>NC_090437.1:71895014-74366681 GCF_031143425.1 Pleurodeles waltl
CCTTACCAAAAACATAAATCAAAAACCAAACACATTATGGGGGTCATTCTGACCCCGGCGGGCGTCGGGAGCCGCCCGCCTGGAGGGAACCGCCAGAATACCGCTGCGCGGTCAAAAGACTGCCGCGGGTATTCTGGGTTTCCCACTGGGCTGGCGGGTGACCGCCAAAAGGCCGCCCGCCAGCCCAGTGGGAAACACCCCTCCATGAGGATGCCGGCTCCGAATGGAACCGGCGGAGTGGAGGATGTGCGACGGGTGCAGTAGCACCCGTCGCGAATTTCAGTGTCTGCTAAGCAGACACTGAAATTCAGGGTGGGGCCCTCTTACCAAAGGCATGGGCACTGCAGGGGCCCCCAGGGGCCCCATGACACCCCATACCGCCATCCTGTTCCTGGCGGCCGAAGCCACCAGGAACAGGATGGCGGTATGGGGGTCAGAATCCCCATGGCGGCGCAGCAAGCTGCGCCGCCATGGAGGATTCTACAGGGCAGCGGAAAACCGGCGGGAGACCGCCGGTTTTCCCTTAATGGCCGCGGCAAAGCAGACACTGAAATACTTTGTGGGGCCCTCTTACGGGGGCCCCTGCAGTGCCCATGCCATTGGCATGGGCACTGCAGGGGCCCCCAGGGGCCCCGTGGCATCCCCTACCGCCATCCTGTTCATGGCGGGTTTCCCGCCATGAACAGGATGGCGGTAGGGGGTGTCTGAATCCCCATGGCGGCGGAGCGCGCTCCGCCGCCATGGAGGATTCTACAGGGCAGCGGAAAACCGTCGGGAGACCGCCGGTTTTCCCTTTCTGGCCGCGGCTGAACCGCCGCGGTCAGAATACCCTGGGGAGCACCGCCAGCCTGTTGGCGGTGCTCCCGCCGACCCCGGCGGTCCTTGACCGCCGGGGTCGGAATGACCCCCTATGTCTCCTTTGATAATTTCTTCCATACCAAACACTGACAATGATATGCCTGACGCAGATTCAGATGCTGACCCTTCTGACCACGATGATTTTTGTTCTTCTTCTATTTCAAAGACACCTAAATTATCCTCCTCTGAGTCTTTCACTCCCAAACCGCTCCTAGACTGCGAGGATTTACCGATGTTTGATCCCTCCTTCATTCTACATCCCAATTCAACGGAATGGTTTCCAGCCTCTCACGTAGGTGATTATGGGGGTCATTCCAACCCTGGCGGTCGGTGTTAAAGCGGCGGCCAACCTGGCAACAGGCAGGTGGTAAAAAAAATTTAATTCTGACCCTGGCGGAAACCGCCAACAGAGCCCGCCACTTTAACACTCCGGCCGCCACGGCGGGACAAACAAACAGCGCGGCGGTCACCGCCAACAGACAGGCGGGAGACAATGTACCGCCCACCCTATCATAACCCACCAATCCGCCACCTTTTCCGGGGCGGTAGCCCCGCCGATAAAAACACGGCGGAAACAGCCATTACGAACGGGAAACGCTCACCTCTACACACTCCACGAGGAATCTGGACAGCATGGAACCCGAACTACACATCCTACCAGCTATTGTCTTCCTGCTCCTCTACCAGGAGCACGAATGCCGGCGCAGAAGACAACGGTGAGTACTGCACCTATGACACAGGGGAGGGGGGAGGCAAAAAATTACGGGAACACACATAAGCGACACACCCACCCTCACCCTCACCCACAACTACATACACATCAATGCAGAGCAACAACTCAGAGTGACACCCCCAAACCCCCCGGAAGAATGCAAAGACAAAATAAAATGATCATGAAATTTGAAGTATATTGTACGGCTAAGCAAAAAAATATATCAAACATCTATAACTATATATACATAGGTAAATTGTCCTGTCCAAATTGGGTATCAGCCATTGTTCGTGGGCCAATGGGCCTAAACACATGGGCAAAGCCCACACAGGATACCCGACTCCAATGGAGAGAACACTGCAGGGGCATCAGATAGCAAAACTACAGGCACCTCAGGGGAAAGGGAAGGGGGGGCACCTCAGCCAGATGAGTCCACGACGCCAGATCCACGAGGGGCCTCCATGGCCACTGTTCAATCCTGGGGAGTGCAAAGCCACAGTCTCACAAGTCTCTACAGTGGGTGGATTGCCCACTGTGCCATCCTGGGGAGTGCAAAGCCACAGTCTCACAAGTCTCTACAGTGGGTGGATTGCCCACTGTGCCATCCTGGGGAGTGCAAAGCCACAGTCTCACAAGTGGATTACAGACTCCAGTGGTTCTGGAGGAGGCATGGTGCCCAGAGAGCTTCGTGCAGCCCTGCCCGACACAGATGCGGGCCTGCCCCTTCTGCCAATGGGCCAGCGGTGCTTAAGACGGCAGTGCCCAGCGGAGCGGTGCAGAGACGGCGGTGCCCAGCGGAGCGGTGCTTGAGTCGCAGCGGTGCTTGAGATGAAGGGCCCAGCGGAGCGGTGCAGAGATGGCGGTGCCCAGCGGAGCGGTGCTTGAGTTGAAGGGCCCAGCGGAGCGGTGCTTGAGATGAAGGGCCCAGCGGAGCGGTGCAGAGACGGCGGTGCCCAGCGGAGCGGTGCTTGAGTTGAAGGGTCCAGCGGAGCGGTGCTTGAGATGAAGGGCCTAGCGGAGCGGTGCTTGAGATGAAGGGCCCAGCGGAGCGGTGCTTGAGTTGAAGGGCCCAGCGGAGCGGTGCTTGAGTTGAAGGGCCCAGCGGAGCGGTGCTTGAGATGAAGGGCCCAGCGGAGCGGTGCTTGAGATGAAGGGCCCAGCGGAGCGGTGCAGAGACGGCGGTGCCCAGCGGAGCAGTGCTTGAGTTGAAGGGCCCAGCGGAGCGGTGCTTGAGATGAAGGGCCCAGCGGAGCGGTGCAGAGACGGCGGTGCCCAGCGGAGCGGTGCTTGAGATGAAGGGCCCAGCGGAGCGGTGCAGAGACGGCGGTGCCCAGCGGAGCGGTGCTTGAGTTGAAGGGCCCAGCTGAGCGGTGCTTGAGATGAAGGGCCCAGCGGAGCGGTGCAGAGACGGCAGTGCCCAGCGGAGCGGTGCTTGAGTTGAAGGGCCCTGCGGAGCGGTGCTTGAGATGAAGGGCCCAACGGAGCGGTGCTTGAGATGAAGGGCCCAGTGGAGCGGTGCTTGAGATGAAGGGCCCAGCGGAGCGGTTCTTGACTTGAAGGGCCTTGCTCAGCGGTTCTTGAGACGGCGGTGCCCTGTTCAGCGGTTCTTGACTTGAAGGGCCCTGTTCAGCGGTTCTTGAGACGGCAGTGCCCTTTTCAGCGGTTCTTGACTTGAAGGGCCCTGTTCAGCGGTTCTTGAGACGGCGGTGCCCTGTTCAGCGGTGCTTGACTTGAAGGGCCCTGTTCAGCGGTTCTTTACTTGAAGGGCCCTGTTCAGCGGTTCTTGAGACGGCGGTGCCCTGTTCAGCGGTTCTTTACTTGAAGGGCCCTGTTCAGCGGTTCTTGAGACGGCGGTGCCCTGTTCAGCGGTGCTTGACTTGAAGGGCCCTGTTCAGCGGTTCTTGAGACGGCGGTGCCCTGTTCAGCGGTGCTTGACTTGAAGGGCCCTGTTCAGCGGTTCTTGAGACGGCGGTGCCCTGTTCAGCGGTGCTTGACTTGAAGGGCCCTGTTCAGCGGTTCTTGAGACGGCGGTGCCCTGTTCAGCGGTTCTTGACTTGAAGGGCCCTGTTCAGCGGTTCTTGAGACGGCGGTGCCCTGTTCAGCGGTGCTTGACTTGAAGGGCCCTGTTCAGCGGTTCTTGAGACGGCGGTGCCCTGTTCAGCGGTGCTTGACTTGAAGGGCCCTGTTCAGCGGTTCTTGAGACGGCGGTGCCCTGTTCAGCGGTGCTTGACTTGAAGGGCCCTGTTCAGCGGTGCTTGACTTGAAGGGCCCTGTTTTGCGGTGCTTGACGTGTGTCCAGGTCATCAGATCCGGCCATTACATGGATTTCACTCACCACCTGACATGTGGCTGCCGGGCCCTTCGTGCACATCTGTCTTCTCGCTTGCGGGGCCCTCATGTGCTGCCGTCCCGGGCCCGTGGGTGTCCTCCTGCACACCTGGAATGGGGCTGGTGGGGCCCTCCTGGGCAGCTCGCCTGCTGCCGGACTTGTCGGGCGTGCTGCCCTTGCCACCCTTCCCTGCTCGTCTGTGGCCCTTTCCTCCCTTTGGCGGTGTGCCAGGTGGCACCCCACTCCCTGACGGTGCCAGGGTAGTGCTTTTGGAGCCTGCTGTCTTTGGCCTGTCGCGCCGGGCACTGGCTTTCTTGGCTTTTTTTTCAGGGGGTGGGCTGGCCGTCTCTTTACTCCTGGCAGAAGTAGCTGGCCTTGAAGGTGGTGGACTCCAAAATCCTTGGACTATTGTCTTTGTAGGTCCAGGTTTTGTGGTGGCTGAGGTGCTGATTGGAGTCTTAAGAGATGGAGGGGGTGAGTCAGTTGTTGGAAAGAGGTCAAGGTTGGAAAGGAAAATCAATTTAGAAAGACAGGGACGGGTAGTTGTAGTGGGTATGGGAGTGGAGGAAGAGGATGTGGTTGTAGGAGAGTCAAGTGTGGTGTCTTTGGGTGCAGGTGCTTGTGCTGGAGGCTGTCGTGAGGTGGATGGCTGTTGGGTGGGTGGCTGACTGCGTTTGTGTGGTTTGGAAGAGGGGGTGACAGACACACTGGGAGAGGACACAGGGGACGTGTAAATGGTAGTGGGGGTGGTGACTGCACGTGTGCGGAGTGTTCTGGTGGGTGTGCTGGTGATGGACGTAGTGGCTGAAGATGTGGTGCATGCAAGTGTGAGTGGAGACGTCACAGGGAGGGAGGAGGGAGACGAGGAGGAGGGGGACACAGAGGAGGCTGTGGCTGTTGGCATGTCTGCATGTGGATATTGCTTGGGTGAATGCTTGTGTGATGTGTGGTGCTTATGTCTGGATGAGCTTCCCTTGGGTGTTGAGGTGTGTGCAGGCAAGTCTGTAGGTGTGTCTGGGATAGGCAGAGGTACAGGGGAGTGGGACTGGGTTGAGGAAGTTGGAGGAGGGAGGCAGGAGACAGGGACAATGGCTGCCGTCAGTGCTGAGGCCAGAGCGTTGAACGATCGCTGATGGGCAGCCTGACCCGAATGAATGCCCTCCAGGTATGCATTACTCCGGTGCACCTTCCTTTCTACACCCTGGATGGCATTCAAAAGGGTAGACTGCCCAACAATGAGCGTCCTCAGGAGGTCTATGACCTCCTCACTGAGGGCAGCAGGGGTAACTGGGGCAGGGCCTGAGGTGCCTGGAGCGAAGGAGATGCCCACCTTCCTGGGTGAGTGGGCACGGGCGAAGGCTGAGGGGCTGCTGGGAGGGCGGAGCTGGTGCGCTGGGTGGCGGCTGTACCTGTTGTTGTGGTGGGCACGGATGTTGCCGCCACCACAAGGGAGCTCCCTTCCGAGGATGTGTCTGTGTCGCTGGTGTCACCACGCGTCCCTGCCGTGGAGCTCCCCTCGCCCTCCGTCTCACTGGTGAATTCAGAGTCAGTTGCATGGCCCTCCATGGCCATGTGAGATGCAGCTCCCTCGTGCTCCGATGCCACTTCTCCTCCGCCTGATGATGCTAATGCACACATGAACAGGAAGACCACCAAAAAAGGGGGGGGGAGAAACAAAGACATGTTGAGTGCATGCATTGGCGACACCATTGGCGGAGAGGACAGACACAGAAGCCCCCTGCCCTACGCCGCGCACTTGGGGTACACTACTCAATCCGTGGGACATGGCCTACAAGCCTATGGACGACAACTCCACACATAGGTGACACAGGGCCATGAATGGCTGTACTAGGCAACCTACAGAGGTGGGGGGGCGGGGGCACAGGGCCATGCCCAACGGAGGGGCCTAGCCTACAGAAATCGCCCTGGCCTAGGGATACCCACAGCCCTCCTCCCCCACCCAGACACCTCCAATGTGCGCAAAATCAGCAGAATGTGCTTGTACTCATCCCCTTTTGTCTGCTGTGATGTCCTCACGCGCCCATCCAAATCGGGGTAGGCCACCGCCAGGATCCAGGACATCAGGGGGGTCAAGGTACGACTGGCACCCCTCCTACGTTGCGAGGCCATCCCCAGCAGAGCCTCCGCGGTCTTCCTGCTCCCGCGGCGGATGTCCTCCCACCTCTTCCGGCAGTGGGTGCCCCATCTGTTGTGGACCCCCAGGGTCCGGACGTCCTTGGCGATGGCACGCCAAATGTCGATTTTCTGATGGGCGCTGACCTATGTGACATGTACAGGGGGAGATAATAAAAAATCATCACCTTCTGCATGCTCGATGTGAGTGGCCCCCCATCCCCACCCTTGCCATGTGGCACATGCTCTCATCGATCGTTTGATGCATGCCACATTCGCTCCCCTCCCCACCATCTTTCATTCACCCCACTCAACCCAGGCAATGGCCACAAAGCATGGTCCCAGTGTACTTACCTGTTGGTCTGGAGGACCGTAGAGTAGCGCATACTGGGGGAGGACCCCATCCACGAGTTTCTCCAATTCTTCAGAAGTGAAGGCAGGGGCCCTTTCCCCAGTCGCAGCAGCCATTGTCTCTTCCAGACCGAGGTCACAGCAGCACTTACAGTATAGGTCCTCTCCTGTGGATGATCAGGTATCGAGTGATTAAGCAGATAGAAAATGGCGGTCACGCCCGCGGCGGTGCGTACCGCAGTGGGGCGTACTGCGACGACCGGCGAACATCGTCATTGGCTCCTGAAACCCATAGGGTTCAATGTTAACCAATGCAGCTTTGCGCCGCGGTCTTCGACCGCCACGGTGTGCCACGCCAGCTCATTGACCTCACATCCCACTGTCGCACTTCACAGGTCAGGCAGCCGCCATTTCAAGCGCCCCCATATCTTAATTTCTACTGCGTCACACATGCCTAGGCCTTGCATCAACACTCATACAAGCCATTCAATGCATTGAGAATCGTGTACTGTGCAAGCTGTGGGAAGGTACCTGTGGGTTGATTGACTCTGTGCTCCATGTTGTCCTTCCTACGCACCGTCTGCTGGGACTTGCGAGGAGATGGAGGAATCTTCCTGTGTACAGACCGCTGGTGGACCTGTCGACAATGGAAGAAAGACATGTCATACTGACATATAGGCTTGACAGAGCCACTATACAGGAACTGTGTGCCCAGCTGGAGCCAGACCTGATGTCACCCATCCGCCAACCCACAGGGATCCCCCCTCTAGTGCAGGTTCTGTCAGTACTCCATTTTTTGGCAAGTGGGTCATTTCAAACAACAGTGGCCATTTCATCAGGGATGTCTCAGCCTATGTTTTCCAAGGTGTTGTCCAGAGTGTTGTCTGCCCTGCTGAAATACATGCGGAGCTACATTGTTTTCCCTGAGGTGGGCGATTTGGCTACAGTGAAGGGTGATTTCTATGCGCTTGGACATATTCCCAACATCATTGGTGCAATTGATGGGACACATGTTGCTTTGGTCCCCCCCAGCACGAGTGAACAGGCGTACAGGAACAGAAAAAGTTATTGTTCCATGAATGTCCAGGTGGTCTGTTTGGCTGACCGGTACGTCTCCCATGTAAATGCCAAGTTCCCTGGGTCAGTGCATGACGCGTACATCATGCGAAATAGCAGCATCCCTTATGTGATGGAACTACTTCAGAGACACCGTGTGTGGCTAATTGGTGACTCTGGTTACCCCAACCTGTCATGGCTACTGACCCCAGTGAGGAATCCCAGGACAAGGGCAGAGGAACGGTACAATGAGGCCCATGGGCGTACTAGGAGGGTGATCGAGCGGACCTTCGGGCTCCTAAAGGCCAGGTTTAGGTGCCTCCATATGACAGGTGGATCCCTAATGTACTCACCAAAGAAGGTGTGCCATATCATCGTGGCCTGCTGTATGCTTCACAACCTGGCTTTGCGACGCCAGGTGCCTTTCCTGCAGGAGGATGGTCCAGATGGTGGTGTTGTGGCAGCTGTGGAGCCTGCGGAGAGTGAAGAGGAGGAAGACGAAGAGGACGACACAGACAACAGGGACACAGTAATACAGCAGTATTTTCAATGACATACAGGTAAGAATCAACACCGGCATTTTACATTTTCTTAAAGTCTCCTGCCTCTCTACTGTCTGAGTTTCCCCCCAGTGTATGTTAACTGAGTTGTGACTTTCCCTTCCAATTTCAGAGATGTGGGCCCCACTCCGTGACCTCTGCTTTGTTTCCCCATGGACTACAGCTGTGTGACAGTGGTATGTTGTCATCACAATGTAACTGGACATTTTGGCACGGTTCTGTGTAATACATTTGTTCAAAAATACAGGCAGACTCCAGATTATTTTTGTGCAATAAGTGTGTTTATTAAAGTGCTCAATTTTGGGTAATGGTTGCAATTCGGTGATGGGTGATGGTGGAGGAATGTCCATGGCAGAGTCCAGATTTTCAGTCTCACAGGTGCATTGTCCATATGCCTGTGGAAGTTGGAGCAGGGGCAGTTTAAGGTTGGACAGGGTGACAATGTGGGACAGTGGGATGACAATCAGGGGGTATCCTTTCCTGGCGGGGGTCTTGGCATCCTACTTTGTCTTCTTCCTAGATCTCAGGCACCGCTTGCGGGGTGGTTCTCCTTCTGCAGGGGGTGGGGTTCTGGTGGCCTGTTGTTCTTGTGTCGGGGCCTCCTGTCCACTAGCTCCGGCGGAGGTGGTAGCCTGTTCTTGGTCCATGCTAGTGACAGGGGCCCTTTGTGGTGCCACATGGTCCCGCAATGTGCTGACAATCTGATTGAGAGCCGCAACGATGGTGCCCATTGCGGAACTGATGTTTCTGAGTTCTTCCCTGAACCCCATAAACTGTTCCTCCTGCAGTACCTGGATCTCCTGGAACCTGGCCAGGACCGTCGCCATCGTCTCCTGGGAGTGGTGGTATGCTCCCATGATGGAGGATAGGGCCTCGTGGAGAGTGGGTTCCCTGGGCCTGTCCCCCCCCTGTCGCACAGTAGCCCTCCCAGTTCCCCTGTTTCCCTGGGCCTCTGTCCCCTGGACCGTGTGCCCACTACCACTGCCCCCAGGTCCCTGTTGTTGTTGGGGTGGTGGGTTAACCTGGGTGCCCTGTAGTGGTGGACACACCGCTGATTGACGTGTCCTGGAGACAGAGGCATGGGCCCGCTGGGTGGGTGCTGTGCTGGTGTTCCCAGAGGGGGGTAGGTCTGCTGTGGCCTGTGGCTGTCTGAGGGGAACCGACTGTCCCGAGGCCCCTGATGGGCCGGGCTGGTCATCTGGGTCCAGGGAGACAGAGCTGCTGTCATCACTGTGGGCCTCTTCTGGGGGTGGAATGGACATTTCTGGACCCTCCTGGGCGGTGTTGTGGCATTCGGGTCCTGCAGGGGTATAAGAGTATGGTTATTGCTTCTGTGTGTGCCATAGCGTGCAATGGGTGGGTGCCCGTGTACCCCAGTGCTGGCATTCCCTTGTGGGGGCTGTTGTGACGGTGGTTTGGGGGGGATGGGTATGTGCAGTGGGCATGCTTAGGTGATGGGTGTCCATGGTTTGTGGTCGCATGCAGGGCTTGGTGTTGGGATGGGTGGGTTGTGATGGTGAGACATTAGCAAGGAGGATGTGTGATGGGGTGGGGGGGAGGGTGGGGGTATGATTTGGCATGCCGGTGGGTGGGGGGGATGAAGTAGTTGAGATTAGACTTACCAGAGTCCATTCCTCCGCCTACTCCTGCGAGGCCCTCAGGATGCAGGATCGCCAAGACCTGTTCCTCCCATGTTGTAAATTCTGGGGGTTGAGGTGGGGGTCCGCCGCCAATCTTCTGCACCGCGATGTTGTGTCTGGATACCATGGAACGCACCTTCCCCCGTAGGTCGTTCCACCGCTTCCTGATGTCGTCCCGATTTCGTGGATGCTGACCCACAGCGTTGACCCTGTGCACTATTCTTTGCCATAGCTCCATCTTCCTGGCAATGGTGGTGTGCTGCACCTGTGTCCCGAAGAGCTGGGGCTCTACCCAAACTATTTCCTCCACCATGACCCTGAGTTCAGCGTCTGAAAACCTGGGGTGTCTTTGGGGTGCCATGGGGTGGTGTGGATGAGGTGTGGGGTGGGGTTTGTGGTGATGAGTGTGGTGAGTGTGGTGGTGTGTGGTGTTTTGTGCGTGGATGTTGTGTGAGTGATGGTGTAATGTGCCTCTGAATGCTCTGTACTAGCTGGTGGTGTCTCTCTCTGGCCTTAGTCAATAAATGGTGGTCGTAGGGGTTTGTGGGTGATGTGGGTGTGTGTTTTATATTGTGTTGGGTGTGCGGGAGTGGTGTTTGTATGTGTATCAGGTGTGTGTATTTCAAAATGTCCAATGTGGCAGTGTTTTGGAGCTGTGTGTGTATTTTGACCGCGGCGGTGTGTACCGCCAATGGAATACCGCGGTTGAAAGACCGCCGCGTGGATTCGTGGGTCGGAATGGAATGGGCGTATTTCTGTTGGCGTGACGGTGGAGGTTTGGTCATCGCCAGTTTTTCGCTGGCCGTTGGTGTGGCGGACTTTTGTGGATGTCGGGTTTTTGGCGGTTTGCCTGTTGCGGGTCAGAATGACCGTGGCGGTTTCCCGCGGCCGCGCCGGTGTTATGGCGGTCTTCTGACCGGCGGTAAGCGCCTTTTACCGCAGAGGTCAGAATGACCCTCTATGTGTCTGCCAAGCTATTCTGTCTGTTGGATAAGCAAACACGTGCCAAGCTCAAATCGGAGTGTCCACGCCCCTCTCTTGCCCACAAATCTTCCATCACGCCTTCCATCGACCAACCCATTTTAACATTCTTCACCAAATTCGGCAAAGGTCCTCGGAAAGGAATTGATAGAGTCTGGTCCTCTTGCCAGGATAAACTGTTAGATGTCATTGGCCCTCTCACCCATATGTTTAATATTGCTGAGTCCATAAGAATCGATGGCTCTTTTATTGATCCCAAAGAACTTTCCTTATGGGTCCAGAGAACTGTCTGCCTTCTCGGGAATGCTAATGATGCTCTTTCACAGGAAAGGCGCAAAGGACTTTTGCTCAAATTAGACCCAAAACTTGTCAATCTCGCAAAATTCAACCTCAACTTAAAACAGAGGGTTTACTCTTTGGCGACACCTTTTTTAAAGAGCTGGGCAAATATGTAGCCACTTTTACCTCTCTGGACAAAGCTCAACAGTCCTTAAAGAAAATTTTCAATCAGTGGGTTTTTGCCAGGGCCGGCAGAGGCAAGAGCCACTTTGCCGGCCGTGCATACTACAATCAAGGCTCCTGTGGCGCCTACAACTCATCATACCAGGAATTCAGGCCGCAGTTTTATCCACAGAGGGCCAGAGTCTTTTGCTCCAGAGGCTACAGGAATTCCAGGAATACCAATCAAACAGGTAACTCCATCCGTTTGTCATATCCCCATCGGCGGTCGTCTTTGTCATTTTTTCCCGAATTGGTTATCAATCACCTCAGATCATTGAGTTCTAAACACAATTCAAGGCTATATGATAGAATTTTACTCAACCCCAGTTCAAGTTCTTATTCCCCATCCTCCACATTTCTCTACAGATATGTCCGCTCTTATTTCTTCTGAAGTTCATTCCCTTCTGCAAAAACAAGCTATAGCAGTTACTCATCTAGATCCTTCCGGTTTCACCAGCTCCATTTTCTTGGTTCAAAAGAAGAACAAAAAAATGCAACTGGTTATCAACCTCAAGTTCTTCAACCAGTTCGTCGTCTACCGCCACTGCAAGATGGAAACTATCCTCCATCTCAGGGATTCTCTTCTCCAGAACGACTGGATGGTTCGGTTGGATTTACAGGACGCTTATCTGGTCATCCCAATCCACCCAGAACACAGGAAATTCCTCCAATTCCAGTGGCTTGACCAATTCTTTCACTTTACATCTCTACCTTTCGGTCTCTCATCAGCTCCATGGTGTTTCACCAAGCTCATGAAACCAGTGATAGCGTGCCTCAGGGCTCAGGGCATAAGACTTCTCATTTATCTGGACGATATTCTCCTGATGAGCCAATCGCCGCAATCGCTGATAACTCACATAAATTTAACCTGTTCTCTTCTATCAGACTTGGGTTTCATCAACAACAAAGAAAAGTCTCTTCTTCTTCCTACCCAAATTATAGAATTCTTAGGTTTCCAAATCAATTCAGTTTCGGCTACTCTGCTCCTTCCTTCCGCAAAAATAAAATGTATAAAGTCGGAGATTCTTCAAGTATTACGTCACTCTTCCATTTCCCTAAGAACCCTCGCCCGCGTCGTCGGACTTCTTTCCTCTTCCATACAGGCCATATTTCCAGTTCCCTTACATTACCGGGCCCTTCAGCGTTTAAAGATTCAACACTTACGCAAAGGGCTTTCGTACGCAGACACTATACATCTAGATCACGGTTCTCGTACAGAACTGCAATGGTGGATAGACCATTTAGATGCCTGGAACGGAAGAACTATCTTTGCATCAGCCCCAGATCTTGTATTAGAGTCAGATGCAAGCCTAACATGCTAGGGGGCCCGTTGTGGTCCAATCTTGACCGGAGGTACATGGTCGCTAGAGGAGTCCAAATTGCATATCATTTGTTTAGAGATGCTTGCAGGCTCCGTTGCACTCAGAAGCCTGGCAAAGAACAAAGTTTGTTGTGCTATCCTACTCAGAATGGACAATGTTTCTGCAGTTCGCTACATAAATCATCTCGGAGGCACAAGATCCAAACCACTAGCAGAATTAGCAAAAGGTTTTTGGGAATTCTGCCTTGCAAACCAAATTTCGGGTCATGCAAAGTATCTTCCAGGAACCCTCAACCCCATCGCTTACTGGCACTCTCGTCATCTCCGCGACTCATGCGACTGGAAACTCCATCCTGCGATCTTTCAATTACTTCAGAACAAATGGGGCCCCTTGACGATCGATTTGTTCGCGTCTCGCTTCAATTTGCAGCTTCCTCAATTTTACAGTTGGCGTCCGGATCCTTTGGCATTGGCCTCCAATGCATTTCTTCAAGATTGGTCCAAGTCCCTCTCTTACGCTTTTCCCACCTTTGTTATGATCAGCAGGGTGCTAGCACAAGTTCGATGTCATCAGGCCACTTTAATTCTTATTGCTCCTTTCTGGCAATCCCAGATTTGGTTTCCGATGCTTCTGGAACTGGCCATAGACTTTCCTTTCCTCATTCCTCCTTTTCCACATCTCCTCTTGGACCCCCTACAACGTCCTCACAACCTTCTTTTGGACAACCTTCTTTCTCTTTCAGCATGGAAAATTTCGGGAATACCCAATTTTTCCCTTTCATTTTGTCACAAGCTTCGGAATATATCAGACAGTCCTGGGCTCCTGGGACAAGAAAGGCCTACAAGTCAGCTTGGGCTTTATGGCACAGCTGGTGTCTAGGAAAACACATTAATTCCCTTTCAGCAGATGTCACCTTTATTGTGAATGTTCTTGCCGCAGAGGCTAGTAAGGGCAAAGCCTTCTGTACTATTAATTTGTACAGATCAGCCATCTCTTCTAATCATGAGTTCGTCAACGGGAAACCGGTGGGTGAACACCCGCTTATTTGCCGATTTTTAAAGGGAGTAAAATTTTCTAATCCACCATTACCTAAATATAGAATTTTGTGGGATGTTAATGTAGTTTTAAATTTCACTCTCTCATGGCCCGATAATTCTTCCCTTACACTGAAGATGTTATCAGCCAAACTCACTATGCTGTTGTGTCTTATTTCTATTAAAAGTCTTTCCGATGTCAAAGCCTTAGATATTTCCTCTAGACAGTTTACTCCTTCTCATGTGTTATTTACTGTGTCTCGTAGAACAAAAACAAATATACAATCTGTGTTTTACCCATATTTTCCGGATCACCCCAAACTATGTGTCGCACAATGTTTGAAAGTTTACGAGCAGATGACTGCTCATCTAAGAACGTCCTCAACTCCCCAACTCCTTATTTCCTTCAGGAAGCCTTTTAAGCCTGTGTCTTCGGCTACTTTAGCCCGCTGGGTCAAATGGATTATGTCACTGGCATGGATCGACACCTCCAGATTTGGAGCACTCTCTTCCAGAGGTGTTATTGCATCTCAAACGTTTTGGACGGGTTCCCATCTTGAGGACATTCTTAGATCTGCAGATTGGTCTAATGATAATGTTTTTAGTTTTTTTTACTGTAAACCTGTTGATAATGTTTCTATGAATGTCATTAATTTGCTTTGAACAAGCATAATAGGAGCCTCCGGTCTTTTCATAAAATGTAGATTTTCCTAGTTTTAATGACAGAAAGTCTTAAATTTATTAAAGACACGGAGGCGAGTATTATCCCACCTCTTTTATTAGTAACTACTGTCTGTTTTTCTTTTCATCCCATCCCTTCAGTGTCAACATCATCTGTTCAACCTGCCACCTAAAGCATCGCCTCATGGTTTGGATGTTCCACCAACGTCTCGCCTTTCTCCTTCTTCACCCCTTGGATTGGCTGACCATCAGTGTGCTTCTCTTCATCTTCAGTTTCCTGGATTTATGAACTTTTGTTCGGACTTGTTCTCCTTTATTAAGGCAGTTCTTATTTTGGCTTCTATTTTTCCTTTATTTCGTACTAGCTGATTCTTAAGCGCAAGAAAAGAGGGCTGTTTGCAGTCAAGTTATGTCATAATAGCATACATCTGTGCTGATTGGTTATTATAAATGTACTACATCTTGTTTCCCATTGGCTCGTTTTCTCTTCGTTTATGGGATTTGTAGTTTTCTTCACTTGCTGCTGTTTAATTAAAGAAAGAAAAGAAACGCATAATACTCGCCTCCGTGTCCTCAATAAAATTAAGACTTTCCATCATTAAAACTAGGAAAATCTACATTGCGTAGAAACACCACATTACTGTTTTCTTTTCCTCGCACCAATTTTTGGAGGAAAAACCTGGAAAAATGTGTATGGGAAAACTGACCAAATTGTGAAACTAATCTGAGGCAATCAGGGTGAAAATACCAATTCCTATAGTTATTCCCCATTTCCCAAAGGAAACTCACATTGATCATGTGATCCTGTATTCCCAATTACTGATCCTCCCAGAAACATATCTCGATTGGCATACAGGCCTAAAACCTTCTGTATATGTGGGGTGGTAACCCTGCTTTCAGTGGAAGCTCATGTTTGTGCCTGAAATGTAAATTTGGGAGGGCAAATAGAACTAATGGTGGTTTGAGCAGCTTGGAAAAGTGAAAATGTGCACGTTTTGGATAACTTAAAATTTTAAGGTCTCCATCTCAGAATTTGGTGCAAATTGTGCACGTTACTAACTGCACCCCGTGTTCGCAATAATTAGCAGAGTACTGTTTGAACCCAAGCTTGCTAAGAAGCAAAACTTGACCTCTAAGGGCCGTATTTATACAGCCCTAGCACCACAGGAGCATCACTTTTTGGGATGCTCCTGTGGTGCTAAGCACAGTGCCGTATTTACAAGGTGGCGTTAAGCCACTTTTTGTGGCTAACGCCACCCTGTAAATACTGCCCTTTCCCACACAGCACTGTGCATGGAAGGGGCATGCAATGGGTGTTGCTGTGGGCATGCTACAGCAACACTCTTTGCATTTTGAGGATGCCTCAGATTTATGAAATCACGTAAACCTGAGGCAGTACCAAAATCTAACGCCACCCCAGGGGTGGCGTTAGCAGTGCGCAACGAGGAGGAATACTTTTATTCCTTCTTGTTTTTTGCTTTTTCTATGCGTGCTGCATTCTGCTGCATGCATATAAAAAGCAAAATGCCAGACATTATTGTTTATGTGAGGGAAGGTGTCCCTTTCTACACATAAACAAACATTTGAAAATGATGCTTTGGCACTTCTGTGTGTGCTACATTGTGCAGCACACGCAGAAGTGCCAAAGTGCCATTAGTGATTGTTTATGTGTAGGAAGGAACACCTTCCCGCACATAAACAATCACACCCCTCAACACAGACTGCCTTGCACAATAGTGCAAGGATGCCTGCGTTGGCGCTGGCAGCTAAATTTAGCACCAGCGCAGTTAAATATGGCGCATCCCTGCGTTTCTAAAGTGATGCAGCGGGGCGCTGTCAATTTTGGCACAGCACCGTGTTGCGCCACTTTTCAATAAATCTGCCCCTAAATCTGGCTGTTCAGAAGACATTTCGGAAGGATTAATTGTATAGTAGTCCCTGCTCTCCAAAGTATTTAATCTGAGGGTATTTATTGAAGGCTTACATCAATTCTACAAATCACGATTCTGGGGAATCACCCAAAATTCAAGAATGAAAAAAGAATGAGATTTGTTCTAAGAGCACGCACAACAGAGATGTAGCCATCTTCAGCCCGAACGTATGAGTGGCACACCTCACCCTAAACATGGCTGTATTCTACTACCCAGTCAAATAATATGATGTCCATTTTCCTTGCTTACAGTAGGGTTCCTGGCCTCCATGTTGTGCGCCTGAGCATTCATGTAAGTTGCTCTTGCCCAGGTTTCTTATTTGCCCAGACACTGAGTCTGATTTACAGTTTGGGGGACGTGTTACTCACAAATGTGACAGACATCCTGTCCGCCTTGTGAAAAGTGTGTTATAATCTACGGCCCTTGCAAAAAGGCGAATAGTTATCCTTCACTTTTGGAATGAAGTAACCTTCCAGTCAAACTTAAAACACGACCCTTTGCTGCCTTCAGTGTAGTAATGTTTGTTTATGGTCATGTAAACGATAAAAACGCGGGCATGACGCGGGCTTTTTTCTGTATAATTACCGTGAATGCAGGAAAGCACTAAAAACATGTCATCCTCCCCTCCCCCTCTAGGAAACGCTTCACTCTTACACCTTTCAAGTTCAATCAACGCATCGCATTCAGCCACAAGCGAGACTTAGCAGCTTTTCTTTGGCTCAGCAGGCACTCCCAAGCTGTGGACTGCCCACCACTCGCTGCCATGCGGTAAAATCTAAATTCATTAGCAAAGCCCAATTACGCATTGTGCTGCTACCAAAGAGCCTTTCAGAGGGTGATGAACTCTTCCAGTGTCAGGGATGCCCTCCACCTGACAGAAGCCGCGAGCCTCACGCCCTCGCTCTGCAAGTGCATTCATTACAGCTTTCATCAACAGCTGGGACAAGCCCAGCCATTTCGAGCTTTGAATAGAGGCCCCTTGGCTAGAAAACCCAAGCCATTCAGCAGGCAGATAGAACACATTATTTCTTACTTTTCGCAATTAGCTGGGAAATACTTCAGTGTGAAAGGATCCATTTATTACCACAGATGGACATGGACAGTGCTTTTACTAGGCCCAGCTGCCCTTTCCTCATTTCCACAACACCACTGTATATCTTTTTCTTTCCATCCTTGACACTCTTGTTAGTGAAAAAAGAGGGCTTCACAAAAAAGCTCAAATGGACAATGTGTCCATGTAAAAGCGTACGATGAAATATAACAAAAAAAAAAACATTGTTAAAGCCAAAGTGTTTATGCTTAGCTGATTGGTGTTGGGACAATTTTCATGGGGATGTTGCCATCAATGTTACATCACTAAAGTCATAGAGATTATGATAAATTCAAGAATCATTTGTGGAACAATTGTAGGAAATTGAACTTGTAGGAAAGTTGTAAGGATGTGGAATGTAGGCTGTGGCGAATGTTTGAGCTCACTGCTGAAAATATATTTCTGAAGCATGATGTAGCACCACAGTCATTTACAGATAGCACATTTTCCATTGAAATCGCTACTACATTTGCACAAACAACATGCATTCTTACTTATGAAAAGGTAAACGCCACAAAATATAGATAATGCGTGGAGTTTCAGTGACTATTTGTCATTAGCGCATTATTGAGTGAAGTGTACTTTCCTTCATTACACTGCGAAATTACAAAAAATGTGATTTATTAGTGCTTTCCCAACATGTGATATATTTGTATAGTTAGTTTACAGGTACTTACATTTTTCTGTATATAAGAACAAATTTGGTATCTTATAGCCTGCCTTTTCACTCTCCATGTATGCCAGGCAAGATTACATATAATTCATAGCACACTTTACAAACCCTAAATAAAAAATAAAAAAAATACACATTTGGTGAAATTAACATGTAGGGACCGAACCACACACTCTGATTATGAACTCAGATATTAAATATGGCTCCTTTGGTTCCTTTGGTAATACAGTTTTGCTAGTACAGACAAACCCATTAATTGTGTAATATTTTAAATCCTTTGTGTATCTCTCAACCATACACTCTCAACGTATAGTGTCTAAAAGTATGGACGATATGTGGCTCCTCTAGCTTGCAACCCTCCTATTTTTAGTACCATTTCCTGTGATTTACACACTGATGATGTATTTTCACTTTGTGTGTGATGTAAAGTGCTCTTACACCCTGCACTGGGAAGAGCAGCACTATAAAGAATTTAAATAGGAAACAAACTAGTGTCATTTAAATTATTATTTGTATAATTACTCATAAGCATAGCTAAAGCTGGAATTCTTATAGTGCATGCACTTCCCATACAGATAGGGTTAAATAAAGTCAAAATCCTGCCTCCTAATCATAGTTACTTGTGAATTGATGAGCTGTGTGACTTTCTTTCCTTCCACTGCACTGACGTCTAGGTGTTAGGCTCCAAATGACTCCCAGCAAGAAGGAGTCTTGAACAAAATAAGGGCTGTCCGCCCTTTAAATCAGGCTTTGTTTTGTAAACCCAGCTGGAAGTGAAAACAAGAAAGCCCCCTTGCTACCTGCACATTGCTGCTCCAAACAAAAAGCAGACTGTTGGCAGTACTGAATTGTGCTCCCATATCAGACAGTGACACTAGTACCAATTCAACATATTTTACTGGGTCAGGCATATCGGAGACCCTGCTCAGAAATAGCCTGTAGAACTGGGATCTGGTGGGGTCCTCCTCATTTCCTGCACTGCCTGTAAGCTGACTCGAAATGTAGATGTCAACATCTAGGGTCAGATGTAGCAAAGGGTTTTACCCATTCTGTGTCTATGGGAAAATGTGTTCGTACATATGGCCCATAAAGTCGAGGAATAAAGGTCCCAAAGCCAAAGAAGTCAATGGCAGACGGAACCTGAATTAAAGCCCTTTAGTGTATGTATTGTATTGTACTGTAGCATTTGTGTAGGGCAGGGGTCTCCACAGAGTTCGTTCAGTACAAGGGCCACATCATATATTTTACAAATATTTGCAACCAAAAAAACAGTTTCATAAATGAATGTATAAATTCTGAAAGAATGAATAAGGCTTACTTGGCTCCTTTTTATAATCAGCTTGATATGATTCAGAACAAAAGAGAAATGTGGCAATTGCAAAGAAACAATGGCATGCTTAAACTGCGAAACAATAAACAATGCATAAAAATGTGAAGCATTAGCAAATGTTATGAAAAAATAATCAATTACTTGACTGTAGATCAGAAAAGCAGGCTATTCATTTTTACTAAATTTTAAATACTGAAAATCTACATGAAATGAGAATTTGTCCAATTTTGTAGCACACAATAAGAAAAATAAACACTCTCCAAGAAAAAAACTTCAGTAAAACAAAGCAGATCTATTCAAAATAAACCTGTGCTGTTACTAAAGTTTGAACAGAAATACATTCAGTCTGCAATTCTCTACACAATTCTGGCAATTGTAGTTTTCTGCAGCGTGGGTTATCTTCACTAGGAACTTGTTCTCTTTTAAAAGATCTGGCATACACAACATCGCAGGTCTACATTTTACAATATAGAAGATTCAAGATGCCCTGCTGTCGCCAACAGGCTGCCAAAATAATTATATATATATTTCACTTTAATCATGGGACTATGAGGATATGGAAAACAACAGAGAGGTGAATAAAATCTTGTAGCGAGCAGGGTGTGGCCTGGGGGCCATAGTTTGGAGACCCACTTTGAGGTCCTTGAGGTGTATACCTACAAGGCTGGCAAGCTTTACCATGTAGGGCAGTGGTTCCCAACATTTTGACTTCTGTGGACCCCCACTTTATCATTACTGGAACCCAGGGACCCCCACCGAATCATTATTTGAACCGGGGACCCCTCCACTGAGTCATTACTGAAAGCTGGGCACCTAATCTGTTAATATTGGTTCATTTTCTAAGCAGTCGCGGAGCCCCTGAGGAGGCTTCGTGGACCCCCAGGGGTCCCCAGACCACAGGTTGGGAACCACTGATGTAGGGTGTGTGGTTGGGAGGGTGTTGTTTTTGATTTCAGCCTAAATGAAAAGTATTTTCATATCATGCATAATGACCACTGAGGTGTGTTCACCATATTATGTGACAAAGGGGGTTATTCTAACTTTGGAGGAGTGTTAATACGTCCCAAAAGTGACGGTAAAGTGACGGATATACCACCAGCCGTATTACGAGTTCCATAGGATATAATGGACTCGTAATACGGCTGGTGGTAAATCCGTCACTTTTCCGTCACTTTTGGGACGGGTTAACACCTCCTCCAAAGTTAGAATAACCCCCAAAGTGTCTGGCGGTGCAATGTGAGAGGATATGCGAGAGACAGATGCGCAAATAACTATAAGAAGGACTAACCAGCTTGGCAACATGGGCAGCAGGATGATCTGTGACTACACAGCAAAAAAAGTGTAATCAACGAAGGCCTATTAGAACATTGGAATGTTGAGCACTCTACTAAAGACAACGGAGTGCTCCAGGCTTCTAATGGCTGGTATAAGCCCGGAGCATCAACATTCCAATGTTTGCCTTTCACAGCTGTTTCAACCCCCTCAGCCTCGGTGAGGCCTTTGCTTTACTAATCAGAACAGTCTGCCCTCTAGGGGTGAAATGTTCTAATAACCTCATAGCCTGCCGTAGCTGGGCTATACCTTCCATTAAAAGCCCGCTATCTTGTTGAAGGGCCTTGCCTCCGGCTCAGGACTTTAACACTGGAGGGGCCTTTAATGGCCTGTATAGGCCGCAACAGCAGGCTATAAGGCTATAGTAATACATACAGCAACATGCTGCAGGCAGATACTGTTGAATGAGTAAAAGGATACTGTAAGGGCAAAAATGGGAATTTGTGATATAAGCAGTAGGCATGCACCATTTCATTTTAATTGTTCTTTACAGACAGGGACACTGTCCACTACTGGATAAATACATCTCAAGAAGAAGGAAGGAAGTAGAAGAGAATTCAGGCCTGGCAATCTGAGCAGAAGCTATTTAAACTTTAAAAAGCCCAGATTCCACTTACTCCTGCTAGGCTAAAGAAAGCCAAAAGTTTGAGCAGGAGCTCATGCCTCTGTCTGGCTCTTGACAACTCTCAAAGTGGATGTGTACTAGTCAGACAATCTATTGTGAGGTTGGAGCTCATGCCTCAACTAGGAAGAAACCCTGGACATAAAAGGATGAGAGACAGAGTGCTTCGTAGGTTGCTGCCCTGACAGCGTAAGATTGAATTGGATTGGCTTGTGTCACCCTGCTGTTCTCAACTTTCCATGAACCCTAAATACTTTTTTTAGATCTCAGATACCTTTTTTTTCTAGTTTACAAAATAAGGCTCCCTATTGACCTTGTGGAATTTCTTCCCAGAACAGCCTCCCCTTTCATTATTTGCATTCAACATTTCAGGGTAAAACAGAGACAATGTGGTGAAAGTAGACTTATCCTGTCTCCATTGTTTCAGCCAGGACAGCAGCATGGCAATGACTTGGTAGTTCTGAATTTATTCAATCTTAGCTCGGCTCCTCTCTGACCTATGAGCCTTATTAAATACATGTTTTATATAGGTTTCCAGAAGTTCATTTAATTTCTGAGCTCCTTTGTCTGGTCCACCTTACTTTACCCCCCTCATCTTTGCCCATTAACCTTGATGTCACCTCTAGCCAGAGGCCTCTGTACTAACGTAATAGTAGCCAATAGGTGTAATTTCCTGTCCTGGACATATAATTCATCCCCTCTGAATGATGGCTCTAGCCAGCAGAGTATGTTGATGGAATATACTGGGTATGGCACCTTTGGGAAAGCATACCCTGTGCTTGCCTTGTCCATTCAAGAACTCTGGTCTTGGGCCATACAGGTGCAGTGAATAATTAGGCTACTCCTTACTGCTTTAAGGCTGGCTACTATCATGTTTCAGGTTACATCCTGATGAGCCTTATCATTGCATTGACATGACCCACAATCTGCCTTTATCAGCATTAGAAATTGCAAGTATGCTAAGCTCTGGCATCAAGAAAAATGAAACTACCCTCTACCACATTAAGGTTGGTTGCATTATCTCATGCAAGCCTTGCTGAATCCTGGGCAATGGTCCCAGCCTGGTGACCCTTCTTACTGTGAAGATATGAGCCGCAATCTGCCTTTACTGGCACTAAAAGATGAAACTATGCTCAACTGTGCCAATCATGAAAAATCACAACACCCTAATTAAGGCGGGATGCAATGTCTCAGCTAGCCTTGCTGATTCCTGGGCCCTTGATCACATCCTGCTGAACATACGCATTGCAGAGATATGACCCACAAGTTGTCTGTCAGCATTAGAAGCAAGTGCACTGAGCTTTGGAAGCAGCTCCTACTAGATTAAGGCTGGCTTTAGTGTCACAGGCTAGACTTGCTGATTACTAGGGAAATTAATTCTGTCTAGCCGACCATTCCAACTGTGAAGATGTGACCTGCAATCTGCCTTTATCAGCATTAGAAGATGAAAGTATGCTGAGCCTCGCCAGTCTGGTAAATTCAACCTACCCCCTACCACATTAGGACCTTCATTCACGAGTTTGGCGGTCAGTGGACTGCCACGGTGAGGATGGAGGTTGCACCCCCACGGGACTGACGGTATAGACCGTCATATTACAAGTACTGGGAAGGCACCTGCAGAACACAACCAAGTTTCCATCCGGACCGCCAGTGTGGACGGACTGCTGTTGCCAGCGGAAGGCCCCTTCAGTCCAGTGGTCAGACAGTTTCGACCCACCGTATTACGAGGTTGCCCACCGCCAGGACTTCAGGGGCGGTCTAACCACCACAAAAAACATGGTGGAAACAAACAACATAAAACGAAGAACCCACCTTCTGGAACACAGGCACGTCCGTAGGCGCCATGGCATGCGAATTGCAAGTCTTTCCAATGCTCATTCTGGCCATTGACATCCAGGACCAGCGACGCCGACATAGACACCAGCCGTAAGTACCCCATCCTAGCGCACACTGGTGGGAAGGACATAAGTACACACTCACATGCACAAACGCACAGTCGCCATACATATATGTGCAAGGAAAGCCAGGACAAGCAATGTAGCACTGACCGCAACGGTGCCATTGTAGAAAAATATTATTGGAAATAACAAATATGTTATGACAATAACTATATACAAAATGCCCCAAGGGTCAGTGCATCAGTGTCCAAATGTCCCGGGCACACTGGGCATGTGAGGACTGCCCAGCTTGACTCCTGATTGCAATGTGATGACCTCCACAGAGCAGGGGCATCAATGGGGCACGCAGGCACCTCAGGGATGGGGGGGTGATCAGGGTTTGTATGGGGGGTCCTTCCTCTTCATCTTAGGCTTCCCCCTTACTTTCGGGGGACGCCTTAGCCTTGAAACTCTTTCCTGCCTTCTTTGGTGGCACAGCGATGGAGGCCACCACAGCAGGGGAACCAGATGGAGTGCTATCAGGGCTGGAGGTTAGAGGGGCAGGTGTGCCTGCTGTGGCAGCCCTGCAGACTGCTGACTGCGGGGCATTGGCTTGGCCCAGAGGAGGACAGGGAGGTGGAAGGCAGGGCTCTGGGAAGGGTAGCAAGGCATTTGGGGGGAACAGGGACTGGACGAGGAGATGGGAACAGGGAAAACGCATGCAGGAATCTCTTTTTAGGGGCAGCAGGTAGGTCATGGGTTAGGCGTTTGGGAGTGGAGGGAAAGGGGATGGTTGATAGGTGTGTACGTGGATATGGATTGGGTGCTGGTGCATAGGTGTATGAAATGTGTGTGCTGGGTGTTTGTTGAGTGGATGAATGTGGGCGTAAAACGTGTTCCATAAGAAGGAGCAGAGGAGACACAGGGAGATGGTAGGGGGGATGTGTGAGTGAATGTCTGGGTGTGCAGGTAGAGTGGATGTGCTGCATGTGGTTGTGTTAACTGTTGTGGCACGTGCAGATGTGGTATATGGGGTGGATGCATGGGGGTCAGTTGTTGTGGTGACGGTGGCAGTGACAGGATGTGCGTCTGGACCTAAGACTGATAATTTGGAGTCTGCATGTGTGAGTGGCGAGGTGACTGGAGGGGGAGCAAGTGTAGGAGTCAGGGTAGGTAGTGGATGTTGGCGTGTATGCGTCTGAATGGTGGGTGTGTGCATGGCGGTTGTGGCGTTTGTGGTGCATGTGAATGTCCTTGTGCTTTCGGTCTGTTGGTGGGGATGTATGCTGGTATGAAAGTGTGCTTTGGATGGGAAATGGGAGAGGGATGTGGGAACAGGTAGTTGGATGGGGGACGGCAGAAGAAGGAACACTGGCTGCCATCAGTGAGAAGGCCAGAGCCTGAAACGATCTCTGAAGGGCAGACAGGGCACCGTAAATGCTTTCTAGAAAAGCACTGGACTTCTGCATCTGCAATGCCAGTCCCTGGATGCTATTCACGATGGTTGTCTGCCCAACAGAAATGGGCCTCAAGAGGTCAATGGCCTCCTCATTGAGGGCAGCGGGGCTGACTGGGGCAGGGGCAGAGGAGATGCCCACCCTCCTGGGTGAGCGGGCACGGCAACAGGGTGGGGAGCTACAGGGAAGGCGGTGCTGGTAAGGGGGGTGGCGGACAAGGATGGTGCAGGCATAGGGCCTGAAGGATCTGCCATCACCAGGGAGTTACCATTGGAGGAAGAATCTGATGATGCTGTAGATGTTCCTTTCTACCCCGTGGTGCTCCACTTGTCCTCTCGGCTCCACTGGTATCAGCCTCCTGGGTCACATGGGATGCAGCTTTCCCACTTGCTGATGTCCCTTCTCCTTCGCCAGATGATGCTGTTGCACACAAAGACAGAGGAGCAGAGGGAGGGAGGGAGGGTGGGACAGTGAGAGACAGGGTGGGAGAAAGAGAAACAGGGAGCAAGTGGTCAATGTCAGCACCACAGCCACATACTAGACACTACAACATACTCCAGTGCAATGTCATTACATGCCATGCCTTCACACACACATTCCACTGCAATGACAACTGATGTGTGCCACCTCAGTCATGCTCATGAGTTACACACATGCTGACACACATTCAATCCTGTACAGGATGAAAGCCTTACCATCAAGACATGTCTGACCCACCCCATTGGCTCATGGCTCCATACGATCACAAGACCCTAAATTTGTACTCGATCTGCGTTTGGAGGCATACTGACACATTCACATAACCCAAGCACATATAGCTGTATGATGTGAAACCTCAGACTTCGCAGACTACACATACACCACAAGACAATAGACAGCAGATAGGGATATGGCCACAGCAACACTGATAAGATAGTTGGGAGTACAATGTGTGTAGACTCCAGGAGCAGGAACCATGTCCACATCTAAGACCCTGCTCATGTACTACACAGTTGCCCTATCATCTATGCCACTTAGCAATGGAGGTAACCCCAACTCACATCCTGCACGGCATTTGAACACATATATGTAGCACATCCTGCGTCAATGCGTCCCAAGCCTAGTCATACAGTAGCTACCTAGCACACATTTCACAGCCTTCACACATTGCACAGGCTGCACCTATCACTCACCACATAACCTAAGTACGAATGTGAACTGCTGCGCTGCCCTCAAGTGCCCAACCACCTCAGGGTACGCCACCGTCAAAATGCAGGACATAAGGGGGGGGTCAGGGTCTGACGGGCACCCCTCACTTGTTGGGAGGACATCCCCAGCTGGGCCTCACCGGTCTTCCTCGCCCAGCATCGCAGGTCCTCCCACCGCTTCCTGCAGTGGGTGCTCCACCGGGCATTGACCCCCAGGGTCTGCACTTGCTTGGCGATGGCACGCCAGATCCCCTTCTTTTGATGGGCGCTCACATGCATGGATAACATGGAGAAAAGGAGACAGTCAAGTAGTGTGGCATCTTAGGGACTGCATTGGACACAACACATCCCCTGGACAGATGAACATTTCAACCATCCAGTTGTCTTCACAGCCCACAGCCAGGGCCTTACACAAGTCAATCATCCTCATCCCAAGGCTCCATCCACATTCGTACCACTCACAGACAGAACATTAATAGTGCAGTCACCTGCTGCCCTGGTGCCCTATACAACTGGGCATACAGGGTAAGACACCCTCCAGAAGCTTCTCAAGTTCCTCATGTGTGAAGGCTTGGGCCCTAACCCCTGCAGCATGTGGCATCTTGGCTACTAGTATCAGAACACAGGCGCACACACAGTGAAGGTCTTCTCAGCACGAGTGCCAGGAGTCAAGTAAACATGAGCACAAAAAATGGCAGTCACAGCTGCCGCCGACATCACCGTCACCACCAGCGGTGATCGTCATTGGCTCATGTCTCCCATAGGCAACCATGTTAACCTATGAGGAGTTGCACTGCGGTTGCGACCGTCTACCACTATGACGTCTTAGCTCAGCGGAATTCGCTCACTTCCTGTGCATGCAGGACAGGCGGCTGCCATTTTACTACTACAATGTGTATGGGGGGTTTACGAGGTGTGTCATGGATGTATAATAGTGACCTGTGCACAGCTCTGCTGCGTCCACACAGTCCTTCATGCACATAATGATTGCCACTCCCTCCTATTCCCAGGTATGGTGGAAGAATGATGGTGGGGAATGCTTCTGTCTACAGGCCGATGGTCGATCTTGCCACCCTTGAAGAGAGGCACATCATCCAGTTCTATCAGCTCAACCCTCAGACCATCATGGATCTTGTGAGGCTGTTGGAGCCGGATCTGCATCCTGGAATTCATCATTGCAATGCCATCAAACCCACAGTACAGGTGCTGTCAGTCCTCCACTTCCTTGCCTCAGGGTCCTCCCATATTACAGTGGGTTGGGCAGCCGGAATGTCCCTACCCATGCTCAGTAATGTCTTGAAGAACATCCTATGTGCCCTACTGAAATATATTGGCAGCCATATCAGGTTCCCCCAACGTGATGATCTGCCCACTGTGAAAGCAGCATTCTACGCTGTGACGAAAACTCTACACCACTTTCCAGATTTCCATACAGTTTCCAATATGCCTATTACCTCTGTGTACATAGGTGACTCTGGTTATCCGAACCTGCCATGGCCACTGACACCTCTCAGGCATCCGACTACAGCAACAGAAGACTGTTTCACTGAGGCCCATGGTAGGACTCAACAGGTAATTGAACGCACCTTCGGAGTGCTGAAAGCCAGATTCAGATGCCTGCACTTTACTGGAGGGGCCCTACTGTACAGACCAGCAAAAGTGTGCCAGATCATTGTAGCATGCTGCATGTTGCAAAATTTGGCTATCAGACGTCACATTTCATTACTGGATGCTAAGGAGGGTGCGGCTGTGCCAATGGATGATGAAGGGGACATGGGGAGTGATGAGGAGGATGATGACAAGGATGCAGCTGATTTCAGAGCAGAGCTGATACAACAATACTCCCACTGACATACAGGGATGTGTCAGAGCCATGCTATGTAACCAGTGGCATTGTCTGCCATGAGCAGGGCTGCTACCAGGGTTGTGTATTCAATGTGGGTGTAGTGTGTACACATTACTTTAGATGTGGTGCTTTAAACTGTATCACAAAACTTGTTTATGATTGCTCCCCCTTCTGGCACTGTCACATTAATTGTAGGACAATGGTCTTCCTGTTATATATGTGATGGCTGTACATAATGTACTCATGATAGATAAAGGCATAGACAGAAACTGTGCTCAAAGGTGTTTATTTTTATGATACAAGTGCAAGGGCTGATGAGTGGGGTGTTGGTGAGTGGGATCATCAGAGTAGCTAGTCCACCTGTGGGGAGTCATTGTCCAATATGATGTCCATGTGAAAAAGGTGTTATGACAATAGACAGTCAACAAGGTGTAGACTTACAAGGTGGTATGTTCCGAAGTTGCTTACTTGCTGGCGGTGGTCTTGGCATCAGTGGAGGCTGTATGTCTGGTTGGACATCCTCGCTTCCGTGGGGTTTCCTCAGCTACAGGGGAAAGAGTGCTGGTGTCCTGCGTGTCCTGTGGCAGGGCCTCCATTCCACTGGTTGCGGCTGACTTGGAAGGCTCAGATGTGATCTGGATTATGGTAGGGGCCTGCTGTTGGGAGGTGGACTGATACTGGATGGCGGCAAGTTCCGTCAGCACCCTTGCTATGGTGGCCATGGTGGCATTGTGGTTCTGCCACTGCTGCAGGGCCTCCAGATGGTTCTTCCTCTGTAGCCTCTGGGACTCCTGCAGGGTAGTGACGATCTGGGACGTGGTGTTCTGGGTTTGGTGGTATGCACCCAGGACCTAGTTAAGGGCCTCCTAGCCAGTCTTATGTTTTTGCTGCCCTCTCCCTTGGACCACAGATTCCCTCCCACTAGCCTTGCCCCCATGTTCCTGTGCCCCTGGCACCGTGTGCCCACTCCAGTAGCACCAAGGTCTTCATTGTCTGGGGCAGGTGCCCTTGACTCAGGCCCCTGTACTGAGGGGCACACCTTTAATTGAATGGTCCATGAGGCACAGGTTTGGGGAGGAGGGGCTAGCTGTATTGAAGTAGGAAGGGTGAGTCCACGGTGTCTAGGTTGGGGCTGCTGGAGGTGGACTGGCCAGTCGCCCCAGATGGCCCAGGCATTTTGTCATCCTCCAGACATCCACTGAGGCCTTCATCCTGGGGCGGGGCTGTCTGACCGTGGCACCTAAGCTAGATGGTAGTAGCAAGGTTCACTGTGGATGGAAAGGGTGAGAGTTATTACGTGGACATTTTGTTGTAGTATAATGGTGTGCCGCTTGCAGTGGGTGGATTCGTTACCCAGGGATGGCAATGACATTTGCAGCACTGCATGGTGAATGGCCTTTGGGCCATGCTTGTCATGTCAATTGTAGTTGTGGGTTTGCTGTTTGACATTGCTGTAATTGGCATTGGAAGTGAGGTTGTGCTGGCTAGCAGTCTCGGTGGGCCATAGGATGCATGTCCATGCAGGTGCACGTGTGTGAGGTGTGAGTGTGACTCCGATCCGGCATGCCTAGTGATGGATTGTGGGAGTGGTAATTGAGGAGATAGTGAAGGTTTAGCACGCATTGTGCGGGATGGGTGTGTGGATGGTGGAAGAGGGGTAGTGTGGCATGCAAAGTAGGTAGGTGGGGTGATAGTGGGGGTGCATTCTTGTGGTTTGTGATATGATGGGGAGTGGTAGGTGCTTGGGAGGCATGCAGGACTTGAGTGGTTAGTGCTCATGGGGGTGTAGGTTCCTTACCAGTATCGATCCCTCCAATGATTCCTGTCAGGCCCTCTGGATGCATGATGACCAAGACCTTCTCCTCCAAGGTTGTCAGGTCAAGGGGAGAAGGTGGGGGTCCACCGCCAGTCTTGTTAAGGGCGATGTTGTGCCAGGACGCCATGGAACAGACCTTACCCCTGAGGTCGTTCCACCTCTTTCTGATGTCCTCCTTTGTGCGTGGGTAGCTGCCGACTGCGTTCACCCTGTTGATGATCCTCTGCCATAGCTCAGTTTTCCTGATCCATTGATGTTTGCTGTACTTGTGCTCCCATCAGTTGTGGCTCAACTCTGACGATCTTGTCCACCATGACCCACAACTCCTTGTCAGTGAAGCGTGGGTGCTTGTGGCATGACATGTTGTGGGGGTTGTGGAATGTGTGGATTCTTGCTCTATGTGTAGTGGTTAGTGGGTCGTATATCTCTGAGTCGTGGTGATATTCACAAGGGTTTGTGGGAGTGTGAGGGGGTGTGTATTATAGTGCAGTGAACAGTTGTGTGTGGTGTGTGTATATGATTCAGGTGTGGGGCAATCGGGCTGTCCAATCTGGTGTTGCCTTCTGTTGGCGGTCATTTTCTCACCCGCCGAGGTGCACACCGCCAATGGTTTCCCGCCGTGCATGTTCCGCTGTGCTGAATTGTGACTCATAATATGGTGGGCGGAATGGTGTCGGCGTGGCTGGGCCGGAGGACGGACAGTCACTCTTTCGCCATCAGTGGCACTGGCGGTGTTGGATTTCTGGCTGTGTTTCATAGGGTTGGTGTTTGTGTCTCGTAATACGGCGGACACTGTACCGCCAACACTGGTGGGATGGTGGTGGGATTTTGCATGCGGTCTTGACTGGAGACCGCCAAACTCATAATGAGGGCCTAAGTCTGATCACCATGTCTGGTAATAGTCTTGCTGATTCTTGGGGCCTAGGTCCCATCCTGCTGATCCTTTACAATGCAGAGATATGACCCTCAAATTTCCATTATCTGCATTAGAAGATGCAAGTAAGCTGAGCTCTGGGAGCACCCCTACCACATTCCGGCTGATCACAGTGTCTCTGTGTAGCTTTGCTTAACTCTAAGCAATTGGTGCAGTATTGCTGACACTATTGAATATTATATATTTGCCATAAATGCCACAAGCAACGATACATCAAATCTAAAAAAATAATCAAGTCATTGAATACTCGATAAGTGATCTGTTATTTTAACTCTTTAATAAAACGTTTGCCAGCTTCATTAATATGTGGCTCTGTTCTTTTTATTTGAAAAAAAAACTGTGTTCAATATTGTCCTTAAGATAGATCTTGGACAATAAATGGCCATCATCTTACTTAAATCAAATAAAGTGTGAGAAAGCCTTAAAAAGACAAACATTGCACACAATATATATTGTTCCACTTGTATTTCTAGCATCCCAAGCAATGACTGATGCTCTAAGGCCCTCATTATGAATGGTCTGAAAAATAGGCTGGAATTACCTGTCCCAAGAGTTACTGATACAGGGGGTACTGATCACTCAGAGGTAGGGAAAATCTGGCCTGTATGAGTTGGATTCTGAAAATTCCTCAAGAAATTAGGAAGTACCAAGGGAATTTGTAATTGTGGTCTGCTTCTCCTAGTAACAATGGTCTGGTTGACAGCACAGACAATTATGTGAGTATCACTACAGAGAGAGGCTTTGGCTCCGCCCAAATGGTGGTAGTCCAGGAGTACATGTTTTGATTGGGCAGAGTTATATGCTACCAGAAAAAAAGTGCCTGCCCTCCACACAGCTGTGATAATTTCATTTATTTATCCAGCTGCCTGAGATTGAAATTTCAGGACCACTGCCATGACATGGTAATGTTATTAAAGTGTCTTAAATACTCAACAAAATTTATGGTGTTTTCACTAGCAGCAGCATGGATGGGAGGAGGGCAGTTTTTAACCTACAAGGATTTTTAGGTCTGGCTTGACAGTACAATTGACATCTGGATTTTCAACATATGACAAAATTGTTCTACATGTATCCATTGCCCATGATATTTACTAATAATTTGTATTGCCATACATTGTTCCCTTAAAGCCAGACCTATTGGCTTTGCCAATGTTTGTTCCTCATTTTTCCCTGTTCCTCATTTTCCTCCAGATGTTCACCTGAAGATTTTGGCGTTTTCAGCAGCTAAAATATCTGTGCAAAAGTAAAAAATCAATAAAAAACATTAGAATGCTGACGGGGCTGGTAACTGCTGTTACAGGCCCTAGTGAGATTTAGAGAACACTTATAATGAGAGCCTAAGACTATGGCCTAGATCCTCAAAGTTTTAGCTGCAGGTTAGCGTTACTTTTGTAACTGATGCTAAACTTTTTTGGGCATCACAAACCAAAGTAATTTTGTATTTGCATTTGTTTGTGTGGCAAAGTAACGTAAAGCATTGTGCAACACTGCTTTGCATTACTTTGTGTTGTCACCCATGCTTTTTGCTGCTAAACCCTATTCTGAAACACCAGAAAAAAGGGTTTTGCACCAAAAATTAACGCCACTGAAAAGCAGGTGTGATACAGAGAAATGTTTTTATTTCTCCCTGCTTTTCCGACTTTGGATGTGTGCTGCACTGTACAGCATACATCTAAAGTAGGAAAAGCATTTCCACTTGTCTAGGCATGGTATTTTGTACAGGAATTGTACCCTTCCTGTACAAAATGCTAGACTCAAGCACACATCCTTACACTCTGGCGTTAAGGTGTGTGCGTGGCGCACGGGAGCTGAAATCAGACCCCACACTAGGAAGAGGGGAGGAGAGTACCATTTCTTTGTGAATATGGCACTCACCAGCTCTCTTCTTGTCACGCAGTGTAACCTTTTTTGGCTACTGCACTGCACTGTGTGACTCCTTTCAGAACCTGGGCCTATGTATTCATGCCTTCTTGCTTTACTAATTTCTTTCATGCCACCTCTCTGATGTTACCCTTCCTTCGCATGTTTGTTACTTTTCACTCTCTATCGCATCCCTAGGCTGACAAAGTTCCTGCTAACATCAGAAGAACATTTTGAGAAGGCTTCTTCAGGGAGACTGTCACTTTCCTCCGACATTAGGTTGTAATAGGGAGCAGTGGCTGCCTCTTCCTGTTTCAGAGCTATGCTTCTCAGCTCATGCACTAATTCTGAATTCCCAAGTTAAGTTTACTTGCTTTGAACATGCAAAGTCTTTAAAATTGGCATGCAGCTTTGGTCTGTGCCAGCAAAGCAATTCACGATATGGCCCCAACTGCTAGAAGTGTTCATCTCTGTGAAAAGGGCTTTCTTACTGCATTGTCTTATGTAGTACCTGAAATTACTTTTTTAAGCTGACCTACCTTGTGCACCTAATACTGATAAGAGACATAACTTTTCCGCTTGAAATCCTCTAACAATTCTTGGTTCGGAACTATCTATTTGTATCCTGAAGTGGTACTGAAAATAATGTAATGGCTTTTATTTGTAAATTCCGTATTGCTTTTGGCTAAAAAGGTTACCTTATTGAAATATGAGGTACACAAAACACACCACCAATAATTAGCACCTGCCAAATACTATTTGTCCTCTTTCACCAAAGAAGTTTGTGAGTCACCTCAGCCAGGCTAGACAAGGCTTCTGAGTAGAATTTGAAATCATCACTCAATGAGTAAAAAAGCTGGGAGCCATCAGCAGTCATCAGCATAAATCAAAAACTCAAATCCGACCTTCTAAACATTGTTTAAAGACTTCATGCGCACATTACAGAGCACAACAGGACTCAGCCAAAACACCACCAGTGCGGGTGGACCGCCGCAACCAGTGATAGACGTCTCCAGGCTGCCGGGGACCATGTTTCCTCCAATCATATTACGACCGAGCACACCATCAGGATTTCCGGGGCGGTCTCATTGCCACGAAAATGCTGGTGGAAACGATCAACATAAAAGGAGACACTCACCTTCAGGAGTACAGACATGTCCGCAGCCGCCATGGAACCCAAACTGGAAGTCTTCCCACTGCTCCTGCTGGCCATACAACTCCAGAACCAGCAACTGTGACGAAGACAACACCTGTAAGTACACCCACCTAGCACACACTGGAGTGAAGGCCATTAGTACACACCCACACACAACACACAACCCAGCCACGGCTGGCCACGCCCACACACACACAAAAACATACACCCATACTAACACACAAACACATCTACATACACACATAAACACAAACAACACACACCACGTCCAACATACACGTGTCATACACACACCACACCCCACACACACACCACTGCCACTGCCAGACACATCCACACACAACAACACAGAGTCACACAACCACAACACCAAACAAACATATTGGCAGAGAGGCGCAACACACACGTCCACAGGAAAACGCATTCTGCCAGCAACACGTAACAACAGCACACAACCAATACAAACAATAACACTGCCAAATGTGTCACATCACATGCCACGTCCACCCAACACACAAAGTACATCACAGATGCATCACAACACATACACCACTGCCACACAATGCCACACAACACCAACACAAAACATCACAACAAGTCCATAGCACAACTCACCCATGCAACTCATGCTGCCACACAAACACATTACATACATTGAAGACACACACCAAATCGCACAAATACAATACATACATCTGGTAGGAAAGGCAGGACAAGTATGTAAACCTTGACACCAATGGTGACTGGTGCAGATTTATTAAAATCATGTCCTCAGTAAATAAATAACTAAATACAACAGAGGCCTTATGGCCAGTCCATAGGTGTCTATTGCCCCAGACACACTGGGCAGCGTTCCTGGCCCCAACTTGACTTCTGACTGCAAAGTGGCTTCCACATGGCAGGGGCCTCAATGGGGCATGCAGGCCCCTCAGGAGTGATGGGGGGGCAAGGTGCTGGTTTGAGTTTGGGAGAGGGGTCCTTAGGTTTGGGTTTGGGTGGGGGGTCCTTGGGTTTGGGTTTGGGAGGGGAGCCTTAGATTTTGATTTTGAGGTGGGCTTTCCCCTTCGTATGGCCCTGAGGAGGAGGGCCATTGCTCTTTGTTGTGCTAGTAGTCCCCGTAGGTGGTGGGGGAGGGGCATGGGCACTACGAGGGGGGGGCCATGGGAGGCCTGGGAGGTAGAAGGACTGGGAATGGGGAGAGAATGAGGGTGCCTGGGGGAAACAGGGACAGGATCAGTCGGAGGGAACTAGGCAAACTCATAGAGGAAGCTTTTAGGAACTCAAGGGAGGTCATGGGAAATATAGGTGGGAGGAGAGGGAGAGGGATTGGTTGTGAGGTATGTCTTGATAGGTGCCTTGGGTGCAGGTGCATGGGTGGAAGCCATGTGTGTGCTGGGTGTCTGTTGGGTGGGTGAGTGAAGGCGTTTAGGTGGGTTGGGAGGAGGGGGAAGGAGATGTAGGGAGATGACAGGGTGGATGTGTGAGTGTCTGTTGGGGTGGAGCCTGCAGGTAAGGTAGATGTGCTGCATGCGGGTGTGGGTAGTTGTGGTGAGTGCGCATGTGGTAAATGGGGTGGATGTATGGGGGTCTGCTATTGTGGTGACGGTGGGCATGATGGGACTTGTGGATGGATCTGGGAGTGTTGATGTGGTGAAAGAAGGTGTGAGTGGTGTTGTGTCTATGCAGGAGGAGGTGGGGGAGTCTGTGTAGGGACTGGATGTTGTTGTGTGTGCATGTGAATGTTGACTGTGTGCATGGCGGTGGTGGGACTTGTAGTGCCTGTGTTTGTCTTTGTGAACCGTGTCTGTTGATTTGGATGAATGCTGGTCTGACTGTGTGCTCTGTATGGGTGTGGGGAGAGGGGTGTGGGATTGGGAACAGAAAGCTGGAGGGGGTTGAATGATGAAGGACACTGGCTGCCGTAAATGTGGAAGCTAGAGCCTGAAAGGATCTCTGCAGACCAGTAAGAGCACCGTGAATGCCCTACAGAAAGGCATTGGTCTGCTGCATCTGTGATGCCAGACCCTGGATGGCATTTATGATGGTTGACTGTCCACAAAGATGGACCTCAGGAGGTCAATAGCCTCCTCACTGAGGGTAGCAGGGCTGACAGGGGCAGGAGCAGAGGTGCCTCCAGTGAAAGAAACCCTCCTGGGTGAGTGGGCACGAGCAACTGGGTGGGGAGCTACAGGGATTGTGGTGCTGGTAAAGGGGGTGGTGGACAAGGATGGTGCTGGGCTGGACCCAGATGGGGCTGCCACCACCAGGGCACGTCCATTGGAGGAGGAATCCAAAGAGGATGTTGTTGATTTGGTCTCCCCCGTGGCACGCCCCTTGCTCTCCGTCTCACTGGTCCCCTCGGCTCCACTGGTATCAGCCTCCTGTGTCCCATGGGCTGCAGCTTTCCCACTCGCCGGTGCCCCTTCTCCTTCACCTAATGATGCTGATGCACACAAAGACAAAGGAGGAGAGGGAGGGTGGGAGAGAAAGAAAGGGTACAGTGGGTCAATACCTACACATCATGCACACAAACGGACAACTTAATTAACTACTGATATGCTATGCCGTTGCATACCATTACATTGCATGCCTCAACTTTGGGAAATCAGAGGGGAAACAGAAGCAATGCAGTCTAATACAACTGATGTGGGAACACTGGCACCTTCGACTACATGAAGGGTCATGCAATTCACAGTAGCACAGTCCTTGCCACACACCCATTGTTGTTTACATAGACATACCCTGTACACCTTACTCTACTGATTCTTGCATGCAAGGTAGCATGCCAACAAATCCATCAATAACGTGCCAGTTACATTTTTTCCCGTGCAGCCATCTACATTTACAGTCTGAGGCAGCTGATTTGGATCACACCAATTACCTCTGCCATAGTGGCAGACCATTAGTGATGGCAATGCCCTGACACCTCAGGTATACTGATGTTGATGGAAGGAGCTGGTCACCCAGGAGACAATATCGTAAATTTGAGTTCCTACCTGCATGAGTCACCGTCTGCATGGCACTGGCACACATAGCCAATACAATTCCTGCCAGGATGGCACATAGCCATAGCTGATGTGCAACTACCAATGGTCTACACAACATCTACCCACTAGTAGACTCCCCAAACCCGTACATGCCTAACATTAGGTAAGTGGGAGTGTGTACTTACCCCCTTGGGGCTGCTGTGCTGCCCTCAAGTGCCCATCCACCTCAGGGCACCACCAAAAATGTGGACCATTAGGGGGGTCAGGGTCCGACAGGAACCCTTCCCTCGTTGGTAGCTCCTGGTGGCTCCATCACTTAAGTTGCTCAAGGAGCATCATCCAGAGCTCTGGTCAACAGGTGACAATCCCCATAACAATATTGGCGATTCTTGGGGTATTCTAGTCATCTCTAGCATGTTGGGACACATTCCTAGCATAATTAAGGACATAGCATAATGGTGGTAATTTTCTTCATATGGTCAACACCCATAAAATGATGGAAAACACTTTTTTCATAATACTGGGAAGGTCATTTTGGTGGTACTTTTTGGGATAATAACGGTAATTCTTAGCACAATATGAGCATCAAGGTATTATGGTGTCCCCCTCTAGCTCAGTGCTGTATAGGCATAATGATGGTAATTATTTTGATAATCTGGGTACCCATAGCATCACAACACTCACTACTGGCATAATACTGGCACTGCTCTTACTTGTGGTATAACTTGTTGCTACATTAATCTCTCTGAGAAACAGGAATAACCTAAGATACATTGAGGTAGCCACATTATCTTATTCACCATAAGGTGTTTACTCTCCAGCAGAAACCATTATTTTCTACATGAGTTAGCAGATTCCTTACCTTAATTCATAATTCTGCAGACCATTGTTGGACTTAGGAATTTCTCATGATTTGATTTGAACACTTATAATAAGACTCTTTTTTACATATTTCTCTGCAAAGCACCTCAACCCCACCTTCTCGGTCTTGCTTTTCTCATTTCACTAAACTTTCTCACAACCCTAAAATAGCTTTGTGTTGTTGCTTCTGATACCTTTTCATATTCTCCTCTGTTTGTGGTTTTGGTCTCCTGGTGGCCTTTCCTGAATCCCTTTTGCAAATGTAACTTTTTCCATCTGTGAACTGTGACACCTCCAACACCCTGATCTCTTAATCCTACTGTATGAATTTTTCTAAATCTGTTAACTAACACAATGCCATGTTCACACCTGCTGGTTTAATTACTTGCAAAACTTTAATATATCAGCTGAGTTTAAATTTGCTTCCATCACTTTTACAGTCTGAAGGCCCGATGGATAATCAACTTCTATCCAATATCCGACATATATGTTAAATTGGATCTTGTGAATTTTAGAACTATTATCTTAGCAAATGCTGACTCAGTTTGTCTGACATTTCTGATAAACTCATTCCCTCTAGGAACGTATCCGAGAACTCTCACAGTGGGGTATTTATATCAGTCATAAACTCTCACACAACAACCCGAAGAACTGTTTTGCAATACTATCCCAATCAAACTACACAAATAAATGTTCTACAATTTTCAAGAAACAGTGTAATCTAACAATTGCATCCATGCAGCAAGGAACATCAGATGCTCCCAGAAAACAAGGCAAATGACCCCCATACTATAAAAAGCAAACAGACCCAATTCATCCAACACCTCTGACTCAGAAAGGTAACAATAAATGGAATGCTTCTGACTCAGTGACGCCTGTGTTCGACCTCTTTCTGCCTTTGGCTCTTAGTAAAGATTGGAGATCACATTGTATCACAGGAGAAATTGCTAAGTGATGTTCCACAGGAATCAATCCTAACCCGGTATTATTCAATCTCTACAAGGAGTATTTAGGGCTTATTCTGGAAAACTCGGGAGTCGACATGCATCAATTTGTTGATGACACTCAATTATACCTCAAGATCTTAACCACAAATGTCATTACCAATATAAACGATTGCCTTCCTAACCTCTAAACCTGAATGAAGAAGAACTCTCCCCTTTTGAACCCCCAAAAACAGAATTTGTTCTCATATTGACATCCACTGAAAAATGTAACCCCTCTATTTCAGATTCACTGAATTTAGAGGGTGAATCTCCATAACCATGACCCTCTGCAAAATCTTGGGTTCACACTTGATTCATCTCTCACACTGACCCCCCACATCAAAGAGACTAAAGATGCCTAACATCCATTTCCATGCTGTAGACAAAATCTGCCATCTCATTTCATCTGGCCACCTCAAAACACTACTTCACTAATTTGTCAATTGATAAAATGACTGTGGAAACACCATTCTTGCACATATCCAATGCACAGCCACAGCACCAATCAAAGCCATCTTAGAATCACTCACTTGGCATGAAAATATAATAATATAATTCCCATTGTATGCAACCACACTGGATCCACATCTTAGAATGAGTGATATTAAAACATACTAATTAGCCTTTAGGCCATCCAACACAACAGCCCACTCTATCTTTTGGGCCTACTTACCATTTCTGACAGCTCCAGAGGTTTAACAAGTAGGGATTCACTATCACTGGAAATACCTAAATTCAAATTCTTCATTGAACAAACTCAATTTGCCCCAGGAACCACTGCATCCTCATGGTACTCCCCCACATCTTCATTAAAGAAATTACATTATTTATGGCTTTCAGAAAACACCTAAAAGCCCACTTTCACAGATATCACCTTGGTCCTTTTATCTTCCAGCTCATCTGAAGCATTTGCAGTTCAGTTTCTTACTCTGCTGTGATGCCCTCAGAGATTTTCAATTTCAGAGTCAGATAGTGGGAAAGTTCATAAACAAGACATTAAAGTATCAAGAAACAGAGTTTGAAATGTGCACTATTGTCAACTAGAAGCCAGTCTAGGAAGCACTAAAAAGTTAAAGAGGTGTATGTGTGGACTAGAGCACAATCTTTGTACTGGAAAGAGTCCCTTCCAATAAAAAAAATATTATTTACAGCTTTTCCCATTTTGTATATGTTCAGTACAATGTAGCACACATGCAAAGTGAGAAAAACTAGGAGAAATGAAAATGTTTTAGAAGAAGAAACTTTAACTCAGGTCCCACCCTGCACAGTGTTGTCATCAATGATGCAATTTCAGATGTTGTTAGTGATGTTATCAATTATATCATAGCACACTAAATGAGTAATGTAATATGTGAGGTCATAAGCAGTCCAAACCATGGGTGCGAGTAATAGTTTCTTCAGTTTCCTATAATTGATGAATTTCAGTTTTTTTTTTGTTTCAACCATTACGTTTTAACTGAACCTAACTATAATGCCACTTTAACTTCTGGCCTTTTTCAATGAATCTCTAGGGTTTTTATCATAAAGTAATATTTTATTACTGTACCTCACAAAACCAACCTCACACAGCGCATGGCCTTTTGTCACGTGTGGTGTGGGGGTTGGATGCATAGCCTGGCCTGTGGCCAGGCCATGCTTCCAGCTCCACATGGACACCCAACTCCCTGCAGGTGCCCCACCTCCAGTTTCTGACAAACCCCCACTGTTGAGCAACACCCCAAGCCCCCATCTTTTTTATGGCTTTTTTTCAGCACCTCAGTACCATGGTACTTCTGCAAATGTCTTGGGGTCACGCTGAGCGTCACGGTAGCACTGGGGTATTGAGGTGGTGCGAAAAAAAAACATTTTCCGTTTAAGCTTGTGGGTCCCTCTGAACCTCCTAAAAATCCCAGGGTGTCAGGGGACCCATCACCTGTACCCTTAAATCTTATTTTTAATTGTTTCTTACATCACAGGGACCCTCTCCCTGAGCCATAAAATGACAGCGGAAACATTTTCTTCAGGTTGCCTCCATCCAATCAGATCGTTGTTTTGAGCTTTCGGTATCACTCTTGCAGTACCACTCTGCTGCACTGTAGTAACACAAAGGCACAGCGTCACTATATATCATACATTTTGAACCTTCATTCCCCAAAACACCTGAACACAATTGCACCAATTCACAAAAGTATGCTTTCTGGATCTATATTTATCTTTCTGCCAAATCTGGTGTAATTCCGTTCAGCCTTTTTCGCTGTGGTGCTGTTCAAAATCCTATGGGAAATTGCATAGAGAAAATGTGTTTTGTCAGGCCCCCTTTTTCTCAGTCCTCGCCTGACCGATCACTCCAAACCTTTCCTGGAAAGAGTTAATATAATTAATTCTCGGTTCCATGTAGATGTTTCACTGTATTCCTTGTAAACATTACTAGTAAAGTTCTACTATGGGTTTTCTTGACTGTGTATTATATGTTTGAAGAAATCCCAACCAATTAGTTGTAACAAATGATCTAATGGGTACATTAATAAAAACGTGTCTAAGAAAGTAATCTCACATCCACATATAATTTGCTGAAAGCAGAATTAATGAGCCTTATGTGAGTTTTACCTACATTAGCATCCTCTAATTAGACTTTTTTCCAATGAGGTTTTACAAGCAATTGAGAAGGGAAACGACACTCATTAGAAAGTAACAACGACACGCCTGATGTGTTAGAAAAACTTCAGTACCATTTCATTTACTGAAAGCTAATTGGAAATGGTCCTGTCTTAACAATTAGAGCTGTTCGTTGGGGAAATGCGAATAATTGTGACAGCACATTTTTAACAGCTGTTGGATTTGTACAAGTATAAAACGTGTACTTGGTATATCAATAAATCTTGTAGAAGAGTTTTTCATGGGAAGTTTGTTGTATTAGAAACTTAGGTTGCACATTTTGAAAGCAATATACATCGTTAGCAGTATCGAGTAGCTTCATTGCAAACTATTAATAATATAAAAAGGCAATGCAATTAATGTTTTCATGTTAGATTAATGCACTTGAGGTCAAATGGAAATACATGGCTTGCATAAATATAGAAGAATTAAACACATGATACGAGATCAAAGGTTTTAAAAGTGAGGAGGCTCTAAAAGGAGTACTGCATGCCTCCTCTTCTAGATGCATATTTCACAGCTAATGTAGATTTGTCAAGCATGCATCACAGACACGTTTTAATTCGTCTGGTGTAATCGTTGTCCCACGCTGAGCACAATAGTAACTATCTTCATCAATATATGTCTTTAATATGGGCTTTCAACAACATTTCACAACTTTGAAAAAGACTTGAACCCTATTGTCTTTACTAATGCTTGTTAGCACTTATTTTTACTCTGTGTCAGATAAATGAGAAAAAAGCCTCTTACACATTCTTCCTCTTCATACCTCTCTTTCTGAGGCCCTCCATGTTCATGTCTCCATACACTTCAAAGCTGTATTTTCACTCTTTACTGCATGCACTTTACATCCAGTCCACTTCACTATCCCCTCACTCTATCACACACACTGATACAGCATTTCCTCTTCCTTTGACACTGTCCGTTTTTGACAACTGTGGACCGCCTTCACTCTCATAGCTTTGGCACACATGTAACCTTAATCTGCAGAGAGACCTACTATTGGATGAACTTGTAGTCGGAACCAACGTTCCCTCTAATTATTTTCCTCTGCGGGTGATACCACTATGCCTCTGGGCACACTTTTCCTGAATGAGAATCAGGAGTAGAGATGGGTCACTATGTGAGTGATAGTGGTGAGCAAACTATCACATGTATTGGATGTTGGCAGTGAGATCGTTGTAATGGCAGATATAAAAGGCTATAAAAAGGCCAAGCCAAAATAAATAAATATATATATATATATATATATATATATATATATATATATATATATATATATACATATTGCATATGTCTAAGTGACTTGTCTGCATTGTGACCATATCAGTTATTTCCAGATACACCAAAGTTCTGGACATAAGATGGATTATGGTTTTCAGTAGGAGGTTCAGTTCATTTCACACCTGCTAGTGGGAAATACAAAGATCTATCAATGCACCAGGAAGATGCTATCTTAAAAAGCAGAGATTTCTTATGGACATTTCCGCATTAGGTCTGAAATAAATAAGACACCTAGAAGAGAAGGTGATGACATGAGATGTAGTTTGGTGCGCTCTTCTGTATATCTTCAAAAGCATGCATTCCTTTTTCTTTCAATAAAATCTGCATATTTTTTTAGAGTAAATCAAAAAGCATTAAAGTAGTATTTCGGTAAGGTTTGCTTCATAAAAGTTAAAATGGAACTCAGGTCGTCTGGGGGATTTATGGTGCTGGGAAAAATCAGTGAGTTGTGACACAAACCCCAGCTCTACAGGAGCTCTAAGGCCATGATTTCTTGGGAGATTGGCAGATACCTCACAAATGGTCAATGCACATTGTAGGTTAAAACAAAACTGTTTAAAAATGTTTATATATTTTTATTTTTCCTCCACTACAACTTGTAGTAGGATGTATATAATCAGGGATAAAGTAGGCTCTTCGTCTTTCTCCTGCTAATTCAAGGAACAATGTTTACAAGTTTGCAGCAGCTCACACTTTTGACTTTTTTGTGCCCTAGGTCAGTGCTTCAGAGAGAAAGATAAGCATAAAGCACATAATCTACTGCCATTGTAAATCTCACCCAAGTACATTAAGTAGGGTTTGTGTTCGAAATGTAATCCATAGCAGAACCAAAGCGTTTGTAAATCTTGACCATAGGGGCTACTCAGTTCACACTATGCGCCACACAAGATTCTTGTTGCGTGAACAACAAAACTACAGAAACCCTATTGGGAAAAAGAAATGCTTCAAGGAAATCGGAACGTTAGTACATTGCAACATGAAGTAAAATAAAGTAAGAGGGACTTTCATTATCGAGATCCTCAAACATTCACTGTTTGTGAAACAGATTTTGCTTCTGAAGTTAAGAGCTTGCAAATAGGGCTCAGTAGCACACTTTTAGAATGTCTGTTTTCAGTTCCAGCCTAGACAGCACGCATACTTGTCTGCAAGACCTGTTGGATGGAGTATAGGACTTTGGTCCAACCTGCCTCTGCCTGCCACTTACCACAGGTTGAAGGAGTGTGGCTCTTGTTTTGCTGTCTCCTAACAGACTTGGCAGAAGATACGTCACTTCCTATACTTGGCTGAGGAGCACTGGCAAGTACAGTTTAATACCGCCTGGAATGTTTTTCTGTTGCTTGGATGTCCTATTTTTCTTTGTCTCCTGCCTCTCATGCTTGTCAGTAAGCACTCGTGCTCACGTGTGCAGTTTTACCCTTCACTTGGTGCTTACGTTTTGTAAACAGTAATTAAAAGTAGTTGTTTCATGCGTGTCTTTAGTGCGTTTTTGTTTGTGGCTTTATATAGAATGAAATTGACCCAGGAATGAATCCTCAACAGCAGTTCTCCCCGCACAGCAGGAGAGATAATACTACAATATTCACTGCACTCAGGGAAAATCACCCCATAATGCTTTGCAGGCATTCCTTTAACACATTTTTGCCCATGATTCAGCCTGTGGTGGTTCTAGGGCAAGAGGACCACCACCAAAACATTCAGAACAATGGGGCATATTTATACTCCGTTTGCGCCGGAATTGCGTCGTTTTTTTTGACGCAATTCCGACGCAAAACTAACTCTATATTTATACTTTGGCGTTAGACGCGTCTAGCGCCAAAGTCCATGGAGTTTGCGTTATTTTTTAGCGTGGACACCTACTTTGCGTTAATGAGATGCAAGGTAGGCGTTCACGTCTAAAAAATTGACTCCGAGGCATGTGCGCCGTATTTACACTCCCGGGCAAAATTCACGCCCGGGAGTGGGCGGGTCAAAAAAAATGACGTATGGCCGCTTTTGCGCCGTTTTTTAGCACCTGGAAAAGGCAGGCGTTAAGGGACCTGTGGGCTCTGAAGGAGCCCAGAGGTGCCCTCCCATGCCCCCAGGGACACCCCCTGTCACCCTTGCCCACCCCAGGAGGACACCCAAGGCTGGAGGGACCCATCCCAGGGACATTAAGGTAAGTTCAGGTAAGTCATTTTTTTTGTTTTTTTGTGTGGCATAGGGGGGCCTGATTTGTGCCCCCCTACATGCCACTATGCCCAATGACCATGCCCAGGGGACAGAGGTCCCCTGGGCATGGCCATTGGGCAAGGGGGCATGACTCCTGTCTTTGCTAAGACAGGAGTCATTTCTATGGGGGTTTGGAGTCGAAAAAAATGGCGCAAATCGGGTTGAGGCGAAAAATTTGCCTCAACCTGACTTGCCCCATTTTTTGACGCCCAAGCCCCATATCCCCCTACGCCGGCGCTGCCTGGTGTACGTCGTTTTTTTCCACGGACACCAGGCTGCGCCGGCGGCTAACGCCGGCTAACGTCATTGATTAAATACGGCGCCCGCATGGCGCTTCAGAATGGCGTTAGCCGGCGCTAATTTTTTTGACGCAAAACTGCGTTAGCGCAGTTTTGCGTCAAAAAGTATAAATATGGCCCAATATGCTCCTTCTGTCCAGGCCATATTGCGATTCACACTACGTTAGAGGGGGCCCAAAAATCATAAACTCTTCCACCAATAAATGCATTTTTAAAGCTCTCTTATAGGTGGAATGCTTGTTTTTACAGCAGAGATGAGTTTGTGTTATAAAGGCCTTGTTTGCAATAACAGTCTGACACCTTTGTTCAGCCTACAAATGTGTAATGCATCATTTTTTCCAAGGGCTGAAGGATGATAATTGCCCCAAAGCACTACTAACTCAGTAGGCGCCACAGGCACATCTAGGCACACCAGTGGTATTGCACCTTTTGCTACTGCACAAACAGTTTATATATTTCTGATAAAGGTTTACTGTATGCACAAAACACTCACCCCATAATGCTTTTCAGGCATTCCTTTTACAACACATTTTTGCCCATACCTCAGCCTGTAGTGGCTCTAGGGCAATGGAACCACCACTAAAACATTGAGAACAATGTGTGCTTTCTGTCCAGGCCATCTTGTTGGTCACACTAGGATAGAGGGGGCACAAAAATGATAACATCTTCCACCATTCATAGCATATCTACATTATTTCATAGGTTGATTTATTTTTTTATTTTTTATGCAGCTGAGGGGAGTTTGTGTTACAAGGGCTTTGTTTGTGATACTATTTTGACAGCCTTGCTTGGCCTGCAAATGTGTAATGCACTGTGCTCTTTAATGGCCGAAGGATGATAATTACCCCAAGGCATTACTAACTCAGTATGCTCCACAGGTACATCTAGCCACGACCAGTAGTACTGCTAATGCACAAACCCAGTTTATTTCTGATAAAGGATTAATGTATGCATGGAAACTCACCTCATAATGCTTTGCAGGCATTCCTTTTACAACATATTTTTGCCCATAACTCAGCCTTTGGTGGTTCTAGAGCAATGGGACCACCACTAAAACAGAACGATGTGCTCTTTCTGTCTAGGCCATCTTGTTGGTCATACTAGGATAGAGGTGGCACAAAAATTATAACCTTTTCCACCATTCAATGCATATTTAAATTATTTTATAGCTCAAACTTTTGTTTTTATAGCTGAGAGGAGTTTGTGTTACACTGTCCTTGTTTGTGTTAGTGTTCTGACAGTCTTGGTTGGCCTGCCAGTGTGTCATGCACTTTTCTTTCCAAGGGCTGAAGAATAATAATTGTCCCAATGCATTACTAACTCAGTATGCTCCACAGGGACATCTAGCCAGGAACAGTGGTACTGCTAATGCACAAAGTTTATTTCTGTTAAAGGTTTAATGTATGCATGGAAAATCACCCCATAATGCTTTGCATGCATTCCTTTTACAACACATTTTTGGCCACAACTAACGCCTGTGGTGGTCCTAGGGCAATGGGACCACCACTAAAACATTCAGAATGATGTGCTCTTTCTGTCCCGGACATATTGCAGGTCACACTAGGTTAGATGGGGCCCACAAATCATAACCTCGTCCACCAGTCAAAGCATATTTAAGTTATTTTTTAGATGGAACTTTTGTTTATGTACCAGAGAGAAGTTTGTTTTTAAGTTGTTTCATTTATGTCAATATTCTGACAGTTTTGCTGTGTCTGAAAATGTGTAATGCATGATGCTCTTCAACAGGAGAAGGATGATAATTTACCCAAAGCACTAATGCAAAAACGTAGTTTATTTCTGATAAAGGTTTAATGTAAGCACAAACACAGTTTATTTCTGATGAAGGTTTAATGTACAGCATGGCTTATTATTTCAGCCATTTCACTGAGGTCCTGGTACTTCTCCAACTGTTTTTGGGTTTGGGGGACATTCTAAGCTTTTAACGTCAGAAGAAGTTATGGCAGTGTTCTGTGACACTGTACTCTGAGTGCTTTTGGATCCACAGGGACATCTAGCAACAGCCAGTAGTACTGCACCTTCTGTTGTTGAATCTACAGGGATTTCTAGCCATAACTAGTGGTACTGCACCTTCTGCTTTTGATGTTACAGGGACATCTAGCCACGACCAGTGGTACTTCACCTTCTGCTGTTGACTCTATGGGGACATCTAGTAATGACCTGCAGCACTGCACGCTTGTGCCACTGACTCCACAGTTAAACGATATTTATAAGGCCTGCTAGGCCTGAAAATGTGTAATACACTGTGCCCTCAAGGGGCTGATTATATGGCTACACTGCAATGTTCTTTATCATTCTTTTTTGTGTGATTATGCCCTTAGGGGCTGAATATATGGTTACATGACCATGTTTCTTCCAAATGCTGTTTTTACTGTGGTGCTCTTTAGGGGATGTTCCAACCATTACAGTCTAATGCCAAGTGTATGAAGGAATGTACAAACACAGTATATTTCTCAAAAAGGCTTAATGTGCTGCATGGTTATATATTTATAAAGTCCCAATATAGTTGTAATTTACAACACCAACAGCTCTCTCCGTAATGTGAGAACTATTGCATTACAAATGCTTGTTAATTACTGTCAGTGATGAGCACTGTCAGGACCAAGACTGACCCACTTAAAGCGCCTGTTGCCAGGTTTAACATTGTGCCACCGTTTTCTGTTTAAAAGTTTTGACACATTCTGTTGCTGCTTTCAGTGGCAGAATTGTTATAACCCTTAAATTCAGTCCCCTAATGCACTTTGGCCCATATTTAAGTAAATGACGCGAGCTTGTGCCAGTTCTTAGTGCCAGATTTAAAAGAAGACGCATGATGGAGCTAAGGAATGGTTAGCGTCATTGAAAATTACGCTAGCTGGTGCTGGATGGCATTCGAAGAAATGACGCTAGTGGGCCAAGAATGACGCTAGACTGATTAGCGGCAGAAATTCTCCCACTAGTCAGCCTAGCATAATTTCTTGGTTGCACAAGCAAGCAGAAAATGACGCCTGTCCAAGTATGGACTGGAGACATTACCAACACCACAATGCCCACCACAGTGGACCAATGTCCCCAGGACAACCCCAACACAACCATGGCCAGCCGGGGTACCCCATGTAAGTGGCCCCCAGTGGCACTCAACAGGTAAGCACGTAGACTTACCAGGGATGGGCTCCCTCCACTCGTAGTGTCCCTAAGGTGTAGGTGGTGGTGATGCTGGAGGTTGGGGTGGGGATCTATGTGCCCAAAATAGTGACACCATGGCGGACTCCATGGTGTTTCCCTTTGAAAATGTGCCTAACATCCTTTTAATGCCTGATCTGACCAGGCATTACATTTTGACGCTATTCGGCCTTAGCGTCATTTTGTGGCTCCACATCATTTTAGCATAGGAAGGTAAATATGGACCTGGGAGCTAGCGTCATTATTTGGAAGGGAACACCTACCTTGCATAGCATTGTCGCAATGCGATGCAAGGTGGGTTGGCGCTTCCAGAAAATAACGCTAACTCATATATGGAGTTAAGTTAGCTCTGCTTTAGCATAAAAACAAATGACTCTAAGGTGGCGCTAACTTTTCATAAATATGGGTCTTTCTTTGGACAGCTTTAGGTAACTTTGGTTATGATTTAGGTTGCTATTGTGCATGCAAGAGAATAAGGAGTAAAAGCAGCGGTGGCTGGTACCCTTGGAAAGAGGTGGGACAAGTGAAGTGCCCCACCACTTCCCAAAAAAAAGAAAAACAGTCTCTCCCTCCAAAACCCCAAAGTAAACCACTCCTCCCCCAAAAAGCCTAAACCATAACACTAAGGGGCAGATTTAAGGAAAGTGGTGCTGCACCCAGTGCAGCACCACTTTTCTTGCACCCCTTAGCTCCCCTTACAGGGAGCTAAGGGGTGCATTTTGTAAATATGACACAGGGAAAATACCATTTTAGAGCTGCCTTAGCGTAAAACAAATGACGTTATGGTGGTGCTAAGGTGGCGCTACGTACTCTTAAATCTGCCCCAAGTGCTAACCAATGCTACACTTACATGAATTACACACATGCATGCATTACACACATACTTGCACTACACATTTAAAATGAAAAAAGGGCACTTACCCACGGACTGTGCATCCTTCTCTGTGCTCTTCTCCTTTGTCGATTCCGGAAGAGCTGCCCTAACCCATCCAGACGCTGGTCTCATGCTGTCAACCATCATGGAAGGACTAGACCTTAAGGAACACCAAAAAGTTGCCTTTATTAATTATGACACATGAATGGACATTATATAATCTAGATCATGTATGGTTTTATGTTGGAAACCTCATTTAATTTATATATTGAATATATTTCATTGTTGGTTCCTTTTCCTTTTTTTGAACATAGTTCAATTTTTTATGTATAATTGTTGTGTCTTTAGGGGTGTTTCTATTTGTATTTATACCTTGCATAAGAGAAACAAATACATGTTGAAAATTTTATATGTGATATTTGCTTTTTTTCATACGAGTGGTAGCTTTTTGTTTGTATGTCCTGCTGCTGGACTAATTGAAGTTATTATACTGATTTCTATCATAATTTCAGAATATCACCGTTAAGAACTGTTGTTGCTTGGAGTATATGGATTGGATAGAGCATCCTGGCTGGATGCTCCTTCAGGTCCTCGAGGCCTGTGCTGGGTCCCCATCCAACTGTCCTAAGACAGAGATCTTCGAAGTGCGCATGTCACTTTGGCCAGCTGTCACTTTGACTGGCGCAACACAGCCAGCCAAAGTGACATGCGCACTTTGGAGCATCCTGTCAGCCCTGCTGTTGTCCTCTGCTGCCAATCAGCAGCAGATGGCATGCCCAGCATGACACTGGCCTGGTGCGTGCTAAGTAGGTAAAACTAAAAAGGCAATGAAAGCTTTTCATTGCCATTTTATTTTTGCCTGTGTGGCTCACAACGGGAGGGGGAAGATGCTCCCCTGCCCTGAAGAAGAAACTACAGCTGAGTTAAAATTAAAATCTTAGGGGCAGAATTAAGAAAAGTGCCACTGCACCTAGTGCTGCGCCACTTTCCTTACACCCCTTAGCGCCCCCTATCGCCACCATGTGTGTGCTGTATTTAAAATACGGTGCACCATGGCGCAGGGTAGGGGGCAATAGCGTCATTATTGTACTGCGTAGGAGTAGCACCAAAATGTTGTCAATAAATGAAACACCCTATTGCAGAATTAATTTAGAATGTACCTCATGACACTTCAGCCACACATCTGAGAACCAGCATTGACAAAGCCAATAGTTTTAGCCAATGTATATGCAAGTGTGATTCTTTATTGATTGATTTGTGTGTGGTTGTCTTGATAGGTGAGTGAGTGAATTTAACAAAGGGTCATTGGTTGGATGGATGAGTGAGTGCATGGATTGATGACTGAATGAACGGATAAATAAAAGGTGCATGAGTCATGATGTCTAGGTGGTGTAAAGCATCAAGAAATGATGTACAATGCTGACGATTAACATATAATATAATATTCATTTATTTCTAATGTTTTACAATATACTGCAATTCAAATTATTTAAATTTCAAGAAAGCACTATGAGACCAGATGTACCCTAACAGAAAGAGGTGCCGTTTTCATTTCATTTCAATTTTTCTTTTGTTGTGGTTGTGCACAATGAACGTGCAATGAGAACAGCCTCGCAAGCACAATACAAGGTTGAGTATTCTTATCGGAGATGATCACAGTGTCTTTTGTGAATGAATTTCCCTCACTGTAAGAGAGATACGATTAACTCATTTTGACAGATAAAATCACCACTGAAAAAGTGTAACTGCCCAATCTTTCTCTTGAATAATACACAATGTCAACAGATCAAACAAGCACTGGTTGAAGGGGAAGACTCGACGCCGTCTCTCTGTGCATCTGTATGTCGATGACAAGAAATCTGGTGGACAGTTGAAGCTGGCAGCTGCTTTTAGCCAGACCTAAAAAAAACCATAGTGTGAGCATGGAAAGTGTGAGGCAGATAGAGCAATGTCTCTATGTTCCAGGTAAGGAATACACGATACAAAGACAAGGAAATACAAACCCAAGGCAGGCAATAGAGGGAAGCAATTGGCAATAGGCTGGGACGTTCATTTTACGTTCCGGAGCTGATAAGGAAAATCCTGATGTAAGGTTCTAGCATTTTGTTGAATTGCACATTTATGACAACCGCAGTTTACAGAATGATGAATAAAAGCATACAAGAATCTTTTTAGTACTAGAGTGGTCAAAGCACTGTGAAAATTACTACTATTCATGGAGCTTCTTTGTCTGTTGTTGATCCTGCTCAGCTGGATGCTTGGTAGCAACTGTTGTTCCTGCAGAAGACATGGCTGTTAGCATGCTGAGGTGAGGGATAGAGAAGAAACAGTGAAGCAGTGTCAAACGTTTAGGTCAAGAGAAATGGAAACAGGGCTGGTGCTCTATAGTTCAGAATATCCAGCTTATGGATCCCTGTCTGAATAGGTCCACAAAAGGAAGGCTTTAAGGCGCTGAGGTAGTTATAGTCTGGTGGAGCAAGTGCAGTAAGTTTGATAAATGACAACTAAGTAGTGATGGAGGTTACCCAAAGTCAGAATCTACCAGACCCTACCAAGACCTATTGATTGTACAGCAGCTATACTAGTAAGGCCTACAGGAGCTAGCACTTGACCGACTGACAGTAAGGAATTCAATAGCAGTGGATGAAAGAGGGAAGCCCTCACAGCGGAACCCAAAGAATGGGGCATAACAGAGCCAGGCAGAGTTTAAGGGACAGTGATACGATATGTACTACACTTGCAGAACAGCCATGCAGGATTTAAAGGCCATGCAAGTTAACCTTATTCGGTCTTATTAAAATAGACCATAAAATTTAAAATAATATACAAAAGTGATACAAAATAAGATAAAACATGGCAAGTTGAAGCACACAACAAAAGGTACAAACACAGAGTTCAATACATTATGGAATACTACGGAAATGGAACATCTGCCATTAAACTGCTAAAATACAAAGATTAAAATGCAACACAGCAATAAAAATATTTGATCACTATGAAAAACAAGATTAAAATGAGTTTGAAGCCTTGGTGCACAAAGGTGTCGTCCTTATGGACAGACCTGCACATGCGATTTTGTTGCCTTGATCACCAACGTCAAAAAAAAATAAACAGTAAAGACAATCGCCTCTGATCCCAAAGATGGTAGGAAGTGCAAAGCTTCTGTGCAGTGACGCAGGGAGTGCTTGATTAAAAAAGGTTTGAGAATCACGGACCTGTCAACAGAGTAAAAGGCGTTATAAAAACGTTACATGTAAGGTGCTTTGTGCGGACAACCGATCGCATGGGCAGAGCATGAGGTTACGCGACCAGTCATTGCACTGAGGAAAAATAGCCAATCTATTAAATATTTCAAGGTGAAAACTGAGCAAATGAAAGTACTGATGGTGCTGTGCGACATATGTTAGGAATGGTCGCATGCCACTAGTGGGGTCAAGATACGAATAACAGAAGGGACTGTGGACATCTTGGCCCATCTCTCTTCCTCCCAGAACGTATAGTGTGTGCCCCTCAGTGTCTTTTTGGCTGTTGTGGGCAAGGATCACAAAGGCACTTCAAATAAAACGCCCTCAGCCAGGGAAAATCTAGGGACGTTGAGAGGGACAGGCCGTCCTTCAATAGCAGTCTATGTAGGGAGAGGGCTCATTAACCCAAATCCTACGCCGCAATAGCAGTGGGCAGGTTCTTAGGATATCCTCAGATGGGTAATCCCTAGCTCCCTATGATAGATAAAAGAGGTGATAGACAGTGGTAAATCCAATAGGCAGTGTGCAAATGTATTTTCGGTAATCTGTAGTGGCTTTAGTGCCTGAGAGCCCCAGATCCATGCGTTGTAGATAGCCAACCCTATATATTTAGCGTGATAAATAGCCAACATATGGGTAAGCAAGCATTTGCCGGGTTTGGCAGTGAAGGAGAAAACTGTGTTAATGCTCATTGCTAGATGATTGTTTCTGTTGCCTATCTGTGGGACCAAGAACCCCCTCTAATTGAAGGTTACCCACAGGTAGTTGAATTCAGTTACATGTTTTACAGGGGTGGCATGAAGCTTGAAGAAAGGCCTTGGGCCCGGGGTATAGCCACAAGACATTACAAAGGATTTGGTAGTGTTAATCTTCATGTCTAGCCCTTCCATCAAGGATGCAAAAGCATCCAAGAAACTCTACAGTGCTACGGGTATGAGACCCATGATGACAACATCGTCAGCATGAAATAGGGCTGGCTGTGGGTGATTTCTAATCTGGGACATGTGCCGCCACCCTAGAACTAAGTCCCTTTCAAGCTGGTTTATGTAGAGGAAGAATAAACATGGTGTGAGGACACATCCTTGCCTAACGGCCCTGCCCAAACTAAGCGTGTTAAAGGTCTCCTCCAGCTTGAACCTAAGAGCAGCGCTAGAGTTGCAATAAGTTTCCCTAATGGTGTTAATGACTGATCTATCTATGCCCCAGCCTTCCACGACACTCCACAGTTTCGAATGGGATACGCAGTCGAAGGCACTGGACAGATGCATGAAGTCCAAGTGAAGGGTACTGCAATTGTATATTTCCCCAGAAAGAGGCAGAGATTAATGTACTGGTCTTTCATCCCCATCCCTCTTCTGAACCTGTACTGAATGTCCGGTAGGGAGAAGCTCTCCTCTGCCCAGGCTTCGAAGCAGGATAGCAGATTGCTGCCTAGCACCTTCACAGTGGAGTCCAAGACGGAAACGGGGCATTAACAGCTGGGATCCTCCAAATTGCCCTTCTTAAATATCGGAACAATCAGAAATTGTGGTGGAGAAACTTGCTGCTCTGAGGACGTTGCCATCAAGAGAGGCTGACAGGTCTAGATTGCTTTTAAATAGGTCCAAGGGGACCCCATCCAGACCAGGGGCTTTACCACCAGAGCTTGCATTAATGGCCGCAATCACCTCTTTAAGTGAGGGGCAGTACTTGGGGAAGTGGCGAATGACGGTACCTGGTACATTGCTACTGGATTAAACCCCCCAAAAGAAGGTGGCCCATGCATGTCCAGATATGGCAAAATCAATCAGAGGTGCACAGATATCTTTGAGAAATGGTTGGTTAATGAAAGACCAGATTGTCTTCAGGTCATTCCTAAGTGATGCTTCCTGAACCGCCTCCCATACTTTTAATCCAAGGCTATTTTTCATTGCAATAATCACCCTTTTGTATAGTTTCCTACAGCATGCAACCTCACCGGCAGACCTGGGCTGAGTGTCATGTGAGGCCATCAACTCTTTATGGGACTTGGAACAAGCTGCGTCAAACCAGTCCCTTACTCTACCAGAGCCCACATAGGATGCCCTGTGTAATGCGTGCAACACTGATTCTGAAAGAGTGATGAAGGTATCTTTAAAATTAGCTGCACCGGCCTCTGCATCTAGAGAGATCTCAAACAAAGCATAATTTGCCCTTAACCAGTTGAGATGTAAAGGTTTCAACATTAACAAACTCCCATTTAATGCGAGTAACCCTCTATTGTTTACGGTAATGCCAGTGATTCTCCTAGAGCTACCTGCCTAAGCCTACCACCTACTGATGTCAACCACAAGGCTTTGGGAGAGATGGTCGATCAAGTAAAAATTATGAACTAACTGGTCCCTCGCCCCATCATTCAGCTAGGATCGGAGATAGTAGAATAAAATCATTTCCAGAGTCCGACCCTTTGCACACGAAAGTTGGAGGAGAAAAAACATTCATTGCACTGTGTTCATTCACAAAAAACAAATTTAAGTTCAACATCAAATGGGAGATGTTACTACCAAATACATCATGAGAAAATGAATAGAGGGATTCCCTTTACAATCAGTTATGCCACAAGCATCTTTGAGAACAGTGGGTCAGAGAGGAGCACTGCAGTCACCCCCCTCCCCCAAGATCATGCCTAGCTCCTTGTCTGTCCTGGAATTGAGGTGGTCTAGATCACAGTCGAGTTTCGACAGGATATTGCCTCTATCTGCTGGCAGGATATAATTATAGCAGTTCACAATGCCTAGTCATGAATCTGAGGTGAATTCCAGGCCCAGAATCTGGAAAAATTGAGTATCTGCAGCATAGTAGAGGAGTTTTGCGATGAGCGTAGTTGAAATGTAAGTCGCTAAGTGCCCTTTTGGGTGCCCGGAAAAAGATGGAATGGCAGGTAGATTGAGTGTTCAAAGCCCATTATGTGAGCAGGCGAAATGGCACGTTTCCTGTGAGCATAGGATCGAATGGGAGCTCACGAAGTCAGTCCACATGTGTTTTTTGATTTTTCCTTTAACTCCAGCCACATTCCACACCAGAAGGGAGAACGTGGCACTAGGCACTTCTGAGATTACTACCAGGTATTTGTCTGCCTTCGCCTCGTGTTGTGACTGGCCGAATAATCAAACTATCGGCCAAATGTGGTAGGAGTTTTCTGTCCCCGCTGAGCATCATCAAAATTGGGATCTTGCTGGGGATGAGAAAGTGTGAGGAAACCACACGAGGATCCTGCTGGAGGTGGACGCAAGCATGCACATGGCCCAGGAGAAGGATTCTGAGTACCCCCGAAGTCGGTTGAAAAACTGTGGGTATTCGCCAGGAGGGGCATTGTACTAGTTCCGTTGTAAGTTCATGTACAGGTGGTAGTTGGCGCCAGGCTGCACTTTCTTGTGGAGTTATTTGTGGTCTGCTGGAATCGTGAGGAAACTTCTCAGGAGTGACATAGTGCATTCATACGGATAGCAGTTAAGGGTATTAACAGGAATTTGCAGAAATGAGAGCCAATGGCTCCTCTCAAGATTCTGTAAGGCCGATGCGCTGTATCTGCTTGGAGTTGAAAGCACTGGGCTAGGATAGTGGGGTGGTAATACAGGTAACAATTCGATTCCCCCATGTAAAAAGTATCCTTGAGCTGCCAAACAGAGTAAGCCAGGTCCAAGGAGGACCACGTGGTCATAGTAATGTCGCTCCTGCTTGGCTGGATTTCCCCTAAACTCGATGGACTCCAAGGGGCATATTTATACTCTGTTTGCGGTGGATTGATCATTTCTTTTTACGCAATTCCATCGTAAACTTAACTCCATATTTATATTTTGGCACTAGACACGTCTAACAACAAAATATTGGAGTTAAAGTCAATTTTTGCCTGCGGAAAACTACCTTGCATCAATGAGATGCAAGGTAGGTGTTCCCGGGCAAAAAATAACTCAAAGGCCCAGGCGCATTATTTATCCTTCCGTGCAAAAATCACGCGCAGGGGGAGGAGGGGTCAAAAAATGATGCAAAGCTTGCTTTACACTATTTTTTAATGCCTGGGTCAGGGCAGGTGTTAGGGGACCTGTGGGCCTATTTCCATGATGGAACACAATTGGAATAAGCCCACAGGTGCCCTTCCCAGGCCCCAGGGACACCCCAAACCACACCAGAGAGACAGCAGAGGATGGGGGACCCCATCCCAGGAAAGTATAGGTAATTGCAGGTAAGTATTGTTTTTTAAGTGCCATTGGGGGCCCTGAAATGCCCCCTCTACATGGCACTGGGTGCAATGGCCATACCCAGGGGAGCATGGTCCCCTGTGCTGGCCACTAGGGTGGTGGGTGTGACTTCTGTCTTTTCTAAGACAGGAGTCATGTGGTATTGATGGTTTTGCATCAGAAAATGACTCTGGGCAGGTTAGAGTAATTTTGTTTTTTACTCTAAGCTGCCTAACGTCATTTTTTGGTGCAAAACCCCCTTCTTCCATACCACCAGCTGCACCCCACTAATGTCATTTTTTTTACACTAGCCTACCCTTTGTACCGGCTTGCACCATTCCATAAATATGGTGCTCGGCTGGTACCAGAATTGGTGCAAGCCAGTGCTAAACATTTTGGTGCAAAACTGCGTTAGTGCAGTTTTGCACCACAAAGTATAAATCAGGACCCAAGTGTGTAGAGTTGAAGTATCTTGTACCAGCCACTCCCCCAGTTTTCAAAATCGTGCTCCTGTGAAGGATATCATGTTTGCCCTGGAGACGCAGTGTGAAATAAACTCAAGTTTGTCAGCAAATTGTAGCTACGTGCCTCCTGATGTGATGCTGTTACCAATGGCATGTTGTTGTTAGTACGCATGCTCAGAAGGGCTATTGCAGCCCTCACAAGGGATTTAAGATGGATGTTAGTGGCAATGAATCTTTGAGGATCTGTACTAGAGTATTTTGTGTGAGGGTGGAAGAGCCTGAAAACAGATTCAGGGATGGCAGGCTGAGTAGCAGGTTCAGGCAGTGCCAGTGGAACAGTAGCCAGTTCTGCAGATGATCCGGGCCAAGTAGATGTAGGGGCAGCACTCCTCATGGGATGGGTAATGGGTGCGGCAGTGGTGATAATAAGATTTGCAGAGTGGCTGTTGCTGGCGTGAGAAATACCTTTTGATGACTCAAGTGCACGTGAAGGAGGTGCCAGTGCTGTAAAGACACGCAGGTAAAGCGGAAGTTCGGTCTTCCCATCGTCAGCACTATCCTCTTTATAAACTGGCTTTTGTGCTAAACTGCAACTAAACAGGGGATAGGTTTTAATATCACTGGAGAACTGTGGCTGGATGATCATTGCTTGTGACAACCTGTGAAGCAGGGGCTGGGCAGGGAAGAAGCAAAGAGCAGCTAGCGCTACGCTTGTGCCTTGCCTTTTAAAGCCTTTTGTACTCCTATTTCGTTTGAGGCTTTGCTGTATCTGTCGACGCATGGAAAGAGCCATTGTTATTAATTTGTGGATTGAGAGGAGCAGTGCCAGGGGTGACCACAAAGGTGATTGTAGCCCCTGGCTTCTCCGTTTCTAATACTGTGGATTTCTCCAAAGCAGGACCCAAGAGTTCCTTGACAAGATCAGAGTTGAAAGTGGGGAGAGTCACCTGCCGCTGATAAGTTTGCGGAAAACATCATGTGACGTTCAGGAGCTGTGAAGGGTCTGTGATGACTTGTTGCTTCAGGGTTGAGCCTGTCTGTTGGAGGGATGATGAAAAATCCAATAAAGACCAGCATCCAGCTTTCAGGTCTCCTGTCAAAGGCATCAATGGTGGTTGTGCAAGGGCAAGAATGGTACACAGCAGGTGGATCCCACTGGACCCTGGTAATTAGAGTATTCAAAGCAGAGACTTTGGCATCTATTCCCACAGTGTGGTCTGCTAGTGTACTAAGAATGTCCACTTGCATATCAAGCTTTTCAGAATGGTAGGACAGGGATGCTGAAACTGCGTCCAAATTTTGAGCAAGGCTTCCCAGAGGTTAGTACTGAGGTTATGCTGCAATGTCCCATCAGTCTGGATACAAGATGATTTGAGCTGAGGGTTACATTCTACCCATAGCGACAATAGGTCAGAATGATCTGGTGAAACAAAGTCATCAGTTCTGAGCACCTCTTCTGCGAATGTATGGCTAAGCCCTCCTATGATCAAGTTGGTGGATGAGGATTTGGTGGTTAACAGATTTAACTTGATAGGACTCAACAGGGTGGAGGGAATCACATGGCACACACAGTTACTTGTTGTTATTCCAGTCAGATATTTCGACACATGGACTGAACAGTGCTGGACTGGCCATCTGGCATGCCAGGATGGTTGCATCGACTAAGGGGTTGCTCCTGTTAACCTCGCCCCTCTATGATGTGTTTACGATGTTTGCTTCTGCTTTGGAGGTGATAGAAGGATCAAAAACTGTCTCCAGGAACCATATATTTCCTTCCGTCAGATCTGCGGAGTGAACCTGGGCTGGGGAAATCAGTGTTGGCGGCACATATCCAAGGGAACATGGCTAGCATGGATGCTTCCTTGTATGCCTTGGAATCACCTACTGGGGGGCAGGATGTGAGGTACACCATTTTCCTACTACCAGGATGGAATTATTAGAAATTAGGAAGTTATTGATCCTGGGGCACTTAGGTAATAGTGAAATTTAAAAGTGATATAGAGGTGTGCATGGTGGCTGATAGGAATGACACTTGCAATTTCATGGCTTCACTGATCTCAGCCTTAGTAGGTAGACACATTTCTCTCATGTTCACCTGCCCCTGTGTTTTCCCTGAATGCATGATAGTGAGGCTGGTTACATAGATTCAGCATCAGGCTTGGGGCTAGGAAGGCAGGAGACAGAGGCAGGTATCTGTGGATTGTTGCACAGTGTGAAGATGAGCCACTGTATCGCCAGAGGACGATGCCCTAGATCTTGTTCTAGTGCCACCTCATCACCCCGTGGCAGCGGGTGCTCAATGGAGATAGGGAGGGCACAAGCATCCTGCGCCAGGGCTCAGAGATGCTTAGGGTTGCCATGGGTTGGCAAATTTGGACTGCAAAGGACTTTGCGGATCCTAGGCCACAGTTCCTCTCAGTGAACGGGAATACTTGTTAAGGTACTTTCTGTGATGCCCTTGATGTGCTAAGTCCCAGTAAGCAGCAATGGCCTGCTGCTCTATTCCAGGTTAGTGCTCTGGAGATGACCCGATAGATGGACCAAGAGTCCCGCTGTGATAGTGTTCATTGCGTCAATCTTGATCCCTGTTTTTAATGAAAATTGAAACTTTAATTTAGGCAAATTATGACAGGTGCATCAGGTTAAGAGGCGGGGGGACACAAAGAGTGACAAATCGCATCAGGACCTAGTCCGACCATCTCCGTTACTCTCTGGCTCTACTTTCCAGCTGCGGCAATAGTGCTGCAGCCACACCTCACCTCTCTGTTCACTCCTCAGATTCTTTGCTGCTGACTTGCTGGCTTCCAAAGCTGTTGCTTGCCCTTTGCGCTGTAATGATGTGGTGCATGCTTCTGTGCCCTTCGTGATGTCTCTTAGGCCAGTCGCGGTGGCCAGTCACAAGGGGTCGGTTTAGTGGGTCGTCAGGAGGCATTAGGAGGCAGTGAACAGGAGTGAGAGGCACTGGGTGGAACGGTGCACTGTTGCACCCCTTACTGCCAACAACAGGATGACTGGCCGGTGACTTTTCTTGCCCTCAAAAGTGCTGCTATAGTGCTGCTGCTGCTGCAGTGCCTCTGCAGTGCCTCCGGAGCTCCTGATCTGGGCTCGCCTTAGCTCCCGCCTTGGCATCAGCCTGCTCCAGGCTCTCCTGCTCCTGGAACGGCACATGCCACACTTTCCAGCTACCTCCGCTCCCTTTCCAGCACCAGCGACTGACATCAATCCTCACTCTGGCACACTCTGGCCCCCTCCTACAACACCACCTTTGACCACTTCACTGCCAGACCCTCCACGGCTCCCAGCCGCAGCTCAAAGCTCGTAAAGCTGTGGGCCAAAGCTAAAGCAGCCATGACAGGGCTGCGACCTGATGGCAAGCTGTGGGTGGTCAACAAGCTGTGGAGATCAAATAAGAGGCATCAGTAAGTGCCCTCCCATGGGGCGGTAAGAGTGGGCAGAAGTGGTATAGGATCAGCAGGCAGTGTGCTGCTCGGCTGTAGCTTGCTTGCTGCGAGGGTCCTCATTCTCCTAGCGTGCTTCCCCAAATGTCATGCAAAAGGAGGAAAGAGTACCTCACTGTGACGGGGTGTGCGGTGGTACGAAGGACTCTGAGACTTGTTTTTAAGTGACAGTGCTATTTATTAAAGAGTTTGTGCAAAATAAGAAAAATAATGTTGTTTCAATTCTCCGGGCTCTTTTCCTCTTTAACGTCTCTCTCTTCGTGTTCTTTATAGGCTCCCCTCTTGACTGGCGCTGTTTGGATGTGGACTCCCATGTATACTGGAAAACAAAGGAACGGAATGGAAGGTAAGTCAGACGTAGAGATATCTCTAAGAGACAACTAAGAGTTTAAGAGATAATGAGAGAGAGAGAGAGAGAGAGAGAGAGAGAGAGAGAACAAGAGAGAGAGAGAGAGAGAGAGACCCGGTCGTGTATGAGTGGGAGGGCAGGAACATGTGAGTTGCACATAGACACCCTTAGTGCTCCCCTATAGGTCCTGGTTAGCCCTCAGTTCGGTGTTCCCTGTTTATAACTGTTTAGTAGTGGTTTCCCCTTCAAACCCCCTCCTCTGACCCCCTCCCCTCCTGTCTCGCTCCCCTCTCCCCTGTGCTCTTGGATTTGGTGAGGTTATGGCATCCTTGAAACAAGGACTGTACCTTGTTGAGCCACGTCCCTCCGGGGGCGTGGCAGAAAGGGCTCATCTCCTGTTGGCCGGCGTTTTCTCCAAATGCTGTCCAGGTTCTGGGAGGCTTCGGATTCCCGGTCTTGCCTTCTCTGGTGGTTGTTTCCGTCACGTCCTCCTGCTCCCCATGTTCTCCCCTCGCGTCCGATGCTGAAAGGAACTCTTCCTCCCCTCTCCTGAGTCCGTTTTCCTTTTCTGTGCCCGGGACCCGGAAATCCGAGTAACAGGCGTCTGTGGCCGCTCCCATGTCGTCATGGGAACGTGAAACTCCGTCCTCTGACGCGCGCGAACGGCGCCAGTCGGAGGAGCTTGTAGGCGCGGTGGAAGACACCCGCCTACACACCCCATCCCATGATCGGGACTGGTAGAGTACCGTAGGATCGGGAAATCGGGACAGAAAGTCGGCTGGACCTTGCTGAGCACCCGGGATATGCCGGATCTGAAAGGTAAAAGGTTGAAGTTCCAGGAACCAACGTAGCACCCGAGCATTCGAGTCCTGATGCGAGGCCAACCAGGTTAAAGGTGCATGGTCGGTGAATAGGACAAAAGGTCTGCCTAATAGGTAATACTGCAAATTTTCAATAGCCCACTTGATAGCTAAACATTCCTTTTCGATAACCGGATAATTGCATTCCCGGGGAAGTAACTTCCTACTTATATATACAATAGGATGGTCCCGGCCCTCATTGTCAGGTTGTGTAAGGACAGCCCCTAACCCCACATTGGAAGCATCGGTATACAAATGGAATGTCCTAGAGAAATCGGGACATCTCAGGACAGGTTCGGTCGTAAGGGACTGCTTTAGACGATGGAAGCTGGACAGTTGGGAGTCTGAGAACGTGGGTAATTTCGATGGGAAGTGCTTTTTAAGGAGATCAGTGAGAGGAGTAGCTACCGTGGAGTATTGGGGAATAAATTGGCGATAGTATCCTACAAGTCCCAAGAAAGAGCGGAGTTCTATCTTGGTCGTGGGAACAGGCACCTGCAAAATAGCCTCTACTTTGTTCTTTTGGGGCTGTAAAAACCTGTTTCCTATGAAGTAACCGAGATACGCGATGTGTGTATTTCCTAAGGTACATTTCCTTGGGTTGGCAGTGAGGCCGGCCTCATACAAGGTGCAGAATATTTTATGTAGGTGCTGCAAATGTTCTACCCATGTATCACTGAAGATTACTATGTCATCTAAATATGCTGCGGCAAACGCTTGGAACGGTTTCAAACGATGATCCATTAAGCGCTGGAACGTGGCCGGAGCCCCATGGAGACCAAAGGGAAGAACAGTAAAATGATAGAGCCCTGACTGTGTGGAAAAGGCTGTTTTTTCTTTGTCGGCAGGAGCGAGTGGGATTTGCCAGTAACCCTTCGTTAGGTCCAAGGTTGACATATACCGGGCATTTCCTAATTTCTCAAGTAAATCGTCAACCCGCGGAATGGGGTATGTGTCAAAGAGGGAGATTTTGTTTAGTTTGCGGAAGTCAATGCAAAACCGGACGGAACCGTCCGGTTTAGGTACTATGACCACAGGAGAGCACCAGGGGCTTGTAGATGGTTCAATAACTTTAAGGGCTAGCATTCTTTTACTTCTTCTTCAATTAGGTGTTTCCTCGCCTCAGGAATCCGGTAGGGTCGTAACCGGACGGTTTTTCCCTCTGGGGTTCTAATGTGGTGTTGAATTAACTTGGTTCTACCCGGTGTCCCTGAAAAAAACTGTGAATGTACCTTTAAGAGGGCTGTGAGTTGAGTTTTTTCATTCTCTGTAAGAGAGCTATTAACACGTGGGCCTTCCCACTGTTCTTCTCTGTTTGTTGGGAATAGGTCCATCCCTAAAGCTGTGGTTGGGGTTACTAAAAATCCGGTAGCGGTGGGAGTTGTTGTTTCTTCTGGTTCCTCCCACTTCTTAAGCAAGTTGACAATATATATTTGGGTCCTTTTTGGGTGTTGAGATAATTCGATCAGATATGTGACTGGGGAGACCGACTTTATGATCTTATAGGGTCCCTACCACCTGGCTAAGAGCTTGTTTTCGGAAGAGGGTCGTAACACTAGGACTCGGTCATTTGGTTGGAAGGAACGCATTTTGGTCCCCTAATCATAATAAGTCTTTTGATTTCCCTGTGTTTTCTCTAGATGTTTCTGGACATCATCCCACACGACCTGTAGTTGGGTTTTCAATTTACTGACATATTCTAACAGGGGTTTTTCTTCTTCCCCCTCTTCCTCCCACAGTTCTGCGGCCATGTCGAGTAAACTTCGGGGCCGTCTCCCAAACACTAGTTCAAAAGGACTATGTCCCGTGGATGCTTGTTCATGGTTTCGGATGGCATAGAGGACTAGAGGTAGTTTCTGGTCCCAGTCCCTCCCTGAATCCTCAACTGTTTTCCTTAGTAAGGTTTTTATGGTACGGTTGTAGCGTTCCACTAAACCGTCAGTTTGGGGATGATATACCGAGGTTTTTAACTGCCTGATTCCCAGGATTTTACAGATCTGTTTCATGAGGGAGGACATAAAAGGCGTTCCCTGGTCCGTTAGTATCTCCTGTGGGAACCCCACTCTAGAGAAGAAGGTAATCATGGCTTGGGCTACCGCCTTCGTGGTCATGCTAGAGATGGGAATTGCTTCCGGGTACCTAGTAGCGTAGTCTACCAAGACTAATATATAGGTATGCCCCTTTGTGGAAGGTAAGAGGGGTCCGACCAAATCCATACCAACGCAACAAAATGGAATATCGATAATGGGAAGTGGCTGTAAAGGGGCCTTCCTCAGAGCTCCTGGGTCTATCAGCTGACAGCGGGGACACTGGGCGCAATATTTTCTAATTTGGGCATAAACCCCCGGCCAATAGAATCGTCTTAGTAGATATTCCTCTGTCTTTTCCCTACTGTAATGTCCTCCCCCAGGTTGGTTATGTGCCAGGAATAGGACTTGGCTACGGTAGGGTTCGGGTACTACTAGCTGTTTCTTTTCCCCTTTTGCAGATTTGATGATTCTATAAAGAAGGTTCTTTTGAATTAAGAAATAGGGACCCACCTCATTTGTAGATTCGGTTTTGGCACTTTTCCATGCGTAACATAGTGTGGGATCCTCTCGCTGACTAGCTCGAAAGGAGAGAGAGGGATTAGTTGTACTGGCTACCATTTTCTCGGGTTTCTGTCTGGATCTTGAGAGTTGATAGTTTTGTTTCTCTTGTCTTTTTTCCCGTCTAGTCAATTTTACACGGGTTGGGGTTTTCTCAATATGGCTGCTATGGAAAGGTGCTTCAGCCCACCAGTCTGGGGAACTTATGGGGGACCTTGCCTTGTCTAATAGGTCGGAGAACCTTATGTAGTCTGCACCTATGACACAGTCCTTTACTAACCGATCCATGACTCCTACCGAAAGGAAATCCTGATGTTCTCCCCACTCTAGTTTTACCAGGGCCAGTGGGTAATTGGTTTTGTCCCCGTGGATGCAGCAGATGGTAACCCATTGGTTGGAAGTTCGGTCCATACGGCTTAATAGGTCTCCTCGTATCACCGACTGACTGCACCCTGAGTCTATTAGAGCCTGTATGGGATTCCCATTTATTTTTACAGTTTGTTTGAACTTAAGGTTTCCCTTGCCAGTGCACAACACTCTACCCCTAGTAACCCCTATTTCTATTGGTTCTACGCTGTTGCCTTTCCTCTGGCACATTCTGGCGATGTGGCCCCACTCCCCACAACTGTAACATTGCGGCTGTTGCATGGGGGCTACCTCTCCACTCCGATGGGGTCCGGGTTCTTCCTGAAGTCGACGTGGAGGGTATTTGAGGGGTGCCACGGGAGGCTTGGTAGTGCCTTTGAGCCCCAGATTCTTAAATTCAGCAGATCTGTGATAGGCACAGGCTAGGTCTATCGCCAATTCGGTGTCAATTTTTGGGTGTTGCCTTATCCAACTCCTCGTAGAGCCTGGGAGGGAATCCAAATATTGCTCTAGTATAACCGCCTTGATGATGTCTTCTCTTTCTGTCCCTAGTGAGCCCAACCATTTTAACCCGAGGTCTTTAACTTTGAAATAAAAGGTTCAGGGATCCTCACTCTGTCCCCACCTAATCTTCCGAAACCTCATTCTATAATACTCGGAGTCATGGCCCACCCTTTCTAAGATACTGTTCTAGATATCTTTATAGGGTGTCGTACCTCCGGGATTGGCAGCTTGGTACGCCGTTTGCAAAATGCCTGTCAAGAGAGGGGCTATGTATTGACCCCAGCGTTCTTCTGGCCATTGGGCCGAGGATGCCACGCGTTCGAAGTTTGTGAAGAACGCATCAGGGTCCTCCCCTTCTTGAAACTTTTGCAGGACAGAACTCGGGACATTTGGATGCACTTTACTGGCTGCGATGGTATCAGTTAATTTCTGTAGTGCAGTTTTATGTACCAGTTGATTATTAGCCATGATTTTAGCTTGGCTTTTTAGTGCCGTTTGCAGGGCTTCCCGGTCCTCTTTTGCTTCCCTTTGATGTGCCTCCCATACGAGCTGAAGGTGTCTCTGACCTTCAGCTAGCTGCTGAATAATGTCCTCCAGTGTCGGCTTATCCCCCATCCTGGTTTGCCTCTACGTACCACCTATGTACACATCCCACTTCAGACACCACTGTGACGGGGTGTGCGGTGGTACGAAGGACTCTGAGACTTGTTTTTAAGTGACAGTGCTATTTACTAAAGAGTTTGTGCAAAATAAGAAAAATAATGTTGTTTCAATTCTCCGGGCTCTTTTCCTCTTTACCGTCTCTCTCTTCGTGTTCTTTATAGGCTCCCCTCTTGACTGGCGCTGTTTGGATGTGGACTCCCAGGTATACTGGAAAAGAAAGGAACGGAATGGAAGGTAAGTCGGACGTAGAGATATCTCTAACAGACAACTAAGAGTTTAAGAGATAATGGGAGAGAGAGAGAGAGAGAGAAAAAGAGAGAGAGAGCGAGAGAGAGAGAGAGAGAGAGAGAGAGACCCGGTCGTGTATGAGTGGGAGGGCAGGAACATGTGAGTTGCACATAGACACCCTTAGTGCTCCCCTATAGGTCCTGGTTAGCCCTCAGTTCGGTCTTCCCTGTTTATAACTGTTTAATAGTGGTTTCCCCTTCAAACCCCCTCCTCTGACCCCCTCCCCTCCTGTCTCGCTCCCCTCTCCCCTGTACTCTTGGATTTAGTGAGGTTATGGCGTCCTTGAAACAAGGACCGTACCTTGTTGAGCCACGTCCCTCCTGGAGCGTGGCGGAAAGGGCTCGTCTCCTGTTGGCCGGCGTTTTCTCCAAATGCTGTCCAGGTTCTGGGAGGCTTCGGATTCCCGGTCTCGCCTTCTCCGACGGTTGTTTCTGTCGCGTCCTCCTGCTCCCGATGTTCTCCCCTCGCGTCCGATGCCGAGTGGAACTCTTCCTCCCCTCTCCTGAGTCCGTTTTCCTTTTCTGTGCCCGGGACCCAGAAATCCGAGTCCCAGGCGTCTGTGGCCGCTCCCATGTCATCATGGGAATTTGAAACTCCGTCCTCCGACGCGCGCGAATGGCGGCAGTCGGAGGAGCTTGTAGGCACGGTGGAAGACACCCGCCTGCACTCACATAGACACCCATAAGTCAAATCCCAGACAAAAAGGGTTAGGAGCATCCAGGATATGTCACATAAGAGGCCCAAACTCCGACAAGAACAGTCAAAAGCACCAATCTTGTCAACGTCGCTGTGGGGAGTAGAACCAGGAGCCCCACAGCAATCCAGCATCTCCAACAGGATGCATCTATGGCAGCAACTAGTGCAACAGGTTTACAAATATCCCTAATGACCGTGTCACCTCCCATCTCCATTCTAGCTAATGTCAAGCGGGGTAAAGAGCCCCATGCCCATACTGAATTGCAAAACACAAGTTAATTGAAACTTGATGTACCATATATATTCTCAGCAAAAGAGGTGAGAGGCTGGCTGAAGTGGGAATAAAAAAACTTGAAAGCACTGCAAGAGTTGCACAACGATGATTCTGAGACAGGATTACAGCTAGAAAATGGAAGCTTGCAGAGACACACACATGCTACTATTAATGCAATCAAAGAATCACCATAATAAACAAGCATTTGCAATGCATGCAATAGGTCTCCCACATTTCGTACAAGTTAATTGTCATCTTTTGACAACAGTGCAGTGCCTGGGCAACAAACAAAAAAGCGTGGAAACTGAGAAAAGAAGACTTAACAAAATTAAACAAAGTTTGCTTTAAAAAAACTTTGCAATTTTGTTTGTCCTGCTCGGCATGTGTTTTCCAGTCATGAGACTTCTGTCTGCGGGACATAGGAAATTAGAACAAAATAGTACCTCGATCAAGTCGGGAGCACCGGATGGGCACTAATTAAGTTAAATCAATTAGTGCTTGATCCCTGCTCCACACAGAGGAACAGAAATGTTGCCAGACATGCCTTGACGAATTAAAAGGCTGTAAAGAGTGCCATGCAAACCAACAAATGGTGAGCGGCAGGCATGCTCCAAGCCCTTTTCTGAACAGTGTCTCTCATGCACTCGCAGACTCGACCGTAAAAACACATATGGTAGCTGTGTCCTACGATTCCATTATTCCGCCTCTGAAAGACAATGTGCATGGACCATCTACAGCCTGGAAATCATCAATAAAACTCATCCAAAGTCCCTCTCCAACTATTGCATGCTCCCAATTTCGATCTTGTATGCAACTGAAAACCTACAGTTGCTTCCAGGGACTTCAGGTTCCCTAATGCACTACGTAGTGTTCAATAGGACCTGAAATCTACTGCCCATTGCTTTCCCTGGGAGTAGTCCTGATGTTCCCCAGCACAGTATTCTCTCCTCCAGGACATGTGAGAGACTGGAACTGCACACACCTGTGGCCAGTCTTGTGCAGCCCAGCCACGTGAATCCACCCTGGGCTTGCTGCTGCCTCGAACTGCTTGTAAGCTGCCATTTGCTGATTCTCCTTGTTCATGCATTAAAGTTTATTCCTCTTTGTACCTCTTCTTGGCTTGTTTTCCAGTCCAGTTCCTGATTTGCTTCGGCCAGAGCCTGTGTCCTGTCCATCCGGCTACAGATTTCCCCAGCCCTGTTTGCTTTTGCTTACTCCATTGTCTGGCTATTTTCTACTCTTGCTGCAGCCTTTGAGATGCTCCCTTTCTAATTGTTCCTAGTTGGTTCTTTCTGTCCCTATTATTTTCTCTGTTGTTACTTCTTTTGCTTATACCTTTGCTCCCTTAATTCCTTCTCTATGTCTTAGGTTTTGATCCTAGTTGCCGCTTTCGCTGTGATTCTTATGCAGTTTCTAGTTCTCTTGACGTTCAAGTATCTTGCTTGTTACAGTTCCTAGAATTCTTATATTTTGATTTGCCTGTGTTCTACAGTTCTTCCTTGAAAACCTTGCTCCTGACTATTAACTCAGTTCTTAGGCTCCTTTCTAGCACTTGCTCTGTATTTTCCTCTTGGGATATTGTGACTGGTAAGTGTACTATATGGTCCTCACCTGTGCATAACTGTATTCCTTTGGGCAAGGGTTGGCACTTGGTTTCCACCAGGCAATCCCTGTCTTGCCCTTTGTATTGTGTTGTATGTAGTATTAATGGGCATATTTATACTCTGTTTGCACCGAATTAGCATCATTTTGTTTTTACTCTAATTCAGTGCAAAACTACCTCCATATTCATACTTTGGAGCTAGACCTGTCTAGTGCCAAATTTATGGAGTTAAAGTCATTTTTTGGAAGTGGAAACCTACCTTGCCTTACTGAGATACATGGTAGGCATTCCCGTGAAAGAAATGACTCTATGGCCTTAACGCCATATTTATACTCCTGTGCAAAAATGGTGCACAGGAGGGAAAAGGCGGCAAAAAATGGTGCAAAGCTTGCTTTGCCCCATCTTTTAACACCTGGGTCAGGGCAGCAGTTAGGGGTCCTGTGGGCCTATGTCCATGGTGTAACACCATGGAATATGCCCACAGGTGCCCTCCCCAAGCTCCAGGGACACTCCCACACACACCAGAGGGACTGTGGAGGATGGGGGACCCCATCCCAGGTAAGTAAAGATAAGTATAGGAAAGTATTGCATTTTATTTTTTAAAGTGTCATAGGGGGCCCAGAAATGGGCCCCCATACATGGCACAGGGTAGGTTTAGCACCATAAAATGACTCTAATCTGGTTAGAGTCATTTACTTTTTACTCTAACCTGCCTAAAGTCATTTTTGGGTGCTAAACCCCCTTCTTCTATACCACCAGCCCCACTTGATTAAAGTCATTTTTTTTTACTCTAGCCTACCCTTTGCACCGATTTGCCCCATTCCATAAATATGGTGTCCGGCTGGTGCACAGAAATGGTGCAAGCCGGTGCTAAACTTTTTGGTGCAAAACTGAGTTAGTGCAGTTTTGCACCAAAAAGTATAAATAAGGGCCTAAGATTGCTAGTCTTTTCTACCCTGTTCCTGTGCTTTACTCTGTATCTGTTCTTTACTGGTGTATGTGTTTATCTGCTCCTCTACTTTGATACATTATATCTGTTGGGAGATTTTACTTGACTTTGAGGGAGGCTCCTCCCAGAGTTCCTGACACTGTGAGCCCTGTACCCATGGGTGTTAGGACACACAAATGCAAGGTGGAGTACAGCTGTTAAGAAGGTCAAGTAGAAAATGAAGTGAGACTTTTAACAGAATATCAAATCAATTGTGGTAGAAAAAGCGCACACCTCATCTATTCACTTCAGAAGGGGTTGTATGCCAGTGTTAGTGACCTTCATTAGTGTGAGGATATCATTTTAAGCAAGCAACTTTCACATTCACTTTCAAGCACCTCCTTTACCATCACCAAACTCCACTAACAAAATGTACTGAAATCGGTTGAATTCTAACAAACACTACCAGGAAGATTTGCAGCCCTAACCACTCAGTTCCACTAGTCTCAACATGCTGGGCCACTGCTGTTCTCACAAGATTGTTGTTATTCAAAGAAGTAAAAAAAACATTACAACTCTGTCCAAAAGGCAAACACAACATAGCAGTGGGTGTGTCTTCTTTTATTATCGGCTGTCAGGAAAACTATTGCAGGTGTTGTTAAGGTCTTCCCTCAGCAAAAACGATTTCCCTTTTCCTTGTACCAACGTTGGTTGCAGCAGCGTCCTCACTCCCGGTGGCTCTTGCGGAGGCTGGTCTTAGAACTAGCTTCTTCAGGTTTAACTGCCACTCAAGATGGTAGCCGCAAATCCTTGTGAGGTCAGGCTCTAGTGTTTCTACCTTAGTCTTGTGCTGAAGCTTCCCTTCAGCTGTTTCTCCTTGGGACCCCTGCACTTCGACTGTCATCCTGAGGAGAATGAGCAGTATTCCTGAGGCGCTTCATTTCATAGACAATTCTTCCAGTTTTGAGTAATTAATCAGCTACTATTTACCTTTTGAAGAGGCCGAATCTTTTTCTTCTTCCAACTACGGACTATCGGCTTTCTGAGGAGAATTTGTTCTGGCCTAACACAAATTCAAGCAACTGCAGTAAGGAATCCTTTTGTATGATTTCCAGACTTGCCAATATAAATGTACATATATTCAAGAACTCTTTGCTTTGCAGACTTGTCAGTCTTAGAGACAAACCTCAGTGCTCAGACTAATTCCTAGAGACTGTGATTGAGAAAACTGAACCTTGAGAAGGAGTTTTTGTTTCCTGTAAAAGACATTAGTAATTTATATATTTGTGAACTTTTGAACTGTTCTCCAGAGAACCTTGGAAACCTCTGACTCCTGGAGAAAAGAAGATATTAAGTTAACATTGTTCTCTTAGAGAGAGTCTAGTCTCTCAAAAGATCCAGGTTAGGAGAATGATAGAATTGGGTGAATGTGAATGGCTGAACAGTTGAATGCGCAGTAGGAATGTACTTATCTATGCTCTTATCACCCAACTGCAGGTCCTTACTTTAAAGAAATCCCAATAAGAAGAAAGGTGCAGGTTTTCAGAGACACACACTGAATATCCTATCTTCAAGTGGGAAACCAAGGATGGAACTGGATCTGGAGGCAGTCTCTCTTTTTCTATTCCCATTCCCTTTTGCCCCTTGGCAGATGCAGAGTTCAGATAATCAGTTAAAGTCTGAGCATGCATCTGTTGGAGGAAGTTGGGCAAAAGGCATCTGCTCCTGTGGAAGTTTGATTTAATGGGTAATCTTCTGATAGCCTACTGGAACTGTAGGGTCGTAGGGTAGCAGAGGCCACCAGGTCAGGAAAAGTTTTAGAGAAAAAAGAAGCTTAGGGCTTCGGGGGTCTTTTTGGAGGCAGAATGCCCAATACTTAATGAATGTAATGAGGAAGAGAAGAGAGGGTGTAATAGAGATTACCAGATGTATTTTAAGCAGTAATATACAGATGACCTAGGGATGACTGAGAAAGGGCAAAAGGGTAATCATGGGAGGTGTTGAAAATGAAACTCAGTTGAAATTTGTAAACTTTCAGCATAAAATGTAGTTCAAAACTTTTAGGGGAAATTTTTAGTTCAAAATCATTAACTGTATTTTGTGTTTAGATCACAAACAAGTTTGGAAAAGTTTGCAAAATAAAATGTTTTGCTATATTTTTGTAGTCTCATCCTCTCAATAACTATGAAATCGCCTTACCATTTTCTCAAGTGGCCAGATTTACTATTCAAACACTTTGGCCGTCATTACGACATTGGCGGTCATTTCCGAAGACCACTGTGCCGGCGGCCGCCAAAAGATACAGTGGCGGCAGTAATCCGCATGCCCCATTACAACTCATAAAAACCAAATCGCCAGAATACAGCCACAAATTCAACACCGCCATGGAGAGGAGAGTGGCGGTCCCAACACCCACACCGCCATGCCAAAAACAGACCACCCACCATGTTACGACCCTCAAATTAGCACAGCGGTCCTAGCACGGCGCTAATCCAATGGCGGTGCTGACTGCCACGGTCGAAAAGGAACCTCCACAAGAACACCACAACACATTGGCCAATTTGAATACCCCACACCTGATATGCATACACACCAAACTCCCCCACAGACACCACCATAAAACACACACCCACACAACCCACAACCCTTTGCTATGACAAACCATTACAACACATTTGACGGCCACTCAGGAGAACGCGCTGCACACATACAACACAGCCACCTGTACACCCCTCACGCATTACACTTCACATAACATTTTTGGACACAAACATCACCATCACTGTGTTGCCACAAAAGCACCCCCATTTCACAGATGACGAGTTGCGGATAATGGTGGACGAAATCATCAGGGTAGAGCCACAGCTATGAGGTGCAGAGATCCAGCAGGCATCTGTTTCCAAGAAGATGGAGTTGTGGTAGAGAATCATAGACAAGGTAAACTCAGTGGGAAGCCATCCACGTACAAGGCACGACATACGGAAGAGGTGGAATGACCTGAGGGGGAAGGTCTGCTCCAAGGCATCCAGGCACCACATTGATCTCATGAAGACTGGTGGTGGGACCCCAGTTTCTCCCCTGGAGCTGACATCATGGGAGGAGAAGGTCTTGGCAATCCTGCATCCTGAGGGTCTCAGTGGAATCCCCGGAGGACTGGAGACTGCTAAGTCATTTATGAGCTCTTGTATTAACTATACCTGTATCACATGCATCCCCATCCCCTGAATGCCCACCCAACCCCACTTTCACCAATCCAAAAGTCTGCACTCACAAATGCACCTAATGCATGTTCAGCATGAAGCATTAAGAGCCCCACAATGTATCACTCTTTATCAACCTAACAATGGACACACATAGGAAGCCATGCATACTGAAGCATGCCAAATAACACTGACTTAGCAGCCTCTGTCAAACAGATGAGGTGGATGTGAATAACACTCACTGTTATCCACAGGTATCCCTGATAATGTCACCTGTCTACAGGTGCCATGAAGAGCCAGTCCTCCACCAGAAGAAGACACCAGTGATGACAGCTACTCAGGATGTCTGGAACTGGATGAGCTCCATGGCCCATCCGGCACCTCTGGCCAGTCCACTTCCACTAGCCTCACCAAGGCCACAATAGAGCCCTCTACAACTGTAGCAGGCACACCAGTCACCCAACGCCCGCAAACCAGTGTCTCCAGGCCACGATAATCTATAGTGTTCCCACCTGTACAGGGGCCCTAGTCAGCACCCACTACTCAAGACGATGAAGGTCCTGGACTAAGTGGAAGTGGGCACACTGTGCCGGGGACACAGGCACAGGGGGTTATGGCCAGTGGGAGGGCACAGGTGGGCCAAAGGTTGGGGCAACCCAGGGAGCCACTTGCCCAGGAGGTCATGCCACAAGTCCTGGGAGCATACCACCAATCCCAGGACACGATAGGCCAGATAATCACCATGTTGGGGGAACACCAACGGCTGTAGAGGGAGTACCACCAGGAGGCCATGCAGCAGGGGCAGGAACTCAATGCCACCATGGCCTCTATGAAAGAGTTAATGCAGGAGTTGATATCAATCCTGTATGAGTCCTCTACCTACCACCAGGCTCCTTCAACTAGCCACAGTCCTGACCAGCCCTCTGCATCTGATGCAACTAGTGGGATGGTGGCCCTGCCTGAGGACTCACAAGCCACTAGTGATCCTCCCCCTGTAGCTGAGGAACCCCCACACAAACATGGCTGCAGACCCAGACATCCTGCAGGGACTGAAGGCAAGACCAACCCCACTGCCAGGAAATGAGCCTGCCCTGACCTGTCTCCCTTGTGTGCTACTGAGACACCTTGCAGACTTACTTCTGCCATAGCTCCATGTTACTATCACTTCTGGATACCGGACCTGTGGTACCTACTGCTTGGCCTAACAAACTGAAGATTCCAAATACCATGACCCCACACTTTTGTACCAACCCATCCTTTTGTAATCATATTAAACAGAATTAAACACAACAATTGGTTTTGTGTGTTTAATAAGTGACAATGAACAAACAATAATGTACTGTAGTAATCAAAGTGTTGGGAGAAAAGGTCGGTGTCAGATGCTCACTGTCAATGTCCACACATCTCTGGGTCCACAGGTAGCAGAGAGGGAAGGGAAATCAGCATCCAATGACAGGCCTTCTGTGAAAAGTGTAAAGAAATACTCTGTAGTGATAGATCACCATTGCAATGCAATACTTCATTCACCTGCAATGGAAAGCGTCTACAAACATATCTAATTGTAACTACACATAGAGGATATTTTGATATAACTTAACTTATTACATGAGTTCTCTCTTGGACACATGACACATAACAGATATGCTGTCTAGCTCAATTATTAGTATGCTACCAGCAAATGATAGATCTACAAAACAGAGAAACCACATTTGGGGAAACTGTCCACTGAGATGATGTATGAGGACAGCTGTGAAAAAGGTACATCTGTCACGATCTGCACAATGCTTCTCACCTTTGACTGAAGGATTTGAAAGAGCACCCGGTCTTCTGCTGGTTCTGGATAGACCAAGATAAGAGTGACCCTTTCTAGTAGCCACGGTGCTGCTTGACAGGATAACGCCTAAGCAGACCGTACCCTCCAGAAAGAGTCCCAGAGGAAATAAAAATAGTAATGTGGGAAAAACCTCAAAACAGGAACTCCTGAAAAAGAGGAAAAACAAGAGTGAAAAAAGGAAAAAATTGAAAAATCTCAATCAGAGCAACAGGAACTGGAGAAAAACACGTCTAACAGGAGCGAAGATCACCACCAAGAGGAAGTGTTTGCAACGCAAAGCAGATCAGGACTGAGTGACTTATATACTGGAAGACAGGAAGTGACGGCACAGGAAGAGAAAACAACTGGGGAAGGCTCATAGAAAAGAATTGGAAAAGAGTGGCAGTAAAAAAGAAAAATGCATGCTGGGAAAAAGAGAACAGAAAGAAGACAACATGGAAACCAGCAAGAAGACAGCATGGATACCAAGAGAAAGAAAAAGATGAAGTGCACAGAAGAACAAGAAGAAACAAATAAAAATGAAAAGAAGAGGAGCCCACCACCAACCAGCAAGAAATGTAAAAAAGACAGGTAAGAACGAAGCGACCGGGAGCACGAATTGTGCCTCCTGAAACGTGCTGAATATGGTATGCAGAAACGTGGAGGACGGCGCTCCGATAATCGGAGTCGCGGTCCGACCGCTGTTGAAAATTGAGACACCGCAGTTAAGCGCGGGCGTCACAATATCACATTGTCAGTACCAAAAATATCATATATAATTAAGCACATAAGGGGTTTGGATAAAAATTGAAATAAATTCATACAGAATGACAATAGCAGTGGCAGTAAACTGCAGGTCACTCATACCTGCCTATCAGGTACACTCTACTGATGTACCTAACTGAGACATAACACTGCTCATATCACAGATAGATTACAAACAACACCCATACTGTAGTTCTGCATGAATACTGGCTAATTGAGAGATTAACCTACCAGAATGTCACTGGAGGTATTGCTGGATGAGCTGAGTCCTTGTGACAACATCAACCTCATTACCATCTTCGTCACTGTCCATTGCTCACTCTTCTGCTACTGGTATGTCCCCTACTCCCTCCTCTTCCAGCAATGGCACATGCCTCTTTAGTGCCAAATTGTGCAGCATGCACAGGCCATGACAATCTGGCACACCTTCTGAGGTGAGTGGAGCAGGGAACCTCCAGAGAGGTGCAGGCACCAGAACTTCACCTTCAGAAGACCGAATGTCCTCTCAATGTGTTAGGGTTTGTACACAGCAAAGAACATGTCCCCTCTCACTGCACTAGTGGGTTCTGTAATAGCTCCCTTTTAAACTTACTATTGAAAGCCTTTCTTGTTATCTCACCTCCCCCCCCCCCTAGGCTTCTGTGTATATTGTTTAATGTGCTGTTTTGTTTACACATTGGGCCTTGCTTTTACCAAGGCTTCTTTAAAATACTCCTCCCTAGGCCATGTGTTAATCCAATTCATTTGTATAATAACTGAAACTCTGCACACCTTTCAAGAACATGTGCAGCATGTGAGGACCACACCCAGCTCTTCAAACCACACCCAGCTCTGCACACCTTCCAAGAACATGTGCAGCATGTGAGGACCACACCCAGCTCTTCAAACCACACCCAGCCCTGTCTATAAAAGGCATCCCCCGAGCCTCACCCAGTGCTTGTGCTCGTCTACCTCCCGCTTACCTGAGAACAGATCCCTTGGCGCTGGCACTCCTGCTCTTTACAGACTTTCATTGACTTCAATGGGCGCAGCTTCTGGCTCTTCCTTCTTCCGGTTTCCGGTTCCTCCTTGCTTCAGCCTCTCTCCTATGAGTAACCTGCAAAAGAGAAAGAAGACAAGGTTAGACTGATCAGTATCTCTTGCCAGCAACAAGTAAGTGCAAAACCTTTTATTACCTGAAAGAACTTTGACAACAATTTCTGGATTTGTGTATAGACAATTTGAAACGAAATACCTTCCACGAACATTGTGATTCAAACTCTTTGTTACAAGAATATTTTGCAGAACTTTGTGAAGCAAACATTGTTTTTTCTCATGGAACTTTTAAGAATCGAACAGTGGAAACCATTAACAGCAAGGCAAACAGTAAATCAAGGACTTGCACAAATTACATGCTGTATTTTGATGTAAAAGTACAGTATTTGTTTTATAAAAGATTCTGGAAATATGGGAAAAGTGAGTCTACTATTGGGAATTTAGGCTTTAGTTATATTAAGATGAATGTTTGATATTGGTAATTCTGATAACGGTATTTGTTTAATGTTTTAGAAGCTTTACAGTAATAGAAAACACATCCCAGAGCAGTAACACATTCCAAACCTGGAAACTAGAGACCAGGATCCAAGAGGTACTTTTAGAAGAGAATTTCTAATAAATAAAGGGATAGTCAGGAACCCATTTAGGAATAGGTTGCACTTATCTGTTCTTTGGTTATGTTTCATTAGGCACCAGTTTCTACAGAAGTCAGAAAGGGCCGCAGATTTGTGCAGCACTTCAACAGTGGAAACGCAAGAACGGTGTTGTCTCTCTTTTTTATTTTATCCACTCCCCCCCTTCCCTTGAGCTTCTGTTCTTAGTGCACTGTTTTAAAAACTAGTGTGCTGGAACAAGCAGTTTCAGGGTGGGGTTGGATTGTCTTCAACCTCCATCAGAACTGAACAAGAACTCAGGTGAGCTGGGCTTTGACACAATGACCCTTCTCGTCATCCAATAAGCCTCATTGTACCGAATCTCCACCTGGTCCTTGGATTCCTCACTGGTGGCAGTAGCCAGGACAGCTTTGGATACCCTGAATCACCTGTGGATAGTGGTAACATCCATTATAGTCCTGCTATGATCAGAGTGGAAAGAGTAGGATTGCTGAGGTCACAGTGATTATACATAGACTAATCATATTCACCAATGAGGTAGCCTCTCCCCCTCTGTATATGTGTCATCATATGTGGGACACTGCTGTTCCTGAGGATGTGGGAATCATGTACAGACCTAGGAAACTTTGCAGGCACCAGGGAGATGTATTGGTCTGCTAAACAGACTATCTGCACATTAATTGAATGAAAGCTCGTTCTATTTCCGCACACTTGCTTATTGTCCCTGGGTGGTACCAATGATATATGGGTACCATCTATGGCTTCTATAACATGGGGGATATGTCTCATTGCATGGAATTTAGCTTTCACATTGCGAAAATCTACAGTGTGGGGAAATTTAATGTAGCTTTCAACATGTTTCAACAAGGCAGACAAGACATTCCACAACACAATACTGAACATAGGTTGAGACACACCTGCTGCCAATCCCACTGTCCCCTGGAATGAGCCAGTGGCCAAAAAGTGGAGGACTGAAAGTACCTGAAGGGTTTGAGGAATGGCTGTAGGTTGGTGTATGGCTGGCAGCAGATCTGACTCCAACTGGGTACACAGTTCCCTGATTGTTGCACGGTTGGGACGAAAGGTGACTATGATGTGTCCTTCTTCCATGGTGGCAAGGTCAACTAGGGCCTGTACACAGGTGCATTTCTCAGCCAGTGGTCGGGATCTAGATATAGCAAACAACACAAGTGTAACAACGATTACACTTCATTTATCCCCTATTATGACAATAGTTCTGCAATGTATATCACATCTGCAACCAAGTTCCATACACAGACCTGAATTTTGATGAGAGACAGTTCCTACAATATAGCAACTCACTGAAATGCTTCGGAGCGAATACATCATATATTTGTGGCATCTGGTGTCAGGCATTGTAAATGTACAGTCACCCTTTTACCTTCTACAAAATTGTAGGCTGTTAATGTATCTGCACAATATTCCTCATAACTCAGATGGTACAACTGACAAGACATGATTTACATTTTTCACAACTGTTTCTGCTTGGCATGTACATTGCCTGTACGAGCTGTGACGCACATGAAATATTGTACAATGTACATTAAGGGGGTCATTCTGACCCTGGCGGCCGGTGACCGCCAGGGTCACCGACCACGGGAGCACCGCCAACAGGCTGGCGGTGCTCCCAAGGGCATTCTGACCGCGGCGGTTCAGCCGCAGTCAGAAAGGGTAAACCGGCGGTCTCCCACCGGTTTACCGCTGCCCCATTGAATCCTCCATGGCGGCGGAGCGCGCTCCGCCACCATGGGGATTCAGACACCCCCTACCGCCATCCTGTTCATGGCGGGAAACCCGCCATGAACAGGATGGCGGTAGGGGGTGCCGCGGGGCCCCTGGGGCCCCTGCAGTGCCCATGCCAATGGCATGGGCACTGCAGGGGCCCCCGTAAGAGGGCCCCACAAAGTATTTCAGTGTCTGCTTTGCAGACACTGAAATACGCGACGGGTGCAACTGCACCCGTCGCACCCCTGCAACTACGCCGGCTCAATTCTGAGCCGGCGTCCTCGTTGCAGGGGCATTTCCGCCGGCCCAGCGGAAATGTTTGAATGGCCGCCGCGGTCTTTTGACCGCGGTGCGGTCATTTGTCGGCGGTACCTTGGCGGACGGCCTCCGCCGTCCGCCAAGGTCTGAATGACCCCCTAAATGTGTAAAATTACTGCTGCCTAACCTGCATGCAGAGGGATAATTACAGTGAGCACATTCCGCCGGCGTATGTCGTCATGGTGGTAGACAGTCATAACCGCTGTGCATCTCCTCATTGGCAAACATTGATGTCTATGGGAAACGCGGGAGCCGAGGCCGTGACTGCCATTTGTCTATCTCACTTGACTCCTGACTCTCAAGCCAACACGACCTATGCTGCATGTGATGCTGTGTCCTGTTCCCGGAAGCCATGATGGCATGTGTCTCAGGGGATAGGCCCCCCGCTTTCACAACAGAAGAACTGCAGAAACCTGTGGATGGGGTCCTACCCCTGTTTACAAAGCTGAATGGGGCTCCAGAACAGCAGGTAGGTTGCATATAGGCGTATTACTAGTGACATGGCTGTGTGTGGATGATAGTATGTGTATGCTGCATCCCCTGTGGAGGATGATGTATCGGACATACATGCTGGAAAAAACATATACGTGTAATGTCGTGGATGGATGTGTGATGTATACTGTTTGTAGTCCTATCATATTTATGCTTGATGAGTCTACATGACTGTGACCGTCTTTCTGTGTCTCCCATCCAGGTCAGCGCAAATGAGAAGAAAGCGTTGTGGAAAGCCATCCCCAAGGAAATGCAGACCCTGGGGGTCCATAGCCGGCAGCGCACCCACTGCAGGAAGCAGTGGGAGGACCTGAGACGCTGGGCTCAGACGATCCCTGTTGGGGACAACCTCCCAACGAGGAAGGGGTGCCCGTTGGACCCTGACTCCCCTAATGGCCTGCATACTGGCGGTGGCCTACCCGGAGTTCGATGGGAGCTTGGAGGCAACACAGCAGCCACAAGGGGGTGAGTCACAGTGTGTATTTCTTTTGTAATTTCACTCTGAATGGACAGTATGAGTGAGATACACAATAGTAAATGCCTAGTGTATATATGATAGGTTATGTAGCTAGAATCTAATGTACAAGGTGTGTAGGTATGCAAGATAGGTAAGTGTCTGTACCTAAGAATGCCAGGCATGTGTTAAGTTGTACAATCTAGGATTCGACTGGACATAAGTGACTCTCAGGTACAGTTTTTTTCTGAATTTGTTTGTTCTGTAAGGGCATACACAGGTTGGCATGACATTGCAATGTTGTTACTTAGAGATTCCCTCATAATAAAACAGGATTTATAGAGGCATGCCAGTGTCCAGCAGATCTAGAGTTGTGCTGTAGAAGGATGATGGCTGTGCTTACTTACTTATGGGTAACAATTTAGGAGTGTTGAAGAATGTGGTTATGTAGTAGGTGTTGCAAACCTGTAATTGCTATGCTAATGGCTAAGACTGTGTTAACATGTGCTAGATGTGTAGATATTGACCCTATGCTCCCTTTCTTTCTCTCTCACCCTCCCTCCTTGTCCTCTTCATTCCTTGTGTGCATTAACATCAGCAGGTGAAGGAGTAGGAGCACCGGGAGTTGGGAGGCTGTAGCCCATGTGACCCAGGAGGCAGTGTCCACCAACGCTGAGGGGACCAGTGGGTTGGAGGGCGAGGTGAGCACCACGAGGGAGACAGGAACTGCAACGTCTGACCCTGATTCCTCTTCCAATGGAAGCTCCCTGGCGGACCCTTTTTGGACAAGCCCAGCAACATCCTTGTCTGCCAACCCCTTACCAGCACTGCCCTCCCAGTAGCTCCCCACCCAGTTGCCCATGCCCACCCACCCAGGAGGGTGGGAGTCTCCCTCACCGCAGGCACGTCTGCCCGTGCTCCAGTCAGCCCTGCTGCCCTCATTGCGGAGGCTATTGACCTCCTGAGATCCATCTCTGAGTGGCAGTCAACCATTGTGAATGCCATCCAGGGCCTGGCATCCCAGATGCAGCTGACCGATGCCTACCTGGAAGGCATTGAAGGTGGCTTGGCTGGCCTAAAGAGATCGTTTCAGGCTCTGGCCTCTTCATTGATGGCAGCCAGTGTCCCTACTTCTTCTTCCTCCCTCCAGCTACCTGTGCCCAATCGCAGAGCCCTCTTTCTTCAACCATCCCTTCACCAATCCAACCCACACAGTCAGACAAGCATTCACCTACAGCAACAGATAAGGCATGCAAAGACAAACACAGGCACCACAAGTCACACCACAAGAATTCATACACTCAACACTCACAAGCAGACACAACAGCCGCTGCCTCCCCTGTCTCCCCACCACCTCCTGCCTTACAGTCACAACACCACTCACACCTGCCAGCACTGCATCCTCACTCCCAGATCCTGCCACCACTTCTGTTTTGCCCACAGTCACCACAACAGCAAACACTCAGACATGCACCCCAGACACCACATCCGCACTCACCACAACCACCATCAAGACCACATGCAGCACACCCACCTTATCTGCAGACACCACCCCAACATACATTCACATGACCTTATTCTCCTCTTGCAGCCTCTCTTCCCCAAGACACATAAACGCTCCCACTCAGGCACTTTACATTCCTCCTCCTCATAAATGCACACTATGCATACACCTGCATCCATGTCTAGCATACCTACACATCGTACAAGCACTCCCTCTACCTCCATTCCCTCATCAAAGCCCATTACCCCTGTTCCTAAGAAGCTTTTCCTTGCCCGCTTTGATCTGTTCCCTGATCCCGTCCCACCCCATGTTGCCCCTCGCCGTCATGGTTCCCTAACCACACCCAGTTCTTCCATCTTCAAGTCCTCCCAAGACCCCTCCTCTGTTTCCCATGTCCCTCCCCCGCCAAAGTGCCTCCCGTACCAAAAAACACCTGTGCCTAAAGCCAAATCGAAACACCCTCCCCCTCCGACCAAATCGAAAGTTGAACCCCCAACCCCTCCCAAGCCATAGCCCAAGGAGCCCCGCCAAACCTTGACTGCCGCCACCACCCCCATGCACAGACCACTGAGATGCCTGCCTGCACCATTGATGTCCCTGCCATGTAGAGGCCATGAGGCTGTAAGGAGTTTAGTTTGCCCAATTGCCTGGGCCTATGTACTTTGGCAGTGATTTGCATTTGGACTGGCATATAGACCACTTTTGTATATAACTGTTTCTTGTGTCAAATTCAAAATACAACTGCCCAACAAGCACGTTGGTGACACTTTTGTCGAGCCTTTCTCAGTTCATGTTTCATATACAAATATATGTGGATGCTGTTTACTTTGTATATCTATGCATTGTATCTGTATAACTGCATTGGCTGGATCCATAACTTGGGCAGTGTAAGTATTGTAGTGATTATGGATTGTTATGTTTGTGTATGCTTAGTTGTGATATTTGTGTGGTTGAGTATCTTGATGTATGTGTGGAGGTATGAGTGTGTTGTGCATCCATGATGTGTGTATGTTCCCATTGCATGGATGTCTGACCATTCCGAATTGATTGTGTTTTATGTTTCCTATTCCATACAGGTTGTGTTTACATTATGTTATGCTTGCTGGCCCTGTATGTGAGGTTCTGTTGTTATGATTTTTCACCTGTGTGTGTGTGTGAGACGTGTGTGTTGGGCATGGTGTGTGGGTTTTGGTTGTGCATGTGTGTGGTCTGTGTATGTGTCTCTGTGAATGTGTGTGGGTGTATCAGTACGGGTGTTGTATTTTGTGTGTGTGAGTGTTGCAGTCCATGCGGGGTGTGTGTCTTGCATGTGCGCGTGTGACTCTTCCCTTTCCTCCATTGTGTTCTAGGCGGGTATACTTACAGATGGTGTCTTTGTCGGTGTTGCTGGTCCTGTAGGAGGAAGGCGAAGAATAGCGCTGGGAAGGCTTCCAGTGCACGTTCTATGGAGGTGAGTGTCTCTTTTTATACTGGTCATTTCCACCAGCTTTTCGTAGCGGTCTGCGGACTCGTAATAGGGTGGGCAGTTCACTGCTTGCCGCCAGCCTAGAGATGGCAATTGCCATCGTCGTTGGTCAGACCGCACTGGCGGTACTAGCGGCATACTGGCTGTGTTACTGGGGGATCAACGCCAGAGTTGTAATTTGGCAGTCCGACAGCCGGCGTTGCGGTACCGTGATGCAGTAGTCGTAATGAGGGCCTATGTCTTGCAAATGTACTACAGCGAGGAAAATTGTATTGGCAAGTTTTGGTACTTAGGCCCTCATTACAACCCTGGTGGTAAATGCCGCTGACTGCCGTGCTGACGGCCGCCAACATACCCTGACCACGAAGGTATACCGTTACGGGTATTATGATCCAAACAGAGAAATCTGAGACTATACAGACACCTTTCCTTGCTTTCTTATTTCCTTCCTTCCTTTCTTTTACCGTTCCTTCCTTTAATCTTCCCTGCTTAAACGTCTTTCTTTTCTTCCCTCCTTACCTTTTCTCACAGCTGTCCTTTTTCCCATTTTTAGGTCTGGTTACAAAACAGACTTAGGCCCTCATTACAACCATGGTGGTAAATCCCGCTTACCACCGTGCAGTAGACCGCCAACATACCGCTGCAGCCGCGGAATTCCACTACAGGTATTACGACCCACAGCCCAGAATCCGCCACAATACAGACACCCACACAAGTCCGCCAGACCAAAGGTCAGTGATAAACTGGCGGTACCAAAACCCACACTGTTACGCCAACAGAAATACGCCCACAGCATCAGGACCCATGAATCACTGCAGCGGACATTCAACCGCGGTAAACCATTGGCGGTACACACCGCCGTGTTCAAAATACACACACACTAACAAAACTACACCACATTGGACAATTCAAACTATACACCCCTGACACACATACACACACCACACCCACACACCCAATCCAATATAAAACACACACCCACATTACCCACAACCCTTTACAACAAAAAAATATATTGCCAACTGAGACTAGCCAGGAGCACCCACTTAATCTGAGCCAAATAACACCATCACCCGTACATCATCCACGCACCTCACAGCACACACCCCAACACATCACCCCACACACCCTAATACACACCACCCACACTACACCCATGGCACCACAAGGACACCCCAGGTTTTCAGAGGAGGAGCTAAGGGTCATGGTGGAGGAAATCATCCAGGTAGAGCCACAGCTATTCAGATCACAGGTGCAGCAGACGTCCATTGCAAGGAAGATGGAGCTATGGCGGAGAGTTGTGGACAGGGTCAACACCATGGGACAGCACCCAAGAACAAGGGATGACTTCAGGAAGAGGTGGGACGACCTATGGGGGAAGGTGCGTCCGTGGTTGCAAGACATCAGATAGCCGTAGAGAGGACTGGCGGTGGACCCCCACCTCCTCCCCCACAACTAACAACATGGGAGGAGCAAGTCTTGGCGATCATGCATCCTGAGGGCCTCGCAGGAGTAGCAGGAGGACTGGACTCTGGTAAGTCAAATCTCTACTACTATTTCCCCCACCCTACCTGCATGCCATCACAGACTCCTACCTCTACCCTTACCCCCATCACTCCATCATCTCACATATACCCCACTATCACAACCCACCTATCCCAATACCAAGTAATGCATGCAACAACAATGCAAAATTAGCACTTGTATAGCGCACTACTCACCCGTTAGGGTCTCAAGGCGCTGTACTCATACCGCTATGGAACCCCTCCTGGCTTTTCCCTGTGAGGCGCCCACTCCTGAGCACCCCCAGGGTGAAGCCAGGCATCCAAGCGCTGTTGGGGCCGTTGTGGAGATTAAGCAAGCTATTGCCCAGAGTTGCAGAGTGGGACCCATGAATTAGATTAGGCACCGAGGCGAGAATTATCTGGTCAAGGGGAATTGAGCCCAAGACCTGCCGAAGCGGGACTTGAACCCTGGTCTTGAGCCAGATCTCTGCTTCAGGGTCTGCCGCTCTAACCATTGAGCCACACTTCTCCACATGCATGGACACCCATCACAGATCTGCATGGACAACCATTACCACAGCATGCACACTAGTGACAATCACTTAGCCAACCAAATCACAACTCACACAAGCCAAAGCTGCCTTGGTAATAACAACCATAGAGGGAAACATACCCATGCACAATATGGCACACGCAGATACAAGAACACTGCATTTCATCCCCACAGGACCCCCACTCAACGTCAACGGAGAGGAGGTGCCACCAACATCCAGTCCCCCCCCCCACAGACGAGGCCCACAGTGATGACAGCAGCTCGGCACGCTTGGTTCAGGATGACCTACCTGGCCCATCAGGGACCTCTGGACAGTCGTTTACCCTGCCACAGTCCCAACCCTCCACAGAGCCTCCCCCCACAGGACACACCAGGACAGCACCCACCCAGCGGGCCCATACCTCTGTCCCCAGGACATGTCAATCAGCAGTGTGTCCACCACTACAGGGACCCCAGGCAACCCCACAAACCCAAGACAATCAGAGACCTGGGGTCAGTGGCAGTGGGCACACGGTTCAGGGGACAGAGGCACAGGACCACAGGGAAGCTGGGAAGACTGCTGTGCAACAGGGGAGGACAGGCCCAGGGAACCCACTCTCCACGAGGCACTTGCAGGGATCCTGGGAGCATACAACCATTCCCAGGAGACCATGGGCCAGATAATGTACAAGTTGCAGGAGACCCAGCGGTTGCAGGAGGGACAGTACCTGGGGATCAGGGAGGACCTCAAAGATATCCACACCACATTGGTCACCATTGCAGGGGTGCTGGCAGACATGGCCAACACCATGAGGGAGGCAGTGGCACACCAACAGGCCCTTGACACTAGCCAAACCGAAGAACAGCCCTTCACCTCTGTGGCGCTAGTGGACAGGAGGCCCAACCACAGGAACAACAGGCCACCAGCACCCCACCACCTGCAGAAGTCGTCCCACCATGCAAACGGTTCCTGCGATCCAGGCAAAAGCCAGAGAACATTGCCAAGACCCCGCCAGGAAATAAGACTCTCCTGATTGTCACCCTTCTGTCTCACTCTGTTACCCTGTCCACTTTGAACTGCTATTGCTCCCCTTCCTATGCCCCAGTGGACAATGCACCTGTGATAACAATAGACTGGTCTCTATTCTGGACTTTCCCCCATCAGCAACCCAGCCCATTGCAATACCCCCTCCACTTACTAGCACATAAATAAACACCCTTGGAACAAATACAAGTATGGAGTCTGTCAATTGATTCGAATTTGTAGTCGTTTAATAAGCTGTAAACGTTGCAATTCAACTGTACAGTCACGGATACATAGGTATGACCTGTAGTGGGCAGCAGTAAACACACCAGGAGCCAGAGTGGGGCACAGCAATCTGAAAATAGAGATGCCAAAGGGTACAGTAAGTGGCCATAGAATATGAAAAATCAGGCTGCCAGGTACAATGTCAAACACAAAACTGCAATGGAAAGTGAAGTTACAGTGTCTTACCTGTGTGTCACTGGAAGTACTGTTGAATGAGTGAACTTCTGTTGCCTACATCCTCTTCCTCTGCCTCCTCTATCTCACTGTCCACAGGCTCCACCGCTGCAACAAGGCCTTCCCCAGGCTCATCTTCCTGCAGAAAAGGCACCTGGCGTCTCAAGGCTAGGTTGTGCAACATGCAACATGCAACGATGATCTGGCACACCTTCTTTAGAGAGTAGTACAGGGATCCACTTGTCAGAGGGAGGCCCCGGAATCTGGCCTTCACGAGGACAAAGGTTTGTTCAATTATCCTCCTTGTTCGCCCATGTGCCTCATTGTAACGTTCCTCTGCCCTTGTCCTGGCATTCTTCAATGTGGTCAGTAGCCATGAGAGGTTGGGGTAACCAGAGTCACCTGCAAATATTTGAGGGATACCAGTTGGACACACTCACCCTTAGGGGCAACCCCACACCCATATACCTACATCAACTCAGTGGGGACCATGGGCTCACCTATGAGCCACACCCGGTGCCTCTGGAGTTGAGATATCACATATGGGATGCTGCTGTTCCTCAAGATAAAGGCATCATGCACAGAGCCAGGATACTTGGCATTCACATGGGAGATGTACTGGTCCACCAAACACACCATCTTCACATTCAGAGAGTTAAAGCTTTTCCTATTCCTGAACACTTGTTCATTCCTCTGAGGGGGGACACAAATGCTATATGTGTACCATCAATGGCACCAATGATGTGGGGGATATGTCCCAGGGCATAAAAGTCAGCCTTCACTGTGGCCAAATCCTCCACCTGGGGGAATGTGTTTCAGCAGGACAGACAACACTGGTCAACACGTTTGAGAACATAGGCTGTGACATCCCTGATGCCATGGCCACTGTCGCTTGGAAGGAACCATTTGCCAGGAAATGGAGCACTGACAGGACCTGAACAAGAGGGGGATACCTGTGGGCTGACGGATAGCTGAGATCAGGTCTGGCTCATATTGGGCACACAGTTCTTGAATTGAGGCCCTATCAAGTCTGTCATGATAATGTGTCTGTCCTCCATTGTCGCTAGGTCCACCAGGGGTCTGTACACGGGGGGATGTCTCCATCTCCTATTTATCCTCAGCGGTTAAAGTCTAGGGAGAAAAACGGTGAGCAGAGGGTCATATTCACACATATGTTCTAATAAAAATGTATTTCTTCCTTTACAGAAACAGTATGTGAATTTGAGAGTCAGTTGATGTGCCAATGTCTGCTATGACACAGTTAGGTGCCATATCCTGTGCTCCCCTTAAATGGCGGCTGCCTGACCTCTGAGGAGAGACAAGTGGAAATGAGGTAATTCCGCTGGTGTTGTGCGCTGTAGCGGTGGGCGGTCAACGACCACCGCGCAACTTCACATTGGTTATCATTGGGCCCTATGGGTTCCAGGAGCCAATGGCGATGTACCCCGGCAGTGACGATACGCACCGCTGCGGACATGACCACCATTTTCTATCTGTTCACTCACTTGCTACCTGACCTTCAACAGGAGAGGACCTACACTGCAAGTGCTGCTGTGACCTGTGTCTGGAAGCGACAATGGCTCAAGTGTCTTGGGAAAGGGCCCCCGCCTTCACTTCGGAGGAATTGGAGAGACTGGTGGAAGGGGTCCTACTCCAGTACACTTTACTCTATGGTCCTCCAGACAAACAGGTGAGTACACTGTGAGCATGATGCATGGGCCATGAATGTGTGGAGTGATGTGTGTGTAAGCCTCATGTAGGGGGTGGGCTGAGGGGTTGCATGCATGGTGGTCAATGTATGTGCGTAAGGGGATGGGATGGGAGGGATATGGTGGGCCATGAGTATGACACTCCGGACGTTATGAATGATCCCTTTTCTGCTGTATTTTTCCTGCAGGTCAGCACCCATCAGAAAAAGGGTATTTGGCATGCCATCGCCAAGGAGGTGCGGACCCTGGGGGTATTTGACAGGTGGAGCAACCACTGCCGCAAACGGTGGGAGGACCAGCGCCTCTGGGCAAGGAAGACGGCGGAGGCCCAGCTGGGGCTGGACTCCCAACGAGGAAGGGGTGCCCCTCGTACCCTGACCCCCCTGACGTCCCCCATCCTAACGGTGGCCTATCCGGAGTTGGATGGGCGCTTGAAGGCATCACAGCAGCCACAAGCGGGTGAGTACAGATTCTGAAGCATGACTTTGCGCACGTTAAGGTTGTACCTGGGTGGGGGATGTGGACTGTGGGTGCCCGTAGGCCAGGGCGAAATGTCAGGGTAGGTCCTTTGTTGGTCAGGCTCTGAAGCACTCCAACCCCAATAGTGTTAGTGGGCATCTACTACTGGGCAGGGTCCTGTTGGTTTCAAGTGTGCAGCTTATGGCGTTAGGCATTGTACCCTATGGGCTGGTGACTAGCTTTGTAACTGGTAGTGCATTGCCTAGTGCATAGGGCTGATCCCTGTGTGTTGTGTACGCCAACAGTAGTGTGTTGCTGGCATTGATCAAGTGTATCCTCTGTCTCTCCCACCCCTTTTTGTTTTGTCACCCTGTCTTTGTGTGCATTAGCATCATCTGGCGGAGGAGCAGAGGCTCCGGTGACGGAGGGTGCTGTATCCCACATGGGCCTGGAGGGTGAATCCACCGACGGTGAGGGCACCAGTGGGACGGAGGGTGAGGGGAGCACCACGATGGAGACAGGAGGGGACACTACAGACAGCGACTCCTGCTCCGATGGAAGCTCCCTGGCATGGCAGACACCTCTGTGCCCACCCCAACAACAGTTACAGCCGCCACCCCCTGCACCAGCACCGCCCTCCCAGCAGCCCCTCAGCGTGTTTCCTGTCCCCACTCACACAGGCAGGTGGGCATCTCCTTCGCCCCAGGCACCTCAGGCCCTGCCCCAGTCAGCCGTGCTGCCCTCAGTGAGGAGGCCATTGACCTCCTGAGATCCCTCACTGTTGGGCAGTCAACCATACTGAATGCCATCCAGGGTGTCAAAAGGCATTTGCAACAAACAAATGCATACCTGGTGGGCATTCACTCTGGCGTGGCCGCCCAACAGAGAGCATTTTAGGCTCTGACCTCTGCACTGATGGCAGCCATTGTCCCTGTCTCCAGCCTCCCCCCTCCAACTTCCTCTACCCAGTCCCAATCCCCTCAACCCCAACCTATCCCAAGCATACCTTCAGACCAGCATTCACCCAAATCAACACACAAAAGGGGCTCAGGCAAACACAAGCACCACACTTCATCTTACAGGCACTCACACAAGCACCATCCCCATTCAGACACAACAACATCCACTGCCTCCACTGTGTCCCCCTCCTCCTCCTCGTCGTCCACCTTCCTCCCAGTTGCGTCTCCACTCACACCTGCATGCACTGCATCCTCATCCACTACCTCCATCACCAGCATGCCTATCATCTCACGCCCCTCACTGGCAGTCACCACCCCCACATCCATGCACACGTCCCCTGTGTCCTCTCCCACTGTGTCTGTGACCCCTCCTCCCAAAGTACACAAAAGCAGGCACACACACACCCAACAGCCATCCACCTCACAACAGCATCCAGCTCATGCACCTGCACCCAAACACAGCAGACCGACACCTCCTACAACCACTCCCTCTTCCTCCACTCCCAAACCTTCACCCTCTTCCCGCCCCAATGTCCCTAAGAAGCTTTTCCTAGCCAACATTGACCTCTTTCCTACCCCTCCCCCCATCCTTCACCTCGGGCCAGGGTGGCCAGAATCCAGCCTAGCACTTCAGCCACCAAGTCCACGTCCACTGTGGTTTCCGCAGCTGTCAGAGGCTCTAAGGAGTCACCCGTCAGCCCAGCCAGTGTGCCACCAAGACCTGCCAAGGCCAAGAAGGTTCCGCCACCTGGCAAGGGCAAGAAGGGGACAACATCCAGCAAGGAGAAGGAGCCACAACCAGCCAGCAAGGCCAAGTCACAGACTCCAGCTGGCAGACCCAAGGAGGCACCACCATCTGCCAAGGGCAGGAAGGGGCACAGAACACCAGCCAGGGCACTTCAGCCATCCGAAGTGGCAAGTGAAGGCCTGGTGACTACCAGCACAACTGCCAGCACCGCTACCTGCACCGCCACGAGCACCGCCACCTGCACCGCCACCTGCACCGCCGCAAGTAGCACCACTGCCAGCAGCAGCAGCCCCAGTGGGCGGCCGTCCGAAGCTGCAGGGGAAGGGCTAGAGCCTCCCCCCACTGCTGGCAGCACCGCCACCTGCACCGCGGCCAGCACCGCCACCTGCACCGCCGCAAGCACCACCACCTGCACCGTCGCAAGTAGCACCACAGCCAGCAGCAGCAGCCCCAGTGGGCAGCCGTCTGAGGCTGCAGGGAAAGGGCTGGAGCCTCCTCCCAGCACTGGCAGCACCAACACCAGCACTTGCACCGGCACTGCCACCACTGTACAGCTGTCCCCGCTGGAGGATGGACTGCAGTCTTGCCTCCATGAAGTGTCATGCATCCTGCCCACAGAAAATCATGTGGGTCTGACACACAGGAGAGTGACTGTGACCGTGCACTCCCCAAGATCTGCATCACAGGGCACAAAGCCCCCTCCAGAACCAGTGGAAGAAGGCATCCACTCACGCTATCCTTGGCAGGATGAAGCACACTAGGCACAAAGCCCCTCCAGAACCAGTGGAAGAAGGCATCCTCTCACCCTATCCTTGGCAGGATGAAGCACACTGGGCACAAAGCCCCCTCCAGAAACAGTGGAAGAAGACATCTACTTGAGAGACTGTGGCTTTGCACTCCCCAGGAGCAATCAGTGGGCAAACCACCAACTTGAGAGACTGTGGCTTTGCACTCCCCAGGACCAAGCAGTGGGCAAACCATCCACTAGAGAGACTGTGGCTTTGCACTCCCCAGCATCAAGCAGTGGGCATGGAGCCCCCTCCAGGAGCAGTGGCGTTGTCCCATCTTCTGGCTGAGGTGCCCCCCCTTCCCCCTGAGGTGCCTGTGTGTTTTCGACCTGATGCCCCTGCAGTGTTCTCTCTGTATTGAGGCAGGATTCAAGTGTAGGCTTGGCCTAGGTGTTTTGGCCCAGTGGGCCACTGCCAAATTTTGTGTGGACATTGTCCCGCCTTTTGTATATATTGTAAATCCTGTTTTTGCTTTCTGCACATATTTCTAAGTATTTCTAATATTACACTCATATGACTCCATTCCTTTTGTCCTTGCGTTATTCCAGAGGGTTATGGGGTGTATATGTAATGTTGTTGCATGTGTTTGTGTGTATGGTGTTGGGGGTGAGGGTGGGGGTGTTGCGTGTTCATGTTGCGTGTGTCTGTCACTCTTTTTTTCCTCCCCCCCTCCCTTGTGTGCTAGGTGTAGTACTCACTGTGGTCGTTGTCGCCGGCGTTGGTGCTCCTGGTATATGAGCAGATACACCAGCATGGGGAAGACCTGCAGCTCGGGCTCTATGGCGTCCTGTTCTTCCTTGAGTGTCGAGAGGTGAATGGTTTCCCTTCAGAGTACTGTTTCCACTGTGCTTTTGATGGCGTTGGTACCGCCCTGGAAAAGCTGGCGGATGGGCGGGTTGCAATGGAGTGGGCGGGACATTGTCATCTGCCTGTCTGTTGGCAGTTACCGCCGCAGTGTTTGTTGCTACCGCTGTGGCGGTCAGAGTGTTAAAGTGGCTGTCTGTGTTGGCGGTTTCCGCCGTGGTGATGATTCCATTTTTTTTACCGCCGGCCTGTTGGCAGTGTTACCGCCGCTTTAACACTGACCGCCAGGGCCTTATTTTGGTGTGTCTTTACATTTATTTCCAATTTAAATCTTTTCAGACTAAATGTTTGCCAACCTAAAGATGTCAAACTATTTGTTTTTTTATCTACACGCTTTGAACTTGTAGTGTAATACTGTTGAAGAGGGCTCCAAAAGAGACAACAATAGCAACAGTAGATAAAATGTACTTTATAGAAAACAATTACCATTTACAACACAGAAGCAAAACAAAGATTATCTTATTCCAGCAAACTAAAATATCTAACAATTAGGCGAGTCACGTCGGTCCTAGGAAAAACTGACAACTAAAATACTGTTAGGATGTGATGGCACCACCACTAACATCATGGATCTTGTCGACCCTTGTCCTTTATTCTGATACAATTGATATATTATTTTTTACATTTGAAGAACTTGTTCCAAAGTGGTGGACCTGTAATTTCATAGGAACAAAGAGTGTAGAAAATATGGTCAGAGTTGTTTTAAGTCTTTGACAAAGTGGGCAATTGCCTAGAGCCCCCACCTTCTAAGGGGCCCCGTTGTTAAGGGAGCGGGACAATTGAAATTCCTGCCATAATAATCTTGTTCATAAGAAACAGGGCTTTTTCTAATTTGTCAGCCAAGTAAGCTTAAGAAAAACTAAGGGCCAAATTTGCCAAGGGTTTGTGCTGGGACAAAGTCACACAAGGTGGTGCAAAGCAGCACAAACTCTTGCAATTATATTTTGTTTCCAATGTGAAAGGTATTTTGAACTTGAAGGAACCCTTTTCTCAAAGCAATAAGCACTGATTATGTCATTTTTCTCCACTTTACATCAAGAGGTTGTTAGTTGGTTGTGACTTGGGTGGATTAGTCAAGTGCCCATAGTTTTTGATGCAAAGCCTGATTTACTAAAATGGCCTGCTCGGGCTTTGCATCAAAAAATTAATGCCTCCTTGAACTAGGTGATAACATGGAGAAATGTTTTCACTTTTCATAATGTTCCACAGGTTGCATGTGTGCTGTACTGGAAATCACACATTGAATGTTTCAGAATGTGTTTAGATACAGGAGTTTCTACTGGAAGGGTTTATTTTCAGTACAATTCGTATGCAAGACATTATGCACACAACACTGCACCATGGTGAAAAGGTGTTGTGTGGTGATAGGCAACCTGTTTATGTGCCAGCACCGGGACAGTAAGTAGAAGCAGGTAATTTTTAATAAAAATGATTCAAACCTGCTTTCTTCTGCTTGCAAAACACAGCACAACAAATTTAGTTACTGTGTGCCATTGTTCTAAAAAAAATAAGTATGTTTCTTAGTAGAATGGCCTGCTCAGCAATAACCCTCACACTCTCAGGTAAGTGGTGGAAAATAAATTGTAAAATAATCTGTGTCATTTTTCTTTCCTTACTTCACCTCACTAATTATTCATTAACCCTCTCTTAACCTCTCTCTATATCTCTACTTGTCTTTGTACCGTCATCCTCTCTCATTCTCTGCCTCTAGCTCACCTTTGTCTCCCTTACCACTCTCTCACATTTACCTCACTCAACTTCATCTCTCGCCAGATCTGTCTTACAACGTGCCCATCAATCTCTACCAACTTCTATCACTCTTGAGCCCCGCTCTCTAACATAACTCTCTCTCACTACATCATCCTTCTCTGACCTCACTGGCTTATTCCCATCTGACGTTCCAGTATCTCTCCTCCATCTACTTCACTTCTCCCACAACCTCATCTTTATCTCTAACTCACTTCTCTATGGCCCTCATAACAACTTTGGCTGTCTTTTCGTAAGACAAGGAGGCAGATGCCGAAAGACCGTCCTATTACGACTGATTTCAGAATTCCGCCTGCGATTGAGTGGGATTCTGACACCAGTTGTGCTGGCAGCCGGTGGTGAAAAGGCGGTTCCACTGCCGGCACCACCACGCCAAAAGGAGGCTGTATGCCGTATTACATGTAATGCGGCATGGCGGTGTCCTGATGGTGGGGCGCTACCGGCAGTGAAAGTGCTGGGACCCGTCCCCTCCCAGATGACTTCCTCGATGGACGAGGTAAGTTGATCATCCAACGGGGGAGTATATGCATGTGGGAGTATGTGAGTGTGTGTGTGAATCCAGGGGGGGAGGGTGTTTGTGGGTGCGTGTCTGCATGTGTGAGTGATTGTGGAAGGGGTGAGGGGTGTGTGTGAGTGTTTGTGGATGGGGTGGGAGGGTGTGAGTGTTTGTGGATGGGAAGGGGTGAGTGCATGAGTGCGTGTGTGTGGGTGTGAGCGATTGAGTCGGTGAGTGCGATTGAGCAGATGGAAGGGGTGAGGGCATGTATGCATGTGCATGTGTATGTAAGTGGACAGGGGAGAGGGGTGAGTGTTTGAGTGAATGGGGAGAGCGGGTGCATGTGTGTCAGTGGACAGGGAGAGCGGGTGAGTGTGTGTATGTGGTGCAGGGGGGAGGAGGGTGTGAATGTATGTGCTGAAGGGGGGAGGTGTGAATGTATGTAAGCATTGGGGGGAGGAAGGTGTGAATGTATGTATGCGCTGAGTGGGGAGGGGGAGTGAATGCGTGTGTGACTGAGGTATTTGTGTTTGTATGTTAGTGTGAATGGGGGTGTAAGACACAAGTGCGTGGGTGAGTGGGGGTGTGTTTGTGTGTGGAAGTATGTGGTGCATTTGTGCAGGTATGTGAACGTGTGTGTGGGAGTATCCCGGCAACATGAATGCGGATTCCTGTCTCCGGGATACAAGACCGCCAGAAAAATGCCGGCGGTCTTCCGTGTTTTACGGTGTCCGCCGGGCGAAGGTGCTCACCTCCAGCCCGGCAGACAGCGAAAAAGCGGTGGGACAGGTGGAATATTGGCGGTTTGGCTTAGGCCAAACCACCAAACTCATAATTTGGCAGTCTTCACTGCTGCCACTGCTTAAGACCACCAGACTTGTAATGAGGGTCTATGTCTTTATTATCCTACCTCTTTCTAAATCCTTTCGGTATTTTACCACTTCTCCCACTTCTCTATTTTATTTTTCTCTCTATCTCACATCACCCTCATCTCTCTCACCCCACCACTCTCTCTCACTACCTAACCTCTCAATTTGCCTCACCATTAGTTCACTATCTCACGTCTACACCTGCTGTTTCTTTTGTTTTACCTCTGTTCCCTCTCCTTCACCTCTAAGATATATTTCTGGTTACCTCTAGTCTTCTACCTCTATCTCGTTCTGGCTACCTCACCTTTCGCTATTTACTTTGCTTCTCTCCCTACCTCGCATATCTTTTTGTACATCAACTTCATCCCTCCTTCTTCACATCTGTTGGTATACTGTTCTCTTTATGCCTCATTCCATCTCCTGTATCTTTCCTGTCTCATTTCTCTTACCTAGCAGCATCACGCATAACTGTCTAGCCAAAGAAGTGCACACATATGAAGAGGACAAGAGGGGCAAAGCATGGGAAGTAAATTAGCAGATAGTTATTCAATCTTAACCAAAAAAAATGGTGAAAAGCCCTAGAACTATGCTTTCATTTTCACTGTTGCAGCAAGAACGCCATATACATTCAGCAATTAAAGCTACAATTTCATGTAGTATGTGCGCATGTCTTACTTTAATATTATGCACTAGTCCACTAAACATCTAACAAGCCAGCCTTAATAGTAGTTATAAAATGTGAGCAACATGCTGGTAGATGCTGAATTCCACATAAAGGGGGTCATTCCAAGCGGGAACCGCCAGAAGACCGTACCGCGGTCAAAAGACCGCGGCGGTCATTCTGGGTTTCCCACTGGGCTGGCGGGCGACCGCCAAAAGGCCGCCCGCCAGCCCAGTGGGAAACACCCTTCTATGATGAAGCCGGCTCCGAATGGAGCCGGTGGAGTGGAATGTGTGCGACGGGTGAAGTAGCACCCGTCGCGAATTTCAGTGTCTGCTAAGCAGACACTGAAATTCAAAGTGGGGCCCTCTTACGGGGGCCCCTGCAGTGCCCATGCCATTGGCATGGGCACTTCAGGGGCCCCCAGGGGCCCCACGACACCCCTCACCGCCATCCTGTTCCTGGCGGTCGAAACCGCCAGGAACAGGATGGCGGTGAGGGGGTCGGAATCCCCCATGGCGGCGCAGCTTCCCCTGGGCAGCGGAAAGTCGGCGGTACACCGCCGACTTTCCGTTTCTGGCCACGGCTGTACCGCCGTGGTCAGAATGCCCAAAGGAGCACCGCCAGCCTGTTGGCGGTGCTCCCGCGGACCCCGGCCTTGGCGGTATTTACCGCCAGGGTCGGAATGACCCCCAAAATGTTTTTGCAAGTAAAACATCTAGATCCAAACGCCCAAAAAATGGCTATAGAAATGCTTGCTCAAGCTTAGTGCTAGTGGACACTAGTCAGCTTGAGCTTGAAGTTGCTTTTTTGTGCCCCTGTTTCTGGAGGTTAAACATACAATTCAACATTGTTTAGCATCACTAGGACTTGAATGAGCTGAAAAGGGGTAATAGATTCAAATTTGATTCAGACAGGGAACCCTAAAACATATCTTGCCCAGGACCACACAAATCCTTAAGATGTTGCTGACTCTAATAGAAAGAGCTTTTACCATATATTGTTAGAGAACAGTACGGTGGGCTAATGTATTGTACTATTTGATACCACGCCCAGGAGTAATCCTTTCATTATTTTTTTCAGAGTGAATCACAGTGGTGTGATCCCTTAAATCGAAGTGATCTACAAACTATGTTTACTGTATCATTCAAAGGATAAACAGAGATGGTTGTACGTATTAGGGGGCATATTTATACTCCATCTGCGCCGAATGTGCGTCAAACATTTTGACGCACATTCAGCGCAAACGTTGCCCCGTATTTAAATTTGACGCCCGAGCCCGCGGACGACAAAAGTCCACTGTGTGCGTCATTTTTTGGATGCGGCAACCCGCCTTGCGTTAATGATATGCAAGGTAGGCGTTCCCATCCAAAAAATGACTTAAACGGCCATGCGTCGTATTTAGGCAAAAATGACGCACGGCCGGGAGGCGGACCTGGAAAATGACGCACAGCCCGATTTGCGTCAAAAATTAACGCCTGGGTCAGGGCAGGCATTAAAATGGGGCAAACACACCTGTATTTAATCAGAGCACACAGAAGAAACAGCAGAGCAGCAAAAGGGAGACATGGAGGTGATTCTTATCCAGCGTGCACGCAGACGCAGAGCCCAGCAGCTACAACAGCAGCTACCACAACACCAGCAGAGACCCCAAAGGCAGCGCAGAAGGCAGGAGAGGATATTCCGCCCCAGAACAACCCTTCATGGCCTCAGGGAACACAACATCATCCAGAGGTACAGGTTGAACTGGCAGGCCATTCAGCAGCTGCTGCGAAACATTGAACCGCAGTTGGCACCCACTTTGCTGACACCCCTCACCATCCCAACAGAAACCAAGCTGCTTGCCGTACTTCACATGCTGGCAAGTGGCTCTTTTCAAACAACTGGTGCCCTGGTTGCCGGAATATCACAACCATCATTCTCTGCCTTTTTGCCCAAAGTACTGAATGCCATCATTGGACTTACACCCTGCCACATCTGCTTCCCTAACACACTGCAGAAGCAGCAGGAAACAAAACATGGGTTCTACCTCATTAGTGGCTTCCCACACGTGCTTGGTGCAATCGACTGCACACATGTATGCCTTGTGCCACCTGCTGCAACTGAACACCTCTACCGCAACAGGAAGCACACACACTCTATCAAAGTGCAGGCCATAGTCGATCCCCAAGGATTGTTCACCAACATCGTGGCTAAATATCCTGGGAGTGTCCATGACTCATTCATCTTCCGTCACTGCACCATCAATGAACACTTCCAAGATGGACGGTATGGCAATGGACTACTTGTTGGTAAGTACAAAAACCTACTTATATACACACTGCACAGCAACCCTCTAGGACACACAACACATACACCACAACAGCAACATGTGAACTGGAACACACTGAGGTCGTGACATCGCTAGCCATGTTTCTTAGGTCACCATTGAACCTGTCACACATCGGAAATTAGTGCACAGTCTAATGTTAAGACGTCAAAGATCACAACGTGTGGAGTGGGTTGCCTAAATGTCACCTTGCAAATTGTAAGTGTCCCAGTAACGTTTACATTAATCCATTACATAAGTCTAAAGGTATGGGATGTCCAGGGTACATTGATATGAACGTGTTAACAACACTGTCAAAATGAATCTTTGTATGGAACTATCATCTCACCCCAGTGAAGACACAGGGACACCTCTATCACAAGTCACAATGCTAGGGAGGGCACACTGTACTGCAAATCCCAAAACATACTACTGACAAACAGTCAGCAGCCAAACACTCGTTCAGCCAAGGAAACAACACGATGCAGATGGTACATCCTACAAGCCTAGGATGCGACATAATAACACAAAAGAGTCACAGACAACACAAGACAACTACTGCCATGAAAGGTGATTTCAATGGGGCTAGCTACATCAATATGATCCCATTCATTTTCTCTTGCAGCTGATCAGGTGTATGGCATCCAGCCATGGATAATGACACCTATTGGCAACCCGAGTACTGCAGCAGAGCGTGCCTACAATGACGCACATAGGAGGACACGCACCATAGTCGAGAGGACCTTCAGTATCCTCAAGTCAAGGTTCCGGTGCCTCGACATCACTGGTGGTAGCCCCCTATATTCCCCGGAGATGGTCTGTAAGATCATCCTAACATGTGCTATTCTGCACAACATTTGCATTAAATGGAACATTCCCCTCCTGGAACCAGAGCCACACGTGCCTGAAGAGGAGAAAGAGGAGAATGCTGGCCTGCAACATGAGGGGGAACTACAGAACACGGCCGCTGGTATACGCGGGCGGCAACATATTGTGAACAATTGTTTTTTTTAATATAATCACCATCACCACTTTAATGAACTAATTTAAATAAACACCTATATTAATCACCATATCATGGTCTGGCTAATCATTTTTGCACACCTTCATCTCTAACTATCAGAATAAGAGTGTTGCCTCATGGAGCATTGCTGATATACCGATTAGGACACTGAAAATCCCAGAGCTAATGTGATGCGTAACATACAATGGTCACATACACACACACTGTAAATGACATATATCATGTACATTTCTCCTTTGAAGGGCAGTAGCACAGGACCACACCTATTTCACACATACATGTTGAAATCAAGGTCCAACGCAGCATATGGCACACAACTAAGACACCATCACTCAATAAGGGGAAAACAAGCCTCATACATGAGGCAGTTGATGTGCTTTTGCATCAGTAACAGGAATGTCTGACCAGACCCTTGACAGAAGTAAGTCCAACTGCATCCAATATTTGCAAGGACTATCTGTGACTAGAGTTCCATAGAAGCAGTACATAGACAGCACAAGTGCCACACATATGAGCAGCATTGCGCACATGACATTCCATGTACGTGTCAGCCCATTTCCTAACTCCTGACACACCCATGCACCTGGTCACAACCCACCTCTCTGAAGAGGTCCCTGGAATACTAAGATGTGTACCCTGATATTCCCTCCTCTACACACACAGCCTGTCAATAGCAATCCAGTGTGCTACACCCTTTCCTACGGTATGCCATTGTCATAGAACATCTGACTGCATGGACGTCAGGTCAATTAATACACTGGCTTCTAGTTTCCAAGCCCTGTTAGCACCTGTAGATTGCTTCCCGTGTGAAAATGTCTGTTGGCCATTAGAATTCAAATCTCACCTACAGGACTTGTGAGAAACAGATGCTGCACACACCTGTGATCATCCCCATGCACCCCACCGATTACAACAAGCACTGCCCCTGCTGATGTCTGGAACAGCATAGGAGTTGCCATTTTGTCAAATACACTGTTAAGCATTGATACTAATTAAGCTGTGTAACACAGCCCTTGGGTTCATTTGTCACCTTCAAAAACACAGGACATACACAGTTAGATATGTCAACTGTCTAGTTCATCCTCCAAACAGTCTTAGTCAGACCACTGATTATGTAACTTGTCAAATTGCTGTACCCTAATTCACCCTGCATTCTGTCAGCCTGACTGGCATCTGTCTGTGCGTCAGACTAAAGTATCCCTGTGTCTACGTATGTACCGCACTTGCGTTAGCAAACCTCTCATTCATCAGGGGGTATTTGGGCATGTGCTTCTTCAATGCATACCCAAATACATTGTATAGCATCATCTGCCTTTTAACTGTACCATATGAGTTAAATCCTCTGTGAAAACCAAAATTCATGGCCCATCCCTTGTCTGGGTCTCATTTATGCATGAATGACAAAGTGTGACAGTGTCCCAGGGCCGTATGCAGGGATTGGGTACGGGGCCTTCAGCAGAACCAGCAACCTCTGAAAATGTCCATGAAAAATCCACACATGTCAGGACCCTGACAGTTCACACACAAAATTGCATTGCTCACAACATATTGATGGGCCGTGTGTGGTGAATAGCTGCGAGAATAATCAGCCCAGAGGCTATGATGTTCTCAGATGCAGTGGGAATTTCAGAGGCTAACCTGTGTACAAATGTTGTAATGACACCTGCCGGAACAGGACACCTGAGACATTATCTCACTCAGCACACCAAGGTTGCCCTGTTGACTGTCTCATTACACGTCTTTAGTGACAGGGTGGGACCATCCCCATGTTGGGTCTCATGTCCACATCCACTTTACTCACATTGATCAACAAAGGATACTCAGTAGATACAGGAATAGCTGCCACTGACTCATGATGAGTCCTGGACCGAACTGTTACAAATTACACCCCAAACAATATACAGGATCATCATTGGATCACACACATGAACAATACACCTATGTGCAATTGATCACTGGAAATATGTGGACATGTGCTGCCTCGTCTGATGGTCCACCACAGCCACTTGAGAGTTGTGGCTCACTTCTATTACCTCAACTGTGTGTCATCGTACATTTGTGATTCACCTTTGTCTGTCTGGGCAAACAACATGGTACCCACTTCCTCAATGCATGTGTATGACTCACTGTGGGATTCACCAACTAGTGCCTAGAAAGCTGTTACCAAAACTTTAGGACATAGGATGTTGAAAATGTGGACCATTGACATGAACAAGCGTCTGCCATCTATCTGGTGCATGCTTTGTCACATGTGGTGTCTACGTTACCCTAAATTTTGGAAGTCCACATTAGGGATGTTGCTACATGTATGACTAACACATGTCCTCTCTCATTTCCATAATGACTTGCATCTAAGGATTGGACACATGGACATCACATTCATACAAGCATATGTGCAATAATGCATCATGTGATACACACACACTTGGTCAACAAATACATTAGTTGCCACAGCACACACAATGAGCAAAAGGCATTTAGGTATTGTACACATGTGTGCCACATTGCTATCCGCTCCTTATGCCAAACATGCCCAATTTGTGCAATACATATATGTAGGCCACACATATGGCCATCTAGTGCGTCAGCCAACCGTAAAAATACTGTGAAGGAAGTAGCGGATCATGGTCCGCTGCAGTATGATGTCACACATGTGAACATACACCATCAACACCATAGTGGGTGCCATCAGCCTATCTATGATGTGTCCCAAATGTAACATAACATAAAAACTGAAAAAAAGCCCAAAACCAGTTCATGCACTGAAATTTTAGTGAACATTAGGCCGCATCCAGATAATTGTACAGGCCATGTACTATTATTTGGATGCGAGGCTAATTTTCACTCCTATGCGTCAAAAAAAATGACGCAAATACAGTATTGGTGTACAAAAAATGACACATAACGCGAAAAAGGGCGGACATTTTATAGAGGAAGTGATGTAATAGGATATCCTGTTTACAGATCGTGTACGGTGGGTGTACTTTCACTTTCACTTTGCAGTCTATGATTCTTCTAGACTGTGTGGCTGTGTAGAGAGTGGTGTCCTTAGATTTTGTGCTTTTTTGTCCTGTGTGCTGTCTCTATTGTCAATTTGTGAAATAAATATTGTTGGTGTATACTGTCCTACTGTGTTTTGTGTACATTTGTCTATTTATCTAGTGTTTTTGTTGTTTGTGGGAGTCTGTTGTGGGTAGTGGTAGTTTGGGGATAGTTGGGCTCTTTTAGTGGTTAAGTTTACTTTCCTTCTGTATTTGTACCCCTACTTTCCCCCTTTTCCCCTTTCTATTTCTTTTACCCCTATTCCCTTTCACATTTCCACAATGTCTGGTAGGCCACGTCTTGGCAGGATGGGTGAAGAGGAGTTGGGCGGCTTCATATGGCTTGTGTGCCATTTCTTGCCACTGATGATCGAGGCAGGGTGATACAGGGGTATCACACAGAGGCGCGCAGAATCCGGTGGGGAAAGGTGCTGCATCACCTGCAGAGTGTGTATGCCAGCCAGAGGAGTGGCCACCAGCTGAAGCATCGGTGGGCTGACCTCATCACCAGGCAGCAGGATCTCTTGGACCACCTGGGAATCGTGATTGGTGGCCCTGTTGGTGAGTACTAATCATGTAAATGTGCACGATTAAATGCTCTGTAGTGACATCAGATGATTTGTACTATATCTGCCAGCTAACTTGCTGACTGTGTGTAATGCTGGGGAAACATACTGGGATAATAGATGAACTATGGGAAGGATCACAATTGCTAGCTGTCAGGTAGCACGTGCTCAGCAAACTTACAGGATACTTTTCCGTTAAGTAAATTGGTGCTGCCTGTGTGTCAGACAACCAAACAAAATAGGAGCCAATCATGTCTATATAGGGCACTTTTGCCAGAGAAGTAAAGATATACCAACATATTGGCTAACTTTGTTGACGCACTAGCTAGACTGACTTTAGAATCACTACATGATGCAGAAAAAGAGTGCTGGCTTCACGTCAATTGATTATAGCAAAGTGGCTCAGACATATGTCTCATGTGAGTCTGGTGAGTGTGGAAGGAAAGCGTTCACGGTAGTACTATGAATGTTAGGGATTATCGTGGTCCTTTATCTTTTTGGATACATGTCAGATCTGGATTGGGAAACATCGTGAAAAGGTGTAAGGTGCCCTCAGCTAACATCTTAGAATGTTAGTTGGAGTTAGTTGTGCCACATTCCAATTAGGGATGGCAGTCCAAAGGTATGCACATGGGTTCACATCTCCATGGTTGGTGCAAATCACCATAGCTGGGCCACATCAAATGAATAAACTGTAACAACATGAGGGCTTACAAAAGTCCCTGTCCCTCTGTACATTGTACCTATGTGTAATAAATGTGCCATGGCCACATAGTCTGTTTGACTGGTAATGCAGTCCTCAAGTAACCAGGCTTTGGATGTCTCTCTTGGATGCCCATGATGAGATGATTACACTCCATATTTTTTCTGGTCACCAATGACGGGGCATGTTTGCCACCACATGATAGTTAGGGACAATGCATGTGTGCAGATATGTGTGTAACTGTCACAGGAGACCCATGCTATGTACAAGTTGGTCGTGATATATCAGATGCAGTATCATCATGTCTGAATGGCTGCCATTTCCTTATTCAGCCTACACATTGTATAGGTAAATGAAATTGTTGGTCTGTGCACACATTTTGAGCACATTTCTTCCTTCCATGCCTTACAGGTGGACTGGCACCATACACTGTGGGAGAGGTGGCTACATTTGAGGACCCCGACCACTCCAGTAAGTGTTGATATGTCTGTTACGTGTTGTGTTTGCTGGTTATGGACTCGTGTGTGTTGAACTCATAGTTGATGCGTTGGGCAATCATTTGTCTTGTTCCATGAGTGGGATTTCAGTTTCTCAAATGTTTTGAGTTGGCCAATGCGTATCCTATGGTATTATCTAGGGATTGTAGACCATTCCTGTAGGCACCACAGTGAGTACCGGGGTGAGTCATGTGGATAACACTTGTAGCAACAAGAGTCGCACTGGAAGTCAGCTCAGATTTAGTCAGCCTGTCAGACCCACATTCTCCAAGATTGGTACAGCAAATTGCTTTCCAATAGACTTCTAGTTCCCTATTTACCAAGGTACTTATTAAACTGTAGGTAGAACCTCCTAGCAAAATTGTACTTCCAAATGTAGTGCTACAAGTATGTGGAACTTGAGTGCAATGGCCTAGGTGTGCATGGCTAATGATGATCATGGGTGTTCTTGCAACTCTGTGTCTGATGTAAGTCAGGCCTTACTGGAAGTATATGTCGTGTACCAAGCTCTGCATTTCCTGACATGTGTGGCCCTATGATTGGTCTAGGGTTTGCAGACTCCTAATTGTTGATAGACCTTACCTGTGGTGTGTGTGTGTAGAGCCAAACACATGTGGAGTTTTCTATACACTCCTCAGTGTCCATGTTGTTGGAAATTGATAGTTGTTTATCCACCCCCCCCCACCCTCAAACACAGGCATGGGTTTGTGAATGGGATACCTAGGACTGACGCTACCAGTATGTTACACATATATGTGAAAAAGTGACTGTTTGGTTGGAACGTAGTATACACACTCAGGTTTGGCACATGGGTACTATACTGGCAAGTCCTGTTACAACTTGCAGACCACATAGCTTTAGTTTAGCATTCCGTACACTGACATTTGTAGCCCAGGTCTTGGCGGAGGATGTGCAGCATGATTGTTAGCCGATAACTGGCAGAACTCAGATGGCAAGTCAAAGCCACTTGTTACCCATCTTGTAGGTTATGGATGTGCTATGTGTGATGTGACCTTTGTAGGCTGGCCTGCCATGTACTTCCTCAGGGACATTCAATGATCTGTATTGTGATATGAGCTGTTACAAGTACAGTAGATGTATTGTCTGATTGACTTCTTGTGCCATTTCACACAATGCAGTTCCTAATGTAGATTATTTGCATTTGTCTTCACAGCTGCAAACATGACTCCAGACCAGGTCCGTGCGTTCCAGCGGCGGGCCATGAGATACCAGCACATCCTGCTGGTGGAGTCGGGGTTGAGGAGGATGGCCCGTCGACGTTAAGCCACCTGAGCCGGGATGTGCGCCACATTAACCGGCATGTGAAGTCGATCAAGAGGACCCTCCGCAGGGCCAATCTCTAGACTGTTTTTGATATGGACATGATTCCCTCCCCTCCCTCCTCTTTCCTTGTTCTTATACTTAGTGGGCTTAGGGGGCTTAGTGTTAGGTTAGTATAGGCTGTTAGTTTAGTTAGTGTTAGTGGGTGGGGGGTGGGAGGTCCTGATTGTTTCTATTTTTACTTATTACATGTGTGGGTGGGTGGGGGGCTATGTTGGGGTTCTTGTGTGTTTAATAAAAAAAAAAAAATAATAATAAAAAAATACAAAAAAATATATATTTGTTGGGGTGGATGCTTAGAACGATTCGTTACATGTGATAAGTAAGTGTAGCTTAGGTTAGTTAGGGACAGTTGTGGGTAATGAGTAGTCAGGGTAGATTAGGGTAGGTAAGACTTTTCCCTCAGTTTCCTCTTCTGTGATTAGCATTTAATAAATATTTGGTTAACCCTTAACAGTATGTGTTAAATGGTACTTGATCCTGGGCTTGAAATCAGTGTACCTGAATGTTGTTCTATTACATTTGTGTCCTATGCTACAAACAAATCCCAACTGAGCTGTAAGATTGGCAGCTACCCCAGAGTTACCTTGCAAAGTTTCCACCCTTCGTTGCAACCACCAATCACTGTTAATATGGATCACAATGTGTTTCTGTTGATAAGTGTGTTTTCTACGTCACAGTGCTTCCAGATTTGGTATTGGGGGAAAAGTTTTAGGTCTGACTGCAGTGTGATGATCAAGGACACCCTTATAGGATGAGTTCTCGTAGGCACTCTAGTATTCTTGTCTTCATGACTCACCTACGTCATTTGTGACACAGTTCAGCATGATTAACTATTTGTATGTAAACTCAGATAGCTTCATTCATGCAGTTTTTGTAGTGTTTGCTTAGATTAGTGTGCACTGTTATATGTGTTAGTATTGCATGGTGACAACATTTTGCGGCCACTATTTGATGACTTAGATATCCCTTGAGGAAGCATTATTCTGTCCAACAAAGCATGATGGTGTATGGTTTCTCACTTCATCAGATATGTCCCTCAGGATGGGCAGAGTATGATGCAATCATGGGCACTGTGCAGATTTATCTGACTACATAATATCAGGACAGTTGTATTGACAAGCTACGTCATTTGACAGTAGGCACATTTCAGTTATCTACTGCACAGTTGATATGTCACATTACCCAGAGACAGATTTGTTGTGTAAGTGCTATTTATTGAAAAGTGCTGTAGTGCTATCTGTACATTGTCCATGATTGTGAGTCCATTAGAGTGACATCTTACATTGTGATCCTACACAAGGGGTTACGGAAATGCTTTTGACATGCTGGGGTGATGTTTCAGACAGTGCAGAGGGACAGGATTTGCCAATGAGTAGGAGAGAGACAATCACTGGGCAGGCTGACAAGATATACAGTGGTAAGCAGAACAGTCATTAAGTAGAGTTGTTGCAAGACTGGCATGTTACAAAGCACAGGACCTTGGTAATTGTTGGCCATGTGGCAGGGACTAGTGCTTCCGGGTACTTTTCCGTGTGAAGGTGATCTGTTCCCTGTCTTCTTCTTCTGATGTGTGTGTTGCCTCCTCTGTTCTTGGTGGTGGTGGTGGTTGTGAAGGGGCAACACACACCTCAGTGTTAGAAGACGTGGAGTCAAAGATCCCGGTCGCTGCTACCTGTGAAGGTCTTAAGGGCAGTACTGCAGCAAGGAGGATCTGCTGGTTCTTGAGAATAGCAGCCACATCACGATGGTAGGCAGCCAGGTCGGTCCTGAGGTGTTCAATGTTGCATTCGTGCACACGTTGACAGGATTGCTGTTGTAGGTGTTGGGTCAACTGTATTACAGCTGTGCTGATTTCCTTCTGGGTTTTTTGCTGTTCCTGCAAGATAGATGTTAGGGCTTGCATAGCTACTGTCTGATCTGCAGATGACATCATGCACGAACGCACCCCCTCTAGGCTGGCTGCCATAGTTGGCATCCCTACCCGCACCTCATTGGCCAGCTCCCGCTGTACTCCGACTGCAGTTCTCTCAAAGCTGGTGCCTGTGTCGTCTGAGTCCTCAGCTGTATTGGGGCTGGCAGGTCTTACAATTGGGGTGGTGGGTGGATCCTTTGCAATGGCTGCTTGTTCTGTGCTCCTCCTTGTGACTGAAGGTGGGGTCTGGAGGGTTTCAAGGACATTTTGGATAGTCTCCTGGGGAATGTTTATCAGCTCGTCATCAGGGTAATCTGGGACAGGCATATCCGCAGGAGATCCATCTTCCTCTGCACTGAAACAGGGTACAATTAGTGTGTCTGTGTTGTGGCATGAGTGATGTGACATGCCTGCCTTGTGATGAATTCTCATTGTGATCTTGTTTCGTGTTTATTGCTCCAGTCTTTCAGATGGGCATTCTCCCAGGCCTATGGCCCACCTGCATGTCACAAGTATCTTATTAAGTTATTAGACTTGTCGGCATCATCTCTTCTAGGTGTTGGTTTTGGCTAAATAGTGAATTGCCACCTTCTTGTCCTACTCAACCCTCTGTCTGCATCCATTCTCATGGTGAGACCTTTCACTGGCTGTGGGTGTTCTGATGGCACTGGCAGCACACTTAACAATCTGGACCTGCCCCAATCTCTGATCTTTCACATCCACTTAAATGTATTTGACATGTAGCATATCCTATGCATAGCAATGATATGACACGATATGGATGTTGGCATTGGTAATGTGTACAGCTGATGTTGGGAATGAGTGGTACATTGGATTGCCCTGATAATCGTATCAGTGTCCTATTTCCTCCTCTGACTGGGCAGGTGTATGTCAGTGACCAGTTACATGTGCTCCCCCCCCTCAATGCTGTTGTCTGAGCAGTATGACATTTGGGATGTTACATTGTGACCCAGGCACAGTATGGACCCTGACATATGCAGAATGGGTATGTCCTTAATGCTGTGTAGCTCCTATTGTTGTTGACATTGGCTGATGTTTGCAACAACTATGGGCATTGACATTTGACAGTACTGGGGCCTTTGTCTTTTTTCAGGGGATTGTTGAAGTTGTCATCCTCAACCCTCTAATTTAGGTGTGTATGATCCATGGAGAGGTTCCTACCATTGGCTAATTGAGCTGCACACACAGCGGAGGTGGTAGTGACAACTGTTGTCAATGTTACATTCCCGTTGTTGGTATGGCTAGAGGTTTTTAAGAGGGCCCTAGTTAATGTGGGGGGTATGGTGGCTGACGTGTGCCGGGATGTCAGTTTGACGTTGTGGCCTTCCCTCCTGGCGTGTATTTCCCATTTCTCCATCGTTGGCATGGCAGCATGCCCCCATGGGACTTTTGTTGGTGTAGTGTAATGGTGTGCCCCAGCTTCTGTCTGTGCAGGCCATGCCCCCATGCCGTGCCCCTTTACCCATGCCACTCCATGTATATGATGACTTACATGCAATGTGTAGTAGGTATTCCCCTCCCGGTTGCAGTTGACATTAGTGCATTTTAATTCCCCATGCAACTTACCCTGCATGTGCGTTGTCTCCTGGTAGTCTGTGCTGTCCTGTCCTTGAATCCCTGTGACGATCTCCTCAGGGATGACGGCTGCGACCATCTCCTCCATGTGGTCCAGGGCCTCCTGGTGTGCTGGACTCCCTCCTCCAGTCTGCAGTGCTGCCTTCCTGTTCCTGGCCATGTTTTCCTTGGTCCTGCGCTTGCAGTCATGCCAGCGTTTCTTGCACTCGATGACTGTTCTGCGTACTTCTGCCACACTGTTAATCTTGTCAACAATTTGTTGCCATATAGCCTCTCTATTACTGATTGGCAACTTTGATGTGACAAACAGTTGGTGCTGGTGTTCCGTCACCTCTTTAACCAGAATTTCCTGCTCCTCTGCACTGAAGTGACACTTTCTTTTATTCTTATAAGTGTCCTGGTTCTAGTGTGGGTCCTCCTGGCTGGTTCCTGGTCTGTTGTTATCTTCCTGGGGTCTGTAGTGGCATCTGTGATCCATTTTGGCTCTCCTCGAGTAAAATAGCAGTGTTCGCAGGGTTTTTTGATGCTATTGCGTTAAAAAACGGCGCATATCCGGTTTCCTGGGTCGTAAATCGACCCACAGTCATTTCCGCCGCGTTAACGCCGTTTTGCTTTACGACTTGATGCTGCGGTGTGCGTCAAAATAAATGACTCCCACCTGTGGTTTGCGCCGCCGTGCGTCAAAGTATAAAGTTGACGCCCGCACGGCGCACCAAAATGGCGTTAGCCGGCGGTACTATTTTTTATGCAAAACTGCACTGGCGCAGTTTTGCATCAAAAAGTATAAATATGGCCCTAAATCTCTTTTCCATCAGGTATTAGTTCGGTTCCAAAACGTTTGTACGTATTCCTATCACTTTCTTCTATTCGCTTTGTTTACACTACACCATCACACACTATAGGTAGGGACAGGGGTTCTGATGAAAGTGGTTTAAGTTGCGACTGAACCATGACAATGATAGAATGTGAGAATCAATGATATTTCAGGAAACCCTCTTTATATTTTTTTTATCTTACCAGGGACACCCTTACTAATGGTTTATTTAAAGGATTCCCTAGGTAATTTTAAGATCCCATGGAACTATCCTCTATATAAACAATGCAAGACCTTCAACTTGATGGTGGGCTTGAGCAGGTGACATACGGCCCTGCTTGTGGACTGGATCCGAGGACGAAGAATGTCACAAAATGTGGGTGAAGGTAGTTTATATAAACTAATGAATTATGATGATTTCCAGGTAATCAGTGCGACAGCGTGGAGGCATAAAAAACACTAAAAAAAGTGGGAAACAAAATGGCAAGAGACAACACAAAGACGTCCCAAGGGGATTGTGGCAAGCAACAATGATACATATATAGCATTAATTGTGACTAGATGTTTTGGAGAGATTGAGACAAGATCTTTAGAAAATAATAACTAAATAGGGCGATTTCGCGTCAAAGATTAAGAAATTAAATAATTTACAAATAATTTTACGTTTGATAAAATCTGTACTTCTATTTGATGATTACTTATTTTCTTTCTTCCTCTCTTACTGGGTTTGTGATTCCCTTAATTGGTATGTTTTTGTGTATAAAGAAAATTACAAATTATGACTAAAGTGGAACTACAACTAGTTCAATTGAGTCTCCCAGCAGTATACTAATTTTACTGCACCTGCCCCTTTACAGCATTGTCCATGAGCACTTCTCCCTTTAAACGTGGTAAAGAACGTTTATCTCACCGATGACCTGAAACACATGAACGAAAACAAGCTCACTGCCAAATTTTTGCTCAATAAATAATATTTTTTTCTGCATTATTAGTTTGCTTGAAGAGACCTTAAAACACTGGGCGGAATTAAACCATGTACGTCGTTGATTAGAAAATGTGATAAAAATACTAGGATACACTTACCTCCAAGAGAGCACACATTGTAATTCTATCATAAATGTTAATCACTGCCCCGACTGCGATTTACATTTTGTGACGTGCCTTCCAGCTATACAGAACAGTGAGGAAAATGGTTTTGCACTCGATGAAAGTCCTTTCTGTCTCTGGAGGTGCTTGAAATGGCAGTGTGAGCTCTGCGTTAATGAGAGCAGTGCCCGAGTCGGCGGTAGCACCTGCTCCTGCTGCACCAAGCGCGTCAGGGTAACAATCCAATCCTCAGCAGGTGCTCAGGGTCATGGGGAGTATGTGATTAGTGCACGCGCGCCAAGTCAAAATGGCCTCTTTGCCAGTTTCACTAAGGGATTCGTTATCGCCGCCTTCAGGCACTGACAGCAGAAGCGAAATGTTCCAAAAGTTATAATTATAAAGGGCGATTGGGCATGCAAAGCTTGCTTTGTTTCGTGTTTGCGTTCGACAACGAGAGAATACAAATTCATTTACTTCTACCTTTTTTGTTTAATTTAACTATTTTTTTCTTATTGGCGACACAAAGACTATGGGAAACCTAGATAAAACAGAAGACAGCTTACGCCAAACAAAGGCCCATATTTATATTTTTTTAGTGCCGGATTTACTCAATTTTTGTTACGTAAATCCGGTGCAAACTTAACACCATACTTATATTTTGACGCCAGACTAATCTAGCATCGAAATAATGGCGTTAACGTCATTTTTCAGATGCGTGAAACCTCCTTGCGTCACTGAGATTCAGGGTACAAAAAAGACGCACAGGTGGGAGGTGGACCCAAAAAATGACGTTAACACCGATTTGCGTCAAACTTTAACACCTGGGTCAGGGCAGGCATTAAAATGAGGCAAACACACCACTACTTAAGGAAAACACACAGAGGACATTACAACCCACAGGACAAGATGAAGATGATACTGACACAGCTTGCTAGACGGCGCAGAGCACAGCAACAACTACAGCACTCACCACCACTACAACGCGACCCACAAAGGCAACGCAGAAGGCAGGAGAGGCTCTTCAAAACCAAGACAACCCTTCTTGGCCTCAGGGACCTGGACATAATTAGGACTTATAGACTGAACCAGAAAGCCATACTACACCTGCTCCACAACATTGAGCCGCAAATTGCAGCCAGCCTGCAGACCCCCACACAACATACCACCTATAACAAAGCTGCTCACTGTCCTGCACATGCTGGCAAGTGGCTCATTCCAAACCACAGGTGCACTGGTTGCTGGTGTCTCACAGCCATCGTTCTCTGCATTCCTGCCAAAGGTCTTAGATGTCATCATCACTTTGACACCCCACCACATCAGATTCCCCAACACCTAGCAAAAGCAGCAGGAGAACAAACAGAGATTCTATCAAATCCATGGCTTCCCCCATGTGCTCGGTGCAATGGACTGCACCCATGTCCGGCTCGTACCACCTGCAGCTACTGAGCACTTATACCGGAATCGCAAGCACATGCATTCCATTAATGTGCAGGGCATAGTGGACCACCGCAGATTATTCATAAACATTTTTACCAAGTATCCTGGGAGTGTCCCCAACGCCTACATATTCTGGCACAGTACGATCAATGAAGAGTTCCAGGATAGACAATTTGGAAATGGCCTACTTGTGGGTAAGTCTACAAATCTAGTAATATACACACAACACCCCAACCCTGTCGGACACACAAGACATACACCACTACAGTAACTTATGGCCAGGGTTACACACATGTGCAGGTGGTAACACATATGCAACATGCTGCAGTACAGCACAATCAGTGCACAACACCAATACATGCACCCACATGTACGTAACACACCCACAACTTGACAGGCACACCACAGGAGGGGCAGGTGCAGACATGTACCCTTTGAAAACAGCAGAACTACACCGACCTCTACAAGTGGCCTCAGGTTGCCCACTATACACACATCACACACACTATACCAAACAAACAATAGCAGAGACACATCAAGGGCATACACCATGCCCATGTCAATTAACTTCCAATAGGCACAGATGTCTCAGTCATGTCGTGCTAATCTCTGCCAGAACAAATATCAAACAACACATAACTTGCGCCAATAACTATTGCATCTCATGAACACATACCTAACTTACCTGTAGTGTGCAGAGACATCTGCCTGAGGCAGTGGCTCATACACATAGGAATGCAAGATCAAACACCAACCCATACCATGTGCCAGATGTGTTAGAAGTGGAACCGCAGTCACTGTAGTGCAATCTCACATGCAACACTCACTGACCCACAACACCATCATGTCTGTACCAGATACAAGAAATGGCCTAACAGGGGTCAGAGACACAATCAGACAGTGTTGATTATGGATGTCATAGTGGGACCCAGTAGGAGACAACAGGGCATCATTGACCTCACATGCACTGTGCCAAGAGACACATTTGCTAAGTAGCTGAGCTCTATCCCATAGCCTGCACTGTGCACGTGGCAACAGTAGAAATGCACACTATTGTTTTGGAAGATAGGAGAGACACTGCTAGTTATGTTGATCATCCAGTGGCAATGGGATACACACCCTTGGACACCTCATGGCTAACACAAACATTAGCTGCCACTCTGGAACACCAAGGGAACAATGTAATAGCCCACAGTTCCACAGTCATGACCTGCACTGTATGTACATATTGGCAGATGACCATCTCTACATTACTTTAAGTCACATTCTAAATTGGCCACCCTCCCATGCTGCATGTAACGTGGAAGGGATGTGCAATGTTTCTCGCTGCAGGTCTGTCACTATAAGATACATAGCATGAAGGTGCAGACTTATGTGTTGCTGTCCCCTAAGACCTGAGGAAGTGCCAACAAAAAATACCACCTCAGGGGTGCAGTATGCAGTTTGCAAATAGGAGGTAGACGGTGTTATGAACTCAGATGAATGTGGCACAAATGCATGCTGCACACGGCTGCACACACAGAAAGAGCCAATTGGCCATCAAAAAAGGATAGGCACCGTACAGCACAGATACATCCACCTCCACATGGCAGCTAGCCAAGTACCCTGGTGTAGGGTAGGTAGCGTTGGTGCATGGCTACACATGTGCAACTGGCACCGGGGACAGCAAAGGGATGCCAAGTAACATGTCACACATGGGGCATCCTTGCACTGTTGAAATGTTGCAGGACACAACAGCCAATTTAGGAGACATGTTGTGCATTCGCACTAACCAATTTCATAGGCCCTAAGTGTCACACCTCGTCTTCAATGACACATGTCAAAAGGCATGGGATGTCCAGGCACTGTAGTGCTACCACGTTGCCACCACATCTGACCCCATTGTGTTGTCAAGATGTGCCATGTCCCCTCTACTCATAGCACACTGATACAAAAGTACACTACGAAATGCATGGCAGAATCATTAAGACTATTAGTGTGGAATCCAAATACTGTAAAGTGTTCTAGGTCCTTGGCCCATACACAAGATTGCCATGTCCAACAACCTAGTGCTGAGGAAATATCACACAAGGATAGGAACTCACACCAAAACACAAATACATATGAGCCACAACCAGATCCTAATATCAACTGTCATGCTACATGACTTACATCTGTCAAGCCCTCATAATGATTTACTCCTTTAATCTTTTGCAGCAGATATGGGTTATGGCGTACAGCCATGGATAATGACCCCATTTCACAACCCAAGCACAGCAGCAGAGCATGCATATAATGAGGGACTTCAGAGGTCACGGACCATTGTGGAGAGGACATTTGGCATCCTGAAGTCCAGATTCAGATGCCTGGACATCACTGGAGGCATCCTCCTATATGCTCCAGAAATGGTCTGCAAGATCATATTGACTTGTGCCATCCTGCACAACATATGTGTACGGATGAACATACCATTATTTGAGCAGGTTGATGACCTGCCTGAGGAGGAGGAGAACGATGGTGCAGAAGTAAATGAGGGGGAAGACCACCACCCAGATGCTGGCCTATGCTGCAGACTGCAAATTGTACAAAACGTCTTCACATAATCATCACATAACTCACCTTGTAAATTTTGTCAATAAACATCTCACTCATCCACACAATCTGGCTTTGGTGTCTTCAATCTCTCCAACATTTACTTTAGGATTATGAGTCTAACATCAGGGAGCATGTCACAAATAAAAATCTGAAGAGTACTGTAGCAACATCACATGTGAGAACTGCTACCATCAGACACATCACAATTAGCCCCATCACTTGAATGTGACAACTGAAGGACATTTATGGACCACACCATATGATTTACATCCACATTGCCAATTTGTATAACAATAGCACATCACACACAACAACAGGTCTAAAAATGACCTAAATAAGGGGTCCACACATGAAGCAGTGGATGTCAAAATATGGTGAGATTGTAATGTTTGAACAGACCACTAACACAACTCAGTGTGAAATTTGCAATGGCTACATGGAGCATGTGTGACAAGGTGGGGACATCACTGGTGACAATGCCCAACATGATTAGCCCAGGTATGACCAGCAATGGGAGAAATGGAGCATGCACAGAACATCCATCCAAATCACACCTGCCACTGCAATGGTGCCCAATCCTGTCACAGGGTTCACATGACCTCACACTTTGCACGGACATGTTTATGGTATGCACATCAGAATGGATGAGAACATATGCAGCTATGGCTGCATGTCCACCACAAAGTAATTTTAATTACAAGCAAAATGTTATGATTTTCAACTGGCTATTGTGTTCAATACATGAAATGGTAGGAGTGTAGGCAGAGTGTGTCAATCACAGTATGTAGCAAAGATGTACACATGTCAGACATAACTGTAGTCCACACACAAGTCATACATATACTCAAGATCAACATATGAAGACATTTGTCGTATGACATTTGCCAATTTGAAAGCATCAGCCATCATCAACAATCCCTAAGCTGTGAGTGTCGCATGAAATGTGAAGCTCTGTAAGACAACTACACACAGCACATAAGTGAACACAAATCACAATCACATACCATGACGCTTGCATAGTACTGACTGCCATGAATATGTGTATACACTGTTGTCACACATAGAGACATCTGCATGAAGTGTATGCATTTGCATGCTGTTGATTCTGTAACACACACATTGGTGTATCACACCAATCACACACAAACCACATTGTACAATGGACTACCACATGCAGCCATACACAAAATGCCATACTGCAGCCCAGCACATACAATTATTATGTTGATACAGGGTGCATACATCAACAAAACTCAAAATCACACATTCACGAATAGAGTAAAAAAAAGGCGCGAATGCGTAAAAAATATCTGCAAATGCAAACTACATGACCCATAGGCCCTTAGCATATTTTCCACTTTCCCACTCCTCGCAATGCTGATTTACTGTGAAATCAACACATAAGGGTAATACATCTGTGTAAATTGATGCACGTAAGTAATGTGTCCAAAATACTCACGCAAATATTAGATGCGTCAAAAAATACATGCATAACAGAAATCGTGTTGCAAGGGCACAGGAAGTGATGTAATTGGATATCCTATTTACAGGCATGGTACAGTGGGTGTACTTCCACTTCCTCTTTACAGTCTGTGCCTCTTTTGACTGTGTGGTTGTGTTTTGGATTTAACAGTGTCTTCTTGCGATTTAGTCTATCTTGTGCTGTCCCTCGTGTCGTGTTTACTGTTCTGTTGTATTTTATTGTCATTTGTCCCAGTGTATGTGAATTTGTTGTGTTTAGCGTATTTTACCTTGTACTTGTGCTGTCGGCTGTCCGCCTGAGTTAGTACTATAGGTGGGTTAGTTTGGGTTATTGAATTTTTGGGTGTTAAGTTTCCTTTCATTATTTCTGTTTCTCCATTGTACTGTTTTCTACCTGTAACCCAGTGCAATGTCTGGCAGGGGAGGCTGACCAGAATGGGGGAGGAGGAGCTGGGAGGTTTTATTTGGCTGGTAGCCCACTACCACCCATTGATGCTAGAGATGGGTGGCCGTGTGATCCAGGGCTACCGTATGGACGCAAGGCGGCTGCGTTGGGGAAAGGTGCTCCACCACCTGAAGAGGGTGTACCACACCAGTCGCAATGACCATCAGCTGAAGCATCACTGGGCTGACCTTGTGGGCAGGGAGCAGGATTTTCTGGACCATCTTGGTGTGGTGATTGGTGGGCTTGTTGGTGAGTACCCCTTTGGCTAACTAATTACTGTTCACTGCACTTGAATGCCAGTAGCAGATGTGTTGGCGTGCTGCATGCAGTGCTTGTGTACAGGTTGCATGCAACCAGAACTAAGGGGGTCATTACAACATTGGCGGTAAAAGGTGCTTACCGCCGTGCAGAAAACCGCCAATACATAGCCGCGGCCGTGAAATTCCGCCACAGCTATTATGACCCACAGCACGGAATCCGCCGAAATTCAGACACCCACACAAGTCCTCCACACCAAAGATCAGTGATAAACTGGCAAAAACAAAACCTCCACAGTCACGCCAACAGAAACATGCCCATGCTATCACGACCCATGAATCCACGTGGCGGTCTTTCAACCGCGGTATTCCATTGGCGGTACACACCGCCGCGCTCAAAATACACACACATCTCCAAAACACCGCCACATTGGACAATTCAAAATACACACACCTGAGACACATACAAACAACACTCCCACACACCCAACACAATATAAAACACACACCCACATCACCCACAAACCCCTATGACCAAAAACTAAAGACGAAGGCGACAGACAGAGACTACAGCAGTAGACAACCCCACCACACAGAGGCACACAACACCATCACCCATACAACATCCACGCTCAAAACACCCCACACCACCACATATCACCACACTCATCAACACATACACCACCCCACACATCACCTACTCCACCCCATGTCACGCCAAAGACATCCCAGGTTTTCCGAGGAGGAGCTCCGGGTCATGGTGGAGGAAATCCTACGGGTAGAGCCACAGCTATTTGGAGCACAGGTGCAGCACACCTCCATAGCCAGGAAGATGGAGCTATGGCGAAGAATCGTCGACAGGGTCAACGCTGTGGAACAGCATCCAAGAAATCGGGAGGACATCAGGAAGAGGTGGAACGACCTACGGGGAGGGTTTCGTTCAGTGGTCTCCAGGCACAACATCGCGATTCAGCGGACTGGCGGCGGACCCCCACCTCCTCCCCCACAACTAACAACATGGGAGGAGCAGGTCTTGACAATCATGCATCCAGAGGGCCTCGAAGGAGTCGGTGGAGGAATGGACACTGGTAAGTCAAATCTTAACTATCATATCCCCCACCCTACCTGCATGCCATCACACACCCCCACCCTCACCCCTTCCCCTATCACTCCAACTCCTCACTAATGTACTAATAACACAAACCACACATCCCAACACCAAGCCCAGCATGACACAACTAAGCATGGACACCCAGCACTAAAGCATGCTCACTGCACATACCCATAACAACCCCCCAACCATCATCATACAAGCCCCCACACAGGAATGCTTGCACTGGGGTACACGCACACCCACCCATTGCACACCATGACACACACACATGCAATAATCATGCTCTTATACCCCTGCAGGACCACTACGTAACGTCACCACACAGGAGGGTGTCAAAGCCCAGCTCACCTGAGTCCTTGTTCAGTTCTGAGACAACACCGTTCTTGCGTTTCCACTGTTGAAGTGCTGCACAAATCTGCGGCCCTCTCTGACTTTTGTAGAAACTGGTAAGTACAACCTATTCCTAACTGGGTTCCTGACTATCCCTTTATTTATTAGAAATTTTCTTCTAAAAGTACCTCTTGGATCCTGGTCTCTAGTTTCCAGGTTTGGAATGTGTTACTGCTCTGGGATGTGCTTTCTATTACTCTAAAGCTTCTAAAACATTAAACAAATACCGTTATCAGAATTACCAATATCAAATATTCATCTTAATATAACTAAAGCCTAAATTCCCAATAGCAGACTCACTTTTCCCATATTTCCAGAATCTTTTATAAAACAAATACTGTACTTTTACGTCAAAATACAGCATGTAATTTGTGCAAGTCCTTGATTTACTGTTTGCCTTGCTGTTAATGGTTTCCACGGTTCGATTCTTAAAAGTTCCATAAAAAAAAAAATGTTTGCTTCACAAAGTTCCGCAAAGTATTCTTGTAACAAAGAGTTTGAATCACAATGTTCGTGGAAGGTATCTTGTTTCAAATTGTCTATACACGAATCCAGAAATTGTTGTCAAAGTTCTTTCAGGTAATAAAAGTTTTGCACTTACTTGTTGCTGGCAAGAGATACTGATCAGTCTAACCTTGTCTTCTTTCTCTTTTGCAGGTTGCTTGTAGGAGAGAGGCTAAGGCAAGGAGGAACCGGAAACCGGAAGAAGGAAGAGCCAGCAGCTGCGCCCATTGAAGCCAATGAAAGTCTGTAGAGAGCAGGAGTGCCAGCGTCAGGTAAGCGGGAGGTAGACGAGCACAAGCACTGGGTGAGGCTCGGGGGCTGCCTTTTATAGACAGGGCTGGGTGTGGTCCTCACATGCTGCGCATGTTCTTGAAAGGTGTGCAGAGCTGGGTGTGGTTTGAAGAGCTGGGTGTGGTCCTCACATGCTGCACATGTTCTTGAAAGGTGTGCAGAGTTTCAGTTATTATGCAAATGAGTTAAATTAACACATGGCCTAGAGAGGAGTGTTTTAAAGAAGCCTTGGTAAAAGCAAGGCCCAATGTGTAAACAAAACAGCACATTAAACAACATACACAGAAGCCTGGGGGGGGGGAAAGGTGAGATAACAAGAAAGGCTTTCAATAGTAAGTTTAAAAGGGAGCTATTACAGAACCCACTAGTGCAGTGAGAGGGGACATGCTCTTTGCTGTGCACAAACCCTAACAGTTGCCCCCCTCAAAGGCCCTCCTACAGGACGGGGTTTTCCTGGATTTTTTAAATAAAACCGTCTAATCAGCTGTGGGGCATGTACATATGATGCTGGTTCCCATGAATTCTCAGATTCATCATATCCTTTCCATTCTACTAAATAAAACAGACGTCCACTAATTCTTTTTGAGTCTTTTATGCTTTTCACTTCATATTCTAGATTTCCCTTAATTGGTATGGGTGGAGGTGGTGGTTCAGGTCGGGTTTTTGGATTGTACGGCTTAAGCAAGGACACATGGAATGTAGTATGTACTGGATATTCTTTTGGTAAATCTAATTTTACTGTTACCGGGTTTACTATGGCAGTTATACTAAAGGGTCCAATGAAACGTGGTTGCAGCTTTCGGGATCCCTCTATGTTTAGGTTCTTTGTGGAGAGCCATACCTTGTCACCGATTTTATACATTGGGGCCTCAGATCTGTGTATGTCTGCTTGTCTTTTCATGCTTTCCTTGTACTTTAATAAATGTTTCCTGGCTTTGTCTTGTATGTCACCTAACCTCGTTAGTCTATCCGTTACTGTAGGTAACAGAGAATCTTCTAACAAAATGGGTATAGCTCTTGGATGATACCCCTGCAAGAAATAGAATGGTGAGCAAAGTAGAGCTGAATGCTCAGTATTATTATAAACAAACTCCGCTACAGGGAGAGCTTCCAACCTTTCACTAGAATAATCAGCCAATAAACAACGTAGTGTTTGAAGTAAGGTTTGGTTCAGTCGTTCAGTCTGTCCATCTGTGTCTGGGTGGAAAGCAGTGGATAATGCCACATCTATTTTCAGTTTTTTACATAATTTTTTCCAAAATTTAGAGTTGAACTGGCTCCCTCGGTCTGACACCACTTTGCTTGGCAAACCATGTAAACGCACAATTTCCCTTATAAAAATATTGGCAAATTCTGCCGCTGTGGGTAATTTCCGTAATGGTACAAAATGTGCCATTTTAGATAAAAAATCCACTATAACCAACACTATTGTGAAAGATTTTACAGGTGGTAAACCTACAATAAAGTCTACGCTCACAGTGTGCCAAGGTTGTTTGGGTGTTGGCATTGGTATTAACAAGCCGTCAGGGGCCTTATGAGAAGATTTATGTCTTGCACAAATTGGACAGGTAGTGACAAATTGCTTAATGTCCTTTCTTATAGTGTCCCACCAAAAGTGTATTTGCACATTTTCCAGGGTTTTTACCCAACCAGGATGACCTGCCAACGGTGAGGCGTGATGCCAAATTATCACCTGTGTTTGTAATTCAGAGGTGGGCACTAACAGCATGTTGTCGTGATACAATAAACCTCGTTGTATTGTGTTATGGGAATCCTTTAACCAATCCTGAGGTGCTATTTGCATGTGTGCATTATATAGATCTGTGATGAAATCCTTCTGTTGTACTGGTGCCAAAAACTTTTGGGGAGGAATAATGGGTTCTCCTATTTTATCTTGTTTCATGTCTGAAGTATGTCCGTATCTAGATAACACATCAGATTGAATTTGTTGTGCACCTGGTCTATAGGTTATTACAAAGTCAAATGTGCTAAAAAAAAATAACCAGCGCATCTGACGTGGTGTTAGTGCTTTAAGTGATCCAAAAAACTGTAGGTTCCTATGGTCAGAAAAGATTGTAACTGGGTACTTGGCTCCCATTAAATGGTGCCTCCATTCTGAAAAGGCTACTTTGATAGCTAGTAGTTCCCTTTCAGCCACAGTGTAATTTTGTTCAGCTGGTAATAACTTTTTGGAATAGAAGGCTATAGGATGTAACTGGCCATCTACTGCATCTCGTTGAGAGAGAACTCCTCCTAAAGCTACTTGTGAAGCATCCGCTTCAACAAAAAAAGGCAAGTCAGGATCAGGATGTTTCAGAATTGGGGCTGAAGTGAACTTTTGTTTTAGGAGTAGAAAGGCGTGTGCCGCCTCATCAGTCCAAAGAAATCGTTGCCCTTTCCGCAACAAGGTAGTTATTGGGGCCGCAATGTCTGCAAAATGTGCAATAAACCTCCTATAAAAATTGGCGAAACCCAGAAATTTCTGAATATCTTTTACAGAGGATGGTTCTGGCCAATCAGCAATAGCACTGATTTTCTTTACATCCATAGTTATTCCTTGAGGTGACAGGCAGTATCCTAAAAAGTCCACCTTGTTGACGTTAAAAGTTCACTTTTCTAACTTAGCAAAAAGATGATTTTCTTTTAACTTTGATAATACTGCACGAACATGTTGGGTATGTTCTTCTGAGTTCTTAGAGTAAATGAGGATGTCGTCTATGTATACTATGACACAAACGTCCAGGAATTCGTGTATGACCTCGTTTATAAAGAACTGAAAGGCCGCAGGGGCATTACATAACCCAAAGGGCATTACTGTGTACTCAAATAAACCAAACTTTGTCTTGAAAGCTGTCTTCCACTCATCCCCCTCTTTTACTCGGACCAGGTGGTAAGCTCCCCGCAGATCTAGTTTAGTGTATACAGTAGAATGTCTTAATTGATCCAACAACACAGGTATTAGAGGAAGAGGATATTTATTCTTTATTGTAGCCTTATTTAGTCCTCTATAATCGATACACGCGCGCAGGGATTTATCCGGCTTCGGGATAAAAAAGAGTGGAGATGACACCGGAGATGTGGAATGACGGATGAACCCAGACTGTAGTAGGTCATCTAGGTAGGTTCTTAAGTATTTGGTTTCTTCGTCAGTCAAAGCATATACTCTGTTATTAGGTAAAGGGGCCCCTGGGATAAGATCTATACGACAGTCATAAGACCTATGTGGGGGCAGCACACTAGCCTTTACTGGATCAAAGACGTCTTTAAAGTCAGAATATTCAGGAGGGAGACTTGTTTCATCTTGTGTAACACTAGCACAGTGTAATACTGTGCTCTGTTCTGTACCTGCTTCTTGATAGCAATTGGTTCTACAGAAAGAGGAATCCAAAGTAACAGTTCTATTCACCCAATACATTTTTGGGTTATGAGTTGTTAACCAGGGTACCCCGAGAATCAAACCAAAATTAGGAGTATCTATCAGATCAAAGCTAATCACCTCTGTGTGCCCGTTCTGACAGACCATAACAAGTGGACTTGTTTGTTTTGTGATTAATCCAGAGGTCAATTCTGACCCATCCACTGCACATACTGCTTCTGGACAAGGCTTTAGGCACATAGGAAGTCCTAAGTTTTCAGCTAACTTATTATCCACAAAATTTCCTGTCGCGCCTGAGTCCAGTAGGACAGGGAGAGAATGCCTCACTTGGGTAGTAACAATTAAAACGACCTGAATTATGAAATGTCTAGGTATGTGCGGTACCATGAAGGCTGCAGCATTAGAGGTTTGATTAAGATGTTTTCTCGAAAAAGTAACCTCTCCCCTTGTCGAGCTTAATCGTTTCCCGATTCAGTTGAGGAGGTGGAGGAAACAGCACCCTTTCGTGGATTTTTAGGCTTTACTGGACATTCTCTGGCAAAGTGACCTGCCCTTCCACAATATAAACATAATTGAAGTTTTCTCCTTCTTTCTTTTTCCTCTGATGTGAGTGGACCACTGAGTGTCCCTATTTGCATAGGCTCAGGTTCAGGGAGTTTATTATCTGGGTCTTTCTTCTCGTGTCTAATAAAAGTTAACCGTGATTCCAGTTTGTATTTATCTCCCTTTCTTTCTCCTAGTCTATGTTCTAATTTCACAACTAAATCTACAAAGTCCGAATAGTCTTTTGGCAAATCAACGATATGAGCCAGCGCGTCTTTTAACTCGTCTCTCAAACCTTTATAAAAAAGGGAGACACGCTTTTCTTCTGGCCACTGTGTCTCGGTGAGTAAACGATTAAAACTAGTGAGATAGGTCAATAAATCCTTGTTACCTTGTTTAAGATTTAAAAGCTCATTATCACTTGCCTGCATGAAAGTGTGTTTTGCAAAAAGGCTGGTCATGGTACGTTTAAATTGATTCCAATTATGGAGGATGGGATCATCTCTCTCCACGAAAGGAATTGACCAATTGGCTGCTGTGCCACCCAAATAAGACAAGACGAATGCCACTTTCGTAGCATCAGTAGGGAACTGTTGTGGCTTACAAACGAAGTGTAATTGACATTGATTGATAAAAACATGGAATTTGTTACTATCTCCATGAAAACGTTCAGGTGCTGCTAAGGGCACAGCATTAGGAACATTAACAGTGACCTCAACTGGGGGAGGCAAAGTTGTATGTTTTGATGGAGCCCCTGTCTCTGAGGAGGTTTTAAACAAAGGCGTAAAAGCTGTGTTCCACTGAGATACCCTAAATTTATACCTGCTTAAATCCTGTTTTAAAGAGGTATTCTCCATCTTTAATCTCTCTTTTTCCTCTTGCATATGTTGCAAGATGCCAGACACTGATTCATTATGAGCCAAGTCCTCATTTAGGGCCTGCGCCATATCCGTGACGTCAATGCCCTCTATTTCTTCCCCGATATTCATCGTCCACCAGAACTGACATTTTTTTTTTTAAGGCTTGTGCTTCTGTCAAAGCCCAGCTCACCTGAGTCCTTGTTCAGTTCTGATGGAGGTTGAAGACAATCCGACCCCACCCTGAAACTGCTTGTTCCAGCACACTAGTTTTTAAAACAGTGCACTAAGAACAGAAGCTCAAGGGAAGGGGGGAAGTGGATAAAATAAAATAAAGAGACAACACCGTTCTTGCGTTTCCACTGTTGAAGTGCTGCACAAATCTGCAGCCCTCTCTGACTTTTGTAGAAACTGGTGCCTAATGAAACATAAACAAAGAACAGATAAGTACAACCTATTCCTAACTGGGTTCCTGACTATCCCTTTATTTATTAGAAATTTTCTTCTAAAAGTACCTCTTGGATCCTGGTCTCTAGTTTCCAGGTTTGGAATGTGTTACTGCTCTGGGATGTGCTTTCTATTACTCTAAAGCTTCTAAAACATTAAACAAATACCGTTATCAGAATTACCAATATCAAACATTCATCTTAATATAACTAAAGCCTAAATTCCCAATAGCAGATTCACTTTTCCCATATTTCCAGAATCTTTTATAAAACAAATACTGTACTTTTACGTCAAAATACAGCATGTAATTTGTGCAAGTCCTTGATTTACTGTTTGCCTTGCTGTTAATGGTTTCCACGGTTCGATTCTTAAAAGTTCCATAAAAAATAAAAAAATGTTTGCTTCACAAAGTTCCGCAAAGTATTCTTGTAACAAAGAGTTTGAATCACAATGTTCGTTGAAGGTATCTTGTTTCAAATTGTCTATACACGAATCCAGAAATTGTTGTCAAAGTTCTTTCAGGTAATAAAAGTTTTGCACTTACTTGTTGCTGGGAAGAAATACTGATCAGTCTAACCTTGTCTTCTTTCTCTTTTGCAGGTTGCTTGTAGGAGAGAGGCTAAGGCAAGGAGGAACCGGAAACCGGAAGAAGGAAGAGCCAGCAGCTGCGCCCATTGAAGCCAATGAAAGTCTGTAGAGAGCAGGAGTGCCAGCGCCGAGGGATCTGTCCTCAGGTAGGCGGGAGGTAGACGAGCACAAGCACTGGGTGAGGCTCGGGGGCTGCCTTTTATAGACAGGGCTGGGTGTGGTCCTCACATGCTGCACATGTTCTTGAAAGGTGTGCAGAGTTGGGTGTGGTTTGAAGAGCTGGGTGTGGTCCTCACATGCTGCACATGTTCTTGAAAGGTGTGCAGAGTTTCAGTTATTATGCAAATGAGTTAAATTAACACATGGCCTAGAGAGGAGTGTTTTAAAGAAGCCTTGGTAAAAGCAAGGCCCAATGTGTAAACAAAACAGCACATTAAACAACATACACAGAAGCCTGGGGGGGGGGAAGGTGAGATAACAAGAAAGGCTTTCAATAGTAAGTTTAAAAGGGAGCTATTACAGAACCCACTAGTGCAGTGAGAGGGGACATGCTCTTTGCTGTGCACAAACCCTAACAGAGGGTCCAGACATCTCCACTCCACCCACAGAAGAGGCCCACAGTGACGACAGCAGCTATGGCCAACTGGACCCAGATGACCAGCCCGGACCATCATGGGCCTCGGGACAGTCGGTTCCCCTTTCACAGCCCAACACTGACCTTCCACCCTCTGGTAACACCAGCACAGCACCCACCCAGCGGGCCCATACCTCCGTACCCAGGACACGTCAATTAGCGGTGTGTCCACCGCTACAGGGAACCCAGGGTAACCCACCACCCCAACAACAACAGGGACCTGAGGGCAGTGGTAGTGGGCACACGGTCCAGGGGACGGAGGCACAGGAACACAGGGGAACTGGGAGGGCTGCTGTGTGACAGGGGGCGGACAGGCCAAGGGAACCCACCCTCCACGAGGCCCTCTCCTCCATCATGGGAGCATACCACCACTCCCAGTAGACGATGGCTACGGTCCTGGACAAGTTTCAGGAGACCCAGCACCTGCAGGACGAACAGTATTTGGGGTTTAGGGAGGAGCTCGGAACCATCAGCTCCGCTCTGGGCACCATCGTAGGGGTGCTGAAGGACATACAAAAGACCATGAGGGACACCGTAGCACTCCAAGGGGCCCCTGACACTAGCATGGACGATGAACTGCCCACCACCTCCGCCGGCGCTAGTGGACAGGACGCCCCCGCCACAGGACCACCACACCAGCACCCCACCCCCTGCAGATGGACAACCACCCCGCAAGTGGTCCCTGAGATCCTGGAACAGGACAGAGCAAGATGGCAAGACCCCCGCCAGGAAATGAGACCACCCTGATTGTCCTCCCACTGTCTCACGTTGTTACCCTGTCCAGATTGGAACTGCCCCAGCTCCACTTCCTATGCCTATATGGGCAGTGCACCTGTGTGACTAATAAACTGGACTCTGCCATGGACATTCCTCCACCAACACCCATCACCATTTTGCCACCCCCTCCAATAATTAGCACTTCAATAAACACCCTTGAACCACAAAACAATCTGGAGTCAGTCTGTGATTTTGAAAATGTGTATTAGCAATGACAGTGACAAAATGCGTTTTCAAATGTAATGCCAACATACCTATGTCACACATCACAAGTCCATGAAGGATGCAAGCAGATGACACACATTGGTAACCACACCTGTGAAACCGTAATGGAAATGTACAACTCAGTTACCAAATACTGCTACTAATTGACAGACAAGATAGAGGTAGAAGTGTGAAAGTGAATGTAAAGGTAAAAAAATTGTTCTCACCTGTGTGTCACTGGAAATATTGCTGTATGACTGACTCCCTGTTGTCTATGTCTTCTTCCTCAGCTTCCTCCTCATCACTGTCCACAGGCTCCACAGCTGCCACAACACCGTCATCTGGACCATCCTCCTGCAGAAAAGACACCTGACGTCGCAAAGCAAGATTGTGAAGCATCGAGCAGGCGATGATGATCTGGCACACCTTCCTTGGTGAGTAGAATAGGGAACCACCTGTCATATGGAGGCACCTGAGCCTGGCCTTCAGGAGGCCGAAGGTGCGTTCATTCACCCTCCTAGTCCGCCCATGGGCCTCAATGTAGCGTTCCTCTGCCCTGGTCCTGGGATTCCTCAGTGGGTTCAATAGCCATGACAGGTTGGGGTAACCAGAGTCCCCTAATAGCCACACCCGGTGCCTCTGGAGTTGACCCTTCATATACGGGATGCTGCTATTCCGCAGGATGTAGGCGTCATGCACTGAGCCAGGGAGCATAGCATTTACCTGGGAGATGTACTGGTCTGCCAAACATACCATCTGTACATTCATCAAATGATAACTCTTCCGGTTCCTGTACACCTGTTCACTCCTGCATGGGGGGACCAGAGCTACATGGGTGCCATCAATAGCACCTATGATGTTGGGGATATGTCCCAGGGCATAGAAGTCACCTTTCACTGTAGCCAAATCCTCCACCTGAGGGAAAACGATCTAGCTCCTTACGTGTTTCAGCAGGGCAGACAACACTCTGGACAGCACGTTGGAAAACATAGGCTGGGACATCCCTGATGCCATGGCCACAGTTGTTTGAAATGATCCACTTGCAAGGAAATGGAGCACTTATAGCACCTGCACTTCAGGGGGTATTCCTGTGGGATGGCGGATTGGTGGATCAGGTCTGGCTCCAACTGAGTACACAGTTCCTGGATTGTGGCACGGTCAAACCTGTAGGTGATGATCAAATGTCGCTCCTCCATTGTTAACAGGTCCACCAGCGGTCAGTACACCAGAGGATTCTGCCATCTCCTCAAATGTCCCAGCTGACGGTGCCTAAGAAGGACAACAGCGACCACAGAGTCAACAAGTTCCCAGGTATGTACCCACAGTTACACAGAACACGACACCAAATACAAAACTCTTCCTGTATGTGTGTTGAGTGTAGGCCTAAGTATGTGTGACACAGTAGTGAATGAAGCCATATGGGCCCCTGAAATGGCGGCTGCCTGACCTCTAAGGTGGGACAATGGGACATGAGGTATCTGCGCTGGCGTTCTACACCATCGCGGTAGGCGGTCGTAGACTGCGGCGCAATGCTGCATTGGTTAACATTGGACCCCATGGGTCCCAGGAGCCAATGATGAAGTGCGCCGGCGGTGATGATACGCACCGCCGGGGACGTCACTGCCGCGGACGTGACCGCCATTTTCTATCTGATCAATCACTCGATACCTGATCTTCGACAGGAGAGGACCTACACTGCAAGTGCTGCTGTGACCTCGGTCTGGAAGAGACGATGGCTGCTGCGTCTGGGGAAAGGGCCCCTGCCATCACTGCTCAGGAGTTGGAGAAGCTAGTCGACGGGGTCTTCCCCCAGTACACGCTACTCTACGGTCCTCCAGACCAACAGGTAAGTACACAGGGAGCACGTTGTATGGGTGGAGAGGGCTGGATGTCAGTAGGAAGGGGGCAGAGTTCAGCGACCATGAAGGACTGTGAATGCATGAGCCAAATGGCAAGGGTAGGGATGGGGGCCACTCACTTCGACGGTGCAGTTGGTAATGACTTCTCTTCTTCCCCTGTACATGTCATGTAGGTCAGCGCCCACCAGAAGAAGGACATTTGGCGTGCCATCGCCAAGGACGTCCGGACCCTGGGGGTCCACCAGAGACGGGGCACCCACTGCCGTAAAAGATGGGAGGACATACGCCGCTGGAGCAAGAAGACGGCGGAGGCTCAGTTGGGGATGGCCACCCAACGTGGGAGGGGTGCCCGTCGCACCATGACCCCCCTGATGTTCCGGATCCTGGCGGTGGCCTACCCGGAGTTGGATGGGCTCTTGAGGGCATCACAGCAGACACAAGGGGGTGAGTACACTCTCATTCTGCTGACTTTGCGGGCAGTAGAGGGGTCTCGGTGGGGGAGGAGGGCTGTGGGTTTCCCTAGGCCAGGGCGAGTTACGTAGGCTAGGCCCCTCCGAAATGCAGGACATGTGGCACTCCACCCCACCTCTGTAGAGTGCCAAGTACAGGTATACATGCCCCTGTGTCATCTATGTGTGCAGATGTCCACCATAGCCATGTAGGCCAGATCCCAGGAATTGCATCTGTAGAGGCCAAGAGCACGGCGTAGTGCAGGGGGCTGCTGTGTTTGTATTGTCCGCCAACGGTAGTGGCAAGCCATGCACTCAACCTGTCTTTCTTCTGTCGCCCCCCTCCCTTTTTGTGCTCTCCCTGTTCTTTTGTGCATCAGCATCATCAGGCGGAGGTACAGTGGCACCGGAGCACGAGGGAGCTGCATCCCACATGGCCATGGAGGGCCACACCACAGACTCTGAATACATCAGTGGGACGGAGGGCGAGGGGAGCTTCACGTCGGTCACCTGATCACCAAACAGCGACACGGACTCGTCCGCCAATGGGAGCTCCCTTGTGGTGGCGGCACCATCTGTGCCCCCTACTTCTACAGGTACAGCCGCCACCCCCCCCTACCAGCACTGCCCTCCCAGCAGCCCCTCAGCCTTCGCTCCGTGCCCGCTCACCCAGGAGGGTGGGCATCACCTTTGCCCCAGGCACCTCAGCCCCTGCCCCAGTCACCCCTGCTGCCCTCAGTGAGGAGGCCATTGACCTCCTCAGGTCACTCACTGTTGGGCAGTCTACCATTGTGAATGCCATCCAGGGTGTAGAAAGGGAGTTGCAACACGGTAAAGCATTCCTGGAGGGCATTCATTCTGGTCAGGCTGCCCTTCATCGAACCCTGCAATCTCTGGCCTCAGCACTGATGGCAGCCATTGTCCCTGTGTCTAGCCTCCCCCTCCAACTTCCTCCACCCAGACCCAATCCCCTGTACCCCAGCCTATCCCAAGGACACCATCAGACAAGCATGCACACACCTCAACACACAAAAGTAGCTCAGGCAAACATAAGCACCACACAACCCACAGGCACTCACACAAGCATCACCCACATACAGACACAGCAACATCCACTGCCTCCACTGTGTCCCCCTCGTCGTCGTCTCCCTCCTCCCTCCCAGTGTCGTCTACACTCTCACCTGCATGCACTACATCTACAGGCACTAGGACTCGCACCAGAACACCCAGCACCACACCCCGCTCACCTGCACTCACCACCCCCACTACCATTTAAACGTCCCCTGTGTCCACTCCCAGTGTGTCTCTGACGCCCCCTCCCAAAGTACACAAACGCGGGCACCCACACACCCAACATCCATCCACCTCACAACAGCCTCCAGTACCTGCACCTGCACTCAAATCACCTAAAGTTACACCTCCTACAACCACCTCCTCTTCCTCCACTCCCAGACCCCCTCCAGCTACCCATCCCAGTGTTCATCAGAAACTCTTCCTCAGCAACGTTGACCTCTTTCCCACCACCCCCACCCCTCCAATTCATAGGTCCCGTAGTAGCACCTCAGCCAAAAAAAGTCCGGTACCAGTGGTGCGTGTTAAAGGTGTGTGGAGTGCACCGGCCACAAGGGCAGCCAGTGTGACACAGAGCCAAAGCACTGCCAGTCCACCCCCTGTAAAACACCTTAAGTTGGAAAGTGGCCGATGGGAGAGGGTGAAGACTCCTGCCGGCAAAACAGCTCACAAGGGTCCCGGGGGGGAGTGCCGAGTCAGCTGTGACTCCTCCCAAGGTGGTGAAGGGGCAGAAAAAGTCTCCAAAGTCTAGTAAGAGCAGCACGGCGGAGAAGGGCGCCATCCTCCCCGCCGGCTGGGACGCCACCGCCAGCACTGTCGTCACTGGTCCGGAGACCACCACCAGAGTCAGTGCCCTGGAGGGCAGCAGTATCGTCACTGGTCCGGAGACCACCGCCAGAGTCAGTGCCCTGGAGGGCAGCAGTATCGTCACTGGTCAGGAGACCACCGCCAGAGTCAGTGCCCTGGAGGGCAGCAGTATCGTCACTGGTCCGGAGACCACCGCCAGAGTCAGTGCCCTGGAGGGCACCAGTATCATCACTGGTCCGGAGACCACCGCCAGAGTCAGTGCCCTGGAGGGCAGCAGTATCGTCACTGGTCCGGAGACCACCGCCAGTGTCAGTGACCTCGAGGGCCCCGGCAGCCACAGCCCCGCTGGGCACTGAGGGACCGTAATGCCACACACCGCTGCACAGGTCAGAGACAGCAAAGGCAAGCACCGCTGAACAGGGCAAAGACCGCCATGGTGAAGACCGATGAACAGGGCAAAGCACCGCTGAACAGGGCAAAGACCGCCATGGCAAAGCACCGCTGAACAGGCCAAAGACCGCCATGGCAAAGCAACGCTGAACAGGTCAGAGACAGCAAAGGCAAGCACCGCTGAACAGGGCAAAGATCTCTATGGCAAAGCACCGCTGAACGGGCCAAAGACCGCCATGGCAAAGCACCGCTGAACAGGTCAGAGACAGCAAAGGCAAGCACTGCTGAACAGGGCAAAGACCGCCATGGTGAAGACCGCTGAACAGGGCAAAGCACCGCTGAACAGGGCAAAGACCGTCATGGCAAAGCACCGCTGAACAGGCCAAAGAGCGCCATGGCAAAGCACCGCTGAACAGGTCAGAGACAGCAAAGGCAAGCACCGCTGAACAGGGCAAAGACCGCCATGGTGAAGACCGCTGAACAGGGCAAAGACCGCCAAATCAAGCATCGTTAGCCCATGTGCAGCTGGGACAGTGACGGAACTGGGACCGTCACGGGGAGCGGGATGCACTCTGGGCACCATTCCCCCTCCAGAACCAGTGGAGACCTGCATCCACTCTGTCTGTCCTTCACAGGATGAAGCACTCTGGGCACCAGTCCCCCTCCAGAACCAGTGGAGACCTGCATCCACTCTGTCTGTCCTTCACAGGATGAAGCACTCTGGGCACCAGTCCCTCTCCAGAACCAGTGGAGACCTGCATCCACTCTGTCTGTCCTTCACAGGATGAAGCACTCTGGGCACCAGTCCCCCTCCAGAACCAGTGGAGACCTGCATCCACTCTGTCTGTCCTTCACAGGATGAAGCACTCTGGGCACCAGTCCCCCTCCAGAACCAGTGGAGACCTGCATCCACTTGAGAGACTGTGGCTTTGCACTCCCCAGGAGAAAGCAGTGGGCAAACCACTCACTGTAGAGACTGTGGCTTTGCACTCCCCAGGATAAAGCAGTGGACAAACCACCCACTGTCGAGACTTGAGAGACTGTGGCTTTGCACTCCCCAGGATAAAGCAGTGGGCAAACCACCCACTGGAGACACTTGAGAGACTGTGGCTTTGCACTCCCCAGGATACATCAATGGGCATGGAGCCCCGTCGTGGATCTGGCGTGGTGCTGTAATCCGGCTGAGGTGCCCTACCTTCCCTTCCCCCTGAGGTGCCTGTTGTATTTCTATCTGATGCCCCTGCAGTGTTCTCTCCGTTTGTGGACAGGTATCTAGTGTGGGCCTCGCCCATGCATTTTGGGCCCAGTGGTCCACGGACATTGATATGTGCATACCTGCAGTACTACTGGTGATGTATGATTTTCAAATGTTTATATATATCTGTATATAGTTGGTTACTGTATTTTGATACATTACAATGTTTGAACTGATTTCCTTTTGTCTTTGCCTTCTTCCGGGGGGGTTGTGGGTTGCTACTGTGCTGTTTGGAAATGCATTGGTGTGTGTGTTGTAGTGGGTGAGGGTCGGGTTGGGGGTCGGGGTGTTGCGTGTGTGTCCCCCTGACTTTTGCCTCCCCCCTCCCCTATGTCGTTGGTGCAGTACTCACCGTTGTCTTCGGCTCCTACGTTGCTGGTGATCGTAGAGGAGCAGGAAGACAAGCACAGGGAGTATTTGTAGTTCGGGCTCCATGGTGGCCTCCTTCCTCGTGGAGTGTGTTAAGGTGAGCGTTTTCCCATTGAAATGTCTGTTTCCACCGTGTTTTTATCCACGGTGAATCCGCCCCGGAAAAGGTGGCGGATTGGCGGGTTGTGATACTGTGGGCGGTAAATTGTCTCCCGCCTGTCTGTTGGCAGTGACCGCCGCGCTGCTTGTCTGTACCGCCGTGGCGGTTGGAGTGTTAAAGTGGCTGTCTATGTTGGCGGTTTCCGCCACGGTCATAATTCCCTTTTTTGTCCGCCGGCCTGTTTGCGGTATTACCGCAGCTTTAACAACGTCCGCCAGGGTTGTAATGACCACCTAAGTGTCACTGTGCCAGTATAGACAGGGTCTTCACATAGCCTAACATTTAACCAATGCAAGTCAGAAGTTTGGAGAGTCATGCACAATCATCACTAAGGGCCACATGTACAAAATAGAGGTTTTGCGATTTGCAATTTGCGACTCGCAAAACCTTATGTTCAACAGTGTCAATGACACTGTTTGCAATTTGCAAGGGGGTCGCAAATGACCTACCTCATGAATATTCATGAGGTAGGTCACAATTTGCGACCCCCTTGGGAATGGCCACCCTCGCAGGGATGGTGGCCTGCTGGAGACTGCAGACTACCATGTCTGTAACTACTTTTAAATAAAGCAGTTTTTTAAAAAATGCAGCCCGTTTTCCTTAAAGGAAAAGGAGATGCATTTCAAAAACAAAAAATGAAAAGTTTTGTTTTCATTTTCTCAGAGCAGGCAGTGGTCCGTAGGAATCTATGTATGGTACAATAAGGACCACTGCCTTTGCTGAAAAAACGTTTTAGCTGCCATTCACAAAGTGTAAAGGGTCCCATGGGGACCCCTTCCCATTTGTGAATGGGTTAGCACCAGTTTGAAACTGGTGCTAACTGCGATTGTTTTGCGACCGCATTCGCGGGCACAAAACAATCATACATGGGACAGCAACTCACAATTAGGAAGGGAAGAACCCTTCCTAATTGCGACTCACAAACCCTTTTTGCGATTCGGTAAATAGTTTACAGAATCACAAAAATGGGTCTGTACATCAAAAATTGCATTTTGCACGTCGATTAGCCGTTTACGACGTGCAAAATGCTTCGTACATGTGGCCCTAAGTCACACAATTCATGGGCCATGGCAACATCTGTGCCCCAGCATTGTGTCATGTATGACAAGGTTAAACACCGCCAGCATACCATTTGTGAGTGGATTGTGATAACTAAGTACGACAATCTATGTATGGTACAATAATGTCAGAGTTTCACATACATCAGTCCTGCCATTATGTTTACAAAGGGGGAATGCTGCCTTAGGGGGCACTGGCAATGGGCCATTTGATGCCATCAGCCAACTGTGACACATCAGTCATGGATTACTCAATGCATGTGAATTGCAGACTAACTACATAGCCACTTGTCCTCCACAAAGTGCCTCTGTGTGCCTTGCAGGACAAGCCAGAATACCTGAATCAGTTGTCTTGCAGAGCACAAGGGTTGTGACATTTATCTGTCACCCAAATCCCCCTCATGCCATGGAGTTCCATCTCCTACAGATTGGCCACACATGGTTGTTGCAGGGTGTAGCACTACATGAGTCTCAGGCCCAGTGTAAGAGTGCAGATGTATGGCTCACATATACCAGAGTGACAGTCTCATTGTGAGTATGTAGTGGTGTGTCTGTTGCACTGTCCACAACCTGGACGGATACCTCACTCTTCTGAAATAGTAAATTCTGCCATATGTTGTCCACTAGTAGTGACTGTGATGTAATACAAACCATGGTTTTCCATCCATATATTTCAGGTGGACCTCCCCCCTACACCATAGGTAAAGTGGCAAGATTTGAAGACCCAGATGTATCCAGTAAGTGTGATTTTGTCTGCTCTGTGTAGTGTTGAAGTGTTTAGTGTGGGTGAGTCATGAGTTCAGCACCCAATGCTAGGAGTGATAAGCTGTAAAATGATCGGAAATCAGAGTAGGATGGATGGTGACAATGTGTCACATTTAAGTGGTTCCCCATGCACGAGCAGAGAGTCATATCATGTGAGGCTTCTGTTGCTCAATGGCCAGCATTGTGTAAACAAGGTGACGACAAGCCACATGTAGCTCCTTATGTGACTTAGATGTGCACCGTTGTGTATGTAATGGCACTGGAGCACACCATCATTCACACAACACAATGATGCACCATTTTCTTGACAAATCGGGGCATCCCTGTATTGTGATGTACATGTAGGAAGGTGTGGGCATTTGTCCACCAGCATGGTGCCAATAATCTTGTAGTCCACTGTTAGAAATGGGGTTTTTGGTTGGCAGTCAGGTTACCTCCTGTCCAAGCAAAAGCCCTCACTCTAGTCAGGGTAAGTCACACACAATCCAAGATTATCCTGTGCCCACCCTCTGGTAGCTTGGCTCGAGCAGTCAGGCTTAACTTAGAAGGCAATGTGTAAAGTATTTGTGCAATAAATCATACAATACCACCATATAGCACCACAAAAATACACCACACAGTGTTTAGAAAAATATATAATATTTATCTGGATAATTGTAGGTCAAAAAGAATAAAGTTTGCAATGGGAAATTGTAGGGATATCACTGAAAAGTGATATACAGTGTCTTAAGTCTTTAGAATATAAACAAAGTCTCTTTCAAGCACAAGTACCTGGTTTGGCGTGGAAAAATCTCCTCAGAGGGCCACAAAAGAAGAGGTGCGTGTAAAAAGGGTGTGTGCGTCGATTTCTCCCCAGCACACACGGACTTGCGTTGTTATTTTCCACGCGGGGAAGTCGTGCGTCGTTTTCCGGCGCGCGGACAGTCTCTTTTCGTGGATCGCGGGGATTACCAGATGTCCCGGGTCTGTGTGTGGATTTTCCTGCTTGTTTTCCGGCTGCGCGTCGTTCTGCGGGGCTGCGCATCGAAATTACGATCTCACGGCAGGCGTTGCGTCGATTTCTCCTCTAGAGGTCGGGCGGCGTTGTCCTTGCGAAGCCGTGCGTCGGATTTTCGGTCGTCCCAAGAGCGTCGCGTCGATCAGCGTCGGTGTGCAGCGTTTTTCTCGCCGCAGAACAAGCTGTGCGTCAAACTTTTCGGTGCACGGAGTGTCCAAGTGAAAGAGAGAAGTCTTTTTGGTCCTGAGACTTCAGGGAACAGGAGGCAAGCTCTATCCAAGCCCTTGGAGAGCACTTTCACAGCCAGACAAGAGTTCAGCAAGGCAGAAGGCCAACAGCAAGGCAGCAGTCCTTTGTAGAAAGCAGACAGTTGAGTCCTTTGAGCAGCCAGGCAGTTCTTCTTGGCAAGATGTAGTTTCTGGTTCAGGTTTCTTCTCCAGCAAGTGTCTGATGAGGTAGGGCAGAGGCCCTGTTTTATACCCAAATGTGCCTTTGAAGTGGGGGAGACTTCAAAGAGTGGATATGAAGTGCACCAGGTCCCCTTTCAGTTCAATCCTGTCTGCCAGGGTCCCAGTAGGGCCTTGATGGCCCCTTATCTTGTTCTACCCTCCCTTTGCATCCATTTGCATGGTGTTGCATTGCAATGTGTGTTGCTGTGCTAATGGCACAGTACCACACATGGCAATTTTCACCTGTCCCAGTCTTACATGTTTCACATACACCCATGCTGTGCTGAGATCTTGCACCACCCCAGGGAAGGCATAGTCACCATACTGTGCTCTTGTTGCCATTGATGTCTCCTCGTGTTGTGATTTGTGTTTGTGTACTACTTTGCATAGCACTCATGGACCTGGCAGTGTACTGTTTCTACTCCTGTCTTGAGTAGGTTGTTTACCTTACTGAACACCTATGTCCTCCCCTTCAATGGAGCCCTCCAGCATGGTGACAGTACAGTTCATGTGACAAAAGAACAGGTTTGAACACAGGGATGGCCAATATGGCTATGGAATTTCTGCTGTGTACATCATTCTGTTTGTGACAGTGCCTGATAGTAAACGTGTCTATGGACATTGCCAGTTCTGAGGAGTTGTACTCATGTCAGGGCCTGAGGTAGGTTCATATTTCATGTGCAATAGTCCAAAGGCACCTGACTGCCACTGTGTAATTGTTCACCCCTACAGCACAGGTGGTGGTGGCAACTGTTGTCAATGTGTAATGCCTCATGGGCCAATGGCCTGGACATGGCAGGTTACCAGCAGCTGAGAGACCAGCTGTGGCATCAGTCCTGTGACACCAGACCAGTGATAGGTTCAACATTGCCCTCCAGGTTTATTTCCAAATTTCTTCCAGCCTTTGCATGGTGGTGTACCCTCATGAAATGGTTGTTGTTGAAGTGATGTGGTGTACCCTGGGCGGCCCTGCACCACCCATGTACTTGGAATTGGCAGTGCAGGGTGTCCCATACCTTTGCCCTTTGCCCTTTCACTGCCTGATTTGCAGTGCTGGGTGCAGCGTGCCCTGTTACACCCAATGCCGGCCACAACTGGCACTGACTCTATTTGATCCATCTATATTGTCTAGTGTGTGCCCCACAGAGCTACCATGTGCAGACATATTACCAGCCGCTATCCTAACGTGTAGGTACACTGCACTGGCAGTCTTACCAACGCTGGGCTTGCCCATGCACCATCCCCCACCCTGACTGCATGATGTAGGGATGGCTGCCTCATGTGGATGTGTTGTCTAAGGGCGGTGGTGCTACCAGTACATGCCTGGGGATTGTTGGGACAGTTGCAATGACTAGTGGGCTGTGAAAAGCAGCACACATGTGTTTGGACAATGAGGCAAGGCTGTTAGAAAATGTTACAGCAAGAGACACCACTATGCAGTTGCCCCAGGAATGGTGTTGACTGACTACCTGGTCTCTGAGGTCTTGGTCGTGTCAGTGGTGTTGATGTGACTACATGCAAGGGATTTAGTGATATCACAACCAGTGGCACAGTGATTATACATGTCATTCATCCCATGTGCTGCATTTGTACATGTGGGTATTTATGCCTGGTGTTCTTAATATATCCAGGTTGTGTATGTTTCAATCGTGCATGGCGCTCCCAAGGCGCAGGTACATGGGAAAGCTTACATTAGCATGGTGCAAGTTGCTTAGTGTGAATTGTATCCCTCTGCGCTCCTTTGACATACATTGTGTGAGTCCTATGTGCCTCCCCCTTCTTGCACTTGACATTTAAGCATATATTTCCCAAGTGCAACTTACCCTGCATTTGTGGTGTTTCCTGGTATTCTGCACTGTCTTGTCCTTGTATCCCTGTGACGATTTCTTCCGGGATGACCGCTGCAACCGTCTCCTCCATCTCATCCATGTCCTCTTGCGGTGCTGGAGTCCCACCGCCAGTTTGCAGTGCTGCCTTCCTGTTCTATGGCATTTTTTCATTGGTCCTTCTCTTGCAGTCATGCCAGTGTTTCTTGCGCTCAGTCACTGTTCTCCTAACCTCTGCCACACTGTTGACCTATCCTATCTGCTACCAGATTGCCTCTCTCCTTCCAATTGGCAATTTGAAGGTGATGAAGAGTTGATTTTGATGCTCCATCACCTCTCTCACCAGTATTTCATGCTCCTCTGTTCTGAAACTATACTTCCTCTTTTTCTTCACCCTCCCCTGGGTTTTGTCTGTGTCATCCTGGCTGGTTCCTGTTTGATTGTGGTCTCCCTGGGGTCTCTCCTGGCTTCTGGGATCCATTTTGGGGCTCCTTTGCACTGTTTGCTCCAATAGCGTCTGTTTTTGATGCTATTGCAGGCAAAAATGGTACATTTCCGCTTTGCGACGAGTTTCCATGTCGTAAACTGGATTAGAGTAATTTTTCCTCAGTTAAAGTCATTTTGCCTTATAACAAGGCGCAATGGTTAACATGGGAAAAAATTACTCTAAACATTTTTTAGCACCACCCAGCTTCAAAGTATAAATTTGACGCCAGAGTGGCATTAAAAAATGGCTCCAGCCAGTGCTAACCTTTTTGATGCAAAACTCTGTTATCGCAGTTTTGCATCAAAAAGTATAAATCAGGGGCAATATTATTTTGTACGTTTGCGCCACTTTGTGTAAAAAAATGGCGAAAATGCGGCGCTAAAAAAGTATTAATATGACCAAAGTGTTTTAGTGCAACGTACAAAAGTAAATAGTAAGCGCTTGAGGACATTGAAAGGACAGAAAAGTAAGAAGTAAAGATTTGAGCAAAGATACCTCTTAAACTAAGCGTCGAGATTACTTGCGGTATTGATGCGACTGGATTTTTGTTACAGTTTGTGCTGGTTTAGTATGTATAATGGTGTATAATGGTGCCATGACCAAGAATCTGAAGTTGACAGTAGAGCAGGGGGGGTGAAAACACAGTAGGATTATGTAAGTATGTATCTCTGCAAGCATGTATTAACTATTTATTTTTAAAGCCCAAGCCCAGCCTAAAGGCAGCAGAGTGCAGCAGAGTGCTGTACAAGGTGAAGACAGGATCTAAATGGCTTGTGGTGGGCTCTGAGATGGGTGGAAGACTAATCTGTTGGAATCAGTTGTTTAAGTGGTATGAAAACGGTGGGGGCCGTTCAGTGTGGCTAAAGATGCATAATAAGGTATCCTTTTCAAGAGGTGTGACCAGTGTATTTAAGGGTGTGCCTTAAAACATGCTACTCAAATTGAGTACTTCACACAGCATGACAACTGTCCAAGATTTGGGTGCCCCTCAGTGAAGATTCGTTATTGCATCTAGACATCACACAGCAACCAACACATATCTATCAAACAAGCCAGACATAATGGCTTTGCCAATAAGACTTATAGGCCGCCCTAGCACACAATACAGGCCATAAAAGGCCCACTCCAACGTTAAAGGACTTTAATGGCCGGACGAGCACAGCTAGAAGAGCTAGACGGCTATTAGAACATTCTGCCACTAGAGGGCAAAATGCTCTAATAAATACAACAAAGAACTCACAGAGACCAACGGGGGCTCTGTGAGGTCTTTGTTCACAGCTGTTTCTGTGTGAAAGACAATGGAATGTTGGAGATTCAGGCTTCTACCAGCTATTAAAAGTTGGAGCTACTCCATTTTCTTCTTTGGAGATCCCAACATTCCAATGCTCTTAATGCATATTAACGATATCAGGTAATAAAAAAACAATAATTTTGTTTTGAATAATTATAATTAAAAATGCTTCTATACTGCAAATGGAGTATGTGAACTAAACATTATTAGAACTTTTAAACTATGGGCGCTCAATTGAAAACAATAGAGTGCGCCAGACTTCTAATAGCCAATAGAAGGCCGGAGCTGTAACATTCAAATTAATTTGTTCATAGCTATTGCTGTGACCAAAGGCCCCACTGTGCCTGAGGGGATTGAAATCCACTTGGGCATTGTGAGGTCTTTTTTTTATTTAGTAGAACATTCTGCCATCTAGTGGCAGAATGTTCTAATAGCCTCATAGCCCTCCGTAGCTGGGCTACACTTGCATTAAAGTCCTGCTCCCTTGTCAAAGACCCTCTCCTTCTGCTCGGACCTTTTACGCTGGAACTCGCCTTTAATGGCTGGTATAGCCCGCTACAGCAGGCTATAAGGCTATACAAAGCTCTGTTGAAGGGGCAGTGGTTATTGCTGTGTCTCAATCACTCCCATTCCCTACCACTTTATCATTTTCCATGGAATCCTCTCACTCTGTTAGACACTTATGCCTTTTTCCCCCACATCTTTCTGAAATCCTCTAGCCATATATTTCACACATTCCCAGAGTTGCAATTTGCACGTATGCAACCATCACTCTGTGAGCTCTGAGGAGAAGGCAAGCATTGGATGCGCCTGTAGATGCGCACACCTTTATGACCCTCTAACCAGCACTGCCTGATGTCTCAGCTTCAAAGTTCTTAGACGTGAACCATAATAAACACCAACCCGCAACCTGAATTCATTCTGACATATGGCACCTGGGGATGACTCATTTCAAATTATGTGCGGTGCAAAATTCAAATGCTGCATGAAAAATACTAGAGAAACACAACATACTGAAAAAAACTAATAGTATCAGGAAATGCAAGATGAAGTAAAATGTGAAATGAAACCAGGGATTGCATCACTGACATGAAATAATTTACGGCTTTTACAGTCAATGTTGAGATATCCATTAACACTTTTGCCAGCAAAGTTAAGGACATGAATATCAAGCCTGCTACAGACCAGTTTCACAGTCTGATCTTAATTATAGCAAGGTTTGAACCTAGCAGGATTAATTCCACTTAAAGCTTTAGTCACATACTTTGTCTTTTAAAGATGTGTGTCTTGATCTATTTTCAAAAATGACAAAGGTCAAGGGCAGTCCTAATGGCTACAGATATGTTGTTCCAGACCCTGGGTGAGTTAATGGAAAAGGCTTGTTGCACAATTTCTTTCGTTCTTTTGATTACTTCATAGTCAGATGTCCTGGATGCAAATGTGTCAAACACCAACAGAGATTATCAGCTTGTCAGGCAGATAGGCAGGGGTGCCGTTCATGATGACCTTGCATATGGTAACATTTGCCTTGAAGGTGGTGCGGGCCAGCAGAGGGAACCAGTGGAGCTCCATTGTGCTGGAATCGCTGTGGTCTTATTTCTTCAGGCCTTTGATAAGGAAGATGGGGATACTATAGTCCAAGTCCAGTAGGATGGCATAGAGAAGATGGGAATGAGATAAATGCGACCCTTGGAGGAGATGGTGAAAGAGTAAGAGATTGAGAAGATTTACATAACAGAAAATAGGGAGTATTTAATAGGGTATGGGTGCCTTTAAAGTTCAGGGCAAAGATTAGTTTGACCTATTAAGGTTCTGACTTGATTACTAGTATAGTGTTAGTTGGTTCAGGTATAAACAAATAAGCACCACGGCCAATAACCAGAAGTCAAGAGAGGCTAAGTCATTGGAAAAAAAAGAGATCAGATAGAACTGAGTACAGACTAAGCCCAAAAAGAACGGCGGTTATTGGGGGGTATGTAGTCTTAGCCTATTAGTTAACTGTTTTCGGGGGCTGCACAAGGTTTTGTAAGAGGTACTGCTTATTGCAAAGGATGCAACTATTTAAGGTTGTGAAGGTGTTGCTAAAGGTTAGTCTATCACAACGTCTAGCATGGTTACAAAGGCTCATGAGAAAAGTTTGGAAAAATTCTCTGCATTTATCTAATGGCATGGGGACATTTTGAAGGGGATACTAATGACAAGGGTGGGAAGGGAGTGCACATTAAGTTGTGGAACTTGTATAAATGAGTTAACAGTTATGTAGTACCAAATAGCCACAAACTCTGCTTTTGAAGGGACGTTCCTATTTCTTCTGGTTCACGTTCCAAAACAACTACATTTTTGAATTTCAACATCATAGGCAGGAGGTCTCCATTTTCCTGTCCAGGATGCAAACATTTGTCTGAACCTAAGGGGACCATTTCTAATCATTTTCTTAGGAGTCCAAGGTTTGTTTTGTTGAACATGAATCTGGTGTGTACCATTACCACTGAGAAATTGGCTGTACATTTTGAGTTCTAGATGTTAGCCTTCTAAGTATCTGGGAAAAGTGCTGGGTCAGGTTTCAATTTGAATTTTAACCATGATTGTCTTATTCTCTTTTCACTATTATTCCAAACATACTAAATTTTTAAGCTGACCAGACCACTTTTGATTGCTGTTTTGAAATTGGCGATTATATTGTTAGTATTTAGATTTAATTTTGGGTACAAAGTCTTTAGTTTGAAAATATATAAAAGAATAAAGGTATCTGCAAACCATGCTTATGATTATTCCTTGTTTTATTGTTGCACAGTAGGAATTTGTTGACTGTAAGGCTAATCTAATTGGAGTGGGGACAAGAAAGTCTTTTTGGGACCATATATGAGGAGTAATTTATGATGGGGCCAAGGTGGTTGCATCTTTTATGCCCCACTGTACCAAATATTTTGGTGACCAGTTTTTTAAAATTTGATTTATGGTGAATTACAACATTAATAGTATTTAATATCGCTGAAATAGTTGTATGCAAATGATTCTTCCATGTACATTGTGTGCTTTACAGTTTAAATTACCTAGTTCTGCGGGGAATATTGGCTCACCCTGTTTAATTTGTAACAGTTCTTTATGATGGCACCTAGTATTCTCCAGAATGTTTTGAATCAAGCTCCATTGTTTGTTCCAGTTCAGTTTCAAACAGAATGCTAAATTACTTTATGGAGTTGGAGTGCCATTTTAAGGAAGTGATTGGAGCATGTGTTTTGTACAATGAATATTGAGTAGTTTACTTTCTGATTTAGATTACTTGAGTGTGCTGCTATAAGGCACGATATATACTGAGATCAATGCAAAGATGACTATAATCTAAGTCGTAGCATCCATGATGCCACTTGCCTATGTGACAACTCCATATTTGCTATTTCCTACCAGGACACCATTAAATCTTCATTTGATCCAAATACAGAGAACCGAGACCCTGGGCTACCAGGAAAAGGAATGGTGACTTAGGATAACATCGTATAGCCTCTTTGGAGAGGCAGAAGAGAGTTGAAACAAGATACTTAGCTCTGACGACTTTGTTCACAGGAGAGTTATATGAGGTGTTTATGCCTGATATAAATGTGGGCCCCACCTTAAATGTGACTGATAACAGAATGGAGATGAAATTGAATCAAAGTCCTTTTTGGAATCAGAGGTGGTTGCTTTTTCTTGAGTTTGTAAACATTTAGCCTCTTCTAACCTTTGTAAAGTAAACATTTCTGAAACTAAATTGTGTGATGGATTGTATAAGCAAGCTGACAGCGAAGTTCAGACAGAACATTAGTATTGAGCACTGGCTTTGCAATCTGAGCACAGGAGTGAAAACGACCCACAGCAAATCATATCTAGCGAGTCCTTGTCTGGCTTAGTGCTGATCACAATTAAGGTTTTCATGCCTGTAACAGTCACTTTACGCTTTTCTTAAATTCTTAAAAATAGGTTTGTATTCTACTTTGTCAGGTCTGGGAGCTTTCTTTGTTGAATTTATTCATTACCTCGTTTAAGATTAATGTTTTATTAGATAGAAATGAGTCAATTATTACTAGTAGTTCAGTTTCTTTATTGGAGACTTATAAATCTCTTTTGATGATCATGGTAGGGTAACATTATTATGCTGTAGATATATGTCTATTTGATTATTTGGTTTCTTTGGATAGTATAATTTGGCCCAAATGTTTTTCAGAGTCTCTAATATGCTTAATTTCAATTTGGGATTCTCAATTTGAGACCTAAAAAGGTGTCATGAGGAACTATTATTTTTGATGCTCCGCTTTGATAATATTAAAAAACAGATGAACTTTCTGGTTAAAATGCTCATCATCTTTCAGGACGTAATCAATAAGAGAAGAGTAGTAGAAGTGAATTGAAGACGTGAACTCTTGAGCCGTGGTGCCATCTCAAGACGTATGCTTGCAATGAGAAAGTATGGATTGCTTCGACTTAGGCGGTGTGTATTTGTATGTGGATTGTCCATCGAGAATGAGATCCAGTATGTGATTAAACCACATATAATTAGTCCAGATTTAATCAGAATAGATGGGAAAGTTTGCATCTTAGAAAGTAAGTGATTTTGATGCAACGCCATAGCCATTCATCACTTAAAGAAATTGCACACTCATAGTCAGATGTGTGGGAAGTCAGCAACTTTCCCTGTGTAAATCCCAGGAGGCAATGTTAATATTTGCCCACTTGGAATCAACGTTTCTTTTTTATTCGTGGCTTTTATGAATAGTGCATTATCAAACCATCCATGACATGGTATGGTGCAGTTATTCCCTGTGATCTTGTTTTCTTGAAGCTATACAATTACATTCTTTAATCTATTGCGGCCATCCATGTTTCTTTTTCATTAGGCTGTGTGATTGAGTCTGCTGAAGCAGATATGTTAATTAAAATTATGAATGAGTGTTTTATGCATTTTGAATAATAAAAATAAATTGTAGAGAAAATTAATGTGGAAAAATAATGTGCATGTTTGAAAATGTGCCCGCGGAGAGTGGCTACCAAAATTCACGAATTATACTAAAAATGACAAAAATATGTGAAATGTTGAAAATGCGTAATAATAACGTAGTAATATGTCATATATTGAGCTTTATAACATATATTTTACATTATATTATAGAGCTAACTTAGCCGAAGTTGTGGCCTAGTTTTTGCCAGGCCTCATGCAGAAGCTGAATAATCATGCAATGTAGAGAAACTGACGTGCTGAACTGACCCTGAACTACTCGTATTAATAAAATCTGCTTAGCTAGAATTTTCTGCAATGAACCGACGGACAGGAGATGAGAGAATCAAAATTGTATCAAGGAGTGTGTAAAGCAGACGAGATGTACTTTCCCAGGACTCAAACAATAGAGACACTGACTGCAGAAGAAGCTGCAACATTTTCGATACCTGATGAGCCGGATGATGAAGACATCGTACAGTGAACCAATCGACACCCTGAGAATGACGTAATATTAGAATTCATGGATTTGAAGAGCTGAATGTATTGGGTAGCGTCATATATGGTGACTAATTGACCAATTAGGATTTGGAGATAGTCTGGGTGACTTTAATATAATGTTGTGACAAAGGAAAAAAAATGGGGGGAGAACTAATGGGGAGATATTAGAGGCAGATGATCAGGGAGAGACCTTTTGCTGAAATTGATGCGATACTCTATCATTGGGCTCATGCTCTTGATAGCCTGATGTGTTGCTGATAGATTGATGACCTGAAGACGAAGACTGACTTGGTTGCTGATCCATACCATGGATAGGTAGCTATGACAATGTGACGGATTAACTATTGTGCCTTCTCTTTCTAGGTACCAACTGCGCTGTGTTATAGTTTTTTCTTCTAGCTAGATGTTTTTCCAAATTCATGTTCCAAATTGTTTTTCGCATGAAGTCCCTCATGCTAATGCTAATCTGTGATAGGCAAGGTTCTGATTCTGAGACGTTGACATATTACAGTGACAAATGATTGACGGACTGATTTGCTGAACTCTGCTACTCATGTTAATATATTCATCGTATTTGGCTTATGTGAAGGCATTAGAACACGTGTTTCTCAAGTATTGATTAGGTTATGTTATTGGTGGTCACTAATGAATTAATCTTGAGTGGATTGAATAAAGTTTGAATTAGCCTTATGACTTAGTATTGTAATTAAGAGGGAAATAAAATTAATAAAACGTATAATTGAGTTGTGGTTATTCATGAAATTTAAGTGATAGTACGGCTTACCGGGTGGCATCAACAGCTATGTAGACAAAGCAAATTTCCCCAAATTACCACCCGGTTGAGACTCAGGCCTTAGGTAAAAGAGGGAAGGTGTGATGTGCTAAAGAACATACTTAGATGCAGCATACATTAGGGTGTGAATTTAAGTATAATTAATATAAACCTTTGAACCCCTTTTCTCAATTGTAAAGACCTTTTTAATGTATGTAATGACATATTTCAGCTGTAATAGGGATGTATGCCTCTTCTTCAAATAGTCATGAATGTGAAACACCCACACTTCACAAGTGAATCATTTCCAGTGAAATCACTCCTTCTCTGTGGAATTGCTTACCCTTGGGTAAGTTGATACAAGTCTCTGTCCAGAAAGAAATATCAGTCTCTGAAATTAAAAGTCTGTGATGTGAAGGCTTCCTGTACATCCGTCAGCAAAAGCAGAGACAGTGCAGTGCTTGTGGCTGTGCATTGCCAATATACATAGTTCCATATGCCCATGAAGTACCAGAGATTAGGGAAGTGCTGAGCTCTCTGATGTACTCTACCAAAACTGTTGGAAATGGCCTTTTTTTTCAGGGTTGGCCCCAAAAGTTTTGCGCCTGACCTGTTTTTGACTGTGTGCTGCATTTCGTTTTTGCTGGCTTTAGGATTATGGGCACTTTACAACTGCTGACCAATGCTAAAGTGCAGGTGCTCCCTGTAAAAGTGCATGGGTGATTGGTCTATCCATGATTGGCATATATGATTTACTAGTAAGTCCCTAGTACAGTGCACAAGGTGTACCCAGGGTCGGTAAACCAAATGCTACTAGTGCGCCTGCAGCACTGATTGTGGTTCCTACATGAGTAGCTATGCAAACATGCCTCAGACATATCATTGCAGTGTATGACCAACTGCCACTCCGACCTGGCAAGTGCACCCATTTGCCAGGCTCAAACGTTCCATTTTATCACATGTAAGTCACCCCTAAAGCAGGCCCAATGGAGTCCCATGGGCAGGGTGCAGTGTATTTAAAAGGCAGGACATGTACTGGTGTGCTTTACATGTCCTGAAGTACTGATAAATTCGGGTTTCACTATTGCAAGGACTATCTGTTCTATAGGGTAACATAAGTGTACTTTCCCATTGGGACCAGATAGAGATATGGAGTTTGGGGGTCTCTGAACTCACAATTTAAAAATACATCTTTTGGTGAAGTTGTTTTTTGAGTTATAAGTTTGAAAATGGCACTTTTAGATAGTGGGCATTTTCTCGCTTAACCATTCTGTGACTCTGTCTGTCTGCTGAATACACATCTGAGCCAGGATGACAGTTAGGCTGTTTATGTATTCACTCTCAACAGTCACAAAAAGGGAGCTGAGGTGTGCCCTGCATATCCTGATGGCCATCACCAGGCGGATGGGTCTTCCTGAGCTAGAGTGGAGTGAGGAGCTGACACTTGTACCTGAACAGGGCTGTGCCTGTCCTCACATAAGGCAGTCTCCAACCCCTTGGAGTATGTCTGGTGCTGGGGTAGAGAAAGGAAGGGTCTTGTGCAATACAAAGACTTCTCTTTGAAGTTTGCCTACTTTAAAGACAGAAATGGGTATGAGTACTGGAACGTTGACACTACATAGTTAGAATCCTTATGGAATGAGGGCAGTCTGCCAGGAAGAAGAGCTGGATGTTGTAGGAGGGACTGCCACTCTGCTTGTTGCTTTGTTGTGCTGGCTTGCTGTTTCTGTCCTGGGAGTGAAAGGACTGGACTTGACTTTCTACATCCTGCTTCCAAAGGTTCTCAAAGGGTTTGGACTGAGCTTGTCTCTAGTTAAGAATTCCCAAGGAAATCAAAGACTTTCACTGTCAGCACCTGGGCTCTCTTGCTGAGAGCCTCACTTGACAAGTGGTGCCAAATCTAGTTCCTGAACCCTTGTGAGTGAGTTATGGTGCAACAAGGAAGAAACTAGTGCATCAACTTCCAGAATGACTTCAGAACTGGTGCTGCTGTCTGATCCCATGCCGCTGCCTGCAGCAGAACTGTGGTGCCCTTGAGTGCAACGACCAGGACCTACAACGCAGGCCTGATGCTGCTGCAATGCCTCCAAAGCCCTGTCACAGCATGAGTTCAGAGTGCTGTGTCACCGACATCCGTGACACCGACTTTGACTCCACAAAAGCAACCGTGCCCTCGTGGTGTAATTGCAGCACCGCAAAGTCGAGGTCTTGCATCTTCACCTGCCGAATTCATCGACCCAGCCCTTTCGTAAGGAACCAACGCCTCACTGGTAATGCCGTATCACCTCCTCTGTAGCCATAAGGAACCGATGCCTCGCCTTACCTCCCCTGCCTAGCAGTTAGGATTTGACACCTCACCTCCCCGGTGGCAGTAGGGATCTCATGCTGCACTAGCTCTAGTGACGTCTCACCTCCTCAACTCTGTTCAATGTCTTTGTTTCCTCATTGTTTACCAAGGTACTGTAACCGGGGTCTAGACGACTCACAACCACCAATAAAACAATCACAGGTGTGGAAGGAATTTTCAAAGCATATGGACATGCTAGATGACTAGAAATTCTAAAGGGAAGGCGAGGGAAAGCCTCTCAAGTGATTAAAAGAGAATTAAGATCCTACACAATGGAAGCAAACATCTATTGAAAAAAAAGATACCATAAAAAAATACTTACTTTATTCATTTTCAATTGATTTTCAGTACATCCTCACTTTTCTTGGACATGAGAAATATGTCTAATGTTAAGGGCTTTGCAATGACTATTGGCTGTAGCAGTGATGAAAGGTGCTACACTTTCCTTAATTACGCCATAACTTCTATTTACTAATTCTACCACTCCGTTACTTTTTCTTATCAACACCTCCACTCCATTATTTTGACTGATACCATTACTCACAAAGTCATTACTTTAAAATACCATTAAATAGGAACTTGCTTACAGTATGACCGAAGCCCACCAGCCTCAAGGTCTGGCAGTAGTCCACCTGTCAGATCTAAATATTCTCACTGACCTACTGATGTCGAGGATGAACTGCAGGCGAGGTTGAATACTTAGTCGAGAACACAGGTGTTAATTCCTTGGGCAATTATTACACCCATAAAGTTCAAGTTTTTACTTTTTCATACAGGAGAGTCGTTGAGTAAAATAGCTGCAGAGAACATCTATCGGAGATTTGAAGAAAGTTCTACGAGTAAGGCATCCAACTCAATAAACAGTATGAAGATATTTTGGAAAGCTTTACTCACTTTAGTGCAAGGCAATATTTGGAGGTCTTCAAAGTATGGATAAGGACTCTTCACTTTAGAGTTCAAGAAATCTAAGTATACATTAAAAGCAGAATAAATTTAAATCTAATGTATTGAAAGTGTGTATTGCAGACTTACTGTCCCGAGTGTTTTCACCATTATATCAGTCTTTTGAGTTGTTCTCTGACTTGATCTCGTTACGGCTGTCAGCTCATTAGATTCTTCAGCCATTGCTGGGGCACCTGGTGGTGCTCCGATACAAGGAGTATGTTTGTCAGAGCTTTATCCCATGTATGTAACAGGAATTGAAGCTTAAGGCTGCTGGAACATCACTGTCTTCTGTTCAACAATTGGCTGTCTTTTTGATGCACCAGATTTTTCATCGCACTCCAGCCTTTAGAGATTTGTTATGGCTCTGGTGTTACTGTGAACTGTTCTACTAAACTCCATGGGCCAGGAGGGAGAAATAGGGCCTGATTTGGAGTTTGGCAGATTGGGTTACGCCATCACAAACGTGACAGATATCCCGTCCGCCCTATTCCGATCCCATTATAGCCCATGGAGATCATAATACAGCGGAAAGGATGTCAGTCACGTTGGTGACGGAGTAACCCGCCTGCCAGACTCTAAATCATGCCCATAGTTTGTGAAGTGGAGTGGTAAACTGTGCATCTGCCTTTGACCTTGGCATTACATGTGCCCCTAAAGTATACCTTAATAACCTACCCTTTTGTAGCCTGTTAGTAACAGAGACACTATTTGTGTACATTTGAAACAAAGAATGAATCCCCCCCTTTTTTTAAATAAATATTAGATCAGAAAGCCATGCACTTTTGAGTTGTGAGCTTCTAGAACAGGCCATATCTTCTGTATGGTCAGCAGCATGAGAATGCTTGAGGGATCTCACTGTGTCCTAGGTGTGATGACATATCTCTCAACCACTTGCAGAATCTCAGAAGAAAACATTCTACCTATTATTGATATTTGTTGGGCATGGTACCAGAACATTCTTGCCTGAATATTGCTTGACAAAAACATCCTTTTCTAAGTCACATTTCCATAAATATCGACCTCATTGGAGGCCATAACAGAAAATCTTCGCTTATATTATTTACAACATATTTTACCCACCATTTTTATGTTAGATTTAATTTTTGTTAACAGTATTATGACACACAACTGTTTTGGCGTACATCTGAACAGAAAGTATCTGACTGCAACTGGTGCCATAGTTTCTACAGCTCAAATGATCACAAAACCACCAAAGAGCCATATTTGATTGGGCAAGGGGTCTTGTGTCTCTGATAGACTGGTCTGGTCCCATATTGTTAGAGCTCTAAAGTCTCCTGCACATATGAAGAATGCATCAGAGATTTCCCAATATTTTATCATAAAATTCTTCATCATCAGCAATGAGGCAGTAACCATTCACCAAGATCAACGTTCGATTAGTATTTCTCCTGTATATTTACATATCTTTGGGCAAAGCATGAAACTGTCTTACATATTTGGAAGGCTATGCTATCCCATATGTCACCACTTCACGAAAATGTATTATGTGACCTTCATGTGAGAGATAGCCTTCTTAAAGCATTGCAACATTTACTTTATGACTGTCAAGATAAGCAATTACCTTCCTGGCTTTTAGAACCCACCAACTCAATTTCAGGATTTTGAGCTGTTGTGCTGCTTTACCCCAATATCTGTAGGTTGGCTGAATCAGGTACCTTGTAGACCAATAGTGCTCATTGACACTATTTATCCCAATAAGTTGTGCGAAACAGTGGTGCAGTCTAGACAGCTCCCCAGATCTGGATCTGTTCTGTCCCTCCTCCTTGCCCCCACTGCAAACCCTTCAGGAGTCAGTGTGTACACACATCTCCTAAGTACAGCATCAGCAATACTGAGCAAACAACTTAGCAAACAAACTAGTGATTTCATTAGAGGGCACTGTGCACCTAGTACCACTACAACCGTGCCTAAATTTCTAATTTATTCGAGTCTCTCAACTAAACAGTGTACTTTCATTCCCAGTAATTTTAGTGCACTTCAATAGTCTTCTAAATTATCTTGAGTCTTCAACAAACCGTTATGCATCCAAAAATCTGAAAATGCAATCTTCCAGTATAAACAGGCAATGTTTCTCAGCAGTGCCCTAGTGAACAAACGAGTACCCCACCTGATCTTATAGAAACAGTCACAACATGAATCAGAAAAATACTGCTTCCACATGCATTTCCCCAGTAGTGCGTAGCTGGAGACCATCCAACATCTTCATTCTTTTCTGCTCTTATTTACGCTGCACATTGTCTGCGCCTAATTTTGGCGAAGGCCTGTTTGTAAGAGTAAGGATGTTTCACTCACAAAATTCCATTGCATTCTCAAGCTCACCAAGGGCTGTATTTATACGGCCCTACCACCACAGGAGCATCACTTTTTGTGATGCTCCTGTGGCGATAAGCACAGTGCCGTATTTACAAGGTGCCGTTAAGCCACTTTTTGTGGCTTAATGCCACCCTGTAAATACGGCCCCTTCCCACACAGCACTGTGCGTGGAAGGGGCATGCAATTGGTGTTGCTGTGGGTGTGCTACAGCAACACCCATTGCATTTTGACGCTGCCTCAGATTTATGAAATCACGTAAACTTGAGGCAGTGCCAAAATCTAACACCACCCCTAGGGCGCAACGAGGAGGAATACTTTTATTCCTCATCGTTTTTTGCTTTTTCTATGTGTGCAGCATTCTGCTGCACGCGTAGAAAAAGCAAAATGCCAGAAATGATTGGTTATGTGTGGGAAGGTGTCCCTTCCTGCACATAAACAATCATTTGAAAATCATGCTTTGGCACTTCTGTGTGTGCTGCATTGTGCAGCACACACAGAAGTGCCAAAGCGCCATTAGTGATTGTTCATGTGCAGGAAGGGACACCTTCCCGCACATAAACAATCACACCCCTCAACACAGACATCCTTGCACAATGGTGCAAGGGTGCCTGCTTTGGTGCTGGCAGCTAAATTTAGCGCCATCGCAGGGGACAACGCAGGGGGGTGCCGTTTTCAGTTAAATACGGTGCACCCCTGCGTTTCTAAAGTGATGCAGCGCAGTGCTGTCAATTTTGGCACAGCACCGCATTCCGCCACTTTTCAATAAATCCGCCCCCAAGTTCTTGGTTCCCCCGATTTCAGTTAAAGGTGAGAAAACAGACAGCTGAAACCCATGCATAGACAGCCTATCAGTCACTGAGCCACCATGCCATCTTGACAGTCACCCTTCCCATTCCTAGGCCCTAATTTATACTTTTTTTGTGCCGCATTACCGTCATTTTTTTATGCAAAAGTGGCGCAAATTTACAAAATGCAATTGTATTTTGTAAATTTGCACCACTTTTGAGTCAAAAAATGACGGTAATGAGGTGCAAAAAAAGTATAAATCAGGGACCTTGTGCGGAGAGACCATTGTTAATTTCTCTGTCTGGAACCCCATTTGAGGAAATATACTGCACATCAGGACCATTGATTGTTTGCTTTCAGGAAAAAAACTCCCACTTTGAGAGTTTATTGTGGAAAAACGAAGTCGTTTGCAATGAGAGCATTTCAAAGATGGCCAGTTCTCTGCCAGGGTATTGGAGGCTAGGGCCTTTGCTGATCAGGTGGATCAGCAGAGCAACCACAGACCTCTAAGTGAGGGACTAAGTAAGGTCAGGTAAGATCATCACCTTGACTTCATCAAATTGTAGGGTAGAGTTGTCTCTGGAAAGCTACAGATCAGTGCATTTGTCACTAAAATTGAGAAGCGCTGCAATAAATGCCCTCAGCAGTCTACCAGGGGCTCTTCATACTGCTACTCATTTACTCGCTCTAAAGAGTTATTAGAAGTAGATAACATCAAGCAGAGCTTTGAGCTGACTCAGGAAATGCTTCCATATTGCCTGTCTGCTTATTGTTGAAGTATTTCAAGGTAGTTAGATTTAAAATACCGTTGTAAATTCTCAACGTTTGTTTTGACTTATAGGATCCGCGATTTTAATCCATAAACTGCAAAAGACGGAGAGCTTCCAATGTCCTCGAGGTCAGTGTTGCACTGCTCAGCTTTACCAGTTTTGTCATTTTGCTTGTCAATCCTTGCTTTGTGTTTTGCCATCTTGCAAGTCAAAGTGTTGTTTCATACCAAATTTGTTGTTACCCCCTTTGAAGCCTAGGAACATGGCTTTAAAGCTTTTTTTAGAGCTTTTGTAAATGTTTGTCAGATTTTGCCACACTGTTAAGGTGGGTTACACAGTGGGCTGATAAATGCTGGACCACTGCCAACAGCAGCAATGTTCATAGCTTGCAGTGAAAATTAAGGCAGGCCCCCTGCAAGAATGGTTGCTAAAACACAGCACCAATTTTGTAAGGGCGCATCATCTTAGACACAGGGACAGTCGTGCAACAAAACTTGAGGGGGTCCTCTTCAAAGTACATGGAGGGGGCCCCCTCCTCCCTGGCCCACCACCTACGAGTTTTGCAGAGGGGGTTCCTTAGAGTTCACCTCCCCACACTGCAGGGTCTTTTGTTACAGTACTGCACAGGGATCTGATCACTTTTCACAATGAAGAAACCGTGAAATCCCTGAACTCAAATGTTGTTGTGTTTCTAACAGAACAGGCCCATTTATTGCTTTCTGCCTCAGGCAAATCTCCACCTCCTGAATGAGTCTCGCTGCACAGCTGTCATGATGCTGGAGTGTGCTCACCCATGAATGCTCAAAAGGGGCAGGTGATGTCACAGCTAGTCTTCAGGACAGCCACCTTCATGGACTCGAGGTCCTTCTTCCAGTATTTCTGATATGGACCCTGTGTTCTTAAATTTCACATTTTTACAGCACTCCTGAACATCTGGACATGTCATCTCAACCTGGAACTCCCCCAGCTGACAATGGCAGTTCAAAGTTTACACCACCCAAATGTATCACTTCCAGAAAACCTGAGCAACAGGTACTTTCTACACTGTGGATAGCTGCAATGAAAGAGCCATAATGTTCTTTGCACCATCAAAGAGGCCTGCTGACTCATATGGTGCAGCCAGTTGATATGCCAAGAAAGCCACACTTACTCATGAAAACTCTGAGAAAAGTGTATTCTATTCATCGCCATGATGAGTTTTGCTTCCAAGAACAAAGTCTTTCCTGGCAGGTTCAGTGGCGGTTTCTTCTCGAGCACCAAAGTGACATGCACACTTTGAGGCTCTCTCTTTGTAAGACAGCTGGGTGGAGACCAAGCACAGGCCTCCAGGGCTTGAAGGAGCACCCAGCCAGGATGCTCCATCCCATCCAGACGCTTCTCTCATGCTGTTTAACAGCATGAGAGCAGTGTCTGGGTTGGTTAGGGCAGCACTTCCGGCATCAGTGAAGGAAAAGAACTTCGAGGAGGATGCACAGTCTGTGGGTAAGTGCAGGTTTGTATTTAAAATGTGTAGTGCATATGTGTGTAAAGCATGTATGTGTGTAATGCATGCAGGTGTAGTGGTTGTGTTTATTTTGTACTTAATATTATGGTTTGGGGTTTTGGAGTGAGATGTGGTCTACTTTGGGGTTTTGGAGGGAGTGGGTGTTTTATTTCTTTTTTCTTTTGGGAAGTGGAGGGGCACTTCACTTGCCCCACCACTTTCAAAGTGTACCAGCCACCGCTGGACAGGGCACAATGTGGATTTATGTACTGTATATGGATTACCGGGTTCTGCTCCCAGCGCACCCTCAACACAGCCGACAGGGTAGGGCATCCATACAATCTTTAAAAATATTTGTACTTAATGTATTAAAATTCATTACAATCAAATAAGTTAATTATGCTGTAACATTTTTAAACTTTTAGTTCTACATTCAAAATAAATATATAAAATAAATGTATATTAATATTTAACTTTAAAATATGTTTAGTATTTTTTATAAGTCTCGTAACGTTTTTAAAATGTTCCTGTACTTTACTATTAGCAGATATCCACCCCAGTGGAAGAGCTCTCCACCTACATGTGAAATGTTACAAGTAGTAACTTTAGCCAATAGTAGTACATTTACTACAAAGTGTAAGAGTAAATGTAAACAACATTTACTACAAAGTTAAGAGTAAATGTACCCTACATTTACTGCATCCATCTACTCCCTTATCTATCCATACACCCCTTCAGCCATCCATTCATTCAGCCACCCCAAAATCTATCTTTTCACCCCGCTGTCTATTCTTTCTCCTTGACATCCACCCATCCATCCTTTCACAAATTGATTATTCCATCCATCTGTTGATACTGCCATCCTGTCATCCAATTGTTAATTCCATCTGTCCATTCATTCATAATACACCATCCATCCTATTATGCATCCATTTGCCCTTTCACACATTCTTTCTAACCATGTTTCCATCCATCAATTCGTCCATTGATCCATCCATCCATCTCTCCATCCATCCATCCATCCTTTTACTCGCCCTTTTTTTCCTCCTTCCTTCCCCACCGTTTTTCTTTTTCTTTCACCTTTCCTTGCTTTCTTATTTCCTTCCTTCCTTCCTTTTACCGTTCCTTCCTTTAATCTTCCTTGCTTAAAAGTCTTTCTTTTCTTCCCTCCTTACCTTTTCTTTTTTACTCTTGCTCTTTAAGTTTTTCTCGCAGCTGTCCTTTTTCCTATTTTTAGGTCTGGGTACAAAACAGACTTAGGCCCTCATTACAACCCTGGCATTAAATCCCGCTTACCTCCGTGCAGAAGACCGCCAACATACCGCTGCGGCCGCGGAATTCCGCTACAGGTATTACGACCCACGGCCCAGAATCCGCCACAATACAGACACCCACACTAGTCCCCCACACCAAAGGTCAGTGATAAACTGGCGATATCAAAACCCACACCGTCACGCCAACAAGAATACGCCCACACTATCACGACCCACGAATCAACGCGGCGGTCATTCAACCGCTGTAAACCATTGGCGGTACACACCGCCGCGCTCAAAATACACACACATAAACAAAACACAACCATATTGGACAAATCAAAATACACACACCTGATACACATACACACACCACACCCACATACCCAATCCAATGTAAAACACACACCCACATTACCCACAAACCCTTACTACCAGAAATTTGAAAGCAGGCCAGAGAGAGAAACTACCTAAAACAACACCAGCATCCAGAGACACACAACACCATCACTTACACAATATCCACGCACCTCAAACAACACACACCAACACATCCCCTCACACATCACAACAGACACCACCTCACACATCACCCACACCACATCATGGCACCTCAACAACACCCCAGGTTCTCTGAGGAGGAGCTCAGGGTCATGGTGGAGGGAATCGTCCGGGTAGAGCCATAGCTATTCGGATCACAGGTGCAGCAGACATCCATTGCAAGGAAGATGGAGCTATGGCGCAGAATCGTCGACAGACTCAACGCAGTGGGACAGCACCCAAGAACTAGGGATGACATCAGGAAGAGGTAGAACGACCTACGGGGGAAGGTGCGTTCCGTGGTCTCCAGACACCAGATTGCTGTACAGAGGACTGGCGGTGGACCCTCACCTCCTCCCCCACAACTAACAACATGGGAGGAGCAAGTCTTGGCAATACTGCATCCTGAGGGCCTCGTAGGAGTAGCAGGAGGACTGGACTCTGGTAAGGCAAATCTTTACTACCTTATCCCCCCACCCCACCTGCATGCCATCACATACTCCCACCCTTGCCCTCACACCCATCACCCCAACAACACACATATACCCCACCAACACAACCCACACATCCCAATACCAAGCCCTGCATGTAACACCAATGCATGGACACCCATCACCCAAGCATGTCCAGTACAGAGACTCACTCATGCCCCAAAATCACCAATCACACAAGGACCAAGACAATAATGCAAGCACTGGAGTAGAGGGTCACTCACCCATTGCACACAATGGCACACACAGTTACAATAATTATGCATTTACACTCCAACAGGACCCCTACCCATTGTCACCGGACAGGAGGTGCCAGACATATCCAGTCCCCCCACAGAAGAGGCCCACCGTGATGACAGCAGCTCTGCACGCCTGGATCAAAATGACCAGCCCGGCCCATCTGGGACCTCGGGACAGTCGGTACCCTTGCCACTGGCACAAGCCACCACAGAGCCTCACCCCTCAGGAAACACCACCACAGCACCCACCCAGCGGGCCCATCCCTCTGTCCCCAGGACACATCAATCAGCAGTGTGTCCACCACTACAGGGAACCCAGGCAACCACACTAATACAGGACAATCAGGGACCTGGGGGCAGTGGCAGTGGGCACATGGTTCAGGGGACAGAGGCACAGGATAACAGGGAAGCTGGGAGGAATGCTGTGCGACAGGGGGAGGACAGGCCCAGGGAACCCACTCTCCATGAGGCACTCTCCAACATCATGGGAGCTTACCATCATTCCCAGGAGACAATGGCAATGGTACTGGCCAAGTTTCAGGAGACCCAGCAGCTGCAGGAGGAACACTACCTTGGGATCAGGGAGGATTTGAAGTCCATTAACACCACCCTGGTCACCATTGCAGGGGTGCTGGCAGACCTTCTCAACACCAGGAGGGACACAGTGGCACAACAAGGGGCCCCTGACACTAGCCTGGACGATGAACCGCCCTCCACCTCCGCCGGCGCTAGTGGACAGGAGGCACAGCCACAGGAACAAAAGGACACCAGCACCCCGCCCCCTGCAGATGGAAAACCACCCCGCAAACGGTCCCTGAGATCCAGGAACAAGACAGAGAACATTGCCAAGACCTCCGCCAGGAAATGAGACACCCCTGAATGTCACCCTTCTGTCCCACTATGTCACCCTGTCCATCCTTAAACTGCCATTGCTGCACTTCCTATGCCCCTTTGGACAATGCACATGTGAAATAAATAGACTGGACTCTGCCATGGACATTCCTCCACCATCACCCCAGCCCATTTTACAACCCCCTCCACTTATTAGCACATGAATAAATACACTTCAATCACAAACCAATCTGGAGTCAGTCTGTGCTTTCACAAATGTGTAATTGCAATAACTATGGAACATAGCAATGTCAATGTACTTGTTCACATACCAATGTAACACAGCTGTAGGCCAGCAATAAACATAGCAGAGGGCACAAAGTGGGACCCATATCTGTGAAATGGAAAGTCAAAGTGACAAGTCAGGTTCCATACACTAAATGAAAATGACACACTTATGCTTGCTCAAACATAGTATGAGATGTGGAAAGCAGTGACATCTTCTTACCTGTGTCTCACTGGAAGTATTGCATGATGATGTTGTTTCGGTTGATGATATCCTCTTCTTCTGCCTCCTCTTCTTCACTGTCCACAGGCTCCACAGCTGCCACAAGATCACCATCTGGCCCATCCTCCTGCAGAAAAGGCACCTGCCGTCGCAAAGCCAGGTTGTGCAGCATACAGCAGGCCACGATTATCTGGCACACCGTCTTCGGTGAGTAGGATAGGGAGCCACCTGTCAGATGTAAGCACCGGAATCTGGCCTTCAGGAGGCCAAAGGTGCGTTCGATCACCCTCCTAATTTGCCCATGTGCCTCATTGTAGCGTTCCTCTGCCCTTGTCCTGGGATTACTCACTGGGGTCAGTAGCCATGACAGGTTGGGGTAACCAGAGTCACCTGCAAATGTAGAGGGACAACTGTTGGACACACACTAACCCTTAAGGACAGCCCCATACCCAGACACCTATGTCAACTGTATTTGGACCTTGGCCTCACCTATGAGCCACACACGGTGCCTCTGGAGTTGCCCCATCACATAAGGGATGCTGCTATTCCTCAAAATGTAAGCGTCATGCACAGAGCCAGGATACTTTGCATTGACATGGGAGATGTACTGGTCTGCCAAACACACCATCTGCACATTCATCGAATGGTAGCTCTTCCGGTTTCTATACACCTGTTTATTCCTGCAGGGGGTACAAATGCCACATGTGTACCATCAATGGTACCAATGATGTTGGGGATATGTCCCAGGGCATAGAAGTCACCTTTCACTGTGGGCAAATCCTCCACCTGAGGGAACACGATGTAGCTACGTATGTGTTTCAGCAGGGCAGACAACATTCTGGACAACACGTTAGAGAACATTGGCTGGGACATCCCTGATGCCATGGCCACTGTTGTTTGAAAAGACCCACTACCCAGAAAATGGAATACAGACAGGACCTGCACGACAGGGGGATTCCTGTGGGATGGCGGATAGATGAAATCAGGTCTGGCTCCAACTGGGCACACAGTTCCTGGATTGTTGCACGATCAAGTCTGTATGTGACTAGGATGTGTCTCTCTCCCATTGTCGACAGGTCCACCAGGGGTCTGTACACCGGAGGATGCCGCCATCTTATCACCTGCCCCAGCGGACGTGCGCTATGGAGGAGAACAGCGAGCAGAGAGTCATCCAACACTGAGGTATCACAATGTGCTATTTGCAGAAACTTTATTAATCCGCAATGTGCCGGTATCTGTCTATATTCCCGGCCTAAATAGGTGTGACGCAGTTAACATCCATCCCATGTGGCCTCCTGAAATGGCGGCTGCCTGACCTGTAAGGTGGGACAAGGGGATTTGAGGTAACTGCGCTGGCGTTGTACACTGTTGCGGTGGGCGGTCGAAGACTGTGGCGCAATTCTGCATTGGTTAACATTGGGCCCTATGGGTCCCAGGAGCCAATGACGATGTACGCCGGCGATGACATTACGCACCACCGCGTACGTGACCACCATTTTCTGTCTGTTCACTCACTTGATACCTGACCTTCAACAGGAGAGGACCTACACTGCAAGTGCTGCTGTGACCTCAGTCTGGAAGTGACGATGGTTCATGTGTCTGGGGAAATGGCCCTGCCTTCACTTTGGAGGAGTTGGAGAAACTAGTGGATGGGGTCCTCCCCCAGTACTCGCAACTGTACGGTCCTCCAGACAAACAGGTGAGTACACTGTGAGCATGCTGCATGGGCAATGCCTGTTTTGAGTGGTGTGGATGGAAGATACATGGGGGGGCTGAGGACTGCATGTGCGGATGGGGAGTGCATGTGCGTCAGGGCATGGGTGAGAACTGGGGGGCACCTGTGACTTCCAGGTGTGCAGCAATTGGTCTTAGGTCTCGTACCCCATGGTCAGCTGAAATTTCTAGGAACTGTCAGTGCATGGCGTAGTGCAGAGGGCTGCTCCCTGTGTGCTGTGTCCACCAATGGTAGTGGTGTTGCATGCACTGAACATGTCTTTCTTCTGTCTCCCCCCCCCTTTTTGTGGTCTCCCTGTTCTTGTGTGCAATAGCATCATCAGGCGGAGGAGCATTGGCACCGGAGCAGGAGGGAGCTGCAACCCACTTGGCCCTGGAGGGCAAAGCAACAGAGTCTGAAGCCACCAGTGGGACGGATGGCGAGGGAAGCTCCACAGAAGGGACAGGAGCAGACAGCAGTGACAGCGACTCCTCCTCTGATGTGCCCACCGCATCAACAGGTACAGCCGCCACCCCCCTACCAGCACCGCCCTCCTAGCAGCCCCTCAGCGTGTGTCCCGTGCCCACTCCCCCAGAAGGGTGGGCATCTCCTTCACCCCTGGCACCTCAGGCACTGCCCCAGTCAGCCCTGCTGCCCTCAGTGAGGAGGCTATTGACCTCCTGAGAACCCTCACTGTTGGGCAATCTACCATTGTGAATGCCATCCAGGGTGTTGAGAGGCATTTGCAAGAAACAAATGCATACCTGGAGGGCATTCATTCTGGGCAGGCAGCCCAACACAGAGCATTTCAGGCTCTGGCCTCAGCACTGACGGCAGCCATTGTCCCTGTGTCCAGCCTCCCCCCTCCAACTTCCTCCACCCAGACCCAATCCCCTGTACCTCAGCCTATCCCAAGCACACCATCAGACCAGCATGCACACTCATCAACACACAAGAGTGGACATGGCAAACATAAGCACCAGACATCCCACAGGCACTCACACAAGCACCATACCCATGCAGACACAGCAACATCCACTGCCTCCACTGTGTCCCCCTCCTCCACATCCTCCTCCTCCCTCTCTGTCTCATCTCCACTCACACCTGCATGCACTACATCCTCAGCCACTACCTCCATCACCAGCACGCCCATCACCACACACACCACTCACGTGCACTCACCACCCCCACTACCATTCACACATCCCCAGTGTCCTCTCCCAGTGTGTCAGTGAGCCCTCCTCCCAAAGTACACAAACGCAGGCACACACCCACCCAACAGCCATCCACCTCACAACAGCCTGCAGCCCATGCACCTTCACCCAAATTCAGCAGACGTACACCTCCTACAACCACTACCTCTACCTCCACTCCCAAACCTCCTCCATCTTCCCGTCCCAGTATATCTAAAAAACTCTTCCTGGCTAACATTGACCTCTTCCCTACACCTCCCCCCCGTCCTTCACCTAGGGCCAGGTTTTCCAGGTCCCAGCCCAGCACCTCAGCCACCACATCCCCAGGCACAGTGGTGCCAGCAACTGCGGGGTCATCGAGTGCGCCACTCATCAGGGCTGCCAGTGTGCCACATAGCGAGGGCAAGGACATTCCGCCATCTGCCAAGGTGAAAAAGGTGCCCACATCCCGGAGGGAGAAGCCGAAACTACCAGCCACCAAGGTCTCAGCAAAAACCAAAGGGGATAGTGGCAAGACAACTGCGGTACCATCAAATCTGGGAAAGGCCCAAAAGCAGAAGAGCAGGTCAGGAGAGGGCATGGTGGCACCGACTGAGGAACCAGTGTCACACTTTCTGTCCACGACCACGCCAACCTGTACGGCGGCGAACACTGCTAGCTGCCCCGCCACAACAACCGCCACCTGCACCGAAAACCTGCACCGCCGCCACAGACACCGCTGCAAGCACTGCCACCAGCCCCGCGGCGTCCTCGGACACAGGCACCACCGCTGACATGGCTACCATCTCCAGTGGTCAGTCATCTGAGGCTGGAGGAGAGTGCCTGGACCCCGGGCAGCTTCATGAGGCATGACATCCATCACTGTTTGCACCTGCAGGTGGAAGGCGCAGCTGCAGCAGTGTGGGGTATGTCGCTGCCTCCATGGCGTACCATGCTACCTGAACCTCGCCAATCTCATGGCACGCACACTCAGGTGAGGGAATTGTACCGGCCACACTGCACGTGGAGCACTCTGGGCACCATGCCCCCTCCAGAACCAGTGGAGTATCACATCCACTACCTCAGTCCTTGGCAGGATGAAGCACTCTGGGCACCATGTCCCCTCCAGAACCAGTGGAGAAATACATCCACTACCTCAGTCCTTGGCAGGATGAAGCACTCTGGGCACCATGCCCCCTCCAGAACCTGTGGAGTATCAGATCCACAACCTCAGTCCTTGGCAGGATGAAGCACTCTGGGCAGCAGGCCCCCTCCAGAACCAGTGGAGACTGTTATCCACTTGAGAGACTGTGGCTTTGCACTCCCCAGGATAAAGCAGTGGGCAAACCACCCACTGGAGAGACTTGAGAGACTGTGGCTTTGCACTCCCCAGGATAAAGCAGTGGGCAAACCACCCACTGGAGAGACTTGAGAGACTGTGGCTTTGCACTCCCCAGGATACAGCAATGGGCATGGAGCCCCCTTGTGCAGCAGTAGCGTTGTGCGTTCACCAGGCTGAGTTGCCGCCCCTCCCCCTCCTCCTGAGGTGCCTGTGTATTTTCGATCTGATGCCCCAGCAGTGTTCTCTCCGTTTCGAGTCAGGTATCATGTGTGGGCTTCAACCATGCATTTTGGGCCCAGTGGTCCACGGACAATGATTAGTACACTATCTGGACTTGTGTAGTTGGTGGACATATTTGTATATAATGAATTTGGAGTTTTGACTAATGAATTTTTCATGATTACAATCGTTACAATCATTTCCTTTTGTCCTTGTGTTCTTCCAGGGGTGGAGGGGTGTATATGTAATGTTGCTGCATGTATTTGTGTGTATGTTGTTGTGGGTGAGGGTGAGGGTTTGGGGTGTTGCGTGTGTGTGTCACTGTCTTTCCTTCCCCCTCCCCTGTGTTGTAGGTGCAGTACTCACCGTGGTTGCCGCCGCCGTCGTTCGTACTCCTGGTAGAAGAGGAGGTAAACCAACATGGGTAACACCTGAAGTTTGGGCTCCATGGCGTCCTGGTTCCTCGTTGGGTGTCGAGAGGTGAGTGTTTTCACTTCTGTATACTGTTTCCGCCGTGCTTTTGATAGCGTTGGTTCCGCCCCGGAAAAGGTGGCGGATAGGCCTCTTGTAATACAGTGGGCGGTACTTTGTCTTCCGTCTGTCTGTTGGTGGTGTCCGCTGTACTGTTTGTTTCTACCGCTGTGGCGGTCGGAGTGTTAAAGTGGCTGTCTATGTTGGCGGTTTCCACCACGGTCGTAATCCCATTTTTTTTGCCGCCGGCCTGTTTGCGGTGTTACCGCTGCTTTAACACCGCCCACCAGGTTTGTAATGAGGGCCTTAATGTCATCCATCCTTCAAAGTAATATAATGTGTAAAAGGACAGAGAGAGGGGACTTTGCCCCACCTCTTTCAGCCATTGGCATTCATGTGTATGCCATGGTTTGCTACTGCTTGAATAGAAAGTCTTTCAAGGCTATAGTATTTAATGGGTGGTAGCATTCTCCCATTTGGGTTCCAATTAGGTTTAGTTGGTGAGTATCAAGTAGTCCTTTTGTTAGACTGAAGATTCAACATGGTGTGCAACTTGTAATTGACAGCTAGAATGTATTCGTTGATGTTTTTACTTAGCTGACACAAAGACGTGCTGTTGATTTATAGTGGTTTTTGTTTAAGAAAGGTATGATCTTTGGATGTTCTAGCTTCTCATAAAGACACAGGGGGTGATTCTGACCCCGGCGGTTCACTACCGCCGGGGCCAGGGTCGGCGGGAGCACCGCCAACAGGCTGGCGGTGCCCCGCAGGGCATTCTGACCGCGGCGGTTTGGCCGCGGTCAGAAAGGGAAAACCGGCGGTCTCCCGCCGGTTTTCCGCTGCCCTGGGAATCCCCATGGCGGCGCAGCTTGCTGCGCCGCCATGGGGGATTCTGACAGCCCATACCGCCATCCTGTTCCTGGCGGTTCTCCCGCCAGGAACAGGATGGCGGTATGGGTTGTCGTGGGGCCCCTGGGGGCCCCTGCAGTGCCCATGCCAATGGCATGGGCACTGCAGGGGCCCCCGTAAGAGGGCCCCACATTGTATTTCAGTGTTTGCAGTGCAGACACTGAAATACGCGACGGGTGCCACTGCACCTGTCGCACCTTCCCACTCCGCCGGCTCAATTCTGAGCCGGCGTCCTCGTGGGAAGGCTCTTTTGCACTGGGCTGGCGGGCGGCCTTTTGGCGGCTGCCCGCCAGCCCAGTGCAAAAGCCAGAATCACCGCAGCGGTCTTATGACCGCGGAGCGGTGTTCTGGAGGGGGGAACTCTGGCGGGCGGCCTCCGCCGCCCGTCAGGGTCAGAATGACCCCCACAATGCTTTACACCAATTGCCGTTCACGATTGCAAGTTGTTGGATTTATGCATTATTTTCTTCACAAAGCAAAGATGTGCATGCACGTAGATTTTCCTAAAGATTCAATGTAAAAACTGTCCTTTTGTTAAAAAAAAAAAAAAAGTGTCTACTATGCAATATTTTGTTTTGCATGCCTTCTAAGTTCACCATGTGCAAGGGAAACTTCTCCTTGCTACTTTTCATAACATTATTCTTTGAGGGTACTGTTTATGCGTGCTAATGGAGTTTGTTCAGCACAGTGCCATTAGTACTGCCCCAACGCTGCTCTGATTTAGTAAAGAGTGGAAGACTCACTTCTTTAAAGAACACTACATTACAATGCATTAACCATTCACATCCCAGCCGCCTCTCCTACTACTCTTGACTTTATGTTTGTCTTTGACTATGTGCAGTGTTCTGCTGCCTTGTCCATAAATGCATACAACGGAGCCCTACTTTCAGCTTTTGTATTGTTGTAGAGGTAGATGTTGCATCAATAGAGGATTTCTTTCCAGAAAAGATGGTGGCAACACTTGCAAAGTCACCCAACTATTACCAAAAATGTCCCCTTACAAAACGCCTGACCTATTTGTTGTGCCAACGTTAGTTATGTCTTATTTCTGCCCCTTTCATTGCATATAACTCATTTGTCAGCTCTTTCTCCATATTTTTTATTCAGTTACAACATGTATGATGCAACACCTAATAGTGTACTGAATTTAAAATGAAACCCAAAACGTTTCTGGAGTTTTGGAGTATGACAGGAACCCAGTCAGATAAAGAGACAGGAAGTGTAGGGTGCTGGAAGAAAGAGGCATGAGGTGGAATCAAGCATAGATAGCCTTAGTATATGGCAAACCTGGCATTTGGAAGCGCCTGCAGCAACACCCTAAAAAAACTCTGAACCCATCCATTTACGTCTTACAAACTAAAAACTGCCTCAACACTACTGCTCCTAGAACACTTTAAGGAATAAAATACGTGTAGGTGCTTGGACTGGTCGAATCCATGCCACATTAACTGTCTATAAATACTGTAATTTGTTTTACCATTGGCATGCTGGATTATTACTTAGCCAAGTTTAAAAAAAAATGTGCAACAGTAAAGTGAGTTGTGTGAAACACGCTCCAGCCAACGTTTAATCATTGAAAATGTGCTGAAAGTTTAAATACCTGAGCTACTGAAGCTGCACGCGTTTTCACCAGCGTGTAAGCAGCAGAGGTATTTAAAAGCCTGCATTGCTTCCAGCGGAGAACAAAGGCAGGAATTTAATTTCTTCGAGGACAGTAGGTATTCAAGCGGTATGTGACCCTGGCAGTGATGCAGGTGACTATATCATGCTAAAACTCAGTGGTGAGCAATAATATTGCTTTACTATTCATCAAACTCCATTATTAAATCAAGCTTTGGAAACGCCAGGAGGCACTACAATGCAGATTTGTTGCCTTTGTCAACGTTTTTTTTTCCAGTTGCATGCATGTGCATCTGTCAGGACTCATGCCCACACGTGGCTAGACATCTTAGAACCTATTTTCTATTTTAAAAAAAAAACATTAATAGATGACCACACATACGCTTATGTGGCCCATTTTGTACGTGCATGCAGCAAGTTTTAATTTGCCGATCTAAAATTGTGAAAGGCCATTTTAGACTGGTAAACTGAAATGAAAAAATGGAAAACGTTACGCGAAGAGAGAAAACGAGAACGAAGGTTCTGGCGGCACTTTTCAGCTTGAGAGCACCGGTAAAATAAATTAATACATGAAAGCAGTATGAACTCAGGATGGGTGTGAGATGGAAAGCAGTGTGGGCAGTAACGGGGTCCAGGGAGTAAAGAGTGAGAGGCCTGCAAGAACCCTGCAGCTGCCATGCCCTAAAAAAAAATTTAAACAGTGCACAAACAACACAAGGTGAAATGGAAAAGTACAGGAAGCAGGGTACCACAAGGGGTAGTGAAGAAACAATGTAGAAGAGAGTAAAATAAGGAGAGAGCAAAGAGGAATGTACATATTGTATGGGAAACAGTTGTTCTTGGCAACAAACAGCTATTGCTACCAGTAGCTGAGAGCTGTTAGTGCCTCAGAGCCTTAATAAGTGAACTTGGACCACTTCCGGGACTTCCCAGTACGAAATGTCTTTTTGGCATCACAAATCCATAGATCAATAAACCAATCAATAATTTCAATAGCTGATCAACAACTAATCAATAACATTTAATAAGAATCAATAAGTCAAACACACCATGACCCTTAAGTCATAAATTACCACACCAATCCGTTAAGTGTTAGGATATTTATTTCCCTATTGGTCACAATTTAATGTCATTTATGTTAATTTCATTAGCAATCAAACTCATCTGAACTCTTCTAAATTAGCAATTAGAACACAATTAATAAATGCATAGAGAATATTCATTCAGTAATTAGGCACATCATTAATCTGAAGCAACTTAGCAAAGTCTCAGTAATACATGATTCAACAAAGCAAGAACTCAGTCATTTGTCCTTTTGCACAAGATATGGTGAATACCTCATCTATCTAAATCAAAAGGGGTGGGAGGGACCGGGAGGTTATATGGTCCAGTGTACAGTCTCCCAATTGTAGTCATATAAATAAGAGTACACTGTTCCAAACTATTCTGACATCCTAGCAGACCTGAAGTCTCAGGAGCAAGAGCCCTCAAGCATCACAATGGATTACTAGCATCATCATCGGGAAATGCTCCTCGCCAGGCCGGCGCTGCAACGCCTGACGGGCTCTCTGAATGGGGCTCTAAGCCGTACTGTTCTGATAGTAACTGGTGGGTTCTACTATCTAAGCATGGTCCTGTCTGCTGGCTGTAGGGGGGGTATGGGATCATCATCCTCATCAGAGTCTGAATCAGATATTTTCACAGGTATGCCCCTGGTGGTAGCTATATTGTGCAGGATTGCACATCTGGCCACTATTCTACATTTTGTCTCCGGGCTGTACTGTAGTGCCCCTCCACTTTTGTGGATGCACCGGAAGCAACTCTTCAGCAGCCCAAAGGTTCGCTCCACCACCTTGCGGGTTGCCCTGTGTGCTGCATTGTATCTCCGTTCTGCTGGTGTTGTAGGATTGAGGTAGGGTGTCATCATGTAGGTGCGCACTGCGTAGGCACTGTCTCCTGGAAGGAACAGAGGGTATAACGAGTAAGTGAGCAATCTGACGTCACAACGCCATCAATGCTCCAGTGTACAGAGGGACAATACCTAGTAGATATCCTTCACCAAACTCCCCAGCTAGCAGTCTTGTGTGAATGCCGCTGTGGCGAAAGATGTATGAATCATGTGTGCTCCCCGGGTACCTGGCCACTAGATCAGTTATGATGTAGGAGGCATTGCATATCACCTGTATATTCATTGAATGCTGGTATTTACGGTTGCAGTACACATACTCTGTGGCCGATGGTGGACAGATTTCAACATGTGTCCCATCTATGGCACCTAGGACGTGGGGGAACTGTGCTATCTGGTAGAAATCAATTTTTGTCTGCTGTATTTCCTGTGGGGTGTGGGGGAATCTGATGTACTGGCATATCCTACTCAGCATGGTGTTGATAAATGCATTGACAAATCTAGAGAGGGCACTCTGTGATACTCCTCCAGCTGCTGCTATGACCCCTTGATAGCTCCCTGAGGCAAGTAGGTGGAGGGAGCATAATACCTGCACATGGGTGGGTATGCTATGAGTCCTATGTGTTGTGCGCTGCAGTATGGGTTGTAGCTCAGCTATCAGGTCCAGTATCATTGCTGAGCTCAACCTATACTTCTCATATATCTCCTCCTCAGTCTGGGTAATGCGCACTCTGAAAATGCGCTCCTGTCTCCTCCTCCCTCTCCTCAATCCTGCCAAGATCCTCATTCTCCTCGCCATGACGTAGATTGCAGCCATTGTGTAAAAGAGTCTGAGGCATCCTGGGCCTCTTTATATAGGTTGCACCTGGTTACCACCTGGTTTTACTTAGTGGTAATTTGCATGTGCAAAAGGCCATTCTGCGAAAAATCGCAATTTGCGATTTTTTGATGCATCGAATTGCGACTTGGTTTTGTGAGTCGAATTTTGCGTCTCACAATTTCCGACTTGAAATACCAAATTGCTAATTGCGATTCGTTATTTCATGTCGCAAATTGCGAGATGCAAATTGCGACTCACAAAACCAAGTCGCAACGCAAAAAATCGCAATTTTTGCGATTCCTTATTTTTGATCTGCGAATGCCTTTCATGCATCGCAGACCGCGTTTTTGCATTCGCAAACGGCCAAATTTAGCAATTCGCACCGTTTGCGAATGCAAATTCATTTGATACATCTGGCCCCTGGCTTTATCAATTCCTTCAAATCAGTACTATCCCTAGTCAAATTAGTAAGCATACTTCTAATCTCATTACTATTTTCTGGTATACATGCGCAACAATGACGCTCATTAAGCATCCTACAAACTCCACAATTTTTCGCTAAAAGAATGTCTGAAGCAAGCCTGTTTTGAAGAACCATAGCCCTCTCCGCAGCAAGTTCAGTATCCATCATAAGTATAGCCCCTGAAAAGTTTGACAGCATGTTATCCACAATAGTAGACAACGTCCAAATCTTTATGGAGTTCAAGATAACTCCCACTTAGGAAATTATCGCCCCAAATCTGTCTCCTACTACACCAGCAGCAGTTTCTCTCTTCTGTTTAGTATGGTGTAATTCAGACAATTTCGGAAACCTTTTCAAATCGTTGATATGTCTTTGGGAAAGCTATCCCCAAATAACATGCTCCATACCATCCCTTTGGAAGACGATAATAAGCATTAAGTCCACATATGTAATAGATCCCTGGGATCGCTGGATCCTATCCATTTAACATGAACATCCATTTACTCTGAAACAAAAACACATGCTTACCTTCACTCATTCCCACAAACACATTGACATAATATGATTTCGGCCTAGATATGCAAAGCTTCCCTACATGTAATGCATCTAAAGCTAGCTTCCCTTGTTCCCTAATTGCACCATAAATTTCACTACTAGCAAAAGCCCGCTGCTGCAATCCTTTTTCTAATCTACCCTTTAATGCCCTTCTTCTATCTTCCGTGTGATCTAAAAAGCTTTTCTCTACAGGTGTAAGCAAGCATGTCAAATTATTGCGGTGTGCATAAGATGTACTAATCATCAATGTTGACTCAAAGAATCCTTTAACTAACTTTATACTATTGTATCTAGCTACCCCACTCAAATCCTCTATTATAGGCACATAAGAAAACACAAGGTCATAATTCGAATAGAAATATTGAATCTCTTCTTGGTTATAGAATCTTGTTAGTAACAGACTACAACTTATCCCATAAGTTAATGGCAAACTATGATAGGTAACACCCTCTTGTACCGAAACAGGAAACAGGAATCTGTGTGCACACAAAGCAATCCTTCGCATCCATTGTGTCAACATACTAACTTAGCAAGCGATAGAAAACGTTAGTGGAAAGTTTCCCTTTTGCATTAGTTCCCTCATGCAAATATCTTGTATCCAGCTCAAACCTCTCCCAAGCTGTTAGTGCAGTGGTAGTCTCAGGAATTGTAGCATTGTTAGTTCCACTCTTATCCATAAGTGTCATACCCACAATCACAACCATAATGAATATCACACACACAACGCCCAAACCAACACTCAAATATTTACAACGCCTACTCCCTCTATTATCCTGCCTAGTATTAGCCATGATCTATAAAGAATCAGAAAGTGGAGGATAGTTAATTCAAACAACAACAGAGGATGGTTAAAATAAAATTCCTTTCTCCTTTTTTTTTTTCTTTTTTTTTTCCTTTTGCAGCAAAGTCAAAACAAGCAAAATTCTTCCCTCAGCAGTTATTTACAGCTTTCAGTTTCACTCCCAGGATCCTTGTCAGTTCAGGTTAGCAGCTGTCACAATCAGTTCTCAAAAGTCAAATTAGGTTTTCAAAGTCTCATCCAGTAAATTCTCAGTCTCTTTTCTCAATTTTCAACTTTAATTCTATCTTTACACCAATTCAGTCTTTTCAGCCTGACTCAGGTACCAAAGTATTGACCTGGAATCTCTCGATCAAGGCAAAACACCAAGAACTCTTGTTGCTATTCAGTTGTCGTTGCATACGCCCATTCAGGACCTGCATACCTTCTGTTTGCTACTCTTTTTCTTTTCAACTTGCGATCACCTTGCAACTCTCCTTCACTTAGATCTTCTCTCCTAGTTGTATCAACTTCTTCCTCTATTGCGTCTTCAACAACCACTTCTCCCCTTTTCACTTGCAACTCTGGCCACTTGTCTCCTTTCAGTATCTCTCCGGTTTTTGATCTTTCCTGTGGCAACCCTTCGCTCTCTCTTGGCTCTATGGTGTTTTCTCTTGATGGACCTGCAATCTGCTCAGGAGGAGTTTGGATACTCTGACTCTCTTCCACCTCAACTCCTTCGCCTTCTGGGTCTGTCAAATGCTCTAGTTCATTCCCATAACCGTCTGCTTCTGGGAGAACCTCCCTCTAATTAGGCTCTCCTGCTGCCCCAGTTGAGATAGGCTCACCGTCACCCCTCTGGATCTCTTCTCCTTCGTCTCTTACTGGAGTGACCAAGCCGTCCTCAACGGGCTCTCCTTCTGTCTTAGTTCCCCTTCGATCACTCTCCGGCCCTGAGACTTCCTTTTCTGTTGTTGGTACTTTCAACAACTCAATTTCCTCATCAGTCGGACACGTCACCTTTTTCGTATGACTGGCGTGGATCCAGTTCGGAATTCCCGCGCACTTCACAGCAGTAATAGTTGTTAGTATCACTTGATATGGTCCCTTCCAATGTGGCTTTAAACACGTCTTCCTTACATGTTTCTTGATGACAACCCAATCACCAGCTCTCAGGTTGTGTCCTGGGTCATTTACCGGTGGCAGGGTGGTAGCTTCCACCTGGTGATAGAAAGAGCGAACCACATCAGCCAGACCCTTGCAGTAGTCCAACACCATATGATCTGTGATATTCACAAGTGCATTTGCAAGCACTGCGGGCAATCTCATAGCTCGACCCATGAGAATCTCATGAGGGGACAGTCCTGTTTTCTTGTTAGGTGTATTTCTCATTGACATTAACACCAAAGGCAATGCATCAGGCCATTTCAAATTCATGGCTGCACACATTTTCGCCATTCTCGACTTCATGGTACCATTCATCTGTTCCACTAGTCCTGACGCTTCATGGCGGTAACCACAATGCAACTTCTGCTCAATGTTTAGTGCTGCACAGAGTAACTTAACCACCTCGTTGTTGAAGTGACTTCCCCTATCTGATTCTAAAGGGATTGGAAAACCGAAACGTGGTATCAATTCTCTAAGCAGCAGCTTCGCTACTGTGAGGCTGTCATTCCTGCGTGTAGGGTACGCTTCAATCCAATGGCTAAAGATACATACAATCACCAGCACATATCTCAAGCCTCCACACACGGGCATCTCAATTAAATCCAATTGCATTCTGCTAAATGGACCTCCAGCTCTCCCAATGTGGCTCAAATTTACCACAGTCCCTTTTCCCGCATTCATCTGTTGGCAGATGACACACCTATGACAAATCACTTCTGCAGCTTGTCTGAACTTCGGGTTAAACCAGTCAATCTTGAACAACCTTATCATGGCATCCCTCCCAATATGTGCTTGACCATGGTAAAACCTTGCAAATTGTGACAAAAGACCATTTTTCCTTCATCTGAGACCCACAAGTCATCTGGTCTTTGTACACATTGCATCTTAACCCAAGAACACTTCTCATCCTTGCTGGCACTACCCTGCAACAATCTCAATTCTTCTAGTGTATCAATCACCCTTAATGCGCAACCTGTGCATGTCTCATTTTCTTTTTCAGGCAACAATTCCCATTGATCCTTAAACGATATACAGTTCAATGCGCAAAACCTTGCGACTTGAACCGCATATCCATTTCCCATGGAAACAAAGGGGGTCCAGGGCTATGAATGACGGAAGCACCGCCAACAGGCTGGCGGTGCTTCTTTGCCCATTCTGACCGCGGCGGTAAAGCCGCGGTCAGAAAACCGGGGCCGGCGGTTTCCCGCTGATTTAGCCCCGGTTGGGCGAATCCGCCATGGCAGCGCTGCAAGCAGCGCTGCCATGGGGATTCTGACCCCCTTCCCGCCAGCCTGTTTCTGGCGGTTGTCACCGCCAGGAAGAGGCTGGCGGGAACGGGTGTCGTGGGGCCCCTGGGGGCCCCTGCACTGCCCATGTCACTGGCATGGGCAGTGCAGGAGCCCCCTAACAGGGCCCCAGCCAGCTTTTCAATGTCTGCCTATCAGACAGTGAAAAGCGCGACGGGTGCAACTGCACCCGTCGCACGGCCGCAACACCGCCGGCTCCATTCGGAGCCGGCTCCTGTGTTGCAGCCCTCCTTCCCGCTGGGCCGGCGGGCGCTAACATAGTTAGCGCCTGCTGGCCCAGCGGGAAGGTCTGAATGCCATCAGCGGTCTTTTGACCGCGTAGCGGCCAATTGGCGGTTCACCGCCCGCCAGAGTAGGAATGAGGGCCAAAGTCTTGTGACTTCAGGTGTGCACTGCATTTCACCACGGCAATTTCATGAGGTAACTGAATCGCGTGCAACAACTCCTTCATTTTCTCACCATTTTTCACTGGCGTACCAGAAGAAGTCAAATAACCCCTCTGTGACCATAATTGGCCAAAATCATGGACAATTCCAATTCCAAATCCGTATCGACTATCAGTATAGATAGTCACTCTCATCTCGGCAGAGGCATGGCAAGCTCTAGTAAGAGCAACCAGTTCAGCTACTTGAGCTGAATACACGCCTTGAAGACAGGACGCTTCCAGGATGCCAGAAATCGTGAATACAGCATATCCGGTTCTCAGCACTCCTACTGAGTCTCTCAAACATGAGCCATCGACAAAGATAATTTGGTCATTTTCTTCCAATTGGGTATCTCTAATATCAGGCCTAAGTTTGGTGCACATTTCTGTTACCTCAAGACAATCATGTTCTACATCTTCCACATTTTCAACCTCTGTATTTTCACTTGGAAGCAAAGTTGCCGGGTTCAACACTGTACATCTTGGGCAACTTTATGGAGGTCCACCAGAAGTTTCTCTGTGGCCCCCCAATGATTCATTAAACCAAAAGATCATTCCAATTTCATTTTCTCTATCCGAAACTAGAGCTGCAATAGACTCCCTGAAATGGGGGAAGGCTCCTGGCCCAGATAAAATCCCAGGTGATCTATATAAATCTAGACCTGACATATGGGCTCCCTACCTCAATTTTATCTGCAATGCAATCGCAGCGGGCGCTCCAGTTCCATCTACTTGGAAAGGGGCTGAAATTGTACCGATCTTTAAAAAAGGAAATCCAAACACTCCAGCTAACTACCGTCCAATCAGTCTCCTCGATAACTTTCAAAAAATTTATGCGAAACATCTTCTGTCCCACCTTGAGGAATGGATTATTGAGTTTGAAGCTCTTTCTGATTTACAAGCGGGTTTCAGACCCGCAGTGAGCACAGTTGACCAAGCCCTAAGATTTATGTCTATAAAATGGAAGAATGTTGACCTGGGGAGGGGTAACCTTTATGTGGTCTTTGTAGATCTAAGAGCCGCATTTGACCTGATCCCCAGGAATCTGCTGTGGTCAACCTTATCAAACATGGGAGTGCCATTTGGCCTCCTGAAACTTATAGCTCAATTGCACCAAAATACCTTTGCCCAAATCAGGTGTGGACAAGGGGGCGAGCTGACTGACCCTGTAGCTATCAAAAAAGGAGTTAGACAAGGTTGTGTTTTGGCACCTACTCTTTTTCTGCTCTACATAAATAATTGTATCCACTACCTAGAGAACTGCATAAATGATTCTCCGAAACTGGGTGGGAAAAAAATCCCCTGTCTGCTTTATGCAGATGATACGATCCTATTGTCAAAATCGCCAATGGGAATTCAACACCTGATCAACCAGTTCTGTGCTTACTGTAGCGACTATGGTTTAGAAGTAAACATTAAGAAAACTAAATTCATGATATTCACTAACTCTAAAAAACGATTGCGTACTGATATTAAGATGAATTCAACCCCATTGGAGAAAGTTGAAGAGTTTGACTATTTGGGTCTCAGATTATCTACATCAGGCAAATGGAAGGCAGCTATTGATAAAGGGGCTCTGATCATAAGCCAAAGAGGTGGGGCCTTAGTCCGTAGATCTAGAAAGGCTCCGAGCCCCCCTCTGAACATTCTCGCGGAGATTTATAATGTTCAAATTAGAGCAGCGGCCTTATATGGAGCGGAACTTTGGGGGTCCAACAAAAACCTGGACATTCTGCAAACCAAGGAAAACATTTTCCTTAGGCAGGTGTCCAGGCTAGGTACAGGTACACCAATGACCCCTTTAAGGCTTGACCTTGGTTTAAATGGCATTAAAACCATAGCGGCCTTAAGACCCCTTTCCTACTGGATTCGTCTATGGAAATCTGCTGAACTTGAACCATATAGGCTGGCTATAAGAGAGTTGATAGCTGCCCCCAAGGCATTGGAGAGAATCCCTTGGCTGAAAGAGATGAAAACCGCCTGGGATAAAATGGGTCTTCCCCATTATTGGAACCACCCGGATCAAATCCCTGATAAGGCTAGGAGATTTGTTACAAGCAGATATTGGGAGAAAGTTAACGAAGATTCCTTGCACCAAAAGGGGGCGGGTAGGTTAACAATGGATTTTCTTCTAATTAAGCATGAACCCTGGGCTGAGAATTTCCTGAACCTCCCTATCCCTCCGTATGCCCGCGCTCTTTACCTGCAGTTAAGATATGGTACATTGCCTATCAATGGGTTCACGGCCCATTGGCCATCTAACATCGCTACAAATGATAGGTGTATTTTCTGCCAACATTGTAAAGAATCATCAGAGCATGTATTATTCTTCTGCCCTCTGTATAAGACACCAAGAAAGAGGTGGATTATTCCCCTCTGTAAAAATATGTCATTTCAGGATAGAGCGACTGCCATTAGAATCTGCACGCATGATTTCTCTCCCAGGGTAGCCATTCCAGTTACCAAATACTTATCGGAGACCTGGTACATCCGTCGCAAATTCATTGCATCTAAAAGCTCCTGAGTCATTTCTATATTAGTCTTGAGAAGGATTTTAATCTGCTCTTTTTATCTTCCTGTATTGTTTTTAGCAGGAAATTTCCATTAGGAAGTTGTTGCCTTCTTCATGATTTCCTGAGACTGCACTAGCCTATATAGCCTTCCCATATAGCTTTTACTGCTGTTTTTTGATTGGTATTCTGATAATGTTTTTTATTCTATTTTTTATTTTTTAATCTAATCAGACTATCTCTGTCTTTTTGTCTTCTGGTCGTGCACACTGGTCCCCCAGACAAAAAGTTTTATACCTTAATTTTTAGCTCTGTCCCCTTTTTTTTTACTACATCTATTTATGTCCTACTTTATTGTATTTATATATTTGATCAAATGCTCTGTCCTGTTGTTCTTATTGCTAGAATGTTTTGACGACTATTGGTTTTACATTGTTACCATGTTTTTATCACTCTTTTCTTTTATGTATGATTGTTATTATTACCTCAAATGGTCTAGATTTCTAGACCGAATGAACTCAAATAAACACTGTACATCTTTTCAATGTTACATTTGGTGACCCCAATCTAATCGTCTCATATTTAGTCAATCTTGCATTTGTCATGTGCTGCATTTTAGTACGGGTCAACAGGATTTCAACTGAGTGAGGGACCATGACTGTTATTGGATGTTCCATCACTATACCTACACACTGTGTGAGGCTTTGTCCAACTGCTGCTACTGCACGCAGACAGCCGGGTAAGGATGCTGCAACTGGGTCCAAAGTACTTGAAAAATATGCTACTGGTCTGTTTACACCTCCATGGACCTGTGTCAAAACAGACAATGAACATGCATCACGTTCATGACAAAACAGAACAAAAGGCTTTGTGTAATCAGGCATACCTAAAGCCCTGCACATGCTCTCTCTTAACTCAGTAAACGCTTTCATTTCCTTCTCTCCCAGCTCTATGACATCCGGCCGCTCTTTGACCGTCAGTCTCCCCAATGGCTTGGAGATGACTGAGAAATTTGGGATCCACTGACGACAGTAACCCACCATTCCTAGAAACATCCTAACATCTCTCCGTGTTGTTTGGGGATTCATCTATAATAGTGCAGTTACTCTTTCCCTGGATAACTTCCTCAGCCCTTTCTCAATTTGATGACCCACATACTTCACCTCTTTCTGGCAATACTGCAATTTCTTTGGGGACTCCTTGTGTCCGTTCTTTCCCAGGTGATTCAGTAAGGCGATTGAATCAAACTTGCACTCATCCCTTGTTTTGGATGCAATCAACAAATCATCAATGTACTGCACTAGAGTCGATTGGAAAGGCAGCTCCAATGACTCCAAGTCCTTCTTCAGTATCTGATTGAATATGGAAGGTGATTCCGAAAACCCTTGAGGAATTCAACACCAACTGTAAACCTTGTCGAGGAATTTAAAACTGAAGAGAAATTGGCTGTCCTCATGAAGAGGCACAGAAAAGAACGCTTGGGACAGATCAATAACTGTGAACCATTCTGTATCGCATGGAATCTGAAACATAATCACAGCTGAATTTGGCACCACTGGGCAGCATTTCACTACTTTGTCATTGATCTTTCTCAAATCTTGAACAATCCTAACCTTCCCACAAGGCTTTCTCAGTCCCATTATTGGTGAATTACATGTGCTGCTCATCACTTCTTTCAAGACTCCCTGTTTAACAAAGTCTGCAATTAATTGCGCATCCTTTATAAGGACATCTTGTGCCATATGATACTGCGGTATCTGGGGGAACGCAGCATTTGGCTTCAAACTGACTTTAACTGGCTCTACTCCTTTTATCAGTCCTACTTCTTTCCCTGTCAAGTCCCACACCTTCTCTTGGACTGTTCCCTGCAAGTCTGCCGGGAGATCAGTCAGAGCATCGGGAAGAAATTAATCTGAAGCCTTCATCATCGCTGTTCGTCTGGACCTCAATTCCCTTATTGGAACAGGTGATTGAACACCTCGTCTTGCACAGTAAGTCTCTTCCAAGTAAGGACACAGGACTTGAATTGCAAACTACAAATCTGTGCAATCCTTGGAAAGTGCCAAGCTCAACCTGAACCGGATCCGTGATCGGATTAGTCAGGAGTTGGTTTGGTACTCCCATTACCCTGACTGTCCGTCCCGAAAGGGGCAGTTTTGGAACTTCTGCACTTCTGACTGTAGAGCGTGTAGCTCCTGTGTCAACCAAGGATAAAACCTTGTGACCCATTACCTTCCCCTGCACATAGGACACTTTCTGGCCTACTTCTAAGGACGCTGCAAGCCTACACTCTTCACTATCTGAACTTTCATCCGACCATTCATCCTATATTCCATTCTCACCTCGCAATGGGTACTGTTGCACTGTGTGATTTTGACTCATTCTTTGACCTGTGACCTGTTGAGGAAGCATCACCTGTTGCTGTTCCATTGGCGTTAAAGGTGCTTGCATTTGCTGTCTAGGTACCATAGGAACCTGCTGTTGCATGTGCTGTAGCTGCATCGGCTGTATGCGCAGCATCTGCACCTGCTGCGTGGATTGAAAACCCTGCATTTGACTCGCACTACTCTGAAAATTCATATTTGGACCTCTCAGCCTCGGTCCTTTCACATTTTGGAATGAACTCACATCATTGCTTTGTTGAAAAACACCCTCCTGCACCATAATTGGGCACTCCTGCTTCCAATGTCCAACGACCCCGCAAGCATGACAAGGTAACATCTTCTTCATTCCCTGTACATCGTTTTGAACTACTACAGTGTTCAAAACTGGACTTCGGTTCGCAAAACCTCCTCGACCTCTACCTCTCACTTGTGCCTGAAAAATCCTGTTGCCTTGTGGCTGTTGCACCATCTGCTGTAGACAACCTCCCTGCATCCCTGACTGTGCTGCCTTAATTTGCATCACCATCGCTTTCTCCTTCAACTTTCTCTGCTTTAACTCAATCTCGTCACTACAGTACTTCGCATACTGCAACACCTCATCAATCGGCTTTGCTTGCCAGCAAATCAAGTGACTCTTAATCATCTGGCTAATCTCAGGTCTCAACCCTTCAACAAACCTAAACACAAGGTGATTCATGTCCTTCGCCTCAACAACCTCTGTACCACTGTAGTGCTTGAACGCCTTCAACAACCTCTGATAGTAGGCATGTAAAGACTCCTTGGCATCCTGAGCCGTTCGATCAATCCTTTGCCAATCAATATTCTTCGGCGAAACTCTCGGTTTCAGAAACTCAATCACCTTATAGTAATACTTCATCACCTCAGAAGACGGTGCTTCTGTGATTCTGTCCCTTGCCGGTTCCTTGGTCAGCCAATCCACGCTTCTCTTGCATTCAAGCCACAAATCAGCTGGAACTATGATCTCAAAGAGAGTATTCCGGTCTTCCCAAAGGCATTTCGCAAGTTTCACAAACCTGTCCGTCTGCTGATACCACTCTATTGGCTTCTCCCTCAGCCTGGGGAAATCATTCGTAAATGATAGATTATCACCTCTAGTCCACGGTACATGGACGAGAACCCCTCCGGCAGTCTCTCTCATTGGTAACATTTTTACAGTACCGGTGTCCGGTAATGCTCTTGCTGGCTGCTCTATGCAGTCACTTTTCCTCTTGTTTCTTTTCTTCTCCCATCTGCCTTCCCACTTTTCTAAGGCCCCCCAAACTTGTGCACTCTGCAGTATCTCCTTGAGCTGTGCCTTCATCCCAGTAGACCTCATGTGTTCAAAATTTTTAGGCTCAAAATCTAACCTATAACTCCTCTTCAGATGTTTGGTATTTTCTAAATCTACGCCATACTTGTCTGCCAAATTTGCCAACCTCTGGTGCACCCTGCTCACTTCTCTAGTTATCTTTGGACACAAGTATCTCACTTCTGCTTCCGTGTATGAGTCTAACCTGTTCACACCCATGCTCCCTTCAACAAGTTCATTTGCCTCCATGCCCAACCTCGCAAAATTCAGGTGTTCTTCTTCCATTCTTCCTGTGGCTACAGGAGCAGTCTGTGGAGTATTAAGCTTGTCTAGCCAGTCGGTCAGCTGTTGTGCTGTTAAACCCTATAATGAGATATTCCCAGCCTGCGCTAAAGGTGTCTGTGGTATATTCACACTCGTGACCTGCGGAGTTAACAGTCTCGAACCTGTCTGTCCCATGGCCTCTGGAGGAGCCGCGATCGGACTGAAGTCTAACAGGGATCTAGATCCTTCAAATGTCAGTTCCACTGGAGTCGTTCCTTGGGAGCTTCCTACGAACCCTCCTCTTGTCACCTCTTGAGTCATTACCCCTTGATCGCATACACTAGGCTTCACCTGCGCATACAATGGTACTGGTGGACCAACTGTAATAGGCAAAGATATAGTGGCTGGCGTCTGCCTGTTCCCAAAAACCTGTTGGGGATTACCTCCCATATTCTGGTTCATCACTGGTGCCAATGATGATTGCGGCCCCGTGACCGAAGTATAATTCGGAATCATATGCTGCTGCACCTGGGGCAGTAAAGGTGGAGTTGGCTCAGTCTGAATCAACTTTGATCTTCCATATATTTGCTCTGTCGGCATCATCAGATTTGTGGTAGTCTCTAAAATTCGGACATCGGGATAAATTCTCTGAATCTGTGGTGGTTACAGCTGAGATTGCATATTGTGGGCAGTGGACACGCTAAAACTACTCTGCACCGGGACTGGTGTCGAGACAGGACTAACCTGTATCGTATTCGTTGTCAACTTCTCTTGGGTTGAACCTGCAGGACATGTACTGGTACTCGGTCTATTGTCATCTATCACATATGGCGGCGGTCGATCATTTAGTAACTGATTAAGGAACTCATCATCGTCTGAGTCGTCCACCTCTGACCAGGGCTTCCTAGCCTCTTTGTCTTTGGAAGGACTTTTGTCAGTCTTACAAGCGGCTTTCCCCCCTTTGTCTTCACCTTCTTGAGGTATTGCTGGAAACAGCCTGACTCCATCTATTGTTTCTCTTCTCCAAATTCTCTGTGCACTATCCCACCTAGCCTCCACTAGTGTTTTTTCTGCTTTCCTCATTCTCCTCTCAAATTTCTGTTGCTGTTGTGGTATTGCCATCAGTTCCCAAATTGCTAACGCCTCAAACTGTGCTGGCCTCAGAGGTGGCTTTAGCTCATTTAGCACCCTCTGCAAATTTTCCAAAATCCTCAAATTGAATGTTCAGTGCTCCAAAAACGCTAAGCACCCTTCTTTCGCTGTAGCTTTGCACCATTGCTTTAGCCAAAGACATGGTGCGACCCCCTTTTCCTCCATTACAGTATAAGCCGGTGTATCCTCTGGCGGTGTAACCTCCCCTACACTTGCGGTAATATATACATCTCCCCTGAAAGCGCTCTTTAAAGCCTTGAAAATTTTCATTTTTACGTCTTTTATTTTGTTCACAATCAAATCAGGAAGTGACTTTAATTCCCAGGACCCTCTTCGCCTACCTTCTCAATCAATTGCCCCTCAGAACGGCTGCCAATTCGTGCGCGACCCTTCTCACTAACTAACCTATCCCAGCGCGGCTACAATGACATCACACTCACACACACTGCGGCTGACAAAGTCTTGCGGCTTGTCTTTCTACTCTTGATGCACACAAAACTAATGCAATATATTGCGAGCACCAACAAAACAAAACTCAAAATTTGCTGGTTTACTACAGGAAAGGGTAACACAATTGCTTCAGAACTTTGCAGAGATTTCGCTTAGCCTCGGCCGCTACTCTCTCCTTCTCAGATCCTGCACTCGCAAGCAAAATATGACCCGCAAATTTTACTCTCGACTTGTCAATAGATTATTGTTCTAGTGCACTTTAGAACTCACCAAATCTCCATCGAAGTTTTCATTCACACACCTTGACTCATACTCGACTTGTCGACTTCACCATCGACCTATTAAACCGCACAAATTACAACATAAACCAAGTGTCTCATACACTTATCAATATACTCCGGAGTCTTAGACCACTCATGGTCCGTACATCATCAACAACCACGTGGACAATTTTTTTAGCACAAAGGGCCACACTCACATGAAGTTCGTCGACTTCCCTACTCTCATACTGCGGAGTACGCCCACTCCTACTAAAACATTATCATCTGGCGTAAAATCCTCACAAACTTCACAATTCACCTGCGATATGCATAAGCTGTGCAAGCGCAAAATCTAGTTCATTCACACCATCACTAGAATGCCGAGAACATACTCAAACTTCCTTCAGCAAGCTCTGAGATTCCGGGAAAGTCATTTGAGACTTAGGGACACATCATCTCTCCAATTTGCATCGTTGAAAGGAAAAAAAAAAAACATAATCCAATTTAGTCGATACACCTTGCTTCCTGCGAAACCACTCTCATCAATCTCTACCAGAAACCAACACCTTTTCTAGCAAAACCGTAATTTTTTGGACCGTCAACTTCATCAAACCACTCTGCTACCACCTTCGTACTGGGGCCCCAAGGGGCCAAACCACCACCTCTGCTACCAAAAACTGTTAGCGTGTCAGAGCCTTAATATGTGAATTTACAAGGAGACGCGTTTAGGATGACGAACCTTTGGACTACGTTCGGGGACTTCCCAGTACGAAATGTCTTTTTGGCATCACAAATCATTAGATCAATAAACCAATAAATAATTTCAATAGCTGATCAACAACTAATCAGTAACATTTAATAAGAATCAATAAGTCAAACACGCCATGACCCTTCAGTCATAAATAACCACAACAATCCGTTAAGTGTTAGGATATTTATTTCCCTATTGGTTACAATCTAATGTCATCTATGTTAATTTCATTAGCAATCAAACTCATCAGAACTCTTCTAAATTAGCAATTAGAACACAATTAATAAATGCATAGAGAATATTCATTCAGTAATTAGGCACATCATTAATCTGAAGCAATTTAGCAAAGTCTCAGTAACATATGATTCAACAAAGCAAGAACTCAGTCATTTGTCCTTTTGCAAAAGATATGGTGAATACCTCAACTAACTTCAAATTAGCATTAGCATGTTGGGCTTCATGCAAAACATTTTAGTAAACACGAATTTGGAAAACGTCTAACCTAAGGGCTCTATCAAAATAGCAGTTGGTACCTAGAAAGAAAAGGCAAACAGACAATCACAATTTTGCATTTGATAGTTACCAATCCAATGGATCAGCAAACAGCGTCAGTCTTTGTCCTCAGGATATCAGTCGATTCTTCATCGGCAGAGATAGGACGGGCAAAGCATAGCTAAAGAATAGGACCCTTCCCTCATATGGAGGAGAAGTAAGTATTAGGGAAGAATGGGGTAGAGGATGGGTTTAGAGTACTCAGAATAAACTCAGGGAAACGCTAGAGCAATAGGAATGACAAATGGAGATGTCGAATTGGAGGGAATTGGAGTGAAGTGAGAAAAAGGACCTGTTTCTTCTTGAGTCACGCCGTTAAATCAAAACTTGTCTAATTAGCCCTTAACTCCTCATTGGATAATAATTGGTGCATTGTTATATCTGTCCAATAATTGTTCAAGCAACTTGCTAGAATTTTCCACAAACCCCAGTTCTCATGTCGCGGATTGGTCCATGTTATTGACGTCTTCATCGGTTGTAATGTCAGGTAGGAAAAGTTACACTTTGCGCTCCAGTCAGTGTCTCCATTGTTTCCTCCTACTACAGTCAACCTTGCACCTGTTACAAATACACTGTTGCATTCAGCAAGAACGTCACCTTGAGCAAGTCGGTTCTCATGAGAAAGGATTTACTATGGCTACACACACACATAACTTCTGGAAAAGTACAGCTTTGTGTCCTTCAGAAAAACAGCACATTACACGTTAGAAAATGCAGTTTAATATGAGACCAGACAGCTAGACCCAGACCCTTGCTAAGCTAAGGCCCTCTATTTTAATAATGCAAAACTCTTAATCCATAACTCTAATCATGATATACTTATACAAATTCAAACATTATTGCATAAAAAATTCAGAATTAACAAGCTTTTCATTCGTTTTCGTATACATTGGTAGCCACTCCCCCTGGGCACATTTCAAACGTGTGTATTATTTTCTATGTTAGCACGTTCTCTATGCAGCTTCATCACACAATACATTGCAAGCTTACACTCCAACAGAGCTAAAACGACAGACAAGGAGTGTTAGCAAACTGCTTCTGAGGTTTGAAGATAAGATGTGTGAGGATGCCCTAACCTTTTCTGCATGCTGGTCTTTTAGTCCTGCGGGTGTAAGCACAGTGCTTAATTCATGCCTGTAATCAGGTAGTGGGCACAAGCACTCATCTTTAGGGACCAGGGCTTATTTTTCGGTTATAGTCTGGAATAATGAGTACAAGGAACGTTGTGATACCTTAATATCGTAGCCATAATATTGAGGAACAAATTATCAAAGGGTGAATGGATATAGAAAAGTAAGATTTACCATACTTAACACATGTGTGTAATATATATATATATATATATATATATATATATATATATATATATATATGTGTATTACCTAGTGGAACTCGCCTCTAGGTAGTTATTGTTAGACCATGTTTCCATAGAAAAAGCGTTTTTTGGCTTGCCTATATCGTTGGCATCGTTTGATGACTCTTCATGAAATTTTCCCCAAAAAAGTGTTACAGTGATTCTTGTTGCGCATGAAAGGTTTTGGGGTGATTCGTCAAGCAGGGGCCAAGAAAAAGGGAGCTTGTAAAAGTTGTGTTTCCCATGTTAATTCGCATAGCATTCTTTAGACACGTCTATAGCCCATACCACTGGATGGAATTATACCAAATTTGGCAGAAAGCTAGCTGTCGGTACATAGATTCTACTTTTTCTTAACTGGAGCAAATTCATTCAGTAGTTTTTGAGAAATTTAGGGCAATTCAAATTTTTGTATCTCTGGCCGCGAAGTATTCACGAACAAAAACAAGCTCATGCAGGGAGATGCACAGCTCTGATTGGCTGCCAAAACTTCAAAACAGGAAGTGTTGGCAGCCATCTTGGGACTTGGCTTGAGCCAAGTCCCAGAAAAAAAGTAAAAATAAAATAATAAGGCAGGGTAGAGACACCCTGACCCCTTAGCACTGGTTGGGGGTCCCAGAGGAACAGGGCTTTCATTTTAAAATATTCGGGGGAGGTCGCGGCCTCTCAGCTGACCTAGGTACTGCTACTTCCCCAGGTCTTTCCTTAATGAATATGTGAGGGGACCTGCAGCCTCCCACTGCACTGGGGACCGCCACCTCTCTACGTATGCACCCACCCGGGGACCACCACTCACTGGGGCAAATATTTGAAAAAAGAAGGGAGATTCCTTTGGGACCCCCAAGCCCAGGGGACCACCACCCCCGGGGCTATGTTCTGGTTGGAGGGGGTTATGCTGACCCCCTTCTTGGAGACACTGATGGCCCTGGGGGCCACCACCCCCCCCGGGCCGGCTCCTGCTATGGCCCGGGATGCCCACCACCGGGACATAGCTGTTTGCTGTTGCTTGGCTGCAGTCCTGCAGCTCTGCAGCTGCAGCCGAGCCACAGTAAACACTCCGCTGTTTGACGACAGGACCTTTAAAGCAGGTCCCACTGTCAAACAGCAGAACTTTCATCTCTGGACAGAGATGAAATGCTTCAGCAAGCAGGGAGCTGCTGTTAAAACAACCCCATGATTGCTGAAGCAGTCGCACTGCAGGGGCGGCCTTAAGACTTCCTTTCAGTGCCTGGTAGGCCATAAAGGGATTTTTTTTAAATAAATAAATATATAGGGGACACGGGGAGACCTTGTGGGCTCCCTCGCGGTAACAGATAGCTCATGAAGGGCTAAGACAAATTTTAAAAAAAGAAAAAATTCATCTCCATAGCTCAGTTTGAAGGTCACCCAAAGGTACCCATTGCAGCTGGACTCATTTCAATTTATTTATTTATTAATTTTTAAAATTATTACATGTAAAAAAAAAATATTTTTTACATTGTGCAAGTTTGAGTGCATATAGGTAGTTGGCCTCAGGACCTGGCTCCTTGCCAGGCCCTGAGACCAACCGCTGTCGTGGATGGCCGAAGGCCGAGCGCAATGGTTGGATGCACGCATATCAATGACAATTAGTATATGTTAGAAAAAACATAGTAATTCATTGAAAAAGCTGAAGGTTACCAGGACTTTCTAGTTAGGTTTTGAATTCACTCATACAAAACCATTGAAATTCAGCAGTTGTGGTTAGAGTTATTTCAAGTAACTAAACCTCGTGCCCTAAGGTAACTATAACTTATTCCTTCACCAGGCACAGTTAATTTACTCCACACGTTATATCATTGATGACATATTCTAGCCATCTTTCATATTCTCACTGCAGCACTTGCAATAAAATTATTGATGAGACAACTGTGCATAGTGAGGGCACACGTTATAGTGCCCTTAGGGCGCGAGTTTTAGTTACATGAAAGAACTCTAACAGCTAAGTTTCTATGGTTTTGTACGAGTAAATTCAGAACCTAGCTATAACATCCCTGTAACCTTTGTTTTTTTCAGTGAATATATATATATATATATATATATATATATATACACATAAATATATATATATATATATATATATAAACATACATATATATTAATTTTTATATACATAGATATATATATATATACGAGTGTGGAGAAATCTGCAGCAGTAAATATCACTCAAAGTGCAATATGCCCTAGAAGTTTGGGAATGCTCACAAACATGAACGTTTGTGGCTATTCCCAAACTCAGTTCTGACCTCTTTCGACCATGGAAGCTGAGATTTACACCCTCACTGCTGGAAGTAACTTCTCTTCCAGGATGGGCCGGGAAACAGATCAACTCCACATTTGGTGGTGGTGTAAGGGAAGAGTTTTCCTTGAGGAAAACGTGTGCACTTTCACAGGAGGCTCAATTCTCCTTGTGTAGAATTCTACATAATGTAGCACTCTGCAGAAAGGGAACAGGACCATTTGGGACATGTCACATTACAGTCCCAGTAATATCTCTGGAGTCATGTACCTGGCATAGATTTCCAGGCAGAATACTGGGAAGGTCCATGAATGGGATAAAAATGAGTCAGCCCAATCTCAGTCCTTTAAATAATACAACATAGGGCAAGTGAGTTTTTCAGCAGGACACCCAGAGGGAAAAATGACACCGAAGGTAACTAGAGATATTATAGGGTGTGGGTTTAGTAGTTGTGAGAAAGTATTTTAAGATAAGGACCTTAAAGAGTAAAGTTTGGTACTCTGACCACTCTAGCCATGGTTTGAGAACATTGGAAACTGGGACAACCTAGTGCACCAACCCTGCAAAACCACTGTGATAGTTGAGAAAGAGTTTCGGCTCCTTATTAACTAAGTCACAGGTATAAATGAAAGTATCGCCAACAGTAGAAGCAGTGCTAAGGGCATCCAGTACATGGTGATTTTCAAGGAAAATGTACGGGCACAGAGAGGCGTTTTTCTTAAAGCATAGACAGAGTGACAGGAAACAAAAACATTTCGACTCTGGTGTCTGACGGTGGATATAAGTCACTGATGAGTGGCAGGGAACCAGGAAGAAAGGCAGGCTATACTGATTCTTGTGATGCGTTGGTTAATGTTTTGGATTCTCAGTATTTTCAGGTGAAGCTCCCGGTTGGTAAGACAGGTGTGGCAAATGGTGTGACACTATTGAAATCAATTTTGGGAGGCATTTTGGGCAAAACTAAGGACATTTTGTAGATGTATAACATTTTTGTAAAATGTGTATGAATGAAAAGTCAGTGCATGAGATTAAATGAAACTGAATTTAGAGTAGAGAGGGCATGAGGCAATGACAATAGGTCTTGATGTGTCAGAGCAGAAACCATGTTGATACCTAAGAAAAACTATTTGTGTACCCACACCTGCACTCATGGGGTAAACAACACATTTGCCATTGAAGATTAGCAGAGCTGCAGTCCCACCTTCAGAAGCAGGCAGCAGAACCTTAGGCCCTGAGTAAAGATCCCTTGAATCAGGCACAAATGTGTGCTTTCACAGGCTGCAGTACTTTAAGCCACTACTAGAGGTCGCATAAACTTCCATCACTGTGGCATCAAATTCAAGATACTAGTGGTTTACAAACAGACTAGATGGTGATGAATACCACCTTTTTTTAAAGTATTGAAGGTAGACAGGAGAAGCAGCAAATAATCTTGACTGCGCTTATCACTGGCATAGAGTGGGTGTTGCTTCAACATATTAATTGTAATATTTACTTTTACAGGTCCAAATATTTTTGCATGTTTATGGCCTAATTAAATAGCCTAATGCTTGTCTTTGATGGTTACAGTCTAATTGAGACGCTGAGTGCAGCTCCTGTATGTTTTTCGAGAAGGCACCCTAGTTTTCATAGGTGGTCTCAGTCACTTGAATTTACAATTTGTCTCTGCTGTCCAAAAAGAGCACATCTTTAGCTGTTTCTTATGATGTAACAAGCAGCAAGGAGTAGTGGGAAGGAAGTAAAGAGAAAGGTGGGTAAATATGAGCAGAAATGGTTTTGAAGTAGTTGGTGACAGGATTGAATGGAAGGGAGGATGAATGAGAAAAGTGAAGAAAGAGAGACCAATGATGATGTGAAGTTAGGGTGGACAGCAGGATGTTGAAGCAACGGAGCAACTCGGGAACAGCTATGTTAGGAGATTCTTTGAAGGCCGGTTCCACACACTCAAGAGGACCTGTTTCAAAGCCCAAAAGAAATGTCCTTGGAGGAAGGTGAAAATGCATTAGGTCTAGCATCTGATGCTAACTATTGCTAGTGTTATGTTAGCTGCCTCAACATTAATGCTTTGACATCTATTAATACATCGTAGGGCACAAGCATGGATCACTGTAAAAGTGTGGGACTTCCAGACTGAAGACATGCTCCTCCTTTCTGGTGGGCTTCTCAAAGACTACTTGAAGACCTGTATCACCAAAACGTAATCGGGGCAGTAATGGAATCTTGTGACAATATACCATCCACGGAATGTCATGGGCTTCAAAGACACCCTAAGCAGCCAGTGCCAAACCTTGAAGACTGCTTTGGAAAAATAGCTGAAAAAGCCTGACCCAAAGAGACACATTACTCTTGTTCCTAATCATAAGACATGTACCATCAGTAGGTCTCAAAGACACCAGTATTGCAGAATATTGTGTGTGGGCACATTTGCATGTGTCTGGAATTATACAAGATGAATTATGACGTATAATGACTTACTATGTAATTAACCCAGAGTTGAGTGACTTTTAAACAAGTCCTCTTTGATGTTACAGAACAAACTTGGGGCATATTTCCAAGCACCTAGCACCACCTTATGCCGCCCTAGCGTCATTTGTTTATGATAAGGCGGCAGTAAGGAGGCCTTTCACCTGCACTGTATTTTAGAAAGTTGTGCAATGCTTGCATCGCGCCACTTTGTAAAGACTTGCTCCACATTATACTTGCACCAGGCATAATGTATGCAAGGGAGAGGGATGTTCCGATGTAGGGAGGCCCCAAAAAATGGTGCAGTGAAATTTACAACACTTCACTGTGCCATTTTTTCCATCATTGTTAATGCCTGCTCAGAGTAGACATTAAAATGATGCACCCATTGTAATCAATGGGCATCCCTGTGCTTTGCTGCACTAGCATCAACATTTTTGATGCTATTCTCTTAAGGACCACCATGGTGTGTAAATATGGTGCAATCAGGGTGTCATTAGGTGGAGCAGGGGCGACGCAAGAAAAGTGGTGCATCGAGACCGATGCGTCACTTTCTTGTAAATATGCCCTTTGATTGCCTAGTTTACTCTATTTTATTGCTCAATTACAGGTTATTTGCCCTAGGTATAGTGTCTGCATTCATAAACAGAGTAAAAGGGTTGTATGTAGTGCACAGATAGAAAAAGGTTCAAAGAAACAATGCAGTATTATTCAAAAGTAATTTATTTTAGATAGATATCATAAAATGTTCTTCCAATGTCTGCTTCAAAATTCCAACTTCTGTATTCGTTTGCAGAAATAAAATTGATTCCTACCTATGGCACATAAAATGCTTTTCCGAGATCCTGTCGCCCCTTTTTAATGTTTCAGAGATGACAATCTGATATTTCTGTCATATGAGGATAAAAAAATACCCAGCGTCATTTTGCAGAGTACCTGCACGACAGTTGTTTTTTTAGGCATTCCACAGGTAATAGAAATGATGGCGGAATTTTGCTTTTAGAAGGTGACCCTTAAGCAGCTTAAAAACTGCCGCCTGAACGCGCATGACACAATGCGAAGGTGTGAACAGCATGAAGAATCGGTGCGTGCTTTTTAATTTACCACGCCTCGAGGGAGCCAGCGTCAAGTTGATGAAAATATCGATATGCCGTTGACAGCACACACACGACAAAGGCCTTCACAGCAAACCCGAAGAGACACCGCAGAAGACTGGCATGAGACTCCGAACAGGCAAGCTCTGCTAGTCCCAGGCAACAAGCGCTTCGTCAGTGTTATTTTTACTGACGACCGTGCCTCTTCGGTCAAGATAAAAGGACAGGAAGTCTGCCGGATTTCTTGACTTTGATCCCTGACAGGTCTGGACCACAGGAGAGTGACTGGGACACCGTAGGGAGCAAGGAATAGCTGATACAATTTAAAAAATATTGTTTAGACAGTAATATTTTTCTATTAAAATTTCGAATGCCTGTGCAAATTAGCAGATCCACATTTTTGTCGTGTGGTTATGTCAATAGGATTTAATCTATTACAGGTAGAGAGGTTCCTTCTTATAGAGGGAATGACTAAGTGCATGTTACTACCAGGTCAAAGTTCAGTGTCGCTATTAGGAGTAGAGAGGCCCTGCACATGCATCCTCCCGTGTGCCCTGAAGGCAGTAGGGGGACAGAATTTCATTTGGTATTCTTTCGCTGGTGGAGTAATTGCAGTAGGCTTCATAAATCCTATCACAAATTGCATAGACTGCCAGAATGGAACAGTCAGCAGGCAACATGTGAAGATGACCAGCTGGAGTCACTAACTCAGTAAAGAGCATATTTATACTTTTTGGTGCAAAACTGCACTAACACAGTTTTGCACCAAAAAAGTTAGCCCTGGCTTGCGCCATTCCTGATCACCAGCCGGGCGCCATATTTATGGAATGGTGCAAGCCGGTGCAAAGGGTGGGCTAGCGTAAAAAAATTACGTTAGCCAGATGGGGCTGGCGATATGGGAGAAGGGGATTTTGCACCCAAAAAATGACGTTGGGCTGGTTAGAGTAAAAAAAGATTACTCTAACCAGCCTATGACCCTAACAAGCCTAGAGTCATTTTCTGACGCAAAACCATCCATACCACATGATTCCTGTCTTAGAAAAGACAGGAGTCATGCCCACCACCCCAATGGCCAGCCCAGGGGACAAGTGTCCCCTGGACATGGCCATTGCACCCTGTGCCATGCATGCAGTCCCAAGTTGGGCCCGATGGCACTTTAATAAAAAAAAAATGACTTGCCTATACTTACCCTACTTACCTGGGATGGGGTCCCCCATCCTACAATGTCCTTCTAGTGTGGGTGGGGTGTTCCTGAAGCTTGAGGAGGGCACCTGAGGACCCATTCCATGGTGTTCAACCATGGAAGTGGGTCCACAGGTCCCTTAACGCCTGTTCTGACCCAGACGTTAAATAATGGTGCAAAGCAAGCTTTGCACCATTATTTAGCCCCTCCTCCCACTGGTGCATCATTTTAGCACAGGGGGATACATATGGAGCTAATGGGTTAGCACCATTTTTTCGTGGGAACGCCTACCTTGCATCTCATTGACGCAAGGTACGTTCACACATCTAAAAAATGGTGCAAACTCCAATATTTTTACGTGAGACAGGTCTAACGTCAAAATATAAATATGGAGTTAGTTTTGTGCCGACTTTGTGTAAAAAAGTCACAAATGCGGAGCGAATGCAATATAAATATGTCCCTAAGTGAGTCTCAGCACCTTAGTAGAGACTTTCTAATTTTGAGGTTGAAAGCTGGCCCGTTAGGAACCTAGCAGCTTTCTCATTTATTATCTATATGGTCCCAAAAAGGGAACGCTGGCCACACAATGCCATAGAATGTTTCACCCTAGTTATATATGAAGGAGGGTATAGTTTCCTCATTGTATAATCCTCAGATTTCCACAGTGGTCCATGTGATGCTGAATTTTCTAGAGTAATTATGGAATTCTGTTAGATAACTTGCAAAGGAAAGGTGATGGAGGGCTAGGGGACCAACGGAATGATGAAGGAAAACCCTAGGAATTTAGCCACACTTCACCAGAGTTTCTAGTAACATAGAGGGAGCATTCATAATTACGGTGCCCACCTCACTCTGTTCCCAATCCTAGGCTATCATTTGACACCTTAGTGCAGTCTGGTTGTTGTAATCTATTTTGCTTCAATGGATGTAATTAGAGTAACACACCTGAAAAAATGTTTCGTGAATCAAAAATACTCAATTGTATCAAGGCCATCATTAAACCAGATGAGGGCCAACAAAATATGATGTTGGACCACACAGGATGCAATGGTTCTCACTGGGCTTAACTCCTGTCATAAATCAGGTGAAGAGAATATCTCTCTGTAGCCCTAGCAAAACTGCTTTTTCCCAGTCTTTATTTTCCCTCAATTGTGAATCTTTCTTGCACACATTATAATTCAAACACAAGAGTAACCAAATTAAAAGTAGAAACGAAGGGTTTATATTTCAAACAAATCACAACAATTTATCAGTAAATCATGTGTAATTTGTTTCCCACTTCACATTACTAAATAACTAGTTAAAAATCATTTTATTTTTATTAACAGTATTCGAACATGTTTAGAAACGCACTACATTAAGGGATTGTCATAATTTAGACTTTAAGAAACTCCCTTGATTCTCTACCTAATATCTCCACAAACTCTCACACATTCTAAGTACAAGTCTCTGGTACAAAAATTGATCCTTTACAGTTAACAGTCAGTAAACTGATCTCTCAGGTATGCTGTGGTCCCATCGAACAACACTAAGCTAAAAACACTGATGCATGTTTCTGTGGGTAATGATCAATTTCATCCACCTTCTTCAGAAGATAAATAAGACATACAACATTCTGTTACATTGGCAACCCATCCTAAAATTTGCCGGGGGTTAAGTTCAATCTCTATATTTCTATCTAATTCCCAGGAAGGGGCTGATTTATTTTTCACCTCCCCCTCCCTATCAACTATTTATGAAACAGTGGTACCATTGTGATATATATAATAGTGGTTCCTTTTCTGCCCAATAAATGTAATAATACATGAAACCTTTAAATGTTGACAACATTCTGAGCAAGAAGCAGATAGTCTTCGCTTGCTATGTTAAATGCCACCACTAAATGAATGGCGTGATAGCATTCACAGAATTACAATATTCTAAGAAATGTTAATCCATTAGCAACAATTGAAAGTCCAGCTCACCCCGTTTATATGCTCAAAGATTGCAAACCATCTTGGATACATCTTTTTAAGCACTTTCTCTTCCCAAACTAAGTGCAGCAAGATTTAAAATCATTGATAAACAGGTTCGGATAATTTTCCAATAATTTTATAACAGTGCGACAAATCACAAAAGGTGAGCACTGGGAGCACTAAGTTAAGACACAGTCTTGCCACATTTTTGGGTTGACTGATATCTTAAGAAATTGAAGAGCTCGAGAAGTGCTATTTAACCGTATTAGGCACATTAGACAATGGAAATAGTTGCTTGTGAAAGGAACGTTCAAGGCATGGGCTGCTTTTAGCTGGCTATGTAGAAGCATTTGTTGACATATCCAAAGTAAACAACTGAACATAATGGAATAACATACACTAAGCAACAAAACAAAACAGGGCGTAGCACTACAAAACAAGCAGAACCAATTGAACATAACAACTTCAGTGAAACAAAACAAAATCACATTGCAGTGATGATCACAAAAACACAGTTGCAGAAAAAACAATAGGACACATCACAACTGCAACAAAATGACAAACGGCAAATGTGCATCAACATTCTTATCACACATTATCATCTCCAGAATCCTACTTTTATAATAAAATAATAAAAGATGTTTGGAGCAAGCACTATCCTAACCTACCATTAAGAATGTGAAATAGTGCCAGACAAAATGGTTTGTAATCCTGCCCTGGATGTCTTTCTATCAGAGTAGTATTAGGCCATGAGAAACTAGGGAATATGAGGCTCACTTGTCTTACTTATATAACAGTGACATTGATGTGGAAACAGTTTATTGTCCTAGCTTATTTGGGTTTAAACGTATGTTTTTACCTACTCTGTGTTCAATAAAACATTTAAAGTGCTTAATGAAGCACTTTCCTTTTAGCTAAATCTGAGAAATACTGGCACTTGATTGAAAAGGGTCAATGACACGGTATCAAGGCACACAATATTGATATACACAAATAGTGGAAATTAAATATAATTAACAAAAATATGGCCTTCCTTTACTTAACTAATAAAACCACAAATGTCAAGAACACAAATACTGCTGTTAAAAATATCATTTTTTTACATATATTGAATACAAAAATATAAAAACCAAAATTAGTGTTACTTCTAAATAAGCCTATAATCTGTCCACAATATCACCTTACACAATATCGAGGAGAATATTGCCAAATGAATTACATTATCATTAATTAACATAAAATTAATGCTTTCGATGTTTCAGAAAAACATAAAATAAACATTAAACAACATGTACACAAGGTAACAATATATTACATCATAAAAATAGTGATAAATCATAAATAAAACTATAACTAAATGCATAACATATTTTTAAAAACAATATTTACGTAAGATACAACTATCTATCTATCTATCTATCTATCTATCTATCTATCTATCTATGTACTATCTATGTCTCATAAATTAGCATTTACCATCAAAGGACATGACTGATAAAAATATAAAACCAAAATAAATTAATTAATAAAATGTACCTATAATCAACTTAACTAATAAAATCGCATAAGCAATTAAACTAACAATAAAAAAGGCCCACAGAAAACAGAATTTTATGTATCTTGACTATTACACTGCAAAGTAAGTAAAACTTACTTGTAATTTAAATTACAATTGTAAAATAACAAATAATTAAAACATTCTGTAAATTCTATCTCTTTACCTGTACTTACTAAAAGAAAATACTGCAAGAAAATACTTGATTGAGAAAGTGTTGAGCTACTGAAAAACAACGCCAATCACAGATCAGAAGAAAAGACATAAGAAAGTAAGTATGAGTAAATATTATCAAACAGAAACCCTAAATTGAAAAAATAAAACATAAATGAAACTGATGTTCTTTCAACCAACAGAAAAGAAAGCATCTGCTCCATATTACAACAACCCCAACAAAAAGCTGCAAAAAAGTGTGAAACTTCTAAAAAGAACATCCACTTAAGTATAAATAAGAAAGGTAGCTGCATAATTTTATCTGTCAAACATTTAGAATTTGTAATTCTTTGTGCAATTACACTATTTTCAGACATAATGACAGAAAGAGCAAGCTATATAACATCACAGAAAGGAAAGTTATTATTCAGTCGCATGGACAACACCTATAACCGAAAAAGTACATTGATGGAAACAATAAAATGGAAATTGACTAAATATTACTCTAATTCAGGCTATTGGAGAGCCACTACTATGTATGATGTAAGTAATGTAGGGGACCACAACCACCCCTAAATGTAATGAAAATAGAAGTGAGGGAGGTATCGCCGTATATAAGAGAGGCTTGCACCAGTTCCCATGTGCCACAACACAAATCCTAAAAGATGTACTCCCTAATGTCACAGGCCAACTACCATCTATATCCACTTTGAAATGTTCAATTGCATGAACTAAAAAGCCACCAGTAATACCCCTCCTGCCACTAGAAGATACAAAGATATAGGAATACCTGAACTCTTAAAATTTACACAGAATGTGGAATCCTTCCTGTTATATTACACCCTAAACAATGATAGACTAATCCTAATATTTTCTAAAGCAGATAACATACTAAAACTAAGCTATTGTCATAGCTGGATGGGACCTTCAAAATGTGCCCCAAACCATTTACTCAGATATACACCATACACGGTGAATATCAAAACACAAATGTACCATTCATATATGCCTTAAAACCAAATAAACGAAGTAGCAATTGCCAAGGACTCTTAAACCACATTAAACATAAAACAAATAACTACTAGCCACAAAAATAATCAGACTTTGAACAAGCCATAATTTAAATCAAAGCATACAGAAACATCTGCAACAACCTACCGTGCCCTAAGTGTGGAATATGCTGCAAAAAGTCAATTTGTCTTTGAAATAAAACAATTGATAGCCCTAGCCTATGTCCAGTCACTCAGGCCGCTAACCACTGCAATTTACTCACAAAAGACCCTTTCTGCCAATAACACAAATAGAAACCAAGCCCCCTAATGGATTATTTTGAAGATACTTTAGTTGGCATGCTACATCTCTCTGGAGACAGAGGCAAATCCAAATTCGAAATACCATGGTAGAATGTCTATGACAGCAACTTCACACAGGAAGACAAAACAAACAATGCAATGGAAGGATTCATAATGCCTTCCAATCCACACTAGGCAGAATCCAACCTACACTCTATAAATTTAAAGAAGCCCAACAAAAAGAGAAAAGCTATCAACAACTACAAATGAAACAATTTGTAACCCAAATTGCACCTAAACGTAGCAAACAAACCAAAATAATTTATTGCATTGTACATTTTTAAGGTAAAACCCTTGAAAAACAACACAATAGTGGATTATTTAGCAATAATAGCCAAATGAATATTATAGAATAAATACTAACCTGCAAAACACCCAAAACAGTATAGCATAATCTTAACCAACATTACAAATAATTTTTAAATAAATAATAAATATAACATGTAATTGCACTAGTCAAAACATTAAATTAAACCCAATTTTAAATAAGACTGGTATAATAAAATAATATATATTATTTATAGAGGAAATCTAAACCTTGCATACTAAAAACCTCACACAACAAACTCAATCTGTTGTGTATTTACAGAATATAAAATACACAATATCAAATAAAAATCACATTACACTTACATAAATGATAAAATATAACATTTCCCACCCAAAACAAATAAAATAAATATGATTTACTCTTCATCATCATCATCAATACTTTATTTCGGATTAGAAAACTATAAAAGTTCATAAATAAATAAATTAAAACAGTAAACTTTTTGTTTACATTAAAATGATAGAGGGAATAGTTCTGGTAGTCTAGGCATACCCATTAAAAAGTCAATATAGTGCATGATTCAGATAAAACATATTGGTTTCCCACATGAATATGCATATTTAAAAGAGTTTAACTAACAGCATCAAAGTTAGAGATACAGGTTCAATATATAGCTTAAACACACATGTTGAGACCAGATTGCTTGCCAGCTAAATTAACACAGATAGCTTGTTTAATTTGTTTAATCTGATTCTCCATGCCCACACTAAGGGCCAGATGTAGCAAACGGTTTGCGAGTCGAGTCGCAAACCTGAGTTTGCTATGCAGAAATGCATTTTGCGAGTCGGGACCGACTCGCAAAATGCATTTCAGAGTCGCAAATAGGAAGGGGTGTTCCCTTCCTATTTGCGAGTCAGAGTGGTATGCAACTCCATTTGCGACCGCATACGCGGTCGCAAATGGAGTCGCAGGTACCATCCACTTGAAGTGGATGGTAACCCACTCGCAAACGGGAAGGGGTCCCCATGGGACCCCTTCCCCTTTGTGACTGGACCCCAAATTATTTTTTCAGGGCAGGTAGTGGTCCAAGGGACCACTACCTGCCCTGAAAAAATTCCGAAACAAAAGGTTTCGTTTTTTTTAAGTGCAGCTCGTTTTCCTTTAAGGAAAACGGGCTACACTTGAAAAAAAAAAAACTGCTTTATTTAAAAGCAGTCACGGACATGGAGGTCTGCTGACTACAGCAGGCCTCCATATCCGTGAGTGCCCATAGTCGCTATGGGGCCGCAATTTGCAACCCACCTCATTAATATTAATGAGGTGGGTCTTTGCGACCACATAGCGACTCGCAGACGGTGTCTGAGACACCGTTCTGCATTGCAAATTGCAAGTTGCAATTTGCGAGTCGCTCGGACTCGCAAATTGCAAGTCGCAATTTGCAAAGTTGCTACATCTGGCCCTAAGAATCTAGAAACAGTAATTAAGTATCCTAGACGCTTCCCAATAACAAACAGTGCCTATGTGCTTGCACACAGGAATAATCCATGTTTTTTCTGGGGCACTGCATAACTAGGACAGAAAGAAAAGGGAATGATCCACTGATTCTTCAGGCTGCGAGCAAAAAGGGCAGAGGGAAGAAAAGGAGTGTGACAAATCTAAATTTAATGTACAAACTTTTCACTTGGGCGGGTGTATTCTATTCAAATACAGTTTAAAACTGAAAAATATTTAAAATTCAGAAATTTCTCTGTGACACTCCCTGCTTTTTGATCTTTCCAAGTTTCTTCCAACTTAAGCTCCCAATAAGCTTGCTTCAATTTTATAAGGATGCCTTTTGACAATAAAGCGAGTGTGAGCCAGACCTCCTCCATTTTGACAAGCTCACACAGTACTTTGATTTTCCTGAGCCATGGGTGCAAACTCCCTTGTTGATATCGACTATCTCCACAAAGGCTTTTCTACAGATCACGAGTTCCGGTGTTGTCCAAAGATGCACCCAATATGTCAAATGTTTTAACTGTATCATCTGATCAATTTTTTTAGCACTAGGTCAAGTGAAAGTGGTGTGAGAGTTATACTTGCTGGCAGAATAAATATTCTCCTAATGAATTGGTTTTTAGTTTGGTTAAGCATAGATACATCAGGGCATCCCCAGAGTTTAACACCACATGTTGTCCCTGACAAAGCTGTGGTCTTATATACTTCAGGGGGTAGAGGTGCTGCTCTGCTAGAGGTGGCCTTATATTTTCTTCCGATAGCCGATGCCCTTTGGAGCAGGATGGTTCTACTTTTCCCTGGCGGTGGTATCCAGGACGCATTATCAGCCAATCTTACACCCAGGTCAGCAAAATGTTTTACTTGCTCAAAGGGCACCCCATCTATCCTCATTCTGCCTCTAAAGGAATGGTGGGGGTTCAGTGCAATGCATTTTGACATAGGCGGATTTATGTCAAGGCCCTGTGCAAAGGCAAAAAGATACAAAACAATTCAACAGAAACTGAAGGCCACAGGAGGGTTGCGATATTAAAAGCAGAGTTGTAGGCGATCATCATTACATTTTGCCAACCGTTTGACTGCTCCATAATGTATAGCTAAAAAGCTTGGGGCCAAGCATGCATCCTTGCCTAACACCATTGTTTATAGTTATCCTAGATGTAAGATCCACTCCTGAATTCCACCTAACGTGCATATGTTTCAGAGTGTAACCGACTTACTATTCTGTAGCTGCAAATCATCATTTGTATCCACATAATACAAAAAATGTAATCCACCAGAAACTGGAAAAATATTTTCAAAAAAATCTGCAAAAATAAAATAATCCAATAGAGATCCATCAAAGCAAACTAACGTATTTAGGAACCAGTTTCAAAGAAAGGGAGCACACTGCCTACACTCCAGCAACAAGGTATGATCCCAATGCATCATGGTAAATGCAGTCGAATTCGTAGTCCGTTCAAAAAGTAATAATAAAGTCTTTCACCTCCGTACGTGCAGCAAGTGCTGTATATCCCTGTACATGTGTTTCTGGGGTTAGCCCATCATCAGACGGGAGCAGCATGGTATAGGGCCTTGCTTGAAATGCCGCCAAATGTCTTCTCGGATTTAAGTACCACTCATGGTGCACAGGTGCCTCCCAAGGCTCCTTAGCTGAGGTTCAAGGGAGCCATCAATAAGACAGTTTCAAAGAAAGGCAGCACACTGCCTCCACTCCAGCAATAAAGTATGACCCCAATGCATCATGGTAAATGCAGTTGAATTTGTAGTCCATTCAAAAAGTAATAAAGTCTTTCACCTCCGTAGGTGCAGCAGGTGCTGTATATCCCTGTACACGTGTTTCTCGGTTTAGCCCGTCATCAGCAGGGAGAAGCATGGGATAGGGGCTTGCTTGAAATGCAGCCAAATGTCTTTGCTTTGGGGTTATACTTTGTTGCTGGAGTGCAGGCAGTGTGCTCCCTCTTTTTGAAACTGTCTTTAAACGGCTCCCTTGAGCCACGGCTGACGAGCCTTGGGAGGCACCTGTGCGCCATGAGCGGTACTTAAACCTGAGAAGACATTTGGCAGCATTAAAAGCATGCCTCTAGTCCATGCTCGTCCCTGCTGATGACAGGCTAAACCAAGAAACACGTGTACAGGGATATACAGCACTTGCTGCACCTACGGAGGTGAAAGACTCTTTTTACTTTTTGAACGGACTACGAATGAACTGCTTTTACCATGATACTTTGGGGTTATACTTTTTGGCTGGAGTGCAGGCAGTGTGCTCCCTCTCTTTGAAACTGTATTTAGGAACCACTCTTGGAAACACGAAAAAACAAGGACATCTACGTAAAAAATATTGGTTTATTAGAAAGCAAATCAGATTTACTTAAAAAAAAAACGAAATCATAATGCCCATAGGCCATGTTCAGAAAGAAACCTGCAAAGCAAAACAGATAACCAAACCGGTCTTTAGACTGACAGACTTGTGGTGGCCATCGGACTGTTGCACTCCTGCCAGTCTGGCCGACAAACTACAACCCTGGCGGTCAGGCCGCCAGGGGACTCTGCCACCACATGAACATGGTTTATGGTGGGGTGGTGGTGGTCAGAGTCATGGTCACCCACAGTTCAGTGCTGCTGTGCTGATCACAAGCCCAGTTTCTGCAAGCCGAGGCCAGTGCCACGGCACTGTTTGCAAAGGGCTGACCAGCAGAAATCTCAGATTTCTGAGATCTCCACCGGTCAGCCCAGTGGAAACCATGTAATTGGCCAAGGAGGGAGACCACCAGCTCTGCAGCAGTCTCCTCTCCACTGGGCTGGCAGGCCGTCAGTCGGCCCGTCAACCATACAATGAGGCCCTTAATCATCAAAAAAATGTAATATAACTCCATATAACATAACATATCAATACATTACAAAAAACATTGCCCAAAAACCTGAATGAACACACTAGTGAAAAACATTACAATTACTACAACTAAATGTACTAAAACCCTGCAAACAGTGCTCTAACTAGCCTCTGCCCTCCCACATTCCTCAAAACCTTAAAAACACCTTTCAAAAGGACTTACCTGTTTCGATAAACAGCAGCACCTTCCCACAACTTGGATCCCAGACAATAGACTAAAAAAGAGACAAATAGACTACAAAATAGAAAGAGACAGAGAAAAATGGGAAAATAAGTTAAAAATTATGATTTTTTTTTTCAAGATTGTAAAAAAATGATTAAACATGCACAACATTTGGGGACCTTTTCTGGATTGTCAAATACTTGCACATGCTGATGTTACCCATTTTCACGATGCCATATACATGAACCGCTTTGTCCTTCGTCACATTCATGACACACATAGGTCCAAAATGTCCTCTTACCCCCTTGTAACAGATGAGCTCCCTCCTTTAACACTTAGACACAGATTTATACTCTGTTTGCACTGAATGAGTGTCATTTTTTTAATGCTAATTCAGCGCAAAGTTAACTCCATATTTATATTTTGACGCTAGACTACTCTAATGTCAAAATATTGGAGTTAAAGTCATTTTTTGGATATATGAACCCACCTTGCGTCAATGAGATGCAAGGTAGGCGTTCCCATCCAAGAAATGATTTTAAATCCCTAGCGTCTTATTTATCCTCCCATGCGAAAATAGTGCACGGGAAGGAGGCGGGTCTAAATAATGGCGCTAAGCTTGCTTAGCACCATTATGTAAAGCCTGGTTCAGGGCAGGCGTTAGGGGACCTGTGGGCCCATTTCCATGGTGGAACACCATGGAATAAGTCCAGAGATGCCTTCCCCAGGTCCCAGGGACTCCCCCACCCACACCAGAGGGACACCGGAGGATGGGGGACCCCATTCCAGGTAAGTAGGGTAAGTATAGGTAAGTATTTTTTTTTATATTAAAAGTGCCATTGAGGGCCCTGAAATTGCCCCCCTACATGGTACTGGGTGCAATGGCCATGCCCAGGGGACCCATGTCCCTTGTGCTGGCCATTGGGGTGGTGGGCATGACTCCTGTCTTTTATAAGACAGGAGTTATGTGATATGGTAGGTTTTGTGCCAAGAATTTACGCTAGGCTGGTTAGAGTCATCTTTCTTTACTCTAACAAGCCTAATGTCCTTTTCTGGTGCAAAACCCCCTTCTCCCATACCGCCTCCACTACCCGGCTAACGTCCTTTTCCTTGACGTCTAACCACCCTTTGAGCCGGGATCCACTATTCCATAAATAAGACGCCCGGCTGGCGTCTTGGAATGGCACTAGCCCGCGGTATACTTTTTCACGCAAAACTGCATTAGGCAGTTTTGCGTGAAAAAGTATAAATATGCCCCTTAGTATCTCAGACACTGATGGGGCAGATTAGTTTCCAGATTGTAGTAAGTATGTGTAACTATGAAACAGGCTCGGATAGGCAGACCAGGGAAGCCTGAGAACATGACCAGGGCACTCACTGCCAGATATAACGTGGTATTACTGTTGTTCATAGACTAAACTCATTTCTTGTAATCATAAACAGAAGCTTTTACCTTTCAAATTCTCACATCGGACCTACGTCACTCCGAGAAAATTAGCGTGCATTGACCTAGCATTGTCATCCTAATGACTCAATGTGCCACCACTGAGACTGACTTCGCTGACTTGACTTGGACATGGCTGCCCATAAGTTCCTATTGGACCTAAATCTTCTCCTTGATTTACTTCATGACAGGAGAGAAGCTCATGGGATATCTTGAAGACTTTTCTAAAGTAATCTGCAGATTCACCACTATTGCCCTATGACTCACCAAGCAGAGTGTGGCAATGCATTGGGGCAGTAAGTCTTGCCCCATTGACTCCGCATGGTTAAAGAGCATGATGTATTCTAATCCAGTTAGTGAGGACTACTCCACACTGCAATCTTCCACCTCCAGACCTAAGGATATCTGCAAGACTATATACTGGTGTTGGATAATGATATATTAACTTAATACATTTTTGGTTTTTCTTTCTGCTCAGTGTCACTAAACCTTCCTCCCTGCCTGCAATGGCGGCATAACTATGTTACTTCCACCATGTGCTGGCTCTGCTACTGTTATATACCTGTGGTCATTTGAATGTTCTTTTATATACCCAACCATTATTGTAGAATGGGATGCTGAATTGCTGTATTCACATATATGGGAATTTTTTTGCTGTATTTTTTTTTGTTTTTTACTAATGCAAAATGATAAAGTTAAAAAAACATGTAAAACGTTAAAAAATTAAAAAAATTTACAAAGTGTAAATTAAGTAATAGTATAAAATATACAAGTATTCAATATATTACTTAAGTAAAAATTATGCTCAGGAAATGTAAAGTTAAACAATAGAAAAAAACCAGAAAAATAAACAACATGCAATACTTTTTCAATATGGCTTACATTGTTGAATAACACAAATATATGAAAACATTGTTTTATTTATCAATATGTAAATATTTTTTAGAAATATTACTATATATTTTTAACAATGATTTTTATTGATTTTTTAACAAAACATTCAGATACACAATACTTGATCCCAATCGATATCATATCCATGTACATGTTCTTAGAGTTGGTACTGCCAGCATGTAGCCAATGGTCATGGAGGCGTTGTTTGATTATATGAGTAGCTCAATGGCGATGTGATTAGACCCTGTGTCTCGGGGTAACATGGTGGGGGGAAGAACTGGGGGAGGAGGTGGAGACCAGGGTGTTGCTTGATATGGATTTCAGTTAGTGCCAACGTGTGTGCAAGATGAGTCAGGGGCAGTATTAAGGAGCATGGGGGAGGTGAGTCTCTTGTGGGTTACATTCGGAGGAGGTTGCGGAGGGGGGATTGCTTGGTAGCCAAGAGGGTTATGGTTGTAGGGTCATGGAGGTAGGTCATCCTCGCAGATGTGTTGAAGGAAGTGGATGAGGAGGGCATCCCATGCTGGGGAGATGGGACTCTATGGATGCGTTGGACCTTTTCAAAATACTAGGCTTCTCTCTCTGCCCTCCCCCAGTGCAGCACTGTATTGTGCCAGGACTCTAACCAGTGGCTTGGGATGATCACCAGTGGAGGATGATAGCGCATTTAGCTAGAAGTAGCGTGATGCTCGTGAAGCACGCCATGACTGCCAAATGCTTCCTGTGTTTGCATATTACGAGGGCACAAGCTTCCCAAATGCTTATATCTCTGAGCTCTGTCACTACGTGGAGTGTTTCATCAATAGCCTGCCAGTACACCAAGAGGGAGGATCAGGACCATAGCATGGGCTGGAGGTCAGCGGCGATCGCCTGACATCATGGACAGCCGAGGCAGGCCATGGGGAAAAAGTGGTTCAGCTGATGTGGCGTGAGGTTGACCCTGTGTATTGAAAGCTGTTAAATCTGGCATTGTGTGAAACCCTGTGAGAGAATTTGAGAGCTTTTTCTCACTCAGAGTCATGCAGTGGTTGCCCAAAGTCCATCTCCCACTTGTCACTGAGTGATGTAACAGAGACCTCTGTGTGGTCCTTTATGGCTCTGTACTGCCATGTTATGAGGTGGTGGCCTGTGTCCATGGTTAGTAGGGACTGGATGATGGCATGAGTAGGAGGTTCGGAATCAATGATGGACCATTCTGTGCAGAGTTAGTAGTGCAACTGATAAAACTTTAGGTATTGACCCTTTGGGAGGGTGAAGTTGTTAATGAGCTGGCAGATGGTAAGGAGCTGGCCAACTTGAAACAGGTCACCAATTGTGGTAAGAGAACAGTTATGTCAGGATGTGAGATTACTGGAGAAGCAGGAATCCGGGGCAATGGGGAGACCCTGCAGGGGGAACACGGGTGCAAACGGGTTTATGTGCTGCATCAGAGTGTGTCTGCTGAATGCATTTATTTGCAAGTATATGCAAATAGGCATCAGAGGCTACATTTCTCCATGGGTAGTTGTAGTTTCTATAGTGCTATGCAGTGGTGTTTGTAGCCCCAGATGAGCTTTCTAAGTAGAATGTCAAGGTTCCGTAAATAGCTGCCAGGAGGGAAGTTGATGAAGTAGCAAATAAGGAGCAGAAGTTTAGTCCTTTATGAGAAGGCTATTTGGCCTGTCATGGATAATGGAATAGTTTTCCATATTTGAACCTGAGATTTCAGTGCTGTAAAGGTTCTTTTGAGGTTGCCCTCAAAGAGATCAATGGAGGAATGATAGCCCCACAACCCTAGGTACTGTAGAGTACCACCTTTCCATTTCAGCTGCCTTCCACCCAGTCATACCTCAGTAGGGGTTAAGGATTCCTGCAATGGGAGCACACTGGATTTCACCCAGTTGACCTGTAGTGCAAATGATTGTAAGCTGGCATAGATGGGTTAGAGGTCCAGACAGATATCCCAAATTTAGAGGAGTAAGTCATCTGCAAATAGGGAAACCACATGGGTTGTGTTTCCCAATGGTAATCCCCAGGCTTCCCTATCCGAGCTTGGCGGCCAGTGTCTCCATTGCAAGCACAACCAGTAGGGGGGAATAGGTGAAGCCCTGTCTGGTGCCTCTCTCCACTGGGAACACTGGAGATACCAGACCGCCCAGTCAGACTCTAGACTGTGGGGTGGTATATAACAGCCTTGTATATTAGCAGAGACGCTTGCTAACACCTAATGTGGAGAGAGCCTGGAGGAGGTAGTCTCACTCCAGGGTATCAAAGGCTTTCTCCAGGTCTAGAATTCAGAAAGCTGTGTAGGGGAAGTGATGTGAGACTTGGTCCAGGAGGTGGAAAAGATGGTGAATATTCTGGTATGTACTCCGTCCCGGAGCAAAGACATTTTGATCCTGATGGACTAGGTTTGGTTAACGCTGGGCGTCTCATTTGGACAGTTTGTTTCCCAGGATGTTATAGTCCATACCTAATATAGCGATGGGTTTATACCTATAACTATATATGTTAAAAAATTTAAAAATATACATTAAAAAACTTTGAAAAATTTAAATATGTGTTCCATATCTGTATTCTATCAAAATACATAAATAATAATGTCACGTATAAGAAATATACAATCAATCACTATGTTGAATATCTTTCTAAACATCAACAATACTAATTGAATTACATAAATTATTCTTACTAAATAGGAATACATTTACACAAAGTAATTTAAAATTAAAATGGTTAAATTAAATATTCCTACTGCAGAGTAAACCATTTTGGAGAATGTTTTGGACATTAAAGGGGTAACATTAACTATTCCCATTCCAATCTAAAACATTTTGTGGTAGTTGTTGGACACTAAAGAGTGGGTTACTCCTATTCCCACTCCAATATAAACCATTTTTGGGAAGTTGTTGGACACTAAAGTGCCAATATTTACTATTCCCATTCCAATGTAAGCCAACTTGGAGAAAGTGTTCAACACAAAATAGACAGCATTTACTCCAACGTAAATAAATTTGGTGTAAGTGCTGGACACTTAAGGGGCAATAAATAACTTTCCTACTCCAATATAAACTATTTTAAAGAAGTGTTGGACACTAAAGGGGCGTTATTTACTATTGCCACCCCAATCTAAACCATTTAAAGGTATTGGACAGTAAAATGTTTGTACACACACTCAATACTCCATACTCACACATAGGTTTTTATGCATGAATTAAAATAGAAAGCACTTAGAAAACAAAATGCTTTAAACTAAAATCCTAGATATTTAAAATTAAACATTAGCACATAAAATATTAGACACATCACTATTTAGAAAAAATAAGTATTTGTTATTATTTAATTATATTCCATTTTGTAACATACAATTAAAACAAATTCATAATCCAAATTCAAAAATCATTGAATTTATAAAAACATATATCCCTAATTATGTAATAAATATAAATTGTGTTATAATCAAATTCATACATTTAAAATATATACTCCAACAGCAGAAGTTATTCCAATGATATAAATATTGAAAATCTCATTATTTATTTATTAAAATTAAAATAAATAAACCTATAACATATAAATATACAAATAAATTGTTGCTTATACATAATAAATAAAATATATTCATTCTGTTTCTATAATGTAATCATACATAAGTTGGAATATTTTAAATACATTTAAACATCTAAATAAATCAACAATTTATTAACAATAACATTTTAGTTTTCAACATTCACAAAAACATAAACATATTATGAAATGTTCAATGAAACAATTTATATTTGAAAACTGCATTAATTAAAAATATGTGATAAAACTATTTTTAAAATTGTTTTCATTATTAAATTTAAATGTTTTAATTAAAATGTTTTAACATTTCCAATGAAATACAGTTTTCATTTAATATAAGGTATCAATACATCAAAATAAATATGAAATATTATTTATGAAAATTACTAATTTAACAAAAAATTATTACTTTTTCAATATTAATTTGCATATCATTAAAACAGTATCATTACATTCAAATTAAAATATTCACTATTTCCCCACCCTTAGTCCCTAAAATCCAGCACCCGGCTACTAAAAAATGTATATTCATTATTTTTATACATTAGTACAACTTAAAATAGAAATTAAAAAAATTACATAATTAAGAAATCAGCTTACTAATCACACAAATTAAAAATAATAAACACATAAAATCAAACACTAACAAATATTCTTGACACAATATTTATATATCACAATATTTTTAATTCAATATTTTGACCAAACACCTTAGAAATTTTACAGATTTTTTAAATTCATTTTCAAGAATGGTGAAGGATTAGTGTACATATTTCATATATTTGCATGCCCCTTTGTGAAGGACTCGTAACAACTAAGAAAATTTATAACAAACCTGAGAAAACCAGCAAAGTTATAACTTTTTGTCTATTCTCAAACTTTTGAAGTGCTATTTCCACCATTTATGTAGTCTGCACATCTAAATTTTAACATACAAAATAGAGGTATGTGGTGCAATTAGTTCAAGAACTCTGCAAACACTTTTTTTGAGCATCTAAGGGAAGCGATTTTTTCAAATGGAAAAAGGAGTTTGCCTATTATAAAAAGAGCAAAAAGAGGTATGTGCATTTGTGCAAGAACCCTCACTTTGCAACTGTGGTTTTCTGCATGGTGGACACACCAAAGAGGTAGGGCTGGGTCTGACAGGAGAATGTCTGCATTACTATGAAAATGTTACTTCCCCAAAGCACCCGTCTGTTAGCTTTTTTAATTTCCCAAACATGAGCACTCTCTCAGAGCAATACTGACACAAGGTGCAATTCATCAGGATTCCACATACTAAACAAGGACCAGCAAGTGCTAGAGGATTTGCTGTATATATGCCATGACAGAAGTGGCTCCTAACCCCTGAAAGGAGCTGACCCTGTACTCTCAGTCAGACCTCAAATCAATGGGGATGGGAGAACTGCTGTCACTTGCGGCTCATTGGAACCACACCCCGTACTACAATGAGTAATGGAATGCACTGCAGCCAGACTGTGCTAGTTCCTCAAAGCAAGCATGGCTGTATGTCAGAAAATCGTGAACAAAAATATCACAGAAATATTGTGCTCATCTGGTGTAGATTTTGTATTCTTCACAATAGTGAGGGGGTGTTTTTGTAAACCTTACTTAACGCACAATATTTCTGTCAGACTATATTTTGTTTGGGATACTCTTTAACAAACCCCTGAGGCTTACTTGGCTCCATGTTCTCAAGCAATGCAAGGGTTCTTGCATGTACTTGAAGCCTAGCAGGAATAATTAAACCCAACACTCATTGGAATTCAGTTTGTAGAAAACGTGGGAATTAGAGCTTGTGTCCCTTCAGTGTCTGTGACCAATCGCTGAACATTGCTATTTGGACCTGGGAATTCTCTTGGATATATAGCAAAACTCATCAAAACAATAGCTTCCTATACAATTCTAATGCACACAAGTATTATGTTTTTTTAGCAACGTCATATTTATTCTTGCAACATTTTTTGGAATATTGATGAATGTTTGTTCATATTACATTTTGAGAGACTAGTACTCTGCGAGCCACAGTGAAGGCACCCAAATGCAATGCACAGAGCTCTCTGAACTACTTAAGAAAGGAAGGTATTTAGGCCCATATTGATACTTTTTGCCACAAAACTGCGCTAATGCAGTTTTGCGGCAAGAAGTTTAGCACCGGCTTGAGTCATTTCACAATGCTAGCTGGGCACCGTATTTAATGAATGGCGCAAACTGGTGCTAAACTCGGGCTAGCATCTTAAAAAAAGACACTAGCCGGGTGGGGTGGTTCTAAGAGAAGGAGGGGGTTGTGCATCAGAAAATGACGCTAGCCTGGTTAGAGGCAAAAAAAAACACCAAAAACATGACTCCTGTCTTCGGAAAGACAGGACTCATGCCCGCCACCCCAATGGCCAGCACAGGGGACAAGTGTCCCCTGGGCATGGCCATTGCACTCTGTACCATGCAGGAGGTCCCAGGTTAGGGCCCCCGATGGCAAAAAAATATAGAAAAAAATACTTACCTAGACTTACTTGGGATCAGATCCGCCATCCTCCAGTGCCCCTCTGCTGGGGTGGAGGTGTTCCTGGGGCTTATGGGGGGCACCTGTGGACCATTCTATGGTGTTTAACTTTGGAAATGGGTCCACAGGTCCCCTAATGCCTGGTCTGACCCAGGCATTAAATAATGCTACTAAGCAGGCTTATCCCATTATTTATCCCCTCCTCCCACCCGTGCGTCATTTTATCATGGAGGGATAAATATTGGGCTATGGGTATAGCACCATTTTTTGGATGGGAACGCCTACCTTGCATCTTATTGATGCAAGGTAGGTTTCCTCATCCAAAAAATGGTGCAAACTCTTACATTTTGTCTAATGTCAAAATAAAAATATGTAGTTAGAATTGCACTGAATTTGTGAAAAAAATGAGCAAATGCGGCACAAAAAAAGTATAAATATGGGTCTTGGTATTACCCATATTGGCTATTTCCTCAAAACTGCAGGCCTAATTTTAGTGAATTTCATCCTGCTGATTAAAACACCAAGGAGCATATTTAAGAAAAGTGGTTCTGCCTATAGCGCAGCACCACTTTTCTTGCGCCTCTTAGCGCACCCCAATGCTACCATTTGTGCGCAATATTTAAAAGACGGTGCACCGTGGCGGTAGTTAGGGGACTAGTGGCAGATTTTTTGACGCTAGTCTGGAGCTTTGCAGGATTGACGTCAAACATTTCGACACTAATACTGTAAAGCTCATTGAGGCCCACTGTAATCAATGGTGTGCCTCCTTTTAACACTTGCTCTGAGCAGGCATTAAAAGTGCCAAAAGAAATGATGCAAAGAAATCTGTTAGATTTCTTTGTGACATTTTTTCGGCCCCCATAACGGGGGAACGCCCCCTTTGCATACATTATGCCTGGCGCAGGCATAACATAGCACAAAGAGTTACAAAGTGGTGCAATGCATGCATTGCACCAGTTTGTAAATATAGCACAGGGATTTTGGCCTCTTTGGGCCACATTAGCGTTAAAATAAATGACACTAATGTCTCACAAAGGAGGCGCAAGGGGCTCTTAAATATGCCCCCAATGCCCTGGCCTTCACTCTGAGCTGCGATATTTAGATGTGGTAAAACCGCAGTTTTGCGTCAAATAGTTTAGCGCTGACTAGCGCCATTTTTTAATGGCACCCGGGCATCATATTTAAACTACGACACTCGGTGGCGCTAAACAGGTTAGAGTCAAAATTTCTGATGTTAACCATTGAGCCTTGTCGTAAGGTAAAATTACGTTAACACCAGAAAAATGACTCTAACCTGTTTTACGACATGTAAACATGTCACAAAATGGAAATGCACCATTTTACCTGCATTAGCTTCAAATACGGACGCTAACGGAGAAAATAGTGCAAAGGAGAGGCAAAATGGAGCCAGAAAGCCAGGAGAGACCCCAGGGGAACCCCAATCAACCAGGAACCAGCCAGGAGGACACAGACAAGACCCTGGGGAGGGAGAAGAAAAAGAGAAAGTGTTGTTTCAGTGCGGATGAGCACGAAATACTGGTGAGAGAGGTGACGGAGCATCAACATCAACTCTTCATCACCTCCAAATTGCCAATGGGCAGGCGAGAGGCAATCTGACGGCAGATAGTAGACAAGATTAACAGTGTGGCAGAGGTGAGGAGAACCATAACAGAGTACAAGAAGCACTGGCATGATTGTTAGCGAAGGACAAAGGAAAAAATGGCAAGGAACAGAAAGGCAGCACTGCAAACGGGAGGTGGTAGTCCAGCACCACAAGAGGACTTGGACGAGATGGAGGAGATGGTTTCAGAGGTCATCTCAGAGGAACTGGTCACTGGAATCGCAGGACAGGACAGTGCAGACTACCAGGAAACACCACAAATGCAGGGTAAGTTGCATGGGGGAAATTAATGCTAAGTTGTCAAGTGCAAGAAGGGGGAGGCACATAGGACACACACAATGCATGTCTAGGGAGCGCCGAGGGACACATTGCACATGAAGCAAGTTGCACCATGCTGACGTAAGCTACACATGTACCTACACCTTGGTAGCGTCATGCACTACAACACATACATAACCTGGACATATGTCAATCATCAGGCCTAAATACCTACATGTACAAATGCAGCACATGGGATGGATGACATGTATACTGACTGTGCCTCTGGTTGTGTCATCACAACATCCCTTGCATATAGTCATATTAACCCTTCCAACACGACCAAGACTTCAGATACTAGGTAGTCAGTCAATACCATTCCTGGGGTTACGTCATGGTGGTGTCCCTTGCAGTAACACCTTGCAACTGCCTTGCCTCATTGCCCAAACACATGTGTGCTGCACCTCACAACACACAATTCATTGTAACCGTCCCAACAGTACCCAAACATGTGCCGGTAACAACACCACCCCACACATTGACAACACATCCACATAAGGCAGCCACCACCCCATCATGCAGCGAGCATTCCCCCTAGGTGCAGGGAAAAATAATCTGAGCAGGCGCTGGGGGAATAGCAGGCTGATCCTGTGTCACTGAAAACATGGCACTAACTAGACCAACTAAACTGGTGTAGTGTGGAACCACACATCTTGGTGCTGAACAGAAAATATGTACCACAGATAGCAAACTGTAGATCACAACAGTTACAGGCCGAGCCCACAACTACACTTGACACACAACCATATGAAACACATAGGAATGGGGAAATAAACACACACATACAACACAGGGTGTATGACTCTGAACATAATGGTGTATGATTCCACATTGACGGACGGTGGATGGTGCATGGGCAAGTCTGGTGTTGCTAAGACTGCCGGTGCGTTGGCAGTATGACTTACACGTTGGGATGGCGGGTGGAAATCTGCCTTCTCATGGTAGCTCTGTGGGGCACTTAGCACCACATTGTTGATAGAACAAAAAGAGTCAGTGCCAGTCTTGGGGTGCATTGGGTGTGACAGGACATGCTGCACTTAGCCCTGCAAATCAGGCAGTAGAAAAGGCAAAGGGGCAGGGCCTGGGACCCCCTGCTGGTGCACCCAGGGGCACACCACACCATATCACCACCAACCTTTGCATGGGGGTTTCATCGCCATGCAAAGGCTGGCGGAAAAGCGGGAACAGACCTGGAAGGGAGTGTTGATCATAATACAAGACAGGTGGCGTTGCCAGTCTGTAAGCTGCTGGAAACCTTCCAGTGCCAGGCCATTGACTCATGGGGCATTCCCCATTGACAACATGTGCCAGTACCACCTGCGCTGTTGGGGGTGGTCATGTAGACAATGGCAGTCATGTGGTCATGGGACTGCCGCACTTATAATGAGGGACCAGTATGACTACCTGCCAAATCACCATCAAACAAGCTAGAGGCCCTGACCTAAGTTCAAATCCAGTTAACTGGCTATGTCCATGAACTAAGTTGCCGTCAGGCACTGTCATATACAAAATGATGTACACAGCAAAAAATGATACCTATGCTGGCCATCCCTAGATCTACCCCTGTGCCTGTGTCAAATTAGCTGCACTGCCACAATGCCGCATCTCTTGCATCATAGTGCAAGGATGGCTGCATTGAGGGGGGGTATAGTTGCGTAGGAAGGCGTGCATTCTTGCACAGACAGAAGATGAAATGGAAATCTGCTAGGTCTATGTGTGCTGTGCAATGTAGCACACTTACACATACATCAACATGAGGAGCTATAAAAAAACAACAACAGCATAGTGTCCTGGCAATGCCATCCCTGAGGTGGTGCAAGGTTTCAGTACCGCATGGGTGTATGTGAAACATGTAAGACTGGGACAGGGGCATATTGCCATGTGTGGTGCTGTGGCTTGACCACTGCAACACCCATTGCAAGGCCCTACCATGCAAATGGATGCATGGGGAGGGTAGACAATAACAAGATGGTGTCAAGCCATAAAAAGGATATACATTACATCTAGTAGATTTGACGCAGCCAATTGCGCCACTTGAGCTGCCCCTCATGTGGCACACATGTGGGGCAAAGGGCTGATAGACAGCAAACATGATGTACAGGTACACTGTTTGGGAAGTAAGATGACAATAAACCTCAAAAAGCAAGTTAGTGACGTGACATGCCAACTGCCACAACACAGAAAGATTCATTTTACACCACCTCATTTCAGAGGATGATGCTCTCCTGCTGATCTGCCTGTCCTGGAGTTCCCAGATGACCTGGATGACCAGCTGACAACCATCAGCCAAGAGACCCTCCAAGAATTCCTCGTATCCCTTCAGACACCACCTCAAGTCGCAAGGAGGACAAATCATGTAGCAGCCATCCCAGAAGCCCTACCCAACACCCCAATAGTACGACCTGCCAGTACCAACACAGCTAAGGACTCCGAGGACCCATGGACCAGCTTTGAGAGGACAGTGGTAGGAGTCCAGCGGGAGCTGGCCAAGAAGGTGCAGGTGGGGATGGAGACTGTGGCAGCCAGCCTAGAGGGTATGCACATGTGCTTCGTCATGGCCAATGAGCAGGCTGCAGCCAAATGAGGCACACACCCCCCACTGCATGGAGTCCAGCAGTGTCTGAGGGACCTAGCTGCTGCCATGAGGGAGAGGCCACAACAACTGCCCTCCCAAACTGGGAGCAGTGTGCTTGAAAACAAGATGGACTCCATGCACCAGAAACTGGCCTCCCTCAGGGCAGGCTTGGCTGCCTACCACCGGGATGTTGCTGCTACCCTAAAAAATCAACAATTCCTCCTTGCTACAGTGATGCCATATGTAGTATCACAAATGGCAGCTGCTGGGAATTGGGGCTCCACATGTCCAACCACTGAAGTGTGTGTGGCCCCCTCTTCCTCCCCACCACCACTATCAAGGGGAGAGGAGATACCACACACATCAGAGGATGAAGATGTGGAACAGATCATCTTCACCCGTGACAGTTCCCGGTAGCTCCATCCCATGCCACATGGGCAGTGTTTTCCTTTTTCCTGTGCTTGAAATCCTGCCGGTGTTAGCACAGTTGGATACGTGCACTCTTCAAAGACACACTGTTGACATGTCTGCAATGGACTGTCATTGTATCTCACCTATGAATTGGCAAATCATGTTCCTCCGCACTTAACAGCACTTCACCCAAGCATGTCCAATGACATGTCCCTTAACCCTGTACTTGTGTTGTGTCACAATTGTATGGATTTCACAAATGGGGTCCCTGACCTGGACATTGTACATATTGCACTACGACACTTGTAAATAAACACATCTTACACAAACAGGATGCCTTTGTGTGTTGTGACACATCTACTATGCTTAGGAATTGTGTAACCATGTTATTAGTCGCAGAGTGTCAGTACAAGAGTGCAGGAATATGGGGGCACATCTCTACACACAAGGTTCCTACATGATAAATGCCAATGTTGGTCTTATCCCCTACAAGCAGTTCACTGAGTATGTCAAAAATGTAGAACACATGTATGCTCCACTCTCTACATATGGCAGGAATGGCTGTGAAACAGTTCTCAGGCAATATTGTCAGCTGGGAGTACCAGTAGAACACATTGGTGTGAAACAGAGGTACCTAACCTCATTAGTGATTGGCACTGCTCACTTTTTCAGGATAGAGTTCAAATGAAGGCTGTTGTCAGATGTGCCACAGTCCCCAACATTCCTACATTGACAGCTGAATTACCACACCTACCTGTCCAATACAAAGTTAACCTAGTCACCTTGAGTGGTGGGAACACTGGATGGCAGATGCATGGACAATTAGATGTATTGTCAATGTGACAGCTCAGTTGTCAATAGGTGATGCACATGTCAAAAGAGGTATTTGGAGGCAGAACGGAATTGCTAGACCAATACACAATTTGCACTGTGCACTCATGGGAAGTCCCTGAGACACTATCATTTCACACAAAATGTAAGGAAGTAAGGAATTTTTTTATTAAGTAATAAACTGAAATAAATAATTATTAAAACCTACCCTAACCTCAACTAACCTATTCTAACTATACCTAACCAACAACTAAAGCTAACTATCCTATGATAAACTTACCTAACACATTTAACACCACACTATAAACATTGCCCCTCAACCCCCTTAACTTACAGGACAGAGGCAGGACAACATATACTAATACTACACATATCCTTACTAAACTAAACAATTATATATTATTTGTATTTTTTATTATTTTTTATTATTAAGCACATAGATACCCCAACATGACCTCCCACCCACCCATCCACCAATTAACACGTAATAAGTAAAAACCCACCCCCCCAAATCCACTTAACCTAACTAAACTACATGCCTACACTAACCTAACACTATCCCCCTAAACTTGCAATAAAATATAACTTAAAAGCAGAAGGGAGGGGACAGAACTTTGGGATGGCAGTTCAGAAGTCTTTCAGAGTTTTGCCTTCTTCAGCTTTTTCTTAATGAACTTCAGCCGCTTGTTGTTGGTGGCCACCTCCATTTCTAAACTGTCCTGACACGTCAGGGCCAGGGAAACTTCCCTCCTCAGATCCTGCAATAATTGCATGTCCTTGGCAGCAGGAGGTGTGGGCTGTTGCACTGTTGTTGACGACAAAATAGTTGCAGATGAGGCAGTGGGAGTGGTGACAGATGTGCCCCCTGCACTGCTGAGGTGCTCTGTGTCTCCGGGGCCTTGCTTGACACTGTGGGGACCCCTTGTGGGAATGTCCACCATTCACCGTTGCCCTCTCAGCACAGTAGCTGTGAGCCATTCAACAGTAGCCAGATTCCACTGCCAGGATATGTGGTGGTACCTCACTGCCCTCTTTTGGAATGCCCCTAGCTCGTCATTGGTCATGTTGACAGCTGTGAAATGGAGTCAGGCAACCATCAGTGCCAGCATTGTGTGGAGTCTGTACATATTAACAGCTCACACCGCTACATCTAATTCAACATGCACTCCAACTCGCATTCCAGAAAAGACAACGGCCCTGATAATTGTGACGATAACGCTGCCTTAGCATCATTTTATTGTCACTAACGTGAAGCAAAACGCAAACACTGAACCAGACACATGGAAGTGTGCATTGCTTTTCCATTATATATAATAATGCAAAGGTAGTGCAAATTTGACATAGATCAGGCCCATTATTCCTCATCATCTGTGTCTATTTACAACCATACACCAGGAACTTGGACATGTTAATGGAGGATGGGATGCTGTTGACAACCATAAGGGGTCAGAATGGATAGGTACACATGCAATCCTGATCAATATGACTGTCACCTACACTGTGATCATCACATCTACCTACAAGTGAGTCCAAGAGCAGATGGCCATGCAATCCATCATCTCAACTGTCCTGGTCATTCACCAAGGCATGCCCACTCACACATGGAGTCAAGGAGTGGACCATATGTTAGGAGGGCTGACAACTAGGAAGCTGGTATCCATAGGACCATCACATATACAGTCATGTGTCCAGGTATAGACACCCATCAGTACCTGATCTGCCACTACTATTCTTTACACACCCATTTCCACGAGCACAAGTTTGGCCTTGACCTGCATGCAAGCCAATTACATACCACATCATTGTGACATGCATAGAGTGCAAAAGATGGAGTGCCATGCTGGGGGACAATTGCCAGCCCATTCTTCCATCTTTGTGACAATACAGTGATGCACCAAATTGGGTTCAATATGTGTTGTGAGAATCATGGAGTGTGCCACTACCAAAATTCTGACAGCTTTGCACTCTGTCATTGATAGCCACATATGGCCCTACATGTGGCTAGTCATTACCTTGTGAACCTTGTGCCATTGTACACCACGTGCCTCACAAGATGTGACCTTCTGGTGGTGCAAGGGGATCCATTAAAAGAGCCATGATGTCAGCATCCAGCCTACTTTGATATCTGATCATTGGACACCTGCCATTGCATTCAACACACAGGACTCACTCACACAAAACCCTGGATTACTTCACAGGATACACATCATCACACTTACTGGATGCATCTGGGTCCTCGAATTATGCCACTTCAGCAATTGTGTAGGGGGGAGGTCCACCTGTAAGCCATGAATGGAAAACCATGCTTAATGTCATATCACAGTCTCTGCAAGTGGACAACAAATTTCAGTGTGATCTAGTTGAGAGGAGTGAGCTGGTTATCCTAGTGGAAAACAGTGCAACGACACACCACTATGATCACACAATGACACAGACACTCAGATGAGTAAGAGCCACACATCTGAACACTAACACTGGGCCAGAGACTCATGTAGTACTACACCCTGCAACAACCATATGTGGGCTATCTATAGAAGACGGAACAACATGGTATAAGGGGGAGTTGTGGAAACAAACATGACACTAGCCTGGCGCTTGCAAGACATATGACTCAGGGACTCAAGCCTGTCCTGCAAGGCACCCATAGGCGCTTTGTGATAGACATGTGGTTCAATTTCAAGTCTGCAATGATCATGCGTTCATTATTCCATGACTGATGTTGCAAAGTTGTCTAATGGTATCAAATGGCCCATATACATTGCCCCCTAAGGCCGGTAAGCCCCTTTTTCTAACATAATGGCAGGGGCAGGGGTCATGTGCGTTAAATGTTAACAAACTTGCACTATACACGCATTGCCATACTTTGTTGACACAATCCAGGGAAAATATGGTAAGGCGATGCCTTGGCATTTCATACATGACACTATGCCGGGGCACAGGTTTCGCCATGGCCTCTGAAATGTGTTCCTTTGTGATGGCTGTGCAGGACTCACCAAACATCTGACCTGCATTGGTATCATGGTTGGACATGTGAACTCCGGGCCTAGACTGGCGCACATACACTTAATTCTGGTTGCATACAACCTGTCCACAAGCATTACATACAGCACCCCAACTCATCTGTTACTGTCATTCAAGAGCAGTGAAAAGTAAATAGTATGCCAATGGGAGGCTCACCAACAGGTCCGCTAATCTCTACACCAAGGTGATAAAGCAGATCCTGCTCCTTGGCCACCAGATCTGCCCAGCGATGCTTGAGCTGGTGCTCATTCCTGCCACTCTGGTAGACTCTCTTCAGGTGGTGGAGCACCTTGCCCCACTGCAGCCGCCTGGCCTCTGTCCGGGAACCTCGGATGATCCAGCCACCCATCTCGAGCATCATGGGAAGGTAGTGGCATACCAGCCAAGAAAATCCACCCAACTCCTCCTCTGACATCTTCGTCAGCCTCACCCAGCCTGACATGTTTGAAATGGTCAAAGTAGACCACAAATAATGAGATAAAAAAGAAAAGAAATGGAAACTTAACCCCACTAATTAATCCCAACTATCCCAAATGCTAAGCTACCCCAGACAAACACCCCACAGTACAAATACAAATTTTGACAATAAACACACAAAATCACAACAACTGGGACAAAATGTTCACAAATAATGACAGGACACGACAGGAGGGACACCACAAACTGCAATCAACAACCAAGACACAACCACCAGCTCCAAAACACAATCACACATTCAGAAAGACACACACTGTAAAGAGAAAGTGAAACTACACCCACTGTACCATGCTTGTAGACAGAATTTCCTTATAGATCACTTCCTGTCCCCATGCATCAAATTTTTCAGTTGTGCGTGTATTTATTTGACGCATTTGACATTTGCTTAGTTTTTTTTAGATGCATAACGCATGTGCGTCGTTTCTATAGATGCATGATGGTTATGCGTCGATTACACTGAAGGCAGCATTGAGAGGTGTGCAAAGGTTAAATTGATCCTAAGGGCCCATGTGTCATTGACTTTGCATTTGCGGATGTTTTAGATGCATTTGTGTCACATTTGTTTACTCAATTCCTGATTGCGTGGTTTTGTCCTTAGATGCACCCTGAATCAACATACATATGACATGGGCTGTGCTGCAGTATGACATTTTGGGTATGGCCACATGTGGTAGTCCATGCCACAATGTGACAAGGGTGTGATTGGTCTGTTCCACCAATGTGTGTGTTACAGACTCAACAGCATGCAAATTGTTGCACGTCGTGCATATATGTGAATGTGTGACCACAGTGCATCCACATATGTTTGGCATTCAGTTCAATGCAATAGTTCTGATTTGTGATTGTGTAATGTGTTTTTGTCTGTGATGTGTCATGTCATGCAGAGCATAATATTTGAAGCTACAAATAACAAGTCAGGCATTGTTGATGATGGGTGAACCATTGCTACCTAGGAATAATTACCCGACAACTTTCTCCATATATAGATTTTGAGTTTATGGAGACTTGTGTGAATCCTGCATATTTGTCTGACATGTGTACATCTTTGGTACATAGTGTGTATGACAAACTCTGCCCACATTCCACCCAGAATATATTTTGATTAAAAAAGTTTGATTGAACTTGTTGCAATTATAAATGGTTGTTGGTTTTTGGTGGTGGACTTACAGCCATAGCTGCATATGGTCTCACCCATGCTGATGTGTATTCCACTGACGCGTCCATTCAATGGGTGAGGTCATGTGTACCCTGTGTCAGGATTGTGCCCCATGGCACTGGCAGGACAGATTATCATGGATGTACTACGCAGGCCTAACTTCTACCATTGGTTGTTATACCTGGGCAAATTATGATGACCATTGTAACTAATGATGTCCCCCTCTTGTCACACATGTTCCATGCAGCTATTGCAATTCTCACACTGAGTTGCGACAATGTTCATTAAAACATGACTTAATTTCTATTTATTGACATCCACTTCCTTGTGTTGGCCCCTGGCATACATCCTATTTGGATATGATGTAGTTGTGTCTGATGACCTATTATCTTATAAGTTGGCAACGTGGATGTACAAAATATGTAGTGGTCCATAGTTTGTGTCATTCAGTTGTCACATACCAGTGATGAGTTTGTTAATGATGTGTGTGATGGTGGCAATAAAATCTTACACATCACAAATGATGTTGCAATAGTACTTGCCAGATTCCTGTTTGTAACATGATCACTGACCTTTGACTCACATTCCTATACTATGTGTAGTGGAGATTAAAAAGACCAAAGCAGGATTGGTTGTCTTAGTGAAGTGTTTATTTACAAAATTGACAAGGTGAAATCAGTGGTTCTTAAGAGTAAAAGTTGTCAACTATGTGCTGTCTCTGCCTTACTCCAGCAGATGTGTTGTGCTGTTCCCGCTCCATATCATCACCACCATCCTCCACAGGCAGGTCATCTACCTGGTCATACATCGGGACATTCATCCACACACATATGTTGTGCATGATAGCACATGTTAGGATCATTTTACAGACAATGTGTGGGGCATATAGAAAGCTGCCTCCTGTGAGGTCCAGGCACCTCAGTCTTGTCTTCAGTATGCCAAATGTCCTTTCCAGGATATTGCGTGTCTTACGGTGTCCCTCATTGTATGCACGCTCTGCTGCTGTGCTTGGGTTTGCAAATTGGGTCATCATCCACGGCTGTGTACCATAACCTGATCCCCGGAAAGAAGGTGTAAGTTGTTGTTTAGGCTTGCAACTGGTTTGTCATGTAGCATGGCAGCTGTTATTTTGATTTGGTTGTGTCTCATACATGTTTGTGGTATGGTCTGAGTTCCTGGCCTTTTGCAAAGTTTCTTAGCACTGTGTTGTTGAACATGACAATCTTGGGTATTGGCTCTAGGACCTGGGACATATATTTTGTATTCCTAACTGATGCTCAGAATGAATGTACCATGTGTTGTGAGGCGAACCTTTGTATCAGTGTGCTATCACTAGGGGGGACATGACATATCCTCACAAATCAATGGAGTCAGATGTGGTGACAAATGGTAGCCCTACTGAGCCTGGACATCCCAGCCATTTTTACATGTGTCATTACAGTTTAAGTGCAACACTTAGGCCCAATACACAACACAGCACCAACATTGACAGCACTGTGGTGCGACATTTGGACTATGGAGGAATGCACCATGTGTGACATGTTGCTAGGCAACCCTTTGTTGTCACCTTCACTGACGCCTAATAGGCAGCTGTGCACCACTACTACCAACCTTGCACCAGGATGCTTGGCTAGCAGCCCTGTGGAGATGGATGTATCTATGCAGGTAGGGACACCGTCCTATATATATACATTTTCGATGGCCAATTGGCTGTTTCTGTGTGTGCAGTAGTATGCGGCATGCATAGGTGGCACATTCATATGAGGTCAAATCACAGTTTATTTCCTTATTGCAACTTGCAAACGGCACCCCTGGGGTGGTGTTTGATGTTGGCAATGCCTCAGGTTTTAGGTGACACCTACATCTGTGTCAGCATCATAATGTTATGTATCTTGTGGTGACAGATCTGCAGCCTCACACATTGCAAGCCCCTTCCACGCTAAGTGCTGCGTGGGAGGGTGATTGATTTCCAATGTGGCTTCAAGTCACAAAATAGTGGTCATCCGCCAACTTCTACATTCAGTGCAGGCCATGACAAGGTCATTGGGGGGTCTTACATAGGCCCCTTAGTGATCCTGAGTGGCGGCTGATGTTTGTTCCAGCCATCAGGTGTCCAAGGGTGTGTATCCAATTGTTTTAGGATGATCAACATCACTACCAGTGTCTCTCCTCTCTTCCAAAACATGATTCAGCATTTATACTGTCCACACATGCACAGTGCAGGCTATGGGATGGAGCTCAGCTACTTAGCAAATGTGTCCCGTAGTACAGTGCATGTAAGGTCAGAGATGTCCCATTTACTCCTACAGAGTCCCACTATGGCATCCATGATATGCACTGTCTAACAGTGACTCTACCCCATGGTGGGCCATTCATTGTTTACAGTACAGATAAGTTGGTGTTTTGGGTCAGTAAGTGGTGCATGTGAGGTGGCACTGCAGTATGTGTGGTGCCACTTATCAGAAATCTGGCACATGGTATGTGATCAGCATTGATGTATTCCTATGTGTGTGACCCAATGAATAAGGCAGTTGTATATGCACACTACAGGTAAGTCAGGTATGTGTTGATGAGTTGTAGTTGGTATTAGCACCAGTTGTCTGGCATGTGATGTTTGTTCTGGCATAGACTTGCACAGCATGATTTGAGTGATCTGTGCCTATGTGTGACTTACGTTACATGAGCATGGTGTATGCCATTTACATTGCTGTGCTATTCTTTGTTTGGTGTACTGTGTGTGTGAAGTGTACATAATTAGCAACTTGTGGGTACTTGTAGTGGTTTGTGTACATCTTTTGTTTGCAATGGGTACATATCTGCACCTGTCCTTCATGTGGTGTGCCTGTCAATTTGTGGGTGTGTTACGTACATATGGGTGTATGTGTTTGTGGTGCACACTGATTGTGTACTGCAGCATGGTGCATATGTGTTGTTACCTGCACATCTGTGTTACCCTGGCCATGTGTTTTTGGAGTGGTGTATGTCTTGTGTGTCACTGTTGGTGTGTTGTGTGTAAATTGTAAATAGGTTTGTTGACTTATCCACAAGTAGGCCATTTCCATATTGTCCATCCTAGAAGTGTTTGTTAATCCTGCTGTGCCGGAAAATGTAGGGGCATGTACACTCCCAAGATACTTGGCCAAAATGTTTGTGAATAGTCCCCGATGGTCCACTATGGCCTGCACATTTATGGAATGCGTGTGTTTGTGATTCCGGTATAGATGCTCTGTTGCTGCAGGTAGAACAATTCGGGCATTGGTGCAGTCAATTGCACCGAGCACATGCAGGAAGCCATCAAATTGATAGAAGCCCTGTTTTATCTCCTGCTGCTTTTGCTGGGTGTTGGGGAAGCTGATGTGGTGGGGTGTCAGAGAGATAATTGCGTCTAACACCTTTGGCAGTAACACAGAGAATGACGGGTATGACACACCAGCAACCAGGGCACCTGCCGGACAGCTAGCAGCTTTGTCACAGATGATATATTGTGTGGGGTCCGCAGGCTGGCTGTGATCTGTGGCTCAATGTGCTGCAGCAGGTGTAGTATGGCTTGCCGGTTGAGTCTGTATATCCTTATTATGCCTTGCTCCCTGAGGCCAAGGAGGGTTGTCCTGTTTCAGAATATTCTCTCCTGCCTTCTGCGTTACCTTTGTGGGCCACGTTGTAGTAGTGGTGGTTGCTGTTGTTGTTGCTGTCCTCTACATCGTCTCGCAAGCTGGAGCAGTAGCACTTCCATCCTGTCCTGTAGGTTAGTGATGATGCATCTGTGAGTTTTCTTTAAGTAGTGGTGTGGGGCCTCATTTTAATGCCTGGTCTGAGCCAGACGTTAAAATTTGGCATAAATCGGAGTTAACTTCATTTTTTTGGGTCCACCTCCCACCTGTGCATCATTTTTGCCTGGGTGGATTAATATGGCGCTAGGGGCTTAGAGACATGTATTGGACAGGCATCTCATTGATGCAAGGAGGTTTCACGCATCTAATAAATTACGTTAACTCCAATATTTTGACGCTAGATGTGTCTAGCGTCAAAATATAAATATGGAGCTAAGTTTGCTCTGAATTAGTGTCAAAATAAATGATGCTAATTCAGCGCAAAACAAGTATAAATCTGGGCCGAAGTCTTGAAACATATGGTCCTGATATAGTAAAGGGCTGGTTGCAAAAAGTTGTTTAAAATTCCATATCAACTTTTTTGCTGGCATTCTTTACTTTTATAAGGCAATTTATGTAATAATAAGTTGCATTGCTAAAACTTTGAGACACAGGCAGTAGAAGAATGACCTGCATTATGAAAAATATTGAAGCAGGTCACTATTCGCAACTCCCTGGGTTTGACTGAGAACACAGGGATAGTGGAGTGCAAGGAACAGCAGACCCTGGCTAGGGTGACCAGATCTTTAGAACCAAAAATGGGGATATTTTGCAGAAATAGAAGAAGGACTACAATTTTACATCAACAGAGCGTCACAGAATGACAGTGATCACCTACATAGGATCACAGAAGAGACACTATGAAAAGAAATCAAATGTAATTTTTAAAACCAACATCATACCTGTTAATTAAATTGCTTACTTATAACAGATGGTAACTAGCACAACTACAGAAGACTTAAACAGTGCATCTCCCTGTTTTCAGTCAACCCCCTCTAAAAACCAGGAGATGAGCCAAATTTACGGAAATCTGCTGGGACAGCTGGTAAAAAAAACGGGACTGTCCCAGCAAATCCTGGAAGCATGGTCACCTTAACCATGGCCCATATTTACTAAAGAGATTTCTATAGACACAAAATGGATTAAACCCATTGATACATCTGGTCACATATCCTTGTGTTTGCATTTCTACAAAATAAAATTCCTTTTTTTCAGCAGCCAATGCTCCTTAGGTGAACTGGTGCTGCTTTAAAAACTTCTTTTGTTTGGAAAGGCATTCTGGGAGAAGGCAGTGGTACCCAGGCCCACTTCCTCTAAGCCAAAGGTTGCCTCCCACGATTCACAAAGTGAAGGGTATCCCAGGTGAACAGCTTCCTTTTTGAAAATCATTTGCCAGCTCCTTTAAGGTGTCAGTAACTAGTTAATGGTTTCTTGGTCCCTCCTAATTGCTATGCGGAATTGATCACAAAATGGGTTTAGTGCATTGAACATAACATTTTTCCCTTCATAAGTCAATGGTTTTTATTTTAGTACATCAGCCCCATAGACCAAAGATTTTAATTATATTTTGTAAGTTTGCGCCACTTTTGCGTAAAAAAATTATGCAAGTGAGGCACTAAAAAAGTATAAATATGGGCCTTAGATTTCCTCATAGCACTGTGAACTTGCTGACTTTAGAGCCTTGACCTATGCATCTGATAGCATTGAATCAGAATGAGTTTTTAGAACTTTATGTACTAAGGGGCATATTTATAATGCCCTAGCGCCACCTTGCGCCACATTAATGTTATTATTTTTAACATTAATGTGGCCCAACGAGGCCGAAATCCCTGCTCCGTATTTGCAGAGTGGTGCAATGCATGCATTGCGCCACTCTGTCATCTTTTGCGCTACATTATGCCTGCGCCAGGCATAAAGTATGCAAAGGGGGTGTTCCTCCGTTAGGGTAGCCGGCAAAATGGCTTAAGGAAATCTATGAGATTTCCTTGCGCCATTTTTTATGGCACTATTAACGCCTCCTCAGGTGCAGGCGTTAAAAGGGGGCTTCCATTCTTTAGAATGGGGCCCTATGTATTCTGCAGGAGTAGCACCCTTATTTTGGCACTACTCCTGCGGAGTACAACAATAGCGTCATGAGAAATTATGCTATTGCCCCCTACCCTGCGCCAGGGTGCGCCGTATTTTAAATACGGCACACACATGGTGGCGTAGGGGAATGCTAAGGGACACAGGGTAAGTGGTGCTGCACTAGGTGCAGTACCACTTTCCATAAATCTGCCCCCAAATATTTAGGTATGGAAGTTTTTTGCAAAAATATTTTCAGGATTTGCAGTAATCCAAGATTGATAAATGAGATATATGGTTTACAGGCTGAGTTTAAGTAGTTAGGAGAGTTATTAAAATATGCTTTCATATAACTGCATTAAGAAGTGAATAGTGGACATTGTGAGTGGTTAGGGGTCACAATTTGATCAGTCCTTTCTAAATGCTATGTTATGTACCGCAGCATGTGTATGTATGGTGTTTTGTATCACAAGCCACTGCATGGTGTCTTTCTAGGGTGATATACAGGTCTCAAAGAGGGATCAGTGTCCTGAGTGGTTTCCCACCCACTATGAAAAGAGAAAGATTGATATTGGAAGAGATTGTCTGTTGTCTAGCCTAAGCAGCAGGGACCTGCGGTTAGAGAACATTTGACACAATGTAATCTTGGCAGTGAGATAGTAGAATGATCAATGAAAGGCACAGGAGGTAGGAAGAGCAATGTTTTGCCCTGTGTGGATTCCCCCCATTACTATGCTTCCTTTCCTCAATGTTCATTAGTGTACACAAATTGGAGCCCTTTGGTGAGGCATCTGAGAAGCGCCTTCAGCAGAAAAGTTTCTATGGGCCTCAGAAACTGACTGTGTAGGTAATTTGATAAGCTAGATAAACAAATAGTGACTGGATAAGCTTCAAGTAAACAGAAAGCAAGGGAATTCCACAGTGTGTGACAAGTGTGTAGTAAGTAGATAAGTAGAAACAACAAGTCTATGTCAGCAGCCAATCTTGCTCTCACCTGCAACAAAGGGGTAAATGAACAGTTGTAGCGTGCCGCCAATGATGTTCACAGAGGTCCAGTTTGCAGGCAGCACACCATGAAATGGAGACTCTTGTGTTCCAATGATAGATTCCAGTATTTCACGAACACTGAACGCTGAATCAGTGCACACACTAGAAGATATGAACAACAAAGTCAAAGTGTCTAATGTTTGTGTGTATATATCCTGACACCCGTTTGGATGGCTACACAAACTCAACAAGGTACATTATAGTACAGATACACATCTATGCATCACTTTGCACATTTTAGACTATTTTAGATCAGTCCTCTTGCTTCCAGTTGTAAGTTTGTCCACTTCTTAGCACTGCTGCCCTGCTGGAGCAAACAGACCAGGGCCTTGAAGTGAGGAACCATTAGTCTTGGAGGCTGGTGTTGGGAACAATGTCTAGTTCAGGCAGCAAATATATTTCTCACATTGATAGGATACCTTAGCTTGATTAATTTACTGTGTTTTTAAGTATTATAGTAGAGCTCATATTACTTTTGACAACTTTAACTCCTTTCTATATCTATATGTCTTTATCTATGACTATATTAGCATCTATATATATATCAATGAACAAAGAAATTGTGAACCTTTGTTATAGTTAGGAACGTGTTATTCCTTCCATACAAACCAAACCTAAATAACACAAAGATTGCAAATTCTAGTTAGAAATATACCTTAAATTTATACTTTGCACACCACCTTTAAATTACTATAACTTTACTTATTCTTTAGATATAAACCAAACTTAAACTAGAAAAAAATTATAAATCATACATTTATATTTTTACCATTTATTTATAATTTACGCAACACCTTAAAATTATTTTAACTTGTGCACGTAAATACCCAGTGTATTCACCTGGGTAGCCACACTAAATTAACTATAACTCGCCACTCTAACATACACCGCGTTCTCACATATGACGTGATTTGCAATGTTATAAGTATTATTGTAAATGCTTTTATTTTAAATGGTATAGCTATATAATAAAAAAGGGTATAAGTAGTGCATGGAGAAGGCAGGAGTTATAATCTATTACATTGTGTACAGAGGTGCAAGAGTTAAAATAATTTGGACTGGATTGGTGAAGACTGGAGTGGCAAACAGTGGAGTGGCATACAGTGCAGTAGCATAAAGTGGAAATAGTGTAGAGTGCAGTTGGGTAGACGGCAGAGTGGTAGAGTGTAGTGGCGTACAGTCTAATGATGAGGAGTGGATTGTCATAGATTGGAGTGTGGTAAAGTGGAATCGGAGAAATTAGTGGCAAAGAGTGGAGTGGCAGAAAGTGGAGTGACATAGAGTGGAGTTGCATAGAGTGGAGTAGCATAAGGTGAAGTGGTGTAGAGTGGAATAGCATTGACTGTCGTGGCATACAGTGGAGTGGTATAATGTGGAGTGGCCTACATTAGAATAGGGTAGAGTGGAATGGCGTAGCATCGAGTGGCATAGAGTGGGGTGGCATAGAGTGACGTGTCATAAAATGGAGTGCCATAGAGTGGAATAGTGTGGAATATGGTGTCAAGTGGAGTTGCGTACAGTGGTAGAGCGTAGAGTGCAGTAGCTTACAGTAGATGGTCATACAGCGGAGTGGAGTACAGTGTAGTGTCGTAGAACGAGGTGGCATAGAGTGGAATGGCATACAGTGGAATAGTACAGACTGTAGTGGCATAGAAGGGACTGCTGGAAAGTGGAGTGGCATACAGTGGAATAGTGTACGGTGAATGGGTGTAGAGTGGAATAATGTTGCATGTAGTGGAGTACAGTGCAGTGACACAGAGTAGAGTGCCACATAGTGAAAGAGCAGAGAGCAGAGTGGCGTGAGATGAAGTGTAGTACAGTGGTATAGCTGATTGTAGTAGCAGACAGTGGCATGGCATTCATTGGAGTGTTTTAGAGCAGAGTGGTGTAGAGTGGAGTGCCGTGCAGTGTAATATCATACAGTGGATTGTCGTAGAGTGGAGTGACGTATTCCTTAAGTGGAATAGAGTGGAGTGACATGGAGTGGATTGGCGTGGAGAGTAGTGGCTTACAGTGGAATAACTTACAGCAGAGTGGTGTACACCGGGGAGGTATAAAGAGAAGTGACATAGAGTGGAATAGCATAAAGTGTAGTGTTGTAGAGTGGAGTTGCATAGAGTGAATTGGCGTAGAGTGGAGTAGCGGATAGTGGAGGGGCATACATTGTAGTGGCCTGCACTGCAGTGTCCTAATATGTAGTGGTGTAGATTGCAATAAGCTAAAATGTGAAGGGATTGATTAGAGTGTAGTAGCGTAGAGTGTCGTGTAGTAGAGCGGAATGCCGTACAGTGAATTAGCGTAGAGTGTCCTACAGTAGATTAGCATAGAGAGGAGTGGTGCATCATGTAGTGACGTAGAATGGAGTGGAAGAGAGTGTAATAGCATAGAGTGGAGTGGCATAGAGTGGAGAGATATAGTGTAGAGTAGCATAGAGTGTAGTGTAGTAATTGAAATAGACATAGCGTGAAAGTGGATGAACAAATGTAAATGTAATGTGCCAGGAATATAGATTGTGAAGTGTAAATGGCATTTTTGTTAGTAGGTGTAAATAGTGTAAGTAGTGTTGACATTAGAAGTGTTAAAATACTTACTAATATATATACTATAATACATGCTGATAAGAATCTGAATAAAAAGTATGCAATTGACAAAGGACTGTCTTTGCAAAAAGTAAAAGGCAGCTGTGCAATTTTCAGCACACTGTTGCTGCGTTCTAGGTTAGGTACTCATATGTAGGTAATGTTAGTTTTTATTAGTTCCTTACCTATCACCACTTTATGAAAGTGATAATAGTTATAGACATTCAAGTATAATTGTCTACATATTTTTCAAGCAGATCAGGGAGAACTGCACATTTAAATAATGAAATGTTAATTAGCATGGCAATTTTTAGCTATTAATGTGGTACTCTGTAGACTTTTTAAATAGGATATAAATATATTAAAGATTGAAAATACACTGTACAACACATACTTGTAAAATAAAACAGTATATTTTTAACATATTATTAGACTTCCTAGGAAGCATCACAGTACTTTGAACATTTAAAAAAGATATATAGAAATGTATAACCTTTTTCTCTACCTATTACCACTGTAATAAACTGGTAAAGTTAGGGGAAAATATTAAAACTAATAGTTAGCAATACCTAAGGGCATAATGTAGAACACAACCAAAGTGTATCTAAAAACAACATGCTGTCTTTAAGTTTTGTAAAGGTACTTATTGCCCTATCACATAATGGTGTGTCATCGCTATGTACCTTGATACTTCTGTGAAATGCCACATAAACACAACATTTCACAACAGTATCACAACAACAGATATCAATAAGTTAAAATGCCTTATAACTCAAAAAGATAGTTACTCTACTTGCCTGTAGTACCCAAAAGGATCACCTCCACACCATAATGTGAAATCCTGCCAATTTTCTTGGAAATCTAACTGGGCGTTTGATTGCTATACACCACACTTCGAGAGTGAGAGAAAAGAGCTAGTCACTTTCTCCCAAATCAATCATTAACCACACTACAGTAACCAGGCTTTGGGGGACACCTCTTCAATATCAGGATTTTTTGTGTAGCAAGGGTTTTTTGAGAAAACCAATCAGAAGTACCTTCCCATACCTACCAACTAATGGGATACTTCCAAGATTTGGAACAGATGCCTCGCCCACCTAATAGTGGCATGCTTCATCATCAGCTGTCTAGCCATACCCCGGTAAGATGATACTACCAGGGCGGACTCAATCAAGTGTTCTTAGGAGTTCAGAAATAAAATTAGCTGGATAATAGCAGGGATCCAGATCAATAATACTAAAAATACCTCTAGGAATGCCCTAAGAATTTCGCTTTTTATTGTTGGGTCCAAAGGTATGAGTAAACACAATGTTCCTAGTCTCCTTGGGGTCTACTATGTTCCCAGGAAACCCTATCCTCTCACCAACATGTTTCAGCCCTCTCAAACAGCCCATGCAGGTCTTGGGGCCTTTGTCAGGGCAACTATTAACTTTCCCTGCTTACTACCACCAGTGTCATGCACACTAGTGAGGCCTATTGCTCTCACCTGATTCTGCTGGCTGACTTCAGTTTGTGAAGTACCTATAATAAACCAAAAGATCAAGCATTAGTCTATCAGAGAGGTTTTATCAATGATGGTTTCCTTTCCCAAAACCAAGGCATCCCAATCTTTATAAGACAGGAGACACATAGTTACCCTGTCCATGTAAATCTTATTTAGGGCGACCATGATACTGGTCTACTTTATTTTCAACCATAAAAAAAACATTTTGTATAACACCTCACATATGCTTGCAATCCTCTCATCTCCCTTCTTTCACATCACTCATATCAATTAATTAAACATTACTATTGGTCCAAAAACCCATAGCATATTTTCGCTAGTCATCACTATGTTCTCTCAATGGATCAATTGTACCCATGTTACACCATTCCTTCTACTTCCTTGTGAATCCTCACAGAACCAATCGTCTCACCTTAGGAGACCCAATGAGAGACACCAGACAGAAACAGAATCAGAAGAAAGTATGCTCCAACAAGTGTCAGGAAACTACCATTCCGCTGTGCACCCATGAATGAGATATATTCAATATTCTTACCCTCTTATTGGGTTATCCATGCCTCATGTATGTCTGAGGATGGATTGGTCCTGTAGTCAAACACTTATGTTTGTGGAAAAAGCTGACATATTTACTTGTGTTTACTTTTCCAAAAGTGTGTGTTGTTGGTAAGTTGGTACTACATCTATGTTTCTCTTTGATAGAAATGACAGCTCCCACCAAGTGTCTATTATGGTCACCCTGATGAAGGCAGTATTCTCCCTTACAGTGGGAACGAGATCACTCACCCTCATGAGTGAGAACCATGTATTGTACGGGTAAAACGTTTCGTGCTAGAGTATGTATTGGTGGTAAAATGATGTTAAATAGGTTTGTTACCTAACTGAAAATGACAGCTCACACCAATCATTTTATGTGAACGTTATAATATGGAAAGAATTGCTAAATCATGTCAAATAGGCTTGTTACTCAAATGAAACAAGGACAGCTCCCACCAAGCATCTCATGTGATAGTTATGATGCAAAAAACATTGTAGATCCCCACATAAGCTCCCGGTGCCTTTCTCACAGAGAAGCCCTTGTTGCTACATCGTGAATGACAGCTCCCACCAAGATCCCCATTCTGTGGATTTAATCTGGATGGAAGGGGATATTAAATTTAGACCCCTTTTCCCTGTGTGGGAAAACCTCTTACTTCGTCAAGCATTCCGAGGCAGCCGGCAACCTAGTCTGTTCCTCCATGCATGCCGAAGATAGCGTGCAAGCCGCCATATTATTTTTTCTGTTGCCTAAGGTTGGCATCTGACGTCATCAACACAAGCCACACTCAGAGCAACATGGGAGGTGTGGTACTCTGTACATACACCCTCCAAGCAGTTTAGGACTGTGATTGAAGCAGACCAAGAGATAATCCTGACGAGGTACAGAAAACACTGGGACGTTAGTTCATTAGTTCATTGCTATTCCTATATTTGTTACCCCTGATGTTAGAAACCTTTAGACTAAATGGACATAAGAAGGATGAAACTAGGGAGAATATCAAACATACGATCTCAATGGTAAAACCTGTGTTCCCTCCCCAAGGATTTAAAAATAAAATATTGTTATTATTACATGGGCAATCCTTATCTAGAACGAAAAGGGCCCCTACTTAACCACTGGGGTGGAAAAACACTGTATATTTCCCTAATATTTTTATGATAGATATCTGCACACCCTCATAAAAAGGTGATGACTATAAAAAACATATGATGTATGGTACAGCAAATCCCAGTGTCAAACACATCTATTCTTCTGTTTTGGCGAAATATGATAAGTGTTCGAACAAGGGCCCCCATGCCTGTCACAACATTTTAGGTGGCATTTTAAACTCCTCCCCTTCTGAGTAATTTTTAAGTGGTGTGCAATCTCCCATATTTACACATGCCATTCAGTGGAGGGTGTATTGCTTTGACCCCAGATCCGGTCCCTTTAATGCACACACCCCACTTAGTGGCCCCAAAACCAGAGGTAAGGGTAGGGGTTCTTACACTAAGTGAAATGTGGTTGTTCAAGTTGAAAAGTGGATACACAGGGCAATTACCTCCCTATCTGTTGTATCCAGGGAATATCATCATTCATCCCATGTGTAGAGCTTAACAATCTATATATCCAATGTTGTTCTAGCCTAAACAATTGTGCTTCGGATGCCCCTTGTAGTTTCTCAATGGCAAACCACTCAAAGTCATTCTCAGAATGTGTAGCATCTACAAAATGACACATCCGTTTTGTATTAGTCTTCTTACATCTGAATGTGCTTGTGTGCTCATTGAGTCTGACTTTTCTTGTGGTCATACCTATGTATCTTAAGCCGTACGTACAGATCAAGATGTAAACACAATTCGCAGAGTCACATGTGGTGTGATTCCTTAGGTTTGGCCGCTATGCCTGACTGATAATTCTGTGGGAAAATGCAATTTGGGACCCCTACTTTATTTTTGCTGCCCCTTGACTAATAACCACAAAACTTTCCATCCTCTGCTAATGTAGAGAAAGAAATAGGACTGGAAAGTTTCAAGGAGATTTGTCAAACGGCTGCAAAGTTATTAGTGGTCAATAATATGAGGAATACTTACCTCTGGTAAACCTAACAATAACTATAGAGTGGCTACCACCACCCTGTAATCTAAATATTTATACCAATATCTATATCTAGAATATCTAGATCTATATCTGTAGTAAGACATACACACATATATATCTATACATATATATCTATACATATCTATCTACCCATCTATCTATCTATCTATCTATCTATCTGTTTGTCTATCTATCTATCTATCTATCTATCTATCTATCTATCTATCTATCTATCTATCTATCTATTAATGTATTAAAAAAAAACAAAGGTTACAGGGCCGTTATAGTTAGGATCACATTTTAAACATACAAAACCATGGAAATTCACCTGTTATAGTTAGAGTAATCTCAAGTAACTATAATTTGTGCCCCACAGTAACTATAACTCAGGCCCCGTCATGTACAGTTTTTTCATCACAAATGTTACTGCAAATATTGATATTGATATTATCACTGATGTTATCAAAGTTGTCATGAGTGCCCTAATTTGTGAGGTAATTAGCAGTTCAAGGGGAAGGCGTGAATTATAACGCCCTCCCCAGCGCCAGAGTTATTGGAGAAACAAAAAATGCTTTTCCTGTGAAAATTAGGCCCTTTCTATAAGTACCTACTGGCAACTGGTGTAAATCCATTCATTAGTTGTTGAGAAATTTAAGGCATTCCAAATTTGTATATCAAGGGCCACGGATCCTCTATGACGACTTCACGAAGAATAATGAGCTTGTGAAGGGAAACACAGATCTCTGATTAGCTGCCAACACTTAAACCAGAAAGTGTTGGCAGCCATCTTGGTTCTTGGCTTCAGCCGAGTCCCACAAAAAAAAGAAAAGGAAGCAGGGTAGGAAAATCTTGACCCACAATCCTTGGTTTTGGGGTCCCAGACTGATCCCACCAGGGCACAAAAGCACTTTTTAAAACAAATTGTTGCTGCAAATTCACAATATACTAAAGCCTCTGGGTGAGCCAGGGGATTTTTTTTTTTAAAAAGGAGCTGGACACCCGGGGCCCTCCTCATAGGGCATTTTTATGTCCCAGGGACCACCACCGCCCCTGGGTTTTAATACAAAAAATGTGGGGGCATGCAGACACCCCTGTGCCCCAAGGACCACCATCTCCCTGGGGCTTTGTTTTTTTTTAAGAAGGAGAGGGCAGAGTGGCCCCTTCCGAGAGTCAATAATGGCCCTGGGGATGTCCACCCCCCCAGGGCTGGCTCCTGTCATGTTCCAGACTGCCCACCCCCACGACATAGCTGTTTGCTTTTGCTTGGTGGGAGCTGACAGCCGTACGCAGTGATGGTTAAAATAACGTACAGTAATTAAAATTACTTACTGTTAAAAAAAACATAGAAATTCACTGAATAGAAACAAAGTTTACAGGGTCGATATAGTTAGGCTCATATTTTAAACATACAAAACCATAGTAATTTACCTGTTATAGTTATCTCAAGTAACTATAACTCGTGTTTTCACAATGCACAGCTAATTACTCTACATATTATTTCATTGATGAGACCTTGTATGGCATCACTGATATTAAATCTGCAATTAAATTATTGATGAGAAAACTGTGCATGGCGAGGGCACAAGATATAGTTAGGCGTGAGTTATAGTTACTTGAAATAGCTCTAAACATAACTGCTGAATTTCTATGTATTTGTACCAGTAAATTAAGAACCTAACTATAACGTCCCTGTAACCTTTGGTTTTGTCAGTGAATATACATATATATATCTCAAAACAAAGCCCTTTTAGGGTTAAGGTGATGCATAAATTATGGAAAAAAAGAAGAGAGAACTCTGGGTAGTTCCCAAGTTTAGGTGGAGAGCAGCTCCAGTAAGGAGCACCCTGCAACACCAGCGACACTCTAGATTTGCTCATCTCAAATGTTGGTTTATCTAGCAAAGTTTTTAGGCATAGGCTCAGCACAGTGCTATGCACACTGAGCTAGATAGGGACAAGGTATTTTGCCATTTGTACAGCAAAATCTTTAAGCATAGGATTAACAGAGTGTTGTCCTTGCTGAGCTGTAAAATGGTAAAAGCTGTTTATCATTCCAGGCACAGCATTATAGCTTTGGATTGGTAAAATACTATCCAAGCCAATCTGAAATGAGTAAAAACAGTGTCTCACATATGTTTTGTTTTTATTAGAGATCTTCAGAGAGGTTTAGCTTTGCCCAGACACAAGTGAACACCCAGTATAAATCAAAACAAAGCCATTTCAGGGTTTGAGTGATGCATAAATTATGCAAAAAAAAGAAGAGAGAACTCTGGGTAGTTCCCATGTTCAGGTGGAGAGCAGCTACAGTAAAGAGCATACTACAAGACCAGCAACACTTTGCTTACCTCAAATGTCTGTTTATCTATCAAGGTTTTTAAGTATAGGCTCAGTACAGTGCTATTCATGCCAAGCTAGATAGGGACAAAATCTTGTGCCTTTAGTACAGCAAAATCTTTAAGCAGAGGATTGGTACAGTGTCATCCTTGTCAAGCTGTAAAATGATAAAAGCCTTTCACTGCTTCAGGCATAGTATTATAGTTTTGGATTGGTAAAATACCATCCAATCCAACATGGAATATGTAAAAGCAACCTCTGACATGTGTTTCATTCTCATTGGAGCTCTTCAGAGAGGTTTAGTTTTATCCAGACACAAGGGAGCACACAGTATAAATCAAAACACATATCCTGCGGGTAATTATAGTTAGGCCTTTTTTTCCATAGAAGGAGTATTTTTTGGTTTGCTAATAACTTTGGCACCGTTTAACAAATCTTCACAAAACATCCCAACAAATGTTCATCCACCTCAGCTTCGTCCTAGAAAGTTTCGGGGTGATCTATCAAGCATGGCTGAGAAAAAAAGAGGGTATCCAAAATTTAAAATCTCCATGAACTTTCCATAGACTGCTTTAAGACAGGTTCTAGCAAGAGCTGCAGAATGGAATTACACCAAATCTGTCAGGAAGCTAGGTTTTGGTTTGCAGATTGTGATTTGGTGTAAAATTGTGAAGTAATTTTTGAGAAATTAAGGGTGAAAAAGAATTGTCTATTTTGGCAGTTGGGCTTGCACACTTGCTGCTGTGGAAAAGAGTTTAAATGGAGATGGTCTTTAGCAGTCTCTTCCCACACCCTACTATGCACACATATTTTGTTCAAATTTACAGTAAAACACTGTAATTACCTTAATTCTAAATGTATGATCTCATGAGATCTCAAGAAGTACAGCTCCCTCAGAATCCATGCAGGGAACTGTGTATCTGCTTCCATGAGTCTCATGAGACCTATCACTTAAAAAAACAAAAAAAAACTGTCTAAACAACTTTTATTTGCTACCTTATTAGAGATTAGCATCAAATAACTGAAAAACAAGATAAAGAAATTGATGCACTAGATTACAATGACATTTAGAACTTTACACTCTCGCAAGTGTCCTGCTAGCATCTCCTGAGGCTCTTGCACGAGTAATTACACCCCAAAAAAAGATTGCTGGTAACATTATACTATATCAGTTACAATAAATGAGCAAACACACATTCTCTATTGAAATATTGAATATTTATCTGTTCAGTGCTCACACATATTTGAGAAAGATTTTGTAAACTATGAAACATATCCTATTATATTACATAAAAAAATATATTCTTCCGAAATAACATTTGAACACAACATATATTTTAAAACCACTCTACCATACATACGATCACAAAAATAATTGATATTCTTTTATAAAAGCCCTAGTAATTCACTGAGAAAACCAAAGGGTAAAGTGACGTTATAGTTACATGTAATAAAAATATCTGTTTTTGTTTAAAATAAGCCTTAGAAATTCACTGAAAAAAACAAAGGTTAAAGTAACGTTATAGTTAGGTGAATATCTCAGTGACAACGTTAATGTTTTAAACTGTAGAAAACACAAAGGTCCCACCAATTATATTTAGCAGCACTAACTATAACTTGCACCCCCCAGACACTGCTTATGACCTCACATATGACATCACTCTTGACATGTACTATGACATAGTTTATGACATCACTGACATCTCAAAATACATCATTAATGACATCACACAATACGTGTGTAGTTTGTTTACATAGTGGCAGGTAACTACCGTATTACCTTTTTCTACATAATTTTGTACAGCTTGGGTCCAGCTAACGGATGTAATTGTTTACAAAATGCATGTGCTCCTAACACACAATATCTGTGTAAAGGTATTGAACACATCATAAATGTTTGAATTAAAAATGAATGGCCTTCTACGTGTAGCTTTTATCTGTATCAAGCCCCTGACACTCATCAAACCTACAGTGAAAAATGAAGTTGATATGAGCAGAGAAGTAGTTGCTTTAAACAGTGTTTACTCTAAGCAGACGGTTTAGTCTATACCACATTTGCAAACAATACTCTCATGAGAAATACACCACAGAGTAATACAAAAGTATCTACTAAGAACAACCTACTCTCTAGGCAACAGTTGTCAAAAAATACACTATTTCCTTAAAATAACCAAGTTCTGAAGGTACTAACTACTTGCAGCCTTCATACTGTAGTTAGAAGTTTGCAAATAAGCCATCCTATGAAGCAAAGGAAGCACATGCACACAGTTTAATGCATGGTGCACACAATCTTGTATGGCACAAGGACATTTTCATGCTGAGACAATTCTGTCTAATAATTAAAGGCAGCATACAATACTTAGGGGCTCATTATGAGTTTGGCGGTCGGGCGAGCCAACCACCAAACTACTGGGGGATGAGGTGGCCATTAACCTGGTTGCCTCATCTCCCACCATATTACAATGTTCCCACCGGGTTGACCGGCAGGAACATCAAAGTACGGCATTCCCACAGATCAGCCTGGTGGGAACAGTGCTACAGTATTGGTCTCGGCACCATTAAGAGAACCAAGGCCAATACTGTAACATTTCAGGACCCTTGGAATGTGCACTGTGTTTTCACCAGCCTTTCCATGACGGGGTCCCGGCCATGGAAAGCCTGGTGAAACAGGAGTTTTGATCATTATGGCGGCACTGACTTTAGCACCACTGTGGCTGACCACGAATGCGACTGCCGTCAGCATGTCAGGAACCATGTTACTGGCAGCGATGACGGCCCCCTGGTGGTCCGACCACCAGGATCGTAATGTGGCAGTGGGACCACCTGGAGGGTGGCAGTCTGACCACCACCTCGAGGCCCATAGTATGTTAAATGTAGAATCTTTGTCCTGTTGCAAACTTTTTATACAGAGCCTAAAAACGTGTGTGGAACAAGCTGAACACAAGTTGTCAACTGTCACCTGCACACAGGTTTACTCTTCAATGCAAACATTTATTATGTGTTCAATACCTGTTCAGAGCTATGAGCACATGCATTTTGCAAATACTTACACCTGTTAGCAGACACAGGATGTACAAAATTAGATGTAAACTATAAAACAAAATAACGCACTCGTTGGATGATGTCATCAGAGATATCAATTATGTCATTTCAGATGTCATAAGTCATGTCATAAATGATGTCATAGACCATGCCATGAGTGATGTAAAATGTGAGGTTTAAGAAGTGCAAGGCGAGAGCGCAAGTTATAGTTGGCGCTGCTAACCATCACAGGTTAGCTTTCTGACAGAGGGAGCTGTCAAACAGCTCCCACAGTCAGAAAGCGGAGTTTTCATCTGTCGTCCCTGCACGCAGATACGTGCAGGGAAGATAGATGAAAACATTGCTCCCGCAAGCAGAAAGCTGATATTAAAAGCAACTCCCTGCTTGGGGGAGTAATGCTGGCTCCCATACGACGTGGGGAACCGTCTAGGATCTTGGGGCCTTGAATCTCCCACTATGGTGCTGTCACTTTCTCTCTCTCTCTTTTATCCCATAGTGGGATGGAAGAGAGAGAGATTGTTATTGCAAAAGTCTCGCCATTCAATGACTTGAAGGAGTGAGACTAGCAAGATGTGTGGTTTGAATGTTAGAGTTATGTTTTTATGCAAAGCAGAACAGAGCATCTTCTGAACTACTGGTAAAGCTCTTGTACAGTCACTCGTTAGGTTGATGGTTCAAAACGTAATATCTCAAGGCAGTGGGTCAGTTTATTTACTAGTGATTAGACCTTCCTAGTAATGGAACATTCATATATCTTTTCTCTCGAAGTGAGTGGGCTAAATGTCATAGCTATGTCTCAACAAACTATAACTTGTACACTAAGATAACTATAACTTGTGCCCCCGCCATGCAGAGTTATCTCATCAATAATTTTACTGAAAATGCTACAGTGACATTATTGATGGTGTTATAAAAGATGTCATGAGTGCTGTAATATCTATGGTAAATAGCAGTGCATGGCGAGGGCGCGAGTTGCAGTTCCCTTAGTGCATGAGTTATAGTTACTTGAAATAATCCCAAGTATGACAGCTGACTTTCTATAGTTTTGTGATTTAAAATGTGGGCCTAACTATAATGCCCCTGTAATTTTTGTTTTATTCCACTGAATTTCTATGGCTTTCTTATGCAAAGTCATTTTAATTACTATACTGTACAATCATCCAACCACCAATGACCAAATACATTGTGTCAGGGGAGGTGGTGGTCCCTGGGGAGTGGGGATATCATGAGACCCCCTCGCATATCATAAATAAAAAGCTCCCGAGAGGTGGCAGTCCCAGGGGCAAAAATAAGCCTAGGGACCTGGTCTACCTGGGGGTTTTAATCAGACAAGCGCAAGACACTGCACTTTTTTTTATTACCTCAAATTTGAAATGTTTTCATGAATTTGCTCTAAAAATGTGAAAAGAAAAGTTTTTTTGCCCTGGCTGGGGACCTCCGGTACCTCATCACCCGAGCTAAGGGGTCTGGGTGGGGTGTACCTACCCTGGCCTCTTCTCTTTTTTTTCACTTTTCTACTGGGATGGCAAACAACACTTCAGCGACTTGGCTTCAGCGAAGTTCGAAAAACAAATTTAAAAAAGGAAAGGGGACAGGGTAGGAAGGTAAGGCCCTAAGGTAACTGTAACTCACGCATTCGTCATGCAGTTTCCTCATCAATAATTTTATTAGAAATGTCGCAGTGATACTTTCAATGATGCCATAGAAGATGTTATGACTGATTAAATATATTGGGTAATTAGCAGTGCATGGTGAGGGTGCAAGTTATATTTAACCTTAGGGCACAAGTTACAGCTCCTTGAAATAACTCCAACTGTAACTGCAAAATTTCTATGGTTTTGTACATTTGAAATGTGAGCCTAACTGTAACATACCTCTAACCTTAGTTTTTTTCCAGTGAATTTCTATGTTTTATTATCATAAAATAATTTTAATTACTTTAAGTTCATCCAACCACCACCACACATGGCCAAAAGCGAGGCCCTGTGACAAAGCCCCTAAAACCACCCTTGGCCATACGTTGTGGAGATTGGCAGCAGGGCATGGCCACAGGCCAACCAACTATAACCCGGGTACAAATACTTATTTTAAAATGGGAGGGGGACAATGTTCCCCCCCCCCTAGGCTGATCTCAGCCCCAGGGACTCTATCCATCTGGGTCCAGCCTCGTGTTCCTGGGTGCTCTGGCCCCATCCAGGACACACAGTATAATCTTATGGGGACTGTGGGGCGAAGCCTCAAGGCCCACGCGGTCCAACCGACTCCCTTCTCCTGTGGGAGCGGGCATTGCTCGTGCATGCAGAGAGCTGCTGCAAATAGCAGTTCCATGCATGCAGGAGCAATCGTTTTGTCTCTTACCCTGCCCACATGTCTACGGGCAGGGAAAGAGATAAAATCTCTGCTTCCAGCAAGCAGGAGCATTTTTAAAGCTCCTGCTTGCTGAAAGGGGAGTGTATGCTTTTGTTTGGTGGGAGCTGACACAGCTCCTGTCAAGCAAAATCCAACAGCTACCTCCCAAGGGTGAGGCCCCCGGGAGGTAGCAGGAGACGGCCCTGGGGGGTGGCGGTCCCAGGTCCATATGTGTCTCCAGGGGCCAATGTGGCCTCCTTAAATGTTATGCAGGGTCCAACCCCTGGGCGGTGGTGTTCACAGGGCCATATGCGGCCCCGGAGAGGGCCAAGCTGACCCCCTCCCTTCTTTAAAAATTGAAAAGCCCCAGGGAGGTTCACACACCCCACATCTTTTCCTATTTCTGTAGCCCCGGGAGGTGCCAGGCCCTGGTGAGTCCAAGTGGTCCCCACAACAAATGTTATCACTTATCCCTGGGGAGGAGGTGGTCCCCGGGGGTTCCACGCATCCCCCATACAGTTATAAATTGTTGCCCTAGGGAGATGATGGTTCCTGGAGTCCAGGGGCTCCATGCTGCCCCACCCTATATATTTGTTATAAATAGCCCGGGGAGGTGGTGGTCCCTGGGGCTTTTAACAGCTCTAGGAGGGGGGACCCGTGCCACAACCCCCCTAATAATTAATCTATGCATGCTCCTAGGAGCTAAAACAAAAATGTATTTTTGCCCTGGTGGAGCCCCAGGGGAAACCCTGGACCAAGGCTAGAGGCTCAGGATATTCCTACCCTGGCCCCTTGATGCTAAAGCAGTTTTGCATCAAAAAGTATAAATATGCACTTTAATATCTCCAAAACTACTGAACGGATTTACACCAAATTGCAAAAAGCACAATCTGCGCACCAAGATCTAGCTTCCTGCCAAATTTGGTCCAATTGCGTTCAGCGGTTCGGGCTGTAGACTTGTCTAAAGACTGTAGATAGATAGATAGATAGATAGATAGATAGATAGATAGATAGATAGATAGATAGATAGATAGATAGATAGATAGATAGATAATATACCTCTTTGGCGCCGTTTGACAAAGCTTCATGAAACTTTCCAAAAACATTTGCCAGTCCCGTCAGCTAGTGCTTGGAAAGTTTCAGGGTGATCCGTCCAGGGTGGCCGAGAAAAAAGAGGGGGTCCCAAAATACATTTTCCCCATTCATCTTTCCTTAGGGATATTGAAGAGCAATAGGGCAAAAACTACTAGACCGAATTACACCAAATTTGGCAGGAAGCTAGGTCCTGGTCCAGAAAGAGTGCTTCTTTTGTTTTAATGTAATTACGTTCAGTAGTTTTTGAGAAATTAAGTGGAAAACAAATTTGTATATCTCGGGATTCATGACCCCTTTCACTCTCGTGCAGAGATCTGATTGGCTGCGTTTCATTTGTTTCATGACTCCGGGTGGGCAAAGCCCCGGGGGCTTTTTAAAAAAAAAGTGGGGGGCCCTCTGGTCCCCTCCCCCTGCACTGGGGACTACCACCTCCCGGGGCGGTCTCGTACATAATGCGGGGTGAGACCCTGTGGCCCCCTCCTTCCCTGGGGATCACCAACCAATGGGGTAACACCATATTTGGAGCAGGGGACTGCGTGGTCCCCCCGCTGCCCCAGGGACCACCACCCCCCAGGGAAAATATTTAGAAAATGAAAGCGGGTCCCTATGGGACCCCTGCTCCCCAGGGCCACTACCCCCCAGGGACTAAGTTCTCATTGGAGGGGGCCCACATGCCACTTATGGAGCCACTGATGGCCCTGGGGACTGCCACCCCCAGGGCGGGCTCCTGCTAAGAGGAAGCTGCTGTCAAAACAGCTCCATGCTTGCTGAAGCATTGGCCCTGCGGGGGAAGACTTGAAGCTTCCCCCGCGTTTTCAGGCAGCCCGTAAAGGGCTTTTTAATAAGAAAACTAAAGATATTTTAAAAAGTAGGGACCGTGGGGGAGCCCTCGAGAGCTCCCTCGCAGTCCCACATAGCCCGTAAAGGGCTTTTTAATAAAAATAAATAAATAAGAAAGTAAGGCCTGTGGTGGAGCCCTTGAAGGCTCCATCGCAGTCGCACAAAGCCCATAAAAGGATAAAAAAAGAAAAAAGAGAAAACTCCCATAGCTCAGTCTGAAGGTCACAGACTTTCACACTGAGCTATGGGGGGGTTTAGTCCTGCTGGGCTCATTCCCATTTTTTTAATACAAACATTTTTTATACTTTTTAAAAATTTTAAATACATTTTTTGTTAATAAAAATATCTAATTTTAAGTAAATTGGATATTAAAGCCTAAAAACTCTATTTTTCTCCCTCACTTTCTCTCTTTCTGTCTCTCTTTCAATTAATTTATCCCACTCACATACCCACTTAGACACTTACACACCCACTCACAGACCCACTCAGACACTCATGCACCCACTCACAGACCCACTCAGACACTCACGCACCCACTCACAGACCCGCGCACACACTGATGCACCCATTAAAACATTAACGTACGCACTCTCACACCCAGACAGACAATCTGTCAGCCACTCTTGACCCCAGACACACCCTCTCACACCTATTTTCACACCCAGAGAAGCTGAGGCTAACTCCTGCTGCACATGGCGAAAGGGCTGTGCACAGCATGGGTTTGGGTGGTTAGGGGATGGTTGTTGGATTAACGTATAGTAATTTTTATTACTATATATTAAAAAAACATAGAAATTAACTGAAAAAAACAAAGGTTACAAGGATGTTATAGATAGGAAACAGAATTTTAAAAAATAACATAGAAATTCACTTAAAAAACAAAGGTTATGGGACCTTATAGTTAGACTCACATTTTAAATGTACCAAACCATAGAAATTCACCCGTTATAGTTAGAGTTAGCTCTTGTAACTATAAGTTATGCTTTAATGTAACTATAACTCATACCCTCGCCATGGGCTGCTAATTCCTCCACAAATTACAGCAATCATGCCATTGTTCATAAAATCATTGATAATATCAATGTAATATGTGCAGTAAACTTTGTGAAGAAAAAACTGTGCATGGGGAGGGTGTAGGTTTAAAATGTGAACCTAACTACAGCGTCCCTGTCAGCTTTGACAGTGTGCTCTAGTTTCGCTGGTGCGGATACACAGGGCTGACCCTGCCCCCAATATATAACAGTTTTCAAAGCACTGCACTCCCAGGGGTTGAAATACCAATTTTTATTGCCGCAATCAACTTGAAACTCAAACATTCCTTACCTAGCCGCTGGCACATTTCAACATTCATCTTCTTCGATCACAAGTCTCTTCTCTGCCCAATACTTTTTATACTCTCTCCTCCTCACAGAGAATTTTGGTTGTTGTAGTGTTGTTGTTGGTCAAAATGATCTCACTATTGCTTTTTATTAAACTTCACAACTCCCAGACCCATCCACACAATGCCCCCGGAGCAAAGCCAGAACTTCGGTTCTGTGTGGACTACTGGGGTCTCAACTCAGTCGCACGGACTGACTCTCATCCCATCCCCCGAGCTGATGAGCTCATTGACAGGCTAGGCGCTGCCAAGTTCCTGAGTACTTTTGATCTCACATCAGGGTACTGGCAGATCGCCTTGACTGGGGGGGCTACAGAGAGAGCTGCATTTTCCACACCTGATGGCCATTACCAGTTCCGGGTGATGCCCTTTGAGTTGAAAAATGCCCCTGCTACCTTCCAACGGTTGGTTAAAGGGGTCCTAGCTGGCAAGGATGCCTACTGCGCAGCCTGCCTAGATGACATAGCTGCCTATAGTTCCAGCTGGGAGGGACACCTGCTCTACCTCAAGGAGGTGCTTCAGGCTCTGCAACAGGCAGGCCTGACCATCAAGGCTAGTAAGTGCCAGATTGGGCAGGGTTCTGTGGTGTACTTGGGACACCTAGTAAGTGGTGGCAATGTGCAGCCACTCCAGGCCAAGATTGAAACTATCAAGGCCTTGTAACCACCTAGAATAGAGACCGAAGTTAGAGCCTTCATAGGCCTCACTGGATACTACCATAGGTTTGTCAAGCGCTATGGGACCATTGTGTCACCCTTGACAGAACTTACTTCTAAAAAGCAACCTAGGTTGGTGAATTGGACAGAGGCTTGTCAGGAAACCTTTGACTCCCTGAAGAAATCTATGTGCACGGCCCCATGCTCAAGGCCCCTGACTACTCCCAGGAATTTATTGTGCAGACAGACGCCTTAGAGCATGGCATAGGGGCTGTTCTAGCACAGCTAAATGAGGAGGGCTCAGACAAACCAGTAGTCCTTATTAGCAGAAGACTATTACCACAGGAACCGAGGTAGAGTGCAATTGACAATGAGAGTTCCCAGGACGTTGGGTAGCTCTCCCCACTTTAGACACATGTTAGACCTGACAGCCTTAGGGTGGTCACGCCTAACTTTTTACCTGCCTCGCTCCACTTTTTAGATACTGTTTTTGCTGGTTTTAAGACTCTGCGCACTTTACTACTGCTAATCAGTGCTAAACTCTACATGCTCTCTCCTTTTAAACATGGTAGCATTGGTTCATACTCAAATGGACTATTTAATTTACTTATAAGTCCCTAGTACAGTGCACTATATGTGCCCAGGGCCAGTAAATTAAATGCTACTTGTGGGCCTGCGTCGCCATTGATGTGAGCTATTAAGCAATTATTGGAGTAATCTGGAGTGCTGGCATTTGAAACTCTAAAATCTTTTTTGCTTTGTTATATATTTACGGGCCCTGCACCCGTAGCCGTGCACTGATCCCGGCTGGTGTGGCCAAGACGAAGAGCAGGAACTGTCTTTGGACATATATATATATATATATATATATATATATATATATATATATAGATATATACTCCAAAAAAGATGAGAGAATACTCATCAAAACGGCTGCACCATGTCAAAAATGCAAATCCAAACACGGCGGAAAAACACAGATCTCAACCATTGTAGTGAATCTGCTTTATTCGTAATAAACAGCACAACGTTGTCTCCCCAAAAAAGAATGTCTACGCGTTTCGGCTACCGCCTTCTACTGGACATACTTATATGTATATGTTTATATATATATATATATATATATATATATATATATATATATATATATATATATATATATATATATATTCCTCGATCTATATTTGTAGATAGATATATATATATAAATCTATAAATCTATATTCATTTATTTATATATATTTGTAGATAGATAGATATAGCTATACCTGTAGATTTAGATATAGATATAGATCTATATATACAGATATTGGTCCTGATAATGCATCTAGTGTCAGTAAGCATACCTGAAGAGGGCAGGGAACTCAGCATTATACCTGAATGACCTGTTTGCAGTGCTGTACAGTGAAACCTGCAGACTGGAAAGGTGGTGAGTGGGAAAGTATGCTGCGCTTTGTACTTACCTTTCCCAAAAGAGAATAAATGGAGACACAAACGAGCTCCAATGATAAACATTACCGACCATGAGATAGTTCTTGCTGGAGCAACAGAGCAGTTCATGCTTTCAGTTCCCAAAGCATTTGCAAAGTGAATCATGCTTACCTGATAATTGAATACTCCATGCTGGCAGTGCGGAAGAATGAGAAACAGAGCTAAGATGATGCAGAATGCAGACATGTTGTTTTCTACATATGACTGGGACATGAGGCATACCTATTGCACAGAATATTGCATCAACATCTCTGATGGATCATTATCTCAATGTTTGTCACTCCCCAGTATCAAAGACACATACCAATATCTGGAAGCATTGCAGGAAGCTTGAACAGTATGAGAATTCTGGAGCCCATTCACATTATCCATTTCTGCCTTGATTACTGCAGACTCACCAGAAGAACTATGAGTGATTATTACACAACACAAGTAATTCATTAGACTATTTAAATGGAAGTGGAAGGGTTTCATTTGGTGATCTTTGAAGTAAACACTATGAAATCGCTATGAGTCCACAAGCAAAGAAAAAACTGCCCTGGCCTGCCCACTTGTATGCTATGCATTCTCCATTATATTCCAAGGCATACTTGTGGACCCAGCACCTATTGAATGTTATGATGGAAAAGACTTGAATCTTTAAAGTTTGGAAAACAAAGGCTGGGCTCCAGGGATGGGAGACATCACCAAGATCAATGACATCAAAGACTTGGCAGCATGCACAACATACACCACTGGGATGCCAAAATGCTGAGATGCAGAGCAACAGTGTGGACAAGGGCATGAGCATGGCTTTATAGAAAAGGCAAGCGTGGTATGGCACTTCTTACATCAAATGTAATCACTTTCCATGTTATTGTAATTTCCAAGACACTCTGGAAGCATAAGAACAAATGGATTCTGGACATGATGACAGCACCTTGGTATCACATGCTGAAACATTTATCCTGCTCATGAGGCTAGGACAAGTTACTTTGATGATGAAGCTTGTTTACCCCCTAAACAATCTGGTATATTTGTGTTTGGAAGCACATAATTGCAGACCTTTTAAGGCTATAGATAGATGACAAGCACATGGGCTCAAACTGTATTTGAACAAATTTCCCCAAAACATGTGAATATGTTGCATACATCATATCAACAGAGGATATTCATTTTGATTCCTCTACCTTGAACCTCTTCAAAGTTGGACAAGACCAAACATGTTGAATGAACTAAAGAGTTTGTTGTGATGCTACAATTGCAGCTTTATTTCCAGGATTAACCAAGATAATCAAGCCATTAACCAACTGACCTACAGATTTTCTTGAGAAGAAAGAATTTAGGGGCTGAATTAAAAGCCCCCAGCACCATCCTAATGACAAATTAGCATACTTTTTTATGCTAATGGGCGTTAGATGACCAAAACCACCACACCATATTTACAAAGTGGTACAATGCATACATTGCGCCACTTTGTAACCCTTGGTGCTACATTATGCCTGCACCAGGCTTTATGTATTGAAAGCGGGTGTTCCCAAGTTAGGTGGGGTGAAAGAAATGGTACAAGGAAATTTACCAGATTTCCCTGTGACATTTTCCTCTGCCCTTTTAACGCCTGCTCAGAGCAGGCGTTAAAAGGGGGCATACCGTTGAATACAATGGGCCCCTCTGTACTCTGCAGGAGTAGTGCCAAGATTTTGGTACTGCTCCTGCAGAGTACATCAATAGTGTAAAACAAAATGACGCTATTGCCCCCTACCCTGCGCCATGGTGTGCTATATTTTAAATACGGTACACACATGGTGGTTGTAGGGGGCCCTAAGGGACGCAAGGAAAGTGGCACTGCACTGGGTGCCTCTGAACCTCTCCCTCAAGAATGTCATTACTAATCCAGTATTGGTCCATGTATAGCCTCAGTTAACCAACCCTGTATGTGTTGATACAAATCAAGCTGGACTATATACAGTTATGTTTGAAGGATAAGATAAGGAAGCCAAACCATTCACAGTCGTTGGAAGAGATTGTCTGTTTCTAAGAACAACTGACTCTCAAACTACAATTCCTAGCACAAAATTTGGTGATAACTGAGAAATTCCTTAAGTGTCTGTAGAGCCGAGCCAAGTTCCCTTTGACAACTGATAACAACCCATTAATCTATGTGTTCAAGAAGGCCAAATTAAATATAACAGGTCATTGGTGGCTAGCTGCCCACTCCTTGAAAGAGTCCAAACACAGTATTTATCTGGCAAGACTAACGTTAACATAGCCAAGTCAAGATGCATGCTTAATGAAACATTCTTAACAAACCCGATTCCTGAAGGTATTTACTTATGTGTAGTAAAGTTATGAGAATGGAGTCTCTGCACTTGGGGTGGAAACTCCTCATGGCGCACACTCTGCAGTGTGCCTTGCAGAGATTCCACCCAAATGCGGAGAAAAGACTCTGCACTCATAAGTTTATTACAGGTAAGTACCTTTTGAGTCATACCCTCGGTGTCCAGAAGAGATCTATAATCATCTCAGTGACTTTGAGCATCTGGGTGTAACATTAAAAAATCATAAGTATATGGTAATGTTTTTAATCCGGACCAAAGAAGATTTGAAACAAGTGCAAGTGTCTGATCCTGTAGTCTCAGAAGTGCTGCCTACCAGACAAAAAAAAAACAGCTGGCAAAATGAAATGTGAAAATCTAGAAGCTCAATTCTTGATTCGAGATTGGCACAACCTGGATGTGAAATGAGAAACCGTTGTACAGAGAGACAATGAGTCGACTGTCACACTTGTAAGAGGCTAGTGCCACCGCTCAATATATTCATCAAGTACTGTTCACACTCGGTGATTAGAATACAAATTTGGCAATCAACAAGACTTTTGAACTAATAAGGAGGAGACAACTTCAGTGACATGGCTCTACCTTTAAACAAGCGGTGGAGACATAATGCAAAGAATGCACTTGCTATGTTGCTTACAAGCCTGCCCCTCAGTGATCTGCACTAATGAGGTGATTTGAAAATTTAGGACTCGTATATGGGGTGGACATTGATGTTCGGTAACTGAATAAAGGTAGGAAAGGGGCATCTTAGTCATCACTAATCAACTTACCCGATATGATTAAGCATATCAAACAAAAGATGAGAACACTCTCACTCTAGCCCAGCTATTTCATTGGACATCACTTTGTTGTTTATAGATGGCCCTTCGCAATACACTAAGGTCATAGTACTTGATTTGAACCCAAAGTAGTCAGACAGATTCTGAAACCTGTGGGAATCTGAACATAAACAATGATGGAATCATACTATAGTTCCACTAGGCACCACAAATGAATGTACAATATATTCTTCCAACTACCTGTTGTTTTGGAGAAATGCAAGACTATGGCCCTCATTACGACCCTGGAGGTGAGTGATAAAGTGGCGGTAATAACGCCAACAGGCTGGCGGTAATTACTGCCAAATTATGACCATGGCAGTGTTAACTCCCATAGACAGCCAATGTACCACACCAATCGCCAGGGCGGAAACAACACTCACCACAGTGGTAGCTGCCAACAGCCAGACGGGAGACAAAGTACCGCCCACCATATTAAGACACCGCAAACTGCCACCTTTTCCGGGGTGGTACCAACGCCTTCAAAAGCCTGGCGGAAACACATCACTGAAGAGAAAAGACTCACTATCGGAGACACAGGGAAGAAAAACGCCGCCATGGAACCCGAACTGCAAGTTTTCCTGATGATCTTCTATGTTATGCTCTACCTGGAACACCAACGCCGACGAAGACGACGGCGCTGAGTACAGCTGCCTAGCACACAAGGGAGAGAGGGAGGAAATCGAGAGTGACACACACACATGCACAACACACCCAACACACACACACCATACACACAACCAGCTGCACATGAAAAACAGTTTGCACCCGATACACAGCAGAATAATGCAAGGACAACAGGAATGCACGAAAGTGACTGTGTTCAAATCAACAGCTAAAAAATGCTCGATTTGTCAATGAGACAGATATGTACATACGTACACAAAGGGAAACTGCCCAGTCCAATGTTCAAAGGGCCCACATGGCCACAGGGCACAGTCTAAGGCCCAACTCAGATCCTGACTCCCTCCGGATAGAACTCTGCAAGGACATCAGTTTGCAAGTGGCAGGCGCCTCAGGGGGGGACTCCTCAGCCAGATGCGGGAACAAGCCCACTGGTTCTGGAGGGTGTTCCATGCCTATTGCTCGGTCCTGGGGTGTGCAAGGCCACAGTCTCTCAGGTGGGTGACTTCCCCACTTGTTCTGGATGGGGCAACATGCCCATTGCTCTGTCCTGGGGAGTGCAAGGCCACAGTCTCTCAGGTGGATCACTTGCACACTGGTTCTGGATGGGGCATCATGCCCATTGCTCTGTCCGGGGGAGTGCAAGGCCACAGTCTCTCCGGTGGGTGACTTCCCCACTGCTTCTGGAGGGGGCCTCTCATACAGCAGCCCCTGGAGGGTGGCATACATGGTGTCTGCAGGTGGTGATGGCTGCAGTGTGGTGGCGGATGGAGGTGCCTCCTGGGCAGCCTCTGCAATTGATGATGGCTGCAGTGTGGTGTTGGATGAAAGTGCTTCCTGGGCAGCCTCTGCAGTTGGTGATGGCTTCAGTGTGGTGGTGGATGGAGGTGCCTCCTGGGTAGCCTCTGCAGGTGGTGATGGCTGCAGTGTGGTGGCGGATGAAGGTGCCTTCTGGGCAGCCTCTGCAGGTGGTGATGGCTGCACTTCCTCAGCTGGCGGTAGGGCCCCCGTGACTGCTGGTGGAGATGTCACCCTGACAGCCTCTGCTGGAGTAGAGGGCTTTGTCTCCTCCATTACACAGGGTGTGGATTCCTTACACTTCCTGGCAAGGGTGGATGGCTTCTTCTGCTTCTTGGATGGAGGTGCAGGCTTCTTCCCCTTCTTACCTGGAGGTGCAGGCTCCTTCCCCTTCTTGCCTGGAGGTGCAGGCCCCTTCCCCTTCTTTCCTGGAGATGTGGTATCCTTACCACCACGAGTAGGTGGTGCCACCACTGTCCTCGTGGACTCTTTGGCTAAGGTGCTGGGCTAGTAGTTTGGTAACCTGCCCATACGGGCAGGAGGGGGGAGGAGCGAAAAGGTCAAGTTGGGCAAGGAAAAGCTTTTTAGGGACAGTAGAGCGGGAGGAGGGAGTAGTGATGGGAGTGGAGGCAGAGGGAGTGGTTGTAGCAGATGTGTGTCTGGTGAATTTGGGTGCAGGTGCATGGGCTGTATGCTGATGTGAGGCTGATGGCTGTTGGGTGGGTGAGTACTTGTGTTTGAGTCCTTTAGGAGGGGGGTACAGAGAGGGTGGGAGAGGACAGAGGGGACGCGTGCATGGCTGTTGTAGAGGTTTCTGCTAGTGAGGTATGTGTGCTGCTTGGTGCGGTGATGCTGATGGTGGATGTGGATGTAGTGCATGCAGGTGTGAGTGTGGACATGACTGGGAGGGAGGTGGAGGAGGGGGGACAGTGGAGGCAGTGGATGTTGTCATGTCTGCAACTGTATGGTGTTTGCGTGAGTGCTTGTGTGATTAAGTTTGGTACATGTGTTTGCCTGTGCCACTCTTGGGTGTTGTCTTGTGTGCATGCTTGTCTGTATGTGTGCCAGGGATGGGTTGGGGTTGAGGAGAATGGGACTGGGAAGTGGTAGTTGGAGGGGGAATGGTAGAAACAGGGACAATGGCTGCCATCAGAGAGGAGGCCAGAGCCTGAATCGATCTCTGTTGGGCCGCCAATCCACTGTGAATGCCCTCCAGGAATGCATTGCATTGCTGCATCTGGGATGCCAGCCCCTGGATGGCATTCACAATGGTTGATTGCCCTACAGAGATGGATCTCAGGAGGTCAATAGCCTCCTCACTCAGGGCAGCAGGGCTCACTGGGGCAGGGCCTGAGGTGCCTGGGGCAAAGGAGATACCCACCCTCTTGGGTGAGCTGGTACAGGCAACTCGCTGAGGGGCTACTGGGAGGGCGGTGCTGGTTCGTGGGTGACCGCTGTACCTGCAGCTGGGGTGGTCACAGAGGTGTCTGCCACCACCAGGGATCTCCCATCGGAGGAGGTATCTGAGTCTGTGTTGTCACTTCCAGTCTCCACCGTGGTGCTCCCCTCGCCCTCTGTCCCACAGGTTCCCTTGGGTCCTGTGGGATGCAGCTCCCTCTATTGCCAGTGACCCTGCTCCTCCACCAGATGATGCTAATGCACACATGGACAGGATGACAAAACAAGAAAGGGGAGGTGAGATAAAGCATACACTGGGACAATGACTGCACCAACACCACTATTGGCGTACACATCACCGTCACACACAGGGAACAGGCTTAAGCGCTATGCATTGCACTACCAGTGATATGGCTAGTTACTAAGGCAAGATGAGGGCCACACACTGCCAAGTGCAGCACTCCTGGGACCCACGATGCCCTGCTGAAATGGACTGCTAACAAGCTAGGTTATATGTATTTGCCATACACCCATTACCCTTGAGATGACCCACCCTGCAATGTCTGGCCTGGCCTTAGGGACACCCACTAACACACATCCACCACCCGGATACCACCCCACCTGCCAAAATATGTAATAATACCCACTGTACTCATCCCCTTGTGGCTGCTGTGATTCCCTCAAGTGCCCTTCCAGCTCAGGGTAGGCTACCACCAGTATGCATGCCATCAGCAGGGTCAGGGTCCGATGGGCACCCCTTCCTCGTTGGGAGGCCATCCCCAGCTGGGCCTTTGCAGTCTACTGTGCCCAGCGTCTCAGGTCCTCCCACCGTTTCTGACAGTGGGTGCCCTGCCTGCCATAGACCCCCAGGATCCACACATCCTTTGCAATGTCATGCCATATTCCCTTCTGTTGATGGGCACTGACCTGCAGAGGCAATACAGACAGGAGAACACCATTAAACAAACAGTCCAGCCTGTCACATAAATGACCCACCATACCCGTTTCCATCAACATTGGCAGACAGATCGCCCAGGGCACACCATGTACACCGCCACAAGACATTCACCCTACCCCCCTTACACAATGCTTGCACACACATCTCCATCTCCATGCATCCTTCCCACATGTATTGTGCCCAAAGTGTACTCACCTGTTGGTCAAGAGGCCTGTATAGCTGTCCGTACTAGGGTAGGAGCCCATCCACCAGTCGCTTCAACTCCTCCAAAGTGAATGCAGGGGCTCTTTCCCCCAGGTAGGTTCCAGACACAGGTCACAGCAGCACACGCAGTGTCGGTGTTCTCCTGTTGAAGGTCAGCAAACAAGTGAGGAATCAGATAGAAAACGGCAGTCACGTCCGCGGCAGTGTACACCGTCACCGCCGGCGCAGATCCCATTGGCCACTGTACTCCATTGAGCCCCATATTATCAAATGAGGAATTGCACGGTGGTGCAAGACCACCTTCCGCCACGATGCCCAACATCGGTGGAATTACCCTACTTCCACCTGTCTCTACATACAGGACAGGTGGTCGCCATTTCAGGGGGGAAACAGTAATATCAACAATAACTGCATCGCAGATTAGATTGGCACATACCTCGCCATTAACACTGTCCCATTACATAAGTGCACCATGTAGACTGCGGTTGTGGTTTTCCAATTGTGACAGCCTACTCACTCTTGTGTCGCGTAGATATCTACCGCTGTAGATGAATAGGAGGTGGAGATATACCCCCATGTACAGACCACTGGTAGACTTAGCTACACTGGAGGACAGGCACAATATCCTCACCTATAGACTGGACAGGGCCACAATCACAGAGCTGTGTGCCCACTTGGAGCCAGATCTGATCTCATTTATCCGTCATCCAACTGGGATGCCCCCATCTGCAAGTGATATCAGTGCTCCATTTCTTGGCAACTGGTTCCATCCAAGTGACAGTGGGCTTGGCAGCAGGAATGTCACAGCCAATGTTCTCAATTGTGCTGGCAAGAGTGTTGTCTGTACTGGTAAAACACATGTGCAGCTACATTTGGAAGAATTGACACTGTGAAGGCCGGCTTCTATGCAATGGGACATAGCCCCAATATTATTGGGGCGATTGACGGTACACATATTGTGTTTGTCCCCTCCGCCAGAATGAACAGGTGTTCAGGAATCGTAAGAGTTTCCACTGACTGAATGTGCAGATGGTCTGCCTGGCGGACCAGTACATCTCCCACGTCACTGCCAAGTATCCTGGGTCGGGGCATGATGCCTTCGTTCTGAGGAATAGCAGAATCCCAAATGTGATGGCCCAACTACAGAGGCACAGGGTGTGGCTATTAGGTGAGCTTTGGTCCCTACCCACTGTATGTTAGTGTATGCCTTCTGGTGTTAAACCCATAGGATTGTGTGAGGCTAAATGTGCTCCTCAATACTTGCAGGTGACTCTGGCCACCCAAACCTATTGTGGCTGCTAACCCCTGTGAGGAATGCCAGGACAGGGACTGAGGAACGTTATAATGAGGCACATGGGTGAACCAGACGGATCATCGAATGGACCTTCAGCCTCCTGAAGGCCAGGATCAGGTGCCTCCATCTGACAGGTGGATCCCTGTGCTACTCACCCGAGAAAGTCTGCCAGATAGTAGTGGCATGCTGCATGTTGCACAACCTGGCCCTCAGACGCCATGTACCTTTTCTGCAGGAGGAGACTGGAGATGCCTCTGTGGCAGCAGTAGACCCTGAGGACAGTGAGGATGAAGAGGCTAAGGATGAGGATAACTGAACATCAGTTATCCGTCAGTATTTCCAATGACACACAGGTGAGACAGTGAAACTGCACATTTCTATGACTGTTGGTGCATTCTGAGTGGCTGTAGCATGATGGCATTAACTTCCTTTTGTCTCAACTTACTGTCACTTATGGTTTGTCATTTTACAGATGTTGGAGATATAACAACTGTGTACTGATATGCTGACTACAGCCAGCTACAGGTCATTATTTCTATGCTCTCACAGTGTACAGTTCATTTGCAATGGATGTGACTGTTTCCATAAATATACATTTTCAAAACATAAAATACGAGTAGTCAAGTTGTGTTCAAGGGTGTTTATTGTAGTGCTAATAAATTGAGGGGAAAGTGCAATGGAATGGGCTGATGATGGAGGGAAGTCCAGGGTGTTGTTCCAGTCTGTTTGTAGCTCAGGTGCAGTGTCCAAGGGGCCATTGGAAGGGGAGTAACAGCAGTTCAAAGTGGACAAGGTGACTGAGTGAGACACAAGGGGGACAATCAGGAGAGTCTCATTTCCTGGCGGGGGTCTTGGCAAGTGTCTCTGGCTTCTGTCTGGGCCACTGGAAACGTTTGCGGGTGGTTCACCTTCTTCAGGGGGAGGGATGCTGGTGGCCTGTGGGTCATTTGGCGGGCCTCCTGCCCACTAGCGGCAGCAGATGTGGAGGGCTGGCCAATGGACTGGCTAGTGGTAGGGGCCGCTGGTGTGCTATTGCCTCATCATGATGTTGGCCATGTCTGCCAGCACACCTGCTAAGGAGATCAGGTTGGTGTTAATGGCCAGCAAGTCCTCCCTGACCCCCTGATACTGTCCCTCCTGCAGCCACCTGTTCTCCTGCACGTTGTCAAGGATCTGGCCCGTCGTGTCCTGGGAATGTTGGCAGGCTCCCAGGATCTCAGAAAGTGCCTACTGGAGAGTTGGTTCCCTGGTCCTGTCCTCCCCCTGGAGCACAGCAGTCCTCCCAGTGTCCCTGTTGGCCTGTGCCTCTGTCCCCTGAATGGTGTGCCCACTGCCACTGACACCAGGTCCCTGATTGTCTTGGGGGCGAGGTGTGGCCTGGGGTCCCTGTACAGGTGGGCACACTGCTGATTGACGTGTCCTGGGGACAGAGATGTGGGTATGCTGGGTGGGTATTGTGGTGTTGGATACTGAAGGGGGAGGCTCAGAGGTGGTCTGTGAGTGGGCGACCAGCTGTCCAGTGGTCACTGATGGGCCAGGTAGGTCATCCAGATCCAGAAGTCCAGAGTTACTGTCACCACTGGGGCCATCTTCTGTTGGGGGACTGGATAGTCGTGGAAGTTCTTCTCCGCTGACATTGGCAGGGGTACCTGTGGGGATGTAAGTGATGTATTATGCTTCATGTATGTGACATACTGTACATCCCTGGCTTCCCCTCTATCATTGGTTTTGCCCTGTGTAGGAGGCTGGCCTGGCTTGTAGTGGGTACCAAATGTACTTACACCATGTGCCAGGTCCAGTTATCCCTTATTAGTAGAATAGAGGTGTTTCTAGCAGCTTAGGCTGATAGAAGGTAGCTATGGCAAAGCAGCTTAGGCTGAACTAGGAGACATGCAAAGCTCCTACTATACCACTTATATCATATGCACAATATCATAAGAAAACACAATACACAGAGTTACTAAAAATAAAGGTACTTTATTTTTATGACACTATGCCACAAGTATCTCAGTGAGTACCCTCAGTGAGAAGGTAAGTAATATACACGAGTTATATGTACACAAACCCAAAACAGGTAAGTAAGAGTAAGAAAAGTAATGCAAACAGTGTAGAATTACAATAGGTTGCAATAGGTGAACACAGGTCTAGGGGCAACACAAACCATATACTCCAAAAGTGGAATGCGAATCACGAATGGACCCCAGACCTATGGGAGCTTGTAGAGGGTCACTGTGACTGTAAGAAAACAGTCAGGGTGTCCAAGATACCCACCCCAAGATCCTGAAAAATAGGTGTAAAGTACACCTACTACCCCAAAAGGACACAATAGTCGTGATAGGAGGATTCTGCAGGAACAACAGACACCAGCAAGGCACTGAAGGTGGATTCCTGGACCTGAGGACTTGCAAGGCAAGGGGACCAAGTCCAAGAGCAGCAATAGTGTCCAGGGTGGGCAGGAGCCCAGGAAACCCTGGATGAAGGTGCAAGGAAGTTGCCTCCGGATGGAAGAAGCTTGGAGTTCTGCAACAACGAAGAGGACTAGGAACTTCTCCTTTGGATGGAAGATGTCCTACGTCACGATGAAGGTGGCAGAAGTGTTCCCACGCAGAAATACCGCAAACAAGCCTTGCTAGCTGCAAGGGTTGCTGTGGAGGTTTGTGGGTGCTGCTGGAGACCAGGAAGGACCAGGATGTCGCCCCTTGGAGGAGGAGACAGAGGGGGTGCTCAGCAACTCAGAGAGCCCCCACAGAAGCAGGCAGCACCCGCAGAAGTACCCGAACAGGCACTTGGAAGATTTGTGAACCAGATCTGGCTCAGAGTCACAAAGGAGGGTCCCACAATGCCGGAGGCCAACTCAGAGGGTTGAGCACTGCAGGAGAGAGTGCTGGGGACCCAGGCTAGGCTCTGCATTAAGGAAATCCTGGAAGAGTGCACAGGAGCCGGAGCAGCTGCAAATCACGCAGTACACAGGCTTGCAGTCTAGCGTGGGGAGGCAAGGACTCCACCAAACTTGGACTGAAGGATCACTGGACTGTGGGAGTCACTTGGATAGAGTTCCTGTGTTCCAGGGACCACGCTCATCAGGATGAGAGGGGACCCAGAAGACTGGTGATGCAGTTTTTTGGTGCCTGCGTTAGCAGGGGAAGATTCCATCGACCCACAGGAGATTTCTTCTTGGCTTCAAGTGCAGGGTGAAGGCAGAGCATGCACCACCAGGAAACAGTCGAAAAAGCCGGCAGGATGAGGTGCTACAATGTTGCTGGTAGTCGTCTTGCTACTTTGTTGCGGTTTTGCAGGCGTCCTGGAGCAGTCAGGGGTCGATCCTTGGCAGAAGTCGAAGAGGGAAGTGCAGAGGAACTCTGGTGAGCTCTTGCATTCGTTATCTTAAGAATTCCCCAGAGGAGAGACCCTAAATAGCCAGAAAAGGAGGTTTGGCTACCAAGAAAGGAGGATTGGCTACCAAGTGAGGTAAGAGCCTATCAGAGGGGGTCTCTGACGTCACCTGCTGGCACTGGCCACTCAGAGCAGTCCAGTGTGCCCCCAACACCTCTGTTTCCAAGATGGCAGAGGTCTGGGACACACTGGAGGAGCTCTGGGCACCTCCCCTTGGAGGTACTGGTCAGGGGAGTGGTCACTCCCCTTTCCTTTGTCCAGTTTCGTGCCAGAGCAGGGCTGGGGGATCCCTGAACCGGTGTAGACTGGCTTATGCAGAGATGGGCACCATCTGTGCCCATCAAAGCATTTCCAGAGGCTGGGGGAGGCTACTCCTCCCCAGCCCTTCACACCTATTTCCAAAGGGAGAGGGTGTAACACCCTCTCTCAGAGGAAATTCTTTGTTCTGCCTTCCTGGGCCAGGGCTGCCTGGACCCCAGGAGGGCAGAATCCTGTCTGAGGGGTTGGCAGCAGCAGCAGCTGCAGTGGAAACCCCGGAAAGGCAGTTTGGCAGCACCCAAGTTCTGTGCTAGAGACCCGGGGGATCATGGAATTGTCCCCCCAACACCAGAATGGTATTGGGGTGACAATTCCATGATCTTAGACATGTTACATGGCCATGTTCGGAGTTACCATTGTTACGCTATACATAGGTAGTGACCCATATATAGTACACGTGTGTAATGGTGTCCCCGCACTCACAATGTCAGTGGAATTTGCCCTGAACGATGTGGGGGCACCTTGGCTAGTGCCAGGGTGCCCACACACCAAGTAACTTGGCACCCAACCTCCATTAAGTGAAGGTTAGACATATAGGTGACTTATAAGTTACTTATGTACAGTGAAAAATGGCTGTGAAATAACGTGGACGTTATTTCACTCCAGCTGCAGTGGCAGGCCTGTGTAAGAATTGTCTGAGCTCCCGATGGGTGGCAAAACAAATGCTGCAGCCCATAGGGATCTCCTGGAACCCCAATACCCTGGGTACCTTAGTACCATATACAAGGGAATTATATGGCTGTACCAGTGTGCCAATGAGAATTGGTAAATTTAGTCACTAGCCTGCAGTGACAAATTTAGAAAGCAGAGAGAGCATAAACACTGAGGTTCTGGTTAGCAGAGCCTCAGTGATACAGTTAGGCACCACACAGGGAACACATACAGGGCACATACTATGAGCACTGGGGTCCTGCCTAGCAGGATCCCAGTGACACAAGGGCTAAAACAACATACATTCAGTGAAATATGGGGGTAACATGCCAGGCAAGATGGTACTTTCCTACACAACCCCCCCCCCCAAACGAAGGACAATAAGACTAGCCATGTCCTGATGAGTCTCCATTGTCTAAGTGGAAATATCTGGAGAGTCCATCTGCATTGGAGTGGGTACTCCCAGGTCTATGTTCCACTGTATAGTCCATTCCCTGTAGAGATATGGACCACCTCAACAATTTAGGGTTTTCACCTTTCATTTGCTTTAGCCACAGTAGAGGTTTGTGGTCTATCTGAACAATAAAGTGAGTGCCAAACAGGTATGTCCTCAACTTTTTCAGTGCCCAGACCACTGCAAAGGCCTCACTCTCTACGACAGACCAATGCTTTTCTCTAGGGGTCAACCTTCTGCTGATTATAGCAACTGGTTGATCCTGGCCCTCAGAATTCAGTTGTGATAAGACTGCCCCTACCCCTAATTCAGATGCATCAGTTTGAACAATGAATTTCTTGGAGTAACATGGGCTTTTTAGGACAGGTGCAGAGCACATGGCCTGTTTGAGCTCCTCAAAAGCTTTCTGACAGCTAGCTGTCCATAATACCTTCTTAGGCATTTTCTTGCTTGTGAGATTATTAAGAGGGGCAGCTATGGAGCCATAATTCTTGATGAATCTCCTGTAGTACCCTGTGAGGCCTAAAAAGGCTCTTACCTAGGTCTGAGTTGTAGGGGGAACCCAATACATGATTGTCTGGATTTTCCCCTGTAGTGGTGCAATCTGTTCTCCACCTACCAGATGGCCCAGATAAACCACTTTCCCCTGCCCTATCTGGCACTTTGAGGCCTTTATAGTGAGGCCTGCCTTTTGCAGGGCCTCCAAAACTTTCCAAAGGTGGACCAGGTGCTCATCCCAGGTTGAGCTAAAGACAGCAATATCATCAAGATATGCTGTACTGAAAGCTTCCAACCCTTGCAGGACTGTGTTTTCCAACCTCTGAAAAGTGGCAGGTGCATTCTTCAAACCAAAGGGCATTACTGTGAGTTGGTAGTGCCCTCCTATAGTAGAAAATGAAGTCTTGGGTTTAGCATCTTCGGCAAATCTGATCTGCCAATACTCTGCAGTCAGATCAAAAGTGCTAAGATACTTGGCAAAAGCCAGTGTATCAATGAGCTCATCTGCCCTGGGTATAGGGTGAGCATCAGTTTTTGTTACCTGATTGAGCCCTCCGTAATCTACACAAAACCTCATCTCTCTCTTTCCATCTTTGGTGTGAAGTTTTGGTACAAGTACCACTGGGCTAGCCCATGGGCTTTCAGAAGGTTCAATCACTCCTAAATCCAACATTTTCTGCACCTCTTGTTGAATGCAGTCTCTGACATGGTCAGGCTGCCTATAAATTTTACTTTTGACAGGCAGGCTGTCTCCAGTGTCAATTGTGTGTTCACACCAGGATATTGTACCTGGTACAAGTGAAAAGAGGTCTGAAAATTGGCTTAGGAGATTGATGCAGTTGTCTTTCTGTTCTGCAGTCAGACAATCTGCTAAAACTACTCCCTCCACTAAGGCATCTGCTTCAGTGGTGGAGAAGAGATCAGGGAGAGGGTCACTCTCTTCTTCCTGTCCCTCATCTGTTGCCATGAGCAGGGTGAGATCAGCCCTGTCATAGTAGGGTTTCAGGCGGTTGACATGAATCACCCTAAGGGGACTCCTGGCAGTGCCCAGGTCTACCAAATAGGTAACCTCACCCTTTTTCTCAACAATTAGATGGGGTCCACTCCATTTATCTTGGAGTGCTCTTGGGGCCACAGGCTCCAATACCCACACCTTCTGTCCTGGTTGGTACTGGATCAGAACAGCCTTCTGGTCATGCCATTGCTTTTGCAGCTCCTGGCTGGCCTGAAGGTTTTTACTGACCTTTTTCACGTACTCAGCCATTCTGGATCTTAGGCTAAGTACATAATCCACTATGTCCTGTTTAGGAGCCTTTAAAGGTTGTTCCCAACCCTCCTTTACAAGAGTAAGTGGACCTCTTACAGGGTGCCCAAAGAGGAGTTCAAAGGGGCTGAAGCCCACTCCTTTTTGGGGTACCTCCCTGTAAGCAAAAAGGAGGCAAGGTAACAGGACATCCCATCTCCTCCTGAGTTTTTCAGGGAGTCCCATTATCATTCCTTTTTAGAGTTTTATTAAACCTCTCAACCAGACTATTTGTTTGTGGATGGTAAGGGGTGGTGAACTTGTAGGTAACACCACACCCCTTCCACATTGCTTTCAAGTATGCAGACATGAAGTTGCTACCTCTGTCTGATACTACCTCTTTAGGAAAACCCACCCTGGAAAAGATTCCAAGGAGGGCCTTTGCCACTGCAGGAGCTGTAGTGGTCCTCAAAGGTATGGCTTCAGGGTATCTTGTGGCATGGTCCACTACCACCAAGATAAATCTATTGCCTGAAGCAGTAGGAGGGTCAAGGGGGCCAACTATGTCAACCCCTACCCTTTCAAAGGCCACCCCAACCACTGAAAGTGGAATTAGAGTGGCCTTTGGAGTGCCACCAGTCTTGCCACTGGCTTGGCAGGTCACACAAGACTTGCAAAAATCTTTGGTGTCCTCTGACATGTGAGGCCAGTGAAACAAGGGGACAAGTCTTTCCCACGTTTTCGTCTGGCCCAAATGCCCAGCCAAAGGAATGTCATGTGCTAGAGTGAGTAGAAACTCTCTGTACTGCAGGGGAATGACCAATCTCCTGGCTGCTCCAGGTTTTGGGTCCCTTGACTATGTGTACAAGAGGTTATCTTCCCAGTATACTCTATGACTGTCACTGACATCCCCATTTTGCTGTTTGACAGCTTGTTGTCTGAGACCCTCTATTGTGGGACAGGTTTGCTGTGCCACACTCAGCTCTTCCCTGGCAGGCCCCCCTCCACCGAAAAGCTCAGCAGTGTCTGCTGCCAGCTCCTCAGGTGTAGGTTCTGCACAAGGAGGAAATTCCTCTTCCTCAGAAGGGGAATCATCTGTAGAAGGAGGATAGTGGGTAGGGATTTACCCTTGCTACCCTTAGCTTTAGGGAGCACTTGGTCCATTGTTCCAGGATCCAAGTTACCCTGTCCTTTTTGCTTTTTGGCCTGAGCCCTGATTAAAGCAAAAATAGGCCCAGGAATGCCCAGCAACTCCACTTCTGCCCAAGCTGATATCTCTAAATCATTCCCTAGTAGTCTACAGGTAAATCTGAGACAACCACAACTTTCTTTGGACCAGTAACCCCGCCCCCCAGTTGAGATTCACAACAGCCATGGGGTGATAAGAGTTTTGTTATGAGCGTCTGTCACTTGGTACTGCTGACCAAGTAGGTGTTGCTCAGGGTGGACCAGTTTTTCTATCACCATAGTTACACTGGCTCCTGTGTCCATGTAGGCCGGAACCTCAACACCATTCATTAGGGAAGTTGCTTGTTCTTATCCATATTAAGAAGACAAGCAACCAAGGTTGTAAAGTCAATGCCACCATCAGAGACTAAAACAGCCTCTGTGGTCTCCCTAACAAGACCAACCCCAACTACATTGCCAATCGTGAGCCCAGCTACACCCTTGGATTGGCTATTAGTAGTGGATTTCCCACCACCACTGCTATTACTAGGGGCACTAGAATTTGCAGCAGGGGTTGTGGTGGTGGGAGGTTTGGTGTTTTTCTTTAGGCAGCTGGAATCAGTTGCCCAATGGCCTTTGACTTTACACAAATAACACCAAGGGTTTTTAGTTGGACCCACCACCCCCAGAGGATTTTTGTGGGCCTGATGAAGACTCAGAATGCTTACTTTTGTCCCCACCCTTCTCAGAAGACTTACCATCCTTCTTCTTGCCATCCTTGTCACCCCCTGTATGAACGTTTCTGTTCACCCTTGTTCTGACCCACTTATCTGCTTCTTTCCCAATTCTTGGGGAGAGGTCAGATCCGAGTCCACTAGGTATTGGTGCAACAAGTCAGACACACAGTTGTTCAGAATATGCTCTCTCAGAATAAGATTGTACAGGCTTTCATAGTCATATACCTTACTGCCATGTAACCACCCTTCCAAGGCCTTCACTGCACAGTCCACAAAATCTGTCCAGTCTTGAGAAGACTCTTTTCCGGTGTCTCTGAACTTAATCCTGTATTGTTCAGTGCTTAAGCCAAATCCATCCAAGAGTGCATCTTTCAAAACTTTGTAGTTGTTGGCTTCACTTTCCCTAACAGTAAGGAGCCTATCCCTACCCTTTCCAGTGAAAGATAGCCACAAAATAGCAGCCCACTGCCTTTGAGGGACCAACTGTACCATACAGGCCCCCTCAAGTGCCTCAAACCACTTATTAATGTCATCCCCCTCCCTGTAAGGGGGTACTATCTTGTGTAGATTCCTGGAATCTTGCTCTCTAACAGGATTGCTATCAGGAATACTGCTGCTGCCACCATGGGGAACTAACCCCAACCTCTGTCTTTCCCTCTCAATGTCTAGGTATTCCCTATCTAAGGCCAGCTGCTGCTGTTTATGCTTCAGTCTGGTCTCTTCAACCCTCAACTTTTTGAGTTCCCTTTCTAACAAGTTATCCTCTGGGTGGGTGGGTTGGGAATGCTTTGATACAGATGAAATATGGGAAGTTTCAGAGGGGGACCTGTCCCTAATTGTCTGGACCCTGGTAACCTGGCCTCTAGGGATAAAGGATGCCCTACTGTTATGGGAACCTCTATCAGCATCACTAGGTGCCCTGCTAGGGGGCAGACCCTTGTAAGAACCCTCCCCAGCTTCTCCAGGGGACTCCTCTGAATCAGACTGGGAAGCTTCTCCCTTTTCTAACCTCTCATTTGATGGCCCAGACTGGTTCTGGTCATCTACAACAAGCATGTTAAAGAGAAACTCTTTTGTAGGGTTCCTTCCTATACTTAAACCTCTATCCAGGCAGAGACCCCTCAAACATTTACAGTTCAAACTCTCATATGTTGCATTAACAGTTTTGAGAGTGGAATCCACAACAGACATGATAGTATAGGTTTAAGGATAGTGAGAAAGAAAAAGTTTTAGAACTTAGAAAGCACAGAGAAAAAACTTTTTCAAACTTTGGAAAACTTTTTTTAAGTTTTAAGAAACTTTTCAGAACTTTGTTAAAAGTTTTAGAATAGAAAAGTAAACTTTTTTGGTTAAGTGTACATACACTGAACTGTTTGGTATATGATTCTCTTATGAAAAGTACCAAATGACAAAGTGGTGAAACAGTTGCAAGTACTTATCCCACCGCTGCACCACTAATGTAGGAGGCTGGCCTGGCTTGTAGTGGGTACCAAAGGTACTTACACCCTGTGCCAGGTCCAGTTATCCCTTATTAGTATAATAGAGGTGTTTCTAGCAGCTTAGGCTGATAGAAGGTAGCTATGGCAAAGCAGCTTAGGCTGAACTAGGAGACATGCAAAGCTTCTACTACACCACTTACATCATATGCACAATATCATAAGAAAACACAATACAGAGTTACTAAAAATAAAGGTACTTTATTTTTATGACAAAATGCCACAAGTATCTCAGTGAGTACCCTCAGTAAGACACAAGTTATATGTACACAAACCCAAAACAGGTAAGTAAGAGTAAGAAAAGTAATGCAAACAGTGTAGAATTACAATAGGTTGCAATAGGTGAACATAGGTCTAGGGGCAACACAAACCATATACTCCAAAAGTGGAATGCAAATCATGAATGGACCCCAGACCTATGGGAGGTTGTAAAGGGTTGCTGGGACTGTAAGAAAACAGTCAGGGTGTCCAAGATACCCCACCCCAAGACCCTGAAAAGTAGGAGTAAAATACACCTACTTCCCCAAAAGGACACAATAGTCGTGATAGGAGGATTCTGCAAGAACAACAAACACCAGCAAGGCACTGAAGGTGGATTCCTGGACCTGAGGACCTGCAAGGCAAAGGGACCAAGTCCAAGAGTCGCAATAGTGTCCAGGGGGGGCAGGAGCCCAGGAAACCCCGGATGAAGGTGCAAGGAAGTTGCCTCTGGATGGAAGAAGCTTGGAGTTCTGCAACAACGAAGAGGACTAGGAACTTCTCCTTTGGATGGAATATGTCCCACGTCGCGATGAAGGTTGCAACACAGAAATACCACAAACAAGCCTTGCTAGCTGCAAGGGTTGCGGTAGAGATTTTTGGGTGCTGCTAGGGACCAGGAAGGACCAGGATGTCGCTCCTTGGAGGAGGAGACAGAGGGAGCGCTCAGCAACTCAGAGAGCCCCCACAGAAGCAGGCAGCATCCGCAGAAGTACCCAAACAGGCACTTGGAAGATTTGTGAACCAGAGCTGGCTCAGAGTCACAAAGGAGGTTCCCACGACGCCGGAGGCCAACTCAGAGGGTTGAGCACTGCAGGACGGAGTGCTGGGGACCCAGGCTAGGCTGTGCATGAAGGAAATCCTGGAAGAGTGCACAGGAGCCGGAGCAGCTGCAAATAACGCAGTACACAGGTTTGCAGTCTAGCGTGGGGAGGCAAGGACTTACCTCTACCAAACTTGGACTGAAGGATCACTGGACTGTGGGAGTCACTTGGATAGAGTTCCTATATTCCAGGGACCACGCTCGTCAGGATGAGAGGGGACCCAGAGGACTGGTGATGCAGTCTTTTGGTGCCTGCGTTAGCAGGGGGAAGATTCCGTCGACTTACGGGAGATTTCTTCTTGGCTTCCAGTGCAGGGTGAAGGCAGATGACCCTCAGAGCATGCACCACCAGGAAACAGTTGAGAAAGCCGGCAGGATGAGGCGCTACAATGTTGCTGGTAGTCGTCTTGCTACTTTGTTGAGGTTTTGCAGGCGTCCTGGAGCAGTCAGCGGTCGATCCTTGGCAGAAGTCGAAGAGGGTAGTGCAAAGGAACTCTGGTGAGCTCTTGCATTTGTTATCTGAAGAATTCCCCAGAGGAGAGACCCTAAATAGCCAGAAAAGGAGGTTTGGCTACCAAGAAAGAAGGAGTGGCTACCAAGAGAGGTAAGAGCCTATCAGAGGGGGTCTCTGACATCACCTGCTTGCACTGGCCACTCAGAGCAGTTCAGTGTGCCCCCAACACCTCTGTTTCCATGATGGCAGAGGTCTGGGACACACTGGAGGAGCTCTGGGAACCTCCCCTGGGAGGTACTGGTCAGGGGAGTGGTCACTCCCCTTTCCTTTGTCCAGTTTCACGCCAGAGCAGGGCTGGGGGATCCCTGAACCAGTGTAGACTGGCTTATGCAGAGATGGGCACCATCTGTGCCCATCAAAGCATTTCCAGAGGCTGGGGGAGGCTACTCCTCCCCAGCCCTTCACACCTATTTCCAAAGGGAGAGGGTGTAACACCCTCCCTCAGAGGAAATCCTTTGTTCTGCTTTCCTGGGTCAGGGCTGCCTGGACCCCAGGAGGGCAGAATTCTGTCTGAGGGGTTTGCAGCAGCAGCAGCTGCAGTGGAAACCCCGGAAAGGCAATTTGGCAGCACCCGGGTTCTGTGCTAGAGACCAGGGGGGATCATGGAATTGTCCCCCCAACACCAGAATGGTATTGGGGTGACAATTCCATGATCTTAGACATATTACATGGCCATGTTCGGAGTTACCATTGTGAAGCTATACATAGGTAGTGACCTATGTATAGTGCACGTGTGTAATGGTGTCCCCGCACTCACAAAGTCTGGGGAATTTGCCCTGAATGATGTGGGGGCACCTTGGCTAGTGCCACACACTAAGTAACTTGGCACCCAACCTTCACTAAGTGAAGGTTAGACATATAGGTGACTTATAAGTTACTTGTGTGCAGTGAAAAATGGCTGTGAAATAACGTGGACGTTATTTCACTCAGGCTGCAGTGGCAGGCCTGTGTAAGAATTGTCTGAGCTCCCTATGGGTGGCAAAAGAAATGCTGCAGCCCATAGGGATCTCCTGGAACCCCAATACCCTGGGTACCTTAGTACCATATACAGGGGAATTATATGGGTGCACCAGTGTGCCAATGAGAATTGGTAAATTTAGTCACTAGCCTGCAGTGCCAAATTTAGAAAGCAGAGAGAGCATAAACACTGAGGTTCTGGTTAGCAGAGCCTCAGTGAAACAGTTAGGCACCACACAGGGAACACATACAGGGCACATACTATGAGCACTGGGGTCCTGCCTGGCAGGATCCCAGTGACACAAGGGCTAAAACAACATACATACAGTGAAATATGGGGGTAACATGCTAGGCAAGATGTTACTTCCCTACACCCTGCCACCTTTTGCTTATGTATGGTGATGTATTGTGTGATTGTTAGTTTCCCTATGCTGTGCATGCTTTTGTGATGGGTGTCCATGCATTGGTATAGCATGCAGGGCTTGGCATTAGGGGTAGTCATATGTGTAGGTGCAGTATGTGGGATGGGATGGAGTGATGGGAGTGAGGGTGAGGGTGTGAGATGGCATGCAGGTATGGGGGTGGTGAGTGGTAAATGTTGACTTACCAGTATCCAGTCCTCCTGCTACTCCAGTGAGTCCCTCAGGATGCAGAATTGCCAAGACTTGCTCCTCCCATGCTGTGAGCTGTTGGAGAGGAGGTGGGGGTCCACCACCAGTCCTCTGTATGGCGAGCTGGTGCCTTGCTGCTATAGAACGTACCTTCCCCAGTAGGTCACTCCACCTCTTCCTAATGTTCTTGGGTGGTCTCCCATGGCGTTCACCCTGTGCACGATTCTCCGCCATAGCTCAATCTTCCTTGCAATGGATATCTGCTGTACAGATGTGGCTCTACCCTGACAATTTCCTCCACCATGACCCTTAATTCCTCATCAGTGAAACAGGGGTGCCTTTGTGGGGACATGGGTGTTGTGTGGTATGTGTTGGTGAGGGTTTCTGAGTAATGTGGTGGGGTGTGTGATGTGGGGTGAGTGAGGGATGTATGGGTGTAAGTGGTGTGTGTCTAGTTGTCGCAGTGGTCTTGGTGTCAGTCTGGTAGCAATAATTTGTATGCGTAAAGGGTTGTGGGTAATGTGGGTGCGTGTTTTATAGTGGCGTGGGTATGTGGGTGTGGTGTGTGTATGAGTGTCAGGTGTGTATTGCCCAATGTAGTGTTGTTTTGTATGTGGGTGTCCATTCTGAGCGCTACGGTATATACGGGCAATGGTTTACTGCCGTTGAATGTCCGCTGTGGTGATTTGTGGGTCATAATGTGATGGGCTTTGTTTTGTTGGTATAACGGTGTAGGTGTTGGGACCGCCACTTTTGCACTGACCTTTGGACTGGCTGATTTGGGTATGTGGCTGTATTCTGTCGGATTGGTGTGTGTGTGTGACATAATATGGCGAACGGATATTCGCCACCGCAGCAGTATGTTGGCGGCCATCACCGTGGTGGTAAGCGCCATTTACCGCCAATGTCATAATGAGGGCCTATAAACTGATCTGTGCTTTTGGTCAATCCCGATGGATATTGGCCGGATTTGCTTATCAAATACACCCAGCAATTAACAAAGCAACTGAGTGAAGTCTATAAATGTGGAACTACTGCTGCTGGGGAACTTATAAACAAGACGTGCAAACAAAACTTACAAACATTAAATGAGGCTCTGTTAACGCTGAATTTTACTAATAAATATTCATGTATTCTGAGTGTTGAATTTGCATGGAAAATAAATTAACTTAGAGAAAAATAATGCACGCATTTGAAGTAGCGCCTACCTGAGTGGCTGTCAATGTTCACGAAGTGTACTTATTAATGGCTTCTTAATATAAAATGTTGTGCGTATGTTTGATTAATGTAGTAGTATATCATATTAAGGGTTATGCATTATGTATTAGCTTTATTAATCATAGGCCTTAAATTAGCGAGGTTTTGAGCCTATTTACAGGGCCTCATGTCAAGCTGCATTTCTTAATCGACTAATAAAAAAGGCTGCTTGGAGAATTAAATTGTGATTTTCCACTGTGCTGACAAAGTGCTCGTAGCGGCAATCCTTTGTCATGAGAACTGCTTGCTAGAAGATGATGTACTAGCTAGGATACTTTGCATAAGGTAGTATGTGTAAGACCGACCTTCCCAGGAGAAGACAATGGATGCACTGACTGGAGTATAAGCTGCAACAATATTGATACCTGAAAAGTCAGCAATGGGAACAGGAGGAGAGTTCGACATATGAACCATATGCTAGTAAAATTGTAGATTTGGGGTTTTATTTTCATTGGACTAAATGCAAACATGCGATTCTTTGACCAATAAGGACTGTGGAAGTAGTTGAAGGAAATCTAACTTAGCTGGACTGCACCGAGAGGACACCATTTCTCAATTTTTCACTTCACCATTAGCTCTGTTTTTTCCAACTGTCTATTGAGGCCATTCTCCTGATCTTCTTAGGAGTTTAGCTATTCTTTCGAACTGCATAAAGAGACTTCACTTTTTCTGAACTTTAATGCTGAATCCTGATGCCTTGCTGACGAAGACTGTTCCAGCTTGCTGAACCATATTGAGGACAGGTATAAGACGATGTTACTGATTGTTATGTCTATTTGATTTTGTTTCTAGGTACCAACCGCTATTTCAATAGAACCATAGTTAGATGTTTTCCAAATTTGTGTTAACTAAATTGTTTTGCATGAAGTCCAAACAAGCTATTCCAATCTGATATTAGATAGGGTTCTCACTGATGATGCTCGCTATGTGTAATAACAATTGATGTATTTTCCTTGCTGAATCTAAATGTATGTTATTTCGTTTGCGCAGTTATTCTTGCTATTGATTTGTACGGTAACCTTAGAATGTGTAGTGGCTCAAGCTTTGATTAGATTGCGAATCTTTCGGTGCTTTGGGCAGCTGGTATTGTTTCTGTTTGTTTATCATTTGATTTTGAGACTAAGTTACGTGACATTAGCATTGTTAATATAGGGAAATAAACATTCTAACTTTTATACAAAAGTGTGGTTATTCATGGCCACAAGATCATGGTGTATGGAAATTACTGACTCCTATTGATTGTTGATGTCACTGATTGTTATTGATATTGATTTGTATTGGTACGGGGTTTCATGGTGGGAACTACTGGAAGCGCAGTCAAAAGGGCCACTGGCCTATACGCATCTCCTTCTACGTTTACTCATTAAGGTCTGATGCACTAACAGCACTAGTGGTTGTTAGGCTTTCACAGAAAGCAACAGACAAGGAGAAATATGGAACTATGGGCCATATGTACGAACACTTTTTCCCTTAGACACAGAATGGGTAAAAACCTTTGCTACATCTGGCCCTATGTATCTTACATTGTGGAGAGCAAAATACCTGGAATTTCTGCATAAAAATGATGTGAGGATGAGTCAAGGAACAGTATAAGGTTCTTCACAGAAATCTCCGACTCCTCAAAGATGAGGAGCTCTCCAGCATCATTTTTGCAGACCAAATGTTAACCTGTATAAGATCAGAAAAATTTATTTGAGAAGACTGAGAAAAAGAAGCCATCTTAGTAGTCCCTCTGAATTCAAGACCAAGGATGGCATCAGATGAAATAAGGTAACATTTCTGAAAATCTGGAATGAACTTTAGTCAGTTGTACCGGGGTTCATTCTCTTTGAGCCAGGCACATCCTTGCTGATTGGAAGACGTCTGTGGATGAGCTTGGCCGTGCACAGAAAGCCATAAGAAAGTTACCACCATGCACTTAAATTCATCAATAGCGAAGGATTTTTTCCTTCATTTACAGTGATAAAGAAATAACATGTATGCTCCCTGGTTTCATTTCTCATGGCTCTTGCAGCACAGTACGTACAGTTCATTGACACGGCTGGTAAAAACCGACAGGGATCTCACTGGTCTTCTCATAGGGACAGTTCATAAGAATAGCCAACTATGAAGACTATCTCAGATCTTCCAGAGACTGTGCAGCGCAAATAGCGGTACAAGGATTCCTGTGCTTTATTCTGAAAAATCGAAGTTAACCATGATGATATATTTCTGAAGCCTTTATAAAACTATTATCTAATCCATAAACAAAGCAAGACTTTTACAGTACAAATAGCACTAGCAAGGATAGTACTGGCAAGGATAGTAAAAAACTTTCTTAAAAAATATCAAAAGCCTGTATTTAATTTTCTACCAAAGTGCTTAAAATGTAAACTAATTCTTCCATACGTTCTCTTATGTCAGCGATGATGACAGCATCCTTCAAGTTGTTGGTGTTGAGAGTTCATAGGTAGAACACCCAACATTGTTTCTCTTGGAATCAAAAAGAGCTTGAACTGAACAACTAAACTCTTGCATTTTTATATAGTCTATCCCTCTACAATGTAATATTTGGATTTCCCTAAAATATATAAGGCGACAGTGTTAGATGTTATTCTTGAATGAGGTAATGAGAAAAAGGGTATAGGGACTGTATACTCGATGAGGCTAAGTAGCACTCCGAGGGCCTGACTTAGAACTCAGTGGACGGGTTACTCTATCACAATAGTGAAAGATATCCCATCCGCTGAAACCTAATTCCCATTCTTTCTTATGGGATTTAGATTTAGGCGGATGGGATATCCGTCACTATTGTGACGGAGTAATCCCTCCCTTGAATTCTAAATCAAGCTCTTAGTGTACTGATTAGAAATGATTAGTAATGTTATCTTACATTTATATATTGTGTGCACACAATTTAAAACCATAATGAATCAACAGACTGCTCATAACAATTTCAAGTTACTCTACTAGGGATTGCAAGTCTTAGATAATAATGGTGGCATTTGGTTGTATTTACAACATCAAATGCATACTACATTGAATGCCATTTACTGCATTAGGGTTAAATGCCAGCCACTCTGATTTTAAATGTGCAGTTGAGAGGTACAAATATAGGGCCTCATTTAGAGATTGACTAATAGTTTACTTTGTCACACACATGATGCATGTCTCATCTGCCTATTTACAAGAGCTATAGAATATAGTGCACATGTATTAAAGCAGGGTGGGATAATGTGTAACTTTGTGGCAGAGTAAATCTTACAGTTCATGGATGGCTCCTCCCACCTCAATCCTCCCATGCTATACTTGTCCTTTCTTCTACGCCATGCTCGTCCTCTTGTTCAAGCTGCTGCTCTGTGTTTTGGCATCCCATTGATGTGCGTAGTGTAGGTTACCATGTCTTTGCATTTACATTCATTGATCTTACTGATTTCTCGGATCCCTGCAGTCCAGCCTTTGTTTTTCAACAGATGGCTTTTAGGCTAGCTGCCGGATCTGGCGGATTTGTTGCCAGACTTTCATGCAGCTGTTTTTAGTTCGAGCTCGCAATCATTTTAACCTGTTGTATGTATTGTGGGCTTTTAACCACACCCACCTCACGCCCATCAGTTTCACTCGTCCGTGGGCTTGCCTTTCAAAAATCTTTTGTTATCATTGGTAAATTATTTATGTTTGTCCCCCTTTGGGGAGGTTTTGTTACCGCCTTGCAGAGTGCCCCTGTTACATGGATAATTGGATGACTGCTGATAGGTTTGACTGCGAGAAAACTTATTTTTCCTCTTGTGTGTCTCCTTCACGCTCATGCTCATGGCAGCCACAGCCCTTTGAATCGGCTCTCTAATGTCATCTGTTTCACATTTCATTTTCAAATTAAGTGGAAAGAAAAGTCCATTTAGGAATTTACAACACTAATTGTTACGACTCGGTCGTCCCATTTCCAGGGGGCGCTGTAAGGGGACTGTCAGAAGCCTGGGAATCACCTTGAACACCTATCTAGAGTCCCTTGCTGACTCCTGTTTGTTTCTCTTTTCTCCATGGTACACTTGTGTAGGACTACATTTGCTTCTTGGGACTGCAAATCCCATAATGCACAGCTTGGTAGTCAGGAAAACCCGGATTCTCTTTCCCATTGTTTTCAATGGGAGAAGTCCAGTTGCTCCTTTTCACTGGATCCTCTCCTCCAGGACTTGCAAGTGTCCGAAACCACACACACCTGAAACCTCTCCTGTGCAGCCCAGCTTGGAACTGCTTATAAGCAGCCATTTCCTCAAGCTCCCCGTCGTGCATCGGACTTCAATTCCTTTGTGTTACAGACCCCTTGTCGGATGGTGTTCCAGTTTTGTTCCTGTTCTGTTCTGTTCGGTGACCTCAAGGGGTGTCCCAACCAAAGTCCTGATCAGCCCTGCCCGAAACCGTGACAGAATGCACGAACCAAACATTTCAAGCTCCCCTGGCAGTAAAGGCACACAAACCTAAAGGGCTTTCCTATCATGTCAAGACACCCCTTTCTAAGCCTAAACATTCTCTGAAATCCTCTAAAAAAGACCTTAGTTTAAAGGATAGACTTGTTAAAGAAAACCATAACTTGCAAGTTCAGTACTATACTGAGTGGCTTGCTAATCTTTCAATGATAGACTATTATGTTATTTGTGGCTATGACCCCCAGTCCCTGTCTGTAGAAGAATTACAAGGACGTAATGAGTTTTTGCAATATCTATTAGCTGAAGCCAGTAAGAATGTTCGTAACCGTGGAAGTGCTTTTGCTACCTCTGCACAAGACACTCACACTCAAGAAAAACTGGTTAATTCCTTGCCTCATGCTAGCGCATCCCAAATTCTCTTCCAGCACTCTGCCAAAACAAAGAACCCTGACACTGTTCAAGAAGCCACACTAGGGATTCCCTTGTTTTCTGTTGAGTGCTTCAGCCCATCTAGGCCAGTTTCTCAGAATTCAAAGTGCAGTGCTGACTCTTATAAAGACCTTTCAGTCCCTCAGAGCTTTCAAGTCAGCAGGCTAGACCCTGTATCAAATGGATCAGTAAAGACTGTGGGATTCCTTAGTTCCACTCATAAGGCTTGTGCTCTTCCCAAACTAGATGATAATACACCAGTCTCAATCCCTAAAAGCTCTGCTAAACCCTTTTCTATTCTGAGTGGGTTAGATAACAATATGGACATACACACACTAAAAGAGCAGTTTTGGCAGATTAAAAGGCAGATATCAGACTTCTATGATGAATATGTTGTAACATACACAAGAAATCTTGCACATGGGCTCTTTTCATCAATGCATATTTCACTGTTGGCAGAACCAGACATTCTGTTTATCTGTAAGGTAGAAGAAGTAACAGAGCAGCTGATGGAAACTACTGCAAGGCAATTTGAAAACCTGAAAAAAGAAAATAATCACCAGCTTTCGCTTAAAGCACAGTATGCTACCTCATGTGCCTCTCCAAAGACTGCTATAAAGCAGATTTTCCCTGCTATGAATGAATGTCAAGAGACTGCTCCAGTTATAAATATATCAGCCTCTTCTTCAGACTCTCTCTCAGCTTGTAGTTTTCCAGAGAATATCCCTGTGCAGTTGACTGAATCTCTGACATCTCTGAGAGATTTGACACCTCTTGATTCAAAGGATAGATCAGAGTCTTCAGAAGGAAGTGTCTCAGCCCCTCTATCAGAACAAATAAAGCCAAAGGAAGAAGGGAGTTCTGATGCAGACTCCAATAGCTGCACCTTAAGAAACCAAGATATGACTTTACTGGAGATTTATGGCAAGTTGTGCAACAGTGTTGAAGAATCTGAATCTAGTGATGACAGTGGTTCCTGCCTTGCCGTGAACAAACCTGCAGATAGTGCTGTTCAAATGGCGCACACACCAGAATTTTCAGATTGTGGGGATACGCCTGCTCTTTCAAACAATATCATAGAATTTTCAGATAATGAAGAGACAGTTCCTGTTTCAAGTGAATTCATGGATTTTTCTGACTGTGAAGAAATCCCCGCAGTTACTAAGATTGTAATGGACTTCTCAGAAAGTTTAAAAATCTCTTCTGTGTCAAAGCAAACCGTGGAGATTTCAGAAAAGGAAGAAAGCCAGCAATCTGAAACTAAACAGCCTGTCATAAGAAATGAGCGCCTTCTCCTAGAACTGGACACAGTTGCAGCCTCAACCACTGATCCTGACCTGCTGATCCCTGCCAATGTGTATCCTGTTTTCAGCTCCACAATTAGTGAAGAACAGATCTCTGAGCTACCGGTATCTCATCTTGATGTAAAATCAGCCACACCAACGTCACCTGCTGTGTCCCTGAAATTAAAGACTCCTGAAACCCAGCAATCTGAAACCGAAGGTCAAGTACTGAAAGATATAATATGTCCCACTAAAACTAAAGACTTGAATTTGAATCTTGTATTCGAAGATCTGATGATAAGTACTGTTCTTAGTGTTTTATTGCAAGAAACGATCATCAATTCAAAGGCTAAAGCTGAAGCTTTAGATAACAATGTAGAGGCGATTTCTGAAGAGACTCCAGTTCTATTTCAATTCAAAGAACAACCTTTCAGTGTTAACAGAGCTGAAGATCAACTACCTGTAGTAGAAACGCTTTGCAAAGAAACCATTTATGATACCACAAACACACCACAGAGCACTTGCAATGAAGAAATCCCAGTCTTGTCTGAAGATCACCCTAAAGAATTAGCTTGTGGAACTTCTACATTTTCAGATGTTAATCCAGTTTCTAAAGACATGAAAACTCCTGTTGCTCCTGAATTTGATACTCCGAAGTCATCCAAGACGAAAGAAAATTCTGACTTTTTCATGTTTACCTTGAGAACACCAGTTACCCATGTCTCCCAAGTCTCTATGCTTTGCAAGCCTCAGACCACAATCAAAGCAAATACTGCTGCAGAAACAGACATATCCTGCTTGTCAGAAGGAGTTACAGACCTGACAGTTACTAATACGCCAATTATCTCCTCCAAAGAAGAGAGTACTGAACAGGAAACTAATGTCCTAAAGAATACCGCCCATGATGCAATTCTAGATCTCCTTGCTCCTGAATCCACTTCACCAGAAACCAACTCCATGCACTCCTCCCGTATCAATCGAACAATAAAGAGGAAAGACATCAGAGCCCATATGGGTATTAATACATGCTTTGCTCATTGGAATATTCACCTATGGCAGGACTGTAAACTTATCAACCAAGGTTGGTGTTGGATTTTCTTGCTTTGGCTTTTCCTCTTCAACTTTTTTCAGCCAAAGGATCACCTTCTCTTCTTGAGCGGACTGGTGGGAGGGGGTATACTGTTACGACTCGGTCGTCCCATTTCCAGGGGGCGCTGTAAGGGGACTGTCAGAAGCCTGGGAATCACCTTGAACACCTATCTAGAGTCCCTTGCTGACTCCTGTTTGTTTCTCTTTTCTCCATGGTACACTTGTGTAGGACTACATTTGCTTCTTGGGACTGCAAATCCCATAATGCACAGCTTGGTAGTCAGGAAAACCCGGATTCTCTTTCCCATTGTTTTCAATGGGAGAAGTCCAGTTGCTCCTTTTCACTGGATCCTCTCCTCCAGGACTTGCAAGTGTCCGAAACCACACACACCTGAAACCTCTCCTGTGCAGCCCAGCTTGGAACTGCTTATAAGCAGCCATTTCCTCAAGCTCCCCGTCGTGCATCGGACTTCAATTCCTTTGTGTTACAGACCCCTTGTCGGATGGTGTTCCAGTTTTGTTCCTGTTCTGTTCCAGCCTGATCCTGTTTCCTGTTTCTCTGCCCTGCTCCTGATTGTTCCAGCCAGAGTCTGCTCCCTACTTCTTAGCCTTGTACCTGTTTGTTTCTTCCAAAGCCTGCTCCCTGTTTCTCTGCCCTGCTCTTGCCTTGTTTCAGCCTGAACCTTCTCTCTGTTTCCCAGTCCTGTTTACTGCTCATTTCCTACTCCCTGTATTCCAGTCCTGTCTTTGCCTGTTCCAGCCAGAGCCTGTTCTCAGTTTCCCAGTCCTGTCTCTGTCTGTCCCAGCCAGAAGTTTGCGCCCTGTTTTCAAGTCCTAGTCCCGCCTTTGCTTCAGCCTGAGCCTGTTCCTAGTTCTTGCCTCTGCCTCTTTGTTTGTTCCCTTCTGTTTCTGTTTCTTCTTGGTTCTTTGTGTCTGGTAAGTGTTCTATCAGTCTTCACCAGTGTATACGTGTCCTCCTGTGTACTGGGGTTGGCTCCTGGTTTCCAGGAGGCAATTCCAGCCCCCATCCTTGTCCAGTGTTATACGTTGTATTTCGTGCCTAACAGTGACAGTGTGCTATTGCTGTTTTCTCAGGAATCGCCACTGTGTTTCCAGCTGGACCCACAAGAGCGTGTCCTGTGTATGTAAGTACTATCCTTGTTTGTGCTCTAGGGTCCAGAGACAGAATCACTTCTGCTGCCTCCTTTCTATGGGGCTGGCAGGGTGACTATCTGTAAGAGCAAACTGCACAGAGGCATTGAGATTCCCTGTCACTGTGGGAGGTTCTGCGCCTTACTCTGTGTACAACCCCAGCGTGTTTGTCCACTGGTAATCCGTTTCCTGTTTGTTCACACAAGGGTTGCTCTGCTTTTACTTTCCTGTTTCCTGTGCCTATCCATAGCTGTCCTTTCCGTGTATGCCTTTAGCTGCTCTTCTGCCCCAGTACACTACCTCTGTAGGATATTCGGTGACCTCAAGGGGTGTCCCAACCAAAGTCCTGATCAGCCCTGCCCGAAACCGTGACACTAATAGCTCTAACTCGAGCAAACATGGGACTGATTGCTTTGCAAATGCTTGCTTTGATCTATCTTTGACTGGTGTATTGGCGTGTCTGAGTCAGCTGGTCATGCCCGTCTGTGTTTGATCGTCCTCCGGGAACCAAGAGGTGTTTCAGACAGGCAGAAAGGAGTGGTCCGGTCATTTCCAGTAGTGGGCAGCCACTGTGGACGCACATGACTTACATAGGGAGAAAGATCAACAAAAATACACAAGCACTGGGAAAGCCAATAGACTTCATCCGTGCAAGATCTATTGGCTTTGTCAATTTTTTTTAGCCATATTGTACAGCTGCCCTGGCTTCAGTGCAGCATGGCTGAAAGTAAACAAAAAAAAGCGATATGACTCGTTCAACACTGGCTGTGTCATATAGCTGTTATTCTTTACTTTCAGCCACGTTGCAACATTGCTAAGAACCATTTGCAAAGCCAATAGATCTTACATGGGCCAGACCTATTGGCTTTGCCAATACTTGTTAAAGGGAGATGTTCTGTACTTACCCAAAATGTCGATGTTGTGCAACCTGTAGTTTATGACTAGTGCCTTATATGTCAATGGGCAAGTATATACGATGCCTCTCAATAGAAAATGTGAGCTATACCCCTGTAGAGTGCCTGTCTGCTGCGTTCCCCCCTCATACGGATAAAACGCACGACGTACAGGCTCTTGTTGTGCAATCCAAAAGTAATTCTTTATTTAAGTCCATATCCTTGCATGTACACCACCAGTCTTCTGGGATAGATAGTGTGAATGAGATGCACAGCTGTGTATAAACCTTATTTGTTCATGGCACTTTTGAGCACACATAGAACACCAGACTTCAGCGATGGACAGTGTGCATGGCATGCACAGTCTTGGACAAACTTTATTTATTCATGGCACTTGAGAGCGCACACACAACACCAAACTTTAGTAATGGACAGTATGCATGAAATGTACAGTCTTGTAAACCTTTATTTATTTGTGGCACTTGTGAGTGCACATATACCACAAGCTTCTCTTATGGACAGTGTGCATGATGTACACAGTTTTGTACAAACTATATTTATTTATGCCTCTTGTGTCTGAACAAACAACACCAGGCTTCATGGCGCTTGGATATCAAGGATGTAGATTGTTTTCAATGTCTCGCTCACCATTCTCTTTAACACACTGAAGATAATTCCAGTCTTTATAACAAATACTGTTTAGCTTCCTTGTGCAACTATCATTACGCAGCAAGTGTTGTGCATGTTGTATTGTTGATCTCACTGCACCCTTCCCGTCCGATCGACCCAAAGGACCACGGCTTTGATTGGCTGCCTCTGTAAAAGGCATCTCGGAGGCCAGTGGCATCAATGGGTAGGACGGCATTAAAGTGCAGTGGCATGTACAAAAGCGCACTGACCTGCTGAGAGTCTCGGCCAATTCAAGCGTCTTTTAGACTTCAATGTTAAATGAGCAGTTCTTATAATTGTATTTATATAGCACTTACTAGCTTACTACCCCTGACGAGGCATCAAATCGCTTTTTGGGGAGTAGCACACTCCTCGGGAATCCAAACGGATTAGTGGTGGATTAGTATAGAGAAATATGAGTACAGCATTAGTATTAGTATGAGTTAATTTGAGCAGAGGATATGTGAGTTTGTTAGTTGGATTGAATGGAGTAATAGAGGGATAGAGGAGGGAAAAATCCAGAAGTGTCAATTGGGAGTTTATACTAATAGGATGAGGCTTTTGATGAGTAAAGGAGAGGTGGAGGAGGGAAGAGTCTGTAGAAATGGGTTAGGGAAATCATAGTAGAAGAAGGGGGTTTGGGTGAGTCAAAGGTGAGATAAATAAGGGAGAATATAGTAGGGTTGTTTTTGAGATCATAGTAGTAAACTGAGGTTTGGGGTGAGCCAGGAGCCATAGAGGAGGGAAGAGCTTAGGTAGGGTTATTTGGAGATTATAGTAGTAGAATGAGTTTGCATAGTAATCATGTAGCAACATTTAATGCCATAAAAAAAGACACCCCATCCCAAATACACACTTAAAGCAGAATTCAACTTCTTGTGGAAAGATCTGTATACTTTGAGAAATTCTCAGATTATTTTACAGAATTTCATTTGGTGAATTGTATGTGAAATCCCTTGATTTCCTAGGTCCTCACAGGCATATTTACATATAAAAAGACTACTTGTGCCACCAGGGATCTCATTTACAAGAAATTGGCCCATTGACCCTGATGCATCAGATTTCTTGCACAGCCCAAAGCTACTCCAGCAATGCTAGGAAGGCTCCCATAGACAAACGTCCTGTGTCAGTTTAACGCCTGCTCTGAGTTGGCATTAATATTTTGACGCAGTGAAGTCACAGAATGACACAGTGAAATGTAAATTTCACTGTGTCAGTTCTGCGTGGCTTTTTGCCTGGGAATGCCGACCTTGTATACATTACACCTGGTGCAGGTATAATATGATTAAAGGGTTTACAAACGGATGCACTGGGCCCAATGTGTCAGTTTGTAAATCTGGAGCAGTGTAAAGCCCTGCTTTGTGCCACCGCTGCGTAAAAACAAATGACACAACAGTGGCTCAAAGGCCTTGTATATGAGGACCCACGTCCGGTGATGCCAGTGCAGGCTTACAGCCCATCAGCCCCTCCACCATCCCTGGGCCATATCATGATAGGGAGCACCTGTTTGTATGAAATGTCTCTAAAATAACTCGACATTTCTCAGGTATTGCATAACTTTTAAGACAAGTAGGATACAGTGAGCAGAGGTTGCCCCTCTCTGTTTCCGATGTGTACTGTCAATGATCAGGCATTAACTTGGAAGAATTTTGAGTTATAAATTTGAACTTTACACAGAAAAAAAGGCACCTGTCCCAATATGATACTGCCCCTGTTGTGAGTCTGTGTGCAGAGGCAACCGAAGTAGTGATAATAACAGCGCTTTTTTCTCAGATAAGACACTGTGCTCTGTCCTTGCTAAAGGAGGAAAGGCCATTGTAGAAGGCTGTCTTTTGTTTCTGAATGCAGCAGAAGACAAGGCGACTGGAAACGAATAACTAGACACATGGCGAGTTCTGAAACTCTGGCACCAAAACAACCGACGTAAGATCTCGCATACATATCCCTGTCAGGTAGATTGACGCATTTCCGTGAGCGTTTCTACAAAAGCCAAGGTCCAAGGTAGGCACAACAGTTTTAGTTAGCGCCTGAAAGAATAGGTTACATATGGCCATGTGCTAAGAGCTCTCTGATTTCCCCTTCTCAGAAGCAGCAGTTTCTGATAGTGATCGCTGCACTCAATAAAAAACATAGGCCCTCATTACAACATTGGTGGTCGGTGACAAAGAGGCGGTAATACCGCCAACAGGCCAGCAGTAAAAAAAATTGAATTATGACCACAGCGGAAACCGCCCACACAGACAGCCACTTTAAACACCAACCGCCATGGCGGTAGCAACAAGCACTGCAGCGGTAACCGCCAACAGCTAGGTGGAAGTCAATGTTCCGTCCACTGTATTACAACGGGCCCGTCTGCCACCTTGTCCGGGGCGGTACCAATGACATCATAATAACAGCAGTACACAGAAGGCAAAGGACTCACCTCTGGAGACTCAAGGAAAAACCACAATGCCATGGAGCCCGAGTTTCACATCTTCCCCATGCTTGTATACTTCCTCATACACTATGAACAGCAGCGCCGGTGAAGACGACCACGGTGAGTACTAGCGCCTGGCACGCAAGGGAGGGGGGAGGAAAAAGAGAGGGACACACACACACACAACACGTAACATCCCCACCCCCACCCCCAACACCATACACACAAACAGATGCAGTAACATTACATATACACCCGTACCCCTCAGGAATAATGCAAGGACAAAAGGAATTGATTAAAGTGATTGTAATAAGAGAAAATACTAGAAAATCGTGCTTCAAAATCAAAACAGTATATACATATATAAAAATGGAGGGACACTGCCCAGTTCTCAATGTCCATGTGCTACAGGGCCACATCACATAGGCCAAGGCTCCCCCTACCTCCTGCAACAACATGGAGAGAACACTGCAGGGGCATCAGGTCAAAAATACAGAGGCACCTCAGGGGGGCGGTGAACGGGGGGCACCTCAGCCGGAAGATGGTACAACACCACTGGTCCTGGAGGGGGCTACATGCCCTGTGCGATGTCCTGGGGAGTGCAAAGCCACAGTCTCTCAAGTGGGTGGTTTGCCCACTGCTCGGCCTGGGGAGTGCAAAGCCAAAGTCTCTGTAGTGGGTGGTTTGCCCACTGCTTGGTCCTTGGGAGTGCAAAGCCAGACTCTCTAGTGGGTGGTTTGCCCACTGCTTAGTCCTGGGGAGCTCAAAGCCACAGTCTCTCAAGTGAGTGGTTTGCCCACTGCTTGGTCCTGGGAAGTGCAAAGCCACAGTCTCTCAAGTGGGTGGTTTGCCCACTGGTTCTGGAGGGGGCCTTGTGCCAGTGTGCTTCATCCTGGCAAGGAGGGGGTGAGTGGATGGCTTCTCCACTGGTTCTGGAGGGGGCCCTGTGCCCAGTGTGCTTCATCCTGGCGAGGAGGGGGTGAGTGGATGGCTTCTTCCACTGGTTCTGGAGGGGGCCTTGTGCCCAGTATGCTTCATCCTGGCGAGGAGGGGGTGAGTGGATGGCTTCTCCACTGGTTCTGGGGGGGGGGGGGCTTGTGCCCAGTGTGCTTCATCCTGGCAAGGAGGGGGTGAGTGGATGGCTTCTCCACTGGTTCTGGAGGGGGCCTTGTGCCCTGTAATGCAGCACTTGGGAACTGCAAAGTTGCAGTCTCTCACCTGGGTGTCACACCTACAGGATTTGCAGGGTCCAGGATTCACTACAGCCCCTGGAGGCAGGACTACACACTGCCCGCCAGCGGTGACGGCTGCTCAGTAGTGGCGGTGGCGGTGCTGGTGTTGGGGATGCCAGTGGTGGGGGGAGGCTCCAGCCCATCCCCAGCAGCCTCGGACGGCTGCCCACTGGGGCCGCTGCTGCTGGCAGTGGTGCTGGTGGCGGTGCTGGTGTAGGGGATGCCAGTGGTGGGGGGAGGCTTCAGCCGTTCCCCTGCAGCCTTGGACAGCTGTCCACTGGGGCTGCTGCTGCTGGCAGTGGTGCTGGTGGCAGTGGCGGTGCCGGCAGTGGTGGGGGGAGGCTCCAGCCCTTCCCCTACAACCTCAGATGGCTGAACCGCCATGGTTGATGGTGGGGGCTCAGAATCAGTCCCAGCACCAGGCTTCCTGTCCTTCCTGCCTGCAGGTGCAGGCCCCTTTCCCTTCACTTACGCAGCTGGTGATGCCTCCTTGCCCTTCCCCTTGGCAGCTGGTGGTGCCTCTTTGGCCTTCCCCTTGGCAGCTTGTGGTACCTTTTGACCACCCTGGCCCGACGTGAAGGACGGGGGGGGGGGAAGGGGTAGGGAAGAGGTCAACAGCGGAGAGGAAAAGCTTCATAGGGACACTGGGGTGGGAAAAGGGTGAAGGTTTGGGCATGGAGAAAGAGGGAGTGGTTGTAGGAGGTGTCTGCTGTGTGTGGGTGCAGGTGCATGGGCTGGATGCTGTTGTGAGGTGGATGGCTGTTGGGTGTCTGAGTGCTTGTGTTTGTGTACTTTGGGAGGAGAGGGCACAGACACAGTGGGAGAGGACACAGGGGACGTGTGCATGGATGTGGGGGTGGTCACTGCCAGTGAGGGGTGTGTAGTGATAGGCGTGATGGGGTAGTGGATGAGGATGTAGTGCATGCAGGTGTGAGTGGAGACGCTGCTGGGAGGGTGGTGGACGATGAGGAGGAGGGAGACACAGTGGAGGCAGTGGATGTTGGTATGTCTGCATCTGGATGGTGTTTGTGTGAGTGCCTGTAGGATGATGTGTGGTGCTTGTGTTTGCCTGAGCCATTCCTGTGTGTTGTCTTGGGTACATGCTGGTCTGAATGTGTGCTTGGCATAGGTTGGGGTTGAGGGGAATGGGACTGGGTAGAGGAAGTTGGAAGGAGGAGGCTAGAGGCAGGGACAATGGCTGCTATCAGGGAGGAAGCCAGAACCTGGATTGATCTCTGTTGGCCCGCCATGCCAGAGTGAATGCCCTCCAGGAATGCATTTGTTTGTTACAAATGGCCGGCCAGCCACTGGATGGCATTCACTATGGTTGACTGCCCAACAGAGATGGATTGCAGGAGGTCAATAGCCTCCTCACTCAGGGCAGAAGGGCTAACTGGGGCAGGGACTGAGGTGCCTGGGGAGAAGGAGATGCCCACCCTCCTGGGTCAGTGGGCACGGGAAACTCACTGAGGGGCTCCTGGGAGGACGGTGCTGGTACGGGGGTGGTGGCTGTACCAGTAGCTGGGGTGGGCACAGAGGTGTCCGCCACCAGCAGGAAGCTTCCATCAGAGGAGGTATCACTGTCAGAACTGTCCCCTCCTGTCTCTGCCATGATGCTCCCCTCGCACTCCGTCCCACTGGTGCCCTCACTGTCGGTGGATATGGCCTCATGGGCCCTGTGGGATGCAGCTCCCTCCGTCACTGGTGCCTCTGCTCCTCCGCCAGATGATGCTAATGCACATTAGGACAGTGTGACAAAACAAAAAGGCGGGGGAGAGACACAGGATACACTTGGTCAATGGCAGCAACAACACCACTGTTGGCGTACACGACACACACACACACACAGGGAACCTTCCTATGCACTAGACAATGCACTACCAGTCACAATGCTAGTCACCAGCCCATGGACAGGAATACCTAACGCCAATAGCAGCATGTGTGACACTCACAGACACCTGCCCAGTAGTGGATGTCTACTAGCTGGGTTGGAGGTGGTTCACATTATATCCTGCCCAACATGGGACCTACTCTGCAATGTCTGGCTTGGCCTAGGGGCACCCACAGGTCCACATCCCCTACCCGGAGACCACCCCACCACGCGCAAGTAGTATATTGGGAAACTGTACTCACCCCCTTGTGGCTGCTTTCATGCCCTCAAGCGCCCATCTAGCTTCAAATAGGCCACCGCAAGTATGCGGGCCATCAGGGGGGTCAGGGTTCGACGGGCACCCCTTCCTCGTTGGGAGGCCATCCCCAGCTGGGCCTCTGCCATCTTCCTTGCGCAGCATCTCAGGTCCTCCCACCGTTTCCAACAGTGGGTGCTCCGTCTGCCGTAGAACCCCAGGGTCCGCACATACTTGGCGATGGCACGCCATATACCCTTTTTCTGATGGACACTGACCTGCATAAAAAGAAACATAGAAAAAGGTATCAGCCATACCGTCCAGCCTGTTACACTCATGGCCCACCATAACCGTCACATCCCCTTATGCACAGACATTGCCCACCATACATGCAGCATGCTGCCCGGTACCCTTCCACCAACCTCCCCTACACGAGGCCCTCACACACAGCACTCCATGCATCCATGCCCCTTACATCGTGCTCACAGTGTACTCACCTGTTGGTCTGGAGGCCCATACAGCATTCGGTACTGGGTCAGGACCCCATCCACCAGTCTCTCCAACTCCACAGCGGTGAAGGCAGGGGCCATTTCCCCAGTGATATGAGCCATGGTCGGTTCCAGACACAGGTCACAGCAGCACTTGCAGTATAGGTCCTCTCTTGTTGAAGGTCAGGTAGCAAGTGAGTGAACAGATAGAAAATGGCAGTGTGTACCGTCACCGCTGGCGTACATCACCATTGGCCACTGTAACCCATAGGGCCCAATGACAACCAATGAGGAGTTGTACAGCGGTACTCGACCGCCTCCCGCAACTGCATACAACGTCAGCGGCATTACTTCATTTCCACATGTCCATCCACACAGGACAGGCAGACGCCATTTCAGGGGGGGGAGCAGGCCATGGCACCTAACTGCGTCACAGTACACATAGGCACCATTTGGGCCTATCCAACAACATACTGTTACAGACACAACATGCAATGCAGTGTAGTGTTTGAAAATGAGGTATACTGACCAGCTGCTCCCTGTTTTGCCCCGTAGTTTACAACCGCTGCGGATGAATAGGAGATGGAGACATCCCCCTGTGTACCGACCCCTGGTGGACTTGGTAAAAATGGAGGACAGGCACATCATCCTCACCTACAGACTGGACAGGGCCACAATCACAGAGCTGTGTGCCCAATTGGAGCCTGACCTGATATCTGCTATCCGTCAGCCCACCGGGATCCCCCCTCTTGTGCAAGTCCTATCTGTGCTCCATTTCTTGGCAAGTGGCTCCTTCTAAATGACAGTGGGCTTGGCAGCTGGAGTGTCTCAGCCAATGTTCTCAATAGTGCTGACCAGAGTGTTGTCTGCCGTGATTAAACACATGCACAGCTACATTGTTTTCCCCCAGGTGGAGGATTTGGCCACAGTGAAAGCTGACTTCTATGCAATGGGACATACCCCCAACATTATTGGGGCTATTGATGGTACACACATTGCATTTGTGTCCCCCCGGAGAAATGAACAGGCGTTTATAAATCTAAAGAGCTTTCACTCGATGAATGTGCAGATAGTGTGCCTGGCGGACCAGTACATCTCCCATATCAATGCAAAGTATCCTGGCTCTGTGCATGATGCCTATATCCTGAGGAACAGCAGCATCCCATATGTGATGGCTCAACTCCAGAGGCCCGGGTGTGGCTAATAGGTGAGCCCTGGTTCCCACCCAGTGTATGTTGGTGTATGGGTATGGTGTGGGCCCTAAGGGTTAGTGAGTGTCTAACAGTTGTCCTTCGATATTTGCAAGTGACTCTGGTTACCCTAACCTCTCATGGCTACTGACCCCTGTGAGGAATCCCAGGACAAGGGCAGGGTAACGTTACAATGAGGCACATGGGCGAACAAGGAGAATAATAGAGAAGGCATTTGGCCTCCTGAAGGCCAGGTTTCGTTGCCTCCATCTAACAGGTGGATCCGTGTACTACTCACCCAAGAAGGTGTGCCTGATAATCGTGGCATGCTGCATGTTGCATAATCTTGCCTTGAGACGCCATGTGCCTTTTCTGCAGGAGGATGAGGCTGGAGATGGGCATGTGGCAGTAGTGGGCCCTGTGGACAGTGAAGATGAGGAGGCAGAGGATGAAGATGAGGACAACAAAACAGCTATTATACGACAGTACTTCCAGTGACACACAGGTAAGACACTGTGAGGGTCATTCTGACCCTGGCGGCCGGTGGCCGCCAGGGCCACCGACCACGGGAGCACCGCCAACAGGCTGGCGGTGCTCCAACGAGCATTCTGACTGCGGCGGTTCAGCCGCGGTCAGAAGCGGAAAGTCAGCGGTCTCCCGCTGACTTTCCGCTGCTCGTTTGAATCCTCCATGGCTGCGGAGCGCGCTCCGCAGCCATGAGGATTCTGACCCCCCCTACCGCCATCCTGTTCATGGCGGGAAAGCCGCCATGAACAGGATGGCGGTAGGGGGGGTCGCGGGGCCCCTGGGGGCCCCTGCCGTGCCCATGCCAATGGCATGGGCACGGCAGGGGCCCCCGTAAGAGGGCCCCGCAAAGTATTTCAGTGTCTGCCTTGCAGACACTGAAATACGCGACGGGTGCCACTGCACCCGTCGCACCTTCCCACTCCGCCGGCTCGATTACGAGCCGGCATCCTCGTGGGAAGGTCGTTTTCCCCTGGGCTGGCGGGCGGTTTTTCAGCAACCGCCCGCCAGCCCAGGGGAAAACTCGTAATACCCGCCGCGGTCTTTTGACCGCGGCGCGGTATTTTGGAGGGCGGCATCCTGGCGGGCGGCCTCCGCCGCCCGCCAGGGTCATAATGAGGCCCTGTAACTTCACTTTGCATTGACAGTTTTGTATTTGACATTGTACATGGCAGGCAGATTTTCCCAATTCTATGGCCACTTACTGTACCCTTTGACATCTCTATTTTCAGATATCTGTTCCCCACTCTGGCACCTGGTGTGCCAACTACTGGTCATTCCTATGTATACATTACTGTACAGTTGTATTGCAGTGTTTAAACCTTGTTAAACGAATACACAGGCAAATCATTTGACATACTCCATACTTGTATTTTTTTAAAGGGTGTTTATTTAAGTGCTAATAAGTAGAGGGGTATGTGCAATGGGCTGGGGTGATGATGGAGGAAACTCCAGGATAGAGTCCAGTCTATTTGTATCACAGGTGCATTGTTCAAGGGGGCAAAGGAAGGGGAGCAATGGCAGTTCAAGGTTGACAGGGTGACAGAGTGGGACACAAGGGTGACAATCAGGAGAGTCTTATTTCCTAGTGGGGGTCTTGGCAATGTTCTCTGGCTTCTGCCTGGCTCGCAGGGACCGTTTGCGGGGTGGTTCTCCTTCAGCAGGGGGAGGGATGCTGGTGGCCTGTTGTTCCTGTGGTGGGGCCTCCTGTTCACTAGCGGCAGCAGAGGTGGAGGGCTGTTCATCGTTGTGGCTAGTGTCAGGGGCCCTGTGGCGTGCCACTGCCTCCCTCATGGTGTTGGCCATGTCTGCCAGCATCCCTGCAATGGTGACCAGGGTGGTGTGGATGTCCTTCAGGTCCTCCCTGATCCCAAGGTACTGTCCCTCCTGCAGCCGCTGGGTCTCCTGCAACTTGTGCAGTATCTGGCCCATCGTCTTCTGGGAACGGTGATATGCTCCGAGGAGGTTGGTGAGTGCCTCGTGGAGAGTCGGTTCCCTGGGCCTGTCCTCTCCCTGTCGCACAGCAGTCCTTCCAGCTTCCCTGTTGTTCTGTGCCTCTGTCCTCTGAACCGTGTGCCCACTGCCACTGACCCCAGGTCCCTGATTGTCCTGTATTTGTGGGGTTACCTGGGGTCCCTGTAGTGGGGGACATACTGTTGATTGACATGTCCTGGGGACAGAGGTATGGGTCCGCTGGGTGGGTGATGTGGTGGTGTTTCCTGAGGAGGGAGGCTCTGGGGTGGTATGGGACTGTGCCTGGGTAACCGACTGTCCGGAGATCCCTTGGTCATCCAGGTCCAGTCGACCAGAGCTGCTCACTGTGGGCCTCTTCTGGGGGGGACTGGATGTTGCTAGCACCTCCTCTCCGGTGACGTTGGGTGGGGAACCTGTGGGGATGTAAATGCAGTGTTATTGTTTCTGCGTGTGACTTCTTGTGCATGGGTGTGTTGCCCTGTATAGTTGTGATTACCCTGTCAGCTTTGCCTTGTGTGAGTTTTGATTTTGTGGGCTAGGTTTCCGGGTGTCTCTAATGTGCATGCTTTAGTGATGGGTGTCCATGCAGGGCTGTGAGTGATGTCCATGCATTGGTGGTGCATGCAGGGCTTGGTATTGGGTTGTGATGGTGGGATGTATGGGAGTTGGTGGAGTGATGGGGTGAGGGTAGGGTTGGGGGTATGTGATGGCATGCAGGTATGTGGGGGTGACAGTAATAGAAATTTTACTTACCAGAGTACAGTCCTCCTGCTACTCCTGCCAGGCCCTCAGGATGCAGTATTGCCAAGACTTGCTCCTCCCATGTTGTTAGTTGTGGGGGAGGAGGTGGGGGTCCACCGCCAGTCCTCTGTACAGCTATCTGGTGTCCTGCAACCACGGAACGCACCTTTCCCCGTAGGTAGTTCCACCTCTTCCTGATGTCATCCCTTATTCTGGGGTGCTCTCCAACGGTGTTGACCCTGTCCATGATCGTCCGCCATAGCTTCATCTTCCTAGCAATGGATATCTGCTGCACTTGTGATCCAAATACCTGTGGCTTTACCCAGAAGATTTCCTCCACCTTGACCCTTAGCTCCTCCTCTGAGAACCTGGGGTGTCTTTGTGGTGCCATGGATGTAGTGTGAGTGTTATGTGTGAGGTGATGTGTTGGGGTGTGTGCTGTAAGGTGTGTGGATGGTGTATGGGTGATGGTGTTCTGTGGTTCTGGTTCTGTGGGTGCTCTTGGTGTGTCTCTCTCTCAGTTGTCAATTTTTTGGAGTCGTAAAGGGTTGTGGATGAAGTGGGTGTGAGTTTTATTGTGGTGTGGGTGTGTGGGTGTGGTGTGTGTATGTGTGTCAGGTGTGTGTAGTTTGAATTGTATAATGTGGTGTTGTTTTGTTTGAGTGTGTGTATTTTGAGCGCAGCAGTATGTACCGCCAATGGTTTACTGCAGTTGAATGTCCTCAGCGGTGATTCGTGGGTCATAATGTGATTGGCGTAGTTCTGTTGGCGTAACGTGTGGGATTGGATACCGCAGGTTTATCACTCACCTTTGGGCTGGCGGATTTGTGTGTATGTCTGTATAGTGACGGTTTGCTATGTGTGGGTCATAATATGGGTAGCAGTAAACCGCCGCAGCGGCGGAATGTTGGCGGCAGTCTGCATGGCAGTAAGCGGGACTTACCGCCAATGTCATAATGAGTGCCATAATGATTTCGGTTGGTCACTTTATTTGACTCCCGGTAATTCCTTTGCTCTTTTTTCACTGGACACTTGTAATTATATTTATATAGTGCTTACTACCCCTGACAAGACGTCCAAGCGCTTTGCGGTGAGTAGTATGCTACTCTGGAACCCAAAACGATTAGTGGTGGATTAGTATAAGGAAATATGAGCATAGTACAAGCATTAGTATGAGTTGATGTGAGCAGAGGATATGCAAGTTTGAAATGGGCTACCAACCACTGTTTCTAGGGTAAAACACCTAAATCGGCACTGCATGCACCTCTAATGGAAACATAGAGCTTAATGCTGAGTCCCTGTCTAGTCTTACATCACTGATGTTCAGGATTGTGACTGAACATGGATGTACAAGAAGGAAATGCAGCTAAGAATCCAAACACACCTGGGTGGGACCATTAAGCATGCAACACACTGGTGAGGGCACGCACAGCCGTTCTCATTCCTCAAACTTCAGTGAAACAAACTAATCATGTTTCCAGATTTCTATACACTGGCGGCTTCTAAAGCTTATGCAGGATGACTGTCTCTCAGGAAAATTCATGATGGATAAAGGGGAACTCCAAATCAACAATGTATAACCGATTCATCAGCGGGTTCACAATCCAGAGTTTCAAGTAAGTAAAGTCTTCCTTATCAATATAACAGCAAACAAAGAACGGCTGACCACTGGACAGCTCGCTCATGCCAGGTTGCCTGCAACCCCGCCCACTGTTTTCCTCACGTTAAATGAGCAGGGGACTGGAGCATGGTGAGACCCAATGCATGGAACAGGTTTACTAGGTAGGCACAGGCAAGGAAGCAGAGGGCTTCTGCATATATACATATGGGCCCCCTCAAGTTTCTTTATGCCTCAGCTAATTAGCACATCCTGGATGTCAACACCTATTTAGTAGATGATGCCTTGGTATAACATTGCAACTTTTCAACATTTGCTCATTGTAAAGGTTCTCTCTCATTTTGAAGTCAAAATAAACACCAGACTCCCTTGAATAAACAGCGTGACATTTGACCACACTCTTTGAATGTCTAGCAAACCTGATGAAGTAAGAAGAAGATTTAAAGGCCTGTTGACCGAAATTCTTTTGTGGAAGAATGTAGTGAACCCAACAATCTCATGGGGATGTAGGAACTCAAGCTGGGCAGCCTAAAGGAAGTAAAGACAGCAAATGAAAAGGTCAGAAAACTTGAGTTTCAAACCACAAAGCCAATGGCAAGTGAAGAGCAGAATGCATTCACAGGTCAACCTTCTGAAACTCCACAAGATGTTTTTCACATGAAAAACAGCTGAGCTGCCTGGTAGGCTGTGACCTAAAAACACAGATTAACGGAAGAAAGTGGTGGTGATTCAGTCTGTGACTCCCCTGGAACTGGGAGGTTCTCAAGGCCACACACAGGGAGTTGGAGGGTAGGGCCCCTTTTTAGTACGATTTTTTGGACATTTATTTATTTTTTTGTTTCTATTACACATCTTTTCAAACAGTTGTCATTGAAAGACATGTTTTTTCTCATAGTACTTGTGAAAACATTGTTCTCTTAACCCCTTTGCTGCCAGGCCTTTTACCTATCAGGTGCCAGGCCTTTTTTTGGCTATTTGGGCCAGTTCGTGCTTAGGCCCTCATAACATTTTGTCCACATAAGCTACCCACGCCAGATTTGTGTCCTTTTTTTCCAATATCCTAGGGTTTCTAGAGGTACCCAGAGTTTTTGGGTTCCCCTGAAGGAGACCAAGAAAATACAGCGAAAATTTCATTTTTTTAAAAACAAATGGGAAAAAAGGACTGCAGAAGAAGGCTTGTGGTTTTTTCTCAGAAAATGGCATCCATAAATGGTTTGTGGTGCTAAAATCACCATCTTCTAAGCTTTCAAGAACAGGAGGACTTGAATCAGAAAACCACATTTTTCAACACAATTTTGGCATTTTACTGGGATATACCCCATTTTTACTATTATTTGCTCTTTTAGCCTCCTTCCAGTTAGTGACAGAAATGGGTGTGAAACCAATGCTGGATCCCGGATAGCTAAACATTTCTGAAAAGAAGACAATATTTTGAATTCACCAAGGGGTCATTTGTGTAGATCCTACAAGGTTTTCCTACGGAAAAAGTAGCTGAAATAAACAAAATGTTGTAATTGAGGTAAAAAAACAACCATTTTCTACAAGTTTTACTCTGACTTTTTCCTGCGATGTCAGATTTTTGAAAGCAGTATACCGTTACGTCTGTTGGACTATTCTGGTTGCGGGGATATAGAGGACTTGTAGGTTCATCAAGACCTCTAGGTACCCAAAGCCAAAAAAGGAGCTGCACCTTGCAATGGATTTTCATTGTATACCAGGTACACAGCAATTCATTTGGTATAAAGACTGAAAACTAGGTATCAAGAAAACCTTTGTATTTCCAAAATGGGCACAAGATAAGGTGTTGAGAAGCAGTGGTTATTTGCACATCTCTGAATTCCGGGGTCCCCATACTAGCATGTGGCTTACAGGGCATTTCTCAAATCAATTTTTTTTTTTACATACTGTCTTATATTTGGAAGGAATAAATGCAGAGAAAGACAAGTGGCAAAAACACTTGTTCTGCTATCCTGTGTTCATCCAAGTCTCCCGATATAAATGGTACCTCACTTGTGTGGCTAGGCCTAATGCCTGCGACAGGAAATGCAACATGGATACATCACATTTTTACATAGAAAACTGACGTGTTTTTTGGAAAGTGCTAGCTGTGGATTTTGGCCTCTAGCACAGCCGGCACTTAGATGAAACTACCAAACCTATGCATTTTTTAAAACTAGACACCTAGGGGAATCCAAGATAGGGTGACTTGTAGGGCTCCCACCAGGTTCTGTTACCCAGAATCCTTTGCAAACCTCAAAATTTGGCCCCAAAAAACTTTTTCCTCACATTTTGGTGACAGAAAGTTCTGGAATCTGAGAGGAGGCAAACATTTTCTTCCACCCAGCATTCCCCCAAGTCTCCCGATAAAAATGGTACCTCACTTCTGTGGGTTCAGCCTACTGCCTGCGAAAGGAAATGCCCCAAAACACTATGTGGACACATCAAAATTATCAAATTCAAAACTACCCGTTTTTGTGGGGGCCACCTGCGTTTTTGGTCCTGGGCTCAGCAGCCATATGGGTAAACCTGCCAAACCCAAACATTTCTGAAAACTAGACATCCAAGGGAGTCCAGGGAGGTGTGACTTGCATGGATATGCTTTTTCATGCAAATGTTGAGGTTTGCAGAGGAGTCAGGGTAAGAAAATGTTGGGGGGATCCACACAAGCCACACCTCCCTGGACTCCTTGGGGTGTCTAGTTTTTAAAAATGTGTGTATTGGTAGGTTTCTCTGGATGAAGGCCGCACCAGGACCAAAAACATAGGTGCCCCCCCCCCCAAATACAGGTGGTTTTGTAATAGATCATTTTGATGTGTCGATGTACTTCTGTGATGTTCCAAACACAAAAATTCAAGGGCCCATCCCTTACATATGCCCACATGCCTAATACAGCAATCACACCAGCTGATGGGAGTGTGTGGACTGGCATTTGGCTGGCACCGCCAACCAGGCACCACTCCATGCACACCGCCAGCGAAGCGCCACTCCATGCACACTGCCAGCCAAGTGCCACCCCATGCACACCGCCAGCCAAGCACCACCCCGTGCACACCGCCTACCAAGCACCACTCCACACACACCGCCAGCCAAGCGCCACTCCTCGCACACCGCCAGGAAAGCGCAACTCCACGCATACCGCCATCACTTTTTTTTGTTTTTAAACAACAAAGAAACCACAAACTAATTATAAACAAGTATAAAACTACAAACACAAAAGGTCTAACTGAATACATGACAGAAATGGCAACCGTGAAACTGAACATATGAAAATATAAAACAGGCAGTTTACGCTGACGGTATTTCCCAGAATTGTTTTTAGTGAGGTAACTCCTGAAACAGCCAGCCACACACAGCCCAGGCTTTGAAGGGCAGTCGGGCAGTACATCCGGCTCTCCCTCCGGATACCTCTTCGGGCACAGACTCTACATTTCTTAGTGGGCAAGTCTTTATTGGGAGTGGGAGGAATGTGATCAGGAAAGTGGCGATCTTTCAATCTAGCCACCTCCTCCACCACTGCTACTCTAGGAACTTTTGCCTGTTCCACCACAATAAGGCTCTCTATCACTGACACCTGAAATTTAACACATTTCATCCTTGACTCCAGGGAACAATCCTTGAACACAATAAAAGCATTAAAGGTTGCCAAATGAAATAAATGAATGACCAACTTTTTGTACCACACGTAAGACTTACGAAGAGCAGTGTAAGGGTCCAACCTCAGATCTACTCTATTAACACCACCCATGTGCTTATTGTAGGCCAAAATGCACACAGGTTTGCGCACTTTGGCAACCTGTCCCCAAACAGTCACAGGGGAAAAACTCTCATTATGGATGGTAGTTAGCATGTACACATCCCTCCTGTCTCAAACTTTGAGAGCTAGCAGCTCATCATTCCGCAAGGCACTGCACTGTCCCCTCTCAAGTTTTTTACAGACAATAGCCTTTCCAGTTATAACGAATTGTGCCACAAGCAACAGTGTCCACTCTGAACAACTCCTTGAACAACTGCACTCCGGTGTAGAAATTATCTATGTACAAATGGTGACCTTTGTTAAACAGTCGTCTACCAAGTTCTCACACACTTTTCTCACTACCTCCAAAAGTGGGCAGACAAACAGGGGGATCAATACTGGAATCCCTACGAGTGCAGACCCAGAAATTATACATGTATCCTGTACTACTTTCTGACAGCCTATACAATTTAATTCCATACTGTGCCTTCTTGCTAGGAATGCACTGCTTAAAAACCAAACGCACCTTGAACTATGCCACTCACTTGCCTGAAAAAGCTAAACTCACCAGCAATTACTCTGCATAGACACAGCAATCACCAATTATATTCCACTAAATAGAAAAAAGAAAAGCAAATTACACATAAGAAAACACAAATATCATTGTGCACAAATCAAAGGACAATTTCACACACAATCCTGCATTTAGTACACCACCACCAAACATGTCATTCATGCATGTCAACAACACTCCTTTGGAGTAAATTGCTTTTACTTACCTAAAACATGCAACTTCGCAAACCGGAGGTCAACTACTGCCAAAACCGCAAGGATCCACAGCAAAGAAAGCAAAAGCTCTGAACCAGAACAAAAAGAAGAAATAAATTGTTATAATCACAAATACAAATACTTCGCCAGTTGACAAACACCCCACCACCAAGAATTTATTAATTTTCCCTGGTGCCCAAGTTCCTTAGGGGCAACCGCATTGGGGGCAGATTGGCATAAAAAAAAAAATAGGCGGATCTGCCCCCAAAGGGGGCAGAAATGACCATCAGTAATGTGCCCCCCTTGGGGGGCAACCCTTGCCAAAGGGGCCGCTCCACCACACAAAACACAGACACACACACAAGATCCCTGGTGCCTAAGTGGATTCAGATGGGCCTAAATAAATAGTCTAATTTGCCGCCTAGGGAAGCAGAAATGGCCAACAGTTCTGTACCCCCTTTGGGAAGCGACCCTTGCCAAAGGTGGTGCCCCCCAGCACAAAAAAACAAAGGAGAACAAAAAAAATAATTCCCTGGCGTCTTGGTGGCTTCTGCCCCCCATGGGGGCAGATGGGCCTAAAAAAAATAGGCCAATCTGCCCCAAAGGGGGGGGGGGGAGAAATGGGCAACACTAATGTCCCCTCTTTGGTGGGGGGGGGACCCTTGCCCAAAGGGTGCCCCCAAGACACAAAACACACACAAAAACACAATCCCTGGGGCCTAGTGGGTTTTGACCCCACCAGGGCGAGATCAGCCAAAAACATGGCCGGTCTAGCCCCAGGGGGGGTCGAAACATATAAAACATATTGTACCTAGGGCAGCAACCCTTGCCTAAGGGGTCGCTGCTCTAAAACACTGTAATAAACATAATGCCTAGTGTCTAGTGGGTTTCTACCACCCCTTCCCCCCGGGGGCAGATCGGCCAAAAAAACTGCCAATCTGCCCCCAGGAGGGGCCGAAACACGGATATATTATTGCCCCCAGGGGAGTCACCCTTGCCTAAGGGGTTGCTCCCCAAAATAAACAACAAAATCATCCCTGGTGTCTAGTGGTGGATTCCTGCTCAACGATCGAGGCCCGAAATCCATTGAAAACAGGCACAGGGGGAAATGAAAAACCCTTTCCTTTCCCCCTGTGTCTTTTTCCTACCCCCAACTACCCCCCAGGAGAGGGACTCACCTTGATGATGTTCTCTGTTCTAACGCGCTGAAAGCAAATTGCTTCCAGCGCGTCGCCAGCAGCATTTGATGATGTCGGCGCGCTGTGAGCACGCTGACATCATCATATTGCCGAGGGAGGGTCGGGGGTGGAAGGTGAAGCAATTCCCCTTCCATCCCCGACTGGGGGGTGTGGTGGGAGGCCTACGGGTGGAGCGCTAGCACTCCCCCGTGGGCCTGGTGCAGGACGAGCTGGTCTAGTCCCCAGCACATGGGAACCGTGTGCGAGGACGAGGCCACCGTGCCCCAGCCACCCTACAGGTTAAAGCATAAAAAAATGTTCATAAGAAATGCAAATTAAAAAGTAGGACAATACATTTTAATGCTGACATACATCAACCTCCATTAATACATACAATCATATCTGATATTCAGCCAGAATATTAGACTCAAACTCTTTCTCTGGTGAAGAAAAATAAATAAGCAACTGACTGCTTTATAAGACATCCTTTCAATTGTGTTTCTCTTGCTCCTCATCCTACAAAATAAATATTGATTGAATCAGGAATACCTCATTTGCTCGAAGCATTGACTATGTCTGAAAAAATGAAATAAAAGAAGGGTAATCAACATTAGTCTGAACTGGCACTTCAATTTATTTCTGCACACTCTTTCTTCTTCTTCATGCTTACACCAATTTCACTTTCTCAGGCTGGCAGTATTGGATAGACAAGCTACATCTCCAAATGTTCTAGGTACTGCTATAATGTTTAGCCAGTGATCACCTCTGCTACTTCTCCTCACTTTCAGGCAAAGGCCTTTGATATTGAATACACAGTACTCAGTGCTCCTTGACCTCAAGTTCATTTTATATATCTCTCTGGTACCAGCAAACAAATGTGTGCTGATTTATTGAGACAATCATGAACTGATATTGACACTAAAAGAAGTTGTACTGAAGTCTTATTAGAAGAGGAAGTGTTGGAAATGGCCCTCTCTACAGGGTCACCCTCAAACCGTTTGTCTTCCCCCGCTTGCTTTTTGCTGGAGTTTTGCTGTTGGTCTTAGGGCTTTGTACACTTTACCACTGCTAACCAGTGCTAAAGTGCTTGTGCTCACTCCCCTAAACATGGTTTGATGGACATTTACCTGATTGGCATATTTAATTTACATGTAAGTCCCTTGTAGAGTGGTATACCATATACCCAGGGCCTGTTAATTATATGCTACCAGTTGGCCTGCAACACTTCCCACCTGCCTCCTTAAAGCATGTATGTCCTAGGCTTGCCATTCCACCCTGAAGGCAGTGTCACACTGCTATGTCGACTTGGCATTTAAAACCCCATGCCAAGCCTTAAACTCCCCTTTTATTACAAATACGCCACACTAAGTTAGGCCCTAGGTAGCCCATAGGACAGGGGGCTGTGTAATTAAAAGATAGGACATGTATGTTTTAATTTTACATGCCCTAGTAATGAATATCTCCCAAATAATTTTTTCACTACTGTGAGGCCTGCCATACTCTCATAGGATAACATTGGAGATTCCTTATTATATTTAATAAGCTGTTATTTCTGAATCAATGGTGATAAAAATCCCATGTTTGGGATCTATAACTTGTAATGATAACCCCTCTTCAATGGTAAAGTCGGATTTATCATTTCAAGTTTGAAAATGCCACTTTTAATAAGTTGGCATTTTCTGGCCCATAGCCCTCTGTGCCTGTAGCCTGCCTTAGGTCACATGACTGGGTGTAACTGACAGTTGAGACTTTGTGAATTCATCCCAAACAGTCACACAATAGTGGGATTAGCAGGCGCTGAATGGGCCATCAGCTGACTTAGGCCCTCATTACAACCCTGGCGGTAAATGCCGCATACCGCCGTGCTGACGGCCGCAAACATACCGTGACCGCGTTGGTAATCCGCCACGGGTATTATGACCCACACATAGAATACCACCACAATACAGACACCCACACAAGTCCACCACACCAAAGGTCAGTGATAAACTGGCGAAAGCAAAACCTACACTGTTACGCCAACAGGAATACACCCACATTATCATGACCCACGAATCAGTGTGGCGGTCTTTCAACCGCAGTAAACCATTGGCGATACACACTGCCGCGCTCAAAATACACACACACTTACAAAACCACACCACATTGGACAATTTAAAATACACACACCTGATACACATACACACACCAGACCCACACACCCAATCCAATATAAAACACACATCCACACTACCCACAACCCCTTACAACAACAAAAATATATAGCTAACTGAGAGAGACAAGCCAGGAGCAGCCACTCAATCAGAGCCTCAAGACACCATCACCCATACACCGTTCACACACATCACAGCATACCCAACAACACATCACCCCACACCTCACCCACACATCCTACACATATCATTCACACCACATCCATGGCACCCCAAAGACATCCCAGGTTTTCTGAGGAGGAGCTAAGGGTCATGGTGGAGAAAATCATCCAGGTAAAGCCACAGGTATTCGGTTCACAGGTGCAGCAGACGTCCATTGCAAGGAAGATGGAGCTATGGTGGAGGATCGTGGACAGGGTCGACGCCGTGGGACAGCACATAAGAAACAGGGATGACATCAGGAAGAGGTGGAACGACCTACGGGGGAAGGTGCATTCCGTGGTATCAAGACACCAGATTACTGTACAGAGGACTTGCGGTGGACCCCCCACCTCCTCCCCCACAACTAACAACATGGGAGGAGCAAGTCTTGGTGATCATGCATCCTGAAGGCCTCGCAGGAGGACTGGACTCTGGTAAGTCAAATCTTTACTACTTTATCCCCCCTACCTGCATGCCATCACAAACTCCTACCCCTACCCTCACCCCCATCACTCCACCAACTCACATATACCCCACTAGTACAACCCACCCATACCAATACCAAGCCCTGCATGCACCACCAATGCATGGACATCACTCACAGATCTGCATGGACACCCATCACCACAGCGTGCCCAATAGAGAGACTCACCCAGCCACTCACACAAGGCCAAGCCCACAGGGAAATCAAAATCATAGAGGCAAACACACCCATGCACAAGATGGCACACGCAGATACATGAACAATGGATTTGCATCCCAACAGGACCCCTACCCAACGTCACTGGAGAGGAGGTGCCAGCTACATCCAGTCCACCCCCAGAAGAGGCCCACAGTGATGACAGCAGCTCTGCACACCTGGATCAGGATGACCAATCTGGCCCATCAGGGACTTCTGGAAAGTCGGTTCCCCTGCCACAGTCCCAACCCACCACAGAGCCTCCCCCCTCAGGAAACACCACCACAGCACCCACCCAGCGGGTCCATGCCACTGTCCCCAGGACACGTCAATCAGCAGTGGGTCCACCACTACAGGGACCCCCAGGCAACCTCACAAACCCAGGACGATCAGGGACTTGGGGTCAGTGGCAGTGGGCACACAGTTCAGGGGACAGAGGCACAGGACAACAGGGAAGCTGGGAGGACTGCTGTGTGACAGGGGGAGGAGAGGCCCTGGGAACCGACTCTCCACGAGGCACTCGCAGGGATCCTGGGAGCATACCACCATTCCCAGGAGACCATGGGCCAGGTACTGGCCAAGTTGCAGGAGACCCAGCGGACAGTACCTGGGGATCAGGCAGGACCTAACAAAAATGTACACCATCCTGGTCACCATTGCAGGGGTGCTGGCTGACATGGGCAAGACCATGAGGGAGGCAGTGGCACACCAAAGCCAAACCGAGGAACACCCTTCCACCTCCGCCGGCGCTAGTAGACAGGAGGCCCCGCCACAGGACCAACAGGCTACCAGCACCCCACCCCCTGCAGAAGGAGAACCACCGCACAAACGGTCCTTGTGATCCAGGCAGAAGACAGAGAACATTGCCAAGACCCCCGCCAGGAAATAGGACTCTCCTGATTGTCACCACTCTGTTACCCAGTCCACCTTGAACTGCCATTGCTCCCCTTCCTATGCCCCATTGGACAATGCACCTGTGATACCAAGAGACTGGACTCTAACTGGACATTCCTCCACCATTGACCTTTGGTGGGCAGCAGTACATATAGCAGGACCCAGAATAGGGCACCCAGATCTGAAAATAGAGAATCCAAAGGGAACAGTCAGTGTCCATAGACATAGGTTAAGATGCTGGCATGTACAACGTCCAAAAGACTACTGAAATGTCAACTGAAGTTACAGTCTCCTACCTGTGTGTCACTAGAAGTACTGCTGTATTATTTTTCTTCTGTTGTCAACATCTTCCTCATCTGCCTCCTCTTCATCACTGTCCACAGGCTCCACCGCTGCCACAAGACCATCTCCAGGCTCATCCTCCTGCAGAAAAGGCACCTGGTGTCTCAAGGCCAGGTTGTGCAACATACAGCATGCCACGATCATCTGGCACACCTTCTTGGGTGAGTAGTACAGGGATCCACCATTCAGATGGAAACACCTGAACCTGGCCTTCAGAAGGCCGAAGGTTCTCTCAATTATCCTCCTTGTACGCCCATGTGCCTCATTGTAATGTTCCTCTGCCTTTGTCCTGTCATTCCTCACTGGGGTCAGTAGCCATGAGAGGTTGGGGTAGCCAGAGTCACCTGCAAATATCGAGGGACAACTGTTAGACACACACTAACCCTTAGGGACAACCCCATACCCAGACACCTACTTATACTGTATGGTGACCTTGGGCTCACCTATTAGCCACACCCGGTGCCTCTGGAGTAGGCCCATCACATATGGGATGCTGCTATTCCTCAAGATATATGCATCATGCACAGAGCCAGGATATTTGGCATTCACATAGGAGATGTACTGGTCTGCCAAACACACCATCTGCGCCTTCATCGAGTGATAGCTTTTTCTATTCCTGTAAACCTGTTTATTTCTCAGGGGGGTGGACAAATGCCACATGTGTACCATCAGTGGCACCAATGATGTTGGGGATATGTCCCAAGGCATAAAAGACAGCTTTCACTTTGGCCAAATCCTCCACCTGGGGGAACACGATGTAGCTGAGCATGTGTTTCAGCAGGGCAGACAACACTCCGGTCAACACGTTAGAGAACATTGGCTGAGACATCCCTGATGTCACGGCCACTGTAGTTTGAAAGGAACCACTTGCTAGGAAATGGAGCACTGACAGGACCTGCACTAGAGGGGGCATTCCTGTGGGCTGGCGGATAGCTGACATCAGGTCTGGCTCCAATTGGGCACACAGTTCTTGGATTGTGGTCTGATCAAGTCTGTATGTTAGGATAATGTGTCTGTCCTCCATTGTCGCAAGGTCCACCAGGGGTCTGTACACCGGAGGATGCCGCCATCTCATAATCTGCCTCAGCGGTTATAGCCTATGGAGGAGAACGGTGAGCAGAGGGTCATATTTCCACATAGATTGCACTACCGTTGCTGAATTTACGTCACAGAAGCAGTATGTGAAGTCGAGAGTCGGTTGATGTGCCAATGTCTGCTGTGACGCGGTTAGGTGCCACGCCGTGTGCCCCCCTGAAATGGCGGCTGCCTGACCTGTGAGGAGGGACAAGTGGAAATGAGGTAAGTGCGCTGGCGTGGTGAGCCATCGCGGTAGGCGGTGGATGACTGCCGCCCAACTTTGCATTGGTCAATATTGGGCCCTATGGGTTCCAGGAGCCAATGGCGATGTACACTGGCGGTTTCGGTATGCACCGCCGCGGACGTCACTGACATTTTCTAACTATTCACTCAATTGCTACCTGACCGTCAACAGGAGAGGACCTACACTGCAAGTGCTGCTGTGACCTGATTCTGGAAGCGACAATGGCTAGAGTGTCTGGGGAAAGGGCCCCTGCCTTCACTGCGGAGGCGTTGGAGAAACTAGTGAATGGGGTCCTACTCCAGTACATATTACTCTACGGTCCTCCAGACAAACAGGTGAGTACACTGTGAGCATGATGTGTGGGCAATGCATGTTTGGAGTGATGTGGATGTAAGCTACATGTTGGGGGGTACTGAGGCGTCGTGGCCTGAGTGCTGCATGGGAGGTGGTCAGAGTATTTGTGTCAGGGCATGGGTGGGAACTGGTGGGCAATGGGTATGCCGGTCCGGACGTCTAATTGATTTCGTTTTCTGCTGTCTTTTCCTTCCAGGTCAGTGCCCACCAGAAAAAGGGTATTTGGCATCCCATCACCAAGGAGGTGCGGACCCTGGGGGTCTATCACAGGAGGAGCACCCACTGCAGCAAGAGATGGGAGGACCTGTGCCGGTGGACCAAAAGAACAGCGGAGGCCCAGCTGGGGCTGGCCCTTCAACGTGGAAGTGGTGCTCGTCGCAACATGACCCCCCTAATGTTCCGCATCCTGGCGGTGGCCTATCCGGAGTTGGATGGGTGCTTGAGGGCATCACAGCAGCCACAAGGGGGTGAGTACAGTTTCAGAAAGCTGACTTTGCACACTTTAGGTGGTAGCTGGGTGGGGGATGTGGGCTGTGGGTGCCCCTAGACCAGGGCGAACATGGCAGGGTAGGTCCCTTGTGTGCAGGCTCTGGCGCACTCCTGCCCCAATGGTGCCAACTACTACTGGGCAGGGTTCCTGTGGGTGTCAGGTGTGCAGATGCTGGCGTTAGGCTTCGTACCCCATGGGCTGGTGACTATCTTAGTGAGTGGTTGGGCATGGCCTAGTACAAAGGGCAGCTCACTATGGGTGTGGACGCCAACGGTAGTGTTGTTGCTGGCATTGACCAAGTGTATCCTCTGTCTTTCCCCCTCTTTTTTTTTGTCGCCCTGTCCTTGTGTGCATTAGCATCATCTGGCGGAGGAGAAGAAGCACCGGCGACGGGTGAAGGGTGAAGGCACCAGTGGGACGGAAGGCTAGGGGAGCACCACGACGTGGACAGGAGGGGAGACCACAGACAGGGACTCCTCCTCCGATGGAAGCTCCCTGGCGGCAGCGGACACCTCTGTGCCCACCGCAACAACAGGTACAGCCGCCACCCCCCCCTAGCAGCACCGCCCTCCCAGCAGCCCCTCAGCATGTTTCCAGTGCCCGCTCACCCAGGAGGGTGGGCATCTCCTTTGCCCCAGGCATCCCAGGCCCTGCCCCAGTCAGCCCTGCTGCCCTCAGTGAGGATACTATTGACCTCCTGAGATGACCCTCTCTGTTGGGCAGTCAACCATACTGAATGCCATCCAGGGTGTCGAGAGGCATTTGCAAATGCATACCTGGAGGGCATTCACTCTGGTGTGGCAGCCCAACAGGGAGCTTTTCAGGCTCTGGCCTCAGCACTGATGGCAGCCATTGTCCCTGTGTCCAGCCTCCACCTCCAACTTCCACTACCCAGACCCAATCCCCTCTACCTCAGCCTATCCCAAGCACACCTTCAGACCAGCATGCACCCAAATCACCACACAAAAGTGTCTCAGGCAAATATAAGCACCACACTTCATCTCAAAGGCACTCACACAAGCACCATGCCCATGTAAACACACCAACATCCACTGCCTCCACTGTGTCCCCCTCCTCCCAAAGTACACAAACGCAAGCACCCAACAGCCATCCACCTCACAACAGCATCCAGCCCATGCACCGTCACCCAAACTCAGCAGACGTACACCTCCTACAACCACTCCCTCTTCCTCCACTTCCAAACCCTCTCCATCTTCCCATCCCAGTGTGTCTAAAAAAGTTTTCCTGGCAAACATTGGCCTCTTCCCTACGCCTCCTCCCCGTCCTTCACCTCAAGCCAGGGTGTCAAGATCCCAGGCCAGCACCCCAGCCACCAAGTCGGCATCTGCTGTGGTACCTGCAAGTCCCAGAGGATCAAAGGGGGCACCCATCAGGGCAGCCAGTGTGCCACCGACCCCTGAAAAGGACCAACCCATTCCGCCACCTGCCAAGGTGAAGAAGGGGCCAGCATGCAGCACGGCCAAGAAGCATGACCCACCCAGCAAGGCCTCCTCCAAAACTCAAGCTGCCAGTGCCAAGGTCCCAGCAGCATCTGTCAAGGTGGGGAAGGGGAAGAAAACCCAAGGCAAGGCACTTCAGGCCTTGGAGGCTCCAGGTGAGGGACTGGTGCCCACCATCGATACCGACAGCACCGCAACCTATACAGCGGAAAGCACCGCCGCTGGCACCGCCACCTGCACCGCCATCTACCCCGCCTCTGCAACAACAATTGTCAGCAGCATCATCCCCAGTGAGCATCATCCCCAGTGGGCAGCCATCCAAGGACTATAGGAGACGGCCTGGTGTCTCTCTACACCACTACCAGCACCTCCACCACGGCCAGCACCGGCAGCATCACCGCCGCAGACACCGCCACAAGCACCGCCACCTGCACCGCCATCTGCACCGCCACATGCCCAGCCGGTGCCACAACAACTGTCAGCAGCAGCATCCCCAGTGGGCAGCGTCCGGGGCTGCAGGAGATGGCCTGGAGCCTCCCACCACCACTTGAACACCCCCACCAGCACCAGCACTACCACCAGTTTGCAGCCTTAGTCGCCGCAGGATGGAGTCTGGCTCTGCCTCCATGGATTATCATGCTACATGTTCCCTGCAAATCTCGTGCCTCAGACACCCAGGTGAGGGAATGTGAATTGCCACACCCCAAGTGCAGTATCACTGGGCACAATGCCCCCTCCAGAACCAGTGGAGAAATGCATCCACTATCACTATCCTTTGCAGGATAAAGCAGACTGGGCACAAGGCCCCCTCCAGAACCAGTGGAGAAATGCATCCACTATCACTATCCTTGGCAGGATGAAGCAGACTGGGCACAAGGCCCTCTCCAGAACCAGTGGAAGAAGCCATCCACTCACCCCATCCTTCCCAGGATGAAGCACACTGGGCACAATGCCCCGATCCAGAACCAGTGGGAGAAGCCATACACTCACCCTATCCTTCCCAGGATGAAGGACACTGGGCACAGTGCCCCCTCCAGAACCAGTGGAAGAAGCCATCCATTAGAGAGACTGTGGCCTTGCACTCCCCAGGACCAAGCAGTGGGCAAACCACACACTTGAGAGACTGTGGCTTTTCACTCCCCAGGACTAAACAGTGGGCAAACCACCCACTTGAGAGACTGTGGCTTTTCACTCCCCAGGACCGAGCAGTGGGCAAACAACCCACTTGAGAGACTGTGGCCTTGCACTCCCCAGGACATCGCTGTGGGCATGTTGCCCCCTCCAGGACCAGTGGCGTAGTACCATCTTCTGGCTGAGGGACCCCCCCTCCCCCTGAGGTGCCTGTGTGTTTTCGACCTGATGCCCCTGCAGTGTTCTCTCCGTCTTGAGGCAGGAGTCAAGTGTGGACTTCGCCCATGATGTTTTGGCCCAGTGGGCCATGGACATTTGCAAAGGACAGTGTACGGCCTTCTGTTCATATTGTAAATATTTGTATATACTGTTTTTTCTATATCTGCATATTTCAAAACATCACTATTTGCATTCTATTCCTTTTGTCCTTGCGTTCTTCCAGGGGGTTACGGGGTGTAAATGTGATGTTGCTGCATGTTTTTGTGTGTATGGTGTTGTGGGTGAGGGTGGGGGTGTTGTGTGTTGTGTGTTGTGTGTGTGTGTCACTCTCTTTTTCCTCCCCCCTCCCCTGTGTGCTAGGTGCAGTACTCACCGTGGTCGTCGCCGCCGCCTTTGACATCTGTCGTGTATGAGAAGATGCACCAGCATGGGGAACACCTGCAGCTTGGGCTCCATGGCCTCCTGGTTCTTCGTTGAGTGTCGAGAGGTGAGTGGTTTCCCTTCCAAGTCCTGTTTCTGCCGAGCTTTTGATGTCGTTGGTACCGCCCCGGAAAAGCTGGTGGATTGGCGGGTTGTGATAGGGTGGGCGGTACATTGTCTTCCACCTGTCTGTTGGCGGTTACTGCCGCGGTGTTTGTTGCTACCGCCATAGCGGTCAGAGTGTTAAAGTGGCTGTCTATGTTGGAGGTTTATGCCGTGGTCGTGATCCCATTTTCTTTACCGCCAGCCTGTTGGCAGTATTACTGACGCTTTAACACCGACCGCCAGGGTTGGAATGAGGGCCTTAGTGGGATATGGAGCTAATCACAGTCCCACTTATACCTGAACAGGCTGAGCTCTGCTGCCACACAATAGGCTTAATGACCTTGTATTGTCAGTGCAGCTAACTAGAAGCAAGGGCAGGGAAGGCAAGAAACTTCTGAGAACCCTTCTGGAAATTTCTCCCAATTTCTAGTAGCAGGACACTAGGGTGTACAAATAGCCACAATTGCCAGGCAAGGCCCTCCCTTGAAAGGAAACAAGCATCCTGGGACCAGTGTCAGAGCATCAACACTCATTAGCCACGCTAGCTTGAATCCAGTAGTGCATTGAACACGTGACCAAAATCTGGGCATACACTTCTCACTTAGGGCAAAAAAAAGCAAAAAGAACAGATGATGGACAGAATGCTGAAAAAAATAAAACATTCACCCCCAGTCTGGGTTTAATCCATCGTTTGGCTGTGACCTTGCCTGTGAGTTTGGACTTGACTGTTCCCAGGTGGCCATTTTCCAAAACTGAGGACTTGCTATTTTGAACCATAAACTTTTTAAAAAATCATAACTCCCTTTACTAATTGGATTTTGATGGTTCTGGTGTCAAATGATTCATTTTAAAAATATCTATTTTTCTAAATTGGTTTGGGATGTTGTGTTTTCATTTTAATAATGTTTGTGTGCTACATAAATACTTTGCTATGTTTAGCCTGACTGCTTTTTGTGTCAAGCTACCCAGAATTAAACACAGGTTAAATGAGTGACTTTTTGTGGTTCACAATGCAAGGGATTCTGGCTATTGCTGTTGCTTTACCAGAGCTCTCACCCCACTCATCCAACACCCCAATTTCTCACAGGAAGCATTATTATGTTTTCCCAGAGGTGAATATGCTTCAGGCTGGGGAGAGTCAACATCTAATAAAATACTATCCGATAAGGTCAGCCAGTGAGGGAAGGCAGCAGTCCCAAACTGCGTAGGTCCCAGGAGAGTTGGGACTGCTGCCTTCCCTCTTTGGCACACCTAAAGTCAGCCAAAGAGGGAAGGCAGAAGTCCCAATCTCTTCACAGAGTAGGATGGAGTCAATGAGACTGCTGACCCAACCCCACTCTGTGACGAGGTGTCACTGACTGACACTCGGTCCAGGGCACTTCTGGGCTTAAAATGTAATGCCCAGGTCTAAAGCAATCAGTGAGATTCCCCTTCGTCTTTAGAGGGAGGGCCTCAAGGCACCTTTGCCAGGCTGAAGAGGTCACACCCACAGGGCTATGACTTCTTTAGCCCAGCAAAGTTCAGCTCAGGCAGCCAGGAGTCTGTGCATTTAGTGCATGTCCTGCTCCTGGTTGCCTAACCTGAACCAGAAGAGTGTCTGTCAGACACTCTTCACGTCAGGAAAAAGGTAGGGGGAGTGGCCCCTCAGCCTGTATGGATGGGCCTCTAATGGTAACATATAGGTGGTCATTACAACCCTGGCGGACGGTGTTAAAGATGCGGTAATACCGCAAACAGTCAGACGGACAAAAAAAGGGAATTATGACCCTGGCGGAAACCGCCAACAAAGACAGCCACTTTAACACTTTGCCCGCCAAGGCAGTACAGACAGGCAGCGCGGCAGTCACCGCCAACAGACAGGCGGGAGACAATGTACCGCCCACAGTATCACAACAGGCCAATCCGCCACCTTTTCCGGGGCAGATTCACAGTGGATAAAAACACGGCGGAAACAGCTTTTGCTATGGGAAAACGCTCACCTTAACATATCCCACGAGGAACGACGACTCCATGGACCACGAACTCCATATACTACTTGCACTTGTCTTTCTGCTCCTTCACGACCAACAGCGACGTAGGCGCAGAAGATACCGGTGAGTACAGCACCTACGACACGGGGGAGGCAAAAGTTAGGGGGACACCCACCAAACACCCCCACCCCCTTCCTCGCATATGACAACATACACACCAATGCAGTCACAAACATCACAGTAACAACCCACAATTCCCCCTGAAGAATGCAAAGACAATGCGAATGTCCGTCAAACTTTGTAATGTGCCAATATACATGTCATACAAAAATAAACAAATATATGTATACTAAAATCACTCTTATTTACATATATACAATCCGAGAAGTAGTGCAGATATGTACACAACAATGTCTGTGCACAAACAGTCCAAAAATGCATGGGCGAGGCCCACGAGAGATACCTGACCAAAATGGGAGAGAACACTGCCGGGGCATCAGATAGAAACACTACAGGCACCTCAGGGGGAAGAAAAGGGGGGGCACCTCAGCCACATAAACGCAAAGCCAGATCCACGACGGGGCTCCATGCCCATTGATGTATCCTGGGGAGTGCAAAGCCACAGTCTCTCAAGTCTATACAGTGGGTGGGTTGCCCACTGTTACATCCTGGGGAGTGCAAAGCCACAGTCGCTCAAGTCCATACAGTGGGTGGTTTGCCCACTGTTCAATCCTGGGGAGTGCAAAGCCACAGTCTCACAAGTCTCTACAGTGGGTGGGTTGGCTACTGTTCAATCCTCGGGAGTGCAAAGCCACAGTCTCTCAAGTCCATACAGTGGGAGGTTTGCCCACTGTTCAATCCTGGGGAGTGCAAAGCCACAGTCTCTCAAGTTGATGCAGGTCCATACTGATACTGGGGTGTGACTGGTGCCCAGACTGGATGAGTCTCCTCGTGAATGGTAGTGTCCTGTCACTGTCCCAGCTGCACATGGGATAAGGATGCCTGATGTGGTGGGCCATTCATTCCTACCCGGTGCATTGCCCTCTTCAGCGGTGCTTTGACATGGCGGTCTTTGCCCTCTTCAGCGGTGCTATGACATGGCGTTTCAGGACTGTTCAGCGGTGCTTTGACATGGCGGTCTTTGCCCTCTTCAGCGGTGCTATGACATGGCGTTTCAGGACTGTTCAGCGGTGCTTTGACATGGTGGTCTTTGCCCTCTTCAGCGGTGCTATGACATGGCGTTTCAGGACTGTTCAGCTTTGCTTTGACATGGCGGTCTTTGCCCTCTTCAGCGGTGCTATGACTTGGCGTTTCAGGACTGTTCAGCGGTGCTTTGACATGGCGGTCTTTGCCCTCTTCAGCGGTGCTATGACATGGCGTTTCAGGACTGTTCAGCGGTGCTTTGACATGGCGGTCTTTGCCCTCTTCAGCGGTGCTATGACATGGCGTTTCAGGACTGTTCAGCTGTGCTTTGACATGGCGGTCTATGCCCTCTTCAGTGGTGCTTTGACATGGCGGTCTTTGCCCTCTTAAGCGGTGCTTTGACATGGCAGTCTTTGCCCTCTTCAGCGGTGCTATGACATGGCGGTCTTTGCCCTTTTCAGCGGTGCTTTGACATGGCGGTCTTTGCCCTCTTCAGCGGTGCTTTGACATGGCGGTCTTTGCCCTCTTCAGCGGTGCTATGACATGGCGTTTCAGGACTGCTCAGCGGTGCTTTGACATGGCGGTCTTTGCCCTTTTCAGCGGCGCTATGACATGGCAGTTCTGATACGGACATTGGTGTGTGGCATGACGATTTCCACACTGGACATTGGTGTGTGGCATGACGATTTCCATACTGGACATTGGTGTGTGGCATGACGTTCCATCATTGCCTAACGGGGCTGTGGCATCCTGGCCCCGCCTGGGCTGTGACTCCGGCGGTGGTCTCTGGACGAGTGACGATACTTGAGCCCTCCTGGGCTGTGACTCTGGCGGTGGTCTCTGGACCAGTGACGATACTTGTGCCCTCCTGGGCTGTGACTCTGGCGGTGGTCTCTGGACCAGTGACGATACTTGAGCCCTCCTGGGCTGTGACTCTGGCGGTGGTCTCTGGACCAGTGACGATACTTGAGCCCTCCTGGGCTGTGACTCCGGCGGTGGTCTCTGGACCAGTTACGATACTTGAGCCCTTCTGGGCTGTGACTCTGGCGGTGGTCGATACTTGAGCCCTCCTGGGCTGTGACTCTGGCGGTGGTCTCTGGACCAGTGACGATTTTTGAGCCCTCCTGGGCTGTGACTCTGGCGGTGGTCTCTGGACCAGTGACGATGGTGCTGGCGGTTGTGTCTGGACCGCCGGAAATGATGGCGCACTTCTCCGCCGTGACACTCACAACAGGCTGGGCAGACTTCCTCTGGACCTTCCCCACCTTTTTTGGAGTTACAGCTGACTCACCAATCGCCTTCGATCCCATTTCACTTGTTGTCCCACCAGGAGTCTTGCCACGGTCCCGTCGTCCACTCTCCAATTTCGGAGCCTTTACAGGGGGTGGGCTGCCTGTGCCTTGGCTCCGGGTCCTACTGCCTGCCCTGGTGGACGGTGCACTCCAAAAACCTTGAACAGGCACCACTGGTCCTGGAGGCTTTTTGGCTGAGGCGCTACGACGGGACTGATGAATTGGAGGGGGGGGGGCAAAAAGGTCAATTTGACAGAGGGACAGTTTCTGACGGACACTGGGATGGGTAGCTGGAGGGGGTCTGGGAGTGGAGGAAGAGGAGGTGGTTGTAGGAGGTGTCACTTTAGCTGTTTTGGGTGCAGGTACTGGAGGCTGTCGTGAGGTGGATGGATGTTGGGTGAGTGATTGCCGGCGTTTGGGTACTTTGGGAGGAGGCGTCACAGACACACTGGGAGAGGACACAGGGGACGTGTAAATGGCAGTGGAGGTGGTGAGTGCAGGTGAGCGGCGTGTGGTGCTGGGTGTCCTGGTGCGAGTCCTAGTGCCTGTAGATGTTGTGCATTCAAGTGTGTGTGTAGACGAGACTGGGAGGGAGGACGGAGAAGAGGAGGAGGGGGACACAGTGGAGACAGTGGATGTTACAGTGTCTGTATGGGTGTGATGCTTGTGTGAGTGCTTGTGGTGTGTGTGGTGCCTATGTTTGCTTGAGCTACTTGGGTGTGTTGACTTGTCTGCATGCTGGTCTGTAGGTGTGCTTGGGATGGGCTGGGATACAGGGCATTGGGTCTGGGTGGAGGAAGTTGGAGGGGGGAGGATGGACAGGGGGACAATTGCTGCCATCAGTGCTGAGGCCAGAGATTGCAGGGTTCGCTGAAGGGCAGCCTGACCAGAATGAATGCCCTCCAGGAATGCATTACCGTGTTGCAACTCCCTTTCTACACCCTGGATGGCATTCACAATGGTAGACTGCCCAACAGTGAGTGACCTAAGGAGGTCAATGGCCTCCTCACTGAGGGCAGCAGGGGTGACTGGGACAGGGCCTGAGGTGCCAGAGGCGAAGGTGATGCCCACCCTCCTGGGTGAGCGGGCACAGGGCGAACGCTGAGGGGCTGCTGGGAGGGCAGTGCTGGTAGGGGGGGTGGTGGCTGTACCTGTAGAAGTGTGGCGCACAGATGGTGCCGCCACCACAGCGGACCTCACATCGGCGGACGAGTCTGTGTCGCTGGTTGGTGATCCGGTGGCCGACGTGAAGCTCCCCTCGCCCTCCGTCCCACTGGTGTATTCAGAGTCTGTGGTGTGGCCCTCCATGGCCATGTGGGATGCAGGTCCCTCGTACTCCGGTGCCACTGTACCTCCGCCTGTTGATGCTGATGTACAAACGGACAGGGAGAGCAGGAAAAGGGGGGGAGACAGAAGAAAGAGGGTTTTAGTACATGGCATACCGCTACCGTTGGCGGACAAGACAGACGTAGCAGCCCCATGCACAACGCCACGCTCCTGCCCTCTGCACATGCAATTTCATGGATATGGGCTACATGGCAATGCTGGAAATCTGCGCACATGGATGCCACAAGGGGCAACTATACATCAACTTGCTAGTTTTCTGAGGTGGGGTAGAGTGCCAGATGGCCTACATTACGGAGGGGCCTTGCCTAACTAACTCACCCTGGCCTATGGACACCCACAGCCCACCTCCCCCACCCACACACCGTCACTGCATGCAAAGTCCGCAGAATGCGTTTGTACTCACCCCCTTGTGTCTGCTGTGATGACCTTAAGCGCCTATCCCACTCCGGGTAGGCCACCGCCAGGATCCGGAACATCAGGGGGGTCATGTTACAACGGGCACCCCTCCCACGTTGGGAGGCCATCCCCAGCTGAGCCTCCGCCGTCTTCTTGCTGCAGCGACGAATGTCCTCCCATCTCTTCCGGCAGTGGGTGCCCCATCTCTGGTGGGCCCCCAGGGTCCGGACGTCCTTGGCGATGGCATGCCAAATGTCCCTCTTCTGGTGGGCGCTGACCTACATGACATGCACAAGGGAAGAGGAACAGTCATTACCAATTGCACCATCAATGTGTGTGGCCCCCTCCATACTCTGACCATGTGGCCCATTTATTCCCATGCTTTACTGTATATGACTTCTACCCCCTTCCCTCTTCCACCCAGCCCTCTCCACCCAGGCCTAGCCCCTACAACGTGCTCCCTGTGTACTAACCTGTTGGTCTGGAGGACCGTAGAGTAGCGTGTACTGGGGGAGGACCCCATCCACAAGTTTCTCCAACTCCTCCGATGTGAAGGCAGGGGCCCTTTCCCCAGACGCAGCAGCCATCGTCCCTTCCAGACCGAGGTCACAGCAGCACTAGCAGTGTAGGTCCTCTCCTGTCGAAGGTCAGGTATCTAGTGATTGAAGAGATAGAAAATGGCGGTGACGACCGCGGCGGTGACTTCCGCGGCGAGGCGCATCATCACCGCCGGCACACCTGTTCACTGGCTCCAGGGACCCATAGGGTCCATTGTTAACCAATGCAGCATTGCGCCGCGCTCTACGACCGCCTACCGCAACGGTGTGCAACGCCAGCGCTGTTACCCCACAATCCCATTGTCCCAGTTTAGAGGTCAGGCAGCCGCCATTTCAGGGGCCCACATGGATTCATTTTCAAATGCGTCACACATACTGAGGCCTACACTCAACACACATACAGGAAGGGTTTATTCTCTGGGGTAGTCTTGTGTGTGACTGTGGGTACATACCTGGAAGAATAGTGACTGTTTCTTCGCTGTTGTCCTTCGTAGGCACCTTCAGCTGGGACATATGAGAAGATGGCGGAATCCGCCGGTGTACCTACCGCTGGTGGACCTGTTGACAATGGAGGAGCGACATTTAATCGTGACCTACAGGTTTGACCGTGCCACAATCCAGGAACTGTGAACCCAGTTGGAGCCAGAGCTGATGTCACCAATCCGCCATCCGACTGGAATCCCCCCTGACGCGCAGGTGCTGTCAGTGCTCCATTTCCTTGCAAGTGGGTCATTTCAAACAACAGTGGCCATGGCATCAGGGATGTCCCAGCCTATGTTTTCCAACGTCTTGTCCAGAGTGTTGTCTGCCCTGCTGAAACACGTAAGGAGATACATCATTTTCCCTGAGGTGGAGGATTTGCCTACAGTGAAAGGTGACTTCTATGCCCTTGGACATATCCCCAACGTCATAGGTGCCATTGATGGGACCCATGTAGCTCTGGTCCCCCCCGCAGGAGTGAACAGGTGTACAGGAACAGGAAGAGTTATCATTCGATCAATGTCCAGATGGTGTGTTTGGCAGACCAGTACATCTCGCAGGTAAATGCTATGTTCCCTGGCTCAGTGGATGATGCCTACATCCTGCGCAATAGCAGCATCCCTGATATGATGGGTGAACTCCAGAGGCACCGTGTATGGCTATTGGGGCACTCTGGTTACCCCAACCTTTCGTGGCTATTGACCCCAGTGAGGAATCCCAGGACCAGGGCAGAGGAACGGTACAATGAGGCCCATGGGCGGACTAGGAGGGTTATCGAGCGCACCTTCGGCCTTCTAAAGGCCAGGTTCAGGTGCCTCCATATGACAGATGGATCCCTATTCTACTCACCGAAGAAGGTGTGTGACATCATCATCGCCTGCTCCATGCTCCATAACTTGGCTTTGCGACGCCAGGTGCCTTTTCTGCAGGAGGATGATACAGATGACGGTGTTGTAGCAGCTATGGAGCCTGTGGACAGTGATGAGGATGAAGCTGAGGAAGACGAAAACGACAACAGGGAGTCAGTCATACAGCAATATTTCCAGTGAGACACAGGTGAGCACATTTTCTATTTTACCTTTACATTCACTTTCACACATCTACCTATATCCTGTACCTCAATTTCACTCACTATTTGTTAACTGAGTTGTCCCCTTCCATTTCAGTTCCACGAATGTGGTAACCTACGTGTCAACTGTTTGCATCCTTGAAGGGCTTGTGATGTGTGACATAGGTATGTTAGCCTTCCAATGGGTAACCCATTATGCAAATGTAATTGATTATACAGATTTACAAATCATTGACTGACTCCGTATTTTTTGGTGTTTGAAGGGTGTTTATTTAAGTGTACAAAAATGAAGGGGGGTTGTAAAATGGTGATGGGTGATGGTGGAGGAATGTCCATGGCAGAGTCCAGTCTATTTGTCTCACAGGTACATTGCACATCTGGGCATTGGAAGTGGAGCTGGGCCAGTTCCGATTTGGGCAGGGTAACAAAGTGGGACAGTGGGAGGACTATCAGGGTGGTCTTATTTCCTGGCGGGGATCTTGCCATCTTGCTCTGTCCTGTTCCTGGATCTCAGTGCCCGCTTGCGTGGTGGTTGTCCGTCTGCAGGGGGTGATGTGCTGGTGTAGTGGTCCTGTGGTGGGACGTCCTGTCCACTAGCGCCGGCGGAGGTGGTGGGCAGTTCGTCGTCCTGCCTAGTGTTAGGGGCCCCTTGGAGTGCCACGGTGTCCCTCAAGGTCTTTTGAATGTCCGTCAGCACCCCTACGATGGTCCCCAGGGCGGAGCCGATGGTCCTGAGCTCCTCCCTGAACCCCAAATATTGTTCCTCCTGCAGACGCAGGGTCTCCTGCAACTTGTCCAGGACCGTCTCCTGGGAGTTGAGGTATGCTCCCATGATGGAGGAGAGGGCCTTGTTGAGAGTGGGTTCCCTTGGCCTGTCCTCCCTCTGTCGCACAGCAGCCCTCCCAGTTCCCCTATGTTCCTGTGCCTCCGTCCCCTGGACTGTGTGCCCACTACCACTGCCCCCAGGTCCCTGTTGTTGTTGTTGGGGTGGTGGGTTACCCTGGGTGCCCTGTAGTGGTGGACACACAGCTGATTGACCTGTCCTGGGTAGGGAGGTTTGGGCCCGCTGGGTGGGTGCTGTGCTGGTGTTACCAGTGGGTGGCACCTCGGTGTTGGGCTGTGGCTGGGCAAGGGGAACCGACTGTCCTGAGGCCCACGATGGTCCGGGCTGGTCATCAAGATCCAGTGGGGCAGAGCTGCTATCGTCACTGTGGGCCTCTTCTGGGGGTGGAGTGGTGTTGTCTGGACCCTCTGGTGTGGTGACGTTCCTTCGGGTTCCTGCGGGGGTATAAGTACATGATTATTGCATGTGTGTGTTTCATGGTGTGCAATGGTTGGGTGTGCGTGAACCCCAGTGCAGGCATTCCTGTGTGGGGGATTTGGGGGGTGTTCTGGGTCTGTGCAGCGGGCATGCTTTGGTGATGGGTGTCGATGCTTAGTTATGTCATGCAGGGCTTGGGTTTGGGATGGGTGGTTGGTGTAATGGGTAGATAGGTGAGGATTTGGGGTGATAGGGGAGGGTGTGATGGTGGGGGGGTGTGATATCATGCAGGTAGGGTGGGGGTTATGATAGTTAAGATTTGACTTACCAGTGTCCGTTCCTCCAACGACTCCTCCGAGGCCCTCAGGATAAAAGATGGACAAGACTTGCTCCTCCCATGTTGTTAGTTGAGGGGGAGGAGGTGGTGGTCAGCCGCCAGTCCGCTGTACCGCGATGTGGTGCCTGGATACCGTGGAACGCACCTACCCCCGTAGGTCGTTCCACCTCTTCCTGATGTCCTCCCTATTTCTTGGGTGCTGTCCCACAGCGTTGACCCTGTCGACTATTCTTTGCCATAGCTCCATCTTCCTGGCTATTGATGTGTGCTGTACCTGTGAGCCAAATAGCTGTGGCTCTACCCGGATGATTTCCTCCACCATGACCCTGAGCTCTTCCTCGGAGAAGAGGGGTGTCTTTGGCGTGACATGGGGTGGTGTGTGTGATGTGTGGGGTGGTGTATGTGTTGATGAGTGTGGTGAGTGTAGTGTTATGTGGTGTTTTGTGCGTGGATGTTGTGCGGGTGATGGTGTGGTGTGCCTCTGTGTGGTGGGGTTGTCTATTGCTGTGCTCTCTCTGTCGCCTTCAACTCAAAATTGTGGTTGTAGGGGTTTGTGGGTGATGTGGGTGTGTGTTTTATATTGTGTTGGGTGTGTGGGAGTGACGTTTGTATGTGTATCAGGTGTGTGTAATTTGAATTGTCCAATGTGGCGGTGTTTTGGAGATGTGTGTGTATTTTGAGCGCGGCGGTGTGCACCGCCAATGGAATACCGCGGTTGAAAGACCGCCGCGTGGATTCGTGGGTCATAATAGCATGGGCGTGTTTCTGTTGCCGTGGAGGTGGAGGATTTGTTTCCGCATGTTTATCGCTGACCTTTGGTGTGGCGGTATTGTGTGGGTGTCTGAATTTCGGCGGATTCCGTGATGCGTGTCATGATAGCTGTGGCGGTCTACCGCAGCCGCGGCGGTGTATTGGCGGTCTTCTGCACGGCGGTAAGCACCTTATACCGCCAATGTTGTAATGACCCCCATAATCTTGTAATAAGGCTCTTATAAGGTTTGTCTGTAAACAGCAATGTTAGTTTCCACAAAAGTGGAGACACATGCATAAATGTAGAGAAGGCAGTCTGTAATAGAGAAATACTGTTAAGGGGGTTAACCCCTCGCTCCTTATCTGCTGTTATGTATCTGAATAAAACCATAATCTGGGAAATTCAGTCAATACAAGATTTTTGTAGCAATGACAGTGATTTCTCCACGCTGGTCAAGGTTTGTTTTGAGTGATGTTTTGGGTGATGTAGGGGAGCAAAATTCAAAGAATCAAGTATTGTCGTAGAGCAATTTTTTCATCAGCCTATCCTACCTGCTAAAGAGAGAGAAAGGGCAGACCAGTGGGCAAACTGGGTTTCAGGAATGGAGATATGTAAGCAGTAGTTTTCTTTAAGTAGGTTCTCTGCATCATAATTAACCCATACTCTAAGGTATTCAGCTGACTTTGCACACCATGTAAGAGGATAATTGAGGGAGCATTTACTAATATTGGGAGTAAGGGTAAAGACTATTGATTTACTCCACTTTATAGTTAGACCCGAAAGAAATCCAAGTTTTATCAATTTTTGAATGGTAGAGGTGAAGTTAACTTTGGGGTCGCTTATATAGACCACCCTATCATCTGCATATAAGGGCATGAACCATTTTGATCAGTAAACAGAGGGCACAGTTGAAGTAATGTTACTGCAATCTACATTCAAGAGGTCCAAGGAATAAGGCAAATAGAATTGGTGAGAGGAAGCATCCCTGCCTGGTACCATCTCTTATGGCTATCGGGTCAGATTCCAGTCTGTTAACACAGATACATGCTGCAGGGCTAATGTAAGTATTTCTATCCATTCAGAAAAAGTTTGTGTCATTCTCATCAACATGAGTATGATGTAAAGAAACTCCCCTTCTAGAAAACCAGTTCCCTTCACTGCACCTATGAGTACAGTTGTGGCCTCTAGGTTCAGGTTCAGTTGGTGAATCAAGACAGTGTCCGAACTTGATTATGCACAGTGGATCTAGTTGGAATAAAGCCTACCTGATCAGGCAGCACTAAGCCAGTGAGAAGTGGGTAAAATCTGTTTTAGGGAGAATTTTGATATCTTTATTGAGAAGTAACAATGACCCACAGGTTTTGCAAAGCTGTTGTGCTTTAGCTGGCTTTAGCAGTGTTTTGTCCCATCATCCAACTGTGCAGAAAGTAAAATCACTGGATTTCCCATCATTTATCTGCACAGGACCAGGTTGGTCACAAAATAAATACTACTTTTTTGCTGTTTAAAGAGAGACTACTATTAATGCCGCTAAAATAGATCAGACAGTTAAGAAATTTTCTGAATTGTGTTTAAATCTCTACCTTGTCTGTTTGTAAATGTTGGCTTTAGCCAGTTCTGAATTTGTAGCTATCCCATAGACTACCACCCAGTTTTCAAGTTGTTGAATTGAGACATTTCAATGGTTCCAGTGTGCCAGACCTTGTACGGAGTGAATTCTCCTGGATGCATGGATACTGAAACCAAAACTCTGTAGAGAAGCTCATGGATGTGGCGTAGCGTGTAGCGAAAGGTGAAGTGTGGTAGAGTTCGAGCAGGGGTGGCTGCAGCCACTCTAGCCTCCACCACCCAGCACTGAACATTGATGCAGGTAGCCTGGAGCCCTGAACTGGTAGCTGGGGCCCCCGGCTGATCACTCATCTGCTTGGTTGTTAATCTGTCTGTAGCTGTAATTAAAATGGTCTGTGGAGGTGAGAATCGAATTTGGAGGCATAGGAGGCACATAAGTAAGTGTATTGCAGGAAGTGACTTTACTTTGACGTCTCCTCTACTTCAGTCATCCAACACCTCAAACACTGACTGCACTTCATCCAGATGTGGATGCCTTTCACCTACCTGATGTTCATCCCAACCAGGAAAAAAATCCTGTTATGTCCCAAGGAGAATAAACAAGAAATATTGGTAACCTGGCTCAATGACAAAAAACTTGACAGTGTTGACCCTAACCTTTACTGAATGCCAACTCACTAGGATTCTCCCTGGGAAGTAACCTCACCCTCAAGGATCACATTGCCAAAAAAACAAAGGCGGCCTGCTAACAGCTCTCTTGCCTAAAGAAAGTACAACTGTTTTTTCTAGAATGTGACTTCAGAACTCCTGTCCACGCCCTCATACACTTGTATCTGGATGGTGGTAATGCCCTGCTGCACGGCCTTCTAAACGCCGCATCCTACGCGCTGTAGCATAGCTCATCCAGGGCCTGAAGAAATAAAATCACTTCACCACCATCCTGGTGGAACTCCATTGGTTTCTCTTAACAACCCACACTGTCCTCAAAACCAGTTGTATCATTTACAAGCCCATCATCACCAGCATCAACACTTATTCTGTCCCAAGCTAATAATATCTGGTGGTTCTCTGCACACTTTCAGTCAGGACACAACCCAGACTACAGACTAAGAAAACAACAAGGTAGTAGACCTGCTCTATTTATACAGCCAAAATCTGGAACAACATCCCTACACCTGTTAGGACCACCCCCATTGGCACCAAATTAGGAAAGAGTAAAAGACTCTTTAAATAACACTACATCACAATGCTTAACTGTCCACAATCCAGCTACCTCTCCTATTACTTGTTTACTTTATGCTTGTCTTTGATGCTTAAAAGTGATCCACTGCCTTTTGACTATGTTTGTTCTGTACAAAAAGCATATTCACATTTATATAGATATCATGACAATAAAGGATTATCTCATAGATGGAGGAAGAAAATACTTCTTGTGTGCCTTGTGAAATAGCGCTAATACGTGCACGGCCAAGATGGAAATATATATTGTATACAGGTAGTAGTGTATAGATAGTGTACCTCCAATTAGCAAGAAATATATCAGTGGGCAAAGAGCAAATACTGTCTGTATGGTGCTCCTTGGTGTTAAATGTCCTACTACTCAAGGCACAGACACCAGTGGTCCCCAAGGGATCCACTGAAATACAATAAATAAAATACACCAGAAGCACTCAACCAAAGTCCGACTTGAAATAATAAATCCAAAATAGTAAGCATGTGTAGAATGTAGGTAAAGTCCAATTCCTTTATTACCATGTTTTCAGAACACAAACATTCATGTCCTCTACAGCCAAAACGTGTTTTGTCACTCTTGTGACTTTTTCAAGGCTGTAAAAATACATAAAATAGAATCCCTACTGAACGACAGGGAAACAAAACCAGCAAAATTAACAAATTTTAACCAGTACTGTGATGACAGTCTAATATTAACACTTTTACCTATTTCTCAAAAAGGAAACTGAAAGATGTGTAGTAGAAAAATCAAAAGCGAAATAGTCCTTATCTCCAGTGTCACATTCAACAGACGGTAAAAGCTTGACATCTGTGCTTCAGCACCATCTGGTTGAGAGTTAACAAAATATGAAGTATTGTAATTGTTTGAGCATTGAAGTTAGCATGGACGGGTGTTCACTTTTTTTTTCTAAATATGAGGAATGTGCAGTGTATACATTTGTACGATTTCCTCCAATACACTTTGTCATCACCAATGATTTACAAAACGTAATATGTACTTGTAAGTTAGGTCAAGATCTCACAGCCTGATTACGACCTTGGCGGAGGGGATTACTCCGTCCCAAATGTGACGGATATCCCGTCCACTGTGTTACAAGTTCCATAGGAAACAATAGGTACTATGGCGGGCAGGATAGCCATCACATTTGGGACAGAGTAATCCCCTCCACCAAGGTCGTAATTAGGCCCTCAGACTTTTTCGTTGTTTAGTATGGTAAAGGTGCCTGCATTCTCGTTCTCTGATCACTAACCGGACATGTAGGCTTATCATATATGTGGAGTTAGTAACAGTCATATGAATACATCAGGTGGACAATGTTGAGATGGTTCATTTCACAATGTTCTCAGATGCCCTGAATATTTGTACACATATGTTTATGTGTGTGACACTGATTTGCAACAATTTACGCAGAGTTGGATATATGTATTGCCATTTATAATTGAGAAGCATTTACCGTGTTACACACCTGTTTGTTTTTCTATACAGGTTACAGTGGGATTTCTTCTCTCGCTCTTGCCTCCCCCGTGCTTTTTCGGGTGTTACTCTCTCTATTATATTCTTGTCATAGCACAGAATTTGCCTTGTATGTCCTTTTCCTCTTCTATTTCACTTCATACTTTACATTTTAATATTTTCCTAATTTTTGGGTTTGTGATTTTTTTTTGTGACAAGTAGCATTTTTTACATTATTTATGGTCAGTCCAGTGGGTTTCGCCTACGCAGAGTTCTAGTTTTGCAATCTCAATATGAAAAGCATGCAAACCTTAAGTCAATGTAGTCTCCGCCTTATTGGACACCCTTATATATGTTTTGATACTGCGTTTGATCACAGCACAGTTTTTTGGCCCTATTTCAATAAAGTGTTGGGTCAGAACACAGTTCTTTATATATTGGCCTGGAACATGTGTGCTTTTCAAGTACTTTATATAGTGGCCTGGAACATGTGTGTTCTTCAGGTAATGATTTTAATACCTGTTGGATCTTGGATAGTAACCCATACTAAAGTGGCCGCTTGTGATATTGTTGGATTTCGGCCCCTGTAGGAGTCTGTTTTATCTTTCTCCTCCATGATGAATACAGAAGCTGTATTTAAGAGTGATATTTGGGGTCCTGGGGTTCTCCTAATTTGGGAATACAGTGCCAAACCACCACACAGTTTACAAGGTATGAGCATTAGATTAGATCTGATTCATGTCAGGATGCGTATAAAGGTTTAGGTGACTAAATGAATTTTTGTGATATACTCTGATCACCATTTACTGTTTTAATATCGGTGTTACCACATTAGGACATTTTCTCAACCAGTTAGAATACGGGCTTGTCATTTAAGGCCATAATCAGGGGTGGATCCTCTGCTATCATGGCGGAGGGTCGTCCCCACCACCAAGACCCCTACCCCCCACCACGCCAGCAGCAGCTGCAAACCTTTTTATAAAATAAAATGTTAGTAAACAATGTGTATTATCATTTTATTTTTAAAGGGTCGGGCCATGGGGGGATGACAGCCATGGAGGGGAGTGCTCAGAGCACTCCCCTCAGTGCGCATGGATGTTTGGCCTGCCGTCTCAGGCCGGCCAAACACACATGGGCACAGGGCTCTCTCCAACCCAGCACTGTGTTGCCAGGTTGGGGAAAGCATGCCCAGTCTCCCACTCTGCCTTGGAGCGCCCAGCCAGGCATTCCGGCCAATAGTAAGACTGCTCTAAACAGTGTCATGATTGTCCACAGGGCAGGCTGGGAGTCTGTGCCTGCAGTGCGGCAGAGAGCGGAGGTGCAGAGTTGCAACGGTGCGCTTAATGTTTTTTATTTTTACATATTTTATGTATTTTTGTTTTTTCACCGCCTACCCCCACCCTGCCACTTTGCCCATTTGCCAGCTGCGACTGAGACCACTTACTATTTATGCGCATTTTGTGCTACAAGCAGGCAACCGTCCTGTTACAGGCTTTTTATGGTCTTTATCGGTGTGCATATCATTATATAATGCAGACGTGGTACAGAGAGCTGTCAAGAACACTGTTTATTTGAGGTTCTTATATTTTCTATGTTTATACAGATCGGGAATTATCATGATCTGTGTTGATTGGGACTGCTAAGACATTTGCAGACAACTTATCAATGTTTTTTCTACTGAGGTGCTTGTAGTTACAGAGTTGCTTTTTGCAGCCACAATCATTAATTTTTAACATGTTTGCAGCTTTTTTCTACCTGTAACTACACGAACATGACTTGGCAATACATTTACATTGAGGATATTCTATGTGGCAAGGATTCTTTATACCTATAGTTTATTGCTGGTTTGATGGTAGATGCCATATTCTCGGAAATGATGTTGTCCTTAATTGACACTAGCAGACATCCTTTATTTGATTTCACTTTTTATGTCTCTATATATTTAAGGATGATTTGCACTGCTGACTCGTGAGGCCATGCGATTTGGTTAATGACCAACTCAGAAACCCCATTGGGTTGGTCCCCCAATTTTTTAAATGTTTTAATTTTTTATCCAGGTTCTCTTGGGGACCTTTAAATAATGATTTTAGACCCTTTTTCTCACTTTTTTCATTTTTTCACTCTTCCCTTTCTCACTTCATTCACTTTTTTCACTATTTTCTTTTGGGACTTACGGAACCACACACGTAGTTGAAGTTGGTGTTTTCTCATGACCTTTCACCTTATGGGATCTGGTTGAGTTAAACACTTCTCTACTATACTTTTTTTTTTTTTAAGATTCTTTGTTTTATGTGACACTAGAGAGAAAGACTACATTGCTTTTTGTTTTCTCTAACATGCATCTTTCAGTTTCCTTTTTGAAACATAGGAGAAGGTATTAATATTAGACTGTCATCACATAACTTGTTAATATTTGTTACTTTTGTCAGTTCTGTTTCCATGTCATTCAGTAGGGATTATTCCTTATGTATTTTTATAGCCTTGAAAAAGTCACAAGAGTGACAAAACATGTCAGCTGTAGAGGATATGAATGTTTGTAATCTGAAGACCTGAACCGTTCACATGATAATAAAGGAATTGGACTTTACCAATCTTCTACGCATCCTTACTGTTTTGGATTTATTATTTCAAGATGGACTTTGGTTGAGTGCTTTTGGTGTATTTTGAGCAAAATGGAAGCATATTCTTTATAAAATTCAGTTGGCAAAACACCAACCCTTTAGTACCTGGAGCACTTTGAATCGCTCTTACTATGTCGTCTGCCGGAATTCTCAATACCTAGCCCCTAACCATGCAAATGGAATGCTGTATAGATGTTCAAGCACTTGTCCAGTTCTTGCATGAGATGTAGGCAACAATAGGTCTGCATAGAAGTTAGTAAAGGCTTGAAGAATATTGTCAGCATCATAGCAAGGTTGTCCATTATCTATGTTTATAGAGTAAATCCTGCTAGAACCCCAGGGCTTTTCAATCATTGCAATGTCTTTCTAGGCCCCTGCCTCTCCCCCAAAGAATGGATGGTTGTTTTCTCACCTAGATGCTTCATTTTCCCTCTCTTTATGTGCATATGCATGACATAAGTCTTACAGTTTATACTTTGCTTCTCTAGGTAGGCCCTCCTGTACCCAATTTAAAGGATTCCCATATTATTCACATATTCTCTACTGATCCAACATTTTAAAAATATTCTAGTATTTTTTCCTTAATTTTATTTCAAAGTGTTACATCTGTTACTGCCCTAGGCTGGAGACTCAATGTGAATAGTGAATGATGCACACTCAGGAGTTTAAGGCACAACAGGAAGGGAGAGTGGTTCAAGAGTGTTCTGACCATATTTTGTATTGCCTGTGACAAGGTATTACACCTCTAGTAGTCAACGGAATGTGTAACTCAGACCATAAATTATGCATAGAAGATGTAAATATACTCTCCCACACCTCATTGTGTCTGACCTTCCATAAGTCTATTAAGTCATGCACACTAGAAGGTCATTGAGTACCATTGCTTCTGCTGTCCCACGTCTCACTGAGTTATGCAGTCTATCTACGGTGATATTTAGTGTGGTGTTAAAATGACCCACCCCCTACTTAATTTGTTGTCTATATGAATAATATCATTACTTTATTCAGCCGCTCTTTATAGAAGCCCAGATCAACATTTGGGCCGTGCAAATTTACAAGTGGGATGTATTTTCCACATAGAGTACCTTGTATTTCTATGAATCCACCTTGAACATCACACACTGAATGAGCAGGTGAAAGGGGATCTCCCTCTTAATTAGGATGGTTACTCCCTGAGAGTAGGAGTAAGAAGATTTGAAGGAGTGAGATGCCCACCAATAAGCTATTGTCACTGCAGATGTTGTAGATAAATGGGTTTCTTGATGAATCACAATGTCATTCCCATGGCTATCAAGATACCCTAGCACAGGAAGAATTCTGTTCGGGTTTCTCAGGCTTCTAATATTCCAATGCCTTCAAAATGGTGTAATGCTGCAGTTGGTCGGGTGTGCAATGCATGAAATAAAGTTCCCTGCTTTTGTATGTAAGATGTGATGCATACTGATATGAATGCTTTGCCTGCACTCAACAATACACGAATAGCCTGCTTAACCCACCCCCGCACTGAGAACCAAGTTATACCAGCAAATACCCAAATCACCCCCCCATGCAAGGAAGACAACAATGTTTTATCAGGAGTCAACCAAATTCACCTAAAGAACATTAATAACTCAAATATAACCATGTAGGTAATGATTTGGGGGTCTTCCACAAGTGACGGTCTACTCCTTTCACAAATAGGCAGTGGTCAGAAGGAAATTTGTGCAATTTCATTCTTACAAACATTTCTACTGTTATAACCATAGCATCATAAACAATTACCCAATGACATATTAATGTAACATCCATATAGCAATTGGAATATAATGGCAGAGAGTCATTATGTTATAGTGGTGGATGGAATTTGCTGTGATTCACTCTGTGGAATTTCGCAGAGTTACATGAAAACTCAAGATTCACAGAGTTCTGCAAATGGGAGAAAACTGGTACATCGCAATTCTCACGCTGATCTTCAGCACCGGGACCTCGTTCTGCCCTCAAAAATCAGCGTGAATGGCACCACGTGGCATGCCAGAAGGCTCTGCTGCTCAAGTTGGTTTTTCTGCCACTCGAGTAGATTTTCTACTAAAATGGCAGCTTTCTCGCCATGAACAGTCGATACTGCCCATGACCATTTGCAGTGGGAAAAGCTCGCTCTGTGCCCTCTTAGTGCCCAAATATGGCACTAGGGGATGCCAATTCTTCCTCCTGCTTGCCAACTTATGCAAGAAACAGACAAGGGGGGTAATATTGTGATTTTAGATAGAGCGAACTATGTTCAAGAAATTGATAGACAATTGGCTGATAGTAGTGCATATTTGAAATTGCAAGGTAATCCCATTAAAAAGATTGTCGATGAATTGGAGAAATTGTTATCTTTATGGTGTGATCAGGGTTTGATTTCCGATCTAGAATTAAAATATATTTTTAATCCTTATCCTACATCACCATGTATATATATTTTACCTAAATTGCATAAAAGTGCGACTTCACCGCCAGGCAGACCTATAATATCAGGAATCGGATCGCCTACGGAAAGACTTTCTGAGTTCATTGATAGCTACTTGCAGCCGATTGTCAAAAACATTCCTTCATATCTACAGGATACGAAGGATGTTCTACGTAAACTGGAGGACGTGAATTGGACTCCAGATATGATGTTGGTCACTCTAGATGTATCTTCTCTATATACATGTATCCCCAAAGACAAAGGTTTACAAGCAGTGCAACACTTTTTGTCTGGGAGATCGGCATCTCACATGGAACACACTGAAATGATACTGTATATGATTGAATTTACATTGGAAAATAATGTATTTTTACATGAGGGACAATGGTTTAAGCAAGCACAAGGAGTAGCTATGGGCTCACGATTCTCTCCATCGTATGCAAATATGTATATGGGTTTCTTTGAGGCAATACATATTTGGAAAAAGTGCCCTTCTGTATTTACTGATAACATTTTCTTCTGGGGAAGATTTATTGATGATGTCTTAATGATTTGGACTGGATCTGAACAACTATTAATGGAATTCTATGAATATATCAACTGCAATATCTTTAACATTCAAATGACGTATGATTTTAGTAAGAATAAAGTTTGTTTTTTGGATCTAGAGATATCCATCACAGACAACAAGATCCATACAAAAATCTATCGCAAACCAACAGCCTGCAATTCTGTACTACATGCAGAAAGTGCGCACCCCAAAAGTCAAATTTCAGCCATTCCCTTTGGGGAAATGACAAGATTAAAAAGAAATTGTAGTGATCCAAATGTATGTAACATGGAATTAAATAAATTGGAGGATAGGTTTACACAGAGAGGCTATTCAAAGCATATCATTAAAACATCAAGAAAAAAGATTGATCAAACATGTAGATCCACTCTCTTGGGTCAAAATATGAAAATGCGAGATAACTCAGCATACAAAGCAATACGTTTTTGTACGGCGTATAGTCAGAATAGTCACAATATACACCGTATTCTATGTAAACATTGGAACGTACTACAGACAGATGAGACACTTGCTGCTCTACTTCCTAAGAAACCAAAAATGGTCCACAGAAGAGGCAAAACTATTGTATTAGAAATGAAGTCTGCAAAAGTTTCTTACCACCGATAATGGAAAGCAAAGCAACATGGCTTCCCAAAAAAATTGTGGGTTTCTATAGGTGTGGGAATTGCAATATGTGCAACATGGCACTGCATAAAACTTCTGAATTCAGTTACAATGGTAGTGACAAATACAAAATTTCCACCTTTATCAACTGCAATACAAAATTTGTGGTATATATATTGGAATGTATATGTGGCCAGATATATGTGGGCAGTACAATCAGGCCCTTAAAGGAACGAATCCAAGAACATATCAGAGCCTTAAGAAATTATGATACAGCATCACCACTAGTACGGCATGTCAATGATAAACATCCAGGAACTGAGGTCCCATTAGTAAAATACATGGGTATAAATCACATCCCAATAAATGTTAGGGGTGGCAATAGAACATTGGATTTGCGAAAAAAAGAGGCAAAATGGATCATTAAATTGAGAACTATCGAAATGGGCATGAACTTGGATGATGAATTGTATCATTTCCTCTGAATGTATTCACTGGGTATACTACTGATGGAGAATAACATACATATGTATGAGCAACTTACTCTGGTGATATACATTGTACTACCATATTTTTGGGAGGATTTTTCCTTCTTTCACCCTAGTTTTCCTATATACTGGGGGGACTCTTTACTTCCTCACTCTGCATGTGCATTAATTTTGACACTTCTATATACATTTGGGGCATTTATTTTGTTGTAATCATGGAACTTGATGTCCGAAAGCTAAGGGAAATTTGATCTCTTTTGTTGGCAAATAGATCTAATTGGCATTCTTCCATATACTTTAAGTGGATTGCCGGCTTAGTAAAAACGGCGATTGTTTGGAGATACATATGATCTTTATATCGAAATCTCTCCTGTCATTGTGGCTGGGGTACTTGTTGAATAACACAATGTCCTATAATTGCCATATAATAATGGCCGTCGTACTTGTATGCCTTGGACTTAATATGTCCATAGACTGGAATTGCCACATCAAAATGGCCGCCATATATACACATATATAGACGGCAAGTCCTTCCTTGCTGTTTAGTAATTCTATTTTCAGTAATGAACCTTTTTTAAGATGGCCGCCATAGTCCTGTCGGACAGGCGGAAGTCCGTCTTTGCTGTTCATTAGCCTGCTTTGAAATTGAACGCGGCATTTTAAATGCCGGCACGGGGGTTACAGGCAGGACATAATAGCCAGAGGACTAACGGAGGGCACACGATTCCCTCCGTCATTGCTATATATGATCGCGTTTTGAAGAAAAAACGCGGCATGCACTAATGCCGGCGAAGGGCTCATATTGATTTTCGGGCCCACAGAAGACTTACAGGAGGCACATACTTCCCTCGACGTTTCTTTGCCGAGATTTATCAGCAGACGGGCTTGGAGAGTAAACAAAAAGAATAGAAAGAGGGGTGAATAGGTAAGTTAATAGCACGTTAGTTGGTAATGGTATTTAGTGTAAGTAATGGAAAAATTGCGCCATATTAATGTGTTTGTTTCATGGTTGGAAACTATGGAGACACTGATATAAATTCTGTTAGGTGAATGGACGTAGATAGAAACTAAAGGCTATTTGGTTTTGTAGAAAGGTTACTAGAGATATTTTATTTGTCTTTATTCCAGTTGACTCACCAATAGACGAAACTAGCAATGTCCAGTATTTAAATTGATTATGAAGAAGGAAAAGATGTGATTGATTGTGGTTTTGAAACAGGTCAGTAATGGCATTATAATGAGTAACTTCCACATTTTTTAGGAGTATTTTGGACAAAGCAAAAGGAGGTTAATGAAATGGTCTTTCTTTCCCCCCTCTTGTTATAGAGTATGGTAGATGTGATATGAATATAACGGACATAGAAGTGAGCAAAGGTACATAATTATTCTACACCATGGTAAAAGGAGGGGTCACTTGAGGCATTGAGCGGTCTAATATTAACTAAATATGAATTCTAGATATGAACTGTTAGAATGCCAACAAAAGAGAAGTCTTTTTACACTTGGGTGTGCATGTGGCATGTTGAACTTTGGATATGGCTTTGATATACCAATTTTTTGAGACGTGGGGAGTATTCTATGCTATATCTTTGGACATTAAATAACACTTTGACACTAAAACTATGTGGTGGTGGTTCTCTTCTCTTCCTGTGTAGTTTCTGGTTTAGATTCAAATCAATATTATAAATATGATTTGTATAGAATATGTTGGACACCTAACTGACCAAAAGAATACCTTTGTTTGGTAATTTTGGAAAACAATAGGATAAAATGTAAATATGTTTTAACTTTTGTGTAAAATTGTATATATATGTTTGTCGTGTATTGATTGTTGTCTGTTGTGATTTTCTCAGCCTTGAAGAAGTCCAGTCAGGACGAAACACGTGTCGGCTGATGGCTATTCATTTATTTTCTTCATGTTTTGTATATATATGTATATGTTTATGTATTTAAGAAGATTTTTCCTTTTTGTATTAAAACTTATATTCGCATGGACATATTCATCTTTTGGTTAGTTGTATATTTGTTTACAGTATGTTCTGGTCAGATTTATGAATGTTTAGTTCATTTAAGGAAGAGAGAGGACCAAACAAGCATTCTAGGGGAATTTATTATGATATGTTAATTGGTTTCTTCAAGATATTTGACTATCTCTTAAGTAGAGATATTGTTTTGCTTGGTGTGCACCACTGGTTTGTTTTTATGCAAGAAACATGTCTGCCACACGGCAGTTGGCCTAATGCAACTGGAATTCCATGTTACAAGAGCAATGCAGAGTGGCCAAAATTCAACCAACTCCGGCCTCAGAGCAGAATTTATCACCCACTCCTAGTATGTGGTTGGCACAACACAAAAGATTATAACATCAGAGAGCTAGTATGCAGTTGGCACAACATAATATACATGAGTTCACAAGTCACTCATCATAAGATGATAATTACACATTTTTCTCTGCCTATGTGTATTGACAACTGAGAATAAGGATAAGCATCTAAAAGCTTGGCACATTATCCGGGACAATCAGGGCACCCCACATTAATCAACATCACTTAAGGGAGCCGATATGGAATGTGTTTCTGCATTCATAGGCCATCTGAAGTTCAATAGTCTTTTTTCAGAAATGACAATTCCTGCTGCATATTGGAAATTATGTGATGCTTGCCATGAAGTCTCAGCCAGGCAGTGTAGACCATGGCCTAGGCAATGGCTTTATGTGTATCTTCTTTTTAACCAACAGGTATTCATGCCTCACTTCCAGCACCACAGTTTTAAAGTCCAAGAAAAAGGGGATGGAGTTGCAATTATACAATAGGTCTTTTTTCCCTCTTTCCTGGTAAGGCGGTGTATCTATTTGCCTGAAATCGAGGAGGCTGGTAATTATAGGGCATGCAGGTGCTCCCGGTGGAGGTCTCAAAATGATGCAAGGGTAAACCTGCTCCATGGGAAAAAGTCAAGAGAAGTTTTTATCAGCCCTAACACAATAGTTAGTAAATTTTCCACAAAGTTCTTAAACTTGACAGTGTTTATAGATTCTGACAACCTGAGAATGCAAAGATAACTACTTCTGGATCTGGCTTCTTAATCGTCATTTTTTGCTTTGATCAGCTGCAGTATTGTTTCCAAATTCAGCAGTTTCTCATTATTTTCCCTCATACCAAACGTCTACATCAGAGATGCGCTGTTCTGGGTTCATCAGGCAGTGTTCACATATATCTATTTTGGAATTCATGAGGTACATCCTGATGGTGACCCAGTCAATTCTATTGTCAATAGAAGAAAGGCTTTGTTACTTCACCCTGAGGAGCAATTTCACACCATGAACCTCATCTTGCCTCAGGCGATCTTGAGTACAATGCCAACATGCATGCATGTTGCTGTCAGCAATTTTCTCCGTGTGTCAGGACTCGAAGGACAGCTTGGCTTGCTTATTTTGTTTTTGCCCATTAGGGTACCCTGTTTGAGGGGCCCATGTGGTGAGCAATAGCATCATCTGTAAGTCAGGGACAGAAATTACAAGCTGAGGGCAACTGGTGGTGGGGAGCACTTCCTTGGCTGTCAATGGGAAGAGACACTTGATTGATTGGAGGCAATCAAATTGAGACAGCACATTTGTTTCTGGCTCCCAGTGATCACAGAGGGTATGGTTCTACTAAGTAGATTTGCCGGGGTTGGAATGTTCTGCTGCCACCGTTCTGGGTATTGCACCTATATAGATAATATGATGTACTGAGGATCCATATAAAAAAGGTAATTTTCACCCTTCCTTATCAAACACCTTATACTGTCTGCTTGTTTAAGACTGGGTCATTTGGCATATGCCCAGTGAACAATATTTGTGCAGCTTGAGGGTCTTTATTAATGTAATAGCACATACTACACATTGATGTCTACTATAGTACTACCACCCAATGGGCAAAACAAATTCCACCACCTCTTCTTGGGCCGCTACCAGTGGGAGACATGAGAATACTGATAGTCACATATGTGGGCATTTGCACAAATCCCATTGAGTTTAAGTGTTCAATCAATCAATCAAGAACTTTATTTTGGTTAAAAAAAACATGAACATAAAGTGTTAAAAAAAGCATATTAATACATTAAACAACGTTCAGCTCACAAAATGCAAGATTCAATGCAGAAATGATCAAAACAGTGAGGGCTATAACTCTTACAGATTCACTAAAAAAATTAAGGTACAGAGAGAAGAACAAAAGTGCTAAGCAGATTGCCAGAGCAACAATAACCTCAAGAAGAGACCTAAAAAGGGCATAAAAAATTGTTTGCTATGCTATCTGGCAGGGGCGGCTTCTCCATCAGGGTGGAGGAGCATCACCCCCCATCCCTCCAGCAGCGGCAGCTGCAAGCCAATTCCCCAAAAATGATAATAAACTTTGTTTATTATCGTTTTGGGGGGAAATGGGCGAGGCCACGGGGTTACTAGCAATGAGGGCATGTGTGTTTGGTCGGCTGATTTGGGCCAGCCAAACACTCATGCGCACAGGGATCTCTGCAGCCCAGCAATACAGTTGCTGGGCTGGAGAGAGCCTGCAAAGGCTCCCAGGCTGTCTGTGAGCGCCTGCCAATCCTGACACTGCTCTGAGCAGCATCAGGATTGATGCAGGGCAGGCTGGGAGCCTGTACCTGCAGAGGAGTGGGAAGAGCGGATAGAGAGGCGCGCGGCTGAGGAGGTAAGTGTTTTTTAAAATTATTGTATATTTTTTTTATTTAATCCCTTCTCCTCCTTAATTCCCCACCTTCCTTCTGTGTGCTGCCCCGGCCCTTCTGCGTCACACGAGCTGCGACTGCTATCTGGATGCATTCTATTAAGGTTCAAAGGAGAAAGCTAACATCTACAGCACTGTTCGGGTTCTATGCTAACCAAGGTGCACTGTGCTTTTAAAACACATTAAGACACATCCTATGGACCTTGTCTAGCAGCATTTCCGGATCTTATGTGCCAAATTGAATGCAGACAGTTAGGGTCTGTTTTACGTATTCTCAAAGCATTATGCCAATCTTTGATCCAAAAAAGGCAGCAGATGGGGTAATCTACTGGCACGCTGCTTTGCATAGGTACTGCAAAAATAGTGAGTACTGTTCATTCTCTACAGCATGATAGCCCATGGGGCATTAGTTAGAAAGATTATCACTTTAGCTCCAAGAACAAACAAAAGAAGCTAAGGGTAAAATCCCTAGCCTAAATTTAATTAAAAGGGCTCTTGTATACCGGGGATTAGCATAATCCCAAAATTCTTCAAAGTGTGGAACACACTTAAATGACAAGTAGCAATGAGAGGGGCTACCTGAAGGAGCAGTGCTTCATTTTAGACTTAAACAGTGTTCCAATGGCATGATTTCACAGTTGCTCAAGAGCTTGATGGTATTAAGGTTGGATGCTGCCAGTACTTTCTCAAGCCTAGCTTGATCTGCCAAGTTTTTATATGGGATATCCAGGGAATTGCATGTGACAGATGGTTACCCAATATTTCACTAACACAGTCTGTATAAGGTGCCAGTTCACCTGTTGTCCATAGTCTAATCCAATATAAAATGGGTTTTAAAATTGGTATGTCTGAGATTAATTTTAGGTTTAGGTTGAATATTTCAGAGAGCAAAGGAGCACTAGTGGATAGTTATAACAAAGATTTATTAAAAGTTATCACTTTTCTCAAGCAAGTCAAGCTTACAAAAGCCCCACAATTCAGTCCCATAGAGAGCTGCTCCATAAGCTTGGGTCTTAGAAATCACCAAGACCAGGGAGATGGGGTAAGAAGAGGCGTGGATGGCAAACCTAATTATGGCTCCAGCTGTGTGCCTTAAAGTCAGTGAGTTTATCTCAACATGGGCCTTTCATCTATGAGAGTGATTGAGTCTGACACCTAGATAGTCAGATTCACAAACCTTTTCCAATAGAGACCCATCCAAAAATACTTTCTCCTTAGCATTTTCCAGCAGATTGAATACAATATATTCAGTTTTGCTCCCATTTTTTTCCAACTAATGGTTTATACACAAGACTGAATTTGTACAAAAGAATACACAGGCCCCTCTGAGTTTTTGAGAGAAGAAGTGCAAATAATAACCCAGGGACCTTTCAACCAGCCATATTTGGAGAAGGTTTTCCACAATCTATCAGGTAGGTGATACAACCATTAATAAGTAAAGAGTAGAGGTGCCAAAAGACATCCCTGGCAAATACCTCTTCTGATAGTGATATTCTCCATTGATTCCCCACCCAGACCCCAGATGATTTTGGCACAATTGTCTGTGTATAATTGTTCAATCAAAGACAAAAGCCCAGACGGAACCCCCATCTTGCCCATGACCACCCAGGGTTTTTCTCCAGAAACCAGATTGAAGACAGCATGCAGATCCACAAACACAACATATAGGTATACCTGGTCTATGTCTACAGCTTTCCATTTTATAGTTGGGAACCCTAGGATCTGATCAACTGTGCTAATTTTAGCTTCAAATTCAGCCTGAGAATGCAAAAGCACCTTATTGGTCGCAATCCACTCCCAAAGATGTGTGAGAATTTGCTTGCTAAAGATCTTCTGGATGTTATCAATGAGACTTATGAGCCGATAGTTAGCGGGAACATTCTTACCTCCTTTCTTAAAAATCTGTATGATTTCTGCTCTTTCCAGGAGTTGGGAATGGAGCGTCAGCAGCTATGGCAGAGAGCTAGGTTCCAAATGATATAGGTCAGAGGGACTCTTGTCAAGACCAGGTGCTTTCCCAGGTTTTTAAGCCTGGATCGCATCAAAGGTTTCTACCAATGTAAGTACCACTGATTCTTCTTTGTTGCCCTTTGAGATGTCTGGGGACACAGAATCCTCCATAACATCCCCTTCAACTATAATTATATAAAGATCTGTGAAGTGCTCAACTCACTCCCCAGTGGTTATGTGGCTTTCTGGCTGAGCATGAACATTACACCCACCATGCATGAACAAACGCCGGAACCCTTTGCAGTCTCTTCCCTTTGCTGCTTTAAGCAAGTCCTCCCAGGGCTTGGCTTCCCACTGGATTTGCTGGATTTGATTACCTTGGCGTATCTGTGTTCTGTTTTGGCCCCTCTCCATTTGTGAGTTTTAGGGGAGCATTGTGATTTATAATGTCTTTGGGGAAAAGATCTTTCAGTCTTGACAACAGCTTTCCATGGACAACTATGGTCTGGATAGATGTGCAATCCTGAACTACGAGGGCAGTTGAAGCTACATTTAAAGTTTTATAGATCTCTTGTAGAGTATTCATAGTACCGGATATCTCAGCCCATCTGACATTATGCCTACTATTTGTCAAAATTATTGAATCAGGGAAAATGTCTCTGGGCACCTCATATGCCTAATTTGAGATCCCTTTAGTACAAGTTTAAGTGGATGGTGGTCACTTTCCAAACACTCAATGACCTCCATATCAGCCATTTCATGCCAAATTCTAACATCAATCAATTTATAGTCAATATTGCTTTTATAATCACCACTCTTGAGTGCCGGTTTTAAGGAGCCTTCAATATGCACAGTATCAGTGAAAGAACTTTAGCAGTCCTATTATTGTACGGCTCGCCCACATCATCATAATGTCTGCTTCCTGTCACAGGGGCCTTCGCTAGGGCCCGGGAGTATTCCTGGGGATTAGCATCAGGTTTATAGGAGCCTCTGTTCCATGTCGGAGTGATGTGCCTGTGGTCTCCAGTGATCGTTGAGGAGAAATTTGTTAAACACCCCACAGATAGTTTAGCTAAAGTGTCCACCAAACCTAGAAATGCTTGCTTCAAATCACTTATCTCCTCTCTCAAAGTCTTAGGCCCTGATTTATACTTTTTGGTGCAATACTGCACTAAAGCAGTTTTGCACCAAAAAGTTTAGCACCGACTTGCAATATTTCTGTGCACCAGCCGGGCACCATATGTATGGAATGGTGCAAGCCGGTGCAAAGGGTAGGCTAGTGTAAAAAAGAAAAATGACGTTACTCGGGTGGGGCTGGCGGTATGGAAGAAGGGGGTTTAGCACAAAAAAATGACGTGAGGAAGGTTAGAGTAAAAAAAATGACTCTAACCTGTCTAGAGTCATTTTCTGCTGCAAAACCATCCATACCACATGATTCCTGTCTGAGAAGAGACAGGAGTCATGCCCACCCCCCCGGTGGCCAGCACAGGTGACCAGGGTCCCCTGGGCATGGTCATTGTGTCACGTGGGCTCTCATTATTCTAAATGAGACTACTGGATTTCTGGGTAGCAGGATCTATAACAGTGTGGGGGACTGAGTCTGACCCACGTGTAAAGAACTCTGTCACCCTAAACCCGGTTTTTGCTCCGGCTAACTAGCAGTGCCTCATTTCTCCCATGTGGAAGGAATGATTTGGCAGCCGAGCACATGACATCTTTGGAACTTCTCAGGGAAGTCGTGGTTACTCAGATCCAAACCAACTCTCTTATTTCCAATATGATCTCATATACAAATGACAAAGACAGTATAAGTTTTATATAATGTTTTAATAAACAACTGTATTCTAGATATTGAGGCGTGAGCCGCAATAACCAGAACGATACAACACAGTAGGATTGAAATAGTCACCAGGAGAGTAAAACACAAGAACAAAGCTATCATATTGTCTAACAGTTTCTACTCTCCCTCTGCTTGTTCTATTTAGAGCACAGCATGTTAAGCTTCTAGCTTGCCTATTAGAATCACTGTGGAGAAATCAGCCCTCATACCTGAGCAAAGACCTGTGATCTTGGTTCAGCATCTGCAACGAGGCAGTCAGCGTCTAGTTGTGGTTCCCTGGTCGGAATCTCCCTCTCACGTGTATTGGGACAAGGAAGTGATTTTATAACTAACATGTCATCGTGATCACAAAATGTCCCTACGCAGGAATGCCAAGTCTAAACTCTTACCACGTCTATCGGCAATGTACCAGACTGTATCCTTGACTGAAGCACAGAGTAAATATGTTATGGAGAACTCCAGTGCTGAAGTAGGCAAAACAGTGTGATATGAATAAAAAACAACACCGTAGAACTGGCTATTTGAAAAATAACAGTACGAAGCCTAATAAAAAGCATGTAGAGCAAAGTGCACAGAGGCTCTAAGCTGTCAGCAAATGAATAAAATATATTCAGGGCAAAGTGCACAAAGGCCTAAAGCCTGAAGCTAAAGCGCAATGAATACGTAAAACTAACCACACTACACCCTCCCCTTGTCGGTAGCAAGTGGTTCCAATAATATAAAAGGATGCCCCAAATATAAACAATACCTAAAACAATTATTTCGACAAAGTGAGAAGACAACAAAGTCATAAATTTAGGTAACATGTGACCATAAAGCCAATTCAATATAGTGTCAATTTCGTAAAAATCCAATCATCAGATAGAAGCAACAGAACGCAGGAGTTCCTCCACTTCGATATATGTCAATACCGGAAGATCCACGCCACAAAGCACCATGGAGCAGGTGTGATCCAAAGCCCCAAAACCATGCAGGGCGGCACCCCGTGCAGGGCCTATGAAAGAGACAACACCATCTTCCTCCAGGAAGGGAATCTCATAAACTGCCTCACGAAGCAAGCGCATCCGTAGTGCACAAGTCTGGGAATGAGCCCTAATCGGGAACATCAACAGATCAGTATCGACCATTGGAGGGCGCTGCAATGAGAGACAGAGAGCCAGTGCATGTTCAAACGAGCACCAAAGGCACCGAAACACGGGTTGCACACAATCCAAAACCGGTCTGAATGACAGAGACCAGTCACACTCCAAATGTCCCAGGAGTGTCGCTCCAAAATGCTGCATCATGCGTTCACGACACAGCTGTGCTGACGGGAGCAGCAATACAGGATCTCGTTGTGACGGGACAGCCATTGCGAAAAAATAGCAACAACAGCAAGACTCCAGCCAACAAAGCCAAAGTAATCGGGAAACCCCCAAAAATGCTTCCGAAAATAGAGTGTATAGCCGAAGGTATCAAACCGAATATGGAAGAGAAGGTGTGAGCGAAACCAACACCAACGACTTTGAAAAAATGTGCAATACCAGCAGTGCTGGATGCATTAAATATACGTCCCACAAGTTCACCGAAGTGAGATGGAAAGTTAGTATTCAAAAGGGACTGTATCTCCGCCGATGACCTTGGCACCTGAAGTGCGTAGGTCTCGCTAGCAGATGTAAGGGCCACATGCTTTTGAAACAATAAAGCTTTTAGCCGACTCAATTTGTCAAAATCAACCTTGGAAGTAGCAATATGAGGCCAGATGTCCGCTACCTCCCTAATTTGAGTGGGGGGAAACAACACATTCCCGCAGCACGTAACGGCCTTGTTGACAACGACGATGTAAACTATTCCGGCATGCATGCCACAGCAGCGTTCGCTGTTAAGGACAATGTAACTGCCGTTAGAAAGCACCTGGAAAGTGTTTTTAATAACCGGGACTGGAACTCCCTTCAGATAACAAGCTAAGTTAGCAATCGAAGCGTTACACGCCCCGTGCAAGGACAGCTGTGGAATGGCTGACAGAAGCTTCGCATTCGCTGCCGCTAAGAAAAACCTCCTTCAAACCATTAACACATCTGTACTGAAAGGGAAGGTCCCACACCTCGTGTATGTAACTGTCTCCCAATAGTTCATATCTTCCCACCGGAATGTGTTTCAAACACGAAGTAAATTGCAAAGTAGAGATAGGCAAATTAATAACCCCATGAATCAACCATTCAGCTGACGGAATCTCAGCTACCGTGAAAGGCAGTTTCTCCAATTTCTCAATATTTAACATAACATATGTCGCTTCTTTTTTAGCCATCAGTTGTTGTTGACGAGTCAAATTAAAAGAGATAAAGATCTCTCTGGCACGAACGTGCTGCCATGGAACGCGACCCGCCTTCAAGGTCTGAAGAGTCCAACCCAGCTGCATGATGGACCGCGTCTGACTCTGCCCATGGTATAAAGAAGACATGTCCGATTTAATAATGTCAATGGCAGAGGAAACAATGCTGTCAATCGTGTAAACACGGTCAGAAAGGGTATGCATGCCATTATCAACAACAGACAAAGGGGGTTATTCTAACTTTGGAGGAGGTGTTAATCCGTCCCAAAAGTGACAGAAAAGTGACGGATTTACCACCAGCCGTATTACGAGTCCATTTTATCCTATGGAACTCGTAATACGGCTGGTGGTATATCCGTCACTTTACCGTCACTTTTGGGACGGATTAACACTCCTCCAAAGTTAGAATAACCCCCAAAGTCTGCATCAGATTTTCTTGATCAATCTGCCTCAACCGGGCTGCAGCCTCCTGTTGTGAAAGCTTCCAAATCTCATTATAAACCTCGTATAAGAACCTTTTCTTTCGTGGTACTTTGGGACCTGACAAAAAATCTTGTAAATCAGTATCATTAGACAGTAACGTGAGATGTGACTTAACTGCATCCAGCGTGGATGACTTCAACCATTGCTGACAAAGCTTCCCCACACTGTATGTAGTTATAATATCAGCATGTTCTGGTGAAGCGTAACGAGGGTCTGCCCTACTAGTCCTGAACCCCCCTCAAGAGGTGACAAAACGTTGATGACACATATTAGTGTCTACAGGCCATAATAACCACCCTCCTGCATGTAACGATGAAGTGTTAAGCGTACCATTCTGGACCCAATGTGTAAAGTCACTAAAAGTAGCATTCACATAGTGCTGCCAATTTTTTAATTTAGAAGGGACAGGTATACTAGGCAAAGTCAACTCCCTAATTGTCGCTAAGCCCAAACAGCTAGTCTGTTGTACTGTGTCATTGAGGAAAATCATCTGCACAGGGATAATGCATGCTCTAAATAGCGTGTCCCTGCATTGCATGTGCCAATTTTTCGAACCCCAAACACTTTTCAAGTCAACAGTTTTAAACCAGTATTCATATCCCTCGACCGACAGTTTAGATACAAACAAATTGGAATACAGTAATTTAGTATCGGTCAATAACATTTGCTTATTAGAATACGGTGCAACTTTAAAATAGTAGGACTTAGCATTTCGTTGATCATGCCCAGAAAAATATGCAAATTTATCATAATACGTTTTCGAACTCCCTTGTGGAGGAGTCAAGCAATGTTCCCATTGCACATAATTAAACATGGGCTTAGGGCTACTAGCTTTATGAATAAAGTGGTGTCCATAATAGTTGTAACAAAACATGTCACCATGATTATCTCTAAACTGGTAAGCATCTTCACCGTCATAGACAGTATAATATTGCAAATCCGTTAGCATAGAATCTACTGTCTTCACATCCCAATCATCAGAAACAATGCCAGGTATAACAATATCATTCATTGATAATTTGAGGACATACGGTATTTGAATCAATTCAGTGGGACCATATATATCAAACATTACTTTATCCCACTCAATTCCATCCGGAACTGGTATAGCAGAAATGTTTACTTTGGACAAGTCTCTTCGAACCATATGAGACGAAAAATGCGGTTTTAACACAGTCTCCACGTGCTCAATGTCAGATCGATCAGGAAGAAAATGACCATGTATGATCAGAAAAAAAGTAACCACAAATCCCAACCATAATAAAATAGTCATTACGGCCAAAAACAGCCAAAAATAGTTCCAAGGAAACACAAAATATGTGCATTTAAGCCAACCCAGCAGCCGTCGTGGACCGTGGACAGAAGACATTGAGGACGAGGAGCCGGACCCATCATTATCAGCGTCGTTGAAGCAGCCAGAAGCAGTTCTAGCAAAAGGTGCAACTGTGAACGAAGAAGCAGATGGAGGCTCTTGCTGTGGCACGCTATAAACCACATGTTCAGAAACGTCAGTAGAACGTACAGCAATTTGATCACAAGATTCCATATTAATCGCCGTCGGTGGAACAATCGCAAGATCATCATCCACCCTCCCAAGCTCGGAGAGGAAACAGTGTCAGTGAAAATCACCTGCAGCGGGACTTCCTCCCCAGTAGTGAGAGGGATTCCGGAACTACTGGGTGTCCCTCTTGGTCTGCTGTGCAGAATCGGACACATGTTGTAACTTGACATTATCAATGGAAACAAAGCGATTTCCTTTGGCCCCTCGCAGCGGCGGTAAAATCACAGTTCTCGTGCCGCTCACCCCCAACACAGGGACAGGTTCTCGATAAGAAGGACCAAATTATTTTTTAACTGCGACCTTTTCACGCACTAGATCCCCAATCCTGGGTATCCAACCAGTAGGTGTTACTGGCTCATCCTTAATTCCTGAGGAGGCAGCACTGGCAGAAGAGTTATCTTCATGGAATTGTTGTAAATCCTGCAAAACAGTGACACGATCATTTATGTCAAAGGGCGTATCTGCCGCCTCCACACCAGGACCATCTAGATCAGGAACATACATTCGTGTTCCAAGCAGGCACTCATATGAAGTACGACCCCCCAGTGACCTTCTAGGCAAGTTATTAAGTGCTCTCTGTACTCCATATAGGTGGGCTAGCCAACCACGACCCGTACCTATAACTCTGGCCGTTAAGGACTGCTTTAAATCACGATTTAAACGCTCCACGACAGAATTTCCCTCGGGATGAAATGGAGACGAGAATTGGAGCTGGACCCCCAACGAAACAATGGTGTCCCTGAATGCCTTAGAGGCAAAAGCAGGGCCCTGGTCCGAATGAAAAGCCGCAACTGCAAATATATCGACAAAGATGCGCAAATCTTTAATAACAGTTCGAGCGTCAGCCGAGCGTTGTGGCTATACCCATACAAATCTGGAGCACGAATCTACAGCAACCAATATATATTTGTATGCACTATCTGGTGTCAGCGGACCACAATGATCCAAGTACACACACTGTAATGGTTTATTTGAAATCAGAAGGGGCTTCTGCTTCGAGCGTCTAGCCGACGATGCTTTAATTTGTTATGTTTAATGGTGTTGCCTTTAGAATCTCTGAACCCATTCATCTACAAATTGTGTAGATATTCGTTGAAAGACTGCACACAGTAGTAGGAGTCACAGACCAGCAAGGTTAAAAGCGCCGGATCCGCGTGCTCCAACGCTAACAATAGAGCTTAGCCAGCTGTGCCGTGCAATCTCCCAAGGTTTTAGTATAAGTATGTCGGGGGCAGAACAGTTCCCCCTCCATAGTGCCGCTCACCACCGCACATGCAACAGAATACTGTTGTTTAGTTCCAACCGCTGGTTGCGCAGAGCCATCGGTATACATGACCACTTGATATTGGTCAATAGGCAACGTACCAGCAGGAACAGGGTATTCCATTTCATATTGAAGAAATTCTTGAGTCTGCAGTTTAGGGTCAAATACATAATCGACATCAGTGGCTGTCAAAGACGTAGCCCATTGTATCCATCGCGGGTGTAAAGCTTTCGAATTAGGAACACTCGCTTTTGTAACAGCCTCTAAGGCCGGAATCGGAGAAACGACAACGATGCGTTGACCCTGGGCCAGCGGTCTTTCTTTAATAACAGCCATCTGTACTGCAGTGAGAATTTTCTCAGTTTGTGCAAAACGTTGCTCTGCAGCAGAATATAAGTGAGACTTGTATGCAATCGGGACTGTCTCCCCTTCATTAAAGGTGACATAAGTAAACCCAACAGCCTCAGGTATCACCCTGATGACTAAATGTGTCTTATTGTCCCGTGTATGTAAGTGTTTAACTGCTAAGAGATCACTCTGTAACTCTCGCAGTATGTGTGTGTGTTCAATCGTCCAAAATCTACTCGAAAAATTCGGGCGAATCAACTCGTATAAGGGCTTTATACGCGTCGCATATTCAGGAATGTAAGTTCTGCCAAAATTCAGAAACCCCAACAATGACTGGAGCTTCCGAACCGTATTAGGAGGCTGCAATAAAGCACATTTCTCCCAAAAATGTGGCGCTAGGCTCTTGCCCTCACTCGACAACTCATATCCCAGGAAAATGACGCTGAGGAAGGCAATCTTTGATTTCTTAAAATTAAACTTATAGCCAATATCAGCAAACCCCACAACAATGCGCGATACACGCCTCAGATGTTGCAGAATCTCATCATCTGTCAGATATATGTCATCAACATATGATAATGCTTCAGGGTCGAACTCATGCAGCATTTCAGTTACACAAGCCGAAAACAGCCCTGGGCTATTCTTATACCCCTGAGGCAAACGACAAAAAAAATTCTGAGAGCCAAACGCACTGAAACAGGTATAGTCCCGACTCTCGGGCGCTATATTCTGGCAGAAAAATCCATTCGAGATATCCAATGTTGTCTTGTATTTTTTACGCACTATATTATTCATAAGCGCTGCGCTGTGTGAATTTTGTATTGCATATGTGCGTGTATGACTATTCAAATGTCGGTAATCCACCACTATCCTATAGGAATGGTCCGGTTTAGCAACCGGAAACAAGGGATTATTCATCGGCGAGACACAGGGCTCAATTACACCCTGGTATTCCAATTGTGTAAGAATTTTCCTAACCGATGCCCTTGCTTCAAATTTGATAGGATACTGCGGTTGTGGCTGAGGTTCGCCCTTTATTGGAATTACATGATAAGGTGATTGTCTGTCCCACCCCACATTATTTCTATACAAGGCGGGAGCTTGTGCTAGAGCCCATGATTCACTATAGGACTCCGCTAGTTCTCTCGGAACAAGTGGCGAGAAGGAACGTGTAATAACCACCTCCCCAACCGGACAGTCGCGAACAAAGTCAGGTGGCCAATCTTGTTCGGCCAGCAGAACATCATATGATTTTACCACATGGTCCCAAAAAAATGCCGTTTATAATACGGTCAATGTCCCCTTCCAATCGCAGAGTCACTTCATATACTCTATCAGGATCAGAGACTCGCATATCCGCCGTCTCGACTTGTATGAAGTCATCAGTTGCTTTCACCTCCAGATACTCTAGAAGACTCTGGCGAACTATTGTGACCTCTGCCGCGCTGTCTAACAGTGCTAACGCCCATGTCTTGTTCGTCAAGAGAACTCTCTTCTTGAGCGGCATGTCTGACTGAGACAGCTGCCACTTTCTTCTTTTTAAATTGCTGTTTTTGTTGCAGCGGTTTCTCTTCTTGTTTAATAGAAACCTCCGCTGAGCGTTGTGAATCCTGTCTCGGTTTCACGTACTCCGTCCTCCGCTCTGACCGCCCACCTCTCTCACTTCTCTTTTCCGAGGAGTCCTGAAAGGAACGAGATTGGCGTGTATCAGTATATTGATATCTATCAGGCGTCTTCAAAGTATCCCTATTCCTGAGATTATACTTATTCTGTGGGGTCTCCGGTTGCGGAGACTGCCCACCATCTTTCTTAGGTGTTTGCTGTTTCTTTTCCCAGCGCTTTTTCGAACCCTCAGGTTGTTGCTGTTTAGCATTGTCTTTATTATTTTTACCCTGTAACTGGGGTTTTTGTGGCCTAGCCCCCAGGCTATCACGACCAATACTAGAATATGTTTCCGCTATTATTCTCGGAAGCTCTCGCTCCTGATTAAGCAGCGGAACATCCCGAAGACGCATTCGCACTGCTAGTGCTACTGCCTCTCCCTTGAGATTACTCAAAATAATAGAAGAAACTGTGGCAAAATTGCCCAGCAACTGCATGCCCAAATCCAAGGCAGGGGCAGCCCCATATTCATCCTGAATCTGTTTAAGTACATCCGGTAAATTAGCTAATGTCGGTGTACCGTGTGCCGTAGTGTAGAGCGCGGCAAATACCGTGCCCTAGGTATTACAAAGGTCCACCGGAGGAACCATCCCATACGGCAACACATCGTAAAAATTCTATGTTTATCCTGAGGTCCCGTATGGGGAAATACTGCTTCCAGCGTATTAATTTTTTGCGCCAGCCAAAATGGAGTCTCCTCCCGTTTAGCCGGCACTTTACCCATTACTGAATGCACAGTGGCCGGATTAATACCCGGAACCACAGCCTGTGGGTGCGCTGGAGCAGCACGCGCTGCATTCGTATTTAGTGTCTGCATGACAAACTGAACTAATCGTCTATATGTAGCCGTTAATTCTGTATATAAATGACGAACTTCAACCACTGCCAATTGAGCAACCGCAGGATGTGGTGCATATGTAGCCAATAAAGGCCAGGTAGGACCATCATTACTCAGTGGACCTAACCTAACTTGTGCTACTGTGTGTGGGAGGCCGCCATCAAGCCAATTATGGTGTTCTTGATAAGATAGAGGTATTTCTAAATAAGCGTAAGCCCTGTATTGTCCAGGGACATTCGCAACAGTGTATTCGTGAAAAGTATTTGTTCCCCCATCCACTGCTGGAAATCCGACCCAAGAATAAAAAAGTTCCGTTCTATAGGCTGCATGGGCGTCCACCACAAAAGTGACTGGACCCCCCTGGACTGTCAGTCCATGTGTCAACAGATGTCCCATGAGCGGGTGACGCATATTAATTGCTATATTCACTACATTAGGATTCGCCATTCTATAAAAAACGGCTTCAGGTCAGAGAAGGCACACCAATATCGGGGTTTTTCCTTTCAAAGTTCAAGCTTGAACAACCAACCACTAAGCAACAGGAAGCACCTATGCCGTGGTGGCGGAAACCCTCAGCCCCACGGATGTCTCCGTATACGGAACCGAGGAGTCAAAATATATATGAGACCAAGAGAGTCAGTCGGACCTAATCATTAGAGCCAGACCAAACGTTGGCGGCGCCATGTCGCGTGGGCTCTCATTATTCTAAATGAGACTACTGGATTTCTGGGTAGCAGGATCTATAACAGTGTGGGGGACTGAGTCTGACCCACGTGTAAAGAACTCTGTCACCCTAAATCCGTTTTTTGCTCCGGCTAACTAGCAGTGCCTCATTTCTCCCATGTGGAAGGAATGATTTGGCAGCCGAGCGCATGACATCTTTGGAACTTCTCAGGGAAGTCGTGGTTACTCAGATCCAAACCAACTCTCTTATTTCCAATATGATCTCATATACAAATGACAAAGACAGTATAAGTTTTATATAATGTTTTAATAAAACAACTGTATTTTAGATATTAAGGCGTGAGCCGCAATAACCAGAACGATACAACACAGTAGGATTGAAACAGTCACCAGGAGAGTAAAACATAAGAACAAAGCTATCATATTGTCTAACAGTTTCTACTCTCCCTCTGCTTGTTCTATTTAGAGCACAGCATGTTAAGCTGTGCTCTAGAATCACTGTGGAGAAATCAGCCCTCATACCTGAGCAAAGACCTGTGATCTTGGTTCAGCATCTGCAACGAGGCAGTCAGCGTCTAGTTGTGGTTCCCTGGTCGGAATCTCCCTCTCTCGTGTATTGGGACAAGGAAGTGATTTTATAACTAACATGTCATCGTGATCACAAAATGTCCCTACGCAGGAATGCCAAGTCTAAACTCTTACCACGTCTATCGGCAATGTACCAGACTGTATCCTTGACTGAAGCACAGAGTAAATATGTTATGGAGAACTCCAGTGCTAAAGTAGGCAAAACAGTGTGATATGAATAAAAAACAACACCGTAGAACTGGCTATTTGAAAAATAACAGTACGAAGCCTAATAAAAAGCATGTAGAGCAAAGTGCACAGAGGCTCTAAGCTGTCAGCAAATGAATAAAATATATTCAGGGCAAAGTGCACAAAGGCCTAAAGCCTGAAGCTAAAGCGCAATGAATACGTAAAACTAACCACACTACAATTGCACCCTGTGCCATGTATGGGGGGCATTTCAGGGCCCCCTATGGCCCTTTAAAAAATAAAATATAATACTTACCTGATACTTACCTGTACGTACCTGGGATGGGGTCCCCCATTCTATGCTGTCCCTCTGCTGTGGGTGGGTGTGTCCCTGGGGCCTGGGGAGGGCACCTGTGGGCTTATTCCATGGTGTTAGACAATTAAAATAGGCCCACAGGTCCCCTAACGCCTGTCCTTTCCCAGGCATTAAAAAATGGGCAAAACAAGCTTTGCCCCATTTTTTGACCCCTCCTCTCTCCTGTGCACTATTTTTGCACAGGTGTATAAATATGGCGTTAAGGCCATAGAGTCATTTTTTGCACTGGAAAGCCTATCTTGCATCTCATTAAGGTAGGTTTCCATGTCCAAAAAATGACTTTAACTCCATACATTTGGCGCTAGACGGGTCTAGCGCCAAGGGATAAATATGGAGTTAGTTTTGCACCTAACTGGAGTAAAAAAAAATGACACTAATTCAGTGCAAACAGAGTATAAATATGCCCCTTGATGAGGCCGACTGCCTTTACAAGGGTTGAGGAATAAGAGCTGTGTGCCGAAACATGAATGGGGGAGCTTGATGAATCTTTGCATGGTTGCTTAGAAGGAGACTGGTCTGCCTGCAAAATTTCAAACCTATTTGAACACTCTAAGAGCCAGATGTCCATAGCTTTTTTCTGTGCGCAAATGGCCCGCTTGCACACAGAAAAAAGCTTTCTAGTGTGTACAAATGCTAATTTACGATTTTATATTCTATGTACCGAATTGCAGAAAAGTTTTGCAAGACGCAATTAGGAAGGGGCGTGTCAACGGTGTTCCTTCCTAATTGCTAGTCCCAGTGGTATGTATGGTTATTTTGTGACCGTGAATGTGCTTGCAAAGCAATCACAGTTAACACCAATTTCAAATTGGTGTTAACTCATTCGCAATTGGGAAGCGGTCCCCTGTAGGTTAGAAACATATGTTTGAAGGAGTGTTCTGTGGTACGGGAACATACCACAGAAACCCACCCTGAAGTAGCATGAGTCTGCATTTGGCAGGCCACATGTCCAAACATGCACAGGGAAGATACTTTCTATACCCACTATGCCAGCCTTTTCATTGTCACTCAAGCATAAGGCTGAAGTCTGCAATATGCCTGTAGGGACTGTATATAGTGAGTCAATCTTGCAGAATGTAAATGTGTTTGTCCAGTCATGCCTATAGAGTTTACCCTTCAGAAGCCACATTGGTGTGTAGTGTTTCATTGTGGCTCACATCACAGAACATGTTGCTGGAGCCTGGGCTAACTGATATCAGTAGGCTTGCTTAGTCATTGTAGGCCTGGAGCAGGGTAGTGGATTAGTCTGCAGATGAATCCAAAAGTGTGTAATCATGTCCCTGTACTTATTGGCATATGTGCTTTACACTTGTAGTGTGTTAACAAATTGCCCAATTTGTGCTTGGTGTTTCTGACATGTGTGTGACACAACCATTTGGGCAAAAACTTGTGTTTGTAATCACTTGATTTTTCTCTTGCATCCGTACGGGTAAACGCTCATCAGAAGAAGATTTGGAGAACCATCGCCCAGAAGGTGCGGACCCTGGAGGTCCATAGATGGTGGAGCACCCACTGTCACAAGAGATGGGCGGACCTAAGGCGATTGGCTCAGAAGATCGCGGAGGTCCAGCTGGGGCTGTCCTCCCAACATGGGTGGGGTGGACGTCTGAGCATGACCCCCGCTGAGGGCCCGCATTCTAGCAGTGTTGTACCCGGACCTTGATTAAGGGGAGCACAGCAACCACAGGGGCTGAGTACAGGGCATATTCCTGACTGTCACATAGCCAAGTTGATGTGTTAGGTTCTGACTTCTCCCCCTGAAGATTAGGGATGGACCATGTGTGACACACAGGATGAGTAACTGTTTGTGTGGATATGTAATGTCGTGCACACTGATGTGCCTTGCCAATCAGCCCAGGGACCTAGGACACAACTGAGTACAATCCACAAAAAAATTGCTCTCCCGAGACAACACATAGCTCTGTACGTTGATCAATCAAGTTATGTTTGCTATTTGTAGTGGGCCTAAATTCTACGCAACAGACCACTACACCTCAGTGTTGCAACCTAAAGAAAAAGAAGTGATGGATCACTGTCCTCAGCAATGTGTCTGGTCAAGTGAGTAAATTGGCATCTGCTCCCCCCACAGGACACTTGTCTCCAGTGTGTGATGAGTGCTGGTACCTCATTAATGTCTGTCATGTGAAGGTGGCCATCATACATGTGACAGAGCATACATTGTTCTTTGGTTGCAGCTACAGATCAAACCTTTCCCATGGAAAGTGGGGAATGTCCATTGACATGATTTATGTTCCATCACTGTTGCCAACATTCCTTGTGCCGATATGTTAGGATGTGTCCAGTTCTCTTGTTTCATGCATGGTCTATCTGTGTTCATGGGAATATTTTCTGTATTCCCTCACATATATGTGCCAACCTGTGTTTGGAATTGGACATATGCAATGGGGCTACATTTCATGTATTGCCAAAGACAGGAGTATGTCACCATTGATTGTCGGCTCACATACACCTTCACACGTCACTGCATGTCATTTGGCACTTACAATTGCAGTAGCAATGAGAGACATGAGAGATATGACTAGAGTTTTTACACACTATGCGCATTTCCTTGCCATTGATGTGGCATCATGTGGTAAAGTGCACTGCATGTGAAATGGGAGAAACTCATTACCTGACTGTTGGCATGCATCATAGCGTGACTTGCAGTTATGTTGGGATCACATGTGGTTGGGTACGACCATTCATCCACGGACATCTGGTGTTGCAGGACCAAAACAGAATCAGCGATTTAGCTTCCGATTGAGCACCATGTTGATGGCCTTTTACAAGTTCTTGCCAATCATTGGGCTTCTACAACATACCAAGGACTAATGGCTTCTACTGATGCAATCACAATATGTCATTGTAAGTGGTGCCATACAACAGTGGTGATTCCCTGGGGTTAGCTGATTCAATGTATTGTGAATTTTAGAGACATATCTCCCTGACAATTCACACATTTTGTCTACAGTGTACATTTCCAGGCCAAATGTATCTATGAACAACATTAGTACTACCTCTATGACTCAATTAGGACAATTTACACAAAGTGAAATGTGCATTGCTGATGTTTCCAGTGTAACATGAGTATTTCCATGTCACCTTCTTCAGGATGCTCTACTGCTGTCAGCAACATGGCAGGATTTTGGAGCATCATTTATTATTGTTGTGTTATGTATGTGACGAATAGACACCTGCAAGATCTGGTGTGGGATCTGTTGGAATGAACTTGACATTGACCTACTATAGTATGACAACAAATACCTGAGGTATGCTCCATGAGGCAAGGCATCAAAGGTGATGTGGTCTCCTACTTGTTCAGTGGCTTCTGTGATTGCACAACTTCTCACATGCAATTGGAGTTGTATGAGATACAGATTTTCCTGTGGGCAACTGTTGGCAGTCCATATGGCATGCATGCATAGGGTATGATACATGTAGGAGCCACTTTGATGTAATTTTTTGCTGGGGCCTACTAGACATCATGGTAATGTTTACTAATCCCAGCTATTGTTCAGGTGTGATCAGGAACATGTGGTGACCCTTTTCCTCTTTGTATTTGCAGCATCATCCCAGGCAAGCAAAGGAGACAGGGTGCAATCAAGTGAGGAAGCATCTGGCCATGGTACTTTTAATCATGACACCACTGACATGGAGGGAACCCAGTGCCCGGGGGGTGAGTGAGTGCCACTGAAGACAGACGATCAACTTTGTCTTCATCAGATTCTACCTCACTGGCCACTCCCTAGTGGTGGCGGACCCATCAGGACCTGCTCCTGTACCATCCTTGTCCGCCACACCCAGTTCTATCACCACCCTCCCTGTTGCTCCCCACCCAGTTGGCTGTGTCTGCTCACCCAAGAGGGTGGGCGTCTCCTTTGCCCCAGCTACCTCATCCCCAGCCTATATTACCCCTGCTGCCCTGAGTTAGGAGGCTATCCTGAAGAGTATCTCTGTAGGGCATACTGCCATTGTGCATGCCATCCAGGGGCTTGCAAGTGAACTTCATCAGACAAATGCTTTCCTGTAAGGCATTCATACTGACTGTAGGAAATTACCATCTTCCTTGGCATGTTACCCCCATTTTTACATGCATGTCAGTATGTTTTTGCCTGTCTCACTGGGATCCGGCTGGTCAGGACCCCAGTGCTCATAGTTTATGACCTAATGTGTGTGTCTGCATAGTGCTTGACTGTGCAACTGAGGCTTTGCTAATTAGAACCTCAGTGCTTATGCTATCTTTGCTTTTATATTTGTCACTGCAGGCTAGTCACTTCATTTACATTGCAATTGGCACACTGGACCCCCTCATAAATACCTAGTATATGGTACATAAGTACCCAGGGCATTGGGGTTCCAGGAGATCCATATGGGCTGCAGCATTTCTTTTGCCACCTATAGGGAGCTCAGACAAACCCATACACAGGCCTGCCATTTCAGCCTGCGTGAAATAACACACACGTTATTTCACAGGCATTTTCACTGCACTTAAGTAACTTATAAGTCACCTATATGTCTAACCTTCACTTGCTGAAGGTTAGGTGCAAAGTTACTAAGTGTGAGGGCACCCACATAGTTCAGGGCCATTTCCCGGGACTTTGTGAGTGTGGGGACGCCATTACACGTGTGCACTACATATAGGTCAATACCTATATGTAGCTTCACAACGGTAACTCCGAATATGGCCATGTAACATGTCTAAGATCATGGAATTGTCCCCCATTCCAAATCTGGTATTGGGGAGCCAATTCCACGTATCCTGGGGGCTCCACCATGGACCCCCAGTACTGCCAAACCAGCTCTCTGAGGCTTGCAATGCAGCTACAGCTGCTGCCACCTCACAGACAGGGGTCTGCCCCCCTGCGGTCTGAGCAGCTCAGTCCCAGGAAGGCAGAACAAAGCATTTACTCTGAGAGCAGGGTGTAACACCCTCTCCCTTTGGAAATAGGTGATACAGGCGGGGGAGGAGTAGCCTCCTCCAGCCTCTAGAAAGGCTTTGAAGGGCACAGATGGTGCCCTCCTTGCATAAGCCAGTCTACACCGGTTCAGGGATCCCTTGTCCCCTGCTCTGGCACGAAACAGGACAAAGGAAAGGGGAGTGACCACTCCCCTGTCCATCACCACCCTAGGGGTGATGCCCAGAGCTCCTCCAGTGTGCCCCAGACTTCCGCCATCTTGCTTTGCAAGGTGTGGGGCACTCTGGAGTGGCCAGTGCCAGCATGTGACATCAGAGACCCCTCCTGATAGGTCCTTACCTGATAAGGTAGCCAGCCCCCCTCTCAGGGCTATCTAGGGTCTCTCTTGTGGGTTCTCTTCAGATTCTGCTTGCAAGTTTCCTTCAGGAATCCTCTGCAACTACTGCTTCATCCCCTCACCTCGGATCAACCGCAGCCTGCTCCAGGGACTGCTGTAACAGCAACAAAGTATCCACAAGGGATACGTTTCCTCTGCAACTTCAGCTTCAGCCAGCAACTGCAACACTTTCCATGGTGTGCACGCTCTGAGGACTCCCTGTCTTCATCCTGCACCAGAAGGACCGAAGAAATCTGCTGTGGGATGACGGAATCACTCCCCTGCTCACGCAGGCACCTTCCAAGAGGACGACCTGTACCCTTGGACTCCTCTCACAGAAACGAGCATGCTCCTAAGGACACAGAGGGTAGACCCCATCGACATAGACTGTCCTGAGGACCTGCTGACACAATTTGGAGGATGTAAGACCTTGCCTTCCCTGAGAGCAACAGTACCCCCGTGTACTGCATCTTCTTCGCCTCCTGAGGCCTCTGTGCACTATTTGCAAAATTTCTTCATGCACAGCCTGGCCCAGGTCCCCAGCACTCCATCCTGCGATGCTCAACTCGCTGAGTTGTTCTCCGGCGGTGTGGGACCCTCCTTTGTTGTGCTGCACCAACCATGTTTTGCACCTCCTTTGTCCCCGTGTCCTGGGACTCCCGTGGGTTCTGCCTGGCATCCTGAGGGCTCTCTAAAGTGCTGAGTGCCCCCTCCTCCTCCTTACACAGAGTTGAGGACCCCAGGTTCCTCCTGGGTCCAGCCAGCGCCATTTGGATGCAAAAATGCATATTTGTTGTAACCAAGGCTTGTTGGTGACTTCCAACACGAAATCACATCTGCATCCATTTTCACATTGTGGGACATCTTCTGCATTATGTAGGGATCCACTGGCATCTTCCTAGGGTGCATTCCTGCAGTCTTCATCCAACCAGGGACTCTTCTTTTGCACCCTCTTCTGGATTGGGAGGGGTCCTCTTCTTTTTCAGGTCTTCAGGTCCAGGAATCCAGCAGTTGTTGTTTGCAGACTTGGTTGGTTACTGCAAAATCCCAATCACAAGATGTAGTGTGTCCTAAGGAAACTTGCAGTACTTTACTCCTGCTGTTCTGGGCTCTGGGGTGCAGTAATTTACTTACCTTTACTGTATTCTTACTCTCCCGGTGATTCTGCACACACTACACTTGTCTAGGGGGAATTCGTGACTGGCATTCCACTTTCTTAATATATGCCTTGTGTTGGCCCTAGACCTATTTTCTCCCATTGCATTCTATAGCATTTCCTTTTGTTTGCACTATCCTATATCTAATTACTTACCTTATTTTGGTGTCTAGTGTATATATTGTGTGTAACACTTACCTCCATAAGGAGTATTGCCTCTAAGATATTTTTGGTTCTGTGTCACCCAAATAAATACCTTTATTTTTGGTAACACTGAGTATTGTCTTTACTTGTGTATAAGTTCTGTGTAACTATAAGTGGTATTGCATGAGCTTTGCATGTCTCCTAGTTCAGCCTACGCTGCTCTTCTACAGCTACCTCTATCAGCCTAAGCTGCTAGAACACTACTATTTCACTAATAAGGGATAACTGTACCTGTATAAGGTGTAAGTACCCAAGGTACCCACTACAAACCAGGCCAGCCTCCTACACTGACATGTCTGGCCTGCAGAGATCTTTTCAGGCTCTGGCCTCCTCAATGAAAGCAGCCATCTACCACCCACAATCCTCCAACCCACCACCTCCCTCTTCCCAGTCCAAATTCCCTATTCCCCTTCTTGTCCCAAGCACAGAGACACATCTGCAGGCATCCACCTCAACACACACACACAGCACACATCCATGCAAACACCACAAGACACACTGGCAGACAGGCACTCAACATTCAGCCACAGACACTACATCAGCCACCATTTCAATGGACACCCCCCACCCCAACCAACCCACACACCACATGCATCCTACCCACAGACACCACCACTACACCCAGTGACACATCCAATACACCCACCACACACCAAGACAACAGTTCACAACTAATGGACACACACCTCCGACACCATACCCCCAGACACCAGCACACCCATAGACACATCCACCACATCAACCATACCGGCAGACACCACCTCAACACACTCATACACATCCACCACATCCACCATACCCACAGACACCACCCAACACACACAGACACATCCACAACATCTAACATACCCACAGATACCACCCCAACAGACACACACACATGCACCAATCCCACCTCCCAGCCCCCAGACATGCAAACTCCCACACTCACATGTGTAACAGATACCACCCAAACAAAGCATACCTCACACACCCATACACCTAAGGCATCTACACCCACAGACAAGCCCACAACTCCCTCAACCTCCAAATCCTTTCCCCTTCTGATGATCCTACCTGTTTTCCCAAAGAGAGTTTTCTTTTCAACCTTGCCCTTTCTCCTGTTACCTCCAACCCCCCTCCCAAACCTAAGAGGCCCCCACCCACATCCCAAACGATCTCTTCTACATCCAAGTCCTTGCCTGTCACACTTTCTCCCTGTAAGCACCCCTACCCATCCCCCCAAGAAGAAGCCATCCCTCCAAAGAAAAAGCCCCACTTCCAAAACCCAAACCCACCCATCCCAAATCCGTCCCCACCCAACCCAAGATGATCCCTGAGGTGCCTGCCTGCCAAACTGATGCCCCTTCCTGTGGAGGTTCCAAGGCAGTGAGTGGAGTAGCGTTTGGGCACAGTAATGTGTATGGACTCATGTGGACTGGCCAATGGCCTTTGCTCTTCAGCATTTGAATTGAATAAACCCAAGATTTTGCTTTGTTGGATACACATTTATCCTGCCATTACTTTTCTACCTTTAGGTTGTTGCTGAGTAATTTGAGTTGTATGCCCATGGTTGTGTGTGTTTTATCCTGATTGCTGATCAATTTGCTGTTGTTTACAATATCTGACTTTGTGGGTCGTGCTGGTGTCGCCCAAGACAAGGTTTGATGTTCACTGTACAGATATGTGGGTTTTAATCCAATTGGTGTGTCATTGCATTGTGCTATGTTTGCTAGGGTAAGTATTTCATCTTCTATTAGCCACTGTCATCATGTATAGTGTTAGATTTGTCCCCTGATATGGATTGTACATTTGTCTCATGTGTAGGCGCTAGAGTTTTGTTTGTCCACACCTGGAGGGTGCTCAATTGTGCTAGCTTCCTTTGAATTTGGCCAACCATTTGTCCATTTAAATGTGTGTACATTGCAGCTACTTCATCTAGACGTATGGCCCATGCTGTTGCTATTGTATGTAATGTTTTGACTTGCACTTACACATTTGGCAGATAGGCATGTCACTTGGGTCAAATATTGCTTGTTCCTGAGATACTTGAAAGGCCAGTTTCTGTACAAGGGCAGCTTCCTTCCATGAGTGCTCCTGATGCTGCCATCCCTATTGTGCAGGTATTGTTTGCAAGGTGAGCTTTGGATATTTGTTTCACAAACTATTGTGCATCCCATTGACCTTCCATTATGTTGCAATGTGGGTGATGTGTGGGTCCATTACAGGGATGTTTCATGGTAGGGGTATTTGTGTTCCATGTCACATCCATACATATGTGTCTTCAACCTGATGACAGTCCAAGGCATGTTAGGAATGTGAGGGTGTCAGTTGAATTGAAAGATGTTATGTTGCTCTTGTGTGACCCGATGTTCTGTACACTTCACTGTCCCTGTCCCTGGGATGGGCAGACATATGTTTTTGTGGAATGTGGTGGTACAGTGTCAATGACCTGCCAAAAGAAGGTGTTTGATAGCTGTGACTGTGTCATTCTTTGCGAATGACTCAGACTGTGGACACAATGGCAAGTGTACTCAGTGCTCGTAGCGTGAACCCCATGTCATGTGGATAAAGGCACAACAATCTGTTGTTGAGGTTAATGACGCAGGTACGTGTTTGTTCTTATCATTGGTTGCATCGACGGCGGTGTGGATTTGGGGCTCCATCGATGAGCAGCAGCAGGATGTGTGTGATGATCTCTATGGTGGCATAGAACATGTAATGCTGCCTGCAGGTGATTTGCTTCCTTTATGCTCTCTGTTTCCACCTGCTGGGATATTGTGGTTGAACCTCCACGGTCACGTTACTGGTGTGCAACATCATAATGTGTGTGGTGGTGGTCTTTCCTCTGTAGGACTGCTAGCATCGTAATACAGTGGTCTGACCACCAAACTGATGGCGGACGGACCACCGCCACAACCATGGTGGTGCAAGGACCATCAAACTCGTAATGAGGCCCTAATTCCGGTCAGCTGCCTTGCCCTGCTGAACGTTTCTTCGAGAAATTCTTCTCAGTCCTAAGGTAAGCAGAGACCAGGCCCAATCCACTCCAGGCATCCATCACTGTCACCCATAACGTTTGACATTTTCCCAGTCTCGCACGACTAGATGTCTGTGGTTGGAACTTTGATCTTGAAGTTGCTATTTCCCACTTTAAAATGTATAACTCTTGGTTCTACTGATTGGATTTTTGTCATTTTTATGTCAAATACTTTGTTAAAACATACTTAAATTTTCTAAATTGATTGGGATTTTTATTGCATTGTGTTTTTATTTTATTACTGTTTAAGTGCTGTATAAATACTTTACATATTGCCTCCATGTTAAGCCTGACTGATTTTGTGTCAAGGTACTAGAGGGTTAAGCACAGTTTAATTTAGTCTCCTTTTGTGGTTCACCCTGACAAGAATTGTGGCTGTTGCTTGAGAGGGATTCTTATCCCTCTCAACCGACAACCCAATTTCTCTCAGGCCTGTTATCAAGGAGGTGATGAGGCTACGCAAAGTTCAAAACTGTTCATTGACCATTTTTTTGAGTATCCAGACCTCTCCAACTAAGTTACAGGTAGCCCAAATGATCACTTCCTGAATGTTTCTGATTGGACTCAGGGCCTCATTGAGAGCTGCCAAGCACACATATTCTGGAGGAAAGGAATGGGCTGTACAAAAGGGCTGTGGCGTTTTGGGACAGAAATGTTTTTTGACTGTTGTTGTTCTTCTAGGTTAGCACAGGAGGGAGGAGATGGTGCCTGTGCAGGGGCTGAAGGTGGAGGCCCAGATGAAATGGGGGCCTTTGGAGTTAGGGAGGGGTTGGGTGCCAGCCAGGTGGTGTTGGGATCTGTTTTCTGACATCATGGATTGTTGTGACTTAAGTCCTTGAGGAGCCCTGAAATCTGCCTGCTCCTGACTTACAATATTCATGCTACCCCAGTTGCCTCTTCAGTATCTGCCTGGAGTTTCTTGGTGACAGATCAGGTCTGTCTCTAGATGGGTGCACTACCACTGCTCATGGTTGCTTCTTCCTGCTCACTAGTGCTGGAAAGTCTTTGTGCCCACCTTTCAGTCGATGACCTCTATGTTTGCTCTGTATCCTGCTGTGATAAAGCTGGCCTGCCCAGTCTCTTCAAAAGCAATGTGAAAAAAGAGACAATTGGGATTCTAATGTTCAATAAAGCATTTCATCATAACTTTTCATAAAAGGGATAATTTATCCCGTATTGCAAGAGCTGACAAACTTGTTGCTATCCTATGATTTAAAAATATCTGTGGAATGAGGCATTCAAAGAAGGGTAGGATACAAGGAGATTATAGCAATGACATGCTCAAAGGTGGCAGCTGTAATGAAAATATGCTGATTAGTGACTTGATAAAGTTGTGGCCATTGAAGCACTGTTTTTTTCCATAGAGTGGTGAGGAAGATTGACGTGATAGACCTGTATTGGAGAGGTGAGCGGGATGGTGATGAGAACGCTGATAATTGGTAAATGTTGAGAGCTGAAGGGGCCTTTTTTAAAATAAGCTTTTTCCTGCCCCCGATCTAGTTAACAGTCAAACTTAGATGCAATAAAAAAACAGAAATATCTGCGATTCAGACTATCTTACATCCCACTGCATTATTTCGAAGGCAGTTGGCACTCTCAACTCATTGGCAAAGGAAGGTGTTTAGACAAAATATCGGAGAAAAAATATCCTGTGGACAAAGTATGTCAAGGACAAAATTGTTATAAAGGTAAGTTTCTACTTATAGGTAAGTAGAATTTTACTATATATATCTCCACTTTTATGTACCTTGATAATGCAAATATATCTTCAAAGTACGTAGATGTGGAGTTAAGAATAGTAAATCTATACTCACTTATTTACACTTACCTTCTTAATATTTTGGTCCTCAATCTTTTTGACACAAAATTCTATACACACAAAATATTTATTTCCAGTATTCTGTCAATGATCCTCAAAGGCATATTCCAGTTATGTGGGTGCAAATCTGAAACAAAGCCCATATTATTTCTATTGACCCTAAATTGTAAATTTTAAGGAAACTATGCCTGTGGTCATTTTTTATTGAGAGAGTTAAATCAGTGATTAATTACTGTTTTACAGCTCAATCTCCAACTTTTAACAACCCACTCATCAAACTGTTAGATTTGGCATATGGGCCCTCATTATGACATTGGCGGTGAATTCCGAATACCGCTGTGGTGATGGGCGCCAACATACAGCCGCAGAGGCAAACATCTGTCCACTGGATTATGACATATACACACAAAACTGACAGAAACCAGCCACAACCGAAAATCCACCAGACCCAACGAACGCGCTAAACTGTCGGAACTAGCACCCATACTGTTACGCCACCAAAACAACGCCCTCCAAATAATGACCTACGAATCACCACAGTGGGCATTCAACAGCGGTAAACCATTGGCGGTACGCACCGCGGCGACCGAAATGGGGTTCCATTGCAGCAAGGCACCACCTCCCTGTTAGGATGACTGGTGGTAGGCCCTCAGCTCCTCCCCCACAGTCGACAGCATAGGAGGAGAAACTCTTGGCAATTTTGAATCCTGAGGGCCCCACTGGTGTACCCAGAGGACTGGACACTGGTGAGTCACCATTAACAATCCACCACCACCCAGACCTGCATGCCATGTCAACCCCTCACCATGACTCCCTACACCCCTGTCCATCCCACACAAAGCACTACCCCATATTTCCACACGTAAATGTCTACTGGTGCATGTTATTCGCACTGTAGGCACAACCCTCCTAGCTCTGCATGCACATCCACCACCAATGCGTGGACAGTATGTAGAACTACCAATCCCACAATCCATCACCACACACTACCAAAGATGGGAGGACAACACCAAACCCATGGGAAAGGTAGAAATGCAGAATATGTGACAGACAATCACCCTAACATATCACTTGCGTCCCCACAGATGCACCAGCCAACTTCAGCGGCGAGGAGGTGCCACAGCAACTCTGTCCCCCACCAGAAGATGGCCTCAATGATGACAGCAACTCTGAAGGATTTGATCTGGATGAACTCCCTGGCCCATCTAGGATCACAGGTCAGTTGCCTACCACATCCCACAGCCAGTCCACCACAGGAAACCCCAGAGACTAAAACACCACAGCAGCCAGCCAACGCTCCCAAACCTCTGTCCCCAGGGTACGTCAATCAGTTGTGTGCCCACATCCTCAGAGAGCTGAGACGACACCACACAGGTAAGACGATGAGGGTCCTGGTGTAAGTGGAAATGGGCACATGGTTCAGGGGACACAGTCACAGGGGGCCATGGGCAGTCAGAGGACAACTGTGCACCAGGGGAGGACAGGCCCAGGGAACCGACTGCCCAGGAGGCACTCACAAATGTCATGGGGGCATATCAACAATCCCAGGACAGGATGGGTCAGGTGATCAACATCATGCAGGAGAACCAGTGGCTGCAGGGGGAACACCACCAGGAGGTCATGCAACAATTGCAGGCCATGAATACCACTATGGCCTCCCTTGCAGGGGGGCTGAGTGACTTGGCGAACGTGATGCATGAATACACAACACATGAGCGGGCCCCTTCCACCAGCCAGTGTACTGACCAGCCCTCCACATCTGCTGCAGCAAGTGGACAGGAGGCCCTCCCACAGGACTCACAGGCCACCAGCACTCCTCCCCCTGCAGAAAGTGAATCACCCCACAAACGTTCCCTGCAACCCAGACAGACACCAAAGCCAATTGCCAAGACCAAGACCACTGCCAGGAAATGAGCCCCTCCAGAATTTCCCCCTTGTGTTCCACTGATTCACCGTGTTTACTTTGGACTGCCATTGTTCACCTATCTATGGCCCCATGGACACTGGACCTGTGCTACTAACAGACTGGGCCACTACACTGGACTTTTCCCAACCATCACCCCACTCTATTGCACTTCCCATTGTATTTTTCTAAGTCAAATAAACACCCTTGAACACAACTAGAGAAATAGTGCTTTATCAGTTAGAAATGTGCAATGTTGTCAACTGTATGGAACTGCATTAACCTGTGCAAATGTCCTTTAATGTGTCAATCCACCAACAAATGTGTTCTAGCAGTCTGTAGACATCACATCAGTACACTGTTGTGACCACATCAACATCAGCAATAGGGGACAGTCAATGGGGATGCAAAGGTTATGAGTTGAACAACACAACAGCCACACAGAACATTACCAAAATGGAGACATGTGTCGAACAACAGTCCTACCTGAGTGTCATTGGAAGTACTGCTGAATGATGTGTGTCCTCTTGTCCCCATCCTCCTCCTCTTCCTCCTCCACTCTGTCCTAAGTGTCCATTGCTGCCACAGGTGCATTGTCACCTCCCTCCTCCTGCAGATAGGGCATATGGCGTCTGAGGGCCAAATTGTGTAACATACAGCACACCACCTCACTTGCAGACACCATCAAAACATACATCCACAAGTCCTGTTTTTCCTCGCCCACCCTGTCTGCCCCCCCTCTAAAGACACAGGGGCCTCATTACAACCCTGGCGGTCGGTGTTAAAGTGGCGGTAATACCGTCAACAGGTCGGTGGAAAAAAATGGAATCACGACCATGGCGTAAACCACCAACACAGACAGCCACTTTAACACTGCGAGCGCCGGAGGGTCCGTGCTTCCCCTTAGCCTTGTGTCCCTTCCCCACCTTGGATGTCACTGCTGGGCCCTTGGCACTGTCCCCTTTTGGCTTGGAGGAGGCCTTGCTGGGTGGTTGGTGTGGCTTTTCCCTACGGCATGTGGGCTCCTTCTTCACCTTGGCAGGTTGCACACTGGCAGCCCTGATGGGTGCCGCCTGCGATGTTACAGGACTTGCTGGGACCACAGTGCTAGATGATTTGGTGGCTGAGGTGCTGGGCTGGGACCTCCACATCCTGGCCGTATGGGAAGGATGGGGGGAGGTGTAGGGAAGAGGTCAGTGTTAGCCAGGAAAAGATTTTTAGACACACTGGGACGGGAAGATGGAGTGGGTTTGGGAGTGGAGGAAGAGGTAGTGGTTGTAGGAGGTGTAGGTCTGCTGAATTTGGGTGAAGGTGCATGGGCCGGAGTCTGTTGTGAGGTGGATGGTTGTTGAGTGGGTGTGTGCCTGCGTTTGTGTAATCGGGAGGAGGGCTCACAGACACACTGGGAGAGGACACAGGGGACATGTGCATGGTAGTGGGGGTGGTGAGTGCACGTGAGCGGTGTGTGGTGATGGGCGTGCTGGCGATGGAGGTAGTGGCTGAGGATGTAGTGCATGCAGGTGTGAGTGGAGACGAGACTGGGAGGGAGGAGGAGGACACAGTGGAGGCAGTGGATGTTGGTGTGTCTGCATGGGTCCGGTGCTTGTGTGAGTGCCTGTGGGATGTGTGGTGCTTATGTTTGCCATGTCCACTCTTGTGTGTTGATGAGTGTGCATGCTGGTCTGATGGTGTGCTTGGGATAGGCTGAGGTAGAGGGGATTGGGTCTGGGTAGAGGATGTTGGAGGGGGGAGGCTGGACACAGGGACAATGGCTGCCATCAGTGCTGAGGCCAGAGCCTAAAAATGCTCTGTTTGGCTGCCACCCCAGAATGAATGCCCTTCAGGTATGCATTTGCTTGCTGCAAATGCCTCTCGACACCCTGGATGGCATTCAAAATGGTTGATTGCCCAACAGTGAGGGATCTCAGGAGGTCAGTTGCCTCCTCACTGAGGGCAGCAGGACTGACTGGGGCAGGGCCTGAGGTGCCTGGAGCGAAAGAGATGCCCACCCTCCTGGGTGAGCGGGCATGGGAAACTTGATGAGGGGCTGCGGGAAGGCAGTGCTGGTAGGGGGGGTGGAGGCTGTACCTGTTGTTGCCATGGGCACAGAGGTGCCCGCCTCTACAAGAGAGCTCCCATCAGAGGAGGAGTCGCTGTCGCTGGTGTCTACTCCTGTCCCTGTCGTGGAGCTCCCCCCACCCTCATCCCACTGATGCCTTCAGACTCCGTAAATTCACCCTCCTGGGTCATGTGGGTTGCAGCTCCCTCCGTCTCTGGTGCCAATGCTCCTCCGCCAGATGATGCTAATGCACACAAGGACAGGGTGACAAAACAAAAAGGGGGAGAAAGACAGAAGAGACACATGGTCAATGCCTGCAACACCACTACCGTTGGCGGACACAACACACAGGGAGAAGCCCTATGCACTAGCCCATGCACTATCAGTGCAGGGGAAAAGCACATGCCCATGGGGGACTCTGCCTAGACACATTTGATGCACACCTGGAACTTACAGGAGCCTGACTAGGTGTAGAGGGCCACTACCACTTTTGGGGTTGGAGTGGCACTGAGCCTGCAAAACAATGGATCTACCTTGGCGCATCTGCCCTGGCCTAGGGGAACCCACAGCTCACTTCCCCCACCCAGAAACCTCATAAAGTGTGCAGAGCCAGCTGAATGAGATTGTACTCACCCCCTTGTGGCTGCTGTGATGACCTCAAGCGCCCATCCAACTCAGGATATGCCACCGCCAGGATCCGGTACATCGGGGGGTCATGGTGCGACGGGCACCCCTTCCATGTTGGGAGGCCATCCCCAGCTGGGCCTTCGCCGTCTTCTTGCTCCCGCGACACAGGTCCTCCCATCTTTTGCAGCAGTGGGTGCTCCGTCTATGGTAGACCTCCAGGGTCCACACTTCCTTGGCGATGGCACGCCAAATCCCCTTCTTCTGGTGGGCGCTGACCTACAGGAATAGAGAAGTAAGAATGGATGTTACTCCCCCGTGCAGTTCTTCTTACTCATTGCCCACAAACCTCCCACCCTGGCCCAGAAAAACATACACTCACCATCCTCACATGCTGGCCTGTGCCCCCCGTCACTTCCATCCACGACACTCCATACATTCATTTGCCATCCACCATGCACACAGTGTACTCACCTGTTTGTCTGGAGGACCGTAGAGCAGCATGTACTGGGGGAGGACCCCATCCACCAGTTTCTCCAACTCCTTCACAGTGAAGGCAGGGGCCCTTTCCCCAGACACTGTAGCCATTGTCGCTTCCAGACTCAGGTCACAGCAGCACTTGCAGTGTAGGTCCTCTCCTGTTAAAGGTCAGGTATCAAGTGAGTGAACCAATAGAAAATGGTGGTCACGTCCGTGGCGGTGCGTACCGTCACCACCGGTGTACATTGTCATTGGCTGCTGGAACCCATAGGGCCCAATGATAACCAATGCTGAATTGCACTGCGGTCTTCGAACGCCTACCGCAATGCTGCACAACGCCAGTGCAGTTACCTCATTTCCCCTTGTCCCTCCTTACAGGTCAGGCAGCTGCCATTTCAGGGGGCCACATGTCAGGCCAACTAACTGCATCACAGCGCTTTTGGCCAGGAATACGGACAGACAAAGCCACACACCGATTACATCAGGATTGTGCTGAACAGCCTTGTGAAACCTATGTGGTGGATGACCCTCTGCTCACCCTTCTCCTCCATAGGGCACGTCCGCTGGGGCAGGTGATGAGATGGCATCATCCTCCGGTATACAGACCCCTGGTGGACCTGTCGACAATGGAAGACAGACACATCATTATCACCTACAGACTTGATCGTGTCACAATCCAGGAACTGTGTGCCCAGTTGGAGCCAGACCTGATGTCAGCTTTCCGCCATCCCACAGAAATCCCCCCTCTAGAGCAGGTCCTGTCAGTACTCCATTTCCTGGCCAGTGGTTCCTTTCAAACAACAGTGGCCATGGCATCAGGGATGTCACAGCCAATGTTCTCTAACGTGTTGTCCAGAGTGTTGTCTGTCCTGCTGAAACACATGCACAGCTACATTGTGTTCCCTCAGGTGGAGGATTTGCCCACAGTGAAAGGTGACTTCTATGCCCTGGGACATATCCCCAACATCATTGGTGCCATTGATGGGACACATGTGGCATTTGTCCCCCCCGCAGGAATGAACAGGTGTACAGAAACCGCAAAAGCTACCATTCTATGAATGTGCAGATGGTGTGTTTTGCAGACCAGTACATCTCCCATGTGAATGCCAAGTATCCTGGCTCAGTGCATTACGCTTACATTTTGAGGAATAGCAGCATCCCTTATGTGATGGGGCAACTCCAGAGGCACTGGGTGTGGCTAATAGGTGAGCCCAAGGTCCCAACACAGTTGACATGGGTGTCTGGGTATGGGAGAGTCCCTAAGGGTTGGAGGATGTCTAACAGTTGTCCCTCGATGTTTGCAGGTGACTCTGGTTACCCCAACCTGCCATGGCTACTGACCCCAGTGCAGAATCCCAGGACAAGGGCAGAGGAACGCTACAATGAGGCACATGGGCGGACTAGGAGGATAATAGAGCGCACCTTCGGCCTCTTGAAGGCCAGATTCCAGTACCTCCATCTGAAAGGTGGCTCCCTGTACTACTCACTGAATAAGGTGTGCCAGATAATCGTGGCATGCTGTATGTTGCACAACCTGGCTTTGAGACGCCAGTTGCCTTTTCTGCAGGAGGATGGGCCTGGTGCTGGTCTTGTGGCAGCTGTGGAGCCTGAAGAGGAGGCAGACGAAGAAGATATAGACAACTGAAACAACATCATCATGCAATACTTCCAGTGAGACACAGGAAAGAGGATGGCACTGCTTCTCACATATCATACTACTGTAGGACATTGCATATATCTGCCTTTTTACCTCTGTGTATGGACCCTGACATGTCACTTTGCCTTTCCATTTCACAGATCTGGGTCCCACTTTCTGCTATGTTTCCTGCTGCTCAACAACTGCGTAGCAATAGTATGTGAACAAGAACATTGACATTGCTATATTTCTGACAGGTTGCAATTACACATTTGTGAAAGTACAGACTGACTCCAGATTGATTTGTGATTCAAGGGTGTTTATTTCTGTACAAATAAGTGGAGGGGTGTGTGCAATGGGCTGGGGTAATGGTGGAGGAATGTCCATGGTAGAGTCCAGTCTCTTGGTCTCACCGGTGCATTGTCCAAGGGGGCATAGGAAGTGGAGTAATGACAGGTCAAAGTTGTCAGGGTGACAAAGTGGGACAAAAGGGTGACAATCAGGAGAGTGTTATTTCCTGGCGGGGGTCTTGGCAATGGTCTCTGTCTTGTTCCTGGATCTCAGGGACTGTTTGCGGGCTGGTTCTCCTTCTGCAGGCGGTGGGGTGCTGGTGGCCTGTTGGTCCTGTGGCGGGACCTCCTGTCCACTAGCGCCGGAGGAAGTGAAGGGCTGTTCATCGTTCAGGCTAGTGTCAGGGGCCCGTTTGTGTGCCACTGTGTCCCTCATGGTGTTGGCCAGGTCTGCCAGCACCCCTGCAATGGTGATCAGGGTGGTGTTGATGGACTTCAAGTCCTCCCTGATCCCCAGGTAGTGTTCCTCCTGCAGCCGCTGGGTCTCCTGAAACTTGGCCAGTACCGTGCCCATGCTCCCCTGGGAATGATGGTATGCTCCCATGATGTTGGAGAGTGCCTCGTGGAGAGTGGGTTCCCTGGGCCTGTCCTCCCCCTGTCGTACAGCAGTCCTCCCAGTTTCCCTATTGTCCTATGTCTCTGTCCCCTGAACGTGTGCCCACTGCCACTGACCCCAGGTTAATGATTGTCTTGGGTTGGTGGGTTTGCTTGGCTTCCCTGTAGTGGTGGACACACTGCTGATTGACGTGTCCTGGGGACAGAGGAATGGGCTTGCTGGGTGGGTGCTGTGGTGGTGTTTCCTGAGGGGGGAGGCTCTGTGGTGGTTTGTGACAGTGGCAGGGAAACTGACTGTCCAGAGGTCCCTGATGGGCTGGTCAGGTCATCTTGATGCAGAGCTGCTGTCGTCACTGTGGGCCTCTTCTGTGGAGGGGCTGGATATGTCTGGCACCTCCTCTCCGGTGACGTTGTTTATGGGTCCTGTTGGGGTGTAAATGCATAGTTATTGTATCTGTGTGTGCCATCTTGTGCAATGGGTGAGGTACCCTCTACTCCTGTGCTTGCATTATTGCATTTGCCCTTGTGTGATTAGTGATTTTGGGGTCTGGGTGGGTATCTGTACTGGACATGCTTTGGTGATGGGGGTCCATGCATAGGTGTTGCATGCTGGGTTTGGTATTGGGATGGGTGGGTTGTGATGGTGGGGCATATGTGAGGTGTTGGCGTGATGAGGGAAGAGTGAGGGTGGGGGTATGTGATGGCAAAGATATGACTTACCAGAGTCCAGTCCTCCTGCTACTCCTGCGAGTCTCTTAGGATGCAGTATTGCCAAGACTTGCTCCTCCCATGTTGTTAGTTGTGGGGGAGGAGGTGGGGGTCCACTGCCAGTCCTCTGTACTGCTACCTGGTGTCTGGATACCATGGAACGCACCTTCCCCTGGTCGTTCCACCTCTTCCTGATGCCATTCCATGTTCTTGGATGCTGTCCCACTGCATTACCCATGTTCTTGAATGCTGTCCCACTGCATTGACCCTCTCGACGATTCTCCGCCATAGCTCCATCTTCCTAGCAATGGAGGTGTGCTGCACCTGTGATCCGAAAAGCTGTGGCTCTACCCGGATGATTTCCACCACCATGACCCTGAGCTCCTCCTCAGAAAATCTGGGGTGTCTTTGAGGTGCCATAATGTGGTGTGGGTAATGTGTGAGGTTATGTTTGTTGTGCTGTGTGATGTGTTGTGTTGGGGTGTGTTGTTTGAGGTGCGTGAATGTTGTATGAGGGATGGTGTTGTGTGCTTGTGGATGCTGGTGTTGTGTTTGCTATTCTCTCTCTCTGCTTCTTCACAAAAATGTCATTGTAAGGGGTTGTGGGTAATGTGGGTGTGTGTTTTATAGTGTTGTGAGTGTGTGGGTGTGGTGTGTGTATGTGTATCAGGTGTGTGTATTTAAAATTGTCCAATGTGGTTGTGTTTTGTAAGTGTGTGTGTATTTTGAGCGCGGCGATGTGTACCGCCAATGGATTACCGGGGTTGAAAGACTGCTGCGTTGATTCGTGGTTCGTGATAGTGTGGGCGTATTCTTTGTTGGCGTGACGTGTGGGTTTTGCTATCGCCAGTTTATCACTGACCTTTGGTGTGGCGGACTTGTGTAGGTGTCTGTATTTTGGCGGATTACGAGATGTGGGTCGTAATACCTGTAGCGGATTTCCGCCGCGGCCACGGTATGTTGCCAGCCTTCAGCATGGTGGTAAGCGTGATTTACAGCCAGGGTTGTAATGAGGGCCATAAACTCTTCCAATCAGACACCCAACAGCCATCCACTACGCACACTGTCCATGCACCTGCACCCAAGTCCGGCACACCTCCTCCTACAACCACTTCCTCTACCTCCATTCCCATTCCTTCTCCAACACCCTGCCCCACTGGACCTAAGAAGCTTTTCCTTTCCCGCCTTGACCTCTTTCCTACCCCCTGTCCTCTCTGTAAGAGGAGAGTCCCCTCCACCCAGCCCAGTCCCTCCACCTCTCAGTCCAATCCTGTTCTTCCCCCTAAGAGTTCCCCGTGCCACCCTCTACACTACGGCTAGTGGAGAACAAAATTGACACTCCGGCCCCCCATCCCAAGGCCACTCCTTCGCCCGCTACACAGAAGGGCAAGGACCCACCCCCTCCCAAACCTAAGCCCAAGGACTGCCCTTCCATTAAACTTCCTCCCAAAACCTCCCAATCCCTCCTCCCTCCTAAGGTGCCTGCCTGCCATCTCGATGATGCCACTGCCCAGTGGATTGCCAATGTTGTCAGGAGTCAAGTTGGGCCCTTGGACATTGCCCTGTGGCTGCATGTGGACTTTGGACTGGCCAATGGACCTACTTGTACATATGTATATTATCATTATTTGAATTTACGCTCATTATCCAAAATGATTACAGTGGTTGGACCAGAGGTATGTGTTCTAGCTTTCTTTGCTCCTGGGTTCTCTTGCTGTCGATTTGCTCTGCAGATTGTTCTGGGTGTGTCTGTATGGTGTGTGTTGTGCGTGTGACACTCTCCCCTCCCTCCCTTGTGTGCTAGTGGGCTGTACTCACCGTCGTAGTCTTCATCGACGTTGGTGCTCCTAGATTGCCATTGCGTGGTTCAGCATCGGGAGGACTTCCAGTTCTGGTTCCATGGCAGCCACGGACTCCCCAGTATCCTTGGAGGTGAGTGTCTCCTTTTAAATGATGTGTTTCTGGCAGGTTTTTGGTGGCGTTGTTAACACCCCGGAAATCCTGGCGGTCTGCTATGTCATAATATGGTGGGCGGATCCTTGTCTTTCACCTGCCTGTAGGTGACTACCGGCATGGTCCGTGGTCGTATTGCACTGGCGGTTGGGGTGGTACATTGTTTGTTCATGGGAGGGATCCCCGCCATGGTCATGATTTGGTGGACATTACCGCTAGTCTGGCGACGGTACTACTGCCATCTCTGGTGTGGCGGTCACCTGACCGCTAATGTCATAATGAGGGCCATAGTGATTTACAGCATTCCTTTTCAATTAACATGCTTAATTAAATATTTTTTACAGGAGCTCCTTCATGTGTTTGCTCCTGAATATGTTATTAACTGTGATTTTAGATACTTACATTTTACAGTTGAGTATTTATTGTAATCTTTTTGAGTAATATAATAAAAGTACCCTTTGATTGTTATTGTCGGGACTTGAACCTGTGATCATGAGGTCCAACATAGACTGGTGGAGGGGATGCAGGGCATTAATGTTGAAGATTGTTAAAAGTATTTCATTAATGCCAGGATCAGATGATTAGCCCATCCAAAAAAAGAACTAGCCATGCATGGTAGAATGTAAAACTTTCCAACTTTTTATAGCACATAAATAACACACTTTAAATGCAACATGGGTGGTTATAGCAATAATGTGAGCATGACAGGACATGCACTTGTGTCTATTAAAAAATATGCTTACCATCTCTCTGGTGTTCAACCTTCTCTGACTGAGCATGGAAAGTAAGCCATCCAGCTTTCAGGACCCTGCTGTACAATAGTGTCATGTGGTGATTCCAAGAATGTGACTAGGATGAAGACCCATGAAGTCCTGGTCCTCATTGGTGACCCAGCTATGAAGAACCTCACAAAACGTGCAGCAGAACCCCTGCTGCGGGGCGTTCCAGCCTCTACACTACAGCTCATGGAGATGAGCTGCCAGATTTGGGCATACACTGCATTCCTCAGTGGTGTCTCCGGACCCTCATACAGCAGAGGGTCATTTTCTGTGACGTCCTTGCTGATGATATCCAATACAGCTGTAGTGAATGATGAGGGCCTCTTTGTCAGCCGTGCTAGTGTTAAGATGTGTGCAAGGAGAACCAGGAAGGAAAATGTGGTAAATGGGGTAGTGCAGATGTCTCAGAATGACAACCTAATGCCCCTCTTCCTGTTTGTAAGTTCATGTTTTTGTGGTAGGCAGAGTTCTCTATCTCGACTGAGGAGTTGGAGGGCGGAGACTGCATCTTCAGTAGGATGACCCCAGTATGTACCAAAAGTGCTAAGAATTAGATGATATTCAATATGTTTGCCCTACACCATAAGTGTAGTATGAAAGGTTTTATGAGTAAGTGTTGTTAATGATAAGCCTTAGTAGTCAATCTTCAACCTTTATATGCTGGCCTCTATTCGGTACCATCCTGGGGACCTGGCTGTGGGCATAGATCACACTTAAAGACTGAATGTAAACCTCATCGCATCACAATGATTTGCGACATGCAGCAGGATACAGCAATCTTGCTCACAAATTTTGAGCAGTACACCACCCCTATCTGAATAGTGACTTCAGTATGCCAAAAGTGTATTCTATAATGGCGTCTGTACATTTGTGTGCCCTATTGTACCTCTATTGAGTTAGTGTGGTTGGCTTTCTGTAAGGTCTAAGGAGATGGAGAGAAAGATCATATCCAGCATCATCTGCATCGAAGACATGTGGAAAGTTCAAAAGAGGTCTCTATTGCATAAGTAATAAATTATGCCTAGCCTCCAAATATGAAGTGAATGTCAGCGAATGTGTGTATATTGTGTTGTGGTGATGATTGGGCATGTTAAGGATGTCATTACCAGATCCACATGTATCCCCAGCATGAGGTGTTTACATTTAACAACAAGTGACATGTCACCAAATTCCTATGAACCAAATAATGTTCAAGAGTGGATTTTCAAAGGATGTAGATGCTGTGCATGTTTCTAAGGAAAGCAGCATACACATCATTGAAGCAGCCCCTAGCACTGAAGACAGATTGCACATTGATGTAGTGCCAATGATGTCTGTTGTGGAAAAGGTGTGTTGTGTGGTGATGTGGCTGAATTCCCATGTGGGGGCAGTTAATGAAATCCAGTACACAAGGGAAGTGATCAAAGATATAGATATCCCTTACAATCCTTTGCATTTCCACCAGTGAGTGTGGCGTTGTGATAAAATGGAGAACTCTTCAGTTGATACAACTCAGTATCTGACCCAAGCATCAAGACAAGCTTGCCTGTGAGATGCTAATGTTGTTAGAGAGGTGACCCTCTGGAAAGATCCAATGGCCAAGGAGCCTAGTGGGGCTGGTATTTTGACATAGGCAAGGACAATATGGGAGAGGGTGAATCAATGTCCTGCTCCCAGTCTGCAATCATGTCAAAGATCACCTCAGGTGAACGTGGTATCCTGCAATGCCAGCTACTCTGTCAATGCCAAAGATGGCGATCTTTTGCCTGTAAACCCTCTCTCTTCTTCTCTTCAAATAATTATTCCTTTAAACAAGAGGCAAAGCAATAAACACATTCACCAAAATAGCGAAGTCTAGCAAAGAGGTTTGTTGTAAAAGATCATTTCTTAAGTCGTCAGCTTGGCTGTGATTGGTTGATGTTGAAATGTGTGTCAACTGGAATATGGATGATGAAGGTGAGAACAATCATGCCTTATAAAATGTCTCTGTACTTACTATGAAATATAAATTATTAAGGGGGTTATTCTAACTTTGGAGGAGGTGTTAATCCGTCCCAAAAGTGACGGAAAAGTGACGGATTTACCACCAGCCGTATTACGAGTCCATTATATCCTATGGAACTCGTAATACGGCTGGTGGTATATCCGTCACTTTACCGTCACTTTTGGGACGGATTAACACTCCTCCAAAGTTAGAATAACCCCCTAAATGTTATGTACAGAACGTATTTCAATTCATTTAATTATTGTTTTAAAAGTAAAGTTAAATTACTTATTACATGTTTAAAAGTCTATGAAAATATTCTATATTAATCTAATATTTATGTTTATTTATACATACTTTACATTAAATTAAATGTATTTATATTTTAAAGTAGTAAAACTAACTTAATATAACATTATTTCCCAAGGGGTTTTATTTTAAGTCTCAGGGGCTGATTCTAACCCCGGCGGTCTTCGACCGCCGGGGCGAGGGTCGGCGGGAGCACCGCCGACAGGCCGGCGGTGCCCCGCAGGGCATTCTGACCGCGGCGCTTTGGCCGCGGTCAGAAAGGGTAAACCGGCGGTCTCCCGCCGGTTTACCGCTGCCCTCAGAATCCCCCATGGCGGCGCAGCTTGCTGCGCCGCCATGGGGGATTCTGACCCCCCCTACCGCCATCCTGTTCATGGCGGGAAAGCCGCCATGAACAGGATGGCGGTAGGGGGGGTCGCGGGGCCCCTGGGGGCCCCTGCCGTGCCCATGCCAATGGCATGGGCACGGCAGGGGTCCCCGTAAGAGGGCCCCGCAAGGTATTTCAGTGTCTGCCTTGCAGACACTGAAATACGCGACGGGTGCTACTGCACCCGTCGCACCTTCCCACTCCGCCGGCTCGATTACGAGCCGGCATCCTCGTGGGAAGGGAGTTTTTCCCTGGGCTGGCGGGCGGTCTTTTGGAGACCGCCCGCCAGCCCAGGGAAAAACTCATAATACCCTCTGCGGTCTTCTGACCGCGGAGCGGTATTATGGGGGCGGAATTCTGGCGGGCGGCCTCCGCCGCCCGCCAGAATTAGAATCACCCCCTCAGTCTCCTTATTTTTTAAAGAGGGTGTTACATTACCAGTGGGTAGCCATGTATGTGGCTGCATTTACTACAGCTTTGATCTATATTACTTTTATTATTGTTCTCTGTCCTTTCTGAGTGTAGTAACTTTGGAGGTGAAGTTTGTTAATAGCAATGGGCTTACTCTTTTGTGGATGGGTGCATGTCCCTCCCTATAATCCTCATTAGCCCTCATTAACCCATTCCACATGCTAGTAATTATTCTCTATTTTCCAATCACTCCTGCTTTTGTCTGCCACATTTACTACTAAAAGGTACACATATGTATGTGGAGATCTTCGTACCTGGAGTGGAAATCTCTGCACATAAAATATAGTAGGGGTGGTGTCATAGATCTTCAAACAGAGTTATGTGAATAACATTTTGTCATACATGATTAGTGCTATTGTAGAACTAAACATACTACAAAGTGTGGCCCCAATATGTTTAAGACCTTAACTTGTTGCAAGCGTAAATTTACTGCATGAAAAGCACCAATGTACAGATTGTGACCAATTATTCTAACTGGATCCGAATGGCAATTCTATAAAAACGTTTCTCATATAAAGTGTCTTATAGGGAGGTGTGTGTTCTTCAACATTAGAGATAACTAAGGTAGAAAAAAGATCAACAGGTAATATATATGCAGTAATTGGAATCTGTGATATTTTGGATGGAGGAAGAACATCCAGAGTCATAGCCTTCAAGAAGGAAAAGCATATAATTGATGGCGAGTTAGGGGCACGTTCTATGTGGGTGAGGATTGTGGTTGCTCTCAGAACAATTTAGCAGAGTATTATTCTTAGATATGTGTAAGGGTAATAAGTGCCCAAATTGAAGTCGCATAGAATATAGGTTAGACATAATTTCAGAACATTAAGTCATATTGGTTAAAAAGTCAATTTCATGTGACCAATAACCACAAAGAGGAGGGATTAACCATGTCCCATGCCAAATTAAAAGCTATTGAGGACACATCAGGATTATTGTTAGATGATTTTGAAATTGAGGGCCCAACTGGGAAGGATAAACCCCCAGTGAATTTTGAGGGTGTCTCCCTCTTCTTACATGTCAGGAATTATCTGGGGCTTAATCTAGTTAGTTCAGCTGATCTTGGCTCTTCAAAAGGATCCCTCTGAAAGTTAGAGTTCATAGTACAAACATCATGACTTACACAGTGATTGCCATATAAGGGATAAGATGACAATATGCACACCAAAAAGAGAAAAAAGAATTAACTGAAGCAAAAAAGTGGGGTGGGTGTGAGAGAGCCTTCTGAGGACTGTAAACAATGTTGAGGATGTTAGAGAAAATGGCAAGAGGTAAGGTTTTGAGATACAGGAAAAGCGTGGGGCATGGCAGGGTGAATGAGGAGAAACGAGGAGGAGAGATATCAAGAGTAACTCCTGGTTGAAAATAGTGGAGATACAGTTGTGGGTTGACAGGGGAAGAAGGTAGGGAGGACAAGTTCCCATGAGCTACCTCCAAATAGGAGGCAGACCTCATCACCCTGAGGTCTTACCCCTTGTTCCTACAGTTATGCAGGAGCTTGCCATCAAAAATGTGGAGAGCAGACCAATATATGAGACTCTTGTCAATTCTCCAAAACCGATTGCCAATAGTGCTCAACATACTTTTTTGCAATCTGATTGTCACCCCCAACTAGTCGATCCCAATGGGAAACTCAAACTATCTATCTTGTAAAGACATCTTGTATTTGCCACCAGAATGTACTCCCTATGTTATTGCTCTGGAGGATGTTTCCCCGGTTTTCACTGGATCAAATGAGGAAGGACCTGCACTGAAATGTATGGTAGTGCCAAATTTGGGCCATGATGATGAGTTTTATAAAGAAATCCTTTGAGTTAGAAGGGTGGGCTAGATTGGCCTAAATAAGAAGGCATTCAAAGGGGATTGTCATTGTGGTGAATTTTAAAGATCCAATATCCGTAAGGCATGTAATACAGAGTTTGAGCCATTTGATCTTGAACCATGAAGGGATCCAGGCCGATTCATTGGCAGTACTTTCATAGGCCAAACTCCTTGATAAATAACATCCACACACATTCTGAGACGGGGGAGGTGGAAATGCAAAGCTGTTTTAAGTGGCCTACAAGGAATTGTTTTGAACTTCCGGATAAATGTATAATGTTAACGAGTGATTGTTACGCCCATCAAAGAAGGAATGATCAATCCTTTTTTCAGACCAACATTGACACTGGCATTCCACCCACAACTGTCCATCCACCAAGACCAAAGAGGATTTATCACTGTGCCACTCAGTTCACGTACTGGATAAGGGCCATAGTCTCGCCTTGTGGAACATTGCAGGTGCCCACTCAAAAATCTCAAATACAAATTAGGTATCCTTTGTTAGTTAATATGACATTATTTTCTGCCAAGAAACTTGGATGAGGCAGAAATTTTATTTGATGGATTCCAAACCTTTTATTCAGGTTGCTATTCCCTTAACTGATGTCAGAGCAAAGAGAGGCTTGACTTGGTCTGCAAACACCCCCACAATTTAAATAGAAGAATTCAGGACTTCAGCACACTTTTTGGTTATGCTTCTTTCCCTTCCATTAGCACTTGATATATTATTGATTAATTTCCATTATAATATCTTTAATAATAGCACCGGTCATGTGATTCATCAATTTGATATCTTTTTAGAAAACTGTGCTTGAAAAGTACATGCACCATCCTTTTGACTTGGGTAGGGGATTTTAATATTCCACCTTGTGAGTATAGCGGTCAACATGTGTATACCTTCATAGACCAGAATAACAATGATGTAACTCATTTTAAACATATGGCCTATAGCTTGATATTAAAATACAATCTAGTTATAACAAAGGAAATAATTTAAAGAGAGGGAAATCAAATTTCTACATTTTATAGGTACTCCAAAGGGAGTACAACTGATTTTGTTTTGGTTTCAAGTGATCTTTCCTTTTTGCTTACTGAGTTTAAAATTATTAGCAAATAAATTAGTGTACATAATCCCCTTGTTGCTTCTTGGAAAGTAAAAGTGAAGACTATTGGATCGGCAAGAAAGGTTTGTGCGATTGGCTATATTCTGAATGAGGACCTAAGGATAAAATGGGATAAGATTGACCCAGATGAGTTTATTAAAAAAGTAATCACTGAAAATGGGGAGGCTTTCTTTTCTTGTTTATCTCTTGAGTTAGATCCACACTGTATACAAGAAGGGTTTAACCACTTTGCTGCCAGGCCTTTTCCCCCTCCTGTGCCAGGCCTTTTTTTGCCTATTTGGGGCAGTTCGCGCTTAGGCCCGCATAACTTTTTGTCCACATAAGCTAACCAAGCCAAATTTGCGTCCTTTTTTTCCAACATCGTAGGGATTCTGGAGGTAACCAGACTTTGTGGGTTCCCCTGAAAGAGGCCAAGAAATTGGCCAAAATACAGGGAACATTTTGTTTTTTTCAAAAAAAATTGAAAAAGTGGCTGCAGAAGAAGGCTTGTGGTTTTCCCCCTGAAAATGGCATCAACAAAGGGTTTGCGGTGCTAAACTCAGCAGCTTCCCAGCTTTCAGGAACAGGCATACTTGAATCAGAAAACCCAATTTTTCAACACAATTTTGGCATTTTTCTGGGACATACCCCATTTTTGCAATTGTTTGTGCTTTCAGCCTCCTTCCAGTCAGTGACAGAAATGGGCATGAAACCAATGCTGGATCCCAGAAACCTAAACATTTCTGAAACCTAGACAAAATTCTGAATTCAGCAAGGGGTCATTTGTGTAGATCCTACAAGGGTTTCCTACAGAAAATAACAACTGAAAAAGAAACATATTGAAATTTAGGTGAAAAAAACATAAATGTTTCTCTACGTTTTACTCTGTAACTTTTCCCTGCAATGTCAGATTATCGAAACAATATACCGTTACGTCTGCTGGACTCCTTTGGTTGCAGGGATATATAGGGCTTGTAGGTTCATCAAGAACCCGAGGAACCCAGAGCCAATAAATGAGCTGCACCCTGACGTGCGTTTTCATTCTATACCGGGTATACAGCAATTCATTTGCTGAAATATAAAGAGTAAAAAATTGCTATCAAGAAAACCTTTGTATTTCCAAAAAGGGCACAAGATAAGGTGTTGAGGAGCAGTGGTTATTTGCACATCTCTGAATTCCGGGGTGACCATACTAGCATGTGAATTACAGGGCTTTTCTCAAATAGATGTCTTTTTTACACACTCTCCTATATTTGGAAGGAATAAATGTAGAGAAAGACAAGGGGCAATAACACTTGTTTTGCTAATCTATGTTCCCCCAAGTCTCCCGATAAAAATGATACCTCACTTGTGTGGGTAGGCCTAGCGCCCGCGACAGGAAACGCCCCAAAGCGCAACGTGGACACATCCAAATTTTTGGAAGACAACAGAGGTGTTTTTTGCGAAGTGCCTACCTGTAGATTTTGGCCTCTAGCTCAGCCGGCACCTAGGGAAACCTACCAAACCTGTGCATTTCTGAAAACTAGAGACCTAGGGGAATCCAAGGAGGGGTGACTTGCGGGGCTCGGACCAGGTTCTGTTACCCAGAATCCTTTGCAAACCTCAAAATTTGGCTAAAAAAACACATGTTCCTCACATTTCTGTGGCAGAAAGATCTGGAATCTGAGAGGAGCCACAAATTTCCTTTCACCCAGCGTTCCCCCAAGTCTCCCGATAAAAATGATACCTCACTTGTGTGGGTAGGCCTAGCGCCCGCAACAGGAAACGCCCCAAAGCGCAACGTGGACACATCCAAATTTTTGGAAGACAACAGAGGTGATTTTTGCGAAGTGCCTACCTGTAGATTTTGGCCTCTAGCTCAGCCGGCACCTAGGGAAACCTACCAAACCTGTGCATTTCTGAAAACTAAAGACCTAGGGGAATCCAAGGAGGGGTGACTTGCGGGGCTCGGACCAGGTTCTGTTACCCAGAATCCTTTGCAAACCTCAAAATTTGGCTAAAAAAACACATGTTCCTCACATTTCTGTGTCTAAAAGTTCTGGAATCTGAGAGGAGCCACAAATTTCCTTCCACCCAGCGTTGCCCCAAGTCTCCCGATAAAAATGATACCTCACTTGTGTGGGTAGGCCTAGTGCCGGCGACAGGAAACACCCCAAAGCGCAACGTGGACACATCCTAAATTTTGGAAAAAAACAGAGGTGTTTTTTGCGAAGTGCCTACCTGTAGATTTTGGCCTCTAGCTCAGCCGGCACCTAGGGAAACCTACCAAACCTGTGCATTTCTGAAAACTAGAGACCTAGGGAAATCCAAGGAGGGGTGACTTGCGGGGCTCGGACCAGGTTCTGTTACCCAGAATCCTTTGCAAACCTCAAAATTTGGCTAAAAAAACACATGTTCCTCACATTTCTGTGGCAGAAAGTTCTGGAATCTGAGAGGAGCTACAAATTTCCATCCACCCAGCGTTCCCCCAAGTCTCCCGATAAAAATGATACCTCACTTGCGTGGGTAGGCCTAGCGCCGGCGACAGGAAACAACCCAAAACGCAACGTGGACACATCCTAAATTTTGGAAAAAAACAGAGGTGTTTTTTTGCGAAGTGCCTACCTGTAGATTTTGGCCTCTAGCTCAGCCGGCACCTAGGGAAACCTACCAAACCTGTGCATTTCTGAAAACTAGAGACCTAGGGGAATCCAAGGAGGGGTGACTTGCGGGGCTCGGACCAGGTTCTGTTACCCAGAATCCTTTGCAAACCTCAAAATGTGGCTAAAAAAACACATGTTCCTCACATTTCTGTGGCAGAAAGTTCTGGAATCTGAGAGGAGCTACAAATTTCCTTCCACCCAGCGTTCCCCCAAGTCTCCCGATAAAAATGATACCTCACTTGCGTTTGTAGGCCTAGCGCCGGCGACAGGAAACACCCCAAAGCGCAACGTGGACACATCCTAAATTTTGGAAAAAAACAGAGGTGTTTTTTGCGAAGTGCCTACCTGTAGATTTTGGCCTCTAGCTCAGCCGGCACCTAGGGAAACCTACCAAACCTGTGCATTTCTGAAAACTAGAGACCTGGGGGAATCCAAGGAGGGGTGACTTGCGGGGCTCGGACCAGGTTCTGTTACCCAGAATCCTTTGCAAACCTCAAAATTTGGCTAAAAAAACACATGTTCCTCACATTTCTGTGTCAGAAAGTTCTGGAATCTGAGAGGAGCTACAAATTTCCTTCCACCCAGCGTTCCCCAAAGTCTCCCGATAAAAATGATACCTCACTTGTTTGGGTAGGCCTAGTGCCGGCGACGGGAAACACCCCAAAGCGCAACGTGGACACATCCTAAATTTTGGAAAAAAACAGAGGTGTTTTTTGCGAAGTGCCTACCTGTAGAGTTTGGCCTCTAGCTCAGCCGGCACCTAGGGAAACCTACCAAACCTGGGCATTTCTGAAAACTAAAGTCCTAGGGGAATCCAAAGAGGGGTGACTTGCGGGGCTCGGACCAGGTTCTGTTACCCAGAATCCTTTGCAAACCTCAAAATTTGGCTAAAAAAACACATGTTCCTCACATTTCTGTGTCTAAAAGTTCTGGAATCTGAGAGGAGCCACAAATTTCCTTCCACCCAGCGTTGCCCCAAGTCTCCCGATAAAAATGATACCTCACTTGTGTGGGTAGGCCTAGTGCCGGCGACAGGAAACACCCCAAAGCGCAACGTGGACACATCCTAAATTTTGGAAAAAAACAGAGGTGTTTTTTGCGAAGTGCCTACCTGTAGATTTTGGCCTCTAGCTCAGCCGGCACCTAGGGAAACCTACCAAACCTGTGCATTTCTGAAAACTAGAGACCTAGGGAAATCCAAGGAGGGGTGACTTGCGGGGCTCGGACCAGGTTCTGTTACCCAGAATCCTTTGCAAACCTCAAAATTTGGCTAAAAAAACACATGTTCCTCACATTTCTGTGGCAGAAAGTTCTGGAATCTGAGAGGAGCTACAAATTTCCATCCACCCAGCGTTCCCCCAAGTCTCCCGATAAAAATGATACCTCACTTGCGTGGGTAGGCCTAGCGCCGGCGACAGGAAACAACCCAAAGCGCAACGTGGACACATCCTAAATTTTGGAAAAAAACAGAGGTGTTTTTTTGCGAAGTGCCTACCTGTAGATTTTGGCCTCTAGCTCAGCCGGCACCTAGGGAAACCTACCAAAGCTGTGCATTTCTGAAAACTAGAGACCTAGGGGAATCCAAGGAGGGGTGACTTGCGGGGCTCGGACCAGGTTCTGTTACCCAGAATCCTTTGCAAACCTCAAAATGTGGCTAAAAAAACACATGTTCCTCACATTTCTGTGGCAGAAAGTTCTGGAATCTGAGAGGAGCTACAAATTTCCTTCCACCCAGCGTTCCCCAAAGTCTCCCGATAAAAATGATACCTCACTTGCGTGGGTAGGCCTAGCGCCGGCGACAGGAAACACCCCAAAGCGCAACGTGGACACATCCTAAATTTTGGAAAAAAACAGAGGTGTTTTTTGCGAAGTGCCTACCTGTAGATTTTGGCCTCTAGCTCAGCCGGCACCTAGGGAAACCTACCAAACCTGTGCATTTCTGAAAACTAGAGACCTAGGGGAATCCAAGGAGGGGTGACTTGCGGGGCTCGGACCAGGTTCTGTTACCCAGAATCCTTTGCAAACCTCAAAATTTGACTAAAAAAACACATGTTCCTCACATTTCTGTGGCAGAAAGTTCTGGAATCTGAGAGGATCTACAAATTTCCTTCCACCCAGCGTTCCCCCAAGTCTCCCAATAAAAATGATACCTCACTTGCGTGGGTAGGCCTAGCGCCGGCGACAGGAAACACCCCAAAGCGCAACGTGGACACATCCTAAATTTTGGAAAAAAACAGAGGTGTTTTTTGCAAAGTGCCTACCTGTAGATTTTGGCCTCTAGCTCAGCCGGCACCTAGGGAAACCTACCAAACCTGTGCATTTCTGAAAACTAGAGACCTAGGGGAATCCAAGGAGGGGTGACTTGCGGGGCTCGGACCAGGTTCTGTTACCCAGAATCCTTTGCAAACCTCAAAATTTGGCTAAAAAAACACATGTTCCTCACATTTCTGTGTCAGAAAGTTCTGGAATCTGAGAGGAGCTACAAATTTCCTTCCACCCAGCGTTCCCCCAAGTCTCCCGATAAAAATGATACCTCACTTGTTTGGGTAGGCCTAGTGCCGGCGACGGGAAACACCCCAAAGCGCAACGTGGACACATCCTAAATTTTGGAAAAAAACAGAGGTGTTTTTTGCGAAGTGCCTACCTGTAGAGTTTGGCCTCTAGCTCAGCCGGCACCTAGGGAAACCTACCAAACCTGTGCATTTCTGAAAACTAGAGACCTAGGGGAATCCAAGGAGGGGTGACTTGCGGGGCTCGGACCAGGTTCTGTTACCCAGAATCCTTTGCAAACCTCAAAATTTGGCTACAAAAACACATGTTCCTCATATTTCGGTGACAGAAAGTTCTGGAATCTAAGAGGAGCCACAAACTTCCACCCAGCGTTCCCCCAAGTCTCCCGATAAAAATAATACCTCACTTGTGTGGGTAGGCCTAGCGCCCGCGACAGGAAATGGCCCAAAACACAACCTGGACACATCACATTTTTTCATAGAAAACAGGGCCTACCTGTGGATTTTGGCCTCTAGCTCAGCCGGCACCTGGGGAAACCTAGCAAACCAGCACATTTATGAAAACTAGAAACCCAGGGGAATCCAAGATGGGGTGAATTGTGGGGCTCTGACCAGGTTCTGTTACCCAGAATCCTTTGCAAACCTCAAAATTTGGCTAAAAAAACATGTTTTCCTCACATTTCAGTGACAGAAAGTTCTAGAATCTGAGAGGAGCCACAAATTTCCTTCCACCTAGCGTTCCCCCAAGTCTCCCGATAAAAATGATACCTCACTGGTGTGGGTAGGCCTAGCGCCTGCGACAGGAAATGGCCCAAAACACAACGTGGACACATCACATTTCTTCATAGAAAACAGTGCCTACCTGTGGATTTTGGCCTCTAGCTCAGCCGGGCCCAGGGGAGGCAGAAATGGCCTAAAATAAATTTGGCCCCCAACCCCCCTGCCCCCCCGGGAGCGACTCTTGCCTATGGGGTCGCCCCCCCTTGCGTGACATTGGTGCCAAAAAAAAAATCCCCGGTGCCTAGTGGTTTCTGCCCCCCTTGGGGCAGATTGACCTACAATCGGCCAATCTGCCCCCAAGGGGGGCAGAAATGGTCTAAATACAATTTGCCCCCCAGGGGAGCGACCCTTGCCTAATGGGTCGCTCCCCATCTCTACAAAAACAAACAAACAAACAAAAAAAAACCACAAAAAAAACAATTTGCCCTGGTGCCTAGAGGTTTCTGCCCCCCCTGGGGCAGATCGGCCCAGGGGGGGCAGAAATGGCCTAAAATAAATTTGCCCCCCCAACCCCCCCGGGGAGCGACCCTTGCCTGCAAGGTCGCTCCCCTTGCGTGACGGCGCAAAAAAAAGATCCCTGGTGCCTAGTGGTTTCTGCCCCCCTTGGGGGCAGATTGACCTACAATCGGCCAATCTGCCTCCAAGGGGGGCAGAAATGGTCTAAATACAATTTGCCCCCCAGGGGAGCGACCCTTGCCTAATGCGTCGCTCCCCATCTCTAAAAAAACAAACAAACAAAAAAAAAACCCACACAAAAAAAAAATTGCCCTGGCGCCTAAAGGTTTCTGCCCCCCCCCGGGGGCAGATCGGCCTAATACCAATAGGCCGATCTGCCCCCAGGGGGGCAGAAATGGCCTAAAATAAATTGGCCCCCCAACCCTCCCCGGGGAGCGACCCTTGCCTGCAAGGTCGCTCCCCTTGCGTGACTGCGCAAAAAAAAGATCCCTGGTGCCTAGTGGTTTCTGCCCCCCTTGGGGGCAGATTGACCTACAATCGGCCAATCTGCCCCCAAGGGGGCCAGAAATGGTTTAAATACAATTTGCCCCCCAGGGGAGCGACCCTTGCCTAATGCGTCGCTCCCCATCTCTAAAAAAACAAACAAACAAAAAAAAAAACACAAAAAAACTATTTGCCCAGGCGCCTAGAGGTTTCTGCTCCCCCTGTGGGCAGATCGGCCTAATACTAATAGGCCGATCTGCCCCCAGGGGGGGCAGAAATGGCTTAAAATAAATTTGCCCCCCTCACCCCCCCCCCCGGGGAGCGACCCTTGCCTACAAGGTCGCTCCCCTTGCGTGACGACGCAAAAAAAAGATCCCTGGTGCCTAGTGGTTTCTGCCCCCCTTGGGGGCAGATTGACCTAAAATCGGCCGATCTGCCCCCAAAGCGGGCAGAAATGGCCTAAATACAATTTGCCCCTCCAGGGGAGCGACCCTTGCCTAAGGGGACGCTCCCCATCTGTAAAACACAAGAACAACAAAAATCCCTGGTGCCTAGTGGTTTCTGCCCCCGTGGGGGCAGATCGGCCTAATCAAAATAGGCTGATCTGCCCCCATGGGGGGCAGAAATGGCCTAAAATAAATTTGCCCCACAAGGGAACGACCCTTGCCTAAGGGGTCGCTCCCCTTACGTGAAAAACAAACAAACAAAAAAAACTCCCTGGTGTCTAGTGGTTTCTGCCCCCCTTGGGGGCAGATTGGCCTCATAAAAATAAGCCAATCTGCCCCCAAAGGGGGCAGAAATGGCCTAAATATAATTTCCCCCTATGGGAGCGACCCTTGCCTAAGGGGTCGCATCCCACACCTAAAAAACAAAAGAAAACAAATAAAAAAACAAACAAACAAAAAAAAAGTATCCCTGGTGTCTAGAGGTTTCTGCCCCCACTGGGGGCAGATCGGCCTAATAATAGGCCGATCTGCCCCCAGGGGGGGCAGAAAAGGCCTGAAAAAAAAAAGACCCCCTGGGAGCGACCCTTGCCCAAGGGGTCGCTCCCTTCTGTCAATTTCATAGAAAAAAAAAAAATCCCTGGTGTCTAGTGGGGTTTCAAAAGCCGGATTGCAAGCAATCCGGCTTTTGAAACCCTCGGAGAGACTTAAAAGGGAAGGAAATACATTTCCTTCCCTTTGAAGCCCCTCCGGGCCTCCCCCACGTGATCGAAAGAGAAATGCTGAGCATTTCTCTTTCGATCGCGCTGGAAGCTCTGCTTCCAGCGCGATGGGGGAGGTTGTGTGATTGTCAGCGCGCGCTCGCGTGCTGACGTCACAGGGGGGGTGAGGGGGGTCGGGGGTTGAAGGGGAAGGGATTCCCCTGTCAGCCCTGACCTAGGGGGGTGGGGGGGCGGCCCTCGGGAGGAGCGCTAGCGCTTCTCCCGAGGGCAGCATTCAGGACGTAATGGTTACGTCCATGGCGCCACACGGGCGCTGCCATGGACGTAACCATTACGTCCGTGGCGGGGAAGGGGTTAAAACATTATGCTTGTCAGCCTCAGCTTTGTTAACTTCTGATCTAGTGCTGTCTGAATTTCAGCCATGTAGATGGTTTACTGCAGCAGAACGCATGCTTTTTGCAGAAAAATACGTTGGAGGCATGCAAGGCAGAGATAAGATGCAAGGTATGTGATGATTTAGATGAGGCAAGGAGGTTAAGAGACAATACAAGAGTCTACAAAGTAGAAACTGCTCGTTTTTTTCAGATCACACATCCCCTAAGGTTGAAGGCCTCATTTAGAAGGAGCTTGTGCCGCCATTGCACCATTTCTTTAAGCAACGGCGGTGCAGTCAGTGCTTCACACTACTCAATATCTACAAACTGACTGATTGGGCCCAATGCATCAGTTTGTAAAGGCCTGCATCACATTATACCTGTGCCAGGTATAACATATGCACAGTGGACATGCTCACATTAAAAGTCATGCAGAACTGACACAGTGAAATTTACAATGTTTCACTGCATCACTCTGGGACTTGACTGCATCAAAAATTCTTATGTCTGCTCAGACCAGGCATAAGGATTGACACAGGGATTCTAACAAAAGACTCTCCTCTGTGTTCTGTTGCATTGCTCAAGTTGTGTCAGTTTTACGATGCAACTCCAGCAATGCATCACTTTAGTGCCAAAAGATGCTTCACAATTTCTGACTCATCCGTGAAAACTTGTGCCATGGAGCTCTGTATTGTAAAAACTGTGTATCCATGGCATTGATAGGCCATTTGTGGCAGGAGCAAGAAATCTGACACATTGGTGCTGATGCATCAGATTCTTGTAAATGAGGACCTGAGTCTTTAATCCTTGCAGAATCCTGGGTGAACCATTGCCCTGACGTTTTCCAATCAGAACACATAGAGCCCAGAATTGCAAGCTCTATGTAATTCAACTAGGGTTCAGGAAGTGGCATGAGCAATTCAAAGAAGCATTTCATGGTGCATTTCATGGTGTCCAAGTTGATATTTTAAAGCATACTCTTTCTGTGCTCCACTTGACATTTATGAACCTATCTAGTGCCTTCATTCTGGTCTAAACTCTGAGCATTAATAGAAAAGATGGCGAAGGAAAAAGAATTGCTCATCCTGATAAGAAGCATGCACTGGGGAACACCTGCTAAGGTCTGCTAAGGGCTCTCAGGTGAATCTACCCCTTAATGAGATCTAATAGCGGCGTACAACAGGGGTGTATTTTGGCCCCATTCCTTTTTTTACTTTGTATGAATTAGGTTAGTAGTTATTTATTACAGAAGGAAAATGATATACCTAGAATTGAGAACAGTCCAATCCCCATTTTATTATATAGAGATGATACAGTCCTATTTGCCGGAACCGCTAATGGCCTGCAACGTTTGTTAGATTCCTTTATATCCTTTGTGGAGGACATGGACTTAAAGGTTAACTTCTCTAAATCATTTGTTATGACAAGTGGGCATTCTAACACAAAGTCTAAGTCCTATTGATTGTCGGAGTGCCCAGGTAGAAAGGACTAAGGCTGTTATTTATATAGGAATCTTATTTAATTTGTCACTTAATTGGGCCCCTCTGTTAACCTTGAGACAACAGTATTTTAGTAGAGCAATTGAGGCAGTTTTCAAGTTTGCACACAGGTTATGCTTTAGGCTAGAACAGGAATTATTAGAAATCTATAGCAGCAAAAGTATTCTTGGAGGGTCCTATGGAGCAGGTGTGTGGCGATATAGTAATCCGGGCACACTCCAACGTACCAAAAATGGTTTTATCTGTAGATTATTGTACTAGTTATATACCATTACATGTAATAATACATTGTATTATTGTGCTAGTTATTCGATAGGTCCCAATCAGTATAGGTACAATAAATGTAAGTTCCACTTTAGTATTTTATGATTGAATGTATGAATATTGCTTGCACTTTATATACAGTTAAGTAGTACTATTGCATGGAAGGACTGTTTCTTATAATGTTATAGATGGGTTCAACATGTTCTTTTTAATGTTATTATGAATCATTTATGAATAATGTATATGTGACTGTGTTGCCTATTTGGCACATGATCACAGAAGAAATAAATAAACTGTCAAACTGTAGATTAATGTTGGTATCCAAGAGCACAACAACCTTCATTATTACTATTATTTATATTCGTCCCCACAAATTCTCTTCTTAGTCCCTATCTTACACCAAGCCAACATTAGACACTGTAAGGCTCGGATGAAGTTTTTTTCAGCAAAGAGAAATGCCAGTCACTTTTAATGCAATCCTACGTTTTATTAGAAGTGCCCTCAAAATCAGGAAACGTTATGAAGTGAGATGTGTTCTTATAGGATGTTTGTATAGGATGATTGAATATCTGTCTCTTTTAAGCACTAAGGGCCTCATTACAGCCCTGGCGGCCGGCGGTACAGAGGCGGAAACACCGCCAACAGGCTGGCGGTGTACCGGCAATGTATTATGACCGTGGCACATTAGCCACGGCCATACCGCCGGCCCCTCCAACTGACCGCCAGGCTTCCGCCAGGATTATGAGTCCCCAACCGCCAGCCTGTCCATGGTGGTAAACACCGACATGGAAAGGCTGGCATAAGGGGGTCTCGGGGTGCCCCTGGGGGCCCCTGAACTGCCCATGCATTTGGCATGGGCAGTGCAGGGGCCCCCATGCACAGCCCCATTGCGCATTTCACTGCCCAAATTTCTGCACCCGCTGCACATCAACATTGCCGCTGGCTCTATTATGAGCCAGTGGCAATGTTGATGTGACTTTTCCGCTGGGCCAGCGGAAGTCATAATAGGGAGCCACAAATACGGTATAGTGGCGCCCGCAGCTTTGGCGGTCTTTTTGTAAGACTGCTGAAGTTGTAATGAGGGCCTAAGTTAATTTAAGTATTTTTGATCCTTTAACAGTTTCATGCGAAATTATGAGGGAATGTGATTTTGTATTATGTTTTAAACTTTATGGCTTTAGGAGCCGAATAAAGATTGTTGATTGGTTGACTATTGACTGACTACAATATATACTCAGAGTCAACCAAAGCAATGCAACAGTGCAGGGATGCCCTTAAATTTGCAAAGAAAAATTACATAGTGTCAAAGTGACCCAAATATGGGATTCAATAGAATCACCCCATATGAAAATTCGGTTCAAGAATCAGGTCACTATTTTTTGCAGAGCACATTAGCTATCTTACAAAACAAGCAATACAAAATCTGTAATGATGTGCAGCATGGCTAAAGTAAAAAAAAAAAACTTTTGCTCAGCTGCTAGTGTGGGAGGAATGACGCACCATGAGGGGTGTGGATGGCAAACAGTGAAGCAACGTGGAGTGGTGGGACATTGGAAGCAACACTGAAGAGGGCAGGGGTAATATCGAAGCAACAACGGGGAGGGTGGGGGCAAACACTGAAGTAACACATGGTAAGGTGCGAGGAGGCTGAAGCAACAGAGGGGGGATACAATGGGGAGAAGCATAAGGGCCAAAGCAAGAGGGAGGAGAGTAGGGAGAAGCAATAAGACAACAGTGAGCAACTTGGTATGCGGGGGAGAGAAGTAAACAAGGGAGACAGTTTAAAAACACAGAAAATGTAGTGATTGAAAAGCAAGCAGTGGAAGCAGTGATGCTAAGCCGTCAATGGGACTGTAATGTGCCATGGTAGGGATAAGCGCAATATTGACAAGTTGGGACACAAGTGTGAAATAGGCAAATGAGAGTGACAAGGAAAGCCAACCAATTCGAAGAAATTGGCAGGCTCCAATGCACTCTATGTTCTTGGTCAGCCACAATATGTCTATCAACATACAGCACATGCTCTGTCTAGTAGGCTTGACCTAACAACTGACAAAAAAGAACAAAGGGTCTGATTTAACTATACACAAGAGCATCACTACAAGAACATCCTAGTGTGTAAGCTGAGTAAAGGTCGTTCTACTTAGGTACTTAGATGAAACAATCAACAACAGCAATCCTTTGTCTATAAAAGTACGAAACAACTTAAATAATTAGACAACTGATACAAAGAAACATAATTGAGGTACTTCATAAAATACTACAAATTTGGGTTACTACCTCAAAAAATATGAAATGAGTAAAGCTAATGCAGCAACTGAATTGGATCACTTTGTATATAATATCCTTGTAGCCAATTTACATGGCATATGTTTTAATTCAAATTAACTGTTTTATGTTCCTTGCTGGCTGCATCCGAGGATTACTGCTGCTAAGCTAGGCCTCCCCCACAGTCTTCATGACAGAGTTCATATAGCATTACAAATGTAGACATTATCAAGAGGAGAACTGTTTTCAAATTATTTATTCTTTTGAGCTATGCTTGAAAATGTAGTCATGAAATATCAACAATATGTTATCAATCACTGTTGAACACAGTTTATACATTACTGCCATCTATGTGATAATAACATCTCCAGCAGGTTTTATGGCGCAGACTGAATCAAGCGTGGCTGTTATACAACTCAAAAGGTTGAACCATTTAATCAGATAAAAGAAATGGGTTACAGCCAATTACTGACTCACAGCCATTACTGCTTACTGCAGCATGCTTGCACTATCCAAAGATGTGATGTCTTGAATCCTGCATCGAAGCCACCACAGTTCAGGTGAAATAACATGGACGTCTTTAGGCTGCCTTCTTGCAAAAGACATAGGGAGTCATTCCGACCCTGGCGGTCATAGACCGCCAGGGCCGGGGACCGCGGATGCACTGCCAACAGGCTGGCGGTGCATCCAGGCCAATTCTGCCCGCGGCGGTAAAGCCGCGGTCAGAAAAGGGAAACCGGCGGTTTCCCGCTGGTTTTCCCCTGGCCTGAAGAATCCTCCATGGCGGCGCTGCAGGCAGCGCCGGCATGGGGATTCCGACCCCCTTCCCGCCAGCCTGGTTCTGGCGGTTTTGACCGCCAGAACCTGGCTGGCGGGAACGGGTGTCGTAGGGCCCCTGGGGGCCCCTGCAGTGCCCATGCCAATGGCATGGGCACTGCAGGGGCCCCCTAACAGGGCCCCACAAAGATTTTCAGTGTCTGCATAGCAGACACTGAAAATCGCGACGGGTGTAACTGCACCCGTCGCACCCTTTCCACTCCGCCGGCTCCATTCGGAGCCGGCATTCTCGTGGAAGGGGGTTTCCTGCTGGACGGGCGGGCGGCTTCTGGCGGTCGCCCGCCAGCCCAGCGGGAAACTCAGAATGACCGCTGCGGTCTTTTGACCGCGGTACGGTCTTCTGGCGGTTCCCGCTTGCCGGGCGGCTCCCGCCGCCCGCCAAGATTAGAATCACTCCCATATTGTCAGCTTACCAAAAATTAACAGTGGGCTTAAATCCAACCCATTGCTTACCATTGTTTGGCTTTAATGCCACTATCGTTTTCTTTACTCTTATTCTATTGCTTGCCTTCTCCATATCGTGTGTGTCTCTCCCTGGATCATAGCCTATTGTTTAGCATGAGAGCAGTGTCAGGATTGATGTGGAGCCTGTGCTAGTGTCCCAGTGATTGCTGAGACACCAGAACAGCAGAGGAGCTAGGCAGCAGGAGACAGCAGCTACGGCAAGGGTAAGTGTTTTTTTAAAATTATTTGCACCCCCATCCCCGTTGTCTCCCCGTTTCCCCCTTGACATTTGTGGCAGCGATGCTGCTCTGATTTGCGTGGACAGACTTTTGTTTACCAAGAGAAGCTCAACATGGGGAAATGTATGAGCCTTCAATATGTGATTTTTTTCTGCGGCGTGTGTGGTATGTATTCCCCAATCCGTAAGCCTTTACTGCTTATGGACCCACGATGCAGCCTCCATTGGGACTGCCAAGTGGGAATTACTACATATCCTAGAGTGAACAAATTGATATTTTTCCAAAGCACTTTTCTGCTGCTCATAGTGAGCACTTTCATCCAATAATTACTCAATCTCTCTCTCTTATCCATCCCTATAAACGTTTCACATTTTTGCTAGTTCCTCCATATTTGGTGACAGAATATTTGAAACAAAACTATCAGCCCGTTTCTATCTAGAACATGTTTTACTTGGACAGCAGTTCTCCATTTTTACCATAAATTAACTATTTTATTCATGAATTGCATTTCAATATTTTTTATTTTTGTTAGACTTGGCACCCTTGGTGTGGTATCCCCTAACTGTTTGCCTCTGTTTCCAGGTTGTTGATGTGTGCTGGACTTTGTTTTTGCTGTTTTTGATACTGTGGGCACTTTACCACTGTTATCTAGTGCTAAAGTGCTCCTATGTAAAATGTATGTGCAATTGGCTTTCCATGATTGGCATATTTGAATTACTAGAAAGTCCCTAGTACAGTGCACTAGAGGTGCTCAGGGTCTATAAATCAAATGCTACTAGTGGGCCTGCAGCACTGGTTGTGCCACCCACATTAGTAGCCCTGTAAACATGGCTCAGACCTGCCACTGCAGGGTCTGTGAGTGCAGTTTTAAACTGCCAATTTGCCTGGGCAAGCGTAGTCCCTTGCCAGGCCTAAACCTTCCCTTTTTATACATGTAAGGCACCTCTAAGGTAGGAGGCCCTAGTTAGCCCCTTGGCCAGGGTGCAGTGTATGTTAAAGGTGGGACGTGTACTTATATGTTTTACATGTCCTGACAGTGAAATACTGCCAAATTCTGTTTTCACTGTTGCAAGCCCTATCTCTCTCAAAGGTTAGCATGGGGGCTGCCTTTAAATATTATTAAAGCACAGATTCCCTTTGAGAGTGGAGAGACATGTGGCGTTTGGGGTCTCTGAACCCACAATTTAAAAACACATCTTTTAGTGAAGTTGGTTTTGAGATTGTGTGTTTGAAAATACCACTTTTAGAAATGGGCATTTTCTTACTTAAGCCATTCTGTGACTCTGCTTGTTTGTGGATTCCCTGTCTGGGTTAGTTGGACAGTTGGGCTGTTTGCACCTCTCTCTAGACAGTGACACAAAGGGAGCTGGGGTGTAGCCTACATATCCTGATGGGCCATCTGGGCTGAGGGGTGGGGAGGAGTGGTCACCAACACACCTGAAAGGGCTGTACCTGCCCTCACACAATGCAGTCTCCAACCCCCTGGTGTGTGTCTGGGGCCTGGCCTGGGCAAGGCAGGATCTCACAAACAAGAGAGACTTTCTTTTAAAGTTTGCCTACTTCAAAGGCAGAAAGGGGTATAAGAAGAGCCCTCAAACCCCTGAAGATTAGATCACTTCTGGATTAAAGAGAAACCTCTGCTCAGGTGAAGAGCTGAAGAGCTGAGGAGACTGTGACTGTGCTTTTTTGGGCTATCCTGCAGTTGCTTCTGCCTCTGAAAAGGGGGAAAAGACTGGGCTTTGCTGTGTATTCCTGCTTGAACAAGAATCTCTAAGAGCTTGAACTGAGCTTGCTTCCTGTTGTTGAAGTCTCAGGGCCATCAAAGACTTCCCCTGCCAGCATCTGAACTCTCTGCTGAGACTCCTACCGTGCCAAGTGGTGCCCTATACAGTCCCTGGGCCCTTGAGAGGTAAAGCTGGCAACTAAGAAATGAAAATACAAATACAGACCGACATACGGGGACATTTTCGACGCCCCTTCCATGTAGCAGCTGATAAACCACACGCCGCCGGCTTCGTGGCTGAAATCAACACTCCACCTGCATTGCGGCTGGAAGATCGATGCAACGTGGATGGAGAAACGATGTGCAACACCCGCTAGCGGAGGCTAATAACGACGCATATCCCACGCTGCGCGGTTTTATGAAACCGTGCGATCGGGTTTTCAATGCAACATCGCTGGGCGCGGAAAAACAACGCAAAGCCTGCTTGGGCCCGAGGTGCCCTTCAGATCGACGTATCGCTTTCTTACTGGAGAGAAGAAACAACGCACACTGACCCGACCGGAGGAGGAATGACACATGGCCCCGCTTGCGAGTGAGATATCGACACATCGTTGGCCTTTTCCGATGCACACTCACCCGTGCGGTGTTATTTTGACACTACCCAGGTACTTTGGGGCATATTTATACTCTGTTTGCGCCGGAATTGCGTCGTTTTTTTTGACGCAATTCCGACGCAAAACTAACTCCATATTTATACTTTGGCGTTAGATGCGTCTAGCGCCAAAGTCCATGGAGTTTGCGTCATTTTTTAGCATGGACACCTACTTTGCGTTAATGAGATGGAAGGTAGGCGTGCCCGTCTAAAAAATTGACTCCGCGGCATGTGCGCCGTATTTACACTCCCGGGCAAAATTCACACCCGGGAGTGGGCGGGTCAAAAAAAATGACGTACGGCCGCTTTTGCGCCGTTTTTTAGCACCTGGAAAATGCAGGCGTTAAGGGACCTGTGGGCTCTGAAGGAGCCCAGAGGTGCCCTCCCATGCCCCCAGGGACACCCCCTGTCACCCTTGCCCACCCCAGGAGGACACCCAAGGCTGGAGGGACCCATCCCAGGGACATTAAGGTAAGTTCAGGTAAGTTAATTTTTTTTTTTTTTTTTTGTGGCATAGGGGGGCCTGATTTGTGCCCCCCTACATGCCACTATGCCCAATGACCATGCCCAGGGGACAGAAGTCCCCTGGGCATGGCCATTGGGCAAGGGGGCATGACTCCTGTCTTTGCTAAGACAGGAGTCATTTCTATGGGGGTTGGGAGTCGGAAAAAAAACGCAATCGGGTTGAGGCGAAAAATTTGCCTCAACCTGACTTGCCCCATTTTTTGACGCCCAAGCCCCATATCATCCTACGCCGGCACTCCCTGGTGTACGTCATTTTTTTCCACGCACACCAGGCAGCGCTGGCGGCTAACGCCGGCTAACGCCGGCTAACGTCATTGATTAAATACGGCGCCCGCATGGTGCTTCAGAATGGCGTTAGCCGGCGCTAATTTTTTTGACGTAAAACTGCGTTAGCGCAGTTTTGCGTCAAAAAGTATAAATATGGCCCTTTGTGCGCTAACAACATTCTCACTGTTTTCTAAAGGATTAAGACTCTTATTATTTTAAAAATTCATATCGTGACTTGTATATGTTGGATTCTTGTGGTTTTGATCTTGTTTTGTTCAGATAAATATTCCCTATTTTTCTAAATCTGTGTTGTGTCATTTTGTAGGGTTTTCACTAAGTTACTGTGTGTGTTGGTACAAATACTTTCAAGATTGCTTCTGAGGTTAAGGCTGCCTGCTCATGCCAAGCTACCATAAGGGTGAATGGGGGTTAACTGAGGTTGATTCTCCTTTACCCTGACTAGAGTGAGGGTCCTTGCTTGGACAGGGGGTAACCTGACTGCCAACAAAGACCCATTTCTAACATTGGTGATCAGCGGTTGGGATTGGACTTGTATTTGTACTTGACATACAGTGATTAAGTGTACACTACTGTTTTCAGTGCAGACCATTACGTGACCTTACTACTTGTCTTTGTGATTTTAGATTTTTCTCTTTTTGGACTCTTTTCCAGACTTCCATATTTTTGGTGATCTTTGTTTGATTTTTGAACTCCATTTGTGACCTTGTTTTTCTGCCTTTGAAACATTGCACTTTTAACTCTTCATCATGTCTCAATCTGGAGATGCATCAACTGGAGCTGCTTTTGATATAGGGAAACGGAGAGCTATACAGTTACCCAGTTGAGGCAGTTCTGAAAAAACCTTGCTTGTCCAATTAAGGGCTCCACCTGGAAGGAGGAGCTGCAGAAGGCACTGAGGGCATGGGTAACAGCCAAGGAAGCTGAGGGGTACACAGAGGAGGAGGAGGATGAGGAGGCGCAATCCATTCACAATGGTATAGTGGGTGGGCATGTTATGTCCAGGGAGAGGGTCTCAGGGCAGGTAGCAGTGTGTCATCCAAGGATCTGACTCCTGAAGAGTTACAGGACAGACAGGCAGAGGGGGCTAACCGATTGGAATTGGAGAAGTTTAGGATGGAAGAAAGGAGGTTGGCCATAGAGGAGAAAACGTTACTGTTGGCTCATGAGCTCAGCTTGAGGGAGCTGGATCAGAGGAGCCAGTCCAGTAGGCATGGTGGCAGCAACAACACAGTGCAGCCTGAGAGGAGGGTGCACATTCCTAAGGACCTTGAGAAGAATTAGAAAAGGGAGGATAACACACTGTTGTGGTTCAAGAGGTATGAACCTGCTCTCCATTTGAATCTGGTCCCTGAAGCTCATTGGGGGGAGGTGGGGGTCTGTGGAATCACTTCAAGGTAGAGGGGAGGGATACTCTGACATCCTTAGGGGATCCCCAGAGGCTCACTTACCCTATCATGAAGGACACCCTGATCACAAGGTATGGTCTCACCCCTGACAAGTTTAGGTCCTGGAAGAAGAAGGAATCCCAAACATGGTTGGAATGTGTTGAATCTTTTTGCAGGTCACTGGATGGTTGGATGAAGGGCAGTAAGGTGACAACATATGAGTGGCTTTACAATTTGATTGCTTGGGAGCACTTGTACAGTTTATGTTTCACAGAACTGCGCCAGCACCTAATTGACAGCAAACTGACTGACCCCAAGAAGCTTGTGCAGGAAGCGGACCGTTGGGAGAGCACCAGGGTACAAAGGAGATATGGTGGAGAACACACCAAGGGTGGACAGGGTCCCTCTCAGAAGAAAGGGGAGGCAAGGGTAAACAGGGGGAGTTCTCTAAAGGGCCCCAACCTAGTTCCCAGGGTAAGGATTCCCAACCCCCCAGTGAAAAGAAGCCATGGTTCTCCAAAGGGAAACCTGTGGAAGGATGTCCCCCACGTAAGTGTTATGCATGTGACCAGCTGAGTCATGTGAGGGGGAACCCCTAATGCCCCAAGAGTACACCGGCACCCACTGGTACGCAGTCCCATGGTTTGGCTAGTGTAGCGCTTGGGAAGGAGTTGGTTTCAGGTGGGTGGGAGCCAGCTGAGATGACCCTTGTCTCACTAGGGGACAGTGAGATGGTCCAGAGAACCCTAGTGCCTGAGCACACTAAAAAGTACAGGCAGTGTGTGACCATCAATGGACAGAAAGTGGAGACTCTGAGAGGCACTGGAGGCAGTGTGACTACAGTGAGGAGTCACTTGGTTTCTGAAGAGCAGATAGATTCCTGTGTACTTCATCAAGTAATTGCAGTAGACAACTCAGAGTGCCTATGCAGAGTGATGCAGGTTTCCTTTGAATGGGGGAGGGGGTCTCAGGTTCCTTGAAAGTAGCTGTGAGTCCAACCATGCCTGTGGATTGTTTTCTTGGCAATGACCTGGAGGATTCCCCTTGGAAGGAGGTGGAACACAGGTCACACTTGGAGATGTTGGGTCTGCCTGGGTGGGTATGCACATCCACCAGGTCAATGGCAGCCCATCGGGGTGGTCAGGAGCCCCTGGAGTCTAAAACAGTGGCCCAGGGGACTGCCAAAAATAGGAAGGGCAAGGGGTGCAGGAAACCGGCCCCTGAAGTTCCCATGGTCCGGGAGGAGGCAGAGCCTGAGGGTGATGCCCCGGAGCCTACAGGGGAACAGGTGGCTGAGCTGGGGAGGTCCCTGAGCTGTCACAGTGGCAGCAGGAAGGGGGACCCACCAGGGAGGCATTCTATGAGGCACAGAGGACATGTCCTACTCTGGTGGGTTTGCGGCAGCATGCTGCAGACCAGGCAGCTGGCAAGGAGCCAGAATCTCACCTGATTTATTCGGAGGACAGCCTCCTGTATAGTGAGCCTAAGGTTTCTGAGCCTGAGTCAGCCTGTGCTAGTGGTACCCTAGTGCTTCAGAGCCTTCCTACAGGGCCTGGCTCATGATGTGCCTTTAGCTGGACATTTGGGGTAGAACAAGACCTTTGTACAGCTTGTCACACACTTTTACTGGCCCCTAATGCACAGGCGCTCAGATGCTCATTGGAGGTCTTGCCAGACTTGTCAGGCAAGTGGCAAGACTGGGGGGGGGAAATGTAAGGCTTCCTTCCAACCTTTTCCAGTTGTTAGTACCCCCTTTGAGAGGGTTGGTGTTAACATTGTGGGGCCTCTGGATCCCAAGACAGCCATGGGCAACAGGTTCATCCCGGTCTTAGTGGACCACGCCACCTGGTACCCAGAAGCCATTCTGCTGAGGTCAATCACTTCCCCTGTGGTGGGTTGTGCATTGATGGGAGTTTTTACCCGCATGGTGTTCCCCAAGGAAGTGGTATCAGATAGGGGTACCAACTTCAAATCTACTTATAGAACGTCTCTGTGGCAGGAGTGTGGGGTAAGGTATAAGTTTGCCACTCCTTACCATCCCCAAAGTAATCATCTGGTTGAAAGGCTCAACCGCACCTTAAAAGGCATGATCATGGGCCTGTCAGTGCCCTTGAGGCAGAAGTGCGATGTCATCTTGGCATGCTTTCTGTTCACCTACAGGGAGGTGAGTCAAAAAGGGCTTGAATTTAGTCCTTTTGAGTTACTGTATGGCCACCCTGTTAGGGGACCCTTGAGTCTGGTGAAGGAGGGCTTAGAGAAAGCCCCCAGTAAACCTCACCAGGATGTACTCAGTTATATGCTGGCTTTCAGAAACCAGACAGCTCGCTTCAGAAATCTCGCCCAAGAGAATCTGGAAGCAAGCCAGGAAGCTATGAAGCGCTGGTACAACCAGAATGCCACTCTGGTTATCTACCAACCTGGGCAAAACGTGTGGGTAAAGGTGCCAGTGGAGCCTAGGGTGCTCAAGGACAAGTGGACTGGGCCATTTGGGGTAGTGGAGCTCAAGAGTGAAGTCACCTACCTGGTGAACATGCGCACTCCCAAGAACCCCTTGAGGTCCTACATGTGAACCGCCTCAAGCCACACTTTGAGCAGACTGAATTGTCTATGCTCTTAGCACCAAATGATGGGGTGGAGGAAGAGAGCGAGCCTCTTCATGACCTCCTGTCTACTGGAGAAAAGGATGGGTCTGTGGAGCGAGTGAACCTCTCCCCCTCCCTGACCTCAGAATAACAGAGGGACTGTCGCCATGTGCTGGATCAGATTGCCTCTCTGTTTTCCTTGATCCCAGGGGTCACGCACTTGTATACACATGATGTGGACATTGGGGACAGTCCACTCATTAAACAGAAGGTTTACAGAGTGACTGATAAGGTAAGGGCTAGCATCAAAGATGAGGTGTCTAAGATGTTATCCCTAGGGGTCATTGAGTTTTCTAGCAGTTCTTGGGCCAGCCCTGTGGTCTTGGTCCCAAAGGCTGCTGCGCTGGTGCCACCCCAGAACTCCAGTTCTGTGTGGACTACCGGGTTCTCAATGCAGTCACTAAGACTGATGCACACTCCATCCCCTGAGCTCATGAGCTCATAGATCAGTTGGGAGCTGCCAAATGCATCAACATGTTTGATTCGATGTCTGGGTATAGGCAGATTGCCCTAACTGAGGCGGCCAAGGAGAGGTCAGCATTTTCTACCCTAGATGGACACTTTCATTTTAAAGTGATGCCATTTAGGATGAAGAATGCCCCGCCACATTCCAGAGGTTGGTCAACCAGGTGTTGACTGAGCTGGATGACTTCAGTGCAACATACCTGGATGACATTGCAGTGTTCAGTTCCGCTTGGGAGGAACACTTGCAGCACCTCTGCAGAGTGTTGGGGGCCCTGCAAAAGGCAGGCCTCACTATCAAGGCAAGCAAGTGACAAATAGGGCAGGGTTCAGTGGTGTATTTGGAACATCAGGTGGGGAGTGGCCAGGTGGCACCCCTACAGCCGATAATTGAAGCTATTCTGACTTAGGAGCCTCCCAATACCCAGACTGAGGTGAGGGCCTTTTTAGGCCTCACAGGCTATTATAGGAGGTTTGTCAAGGGATATGGCACCATTGTTTCCCGCTTGAATGAGTTGACTTCCAAGAAGCATCCAAAGAAGGTGATCTGGACAGAGGCTTGCCAGACCGCTTTTGATGTTCTGAAGGCTGCCATGTGCACAACACCTGTGCTGACGGCACCGGACTATTCCAAGGAGTTTGTTGTGCAAACAGACACCTCAGAGCATGGTATAAAAGCAGAACTCTCACAGCTTAATGAAGAGGCCCTGGTACAGAACACACCAATGCAGACGGTCTGTCCAGAATCTTCTACCTTAGTGATGAGAACTCCCAAGAGGCTGGGTAGTTGCTCCCCACTTTCAGCTGGGGGGGACACATGTTAAACTTGACACCCTTGGCGTGGTCTCCCCTACCTTTTTGCCTCTGTTTCCCAGGTTGCAGTGTATGTTAAAGGTGGGACATGTACTTATGTGTTTTACATGTCCAGACAGTGAAATACTGCCAAATTTGGTTTTCACTGTTGCAAGGCCTATCTCTCTCAAAGGTTAACATGGGGGCTGCCTTTAAATGTTATTTAAGCGCAGATTCCCTTTGAGAGCCGATAGACATGTGTTCCAGGGCAAAAAATGACTCTAAGGCCTTTGTGCCTTATTTATACTCCTGTGCAAAAATAACGCACAGGAGGGTGAGGGCCTTAAAAATGCCTCTAAACCAGGTTAGACGTCTGGGTCAGGGCAAGCGTTAAGGGACCTGTGGGCTAATTTCCATGGTCTCCGACCATGGAAGCAGTCCACAGGTGCCCTTCCCTGCCCCCAGGGACACCTCCTGCCACCCTCGCCCACCCCTGGAGGACACCCATGGATGTGGGGACCCATCTACGGTAAGTAGAGGCAAGTATTTTTTTATTATTTTGTAAGCTGGCATGGGGGGGCCTAACTTGGGCCCCCCCACATGCCATTGCGCCCAATGGCCATGCCCAGGGGACAGAAGTCCCCTGGGCATAGTCATTCGGCAGAGGGGCATGACTCCTGTCTTTGCTAATACAGGAGTCATTCCCATGGGGTTTGTGCATCAAAAAATGACGCTAGTCAGGTTTGAGTCAATATTTTTGACTCTAACCTGACTTGCACCATTCTCTGATGCACAACCCCCATTCTCCCCTACGCCTCCGCTGCCAGGTTGGAGTCATTTATTTTGACGCTAACCAGGCCGCAGTGCTGGCTAGCGTCTTTCGATAAATAAGGCGCCTGGCTGACTCGTTGGAATAGCGTTAGACGGCGGTAAACTTTTTAACGCAAATCTGCGCTAGGACTGATTTGCGTCAAAAAGTAAAAATATGGGCCATAGTTCCATATATCACTGCAACACACAACTTCCTCCAGTTATGTATCATACAAATTCCTTCCATATGCACATCTTGCACACTTCTTCCTTTCATACAGACAAGCATGCTTGTGCCTGCAATATATCCATGCAGCACTAAGGAGCATATTTATACTCTGTTTGCACCGAATTAGTGTCATTTTCTTTTAACTCTTGAGAGAGCGTAGTTTAAATAATACATATATTAAAATGAAATGCTTATATCAATGCTCAACGATGCTGCATTGAAAACGATAATAATAGCGATTTTGCTTAAACGTGCATTTGAATTATGACCATAATGTGTTTGGCCACCAATGTATACGCAAACTAATAATGATGAGAACATTGTTCATGCTATGGTTAATCAAGTTTATATTAACGTTTACGATATTGCATTTATATTGAAAATCTTATAGGCCTTAAGTTAGCGTGAGCTGTGGGTTCTAGCTGCCTAGCTCTCATATTAAAAGCATTTTTTCCTGTTTACTAGTGGGCTGACTCGCAAGGAGCCATGACCCAGCAAAATGTACTTTTCTTCAATTTGGGAAGACAAATGTATCTTTATAAGTCCGTTCTCAACCGCCTATTTGGTGCCTTAGTTAAAGTTTTGAATACAAAGTTGAAACAAATGTAGATTAATGTAATGTACAAGGACATTTAAACCATGGACAATGGAACTGCTGACCTGAGAAGACGTGCCAAGATATGAAGTAACCCCCGGATGTGCCACCTCCGAAGACGTCAATTATGAAGACCAATCAAAATGTTATGAATAAATGTGGGGTGACAATTAGAATTACCTAATGCATAATTTGATAGGTTAAAGATAGTGGGGTATAGTAAATGTCCAATAGAATTTTGGGGGAATGTACTACGAAAAAGGGATAAAAACCCATGTCACAGAAGGGTCATTAGAACTAGGTAGGGAATGCTATTGATTTAATCCAGAAACTCTATCACTCTGTTTGGTGACTTTGAGACTTATTAAAACCATTCTCACCCATTGACTGCCCGATTCTACGCTTCTCCTCCTTAAGAGGGAAGTGTCCCTATGTCCCCTAGTTGGGTTTAGACTGATGGCATTTTGACTGATGTCCTGAAGACGAAGACTGATCCTGTGTGCTGACCTAATCTTTGGAGGGTAATTATGACAATGCAATTTGTAATTTGTCTGTTTGCTTTTCCTTTCTAGGTACCAACTGCTCATTTTGATAGAGACCTTAGCTAGATGTTTTCCAAATTGGTGTTCTAAATTGTTTTGCATGAAGCCCAACATGCTGATGCTAATCAGTGGTTAGGATAGGAGTTCACTTAAACTGACGCAAATAGACAAACGACTGACATTATGCTATGCTGAACTAACACGTATATGACATTTGCTGTATTCTGATCTATGTTTACGCTGTGTTATGTATTGATGTTTGTGATTCTTGCATTAATGAAATCTTATCACAGTTGCCATATCGTGACTATACTGTTATGCTTCTTGGTATTGAGATTAACTAATTTGCTCGTAGATTGTAACCAATAGGGAATAAAATATATAAAATTCTATTAAAGGTGTGGTTATTCATGGCTGAAAGGTCATGGTTGCGTCGATAATTTGATTAATGTCTTTAACCAAAGTAAAGTGCGTTGTGGTGATAAATATTGATGACATTATTGATATATTGCTTGACATATTGATCAGTTATCTCGTCCTGCGGTGTCTCTCCACTGGGTCACAAGATTCATTGGCCTAAAACGAGTCCTAATGTGTAATAAATTAACATAAAAGGACGCGTTAGCAGTTCTGGTAGCAGAGCGACGGTTTTGGCCCTTGGGGGCCCTAGGACAGAGAATCATTGTTTAATTTGTTTTTCTGTGATAATGCAAATTGGAGGTATGATGGGTTTCTAAGTTCACCATGACTTTCCCGGGATCTCAGAGCCTGCCTAAGTGAGTTGGGGATGTTCTCGGTGCCATAATGTGTATGGCTTAGGGTTTCTGCGCTTGCTTAGCTTACGCCTTTTTGTAGGTGATTGCGAAATTTGTGTGTATTTAGGTCGAGTAAATGTTGTTTTAGTAGGAGTGGGCGTACTCCGCAGTATGAGAGTAGGGAAGTCGGCGTACTTCATATGAGTGTGGCGCTTGGTGCTCAAAATTATCCACGTGGTTAGTTGTTTATGTACGGACCTGTCGTGGTCTAAGACTCCGGAGTATATTGACAAGTGTAGGAGACACTTGAGTTTATGTTGTAATCTGTGCGGTTTAATAGGTCAATCAGGCATGGTTGACAAGTCAAGTTTGAGTCGAAACGTATGTGTGAAACCTTCGATGGAGATTTGGCAAATTCTAAAGTGCACTAGGATGAGCCTTTGACAAGACGAGAGTAGAATTTGCGGGTCAAATTCTGCTTGCGTATGCGGGAGCTGATAAGGAGAAAGTAGCGGCTGAGGCTTTAAGTGAAATCTCTGTAAGGTTCTGAAGCAAATGTGTTACCCTTCCTGTAGTAAACCGGCAGATTTGTGTTGTCATTTAAGGTGCTCGCAATAATTTGCATTAGTTTGTGCGGATTCAGTGAGGAGCGGACGGCGAGCCACAAGACTTTGTCAGCTGCAGTGTGTGTGAGTGTGACGTCAGTGGTGCTGCGCTGAGATAGGTCAGTTGTCGAGAGGGGTCATGCACGGATTGGCTGCCATCCGCGAGAGGCAATAGGTTGAGAAAGGTTGGTGAAGAGGGTCCTGGGAACTAAGTCACTTCTGATTAAAATACAAATAAGAGAAAATTGCAAAATGAATTTTGTCAAGGCATTTAAGAGCGCTCTGAAAGGAGACGCATATATTGTAGCAACTGATGGGGAGCCTACACCACCCGAGGGTACTTCTGCTTATATAGTCATGGAGGAGAAAGGGGTCGCGCCATGCTTAGGGATGAAACAGTGGCGCAAATTGACAGAAAAGGAGGGATGTTTAGCATTCCCAGAACATGGGATGTTCAATACGAGGGTGCTAGAGAATTTGAGGTGGATGTTAAGCGTACAGAAACCACCTCCGAGGACAGCTCAGTATGAAGCTTTAGCGGTTTGGGATCTAATGGCTCTTAAACAAAGGCAAGAAAAGTTTCAGAGAAGACTGAGAAGGGCAGAAAAATCCTATGCCGAGGCTAGGTGGGATAACGAGAGTAAAATGTGGAGAAGGGGAATTGTTGACGGATTAAAACTGTTCCCAGCAATAGCACAGGGAGAAGAAACACAGGGAAAGAAAGCTTCCTGTAAAACAGATAAAGATGCGAACAATTCTAAAGAGAATAAAAGACCTTGGGAAGAGGATGATGATTCAGATGATGAGGAATTCATGGACAGATTATTACATGATCGCCCGCCACCCTATGCGGTGAGCGATAGCACTCCAAGCACTAGCATGGATCCTGGGAACCAGACGCAGGAGAAGGGAGTTGCTGATACGGTACAGACTAGTGATACGGCTTTGATACAGAATGGTGTCAGTATACCCACTGCACCAGACATGCTGATACAGTTGCAACCTCTACCGCAGAGACAGAGAATCTACCCAAACGTTCCAGTACTTGAGACTACTACAAATCTGATAGTGCCGCCAGACCCGATATATACAAAATACAAGTTAGTGCAAATTGAGTCATCTCCGAAATTGCTGTCCCAGCCACAGCCACAACTGATACCAGGGTACAACCCAGTAGCTGGTCCGCCATTAGTGCCTGTCCAGGGTACTTTGGAACAGACCTATGGAGTTACTGCTCCGAGGAGTCTGGGACCAGGACAGACACCTGCCGCTATATCATTGCCAATTACTGTTGGTCCACCAGTGCCATTGTATGCTCAAGGCAAGACTGACGTATGTGATCAGGGGGTAATGACCCAAGATGTGATAAGAGGAGGGTCTATAGGGACTCCCCAGATAATGGCCCCGGGAGAACAGGTAGTTGAAAAGCCGAGGTCTTTAATAGACCTTAGTCCAGTGGGAGCACCCATAGAAGCAATGCGTCAAGCAGGGCTAGGGGTTTTGACTCCACAGACGATGAGTACGAACGCTTCACAATCACCAATGACACATGCAGGGAACACCTCACTGTAGGGTTTTACAATGCAACAGCTAAACGAGTGGCTAGAAAAGACTTAAACTTCACAAAAGACTACAGTGACTACAGTCGAACCAGGAAAGGAGAGGCAAGATGAGTACCTAAATCTTGTAAGATTGGGGGCAGAAGCTGCTGAGTTAGTGGAAGGTACGATGGGAGTAAATAGATTGGAGTCATACATGGAAGCAGAATTAAGATTCCTATGTCCCAAGATTACCAAAGAAGTAGGTAAGGTGCACCAGAGATTAGCGAACCTGGCAGATAAATACAATATTGATATCGGAAACACTAAACATCTGAAAAGAAGTTACAGGCTAGATTTTGACTCCAAAGATTTTGAGCACATGAGGTCTGCGGGAATGAAGGCACATTTGAAAGAATTGTTGCAAAGTGCGCAAATTTGGGGTGCATTGGAAAAATGGTAAGGCAGATGGGCAAAGAAGAGAGATAAGGAAAAGGGTGACAGTCCAGGGTCAAATCAAGCCCAGGCCTCCCCCGATGTGGAATCAGTAAAAATATTACCCATGAGAGAAACAGCTGGTGGTGTCTTAGTTCATGTAGCATGGTCCAGAGGAGACATCCTATCTTTTACTAATGATTATCCTAGATTGAGGGAGAAACCGATCGAGTGGTACCAACAGACAGACAGGTTTGTGAAACTTGCAAAGTGTCTTTGGGAAGACTTGAATACCTTGTTTGAGATCATTGTTCTGCCTGATTTGTGGCTCGAGTGCAAAAGAGGGGTAGATTGGCCAACAAAGGAGCCGGCGAGGGATAAGGTGACCGGAGCACCTTCTGAAGAGGTGATGAAGTATTATCATAAGGTGATAGAGTTTTTGAAACAAAAGGTGTCGCCGAAGGTGACTGATTGGCAGAAGATTGACCGGACCTCACAAGAGGTTAAGGAATCAATACATGCTTACTATGAGAGATTGCTAAAGGCATTCAAACACTACAGTGGTACTGAGACTATTGAACCAAAGGACATGAACCATCTCGTATTTAGATTTGTCGAAGGGCTGAGACCAGAAGATAGCCAGATGATTAAGAATCATTTAATTGGTTGGCAAGCGAAGCCAATTGATGAAGTGTTGCAGTATGCGAAATACTGTTGTGATGAGATTGAGCTGAAGCCGAAAAAGCTGAAAGAGAAAGTGATGGTGATGCAGATAAGGGCTGCACAGGCAGGAATACAGGGAAATGGAGTTCAACAGATGATACAGCAGCAACCGCAAATGAATGATGCGCTTCAGGCGCAGCCGAGAGGTCGAGGCCGTGGGTTTGTAAATCGCGGTCTGGACTTGAATACCGTTGTGGTTCAAAATGATGTACAAGGGGTGAAAAGGATGTCACCATTTCACGCGTGCGTGGGCGTGGGGCATTGGAAACGGGAATGCCCAAATGTGGTACAGGATGGTGTTGTTCAGCAGAGCACTAATGTCGGTACATTGCAAAATGTAAGAGGTCAAAAAATGAGATATCAAAACCGAAATTCTCAGAAAAAACTGGTACAAATGCAAGGGGTACAGCCCATGCAGCAGATGCAAATGCCGCGTTTTCAGCCAGCGCAAATGCAACCAGTACAACAGCAGGTTCCCATGGTACCTAGACAGCAAATGCAATTACCCAGGGCTCCGATGGGACAGCAACAGGTGATGCTTCCTCAACAGGTCACAGGGCAGGTAATGAGTCAAAATAATACAGTACAGCAGTTCCCATTACAAGGTGAAAATGGCATGAATGGAGAGTGGTCAGATGACAGCTCAGATAGCGAAGAGTGCAGGCTTGCAGCATCCTTAGAGGTAGACCAGAGGGGTCCCTATGTAGAAGGGAAGGTAATGGGTTACAAAGTTTCATTCTTGGTCGACACTGGAGCTACGCGCTCTACAGTCAGAAGTGCAGAGGTCCCAAAATTACCACTTTCGGGACGTACCATAAGGGTAGTCGGAGTAGCAAATCAGTATCTGACAAACCCGATTACAGATCCAGTACAGGTTGAGATCGGCAACTTCCAGTGGCTACATAGGTTCATAGTCTGTGATTCGAGTCCAGTATCCTTACTGGGAAGGGACTTACTGTGCAAGACAAAATGTTCGATTACCTGTTCCAATGATGGAATCGAAGTACAGACAAATAGTGACGATGAAGGAGACGAAGGTCAGTTTTCAGAGGAAGAGACGGGGACAACAAAAGAGGATTATCCTTTAATTACCTTGATCCCAATGCTTACAATGATTGATCTACCTGTTGAGTTGCAGGGAACTGTGACAGAGAAAGTGTGGGATTTGACAGGAAAGGAAGTGGGACTAATAAAAGGCGTGGAACCAGTTAAAGTACAGGTAAAGCCGAATGCGGTGTTTCCTCAGGTGTCACAATATCATATGGCACAAGATGTCCTTATCGAAGTGTCTCAGATAATTGCAGATTTTCTGAGACAAGGAGTCCTGAAAGAGGTTTTGAGCAGTCCATGTAACTCTCCCATAATGGGTTTGAAAAAGCCTTGTGGAAAAGTTCGAATTGTGCAGGACTTGAGAAAAATAAATGAGATTGTGGTAAAATGTTGCCCTATAGTGCCCAATCCAGCAGTGATCATGTTTCAGGTTCCGTGTGATGCTGAATGGTTCACCGTTATAGACCTGTCACAAGCCTTCTTTTCGATACCTCTTCATGAGGACAGCCAATTTTTGTTCAGCTTCAAATTCCTGGATAAGGTGTATAGTTGGTGCAGAATTCCTCAAGGGTTTTCTGAATCACCGTCCATCTTTAACCAGATACTGAAAAAGGATTTGGAATCCTTAGTACTGCCTTTTAACTCGACTCTAGTGCAGTACATCGATGATTTGCTGATTGCATCCAAAACAAGGGATAACTGCAAATATGATACCATTGCCTTGCTGAATCATTTGGGAAAGAACGGACACAAGGTGTCACCTAAGAAGTTGCAATACTGTCAGAAAGAGGTGAAATATCTACGGCATCTAAACGAAAAAGGGTCCAGGAGAATATCAAAAGAAAGGATAACAGCCATTTTGCAAATGAACCCTTCAACGACAAAAAGGGATGTCAGGATGTTTCTGGGAATGGTGGGCTACTGTCGCCAGTGGATACCCAATTTCTCGATCATCTCAAAACCTTTAATAAGACTGACAGGAAAAGAGATCAAGGATGAGCCGTATACCATAGCTTTGTCCTAAGAAGAGCTTGAGTCATTTATGGAGTTGAGAGAGTGCATGTGCAGGGCACCAGCATTAGGTATGCCTGATTATACGAAGCCTTTTCTACTGTTTTGTCATGAACGTGATGCTTGTTCTTTGTCTGTCTTGACACAGGTCCATGGAGGTGCAAATCGACCTGTAGCATATTTTTCAGCTACCTTGGACCCTGTCGCAGCAGCCTTACCAGGTTGTTTGCGCGCAGTTGCAGCAGTTGGTCAGAGCCTTACGCAGTGTGAAGGCATAGTCATGGGATATCCCCTAACAGTAATGGTTCCGCATTCAGTTGAAATTTTGTTGACTCGAACCAAAACTCAGCACATGACAAATGCTCATCTCACTAAATATGAGACAATCATACTAGGGTCACCAAATGTCTCTCTAAAACGGTGTACTGTATTAAACCCGGCAACTCTACTTCCTGTTGAGAATACTGAAATTAACAATGAAGAAGAATTCGAACATGACTCGAGGTAACAGAATTATGTACCAAACCACGACCAGATATTCAGGACACACAGCTAAAAGAAAATGACTGTATCATGTTTGTCGATGGGTCCTGTTTGAGAGATTCTGTTGGAACACTGAGAGCTGGTTATGCGGTATGTACCATAGCTGGTATCATTGAAGCCTCCTGGCTTGAAAAAGTGTTTTCTGCACAAGTGGCAGAATGAATTGCCCTTACCAAGGCATGCCATGCAGCTGTGAATCTAAGAGTCACTATCTATACTGACAGTAGATATGGATTCGTGATTGTACATGATTTCGGCCAACTATGGTCACAGAGAGGTTTCATGACCTCTTCTGGCTCTCCTGTGAAAAATGGTGAACAAATAAAGGATTTGTTACATGCAATTCAGTTACCTCTTGAAATTGCCGTGGTGAAATGCAATGCTCATGTTAAGTCGCAAGACTTTGTGTCCATGGGAAACGGTTATGCAGATCAAGTCACAAGGTTTTGCGCATTGAACTGTATATCGTTCATGAAACAGTGGGAATTGTTACCACAAACTGACAATGACACATGTTTGAACCTTGCAATAAGGGTGGTCGATACCTTAGATGAGTTAAAAACATTACAAGGTCGTGCTAGCAAAGAGGAAAAACGTTCCTGGCAAAGAATGCAATGTGTACAGAGGGCTGACGATTTGTGGGTCTCAGAGGAAGGAAAATTAGTCTTGCCAAACAGTCTTTTGTCTCAGTTTGCCAGGATATACCATGGACAGGCTCACCTTGGAAGGGATGCAATGATCAGGTCATTTAAAATCGACTGGTTCAACCCAAAATTCAGACATGCTGCCGAAGTCATCTGTCACAGGTGCATCATCTGTCAACAGATGAATGCTGGGAAAGAGACAGTGGTAACTTTGAGCCACATTGGGAGAGCTGGTGGTCCGTTCAGCAAAATGCAAATGGACTTCATTGAAATGCCTGTTTGTGGAGGATTGAAGTACGTGTTGGTGATTGTGTGTGTTTTCAGTCACTGGATTGAAGCCTACCCCACATGTAGAAATGACAGTCTTACAGTTGCAAAGCTGCTACTTAGGGAACTAATACCAAGGTTCGGGTTTCCAGTCTCTATAGAGTCAGATAGGGGCAGACACTTCGACAATGAGGTGATTAAACTCCTGTGTGCTGCACTAGACATCGAGCAAAAGCTGCATTGTAGCTACCGCCCTGAAGCATCATGACTAGTAGAGCAAATAAACGGTACCCTGAAATCGAGAATGTCAAAAATGTGCGCAGCTACCAATATGAAATGGCCAGATGCATTGCCCTTAGTGCTGATGTCAATGAGGAACACCCCTGACAAGAAAACAGGACTGTCCCCCCATTAGATCCTCATGTGTAGAGCTATGAGGTTGCCAGCAGTACCTCCAAATGCTCTAGTGAATATCACAGATGATATGGTGTTGGACTACTGCAAAGGTTTGGCTGATGTGATTCGCTCTTTCTCTCACCAGGTAGAAGCTAACACATTGCCACTGATTGGAGATCCAGGCCACACCCTACAAGCCGGTGACTGGGTGGTTGTTAAGAAGCACATGAGAAAGTCGTGTTTGGAGCCACGCTGGAAAGGGCCGTATCAAGTAATCTTGACAACTACCACTGCTGTGAAGTGTGCAGGAGTTCCAAATTGGATACATGCCAGTCACACAAAGAAAGAGACATGTCCTGCTGATGAAGAGCTTGAAGTTTCCGGCACAACAGTTCCAGGAAGAGAAATCTCAGGGCCAGAAAACAGTCAAGAAGGAACTGAGACTGCAGGAGGGCCCACTGAGAACAGCCTCGTCCCTCAAACAGTGAATGAGTTCTAGAGAGGTGACAGAGTGCCTATCTCAGTAGAGGGCAGCAGGAGAACTAAGTCAAGGAGAGGTTCTCCCAGAGGTAGACAGATACGGGTTAGAACTTGAACCCGGTACAGATCCAGAAGAAGAAGTAGAAGAAGAGGGAGAAATAATAGAGATTAGAGTGTGCCAGCATCCCCTGAGCCTGCTGCAGGTCCATAAAGTGAAAACACCATATCACAAGAGGAGGGTGCTGTCCAGCGTCCTGAAAAGACACAACGAAAGAAGACGCATAAGGGTGATAACTGGCCAGAGAAACTACTCTTAAGAATAAGAAACATACCGGATGAAACAATAATAGAGGAAACTGATACATCCCGAGTGGAAGACCTTAGTGAGGGAGAACAGCAAGGTGAACGAAGATTGAAAAGAAAAAGAGTCGCAAACAGAAGATATACAGTTCCTGAATGGGCGTATGCTACAACATCTGAATGGCAACAAGAATTCCTAGCCTTTTGTTTTGATCGAGAAGTACCAGGCCAATACTACGGTACCTGAACTAATTCAAAGGAAAGACTTGGTTAAAAATCGAAAATTGAAAACTGAGAAAAGAGACTTATAAATTACCAAATGTGACATTAGAACCAGATTCGACTCGAGAAACCTGATTATGACAAGCTGCTAACCTGATTTGACAAAGGGGTCCTGGAGTGAGTGAAGACACTGTAAATATCCGCAAGAGAAAATTTTTAAATCATCCTTAAGTTGATTGTTGATCTGCTATCTGATTCTATACAGACATGGCTTACAATAGAGGTAGTAACAAGGGAAGTAAGGTGTGTGGTGTGGTTGGCTAGGTCTTATAATAGGTATTGTGTGTGCAATAATAATTGTGGGAGTGATTGTGGGAATGCCATGGTTAGAGAAAGAGACTATTAACGCTACTTCAAAACCTGAAACTACAACACTAACACCGTGGGAAAGATTTGAGCAGGATGCAAGACACTTGCATGAGGGAACTAATTCAAAAGGGGAACTTTCTACTAATGTCTTCTATCGCTTGCTAAATGAGTATGTGGAGACCATGGATGCGAAAGACTGTTATGTGTGCACTAAGATTCCTTCATCTGTGCGAGAAGGGGTTACTTACCATAGCCTTCCTTTAACATACGGGATTAGCTGTAGTTTGCTACTAACCAGATTCTATAACCAAGAGCATGTACAATACTTTTACTCAAATCTGGATGTTGTGTTTTCTTTGTGCCTGTGATTGAATTCCTGAACAAGCTAGCTAAAGAACATGATATAAAGATAGTTAGAGGATTCTTTGAACCGATGCTTACATTTGGAACTGCTTATGCCCATCGCAATAATTTGACCTGCTTATTATCACCTGTAGAGAAAAGCTTCTTAGATCACACTGATGATAGACGCAAAGCATTGAAAGTGAGATTAGAAAAAGGATTAGAGAAACGCATATATGCAAATGATTATGCTTACACCGCAATTAAGACACAAGGCAAGCTAGCTATAGATGCATTACATGTAGGTAGGCTTTGTATATAAAGGCCAAAATCTGAGCAGGACAATTTGTTTGTGGGAACGAGTGAATGCAGACATGTGTTTTTGTTTCAGAGCAAATGGACATTTATGTTGAGTGGACAGGATACAGCGATCCCTGGGATCTATTACATCTGTGGGCTTAATGCTTATTACCGTCTCCCTAGGGGATGGTATGGGACATGTTATTTGGGAATAGTTTTCCCAAAGATTTACCAGATCGATGACTTAAAACAAATACCTAAAACGTCTGAATTACAACATGCTAGACAAAAACGAGAATCAGTGGCTGCTGTCATTGGTGATATATTTGGAGCCATAATCCCTTCAGTAGGGGTTATCTTGAATTCTATGAAGATTCAAAAGTTGTCTACTATTGTGGATAACATGCTGACAAATTTTACAGGGGCTATACTCCTGATGGATAGTGAACTTGCTGCAGAAAGAGCTATGACTCTTCAAAATCGGCTTGCTTTAGACATTCTTTTAGCAAAGAGTGGAGGGGTCTGCAAGATGCTTAATGAGCGCAATTGTTGCTTGTTCATTCCGGATAATAGTAAAAAGATTAGAGGTATGCTTACTAACCTAACTAGAGATAGTGTGGATTTGAAGGATTTGAAGGAACCTGGAGTGTGGGACAAATTTGGAAAAGGAATTGCCAGAGTAGGGAGCTGGTTCACCAACATTTGGAATGAGGTGCTTGCAAAAATACTAATGGGTCTATTAATTGTTCTAGCCTGTCTATTAGGATTATGGGGGGTATGCAAAATCAATGATAAAATCAAGAAAAATTGGACTAAAAGAACCAGAAGAAATAAAGAAAGTGAAAGAGAGAAAATGTTCAATTAAATTTGGGAAAGTTCACATAAAGGGCAAGATGTTGAAATGCGCATTGTGCGCAAGGTGAAAAATTAAAAAAATGAAAGGTCAAAGGGAAAGGTTGTGTGATGACGAGCGTCATCAGAGGAGGGACTGAGAGAGCGTAGTTTAAATAATACATATATTAAAATGAAATGCTTAAGTCAATGCTCAACGATGCTGCATAGAAAACGATAATAATAGCGATTTTGCTTAAACGTGCATTTGAATTATGACCATAATGTGTGTGGCCACCAATGTATACGCAAACTAATAATGATGAGAACATTGTTCATGCTATGGTTAATCAAGTTTATATTAACGTTTACGATATTGCATTTATATTGAAAATCTTATAGGCCTTAAGTTAGCACGAGCTGTGGGTTCTAGCTGCCTACCTCTCATATTAAAAGCATTTTTTCCTGTTTTCTAGTGGGCTGACTCGCAAGGAGCCATGACCCTGCAAAATGTACTTTTCTTCAATTTTGGAAGACAAATGTATCTTTATAAGTCCGTTCTCAACCGCGTATTTGGTGCCTTAGTTAAAGTTTTGAACACAAAGTTGAATCAAATGTAGATTAATGTAATGTACAAGGACATTTAAACCATGGACAATGGAACTGCTGACCTGAGAAGACGTGCCAAGATATGAAGTAACCCCCGGATGTGCCACCTCCGAAGACGTCAATTATGAAGACCAATCAAAATGTTATGAATAAATGTGGGGTGACAATTAGAATTACCTAATGCATAATTTGATAGGTTAAAGATAGTGGGGTATAGTAAATGTCCAATAGAATTTTGGGGGAATGTACTACGAAAAAGGGATAAAAACCCATGTCACACAAGGGTCATTAGAACTAGGTAGGGAATGCTATTGATTTTATCCAGAAACTCTGTCACTCTGTTTGGTGACTTTGAGACTTATTAAAACCATTCTCACCCATTGACTGCCCGATTCTACGCTTCTCCTCCTTAAGAGGAAAGTGTCCCTATGTCCCCTAGTTGGGTTTAGACTGATGGCGTTTTGACTGATGTCCTGAAGACGAAGACTGATCCTGTGTGCTGACCTAATCTTAGGAGGGTAATTATGACAATGCAATTTGTAATTTGTCTGTTTGCTTTTCCTTTCTAGGTACCAACTGCTCATTTTGATAGAGACCTTAGCTAGATGTTTCCCAAATTGGTGTTCTAAATTGTTTTGCATGAAGCCCAACATGCTGATGCTAATCAGTGGTTAGGATAGGAGTTCACTTAGGCTGACGCAAATAGACAAACGACTGACATTATGCTATGCTGAACTAACACGTATATGACATTTGCTGTATTCTGATCTATGTTTACGCCGTGTTATGTATTGATGTTTGTGATTCTTGCATTAATGAAATCTTATCACAGTTGCCATATCGTGACTATACTGTTATGCTTCTTGGTATTGAGATTAACTCTTTTGCTCGTAGATTGTAACCAATAGGAAATAAAATACATAAAATTCTATTAAAGGTGTGGTTATTCATGGCTGAAAGGTCATGGTTGCGTCGATAATTTGATTAATGTCTTTAACCAAAGTAAAGTGCATTGTGGTGACAAATTTTGATGACATTATTGATATATTGCTTGACATATTGATCAGTTATCTCGTCCTACGGTGTCTCTCCACTGGGTCACAAGATTCATTGGCCTAAAACGAGCCCTAATGTGTAATAAATTAACATAAAAGGACGCGTTGGCACTCTAATTCGGTGCAAAACTAACTCCATATTTATACTTTGGCGCTAGACCCAGCTAGCGTCAAATTTATGGAGTTAAAGTCATTATTTGAATGTGGAAACCTACCTTGCCTCAATGAGATGCAAGTAGGCGTTCCTGTGCAAAAAATGGCTCTATGGCCTTAATGCCATATTTATACTCCTGTGCAAAAATGGTTCACAGGAGGGAGGAGGGGTCAACAAATGGTGCAAAGATTACTTTGCCCCATTTTTTAACGCCTGGGTCAGGAATGTCGTTAGGGGACCTGTGGGCCTATTTCCATGGCAGAACACCATGAATAAGCCTAAAGGTGCCCTCCCCAGGCCCCAGGGACACACCCACCCACACCAGAGGGATTGCGGAGGATGGGGGACCCCATCCCTGGTAAGCACAGGTAAGTATTTTATTTTATTTTTTAAACTGACATAGGGGACACTGAAATGGGTCCCCATACATGGCACAGGGTGCAATGGCCATGCCCAGGGGACCCTGGTCCCCTGTGCTGGCCATTGGGGTGGTGGGCATGACTCATGTCTTTTCTAAGACAGGAGTCATGTGGTATGATGGCTTTGTGTCAGGAAATGACTCTAGGCAGATTAGAGTCATTTTTTTTACTCTAACCTGCCTAGCGTCATTTTTTGGTGCAAAACCCCCTTCTTCCATACCGCCAGCCCCACCCGACTAACGTCATTTTTTTTTTCACACTAGCCTAACCTTAGCACCGGCTTGCACCATTCCATAAATATAGTGCCCGGCTGGTGCACAGAAATGGTGCAAACTGGTGCTAAACTTTTTGGGGCAAAACTGCCTTAGTACAGTTTTGCCCCAAAAAGTATAAATCAGGTCCTAAGCCTTGTTCTCAAGCCTCGTTCTCAATATACATCGAGTACCCAGCCCCTTCCGAACATTTGCCCTTTTTAAACATTAAAACAAAACACAGCCAACTATCATACGCTCTAACATACTTAAAGGCAGCTCCTTTTTCAAAACAGCATGTGGCACACATTCCTCTTAACTATACACTTGCAGTGCACACTCCACTTCCAATACTCTAATCTCATACATTCCCATGATACAAAGTACCCCTATCCCGTACACAAGTAGCACAGATTATCCTTAAATCCTACCACATAAAGAGGGGGTAGATTATCATTCCTGTTTCTGTATGCACATATAGGATACAGTGTCTTTTAATCCCTACAGTGTACACACACAGCCCCTTTTTTACACAAATGCAGAACAATTCATTTGTACACATGCAGCACATTTTGCTCCACAATAGACACGCCCACCCTTCCTCACTATGCCGCAAGATACCGTATCAAACTGTGAAAGAACACAGTGCACTGCAATGTAAACTTCCGCAACAATAACTCGATATCTATACAAGTATAGCAAGTAGTTCCCTACTATACACACATGCAGTACTATTCCAATCCCAAAAGCAGCCCCTTCCATACACATAAGCATCTCACTACTTCTCTAAATATGCAGAATCACATAGGGCCGTGCCAGTCTCCCACGGAGCAAACTACCCCTTTCTATATACAAATGTATTACAATCTCCTTCGATATACACATGCATCTCACTACAACCTATAGACATCTTATGTGACTTGTAGTTCTGTTTATCACATATAACAAAACTCCACCTTTCATATACACACATAGCTAACATTCCTTTAACATCACAAATTTAGCACACTACTTTTCATATACCTATGAAGGACACAGTCCTTTATCGTCACACATACGAGCACACTACCTTATTTTTTAAACATCTTCAGACCACTATCTGCTGTTTACACAGGAAGTGCACAGTCTCATGAACAAGATGTGGCACTACTCTACCCCATGAACAAATGAAGCACAGTATCCCATCCCAGTTGTACACCTGAATACAACTACACTCTTACACGTAGAGGCAAACATCTTAGAATGTTTTTTGTCAAACTATGACAAATTATTGCAAAGTGGCCTCCTGTGCATGCACATACATGCTCAGCACTGTGGGCATTTTGAAATTATACTTTTACCAAAAACAGTTCCAGGATGGACACTTGTGCGTCGTGCACAAGCGTATGTGAGGGAGTTCATGTTGGAATGCTGTGGCCATACAAGCACGGGCAAAGTTAGTTAGGACTGTGTCTGCATATTAATGGTGAGACATATTGGCTTAGCCAATGTTTGTTGGTTTCTGAAAATGCAATGGAGTTTAATGTGCGTTAATGACTAACAACAGGTCGCTCATTGTGCTTTGCATCAAGTTAGCGCTCCTAGAGGGCTTCCTGCAATATATAGTTATTCTCTAAGCAGGACACAAATCTTGTTGGTGCTTATAAATACATTGTTAATATTTATATTTTTCCAAACACGATGGCAAATCAGAAAAAATGGCTACCCACATTTATAAATAAAATTGCTCTATAAAACCTTATTGAGCTAATCCTATCAAACTCGAGGCTCAATACTCTGGCACTTTTCAATCTTTTCTTGAGCCTTCCACTCCACCAGTTGACATAATTAAATCCCAAACCTGGATTTTAAAATATATGTGATAGATGCCCATATCTACTTAAATTTGAGGGAAGGGGCTTGGGTTATGAGTACTTGAATGGAACTAAAAAATACCTTTGATTGGAAACGTCCACGAACTAGATCCGATAATCCCAAATTAGCTCCACTTCCAGTTGCAACGCTTGTGAAATAATGTGCCATTTCTAATAATAGGCCAAAAGACACCACAAACCCGTTTATTAGTCATGAACAAATTGGACTTTGGCGAAGACAACAACATTTAGGGGCGGATTTAACAGCCCCTAGTGCCACCTAAGGTCATTTTTTATACGCTAAGGCGGCATTAAAGTAGCCTTTTCCTCAGCCATATTTAAAAAGTAGCGCAATGCATGCATTACACCACTTTTTAAACCCTTGCACCACATTATGCCTGCACCAAGCATAATTTATGAAAGGGGGGCGTTTCCCCGTTAGGCCTTCCGAAAAAATGGCGCAAGGAAATCTAGGAGATCTCCTTGTGCCATTTTTCCTGCACTTTTAACGCCTGCTTGGAGCAGGTGTTAAAAGGGGACTTCCATTATTTATAATGGGCCCCCATGTACTCTGCCGGAGTAGCGCCAAAATGTTGGCACTACTCCAGCAGAGTACATCAATAGCATAGAAAAAATGACGCCATTGCCCCCTACCCTGCGCCAGGGTACACCGTATTTTAAATACGGCGCACACATGGTGGAGGTAGGAGGACGTTGAAGGGCGCAAGGAAAGTGGTGCCCTACTTTCCTTAAATCTGCCCCTTAGCCTCTTAAAAGATAAATGAAAAAAATTCAGTTCACATGTCGGCAAGGCAGTCTTACCTTTAATAGTTCTAAAAGGAAACCAAGTTAAAACAGTACTGGCAACCGACTGCTGATTAAAGCAAGGGGATTACAATGAACGTGCACAACAATGAATATGGAGCAGTGGTTATTATTTGGTCGTTGAACCTCCATTGATACTGCACCAGGCTCTGCCTCAGGCCCACGAAACCCCCTGGATCTGTGGAAGGGAACAACATTAAGTTCAAAGGTGCATGTGAGTGAGTATGAAAACTTTTGTTTTCTGAAGTTTTTTCTGTGTTTTTGCACTGGAAAATATGCCCTCATTGTGTGCTTTCCTTGCACTAAACTGTGATTTTGCATAACGATGGTTGAATTTAAGTCGCTGAAACCTCCATTATGAAATTGTGTACTTTCCATCCGTTATCACAATTATAATTTTGCCCACATTTGTGTGAGAAGAGGCTAATATGAGGTAAGGGTGACCTTCTAACACACAATGTTAGCTTCTGCCACCTGTTTGATGATGTTGTAGATGTTGTGAGGGAGTATGTGAATAACGAGTTTTGGTAAAAAACGCACCCTTCCTATATCTTTTGGAAGTGACCAGTTTCTGATGTTTATACGTGATTCAGCCACTAAGTAATTCTTCTTACATTTTAAAATGGGGGATCTTGCTTTAGAACAAAATATACCAGAAAATGTCAGCAAACAATTTGAACTTAAACAATGCACAAAATGTGGGAAAGGAGTTCAAATCATGATCTGTGACCTTTTCAGGTGGAAGCCTACCAGATGCTGTCTGCTTTGTTAAAGATTTCTTGGGGACATTCAGAAAGCTGATCTAGGAATGCGTTCCACCTGTTGCTTATCATTGGCTTTGTGGTTTGTATCTCACATTTTCTGGCTATCTATTTGCTGGCTTTATTTACTTTGGTCTGTCAAGCTTGAGTTCATCCCTCCCGATGTCCAAACCTTGTTTACTGTATTCTTACACAAACTCACTTTCTGTACAAAGGCCTTTAAATCTTGTTCTTATCTTGTCATATTTGCTGTGCAATCAAAGACAGAGGTCAAATATCAAACTCTCTCTTTCAGGTAGCTTGGTGTTTACTTTTCTTTCTCTGTCTTCAAAGTGAGTGAATTTATGTGACAATCCTTCTGAATATACATGTAAGAGGGGAGTGCGTAGGATTTTGTTTTCTAGCACACAAAAAAAAGAACTGTGCTGATGCTTCAGAGTGTACCAGGATTAGTACACGTGAAGCACATTTTTTGTAATTCTGAAGTGTGGTGGAAACATATATTTGAATACAGTCAAAACGAATCAATACACAAGGTGATGCATTTGCATACATTATCATTTGTGTGCAGTAAAACCATATCTTGGTGCAAATGTAATGGTCAATTCAATTGAAAATGTGTTGTCTGAAAAGGCAATTTGTACTACAACAGGACACCATGCAAACTCCACATTACGCCATCCCACTCCATGCCACTCTACTCTATGCCGATCCACTCTAAGACACACTATTACACTCAGTTCCATGCCACTCCTAACTATGCCACTCACTCCTTGACCCAACACATCACTCCACTCTACGCCCCTCCACTCAACACCACTTACCCTACTCCACTCTACTGTACTCCAATCTACCCACCTCTCTACCTCACTCCATTCCACTTTGCTACAATCTACCCCAATCAGCTCCACTCCAATCTATCCCACTCCACTCCTCCAAGCTACCCCACCGCACTGCAGTCTGCCCCACTCCAGTGTATCCCACCCCAATATAACCACACCACTACCCCACCCAATTTACCCCACCCCACTGCTATTTACCCCACTTCAATCTACCCCACTCTAACACAAACTATCCTACTCCACTTCAATCTACCCAAATCCACTCAACTATGATTCAATCTACCCCTCTCCACTACAAACTACACCACTCCAATCAACCCCACTCACTCCACCCCAGTCTATCCCACTTCACAACGGTGTACCCCACTCCACTCAGTCTAATCCAATCAACCCTACCCCACTCCAATCTTCCCAGTTCCACCCAATCTACTGTATTCTAATCAAATCTACCCCACTCTGCTCCAATCTACTCCAGTCTAACCCACTCCATTCCAAACCACCACACTCCAATGTACCCTAAACCAACCCACTCCACTCAAATCCCAAATCTCCGCTCCAATTGACCCCAGTCCAATTTACCCCCTCCATTCCAATTCACTCCACTTCAACCTCCACTGAAATCTACCCAACTCCTGTCCACCTTAATCTACCCCTCTCCACTCCAATCTACTCCATTCAACAACAAACTGACCCTCACTAATCTACCCCACTCCAATCTACCACAGTCTATACTGCTCCAATCTACAATAATCTACCTGACTCAAATCTACCACAATCTACCTCACTCCAATCTACCACAATCTATCCTACTCCACTCTAGTCTACCACACTCAAATACACCCAATCTACCCACTTCACCCCAATCTACCCCACTCCAATCTACAAAACTCCACTCAAATCTACCCCACTCAACTGCAATCTACCCCACCCCACTCTAGTCTACCCCATACCACTCCAAAATAGCCTACTCTTCTCCACCCAATTTAGCCGACTCCACCCTAATCTACCTCACTAGACTCCACTCTAATCTACCCCACTCCGCTCCACTCAACTCCAATCTAACCAACTCCACTCCATCACACTCCACTCCAATCTACCCCACTTCACTCTACACCAGTCTACGCTACTCCAGTCTACCCACTCTACCCTACTCCATTCTACCCCAGTAATCATATTCAATTCCACTCTGCCCAATCTACCCCACTCCACTTCATTCCAATCTACCACATGCCACCCAGATCTACCCCACTCCAGTCCAATCTAATCCACTCCAGCCCAATCCACAGTACTCCATCCCACTCCAATCTACCCCACTCACTCCACCCCAAACTCCCTACTCCAATATACCCCATCCAATACGCCCCACTCCAGCCAAACCAATCTACCCCACTCAAATCTACATCAAACCATAATAATCTTTCCCAAACCACTAGATCCAACTCCACTCCAAATACTCCACTTCAATCTACCCCACTCCAATCCAATCTACCCCACTCAAAACTGCCACCATCCCTCTCTATCACACTCCAATCTACTCCAACCTAAACCACTTCTCTCCAGTCTACCCTACCATAATCCACTTCAATCTATCCAACTCCAATCTATCCCACTCCAATCTACCCCACTCCACTGTACCCCACTCTGCCCTATACTATCCCACTCCAATCTAGTTCTCTCCACTCCTATCTACCACACTCCACTCCAATCCACCCCACTCCACACCAATCTACCCCAATCCACTGAGCTCCACTCTTCCCCAGTCTACAGCACTCCACTCCGGTCTACCCAAATATACCCGCTTCACTCTACCCTGATCCACCCCACTCAAATCTACCCTACTCTGCTCCAGTCTGCCCCACTCCACTCCAGTCTACCCCACCCCACTCCAATCTACCCCACTCTACCCCAATCTACTCCACTTCACCCCAACATACCCCAATTCAATCTTACCACTACCTCACTCCATTCTACCCAAACCTACTCCACTCCAATCTACTCCATTCTAATTTACCCCACTGCACCCCACTCCAATCTACCCCAATCTACCCCACTCCACCCCACTCCAATCTACCCCATCCCAATCTGCCCTACTACATTCCACTCACCCCAATCTACACCACTACAAACTACCCAAATATACCCACACTCAATTCCATTCTACCCTACTGTAATCCATCTAATCTACCCCACTCTAATCTACCCCACTCGACTCCAATCTCCCCTACTCTACTCCAGTCTACCACACTCTACTCAAATATACTGCAATCCACCACAGTCTACTCATCCCCAATCTCCCCCACTCAAATTTACCCCTACATATCCCATTCAACTCTACCAGAGATGTTTTAAGGCATGGTCAACGTGTGCTCTGGCCGAGGGCCCCAGCTTTTCAGCACCCCCCTAATAGAGCCAGCTCTGTTATGCAGAGTCTTGCCCTAATTACCATGAATAATTCTTCAACACATTGGGGGTCATTTTGACCCTGGCGGTACGAGACCGCCAGGGCTAAAATGACGGAAGCACCGCCAACAGGCTGGCGGTGCTTCCAGGCGGATTTCGACCGCGGCGGAAGCGCCGCGGTCGCACCGCCGGGACCGACGGTATTCCGCCACTTTTGTTCCGGCAGCGCTGCCCAGGGGATTACGAGTCCCCGACCGCCAGCCTTTTTCTGGCGGTTTGCACCGCCAGGAAAAGGCTGGCGGAACGGGGAGTTGTGGGGCCCCTGGGGGCCCCAGCACTGCCCATGCCACTGGCATGGGCAGTGCAGGGGCCCCCTGACAGGGCCCCATGCAGCTTTTCCCTATCTCCTATGCAGACAGTGAAAAGTGCGACGGGTACAACTGCACCCGTCGCACGGCCGCAACACCGCCGGCTCCATTTGGAGCCGGCTCCTATGTTGCGGTCGTGATCCCCGCTGGGCCGGCGGGGATCTCTAAATGGCCGTGGCGGGGGTGCGGCCGCATTGGCGGCCGCACGGCGGTCCGATCTTGGCGGGCGGCTAATGCCGCCCGCCAAGGTCGTAATGACCCCCATTGTCTTGAATACCATTTTCCTTTAATTTGATTTCCAGGTGGGTGATCTGTGGGAGTCTATTACAGATATTTTGCAGAGAAATATTGTGTTGAGGTTTCATGCAACATCCATAAAAAAGGTTCTTTTAGAGCAAAATAGGACCTCACATAGGAGAAACTGAGCGGTCACAGACATTATTTGCAATAACATTAGTGAGCTGCTGTGTGATGATATTGAAAGCAGACGTCATTATCCCTGAATATTACATGCAAACACGTTTAGAATTTGGACCAATGTGCCTATGCACTGTCAGTGACCTGGCCAAAGAGGGCATGAAAGAGCTGAAATAGGATCATAAATTCAAAGCTGTTCCAAACAGAGGCCCCAAATTATGTTTGGCCCAGTGCCCCCGAAATCCTTCATATGTCCCTGTACTCTACCCCAATCAACCCAAATCTACCTTACTCCCTTCTAACCCACTCCAATCTACCCCACTCTAATCTACCCACATCTACCCACTCTAATCTACCCCACTCCACCCAAATCTACCCCAATTCAATCTACCCCACTCCAATCTACCAAACTAATCCACCTAACTCCCCTACTCCAATCAATCCACCTCCACCCCGCTATAATCTACCCAATCTACTCAAATCCACACCACTCCATTCTACCCCACTCTAATCTACCCCATTCCACTCTACCCTAATCTACCCCACACCACATCACTGTTAGCCAATATGAACAGCAGCCTCACTGCTGTACATAATGGCTAGTGTATTGTGCTCTTACCCTGCCTCGCCCAGGTTTAGTAAACTAATCTTCTTGAAAAGTGCCTTAAAAATGCAATGCAAGTGTTACACAGTTCTGTTGTAGTGAATATTTGCTATTGTTTCTTTGTGAAAAAAAGTTGTTATTGAATGATGCTGTTAAGCTTACCACATTTCACATGAAATTGCAAATATACTTAATAAAAACATAATGTAGTTGCAATTATTGATTGTGCTTTTAAGCCATTAATGTTTATAATACTGAATGGATCGTCCCTGTTGAATCGCTATTGGTGTCAATAGTTTTTTCTTTTTCTTTTATCAATCATCAACTTTGCATTTTGTAAATCAACGTGACAATGATCTGCACACCCCTATGTCCTATTTTCACAGTTCATTGCTACACACCAAAAAAGCATGCCCATATCTAATACGGCTAAAAAAAAAACATGCATTTGAGGTATCCAAGCAAAAAGACTTAGGGGCATGTTAATGAGCCTCTAGCGCCACTGGAGCGTCACTTTATGTGATGCACCAGTGGCGCAAACCTCAGCTCCATATTTACAAGGAGGTGTAACACCACTTTTTGTGGTGTTACACCTCCTTGTAAATATGGGCTCCTCCGACGCAGTTGTCTGTGTCAGGATGCGTGTAATGGGTAGTGCTGTGGGCTTGCCACAGCAACACCCATTGCATTTTGATGCTGCCTCAGATTTACAAGATTTTGTGAACCTGAGGCAGCGCCAAAATCTATCGGCAAAACCCAGGGGTGGCATTAGCAAGGTACAACTGGGAGGAATAGTTTTATTCCTCCTTGTTTTTTGCTTTGTCTATGCGTGCTGCATTCTCATAGAATGAGCAAAATGCTAGAAATGATTGCTTATGTGCGGGAAGGTGTCCTTTCCTGCACATAAACAATCATTTGAAAATAACGCTTTGGCAGATCTGTGTGTGGTGCGTTCAGCGCCATTAGTGATTGTTTATGTGCAGGAAGGGACACCTTCCCGCACATAAACAAGCACACCCCTCAACGCAGACATCCTTGCACGATGGTACAAGGATGCCTGCATTGGCGCTGGCTGCTAAACTTAGTGCCAGCGCAGGAGACAACACAGGGGTGCGCCGTATTCACTTAAATACTGCGTATCCCTGCGTTGTGAAAATGAATGAGTGCAGCTCTGCCAATTTTGGGGCAGCATCGTGCTCAATCATTTCCCCATAAATATGGGCCTTAGGTGCTAGATTGCAACAGGTCAAAGATCAGGAATGAAAGAGATCTACACTCTCAGATTACAAGACAATAGTCAGACTCAGAAACGGCTCTCTTCTGGTAAGTATTCTATTGTATGCACCACCAGCCCTCTGATTTACTGTGGTATTCTTTTGTTTTGAACTATAAGGCACTTATCCCGACTCTTTGAATCCGAATGTGGAATTATTGTTCACAAGGTAGTCTTTGTACTCAAGTAGAGATTAGTGGTGAAGAACCTTATCAGAATCCTGAAACACGGTGTGGATGTGATTGACGAGTACCACATGGCACTAGCAATGTGAAATAGCTGCAAAAGGATGTATGATTTTGCGATCGCAGTGTGCAAAACTGAGCTAAATGTCACAAATCAGTAAATATCTACAATTGTCCTCTGAAGACTAGGGGAGCTAACAGTGTTGACATTGAAATTGATCTAGATAGGCTTTCCATCTGCAAGCGCATCTTTTCATGGGATTCTTCTAAGTTCCTTGAAAATGCTGCGCATATTAGAATAATTGGGTAAGAAAAGCATTGAAATTGTTAGAGCAACAAAAAAAGAAGAAAGGATAGAACATACTGTAACTATTTCCAGATTAATTATTTCCAACAAGCAGAGTGGATGCCATCCTATCCGTTTTCTAGGGAGCCTTAATTACGCCTACATATCCACAGATTCGTGTTCCTGCTTGGATTTTGTTCTGTGGATCCCAATAAGACCCAGTCCTGGAACATACCTTTCATCTGATTGTACTCTTGTATACTGAGAACAAGAATATTATGGCAAACTAAAATCATGAACAAAATATTGAGAAACAACATATCGAAAGGTAAGTGCGTATAGGGAAGTGTAGATCTACTACTATTCTTACCTCCCCATCTATGTACCTCGAAGATATTTATATAATCAAAGTACACTTATGTGGTGTAAGATTTAGAAATCTATGCATACTTATCTTTTAATATTTTGTCCCTCAATATTCTGTCTGCCATATCAGTGTTCCCTGATATTCTATAGTCAGTATTCAGGATCTTCAAGCCTTAACCCCTACCAAATGGAAATAAGAATTGGCCCGCCGCTGAGCTATGCATATTCACTCACTTGGGACTAAGAGTATTTATTTTGTGCTTTTTTACTGGAATTGGTGAGACAGAAAAAAGACCATGGTGAGATGTTCAATTAAGGACACACCGTGTGTCAGTGAATCCTGAAAATATTTACCTTACCCTCTGACACATTCCTTTCTGAATAACCATTCCATCACAAAGAAAGAGTTTAATCATCACATCAATGCCTCTTGCATTCCTGTGGCTGCTGAGCTGATATATTCACATTGCTCAACTCTCATACTCTAACCCTCCCATCCGTTAACATTACAGCTAGTTTGTTTTACTTTTTCCTTATTCATTCTATGTAGCGTATGCAGAAAGCTGGCTCTGTATATACTATATCAAAATGATATATAGGGGGTTATTACAACTTTGGAGGAGGTGTTAATCCGTCCCAAAAGTGACGGTAAAGTGACGGATATACCACCAGCCGTATTACGAGTCCATTATATCCTATGGAACTCGTAATACGGCTGGTGGTATATCCGTCACATTTGGGACGGATTAACACCTCCTCCAAAGTTGTAATAACCCCCATAGTGTGCACAGAGTCCAGGGGTTCCCCAGAGGCTTGATAGAGGCAAAAATAGATAACACCAATGCTCTATTTGTGGTAGTGTGGTCAAGCTTATCAGAGGGTAATGTTAAGCATTTGTTGTACACACCCAAGCAATAGGAGAAACACACACTCAATGACAACTCCAGACCAATAGGATTTTATATAGAAAAATATGCTTTTCTAATTTATTTCTAGAACCACAAGATTCAGTTTCCAGGTAAGTACATAAAATGAAAGGTACTTTGCAGAGATCTAATCAGGACTTTGACTGGCATCAACCAGGTATACAGTTTTCTTTAAAAAGGCAAAAAGCTATTTTAAAAGTGAACACTGTGCAATTTTCAACAGTTCCTGGGGGAGGAAAAAGTAGTACAGTTTGACAGCTAAGTATTCAATTTACAGTTCTTATCTCCGGGTTTTAGGTAGTCCGTAGTTGGGAGTTCAAGTTAACCCCAAACACCCACCAGCAGCAACACGGGGCCGGTCGGGTGTAGAGGTCAAAGAGGCACCAAATTAACGAGCTCCAATGGAGACGGAGGGGTTCTCGGAATCTGGTCAGCCAGCAGGTAAGTACCTGCGACTCGGAGGTCAGACCGGGGGGGTCAAGAGAGCACTGGAGGGGCCCCAAGTAGGCACCAAACACACCCTCAGTGGCACTATGGCGGCTGGGTGCAGAGTGCAAACAGCGCATCAAGCTTTCAATGCAACTCTATGAGGGGACCCCAGGGGTCACTCTGAAGCTGCAGACGTGGTCTAGGGGGGGCTTCTCGGGCAACCCACCATCTGGGCAAGGAAGAGGGCCACCTGCTGGTCGATGCTGCACCGGGGGTCAGGTTCTTCAAGGACTAGGGGCTGCGGGTGCAGTGGGTCCTTTGGGTGTTGGATATCTTTGTCCGGAGCTCACAGTCTGGGGGATTCCTCTGGATTCCCTCTGCAGGCCTTGTCGTTGAGGTTTGGAGGGGAGAAACCAGTATTGGCTCTTGCTCCCAATCACCTGGGGACCCTTTCTTGCTTGGTGGACCACCTGGACACGGGCCATGGGTGTTGGGTGCACAGGGGTCAGGTCTCACGCATCCGGAGTGAGGTGGGAGTCCTTTGGTTGTTGGTTTCTTTAGACAGGGCCGCTGTCTTTGGGAGTTCTTGTTCCTTTTGGTTGCAGGGCAGTCCTCTGGAGTGGTCAGAGGTCACTGGGCATGCTATACGCATCGCTGGTCATTTTGCAGGTTCTTTGAAGCAGGAGACAGGCCGGTAGGGCTGGGGCCAAAGCAGTTGTCATCTTCCTTCTTCTCTGCTGGGGTTTTCAGCTTAGCAGTCCTTCTTCTTCTTGAAGGTCACCAGGAGTCTGGTAAGCGGGGTTCAGGGAGGCCCTTAAATCCTAGATTTAGGGGCGTGTTAGGGGTCAGAGGGCAGAAGCCAATGGCTACTGTCCCTGAGGTGGTTACATCCTCCTTGTGCCCACTCCCTTTGGGGGTGGCTCATTCCTATCCATGTTGCTCCCTGTCCTCCAAACCAAGATGGAGAATTCTGCAGGGAGGGGATCACCTCAGCACCTTAGGGTTGGTCCTGGCTAGGGTTGTCACTCCTCCTGTTTTCCCCAAATTTTTCCACCAGACTTGTCGCCTAAAGTGGGGCTTTGTCTGGGGGGCGAACATCTCCACTAGCTGGAGAGCCCTGGGGCACTGTAATCCAAGGCTTGAGCCTTTGAGGCTCACCGCCAGGTGTTATAGTTCCTGCAGGGGGATGTTGTGAAGCACCCCCACACAGAGCAGGCTTTGTTTCTGGCCTCAGAGGGCACACAGGCCCTCACCCCAAGGGGTCAGAAACACGTCTGCTAGTGGCAGGCTGGCCTAGACCAGTCAGTCTTACACTAGTGGATTGGGTAGAATACCGGGGGCATCTCTAAGATGCCCCCTGTGTGCATTGTTTAATAAATCCCACACTGGCATCAGTGGGGGTTTATTGTGCTGAGAAGTTTAATACCAAACTTCCTAGTATTCAGTGTAGCCATCGTGGAACTGTGGAGTTCGTTGTGACAAACTCCCAGACCATATACATAATATGGCCACACTGCACTTACAATGTCTAAGAATGGACTTAGACTCTGTAGTGGCATATTGCTCATGCAGCTATGCCCTCACTTGTGGTATGGTGCACCCTGCCTTAGGGCTATAAGGCCTGCTAGAGGGGTGACTTACCTATGCCACAGTCAGTATTTTGTGGGCATGGCACCGCACCCTGAGGAGGATGCAATGTCACTTTGTCTTTTTCTCCCAACCAACACATACAATCTGCAGTGGCAGTGTGCATGTGTTAGGTGAGGGGTCCCTTAGGGTGGCACAGTACATGCTGCAGCCCTTAGGAACCTTCCCTGGTCACAGGGCCCTTGGTACCACTGGTACCTTTTACATGAGACTTTTCTGTATGCCAGAGGTGTGCCAATTGTGGAAACAATGGTACATATTAGGGAAAAACACTGGTGCTGGGGCCTGGTTAGCAGGATCCTAGCACACTCTTAGTCAAGTCAGCATCAATATCAGGCAAAAAAAGTGTAGGGGGGGTACTGCAAACAAGGAGACATTTTCCTACAGCATGGCACTGTGAAAATGTGTGCTGCGCCTGAAGGCGGTTTTATGGTAATGAAATTGAAGCAATGCTTCGCTTTCCTTTGTGCCTCTGAGTGGCCAGGCAAAGCCTCATGTTTGTTGCACTGTTTATCGATGTGCTAGCTATGTTACCATTGCTATTTAAGTATTCAATTCCACTTCTCTTTAACACAAGAGTCAGGTGGCTGAATTCAAAACAAATCCCTTGAAAATCCTGATGTGGCATGTCATCTGACTATGACTCTATCTGTAACTTTCCATTCTTTTGTACAACAGCATGTTGTAAAAGAAAGTCTCTGATTCACAAAGGTAAATTTGCACTTTTGTGTAAGTTAAGTATTTTTTGGTATTTACAAACTTCAAGTTTAATTTTACTATTAGCAATTTTATGACGGCGAAGACTTCGCAGTCAGTGCGGAGAATGCTTCATGTAAAAAGATAGGCCTATTTTTTAATGTGCAGAGTCTTTGCTACAAGTGCAGAGTCCCTGCAGTCTTAAAACTACTATCAGAAAAGTTAAACACATATTTTTGGAATATTAAAAAATAGTAAACTCAGACAAAAGTGTAAGTTTACCTCTGCGAATCAGATGTAAAGTGTGTCAACAGCAAGTATTTGGAGAAAACCTGTAACAACGTATTGTGATATATACCACAGCTTTATTGCTCAGTCGGCATGGAGAATGCTGCATGTAAAAAGGATAGCAATAGCCCTATATTTTATGAGAGGAGTCTTCCTCATAAGTGCAGAGTCTCCGCAGTTATAAAATTGCTATTAGAAAAGTTAAACTTGTACTTTTCAAATATCAAAAAAGTGTAAGTTTACCTCTGTGAATCACACGCAGAGTGTGTCACCTGCAATTCTTTGGAGAACACCTATGTTATGGTGTTGTGATGTGTACAGCAGCTTTATCTCTGAAAGCATGGAAACAGGCTTTTTTATTTTTGAGTATGAGGAGGGTTTGCCACGTGCCATAGGTTATTGATGCTATCATTAGTCAGGTGGTTTATTTGTAAAACTACAGTTTGCTAAGTCATAAAATGTTCTGCCTTTTGGAATCTCATTTTCTAGGGGCCTGTAATCTTCTTGATGCATAGCATGAGTATGTGTACCAATTAAATTGCATGGTAGATTGTCAGCATTACTGAAATTAATTGCAAGCAGTTTGCTCTCTGTTTAGATAGTGGATTGTTATTGTTGATGTATAACCTTTCAATAGTCTTTGCGGATGTTGCCATTTTGGACCGTGTATTCAGGCATGGGTGTCAATTTCCCAAAATGCCAGGGGTAGCAGAAGTGACATTGCACATCCTTGACCTTAATGACATTACACGAAGTGACTTTCCATCTTTCTAGGAAGTCATGCTACGGAACCTGAACCCTGTTGACATTATAATAGTTGACATTGCTTAAGTTACATAATCAATGCGTGAATAATGCACACAACATATACAAATGCCTGTTTTAGATACTACTTGTATTAGGGTGCTGGTGTGATATTCAAGGGGATCATTATCATTTCTCTTAGTGTGGGAACCGAACCCCAATAATCTTCCAAACCCCAAATTTTACATTAGGCAGTTCAGCTCCGTGAGTCTTCTTGTTGATCTAGCAGTAAGAGACTGCCCTCCCTATCTATATCACCAACCAAGCAAAGTAAAGTCTTCATTAGAAACTGGTATCACTCAAGAACTGTGTTCTAGGAGAAAATACGTTTAAAAGGTTTAATAGAAAATTGTTAAATAAAGTGTTACAGAAAAATTGCATAGTTTGCCATGAAGGCTCAGATACAGAATACAGATTTATAGATAATAATAGAAACCCTAATTAGACAATAACATCCATTTAAGTTGTAAGTGTCAAACTCAACAAGAGTACTGACAGCATCCTAAGTCAAGAACATGCAAAAAGTTGCCCCAATCTATGAAAACCAGGGTTTTTTATACACAATTTATGCAGATGAATAAAACTCCAAACTATGCATGGAACAATAATGATTAGATATCATTGGCAAATTAACAACAATTTCGTATATCTGAAAGGTTGTTAACACTAACCCATCTTGTTAAGGTAGGAGAAATATTCCGCTTGCTTCCTCATCAACTGCACTTCAGAGATCTACAACATAATATGACACAGTTTCTTAACAATAATGATATAATTATGTTCTCCAGCATGCCTGCGTCAGAACTAGCAGTGAAAGTACTTCAAAATGATACATTAGGTACACAATGGACAGTTTGAATTCTTAATACATGCTTTCTAACACTTCAGTCCATTTACATCATAGTGCTCTATGTTTGGCAGAAACTGTAGGGAGAGAAGACTTGGAGCAGGTAACTGATTGGGAGGGGGAATGAGCAGGAGCAGTATGAGCAGAACACCCGAAACTGGATCCTTTTTAAAATAAGGGCGCTTGTATGAAAAATGTGGCATAGGTACACTACATTATTAATCACTCTTCTGAGTGAGATTATCATATTGTTTTAAGTGCAAAATCAATAGCTCATTAGTTGCAGTAATATGAATCATTGAAATTCATAATCCACACAAATAATTTGTGGGCCAAAGTTGCATATCAGAAAAAACTTTAGAATTAGTATTACATGATTCATTATGTGTTCATCTGAAGACAATATAATGCAACAATAAAGACAATAGCACTGGAACCTGCACTGGAACCTACATTCATTTTATACCACAAACTCTCATGATTTCATAGTACTCCTACAGTATAATAAAATTACAAATGTACTGATAAATCATAGGGAAAGAAAAAAGGAGATTTAAATAAAACCACAATAGTTATGTCCACGTGCATTATTTAATGTAGACCATATATTGAATATAAACTATATTAATGACCTAATTTATTCCTTATTGTTAAATCTTTTTGATTTACAAACATTTGGAGGGCTCTGGCACGTATCTGAAGAACAGAGGTGAATATTTTATTCACAAACGTTATTCTTCATGTATTCTCAATAATGAAACATGGCAACAACTTGTTTATATGTTGTTTTAATTTGTTTTTATCAGAAAGTGCACATTGCACTGCTGACTTTATTAATTTGTGAATCCTAACTGTGATGTCCCAATCCCAGTAGAATCTGCAGAAAATAAACAATGCTCATCAAGACACTGTTTACCTTTTGTTCTTTAAGATGGTGGCTAAGGATTTCTGAAAATGTTGGGCCATGATACTTTCCCTGACTCCTAGTGAGTGAAGCAAGTGAGTCTGACATCTTCTAGGGAGGATTCTAGATGGGCCTTCTCCAAGACAGCGCCCCATGCTATATACCACAGTAGTCCCCCCTTATGCAAAAAATTACCTCCAATATGACAGTCCCAGCACCAGCCTTTGTACCACAGATGCCACCATGTGAAGAATTAGTCCAGTGTGCCAGTGCCAGCATTTTGTGATGGTTGTCTCTTTTGTAGAGTGTTTCCCCAGTTTGGGTACCTGCCAATAACTACGCCACACACAGAGCTGTTAATCACATCTTTATTCCTCTGCATGTACCTGTGAACTCCAAAATTCTTTCATTGCATTCTATTCTAGCGATTACCTCACACTGATAAGGAGTCCACTGGGAGTCAGAAAGGTTCTGTTCTAAATCATGCAAGACAATACATCTCCCCCTCTGTTAAATGAAAAGTTACATTTTTTTAAAAAAATCAGTGGACATACACATATATATAAAGAAGCATGTACAACTATAGCTCTTCAATCAGTTTTCGTGGCTCTTTGATTATACAACCCAATCTGGTTACTGGAAGCTATGAACAGTCATCTTTAATATTAGAGGTTGCTAAAGATGGTAAAGCAACAGTCACTGAGGGCCTGATTTAGACCTTTGTGGATGGGTTACTCTGTCACAAACATGACGGTTATTCTGTCTGCCATACTGCAATTTCCATAGAATATAATGGAATTGTAATACCGTGAACAGGCCATCTGTCACGTTTGTGAAAGAGTAACCCCATCCGCCAAGATCTAATCAGGCCCTGAATCTTCAGAGTCTGTCTTTCTTTCAGCATTTTGAGTTGAAGACTTATGACACTTTGGTCTAAAGTGAGAAGAGTCTCTGGTAATAGATTTCCCAGGGTGCTGGCAGTCACCATGTGTCCCTTTGTAGACACCACTTGGAAAGGCTCAGCATCATAAATAGCATCAGATTTTCTTTAGCACATCTGTTGAGTGATCACCAAATCTCCTCTTCTAAACAAGATGTCTTTTGCATGTCGCTTTTTGTCTGCATATGCTTTAATTTTCTGATTGTTAACCAAATCCCTTGTAGAGCTGATGTTTTCACTTTTATCTCTCTTGGTGATCCATTGAGGTAACTTGGTTGTCATTGCTGTTCGGAACATCTAAGTCGCAGGACTTTCACCTATGGTTGAGTGGGGTGTTGAACAATAAGCTTGTAAAGTAGAATTCAATACTGTTTTCAAATTTAGCTTCTCAAGAGTTGCACACGGCACTGCTTTCTTTTGTGTACCCATAAAACGCTCAACAAGTCCATTGGCCTGTGGTCATAAAGGTGTGATCTTTTGATGTTTTATGTTCAAATGCTCCAGAAATTCTTGAAATTCTTTACTGTTGAAGGGTGCAACATTGTCAGACTTTATAATGGCTGGTATGCCTCATGTCACAAAGATGCCACCAGGCATTTGATCACTTATTCGTCACCTGTGAATGGGAGATCTTTAACCAAAGGAAAAGATGAGAATTCATCTACAACCACCATTAAATGATGTTCATTATCCTGTGGACCAAAGAAAATTGATGGCCATTCTCTCCCAGGCATGTTTAGGGAGTTCTGACATGTTCAGTGTATGTTAAGTAAAATTGGTTGACAGGCTATTGCATATGTGACAGGCCTTGAGTTCCTTTACAACTCTTTTATCTAAATATGGTCTCGGTGAGCACTCTTTGTGGCAATGATACCACAATGTCCTTCGTGAGCCACCTCAATCACTTTCTTTCCTAGACTCTCTGGAATCAGGATTCTCGACGCTCACAGTATAATTCCTTCCTGACAATTCATCTTCAACATTTTTATATTTTTGATATTCACTATCATTAGTGAGAGGTCGAGGGTGTTTGTTTCACAACTTATGTGTAATTATATCTTTCAACTTCAGTAGCATGTTCATGTCACATGGCAGTGACAATCAGCAGCTGGCATACTTGACTTGACAATTAAATTAATGTATAGGCACTCTCGAAAAACAGTCAGCAAGGTTCTGATCCTTTGCTGGGCGATACACAATTGTATAATCATACTCCTGTAGTTGTAGTCCCCATCATTTAATGTGAGGGGGCACCCTGGCGTTTGGATTTCCAAAGATGGTCGTCACAGCTTGATGATCAGTCACCAGCGTTAATTCGTTTCCATACAGGAACACATAGAAATGCTCACAAGCCCATACCACAGCCAAAGGTTCTTTCTCAAGCTGTGAGTAGGCATTTTCTGATTGAGACAAAGTTCTACTAGCATTTGCCACAATATGCCCTCGAGCATTTGGGGATCCACTATGCTGTGCAAGTATGCACCTAACCTGACTGGCTTAGCATTGACCACAACAATCAACACTGGCAAAGTCTTGTATGTATCCAGAACAATAACTGGTCATACCAAGAAAAGAGAATACCATTGAAACATCTTGTGGGGGGGTCAGCATTCAGCAAAGCTTGTACATTTGCAGTGTCAGGTCAAGGAATTTCAGTTTTTTGTTGAACTCACACTTGTCTGCATTCAAAGTCAAACCTGCATCACTGAGTAATTGACATACTTGTGTGAGAGCTCTAAAGTGCTCCTTTTGTGTAGCTCCGAAAACGAATATGTCATCGCTATAACTGAATGCATTCACAGCAGGTTGTATGATGCATCAATTGATGTTTTAGAAAGGTTCTGCAACCGATAACATATGAAAGCTAACGGCTTGATTTATATATTAGCAGACCAGTTACTCCGTCACAATAGTGACAGATATCCCATCCTCGAAAATCTAAATCTCATAGGAAATATTTGGAATTAGATTTCAGCAGATGGGATAGCCATCACCGTTGTAACAGAGTAACCCATCTGCCAATATCTAAATTAGTCCCTAAGTCTTTTATATCTAAACAAACCAACATGTGTTGAAAAGGTCCAACTGATTATAACCTTTAGGAAATTGACTTACTATTTTGTGATGAGCATTCATGTTATAATTCACAGAAATCAGTCCCATGTGAGGAGCCATGTTGAAACTGAGCAAACAGATACTTACTGCTGTACCTTGAAGCACGTGGATCGGTGCTTGTGCCTTCATTTTATATGGTTCAATGATGCTATAAATTAACCTTGTCTCTTCATGGGCATCAGTCCATGTTTATCGATGGACCACTGGTGATAATGGGAGGTATTGCACATCCATCCATTTAGTTTCAATGTAATCTTTGGACAGTGTTTGTATGAATATATTGAGTCTTTCCACATATTCATAAATTCCTTCACCAACTCTTTGATGATCTTGACTAAAAATGTAGTGTTCATAATCACTGTTTGGTACTGGATTGAACTTGAGGTTCACTGCATCCTTAATCTGGCGGTTGTGACTTCTTCATCAGTTCTCTGCATTTATTTATGACTTCTTTCACACCATCACCATCAAGATTTTTGAGATATTTGAAAATCTTTCTGTTATCAGTCTCTTTAAGTACATCAATGAAATCTTCAAATGTCTCTGTCCAGGCAGCTCATCTATTGCCAATATTTTGCTTTTTGACAGAATTGAAAGGTGGTGGTGGTCTCAGGAAGGTGGCAGCTTTGTAACTGTTCATAGGAGTGGCTGACATTGAGGGTGGAGCTCTGTCAGATGATGTCAGCTGTCCCTGGGAGTCTGCATAATCACTGAGTCCCGACGATGGTTTAGCCTCTGGGTCATCCAGGACAGTCTGAAGTTTTGACCTTCTTGGTCTCCATTGGAGCCTTGTCACTGGTGGGGACATCTGGAGTTGTTCTGGGCCACCACCTAGCAGCTTTGCTGGTGTGCTGCTTCAGGAATTGGACAGCTCTGTAGGCACAAGCGTGAGCACTTCTCTTTGAGCGTCTTTGCTGACTGGAGTGTCACAACGACTCGCTTTCACAGACTCTGTGAGCCATCTGTTTCATCCTTTTACATTTCAGATTGTATTTTCTGACACCTGACTGTTCTCTGCCTGTAGTGCTTCTGTTCGCAGTGTTACTTGGTAAAGATAATTGTCTTTAACTGTGTTTTGTAAACCTGGTTGAATCTGCCTTCAGCATTATTGCTTCGTTAAAGGTATTTCTTTGTTTTGCATGGCAGCGCGGTACCTTTTAGTATGATCTTGGTCATAGTTTCTTGACCAACAGTGCATAAACTTTTTAGTGAAGCTTTGTTTCCATTCACACACTTTACACAGGCTGGAGCTGTCCTTTGACTCAAATACTAGCATATTAAAATATGGGCCAAAAAGGAGGAGGTAGCCAAGCATCTGTAAGGGCGCGCCATCCCAGTGTTATTGGCTCTGAATTTGTCACCTCCGAAACCAGCGGTCGCTAAAGCAGTGCAACCCCTGGCGACCCCTAAATGACATCCATATATTCAGGACCATGCAAGTCAGTGTATAATCCTGATGCAACTGAACAGTCAAAGGGACAGATTTAAGGGAAAATGATTGTGAGTGTCACTGCACCAAATTTGGCAGCTTCACACACTGTCATTTTCACAATGCCGGGATGCGCCATATTTAATAGAATATGACGCACCCCTGTGTTTCCCCCTGCACCGGTGGTGAATTTGCTCCCTGCACCAATGCAGCAACCCATGCACCATTGTGCTAGGATGGCTGCGTTGAGGGGGAGATTGTTTTTGTGCAGGAAGGTGTTCCTTCCTGCACAAAAACAATCTTAAATGGTGATTTGTTCTTTCTATGTGTGCTGCAGAATGCAGCACACATAGAAAGAGCAAAAAACAAAGAAAAATGAAAACATTTCTATTCGTTGCGCATTGATTTTGGTGTTGCCTCAGGTTTACAAAAACTCGTAAATCTGGGGCAGAGTCAAAATGCAATGGGTGTTGCTGTGGCACGCCCACAGCAACACCCGTTGCACGCCCCTTCCACACAAAGTGCTGCATGTGAAGGGGCCGTATTTACAAGGTGGTGTTAACGCCACCTCCTAAATACGGGCCAGTGCATAGCACCACTAAAAGTGACACTCCGCTGGCTCTAGGGGCTTCTTAAATATGCCATAAGGTGTTTCCAATTCTGTGTTCTTGTTGCCTGACAGCAATCACTTGTTTGCTACCATATTTCATTCTCCTTTTGTTGTTATATTTGCATTGAATAAGAGTAATTTGAAAACATTTCAGTTCTGATTGTTTTCTTTTTTCTTTTGATTCGCTTTGTGGGCGTTGGTTTTTGAGTGAGTGCTGCATTGTGGATAGTTTTGTTTCTGATATTCATGCAATCAGTGTATATAAATATAATGCAAACTTGGTGCAGGATGTGAAAAATGACTGCTCGATTGGAGTGTTTTCCTGAAAAAGTGAGTATGTCCATTAAAACTCATTGATAATTGTACCAAGGGGATGGATTTGTAAGTCCACACTCTGGCTGTTGATGTTTTCATTTCATGTTGCTGTTATTTTATTTTACTCCATCAGATGCTGCATAACTTGTAGATGCATACATCAGCTTTGAGAGTCAAACAAGAAACCTCTGATTCACAAGCATTTATGAGTATAGGAAGTGGTACTACAGGAGTACTTTTGTACATACATTTAAATGCCTATGTGAATCAGTCCCAAAACATAAAGCTCCCTATTAGTAAAAGTGCACAGAAGGCCCAGTCCTTAATTCTTGACAAATATATGTTTTCCCTTGATATTTGTGGGATCGGAGTTCAAATAGCGTGTTAGAAATTTCCTATATATATATTTACCCCATGTTTGTAGGATGGTAATTACAACAGTAATTATGGTCGTCCCGTCAACCAATAATTGTAATTTCCCAATGATTGTGGGATTGGACTTAGAATAGTGAATTAAACTCGTACCCCCAACATATGAACTTCCACCAATGTTCATTAGACTGGAGTTAGAATAGTACATGTAACTTCACCCCAATATATGGATTTTTCTCAATGTTTATTGAGATGGATTTACAAGAGTAAATGTGAACCCCCTTCCCACTATCTGCACATTCTCCAATGTCTGTAGGATTGTGTTGCAATGCTAAGCTTAACACTTCCTATTGACAATTTACACTTTCCCTATTATTGGTTTGATTGGTATTTGTTAGACCCGACATCCTTAGTGTGGTAGTCTCCCAAACATTTTGCCTTCACCCTTCCTGTTTTGCTAAATCAGTTTTTGTTGACTTTAAGACTCTGTGCACTTTACCACTGCTAGCCACTAATAAAGTTATTGTACTCTCTTCCTAACACATGGTACTATTGGCATTTACCTGATTGGTACATTTAATTTACTTGCTTGTAAATAAATGCTACTGGCGGGCCTACAGCACTCATTGTGCCACCCACTAAAGTAGCCTTTTCAAAACACTGGCATTTCAGCCTGGCAAAATAAGCCTTTTGTCAGGCCTACAATCTTCCTTTTGAATACTTAAATGTCACCCCTAAGGTAAGCCTTAAAGGGTCATATGGCAGGGCGCATTGAATTTAAAAAATAGGATATGTGTACTTAAGGCTTACATGTCCTGGCTGCGAAAAACTCCTAAAGTTGTTTTTCACTGCTATAAGGCCTATCTCTCCCATTGATTAACTCTGGGTTAACTTTATATTTACTAAGTGCTAACTTTGGATAGGGAACTAATAGAGATATGCTGTTTACACTTACATGAATTGTGATGTATGATCCTCTTTAATGGTCAAGTTTGATTTTAAGTTAGAATTGGAATGTTACTCTTTTAGAAGGTTAACATATTCCTGTCCCAACAATTTGTGCTTTTTGCCAGTGTCCTTGGTCATATGATAGAGGATGGCTCTGCTGTTGAGGTTGTGTTTTGGTTCCAGACAGAAACTCAAAGGGGGCTTCGGGTGGACAGGATGGGCCACCCAGGCAGGATGACTTGTGGGGGGGGGGCTGTACCCAGCCCCATTTACACTTCAAAGGACTTTGCCTCCTGCAGACAAAGGAACAGACACCAGGCCTGTCCTGCCTTTTTTCACCCCCAGAAAGTTTGGGGCCTTGACAAGGGAAGGGGATAAACCTTCCAGAACCAGATTTAGGGTAGGATAGGTAGTCCCCTCCACACAAAGGCTGGCACCAGGTATAAATATTGGACCTCCAGAGCCACTCTTCACAACATGCCTGGTACTTTTGGAAGTTACAGAAGGACTGCCCTGCTGCCACACGGCTGCCCTGCTGCTTGAAGGACTGCCTTACTGTCTGAGAAGGAAGAGTGGACCTGCTTACCTTCATCCCAGACTAACCAGAGTGACTGAAACAGTCACTTGGCTGATCTCCTGTTTGAGATACAGGGACACAACATACTTCAGAGCCATCCTTGCAACTGCCCAACTGACCTGTTGCAACTGGACCTACAACTGGACCTGTCTAAGCCCTGCTGGACTCTGCTAGAGTGACTCCTGGGTCCTCAAGAGGTGTCTCCCATGGCCCTGGACACCTGGCTGGCATCAGAGAGTACTCCTCCAAAAGAAAAGTTGAAAATCTGGACATTTGGGCTCCTTGTGACCCTGAATGGGCCAGTTTGTGCCAAGGCTCTGCACTTGTAGTGACCACCAGTGTGATCTCCCAGTGAGAGCCCTTCTACATGCTAAGCAGCGACCGCCAGCGATAGCTGGCAACAAGAGAAATGCACTTTACACTACAGCAATGACAGCCCATGACAATGGCAAATGAAAAGCTACAGCAACAACTGTCTGTGATGCCCTACTGGCTCTTTGCGCTACAGCGATGGCCGCCTGCAAAGGCCTGGCCTACTCTTTGCACTACATCCGAGATGCTCAGCCTACTTAACACACCTTCCTCCACCACAAACAAAACTCTTTGTGTCAGACTTAGTACGTAACTTTTCAGTGGGAATAACCTGGTCCCTGGATCCTCCATCGCAGTCAGCCTGATCTTGTGTTACGTCCCCCCGGTCAAGCACGACTAGATGCCCGTGAGTTGTGCTTTTTGCTTCTAGGGGCTATTTTCACAAAGCATTTTCAATTGAATGCATCCAGTTTCACTGACTGTTTTTAAAAAAAATAATTTTGGTATCTTTTTATTTATTTAGATTTACCCTATTTTCACAAATTGGTTTGGGGGCTTTTCTTCTGCTATTTCCTTTACTTTATTAGTGGTTGTGTGCATCATAAATTATTTACACAATTCCTCTAAGTGAAGCCTGACTGATTTTGTTCCAAGCCACCAGAAGGTTAAGCACCGGTTAATTTGGTGCCTATTTTGTGTTTCACCCTCACAAGGATTGTGGTTGTTGCCTGAGTAAGGCTTCCACACCCCTCAACCAATAAACCAGTTTCGTACAGTGTTAGACTAGTAAATCTGAACCCAACACCTCCCCCATTGACACTTTCCACAGGATTTGTTGGATTACAGTTAGAATAGTAAATCTCACCTTCTAATGGCACTCCCATACATATACCTTCCCTTTGGTTTGTGCATCTAGATTTAGAATAGTAAATTTGAAATATCCCCTACAAATAGATGCACTTTCCAAAATATGTGTGGTTGTGCAATTGCAATAGTGCTCCATGACCAATAAATGCATTTAAAAAATCTTTGATTTTAATTAAAATAATAATTTAAATGCACATCATTTCTACAATTTCGGCTATGTTGGCAGGAAATATGTGAATATATTACAATTTAATATCTATATTGGTATTTATACCATAAATGCATAACATGATAAAATAGTTCAACACTATACTATAGTAATTCTTATTGAAAATTAAAAAAATTAAAAACGATTAGGACATGTCTAACTTTAACTTGATTTTATTAATTGTAAATGAAAATATAGTCATGCTTGTACTATAAAACTAGCCAATGTTATTAATTACAAAATAAATATGTTTTTAAAAATATAACAACAACAGACCTCCAGTAAATAAAAGTATATGTGTAGACACTGTTGTAAACAAACATTAAAAGTATTTTAATGTAATATGAATAGGAATAAAGAGAAATGCGTTGTCATAATCAAAAATAAAGTTGATACTTTACAAAAAACACAAAGATATAGAATATATTAAATATATATTTAAAAACCTCAAACATTGTATTGTAGAATTTTGAAATAGGGAAAGGGAGAATATAGTTAGACAGTTTAAATAGTTAAAAAAAAATGGATGGATAAAATAAATTTTTGATTAATAGTTTTTTTTTCAAAAAAGACAATTATGTTCATATTTTAGTCCAATTAAAATGTAATTAGTGTCTGTATGCATTATTTTCAAATGTGTATATCATTTTTAACTACATAAAAAACAAAATATATTTTTGTATTGACATCTGTGCAATTGTGGTCTAATTTCATTTCTTTCTTGCCACCATTTAGTTGTTATGAAAATGAATTTTACAGTCTATTTTTCACTTCATTGAACAGCGGAGTGTATATGTAAATTCCTGGTTCATTGAATTACTTAAAGAAATGTACGTTTTCTATGTTAGTATCAATAATAGGTTGGATAAGTGTAGTCTAATGCATGTCTCTGTGGTTGCAAATCAACGTATCTGTTAAGGTTTGTTAGTGCATGCTTGGTAGTTTGCTGTAGGCCTTATATGGGGATGTTTAGTTAATATTTATTCAGCACATTGGTGTAAATGTAGAAGGTCTGTATTGTATCAGAATTGTTTTGTTGTATTAGGTGTTTTTTGCGTGTGTTTGCAGTGGGAGTGGGAATATATTGTGTTTTACTTTGCAGGGGAAGCATCTTTGAACAATGTTTTCATTTCTTGATTTTATTTTTGTGAATGAAAATTGGTTTGGTTTTTTGCCTTTCCAACTATTAGTCTCATCTCATTTTTCAAGTCCTGACGGTATGCCAGGAATCTGATCTGGATCCATGTTCTTGGATTATTTTTTGACACCTGCATGTTTGATTTTTTGCACATAATATTTTTGAATTTCTTGGTTGGAGATTACTTTTTTCCTACATATTTTATTTTTTGATTGGGAAACAATGTTGATTGGGTCAATCAATCAATCAATCAGGGGATTTGTAAAACACACTACTCACCTGTGAGGGTCTGAAAGTGCTGAGGAGAGGAGAGGAGGGGGAGGAGGAGGGGGGAGGTACTGCTGCTGCTCGAACAGCCAGGTCTTGAGAAGTTTCCTGAAGGTAAGGAGGTCTTTGGTCTAGTGCAGGTGGGTGGGAAGAGTGTTCCACGTTTTGGCGGTGAGGTGTGAAAATGATCTACCACCGGTTGTAGTTCTGCGGATGCATGGGACTGTTGCAAGGGGGAGGTCAGCGGAGCGGAGATGCCGAGTTGGGGTGTAGAAGGAGAGTCGTTTGTTGAGGTATTCTGGTCCAGTGTTGTGCAGTGCTTTGTGAGCGTGGGTGAGGAATTTGAAGGTGATTCTCTTGTTGACTAAGAGCCAGCGCAGGTCTTTCAGGTGACCATGATGTGGCAGTGGCAGAGGATGTCCAGGATAAGGTGTGGGGAGGCGTTCTGGATGTGTTGCAACCTCTTTTGGAGTTTGGCCGTGGTTCCTGCGTAGAGGGCATTGCTGTAGTCCAGTTTTCTGCTTACGAGGGCTTGGTGACTGTTCTTCTGGTTTTGGTGGGTATCCATTTGAAGATCTTTTGGAGCATGCAGAGGCTGTTGAAGCAGGAGGAAGAGATGGCGTTGACTTGCTGGGTCATGGATAGTGAGGGTCCAAGATGAATCCTAGGTTGCATGCGTGGTCGGTGGGAATCGGAGCGGTTCCAAGAGTGGCAGACCACCAGGAGTCATCCCATGCAGAGGGGGTGGAGTCAAAGATAAGGACTTCATCTTGTCTGAATTGAGTTTGAGGCAGCTGCTCTTCATCCATTTGGCGATGGCTTTCATTCCTTCGTGGAGGTAGGTCTTGGCGGAGTCCTTAGTGAGGGAGAGGATCACCTGGGTGTCGTCAGCGCATGAGACGATGTTGAGGTTGTGGGATCGGGCGATGTTAGCGAGCAGGGCCATGTAGATGTTGAAGAGGGTCGGGCTGAGGGACGAACTCTGGGGTACGCCGTAGATGATTTTGGTGGCCTCCGAGCAGAATGGGGGGAGGCGGACTCTCTGGGTTCTGTCGGTGAGAAAGGAGGTGACCCAATCCGGGGCTCTGTCGCAAATTCCTGCATTGCTGAGGTGTGAGCATAGAGTGTGGTGGCAGACGGTGTTGAACGCGACAGAGAGGTCCAGGAGTTTGAGGACCGCGGTTTCGCAACTGTCCAGTATGGTTCTGATGTCGTCGGTGGCAGCGATGAGGGCGGTTTGGGTGCTGTGGTTGCTGCGGAATCGGGATTGGGAAGGGACCATGGTGCGGTTCTCCTGTAGGAAGCGGGTTAGTTGTCTGTTGACGGCCTTCTCGATGACTTTTGCCAGGAAGGGGAGCAGGGTCAAATAACAAATGACCAGGGTTTGATTTGAAATGTGTTTACTGCTGTATTTTAAATGATATAATGCTAATATGTGTTTGATGAATATGTATGTGATGTGATGGTGTTTCTAATGTCGTAAATTCATGTTGAATGTGTTATGCTGGTTTCAAAAGATGGTTATTCTTATTATTAATTAATTAAGGTACTTTATTGTAAATCATTTTGGTAAATATGGTACTTTTCAGAGTATGTAACTGCAGGTTCTATTCCTATTTTGGGGGTTGAGCTGTTCATTAGTGTATTATGTAGCATAATATTGTATTGTTGCATTCATGAATATGTGATTACTCATTTCGTAAACAAAAACATAAACTGTGTACATTGGTTACAATGTATTTAAAAATGTTCCAAGTCGGTTTGAAGGTATATTGATGTGGTATTTTTTAAAGTTGATTTATTTGTTCATAGGTACTCAGTAGATTAATATGTAGGCTATCTGTTTTAAATAGTCAGAGCCTTTGAAGCTCGGAAATAGTTTGTCTTTGCTGAAGAGATTTCCATGCAGTTCTCTGATTTATTTATAAATTGTAGGTTGTAAGGTTAAGGCAAGAGGTTGTTTCTGTCTCAGGTCTGGGTATGTATGTTCATTTTGTAATATCTCTATAAAATAATATAGGATAGGGTGGTGTCTACCTAGTCTACCTTGGAAGGAGTTATCCCACCCTCCACTGCATTGTTTTTGAGCTTCTTTGTTAAGGGCGGTTTTAAATAGATAACAGCATGGGATATGGAATCCTGGGTGCCAACCAACCCAGTTGTCTTTGTAGAAGTAAAACAAAACGGCTACATTCCTCTTCATTGTTTTATAGTATGGGGAATATATTAGTAAATCACTGTTTTTAGTACTTCACTAGCAGGGACAAAAGCTAGGGTGAGTAGCTTTTTTAACTCAAAGGCTAATTGACTATTAGTGATGTACTCTATTCTTAGGGTAGATTTTTGAAGGTGTTATCAAATTTATTGGTTACAATTGAAGTAATGCTGTTTTATTTGGGTTTATGGGTAGAGTTTTGGGATTGTGTGAATCATATTGTGTTAAAAATCCATTATTATTATTGGGTAGGGTTATATTTCTTCGTTGTTGGGTGTAATATAGGAATGAATTAATGGAAGATGTTAGATTGTATGTTTGGAAATAGCCCGAATAGTAAAGCAATATTAGCATTGTGGTACTGTCCATGGATTGTGTACATTTCAATAAAGGGGGCATGATTAAATGCTCCATCCATTTGCTAAAAGGGTCATTAGGTTAAGTTTAGTAGGTTGTCAGTAATGCAGAATATAATTTTTCTTTTTTAACAATTTTTATTGTTAAAGGGGATGACTTCTTTGGTGTTTGTAACAGTTAGATGGGTAGAATGTCTACTTATTTCAGAAAAGGTTTAAATGCAGGTTTGGCACTTCTCCCTGGTCTTCCTTTACTATTTATTGTTTTCATCAGTTTTTGGGTAGAAGGCATTTGTCCAACCACTTGAGGTGGGTTTTAGGGAATACTCTTTAAGAGTTATATCAATAAAAGCAGAAGTGGTAGTAACCTATTTTATACTCTTTACTATGTGACCTACTTCAGGTTCTGCCACTGAAGGAAGATGGTTGTGTTCTGTCATGCTATTAATGTTGTTGTTTATTGTAGTGGCATGTGTATTGGACTCACTGGAGCACTACATAGTACACCCACAATGGGTGAACTCATTTGTCCTGCTTGCTTTTGAATATGGATTTCCAATACAAGTCAATCGGGATTCCCTCTTTTTGAGATGTTGTGGAACTTAGTTGGTTTGAAATTTTAGTATCAGTGAACTTGAATATTGAAGGAACGCAGACTGGTTCATAGATGGCCAGTCCCTCATCTACCAAATTTGTAAATTATTTTTTTCTCATTAATCGTCAACATTTCATGTAAAAGTGCCCATTTCTTACATACGAATCTTATGTTGCAGCATCTGCTCACCTTGTTGAATTGTCTGAAAATATTGTTCTAGGTTCACTTCTCACTTTTGCTGTCCCTCGTGCAGTAGCAGGACTGTTATTAACTAAAACGCAGCACGTTTCAAGTTCAGAATGTCTAAAAATGAAATACTACTACTTTCAGCTTTTCATATTGCTTTGGTATTATTCCTTGAGTTGAGTTTGTTCCCCACTTCCCTTGACAAATAACTGCAAGGCTGTCACTGAACAACTGTCCATAAAACAAAGCCCACTTTTGATCTCACTGGCACATTAATGCATAGTTGTGATTTTGCACATTATGTTGATGTCCTGCCTCAAAAACAAAGAATGAGCACTGTTTGAGATTTATGCTGTTTGTACCCAACATGAAAGTGTTAAGAGATGAGGATTAATTCAGATGTATACTGCCCAAGTTGCTTAAACAAATTGCTCCAGCTCACATATTCCAGATATCAAACTACAATTAATTTTACTTATCCTAAGTACACATTTGGGGTTGCTCATGATTTTGCACTCCTCTGAATGTCAGAGGAGTTTCTCAAGTCTGCCAGAAACATGTCAATGGGTTGCTTGATGCCCTCTATCTGCTATAGACGTAGCTGCTGGAAAGTGTACTGACGACTAACCTGCCAAGATGAAGTATTAAAAGGTAATGCTTCAACAGACATGCTACTATAAGTGCTGCTCTGTCCCCTGACTTACATGTGAATTTGTATATATCTCAGACTGTTGAACCATTCATGCCTACTCTACAAGATATTGCAGATTCACAAGAGCAGACGCCTAAAAGTGAAAACTTAATTTGCATAAGGTGCAACTATCAAAGACATCCAGATGAGCTGTGGCATGATTAAAACATAAACAGTTAAATGGTTGTTTCCAAAGCACTACTGTCAAGCATAGATCATCTGTACTCTGGCATTGCTCATCTCATTTGGCATGATATGATGTGTGCTGCCTGAACCTTTAAAAATAAAATTTCTAGTTATATAAAGAGATGGGATTCAAATGACTAGATGCCTTATGCTTACAGGTAATGCCAATCAATCCACTCATAGCCAAAAGACTTAATTGTTTGAAAATATCAAAAACTGATCAAAGATTTCCCCCTTCACTACGCCAGGGTCCCCAGCATTGCTTGACTTACACCTCTTTGATGTTGTGACTTTACTCCAAACAACTCGCTGACTGTCTCAATAGCTTACTTTCCCAGATCCAAGCTGCACTGTAGTTAGGACTGAAGTCTGCCATGATCTGCAACCCAGAAACTGGATCCAAGTCAAGATGTATCAATGAAAGTAATTGCTGCATCCCGCTGGCTAGTCCTGTTCAAAGTCCTGCTCATCTCACCACTGATGTCAATTGCATAGGAGTGGCCACCTGGATCCATTCGTCATATTATAGGTGGATTGTGAAGCCAAGAGATTCTGGACTTACTGACAGAATTGCCTCTGCAAGTACATCGCAGAGATGCAGCAAGGATGCAACCCATCCACCTGACCACAGATATGGCCTGCAAGTCTGCTAGCGGGAAGCATTTCTGCTATCTTATCCCTTGGGGTTCCTGGCTGGCCCTACTTACAGCAAGCTTAGTTGGCTGGTTCATTGTGTGGCTGTGCCAATAAGGGATGAATGGTAGATCAGAGAAAGTCAACAAAACCCGCTCTCATTTGCAAACAAATGTTTTACAAAGAAGCCACTGTTATGACCCTGTAAAGCAGGATATCAACTTCAGTTCATGCAGGCTGTTCTCACATGTGTACACCAACTCTAATGGAGATGTGCCTATGAGTCCAATTCCTTCAGAATGTGCAGATCTACACTTACATTGCCTCTTCATCCCTGAGGGCTTTATTCCACCATTGGTGCTACTCTTGATGACTTGGTTGTGTCTTCATCCAACCAAGAGCTATTTCCTCCTGACATCCATTAAGCCTCATCTCCTAAGAGACTGGTGTGTAAAGAAAAAAATGGCAGTACATTCATGTGAGACAAAGTGACCATACGTAAGCAAATTGCTCTAATCACTTTCCCAGGTTTCACCCAAGTTGAGATTCCTAACTACTTTTTGTGATATATAGACAGATGCTGGGCAGTAATTGTAAGAATTCAGAACAAATGTTCAAAATTCAGTTCAAAATTTCAAGGCAAGATGCCAGTTTTAAGGAGTCATCTGAGGAGATCAAGCAGTTATAATAAAGTAAATAAATAGACAGCTGATGCCGGTACAAGTCAAGCTAGGTTTATGGTCTTTGGTGTGTACAATAAATAATAAGGCTGAGCAAACATTCACATGTAACTGAGATTACTTAAAGATTAAAAAAACATTACAGACATATGACATAGGCCCGCATAATGAACACGGCGGTCGAAACCGCCGTGTTCATGCTGGCGGTCTTTCAAGCGACCGCCCGCTCCCCCTGAACCCTGCCGGCCATATTGTGAACATTCCTCTGGGCCGGTGGGAGGAAACCAGCCCAGAGGAATGCCTGGCCGGAACATGGAGCCGCCGCCAATGCCTCTGTGCGGCGGGTGCAGCTGCACCCATCGCGCAGATCACTGCCCGTAAATCGGGCAGTGACCAGCGCAATGGGGCACTGCACAGGGGCCCCTGCACTGCCCATGCCAAGTGCATGGGCAGTGCAGGGGCCCCCAGGGGTGCCCCGGTGCACCCCTCCTGCCAGCCTTTCCCTGGCAGGGAAACCCACCAGGGAAAGGCTGGTGGCTAAGGGATCAATATCCGAGGGGCAGCACCGCCGGTGAGTGAGGGCCGCCCATGGCAGACCTCCAGGGGTACATGATGTGGCGGTGTGGCCTGCCATGCCAGCTGGCGGGTTTTCCCGCCACCGCCGCCATGGCGGGCCACACCGCCATGTTCAAAATGACCACCATAATCAGTACCCCGTTTCTCCTCTCTTATTTCTTTTCTGGAACTCGTAGCACTGTAACACTGGACTCAATTCACATGGTGCAAATTGGGTTCTACGACTTGGAAAGGTCTCCCTCCTTGTAGTAATCTACGGAGCGGTGTTTTTATTTTCTGGTATTAGCATTCATTTATTGTATCAATTTGTATTCTGAATATTTACAATAAAGTTTAGGTTATGCAAATTCTCCATGGATATTAATGCATATCAGAGCATATACTATAAAGCCCTTATCTGTAAGGCTCACTGGTACTATGATGAAACAGAGACAACATATTGAAATGTAAAAATTTAGCCAATAAATATTGAGGATAAAAATATCATCTTCCTATGCACTGTATTTAACCCTATTAGTGAGGGCACTGAACAATGGTCGATGCCCGCACTACCTCTGCAGTGGCTTCATCGGCCATATGCTGACACTGGGGAGGTATCAAAAGGGTTCTCTAGTGCTTGCACTAGAGGATTCCTTTTCTTGAAAAAAAAATAGTAAGGGCAAAGCAGAATCACTTCTACTTCTGCCCCTGTCTTCCTCCCACCCATCTGTGATCTGCTTGTGTATCCTGGTTGCACCCTTTAGGGCCCCACAGGGTAAACAACACATTTAAAAAAAAAAAAGAAAGATAGTTAGGGGGTCAGCCTTCCCAGCATATGGGTCGACCTCCTTTGGGGCCATGAATATTTTTTTTTAATGTGTGGTTCCCCTGTGAGGCCAATTGTTCCTCCAGGCTTGATGCTGGCTGTATGAAATACTTTGTCGTGACTTTACGGCTCACCTTAAGTAGTTTTGATTTCAATATTCAGATCCTTTGATTAGTATTTTTTCTTTGAAGCTCAAACTTCTGTAGGTACCAAAACCAACCAGTGAAGTGGGTTAACTTTAAAAAACGTAGGGCTAGATTTATACCTTGGTGGTAAGGATACCCTGTCCCAGTGGTGACAGTGTCTTTATTGCCGAGATAATGGCCCACTTGCCTGATTTATATGTGGGCAGACCATTGGTGTAACCATGGTGGATACTCTTTGCCATGGTAATACCCCTCTGACGGCCCAACCGAGTATGGGCTGTTGGAGGCTGACCTCTATGTTCGCCTTTCTAATTTAGGCAGTTAGGGACAGTGAAAACTGTCTAATACCTCCCCCCTCCCATGAGAGATAACTCTCAAGGTGAGAGGGATTGTTTTTATTTCCAAAAAGAAAATCCCGCTTGGGATTTTGTTTTTGAAAATTAAAAAATAAAACTGTGCTTGATAGACGGCTCCATCATGGTGGATAGTACTCTGTTTCTGCCATGGATTACCCACCTTTGATGGCCTGACTGAGTAAAAGTTGCTGGAGTCTGACCACTATGTGTGCTCATCTAATTTAGGCAGTAAGGGGCAGTAAAAACTGTCTCATGCTCCTCTCTCCATGGCGAGGTGGCATATATTTTTTATTATTTTTCAAAGAAATTTATCCTCAGAATTTAGTTTTTTAAATTTTTAAAAAAGAACTATGCTTGATGGACAGCTTCATCATGTTGACAGAGTGGTGCGTCAAACTTTAAAAAAATTGACAGAAATCACTGTAATGGTGGCTCCTGCCAATGCTTTTGAAGACTGCCATTTCTAAATTTGACGCACTGAATACTCTTGGCCTGGGAGACTTTAAGTCTTCTACCAGGCCAACAGAGAATAATCCGTTACCAAAATGTAAATCTGAACCCTAGTAAGAACTTTTTTTTTGCAAACTAATCATCCGGACATGTCTAGGGTAGCGAACTTGAATTGATTTTGCTAACTTTCCCATAATTCCCTTCAAAACTTGAAAGTGGGAAAATGGCTTCATTTACTTACATTTCGTGTTGGTAACTTCTTGAATCTGTTTAAATACATAAATAGACAACCACTCAGCATTCCCGCTTGTTGCCACATGCAAATTTAGCCCCATTTTGGTGGGTGACCTTAGTGGCCACATTTGGAAAGGGCAAAAAACGCAACATAGACACATCACATTCTTCCACTGAAAACTGACCCTTCTTTTGCAATAAAGGTAGCTGTGAATATTGGGCCCCAGCTCAGCTATCAAATGGCAACTAGAGTAACCTAGAAAACTTGCATATTTGTGAAAACTAGAAAACCAGAGGAGTTCAGAGGTGCATGACGTGCATGTCTCTCACTAGGTCATTTTATCCAGAAGCCCTTGCAAACCTCAAACTTTAGCTAAAAACACAAGTTTTCCTCTCATTTCTGTGATAGAAAGTTCTTGAAATGGCTGGAAGCACAAATTTCCTACCACCTTTAATTCCCACAAAGTCCCCCAAAAACTTTGAGTCTCCCAAAAAAATGGTACACCACTTGTGTGGGTGGGCTAGAGATCGTCACACAAAAGGTCCTAAAATGCTACGTGGAGGGAACAGTTATGGGTTAGCTGTGTTTTCTGGGGCCGTGCTCAGCCACAACCTATGAAAATGTACCAACCACATGCATTTAGAAAAGTAAACACCCAGGGTTTTCATTGTGGTGTGCCTTGTATCTATTCCACAAGGTTTCCCTACCACAATGCCCTGAAAACCTCAAACTTTGCCTTAAATCACACATTTTCCTTATATTTCTGTGATGGAAAATTCCAGAATCCATAGGAATCTACAAACGTCTCACCACCTAGTGTTACCCAACTTCTGCTGATAAAAAACGCTGCCCCTCACCTCCTTGTGTGACTGGAACTAGCAAAGAGAAAGCACATGCATTGCTGGGGTGAAATAGTTGTAGAATATAAAAGTCAAAGCATGCAGGTGACCACAGAGAGCACGGGAACTCATTTACAATCACTGGAATGGGCTACCTCATGCGGCTATAGTCCCTGTATGACTAGGTGAGGCTAAAGTCTCAAAGCTAGCTGACTCCTGACTAAATAACTAAACAATTTTGTAGTTCCTGCACTCAAATCCCCACCACCCCACAATAGAACTCTGTCATATCATACATTTTGAAATGCTGAATAATCAGCCTTGTAAATTTGTTATTTCTGCTGTACAACTCTGAATTATTTAAGCTTGTACAATGTAACACATTGCTTATTATTCTAATATAAAATCAATAAAGATGTTTCAAATAAAGAAATAGCTGACCTAGGCCTCATTTAGAGCTTGGTGGAGGGGGTTACTCTGTCACAAATGTGACAGATATCCCGTCTGCCATATTACGATCCCATAATAGCCTATAGCAATTGTAATATTGCCGATAGGATATCCATCATGTTTGTGACAAGAGTAACCTGTCTGCTAAACTCTAAAATCAGGCCCATAGTTTCCATCTGATAATTTTTCCCCATGTGGCTGATTTATAGAACAAATATCCTGTTATCTCTGTCAGACCCGTCTGCCTGCAGGAATATGTAGTGTTTGGTGGATTTCCAAAAGTCGCAATATCCAGAGCCAAAAATAAATTTGATATCTACACTTTGTGGTTTGAGGCCTTTCCTATCACATGTGCTATACCTAGCCACACACGTCTTTATCAATAGAAGTGTGAGAATTCTGGGTGGTAGGAATTTAGTGGATCCCAGCAGATTCTGGAACTTTCTGAAAAATGCATGATTTTAGCCAAAGTTTGATGTTTGCATGACATTCTGGGTAAGAAAGCCTAGCAGTATTCATGAAAGCTGCAAAACCTGAATTTGCATGTATCTATGTTTCAGAAGTTCCCAAGGTTTGTAGGCTGACACACAGCCACACAGTGCAGCCATTCACCATGGCAAGTGAGATGAAACTCTGGTGGCCCATATGTCAAAGATATGTCTAAAATAATTCACATTTGCTCTTGCTTACTATGGGAATGTGGATGCTCTAGGCCCCAGGTAGGCAGATAAACTGTTGGGGCTTTAGGGTCAGTGCAGATTCATGCTAGGAAAGAACTCCACCCTGTTAGAACAGAAATGTTCTCTGCCCAGTTATGGATGTGTACCCCTGACCTGAGTGCCCAACTGTACTGTTGTCTGGATCCTTAATGCTGATTTTTGTTGTCATAGGTAAACACAGATCATGCATGTGTGCCATAACATAGACTTGTCTCATGGATTTTGGTCTTGTTGGATCAAGAGGGTTGCCCAAAATGCTACCCTACTAGTGGTGGAAGGCTACTGCCTTCAACAAGAATTGAGCAGCACAAGCACATTGGTGGCAGTGTACCATGTAGTGGTCAGAAGAAGTAAACAGGTCCTTCTTAACCTGTGTTTACAGGCTCACTCACCTTTTTAATGTTCTGCTGCTCTGTGATTAACTTCCTCTTGGCCTACATCAGTTAGAAGTAGAGTGCTGTGCAACATAGGAGTGGTAACTCTGTGCTCGGTGTACCTGAGACCAGTTCACAGACTGAACAATGCTGTTCAGCGCATGCATGGTGAATGTTTGTACTGGGTGGATATTTACCAGAGAAAATTACATTACATGAGAGATGTAGTTCTGTGCATTGCGGGTGCAGTTAAATCATGCTAACACTCCAAACAGGATTCAGCAGTTTGAGTGCCCGTGGTTGGGCACTCTCTGGGACATTGCAAGCCTCCTTGCTGCTGGAGCAGGTAAGGCTGGTTATGGGCCTATCATGCTCTTTGCGTTGGGGAGTCGTTGCTGAAGGAGCTAAAGCGATAAAACACTTGTAATATTGAGCTAAGGCCTACTTGTGAACATTCCCTGGATGTGACCACCAGTGAGTGGAGAATAACTCCTACCGCATTGTGAAGAGCAGATGGAATAGGGCTTTGCTTGTGAAACACTACAGCCTCGACCTCAAGGGGAAATGTGTTATAGTTTATATATGTCATGACATTGTTTTGAATGTGTAGAGTTAAAATAAAATGCACCTTTTTATTATGAAAATAAGTTTTTGGCCAGACATTGTTTTATTGACACTTCTGCGCCCTCTGATTTATGAGTTGTGTTCAGTGACCTGTTTTCACACTTCCTCCCTGAGGGAGCCTTGGACTGCTCTACCATAGCTACCACTGAGACTCAAGTGCAGAAGGGGTACTTAGCCCAGTTGCTCAGGATCCAGAGGAGGTCTGGCCCTGGGGTGTCAGAAGTAAAAGACCTCAACTTTCTGGTTGGGCCCAGTAACCCCTGCATTCTATGTGACCCACTGAAAGTGGTTCTAACATATGTCATTATTTATTTCAAAAAATGTCCCTGGCATCCAGTAGACTTTATGCGTCCTCCAGGGAGAACCCTCCAATCTTCCTCCAGAGGGGCAGTGAGACTGTTAGGGATTTAAGGGGGGTGTTATGGCCCGTTGCAGGCTGCCACCTAACCCATTCTTTTTTGTTAAAAAAAACACATGCCCGGAGATTTCTTCCCAAGTGAGGATGGACTGCGATAAACCCCAATTTGCTTTTTTGACCATTTCCTTGGTGTCTACTGGGCTTTATTTCCCTAGGGGTCAGACAGGAGGTGTAAGCCACTAATATGCACAAGAGGGGCAAAAAGGTCTGTGAGGCTTTTCTGGGATCGGGTCACAGTCCAAAGCCTGGACTTTTTACTATTGTCTCTGGTGTCAAGTGGGTTTTCTCTTACTTGGGGGACGACTGGGGGTAAAATTCCCCATACTTGCATTTTAAATCTTCACTTTGTGTTTCTAAAGACCTAACACATGGAATGCCTACCATTATGGATTACATATAACTCCTACACCTTGTAACACTCATTGTGTTATGCAACATTTCCTGTACCTTTTTTGACACACTTATATGATTCATTGTCTCTGTATAATGTGTGTGTGGATTGTAAAGTGCTCTGGCGCACCACATTGGGATAAGAAGCACTATAAAAGAAACTAAACAAAACAATAAATTAGGACTATTTAAACTATCACTAGTGTAATTATGCATTCTGTTTGCCAGATCTGACAGTCTTATCATTTGTGCATATCTCTTACAAATAGAGACTGACCAAAGTTAAAAGATGCCTCCAAATCACACTGTTACTTACGCAGCTGTTGAGAAGCTGAGTGACTGGTTGCTTGTTTTCTGGTTTGGGAGGACTTGGTCTGGCAGTTCGGGCTGGGCTGGCTGATTAAAGCAGAGTTAAGGCTGATCTACGTAAGGGTGGGTCCAAACTTAGGTGAGATGGAGGGCAAAAAACAATGGATTGAGATGCAGCCTGAGCGTTTGCCAGTGGCTGCGATTTATTCAAACATTGCATCCATCACTTTGTTGGGGTTGCAGTTGCCGCCCTTAGTGTGATGGGAATGTCCAGCCATGGGTCCCTTACTCCGTGTGCCACTGGGATCAAGCTATACTTGGCTGATGAGCCCCTAATAAGGGCAAAGCCAGTCCTGAGTTGTTTGTTATCTGGTTCAGGGAGGACCTGGCCTGGCAATTCTGGCTGGACTGTTCTGATTGGAGCAGGGACAAGGCTGATTTGAATATGGATAAGTCCAAACTGACATGGCATGGTGGGCAAAATAAGATGGATTGGGGTGCAGCCTGAGCGATGGCCAGTGGCTAAGATTAACTCAAGTATAGCATCCATCACCTTGTTGTTGTTTTGTTTCTCTCCCTGGCACTGGCATCTAGGTGTAAAGCTTCACAGAGATTCCCAGGAATGTGAGGCTCCATCAAAAGAAGAACTGGTGACTCTTTAAGAGAGGCATTTGTGTTGAGCCCTGCTGTTAATGAAAATGAGAAACCCCCCTCACACCATGCAGGTTGTGCTCTGAACGGAACACAGACAACGTATCAGCACTGCTGAATGTATTCAGTATATTTCACGGGTTCCCACTTATTTTCTAGAGTGATTGCTAGCATCGTGATGCTCTCAGCTCAGTTCAGTATATTTTAAATTACGGACAAACGCTTCCTGTAATATGGCCATTTATGGACAACAGACACTCATCCTAAATTATAGACAAATGGACATAATGGACAAGTGGTTACCCTAGTCACTGATCAAACTGACATGTATTACATTTGAGGCTGCTAGACCTATGTGTGGATACCCAAAGAGTGATCTGGATACTACGTATGTTGTGGTCTTAGACATGTTGGTATATGCTCTTCTGACTTGCATGAGAGAAAGAAAAGGGACATTGCAGAGACTGCCTGATTCTGTGCCATCCTAATCCCAAATAAGGGGATGAGCCTATTAATTACATTTGTCAAGTTGTTAAATGGCTTCAGGGTGTCTTTCATTTGATAGCTAATGCTTTTGAGCTATAACCACTCAACTGCTGGTTCAAAGTATTAATATTTACAAATTAATGTCTCTGGATTTCATAGTTGTTGGTAGGGATGGAGGATGCGCGTTCATCTGGGTTGAAACATCTGATATTTCTTTTGGGATCCATGAGCAGATTGAAATTATACAAGAAAGAATTAAACATCTATGATACAATTGTTGATGGGCTTGTATAGTGGGACCTCTGGTCATGGCTGAAACTTATTAATGCTTTAAGTTATTTTGATCATTATTGTTGTTCTCTTACTGATTTGCATTCTTATCCAGGTTTCCAATATTGTTCAAGCTATGGATACGTGCCCATCTTACCCTTTAACAGAGAATGATGATGATGATATTAATGATTATGATATCGATGAAACATGTAATGGTTCATTGGCTTTGCAGTGAAAAAAAACTGGAAAAACTAGAATTTGGAAATTAGTATAAAAATGAACTCTATTGAAAACATTGGAATGAAAAAAAGCTGTAAAAAGAGTTTCGACTACTTAAAATCGAAAACGTTTTGTGCCTCTTGGCCAAAAGCTAAGCGTATTGAGAGCAGAGTCTAAGGGGTGTCCCATTTATAAAGAGGAGCATCTAAAGTGAGATAGAGATGGAGGTGTGGGGAGTAGTAAGGAGTTTTTAGGATTCAGGAAGGGTAGCTTTAAGGAGCTGAAAGAGTTTTTGGTTTAAGGAAAGGGTAGCGTGAAGGTATACTAATTATTGTTTAAAGCTCAAGTATGGGAACTGTTAAGGGGTATTGAAAGGTTTTTATGATTCAGGGAAAGGTAGAGTTAAGGGGTAAGAAGGGTTTTTATGGTTTATGGAAGGTTAACATTAGTGGGTAGTAAGAGGTTATTAGGGATCAGGGAAGGGGAGCATTAAGGCATAGTGCTCTTTTTTTAGGTTTCAAGAATGGGTAGCTGTGGTATCTTGTAAATATTATCATCTTAATTTAGAGTAGTTTAGCGTTCCAATGACAGGGAAAGGAGAATGTAAAATGATGGCATGTTCCAGATTCTGAAAGTTCTGCTGGAGTTTAGGAACAGTTGGAAGACGCTGGGAAGCTGGTTTGATGGATGAGATGTTCTCCAATAAAGAACGTGTTCAACTTTATTGAATTCAGCATCTTTATTACACTGGCGATAACTGGAGACTATGGACGAGCATCTCAACATCGCCATCTTGTTTTATTCTATCACTGCTCAGGATCAACCTGATCTCTTTGCGTATTCCGTTATCAACGTGAGCATTTCCACATTCTCAGCATCAGAACGATGATACACGTAATACGATGACACAAGTAAACAACTATACAAGTTTTAATTTACATGTACAGTGTCACATATGATTTAGAAGCTATTTTTCTTATAGGGAGTTATTTAAATCTTACCCTATACTGTCCTTGTGACTGCATTCTGATCGTCTCTGCAACCCAGCAGGTTGCCGAGTAACAGCAATGTCACTCCGCCTTAGCGCACAGCAACATCACTGTTGCTCAGAAACTGCAACATAAGCCCAACCAGACATAAAAACCAACCCTACTGCCTTACAACGTCTTTCTTTAACTGTATAATCAAGATGTAGCCCAGCAACCGCAACGTACTCTGCCTTAGCGCGCAGCAACGTCTCTGTTGCCCAGCTATGGCAACACAAGCAAGACCGGCTTTGTTTGGCTGCATATTCACCATCTTGCTTCAGAGTGCTTGCTGAGCCACCCTGCACTACCAGGAAAGGGCAGAAATGTGCCTTATCTACAGGATACTGCACATTTCTGTCCTCTCCCCCTGCGCTGGTGCAGAAATTCCTGCCATGCACCAGCGCAGGCACCCTCGCACCATGGTGCAAGAATGCATGTATCATGGGGATGATTGTTTTTGTGCAGGAAAAAAATCAATTCAGTCGTTTTCCTTCTTCTATGCATGCTGCAGAATACAGCACACATAGAACGAGAGAAAAAAACAGGGAGCAATAAAAGTATTTCTCCCTGTTGAGTCACTCTTATGCCACCCCTGGGATGGTGTAGGCTTTTGACTTATTCTCAGGTTTACAAAACCTTGTAAATCTGGGAATGCATCAAATTCCATGGATGTTGCATGGGAACACCCACACATCAACTATGGAAACGCATCCCTGATGCAAAGTACGGCAATTGCGTTGCCTTATTTCATATCTACAAGGCCATGTAAAAGCCATGCAGAATGGCTTTGCATGGCCTTGTAGATATGAGTCAGCAGCCTGAGACGCCGGTGTATCACTAAAAGTGACGCACGGGTGTCGCAGGTTGCTTGTAATTATGGGCCCATGTGTTTAGTAGGTATGTATTTGAGATATGGTTCAGCGTTGGTGAGCCTAGCCCCATAACTGATGTATGAGGAATTCTCCTTGTCGGTTATCTCTGTGAATCACAGACAACTGATTTTGTTTTAAATAAGCACTTTAAGATTCAACCGAAAATGACAGAGAGGCACTAGTTTATAGGTAGGTATGATTGTTACCTAAGGGGACCTTTTGGGAGGATTGCTGATTAATCTGGTCAATAATTAATTTCACATCCACTAGGAGCCAGTGAAGCCCCTTCAATGTTTGCTTTATGTGTTCTTGGGCCTGCCGATTTAAATGTTATCTAGCGTCCTGCTTTTGAAATCTTTGCAATCTATCAATAACCTTCTTAGGGAGGTCAGTGTACACAATATTGCAATACTTTAAACAGGCCTTTAATAAGACTTTTGCTACTATCACCCTAAGAATAGTGGCGACGAGAAGGATGATATGCTGGTGAAAAAAGAACTGAAAATGGATGCCTTTCACCAACAAATAGATTTGTAGGTGTTAAATGTATATTAAATATAATATCACTCCTAGGTTTTAAGCTTTTAGAGTTGCGGCATGCGGCTTGCCTAAATTCAAGTGTTTTTTGGTATTTGTTCCTCTTTGCATGTCAGGTTTTGCCATATTCAAAGGAACTTTTCTTTCATCGTGCAGTAAAACTGGTCCAGTTACGTTGTGATCTGTATATATGCTTTGTTGATCTGTTGTCCATCTGTAATGAACTTCAGTGCCATCAGCATGTCTTCGAACTTTAACCTAACACTGCCCTAAGGTATGAACAAAGGTTGAATAGATATATTAACCCCTTCGCTGCCAGGCCTTTTCCCCCTCCTGTGCCAGGCCTTTTTTTGCCTATTTGGGGCAGTTCGCGCTTAGGCCCTCATAACTTTTTGTCCACATAAGCTAACCAAGCCAAATTTGCGTCCTTTTTTTCCAACATCCTAGGGATTCTAGAGGTACCCAGACTTTGTGGGTTCCCTTGAAGGAGGCCAAGAAATTGGCCAAAATACAGTGAAAATTTCGTTTTTTTCAAAAAAATTGGAAAAAGTGGCTGCAGAAGAAGGCTTGTGGATTTCCCCCTGAAAATGGCATCAACAGAGGGTTTGCAGTGCTAAACTCAGCAGCTTCCCAGCTTTCAGGAACAGGCAGACTTGAATCAGAAAACCCAATTTTTCAACACAATTTTGGCATTTTACTGGGGCATACCCCATTTTTGCATTTTTTTGTGCTTTCAGCCTCCTTCCAATCAGTGACAGGAATGGGCATGAAACCAATGCTGGATCCCAGAAACCTAACCTTTTCTGAAAAGTAGACAAAATTCTGAATTCAGCAAGGGATCATTTGTGTAGATCCTACAAGGGTTTCCTACAGAAAATAACAGCTGAAAAAGAAAAATATTGAAATTGAGGTGAAAAAACCATCAATTTTTCTCTACGTTTTACTCTGTAATTTTTCCCTGCAATGTCAGATTATGGAAAGCAATATACTGTTACGTCTGCTGGACTCCTCTGGTTGCGGGGATATATAGGGCTTGTAGGTTCATCAAGAACCCGAGGAACCCAGAGCCAATAAATGAGCTGCACCCTGCAGTGCGTTTTCATTCTATACCGGGTATACAGCAATTCATTTGCTGAAATATAAAGAGTAAAAAATTGCTATCAAGAAAACCTTTGCATTTCCAAAAAGGGCACAAGATAAGGTGCTGAGGAGCAGTGGTTATTTGCACATCTCTGAATTCCGGGGTGACCATACTAGCATGTGAATTATAGGGAATTTCTCAAATAGATGTCTTTTTTACACACTCTCCTATATTTGGAAGGAAAAAATGTAGAGAAAGACAAGGGGCAATAGCACTTGTTTTGCTAATCTATGTTCCCCCAAGTCTCCCGATAAAAATGATACCTCACTTGTGTGGGTAGGCCTAGCGCCCGCGACAGGAAACGCCCCAAAACGCAACGTGGACACATCCCATTTTTTTTAAAGAAAACAGAGGTGTTTTTTGCGAAGTGCCTACCTGTAGATTTTGGCCTCTAGCTCAGCCCAAGATGGGGTGACTTGCGGGGCTCGGACCAGGTTCTGTTACCCAGAATCCTTTGCAAACCTCAAACTTTGGCTAAAAAAACACATGTTCCTCACATTTCTGTGGCAGAAAGTTCTGGAATCTGAGGGGAGCCACAAATTTCCTTCCACCCAGCATTCCCCCAAGTCTCCCGATAAAAATGATACCTCACTTGTGTGGGTGGGCCAGGTGCCTGCAACAGAATAAGGCCCAAAACCTGAAGGGATAGAAGGGATAGCACAGCAAGTTTATAAGGGCATATTCTTTTATACATCTTTAGACGGACTCTGCTTTGGGGACCCACATAAGTGAGGTGTCATTTTACTTGGGAGACTGAGGGGAAAACTGGGGAGTAGGAATTTTGTGCTGGAGCGGTGATCCTACTAAGAAAAATCAGGAAAATATGCTTTTTTATGCAAATTTTGAGGTTTACAGAGGAGTCTGGGTAAGAAAATGTTGGGGGAGCCACGCAAGCCACACCTCCCTAGACTCCTTGGGGTGCCTAGTTTTAAAAAGTTTCTGGGTTTTGTAGGTTTCCCTACATGACGGCCGCACCCAGGACCAAAAACATAGGTGGGCCCTCCCCCCCAAACACAGGTATTTTTGGAATATATCACTTTGATGTGTGCACATACGTCCGTGATGTGCCAAACACTAAAATTGTGAAAAGAAACACACTTAGGTTATGTGAAGAAGACCCCTCACCCACCAACCAAGTTGGTGGCATGCTTCATCATCGGGGTCCCACCCGAGGCACCTAGCGTGTCTCAAGTGTGCTGCGACGCCTGATTACAGTGGAGAAGGTTTTGTCATTTGTACCACACATACTGGTTGGATTTGGCAGGAGGATGAGTGATGGTTCAGTAGATCAAATTTTATTAACAAGAGATTTCACAAAAGTGAAATGCACTGGTAATAACTGAAAGGCCAAAAAACTGAACCAATGACTCACAGCTCGTGAGCTGTAAAGCCACAACAAGGCACCAACCGCTTTACAGTCCATTCACACACCTTTCATACATGACATGCACTAGACCATTCACGCCGCCAGCCACGGGCCCAGCACAATACAAGACTCGCATCCACAGACAGCGCCAGTCAAGGGCCTATCACTTTCATACGCCCACATGCCTGATACAGCAATCACACCAGCTGATGAGTGTGTGGACTGGCGTTTGGCCGGCACTGCCAGCCAAGCGCCACCCCACCCACACCACCAGCCAAGCGCCACCCCACACACACCACCAGCCCAGCGCCACCCCACACACACCGCCAGCCAAGCGCCACCCCACACACACCGCCAGCCAAGCGCCACCCCACACACACCGCCAGCCAAGCGCCACCCCACACACACCGCCAGCCAAGCGCCACCCCACCCACGCCGCCAGCCAAGCGCCACTCTACACATGCCATCCCCTTTTTTTTGTGTTTAAACAACAAAGAAACCACTAATCATAAATTAGTACAAAACTACAAACACAAAAGCTCTAACTAAATACATGACTAATGCCAACCGTGAAACCGAACATATAAAAATATAAAACACCAGTTTACGCTCACGGAATTTCCCAATAATTCTTCTGTGTGTGGTAGCTCCTGAAACAGCCACCCACACACAGCCCAGGCTTTGAAGGACAATCAGAGCAGTACATCCTAGTCTCCTTCCTGATACCTCTTCGAGCACAGACTCTACATCTCTTAGCAGGAAAGTTTTTTTTGGCCATGGGAGGAATGTGCTCAGCAAAGTGACGATCTTTCAATCTAGCCACATCCTCCACCACTGCTTCTCTAGGAACTCTTGCCTGTTCCAGCACAACAAGGCTAGCTATGATAGACTCCTGAAATTTCACAAATGTCATCCTTGACTCTGGAGAACTATCCTTAAACACAACAAAAGCATTAAAAGTTGCCAAGTGGAACAAGTGAAGCGCTAATTTCTTATACCACACATAAGACTTACGAGCAGCAGTGTAAGGTTCTAACCTCTGATCTACTCTATCAACACCACCCATGTGCTTATTATAGTCTAAGATGCACACAGGTTTGCGCACTTCGGCAACCTGACTCCAAACAGCCACAGGTGAAGTACTCTCATCATGGATGGTGCTTAGCATGTATACATCCCTCTTGTCTACAAATTTCAGAGCTAGCAGCTCATCATTCCGCAAGGCACTGCACTGTCCCTTCTCAAGTTTTTTACAGACAAGCTCTTTTGGATAGCCTTTCCGATTAGAGCGGATTGTGCCACAAGCAACAGTGTCCACTCTGAACAACTCCTTGAACAACCGAACTCCAGTGTAGAAGTTATCTACATATAAATGGTGACCTTTGTTAAACAGTCGTCTACCAAGTTCCCACACAATTTTCTCACTAACTCCAAAAGTGGGAGGACAACCAGGGGGGTCAATATTGGAATTCCTACCAGTGTAGACCCGGAAATTATAAACATATCCTGTACTACTTTCTGACAGCATATACAATTTAATTCCATACCGTGCCCTCTTGCTAGGAATGTACTGCCTAAAAACCAAATGACCCTTGAACAGGACCAAAGACTCATCTACAGATATTTCTTTCCCTCGAACATAGATCTCTGAAAAACGATCTTCCAAATGATCAAGGACAGGTCTAATCTTAAAAAGACGGTCAGAATCAGGATGATCTTGTGGCAAGGCTAAAGCATTATCTACAAAATGCAACATCCGAAGAAGAAGCTCATACCGGTTACGACTCATGATGGCAGGAAATATAGCAGTTGCCATCAAGGGACTAGTAGACCAATATGAAGACAGCGACGGCTTCCTTATCAGCCCCATCAAAAAAGTTAAACCCAAGAACTTTTTCAACTCTTCCAGATTTGTGGGAATCCACCGGCTAGCTCTAGAGTGTGGCCTAAGTCTGGCAGCGTTGTCCCTCAAAAACTGCTCTGCATACAAATTAGTCTGCTCAACAATCTCTTCCAAAAATATATCGTCCATAAACAACTCAAAAAAGTTGACGGGCAAAAAGTTTTCCGTATTAACTCGACACCCTGGAAAACCAGTAAACGCAGGCAACTGTGGCTGCTCCATGTTTGGTGCAACCCATGCGTCAGGTCTTCCAATGGGAAGCCTTTCAGCCGCTGGCTCCTGCACCATTGGCACATCACTGTCCTCCTCTAAAACAGACCCTTCATCAGCACTGAGAGTGGCTTCATCATCAGATGATTCATCTCTGACAGAAAATTCACTTCCAGAATCCTGCACTTCCTCCTCTGCCTCAGATGCAGAGTCAGTCTCATATTCATGGTCAGAAGATGACTCAAAAAGCACACTAATAACCTGCTGAGCGGTCATCCTACGGCTGCCCATGATCCTTCCTACAAAAATTAACTGGACAAATACACCACCAACAACCAGCACTGTGTAAGATAAGTAACAAAGTATAGGTTTATCACTAAGAATTATAAACTCAAAAACTATACTGCTCACTTGCCTGAAAAAGCTTGACTCACCAGCAACTACTCTGCACAGCCACAGCAATCACCAACAATATCCCACTAAAAAGAGAAGAAAAAAAAGCAACTTAGACATAAGACAACACAATAATCATTGTGCATAACTCTAAGGACAATTTCACACACAATCCTGCATTCAGTACACCACCTACAAAAATGTCATTCATGCATTGCAACAATACTCACTTGGAGTAAATTTATTTACTTACCTAAAACATGCAACTATGCAAACCGCAGGACAACTACTGCCAAAACTGCAACAAGCCACAGCAAAGTCAGCAAAAGCTTTGAACTAGAACAAAAAGGAGAAAAACTGTTATTATCATAAAAGCAAATACTTCGCCAGTTGACAAACACTCCGCCACTAACCATTTTTTCATTTTCCCTTGTGTCTAGTCTTCTCTGCTTGGGGGAAGATGGGCCTAAAAAAAAATAGGCCAATCTACCCCCAAGGGGAGGGGGCAGAAATCGCCCAGATTACATTGCACCCTTTGGGGGGGGCGACCCTTGCCCAAGGGGCCACACCCCCACACAAAGCACACACACATATAGTATCCCTGGCACTATGGGGATTCTGCCCCCCTTGGGGACAGAAAGGCCTAAAAAATAGGCATATCTGCCCCCAAGGGGGGCAGAACTGCCCAAAAATACATGTGGGCCCCTGGGGGCGACCCTTGCCCAAGGGGCCGCCCCCCAACACAAAAAATAAAAACCAACAATAAAATCCCTGGTGTCTAGTGGCTTTCTGCCCCCCTTGGGGGCAGATCGGCGTAAAAATAGGGCCAATCTGCCCCCAAGGGGGGCAGAAACGACGATAAATACATTGTGCCCCCGGGGGAGCGACCCTTGCCCAAGGGGCCACCCCCCAACACAAAGCACACATACAAACATATCTTTCTGGCACTATTGGGATTCTGCCCCCCTTGGGGGCAGAAAAGCCTCAAAAAAATAGGCCTCTCTGCCCCCAAGGGGGGCAGAACTGCCCAAAAATACATGTGGGCCCCTGGGGGCGACCCTTGCCCAAGGGGCCGCCCCCAACACAAAAAATAAAAACCAACAATAAAATCCCTGGTGTCTAGTGGCTTTCTGCCCCCCTTGGGGGCAGATCGGCCTCAAAATAGGGCCAATCTGCCCCCAAGGGGGGCAGAAACGACAATAAATACATTGCGCCCTTGGGGGGAGCGACCCTTGCCCAAGGGGCCACCCCCCAACACAAAGCACACATACATACATACTATTTCTGGCACTATTGGGATTCTGCCCCCCTTGGGGGCAGAAAGGCCTAAAAAAAATAGGCCTCTCTGCCCCCAAGGGGGGCAGAACTGCCCAAAAATACATGAGGGCCCCTGGGGGCGACCCTTGCCCAAGGGGCCGCCCCCCAACACAAAAAATAAAAATCAACAATAAAATCCCTGGTGTCTAGTGGCTTTCTGCCCCCCTTGGGGGCAGATCGGCCTAAAAATAGGGCCAATCTGCCCCCAGGGGGGGCAGAAACGACGTAAAATACATTTACCCCCAAAGGGGAGCGACCCTTGCCCAAGGGGTCGCTCCCCTACACTAATAAGCACTCAACAGAGAAATCCCTGGTGTCTAGTGGGCATTCCTGCTGCCCGATCGCATCGCGATCGGGCAGCAGGAATGCTCAAAGAGACATTGAGGGAAAGGAAAACCCTTTCCTTTCCCTCGATGCCTCTCTCAGAGCACCCCCACCCCGCACGAAGGTGAAATACTCACCTTCTCCCTTGACGCGCTGGAAGCAAATGGCTTCCAGCGAGTCTTTCCCCCTTTCCATGAAATCAGCGCGCGATCGCGCGCTGACGTCATGGGGGGGGGGGGGCGGGGGGGTGGGCGTGAAAGGGGAAGGGATTCCCCTTTCAGCCCTGGCCTGGGGGTGTTGGGGGGCGGCCCTCGGGGGAAGCGCTAGCGCTTCCCCTGACTGCCAGTCCCAGGACGTAATGGTTACGTCCATGGCGCCACACGGGCGCTGCCATGGACGTAACCATTACGTCCCTGGCGGGGAAGGGGTTAAAGTGTAGACAGGAAGTGATGACCAATGTGGTACACTGTAAGTTCCAACACATGGTGAGCATTCCGTGAAGCTGATCCAATCTTGATGGCTGCATTTTGATAGGAAGAATTACAGGTGTTGCAGAGCAAAGACAGTAGCCTCGGCCCCTTTTACTGTTCTCCTCTTCAATATGCTGGTCCGCTCTATCTCAGTTTTCTCAGCGGTCAAACGGAGCTGATTTCATATTTTCATTCAAGAGTTCCTTTCTGATCTGAGCAAGGGCAGTTACAGAGCCCCTGACTAGTATGAACCCCGATGGATAGTCCAAGAGTAAGGGATTAAGGGCCAGATGTAGGTAAGTAAAATTTTGCGACTTGCAAATTGCGTGTCATACCAACTCGCAAAACCATATGCAGAAAGGTGTCTCAGACACCTTCTGCGACTCGCTATGGGGTCGCAAAGACCCACCTCATGAATATTAATGAGGTGGGTCGCAGTTTGCGACCCCATAGCGAGTCCATGCACTCACAGGGATGGTGGCCTGCTGGAGACAGCAGACCTCCATGTCTGTGACTGCTTTTTTAATAAAACAGTTTTTTTTTTCTTTTTGCAGCCCGTTTTTCTTAAAGGAAAACGAGTTGCAAAAAGAAAAACTTCCGAAACCATTAGGTTTCGTTTTTTTCAGAGTAGGCAATGGTCCATTGGACCACTGCCTGCTCTGAAAAAAATTTTTTGTCAGCATTCACAAAGGGGAAGGGGTCCCATGGGGACCCCTTCCCTTTTGCGAATGAGTTACCACCCACTTCAAGTGGGTGGTAACTGCGAGTTGGTTTGCGATCGCATTCGCGGTCACAAAGCAACTCAGCATGGCAATGCGGTCGCAAATAGGAAGGGAACACCCCTTCCTATTTGCGAGTCGCATCTCTAAATTGCGAGTCAGTACTGACTCGCAATTTGGGGATGCGACTCGCAAATAGACTGTTTGCATGGTGCAAACTGCGTTTTTCGCAGTTTGTGACATGCAAACAGCTACCTACATCTGGCCCTTAGTATCAGGTGCTCTTGGAGATATATAGGGAGCACCCTCTCCATGATGTTGCTTGGGTAGGGTAGAGCAGCCGATGACTACATGAGACCTTTGGATTCACTAAGGGTTCTTTCAACTGGGGACATGATGGCATGTTTCAACTAGGGAGACATTCATGGAAAAAAACATAAAGGGGGTCATTCCGACCCCGGCGGGCAGCGGGCGCCGCCCGCCGGGCGGAGACCTCCAAAAGACCGCACTGCGGTCAAATGACCGCGGGGGTCATTACAACTTTCCCGCTGGGCCGGCGGGCGATCTCCAAAAGATCGCCCGCCGGCCCAGCGGGAAAGCCCCTGCAAAGAGGAAGCCGTCTCCGAATGGAGCCGGCGGATTTGCAGGGGTGCGACGGGTGCAGTGGCACCCGTCGCGATTTTCTGTGTCTGCAAAGCAGACACTGAAAATCTTTGTGGGGCCCTGTTAGGGGGCCCCTGCACTGCCCATGCCAGTGGCATGGGCAGTGCAGGGACCCCCAGGGGCCCCATGACACCCGTTCCCGCCAGCCTCTTCCTGGCGGTGTAAACCGCTGGTTCCCCTTTTCTGTCAGAATGGCCCGGGAAGCACCGCCAGCCTGTTGGCGGTGCTTCCTTTGCCCTCCACCCTGACGGTTTGAAACCGCCAGGGTCGGAATGAGGGCCTATGTTTCTTACAGACTGTGGTTTGAGCACTGGGAGGAACTGTTTGAAGTATTTATCAGTGTAGGTCTCCACTAATGATTAGGCACTTTTGTTTTTTCGGTCCAAGCTTATCAGATCCTTCACTGTTATTGTGCAAAAGGTGATGTCATCCTGTTTCTGCCCAGAGGAATGATGATTGACACACCTTTACAGCCAGCAGTAGAGAGCTGCTGGCCACATTCCTGTTGGCTCCTGCGTTTGAGGTGATAGTGTTTTTGGTCTTCGTCGCTAGGTATTGTGGAATTCAAACTTTTACTCCACTGTATATGCTAGCGCGCCTGGTCCTTAGTAAGTAAACTTATAAGGGGACGCCTATAGGCCGATGAACCTTTTAGATCGCATGAAGTATCCTAGCCATGTGGTGACCAGTGTCATCAATAATCAATGTAATCAATCAATAACCACTAAGAGAATCATTAAACATTAGACAATAATCCACATTTCATGTATAACCACAACTCAATAAAACGTTTTAACAATTTTTATTTCCCTATTAGTTACAATTCTAAACCATTGAATTAATTCAAACTTTATTCAATTATTTCAGAGTTAATCCATTAGTGACCACCAATAACATAATCTAATCAGAACTCGAGAAAACATATGCTCTAATGCTTCAGCGTAAGCTAACAAAGACAAATATATCGACATTAATAGCCGAGTTCAGCAATCAGTTCGTCAATCATTTGTCACTGTTAACGTCACTCAAAGGAACCTTACCTAACCCACATTAGCATTAGCATGTGGGACTTCATGCGAAAACAATTTAGAACATGAATTTAGAAAACATTTAGCTAGAAGAAAAACTATTTAAGCAGTGCAGTTGGTACCCAGAAAGAAAGGCACAAAAAGTTAACAGTTACATTGTCATAGCTACCTATCTACAGAATGGATCAGCAAAAAAGTCAGCCTTCGTCTTCAGGTCATCAATTGGTCAGCAACGCATCAGGCTCTCAAGAGCATAAGCCCAATGACAGAATCTCGAATCGCATCTTCTGGCATCAGCAACTCAACCCTCACATCTGAATTTCATCTGAAGTTTTAGCCCTTTGTCATGACTTTTTATTAAGGTTACCCAGTCCATACCCCTAATTGCTAATCGGTCAGTCAATCACCAGTTATTACTCTACCCAATAATATTAATTTTGCAAATCTATGAATTCTAATATTACGCCGTTCTCAGTTCATTGATTGGTTCACTGTACGTTGACTTCATCATCCGGCTCATCAGTTATCGAAAATGTTGCATCTTCTTCTCCAGTCAGTGTTTCTATTGTTCAAGTCGTGGGAAAGTACATCGAGTCTGTCTTACACCAAAATTGTTACATGTCTAGTTCCATCATCACCGGTCTGTCGAGACATTGCAGAAAATTCTAGCTAAGCAGATTTTATTAACATACGCGGTTCATGGTCAGTTCAACGCACCAGCTTCTTTACAGTGTGCTAGAAATTCAGCTTCTGCATGAGGCCTGGTAACTAGACCACAACTTTGGCTAAGTGAATTCTACAATATAATGCAAAACATAGGTTATACATCTTGATATGACATACTACTACATTATTTTTGTACATTTTCAATATTTTTTGCATTTTTAATCATTTTAGTACAAATTTGTATAAACTAGCTGTCACTCTCCGTGGGCACATATTCAAATGTGCACATTAATTTCTCTACATTTAATTTTTCCATCAACTTCTTGTTAATCAAAACACATAACACTCATTAATATTTCTAATTAGCATATCTGTGTCAGCATATTCAATGTATCAGGTCCTCAGTGGCATGTGAGTGAGCAGAGGAAGCCATGGGATTTCTCTCATTTGGGTTTCCCTGAGCAGGTACAGTTCATAGGGTTGCAAGCTGCAGGGCTCACTCAGGAGAAGCGGTTAACTAAGGTGCATGTGACGCAATCATTCATAGGGCACGAATCATGAGTCACAAGAATCTAGAAGATGGGGATCATTCAGGGGGCACTTGCTGCAATGCTGCAGCGCTACTTATTGCTAAAAATGAAAAGTTCAAAAGGGAGGCATAGGCACAGATTTCTGAGTGGGTATAGTTCACAAGGATGCAGGGGACACTTACCGCTCGAGCTACAGTTCTTAGGTCTATCGACCATTGAGGTGAGTGGAAAGCAATCTGTATAGCTGGTAGTGCATGATGTACAGGCTAGAGGGCCTACACAGGAAATAAATTACTGCTGTGAAGGTTTGACACTACCTACACTTTGGTGGGACCAGAAGAATGAGCCAAGACCAAGGAAACAATTGGATGAGCAGACCACAGCAACATACCTTGTGCGCTTTTTGGTGCTTTGACCTATGTGGGCGTTGTGGATATTGGACAGTGGGTGTGGCTGTGGGCAGTTCAATGGTCTGCTCAGCTAGAGATATCTGCTGCAGAGACTCTACAGTGTGTCCATAAAGATGGAAGTGAACAGACCAGGGTATTGGGTGAGCCTCTTTGTAGGTTTCAGGCACATAATCAATGTGCCGTCCAGATTAATTGCATTCTTTTGGCGCTACATTATATATGGCGTTGGGCTGTGGAGTGAGGGGCTTGAGGCATGTCAATTTTTTGATTGGCCACTGCAGAGTTGTGCCATTTGATTTCTTTTCCACACAGACCTCCGCAGCTTTGCAAAAAAAAGGATGTCACAAATACAGCGCAATCTACCGCTTCTGTCACAGTCATCGACGGTAAAACTGTTCCTTCCTCTGGGAGCGCAGAGCACTGACGCTGCTCCATCACTGCTGACAGCTTTATTCAGGTGCTTCCGTCTCTCCGTCGAGGTGCGCGAGGCTGACCTTTGATTAATGCAGCGGCAGGGCTGTTAATTGCATTAGGCAGTGCGCTGCAGGGGGATCTCATTACCTTAATGTGCGCAGCTCACTTTTCATTTTTATGTAATCCTCGATATGAACAGAGTTGTGCCCTTTGCCGACAGTCTGATGTATGGACGCTCTTCTTTCCGCCCTGACCTTTCAAAGAGCCGTCTCTGCTCACATCCGAAGCGACAACCGGGCTTCACGGATGCAGTCAGGCGTGCAATGTGCTGCGCGGTCAGCCGCGGTGACCAACCTCCCCGGGTCCCTGCGCGCGCGGACAGGAGTCCATGCTTTCTGTACCTTTGGGTGGTGGGAGCCAGCAACCTGTGCCTCGCTCCGACAACGTGCTTGTGCCTATGACTCTGTGATGATAATGATGATAATAATAATAATAATAATAATAATAATAATAATAATAATAATAATAATAATAATAATAATATCAGTGCCGTTATTGTTATTATTATGGGTATTGTTGTTATGAAGGTGAAGAAAACTGTTAGAAGGAGCAGTATAGCTAGTAATACAAGCAGTAGTGGCTGAAGAAACAGTAGCAGTACTATTAAGAGTAGTCATAACAGTAGTGATGGTTGTGCAAGTAGAAGTAGTTGTAATTGTAGAAGTAGTGGGAGTAGATGTACTAGTACCAGAAGTGGTAGCATAAGACGGTGCATTAGTAGTAGCAATGGTACTAAAGCAATAGTACTATTAGAAGTGATATCAGTAGTATTAGTATTATTTCACCTTTTGTCTTCCTAAATGCTTCTGATCGCTGCGCAGAGTGAGCTGGGTAGTTGTAAACAACTGGCATGGGGATGGAAGGAGAAACCATCAATGTCACGTGCTTTGTTTTTGCATCAACAGACCCCATGAGGAGAGAGTCTTTGGGACAGTGACCCTTGGGTAGAGACTAATTCACACTATGGGGCATATTCACAAGCCCCTATCTCCACCTTGTACCGCCCTAGCTCGTTTTTTTTACTCTAAGGTGGCGTTAAGAAGGTCATTCCCCCACGCCACATTTACAAAGTGGCGTAATGCATGCATTGTACCACTTTGTAACCCTTTGTGCCACATTATGCCAGTGTCAGGCATAATGTATGCAAGGGGGACGTTCCCCCACAGGGAGGCCCGAAAAAATGGTGCAGTGAAATTTGCAAGATTTCACTGCACCATGTTTTCTGTCATTTTTAACACATGCCCAAGGCAGGCATTAAAGCAATACTCCTATATTGGCCTATGGGCCTCCCTGTGCTTTGCTGCACTAGCACCAATATTTTTGGTGTTAGTGCAGCAAAGCGCCACAACAGCATCAACAGCACCAAAAATGTTGATGCTGTTGTGGTAATGACTGCCATGGTGTGCCATAATGTAAATATGCGCCACCACGGTGTCATTATGGGGGCACACCGGGATGCAAGAAAAATGGTGCATCGCACAAATACACCACTTTCTTGTAAATATGCCCCTCTGTGCCTGCAGGCATAGGTCAAAGTATGCATGGGCACTGTACAAATGAATCATGCAGATAGAATGACCATTTGGACATGTTACTTATTTATGTGCACTTAATGCAATACATTTGTACATCACACACAGGGAATTTTCAAATAAATGTGGAAAACTGGGTGTTGCCCCAGGTCTATCAGAGGAGTGAGAAGGGACATATACTAATACTTTGGTAAAACAAATGGTGATATTACACCACGGTGACCAATAGAAAGGGTTGCTATGGATAGGGACAACATATTTGCAATTTTATGAAAACGTTTGGTGGGAAATTTTAACAGAGCCCCTCCACTTACCTACCCATAACAATGAGATCCAAATGCAGTGCTTAGAGTCCACTTACATAGGTTTAGAATAATTTGTGTAAGCCAGAAATTGACATGACATGAATGCCATTTATAAACATGCAAAGGGGTAATGTACATATGAAGGGAATGTATGTGAAACACTGAAACATTTGAACATGCACAACCTCTGCTGAATGGCGTAGAGTATCTATGCCCCAGTGCCGTATGTGCCCCCAGCTGTTGTCCTGAGCCACGTCTAGAGTTGGACTTACCCCTGCAGCCTCAGGGGTTAGAGCAGTCATGGCTTTCGCAGGATTCGGAGGAGCTGCTCTGCAAAAACTCCTTGCCTCATTTACAAGTGGTCTGAACCGCCAGTGCAAGGCCATACAAAGCCATTTTGCATGGCTTTAAATGGCCTTGTAGGTATGGCCTCCTTTCACGCATTACTATGTGTGAAAGGGGCATTCCATGGGTGTTGCTGTGGGTGTTCCCACGCAACACCCATGGAATCTCATGCATTCCCAGCTTTCAAGATTTCATAAACCTGGGAATGCATTGGAATCCCACAGCACCCCACGGGTGGCTGAAGGGTAGCGCACCATGGAGAAATAACAATTATCTCCCTGTTGTTCCTCTTTCTATGTGTGGAAGTTGCCCCTCGTAATTGTTTTTGTGCAGGAAGGAGTTCCTTCCTGCACAAAAACAAACATCCCCGCAACACAGGCATCCTTGCACCATGGGGCAAAGGGGCCTGCATTGGCGCTTGGCAGCAATTTGTGCAACAGCACAGAGGGCAAGGAGAGGAATGCGCTGTATCATATAGATAGGATACATTCCTGCCCTTTTGTTTTGATGCAGGACAGCACAGCAAAAAGGCTTGCAATGCTGCCCTGCACCAAAACTTTGTAAGTGAGGTCCTCAGAGTCTTATCATGGAGACCTCGCTGAGATCTGAGTCCTTTATTTTAAGAAATGCTTCCCACTGAGATTTGTATTTTGGTGTGGCACAGGACTGATGATGGAGCCCAGAGGTGACTGGTCCTTGTGGTGGCATAACTGTAACATTGACCTGACTGTGTTGTAAAGACAATTATGCCTTATTCTGGATCTAACTGCTTTGAACGAAGAAGGATTAATCGTTGTCCTGAAAATCTGGTCGGACTGACAATCAGTGTAGTGTGGTTCAAGAAGAAGAAACTTCTCCTGACTCCATTCTGGCTAATCTTCACCTGGGAGGCTGGATGGCGTTGCTTTTTCACTGGTTAGGAGCTTTGCTTGCCATGCTTCATGAGGATAACTTCTATGTGCCTTCTATCTGACCCTAATTTTGGTCAATATTATACTCCGCGATATTCCTTTGCAGTAGTCATGGGTGTGGTGTTTGACCTAGTAGAAATCTTAGTTTAATCGCCTTCTTAATCTGGTTTGTCCTCGTTGAAAGAAGCAAGGGTGTAGGAGGTCGTTTATTTTAACAAAGGTTTCCCACTGAGGTCTCACACTCGTACCCGAGCCTACAAACTGATCCCGTATTCTATGGTTCGTTTCCTGATTTTTCACACTGATATATTGGGCTTAAAAAGTGGCATAGAATGTATTAAATGTAGAGTCGACATTACCTTTTAGCATTTGGCTACTTAGCTCGCTGTGTGTTAAGAATTTGGTACTGTGAAATCTCACTCTCTGTGGCTATATGTCCATCTATTTCACTCTTCTAATCTTTGAAGGTCGACTGATGTGTTATCTTGAGTTTTTGCATTGTGAAAATTATACATTGGATACCTATTTTGATGAAGCCTAGGGGATTGCACGCTGTTTAAGATTATTCAAATATTTCACTCTTTGAATTATCGAGCAGCTTGCGGGTCAACGCTGAGGTCTATCCTTCACTGATGTCACAGAGTGTTGTACCTGAAGCCAGTGTTACAATGCTGTTGTTCGGACATGTGTTGTTTCCTGTTTCACCTGGAGAAAGTCCACTGACTCGCTTCACTGCTAATTATGTTCCATTGTTTGAGATTAATTAATCTTCACTAAGGCTGTTCTTTGTGATCTTATGTTATTTCATTCATATAACCATGTTGGTGGGTTGATGTCCATTATCGGGTGCTGCTTTATTAATGGTTCACAATCTTTTTCGATTGATCCCTCAATATAGCCCTCTTACGGCTCACAGCACTTTCCACATGCTCAAGTAAGTCTTGATCCAGGTCCTTCGATATTCTCTACCCATCGAACCTCTTTAAATGGTCTATCAAACATATAGGACAAGCAATGGCATACTGAAGGTACATTTTAGCTCATACAGGCATCCATGTAAAAATACTGCAGCTGGCATACTGAAGGCACTTATTAGCATGACAGACACGTGTGAAAAAATACTGGCACTGGCAGGCTGGAATTAATTCTTGGCATAATGGTCACCCCTGGTAAAACACTGGCACTGGCATACTAAAGGCAGTTCCTAGCATATGAGGCACCCATGAAAATATGCTGGTCCATGAGGACATTTTTGGCATTTGTGAAAATTGTGTTTTTAAATACACTATTTGACACCATTTTATTCAAAATATACTGGGGGACCCGCCCCCAGCACTCCTAGGACAGCTTTTGCATGCTAAAATTCAGGTCAAGTATTACTTTCAACGATTTTGAAAGATCATCTCAGCGGTTAAGGTCGTGTGACACAACTTCCTGGCGACATTCAGAGTCAAAGGTCATATTATGTCAATTCCTGTTATGTCATTAAGGTCAAAGGGTGTGTGATGTCACTTTCAATTCACCTCACATTTTGGTGAATCGACACCCATGGCTCAGTCCCTTCCATAGCAATGGGAGGTACTAATAAATGTAATAGTACTTCTGCCATTAAACAGTGTAAAAACCAAAAGGCAGCAGCAAGCTATGTGCTTTTTACACACGTTCCACTATGAATGAAGTCTAAAAATGCTGATAAATTATTCTCATACATAGCCGTTTTCATAACATCTTAGTGGTATCTGATAAACTGTATGAAGACTGCCACCCCCACCCAACGCTTGGCATCTCATGGGCAACACATTATTTTCTTTGTGGCAAAATGGTTTGCTTTGTGGCACAATGGTTGGTTCACACTGTTGAAGGGAGTGTCGAGTCTTGTGTTGCAGGGCTTTATTTTCATTTGCGTCACTTCTTATTGATATGAATGATTTTCACACAAAATTCTTTGTTCATTTTTTAAATGGTCTACTAGTATGCCCTCTGGCATTTTTATTATTGGATTGTTTTTCCTACAAAGTCTGGGAATTCGATACGACCTCTTTAGGTTGAGTAATTTTAACTATGGCCCACTTTTTGATTTAGGAACTATAAGTTTAAACTTGCTAACTCTTTAAGTTAAATCAGACTTTTCTGTACATGCACAAATGATTAAGTGAAAGCATGCCAAAATACACTGACTTCATGCAGCAGGTGTGACAGGCCTGCAATATTGCATGACCCCTTGATACCTAACCTCAAAATGGCTTCTATCAACTTGTACCTGACACTGCTGGTATAAGTGAAATACTTAAAGGACAACTGTTTGTAACGCCAATAGGTCTTGCTTTGTCAACCTATTGATTTTGCCAATAATTGTTGCTGGTGTTGTACAAAATCTGAAAAAAAAGAACAGGTGTGATGCATTATGATGTATGCATGTATGATGATGTATGCATTCATATGCATCAACATTCATGCATGTGCCTACTGAAGAACACGGGCACCATTTTTATATTTACTGATCCAAGATGGCAGATGCCACTTGGATTGTTAAGTAAAAGAAAATTATACTACCTTATTACAAAAGTGTTTTTGGCATAAGGGAGCAGCCCTGCAGCAAATGGCACGAGATTGGAGGATGAGAAGGTGAGTAGAAAGTGTAGAAAATAGAATGGGGGGGTCAGATGTTTGAGTGGAAGGGAAGAAGCACAGGGAGAGAGAAAGAAAACACATGCACTATCATGCAGTGCTCAATGAAAAATAAAAAGTAGTTCCTCAAATGTGAGCTGTGGAAGGATGCAAGTAAGCCAACCAAAAGGATGGCAAGGGGACAATGATGCAGGGGAGGGATAGCACAAGAAAAGGAAGACAAACCATTGATTAAGAAGCAAGCAAATAAGAATGACAATAAAGTCAATCCATGGTAATCAATAGCTGGGCTCTAAGCCAGCTGAACGTTTTCGGCATGGGCCACAAGAGGCATTAATATTTTACCAACTACTGACAGGTAGTGGTAACCCATTTGCAAACAGGAGGGACTCCTTCTCGTTTGTGAATGTTTCCTAAAACATTTTTTAAGAGAGGTAGTGTCCTTGGGACCATGTCTCACTCATAAAAAACGTTGTAAATTGTTTCAATTTATTTTTTATGATTCCCTTTTCCTTTTAGAAAAAGGAGCTGCATTAAAAAAAGCAAAAGATTGCTGTATTGAAAAACAATAAGAAATATGATGGTCTGCTAACCCCAGCACCCCCCCCCCCCTCCGTGTCATTGAAGCCAATCTTAGTGGATCGCAATTTGCAACCTATCTTATGCATATTAATAAGATAGTTTGGATTGTGACCCACTACAAATGATGTTTTTGCAAACTGATATATTAGTACATAGGGTGGTTTGGAAAATCACATTCGATTTGGTAAAGTCAGTGCACAATTTGCAACCACTTTTACTGAATCGATTCAGTTGCCGCTTGGTCCTTTAAGTGAACATGTAAATAAATCAATTGAAACAGTAGTGTAGTTTTCTGTGGATTTTAGTCATTTTAAGCTCTAGCTCCTACTGGTCTGCTGGTCTGTTTCTGTGAAGTCGGTCTTTCACTTAAGATCACCAGTAGTATCATATCACCCACCATGCTTGACCCAGTTAAGCCAATGGAAAGCCTACATCTTGGGCCAGATCCAATCTGCTGCCTTTTAATTTTGTGTTGGAGCGAGAGTAAGAGAGCACATACATTGTTTCTTTCTCCACATGGCCTTTTGACACATCAGTTAAGTACAATGGTTGAAAACGCTGTCCAGATCAGCACAGTCAAGTTCAAGGCCAAAACGTCTGGGCTGTATTCATGAAATACATTAAATACACATCATGGTGGTCAGTATGAACACGGCGGTAACAACCGCCGTGTTCATGATGGCTGTCGAAACACTGACCGCCAGCATCCCCGGATTCCCGCTGGCCATATAATGAACCTTCCTGTGGGCCGGTGGGCAGAAACATTGTTTCCGCCGGCCCGCCGGCCCACATGAAGGCCTGGCCGGGACATTGACGCTGCTGCCAATGCCTCTGTGCGGCGGGTGCAAATGCACCCGTCGCGCAGATCACTGCCCGAAAATCAGGCAGTGAGCTGTGCGATGGGGAACTGCACCGGGGCCCCTGCATTGCCCATACAAAGTGCACTGTGCATGGGCAGTGCAGGTGCCCCCAGGGGTGCCCCAGTGCACCCCTTCCGCCAACCTTTCCCACCAGGGAAAGGCTGGAGGATTAGGAAACATTATCTGAGGGGTAGCACCGCTGCCCTGTCAGTTGATGCTTCCGCCTGACGCCAGGCTGCTTGACAGAGTATGCCTGGTGGTGAGTGAGGGCTGCCGATGGCGCCCCTCACCGGGATCATTATGTGGCGGTTTGGCCCACCATGCTGGCTGGCGGTTTCACCCGCCAACGCCGGCATGGCAGGCCAAACCGCCAAGTTCATAATGACCGCCTATGTCATGCAAACACACACAAAAATCCGCATCAACCATTGTCTTACACACATGCACAGCATCCAAACCACAGGCAATCATAGTAGTGTTGAGGGTCACCAGGGACATCCAAAACCAACCACCAGTGACTACAGCCCACTTGGGAGAAGCCAGATGGAATAAAAGGTCAGACCAATCTTGGTGCTCTTACAGATACGTACGTATGCAAGGAAAGTAGGCAGTGTTATATGATGTATATTAACTCTCTGAGTCAGGATTAGAGACCCTTGATTCACTAGTGAGTCTCACACGTGTGGTGCATTCATTTCTCACAGTGAGCAGTGCAATAAATGTTATAGAGAAAGATTAAAAAAAGAAGGGGGGAGGACAAGGTAGAAATTGGCACCTTAGCGTAAAACTGTCAAATACACTTTAGCTGTATGAGTACAGAAGGAATACTAACAGATTTTCTGATGTTAAGGCAGAGCTAACGTGGCCTTTTCCCTGCGCCATATTTACAAAGTAGCCCTTACGCCACATCATGACTGCGCCAAGCATAATGAATGCAAGGGGGGTGTTCCCCCATTAGCAGGCCCGAAGAAATGGGACAGTGAAATTTAAAAGTTTTCACTGAGGCATTTTCTTTTTCATTTTTAACACCTGCTCAGAGCAGGCCTTTAAATGACGCACCCATTTAAATCAATGGGCCTCCTTGGACTTTGCTACACTTGCATCCAAATTTTAGGCGCTAGTGTAACAAAACGTCTCAATAGTGTCAAAGATTTTGACTCTATTGTTCTTATTACCACAATGATGCACCATATCTTAAATACAGCACACACATGGTGGCGTTAGGGGTTGTAGGGGGGCACAAGGAGAGTGGCACTGCTTTGAATGCAGCACTACCTTTCTTAAATTCCGTCATAAGGGGTTTATTTAGAAGAATATCTATGCCTGTATATAATTGCGCTTGCATGTATGATTTTGGATGGGGGTTCATAATGGTCCTATTAACATGAATCAGACATCATTTGGTTGGCAGCAGCTAGAGTGTACCACAGTCAAGCATGGTGAAGTAGAAGCAGATTGCCGCTAAAACATGTTATGATCTGCATTCATGAGTTTGAATCCTGGCAAAGTTGGCTCAACCATTCATTCTTCAGAGAGTGATAAACATACTTCAATTAAATTGTATAATAGCAGCACCAGTTATTTAAAGTAGTTCTGACTGCCAAACAGCTGTACAAAGCACTGAACATATATCATTATTACCACTTTGGGATGTACTTTTACAATTTTGGTGAACAGGGCAACATTATCTTGTCCTACCTACTGATACTTTATATGTTGCAGCCTCTGGGTGCTACCCTACTGTAATGATGCCACACCAATTTGACTTGGGGTGTTTGGGCATTAGAGCAAGATGAGCAGAGCTGGACGAAGGAGGTAATTGCTTAGGGGGGATTGAGGTCTCTCATATATGCTGAATTGGGGAGAGGCAAAATGGTGGATATCAGCCTTTGCAACATAGGGCATTACCCCATATGCCTTTACCCCGTAGCCGTTACAATGAGTTGGCTTTACAGCCCATTGTAGTACCACACAGGGCTTTACAACATATGCTTTTACCCTGCAAAGCTGTTGTTACGTCTGATGTTCTTCCCTACATATGTATATATATTTATATATATTCACTGAGAAAACCAAAGGTTAGTGGGACATTATAGTAAGGTTCTCAATGTACACGCACAAAACCATAGCAATTCAGCTTTTATAGTTAGAGTTATTTCAAATAAATATAACTTGTGCCCTAAGGTAACTGTAATTCACTCATTTTCCATGCACTGCTAATTACTCCAGATAGTACATCACTTATGACATCTTCTATGACATAATTGATAATATCACTGTAACATTTGTAGTACAATTATTGATGAGAAAACTGTGCATTGCAAGGGTGTGAGTTGTACTTGGAAACGTCCTTTATGCCGAAGTTTTGATAACGAAGTCATGGTTAACGAAAGCGGGAACAACGCTTTCTTTAACCACGACTCCGTTATTTTGTGCCTTAACTACGCATGTTCTGAACAACGAACATGTGTGGTTAAGGTACAAAGAAGGGAGTCGGCTAAGGAGGACGACGCAGGTGATGAGGGGACGACTAAGGTAAATGGGGGGGTTTAGGTTTTGGGGAGGGGGTGGGGGTTCAGGGGGTTTTAGGTTTTGGGGTGGGGTTGGGGCGTTTTTGGTTTTGGGGAGGCGGTGGGGGTTCAGGGGGTTTTAGGTTTTGGGGTGGGGTTGGGGGGGTGGGGCGTTTTTTGTTTTGGGGAGTGGGTGGGGGGTCAGGGGGTTTTAGGTTTTGGGGTGGGGTTGGGGGGGTGGGGCGTTTTTGGTTTTGGGGAGGGGGTGGGGGGTCAGGGGGTTTTAGGTTTTGGGGCGGGGTTGGGGGGGTGGGGCGTTTTTGGTTTTGGGGAGGGGGTGGGGGTCAGGGGGTTTTTGGTTTTAGGGCGGGGTTGGGGTTGTGGGGCATTTTTGGTTTTGGGGAGGGGGTGGGGGGTCAGGGGGTTTTAGGTTTTGGGGCGGGGGTGGGGCGTTTTTGGTTTTGGGGAGGGGTGGGGGGTCAGGGGGTTTTAGGTTTTGGGGCAGGGTTGGGGGGGTGGGGCGTTTTTGGTTTTGGGGAGGGGGTGGGGGTCAGGGGGTTTTAGGTTTTGGGGCGGGGTTGGGGGTGGGGCGTTTTTGGTTTTGGGGAGGGAGGGGTGGGGGGTCAGGGGGTTTTAGGTTTTGGGGTGGGGTTGGGGGGGTGGGGTGAGGGATGCAGGATCAATGGTGCCTATTACTAATGCTTTTATCAGGAATGCCTTTACAACGAAATATAGTTGTTAAGGCATTCGTGGTAAAGGCATTAGTAATAACAACGAGGTCGGTGTTCCGACCTCGTTGTTAAAGTACTAGTTGTTTCGGAAGTCGGTGTTCCATCGTATAACCAGTTATAGTTAATCTAGGATTGGGGAGGTAGGATCAGAAGTGCCAGGATCTGCCCAACGTCACTGAGAGGGTGTCACAGTGTAACAGTGTTGGGGGTCTCAATGTACACCCTTAGGCAGATGGTGACAAATACTAGAACGACCACAAAAGAGTTGACATAGAAGGCAGACAACATGGAAAATAGAGCACGGAGAAACAACTTGCGACTGAAGGGCTTCCTTCAGGAGGTCAAAAGGGGTGGTATAATAAAGGCTTTGCATCAATGGCTCCACTTCTTCATCCAGACAGACAAGTTTTCCACCTGCTTTGTCATTGAACGGACACATAAGGCACTCAGTGGAAGGCCTCCTCTGGAGCCCCTCTGCCAGTGATTGCACTATTCTTAAACTTCCATGACTGAAAATTATCCTTAAGGAAGTCAGACTTAAGGGCACTATTAAGTATGATAACACAGAGATCATGGTCTTCCCAGAATACTCAGGAGATGTGCAGAAGCAGAGGAGAACATACAAACCTGATAAAAAGCCAAACTTCATGGCCTGCTACACCAATACATGCTACTGTTCACCATCAAGTTAAAGGTAATATACAGGCAAAAGGCATTTGTCGTTCAGTCACTAGTGGAAGTATGGAGGTGACTGGAGGAGCGTCCTCAGCTGCAGATGAAAGGAACTCACCCAGTCTCAATGTCAGGGAGGGATGACATGGGAGAAGAAGGAAAAGGTGAAACAGGCCAGGCACCTCGAAAGCCCCATCAGGAGATGCCAGGTCACAGGATGAGGAAACAACAGACCTTAGGGGGGTGCACCGTTATGGGTGCACCAGACTGTGGGGCCAGAGGCAGGAGAAGTTGAAATTAAACTGTGACAGGAGATAGTTGGAGGACAGATATTAGATGCAGAGACAATGACTCCTGAACTGGCAGCAGGGTCACCAGATTAACACGTGGACTCTTGATGCAGGCGAGAGGTGGATGGGTTCATTGTGGTTTATATTATGAAGACCAGAAGCATCATTCTATATTTTTTCTCCTTTAATGCAGGGTGGGTTAATTCCTTTCTCTTTACCTGCCATTTGTACATCAGAGGCCGAAGCTTTGTGAAGATGCTAAGGGGGGGGCTTGGTAAGTATGTAGGTCTGAGGCTGACTGCAAGACTAGAGGAACCCCCCTTGAGTTCTTCCTGTGGGGGTTGAGGTAGTTGTGTTCATTTGTTAGGAGGGTGGGGTGGACTACAGACCTCTTAAACCATACTTGTGAGTAGTTGTACTTACTATCGAGGTTGGAAACTCCAGGAGGTGATGGGAGGTGGGGAGGGGGAGAAGGAGATTGTTGAGGAGTTATGTTTCACTTTGTTTCAGCCATTAACACTACACTGGGATGGGTTGTTGGAGTGGCAGCCATGCTTGGCAAAGTTAGACACATGTTTGTTCACACAGTATGACAGAGAACAAAAGGGCTCAATCAGGACATGCTGAGAAGGTGAGATATTAAATTCTGATGTGGAACGTTAATGGTCTGGGGAACAAGGTCAAGAGGGGGCTGGATAATACTTTACCTTCACCGGCAGCAGCTGGCATAGTCTTGCTGCAAGAAACACACCTCCTGGGAATCCAGTGCCACTTTCTGGGGAGGGGACCATACACAACATTGTCACACACTGGTTACACCTCAGGCTCCCAGGGTGGTGGCCTTATTAATCAGTAAGAATCCTTCATTCCAGATCGTGCAAACATCGATTAACTCACAGGGCACGTAGGTGTAGGTACCATGCTCTGGGGTAGAACTAGTATAAAAATACTAAGGTCCATATTTATACTTTTTTTTTTGCAACACATTTGCATCACTTTTTGACGCAAAAGTGGTGCAAACTTACAAAATACAATTATATTTTGTAAGTTTGCACCGCTTTTGCATCAAACAATTACACAAATGTGATGCAAAAAAAGTATAAATATGGGCCTAAGTGCATATGTGCCCCCGCTGACTGCAGTCCCCCATGCTAGAAAAGATATCTTCTGGTGTCTGACAGTTAAAATACACATAATGGGTGGAGATTTCCATGACATGGTTGCCTCCAGTCTTGAAAGGTCGAGATCTGCATTGGTGCCCGAGCGAGACACTCCCTTGGCAAAATTTGTGGCTGCACTAGGTCTTTCAGACTTGCAGCAGTATCACCATTCAGAAGAGACGGGTTACTCTTACTTTTCGGGGCTCCACAGGATCTTCTCCTAGCTAGGCAAGATGTTTGCACCACAGGAGAGGTGTAACATGTCGACAGGGCTGAATATCTGGCATGGGGATTGTGGGACCACACCCCTCCCTGAGTGACGGTGGGGAAGAAACTTAGAAAACCAGGCTCCAGATTGAAGCTATGCCCCTAGGAACTTAGGGTCAAAAAGGTAGCACAAGAAATTTGAACAGATTCAGAACTATACTTTGCTAGGAACAAGGAATCAGTAGACTCGAACAGTATCCTCTGGGAGGCATATAAGAAAGTCCACCATGACAGGGCACAGAATATATTAGAATGGAAATGTAGACATGAAGCAAAAGTGTTGCAGTCAATAGAAAGTCAGCTACTGTCCTTAGGGGTGTTGGAAAACCAGCAGGTCCACAGAAGGTTGGAGGACAAGCAGGCAGAGTATTGTGCCTCTGCGCAGGGGGAAGCTAAAAAGTATATGCTCTCACACATCATCGACTGTATGATGCAGGAGACAAAGCTGACAGTTAGTAAGCAGGAGGTGGAGGCCAGATGGGTGAGGAGTATTACTGACAGTACAGGGGGGGACCCATATGACAGACGAAAATATAGCTGGAAAGTTTGCCTGATATTTTGGGGCATTTTAGAAAGTGTGCCTGTTGGCAGGATCAGATAGCATTTGGGAATACCTGGCAATGATTGACACTCCATTGTTGAAGGCATGGGAGTGGGGGGAGTTGGATGAAGGCATAACATTTCCTGAGGTGCAGACAGCCATTGCTGAGCTAAAGCCAGGAAAAACGCTGTGTCCAAACCTTATCCCGATTTAGTTCTTTAAGAAAAATGCCAGTCTGCTGGGGCCTTAGAATGGGAGTGTTCCTTCCAGACCTCCAACATGCCATAAAATTGGTGATTTACACGTAAGTCAAGCCCAGGGACGGTTGCAACTCCTATCCCAAAACCTCAGTGTTAAACACCGAGGTTAAAATTATGGCCACAATACTGGCCATCCGGCTTCTGAAAGTGGTTACTCCACAGGTCCGTAGGGACCAATCGGGTTTTGTGCCAGGAAGGTCGACCTGATTTACCCTGCAGCAGTTCCACGGTAGGATGGCAGAGATACAAGCTAAGCAGGATCTCCCTTTGTTTTTATCCTTGGATGCAGAAAAAGCGTTTGATACAATTAATTCACCCTTCCTCCACAAAGGGCTCAAGAAATTTGCTTTCGGTCCCAAATATAGGAGATGGATAACACTGTTATATCAATCTCTGACAGCTGTGGTCAGAGTTAATGGCACGGTCTCCCCGCCCTTCCCAATCGGAAGAGGGATGCAACAGAGGTGCCCCCGGTCCCCACTTCTATTTGTCCTCACCATAGGGACCCTGGTGTGTATGGTGCATGCCCTGCTGGCAATACGTTGATTCAAGATAGAACCTTCCAACATCGAGGAGGAAAAAATCTTCCTCTATGCAGACGACATACTGCTATACATTACTGAAGCATCCACTACTACCCTAGCTATCCTTCAAACATATGAGACTTATGGTAGCAACTCAGGCTGCAAAATTAATTGGTGCGGTGCCAACTATATGGAGATTCGGAATTGCCCAGCCTTCCACACAGGCTGGCAATAGATACAAGGGGATTGAACTACCTAGGAATATGCATCACTCCAAGCAGTGAGACTAGCCTAGCCCGTAACCTGGAGCAGGTGGTCCAACAGTTTCAGGGGGATGAGGAAAGGTGGAGGGGACTGCCCCATTTAATAGTGATCAGTGACTGGGTACATATTCCCTACAACCACCCAGCATACTGGTTGTAGAGGGCACAGCTAAGGATGCAGACACACACACACTTTTCTCTAAGACATGGAAGGAGTCTGCTGGTGACAAAGGTGGCACTGGAGGAATGGACTAAGGCTCCCAGATGCATTGGGTAGGCAGGAAGGGTGACTAGAGATACCCCCTGCCCGTGGGAGGGGACGATATTGTGAGGAATTGGGGAAGCTGAACGGTTTCAAGGTCTGGAACACAAGAGGGATCTCAAAGGTAGGGGATCTCCTAGAAGGGGGAGGGGAACTCATGCAATTCACATCACTGCAAAGAGAGTACCAGCTACATTTGAACCAATACTTACAATAAGCACAGGTGTGACCCGTGTGGTGGGCAGAGAAACTGGGGGAGAAAGAGAGAAAGAGAGACAGTGAAATATGCACTCTTAGAAGGCAGGATACTTATGGAAGAGCTTGGAAGGAGTGCTATTTCTCGGACCTATAAGATCTTGAATAATAATATGCCAGACATCCTGCTCCATCTTAGAGGGTGCATGGTCCCGGACATGGTGATATTGACTATACGGGCTAACAGGCAGCCCTGGCGCACCCATGTTTGGTTGCAATTAGAACCAGGCTGAGGCTCATTCAACTCAAAATACTCCACAGAGTATACTACGACAGGGCACGACTGCATGTCATGGGAAGAGCATCATCCCTGGAGTGTGTGAGATGTGGGCAAGAGAGGGGTACGCTCTTACACACATTGTGGGCTTGCCCGATAATTCAGAAGTATTGGGAAGAAATAATGCGTGAGTTGAGAAATATCCTGGGGCAGAGGTGCCGTTGAAGCCAAAATATGTTCTCTTGGGCATGCTGATGGACATGGATATTCCCCAACCCAAGCTTCTCTTTAGCAGCTTGGGGCTGGTGGGGGTGAAGAGTGACGTTGCCAGTCACTGGGGTGTAGCGAAGGTCCCTACATTAGGAGAGTGGAGAGAAGGAATAGAAATGTGCTGGCCATAGAAGGTTACATATACAAGTGGAGAGTATTTCTGGAAATTTGGTAAAGTCTGGGGCCCCTGGAGGGCATACTATGAGGTGGATCTGGTGGAGGATGAGGCTGAGTCGTGACCGTCATTTGCCATATGGGCCTAAAGTAATATTTTCTAAAGTAACTAATGCACAATAGGACCTCAAAGTGTAATTGTATATTGGAATAATGTACTCTTTAGTTCCCCAAATGGTAATTTCTGGCATCTCGGGAGGCGAGAATGTACCCTGCTATGTCATAGGTAAAAAAAAAAAAAACTAGCCTTTAAAAAAAAATTGTGAATATCTCTTTTGACACAGCGAGAGCTATGAAGATTTCTTCTAGAGCACTTATTGCGGCTAGACGCCACATGTGGACTCCTGGTTGGAAGGCAGAGTGTTTTTAATAGTCCGCTGTTCTCCATCTTCCTTTCCTTGGTCATTCTGTTTTTAACCCTAATTGGATGAACTTTTCTACAATTCATTTAGCACAGGAAATGTGCCTTACCATTTACTGCAGGCAGTAACGTTTCTGACTCCTCCAAAATCTCCTTCAAATTCATGGCATAATTCCATCTCCAACAGTACTCTACCTATGTTCAGTCTAGAGGTGGAGACAATTACTTTGTGGGCAGTACTTGTTGTTCCTCTGCTAAACCTTTATTGCATTCTTCATCCAAAAGCTAGTCTTCCTGTCACAATAGTCAATATTCAATGAGCCTCATGTCAGTGGTATGGCAAAGGCTCAGATTCTTTCTGGACTATTGGAAGCTAGCCACTTTGGAGGTTGTTCAACAAGGATGCAAAAAGAAAAACATCCATGCTGCCTCAAGTTTTTAGTACCTTGGTCACACCATGCCTCAGACCACGAGAGAAATAGGAGGCCCTTATTGCAGGAGTTTAAACCCTCTAGAACAAATTGGAAATTGTTCCTCTTCCGTGGAAGACCAGTCGGCTCTAGCTTAGAGCTGGATGTGAATCCAAGGAAAGATGGATTGGTTCCTTTCTTCTGATTAGCAGGCATTTTACTTCTCTTGTTGGACTTCCTTCCAGGCCCCCACACTCTTTGTTGTTTCTTGAGCACATCTTCACTCAGGGTCAGTGTTGAGGCATAGTCTCATGTGGAGAGATCCGGCCTCTCAAATTTATGAACTGAGAATTCCTGCAAACCAGGAAATTGCCCAGGAACCTCATTGGTAAATGGTGCCTGCTCATTTGGAGAAGGGAATGCCACTTGCATCTATGCACCCAATAATCTTAACCCCATGACTGTGGTGGGGAGCAATATTAGATTCTGCATCAGCTCATGGACTGTGGAGGAATGAATAGCTGAGTTATTCTTCCAAATGGATAGAATTATCTTATGTAGGGAAATTAGTTTAAGAAAGTGTTGTAAATATTTTAACTTGAAGTGCTGTTTTGTTTTTTCTTTACTGGTCTGAGTTTTAGGGCATTTTGGCGGTCATTACAACCCTGGCGGACGGTGTTAAAGTGGCGGTAAGACCGCCAAATTGCAATTAGGACCGTGGTGGAAACCGCCAACAAAGACAGCCACTTTAACACTCAAACCGCCACGGCGGTACAAACAAACAGCGCGGCGGTCACCGCCAACAGACAGGCGGGAGACAATGTACCGCCCACAGTATCACAACCTACCAATCCGCCACCTTTTCCGGTGCGGATTCACCGCGGATAAAACACGACGGAAACAGGAATTTCGAAGGGAAAACGCTCACCTCTACACACTCCACGAGGAACGAGGACACCATGGAACCGAAACTCCAAATTCTCCCTGCGATAGTATTCCTGCTCCTCTACCAGGAGCACGAACGCCGGCGGTGAAGACCACGGTGAGTACAGCACCTACGACACAGGGGATGGGGGAGGCAAAAAACAGGGACACACACACGCAACACCCCCACCCTCACCCACCACAACACACACACTAATGCATATCAGTACATCACAGTTACACCCCCCAAACCCTCCCGAAAGAATGCAAAGACCAAAGAAAATGAGTGTAACCATCGGAATATATTAAAAACAAGTAGGCAGAAATATATATATACACAATGTACAAAATAAATACCAGGCATAGTAGTCCAGGTACTGCACAAAGAAAGTCCATGGAACACTGGGACCACACGGTATGGGCGAGGCCCACACAAGATCCCCGACCATGATGGAGAGAACACTGCAGGGGCATCAGAGAGCAAGAAAACAGGCACCTCAGGGGGAGGGAAAGGGGGGGCACCTCAGACGGTTGAGTGCAGGAGGCCAAATCCACAAGAGGGCCACATGCCCACTGTTCAATCCTGGGGAGTGCAAAGCCACAGTCTCTCAAGTCTCTACAGTGGGTGGGTTGCCCACTGTTCAATCCTGGGGAGTGCAAAGCCACAGTCTCTCAAGTCTCTACAGTGTGTGGGTTGCCCACTGTTCAATCCTGGGGAGTGCAAAGCCACAGTCTCTCAAGTCTCTACAGTGGGTTGGTTGCCCACTGTTCAATCCTGGGGAGTGCAAAGCCACAGTCTCTCAAGTCTATACAGTGGGTGGGTTGCCCACTGCTGCATCCTGGGGAGTGCAAAGCCACAGTCTCTCAAGTCTCAACAGTGGGTGGGTTGCCCACTGTTCAATCCTGGGGAGTGCAAAGCCACAGTCTCTCAAGTGTCTACAGTGGGTGGGTTGCCCACTGTTCAATCCTGGGGAGTGCAAAGCCACAGTCTCAAGTCTCTACAGTGGGTGGGTTGCCCACTGTTCAATCCTGGGGAGTGCCACAGCCTCTCAAGTGGATGACAGTCTCCACTGGTTCTGGAGGGGGACTGGTGCCCAGAGTGCTTCATCCTGTTAAGGAAAGAGGTAGTGGATGGATCTCTCCACTGGTTCTGGAGGGGGACAGGTGCCCAGAGTGCTTCATCCTGTTAAGGATAGAGGTAGTGGATGGATCTCTCCACTGGTTCTGGAGGGGTACTGGTGCTCAGAGTGCATCATTCACCCCGTGACAGACCCAGTTGCGTCAGTGCCCCTGCCGCTCATGGGCTAGCGGTGCTTGAGATGGCGGTGCCCTGTGCAGCGGTGCTTCAGATGGCGGTGCCCTGTTCAGCGGTGCTTGAGATGGCGGTGCCCTGTTCAGCGGTGCTTCAGATGGCAGTGCCCTGTTCAGCGGTGCTTCAGATGGCGGTCTACATTGCAGGGTCTCAGCTGCTGGCGGTCCTTCATGGCCCAGCGGGCCTTTTGCTGGCAGTCCTTCATGGCCCAGCTGGGCTGGTGCTGGCGGTGGCCTCCTGGGAAGCTGGGCTGGGGCTGGCGGTGGCCTCCTGGGCAGCTGGGCTCGGGCTGGCGGTGGCCTCCTGGGCAGCTGGGCTGGGGCTGGTGGTGGCCTCCTGGGCAGCTGGGCTGGCGGTGGCCTCCTGGGCAGTGGGGATGACAGCGGTCTCCTCAGAGCGGCTTTGGTGACTGGAGTCTTCCCCCTCTCCCGCTGGGCACTGGCCAACTTCTGATGCTTCACAGGTGGGGGACTGTCTGTGCTGTGGCTCCGTGCCACACTGGCTGTCCTGGTGGCCGGTGCACACCACATTCGGGTGACTACAGGCACCACTGGTCCTGGAGATGTTGTGACTGAGGTGCTACTTCGGGACCTATGAGATGGACGGGGTGGGGGAGGTGTGGGAAAGAGGTCAAGGGTGGACAGGAAAAGTTTTTGGGACACACTGGGACGGGTAGCTGGAGGGGGTTTGGGAGTGGAGGAAGAGGTGGTGGCTGTAGGAGGTGTACGTTTGGTGACTTTGGGTGAAGGTGCATGAACTGGAGGCTGTCGTGAGGTGGATGGCTGTTGGGTGGGTGTGTGCCTGCGTTTGTGTATCTTGGGAGGGGGTGTCACAGACACACTGGGAGAGGACACAGGGGACGTGTGAATGGTAGTGGGGGTGGTGACTGCACGTGAGCGGGGTGTGGTGGTGGGTGTGCTGGAGAGGGACGTAGTGGCTGTAGAGGTAGTGCATGCAGGTGTGAGTGTAGACAAGACTGGGAGGGAGGAGGGAGACGAGGAGGAGGAGGACACAGTGGAGGCAGTGGATGTTGGTGTGTCTGCATGTGTGTGTTGCTTGCGTGAGTGCCTGTGGGATGTGTGGTGCTTATGTTTGCCTGAGCTGCCCTTGTGTGTTGGCGTGTGTGCAGGCTGGCCTGATGGTGTGCTTGGGATAGGCAGAGGTACAGGGGATTGGGTCGGGGTGGAGGAAGTTGGAGGGGGGAGGCTAGAGACGGGGACAATGGCTGCCATCAGTGCTGAGGCCAGAGTCTGAAAAGCTCGGTGAAGGGCCGCCTGACCAGAATGAATGCCCTCCAGGAATGCATTGGTTTGTTGCAACTGCCTCTCTACACCCTGGATGGCATTCAAAATGGTAGACTGCCCAACAGTGAGGGACCTGAGGAGGTCAATGGCCTCTTCACTGAGGGCAGCAGGGGTGACTGGGGCAGGGCCTGAGATGCCTGGGGTGAAGGTGATGCCCACCATCCTGGGTTAGCGGGCACGGGCAAAGGCTGAGGGGCTGCTGGGAGGGTGGTGCTGGTAGGGGGGGTGGCAGCTGTACCTGTAGATGCAGGGGGCACAGATGTTGCCGCCACCACAAGGGAGCTCCCATCAGTGGACGAGTCCGTGTCGCTGGTCTCAGCTCCTGTCCCCGCCGTGGAGCTCCCCTCGCCCTCCGTCCCACTGTTGAATTCAGACTCCATAGTGTCGCCCTCCAGGGCCATTTGGGATGCAGCTCCCTTGTGCTCCGGTGCCACTGCTCCTCCGCCTGATGATGCTAATGCACACAAGAACAGGGAGACCACAAAAAAGGGGGGGGGGAACAGAAGAAAGACATGTTGAGTGCATGCATTACCGCTACCGTTGGCGGACACGACAGACACAGAAGCCCCCTGCACTACGCCGCGCTCTTGGCTCCACTGTTAGATTCCTGGGAAATGGCCTACAAGGCTATGGACGACATCTGCACACATAGATGACACAGGGGCATGAATAGCTGTACTTGGCACTCTACAGAGGTGGGGTGGGGTGCCACATGGCCTGCCTTACGGAGGGGCCTTGCCTACGGAACTCGCCCTAGCCTAGGGAAACCCACAGCCCACATCCCCCACCCAGACACCTCGTAATGCGCGCAAAGTCAGCTGAATTAGAGTGTACTCACCCCCTTGTGTCTGCTGTGATGCCCTCAGGTGCCCATCCAACTCCAGGTAGGCCACCGCCAGGATCCTGAACATCAGGGGGGTCATGGTGCGACGGGCACCCCTCCCACATTGGGAGGCCATCCCCAGCTGAGCCTCTGCCGTCTTCTTGCTCCAGCGGCGAATGTCCTCCCATCTTATACGGCAGTGGGTGCTCCGTCTGTGGTAGACCCCCAGGGTCCAGACGTCCTTGGCGATGGCACGTCAAATATCTTTCTTCTGGTGGGCGCTGACCTACATGAAATGTACAGGGGAAAAAGAGAAGTCATTACCAACTGCACCGTCAAAGTGATTGGCCCCCATCCCTACCCTTGCCATGTGGCACATGCATTCACCGCCTTTCATGCACGCAGCACTCTGCCCCCTTCCTTCTTACATCCAGCCCTCTCCACACAGGCATAGCCCATACAACATGCTCCCTGTGTACTTACCTGTTTGTCTGGAGGACTGTAGAGTAGTTTGTACTGGGGGAGGACCCCATCAACGAGTTTCTCCAACTCCTCCGATGTGAAGGCAGGGGCCCTTTCCCCAGACACTCGAGCCATTGTCTCTTCCAGACCGAGGTCACAGCACCACTTGAAGTGTAGATCCTCTCCTGTCGAAGATCAGGTATCGAGTGATTGAACAGATAGAAAATGGCGGTCACGTCTGCGGCGGTGCGTACCGTCACCGCCGGCTTACATCGTCATTGGCTCCTGGCACCCATAGGGTCCAATGTTAACCAATGCAGCATTGCACCGCGGTCTTCAACCGCCTACCGCGACGGTGTACAACGCCAGCGCAGTTACCTCACATCCCATTGTCCCACTTTAGAGGTCAGGCAGCCATTTCAGGGGCCCACATGACTTCATTTTCAACTGCGTCACACAGACCTAGGCCTAGACTCAACACACACACAGGCCACCTTTTGTGTATGAATGATGTTCTGTGTAAACTGTGGGTACGTACCTCTGAGTTGGTTGACTCTGTGCTCGCTGTTGTCCTTCATAGGCACCGTCCGCTGGGACATGTGAGGAGATGGCGGAATCCTCCGGTGTACCGACTGTTGGTGGACCTGTCGACAATGGAGGAGCGACATTTGATTATCACCTACAGGCTTGACCGTGCCACAATCCAGGAACTGTGTACCCAGTTGGAGCCAGACCTGATGTCAGCAATCCGCCATCCCACAGGAATCCCCCCTCAAGTGCAGGTGCTGTCAGTTCTCCATTTCCTTGCAAGTGGCTCATTTCAAACAACTGTGGCCATGGCATCAGTGATGTCCCAGCCTATGTTTTCCAACGTATTGTCCAGAGTGTTGTCTGCCCTTCTGAAACACATGCAGAGCTACATCGTTTTCCCTCAGGTGGAGGATTTGCCTACAGTGAAAGGTGACTTCTATGCCCTGGGACATATCCCCAACATCATAGGTGCCATTGATGGGACACATGTGGCTTTGGTCCCCCCCCACAGGAGTGAACAGGTGTACAGAAACCAGAAGAGTTATCATTCGATGAATGTACAGATGGTATGTTTGGCAGACCAATACATCTCCCATGTGAATGCCATGTTCCCTGGCTCAGTGCATGATGCCTACATCCTGCGGAATAGCAGCATCGCTTATGTGATGGGTCAACCCCTGAGGCACCATGTGTCGCTATTAGGTGAGCACCTGGAAGCAAGTCATTGGGAATGGTTGTCTGGGTCTGGAGTTATCCCTACAGGTTAGTGTGTGTCTAACAGTTGTCCCTCGCCATTTTCAGGTGACTCTGGTTACCCCAACCTGTCATGGCTACTGACCCCAGTGAGGAATCCCAGGACAAGGGCAGAGGAACGCTATAATGAGGCCCATGGGCGAACTAGGAGGGTGATCGAGCGGACCTTCGGGCTCCTGAAGGCCAGGTTTAGGTGCCTCCATATGACAGGTGGATCCCTATTCTACTCACCAAAGAAGGTGTACCAGATCATCGTGGGCTGCTGTATGCTTCACAACTTGGCTTTGCGACGACAGGTGCCTTTTCTGCAGTAGGATGGTCCAGATGGCGGTGTTGTGGCAGCTGTGGAGCCTGTGGACAGTGAAGAGGAGGAAGCAGAGGAAGAAGACATGCACAACAGGGACTCAGTGATCCTGCAATATTTCCAGTGAGACACAGTTAAGAATACAAACCTGCCTACTACATGTACTTTAACACTACTACCTCTCTACTGTCTGTCATTTTCACCCAGTGTATGGTCACTGAATTGTCACTTTCCCTTACGATTTCACAGATGTGGGTCCCACTGTGTGACATCTGCTTAGATTCCTCATGGACTAGAGCTGTGTGACATAGGTATGTTGACATTACTATTTAAAAAGCATTTTGTCACTGTAATTGCTAATACACTATTTTGAAATCACAGACAGACTCCAGATCGTTTTGTGCTTTAGGTGTGTTTATTTAAGTGCTCAATATTGAAGGGGGTAGTGAAATGGGGAGGGGTGATGGTGGAGGAGTGTCCATGGCAGAGTCCAGTCTATTAGTCTCACAGGTGCATTGCCCATGTGGGCATCGGAAGTGGAGCTGGGGCAGTTTAAGTATGGATAGGGTGACAAAGTGGGACAGTAGGATGACAATCAGGGTGGTCTCATTTCTTGGCGGGGGTCTTGGCATCGTGCTCTGTCTTTGTCCTGGATCTCAGGGACCGTTTGCGGGGTGGTTCTCCCTCTGCAGGGGGTGGGGTGCTGGTGTGGTGGTCCTGTGGCGGGGCGTCCTGTCCACTAGCGCCGGCGGAGGTGGTGGGCAGTTTATCGTCCAGGCTAGTGTCAGGAGCCCCTTGTAGTGCCACAGTGTCCCTCCTGGTGTTGAGTACTTCCTTCAGCACCCCTATGATGGTGCCTAGGGTGAAGCTGATGGTTCTGAGTTCCTCCCTGAAGCCCATATACTGTTCCTCCTGCATGCGCTGGGTCTCCTGAAACTTGGCCAGTACCGTTGGCATCGGCTCCTGGGAGTGGTGGTAGGCTCCCATGATGGAGGAGAGGGCCTCGTGGAGAGTGGGTTCCCTTGTCCTGTCCACCCCCTGTCGCACAGCAGCCCTCCCAGTTCCCCTGTGTTCCTGGGCCTCTGTCCCCTGGACGGTGTGCCCACTACCACTGCCCCCAGGGGTGGTGGGTTATCCTGGGTTTCCTGTAGTGGTGGACACACTGCTGATTGACGTGTCCTGGGGACGGAGGTATGGGCCCGCTGGGTGGGTGCTGTGCTGGTGTTTCCAGAGGGGGGAAGGTCTGTGGTGGCCTGTGCCTGTGTGAGGGGAACCGACTGTCCCGAGGTCTCCGATGGTCCGGGCTGGTCATCTAGATCCAGTTGGACAGAGGTGCTGTCATCACTCTGGGCCTCTTCTGTTGGTGGTGTGGACATGTGTGGACCCTCCTGTCTGGTGACGTTGGGTAGGGGTCCTGCAGGGGTATAATAGGATGTTTATTAAATCTGTGTGTGTGTAATGGTGTGCAATGGGTGGGTGACCGTGTACCCCAGTGCTAGCATTCCTGTGTGGGACCTTGTGTGATGATGGTTTAGGGGGGTGTATGGGTATGTGCAGTGGGCATGCTTTGGTGATGGGTGTCCATGCTTTGTTGTTGCATGCAGGGCTTGGTGTTGGGATGGGTGGTTTGTGATGTTGGGACATATGTGAGGAGTTGGGGTGCTGGGGGTGAGGGTTGGGGTATGTGATAGCATGCAGGTAGGGTGGGGGATGTAATAGTAAAGCTTTGACTTACCAGAGCCCATTCCTCAACCTACTCCTCCTGCGAGGCCCTCAGGATGCAGAATCGCCAAGACCTGCTCCTCCCATGTTGTTAGTTGTGGGGGAGGAGGTGGGGGTCCGCTGCCAGTCCGCTGAACCTCCAGGTGGTGTCTTGAGACCACGGAACGCACCTTCCCCCGTAGGTCGTTCCACCTCTTCCTGATGTCCTCCCGATTTCTTGGGTGCTGTCCCACTGCGTTGACCCTGTCCACTATTCTTCGCCACAGCTCCATCTTCCTTGCAATTGAGGTGTGCTGCACCTGTGCTCCGAATAGCTGTGGCTCTACCCGGACGATTTCCTCCACCATGACCCTGAGCTCCTCCTCCGAGAACCTGGGGTGTCTTTGCCGTGCCATGGGGTGGTATAGGTGATGAGTGGGGTGGTGTGTGTGGTGATAAGTGGTGATATGTAGTGGTGTGTTGTGGTGTGTTGTGTGAGGTGCGTGGAAGTTGTGTGGGTGATGGTGTTGTGTGCCTGTGGATGCTAGTTTGTTGATGGTGGTGTCTCTCTCTGGCCTTCTCTCTGTGATTCTGGTCGTGGGGGTTTGTGGGTAATATGGGTGTGTGTTTTATATTGTAATGGGTGTGTGGGAGTGGTGTGTGTATGTGTAGCAGGTGTTTGTATTTTGAATTGTCCAATGTGGCTGTGTTTTGGAAATGTGTGTGTATTTTGAGCGTGGATTCGTGTGTCGTGATAGTGTGGGTGTATTTCTGTTGGCGTGACGGTGTCGGTTTTGTTTTTGCCAGTTTATCACTGACCTTTGGTGTGGCGGACTTGTGTGGGTGTCTGAATTTTGGCGGATTCCGAAATGTGGGTCATAATAGCTGTGGCGGAATTCTGCGTCGGTGTGTTGGCGGTCTTCTGCACGGCGGTAAGCGGCTTTTACCGCCAATGTTGTAATGACCGCCTTTGTTTTTTTTAACTAGTGACACTTTTTCTAGTGTAGAGGTGAAATGAGAAGGCTACAGTAAACATGTACATAAATGGATGTGCTTGCTAAACAAGGTAAATTACACATTTCTCCAAATATATATGTATATGCAGCATCAAAGGTAGAGTCAAAGCACCTAAGTCAGATTATGGAGATAGACAACATCCCCACACTAAAAATTGTTCCAACATCACTGGTATAAGGTATGTCTGTCACTTCTGATATGAATGGACAGCACTATAACTAAGGCCTAAGTGAACTGTCAAAGGAACCCTCCCTCCAGGCATCTGACAGAGACTTCAGTCCAAACTCTCCAGTGGCAGTTATTAGCTTAGTCAGCAGTCAACATCAGGGTGGTGGACAATAGAAGATCAGATTCCTTGTGTCAGGTTTTTCCCACATCTGAGGAATTTTGTCTGGTCTCAGTGTTTCACCTGATTTGTAGGCGGTGCAGTTTTCCTGTCATGGATCTGTTCACCATGGAGCTCAATGTCTGTTTCCCGATTTATTGTTTGAGGTTTCAGGATTTGCCAAATTATTCTTTTTGTTCCAACATTGTCCAGGAACTCCTGTTTTTCAACCCTCCTCCAGCTTTCTTTGGCTCTAAAGTGGATACTTTCTGTGTGCTTGTCCCTTTTTGATCTTCTTCCATGTCACAGTTTTCTCTCCTGAGAATCCACTTGTTAATGTGGAGTCAGAATGATTAAATTTGCAGAATCTAGGGTAACCTAAGGTTGTGAAGAACACCATTTGGCACTAAGGTTCTGCCTGCTGTTTTTTGTTGAGGTATATCAGAGTTTGAATTAAAGCCCTCATATTGGTGTTTCATTCTGATTGGTTTCACCCTTGTGTTATTCTTTACCAAACCTATTTTTAAGCTTAGGTCTGTCATCTAATGTAAGAAGAGAAGGAACGAGCATGAGAATTGAGGAGGTAACGTTACACCGGTAAGACCATTACTCCATTTTCTCTCCCTAATTCAAAACCTCACTCCATATTTTTCGGAACTTCATATTTCTCAGCTTGGGCAGATGTAATAGGAGGATGGAGGTGTTAACAGCCCGGATATAGGAGTCATTCCAACCCTGGCGGTCGGTGTTAAAGCGGCGGCCAACCCGCCAACAGGCAGGCGGTCAAAAAAATGGAATTCTGACCCTGGCGGAAACCACCAACACAGACCGCCACTTTAACACTCCGACCGCCACGGCGGGACAAACAAACAGCGCGGCGGTCACCGCCAACAGATAGGCGGGAGACAATGTACCGCCCACCCTATCACAACTCACCAATCCGCCACCTTTTCCGGGGCGGGAGCCCTGCCAATAAAAACACGGCGGAAACAGGCTACGAACGGGAAAACGCTCACCTCTACACACTCCACGAGGAATCTGGACAGCATGGAACCAGAACTACACATCCTACCAGTTATTGTCTACCAGCTCCTCTACCAGGAGTACGAACGCCGGCGCAGAAGACAACGGTGAGTACTGCACCTACGACACAGGGGAGGGGGGAGGAGAAAAGATTACGGGCACACACATACGCGACACACCCACCCTCACCCACAACTACCTACACATCAATGCAGAGCAACAACTCAGAGTGACACCCCCCAAACCCCCCGGAAGAATGCAAAGACAAAATAAAATGATCATGAAATTCAAATATCTATAACTATATACACATATGTAAATTGTCCTGTCCAAATTGGGTTTCAGTCATTGTACGTGGGCCAATGGGCCTCAACACATGGGCAAAGCCCACACAGGAGACCCGAATCCATTGGAGAGAACACTGCAGGGGCATCAGATAGAAAAACTACAGGCACCTCAGGGGGAAGGGAAGGGGAGGCACCTCAGCCACATGAGTCCACGACACCAGATCCACGAGGGGCCTCCATTCCCACTGTCCCATCCTGGGGAGTGCAAAGCCACAGTCTCACAAGTCTCTACAGTGGGTGGCTTGCCCACTGTTACATCCTGGGGAGTGCAAAGCCACAGTCTCACAAGTCTCTACAGTGGGTGGCTTGCCCACTGTGCCATCCTGGGGAGTGCAAAGCCACAGTCTCACAAGTCTCTACAGTGGGTGGCTTGCCCACTGTTACATCCTGGGGAGTGCAAAGCCACAGTCTCTCAAGTGGATTACAGACTCCACTGGTACTGGAGGAGGCATGGTGCCCAGAGTGCATCGTGCAGCCCTACCCGACACAGATCCGGGCCTGCCCCTTCTGCCAATGGGCCAGCGGTGCTTGACTTGAAGGGCCCAGCGGAGCGGTGCTTGAGATGAAGGGCCCAGCGGAGCGGTGCTTGAGATGAAGGGCCCAGCGGAGCGGTGCAGAGATGAAGGGCCCAGCGGAGCGGTGCAGAGATGAAGGGCCCAGCGGAGCGGTGCTTGAGATGAAGGGCCCAGCGGAGCGGTGCTTGAGATGAAGGGCCCAGTGGAGCAGTGCTTGAGACGGCGGTGCCCAGCGGAGCGGTGCTTGAGATGAAGGGCCCAGCGGAGCGGTGCTTGAGATGAAGGGCCCAGCGGAGCGGTGCATGAGATGAAGGGCCCAGCGGAGCGGTGCTTGAGATGAAGGTCCCAGCGGAGCGGTGCAGAGATGAAGGGCCCAGCGGAGCCGTGCAGAGATGAAGGGCCCAGCGGAGCGGTGCTTGAGATGAAGGGCCCAGCGGAGCGGTGCTTGTCTTGAAGGGCCCTGTTCAGGGGTTCTTGAGACGGCGGTGCCCTGTTCAGCGGTGCTTGTCTTGAAGGGCCCTGTTCAGCGGTGCTTGTCTTGAAGGGCCCTGTTCAGCAGTGCCTGTCTTGAAGGGCCCTGTTCAGCGGTTCTTGAGATGGCGGTGCCCTGTTCAGCGGTGCTTGTCTTGAAGGGCCCTGTTCAGCGGTTCTTGAGACGGCGGTGCCCTGTTCAGCGGTGCTTGTCTTGAAGGGCCCTGTTCAGCGGTGCTTGTCTTGAAGGGCTGTGTTCAGCGGTTCTTGAGACGGCGGTGCCCTGTTCAGCGGTGCTTGTCTTGAAGGGCCCTGTTCAGCGGTGCTTGTCTTGAAGGGCCCTGTTCAGCGGTTCTTGAGACGGCGGTGCCCTGTTCAACGGTGCTTGTCTTGAAGGGCCCTGTTCAGCTGTGCTTGACATGTGTCTCCAGGGCACCATATCCGGCCAATATATGGAGTTCACTCGCCATCCGACTTCTTGCTTGCGGGCCCCTCCTGTGCTGGAGTCCCGGGCCCGTGGGTGTCCTCCTTCACACCCGGAATGGGGCTGGTGGGGCCCTCCTGGGCAGCTCGCCTGCTGCCGGACTTGTCGGCCGTGCTGCCCTTGCCATCCTTCCGTGATTCTCTGTGGCCCTTGCCTCCCTTTGTAGATGTGCCAGGTGGCACCCCACTTCCTGACGGTGCCAGGGTAGTGCCTTTGGAGGCTGCCGTCTCTGGCCTCTCGCGCCGGGCCTTGCCTTTCTTGGTTTTCTTCCCAGGGGGTGGGCTGGCTGTCCCTTTACTGCTGGCCGATGTAGCTGCCCTTGAAGGTGGTGGACTCCAATATCCTTGTACTATGGTCCTTGTAGGTCCAGGGATTGTGGTGGCTGAGGTGCTGATTGGACTCTTACGAGATGGAGGGGGTGGGTCAGGTAATGGAAAGAGGTTCATTTTGGACAGGAAAAACTTTTTAGGAGCAGTGGAAGGGTAGGTGCAGTGGGTATGGGAGTGGAGGAAGAGGATGTGGTTGTAGGAGAGTCAAGTGTGGTGTCTTTGGGTGCAGGTGCTTGTGACGGAGGCTGTCGTGAGGTGGATGGCTGTTGGGTGGGTGGCTGCCTGCGTTTGTGTGGTTTGGAAGAGAGGGTGACAGACACACTGGGAGAGGACACAGGGGACGTGTAAATGGCAGTGGGGGTGGTGACTGCACGTGTGCGGAGTGTTCTGGTGGGTGTGCTGGTGATGGACGTAGTGGCTGATGATGTTGTGCATGCAAGTGTGAGTGGAGACGTCACAGGGAGGGAGGAGGGAGACAAGGAGGAGGGGGACACAGAGGAGGCAGTGGCTGTTGGTATGCCTGCATGTGGCTGTTGCTTGTGTGAATGCTTGTGTGATGTGTGGTGCTTATGTCTGGATGAGCTGGGGGTGTGGCCATGGAGCTGAGCATGGCGCACGCTTAACCGTTCGGCTCCGGAGGGGCCGACTACAAACTGGTGCCTGGACGCGCTGAGGCGGGCGGTATTGCACTCAGAGAAGAGTGACACGACCGCTGTGGACGGGGGGGACAACGGAGTTGCGGTCTCGCCCCCGGAGCGGGCACACGGGCGGCTGGAGCTGCTCGGGGCTGCTCGGGGCTGCTCGGGGCTGCGGCCCTGTCGATAGGCGGGGCCGGATCGCGCTGCACCGGGAGGCTCCCCGAGCTGGAGCAGTAGGGTAGGTGAGCGGCTATCACGGGCGGGGCCGCTAGCACCGAGGCCGTTGCCCCAGGGGTGGCCCCCAGCGGACTTGGGTGCCCCGGCGTGGACCGAGGCCCGGGAAGTCGTCGGCGGACTGTGGCCACGACCCTGAACCGGGCACCGAAACCAGTCACGGGCCCACCCTGAAGGGAGGGGGGCAAACCGGAGCGCCGGGTGTGGGCACCTGCCGGCGAAGAGTCGGCCTCCCACCCGGGGGGCGGGGCCTGGTGCCTCCCGGCCGCAGGACTACAGACACTGAAGGGACGAGGGGACGAGGGGCCACCCGACGCTGCCAGGTGAGGAACCTGCCTCTTATGCACCCCCTGGGGAACACACAACCGGAGCATCAGTGATTGCTGCCTGGGAGCCCCCAGATGCCAATGATGAAACTCTCTGTGTCTGAGGCAGCCCGGGATAACCATTGATTGTCCACTGCGGGGCGTGGCAACGCGGAATCGCCCTGTGCTAGTCGCCATCGTCTGTCAGGATTGGAGGCCGTGTACCCTTGTTGCCAGGAGCCGGGCCCCCTCTCACTGCCACGACCAACGCCTAGCTGAAGGCCTGTCGCACCTACCCTTTCCATATACAACGACGCAATTCTAAAGAAAAACATCAGCCCCGGTTTAACCTAAGACAATTTTTTCTCAGCTATGGAGTAGCTGGGACGCGACCGGGGGGCTGAGCACAGCACACGTAGGATCGGTTGGTCCGCGGTGGACTGCCGGCGGACCTGGGAATGAGCACACTGGACCAGATGACTCCCTAACGAGGGACGGACACGGTGGCCCGCGCGAACGAGGGGTGCCGCTGAGACCCGCCGGCGGCACCGGCGGGGACCCTCGGCGAGGATGGACTACGCAACATTGGCGGAGATTCTCGGCGCCCCCTTGCCTCCGTCCATCGTGCTGGGGGTGGCTGGCGGGGTTCCTGTGACTCCCCCTGAAGCGACCGGAGCCTGAGACCGTGGCAACAGTGCCCTGGACTAGTGGACAAACCAACAGCAAGTAGCATAAGCACTTGCACAGCGCACCAGACTCACTGAGACGCCCCTCTCTGCCTGACCAATGCCCCCCAAGGGCAGGCATAAGAACAAAGCCATGGACCCCCTGACACCGACATCAATGGGGGACAATGAGCCGACCATGCAAAGCCAGTCACAAATCAAAGTACAAGACACCCTAGACAAGATACTGGGTGCCATTGAAGACACCAAATCCACATTACAGCGTGACATCAATCAGGTGGCGATAGAGGTGGGCCTTCTGAGAACCTATCACCACAAATTGGCTGACAGAGTAAAAGAAGCGGAAGCAACGCTAGCGGAAGTCGTCCCAAAACAAGTAGAAGTATCAGCGGAGGTGACCTCCTTGGCTAGCAGAGTGGCGAAGCTCGAACAACGAGCTGAGGACGCAGAAGGTAGAAACAGGAGGAACAATATTCGAGTGGTGGGCCTCCCCGAAGGGGCCGAGGGGACGAATATGGTGGAGTTCCTGGAGAAATGGCTATGCACAGTTGTGGCACCAGGATGTCTGACCCCTTTTACTCATTGGAACGAGCACATCGGGTGCCGGCTAGACCACTCGCTCCTGGCAGGCCGCCCCAGGCTGTAATTGCTAAACTCCTGCACTACAGAGACAGAGACATCCTCTTACAGAAAGCCAGGGAAACGGGCCTGTTTAAAGTAGCCAATGGCGAAGCGACACTATTCCCTGACTTCACCTTGGAGGTTCAAAACAAGCGCGCCTCCTTCTTAGCCGTTAAAAGAACTTTGCGAGAAGAGGGGATACAGTACTCACTGCTCTACCCAGCAAGACTACGAGTGATTGCGGAGGGGAAAACCACTTTCTTCCAAACTCTGGCGGAGGCATGGGAGTGGCTCGAGAGATCAGGTTCAAGGCCAGCGCGGCCTGCACCAGAGAACCGCGGGGCGGGCGGGTCCTGGCGGGCCCCGAGGGGGAAGAGGCCTGGGGACCACCAGCGACTGCCGCCCACGCGGGCACAGAGTGAGACTGGCAAAAGAGAGGCCCTAGAAGCGGCGGCCAAGATGGGCGGAGAGTCATCGCCCCCGGAAGTCTCTGAAGAAGAATCGCCTGCTGGTTCTGGGGACTCGGCTTGCGCGCCGGAGGTGACCCCGCAGACAGCTGATGAACTTGTGTAGATCGAACCCGCACCGGCGCTGAAAGGCGAGACAAGATAAGAAGTGAAATGGCCCCTCCGGACCTGGCCGCTCCCCGGACCTGTCTCTCGCCTGTCAGCCCTGACCGGCGAGTATTGCATTGATGTGTTTGTATGATTTGCAGTGTTGCAGAACTTACTGGGCAGCCTACAGTTTCGAAGGTGCCCTGGGGAAGGGGAGTTGGGGTTTGCTGTTACTAGTTATATCGGCTATATGTGTGAAATGGACTGAATATAATGAAGGTACAAGCTTTTGGGGGGGTCGGTCGGGACCAAGGGCGTGCCGACCCTATATACAACAGGCTCTAAGAATAAGATGGGGGACTACAATATCATAACCTGGAATGTTAGGGGGATGGGTACTCCTGCTAAGAGACATAGAATTCTTTCCTTTTTAAAAAGAAGAGGAGTGCAGATAGCTATGTTACAAGAGACTCATCTCGCACCCGGAGAGGGAGAGAAACAAAGGCGGAGATGGAGGGGTCAGGTGTTTGCCACAGAATATTCAGCTTACGCAAGAGGAACTCTGATTTGGATTAGAGCGGGGGTCCCATTTGTGATCGATTCCTCCAACATAGACAGGGAGGGAAGGTTTGTCATTCTAGAAGGGAAATTACAGGGGCTCCAGTTGATCCTGAGTTGTATATACGCCCCCAACCAGGACCAAACATCATTTATGACGGGCCTGTCTGGGCACCTCACTCGTCAACACATGGGGGAAGTATTAATAGGAGGAGACTTTAACACAGTGCTCGACATCGACTTAGATAGATCTAACCCCCCACTACAGGGAGCAACATCAACTAAAACAACAAAAAAACTAGTAGAGTGGCTAGACGCCTGGGGGCTGGTAGATGCTTGGCGGCTTCAACACCCAGTGGTCAGGGATTATTCGTTTTACTCGGGCCTCCACCAGGTACACACTAGAATCGATAGGATAGTCTGCACGGCGGGACTGGCCCGAAGTATGACCCATGCGGAGTACCTTGCCCGCACAATATCAGATCACAACCCTCTATTAATGACATTGAGGGTATCACAGGACAGACCCCCCATACCGGCATGGAAAATGCTTCCATCGGCGTTAGAAGACCAGGCATACAGGGAGGAATTACGATGCTACCTAACAGAACATATAGAAGATAACCAGGGATCCACTTCCTCCAGAGGCATAGAGTGGGAGACACTCAAAGTGGGGACGCGGGGTCACTGTCTTGGACAGTCGGTGGGGATAAAACGTACACTTGAGAGAGAATTAAATGCACTGGAGAAGGTCATCCACGAGGGGGAGCTGAGGCAGGGCCCCACAAGGCAGGCGGATGAAGAGTACGAGTGTGCGCGCAGAGAGCACTCCCAAGCAGAAGAGCGACTCAGATGCCACAGTATGCAAAGATACTTGGCATCCATACAATCAGAGGAGGGGAGATCCAGTAGACTCTTGGCATGGCTAGTGCGCTCGAACGGAGATAGTGACCCTATTGCAAGTGTACTAGACGGGGGGGACACGCAGACTCAGTCCAGAATCCATTAACGACGCATTCAGAGATTACTATACGTACTTATACAGGAAGCCCACAGACTTGGAGACGGGGATTCTTGATAATTTCCTTACTCGGATACCCCTACTGGTATTGAGCCCAGAAGACAGGATCGGCCTGGGGGGTCCAGTGACCGCGGAGGAGACAACTGAAGCAATTACGCAGCTGGCCCCTGGGAAGACCCCTGGAACAGATGGTCTTCCGATGGATTTTTCTAAAAAGTATAAATCCTTATTAGCCCCCAAACTGATAGAAATGTATATGGAATCTGCAAAGAACGGAGTACTCCCTCGCACACTACGTGAGGCATTGGTAGTGCCACTTCCAAAAACAAATAGTAGGGAGGCATCGGTAACAGACTTTCGCCCACTATCAATGCTAAATAGCGACTTTAAGATCCTGAGTAAGATCCTGGCCAACCGGTTATTACCTCTTATGCCAACCCTGATACATCCTGACCAGAACGGTTTCATACCTGGTCGCAGCACCTCCCTGAATCTTAGGCGTATCTTCTCTATAATACATATGCCCAGTGAATCGAAGCCGCCAGCCGGGACCATGCTAGCAGTGGACTTTGAAAAGGCCTTCGATTCAATCAGATGGGACTACCTGAGGGCGGCAATGTTAAAAATGGGCCTGGGTGAGGGCTGGGTTGATTGGGTGGACCTATTATATTCATCCCCACTGGCAAGGGTCAAGACAGGTAGGACAATCTCTGCTGCTTACCCAGTGCACTGTGGAACTAGACAGGGATGCCCCCTATCTCCTTTGTTGTTCGCCCTGGCGATGGAGCCCCTGGCGGCGTGGGTACGCGGAGAAGGAGCGGACAGAGGGATTCGGTGGGGACCAACGGATCACATTATCTCGCTATATGCAGACGACATCTTGATTTATCTTAGAGACGGGGCGAGTGGTCTCCCCTGGGCCCTGAACGTACTGGAGGAGTTTGGAGAGGTATCAGGATTAAGACTTAACCGTAATAAAACATATGTGTTCCCCCTGACGCCTGGATATAAATGTCCTGCAACGTGCCCAGCAGACCTGAAATGGGCTCCACGGACATTTAAATACCTGGGGATCCAGATCTACCATGACATGGTAGACTTAAGAGAGGGCGATCTTGGCAGAGCGCTCCGATCCCTGAGATCATCAGTAGTATTTTGGCGCTCTCTGAAACTGTCAGTGATGGCCAGAGTGGCGCTTTCCAAGATGATCATGCTCCCCGACTTCTCTATTACTTCACCAACTTACCACTGTTAATACCCCGGGCATGGTTCCGTGGTCTGAACACATTACTCAGAGAAGTAATATGGGACAATGGGCGAAGACAAACTACACTTACAACTATCTGCAGACCTCCCCACGCGGGAGGCTTGGGGGCCCCTGACTTTGAGGCATATTACTTGGCCTCCCTATTACAGTGGATACCCGGGTGGCTTATGGGCCGGGGCCAACTGGATTTATATACAGCCCAAGGAGTAATTGATACGGCGTGGATTGCGGCATGCATGGCAAACAGAAAGATAACCCCCCCGGGAACAATATAATGATAAAAGTGGCAATAGCATGTTGGAAAAGATGTACGAAAAGAGTGGGAGTTGGTCATCCATATTCCCCAGCTCTGCCACTGGCGGTGCTTGCCATAGAAACTAGGGGGAGGGGGCCGGGAAACACGGGACTTGGCCCCTGGTTGTCAGCTGGAATAGAAGCAGTGGGAGGACTCTTCAAGGAGGGAGTGTTGAGGGGATTTGTTGATTTGACGGAGGAGGGTGTTCCCGGGGGACTGTTCCTGCTGTACGGGAGGCTAGTACACACTCTTAAAGCTCACTGGGATACGGTGAACGCGGAACCTGACACACATGGGGTTCTGCACTCGCTGTTGACATTAGGAGAGGAAACACATCTAATCACCAAAATATATCGGGCCCAAGTTGAGGCAGCTTTAGACCCCCTACGGTCGCTGAGAGGACACAGTTGGGCGGGAACTCACAGACTCAGAGTGGAAGAGAATATTGGCTTACCCCCGGAAGGTATCACGCAATACACGGTTAAGGTACCTTCAATATAATTATTTGCACAGAACGTACCTCACACCCCACAGGCTATTCTGTATATACGGAGGAACCCCAGGGACTTGCCCGAGATGCGGAAGAGGAGGGGCGAATTTTGACCACATGGTTTGGACTTGCCCGGTGATCCAGACTGGCTGGAGGGAAATATTGCCCACCCTAACTGAATTGTTTGAGTTTGAGTTGAGACCCACCCCCGAGATGTGCCTGCTGGGTCTTAGACCAGCTGCACTCTGCGGAAAAGTGAAGGGGCACTTCCTGGACCTCACTCTGGCCCTTTATAAGAGACTAATCTCGAGGGGCTGGAAAGCCGCAGATCGCCCCCTGCTGACCGACTGGAAAAATGATATATCAACATGGTCTAGAGCTGAACTACAGGTCCTAAAAGCAGAAGAAGCCAGGAATATCCGCCAGGTTCTTATAGCTCCGGGGTGGGAGAATTTAATGACGAGCTGGGAGAGTATAACTAAGAGACTGGCAAGCCCAGTAAGAGAAACCAGTGAATCCCAATCCACGCCGAGGATGGAACCAAGCGATAGAAGCACATAGGCAGGCACCCAAAACAGACCCAGCCCACACATAGCTTTCATTGAGAGTAAAGGTTTGAAGACAGATGGACCTCAGACCCCCACCCCACCGACAGACATGGCAAGCAGTGTGAGCGACCCGCCATCCCCACGATGTGCTGGCGCGCCCTGGGCTGACATTTCCCCCGCTCAAAAATGGATATGTCATAGTACCTTCAAGTCAACAACTACAAAAGCCATTCGCACAAAGCCGTATAGTTGGCCTCCTGGGGTCTGTTCTTTCTTTTTTCACCCCTCCCTCCTTTTCCCTACCCCCAATTAGCTACCACCTAACCCTTTACACCATCCTCCCAAGTTACAAGGAAGAAGGGGTTTAAGTTTGATTGTTGATTATGCAGAATAGTGACATGAAGAAAGGAAATGCGCTTGAACAAGTAAAAGAACACAGTTTGTTGAATAAAGAAAAATAAGACTAACGTTAATAAAAAGATCAAACAATAAACGAAAAGTACAACATAGAATCAGGAACAAAAATGCATGTGAAATAAACAAGTATGTAACTGTATAACAGCAAAATGTTAATAAAAATATATTCAAAAAAAAAAATGTCTGGATGAGCTGCCCTTGGGTGTTAAGGTGTGTGCAGGCTGGTCTGTAGGTGTGTCTGGGATAGGCAGAGGAACAGGGGAGTGGGACTGGGTGGAGGAAGTTGGAGGAGGGACGCAGGAGACAGGGACAATGGCTGCTGTCAGTGCTGAGGCCAGAGCGTTGAACGATCGCTGATGGGCAGCCTGACCCGAATGAATGCCCTCCAGGTATGCATTGCTCCGGTGCACCTCCCTTTCTACCCCCTGGATGGCATTCAAAAGGGTAGACTGCCCAACAATGAGCGTCCTGAGGAGGTCAATGACCTCCTCACTGAGGGCAGCAGGGGTAACTGGGGCAGGGCCTGAGGTGCCTGGGCGAATGAGATGCCCGCCTTCGTGTGCGAGCGGGCACGGGGCGAATGCTGAGGGGCTGCTTGGAGGGCAGAGCTGGTGCGCTGGGTGGCGGCTGTACCTGTTGTTGCGGTGGGCACGGATGTTGCCGCCACCACAAGGGAGCTCCGTTCCGAGGACGTGTCTGTGTCACTGATGTCTCCACGTGTCCCCGTTGTGGAGCTCCCCTCGCCCTCCGTCTCACTGGTGAACTCCGAGTCGGTTGCATGGCCCTCCAGGGCCATGTGAGATGCAGCTCCCTCGTGCTCCGATGCCACTTCTCCTCCGCCTGATGATGCTAATGCACACATGAACAGGAAGAGCAGCAAAAAAGGGGGGGGGGAAATAAAGACATGTTGAGTGCATGCATTGGCAACACAGTTGGCGGAGAAGACAGACACAGAAGCCCCCTGCACTACGCCGCGCACTTGGGGTACACTACTCAATCATTGGGACTTGGCCTACAAGCCTATGGACGACAACTGCACACATAGGTGACACAGGGCCATGGATAGCTGTACTTGGCACCCTACAGAGGTGGGGGGCAGGGACACAGGGCCTTGCCTTACGGAGGGGCCTAGCCTACAGAAATCGCCCTGGCCTAGGGATACCCACAGCCCTCCTCCCCCACCCAGACACCTCCACTGCACGCTAAGATAGCAGAATGTGCTGGTACTCACCCCCTTGTGTCTGCTGTGATGTCCTCACGCGCCCATCCAAATCTGGGTAGGCCACCGCCAGGATCCGAGACATCAGGGGGGTCAATTGACGAGTGGCACCCCTCCTACGTTGGGAGGCCATCCCAGCAGAGCCTCTGCGGTCTTCCTGCTCCCGCGGCAGATGTCCTCCCACCTCTTGCGGCAGTGGGTGCCCCATCTGTTGTGGACCCCCAGGGTACGGACGTCCTTGGCGATGGCACGCCAAATGTCAATTTTCTGATGGGCGCTGACCTATGTGACATGTACAGGGGGAGAAATAACATTATTATAATTTTCTGCATGCTCGATGTGAGTGGCCCCCCATCCCCACCCTTGCCATGTGGCACATGCTCTCAACCGTCGTTTGATGCATGCCTCAATCGCTCCCCTCCCCACCATCTTTCATCCACCCGACTCAACACAGGCATTGCCCCCAAAGCATGCTCCCAGTGTACTTACCTGTTGGTCTGGAGGACCGTAGAGTAGCGCATACTGGGGGAGGACCCCATCCACGAGTTTCTCCAATTCTTCAGAAGTGAAGGCAGGGGCCCTTTCCCCAGTCGCAGCAGCCATTGTATCTTCCAGACCGAGGTCACAGCAGCACTTGCAGTATAGGTCCTCTCCTGTGGATGATCAGGTCTCGAGTGATTAAGCAGATAGAAAATGGCGGTCACGTCCGCGGCAGTGCGTACCGCGGTGGTGCGACCGCCGGCGCACTTCGTCATTGGCTCCTGAAACCCATAGGGTTCAATGTTAACCAATGCGGCTTTGCGCCGCGGTCTTCGACCACCTACCGCCACGGTGTGCCACGCCAGCGCATTGACCTCACATCCCATTGTCGCACTTCACAGGTCAGGCAGCCGCCATTTCAAGGGCCCACATGGCTTAATTTCTACTGCGTCACACATGCCTAGGCCTTGCATCAACACTCATACAAGCCATTCAATGCATAGAGAATCGTGTACTGTGCAAGCTGTGGGAACGTACCTGTGGGTTGATTGACTCTGTGCTCGCTGTTGTCCTTCCTAGCCACCGTCTGCTGGGACTTGCGAGGAGATGGAGGAATGTTCCCGTGTACAGACCGCTGGTGGACCTGTCAACAATGGTGGAACGACATGTCATTCTGACATACAGGCTTGACCGAGCCACTATACAGGAACTGTGTGCCCAGCTGGAGGCAGACCTGATGTCACCCATCCGCCAACCCACAGGGATCCCCTCACTAGTGCAGGTGCTGTCAGTACTCCATTTTTTGGCAAGTGGGTCATTTCAAACAACAGTGGCCATTTCATCAGGGATGTCTCAGCCTATGTTTTCCAAGGTGTTGTCCAGAGTGTTGTCTGCCCTGCTCAAACACATGCGGAGATACATCGTTTTCCCTGAGGTGGGGGATTTGCCTACAGTGAAGGGTGATTTCTATGCCCTTGGACATATTCCCAACATCATTGGTGCCATTGATGGGACACATGTGGCTTTGGTACCCCCCAGTGAAAGTGAACAGGTGTACAGGAACAGAAAAAGTTATCATTCCATGAATGTCCAGGTGGTCTGTTTGGCTGACCAGTACATCTCCCATGTAAATGCCAAGTTCCCTGGGTCAGTGCATGACGCGTACATCATGCGAAATAGCAGCATCCCTTATGTGATGGAACAACTACAGAGACACCGTGTGTGGCTAATTGGTGACTCAGGTTACCCCAACCTGTCGTGGTTACTGACCCCAGTGAGGAATCCCAGGACAAGGGCAGAGGAACGCTACAATGAGGCCCATGGGCGAACTAGGAGGATTATAGAAAGAACCTTCGGCCTCCTGTAGGCCAGGTTTAGGTGCCTGCATATGACAGGTGGATCCCTAATGTACTCACCAAAGAAGGTGTGCCAGATCATCGTGGCCTGCTGTATGCTTCACAACCTGGCTTTGCGACGCCAGGTGCCTTTTCTGCAGGAGGATGGTCCAGATGGTGGTGTTGTAGCAGCTGTGGAGCCTGCGGAGAGTGAAGAGGAGGAAGACGAAGAGGACAACACAGACAACAGGGACACAGTGATACAGCAGTATTTTCAATAACACACAGGTAAGAATCAACACCGGCATTTTACATTTACTTACAGTTTCCTGCCTCTCTACTGTCTGTCCTTTTCACCCAGTGTATGCTAACAGAGTTGTGACTTTCCCTTCCAATTTCAGAGATGTGGGCCCCACTGCGTGACCTCTGCTTTGTTTGCCCATGGACTGCAGCTGTGTGACAGTGGTATGTTGTCATCAAAATGGAACTGGTCATTTTGGCACGTTCATGTCTAATAGATATTTTCAAAAATACAGGCAGACTCCAGATTATTTGTGTGCAATAAGTGTGTTTATTAAAGTGCTCAATTTTGGGACAAGGTTGAAAATCGGTGATGGGTGATGGTGGAGGAATGTCCATGGCAGAGTCCAGATTCTCAGTCTCACAGGTGCATTGTCCATATGCCTGTGGACGGTGGAGCAGCGGCAGATTAAGGTTGGACAGGGTGACAATGTGGGACAGTGGGATGACATCAGGGGGTATCCTTTCCTGGCGGGGGTCTTGGCATCCTACTCTGTCTTCTTCCTAGATCTCAGGCCCCGCTTGCGGGGTGGTTCTTCTTCTGCAGGAGGTGGGGTTCTGGTGGCCGGTTGTTCCTGTGTCGGGGCCTCCTGTCCACTAGCGCCGGCGGAGGTAGCCTGTTCCTGGTCCATGCTAGTGACAGGGCCACTTTGTGGTGCCACATGGTCCCGCAATGTGGTGACAATCTGGTTGAGAACCACAACGATGGTGCCCATTGCGGAACTAATGTTTCTCAGTTCTTCCCTAAACCCCATAAACTGTTCCTCCTGCAGTACCTGGATCTCCTGGAACCTGGCCAGGACCGTCGCCATCGTCTCCCATGATGGAGGTGAGGGCCTCGTGGAGAGTGGGTTCCCTGGGCCTGTCCCCCCCCTGTCGCACAGCAGCCTTCCCAGTTCCCCTGTTTCCCTGGGCCTCTGTCCCCTGGACCGTGTGCCCACTACCACTGCCCCCAGGTCCCTGTTGTTGTTGGGGTGGTGGGTTAACCTGGGTGCCCTGTAGTGGTGGACACACCGCTGATTGACATGTCCTGGAGACAGAGGCATGGGCCCGCTGGGTGGGTGCTGTGCTGGTGTTCCCAGAGGGGGGTAGGTCTGCTGTAGCCTGTGGCTGTCTGAGGGGAACCGACTGTCCCGAGGTCCCCGATGGGCCGGGCTGGTCATCTGGGTCCAGGGAGACAGAGCTGCTGTCATCACTGGGGGCCTCTTCTGGGGGTGGGATGGACATTTCTGGACCCTCCTGGGCGGTGTGGTGGCGTTCGGGTCCTGCAGGGGTATAAGAGTATGGTTATTGCTTCTGTGTGTGCCATAGCGTGCAATGGGTGGGTGCCCGTGTACCCCAGTGCTGACATTTCTTTGTGGGGGCTGTTGTGATGGCGGTTTGTGGGGGAGATGGGTATGTGCAGTGGGCATGCTTAGGTGATGGCTGTCGATGGTTTGTGGTGGCATGCAGGGTTTGGTGTTGGGATGGGTGGGTTGTGATGGTGAGACATTAGCAATGAGGATGTGTGATGGTGGTGGGGGGTGAGGGTGGGGGTATGAGTTGGCATGCTGGTGGGGTGGGGGGAATGAAGTAGTGAAGATGAGACTTACCAGAGTCCATTCCTCCGCCTACTCCTGCGAGGCCCTCAGGATGCAGGATGTTCAAGACCTGCTCCTCCCATGTTGTAAATTCTGGGGGAGGAGGTGGGGGTCCGCCGCCAGTCCGCTGCACCGCGATGTTGTGCCTGGGTACCATGGAACGCACCTTCCCCGTAGGTCGTTCCACCGCTTCCTGATGTCGTCCCGATTTCGTGGATGCTTTCCCACAGCGTTGACCCTGTCCACTATTCTTTGCCATAGCTCCATCTTCCTGGCAATGGTGGTGTGCTGCACCTGTGTCCCGAAGAGCTGGGGCTCTACCCAAACTATTTCCTCCACCATGACCCTGAGTTCTGCGTCTGAGAACCTGGGGTGTCTTTGGGGTGCCATGGGGTGGTGTGGATGAGGTGTGGGGTGGTGTTTGCGGTGATGAGTGTGGTGAGTGTAGTGGTGTGTGGTGTTTTGTGCGTGGTTGTTGTGTGGGTGATGGTGTAGTGTGCCTCTGTGTGATGGTGTTCTCTATTCTGTGCTGTCTCTCTCTGGGCTTCGTCTCTGATTTGTGGTCGTAGGGGTTTGTGGATGATGTGGGTGTGTGTTTTATAGTTAATTGGGTGTGTGGGAGTGTTGTGTGTATGTGTCTGAGGTGTGTGTATTTCAAATTGTCCAATGTGGCTGTGTTTTGGAGCTGTATGTGTATTTTGAGCGCGGCGGTGTGTACCGCCAATGGAATACCGCGGTTGAAAGACCGCCGCGTGGATTCGTGGGTCGTAATGGCATGGGCGTATTTCTGTTGGCGTGACGGTGGAGGTTTGGTCTTCGCCAGTTTAACGCTGGCCGTTGGTGTGGCGGACTTTTGTGGATGTCGGGTTTTTGGCGGTTTGCCTCTTGAGGGTCAGAATGACTGTGGCGGTATACCGCGACCGCGGCGTGTTGTGGCGGCCTTCTGACCGGCGGTAAGCGCCTTTTACCGCCGAGGTCAGAATGACCCCCTAAGAGTTTCCCTAAGCATTTGTTTCAAAGCTTTTACCTCCTCCCTTATGTTAGAAATGGCCATAGTCATTTCCTCCAATGGGGAAGGACCAGCAGACTCTAGGATAGGTATACTAGGGGTAGAATCGTGATTACTAGTTTCAATCACGGGTTCCTGACCTTCCAATGGCGAAAAATGATTAGAACATGGGATATCATGAATAATTGCATTGGATAATGAGGGGGTTATTACAACTTTGGAGGAGGTGTTAATCTGTCCCAAAAGTGATGGTAAAGTGATGGATATACCACCAGCCGTATTATGAGTCCATTATATCCTATGGAACTCGTAATACGGCTGGTGGTATATCCGTCACTTTACCGTCACTTTTGGGACGGATTAACACCTCCTCCAAAGTTGTAATAACCCCCTAAATCCAGAATCCAAGCCCCACCTCAAGTTCAGGGTGCCCTCCAAGAGAAAACTCAATCTTAGTAGGCTACACACAACCCTGGTAAACACTATTCCCTAAACAATGCACTCAAACATCCAAATTGAATAATAAACAGGGTCCCAAAAAGAAAAGCGTGTCGAAATAATGGTTCCAGGTCACCCAGGTGCAGAGCTAGCTGGGGGATTCCTAATTCAAACAGTCTGGTTCTAGCCATTCTCATGTTTTCTTTCAAGAGGAATGCATATTAAAAACCTTCTGGTACTTAATTCGTCAAAGATCAACCCTTGAAAATGCATCAATCTTATGGCGCCACTCTCGTCCCAACGCTGATAGTTTCATTCGCATTCAGAAGCTGGTGGGAAAGACAATAACTACATTTGGTAGTTCCCGTTGCTAGAACTGTGTACTAGTAATAGGTAGCAATTTGGCTTTTGAGTAAAAGTGCACTTTTTGGAGTTTATATTTGCATCTCAGAACTTTTCTTGTGTTTGTTATTCTGCATAATGATGAATTTAGATGGTGCACTTTTTTACATTTTATTTGATTTTATTTTAGATATACATATATATATATATATTCACACACACACACAAATATATATATATATATATATACATATATATATGTATATATATATGTATATATACATATATTATTGTATACTTTAATGGTTATACTATTTTCCGAATTTACCGAATAACGATTATCAAAGGAAAGGTCTTAGACAGAAGCATAGGTTTTTGTGAGCATGGTCTCCAGTGATGCCAACATTAAGGAAGTACATAAAAGGTTCATGACAAATGTTAATCCAGGACAAGGGGCCCCATTTGTCTCTAGTGCATGAATGTTTTTGAAGAGATACTGCTAAATGTGATTAGACATTAAAACGCACAATGCTTTTTCTACTGTATTTTTCGATATTGGTATTATTCCCCCCCAACAAATGTGTGGTAACTGTGGTTAAATCAAATGTTAACACGCACAATCTATTTTTCATTGTATTTTTAGATTTTGATATTACCCTCCCTTGAGTTTGTTTGAAAAATGTTGTTCCATTTTAAAATAAAATGGTCAAATATGACTGTAATGCAACTTAAAGGCAAACATGAGGCGGTTCTGTTATTAGTTTTCTCAATTTTCTACCTTTCTTCCTGACATCTAGGCAAATGTGTAATCTATAATTTGCAAACAAGAGCTGCACATGGTACACTAGAAATTACAATGCCCTCTTTCTCTCCCTTTCATAAAAACCTTGCCTCTGTAATCTGCCTCCTCTTGCAACACTGCTCTATATACAGGATCTCATTAAGTCCGGCATTTGAATATAGCAGTTGGGTGTCTTGCCTAAAGACTGTATTTCCCAAAAATAACACATAATATACATTCAAAGGGGTGCCTTTGGTCAATGGGGCTTCATTCTTGGTCTTTTAAAATGTCATTCACGTTTTACTTCTGCCCAACACAACCTACAGCATGGAGCGGTGGTCGCCTATTTCTACCATTGGCTATCTATATTACGAGTGACTGCATTTCGCTTTCGTACATTGTACACATCTGCCTCAAAAATGGTTCCCTTAAATGTCAGGGCTGAGGGGATAACATCCTTTTTTTTCTTGTCATCCATTCACCGTTCCGTGGTAGGTAAAATAAGTATGATTATATTTTATGAAATTGTAAGACCTGTTATTCACAGCACTTAGAAACCGCAGAAACACAGTATGAAGCACTGTATGAAATGTAAGATAGTATTATTATGTAGTAGTATGCTTGACTACTAGCCATATCTCAGAGGCCTGCAACTGTCCCTATATCTGAGGCACTCATACTGTGTGAAACCTATCTGAAACCTACATGTTGTACCTATAGCAGCAGCTGGTTCACTATACATGTCTGTATTTGAGGCTTCCAAACCAAGCATATGCTAGCGAACTGCATACTGTACATATAACTGAGTCAGACCTTTGATATATGTAAGTAACATACAATAGTACACTGTAAAAAAGAATTACAAATAATACCAACATCTTCATCTTTAGTAAACAGAAAGAGCGAGTTCCTCTGTCTAACATACTGAAATGAGTACTACATGCATTGACTGCCAGAAGAAAACCAGATTTGATCTGATTCTTGCTAAATGCTTATTTTTCACATTTGTATATTAAATTGTTAGCCTTTGAATCTATGAAAGACAGTGACAGTGTTACGTTCTAATGCAGACATGGACTTAAGGCATCTTCCTAAATGAATTTAAGCCCCTATACATTAAGCCGATCATAAAGATACAAAGCCTCTATTCAGCAGATGTGGCTAACTACCAAGTAGACTGGAATTGACCACTTCTTGGCAAAGTCATTGACAGACTGCTGTGGACCAGACCTTCTTGAAAAAAAAAAAAAAAACTATCTTCTGATCATCAAATTGCTGGCAGAGGAGCAGAATCCAAACCAATACTTTTGAAACAGTCCATTAACCCACAACACTTCTGAAGCTAGACGACCTTGGTGTATGTGGAAACATCCTAGAGTGGATCTCCTCCTGTCTCTCGGACACTTGATCCGTCACCTTGCTCCTACTATACACTTCAACTTGTTTCTATACCAACTCTGGAGTCATGCAATATTCCATTATCTCCATTCCTCTTCATGCTCACCTCAGCCCAATACTGGACCTCATCAGGTCTTTCAAACAAACTAGTGACAATTACACAGATGAATCCCAGAATCATCCTGATGTTCAGAACGTGACACTCATAGTCTTCTTTGACTAGGCTGCGGCCTCCAAACATTGGCCCAATGGTTGTCAATCAAGGCCTGAAACTCAACTGATTAAAACAGAGATCCTCACTTGCAAGAACAAAGGCAATTGCAGACATATGTCCATCTATCCCTAGGATCCTGGAACACAACCGGTGACAAGTAAGAGGCTTGGTAGTAACCATGCGCTACCCCTATTGTCACACGTGAGAAACATTACCCAAAGTGCCTTCTTCACAATGTGAACCTTGTGCCACAATTTTCTTCAAAGAGTCTGCCTTCAGAAAGAATGAACCTTCATTGCTTTGGTACTGTTGCACTTGGACTAAGCAATCCCACTTTACCTTGGGTTCCTACTCTACAGTTTAAGAAGACTAAAGAGAATTTAGAATGTGGCAGCCTGGCAACTACTACACCTAATTAACCACATGATTCTTATCATATAAGCGCTTCCCTGGAGAACCATGGAAAAATTCTCCCTCTTCAGCAATACTCCAAATGTACCTGCTCTGAGTTCATCTTAGGGAAGGAAAGGCTGACAGGCCTCACAGAGTGTCACTGTTGTCTGGTGTGAGGGTTTGTATGTGTGGAGCATGTAATACACAATGATGGCCTCAAAATGAACTACATTTCCCAGCGGTTCATGAACTCTCATGTAGTTTTGTGATGCAGCTGCCACCCACCGTGCATATCTAGAGATATATTCACTCATCTTTCATGCTGTCCTTCTTAGGCAATCATGATATAATGTTGCTGCAGCCAGGGCCTTGCTATGTGGATTGAGGATGTTCTTGCACAAGAGAAATTGCACTTTTTTTTTAGTTTTGTTGAAGGACACCAGGGAATACAGATAAATATTCTGAAGGTCAAACCATGTTATGAAAGCAAACTTAGAACTATTTTAAAATTTTAACTTTGAATCTTTTTAAAGACTGCAAAGATTGTTTGCATTTCCTTGAGGTTACACCTTTAAAGAAAACGTTGGGGATTCTCATGATAAGGCAGTTTATTTATGGATTTTATATATGATTACACATAAAGGGGGTCATTCCAACCCTGGCGGTCGGTGTTAAAGCAGCGGCCAACCCGCCAACAGGCTGGCGGTAAAAAAAATGGAATTCCGACCCTGGCGGAAACCGCCAACAGAGACCGCCACTTCAACACTCCGACCGCCACGGCGGGACAAACAAACAGCGCGGCGGTCACCGCCAACAGACAGGCGGGAGACAAAGTACCGCCCACCCTATCACAACCCACCAATCCGCCACCTTTTCCGGGGCGGTAGCCCTGCCGATAAAAACACGGCGGAAATAGCCATTTCGAACGGAAAACGCTCACCTCCATACACCCCACGAGGAATCTGGACAGCATGGAACCCGAACTCAACATCCTCCCAGCTATTGTCTTCCTGCTCCTCTACCAGGAGCACGAACGCCGGCGCAGAAGACAATGGTGAGTACTGCACCTATGACACAGGGGAGGGGGGAGGGAAAAAATTACGGGGACACACATACGCGACACACCCACCCCCACCCTCACCCACTACAACACACACATAAATGCATAGCAATACATCACAGTTACACCCCCAACCCCCCCGGAAGAATGCAAAGACAAAAGGAAATGATCATCAACTGTCGAATATATTGTATCACTGGCTTATAAATATATCACACATCTAAAACTATTATGTACATAAATATTAAAAGTCCGATAATTTTTGCTGGCATTGTCTGTGGACCACTGGGCCCAAATCACATGGGCAAAGCCCACACAGGATACCTGACACCAACGGAGAAAACACTGCAGGGGCATCTACAGGCACCTCAGGGGGAAGGGAAGGGGGGGCACCTCAGCCAGATGAGTCCACGACGCCAGATCCACAAGAGGCCTCCATGCCCACTGTTCCATCCTGGGGAGTGCAAAGCCACAGTCTCTCAAGTCTCTACAGTGGGTGGTTTGCCCACTGTTCCATCCTGGGGAGTGCAAAGCCACAGTCTCTCAAGTCTCTGCAGTGGGTGGCTTGCCCACTGTTCCATCCTGGGGAGTGCAAAGCCACAGTCTCTCAAGTCTCTACAGTGGGTGGTTTGCCCACTGTTCCATCCTGGGGAGTGCAAAGCCACAGTCTCTCAAGTCTCTGCAGTGGGTGGTTTGCCCACTGTTCCATCCTGGGGAGTGCAAAGCCACAGTCTCTCAAGTCTCTGCAGTGGGTGGCTTGCCCACTGTGCCATCCTGGGGAGTGCAAAGCCACAGTCTCTCAAGTCTCTGCATTGGGTGGGTTGCCCACTGTGCCATCCTGGGGAGTGCAAAGCCACAGTCTCACAAGTGGATGACAGTCTCCACTGGTTCTGGAGGGGGACTGGTGCCCAGAGTGCTTCGTGCAGCCCTGCCTGACACAGATGAGGGCCTGCCCCTTTTGCCAATGGGCCAGCGGTGCTTGAGACGGCGTTGCCCAGTTCAGCGGTGCTTGAGACGGCGGTGCCCAGTTCAGCGGTGCTTGAGACGGCGGTGACCAGTTCAGCGGTGCTTGAGACGGCGGTGCCCTGTTCAGCGGTGTTTGAGACGGCGGTGCCCTGTTCAGCAGTGCTTGAGATGAAGGGCCCAGTTCAGCGGTGCTTGAGACGGCGGTGCCCTGTTCAGCGGTGCTTGAGATGAAGGGCCCAGTTCAGCGGTGCTTGAGATGAAGGGCCCAGTTCAGCGGTGCTTGAGATGAAGGGCCCAGTTCAGCGGTGCTTGAGACGGCGGTGCCCTGTTCAGCGGTGTTTGAGACGGCGGTGCCCTGTTCAGCGGTGCTTGAGATGGCGGTGCCCTGTTCAGCTGTGCTTGAGATGAAGGGCCCAGTTCAGCGGTGCTTGAGACGGCGGTGCCCTGTTCAGCGGTGCTTGAGATGAAGGGCCTAGTTCAGCGGTGCTTGAGATGAAGGGCCCAGTTCAGCGGTGCTTGAGATGAAGGGCCCAGTTCAGCGGTGCTTGAGACGGCGGTGCCCAGTTCAGCGGTGCTTGAGACGGCGGTGCCCAGTTCAGCAGTGCTTGAGACAGCGGTGCCCTGTTCAGCGGTGCTTGAGATGAAGGGCCCAGTTCAGCGGTGCTTGAGATGAAGGGCCCAGTTCAGCGGTGCTTGAGATGAAGGGCCCAGTTCAGCGGTGCTTGAGACGGCGGTGCCCAGTTCAGCGGTGCTTGAGATGGCAGTGCCCATATCAGCGGTGCTTGAGACGGTGGTGCCCAGTTCAGCGGTGCTTGAGACGGCGGTGCCCAGTTCAGCGGTGCTTGAGATGAAGGGCCCAGTTCAGCGGTGCTTGAGACGGCGGTGCCCAGTTCAGCGGTGCTTGAGACGGCGGTGCCCATATCAGCGGTGCTTGAGACGGCAGTGCCCAGTTCCGCGGTGCTTGAGACGGAGGTGCCCTGTTCAGCGGTGCTTGAGACGGCGGTGCCCTGTTCAGCGGTGCTTGAGATGAAGGGCCCAGTTCAGCGGTGCTTGAGATGAAGGGCCCAGTTCAGCGGTGCTTGAGACGGCGGTGCCCAGTTCAGCGGTGCTTGAGACGGCGGTGCCCTGTTCAGCAGTGCTTGAGATGAAGGGCCCAGTTCAGCGGTGCTTGAGACGGCGGTGCCCATATCAGCGGTGCTTGAGATGGCGGTGCCCAGTTCAGCGGTGCTTGAGACGGCGGTGCCCTGTTCAGCGGTGCTTGAGATGAGTGTCCAGGTCAACGGATTCGGCCATGGCATGGATGTCACTCGCCACCTGACATGTGGCTGGCGGGGCCTTCCTGCCCATCTGTCTGTTGGCTTGCGGGGCCCTCCTGGGCTGCAGTACCGGGCCTGTGGGTGTCCTCCTGCACACCTGGGACGTGGCTTGCGGGGCCCTCCTGGGCTGCAGTACCGGGCCTGTGGTTGTCCTCCTGCACACCTGGGATGGGGCTGGTGGGGCCCTCCTGGGCAGCTGGCCTGCTGCCGGACTTGTCGGGCGTGCTGCCCTTCCCACCCTTCCCTGTACGCCTGTGGCCCTTTCCCATCTTTGGCGGTGTGCCAGGGGGCACCCCACTTCCTGCCGGAGCCATGGTAGGGATTTTGGTCCCTGGTGTCTTTGGCCTCTCGCGCCGGGCACTGGCAATCTTCGGATGCTTTTCCGGGGGTGGGCTGGCCGTGCCTTGGCTCCAAGCTGAACTGCCTGCCCTTGAGGGTGGGGGACTCCACAGTCCATGGCAAACAGTCTTTATAGGTCCCGGTTTTGTGGTGGCTGAGGTGCTGATTGGAGTCTTATGAGATGGACGGGGTGGGGGAGTTGTTGAAAAGAGGTTAAGGTTGGCAAGGAAAAGCAATTTCGAAAGAGAGGGACGGGTAGGTGTAGTGGGTATGGGAGTGGAGGAAGAGGATGTGGTTGTAGGAGTGTGAAGTCTGGTGTCTTTGGGTGCAGGTGCTTGGGCTGGAGGCTGTCGTGAGGTGGATGGCTGTTGGGTGGGTGGCTGCCTGCGTTTGTGTAGTTTGGAAGAGGGGGTGACAGACACACTGGGAGAGGACACAGGGGACGTGTAAATGGTAGTGGGGGTGATGACTGCACGTGTGCGGAGTGTTCTGGTGGGTGTGCTGGTGATGGACGTAGTGGCTGAAGATGTTGTGCATGCAAGTGTGAGTGGAGACGTCACAGGGAGGGAGGAGGGAGACGAGGAGGAGGGGGACACAGTGGAGGCAGTGGGTGTTGGTATGTCTGCATGTGGATGTTGCTTGTGTGATGTGTGGTGCTTATGTTTGGCTGAGCTTCCCTTGGGTGTTGAGGTGTGTGCAGGCTGGTCTGATGGTGTGTCTGGGATAGGCAGAGGTACAGGGGATTGGGTCTGGGTGGAGGAAGTTGGAGGGGGGAGGCAAGAGACAGGGACAATGGCTGGCGTCAGTGCTGAGGCCAGAGCGTTGAACGATCGCTGATGGGCAGCCTGACCAGAATGAATGCCCTCCAGGTATGCATTACTCTGGTGCACCTCCCTTTCTACACCCTGGATGGCATTCAAAAGGGTAGACTGCCCAACAATGATGGTCCTCAGGAGGTCAATGACCTCCTCACTGAGGGCACCAGGGGTGACAGGGGCAGGACCTGAGGTGCCTGGGGCGAAGGAGATGCCCACCTTCCTGGGTGAGCGGGCACGGGGCAAACGCTGAGGGGCTGGTGGGAGGGCGGTGCTGGTGCGCTGGGTGGCGGCTGTACCTGTTGTTGCGGGGGGCACGGATGTTGACGCCACCACAAGGGAGCTCCCTTCAGAGGACGAGTCGCTGTCACTGACATCCGCACGAGTCCCCGCTGTGGAGCTCCCATCGCCCTCCGTCCCACTGGTGTATTCGGACTCCATTGCATGGCCCTCCAGGGCCATGTGGGATGCAGCTCCCTCGTGCTCCGATGCCACTTCTCCTCCGCCTGATGATGCTAATGCACACATGAACAGGAAGACCACAAAAAAGGGGGGGGGGAGAAATAAAGACATGTTGAGGGCATGCATTGGCGACACCGTTGGCGGAGAGGACAGACACAGAAGCCCCCTGCACTACGCCGCGCACTTGGGGTCCACTACGCAATCCGTGGGACATGGCCTACAAGCCTATGGACGACAACTGCACACATAGATGACACAGGGCCATGGATACCTGTACTTGGCACCCTACAGAGGTGGGGGCACAGGGCCATGCCTTACGGAGGGGCCTAGCCTACAGAAATCACCCTGGCCTAGGGATACCCACAGCCCTCCTCCCCCACCCAGACACCTCCACTGCGCGCAAAGTCACCAGAGTGAGAGTGTACTCACCCCCTTGTGTCTGCTGTGATGTCCTCACACGCCCATCCAAAGCGGGGTAGGCCACCGCCAGGATTCGGGACATCAGGGGGGTCAAAGTCCGACTGGAACCCCTCCCACGTTGGGAGGCCATCCCCAGCCGAGCCTCCGCCGTCTTCCTGCTCCAGCGGCGGATGTCCTCCCATCTCTTCCGGCAGTGGGTGCCTCGTCTGTTGTGGACCCCCAGGGTCCGGACGTCCTTGGCGATGGCACGCCAAATGTCGATTTTCTGGTGGGCGCTGACCTATGTGACATGTACAGGGAGAGAAATATAATCATCACCTTCTGCATGCTCCATGTGAGTGGCCCCCCATCCCCACCCTTGACATGTGGCACATTCTCCCATCTGTCGTTTGATGCATGCCTCTATCGCTCCCCTCCCCACCATCTTTCATCTACCCCACTCAACACAGGCATAGCCCACAAAGCATGGTCCCAGTGTACTTACCTGTTGGTCTGGAGGACCGTAGAGTAGCGCATACTGGGGGAGGACCCCATCCACAAGTTTCTCCAACTCCTCCGCAGTGAAGGCAGGGGCCCTTTCCCCAGTCGCATGAACCATTGTCTCTTCCAGACCGAGGTCACAGCAGCACTTGCAGTGTAGGTCCCCTCCTGTGGAAGATCAGGTATCGAGTGATTAAGCTGATAGAAAATGGCGGTTACGCCCGCGGCGGTGCGTACCGCAGCGGTGCGTACCGCGACCGCCGGCGCACATCATCATTGGCTCCTGAAACCCATAGGGTTCAATGTTAACCAATGCTGCTTTGCGCCGCGGTCTTCGACCGCCTACCCCCACGGTGTCCCACGCCAGCGCATTGACCTCACATCCCATTGTCGCACTTCACAGGTCAGGCAGCCGCCATTTCAAGGGCCCACATGGCTGAATTTGTACTGCGACACACATACCTAGGCCTTGCATCGACACTCATACAAGCCATACAATGCATAGGGATTCGTGTTTTGTGCAAGCTGTGGGAACGTACCTGTGGTTTGATTGACTCTGTGCTCGCTGTTGTCCTTCATAGGCACCGTCCACTGGGACATGCAAGGAGATGGAGGAATCTTCCCGTGTACAGACTGCTGGTGGACCTGTCGACAATGGAGGAAAGACATGTCATACTGACATACAGGCTTGACCGAGCCACTATACAGGAACTGTGTGCCCAGCTGGAGCCAGACCTGATGTCACCTATCCGCCAACCCACAGGGATCCCCCCTCTAGTGCAGGTTCTGTCAGTACTTCATTTCTTAGCAAGTGGGTCATTTCAAACAACTGTGGCCATTGCATCAGGGATGTCCCAGCCCATGTTTTGCAAGGTGTTGTCCAGAGTGTTGTCTGCCCTGCTCAAACACATGCGGAGCTACATTGTCTTCCCTGAGGTGGGGGATTTGGCTACAGTGAAAGGTGATTTCTATGCCCTTGGACATATTCCCAACATCATTGGTGCCATTGATGGGACCCATGTTGCTTTGGTCCCCCCCAGCAGGAGTGAACAGGTGTACAGGAACCGGAAGAGTTATCATTCCATGAATGTCCAGATGGTCTGTTTGGCTGACCAGTACATCTCCCATGTTAATGCCAAGTTCCCTGGCTCAGTGCATGATGCGTACATCATGCAGAATAGCAGCATCCCTTACGTGATGGATCAACTCCAGAGGCACCGTGTGTGGCTAATTGGTGACTCTGGTTACCCCAACCTGTCATGGCTACTGACTCCAGTGAGGAATCCCCGGACAAGGGCAGAGGAACGGTACAATGAGGCCCATGGATGTACTAGGATGGTGATAGAGCGGACCTTCGGCCTCCTAAAGGCCAGGTTTAGGTGCCACCATATGACAGGTGGATCCCTAATGTACTCACCAAAGAAGGTGTGCCAGATCATCATGGCCTACTGTATGCTTCACAACCTGGCTTTGCGACACCAGGTGCCTTTTCTGCAGGAGGATGGTCCAGATGGTGGTGTTGTAGCAGCTGTGGAGCCTGTGGAGAGTGAAGAGGAGGAAGGCGAAGAGGACGACATAGACAACAGGAACACAGTAATACTGCAGTCTTTCCAATGACACACAGGTAAGAATCCCCCCCGGTATATAACATTTACTTAACCCCTACTACCTCTCTACTGTCTGTCCTTTTCCCCCAGTGTATGGTAACTGAGTTGTGACTTTCCCTTCAGATTTCAGAGCTGTAGGCCCCACTGCGTGACATCTGCTTTGTTTCCCCATGGACTACAGCTGTGTGACATTGGTATGTTGGCATCACAATGAAAATAAGCATTTTGGCACGGTCATATCTAATACATTTGTTCCAAATAACAGCCAGACTCCTGATTGTTTTGTGCAATAAGTGTGTTTATTACAGTGCTCTAAATTGGTGGGTGGTTGCAAATCGGTGAGTGGTGATGGTGGAGGATTGTCCATGGCAGAGTCCAGACTATCAGTATCAAAGGTGCAATGTCCAAATGCCTGTGGAAAGTGGAGCAGGGGCAGTTTAAGGTTGGACAGGGTGTCAATGTGGAACAGTGGGATGACAATCAGGGAGGTATCCTTTCGTGGCGGGGGTCTTGGCATCTTACTCTGTCTTCTTCCTGGATCTCAGGGCCCGCTTGCGGGGTGGTTCTCCTTCTGCAGGAGGTGGGTTTCTGGTGGCCTGTTGGTCTTGTGTCGGGGCCTCCTGTCCACTAGCGCCGGTGGAGGTGGTAGGCAGTTCTTGGTCCATGCTAGTGACAGGGGACCTTTGTGGTGCCAGAGTGTCCCGCAATGTGGTGACTACCTGATTCAGTGCCACTACGATGGTGCCCATGGCGGAACAGATGTTTCTTAGTTCCTCCCTGAACCCCATATACTGTTGCTCCTGCAGAAGCTGGATCTCCTGAAACCTGGCCAGGACCGTGGACATCGTCTCCTGGGACTGGTGGTATGCTCCCATGATGGAGGAGAGGGCCTCGTGGAGAGTGGGTTCCCTGGGCCTGTCCCCCCCCGTCGCACAGCAGCCCTCCCAGTTCCCCTGTTTCCCTGGGCCTCTGTCCCCTGGACTGTGTGCCCACTACCACTGCCCCCAGGTCCCTGTTGTTGTTGGGGTGGTGGGTTAACCTGGGTTCCCTGTAGTGGTGGACACACCGCTGATTGACGTGTCCTGGGGACAGGGGTATGGGCCCGCTGGGTGGGTGCTGTGCTGGTGTTCCCAGTGGGGGGAAGGTCTGCTGTGGGCTGTGGGCTGTGGCTGTCTGAGGGGAACCGACTGTCCAGAGGTCCCCGATGGGTCAGGCTGGTCATCTAGATCCAGGGAGACAGAGCTGCTGTCATCACTGTGGGCCTCTTCTGGGGGTGGAGTGGACATTTGTGGACCCACCTGCGTGGTGACGTGGCGTTCGGGTCCTGCAGGGGTATAAAGGTATGGTTATTGCTTCTGTGTGTGCCATAGCGTGCAATGGGTGGGTGCCCGTGTACCCCAGTGCTGGTATTCCCTTGTGGGGGCTTTTGTGATGGTGGTTTGGGGGGGGGGTGCAGTGGGCATGCTTAGGTGATGGGTGTCCCTGCTTTGTGGTCGCATGCAGGGCTTGGTGTTGGGATGGGTGGGTTGTGATGGTGAGACATTTGCAAGGAGTAGGTGTGATGGGGGTGAGGGGGAGGGTGGGGGTATGAGTTGGCATGCTGGTGGGGTGGGGGGGATGTAGTAGTTAAGATTAGACTTACCAGAGTCCATTCCTCGGCCTACTCCTGCGAAGCCGTCAGGATGCAGGATCGCCAAGACCTGCTCCTCCCATGTTGTAAATTCTGGGGGAGGAGATGGGGGTCTGCCGCCAGTCTTCTGCACCGCGATGTTGTGCCTGGATACCATGGAACGCACCTTCCCCCGTAGGTCGTTCCACCGCTTCCTGATGTCGTCCCTATTTCTTGGGTGCTGTCCCACAGCGTTGACCCTGTCGACTATTCTGCTCCATAGCTCCATCTTCCTGGCAATGGTGGTGTGCTGCACCTGTGTCCCGAAGAGCTGTGGCTCTACCCGTACAATTTCCTCCACCATGACCCTGAGTTCATCGTCAGTAAACCTGGGGTGTCTTTGTGGTGGCATGGGGTGGTGTGGGTGATATGTGGGGTGGATTGTGTGGTGCTAAGTGTGGTGCTGTGTATTGGTGTGTTGTTTGAAGTGCGTGGTAATATTGCAGGGTGACAGTGAATTGCGCGTCTGGGTGCTCGGTTCTCTTTTCTCAGTGCGTGTTCACGAATCTCGAGGAGTGGGGGTTTGTGGGTGATGTGGGTGTGTGTTTTATGTTGTATTGGGTGTGTGGGAGTGGTGTGTGTATGTGTATCAGGTGTGTGTATTTTGATTTGTCCAATGTGGTTGTATTTTGTAAGTGTGTGTGTATTTTGAGCGCGGCGGTGTGTACCGCCAATAGAATACCGTGGTTGAAAGACCGCCGCGTGGATTCGTGGGTCGTAATGGCATGGGCGTTTTTCTGTTGGCGTGACGGTGGAGGTTTGGTCATCGCCAGTTTCTCGCTGGCCTTTGGTGTGGCGGACTTTTGTGGATGTCTGTATTTTGGCGGTTTGCCTGTTGTGGGTCAGAATGACCGTGGCGGTGTACCGCGACCGCGGCGGTGTTATGGTGGTCTTCTGAACGGCGGTAAGCGCCTTTTACCGCCGAGGTTGGAATGACCACCAAAGTGTTGAAAGATTTAGGTGCATATTTACAAGCCCCTAGTGCCACCTTGTTCCACCCTAGCATCATTTTTTTAATGCTAAGACGGCATTAAGAAGGCCTTCCTCCCACGCCATGTTTACAAAGAGGCACAATGCTTGCTCCCCAGGGCCATCAGTGGCTCCAAGAGCGGGCCCCCCTCCAACAGGACATAGCCCCAGGGGGTGGTGGTGCCCAGGGCATGGGTGTCCCATAAGGACCCCCTTTCTTTTCTTTACACTTTGCCCCAAGGGGTGGTGGTCCCTCGGGTTCAGGGAGGGAGATGGGCCTCCCACCTATACTTTCAACAATGCCCTGGCGGGTTGTGGTCTCTGGGGCATGGGGGGGCTGCTGACCCTCCCACATATTATAAATAAAACAGCCCTGGGGAGGTGGCGGTCCCCAGAGCAGCGGAGGCACCACTGGCTCCCCATTATAAAACAAATGAAGGCTTAGGGAGGTGGTGGTCCTCAGAGCTGTAAGGGGGGCCGGTAGGCCCCCAAACACAACATCTTTAATGCCCCCGGGGACCTGGGCCACCAGGGGGGGGAATTAAAAACACAAGCAAAGGAGCCCGGGCTTGTTTTTGTTTTTACATTTTTTCCTCTGAATCTCGCAAACTCGCAGCAAAAAAATAATTGAAAACATTTTTTTTTGCTCTTGGGGGACCAAGGCTAAGGTGTCAGAATGTCCCTACCCTGGCCCCTTTTATTTTATTTGAACAATTTCTGTGGGTCTCGACTCAAGCCGAGTCCCAGGATGGCTGCCAACACTTCCTGGTTTGAAGTGTTGGCAGCCAATCAGAGCTGTGTATTTTCCTGATATTTACAATTATTATGTATGCCACCTTTACTGGCTTTAGGGCAATGTTATTGCCTCTATCACCACGCATGGAGTTACGCGGGTCCCATATCCAACTTTTTGGCATATTTATGGACATTGATCTGTCTCCCTCATTTATTTGTTGTTGCAGACTCAGATACAGATTCTTTCAATAATTTGGGTGATATTTGCTTGTAGAATAGTATACCCGAGTTCCGCCCTGTTTGTGCTGTTTTGTACAGTTTCCACTTATGTATGTTTTGACATGATGAAATGTTTCTGAAGTCAGTTAACTATATTAGTAGTGATTATGTTTGATTTATACGCTTCACAAACAGGTGATATTTATGTACCATGGGGATGTTACACAGGATGCGGAAAATGTTTTTTCTCCTGTTAAAGATGGTGCTCACACACACATTACCAATTTATGTCATTCTTTTATGTTTGTTCATGGTATTTCTCTCAGTGTGATTGTGTATGCAGTTATGTGAGCAAGGCTGCGGAGTCTGCCGAAACACGTGGGTTTCCAAAGTAAATTCTTTTTTCACTTGCAGCCCATGTGAGCATCTTTACTCCTGAAACGTGGTCATTATTTTGATGGTGTGCTCCTCCAGTACACGCTCCACTTCCCAAAGGTATTGGGCCTGCTTTTGGAGCAACAAGTTGGTGGTAGACATGATTTTAATAATAAAATTGACATATAAATTATAATAAACATGACTTCATTTTATAATAATGATTATGATGATTTCATTTTAAATATGTAATTGCTAGAAAAATAATGAAATTAAATTAATTTAACTTTATACAGAAGCCTCAGTAACTTTTGATGCCTAATAAATTAAAACATTTTACGTTAGGTGCATTTAATATTTTTAAACATCTTTAGAAGTATATTTTCAATTCAATTCAATATATATTGAATAAGTTAATTAAGTTCATCATTTGGCATTAATATTCAATGTACAAACAATTGAATTTTTCGTTCACAATTCAATACTCTTTTTTATTTACTTATATTTTATCATAAGGAGACCTCAGCCCCGATTGTGGAGGTCATTGCCAATTGTTAGATATAAAATATGTTCATGAAGTCACTAGCAGGAGTAACATCAAGTATGTTTTATAGCAGAAAATCTGTCAATGTGTTTCGCTGTCTGCCATTGGATAGCTGACATTTCAATTTAGGGTCTATTTTAACATGGAAGCAGGCATGCACCTATGCTGAGAGTTCATCTCAATATAGACATTGAACCCCTGCTTTTTGAGTTCTGTAATTTCATTCTAATTTAGCACAAAGATACAAAACATTTAGGTGTTTTTCTTAAATTGGCCAGACCTGGTTCGACCTAAACATGATTCTTAAACGTCAGCGCTCACTGACTCTTACCTGTTTGTACTACACTATCGTCAGGCAGGCGTGAACTTGGACTTCCACCTACATAAGACTACTGTCCTGAGCCACTTTTGGAACAGAACTTTCAATCCCTCTGAGCTTCTCAAGATGCTGCTGTGAGATACGCTAGCACCAGCTGAGCGCCTGAACCAATGATGCACTTAGTTGTGCTATCTGCCCATTCGGTACGAGCTGGGCATAGCCAGCAGTGTGCAGTTCATTATGGAAAGCGTATGAAGAATGAATGTAGTCATGAGAAAGGCATTCCGGGGCCAGGTCACTTTAATTTTTCATGAAGTTAAGAGTTTTGGTGGTGTTCAGGAGGACTAGAGGCCTGCTATGTTAGGGTCATGAATGATTTGTAGTTGTAATTATTAACAAAGTAAAGTGGAGGGTGGGTGAAAGATACTTGCAATGCATGACTGAGGCCCTCATTATGAGTTTGGCGGTCTTCGGGCAAGACCGCCATGGAAAATCCAACCACCATCCCGCCGGTGTTGGTGGCACAGTGACCACCGTATCACGAGTTACAAGCACCAAGCCGACGAAACACAGCCAGAAATCCAACACCACCAGTGCCACTGACAACGAACGAGCAACTGTCCGGCCGCCGGGCCTGCCACGTCAACACCATACCAGCTGCCATATTATGAGTCAGAATACAGCATAGTGGAACATGCACGGCGATAAACCATTGGTGGCGTGCACCATGGTGGGCTAGAAACTCACCGCCAAGAGAAGGCAACACAACATTGGACAGTTTGAATACCCCAGACCTGAAACACATATACACACTACACACACCTGTTCACTGCACCATAAAACACACCCCCTCTTACCCCCACGAACCCTTGCGAATACTACCACGACCCAGAGATACTTGACCCACAAACCACTTCACATTGACCACTGACTACACATGGGGCACGCACCCCACAACATGTCACGCCAAAAGCACCCACGCTTCACCGACAATGAGTTGCGGGTCATGGTGGATGAGATCGCCAGAGTCGAGCCACAACTGATGGGAGCAAAATCCAGCAAACATCAATGACCAGGAAAACCGAGCTATGGCAGAGGATCGTCGACAGGGTGAACACAGTCGCAGCTACCCACGCACAAGGGAGGACATCAGAAAGAGCTGGAACAACCTCACAGAGAAGGTCCATTCCATTGCGTCCAGGCACAACATCGCCTTCAACAAGAATGGCAGTGGACCCCCACCTCCTACCCTTGACTTGACAACCTGGGAGGAGAAGGTCTTGGTCATCATGCATCCTGAGGGTTGACTGTAATCATTGGTAGGATTGATACTGGTAAGTAACCTACATCACCCCTGAGCACTAAGCACTCAAGTCCTGCATGCCTCCCAAGCACCTACCACTCTCCATCATATCACAAATCACAAGAATGCACCCCGCTATCACCCCACCTTCCTACTCAGCATTCCACACCACCCGTCTCCCACCATCCACACACCCACCCCGCACAATACATGTTAAACCTTCGCTATCTCCTCAACTAACACTCCCACAATCCTTCCCCAGGCATGCCAGATCCGAGTCACACTCACACCTCACAATGGTGCACCTGCATGGACATTCAACCCACAGCCCACCCAGACTGCTAGCCAACACCATCTCACTACCTATGCCAATTACAGCAGTGTCAAACAGCAAACCCACAACTACAGTTGATATGACAAGCATGGCCCAAAGGCCATTCACCATGCAGTGTCAGCATTGCTGCAAATGTCATTGCCATCCCTGCGTAACGATTCCACCCACTGCAAGTGGCACACCATGACACTACAATGACATTTCCACATACTAACTCTCACCCTTTCCATCCACAGCTAACCCAGCTACTGCCATCCAGCATAGGATACCAGGGTAAGACAGCCCTACCCAGGATGAAGGCCCCAGTGGAAGTCTGGGGACGACAAATTGCCTGGGCCATCTGGGGCAACTGGCCAGTCTACCCGCAGCAGCCCCAACCTAGACACCCAGACTCACCCTCTTGTGTGGCTACAACACCACAGCTAGCCCCTCCTCCCCAAACCAGTGACTCAGAGACCACTCAATTAGAGGTGTGCCCCACAGTACAAGGGCCTGAGTCAAGGCCCCCCGCATCAGACAAAGAAGGCCTTGGTGCTACAGGGAGTGGGCACAATGTGCCAGGGGCACAGGGACAGGGGGCCAGGGCTAGTTGGAGGGATCTGTTGTCCAACGGAGGGGGCAGCAACTACATCAGACTATCAGGAGGCGCTCACCCACATCCTGGGTGCATACCACCAAACCTAGGACACCATGGCCCTGATCCTCACTATCCTGCAGGAGGCCCAGAGGCTACACAGGGAGAATCATCAGGAGGCCATGCAGCAGTGGAAAACACACAATGCCACCATGGCCTCCATAGCAGGGGTGCTGATGGAACCTACCTCCATTCTGCGTCAGTCTACCTCCCACCAGCAGGCCCCTACCATTAGCTAGATCACATCTGAGCCCTCTAAGTCAGCCGCAACCAGTGGAAGTGAGGCCCTGCCACAGGACACCACCACCACTTCCCCTGTAGCTGAAGAGCCTCCAAGCAAGCGAGGACATCCAACCAGACATCTAGCCTCCACTGATGCCAAGACCAAGACCACCACCAGGAAATGAGCTACTTCTGAACACACCCCCTTGTGTGTCCCTCGACACCCTGTTGACTGTCAACCGTCATAACTCTGTTTTCACATGGCCGTTATACTAGACTTCGACTCCCCACAGGTGGGCTAAGTACTCTGATGATCCCACTCACCATGATCGCACTCATCGTTACTAGCACTTGTATCATTAAAATAAACACCTTTGTGCGCAGTTTCTGTCTACATCTTTATCTACCATGAGTACAAAATTTACAGCCGTTAAACATGTAATAGGAAGAGCATTGACCTACCAATTTATGTGACAATGCTAGAAGGGGGAGCAATCATTTACACGTTCTGTAATACAGTTAACAGCACCACATCTAAAGTAATGGGTTGACCCTATACCCACATTGAACACACAACCCTGGTAGCAGCCCTGCAAATGGCACACATTGCTACTGGTTACATTTCATGGCTTTGACACATACCTGTATGTCAGTGGAAGTATTGTTGTATCAGCTCTGCTCTGGAATCAGCTGCACCCTCTCCATCCTCCTCCTCATCACTCCCCATGTCCCTTTCATCAGCCACTGGCACAGCTGCACCCTCCTCAGCATCCATTAATGGGATGTGACGTCGGAGAGACAAACTGTGTAACATGTGGCACGCTACAATGATTTGACACACTTTTGCTGGTCTGGACAGTAGAACCCCTCCAGTAAGGTGCAGGCACCTGGATCTGTCTTTCAGCACTCCGAAGGTGCGTTCTGTTACCCGTCATGGTCCTACTACGGGCCTCATTGAAACGTTTTTCTGCTGCTGTAGTCAGATACCTGAGAGGTGTCAGTAGCCATGGCAGGTTGGGACAACCAGAGTCACCTGTGTGAATAAAGGTAATAGACATTTTGAAAACTGTAGGTAAATCTCAAAGGTGGTGTAGAGTGTGCAGTATACAGAGGCACGCATATGACACGATACATACCGATGAGCCAGGCAAGATCCCTTTGCAGTGGTGCCATCAGGTGTGGGATGCTGCTATTCCGCCGAATGTAGGCATCATGCACTGACCCTGGGAACCTGGCAGTAACTTGAGTGATGTAGAGGTTTGCGAGACATACCACATGAACATTGGTTGAGTAGAAGTTTATATGGTTCCTAAACACCTGCTCACTCCTCCTGGGTTGCACCAGGGCAATGTGGGTACCATCAATAGCCCGATCAAATGTGGCACATGTGCTGCAGAGTAGACGTCTGCTTTCACAGTGGGAAGATCGTCACGTTGGGGGAACCTGATATAACTGCCAATATGTTTGAGTAGGGCACATAGGACATTCTTCAAGACGTTACTGAACATGGACCAGGACATTCCGGTAGCCCAGCCCACTGTTATTTGGAAGGACCCTGAAGCAAGGAGGTGGAGAACTGCCAACACCTGTACTGTGGATGTGATGGCATTGGGATGACGAATACCAGGCCGCAGATCCGGCTCCAACAGCCTCACAAGCTTCATGATGATCTGATAGTTGAGCCAATGGCACTGGATGATGTGCCTCTCTTCAAGGTGGCAAGATCGATCAGGGACCTGTAAACAGGAACATTCCTTACCAGCATTCTTCCACCGTACCTGGGAATAGGAGGGAGTGGCAATCATTATGTACATAAAGCACTGTGTGGACACAGTGGAGCTGTGCACAGGTCACTATTTAACATCCATAATGCACCTCATTAACCCCCTCTGTACACATTGTAAAAGTAAAATGGCATCCACCTGTCAAGCATGCACAGGAAAGATGGAAGTGAGCGAATCCCGCCAGCGTAAGACATCATGGCGGTAGGCAGTCACTATCGCCGTGCAACTCCTCATTGGTTAACATGGTTGCCTATGGGAGACATGAGCCAATGACGATCACCGCCGGCAGTGACGGTGATATCCTCAGCGGCCGTGACCGCCATTTCATGTGCTCATGTACACTTGACTCCTGGCATTCGTGCTGAAAAGACCTCCACTGTGTGTGCTGCTGTGTTCCGCCACTGGTAGCCAAGATGCCACGTGCTGCAGGGGAGAGGGCCACATCCTTCTCACAGGAAGAACTTAAGAAGCTTGTGGAGGGTGTTTTACCCCTCTATACCCAGTTGTATGGGGCACCAGGGCAGCAGGTGAGTGAACTATGATTGTACTGTCTGAGAGTAGTACGAATGTGGATGGAGGCCTTGGGACGAGGATGATTAACTTGTGGAAGGACCTGGCTGAGGGCTGTGAGGACAACTGGAAGGTTGAAATGTGCATCTGTTCAGGGGATGTGTTGTGTCCAATGCAGTCCCTAAGATGCCACGTTACATGACTGTCTCCTTTTCTCCATGTCATCCATGCAGGTGAGCGCCCATCAGAAGAAAGGGGTCTGGCGTGCCATCGCTAAGCAAGTGCGGACCCTGGGGTCCATGCCCGGTGGAGCACCCACTACAGGAAGCGGTGGGTGGACCTGAGACACTGGGTGAGGAAGACCGGTGAGACCCAGCTGGGGATGTCCTCCCAACGAGGGAGGGGTGCCCGTCAGAGCCTGACCCCCCTTATGTCCTGCATTTTGGCAGTGGCGTACCCTGAGGTGGGAGGGCGCTTAAGGGCAGCACAGCAACCACAAAGGGGTGAGTTCACATTTGTACCTAGGTTATTTGGTGAGTGATAGGTGCAGCCTGTGCAGTGTGTGAAGGCTGTGAAATGTGTCTTAGGTAGCTACTGTCAGACTAGGCTTGGGACACATAGAGGCCAGATGTGCTACATGCAAGTGTTCATATGCCGTGAAGGATGTGAGTTGAGATTGCCTTTACTGCTAAGTGGCATCGATGACAGGGCAACTGTGTAGTACATGAGCATGGTCTAAGATGTGGACAGGGTACCTGCTTCTGGAGTTCACACACATTGTACTCCCAACTATTCAATCAGTGTTGCTGGGGCCATATCCCAATCTGCTGTCTGCTGGCATGTGGTGTATGTGTAGTCTGCGAAGTCTGAGGTTTCACATCATACAGCTATATGTGCTTGGGTTATGTGGCTGTGCAAGTATGCCTATAAATGCCAGAGAGTATTACATTTAGGTCTAGCGATCTTATAGAGCCATGAAGCAAAGGGGTGGGTCAGGCATGTGTTGAGGGTATAGCTTTCATCCTGTACAGGATACATTGCGTGTTAACATGAGTAAAACTGCCTTGACTCCCCCACCCACTCCCCCCTCACAGTCACATCGCCACTCACACCTGCAAACACCACATCATCAGTCCCAGGTCCAGGCACGTGTGCTGTCACTGTCACCGTCACCACAACAGCAGACTCCCATACAAGCATCCCATGCACCACATCTGCACGCACCACAACAGTCAACACAACCACATGCATAACATCCACCCTACCTGCACACACCACCCCAGAATTCACTCACACATCCCCCTGCCTCTCTCCCTCCACTCCCAAACGCCTTGCCCATGACCTACCCGCTGCACCTAAGAAAAGATTCTAGCATGAGTTTTCCCTGTTCCCATCCCCTGGTCCAGTCTCTGTTCCCCCCAAACGCCCTGCTAGCCTTCCGAGTCCCCTTCCTTCTACTCCCTGTCCTCCTCTGGGCTTGGCCATGCCCCACAGTCAGCAGCCTCTAGCCCTGATAGCACTCCATCTGGATCCCCTGCTGTGGTGGCCTCCACCGCCATGCCACATAAAAAGGCAGGAAAGAGGGGCAAGGCTAAGATGTCCCCCCGAAAGCAGGACAGTGAGGGGGGAAGCCAAATAAGAAGAGTAAGGACCCCTCATACAAACCCTGATCACCCCCCCATCCCTGAGGTACCTGCATGCCCCATTGATACCCCTGCCCTGTGGAGGTCTGAACATTGCAGTCAGGAGTCAAGCTAGGCAGTCCTCACAAGCCCAGTGCACTGGCCATTGTGGCATTTTGTATACAGTTATTGTCATAATTTTTTTTTTATTTCCAATAATATTTTTCTACAACAGCACCGTTGGTGTCGGTGCTACATTGCTTGTCCTGGCTTTCCCTGCACATGTATGAATGGTGACTGTGCGTTTGTGTGTGTGTGTGTGTGTACTAATGTCCTTCCCTCCAGTGTGTCCTAGGCTGGGGTTCTTACGGCTGGTGTCTATGTCAGCGTCGATGGTCCTGGATGTCAATGGTCAGCAGGAGCATGGGAAATACCTGCAATTCGTGTGCCATGGCACATACGGACCTCCCTGTGTTCCAGAAGGTGGGTGCTTCCTTTTATGTTGTTCGTTTTTGCCATGTGTTTTACGGCGGTTGCACTGGCCCGGAAGTCCTGGCTGTGTGCAAGCTCCTAATGCGGTGAGTGGAAACTGTCTGATTGCCGGCCTGAAGTGGCCTTCCGCCGGCAAGAGCGGTCCGTCCACAATGGTGGCCGGACGGAAACTTGACTGTGTTCTGCATGTGCCTTCCCAGTACTTGTAATATGGCGGGCTATGCCGCCGGGCCCGTGGCAGTGCGACCGCCATCTCCACAGCAGCAGTCCACTGACTGCCAAATTCGTAATGAGGGCCTGAGTCTCCCTTACTTGAGATAAACATGACCTTGTACTAGTTTAGCACTGTATATGGTAAGGGAGCTTTACTGCATTCCTATACTTCACATTATGATGGACATTTCTTATATCTAAAAGCTGTTAATTCCTGAGCCTGAGTGTCTTTTTGAAGGGCGGGACAGATAGGCAGTGTGCCAATCTTGAGGATCTTATTTTACATTGAGCAACAAGCTTTAATTTGGATGAAGGAGATTCAGGTGTTGTATGTGGTCATCTGGGCAAAGAAGAGTGGTGAAATGAGGAGTGTGTTGCAAGGTTAAGCATTGGAGCTCTTGCATGTGAGAGTGATGTGGTTGTGTAGATGCAGTGGCTGCTATGTTCTCAATTCTCTCTAGTTTTTTTACTAGATAGAGTGGGAATCAAAGTAGAATCTATTTGCGTACAATAGTATCAGGGCAATGGTGACCTAGCATTTCTGATGGAAACTTAGATAAAAATAGGGCATTGACATGATAAGGACAGCACTGTTGCTAACGTTTTACACTTGTGGTGCTAGGCATAGTCCATGATCACTCATAGGTCCTTAACTTTTAGTCATATGTTGTCTAGATTCCAGATGTTAATATGGTGGTAATTGTTTTCTGTTCTCACAGATGAGGATCTCAATTTTTGATAAGCTGAGTTTCATGCTCATGATCAGCACCCACTGACCCATGTCTTGGGGTGTATGGCCCAAAACAGAGGAAACTATGCCTGTCAAGTTTCTGAACTTCAGGGTGTTCTGGGAAACATTAGGGGGCAGATTTAGGAGCCCCAGCTCCTCCGGATGTCACATTAGCGTAATTTGTTTATGCTAATGTAGCCCAACGAGACACAAATTTCTGCCTCAAATTAACAAAGTGGCGCAATGCGCGCATATGCAGTAAACAACAGAAAAAAACATTCTACGGTATCCCACAAAGTCGTTCTTCTACATTTCATTGTTATTAGAATTTATTTTTATAAAAAGGGGGGGGGGGGGTCGTCATGCACAAGGAGCTTCATTTGCTCTTAATGAAGATTAATCAGTTACATACTTCCTGATGTAAAGAAATGACTTAATGGAAATCCAGATAAAAATTACTACAACTGATTGGACTCTTCACCTCCTCCATTGTAGCCGATATTACATCATATCACACATGTGGGTGTTACATATAAAAATGATCCCTTACAATGCAAAAGAAAGAAGGTAGTAACAAAATTTATTTTTTTGTAAAAACATTGGGGGTCATCGACCTCCAGGGTGGATGACCACGGAAGCACTGCCAACAGGCTTGCGGTGCTTCCCTTCCCATTCTGACCGTGGCGGTAAAGCCGCGGTCAGAAAAGGGGATCCGGCGGTTTCCCACCGGATTTCCCCTGTGTGGGCTGAATCTCCATGGCGGCGCTGCTTGTTCCGACCCCCTTCCTGCCACCCTGTTTCTGGCGGTTTTTACCGCCAGGAGCAGGATGGCGGGAACGGGTGTCGTGGGGCCCCTGGGGGCCCCAGCATGATTTTCACTGTCTGCTTAGCAGACAATGAAAATCGCGACGGGTGCAACTGCACCCGTCGCACCCCTGTAACACCGCCGGCTCCATTCGGAGCCGGCTTCTGTGTTGCAGGGCCTTTCCCGCTGGGCCGGCGGGCGCTCCTTTGGCGGGCGCCTGGCCGCCCAGCGGGAAAGCCAGAATGGCCTCGACCGCGGAGCGGCCAAATGGCGGTGACCGCATGGCGGGCGGCTACTGCCGCCCGCCGCGGTCAGAATGACCGCCATTATCTTCTATGGCAATCAGGCCCTATCATCATATGCATTCTTGTGTGCATTAAAAATAACTTTTTTCTATCCATGAAAATGGGAGAAGATGGTAACATAATTTTATTTCTATAGAAAACATTAACCCATGTAGCACTCAGGAAGTAATGGGTATAAGATTATAAACATATTCGAATTCCATGAACATCCTCCTTACATCAATTTCATAGGCGCATGGCCTGTTCAAACGATCAAGTCCTAGTAGGCATTCCATTCTGCACAATTTTAATTCTCATTTAAATCAACCTCAACATTCAGAGCAGATGCTTTCTAAATCGAAAGAAATCTGGTCTTTAAACTATTTCCCCAAAGAAAGAATAATGAAGGAAGTAAAAAAAAATAAAGTATTGTGAAAAATAGATAATAAAAGAAATTAATAAAATGAAAAAACGGGCTGGAAGCTTTCACATCTGCCTGTAATACCAATAGCCTTAGTTTCCAAAGTTACAGACACGGGGGGGGCAACATTCATGAATCCAAATGCACAATTAAATCCTCCCTCATGTTGAGACCATTTGGTTCCATTGTCTGCAAATTGACAACATACTCTGATTCAAGCCTAGTCAAGCCTTGTTTCTTCTAACGGGTTACAGTGAGTTGGAGTATTCAGCGGGTGTCCATTCCCGCACACCAAGGCAACCCTGCGAGGATTGGAGGTCCATTGAATGGAGCTATTGTGTTTTGCATAGATAGATAGATAGATAGATCACCTTTGCCCCCTATAAAAAAACAAATAGCATTAAACTAATGCTAAAAAGTATTCACCGGTGGAGTAAAGTGATAAAAGGTGCTAGGTAAAGGTAAAAACCCATTTGCATCACTTATCTGTGTGGAGCTTAACCTGCATGGTAAAGATCACAGGGTAAATGTCTTGTGAGGTAAAAAACCTGCAGTAAAGATGACATACCTCCTTGAATACCAAGATCTTCTAGGCTGAGGTTTAGGTTGCAGTGATGGCTGAATCAAAGGCATGGATGGATCCAGTATGGTGGCTAGGATAGGCTGTCTTCCTTCAGGAAGCCACTCTGTCGATAGGTATGCCAACCTATAGTCTATTTCAGATTGGTTGAAATTTGACATCACCCAGCCGCTCATAAAACGTTTTTTTTGAGGGCACTGAATTAATATATTTCTTGTTTGATATACTTGCCAGATGAACTTGCACCCTATTAAGTGTAGAGTATTTTTGTTATTTTTTGTGTTCTACAGTGGAATATGTGTGAATATAAAATCAAAGGCTTGAATCAGATATATAGAGTATGCAGTCCTCTAACATATTCTAAGTATAGAAGCTCAGATAAATGCATATGGAGTGTACTGACATCTCATGTATGCATAGTACAAAGGCTATGGGCATGTGTGCAGTATGAAGACATATTATATCTTCATAGCTTGAAAACCTTAGCTTCATGACCAGTAAGCAGGCCTCTGATGTGTGGTTGGAACTCAAGCGGCTAAAATTAAATGAAAATATCTTACTTTTTAATTGTTATTGCATATTGCATTTCCGAAGTTTCTGAGTGTTCTAAATAATACTTGCTACTGTTACCCAATTAAACCATACTGATTTTAAAACCACAAAAGGATGGAAGGCTCAATTAGCCTTGCCAGAATATGCAGTGCATGTGCTAAAGGTCTGCATACCAGAGGCTGTGCATGCTTTGTTAAAACCAAAGGACTGCTGCATATACGGTTCTTGTATTAGAGAACGGCATAATGTATGTATGTTAGAGGCTGTACAAACTTGTATATATCAGGAACATAAACACTGACTATATATTAAAGGCCTACCGATATACAGTCTATGTACATGCCACTCTGTTGCCTGAGCACATTGAGCAGGATGAAAGACCTGTTGGAGCAGATATGGTAATGTGAGAAATTTGCGTATGAATACTAATGAGAAAATTCGATTAAAGAAACTAATATTTGAAAATAACGTGTATGAGCAAAATGTGCCCACAGGGAGTGGTCGCTATGTGTTTTAACAAGATGCTAAATAGTCAAAAAATGTGTATTCAAATTGTACTAATATGTCATACTTGAATGAATAACCTATGTTTTATGTTAATTCATGTTCTTAACTTAGCCAAACTGGTGGCCTGGTCTTTGCTGGGCCTTGCTTGCTTAAACGTGGAGACGCAATGACCTGCCGAGGATAGGAACTGGAGAAAAGGACCTTGAACTGTACAGAGTTCAGACAAAGCTCTGCTAGAAAATTCTGCGAATGTACCAGTGGACAGGAGATGATGAGGACAAATTTATACAATTATGTGTAGAGTAGGCTAAACGTACTTTCCCAGGACCTGAACAATGGAAGCACTGACTGAAAGACTGTGAGCAATAATTTCATTACCTGAAGAGCCGGATGATGTTCTCATCGGCAGAAGGACCAATCAAACGAATGGAACTTGAACCCTGAAATTACCTGCATATGTGGTAAACAAAAACTGTAGGTTAGAGTCATAACCTCTGATAAGGTTGACCAATTAGCAATTAGTGGGATGGACTGAGAGACCCTAATAAAAAGTAATGACAAGGGAAGAAAATTTAGTGCGGAAAGGTAAAAGTTGAAGATGTCAGGAGACGCTGTCCGAAATGCTGATAATTGGGCTTGCTTTCTGTGAGCCTGATTCTTGCTGATGACTGATGACCTGGAGACGAAGACTGACTCATTGCTGATCTATCTTGGATAGGTAGCTATAACAATGTGACTGACTAATGTGTGTTTTTCTTCTAGGTACCAACTGCGCTGTTTAAAAATGTTTTACTCTCTTAAATAGATTTTTCCAAATTAATGATTTTTGTCTAAATTGTTTTTGTCTCAATTGTTTTTCGCATGAAGACCCACATGCTGATGCTGATTTAAGTTAGGTAGGCTGACAAGGGTGACTTAACGGTGACAGCTGACTGACTGACTTGCATTGCTGAATTATTCATAACGTTAAAGAATTTGCTGACTTATGTTGATGCTCGTTTTTGCTTATCAAAAATGCTTGGTGAATAGTTTGTTTATGATGCTAATAAAGTTCGATTAACAATAAAGTCAGAATTGTAACTAGTAGGGAATAAAAACAATTAACCTTTTTGGAGAGTGATGGTATTTTCTTATTAGATAGGGGATTTACTAATGGTTGTTGTTGATTGTAATGTTTATTGATGATCCATTGGGTACCACTTGACTAGGATACTCCATGCGATCCAAAAGGTTCATCAACCTATACGCGTCCCCTTGTAAGTTTACTTTTGGTAGCAGCTTGATGGTTAGTTTCCTTGGGTAACTAGTTAAGTGGTGAGTAGTGGTTATGGTAGTAGTTTAAGTTAGGTTCAGTTGTTTTGTATTTTATGAGGTTTGAATTTTGTTTTTCTGAAATGGCAATGGTAGCAAAGATGATGTTCCCTTAAAACCCAGAAATGACTTTCCCAGATCCTGGATTTCGTTGGTAAGATTGAGTATGTTCTTGGCGTATTTTGAGATAGTATGAGAGTAGTAGGTTGCACTTGCACAGGCTTAAGCAAATCGCAGGTGAATTGTGATGTATGTGAGGTATGTATGTAGGGAGTCTGCGTACTCCAGTTAAGGGTTAGTAGGAGTGTGCGTACTCCAAAGTGTGAGAGTAGGGAAGTCATCGAACTTCATATGTGTGTGGCGCTTTCTGCTCAAAATTATCCACGTGGTTGTTGGTGATGTAAGGACCCTGTGTGGTCTAAGACTCCGGAGTATATTGACAAGTGTAGAAGAGAACTTGGTTATGTGTTGTAATCTGACTGGTTTAGTAGGTTGATCAGGTGTCATCAGCAAGTCAAAGTGCATATTAGTGGAGTAAGAGAAGCTTCAACTGAGATTTAGCGAGTCCCATGTGCACCAGGACAGACCCATTGATCAGTTGAGAGTGGAATTTGCGGGTCGAATTTTGCTTGCGAAAGTGGGGGACTGAGAAAGAGGAATATCTAAAGAGCCAGAAAGAGCCATTAGTGAAAATTCGTAAGGTCCCTAAAGCAATTGTGTCCTCTCCTGTAGTAAACCAGCAGGTTTGTTTTAGTTATTATTTGGTAAAGGTACTCCCAATAAATTGCATTAGTTGAGTGCAATTGAGTTGAGGAAGACAAGCCACGTGACTTTGACAGCCGCTGTGTGTCAGTGTGACGTCAGTGTGTGCTGTGCTGGGATAGGTCGGTTAGTGAGAAGAGCTTCGATCGGATTGGCAGCTGTCCGTAAGAGGCAATTGGTCAAGTAAACGGGTGAAGGGAATCTCTGGAGTAAAAGGCATTGCATTTATTGAATTAATAGCACACAAGAACAGGTAAAATGAAGTTTTTCAAGGCATTAAAGAGTGCGATGAAGGGTGATTCTTACATTGATGCGTCAGTGGGGGAGCCAACCCCCCCAGAGGATTCTCCGGCATATCTTGTGATGACAGAGAAAGGTACAGCTCCGTGTCTCTGGTTAAAGCAATGGAGTAGATTGATTAGGAATCAAGGGACATTAGCTTTTCCGGAACATGGAACGTTTAATTTGAGAATTTTGTATCAGTTGCGATTATCATTGTATGACATGAAGCGATAACCAAGAGCAGCACAGTTTGAGGCTTTAGCAGACAGCAGCAAGAGCAGAAGTTCAATAGAAGGATGAAGAGAGTAGAAAAGTCACTAGCGGAAGCTAGATGGGATTGGGAGCAAAAGAGATGGAGAATGGTGACTATGAAAGAGATTAAAATGTTTCCAGCAATTAAAGAGGGAGATGAATCAGAGAAAGAGGATAGTGCCAAGGAAGAGGAGAGTGAGGGAAAGAAGAAAAGGAAAAAGTCTTATGTAGATGATGATGATTCCGATGTTGAGGATCTCATTACGCAGTTGCTGAGAGATAGTCCTCCACCTATGACAACCTATGCAGGGGGTCAGGGAACTAATGCTACAGCCCCTTCTGCTACTCCTGGAACATCCCAGGGAGCTGCGGGAGCTATACAAGCAGAAGGAGGACAGTTACCAGGGGTAGTACATTGTACACCTGTTGTAGGAACTAGTACCGCAGCTCAGGCGCAGATACATCCACCTGCAGTACAGAGGATTTATCCAGATGTTCCAGTTCTTGAGACTGTTTCAAATATCATGGTGCTGAGGGAGCAGGTGCTTCCAAAGCAAATGTTGATTCAAGCAGCCCGACACCAATGTTGTTACCCTCAGCACAGGTATGTCAAAGTTTACCCCGTTGGCAGGAACTTCGGTTGATTTTACACCAGTAATGAATCAGGCAATGGGAGTACCACTCGCACAAGGTGTGGGTGCAAGGGCAGCTCCAGATGCAATATCGCTACCGATTACTGTTTGTCCAGTGGTACCTTTATATGCGCAGAAGAAAACGGAAACAGGGGAACAAACTGACATGTCACAGAGTCTGGTGAAAAGGGGAGAGGGAGAATCAACACAATTGACATCATCTGCAGGACAGGGTTTCAGTGAGCCTAGACCTTCTATGGGTTTTAGGGGGTTATTCTAACTTTGGAGGAGTGTTAATCCGTCCCAAAAGTGACGGTAAAGTGACAGATATACCACCAGCCGTATTACGAGTTCCATAGGATATAATGGACTCGTAATACGGCTGGTGGTAAATCCGTCACTTTTACGTCACTTTTGGGACGGATTAACACCTCCTCCAAAGTTAGAATAATCCCCTTAGTCCTCTAGTGGCATTGCCAGATGCGGTAAATGTCTCTAATGCAAATCAGAACTTGAGACTCCTGACACCGCAAGCTTTGTGTACAATGGCACAGCAGCTGTCAGTCCCGAATGCGAGTAATATTTCATTGCAAGGTTAACAGCTCAGCAGTTAAATAATTGGCTGGATAGTCTAAATTCTTCACAAGGTGCATCAAAAGGGGAAGATCAGCTGAACAGAGTGAGGTTTAATATTGAAGCAAGCGAGTTAGTTGAGGGAACAATGGGACTGAATAGGTTAGAACCCTACACTGAAGAAGAGCTGAGGTATTTATGCCCACGGATCACAAAAGAGGTAGGGAAAATACACCAGAAATTAGCGGAATTGGCAGAGAAGCATGACATTGATCTTAAAACAACGAAGCATTTGAGAGGCAAAGGATTTTGAGCACATGAGATCAGCTGGAATGAAGGCACACTTATGGGACGTACTGCAGAGTGCACAGATCTGGGGAACATTAGAAAAGTGGGAAGGCAGATGGACAAAGAAAAAGGAGAAACGAAAACAAGATTCCCAAGAAGGAGCAGAGGGAGTCGAGAACGGGGAATCAGTTAAAATGCTTCTGATGAGAGAAATTCCAGGGGGTCAATTTGTTCATGCCCCATGGCACAGAAGCGATATACTGTCTTTTATGAATGATTATCCCAAGTTGAGAGAGAAGCCAGTTGAATGGTACCAGCAGACTGAGAGGTTTGTGAAGCTCTCTAAATGTTTGTGGGAAGACTTGAACACCTTATTGGAGATAGTTGCGCCAGCCGACTTATGGGTTGAGTGGAAGAGGGCAGTAAACTGGCCAATGAGTGAACCTGAGAGGGACAAGGTTACAGGCGCACCATCACCTGAGATAATGAATAATTATTATAAGGTGATCGAGTTCCAGAAGACTAGGATTTCTCCTAAGAACATTGATTGGCAGTGGATTGACAGGACAGTCCAGGAGTCTAAGGATTCAATACATACTTACAATGAAAGGTTACTGAAAGCTTTTAAAGAGTACAGTGGCAAGGAAGCCATTGAACCAAAAGACATGTTGCATTTTGTGTTTGGATTCATTGAAGGGTTGAGACCTGAAGTAGGGCCGATGATTAAGAATCATTTGATTTGCTGGTAGGCAAAGCCGATTGATGAGGTGCTGCAGTATGCTAAATATTGTAGTGATGAGATCGAATTGAAACAAAAAAAGTTGAAAGAAAAGGCGATGGTGATGCAGATTAAGGCAGCCAAATCAGGAGTACAAGGAGCTTTAGTGCCGCCGCAACAGAGAGCTGTCATGTTTCAACCTCAAGTGAGGGGTAGAGGACGCGGAATGGATATGATGCGTGGTCCGGATCTAGGCACTGTGGTTGTTCAGAATTACATGCAGGGCATGAAAAAGATGTTGCCATGTCATTTGAACCGAAATGAGGGTTATTGGAAGCGGGAGTGCCCATTGATGGTACAGGAAGGAATGGTTCAGCAAAGTGATGTTGGTACAGCTCAAACTGTAAGGGTCCCAAAAATTAGGGACATGGTTCCGAATGCTCAAAATCGAGGTCAGAATTTCTTGCCTGTACAACAGACAACAGCTGCGGGTGCCTCGAGCACAATTTACTTCTCTATCACCAGTATAGCAGCAGGTTTCTATGGTGCCTAGACAGCAAATACACATACCCCAAGCACCGATGGAACAGCAACAAGTTATGCTTACTCAGCAGGTCACAGGTCAGAGACAGGATAATAGTAACAATACAGTACACCAGTTCCCATTTCACAGTGAGGATGAAATAAACAATGAATGGATGAGTGATAGTTCGGATGAGGGAGCTTGTATTCTTGCTGAGTCCCTAGAGGTAGATCAGAGAGGACCTTTTGTGAAAGGAAAGGTAATGGGACACAAGGTCTCATTCTTAGTTGACACCGGAGCCACACGCTCCACAGTGAGGAGTGTGGAAGTACCGAATTAACCCCTTTTCGGGAGGACAGCTCAGGTTGTGGGAGTGGAGAATAGACAGTTAACGAATCCTATCATAGAACCAGTGCAAGTCGAAATTGGAAGTTATTTGGGACTGCATAGATTCATGGTGTGTGATTCAAGTCCCGTGTCCTTGCTAGGCAGAGATTTATTGTGCAAGACCAAATGCTCTATAAATTGTACAGATGCAGGGATAGAAGTCCAAACAAATAGTGAAGATGAGGAGGAACAGGCGTCAGCCATGGCATTCAATAATGCTTATGAAGAATACCCATTGATTGATTTTTTCCTGATGTTCACTATAAAGGAGTTGCATGCAGACTTGCAGGGAACCGTAAAGGAGAAGGTTTGGGACTTGACCAGAAGGGAAGTGGGATTAATCACACTTGCACCTCGTGCTATTCTCCTGCCTGTCATCCCCACCAACCAGACAGGTCCAATTGGGTTGCACCAAACCTTCCTGCCTTCTTTAACACTCCCTAAAAATACACCAACTCCACCCCCCAATTCCTCCACTTTTTCCATTCTTCTGATGACCTTCAATACTCAGGATTGCCATATCTCCAATATTTTCCCTAGCAGCACCTCTCTACCCAGCCTATGAGCCCCTGCCATGTACCTTCAACTATTCCTTGACAATTACTTTTTTAAGTTGTTCTCTCAACTTGGATATCTGCCATCTTTAACCAGTCCCTGCCCTCCACAGTTCATTAACTCTGTCTTTCTCCTGGCATTCAATAAACATCTGCAATAGCACCTGCACTTGCCCCATCAAAGCACACTCACCAGACTCTCTTTTATTTTCTCAGGAGATCCAATGCTAAGTATCTAAACGTGTTGAGAACTGTGCACCTTCCCTGAATCTCTACAGCAAGTCACTTAAGAACAGTGAGCCTGTGAGCAGATATGAGGGGGAAATGGGAAAAGGAGGAGAAAACAAACACAGAATTCTGCTACTTTAGTCAGGATGGCTAAATTCAGACAAATAATGTTTAGTCATTCAGTGTCCCTTGTGCTTATAACTAAAAAAAACAACACTGCTTGGTTGCCTGGTCTCGTGGTCGCTTTGGTTGACTTGGTCACCTGCAAGGAACTTGTGTTTCCCTGCACATTGACAAATCAATAAAAACCATAGCTCTTCACCATCCCCAGAATCCTTCCCACCTCTGCACAGCTATGGAGGCTGACCTGCATAAACTGGAAGATGCTGAAGTCATTGAACAAAGTTTCTGGCCCCACACCATTGGTCCCACCCATGGAAGTCATCAGAAAGCCCAAGCAGCCTGCAAAGATTTGCATTTATATCAATACGCTACTACGTAACAAAGCTATATAGAGAGAGCGACACATCTCCCCAATTATCAATGATCTCATCAAGTATCTCAATGGGGCTTGCTGGTTCTCAAAATTAGACCTACAATCCAATTACCACCAGCTGAAGCTCCAGGAATTTTGTTGCTTCATAACTTTCTCAATGCATGTTTACTTCAGTTGATACCATCGCTTCGGCATCCCCTCGGAGTCAGAAGTCTTTTAGAATGCCATGGGTGAAATACTGTCAGGTCTAGAAAGAGTCACCAGCATCAGTGATGACATCCTGATATGTTTTTCCAATGCCCCGGCCCATCAGAGTTGGTTATGTGCCACCTTCCAAAGAATCAGCAAAATTGAGTTGACACTAAATAAACAGAATTGTCAATTCCTCCAATAGGCCAGTGGAATTTTACAGCTATGTCTTCTCCGGAGACAGATTCAAAGTAGACCCAGCAGAAATGGCAAATATCAGGTATGCTACACCTCCAAAGGCACCTTTCAAGGTCTGGAGCTTCCTGGGTTTAGTGACATACTGTGGACAGTTTATTCTCAGCTTGGTGGTATCACTGTATTTTCTGATGAAGATATCTGCTCTGTGGACATGGGGTCCAATGGAGAAGACAGTGACCCTGGACCCTGGACTTCAAGAAAGCACTGCCCCAAGAAATGGATTGTCATACTTTGACCCTGCAAAGGAATCAGGAACACTGAGGGGGTTATTCTAACTTTGGAGGAGGTGTTAATCCGTCCCAAAAGTGACGGAAAAGTGACGGATTTACCACCAGCCGGATTACGAGTCCATTATATCCTATGGAACTCGTAATACGGCTGGTGGTATATCCGTCACTTTACCGTCACTTTTGGGACGGATTAACACTCCTCCAAAGTTAGAATAACCCCCTGAGTGTTGATGGCAGCCACATTGGGGTTGGTGTTGTACTTATGCAAAGGGTGAGTGATGACCTGAGGAACCCAATCACTGCTTCAAGTATGGCCCTCACAGACACAGAAAATAGATATTCACACATTGAGAAAGACTTTCTAAACGGGTACTACAGTACCAAAAATATCAGTTCATAGTGGGATACAAGCTTGGCTGTACTAGTCCGGCAGACTACTTGTCGCAGCACGACCGGTCTGAAGTCTCAAACACACCAGATCCCACAACAGGGAGCGATGTGTCCATGGATTGCAGTTGTCAGCTGCCTTCAAACCAGAGAGCTTGTGGACATTGCTGAAGAAACAAAGTCTGACTCATGCCTTCAATGGGCCAATGAGACTGTGTTATCCATTCAGTGGAAAGACTTCCTCAGAAATATCAGTAACTTTGATGGGGAATTCCAACAGGAGCTGAAGAATAGCAAATGTGAAATGATCTCAAAGTCACAGAAAATTGAATACACCTGTAATGGCCCTGACTTGTCATTTTGTGACAGATGAGAGATCAAATGCCACTCTTGACCCACACAGGGCATAAAGCACCACAAAGACCAAAGTTCATCAGAGGAGCAAAGTCTGGTTCACAACCATGGACATCAGTGTTGACAACATATTTGCTAGATGCCTCTGGTGCCAAATCAATGGAGCGCCCGACAGTCTGGAGGACCACAGCATTGGCCTATGGTAACTTGTGAGTATTGGTTTTAGGTTATTACCCAATGGAGGACACATTTATGGTTACTGATGTGTATTCCATATTTCTGATGGATGAAGTCACACCCAACACAAGAATAACTCAAGTCCTTAAACAATATTCACATGAAAATAATGCCATAAGGCCAACAGAGAAGTCAAGAGACTCATGATAACACAAAACAAGACCAGGATAGGTCGCAAGCAAAGTGAGGATGTCAAAGATGTGGTCCAATGAGCCTATAGTACCACCAACAGGGCCCCTGCTAACGTCATGTTTGAAAAACACCATCCGAAATGTTATTACCAACGCTGACTCATGGTCCCTGATGCCGCTGGATGTGCATGCGAGTCATTTGAAAAAAGATTTAATCAACACTGAGGCAAGCAGGTCCAGAAGATGTAGGAGCTCGGGTATCTGGGTCCCGGTGTGTAACAGAAAAAGTAGTTAATCATTCTGTTCCCTTTTTAAAAGACAACCCATTCTTCTGATGGATTGAAGAGGGACCATGCTGACTACCAGCAGAAAACATCTCAGTGTTTGGTAAGTGGTGCCTATCCCAGAAGGTAGAAGGTAGAGTGCCAAACCTGACATAGCGACTGATGTTCAGATAAGTGAGGTTGACGCACTAGGGGCACCTTAGATCCTGGTGCACACCCGCCCTCGCATGCCATGTCCAGTCAAGTAAGCACTACCCCTGGAGAAAGGGTGATGCCAGCAATGTCATGATCTGAGTGTCACAGCCAACCACCTAACTTGAAGCCCAGGATCAAGAGGCCGATAAGGTTAGATGATTATGAATCTCCTAAACACTAGTGCTTGTGGGCCAGGGGGCTGCCCTACTGAATGCTGAATGACTTGTTTGAGCGTTGGTTAAATTAAATTTGGGGAGGGATATAGGTGGTCATTCTGACCCTGGCGGTCTTTGACCGCCAGGGCGGAGGACCGCGGGAGCACCGCCGACAGGCCGGCGGTGCTCCAATGGGGATTCCGACCGCGGCGGTAAAGCCGCGGTCGGACCGGCACCACTGGCGGGGTCCCGCCAGTGTACCGCGGCCCCATTGAATCCTCCGCGGCGGCGCAGCTTGCTGCACCGCCGCGGGGATTCCGACCACCCCTACCGCCATCCAGATCCCGGCGGTCGGACCGCCGAGATCCGGATGGCGGTAGGGGGGGGCGCGGGGCCCCTGGGGGCCCCTGCAGTGCCCATGCCACTGGCATGGGCATTGCAGGGGCCCCCGTAAGAGGGCCCCTACATGTATTTCACTGTCTGCTGTGCAGACAGTGAAATACGCGACGGGTGCAACTGCACCCGTCGCACAGCTTCCACTCCGCCGGCTCGATTCCGAGCCGGCTTCATCGTGGAAGCCTCTTTCCCGCTGGGCTGGCTGGCGGTCTGAAGGCGACCGCCCGCCAGCCCAGCGGGAAAGTCAGAATTACCGCCGCGGTCTTTCGACCGCGGAACGGTAACCTGACGGCGGGACTTTGGCGGGCGGCCTCCGCCGCCCGCCAAGGTCAGAATGAGGGCCATAGTGTGTACTTTAACACATAAGGGTGTCATCATCCCGCATGGTCCGCACACAGATATCAAGATCCCAGGAGAATTAATTAAAGTTAGAGGCTGTGGCGTGCACAGAAGCCTGTCATTTTATTCCCTCTGTTGTGTGCTTGTGTCTTCACTAGGGGGACTTCTGTTGGGACCACAAGTGCCACTACTGCGCACCACTACAACAGCTCTGTGTTATTGATGAGATCAATATCCACTTTTGGGAAGAGTGAAAGAAGTGCGCTGCTCTTCACAATGGTGTGCAATAGTTTAACAAAGCTCCACAGTAGTGTCAAAACTTTTGATGCTAGTGTTCTAACGACCGCCATGGTGCGCTGTACTATGAATATGCTGCACACATGGGATCTTTGGATGGGAGAAGGGCAACACAAAAAAAGTCGCGCATCACTACTGATACGTCACTTTCTTGTAAATCTGGACCATTGTATTTCATCTTGAGGTACTCTGGAAAAAAATTCAAAATCAACACTTTCATTCTACGGGTATCAAAGCATTTAAAAAACCAAATCTGAATTAATGCTAGCAATTGTCATTGATGGAGGCTGGCTCACCCCCTCCAGGTAGAATGGAATCCCGGTTTTTAACTGTAATTACACCTCATTAGCCGGCAGTTAGACTTTAGTATGCCGAATTTCCGGTGACAGAAAAAACTCTGATTGGATCTTGTGGTCCCTTTGTTTACCCAGGTGTCTTGGTTCTAAAATCCCAAAAGTGGTCAAATGTGGATCTTTGCATTTTAAGATCCCTGTGAAGATTTTAGAATTTCTGACCCTATCCCCGTAAACTCAGGTGGTAACAGTCTTCCTTCGTTTAAGTATCCATGAGACTCACATAAATTATCTTAAGGTCCCTTTACACATGATCTCTCGTCTTCAGCCTCTCCAGAATGCTGCTGATTGTATTTTGTGTATACTGAGCCTCTACATATAAGCATCTGTGATGGTTCTGGTTTTGCATGGGTTAGGAGTCAGTCAGCATATAAAACTTAAGACGATACCCATTGTTCACAGTAGAAGCTCATAAGTCTGGTGTTGCTTTTACCATGATGATTTAAAGAGGGTTTTTAAATGTAAGCTCTCTTTAGGATGCTCCATTTAGCATTCCTACTCAGCTGTTCATTTCTAAATTAAAGTAAAAAACATTAAAAAGCTAAACTTAGTATGTGTTGGCATCATTCTGCTTCCATGTTTAATGGTTGATTGGTTTAGGCCTGTCATTGCAAATTGGCTCCCAAGTGGCAGTAGCAGACTGACAAGATATTCGCATGGCATAACTTTGGCAGCCTCAGGATGACACACTCGACAGAACTGAAGGACAAGCATTTGCAATGCAATAGGTATCTCATTTTCTTGAGTTACAGCTATTGCCATTGTAAATACAGAACTGGATTCATCTTGCCACTTAAATTGGTCAACCCTGTATCATAATTTTGTCTTTTCTTGCCATGTTTTGTTGGTCACTGGCGGCTACTGACATCAGAAATCACAAGCCCTTGAGGAGAGACGAGAAGATGACTGCATTACTTTGCATAAATGTCTGAGCAGAAATTGGAAAATAAGGCTGGAAAAGTATTTTCTTTTTATTTTAACAGAATGAAAAGTCTTGCAAGCATTTCTGCCTGCATTTCAACCAGAAGAGAAGCCTGAGAAGATTTATGACCCCAATTAAGGAGATAAGCAATGCCCTGTGTACGATGTTGTGAGTGCTGGCAGGGAGAGTCCCTGGAGAGAGAGATTCGAGATTCTATGTGAGGCTAAGCAAGTTTCACATCATTGCTTCTATGTTTAGCTACATTGTACCAGAAAGGGCATGTTGTGGCTTTTGTGAGCAGTGAGATAACCAACTCGGTATTTTAGAAGCCAGAGGTAAAACAAGGCCATCGATGGAATAAAGCTAAAACAAATGTCAGTGACATGGGTGGTGATGGGAGAAACAGAATGCTGCAATAAAACACAGGCAGCTACCATCCTAAAAACACCCACAGTAAAAGGGGAGCACAAAAGAAATAACAAAAATAGTCCATCACAGCAAAAGTTAAAGAAACCAAAGTGGAATAATACAGTAGTTGGTCACTGCTCTGAAACATAAAAAGGGGGAAGAAAAGGCAGAACTGGCCAGTAGCGAGCAATAATTTTTAAAGGACACTGCAACCAACAAATTAAATTGCTTTAAGCCACAAGAAGTATACTAAAAGTATACCCAAGAGTGAAAGCTTACGCTCGACCTAAAAATGACTGTCACATTGTACCGACACCCACAACGATGCAGAACATTCAGCATGCTCTTTCTTAGCCTACTGTTCCCATTTTCCAGGCCACATCGACAAGGTAGGCAACAAATTGTGTATCTGCAAATTACTGACCAATTGAAGGCTATCTAAATATGTACAAGTTAATTTGTAAGCACATGTTTGTCTCCTATAAATAAACCAAAAACATCTGTAATACATGTTCTTTAAAGTTAGTCATCATCATTTCTAAGCACCTGCTTAATAGAAATATTCTAGTACATATTTTAATTAATTTTGTTATTTGCACCGCATGTAGTGCAATCATAGATAATCTCATTAATATCGATTTACTGTGGAACAATATATGTATTTTTTCAATTATGCATGCGTTAACATTGGAATAATACATCCCTAAGAATTAACTATTTTTGCTTGGTGTGATTTTCAAATACTTCTTCTTTCCCCAACCCGTTTTATGCTCCATGACACCCACTACTGGTAGCTGGCCTATCACAAACACCATAAATACTGTCTGTCTTCACTATCTTTATCATATCGAGTAAATGACAACTCAGATTTGAAAAAATCATTTAGTTTGTGCACGTAGTTTCCCCAAAGAGATTCCTCCAATTTTTCAGTCTCACCTGAGACAACACATGCACTGTCGTTTGCGTTGCAAGACATTTTGTTAACTTACAGGGGGATTACAGCCCAGCAATTGCTTACTGTTGGCTGGCTTCATCATCACTCTCATTTGCTTGCTTCTCTTTGGTGAGTGCTACGTGGGGAGGGACAAACACAGTATGGCCCTCATTTTGAAAATGGTGGTAAAGTCCACCTACGGCCGCAAAAAGACCGTCGCCACAGCTACCATCCGTCCGCCATATTATGACCATAGCCGGATTACCGCCACAAGAAGGGCGGAAATCCGGCTGTGGCCATACTGGCGGATGGCGGTAAGGTGGCTGGTGGGAGCTGCTGGCAGTAGCAGTGCCCTGTCCCCTGCTAGAAGCCCCCCTGGATTCAGGTGAGTCGGGTTTCCAACAGAGAAGGGGGTGGGGGGGTGTTGTGTGTGCGTGTGGGGGTGTGTGCATGTATGTGTGAGTGTATGCATGAATGCGAGTGTGTGTGTAGTGTTGTTTGCATCTGTGTATGAATCTTTGTGAGTGTGTGTATGAATGTGTGTGAGTGTGTGTATGTATGGAAATGTGAATGTGTGTCTGCATGTATGTTTTGATGTATGTGCGTGAATGGATGAATGCATGCATGTATGTGTGCATGGATGAGTGTGTGTCTGCGTGTGTGTGTGTGTGTGAAGGGAGGGCGTGGATGTAGGGAGGGGTGGGGGGTGTTTGGAGAGGTTTTGGGAGGGCCTCCTATCAGTGACAGGGAAGGAATTCCCTGTCACTGATAGGGCCTACTGCCATTGTTTTAGTGGTGTTACGAGCGCCATGAAAACCATGGCAGTAGGCAGGGTCATAATACCCCCCCATTGGCACAATGGCGGCCCCCGGGCTGGAGATTCTTATCTACAGCCCGGCGGCTGCTACTGCCATGGCGATCGGAGTGGTGCATTGGCAGGTTGGCTTCAGCCAACCCACTGATGTCACAATGACATTAACTCCAACTGCCGGGGTCATAATGACCCTTATGTGTGTTTGTCCCTCCCCTGGAGCATGGCCCAAGTACTGTTTGTTTTCGGTGTCCAATGTCTTTCCACTGCTCGTGCACTTTTGAAGGTACTTTTTAGGGTCGAGCCTCCAATTGCATGCCCTAGCGCAAGCATATCGCTAGCGAGACACTGTTGTACTTTGAAAAGGGCTTGGAGCCCGCTCGTTGTTTATCATTTGTTTGCTTGCCTGCTATTCTTCTTTACAGCCTCATAATTGGTCATGGCTGGCATATCATCATGTCCGTTCCCGTTTATGGAGCAGGTACCAAGCACTGATTGATTCTACTTAATCAGTGCCCATCCTCTGCTCCCATTGTGATTGAGGTACTTTTTTCTTCAATGAACTTCAAGTGACCTGCAAACAGCAGATGCATGAGTGGCAAAAACATGGATTGCAGTACAAACAAAATTGCAAAGTTGTATTTTCTATACTTAACTTTTGTTTATTTTGCCAAGTCTTCTTTTCTCACCTTGCACTCATGTTTTGCTTTTTTAACTACTAGTGTCCTGCAAATTGAAGGTGCATGACTGGCAAAAACGTGCACAGCAGGACAAACAAAATTGCAACATTGGATTTTCTATAGTTAGCTCTTGTCTTTTATTTAGCCAAGTTTTCTTTTCCGACTTTGCACTAATGTTTTATTTTGTTTTTGCTTGTGGGTGCTGTCCTCCAAAGATGACTATTATCTTGTTCTAAATATTGCAAAGCAACTTTGTTTTTTTTCTTATGTGTAATTTTCGAAATTATGCTTTAACACCTAATCATGCAGTAATCCACTATCTGCCCCACTCCAACCCAAACCACTCACCCCAATTCACTCCATTCCACTACACTCCAATCCTCCCAACACACTACAGTCCAAAATGCCCCACTCCAATCCAAAACAATCTGACCCACTCCAACCCAAAACAATCTCCCCCACTTCAATCTGCCCCAGTCCAATCCAAAACAAGCGCTCCCCACTCCAATCCAAAACAATCTGCCTCAGTCCAAAAAATCTGCCCACTCCAGTCAGCCCCAGTCTAGTCCAGTCCACCACACTACAGTCCAATTCACCTCACTCAATCCCAATCTACCACATTCCAATATTCCCACCCCACCATACTCCAATCTGCCCCCTTTAATCCCAAACAATCTGCCCCATTCCAATACAGCATTCCAAAACAATAAATTCCACCCCAATCCACAACAATCTGCCCCACCCCAATCCAAAACAATCTGTCCCACTATAATCCCAAAAAAATCTGCTTCACTCCAACCTGCCCCACTCCATCCCAAAACAATCTTCCATACTCCAATCAAAAGCAATCTGCCTCCCTAAAATCCAAAATAATCTACCCCACTTCACTCTGCCTCACTTCAATCTAAGGCAGTCCACCACACTCCGATCTTCCCCACTCCAGTCCAAAACAGTCTGCCTTACTCCAATCTAAAACAATCTACCCCTCTCCCATCCATAACAATCTGCCCAGCTCCAATCAAAAACAATCTGCCCACTCCAATTCCCCACTCAAATCCAATCTGCCACGTTCCACTCCAATCCAATTCACCCCACTCTAGTCCAGTCCACCTCAACCTAATCTACCCAAATACATCCTCAATCTACTCCATTCCAATCTGCCCCACTCCAATCTGTTCCACTCTGAACTGCCCCACTCCAATCCAAAATCATCTGCCCCTCTCTAATCCAAAACATTAAGCCCACTCCAATCTGTCCCACTCCAATCTGAAACAATCTGCCCACTCCAATCTAAAACAATATGTTCCACTGCAATTCACAACAATCTGACCCATCCCAATCCAAAACAATCTGCCCCACTCTAAAACAATCTTCCTACTTCAATCAAAAGCAATCTGCACCACTCAAATCCAAAACAATCTGCCCCACTCTAAAACAATCTCCCTACTTCAATCAAAAGCAATCTGCCCCACTCAAATCCAAAACAATCTTCCCACTCCAATCTGCCCCACTCCAACCCAAAGCAGTCCACCACACTCCAATCTTCCCCAGTCCAATCCAAAACAGGCTGCCCAACTCCAATAAAAAACGATCTGCCTACTCCAATTCTCCACTCAAATCTTATCTGCCCCACCCAGATCTGCCACAACCCAATCCTCCCCACTCCAGTCTGTTCCACTCCAATCTGCCTCACTCCAAACTACCCCACTCCATTCCAACATAATCTGCCTCACTCCAAAAAATCTGCCCACTCAGTCAGCCAGACTCTAGTCCAGTCCACCACATTACAGTCCAATTCAGCTCCCTCCATCCCAATCCATCACACTCCAATACTCCTAACCCACCTCACTCCAATCTGCCCCTTCAATCCAGAACAATCTGCTCCACTCCAATACAGCATTCCAAAACAATAAGCTCCACTCCAATCCACAACAATCTGCTCCACCCCAGTCCAAAACAATCTGCCCCACTATAATCCAAAACAATCGGCTCCACTCCATCCTCCCCCACTCCATCCTGAAACAATCTTCCCTACTCCAGTCAAGAGCAGTCTGCCTCCCTGAAATCCAAAAGAATCTACCCCACTCCACTCTGCCTCACTTCAATCTAAGACAGTCCACCACACTCCAAACTTCCCCACTCCAATCCAAAACAGTCTGCCTCACTCCAAACTAAAACAATCCACCCCACTCCAATCTAAAACAATCTGCCCCTCTCCAATCAAAAACAATCTGCCCACTCCAATTCCCCACTCAAATCCAATCTGCCCACTCCACTCCAATCCAATTCACCCCACTATAGCCCAGTCCACCTCAACCCGATCCACACAAATCTGCTCCAATCTACCCCACTCTAATCTGCCCACTCCAATCTGTCCCACTCCAATCCAAAACAATATTTCCCACTGCAATTTACAACAGTCTGCCCCATCCCAATCCAAAACAATCTGTCCCACTCCAAAACAATCTTCCCTACTCCAATCAAAAGCAATCTGCCCCACTCAAATCCCAAACTATCTGCCCACTCCAATATGCCCCACTCCAACCCAAAGCAATCCACCACACTCCAATCTTCCCCAGTCCAATCAAAAATAATCTGCTTACTCCAATTCTCCAATCAAATCCAATCTGTCCCACTCCACTCCAATCCAATTCACCCCACCTCAATTCAGTCCATTCCATTCTTCCCCACCGCAATCTGCCTCAACCCAATCCTCCCCACTCCAATCCGCCCCACTTCAATCTAGAATAATCTGTCCCTCTCCAATTCAAAACAATCTGCCCCACTCCAGTCTGGTCCAAACAATCCAAAACAATCTGCCCTACTTCATTCCAAAACAGTCTGCCCCCTTTCATTCCAAAGCAATACGCCCAATCCAATCCAAAACAATATGCTGCACTACAGTCTGCCATGCTACAATCCCAAAACTCTGCCCCACTACAATCCACAAAATGTGCCCAACTACAATCAAAAATAATCTGCCCCACTGCAGTCTGTCCTAGTACAAACTAAAATAGTCTGCCCCACTACAATCTAAAACAATCTGCCCACTGCAATCCAAAGCAACTCTAAACTACCCACACCAATCCCAAACAATCAGCCCCATTCCAAACCAAAAAAATCTGCCCCACTCCAATCCAAAATGGTCTGCCCATTCCAATCTGCCCTCTCCAATCTAAAACAGTCTGCCCTGCTCCAGTCCAAAACAATCTTCCCCATTTCAATCAACCCCTCTCCAATCCAAAACAATCTGTCCTACTCCAGTCAACCCCACTCAGGAGGCAAATGCACTGTTTACAAATCAATAAAGTGTAGGGTGCCAGTAGTACTTCATGTTAAACAAGATAAAAGTTGAACACACTTTATGTGGGTTGCTGAGACGGTTTTCACTTAATGCCAAAGCTTGTTACAAAAACCTGTGAGAAAGGCCAAAACTTCTGTTGATAATAGATTATCCAGCATTGTAAATCTGCCATGTGCCCATGATAAATAGTATCTCAAACTGGTGTTGTATGTAATTGTACCTATCTCAGGAATGTGGGTAATGTATTTTACTGAAAACTATGTAGTGTTATACATAGGGTCTGACAGAAGGTGTCTTGTCAGTGGCAAATATATACATGTCAACTCCTTGATTTCAAATTGTGAGTCATGTGATGTTTTCAAGCAGGGAATCCCATTAAAGCAAATAAAAATTGTCCACAGGAGTGGTGTAACAAAAACCTAGAGGGTACCCCTGCATGGCATAGTGAGGGTGTCCTGTGCTGTTCTTCACTTCTGAGGTTCACATGCACAAAATAATCAGAAATGTCAGTGATTCAGTTTGCACCAAGGAGAACACAGCTAACCATAATGTCTCAATCTGTTGTATTAATATGCTGTGCCATGAATAATCGGTTGTGTTAGCTTACAAAATGGGAGTTTACAAAGTTACTTTATGTGGCCATCTTCTCCTAGACCTCACCACATCTGGCCATCTCTCTACTCCTGGACTCATTGATAGGACAGGAGAACACTATTTTCATCATAACAGAGTTGCCTCTGGTTCCTCAAAAGGAAAATACTTGTGGAGGATTTGAAGCTGAAAAATTGAATTAGATGAGCCATCCTACTTAGGGCGGGTATGCCTGATATCATTGCAAAATCATTTGCTCTGTTTGCCTTCAACATGAGAACCATGGTTGTTCTGGTCAGAAATAACTCAGAAATGTCCACAAATAAAGGGAATCTCCCAGAGCATCACAGACATTGGCATTGTTTTCTTTCAAAGTCAGTCAACTCTACTTGGCTGTCCATCAAGGATAAAATATATGTGAGAACAAGCGCATCATGGAATCATGGACCTGCTGTCACTGTGTTCTTTTCACCATGAAGGTGGATGGTGCTACAGAGGAAAACGTCTACCAGCTGGGCAGCAAAGTCCAAGTTCAGCATAGCTGGTGTAGGGGGGGCAGAGCCACCGCCAACCCAGCCATTGGGTGGTGAAGGTTTTGCCAAAGCCTAAATGATGCTTTATATGCTCACCATAAATTGCTTCACCCTTGTGATTAAAAACTGGCTTCACGTCTTTAAGACACCTGTGTATTGCAATCAGAGAAGCTTGACTTTTCTTAGTTGGTTTGGAAAGAAGATTCTTCTTATGAACATTTTAAGGAAAAAATGCCAAACTGTGATTTCACAGTTTTATTGCAGATTTCTTAAATTGTTTTGTCCAGAAATTCATAGCTTTTGCAACCATCTCAGGAACAAGAGTCACAGAATATTCATGTACCTCTGGGTCTGCTATAGCGCTGAGCAGCAATATTTGTCGACAGGAACACATCTCATATGTGCCTTTCAGAATATTGCATATGTCATTGAACATTAGATTCTCAAAGAGACATGTTTATGTGACAGGAGAAATATTGGGTTAATTATTTATTTGTTCCAGTGTGATTTATAAATTAAGAAGTTCTACTCAGTATATGTTTTGGGTATTGAATGGCCCACCATGCAATCTCCCAAAAGCATCCAGTCATGTATTTCTTGAAATGTAATTTAATGTAATTTCTATCATTTCTTTCCAACTGCAACAGCTGAAAGTTAAACCCTGACAGCTGCCACATTTCGCACTCTCTACTATTCTCTGGCACATTTCAAGTATACGTGGCCTGTGCAGAAAAATATTCCAACTCTAAGTTTGGGTATGCACATTGAACAGTATATGTGAGAGGGCAAAGCCCAAATCACTGTGTGGTAAGACATAAAGATGACAGGAAGAAAATCTGTAATTGGTCAGTCAGGAAACATCTTATAGCTGCTCCTATGATATCTTTCATCCCAGCTCTTGGCCAAGAAGACTTTGAGCAAGTTGACCTTGTCAAATGTAGCAGAGGGTACCTGATGTTCCAGAACTACTGCTACTGATAAGTAAACACAGACTTGACAGCATAAAAGCTACTTCTGGCTATATATTATCGTAACCTTGAACCTAGCCTGATGTTGATCCATAAGGTCCATAAATTGCAAAGTTCAGCAAACATGGACTTCGTTACCAAGTTTTTCAGTGGTAAAACAGAGAGATATGACAGCGCTTAGATCAACACAGAGATTTAAAATGCATGCATTTGCAAACAATGATATTCTCTCACTCTTTCCCATGGCCAACCACCCATTCCTGAAGATTAGTAGTATTCATGATGAACGGGACTGCGATGCGAGCAAGTCTCAGAAAAACATAAATGAGGAAAATATCATCAGGCATACCAGATTTCAAGAGAGAGTAGACAAGCCACCTAAGAATAGGTGGTGATGGAAAATACTGCAGTTTTCACTACAGAAATAGGAGCCCAACAAAAAAAATCTCATAGATTGCAGCCATTTTTTGCCATAGAACAAATAATCTTTTCTCGCATCAATTGCAAAAGGATGACATCTAAAATTAGCAGCTTGTTCCTGATCAATGCTTTTCTGGGTGAATTAGAAAAAGCTGTAATCTTGCAGATAAAGAATACAGTTTCAACAGGGGCAAGTATTTTTTCTAGCTGCAAAGTTAGAGATCCTAGTGTTCACAGGATTTGTTCAAGGGAAAGAGCCCCCATCAAAGATCAAACTAATGGATAAGCAGTTTTTCTGGGTGGATGAGTTGGTCTGAGGTGTGATGTGTTCCTTAGGTGTACCAGGTTGTCTATAGAAGTAAGTACTGTGTCAAGTTTCTTTGAAATATGAATCTATGAAGAAGGGACAGCTATCTGGTTGGGGTTAAGGAGGAGCTAACAGTTGTAGAGAGTTGAATCAGGTAATAATCTGTTATTGTGGTATTTATCATGTTAGAAGCTGAGGACATCTGATTAACAGTATGGTAAACTGAGTGAGTAGCAATGGACATGCATTAGGCACATCCATACATTTTTAAGTCTTATGATTAAATTAAGTGATGAGAAGTGTAAAGAGTTGTCAATCCAAACACTTATTTGCCAAGAGCCAAAGAATGGGAAAAGCTGAGGTCCACTTGACTAGATAGATCAAGAAATGTTCTTCAGGGCTCAAGAGGCCTGCTCATAAAATTTAAGTTAAGGAGAGACAAAGAGGGAGAGCAGTGGTAGACCAAGGGTTCAAATACAGCATTGTTGTCATTGCCAGCTATTAACATGTTGAGTTCAGAGCAGTGGTGAGGCAGTGAGTGAGTGCTAAGCAAAGCACATTTAATCTTGGGTCAGTGAGTGTGTAAAAGTGAAATGTAAGAACTGGTGGAGCATTTCAGTAATGCTCTAAACAAAGGTGACATATCTTTTCACCCTAACAGGAGTAAGAGCATTCAACCTCACAATCAATGAACATTTTTCTTTACTGTAAGATTAATTTGGCCATACAATGAAAACCCAAATCGGAAATTAAGTTAAAGTGTTTTATTATGGACTTATACTCAGTTTAATGTAAATATTTCTCAAAACCAGACTGTAAAGATACAATATTACTATTGGGTGACCAACAAGTTGGAAAATCGAAGTCTGTTCAGCATAAGACAAACTAAACACTTGATCAAGGCAATACATAACAACTAATAGTAAGATTTGATGCTCCAAGAAAAAACGTTTACCAACTCTTCTCAACGTTTGAGCGATTTAGGAGTCATCTAAATTAGTTAGCTAAGCAGTGAGAATCCCTCAAAGTGCAAGTCACTGATTGACATGTGCTGGGCTACAAAATGTGGGGACAAAAAAGAAAAAGGAAAATAAGGTCAAAAAGAAGTTGAAAATATGACATTTGTGGCAAAATAAAGCTAACTAAAATTGGCAAAAAGTAAGTAAAAAGAGAAGATGTCAGCATCTCAGAAGATCAGTCAAGAATCTTCTCATGGATCAAAGAAAAATGTAAGTCTTCTCAACCAGCATTAGGAAAGTGTGGGGTAAAGGCAAAGAGGTCTGTACCTCTCAAAGTCCAACAGATCTCTCCTTCGATCTCTCCTCCTGAAAATAACTGGAAATTATAAATAAAAGTCCAAAGTGAAGGGTGATTTTTCCATTGGTAACGCCATATGGATTGATAGATTTCATTGTCCAATCATGGCACATCACCTGACATGCATCTGCAACATCCAGACAACTTCCCAGACAGTCATGGAAGGTAACCATCTTTGCTTTCCTGTACAACTTTGCAACAATAATGAATTGGGTTAGTCTTCACGTTCTCTGTTTCTCTGTGTACTGTCCTCAAGGTTACTTTCTCAGTCTCTCTCTATGAGTAAAACACTAGTGCATCTATTTCCAAACAAACATTTTATGGGAATGACATCTGGAAAGATATGACACGTAAGAAAGAAGAAAACAGCTTTCCCTCATTCTGTGAAGTGTGAGGCCTAGCAGACCTTTACACAACTAAACTAAAGCAGAAATAAAATGCCACACTTTAGTCAGGTTAAGCAAACACATATAGACGTTTCATTTATGAAATTTCACTAATAAGTCTTGTCTCATGTCATGTTACAGTGCATTGCAAAAAAAAATAACTTGCTAATGCATGTCAGTAGGTGTGATGGGAGCTAACTACATTTTTTCAACATTCGCCTACAACATTTAAAACAGATCCAATAAGAAACTCAATATCGTTTCGATGATAACTATTCTCTAACATCATAAGGAAACATATGAAATCAAAACAAATTATTATACTTTAGTTACATAGTAAAATACTAGTTTACAGTGAATACGCCTTGATATATACTTTTAGTGCACCACCTTATAATTAGCTTGTTATCAATCCACACAATATAATGTCAGTATGGGGGCTTATAGATCAAAATCGCAATGTCAAAGTAGCAGCCAAAACTCAGCTGCAACAGTGGCAAGCACGTTTTTGGAAGGAGACCTAGGTAAGATATTCCTTTCCTAATGTGCCATATTTGCCATGTTTCCTTAGTTGAAGTATGCCCCCATGCAAATAGGTGAGTGTGGCATTAAATACGGCAGGTACGTCTTACGGATTTTAGGGGTCCGGAACCAAACGTAATTTGGGGACTCCTGTTTGGAGCAGATTTGAATTCGTGATCCAATTTTTGCTTTTTCATGCCCTCTTTCGCCAGGTCACTGAGAGTACACATGGGCACTCATCCAAATTCTAAGGTTGTTACATCCAATATTCATAGATAGTGACACGTGTTTTTAATATTGTAATACAGCAGCACTCACTAATATTACTGCAAATAATCTCATTGACACCCTCCCATTTCCAATATGTGAGGTCCTGCTTTGATATAAAAGAAACTTTTTTTTATAGATGTTGCATGAAACTTAAACACATTTCTCTGCAAAATGTCTGCAATAGACTGTCACACATCATGCACATAAAAAATAAATTAAAGGGGAAACAGTATATAAAACAATCTTTTTAAAAATGTTTCAACGTCATCAGGGCACCATTTTCTGCAGAACAGAGCTTGTTGTATCAAAGGGACCCCTGAAAGGCTGGGACCCTGGGCCAGAGCTCACTTTGACCATGCCTTAAAACAACTTTGACTTACTTAGCACACATTTTGCTAACCCATCAGCACATTCATGGCATTGGAGGATGCAGATGGAATTGTTTTTAGTGCATAAGTAGTACAGAGATACTTGCGGCCAGCATATATACAGACATTTATTTTGCATATGGCATTGATGCCACTAACACTGCTACCAGCTTACATATTTGTAAGGCCCCCGCTGAGACCTGCATTCACCACCACCTCAATCGAAGTATGCTCTGCAGAGATTCAATTGTCAACACATCCACCAACCTCCAGTTCTCTAGGCACTGTCAATGGCACCAGTGCCCAACTAAAAAGGTTCTCCTCCCGCAGTTTGGGACTTCTTTACGATTAGCAAGCAAGAGGATAACTTTGCAACATGCTCCATTTGCCATTTAAGTGTATATGGAGGCCACATGACCCTTATGAAAAAACATCACGCAATCTGGTGGGAGGAGCACCTTAAAAATTGCTGCAGGTGGTAGTGGTGATGAGAGAGGGAAATCAGCTCTAATAATGGGGGGAGGTGAAGGTCATGAGGAAGAAGAGTGTCACAGCTTTACGCAAAGCTGCTCAGCAACTTTGAAATGGCACAAGAGTCGGAAGAAGACACCACAAGATACAGTGAAGATCCCAAGATGCACATTGAGTCAACCACCTCCAAGTTCTCGCAGGATGTCACCTATGTCAGTGGCACCAGAAAAGAAAAAAATCCAGGCTATGATTATGGGCATGTTTATGCAGGAGGGGCCTGTTGAACGCGACCACCCAATGGCATGTTTGTATAATGGGAAGCTAGATACAAAGTTACTGCTGGAGCTCATCCTTTGTTCTTTTGGGGAGTAAGATTTTTAGAATTTGTGGCGGCGATCAGCCAGAAATCAAAGGCTCCCAGCTGGACCTATTTTGTCAGAGTTGCTGTTTCAGCACACCATCACAATGTGCTGCAATTGGTTAGACACTCTTTGCAGCAGAGTGCTGTTTAGACTATCAGACATGTGGACCAGTTGTCAAGTAATTGATTACATGTGTATCACTGCACACTGGATCTCTTTTGTTGAGGTTAGGCAACAATCATCAACAGACATAGCAACATACTGACCATCTGCAAAAGAATCTGCAATCATTTCAGCCAATCTTTTATAGCTCAGAGGTATTTGGGGATAATATAGTGTACTAAAAGAGTACCTGCTAAATCCCCCATACAAGAGGTGCCAATTCATTGGAACTCAACCTATTACTTGTTGCAACATCTGTTTGAGCAGTGAATAAAATCAATGACTATGTCATTCAAAGAGCAGGGGATGCAATTTGGAAAGGCATGACCATGGAGGGGGACAAACGGGACCTAGTCAAATGCCTGACACAGATGCTACTTCCTTTTGTATTTTTCACATGGTAAATCAGGAAGGAAGGCAGTGTGAAGAACAAAGCTATCCCATCTGCTACAGGACCAGTTAAAGAAGATGTAGCAAAAGTTTTCTGGTGTGAATGGCAACAGAGAAGCGCATGAATTACCTGAAAGTTTAATCCTTCGCTTGGCTGTTATTCCAAGGCAGCAAAGAGACATTGTGTCATCCAAAGAGTACATCTGTGCCATTATACTTGATCCACAGTACAAAAAAATACTGGCAGCTTTCATTCATTGTTCAGAAGGGGATGTTTCACTATATAAGACACGGATCGTTGAGCAAGTGAATCATCTGGAAGAGGAACGGTTGAAAGTTAGAATCCTGAGCAAAAGTTCTGGAGTGCAGCCTTCAAACTCCAGAGAGGGCAGAGCTATTGTCTCACAACAGCCAACACCGGCAACAATAACAACAGCAACAGACGAATCAGACCCAACCTCTGTAATGGCTCAGTTTCAAGTGGCAGGGCTTAAGTCAAGTAGGAGGTGTAGGCAAAAGAGGTCAAGCATGACATCACAAATGACCATTCAGAAGATGTTCTAGGACTGGATGGCTCACAAGAGGTCTACATGGATCAAAACCCATTTGTCTATTGTTATGGGGAGATGTACAAATTCCCAGAGATCAGGAGGCTGTCAATAAAGTATCTGGCTGGTCCGGTAACCAGTGTGTCTGCTGAGTGTATAATCAGTGCAGCTGACGTAGTTGTCACAGTGAGAGGGACCAGCCTCTCGCCTCAAAGCATGGAGAGGTTGGCCATGATGAAAGTGAATCAACACTTCATACCACACAATTGCACTGTTCCTGAAATACCATAAGAGGAGAAGGAGGATGAGGGTGATTGGTCAGACTCAAGTGTGTTAGCTGACCAACTTCTGGGTGAACTACCTGAGCCTGAGGATTAACTCTATTTCCCTGACTGAGTAGGTTTAAATAGACCTTTTTAAATATTTATTGTCGGACTGTTTTGACAAAAAATGGTAGAGGAACATTATATATTTAATTTGTGTCTGACTTAGGCAGCCCCACCATTTTTAGGCACAATTATGGCTGGATTGGAGTTGGACCAATGTGCAGTGAAGGAGCCTCCCCATACCCTTCATGGATGTGGGAGACAATGCCTACCTCCATCCCTTGCCTATCCTTCTTTTGTTCATCCACTAGCAAGGTTACCCCAGTAAAGATCATTTGATTGACAGGGCTGCCAGTCTGTTGTTTCCATCAAAGAGGAGATACAATTGTGTACCACCGTACTTGGATTGGGGCAGATAACTATTGGACCAATGAGTGATATGTTATTGAGTGGTTGTGAGTGATGATTGATGATTCATGTGATGGCAGACAGTGAGGGAGGGTATTCCACTAGTTTGTAAATTGTATTTCAATGATTTGCAGGTCTGGGGCTGATGGGCGATTTTTTCTGAAGATGATTGGCCCTTTCACATTTATTTACTTGCAGGGTCCACTCCTTGCTGTATTTGTTTATGAGTTCTTCAGAGACCAGACCCATCACTTTAGTTAACAAACACACATCTACACAAAGTACAAAATATATTTTTTCTTCTTTTTCACCAACAGCAGTGCACTACAAGTCTATCTCTCTCATTTGTGTTGGGATAGAGTTGCACTGATTTGTTGCTCAGACTCAGGTTAGAAGGACTCAAGGCAGGACTACCCCATCAGCCAAAAGAAGGAAGTTATCAACATCAATTCAAAGAGAAACAAACGTAATGATGAATCTAAGGGGTCTACTCAGCTCTGTGGACCAGAAAGAGGTGTGTTGATTTGGGAAATGCTGCTAAGTGTGGGTGCTGGCTCAGATGTCAAACTTCTCTATTATGTGGTTGTGTTGTAACTGGAGACAGACATTTGATGTCACATCATTACATGATGCGTACAATCTGCTAAATGTTATGATGACAGTTGTGAGATTGATCACCCCGTACATGCAGCTACTTGTCCAGGATTGATAGTAAAAGTGCTCTCTCTTCTCAGTTAATTGCACCTGAGTCATAATTAAAGATTGCAGTAGCCTATGCTCTTGCTCTGCCTCTGAGTCGTGATACGCTCTTCTTGAAGCTTACCTTCTGTCTTCTCCTTGACTCTACAATATCACTTCTGTTTTTTTCAATCTACAGGCCTTCTTTTGTGCTGCACAAAAGGTTAAAGCTCTGTACCACCCCTGTTTACATTACAGGAACAGTTCAGCTAGGCACCCAAGAAAGGAATTCTGAGAAGATTGCACACCCAATACAGTATAATTTCTCTTTTAACTATCATAATTTTTTTTAACTGTGTGGGTTCACTCCTTAATGACTTGTATTTTTCAAAACTAGATGACAGCAAATTTAGATATATAGTAACCTGGGCCTCTATGGCTGAAGGACTGTTTGCAATGCATTCAAGTGAACTGTTATTCTTTAATTTCCTTCCACAAAAGATTTGAGTATGATGATGTACTGCTCATTGCCCTGATGAATAATGTTGTCGTGTAGTGTTTGTCTTTGTCACACCTTTCCCCAAATCCTCTTTCCCATCCATTTATCTAACCCCTAACCTTCTTCTCCCAAGCTGTCTGATTTATTAAGTTCTGACTTAATTTACACGATAAATGGATCACATACTTGGTGTGGCAGATGTGGTTAAAGAGACACCAACTCAATGCAGGATCTTCTATTACCTGAGCAATAGTCCATACCAGCCCCACTTACCCACTCATGCATTAAAGGGATCCATAATTTAGACATATGACATCATTCATCATCATCATTCAGGCAATGTGTTGCGTAAATGCTTAACATTCTCCACTAATGTGACAATTTCGCCTGACTCAAGGATTTCATAAATTTGGTTTTAAATAAATGCTATCTCCCCATTGCTCATATGAATTTGCTATTGCTAGTTTTGTTATAATTTCTGGTCTTTGTTTTCAAGGTGATAGCCTGGTCTCAGTCTTTGTAAAGCTATAATGTAAATAAATAAGCCACTAACTCTGTGCTTTGTTTCAATCTAGTTGTCTGTGATGGATAATCCTTCTGATTAATCCTACAGTTGGATTTTACCTAGGTGGGAGTGGGACCTCGCTTGTGATGTCTTCCCTGTAAGCGCACTAGCCTGCCACTACTACCACCACCATTAAGGAGGCACCTTGGAAAACCTTGCAGTAAGGTTTTGGAAGATTGAGAGGTAACAGACCATCACTTCATCTATTCAGGTAAGAGAACTATGGAGAGAAGTGAACTAGTTTGGCTAGTAACCTACTTCTATTAAATAATAAGATGTTGTTTGTCGAGATTGTTGTAGGTAATATAGGCATAGGCAATAGTATATCCTCAGTGGTCAATATTGTTACAGAGGGTAGCAGAAGAAGGGTATAACTAACTAGTACATGCTTTAATAATAGGATGTACTAAAGGCATCAGTGCAAACTAAAACACAAAACGAATTTCAGGCATAAAGTAACAGAATAATTCCCTCAAATTTTTCTGAACAATAATAAAAAGCCACCCTCTCCACCCACAACAGGCCCACCCCTCCCCCCATACATATATCACCCTGTCCCCATCCAATGTCCAAAGCAATGTCCAAAGCAAAGTCCAACTTCCCATTCCCTTCCTCATTCCCATCCTCACCACCCACAACAAACGTCCCTCCCTCCAATGCAAAAAATGTAAAAAAGGACATCACAGGGCGTCATAAATGAAGGCGTAAAGAATTGCCACCTCCTGGTGGAACAGCACCATTTCATGAAGTACATGGAGTTGGAAGAGGTCTGGGAAGAAGAAGAGCAGTTGTGGAGGATCAGGAGTATCCCAGCTACAAGCGGCACTATCAACGTTGTGCCCAGGATGGAGGTGCTGGTGGCTGGCTAGGGGAACTGGGGCCCATGCAGTGGCAGATGCCTCCACCTCCACCTCCTCCAAAGCCACCAGCCGACAATATTCTGTCTGGATGGCCTCCATCTCATACCACTATTGACGGGCTTCTATCTCCTGCAGTGGTGGTGGTCCAGCAGGAGTAGCTATATCAAGAAGGAAAAAAATAAAAGAGACAAAATGTGAACAATGCCTTGTGCAAATATTTGTTTTATAGTGGAACAGTAACAGCACATCACTTGTCCCCTAAGGTCATTGGAATATTTAGTGTGATTAGTCATAGGGCCAAGTTTTCCCCAAGCATGACTCACATAAAAGCACTAACTGGCTGCAAGGAAATAAGCCAAATACAACCAGATTAGAAATATATATATATTTTTTTAATCTTTTTAAGGATTTCCTAGAAAAAAAATAAACAGACACTTTGTGTGTAAAAATAAAAATAAATTACCTCTCATTAATGAGTATGGCATTATGTACAAGGCAGCACAATTAATAGTATCCTGGTAGTGCTAAATTAACCAGTACGGTGCCTTGGATGAGATGATCTTGTCCAAGGCATCAGTTCCCGGGTGCCTTGGATGAGATCACCTTGTCCTGCACCCGGCCCACGGGGAGCGCTAGTGCTCCCCCCTTGGGCTCCCCACCCACACCCCCCGGTTGTGGATGGAAGGGGAATCCCTTCCCCTTCCACCCCTGACCCCCCCTCGGCAATCCAATGACGTCAGCGCGCTCACAGCGCGCCGACGTCATTAAGTATTGCCGAGGGATGTGCTGGAAGCCGTTTGCTTCCAGCTCGTTGGTGAGAGAGGACTCGCAGGTGAGTCCTTCCCTCTTTGAGGGCTTGGGGGGGGGAACAGACACGGGGAGAAAGGAAAGGGTTTTTCCTTTCCCCCTGTGCCTGTTTTCAGTGTATTCCTGTTCCACGATCACGGGCAGGGCCCGCGATCGTGGAGCAGGAATCTCCACTAGGCACCAGGGATTTCTTTTTAGTGTTAGTTTTGGAAGCGACCCCTTGGGCAAGGGTCACTCCCATTGGGGGCTGTTATTTTCCTATTTCGGCCCCCCTGGGGGCAGATCAGCCGATTTTTCGGCCGATCTGCCCCCAGGGGGGGGGGGGGGGTCGAAAACCAGTAGACACCAGGGAAATTATTTTCTTTGTTTTTGGGCAGTGACCCCTTAGGCAAGGGTCGCTTCCCCAGGGGCAATAGTTTTTTTATATGTTTCGGCCCCCCCTGGGGCTAGATCGGCGATGTTTTTGGCCGATCTGGCCCCCAGGGGGGTCGAAACCCACTAGGCGCCAGGGATTGTGAGGTGTGTGTTTTGTGTGTTTGGGGCCACCCTTTGGGCAAGGGTCGCCCCCCCCCAAAGGGGGGAAATTTCATATTGGCCATCTCTGCCCCCCTTGGGGGCAGATGGGCCTATTTTTGTATGCCCATCTGCCCCCAAGGAGGGCAGAAACCACCAATGTGGCAGGGATTTTTTTTTTGGTTACCCTTTTTTTGTTTATTGCTGGGGTTGCCTCCTTTTGCCCCCTTTGGCAAGGGTCGCCCCCTAAAGGGGGCACAGAGCTGTTGACCATTTCTGTCCCCCTTGGGGGCAGATCGGCCAATTTTTTTTACACCCATCTGGGGGGCAGAATCCACTTAGGCACCAGGGATCCTGTGTGTGTGTGCTACGTGTGGGGGGGCGCCACCTTTGGCAAGGGTCGCCGCCCAAAGGGGGCACGTTAGTGATGGCCATTTCTGCCCACCTTGGAGGCAGATCAGCCTATTTTTTTTTAGGCCCATCTGCCTCCTAGTGGGGCAGAAGCCACTTAGACACCAGGGACAATTTCTAAGTTCTTGGTGGCGGGGTGTTTGTCAACTGGCGAAGTATTTGTATTTGTGATTATAACAGTTTATTTCTTCTTTTTGTTCTAGTTCAAAGCTTTTGCTTCCTTTGCTGTGAATCCTTGCGGTTTTGGCAGTAGTTGTCCTGCGGTTTGCATAGTTGCATGTTTTTGATAAGTGAAAGCAATTTACTCCAAAGGAGTATTGTTGACATGCATGAATGACATGTTTGTAGGTGGTGTCCTAAATGCAGTATTGTGTGTGAAATTGTCCTTAGATTTGAGCACAATGATATTTGTGTTGTCATATGTCTAATTTGCTTTTTTCTTTTTTCTTTTTAGTGGGATATCATTGGTGATTGCTGTGTCTGTGCAGAGTAGTTGCTGGTGAGTAGCTTTTTCAGGCAAGTGAGTGGTATAGTTTTTTTAGTACATAACTCTTTGTGATAAAGCTACACTTTGTTTATTACTTATTTTAGTGCTAGTTGTTGTTGGCAATCCATTTGTTGTTAGTGAGGATCATGGCTAGCCGCAGAGTGACCGCTCAGCAGGTTGCTGGCATGCTCTTTGAGTCGTCCTCAGACCATGATTACGAGACTGACTCTGCATCTGAGGCAGAGGAGGAAGTGAGAGATTCTGGCAGTGAGTTTTCTGTCCGAGAATATTTTTCTGATGAGGAAGCTACTCTCAATGCAGATGAAGAGCCTGTTTTAGAGGAGGGCATTGATGTGCCGAGTGCAGCAGCCTGGGGCTGAAGGGTTTCCCATTAGAACACCTGACACCTGGTTTGCCCCAAACATGGAGCAGCCACAGTTACCTGCATTTACTGGTCTCCCAGGGTGTAGAGTCAATACAGAAAACTTGTTGTCTGTCCATTTCTTTCACTTGTTTATGGATGATGTATTTTTGGAAGAGATTGTGGAGCAGACTAAGTTGTATGCAGAGCAATATTTGAGGGACAACGCTGCCAGACTTAGGCCTCTGTCTAGAGCTACTCAGTGGGTTCCCACATATCTGGAAGAGATGAAAAAAAATGTATGTTTGACTTTTTTGATGGGGTTGATCAGGGAGCCGTCACTGGCTTCTTATTGGTCTACTAGTCCCTTGATGGCAACGGCTATATTTCCTGCAACTATGACACGTAATCGCTATTTGCTTCTTCTTCATATGCTGCATTTTGTAGTCAATGCTTTAGCCTTGCCACGAGATCACCCTGATTGTGACCGTCTTGTTAAGATTAGGCCTGTCCTTGATCATTTTGTAGATCAGTTTTCAGAGGTCTATGTTCCAGGCAAAGAGATAAGTGTGGACGATTCTTTGGTCATTTTCAAGGGGCGTTTAGTTTTTAAGCAGTACATTCCTAGTAAGAGGGCACAGTGTGGGATTAAATTGGATATGCTGTCAGAAAGCAGTACAGGATATGTGTATAATTTCTGGGTCTACACTGGTAGGGATTCCAGTATTGACCCTCCTGGTTGTCCGGCCACTTTTGGAGTTAGTGAAAAAATTGTGTGGGAACTTGGTAGACGACTGTTTAACAAAGGTCACCATTTGTACGGAGATAATTTCTACACTGGAGTGCAGTTGTTCAAGGAGTAGTTTAGAGTGGACACTGTTGCTTGTGGCACAATCCGTTCTAACCCGAAAGGCTATCCAAGGGAGCTTGTCTGTAAAAAACTTGAGAGGGGACAGTGCAGTGCCTTGCGGAATAATGAGCCGCTAGCTCTGAAATTTTCAGACAGGAGGGATGTGTACAAGCTATCTACCATCCATGATGAGAGTACTTCCCCTGTGACTGTTTGGGGTCAGGTTGCGGAAGTGCGCAAACCTGCGTGCATTTTGGACTGCAATAGGCACATGGGTGGTGTTGATAGAGTAGATCAGAGGTTGGAACCTTGCACTGCTCTTCGTATGTCTTACGTGTGGTATAAAAAGTTGGCCCTACATTTATTTCATTTGGCAACTTTTAATGCTTTTATTGTGTTCAAGGATTGTTCACCTGGGTCAAGGATGACATTTGTTAAATTTCAGGAGTCAGTGATAGAGAGTCTTATTGTGGTGGAACGGGCAAGAGTTCTTAGAGTAGAAGTGGTGGAGGAAGTGGCTAGATTGAAAGATGGACACTTTCCAGATCACATTCCTCCCACTCCCAAAAAAGACTTGCCCACAAAGAAATGTAGAGTATGTGCCCGGAGAGCAATCCGGAGGGAGAGCCGGATGTACTGCCCCGAATGCCCTTCAAAGCATGGGCTGTGTGTGCCCGGCTGTTTTAGAAGTTACCACAATAGGAATTTTTTTTGGGAAATACCGTGAGCGTAAACTGCCTGTTTTATATTTTCATATGTTCAGTTTCACGGTTGGCATTACTGTCATGTATTTAGTTAGAGCTTTTGTGTTTGTAGTTTTGTACTTATTTTATAATTAGTTAGTGGTTTCTTTGTTGTTTATAAACAAAAAAAAGTGATGCAGTGGCATGGGGTGGCGCTTGGCTGGCGGTGTGCGTGGGGTGGCGATTGGCTGGCGGTGTGCGTGGGTTGGCGTTTGGCTAGCGGTGTGCTTGGGGTGGCGCTTGGCTGGCGGTGTGCGTGGGGTGGCGCTGGGCTGGCGGAATGGGTGGTGTGGCACTTGGCTGGGGGTGTGCTTGGGGTGGCGCTTGGCTGGCGGTGTGCGTGGGGTGGCCCTTGGCTGGCGGTATGGGTGGGGTGGTGCTTGGCTAGTGGTGCCAGCCAAATGCCAGTCCACACACTCATCAGCTGGTGTGATTGCTGTATCAGGCATGTGGGCGTATGAAAGTGATGGGCCCTTGACTGGCGCTGTCTGTCGATGCAAGTGTTGTAATGTGCTGGGCCCGTGGCTGGCGGCATGAATGGTCTTGTGCATGTCATGTATAAAAGGTGTGTGAATGGACTGTAAAGCGGTTGGTGCCTTGCCGTGGCTTTACAGCTCACGAGCTGTGAGTCATTGGTTCAGTTTTTTGGCCTTTCAGTTATTACCAGTGCATTTCACTTTTGTGAAATCTCTTGTTAATAAAATTTGATCTACTGAACCACCACTCACCCTCGTGCCAAATCCAACCAGTATGTGTGGTAAAAATTAAAAAAACTGCTCAGCTGTAATCAGACGTCGCAGCACACTTGTGACACGCTAGGTGTCTCAGGTGGGACCCCGATGATGAAGCATGCCACCAACTTGGTTGGTGGGTGAGGGGTCTTTTTCACATAACCTAAGTGTGTTTCTTTTCACAATTTTAGTGTCTGGCACATCACAGACGTATGTGGACATATCAAAATGATATATTACAAAACTACCTGTGTTTGGGAGGGAGGGGGCACCTATGTTTTTGGTCCTGGATGCGGCATTCATCTAGGGAAACCTACCAAACCCAGATATTTTTTAAAACTAGACACCCCAAGGAGTCCAGGGAGGTGTGGCTTGCGTGGATCCCCCAACATTTTCTTACCCAGACTCCTCTGCAAACCTCAAAATTTACTTAAAAAAGCATATTTTCCTGACTTTCGTTTGTACGATCACCGCTCCAGCACAAAATTCCTACTCCCCAGCGTTCCCCTCAGTCTCCCAAGTAAAATGACACCTCACTTGTGTGGGTCACCAAAGCAGAGTCAGCCTAAAGATGTATAAAAGAAAAATATGTGCTTATCAACTCGCTGTGCTATCCCCATAATCTCTACAAGTTTGTGACCTTTTTCTGTTGCAGGCACCTGGCCCACCCACACAAGTGAGGTATCATTTTTATCGGGAGACTTGGGGGAACGCTGAGTGGAAGGAAATTTGTGGCTCCTCTCAGTTTCCAGAACTTTCTGTCACCGAAATGTGAGGAAAACGTGTTTTGTTAGCCAAATTTTGAGGTTTGCAAAGGATTCTGGGTAACAGAACCTGGTCAGAGCCCCACAAGTCACCCCATCTTGGATTCCCCTAGGTCTCTAGTTTTAAAAAATGCACAGGTTTTGTAGGTTTCCCTAGGTGCCGCTGAGCTAGAGGCCAAAATCTACAGGTGGGCACTTTGCAAAAAACACCTGTTTTCTTTCAAAAAATGGGATGTGTCCGCGTTGTGTTTTGGGGCATTTCCTGTCGCGGGCGGTAGGCCTACCCACACAAGTGAGGTATAATTTTTATCGGAAGACTTGGGGGAACGCTGGGTGGAAGGAAATTTGTGGCTCCTCTCAGATTCCAGAACTTTCTGTCACCGAAATGTGAGGAAAATGTGTTTTTTTTAGCCAAATTTTGAGGTTTGCAAAGGATTCTGGGTAACAGAACCTGGTCAGAGCCCCACAAGTCACACCATCTTGGATTCCCCTAGGTCTCTAGTTTTAAAAAATGCACAGGTTTGGTAGGTTTCCCTAGGTGCCGGCTGAGCTAGAGGCCAAAATCTACAGGTAGGCACTTTGCAAAAAACACCTCTGTTTTCTGTCACAAAATGGGATGTGTCCACGTTGTGTTTTGGGGCATCTCCGGTCGCGGGCGCTAGGCCTACCCACACAAGTGAGGTATAATTTTTATCTGGAGACTTGGGGAAACATAGAATAGCAAAACAAGTGTTATTGCCCCTTGTCTTTCTCTACATTTTTCCCTTCCAAATGTAAGAGAGTGTGTAAAAAAGACGTCTATTTGAGAAATACCCTGTAATTCACATGCTAGTATGGGCACCCCGGGGTTGTGCAAATAACTACTGCTCCTCAACACCTTATCTTGTGCCCATTTTGGAAATACAAAGGTTTTCTTGATAGCTATTTTTCACTCTTTATATTTCAGCAAATGAATTGCTGTATACCCGGTATAGAATGAAAACCCACTGCAGGGTGCAGCTCATTTATTGGCTCTGGGTACCTAGGGTTCTTGATGAACCTACAAGCCCTATATATCCCTGCAACCAGAAGAGTCCAGCAGACGTAACAGTATAATGCTTTCAAAAATCTGACATTGCAGGAAAAAGTTACAGAGTAAAACGTAGAGAAAAATTGCTGTTTTTTTCACCTCAATTTCAATATTTTCTTTTTTCAGTTGTTATCTCTGTAGGAAACCCTTGTAGGATCTACAGAAATTACCCCTTGCTGAATTCAGAATTTTGTCTACTTTTCAGAAATGTTTAGGTTTCTGGGATCCAGCATTGGTTTCATGCCCATTTCTGTCACTGACTAGAAGGAGGCTGAAAGCACAAAAAATCGTAAAAATGGGGTATGTACCAGTAAAATGCCAAAATTGATTTGAAAAATTGGGTTTTCTGATTCAAGTCTGCCTGTTCCTGAAAGCTGGGAAGCTGGTCATTTTAGCAACACAAACCCTTTGTTGATGCCATTTTCAGGGAAAAAACCGCAAGCCTTCTTCTGCAGCCCCTTTTTCCCATTGTTTTTAAAAAAATGAACTTTTCCCTGTATTTTGGCTAATTTCTTGGCCTCCTTCAGGGGAACCCACAAAGTCTGGGTACCTCTAGAATCCCTAGGATGTTGGAAAAAAAGGACGCAAATTTGGCGTGGGTAGCTTATGTGGACAAAACGTTATGAGGGCCTAAGCGAGAACTATTCCAAATAGGCAAAAAAAGGCCTGTTACAGGAGGGTGAAAAGGCCTGGCAGCGAAGGGGTTAATGGAGGCATGCTACTGCGTCAAATACTTTGCTATACTCTGCAGTCTGCAGTTGGGGAAGCTGTAAAGGACAATATATCATCTTACTTTGGTTCCAATGGCCCTGCTTTTCTCCGATCCCTTTCAATCATACTCTGACTCCAAAGAGGTAAATGAATAATAATAATATTATGTCATACACTCTACATATAAAACACAGATATTCTGTCTGCCATAAGTACACAGTGGGAAAAATGATGTACTGCAGTACAGGTAAAGGAACGAAATATAGATCTTATTTGGCATGTTCGTCATATACTATCCCATCTGCCAAACTCTAAATCAGGCACTTAGTCCCACTTTACTCACTGGCCTCACTGTCCACCACAAATTATTTTCAACAAGTACCTTCACAAACACACCTTTCCACCCCAAAATCCTACCTACCCTAAACCCTAAAAATTACCTTACCACCCCAAGACCCATACCCACCCTAAGACCTAAACACCCCTTACCAACCCAAACCCCATACCCACCCTGAAAACTAAACACCCCTTACCACCCAAAATACCATACCCACCCTAAAACCTAAAAATGCCCTTACCACCACAAAACCCATACCCACCCTAAAACCTAAACACCCCTTACCACACTGTGACAGGGGATACCGTAAGGATGACTCATAGGCAGCTGTGTGCTATGAAAATGTCTCTTTATTGGATAGTATCAATGGAGCATAGGGTATAATCTTATGTGCTTCTTTGGTCTGCTTTTGGTATTCACAAGGTGTTCCTCTTCTCTGTTTGCCTTCCTCCCAGGTGGATTCTCAGGAGGCGCATGAGGTAAAAGAAGAGAAACACAACTATTGGTGGAATGGTAAGATTCTCTGGTTTTCTTTTTCTTTTATTATTTTTTTTTCTCTATACTGGTTTCTCTATTCCTCTGTCTTCTCTTTTCTATAGTTCTTTGTCTCCTGCTCCCCTGCTCTGGGTCCTAACTCATCTGAGGTAGTTTTGTTTGTGGCTATTTTCTACTGTCATAAGACTTTTCTCTCCTTGCTCTTCTCTCCTTTCCTGTCTCTGTCCCAGTTCCTTTTAGTTACTGTTACTTGTAATGTGGGTACAAGAACATATACCAAAAAGGGAAAAAAAAGGTCAAAAGAATACAAAACAAAAATCTTTCAACCGACTTGGTTTTGTTTTGCCCGTTGTCTTTGGTGCAAATAAAAGTGATCAATTTAACACTCTGTGGTCTAGTGTTTTATTTTCCTTTGTAGTTTGTACCTTTGTGTATTGTTTAAATAGATATACGATTGTCTGCAGCCCCTTCTCTCTCTCTCTCCGACGCTTCTCTATTGTTCCCACCAACCACCGGTAATTCCACCTCCCGCCTAATACCGTACCAAAAGGTAGAGCTATCCACTGTGGGACCATACCTGCCAAGGCCAAGATCTCCCCAGATCTCCCCAGAGCGTGGCTGGATTGTTGGTTTTGCCGCCTCCTGGTCCTCCGGGCCTGGGCTTGGGAAACCACCGCCGTCGATGTGTCCCGCTGGCCGAGTCGGGTGCCTGCTGTGCTGGTCGCTGCAATTGGCTTGGTTGTCCGACCTCTCCCGGTGATTCCAAACGATCCTCTTCGTCCTGTCGCAATCCTGGGATTTCTTCCTGGTCTTCTGCTCCACGACACCAGGACGCTTCCCTGAGGGCTTTTTGGAGGTCTGCGTTCCCCGGAAGTCATCCCTGATTGGAGGGATGACGACAGCGCATCCGGGTGAAGCCGGTCGGAGCCATCGGTGCCCCTGGGGTACCGCGGAGCCGACGCCGTGGTCAGCCCGTCACACACCCCAAACCCCATACCCACCCTAAAACCTAAAAATACCCTTACCACCCCAAAACCCATGCCCACCCCAAAACCTAAAAATGCCCTTAGCACCCCAAAGCCCATACCCACCCTAAACTCTAAAAATACCCTTACACCCTAAAACACATACCCACCCTAAAACCATCAACCCACTTAATACTTACCTGTACTTACCTTTAAAACCTTTACCATGCATACACCTTTACCGTTTATGATTTTACAATGAAATTCGTTGTAAAGGCATGCGTGGTAAAGGTATATTCATGGTAAAGGCATGCGTGGTAAATGCATATTTGTTGTAAATGCATCGTGGTAAATGCAATTTGTTGCATTCACCGCGATGTAAGTGATATTTCCCGGCTGGGACAGAACTTAGGAAAGAATAATGGAGTGAAGCACTGGTAAAAGATGACTGGGTGGGCACTAGGAAACACACCTTGTTTTCAGTTTGTAGTGCACTGAAAAATTCACAAATGCAGCCTTAACTGAAGCAGACACACATTGCACAGCCATAACTGCAGTGTTGAATTGAACTATGCTGCAGTTAGGTCACGGGTGGTGAAATGCCAGGGGCAGGGAAGTGATCAATGATAATGGGTGGGATATTATAAATCGTCTCACTTAACCAATACAGTGAGTATACTTCATTTGTCAATAATCAAGTAATGTGACTTACCATCAACTGCCCTGGCACACTGGCCCTGCTGCTGGCCCCGGGCACTGGTGGTCTGAGTAGCTAGAAAATAAAAAGTACACATTTTAGATGCCAGATACACTTCCTCTCACTATTTGTTTTAGCAAAATACAACCGCAGTACCTGACTGCAGTTCGGTTAGCAGTACCTTCTATCAAAACTATCACTTTGTCAGTTTGTTGCTGTTGGTTGAAAATGTTAGAAAAGCCAGGTAGTCAAGCCAACCAAAAATGTTTTGTAATGGCGGGCAGAGCTATAGTGATTGTGAGTTCACTGAAGTGCAATTAAGGGGTGGAATAATGGTCAATGAAGGACATGTGGTCTTGGCTGGCAATTGGAATGGGACCCCATACTTTCCTGCCATGCTGCATTGTCGTGGAAATTGCTGCTATACTGTAAGAATGAATGATAAGACAATAACACCATTTTAAGGCAAAATTAAAATTATTTTACTAGTGAAGGAAGGTAGGTAAATAATAATAACAGGAGTTACTGGGGCCACCTGAACCATCAGTCTTGGTATTGGTGGTGGTGGTCCCACCTGCCGTGACATTGGTGGTGGATAGCCCCGCCTTCACCTGCCTTAGATGCCCTCTTGCCCTTGAGTGCTGATGATGAATGATGTTTGCTTCTCAACCACCTTTGATGGGCCAACTCAGTCTCCTTTATTAATGCATAGATGCAGACTGTACATCACTGCGTGATTAGGACTGTATGAGCTGCATAAAGAAAGGCACAGAGAACCCTTACTCGCTGATATTACTACCACTATCTTAGTGACAGGACAAGGGAGTCTACATGACTTCTTAAATAATCAGTCCAAATGAGCACAGACAAGTGCAATTACGTAGCGCTGAGCACCTGGCTAACTCAAGCTGGATCACATAATATTCGTAATGTAAACGTGTTTCCTTTGAGTGTGAGAACCGTACTATTTTAAAAAAATGAGCATTGCACATAAAAAACAAGAGCGGCCACCTCTGCCTCTGATAAAATTAGGCTGGGCTGTGCCCCTTGGTGAGGCTGGCTGTGCCTCTTGGTGAGGCTGGCGACCGCAAAGTCTGCTTCCTGTTGCTCCTCCAACATGGTGCTGGGGTAGAAAAGCAAGAAACAAAAAAAAGAAGCATAAGGAAGAACTAAAAAAATAAAAAGAGAAAACAAAAAAAGTACAAGAAGTCACAGACAAAAGTAAAAAAGAGAAAAAACGTAAAATACACAAGGACACACATTGATAAAAAAATGGTAAATGAGGGGTGGATGAGTGGGATGGGGGAGGATTGGAACACATTTAAATGGATACAAAAATCTGGCCCACCACCATGCATAGAACAAAAAGCAGGTAAAGCAAAATGGCCATGCCCATGAGGACAGCTTGGTGTGATTCGCACTGATTTTTCATCCCGATAAGCGCTACTGGCCTGGAAAAGCAGCGCAAATGGGTGGAAGAGCATTCTTCTGCCCCATTGGCATAGTTCCGCTGAATCTCATGGAGTTTTTTGGGAACTCGGCAGTATTCAAGAAAGCAAAACTCTGCAAGTTCCTCCAAGGGGTAAATGTACTTCGCAAATGCTATCACTAGCATTGTTATAATCATTGCAGGAATGGGGTACAAACTGCAGAAAACACCCATGGCCTTTTCCTCCTGTTGGTCAACAGGATGTCAGGCATTGCAGCTCTAATCACTTTCAAACAGAGCTTTTAAAACAGTCAAATTCCTGTAACTTTATTGCCACATCTGAGGTTACTAGTACTTGGCGAGGTAGGTAATCTGTGGTAGAGATTGTAATGGAATCATTTAACAGGAGAAGTGGGTGATAAAGTTGGTGATGGCCCGATCATTGTTGTTTTGGTGGTGGTGTTTTGTTGATGTGAGAGCTGTGCCCCCAGAAAGTCAGCCCTTCACACTTGACAACTACGGCTGTCACCAAGATGACCTGGAATGGTCCTTTCTACAAGGGCTTCAGGCAGTGACACTTGGTGTGGGCTTTGACCCAGACCCAATCTCCTGGTTGGAAATTGTGTCCAGTTGGCATTGCTGAGTAAGGAAGTGCCTGCAGCACCTGGCGATGAAGTCAACATAATGTCTCTGTTAGTTGCTTGCAGTACTGTAAGAGGAAATCATCAGATACATGTGACCTTGAATGTGCTCAGGGCAGCCAAACGTAATTCTGTTGGGACTAAGTTAGTCACTCTATCAGGGGTGCTTCTCATGGTCAACAGAACATGTGACAGGGCATCAATCAAGGACATTTCAGCGGAAGCACACATTTTGGCAATGTTGGTTTTCACCACACCATTTCTGCATTCTACTGCACCTGCTACTGGAGGATGGTAGGCATAATGCAATTTACTTGTGAGCCTAAGCCCCTTGCAAAGGCCTTTAATCACTTGAGAAACAAATGCTTGTACATTGTCAGAACACAAGAGAGATTGGATCCAGGAGCATGAAATCAGTTCTTTCAGGAGGCATTTGGCAACAGTTTGTGCATCACAATTCTTAGTTGAAGATGCCTAAGTCAATTTACTAAACATGCACACAATGACCAATGCATGATTGTACTTGTTCAAATGGGGCATGCTGATGAAATCTAACTATATACTTTCAAAAGGTCCATGTGAACGGAGGAAATGGCCAGGTGCAGTAGGTGTACTCATGACAACATTATATTGTGCACATGCAGTATATTGTTTGCATAAATTATCTGCTACTTGTGATCTTTTGTACTGTACCATTGAGAAATTATTATAACCATGTCACCTAGGCCACTGTGGGCCACTGTGGGATGGACCATTAAACAAACGAGCCATAGGTGAAAGCATTGACATAGGCTAACATATTTTACTAGTAGTTCCCATTCTTAATTCTTTCTCTGTCTGCAACCACCCACCTTCCTGCCGCATTTTTATTTTCATATCATAAGCTTTTCCTTGAATTACCACTGGGTCAAAACACATTTCATCATGAGTTGTTTTTGTAACCCATGTAGTGGGTGGCATTGAACCATGGCAGCCTGCAAGGGCTATTCTCTTCACTTCTCCATCCATACATGCATTCCCACATAAGATATAGTACCTCATTATGACATTGGTGGTAAATGCCGCTTACTGCTGCGGTGACAGCTGCCAACATACCGCCGCAGTGGTGAATTTCTGTTCGCCATATTATGACACATACACACCAATCCGACAGAATACAGCCACATACACAAATCCGCCAGCCCAAAAGTCTGTGATAAACTGGCAGTCCCAACACCCATACTGTTACGCTGACAAAACAACGGCCACCACATTATGACCCACGAATCACCATGGCGGACATTCAACAGCGGTGTTAGAAGTGGGGTTTCTGGTTGGCTAGGGTATGTATCTAAGCCAGGTAGAACCCACCCACTCTAGTCAGGGCAAAGGAGTTACACGTCCAAGATAACCCCTGCTGACCCCCTTTGTAGTTTGGCACGAGCAGTCAGGCCTAACCCGGAGGCAATGTGTAAAACGTTTGCACAACACACACAACACTTGTGACGCAAAATATACTCCACAAAGTAAACACAACACTGAGCTATGTAAAAATAAACTGTATTGCACAAAACATAATTAGACCAACATTACACGTTAGTAATACCCTGCTACCTTAGCAGTTGTCAGAACGTTACACAAGTTACTAATACTCTGCAAAAATACGCAGTTTGTCACATTAGAACACGTAAGTACTCAGGATACTGCAACATAAGCAGTAGTCAGGAAGTATAGTAAAGAATGTGTTATGTTCTACTTTGTAAATAGGCTGTTGGAATGCAGTGCGTGTGACAGAGAACTCTGTCATCTATGGGGTTCTTTGAGTATGTAATAGGAACTCTGGAGTTGGAAGTTCTAGGGCAGTTGATGTAAGCCTTGGGACCGTGTTGCCTGCTCCAGTTGGTGGTACTTGAATAAACCTTCTCTTCCTAAACCTGCGACTACCCATTCTTTATAACACTGGCGACGAGTTGCCTGGTAGGACACAGGCGTTACCACCAACCTCTCCTCAAACCCACGGAACTTGCGAACGTAACTTTTCTGCGTGCTCCAAGTTATACAGGCTTAACGGTCCTGTTGAATGTGCTGGCTGTAGAGCACCGTTTTCAAGTCCTGTTGATCGCCTGCCCGGATTCCTTCTGCACCCCTGCTTGGCTTTGCGGTTCCGATGGATGTGTTGGCTGTATAACACCACTTTCAGGTCCTGTTGATCGGCTGCCCGGATTCCTTCTGCACCCCTGCTGTGTCCTTTCTGCGGTGCAGGTAAAGTTTTGCCGGTGAAGTTCATCATTCTGTCAACGTTGTCGGTAACTTTGGCAGTTCCTTATACTGTTTTCCAGAGAACTGAGAAAGCGTTTTCTTTGTCTTTGGAGGCACCCAGGGGGTTTCGGTTGGCACGTGCAGAACGGGCTTGCACACGCGGCGTCACAAGAGACCTACTTCGGATTTAAATTGGCACGTGCAAGGTATGCGTGCACGCGTTTTGAGCATTTTTCAACGTTCTGCTCTTGCGTGCCGTGTCGTGGGAGGCACGCACATTTCCTGTTTCCCTTAGAGTGTATCTAAAGAGAATGCTCATGTGCCGGAACAACTGAACCGTGTCATAGTAGACGCGTGTATTTCCTGGTTGCAAAACGACTAGACTGTGTCAGTTGTCTCCATCTTAGAAGTGTGTTGGATTTATTTCCACGCGTTTTGAGTATTTTTAACGTTCTGTTCTCGCGTGCTGTGTCGCGGGAGACACGCGCATTTTCCTGTTTTCCTTGGATTGTATCCAAGGAGAATGCTCATGTGCTGGAACAACTGAACTGTCATAGGAAACGCGTGTACTTCCTGGTTGCAAAACAACTAGACTGTGTCAGTTGTCACCATCTTGGATGTGTGTTGAATTTATTCCTGAAGAATCCACTTAATTTCATTATTGCATATTGACTTTAATATTTTATTATTTTTTACATTTTTTACACTTATTCACGGTTGGTGCTCTCCACAATGGCTACGACTGCAATGTCACAACCACCTGCCTTCCTATCTGATAAAGGGGAACCAATCCTGACATGAAAACGTTGGGAAAACGTATTTGATTCATACTTGATAGCAATTGGGGGTGAAAAGTTTTTTCCAGCGAGGAAAAAAGGTGTTCTTTTACATAATTTGGGTGTGGAGGGCAGGAACATATGTGATAGTCTCAAACCATTGCCTATTGGTGGGGCTGAAGGAGATCCAAGAGATGTTTATGAAATGTCTGTAACAATGTTAGCAGAACATTTTGAATCTAAACTTAATGTTGTTTTAGAGAGACATACATTTTTTGAAAGGATTCAAGGGAAAACAGAGAGTGTTGGGAACTTTGTTGCTGCCTTACGTACATTGGCACGTACTTGTGATTTTGGTGACATCACTGATTCCCTCATTCGTGATCAACTTGTACGTTGTACCAACAGCAAGCGGGTCCAAGAGAAACTATTAACAAAACATCCTGACCTGAGGGAAGCTATTGCCATAGTTGAGGGAATGGAAAGTACCAGTAACTGGATTAGAGAGATGAATGACCACGAAGCGTGTGGCTCTGGTATTGTGAAGATGACTCATGTTCAAGATGAGGTTTTAAAAGTAAGCATTGACAATAAAGCATCTGTTTCCCCAAAGGAAAAGAGAAAAGACTCAGGGGCACGGTGTTACCGTTGCGGTAATTCAAGACATACGGCTAACAGTTCAAACTGCTATGCTAGGAATTCTGTATGTAGGAGGTGTGGGAAGAAAGGCCATTATGCAAGAGTTTGCAAGGGTGACAAACAATGGAGTGTAGATTCTGTTACAGAAAATGTAAACAAAATGAGATTTTGTGTGAAACCTGATGTTAACCAAATGGTATGATGTGTTGAAGCTTTAGATGAAGGTCCAATCATCATGTCTGAATGCTCGGTTAAGTTGGACAATAGGGTTGTCAAAGTTTTAGCAGATTCGGGGAATCCTTACACCATGGTAGGTGATAAAAATTGGCAGGTGATACTTGGTGATTAATGTGGTCCTCTAGTGGAGCCCGATATCAATCCATTGAGTTATGGAGGGACTAAACTTGATGTAATGGGATACAAGGTCATGGGAATCCAATTCCAAAACAAAACAACAGTTGGTAAAGTTTATGTGGCAAAACGGGGAGACAATCTTCTAGGCTGGCGCCACCAGCGGCACATGGGTATCAAGTTGGATCCTAACTCCGATTGTCAAGTCATGGTGGTGAACAATGAAAATACAAACTTTGACATTCTTAAAGAATATTTTGTGATGATTGGGGATGTTTAAACAACTTGAGCATAGGATTATACTCAAGAGTGATGCCATTCGTTCTGTACATAAGGTGAGAAGAGTTCCAAAACTGATGATGCAGCCTTGCAAGAAGGAACTGAACAGATTATTGACTGCAGGAGTAAATGAAGAAATTGAATCCTCCGAATGGTTGGCCCCAATTGTTTTAGCACCCAAGGATGGTGGGAAGCAGATTTGTATGTGTGTAGATCTCAGGGACCTCAATAAACATATATGGGTGGATCGCCATCCTTTACCCAACATTTCAGAAGGGTTGTCTGGTTTGGGGGGGTGGTTCCAAGATTTTTAGTGTTTTGGATCTGTCTTCAGCTTACCACGAAATTGTTTTACATCCAGACATCTAACTTCATTTTTGACACCATTGGGGGCATACCAATTTCTGAGAATGTCGTTTGGGCTAGCTTCGGCAGCTGCTTGCTTCCAACGCATTATGAAGAAAGTTTTGGGGGGAATTTCTGGTATTTTATTCTTTCAGGATGATATTTTGGTGCATGGAAAGACCTTGAGTGACCACGATAGGATTCTAAGGGAGGTGTTGAGTAAATTGGCCTTGTCAGGTCTGACTGTTAAAAAGGAAAAATGCAAGTTCAGAGTTACTGCTGTGTCTTATTTAGGCCATACTATCTCGGGCGAAGGGATTAAACCCAAAGTGGAGCTGGTTGATTCCAATATCCAGGCACCTGAACCAAGGGATAAGGATGGGATCAGGTCCATTTTAGGCTTAGCCGAGTATTACTCCAAGTTTATTGCAAATTTTTCAAGTATAGTTCAGCCCATGAGATCACTTTTGAAGAAAGGGAGTGAATTCAATTGGTCGAGTGATTGTATGTCTGCTTTTGCCTTTGTTAAAGACAGTATCAGTAAAATGCCACCTTTGGACATTTCAATGTGTTTGCAAAAACCATCTTGAACACTGATGCAAGCATTAATGGGTTAGGAGCAGTTTTGTCCCAAAGGGTAGATGGTGAGGAGAAAGTAATTGCTTTTGCATCCCGATTTCTCTCAAGGGAGCTGAACAGAACTATTCGGTCATAGAGAGGGAGACTCTTGCGTGTATGTGGGCAATTAAACATTTCAAGTTTTACTTGTGGGGTTTACCTTTTGTTGTGAAAACAGACCATAGGCCTCTCGTCCAGATTTTTTCCTCAAAGAAGGGTGAAGAATTAACACCTAGAATAAAAAGATGGGTGGAGGGTTTGATGGAATACAATTTCCAAGTGGAGTATGTACCAGGTTCGGAGAATACTGTGGCAGATTTCTTGTCATGAGCTTCAATCGACAGTGAGGATGAGCTGGAGGATGGTTGTGTGATCAATTGGGTGAGAGAAGTGGCCATATCTGAGGAGGAGTGGAAATGTGCGATAGAGCAGGACACTGATAGGAACGTACTTGAGGAGTTTATTGTGAAAGGTTGGCCAGATTTTAAAGATGTTCCAGATTCTCTGAAGAGGTTTTGGAATGTAAGAGAGGATCTTTGTTTTTGTGAAAATGAGCTATTCAGAGGTACCAAGACTATACCACCAGTAGGTGTGAGGGGTAAGATAATCAACTTAGCTCATGAGGGCCATATGGGCAGGAATTTAACCAAATCAAGGCTAAGGGAAGTGTACTGGTGGCTGGGTTTGGATCGTGAAGTAGAGGCTCTTGTGAAGGATTGTGTATCCTGTGCACGAAGTGACAAGAGCAAGTCTGTAGTTAGGGCTCCACTCTCTCCTGTGAAAGTACCTGAAAGACCTTGGTTGAAGTTAGGTTTAGACTTTATGGGTCCTTTCCAGTTATTGCCTGCCAATGAACGTTATGTCACACTCCTGGTTGATTATGCGTCAAAATGGGTTGTGACTAAGGGGGTGATTCTAACCCTGGCGGTCGGTGATAAAGCGGCGGCCAACCCGCCAACAGGCCGGCGGTACAAAAAATGGAATTCTGACCCTGGCGGGAACCGCCAACACAGCCCGCCACATTAACACTCCGACCGCCACGGCGGGACCGACAAACAGCGCGGCGGTCACCGCCAACAGACAGGCGGCAGACAATGTACCACCCACACTATTATGACCGGCCAATCCGCCACCATTTCCGGGGCGGGAGCACCGCCGATAAAAACACGGCGGAAACAGACTACGAACGGGAAAACGCGCACCTCTACGCACTCCACGAGGAAGGAGGACAGCATGGAACCCGAATTAAACATCCTACCTGCTCTCGTCTACCTGCTCATCCACCACGAGTACGAACGCCGGCGCAGACGACAACGGTGAGTACTGCACCTACGACACAGGGGAAGGGGGAGGACGAAAGGTTACGTACACACATACGCGATACACCCACCCCCCCCCAAACCATGTACACACCAATGCAGAGCAACAAGTCACAGTGACACCACCCAAACCCCCGTAAAAAAAGCAAGGACATATTTAAATTAAAAAACCAATTCAATATCCAGTGCATACGATAAACCGAGGCAATAAGTCCTGCACATCTAACGATATTCCAAGTGTCCGTGGGCCAAAGTGTATCAACACAAGGGCAAAGCCCACACAGGAGACCTGAGTCCTTTGGAGAGAACACTGCAGGGGCATCTGATGAAAAAACTACAGGCACCTCAGGGGGAAGGGAAGGGGGGGGCACCACAGCCACATGAGTCCACAACGCCAGATCCACGAAGGGGCCACCATGCCCACTGTGCCATCCTGGGGAGTGCAAAGCCACAGTCTCTCAAGTCTCTACAGTGGGTGGGCTGCCCACTGTGCCATCCTGGGGAGTGCAAAGCCACAGTCTCTCAAGTCTCTACAGTGGGTGGGCTGCCCACTGTGCCATCCTGGGGAGTGCAAAGCCACAGTCTCTCAAGTCTCTGCAGTGGGTGGGTTGCCCACTGTGCCATCCTGGGGAGTGCAAAGCCACAGTCTCTCAAGTCTCTACAGTGGGTGGGTTGCCCACTGTTCCATCCTGGGGAGTGCAAAGCCACAGTCTCTCAAGTGGACAACAGTCTCCACCGGTCAAGGAGGAGGCATGGTGGGCACAGTGAACCGTGAACAGTAGTCCGAGACAGATCCGGCACTGTCATTGTGCCAGTGGTGCTTGTGACGGCGGGGCCCAGCGGAGCGGTGCTTGACAGGAAGGGCCCAGCGGAGCGGTGCTTGAGACGGCGGGGCCCAGCGGAGCGGTGCTTGACAGGAAGGGCCCAGCGGAGCGGTGCTTGAGATGAAGGGCCCAGCGGAGCGGTGCTTGAGATGAAGGGCCCAGCGGAGCGGTGCTTGAGAAGGCGGGGCCCAGCGGAGCGGTGCTTGACAGGAAGGGCCCAGCGGAGCGGTGCTTGAGACGGCGGGGCCCAGCGGAGCGGTGCTTGAGATGAAGGGCCCAGCGGAGCGGTGCTTGAGATGAAGGGCCCAGCGGAGCGGTGCTTGAGATGAAGGGCCCAGCGGAGCGGTGCTTGAGACGGCGGGCCCAGCGGAGCGGTGCTTGACAGGAAGGGCCCAGCAGAGCGGTGCTTGAGACGGCGGGGCCCAGCGGAGCGGTGCTTGAGATGAAGGGCCCAGCGGAGCGGTGCTTGAGACGGCGGGGCCCAGCGGAGCGGTGCTTGAGATGAAGGGCCCAGCGGAGCGGTGCTTGAGACGGCAGGGCCCAGCGGAGTGGTGCTTGAGACGGCGGGGCCCAGCGGAGCGGTGCTTGAGATGAAGGGCCCAGCCGAGCGGTGCTTGACAGGAAGGGCCCAGCGGAGCGGTGCTTGAGACGGCGGGGCCCAGCGGAGCGGTGCTTGAGACGGCGGGGCCCAGCGGAGCGGTGCTTGAGACGGCGGGGTCCAGCGGAGCGATGCTTGACAGGAAGGGCCCAGCGGAGCGGTGCTTGAGACGGCGGGGCCCAGCGGAGCGGTGCTTGACAGGAAGGGCTCAGCGGAGCGGTGCTTGAGACGGCGGGGCCCAGCGGAGCGGTGCTCCTCTGCACGGCGGGGCCCTGTTCAGCGGTGCTCTTCTGCACAGCAGGGCCCTCTTCAGCGGTGCTCTTCTGCACGGCGGGGCCCTCTTCAGCGGTGCTCTTCTGCACGGCGGGGCCCTGTTCAGCGGTGCTCTTCTGCACGGCGGGGCCCTGTTCAGCGGTGCTCTTCTGCACGGCGGGGCCCTCTTCAGCGGTGCTCTTCTGCACGGCGGGCCCTGTTCAGCGGTGCTCTTCTGCACGGCGGGGCCCTGTTCAGCGGTGCTCTTCTGCACGGCGGGGCCCTGTTCAGCGGTGCTCTTCTGCACGGCGGGGCCCTGTTCAGCGGTGCTCTTCTGCACGGCGGGGCCCTCTTCAGCGGTGCTCTTCTGCACGGCGGGGCCCTCTTCAGCGGTGCTCGTCCAGTAGGTCAAGGGAGCCAGACCTGGCCTGGACTCCCTGCACAGTCACCCTCGGTGGCCCATGGACTAATGCTTATTGACATCGGTATGTTGTCATCACATAAATTACAGAACATTATTGATAAGTAATGTGTTATACATTTGTCAATAATACAGGCTGACTCCAGAATGATTTCAGTGCAATAAGTGATTTATTTTTAGTGCTAGATATTGGTACATGATATTAAAACGGTGATGGGTGAGGGTGGAGTTATGTCCATGGCAGAGTCCAGTTCTCAGTCGCACAGGTGCATTGTCCATATGCCTGTGGAAGGATGGAGCAGGGGCAGTTCAAGGTTGGACAGGGTGACAATGTGGGACAGTGGGATGACATCAAGGGGGATATTAGGTTGGTGGGGGTCTTGGCATCCTACTCTGTCTTCCTTTGAGATCTCAGGTTCCTCTTGCGGGGTGGTTGTTCTTCAGCAGGAGGTGGGGTTCTGGTGGGCCGTCGTTCTGTGGGGGCCTCCTGACCACTAGCACCAGCGGAGGTGGTAGGCTGTTCCTGGCTAGTGACAGGGGCCCTTTGCGGTGCCACATGGTCCCGCAATGTGGTTTCTATCCGGTTGAGGGCCTGGACTATGGTCCCCATAGCGGTAGCGATGTTCCGGAGTTCATTGCTGAACCCCATGTACCGTTCCTCCTGCTGTGCCTGGATCTCGGTGAACCTGGCCAGTACCGTCGCCATCGTCTCCTGGGAGTGATGATATGCTCCCATGATGGTGGTGAGGGCCTCTTGGAGAGTGGGTTCCCTGGGCCTGTCCTCCCCCCCCTGTCGCACAGCAGCCCTCCCAGTTGCCCTGTTTCCCCGGGCCTCTGTCCCCTGGACGGTGTGCCCACTACCACTGCCCCCAGGTCCCTGTTGTTGTTGGGGTGTTGGGTCAGCCTGGGTGCCCTGTAGTGGCGGACACACCGCTGATTGACGCGTCCGCGAGACAGAGGCATGGGCCCGTTGGGTGGGAGCTGTGCTGGTGTTCCCAGAGGGGTTTGGGTCTGCTGTGGCCTGTGTCTGTGTGTGGGGAACCGACTGTCCAGAGGTCCCCGATGGTCCGGGCTGGTCGTCAGGTTCTAGGTCGACAGAGCTGCTGTCCTCGCTGGGGGCCTGTTCTGGGGGTGGGATGGACAAATCTGGACCCTCTGTGGCGGTGTGTTGGCGTTCGGGCCCTGCAGGGGTAAAGGAGTATGGTTATTGTTTCTGTGTGTGCCATGGCGTGCATTTTGAGTGCCCTTGTCCCCCAGTGCTGGCATTCCCTTGTGGGAGGTGTTGTGAGGGTTTGGGGGGGGGGTGTATGGGTATGTGCAATGGTCATGCTTTGGTGGTGGCTGTCTATGGTTTGTGTTGGCATTCAGGGGTTGGTGTTGTTTAGGGTGGGTTGTGCTGGTGAGACATTGGCAGGGAGGTTGTGTGCTGGGGGTTGAGATTAGGGGCGAGGGGGGGGTTGGCATGCTGGTGGTTGGGGGGGGTGAAGTAGTTGAGATTCGACTTACCAGAGTCCATTCCTCCGTGTACTCCAGCGAGGCCATCAGGATGCAGGATGTTTACCACCTCTTGCTCCCATGCTGTGAATTGGGGTGGAGTGGGTGGGGGTCCGCCGCCAGTCTTCTGCACAGCGATGTTGTGCCTGGAGATCATCAAGCGCACCTTCCCCCGTAGGTCGTTCCATCGCTTTCTGATATCTTCCCGATTTCTGCGATGCTGTGCCACAGCGTTGACCCTGTCTACGATCCTTTGCCATAGCTCAGCCTTCCTTGCTATGGTGGTGTGCTGCACCTGTGTGCTGAAGAGCTGGGGCTCAACCCTCATGATTTCCTCCACCATGACCCGGAGTTCTTGGTCCAAAAACCTTGGGTGTCTTTGGGGTGCCATGGGGTGGTGTGGATGAGGTGTGGGGTGGTGTTTGTGGTGATGTGCGTGGTGATATGTGGTGATGTGTGCGTGGATGTGGTGTGGGTGATGAAGTTGGGTTCCTGTGTGTGTTGGGGTTTTCTATTGCTGTGCTCGCTCTCTCTATCTCTATTTCTCTCGCTCTCGCCTTCGCTCCGATTTCCAACTAGTGGGGGTTTGTGTGTGATGTGGGTGTGTGTTTTATATTGTAATGGGTGTGTGGGAGTGGTGTGTGTATGTGTATCAGGTGTGTGTATTTCTAATTGTCCAATGTGGCTGTGTTTTGGAGCTGTGTGTGTATTTTGACCGCGGTGGTGTGTACCGCCAATGGAATACTGCGGTTGAAAGACCGCCGCGTGGATTCGTGGGTCAGAATGGCATGGGCGTGTTTGTGTTGGCGTGACGGTGGAGGTTTGGTCATCTCCAGTTTTCCACGGCCCGCTGATGAGGCGGCCTTCCTTGGATGTCGGATTTTTGGCGGATTCACAGTTGGTGGTCAGAATGACCGTGGCGGTTTACCGCGGCGGTAGAATGGCAGACTTCTGACCGGCGGTAAGGGCCTTTTACCGCCGAGGTCAGAATGACCCCCTAAATGTGTTCGCACCTTAGATACGAGGACTGTGATCGAGTTTCTTAAGGAAGAATTTTCTCGTGAAGGTGTACCTAGTCATTCAGTCACAGATAACGGTGTGCAGTTGACGTCCCAGGAAATGCAAGATTTCTTGAAATCGTTAGCTGTTGTGCATTTGAGGACGGCTCTGTATTTACCCCAAGCCAATGGTCTTGCTGAACGCATGAATAGGATGGTGAAGTTTTGTGTCCAGGAGGCAGTTGAGACCAGAGCTCCTTTGTCTGATCTTCTCAGAGAAATGTAGTGGGCACACTGCAATACACCTAATGCTATTACTGCGATTGCCCCTTTTAAATATTTGAGAAGCAGAGCAGGGTGTACCAAAATGAATCCGGCATGGATGAAGAGTATGTTGTTGCAGTCGGAGCATGGAGGTGAAATGCTTAATAAGGCACCTGAACTCAGGAAAACGTATCAGCAAAAAATATAAATCTTGGTATGGTTCCAAACATGGGGGGTTATTCTAACTTTGGAGGAGTGTTAATCCGTCCCAAAAGTGACAGTAAAGTGACGGATATACCACCAGCCGTATTACGAGTTCCATAGGATATAATGGACTCGTAATACAGCTGGTGGTAAATCCGTCACTTTTCCGTCACTTTTGGGACGGATTACCACCTCCTCCAAAGTTTGAATAACCCCCATGGTGTCTCTGGAGGTAAACGGGTTGTGGGTGAGATGGTGTTGGTAAAAAACCCTGGGTTTGGAAAGAAGGGAAGATCAGGATTTAAGGGTCCTTTCCGTATCAAAGGGGTGAGGAGGAATGTGGTTGTTCTAGACAACAATGATGTATGGAGCATGTCCCGGATTGTGAGATGGAAAGGTCCTGTCGTTCATGGGGATTCATCTTACTCTTCTGATGAACTCAATGTGCCAATGCATCGATCTGTCGAATCCAAAGTTCCAACTAACTTGGATACAGGTTCTAGAATTCGCTCCAAACCTCAATGGTTGAAAGACTATGGCCCTCATTACAACCCTGGCGGTAAATGCCGGTTACCGCCGTGCAGAAGACCGCCAACATACCGCTGCGGCCGCGATATTCCGCTACAGCTATTACGACCCATAGCTCGGAATCCGCCATAATGCAGACACCCACACAAGTCTGTCACACCAAAGGATATACTGGCGATAACAAAACCGACACTTTCACGCCAACAAGAATACGCCCACACTATCACGACCCACGAATCCACGTGGCGGTCTTTCAACTGCGGTATTCCATTGGCAGTACACACCGCCGAGCTCGAAATACACACACATTTACAAAACACAACCACATTGGACTATTCAAAATACACACCTGACACACATGCACACACCACACCCAATCTAATATAAAACACACACCCACATCACCCACAAACCCTTAGTACCAGAATTCTGAAACCACGCCAGACATACACAACTCCAGGATCCACAGGCACACAACACCATCACTTACACGACATCCGCGCACCTCTAACAACACACAACAACACATCCCCTCACACATCACAACAGACACCACCTCACACATCACCCACACCACATCATGGCACCTCAACGACACCCCACGTTCTCTGAGGAGGAGCTCAGGGTCATGGTGGAGGAATTCATCCGGGTAGAGCCACAGCTATTCGGATCACAGGTGCAGCAGACATCTATTGCGAGGAAGATGGAGCTATGGCGAAGAATTGTCAACAGGGTTAACGCAGTGGGACAGTATCCAAGAGCAAGGGATGACATCAGGAAGAGGTGGGAAGGTGCGTTCCATGGCCTCCAGAAACCAGATTGCTGTACAGAGGACTGGCAGTGGACCCCCACCTCCTCTCCCACAACTAACAACATGGGAGGAGCAGGTCTTGGCACTACTGCATCCTAAGGGCCTCGCAGGAGTAGCAGGAGGAATGGACTCTGGTAAGTCAAATCTTAACTACTATATCCCCCACCCTACCTGCATGCCATCACATACTCCCACCCTCACCCTCACCCCATCACTCCAACACCTCACATATGCCCCACTATCACAACCCACCCATCCCAATACCAAGCCCTGCATGCTACACCAAAGCATGGACACCCATCACCAAAGCATGTCCACTACAGATACCCACACAGACCCCAAACCAAATATCACACAAGGACCAAGAGAAGAATGCAAGCACTGGAGTACTGGGTCACTCACCCATTGCTCACAATGGCACACACAGATGCAATAATCATGCCTTTACACCCCTGCAGGACCCCAACCCAACGTCACCGGACAGGAGGCACCAGACATATCCAGTCCCCCCACAGAAGAGACCCACAGTGATTACAGCAGCTCTGCACAACTGGATCAAGATGACCAGCCCGGCCCATCAGGGACCTCGGGACAGTCGGTCCCCCTGACACTGGCACAAGCCACCACAGAGCCTCCCCCCTCAGGAAACACCACCACAGCACCCATCCCGCGGGCCCATCCCTCTGTCCCCAGGACACGTCAAGCAGCAGGGTGTCCACCACTACAGGGAACCCAGGCAAACCCACCAACCCAAGAACATCAGGGACCTGGGGGCAGTGGGCACACGGTTCAGGGGACAGAGGCCCAGGAAAACAGGGAAACTTGGAGGACTGCTGTGCGACAGGGGGAGGACAGGCCCAGGGAACCCACTCTCCACGAGGCCCTCTCCAACATCATGGGAGCTTACCATCATTCCCAGGAGACGATGGCAACGGTACTGGCCAAGTTTCAGGAGACCCAGCGGCTGCAGGAGGAACACTATCTGGGGATCAGGGAGGACATGAACCCCATTAACAACACCCTGGTCACCATTGCAGGGGTGCTGCAAGACCTTCTCAACACCAGGAGGGACACTGTGGCACAACAAGGGGCCCCTGACACTAGCCTGGATGATGAACAGCCCTCCACCTCCGCCGGTGAAAGTGGACAGGAGGCACAGCCACAGGAACACGACACCAGCACCCCCACCCCCTGCAGATGGAGAACCACCCCGCAAACGGTCCCTGAGATCCAGTAACAAGACAGAGAACATTGCCAAGACCCCGCCAGGAAATGAGACCCCCCTGAATGTCAGCCTTGTGCCCCACTTTGTCACCCTGTCCATCCTTCAACTGCCATTACTCCACTTCCTATGCCTCTTTGGACAATGCACCTGTGAAACAAATAGACTGGACTCTACCATGGACATTCCTCCACCATCACCCTTGCCCATTTTACACCCCCCTCCACTTATTTGCACAGAAATAAACACACTTCAATTACAAAACAATCTGGAGTCAGTCTGCTTTCACAAACGTGTAATTGCAATAACCATGGAATATAGCAATGTCAATTTAATTGTTCACATACCGATGTAACACAGCTGTAGGGTTGGAGGAAATATAGCAGAGGACACAAAGGGGGACCCACATCTGTGAAATGGAAAGGCAAAGTGACAAGTCAGGGTCCATACACTAAGTGAAAATGACAGACGTATGCTAGCTCCAACAATAGTTTGAGATGTGGGAGGCAGTGACATCTTCTTACCTGTGTCTCCCTGGAAGTATTGCATGATTATGTTGTTTTTGTTGTCAATATCCTCTTCTTCTGCCTCCTCTTCTTCACTGTCCACAGGTTCCACAGCTGCAACAAGACCACCAGCTGGACCCTCCTCCTGCAGAAAAGGCACCTGCCGTCGCAAAGCCAGGTTGTGCAGCATACAGCAGGCCACGATGATATGGCACACCTTCTTTGGTGAGTAGTAGAGAGAACCACCTGTCATATGGAGGCACCAGAACCTGGCCTTCAGGAGGCCGAAGGTGTGTTCAATCACTCTCCTAGTTCACCCATGTGCCTCATTCTAGCGTTCCTCTGCCCTTGTCCTGGGATTTCTCACTGAGGTCAGTAGCCATGACAGGTTGGGGTAACCAGAGTCACCTGCAAATGTCAAGGGACAGCTGTTAGACACACACTAACCCGTAGGGACAACCCCATACCCAGACACCTACTCACATTGTATAGGGTCCTTGTCCTCACCTATTAGCCACACACGGTGCCTCTGGTGTTGCCCCATCACATAAGGGATGCTGCTATTCCTCAGAATGTAAGCGTCATGCACTGAGCCAGGAAATTTGGCATTCACATGGGTGATGCACTGGTCGGCCAAACACACCATCTGCACATTCATCGAATGGTAGATCTTCCGGTTTCTGTACACCTGTTCACTCCTGCGGGGGACTACCAAGGCCACATGTGTCCCATCAATGGCACCTATGATGTTGGGGATATGTCCCAGGGCATAGAAGTCACCTTTCACTGTGGACAAATCCTCCACCTGAGGGAACACGATGTAGCTGCGCATGTGTTTCAGCAGGGCAGACAACACTCTGGACAACACGTTAGAGAACATTGGCTGGGACATCACTGATGCAATGGCCACTGTTGTTTGAAAGGAACCACTTGCCAGGAAATGGAGCACTGACAGGACCCGCTCTAGAGGGGGGATTCCAGTGTGGATGGCGGATAGCTGACATAAGGTCTGGCTCCAACTGGGCACACAGTTCCTGCATTGTTGCATGATCAAGTCTGTAGGTGACTATTACGTGTCTCTCTTCCATTGTCGACAGGTCCACCAGCGGTCTGTACACCGGAGGATGCCGCCATCTCATCACCTGCCCCAGCAGACGTGCCCTATGGACGAGAACAGTGAGCAGAGAGTCAGCCGACACTGAGGTATCACAAAATGTCATTTGCACACATTTATTAATCCGCAATGTGCCTGTTACTGTATGTATTCAAGGCCTACATCGGTGTGACACAGTTAATATTAATGCCATGTGGCCCTTTGAAATGGCGGCTGCCTGACCTGTAAGGTGGGACAAGGGGATATGAGGTAACTGCACTGGCGTTGTACACCATCGCGGTAGGCAGTCGAAGACCGCGGTGCAATCCTGCATTGGTTAACATTGGACCCTATGGGTCCGAGGAGCCAATGACGATGTACGCCAGCAGTGACGGTACGCACCGCCGCAGACGTGACCGCCATTTTCTGTCTGTTCACTCACTTGATGCCTGACCTTCAACAGGAGAGGACCTACAATGCAAGTGCTGCTGTGACCTCAGTCTGGAAGCGATGATGGCTCATGTGTCTGGGGAAAGGGCCCCTGCCTTCACTTTGGAGGAGTTGGCGAAACTAGTGGCTGGGGTCCTCCCCCAGTACACACAAATGTACGGTCCTCCAGACAAACAGGTGAGTACACTGTGAGCATGCTGCATGGGCAATGCCTGTTTGGAGTGGGGTGGATGGAAGATACATGGGGGGGGACTGAGGCCTGCATGTGCGGATGGTGAGTGTATGTGCATCAGGGCAAGGGTGGGAACGTGGGCCAATGAGTATGACAGTCCGGACAGGTAAAGATTTTCCTTTTCCCCTGTACTATTCCTCTAGGTCAGCGCCCACCAGAAGAAGGATGTTTGGTGTGCCATCGCCAAGGACGTCTGGACCCTGGGGGTCCACCACAGACGGAGCACCCACTGCCGGAAAAGATGGGAGGACCTTTGCCGCTGGAGCAAGAAGACGGCAGAGGCCCAGCTGGGGATGGCCTCCCAACATGGGAGGGGTGCCTGTCGCACCATGACCCCCCTGATGTTCCAGATCCTGGCGGTGGCGTATCCAGAGATGGATGGGCGCTTGAGGGCATCACAGCAGCCACAATGGGGTGAGAACACTCTCATTCAGCTGACTCTGCGCACATTACGAGGTGTCTGGGTGGGGGAGGTGGGCAGTGGGTTCCCCTAGGCCAGGGCGATTGGGGTAGGCAAGGTCCCTTGTGAGGCAGACTCAGTGGCACCCCAACCCCACTAGTGGTTAGTGCCATCTACACCTAGTCAGGCTCCTGTGACTTCCATGTGGGCAGCAATCGGGCTTAGGCCTTGTACCCCATGGGCATGTGATTAATCTAGGAACTAGAAGTGCATGGCGTAGTGCAGAGGGCTGCGTGTGTGTAGTGTCCGCCAATGGTAGTGGTGTTGCATGCACTGAACATGTCTTTCTTCTGTCTCCCCCCCCCCCCCTTTTTGTGGTCTCCTTGTTCTTGTGTGCAATAGCATCATCAGGTGGAGGAACAGTGGCACCGGAGCAGGAGGGAGCTGCATCCCACGTGGCCCTGGAGGGCGAAACAACAGAGTCTGAAGCCACCAGTGGGATGGAGGGTGAGGGGAGCTCCAAGGTGGGTACAGGAGCTGACAGCAGTGACAGCGATTCCTCCTCTGATGGGAGCTCCCTTGCGGTTGCGGGCCCCTCTGTGCCCCCGCATCAACAGGTACATCCGCCACCCCCCTACCAGCACTGCCATCCCAGCAGCCCCTCAGCGTGTGTCCCGTGCCCGCTCACCCAAGAGGGTGGGCATCTCCTTCGCCCCAGGCACCTCAGGCCCTGCCCCCATCAGCCCTGCTGCCCTCAGTGAGGAGGCTATTGACCTCCTGAGATCCCTCACTGTTGGGCAGTCTGTATGCCATCCAGGGTGTTGAGAGGCATTTGCAAAAAACAAATGCATACCTGGAGGGCATTCATTCTGGCCAGGCAGCCCAACAGAGAGCATTTCAGGCTCTGGCCTCAGCACTGATGGCAGCCATTGTCCCTGTGTCCAGCCTCCCCCCTCCAACTTCCTCCACCCAGACCCAATTCCCTGTACCTCAGCCTATCCCAAGCACAACATCAGACCAGCATGCACACACCTCAATACACAAGGGTGGCTCAGGCAAACATAAGCACCACACATCCTACAGGCACTCACGCAAGCATCATACCCATGCACACATACCAACATCCACTGCCTCCACTGTGTCCCCCCTCCATCTCTCCCTCCTCCCTCCCAGTCACGTCTCCACTCACACCTGCATGCACTACATCTTCAGCCACTACCTCCATCACCAGCACGCCCATCACCACACACCGCTCATGTGCAATCACCACCCCCACTACCATTCACACATCCCCAGTGTCCTCTCCCAGTGTGTCTGTGACCCCTCCTCCCAAAATACACAAACGCAGGCACACACCCACCCAACAGCCATCCACCTCACAACAGCCTCCAGCCCATGCATCTATACCCAAATTCAGCAGATGTACACCTCCTACAACCACTACCTCTAACTCCACTCCCAAACCCCCTCCATCTACCCGTCCCAGTGCGTCTAAAAAACTTGTCCTGGCTAATACTGACCTCTTCCCTACACCTCCCCCCGTCCTTCCTCTAGGGCCAGGCTTTCCAGGTCCCAGCCCAGCACCTCAGCCACCACATCCACAGGCACAGTGGTGCCAGCAACTGCAGGGTATTGGAGTGCGCCAACCATCAGGGCTGCCAGTGTGCCACGGAGCGAAGGCAAGGACATTCCGCCACCTGCCAAAGTAAAAATTGTGTCCACATCCCGGAGAGAGAAGCCGAAAACACCTGTCACCAAGGGGTCAGGGAAAATGAAAGGGGATAGTGGCAAGACAGCTGCGCCACCATCAAAAGTCAGGAAGGGCCAAAAACTGAAGGACAGGTCAGCAGAGGGCATGGTGGCACCGACTGAGGGACCAGTGTCACACCTTCTATCCACGTCGACGCCAACCTGTACGGCGAAGAACACCGCCACCTGCACCCCCACCTGCACCGCCACAGACCCCGCCGCCAGCACCGCCGCCACAGAGCCCGCATCCAGCACCGCCGCCACTGAGCCCGCAGCCAGCACCGCCACCACAGACCCTGCCGCCAGCACTGCCGCCACAGAGCCCGCAGCCAGCACCGCTGCCACTGAGCCCGCAGCCAGCACCGCCACCACAGACCCCGCCGCCAGCACCGACGCCACAGAGCCCGCAGCCAGCACCACCGCCACTGAGCCCGCAGCCAGCACCGCCGCGACTGACACCGCCGCAAGCACTGCCAGTGGCCCCGCGACATCCTCAGACAGTGGCACCACCGTACACATGGCTACCATCCCCAGTGGTCAGTCGTCTGAGGCTGGTGGTGAGTTCGTGGACCCTGGGCAGCTTCCATGAAGCATCACTGTCATCACAGTTGTCACCTGCATATGGAATGCAAAGCTGCAGCAGTGTGGGGTATATCTCTGCCTCCGTGGAGTATCATCCTACCTGTTCCTCGGCAATCTTGTGGCACACACACCCAGGCAAGTGTTTTGTTCCGGCCACAATGCACGTGGAGCACTCTGGGCACAAAGCCCTCTCCAGAACCAGTGGACATTCACATCCACTACCTCAGTCCTTGGCAGAATGAAGCACTCTGGGCACAAAGCCCCCTCCAGAACCAGTGGAGAAAGGCATCCACTACCTCAGTCCTTGGCAGGATGAAGCACTCTGGGCACAAAGCCCCCTCCAGAACCAGTGGAGAGATATATCCACTACCTCAGTCCTTGGCAGGATCAAGCACTCTGGGCACAAAGCTCCCTCAAGAACCAGTGGAGACTGACATCTACTTGAGAGACTGTGGCTTTGCACTCCCCAGGATGCAGCAGTGGGCAAACCACCCACTGAAAAGACTTGAGAGACTGTGGCTTTGCACTCCCCAGGAAGCAGCAGTGGGCAAACCACCCACTGTAAAGACTTGAGAGACTGTGGCTTTGCACTCCCCAGGATGCAGCAGTGGGCAAACCACGCACTGTAAAGACTTGAGAGACTGTGGATTTGCACTCCCCAGGATACATCAATGGGCATGGAGCCCCCTCGTGGAGCAGTGGCGTTGTGCGTTCATCAGGCTGAGTTACCCCCCTCCCCCGGAGGTGCCTGTATATTTTCTATGTGATGCCCCTCCAGTGTTCTCTCCGTTTGGAGTCAGGTATCTAGTGTGGGCCTTGCCCATGCATTTTGGGCCCAGTGGTCCACGGACAATGATTTGTGCACTATCCGGACTTGTGTAGTTGGTGTACATAATTGTATATACTGGATTTTGACTTTTGACTTATGTATTTTTATTGATTACAATCGTGACAATCATTTCCTTTTGTCCTTGTGTTATTCAAGGGGGGTTAGGAGGGTGTATATGTAATGTTGCAGCATGTATTTCTGTGTATTGTGTTGTGGGTGAGGGTGGGGTGGGTGTGTTGCGTGTGTGTGTCACTCTCTTTTCCCTCCCCCCTCCCCTGTGTTGTAGGTGCAGTACTCACCGTGGTCATCGCTGCCGTCGTTGGAGCTCCTGATAGAGGAGCAGGAAGACCATCACCGGCAGTATCTGTAACTCGGACTCCATGGCGTCCTGGTTCCTTGTGGAGTGTGGAGAGGTGAGTGTTTCCCCTTCTGTGTACTCTTTCCACCATGTCTTTATTCGTGTTTGTTCCTCCCCGGTGGCGGTTAGCCATGCTGTGATAGGGTGGGTGGTACTTTGTCTCCCGCCTTTCAGTTGGCGGTGACCGCCTCGCTGTTTGTTTGTACCGCCGTGGCGGTCGGAGTTTTAAAGTTGCTGTCTATGTTGGCGGTTTCCGCCACGGTCGTAATCCCTTTTTTTTCCGCTGGCCTTTTGGCGGTATTACCGCCGCTTTAACACCAACCGCCAGGGTTGTAATGAGGGCCTATGTGTCTTGATTCTTTGTAAATGTACAGTCTTAGTAAGTTGTAGCTTTATTTTTCCATTTCAGTTTTTGTTTCTTCCAAATTGTTATTTATTATAGTAGTGTGAGTAAGGGGGATGTGTTATGTTCTACTTTGTAAATAGGCTGTTGGAATGCTGTGCGTGTGACAGAGAACTCTGTCACCCATGGGGTTCTTTGAGTATGTAATAGGAACTCTGGAGTTGGAATTTCTAGGGCAGTTGATGTAAGCCTTGGGACCGTGTTGCCTGCTCAGGTTGGTGGTACTTGAATAAACCTTCTCTTCCTAAACCTGCGACTACCCATTCTTTATAACAGAATTCTATGCACTTGTCATAAATACCACGTAAATACCCATAAAAGGAACATTAGAGAACATATCACAAGTCATAAAAAATACATATCAGCATGTCATGCCCATTAAAGGAACATCAGCACATATATGTAATGTCATAAAAGCAGGTAGGAAACATATAAACCCCCCAAGGTCCATACTAGGCTTATCGAGCCAATATATCCTAAAAAGTACCTGTTTTTATGAAGAAGAGGCACTCCTCATGCCTAGAAGAGGAGCATAGGGGTTCCCAGCGCTCCTATGCGCAACGGGGCCCACGCAGTGCTCCTGGGTGAGAGGGGCAGACTGCACCCTCAGTGTGGCGGTGAATCGGGCCCCTCCTGGGGCCGCGATCTCCATGGGGCCCCCACAGTCCTCCAATGGCCATCTCACAGAGGGAGGGCACCAGGGCGATCGCACCCCCAAGGCAGGGGCCGGGGGAAAGAAACTCCCTTTCTGCCCTGTGCCCTGCAATACTGGAGGCAGCCGTCCTCGTCCCCGGTGCGGGAGAGGCCGCGCCTCTTCCCCAAGTGCTGTGCTTCTCTTCTGGAGCCGATCGCATGTCTCCTGGGTCGCGGCAGTGATCTCCTTAGCAACAGGGGAGCCGGTGTGTACCATGGGGATGCCACTCAGGTTGCCTATTTCCCAGGGGGCACTGAGAGGAGCGCGCCTTCGTCTTACAAGTGCCCTTGGGGCACAGAACACAGCGCGTTCCGATGCGCTTGGGCAATTAAGGGGGCCTGGGCTGCGGCAATGATTTTGGATCATAGAGAAGCGCTTTCCAAAGCGCGCAGGCACTTTAATTAGGCCCGGGCCCTGGTGGTGATTTTTACTGGCACAGGAGCTCTTTTCAAAGCGCAAAGGCACTGTGCTTCGGCTTCGGCGTTGATTTTTTAGCATGAAGAGCGCTTCAAAAAGCGCAAGGGGCACCACGGTGATCCCGGGCTGCGGCAGAGATTTCGGGCAGCCAGGAAGTGCTTTGAAAAGCGCATAAAGGTTACGCAGGAGCACTCCCAAAGCGCTAGGTAGTCAAAGCAGCACTCCTCATGCTTGAGTGAGTTACAGAGGTCAGGGGCCACATCACCCTGCCTCTGGAGACAAAAAATGAAGAAGGGGGAACAGGGCTGGCGAACTCAGCAGCAGGCCAGCACAAGGGGGTAAAAGCAGTGGCAGTTCATCCTAGTGACCAGGCAGGTCACAGGTCAGCACAGCAGCAGCAGTCCAAGTTGGTCCTGGTGAGTCCTCTCAACAGCGTCCTGCGTCCAGCTCCAGGTAAGGTTTCTGGAGTCCCAAGAATGTCCAAAGAGTGTCTAAATTGTGGCGAAAATTCCCCTGTACTTATACTAGGTTTACATTGTGTTTTGCAATGGGGAGGAGAGGGGGTTCCAACCAGTAACAACTGGTTCTGGGAGTGCCCTTTCTCTCCTCCAGCACAGGCTCCAAACATCAGTGGGGGGTAAACGACCCTATTGTGCGAGGTCAGGGCACAGCCTTTACAAATGCAGGTGTGCCCCTTCTCTCCCTTCTCTCAGCCTAGGAAGGCTATACAATATGTAGATGCACCTCTGTGACACCTCCATCCTCCCTGTGTTCAGGCTGTCTGAAAAGTATGCACAAAGCCCCAACTGTCAGTCTGCCCAGACGTGGATTGGAGGCAAGCTGCAAAACACCGGAGTCATAAGCACAGATAAATGCCCACTTTCTAGAAATGGCATTTCCGTAATAGTAATAAAAAATACACCTACACCAGTAGGCAGCATTTGTTATCACTATCACAACCATACCAAACATGCCTAAGCTACGCCTCATAAATCAGACAATACCCCTTACACATAAGGCAGGGCATTTATAATGCAATCCTATGAGAAGGCTGAACTGACAGCAGTGAGACACCAAGTTAGGCTGTTTGTCACTACCAGGACAGGCCACACAACCTGGCACATGTCCTGCCTTCTACATACATGACACCCTGCCCATAGGGCGAGCTAAGGTGTACCTTAGGGGTGACTTACATGTAGTAAAAGGGGAGTTCTGGGCCTGGCAAGTAATTTTAGATGCCAGGTCCCTGTGGCAAAAAACTTTGCACACAGGCCCTGTGCTAGCAGGCCTGAGATAGGTTTGAAAGGCTACTTCAGTAGGTGGCGCAAGCAGCTTTGCAGGCCCATTAGTAACATTTAATTTACAAGCCCTGGGTATAGGGATACCACTTTACAAGGGACTTATAGGTAAATTAAATATGCCAATTAGGTATAAGCCAATCATACCAATTTTACAAGGGAGAGCACATGCACTTTAGCACTGGTTAGCAGTGAAAAAGTGCTCAGAGTCATAACGTCAGCCAACAAAGGTCAGAAAATAAGGAGTCAAAAGGCAAAATGTCTGGGAATGACCCTGTTAAAGGGCCAGGTCAAACAGATGATAAACCTTTGGCGGTACATACCACCGCTATCAGAATGGACACCCACATTCAAAACAACACTACATTGGCCAATACGAAAAACACACACCTGACACTCATACACACACCACACCCACCGACCCACAGCACTATAAAACACACACCCACAGTACCCACAGTCCTTTATAATTTACAGTTACTTCCAGGAGATTGACACGAACAGCACAGAGACAACTAGACACACACACCACTTACACCCATACATCCCTCATGCACCCCACATCACACACACCCCAAATTACTCAACACACTCTCACAAACACACACCACACAACACCCATGTCCCCACAAAGGCACCCCCTTTTCACTGTTGAGGAGTTAAGGGTCATGGTGAAAGAAATTGTCAGGGTAGAGCCACAGCTGTTTGGAGCACAGGTACAGCAGATATCCATTGCCAGGAAGATGGAGCTATGGTGGACAGGATGAACGCCATGGGACAGCACCCAAGACTAAGGGACAACTTCAGGAAGAGGTGGAATGACCTACGGGGGAAGGTACATTCCATTGCAGCAAGGCACCAGCTTGCCATACAGAGGACTGACAGCGGACCCCCACCACCTCCCCCACAGCTCACAGCATGGGAGGAGCAAGTCTTGGCAATACTGCATCCTGAGGGACTCGCTGGAGTAGCCGGAGGACTGGACACTGGTAAGTCAATATTTACTGCTTACCACCCACCATACTTGCATGCCATAACACCCCCTAATCCCCACGCCCATAACTCCACTCTATTCCACACACTGCACCTACACATACGGCTAACCCCAATGCCAAGCTCTGCATGCCACACCAATGCATGGACAGCCCTCCCAGCCCTGCATGGACACCAATCTCCAAAGCATGCACAGCATAGGGGAACTAACAATCACACAATACACCAACATAAACAAGCAAAAGGTGGCAGGGCAGCACCAACGATAGAGGGGAAGCCACGGATGTACAATATGTCACAGACATGAAGCATAATACAACACTTACATCTCCACAGGTGCCCAAGCCAATGTCAGCGGAGAGGAGGTGCCACGACAAACCAGTCCCCCAACAGAAGATGCCCCTAGTGATGACAGTAACTTTGGACTTCAGTATCTGGACCAACAACTTGGCCCATCAGGGACCACTGGACAGTCAGTCACCCAAGCCCACTCACAGTCCACCACAGAGCCTCCCCCATTAGTACCCAACACCACAGCACCCATCTAGCGTACCCACACCTCTGTCACCAGGAAAAATCAATCAGCAGTGTGCCCACCTGTACAGGCACCCCAGGCCACACCCCATACTCAAGACAATCAGGGACCTCGGGTCAGTGCCAGTGGGCACACCGTTCAGGGGACAGAGGCACAGGCCAACAGGGACACTGGGAGGACCGCTGTGCGCCAGGTGGAGGTCAGGACCAGGGAATTTACTCTCCAGGAGGCACTCTTCGATATCCTGGGAGCTTACCAACATTCCCAGGGCACGATGGGCCAGATCCTTGACAATGTGCAGGAGAGCAGGCGGCTGCAGGAGGGACAGTATCAGGGGATCATTGAGGACTTGAAGCCAATAACACCACCCTGATCTCCATAGCAGGGGTGCTGGCAGACATAGCCAACATCATGAGGGAGGCAACAGCACAGCAACGGGCCCCTACCACTAGCCAATCCATTAACCACCCCTCCACTTCTGCTGCAGCTAGTGGGCAGGAGGCCCCGCCACAGGACCCACAGGCCACCAGCACCCCTCCCCCTGCAGAAGGTGAACCACCCCGTAAACGTTCCCTGCGAACCAGACAGAAGCCAGAGACACTTGCCAAGACCACCTCCAGGATATTAGACTCTCCTTATTGTCCCCCTTGTGTCCCACACTGTCACCTTGACCACTTTTAACTGCCTTTGCTCCCCTTTCTATGGCCACTTAGACATTGGACCTGTGCTACAAACAGACTGGAACAATACCCTGGACCTTCTTCCATCATCACCCCATTCCATTTCACTCTTCTATCAATTTCATAGCACTACAATAAACACCCTTGAACACAACTTCACTACTAGTATTTTATGTTTTGAAAATGTGCGTTTATGGAAAAAGTCACATCTTGTGCAAATGATCTGAACACTCTGAGAACATAGAAATAAGGACCTGTAGCTGTCTGTAGTCAGCACATCAGTACACAGTTGTTCTATCACCAACCTCTGTAAAATGACACGCCATAGGTGACAGTAAATTGAGATGCAAAGGACGTTAATGCCAGCATGCTACAGCCACACAGAAAACACCAATAGTCAGAGGAATGGTCAGTTGCACTGCCTCACCTGTGTGTCATTGGAACTATTGACTTGATAACTGATGTCCTGTTGTCCTCATCCTCATCCTCTGCCTCTTCATCCTTAGCCTCTTCATCCTCACTTTCCTCAGGGTTTATTGCTGCCACAGTGGCATCTCCAGTCTCTTCCTCTTGCAGAAAGGGTACATGCAGTCTGAGGGCCAGGTTGTGCAACATGCAGCATGCCACTACTATCTGGCAGACCTTCTCGGGTGAGCAGCACAGGAATCCACCTCATACGATGCTATAGGGATGACACCTGAAGGTATACACTAACATACATTGGGTGGGAACCAAGGCTCACCTATTATCTACACTCTGTGCCTCTGTAGTTGGGGCATCACATTTGGGATGCTGCTATTCCACAGAACAAAGGCATCATGAGCCGACCAAGGATACTTAGCATTGACCAGCAGACGCACCATTTACACATTCAGTGAGTGGAAACTCTTACGATTCCTGAACACCTGTTCCTTCTGGCAGGGGGGACAAACGCAATATGTGTTCCGTCAATTGACCCAATAATATTGGGGATATGTCCCATTGCATAGGATCCGGCCATCACTGTGGCCAAATCTTCCACCTGGGGGAGAGAAAAGTAGCTGCACATGTGTTTTATTAGGGCAGACCAGACTCTTGCCAGCAAGATTGAGGACACTGGCCATGACATTCCTGCTGCCAAGCCCACTGTCACTTGGTAAGAACCAGTAGCCAGGAAATGGAGCACTGATAGCACTTGCACGAGTGGGGATCCCAGTTAGATGACTGATAGATGAGATCAGGTCTGGCTCCAATTGGGCTCACAACTCAATTATTGTGGCCCTGTCCAGTCTATGGGTGAGCATAATGTGCCTGTCCTCCAGTGTAGCCAAGTCCACAAGGGGTCTGTACATGGGGGTACATCTCCTATTCATCCACAGCAGTAGATATCTAAGGGACACAAGAGTGAGTAGGCTGTCACAATTTGAACAATGGAGCCACAACCTCAGTGCACATAGTGCATTTATGTTATGGGACAGTAGGAATGGTGAGGTATATGCTAATCTAGGCCGTGATGCAGTTAATATCGATATGACCATTGTTCTCCTCCATGAAATGGCAACCGCCTGTCCTGTATGTAGGGACAGGTGGAAGTGTGGTAATTCCGCCGACGTTGGGCGTTGTGGCAGAAGGCGGTCTTGCACCTCTGTGCAATTCCTCATTGGATAATATGGGGCTCTATGGAGTACAGTGGCCAATGGGGATCTGCGCTGGTGGGGACTGTGTACACCGCCGTGGACGTGACCGCCATTTTCCATCTGATTCCTCACTTGTTTCCTGACCTTCAACAGCAGAACACCTACATTGCGTGTGCTGCTGTGACCTGTGCCTGGAACCAACCATGGCCTGTGTGACCAGGGAAAGGGCCCCTGCCTTCACTTCAGATGAGTTGGAGCGACTGGTGGATGGGGTCCTACCCCAGTGCGGTCTGCTGTATGGGCCTCCAGACCAACAGGTGAGTACACTTTGGGCACGATGCATCTGGGTAGGATGCATGGAGGTGTGTGTGCAAGCATCGTGTCATTGGGGGGAAATGTCTTTTGGTGGTTGTGAGAAGGCAGCCTCTTTCTAGCATTGTTACCCCCACTTTTAGCCTGTTTGTGAGTATATGTCAGTGTGTTTTTACTGTCACACTGGGATCCTGCTAGTCAGGACCCCAGTGCTCATAGTGAAAACCCTATTTGTCAGTGTGTTTTATCTGTCTCACTGGGATCCTGCTAGCCAGGACCCCAGTGCTCATAGTTTGTGGCCTGAATGTGTATACCTGTGTAGTGTCTAACTGTGTCACCGAGGCTCTGCTAATCAGAACCTCAGTGCTTATGCTCTCTCTGCCTTTAAATTTGTCACTATAGGCTAGTGACTAGTTTTACCAATTTCAATTGGCACACTGGAACACCCTTATAATTCCCTAGTAGATGGTACCTGGGTACCATGAGTATTGGTCCAGGAGATCCCTATGGGCTACAGCATTTCTTTTGCCACCCATAGGAAGCTCCGACAAACCTTTACACAGGACCGCCATTGCAGCCTGAGTGAAATAACACACACGTTATTTTATAGCCATTTTCACTGCACTTAAGTAACTTATAAGTCATTTATATGTCTAACCTTCACTTGCTGAAGGTTAGGTGCAAAGTTACTAAGTGTGAGGGCACCCTTGCACTAGCAGAGGCACCCCCACATAGTTCAGGGCCAATTCCCCGGACTTTGTGAGTGCGGGGACACCATTACACACGTGCACTGCATATAGGTCAATACCTACATGTAGATTCGCAATGGTAACTCTGAATATGGCCATGTAACATGTGTAAGACCATGGAATTGTCCCCCCATGCCAAATCTGGTATTAGGGGGCCAATTCCATGCATCCCGGGGGCTCCACTATGGCCCTGGGTACTGCCAAATCAGCTCTCTGGGGTTATTTCTACAGCTACTGCTGCTGCCACCCCACAGACAGGGTTCTGCCCTCCTGGGGTCTGGGCAGCCCAGTCCCAGGAAGGCAGAACAAAGTATTTCCTCTGAGAGCAGGGTGTTATACCCTCTCTCTTTGAAAATATGTGTTAAAGGCTGGGGAGGGGTAGCCTCTCCCAGCCTCTGGAAATGCTTTGAAGGGCACAGATGATGCCCTCCTTGCATAAACCAGTCTACATCGGTTTAGGGAACCCCCAGTCCCTGCTCTGGCACAAAACTAGACAAAGGAAAGGGGAGTGACCCCAGGGGTGGTGCCCAGAGCTCCCCAGTGTGTTCCAGACCTCTGCCATCTTGTTCCCAGAGGTGTGAGGGCACTCTAGAGGCCTCTGAGTGGCCAGTGCCAGCAGGTGACGTCAGAAACCCCTCCTGATAGGTGCTTACCTGACTAGGTAGCCAATCCTCCTCTGAGGGCTATTTAGGGTCTCTCCAGTGGGCTTTTCCTCAGATAACGACTTGCAAGAATTCACCAGAGTTCCTCTGCACCTCTCTCTTCGACTTCTGCCAAGGATCGACCGCTGACTGCTCCAGGATGCCTGCAAAACTGCAACAAAGTAGCAAGAAGACCACCAGCGACATTGTAGCACCTAATCCTGCTGGCTTTCTCGACTGTTTCCTAGTGGTGTATGCTTTGGGGGCTGCCTGCCTTCATCCTGCACTGGAAGCCACAAAGAAATCTCCAGTGGGTCGATAGAATCTTCCCCCTGCTTCAGCAGGCACCAAACTTCAACGTCACTGGTACTCTGGGACCCCTCTCATCCTGAGGAGCGAGGCCCCTGGAACACAGGTGGTGGACCCAAGTGACCCAGACTGTCCAGTGGTCCAACTGTCCTAATTTGGAGGAGGTAAGCCCTTGCCTCCCCTCTCTAGACAGTAATCCTGTGCACTGCGTGAACTGCAGCTACTAGGGCTTCTGTGCACATTTCCACAAACTCCTTCATACACAGCCAAGCCTAGGTCCCAAGCACTCTGTCCTGCATTGCTCAACTCCCTGAGTTGATCTCCGGCTTCGTGGTACCCTTTTTTGCAGTGTTGAGATGACAGCCATGTTCAGACTTCTTAAACCCATGTTCAAGAACTTCTGCAGGTGCTACCTTCTTGTGCGTGGGCATTCTACATTGCTGAGGGCCCCCTCTGTCTCTTCTCCCAGGTGGTGACATCCTGGTCCTTCCTGGGCCCAATCAGCACCCTTTTTCTTCAACCATGACTCTTGCAGCTCCGAAAGCTTGTTTGTAGTCTTTTGCCAAGGAAACAACTCTGCCTCCTCCGGCACTCCGTGGGCCATCTTCTGCACAAAGGAGAAGTTCCTAGCACCTTCCGTTGTTGCAGAATCTTCAGCTTCTTATATCCAGAGGCAGCCATTTTGCACCTTCATCCGGGGTCTAGTGGGCTCCTGCCCCCCGGACACTTTTGCGACTCTTGGACTTGCTCCTCTTCCTTTGCAGGGCCTCAGGTCCAGGAATCCATCTTCAGTGCTTTGCAGTCTGTTGTGGTCTTTGCAAAATCCTCTATCACGACTTTAGTGTGTTTCTGGGGAAATAGGAGTACTTTACTCCTACTTTCCAGGGTCTTGGGGTGGGGTATCTTGGACACCCTTAGTGTTTTATTACACTCCCAGCGACTCTCTACACACTACACTAGCCTAGGGGTCCACTCGTGGTTCGCATTCCACTTTCGTAGTATATGGATTGTGTTGCCCCTAGGCCTGTTGCATCCTATTGTATTCTACAGTGTTTGCACTACTTTCTGACTGTTTTACTTACCTGATTTTGGTTTGTGTGTATATTTTGTGTATTTTACTTACCTCCTAAGGGAGTATATCCTCTGAGATATTTTTGTCACATTGTCACTAAAATAAAGTACCTTTATTTTAAGTAACTCTGAGTATTGTCTTTCTTATGATATAGTACCTATATGATATAAGTGGTATAGTAGGAGCTTTGCATGTCTCCTAGTTTAGCCTAAGCTGCTCTGCTATATATACCTCTATCAGCCTAAGCTGCTAGAACACTGCTAATCTACTAATAAGGGTTAACTGGACCTGGTACAAGGTGTAAGTACCATCAGGTACCCACTATAAGCCAGGCCAGCCTCCTACATTGGTGGTGCAGCGGTGGGATAAGTACTTGTAACTGCTTTACCACTTTGTCATTGGTGCTTTTCATAAGAAAACCATATTCTAAATACTTCGAAATATACACAGTTAACCTAAACAGTCTAACTTTCTTTCTAAAAACTTTACTAAAAAGTTTCAGAAAAGTTTGAAAATGTTTTTCTCTTTTCTTTGAAAGTTTTTTTTTACTTTTTCTCTCTCCCCTAAACTCTTTCTTTCAACTATGTCTGTAGAAAAGGCCACTCCCAAAGTTGTGCAGACAACTTATGACAATTTAAACTTTAAAAGTTTGAGGGGTGTCTGTATAGAAAGGAGTTTAGGGATTGGCAAGAACCCTACCAAAGATCTCCTTCTCAGCCTTCTCCTTGAAAGTGACCAGAACCAGACTGGTCATACCCAGGATTAGGAGGTAGAGGAGGGGGTACACAGGTAGAATCAGGGGAGGCCCCTGAGGACTCTGGGGAGGGTACTTCCAAAGACCTTTCAGCTAACAGGCCATCTAGTGAAGCTGGTAGTGGGAGGGGGTCACACACTAGTAGGGCACCTTTCACTCCAAAAGGCCAGGTAACTAGAGTTCAGGTAGTTAGAGAAAGGTCCACTTCTGCCCATTCCCACATCACCTCTGTGTCAGAGAGTTCCCAAGCCTCCCACCCTGAAGATAACACCCTAGACAGGGAACTCAGAAAGCTGAGGTTGGAAGAGGCCAGACTGAAGCTAAGACAGCAGCAGTTGGCCTTAGACAGGGAATCCCTAGATGTAGAGAGGGAAAGACAGAGGTTGGGGTTGGTTCCCTATGGTGGCAGCAGCAGTAATCTTGATAGTCATCCTGTTAGAGAAACAGATTCCAGAAACCTGCATAAGATTGTCCCCCCTTACACGGAGGGGGATGACATAAACAAGTGGTTTTCTGCACTTGAGAGGGCCCGTATGGTACAGTTGGTCCCTCAAAGGCAATGGGCTGCTATCTTGTGGCTATCTTTCACTGGCAAAGGTAGGGACAGAGTCCTTACTGTCAGGGAGAGTGATGCCAGCAACTACAAAGTTTTGAAAGATACACTCTTAGATGGATTTGGCTTAACCACTGAACAAAACAGGATAAAGTTCAGAGATACCAGAAAAGAGTCCTCTCAAGACTGGACAGAGTTTTGTAGACTGTTCAGTGAAGGCCTTGGAGGGATGGTTACATGGCAGTAAGGTGACTGACTATGAAAGCCTGTATAATCTTATTTTGATATGGCATATTTTGAATAACTGTATGTCTGACTTGGTGCACCAGTACTTGCTAGACTCAGATCTGACCTCTCCCTAAGACTTCGGAAAGAAGGCAGACAAATGGGTCAGAACAAGAGTGAGCAGAAAAGCTCATACAAGGGGTGACAAGGATGGCAAGAAGAAAGATGGAAAAAAATCTCAGGATAAGCATGGGGATAAAGGTAAAAACAAAGATCCTTCTTCACATCCTAAACACTCTTTAGGGGGTGGGGATAAATCATCTTCTTCCTCTTCTTCACAATCCACCCACACTAAAAAGCCTTGGTGCTATGTGTCTAAAAATAAAGGCCATTGGCCAGGGGATGAGTCCTGCCCAGTTAAAAGTCCCTGAGCCTACCAACACTAATACATCAAACTCTAGTGCCCCTAGCAGTAGTGGTAATAGTGGTGGGACTGCTGGCAACAGTCAAAATAAGGGTGTAGTTGGGTTCACTTTTGGGTCTATAATAGAAACTAGGGTAGTCAATCCCAAGACAGTTTCTGTCACACCTGGTGGCATTGGCCTTGCCACACTGGCTGCTTGTCCCCTTACAATGGATAAGTACAGGAAGTCAGTTTTAATAAATGGTGTTGAGGCCCAGGCCTACAGAGACATAGGTGCCAGTATTACTTTGGTGACTGAGAACCTAGTGTCTCCTGCACAACACATCATTGGACAACAGTACAAGATTATTGATGTCCATAACTCCACTCAGTTCCTCCCCTTAGCTATAGTTCAGTTTAGTTGGGGCGGAGTTACTGGCCCAATGCAGGTGGTGGTATCACCTAGCTTACCTGTAGATTGTCTCTTAGGTAATGACCTAGAGGCCTCAGGTTGGGCTCAGGTAGAGTTTAGGACCCATGCTTTCATGGTGGGTATCCCTGAGGAATTGCTCCCTCTCATTTCAGCTGAAATGAAAAAGCAAAAGAGAGAAAAAGGCCAGAAATTTCAGGATCCTTCTCCAACAACAGGTAAAAAGGACATCAAAGTATTCCCTACTCACCCTGCCCCTAAGGATACCAGTCCTGTGGTGAGAGAAACCTCTCCTGGGGTGAACCTGTACCAAGGGAACCATCAGCTACCACAGCTGTACTCCCTGAGGTGAAAGTACCTCTCTGTGGGATAACTAATCTTGATGTGAAATATTGCACCATTTTAGTTAACAAGGAACATCCCTCCAACCCTCCCAGAGAAAGTTTAGTGCAGCAGCCCTGCACTGCCTCAGCACACTTAGGACAGCAGCCCTGCCCTAGTGTGGAGCTTATAGGATAGCAGCCCTGCTCCAGCTCAAGAGAAACAGCAACCCTGTTCTCTCTTATAGCCATATGGACACATTTTTTGCCCAGCTATGGCTTTATTGAGACAGTATCCCTGTCTGGCATTCTCTTCACTTGATATAGGCCCAGTGGACCAGTCCCTCTGCTCCAAACACTAAGGGGGTCATTCTGACCCCGGCGGTCTAAGACCGCCGGGGCCAGGGTCGGCGGGAGCACCGCCGACAGGCCGGCGGTGCCCCGCAGGGCATTCTGACCGCGGCGGTTCGGCCGCGGTCAGAAGAGGTAAACCGGCGGTCTCCCGCCGGTTTACCGCTGCCCTTAGAATCCCCCATGGCGGCGCAGCTTGCTGCGCCGCCATGGGGGATTCTGACACCCCCTACCGCCATCCTGTTCCTGGCGGTTCGACCGCCAGGAACAGGATGGCGGTAGGGGGTGCCGTGGGGCCCCTGGGGGCCCCTGCCGTGCCCATGCCAATGGCATGGGCACGGCAGGGGCCCCCGTAAGAGGGCCCCGCAAAGTATTTCAGTGTCTGCTAAGCAGACACTGAAATACGCGACAGGTGCAACTGCACCCGTCGCACCCCTGCAACTCCGCCGGCTCAATTCTGAGCCGGCGTCCTCGTTGCAGGGGCATTTCCTCTGGGCCGGCGGGCGCTCTTTTGGAGAGCGCCCGCCGGCCCAGAGGAAATGTCTACATGGCCGCCGCGGTCTTTTGACCGCGGTGCGGTCATTCAGCGGCGGTACCTTGGCGGACGGCCTCCACCGTCCGCCAGGGTCATAATCAGGCCCTAAAACTTACTAATAGGAACTCTGAGAATATAACCTCTCATTATTGGTTAGCTAAAAAAACTCCAGAGAGGGTGGTTCACAGCCCCACAGGGAAGTAACTATACAGTGGATGATAAAGGGAGTAACCAATCTATTGCAGAGCTACTCTCCACTTATCACCACTTAGACAATAAAGACTCAACTGACCAAGGTTAGCCTTATTGTCCTTCATTTGGGGGGGTGGGGTGGTTATGTGAGAAGGTAGCCTCTTTCTAGCATTGTTCCCCCCACTTTTAGCCTGTTTGTGAGTATATGTCGGGGTGTTTTTACAGTCTCACTGGGATCCTGCTAGCCAGGACCCCAGTGCTCATAGTGAAAACTCTATTTGTCAGTGTGTTTTATCTGTCTCACTGGGATCTTGCTCGCCAGGACCCCAGTGCTCATAGTTTGTGGCCTGAATGGGTATACCTGTGTAGTGCCTAACTGTGTCACTGAGGCTCTGCTAATCAGAACCTCAGTGCTTATGCTCTCTCTGCCTTTAAATTTGTCGCTATAGGCTAGTGACGACTTTTACCAATTTCAATTGGCCAACTGGAACACCCTTATAATTCCCTAGTGTATGGTACCTAGGTACCCAGGGTATTGGGGTTCCAGGAGATCCCTATGGGCTGCAGCATTTCTATTGCCACCCATAGGGAGCTCAGACAAACCTTTACAGAGGACTGCCATTGCAGCCTGAGTGAAATAACGCACACGTTATTTCACAGCCATTTTCACTGCACTTAAGTAACTTATAAGTCACTTATATGTCTAACCTTCACTTGCTGAAGGTTAGGTGCAAAGTTACTAAGTGTGAGGGCACCCTTGCACTAGCAAAGGTGCCCCCACATAGTTCAGGGCCATTTCCTGGGACTTTGTGAGTGCGGGGACACCATTCCACGGGTGCAGTGCATATAGGTCAATACCTATATGTAGCTTCACAATGGTAACTCTGAATATGGCCATGTAACATGTCTAAGATCATGAAATTGTCCCCCCATGCCAAATCTGGTATTAGGGGGCCAATTCAATAGATCCCCGGGGCTCCACTGTGGACCCCGTGTACTGCCAAACTAGCTCTCTGGGGTTTTCTCTACAGCTACTGCTGCTGCCACCCCACAGACAGGGTTCCGCCCTCCTGGGGTCTGGGCAGCCCAGTCCCAGGAAGGCAGAACAAAGCATTTCCTCTGAGAGCAGGGTGTTACACCCTCTCTCTTTGGAAATAGGTTTTAAAGGCTGGGGAGGGGTAGCCTCTCCCAGCCTCTGGAAATGCTTTGAAGGGCACAGATGGTGCCCTCCTTGCATAAACCAGTCTATACTGGTTTAGGGAACCCCCAGTCCCTGCTCTGGCACGAAACTGGACAAAGGAAAGGGGAGTGACCACTCCCCTGTCCATCACCACCCCGGGGTAGTGCTCAGAGCTCCTCCAGCGTGTCCCAGACCTCTGGCATCTTGTTTCCAGAGGTGTGGGGACACTCTAGAGGCCTCTGAGTGGCCAGTGCCAGCAGGTGATGTCAGAAACCCCTCCTGATAAGTGCTTACCTAACTAGGTGGCCAATCCTCCTCTGAGGGCTGTTTAGGGTCTCTCCAGTGGGCTTTTCCTCAGCTAACGACTTGCAAGAATTCACCAGAGCTCCTCTGCACCTCTCTCTTCAACTTCTGCCAAGGATCAACCGTTGACAGCTCCAGGACACCTCCAAAACTGCAACAAAGTAGCAAGAAGACTACCAGCGCCAATGTAGCGCCTAATCCTGCCGGCTTTCTCGACTGTTTCCTGGTGGTGCATGCTTTGGGGGCTGCCTGCCTTCATCCTGCACTATAAGCCACAAAGAAATCTCCCATGGGTCGACGGAAGCTTCCCCCTGCTTTAGCAAGCACCAAACTTCAGCGCCACCGGTACTCTGGGACCGCTCTCATCCTGACGTGCATGGCCCCTGGAACACAGGTGGGTGAACCAAGTGACCCAGACTGTCCAGTGGTCCAACTGTCCAAATTTGGAGGAGGTAAGTCCTTGCCTCCCCTCTCCAGCCAGTAATCCTGTGCACTGCATGAACTGCAGCTACTAGGGCTTCTGTGCACATTTCCATGAAATCCTTCATGCACAGCCAAGCCTAGGTCTCGAGCACTCTGTCATGCATTGCTCAAATCCCTGAGCTGATCTCCGGCTTTGTGTGTCCCTTTTTTGAAGTGTTGAGATGACCGCCATGTTCAGACTTCTTGAACCCATGTTCAAGTACTTCTGCAGGCGCTACCTTCTTGTGCATTGGCTCTCTAAATTGCTGAGGGCCTCCTCTGTCTTCTCTCCCAGGTGGCGACATCCTGGTTCTTCCTGGGCCCAGGCCGCACCCTTTTTGTTCAACCACGACTCTTGCAGCTAGCAAGGCTTGTTTGTGGTCTTTTGCCAAACAAACAACTCTGAATCCTCCAGCACTCTGTGGGACATCTTCTGCACAAAAGAGAAGTTCCTAGCACCTTCCGTTGTTGCAGAATCTTCAGCTTCTTCCATCTGGAGGCAGCCATTTTGCACCTTCATCCGGGGTTTAGTGGGCTCCTGCCCCCCCTGGACACTTTCGCGACTCTTGGACTTGGTCCCCTTCCTTTGCAGATCCTCAGGTCCAGGAATCCGTCTTCAGTGCTTTGCAGTCTGTTGTGGTCTTTGCAAAATCCTCTATCACGACTTTAGTGTGTTTCTGGGGAAATAGGAGTACTTTACTCCTACTTTCCAGGGTCTTGGGGTGGGGTATCTTGGACACCCTTAGGGCCAGATGTAGCAAAGGGTTTTTCCCATTCTGTGTCAATGAGAAAATGTGTTCGTACATATGGCCCTTAGTGTTTTATTACACTCCAAGCGACTCTCTACACACTACACTAGCCTAGGGGTCCACTTGTGGTTCGCATTCCACTTTCGTAGTATATGGTTTGTGTTGCCCGTAGGCCTGTTGCATCCTATTGTGTTCTACAGTGTTTCCACTACGTTCTGACTGTTTTACTTACCTGATTTTGGTTTGTGTGTATCTTTTGTGTATTTTACTTATCTCCTAAGGGAGTATATCCTCTGAGATATTTTTGGCACATTGTCACTAAAATAAAGTACCTTTATTTTTAGTAACTCTGAGTATTGTCTTTCTTATGATTTAGAACCTATATGATATAAGTGGTATTGTAGGAGCTTTGCATGTCTCCTAGTTCAGCCTAAGCTGCTCTGCTATAGCTACCTCTATCAGCCTAAGCTGCTAGAACACTATTAATCTACTAATAAGGGATAACTGGGCCTGGCGCAAGGTGTAAGTACCATCAGGTACCCAACATAAGCCAGGCCAGCGTCCTACAATGGTGTATGTGGTGTGCGCTGGGAGATGTGTGTGCCATTGGGGATGGGAATAGGATTGGTGGGCCATTTGTGTGACAGGCTGGATAGTGTGTTTACTGGTGTTCTCCTGTCTATATTACCTCTGCAGGTTAGCGACTATCAAAATAAGGGATTATGGCGTGCCATCGCCAAGGAAATGCGGGCCCTGGGGGTCTATGGCAGGCAGAGCACCCACTGTCGGAAACGGTGGAAGGACCTGAGACTCTGGGCACGGAAGACCGTGGAGGCCCAGCTGAGGATAGCCTCCCAACGAGGAAGGGGTGCCCGTCGGAACCTGACCGCCCTGATGGCCCGCATACTGACTGTGGGCTACCCAGAGCTGGATGAGCGCTGGAGGAAATCACAGAAGCCACAAGGGGGTGAGTAAAGTGGGCATTATTAAAAAAATGTGGCTGGTGGGGTGGGACCCGGGTGGTGATGTGAGTTAGTGGGTGCCCCTAAGGCCAGGCCAGGCATTGCAGCGTGAGTCAACTCTAGGGTAATGGATGTATGGCAAATGCAGGTAACTTAGCGTGTTCACATTCCATTTCAGTCAGGGCTTTGTGGGTACCAGAAGGGGTGCAGTTGCCAGTGTGTAGCCCTCATCTTGCCGTGGCATCTAGCCACATCACTGGCAATGCAATGCATAGTGCTCAATCCTGATCCCTGTATGGGACAGTGCTGCGTTTGCCAACTGTGATGTTGGTGCAGTAAGCGACCCAGTGTTTCCTTTTTCTCTCCCCCCTTTTTTCTTCTGTCATCCTGTCCATGTTTGCGTTAGCATCACCTGGCGGAGGAGCAGGGGCAATGGCGACCGAGGGAGCTGCATTCCAAAGGACCCAGGAGGCAGAGTTCACCGACCCCGAGGGAACCAGTGGGACGGAGGGTGAGGGGAGCACCAGGGCAGAGACAGGAGGTGACAACACAGACTCAAATACCTCCTCCGATGGAAGCTCCCTGGTGGTGGCAGACACCTCTGTGACCACCCCAGCTGCAGGTACAGCCACCACCCCCGTACCAGCACGCCCTCCCAGTAGCCTTTTAGCGAGTTGCCTGTGTCCGCACTCCCAGGATGGTGGGTATCTCCTTCGCCCCAGGCACCTCACTCCCTGCCCCATTGAGCCCTGCGGCCCTGAGTGAGGAGGCTATTGGCCTCCTGAGATCCATTTCTGTACGGCAGTCAACCATTGTGAATGGCATCCAGGGGCTGGTATCCCAGATGCAGAAATGCAATGCATTCCTGGAGGGCATCCACGGTGGTTTGGCAGCCTCACAGAGATCGTTCCAGGCTCAGGCCTCCTCTCTGATGGCAGCCATTGTCCCTGTTCCTACCGTCCCCCCTCCAACTACCACTTCCCAGTCCCAGTTTCCTCAACCCCAACCCATCCCATGCACACATATAGACGAGCATGCCCACAAGACAACACCCAAGAGTGGCACAGGCAAACACAGGCACCACACTTCATCCCACAAGCACTCACGCAAACACCAGACAGTTGCAGACACAAGCATATCCTCTGCCTCCATTGTCTCCCCCTCCTCCTCCTCCTACACCTCCCTCCCAGGCACGTCCACACTCACACCTGCATGTACTGCATCAACATCCACCACCAGCATCACCACATCAAGCAGCGCACACACCTCACTAGCAGACACCTCCACAATATCCATGCACGCTTCCCCTGTGTCCTCTCCCACCCTGTCTGTCCCCCCAAAGGACACAAACGTAAGCACTCATACACCCAACAGCCATCCACCTCACATCAGCATACTGACCATGCAACTGCACCCAAATCCAGCAGACATACACCTCCTACAACCACTCCATCTACCTCCAGTCCCATCCCACCTCCCTCCTCCCACCCCACCATCCCTAAGGAGCTTTTCCTTGCCCAACTTGATCTCTTCCCTCCCCCTTCCCCTGTCCTGCCCATAAAAGCAGGGTCCCGACAACCCAGCCCAGCACTTCAGCCAAACAGTCCACACGGACAATGGTGGCAGCACCTGATTATGGTGGCAAGTCAAAGAAGGATCCCACTGCACAGGCCAAGTAACGGAAGGATTCTACACCTCCTGCCATGAAGGGGAAGAAGCCTTCCACTCCTGCTTTGAAGGGGGAGAAGCCCTTGACTCCTGCCCGGAAGGCTAAGGAACATGTACAACCTGCCATGAAGGGGAAGAAGCCCTCAACTCCTGCCTGGAAGGGTAAGGATTCCACACCTCATGCCATGAAGGGGAAGAAGCCCTCCACTCCAGCGGAGGCTGTCAGGGTGACACCTCAACCACCACCAGTGGTCACTGGCCCCCACCGCCAGCTGAGGAAGTACATCCCTCACCACCAGTAAAGGCTGCCCAGGAGGCACCTCCATCTGCCACCACAGTGCAGCCATCAACACCAACAGAGGCTGCCCAGGAGGCACCTCCATCTGCCACTGAAGTGCAGCCACCAGCACCAGCAGAGGCTCCCCAGGAGGCACCTCCATCTGCCACCACAATGTATCCATTACCACTAGCAGAGGCTGCCCAAGAGGCACCTCCATCTGCCACCACAGTGCAGCTATCAACACCAGCAGAGGCTGCCCAGGAGGCACCTCCATCTGCCATCACAGTGCAGCCATCACCACCTGGGGAAGCTGTGTAGGCCACCCTCCAGGGGCTGTTGTATGAAGGCTCCCCTCCAGAACCAGTGGGAAAGACACCCACCTGAAAGACTGTGGCCTTGCACTCCCCAGCACTGAGAAATGGGCATGGAGCCCCCTCCAGAACCAGTGGGCTTGTTCCTGACTTCGGCTCAGGTGTCCTCCCCATCCCCCTGAGGTGCTTGCCCACTTGCAAACTGATGCCCCTGCAGAGTTCTATCCAGATGAAGTCAGGATTCAAGTTGGGCTTTGGACTGTGCCCTTAGTACTTTGAACTGGGCATTGGCCCTTTGTGTACATTTGTACATATCTGTTTAACAAACAATTGGACTATTAATTGGCTGTTGAGATAAGTACATTCTCCTTAGTGCATGCTTGTTGTCCTTGAATTTTTCTGATGTGTATCGTGTGCCATTGTTTTTCGTGTGCAGCTGGACGTGTGTATGGGGTGTGTGTGTGTTGTGCGTTTTTGTGTCACTCTCGTTTTCCTCCCTCCCTCCCTTGTGTGCTAGGCGGCTGTACTTACCGTCATTGTCTTTGTCGGCATTGATGTTCCAGGTGGAGCATGACGTAGAAGAGCATTGGAAAGACTTGCAGTTCGGGTTGCATGACGGCGGTGTTCTTCCCTGTGTCTCCGATGGTAAGTCCTTTCTCTTCTGTTATGTGTTTTTACCAGGCTTTTGATGGTGTTTGTACCGCCCTGGAAAACGTGGCCGATTGATGTGTCTTAATATGGTGGGCGGTACTTTGTCTTCTGCCTGGCTGTTGACGGCTATCGCCGTATAGAGTGTTGTTTCCGCCCTGATGGTTGGTGTGGTACATTGGCTGTCTATGGGAGTTCTCACTGCCATGGTCATAATTTGGCGGTAATTACTGCCAGCCTGTTGTGTCATAATGAGGGGCATAATCTTTAGAAGTGTGTGTTGCACACTTAATGATGGCTACTCTACCTGGAAAGTAAAGGATATTCAAAAGGTGGACTATTTGTGGTGCGTGCTGAATCTGGTGACCTGCTGAAGTGAGGAACCTTCACATTGCCCAGAGCCCACCAAACTCATGTGTTACCCTGAAGGAATATTGGCTGTCGGTATACAGTATATGTGAACTTCTTTACCTCTGACCAAACAACAAGTGCTGGTCAGTGCAATCAGTTCTGCTGCCTGTGCACTCTTTATTGCTGACAAGTGTTCTCCATCCAACACGTTGTGGGCAGTGCCAACAGCATATGAAGTATGTAGGACACCTTTATTATCCCTCAGACATGACCCATCTACAGAAAGATCACCATCCGTGTCAGAAAGCCTGGTGTCTTGCAAATCTGGTCGCACCTTGATGTGTCTATCAGTAGCGAGCGCACAATCATGAAAAGCCTCATTAGCAGTCATTTAGGCCCATATTTATACTTTTTTAGCGCCACATTTGCATCATTTTTTGACGCAAAAGTGGCGCAAACTTACAAAATATAATTGTATTTTGTACGTTTGCGCCGCTTTTACGTAAAAAAGTGACGCAGATGCAGCGCTAAAAAGGTATAAATATGGGCCTTAGTCTTCATCATAATCAGTTGTTAAAAGACATACTGGATTTAAAGTGGTACATCTTTTAATCACTATGTGTGGTGCCCACAGTTTTATGTATACCCAGAGAGACGTGCATTAGTAAGATGTTTTGTTTTTGTTGTTGTTAACAATATATCAACAACATGGGGAGCATGTAGAATCTATGTGTGTGCCAATGTAATATTCTTGGACTGTTTTACTGCTAGGGCTGCAGCAGACACCACTCACAAACAAGGCAAAAGAGCGGCAGTCACTGAGTTTAGGGTGGTAGAGGAATATGAAACAGGATGGTAAAATGTTCCACATTTCTGTGTAAGGATCACCAAGAAACAACCTCCTTTCTCATGACAAAAGCGGTGAAAGTCTTTTGTATAATCTGGCATGCCTAATGCAGGGGCAAATCATAGATCATGTTTCAGAGTAAGAAAAGCAAAGTGATTTTCAGATGACAATAGCACTGGGTCAGGCACTCACTTGTTGGTAAGAGCTTGAAGAGGACGAGCAATCAAAGACAAATTCAGTATCCTTGTGGCAGTAGAATCCTGCCATTACCAAGAAAGCCCTCACCTTCTCCTGTGTGTGTAGTCGGGGGACTGTGTGATGGTGAAGATCCTGCTGGGCAACAATTTCCTTGTCCCTTCCGACACTCATGATCTAGGTACTTCACAGTTGTTGAGCAGAATTGCAACTTCCTGGGGGACACCTTATACTGATTTGATGTCAGATAACATAAAAGTGCTATTGTGTCATTGTGCAAGCCGTCTGTTATGGTAAAGCTATCAATAAATCATCAATGTACTGATTCAATGATGAGCCCTCCAGGAATGTGAGGCAGTCCAAATTCCTCTATAATGTCTGTGGGAAAATAGAAGGGGTTTCTTTATGCCCTTGAATGAGCCTACACAAAGTAAACCTTTCCTGGTGGAAAGTAAATGAGAACAGGAACTGGCTAATGTGGTGTAGTGATAGAGTGAAGACTAGTGCAGAGTTGATATCAAACACTGTAAAGTACTTAGGCTCTGATTGATACTTTTTGACGCAAACCTGCGCTAACGCAGGTTTGCTTCAAAAAGTATAGTGCCGGCTTGCACCATTCCAGGATGCCAGCTGGGCGCCATATTAATGGCGCAATCTGGCGCAAAGGTTGGGCTAGCGTTAAAGAAATTGACGTTAGCCGGGTGGGGGTGGTGGTATGGGAGATGGGTGTTTAGCACCAAAACATGATGCTAGCCTGGTTAGAGTAAATAAAGATGACTCTAACCAGATTAGCATCATTTTATGGCGCTAAACCTACCATGCCACATGACCCCTGCCTTAGAAAAGGCAGGAGTCATGCCCAACACCCCAATGGCCAGCACAGGGGACAAGGGTCCTCTGGGCATGGCGACTGCACCCTGTGCCATGTATCGGTGCCCATATCTGGGCCCGCTATGGCATTTTTAAACAAAAGGTAAATACTTACCTTTACTTACCTATACTTACTTGGGATGGGATCCCCCATCCTCCACTGCCCCTCTAGTGTGGGTGGAGGTGTCTCTGGGGCCTGGGCAGGGCACCTGTGGACTCATTCCATGGTGTTCCACCATGGAAATGATCCCACAGGTCCCCTAACGCCTGCCCTGGCCCAGGTGTTAAATAATGGCGCTAAGCAAGCTGAGAGTCATTATTTAGGCCTGCCTCCCTCCCGTGCACAGTTTTTGCACGGGAGGATAAATAAGGCGCAAGGGCCTTAGAGTCATTTTTTGCCCGGGAACACCTACCTTGCATCTCATTGACGCAAGGTAGTTTTCCACATTCAATAAATGACTTTAACTCCAATATTTTGATGCTAGATGGGTCTAGCGTCAAAATATAAATATGGAGTTAAGTTTGCGCTGAAATAGGGTAAAAATAAATTACGCTATTTCAGCGCAAACAGAGTATAAATATGCCCCCTAGTCGTCAGGGGAATGTTAGACAAAATAGTTGCTGGTTGTGGTACCACAGGGAATGAGGGGACCACTATTTTATTCAGGGCATGAAGGTCCTGAGTGAACCTGTATATAGGGCCCCCTCCGGGCGTCTGACATCCTTCTTCACAGGTACTATGGATGTGCTACGGAGGCTTTACTATTTCCCTTATTATTCAATTTTGCAAGTGATCACAAATCATCAGTGCTAAGTGTTCTTCCCCCTCTTCAGATGCTTTGGGGCATATTTATACTCCGTTTGCGCCGAATTTGCGTCGTTTTTTTCGACGCAAATTCGACGCAAAACTAACTCCATATTTATACTTTGGCGTTAGACGCGTCTAGCGCCAAAGTTCATGGAGTTAGCGTAATTTTTTTGCGTGAACACCTTCCTTGCGTTAATGATATGCAAGGTAGGCGTTCCCGTCTTAAAAAATTACTGCGATGCATATGCGTCGTATTTATTCTCCCGGGCAAAAATGACGCCCGGGAGTGGGTGGGACTAAAAAACCCGCATTTGCGCCGGATTTTAGTGCCTGGGTCAGGGCAGGCGTTAATGGACCTGTGGGCTCAGAATGAGCCCAGTGGTGCCCTCCCAAGCCCTCAGGGGCACCCCCTGCCACCCTTGCCCACCCCAGGAGGACACCCAAGGATGGAGGGACCCATCCCAGGGAACAAAAGGTAAGTTGTGGTAAGTATTTTTTTTTATTTTTTTGTGTGGCATAAGGGGGCCTGATTTGTGCCCCCCCTACATGCCACTATGCCCAATGACCATGCCCAGGGGACAGAAGTCCCCTGGGCATGGCCATTGGGCAAGGGGGCATGACTCCTGTCTTTGCTAAGACAGGAGTCATGTTAATGGCGTCTGGGCGCCAAAAAAAAATGGCGCAAATCGGGTTAAGACGATTTTTTAGCCTCAGCCTGACTTGCCCCATTTTTGGACACCCAAACGCCATTTTTCCCTACGCCGGCGCTGCCTGGTGTACGTGTTTTTTTTTCACGCACACCAGGCAGCGCCGGTCGGCTAGCGCCGGCTAACGCCATTCAATAAATACGGCGCCCGCATGGCGCTTCAGAATGGCGTTAGCCGCCGCTAAGTTTTTGGGCGCAAAACTGCGTTAGCGCAGTTTTGCGTCAAAAAGTATAAATATGGCCCAGTGTCTTTTAACTGCGGGGGAATCACAGACTCTGTACACGTCATGAATGTCTGGAACAGTAGCATATAATCCTTGTTCTCCAAAAAGTTTCCATCAGTGGAACAGTGGATAAAGCATTGCACTGTGCAAAGCAAATCTCTTCCTTTTACAGGACAAGACCTACTGAAGATAAACTGGTGGTGCACAGGAATGGGTCCTATAATGAGCTAAATAGTTTTTGTCAAATATTCATTAATGAGTTTTCCTGTCAGACCGATTGCCATTATTTGTACTCTTGAAAGTGGTGCTTCGGGCATCTCTGATGCCTTCAGCATTGACCTAATAGCTCCAGTGTTGGCTATAATGGAATAGTCTGCTGGAGCTAACAGGCAGTTGTCCCCTTTCGTGCAGACCTAAAACATATCATCAGGTCTGGGGTAAGGTGGGTGATAGCCATCTGTCATATCTCCATCTGATGCTCACCATGCACTGTTAGCACCTGGAGGGATAGCTATGCGAGGGGCATGTGCCATTGTATGCTGTGGTGGGGCAGTCCTGTATCCATTGGAAGGGGGAGGTGAAGGTGGTTTGTCAGAAGCATTGGGAGGGTAGGGGGCTGTCTGTGTGTTCTAAATGTTCTAGGGCACCAGCCCTCCAGGCATAGATGCTGAAGTGTTTAGTAAGGGGCAATTGGCCCACCAGTGGGCAGGCTTGTTACAGTGGAAACAATTCGCTCCTTGTGGGGGCTGTGATACTGCCTATTTACCCCTGGTCTACCTCCACCTTGTTGGCTATTGTTTAGATAATACTGTTCCTGGGTGACCAATAGCCTAACCTCATCTTTCTTTGCTTTTGCCACCTCCATTGCATGTAGATGTATTTGATAATCAACACGATATTTAGCTGCAGCCAATACCTTCTCTACCGGTTCTTGGCACAAAACTTATAACAAAAGCTGGAAGGCCTTCTCCTAAAGGGTTGTTCATAGTGCTGTTCTGTTGGTAGAGGGTCATACTATACATTCACTGTCTCATTTTTCTCTTGGGTGGTACTGACTACTTTAGACTAGTCTACTCTGCCTTCTGGCATCTTTGTCTTTAAATGCTTCATAACATCATCAAGCTATTTATTACCATATCACTAGGCTCCTCACTCCCTTTTCACAGAGGCTCTTTAACTGAAAAGGCAACCGCACATTTGCATTCTTCCCGCAAATCTTTAGGCATAATGGTGTTGAACAATATGTCTAAATCCTTCTAGAGAAGACCCCTCATCATTACCAAGTGGTTTAGTTCTGTGTGTCACTTGTGGGGCTTCTCACGTAATTTAGGGAAGACCTTAATGAAGGACATAAGGTTGTACTCGGACCACGGGACAAGTACATAAGTTGGTGGCTCTTGCTTGCCAGTCAGCGTGGGTGCTGAGGGCATTTCCTAAAGTGGTATCATGAGGCTGGGACAAGTTGCTGAAGGGGAGATGGTAGCCAGTTGCTGCACTACTCCTTTGGTGGATAGAGAAGGGGACAGTTCTTTCCACTGAGGCTGCTTCCCAACAGCAAATGGCAAGGTGTCTATGATCTGGGCAGTGGTCCAGGAAGTAGGTCTGTGTCCTGAAAACTCAGGGGCATATTTACAAGCCCCATGGTGCAGGGCAGTTTAGCAAATGATCCTGCTGCACTGTTCTGTGCCTAGAGCCAACACTAGCACCCTTGCAACATGCATTGTCAGCAGAATTGTTTTTGTGCAGGAAGAGGCAAGATTTATAGAGTTATTTTCCTCTTTCTATTTGTGCTGCAGAATGTAGTACACATTAAAAGAGGAAACAACGAGGAGAAATAAAGATATTTCTCTTCGTTCCACCTGCCCTGAGGAGGTTTACAGTTTTGACGCATTCCCAGCTTTTTTTTTTTGTAATTCTGGAAATGTGTCAAAACCCATGGGTGTTGTACGGGAACTCCCACCACAATGCCCATAGTACGTCACCCTGCCAGAGTGAAAAGCCACACAAAGTATCTTTTTGCGTGGCCTTGTAGATATGGACCTGCAGTATGTGCTGTTGGTGCACCACAAAAAGTGACACACAGATGGCACACAGTGCTTGTAAATATGCCCCTGAACTTTTACATGTCCCACTCATACTGCAGAGGAAGGGATGGGGTCTGGTCCCTTCCCTGAATGTGTTGGACATATGCTAAGTGTCTTCAGCAGGTAATCCGTGAGCAGCCTTGCCTTGGCCAACTGCAGTGTCGCTTCATGGTATCGCTTATCATAATCTACTTCAAACTGGGGGGATTAGCCTTCTATCAAATCTGGCAATAGTCTGATGCATGTTATTATGTCTGATTTCAGGAAGTATCTGCAAGCACACTACTCCAATGGATGAGAGTTAGAGGTATGCCGAATTGATGGTATCAGCTAGCCTCCCTTGCCTTGCAGCTGCATCCGGACAGACCCTTCGCTCTCTTCCCTGTGTTTTGACATCATCTAAGCAAGGTTTCATGTAAGTACAGATGTCCCATATTAGGTCATGTAGTCTATTTGCACTCAGGGTGTGGTCAATTGACTCATGGTCAAACTTTTGCTGCCAGACAGGGTCTATCATTTGGGACAGCAGTAGCATGCTATTTTTACATCCCCAATCAGTTTTCTATATTATTCCTCCACCTCCCCAGCTGCCCACGCAGCTTCCTTCCTCATGACCAAGATGGACGGGAGGCTTATAATGCAAACAAGTTCAATTCTTCCCTTTCAACAACAAAAACATCTGCCTCAAACACCCTAGCCTTTCCATGTCGAATATACGATGCAAAGGAAACTACAAATCCTAAGGCCAGATGTAGAAAGCATTTTGCATGGCGCAAACTGCGAAAATCGCAGTTTGCGCCATGCAAAATGCCGTTTGCGATACACATTCACAATTTGCGAGTCGGTACTGACTCGCAAATTGTGAATGCGACTCGCAAATAGGAAGGGGTGTTCCCTTCCTATTTGCGACTCGCATCGCTATGCTAAATTGCTTTGTTACCGCGAATGCGGTCGCAAAGCAATTCGCAGTTACCACCAGTGTCACACTGGTGGTAACCCATTCGCAAAACGGAAGGGGTCCCCATGGGACCCCTTTCCCTTTGTGAATGTTGCCAAAAAGGGTTTTTCAGAGCAGGCAGTGGTCCAATGGACCACTGCCTACTCTGAAAAACCGAAACCAAAAGGTTTTCTTATTTTTTTATTTTGCAACTCATTTTCCTTTAAGGAAAACGGGCTGCAAAATAAAAATAAAAAACTGCTTTATTTAAAAAGCAGTCACAGACATGGAGGTCTGCTGACTTCAGCAGGCCACCATCCCTGTGAGTGCAGGGACTCGCTATCGGGTGGCAAAATGCGACCCACCTCATTAATATTAATGAGGTGGGTCTTTGTGACCCCATAGCGACTCGCAGAAGGTGTCTGAGACACCATTCTGCATATGGTTTTGCGACTCGGAAATTACGAGTCGCTCCGAGTCTACATAGTTTTGCTACATCTGGCCCCTTTTTCCTAGCACTCAACTTATACAAGTTCTCCAAAAATAAACATGCACTAAGATCATGCCATATGGGCACTTGATAGTCAGGAGATGTTTTGGACGGGGTAAGCTTGATACTATCCAACTCTTCTTTAGTCATGGATTGGTCCATTGTCTCTGGATATGTTAACTATCCCTACTTCTGTACAGGAACTCTTGCTCACGTCAGTCAAGGGATACAAAAGGGAGTCTCTGGGACTAGTTCTGAGAGCTAAAACCCATGGTCCACAGGAGGATATCACACGATATTTTTAGTAGAAAGCAAAAAAAGTGCTCAATTAAACTAACATTCTGGGTTCAGGGTATTGTGATTCTAGTTTACCATAAAGCGTATTGTTCATCATGAAGCATATGCACTTTACACAAGGAAGAGAGTGTGTTTAGAAACAAAGCAGTGCTATAGATGCTAGTTCCACAGGGCCCTTGCTACAGAAATAAAGAAGGCAGGAAAGTCAGAATAAGTACAGTGCATGAACTTCCTTGCTTTCTTCCAGGAAGGCAGGTGTGTCTGAGATCATGCGGAAACCTCCAGAAGCTATTGTTGGTAAAGCTTACAGAAACACTTGCAGATAGTGGTGAATCCTCTTTCAATCAGGTATGCATTCACATACAAAGCAGCAGGAAAAAAATAAAACTGACCCTAACACCGTAGGGAGCAAATTTATGAAAAGTGGCACATGATGACATGATGCACCACTTTTCTTGCGCCCCATTGCACCCCCCTAATGCCATCATGTGTGCGCCGTATTTATGACAGGAAACTAGCGTCATAAATTTTGACGCTAGTTTGGTGCTTTGCAGAGTTGGTGCCAAAAATATTGATTCTAATCCTGCAAAGTGACAGGAGGCTGATTGAAAACAGTGGGAGTCTCATTTGAATACCTGCACATGCCATAGACAGGTGTTAAAAATGATGCTAAGAATGGTGCAGTGGAATATCATAAATTCCACTGTGCCATTTTTCAGGGCCTCCTAATGCCGGAGCACCCCTTTGCATACATTATGCCTGGCACAGGCATGATGTGGTGCAAGAGTTTACAAAGTGGCACAATATGTGCATTTCATAACTTTTTAAATATGGTGCAGCGTCTTTGCCAACCTAACACCACATTAGAGTAAAAAAATGCTAATGTGGCGCAAGGTGTCGCAAAGGGCTTCTTAAATCTGGCCCTTGGTGTGTCCTACCCATACACCAGCAGCACCCAGACCCATGGCTTAGGGATTATGCGGAGGAGGGAAGAAGTGACAATACCCGGGAGAAGGAGAGCCACTACCACACTGCAAATGCAATGCTGACAAAAGGAACAAACCAATATGATGATAATGGACGCTCAAAAATAATGGTCCACAATAACACTATCACTGCATCACAAAAGGAAAATACAGAAGCACAGGAAAATAAATAAATAACACATACCATGTGGCAATACTAAAAATGCTAAGGTGTATGTGATGTCCACAAATTGGGGAGGACATAATCAAACACTAAAATGAATAAGCCGCCGCAAGCAGTGAACAATGTAAAAGTACCAGCCCAGGTGGAATATGTAAGACCACGAACTGACTCCAAGATACAGAATGATAGCGGGAAAGTTTGTGAACACGTGCTATCGCCAACCCTCGGTATGCAATAAGACACCCAACTGTCAGGCCAAGCCCTCGGTATGTGGTAAAACACTCAATCATCAGGAATTACACCTTGGGACCCAATGACCTCAACAGGTCATGTAAGACAATTAGAATGCACTAGCCTCTGGATCACCCGAAGCAAAATCCTAAGTCACCCTTCTCTTGCAACAAGGTAGAACTCCTGGTTACAACTGGCATCCGAAACCTAATGACACTCAACTGCCAGGCGCACCCTTGGTGTGAGTAAGTCAGGAGGTAGATATAGAAGGCCTGCAGTGGAACACACCCATCCCTGCACTGCATCAGTGAAGCTCTCTCTGCCCTTTGCTACTTTATCTAAAACCTTCTAATCATCAAAAACAACAGGAAAAGAGTAAAACAAGAGCAGTATATTCAGAGAAACAGCTGCGTATGAACATGCAATGTCAACTATATTACAGTCGGAAAACCCGAAACTCCAAGAAGCGGGATACAGTCTATGGCGGGCGGAGAGAACACTTACAGGCTGTTCGCTGTGGGGAAGTAGAGAGACGAGACCTCAAGGTAGGAAGGTCAGGGAGACGAAGGCTGGGTTGGGACCTCAGAGGCATCAATTGTCCACTGCTCCAGAGCGAAGGCAGGAGAGTAGTTGAGGCCAGTGTTTTGAACTGCTCACCACCCAGTTCTGCATTCCACTCTCCACCAAAATGTAGAAGCTAAATTAAAGAAATGCAAACACTGTCAAGTTCATAGGCAGCTTTTATACACGAGTCACCGGAACCTGAGTCTTACAACATGTTAAGTTTGGAGAACTTCATCAGTTCTTTTATGCATGAAAGCCACATGCAAAGGCAAAATTTGCTTCCTTGAGCCACATTAACGAAAAAAAACTGACACTAGTATGGCAGAAGGAGGCGCTAGGGCCTTGTAAATCTGGCCTTATGTATCATTTGAGCAAGTCTTACAAGCTAATCAGCATAGTACATTTTGTTTATCTGAGGTCATCCGACCTTTGCACATGTTTTTCAGGCTTTGTCATCATTGAGTATCACAGAAGGAGAAGAGTACAAATTGGATTCCCTTTCAATATAATTGACTTCCACACTCATTAATGAACCTTATTTCCCACACCCTCCTATGTTTTCCTGGTCCTCCCTTCCTCTCCATTCATTATGACCCTTCTGTTAAAATCACCTCACTAATGTTTTTTTGCGCAGTCTATATTTATTCCCACCACTCCTTTTCACAGCATAACATCGCCTCTCAAATCCTGTTCCCCTTTGTCATCCTAGAGGTCTCGATGTTCTGCTATTCGGTTCAATTCTTTTAATTGGATTTTAAAAGGACAACAAAATGACAGTTTGCATGGCGCTGCATGTTGATTTTTTAGTTCTGTTGTTCAGAACAGCAATACTTGAGGCATGACTACAATACCCAGCATGCCACCCCAGGCCTCTCCACTGTCTTTTTTCCTCACCAGTCCCCCCATCAAACTTCTCAAATTAACAACCCCCTCTTGACTTATTCCCCCAAGTAAAGGAGAGAAAGGGAATGCACCATCTGCTTCTGTACCTTCACCAATCTGAGAACTTCACTCCCTTGCTCACCAACAAGAATTGTAAACATCCAGCCCAACACACAGATCTGACCACTAATTTGGTTTCAGAGTACCCTTAAGAGGGCCGTAAACAGGATTGAAGCTTCCAGGAGGGGGAGGGGCGTATTTGGAGTGTGACGCTCCCAGTTAAATACATTATTAGCTTGGTAGTTGGGTCTTGGGGGCCCTGAGTCAGGTCTGCTATAACTCTGCTGATTTTTCTTACGTTCTCTTTGATGATTCAACTTGCTCATTTTTTGGATTGGGAATTAAACATATACAGTGTCTGGTTTACCCAAAAAGTAGTACATTTGCACCCACACAAACAGTGTACTACATTTTAGAATTCACAAATATTGGCAGTAGTAGGCCTAGAAAGCTACACCAGTGACTGCTTTCCAGACATGCTACTGGCAATTAAACACACAAAAGGTGATGAGATTAATGCATGCAAATTGTCTAACCACTGGCAATCTCTCGTGCTGACATTGCAACCCAATTTTCACCTACTGTACTATTCTAGACAGAGGCCCAACTAATTCAAATCAGTACTAACCATGTTTCTCTGCTTATTTAGTTGGAAAATTTGAGATTCAACTCTACCCCCTCAAAATCTTACTGACTAAGCCACACACCTGTGAGTAGACTCAAACCGACATAAAATGTACCCACTTCCAAAAACATCTTCAAACCTAAAGCAATTTGTTTAAAAGTGTAGACCTCTCCAGCAAAAGAACACTGCCATCATGTATTTTAACAATTGGCTGCCCTGATAGATTATATTGGGTCCCCATCCATTCTCAAAAGAGACTTCTCCTTCTGATCCACTGTGCTCAGATTGAAAGAAAATGTAACAACTTGCTCCTTTCTTTCTTTTCAGTCCTGGGTCAGAAAAGTGCCCTCAAAAAGCATGCAGTACACAGCAGCTGAAGGCTGAAGCAGTGACAAATTCACACACAAGCAAACACACATGCTGAGGGCTCCTTTTTCAGGGCTTTGGACTAGGTCCTCTCCACGTGGAGGTAGCAGGTGGGGTGTGTGTTTTGCCCCTGGTCCACAGGTGTAGCATGGTGAATTACATAAAGCCCACAAACCCTATAGGAAGGTGTCACAATGAATTGATGGAATGGAATGATGTAAATTGAGGTGACATTCAGGGTCATCTGTCAAGCAGCTGCCAACACCTCACTATAACACCACTCTAACCTAATTAATTTTTAAGAGTTTTTTCGATGTAATCTATGTTTTTATTACCTTACCAAACAATAACTTCACTTTAACCTTTGGTCTTTCAGTGAATATTTGATTTTTTAAAATCATTTTCAGCCCACTTCACTAGCTTAATGCTGTGTGCAGAGCAGTGATGACAGCAAGACCTGCACCTAAGCTCTCATGAGCAACTGACCCCTGCTGGGCACAGCATTCGGCTATATATATACTTTGAAACATCACCTAGGGAACAGGAAAATGTGGAATCTTCCAAAATTCGATTCTATCTGGATTTTAACACAGAATATAAATAACTCAGGACTATTCTAACTCGCAATTGGCATATTTTGCAACAGGACAAACAAATTAGGACAAGGATAGGCCCGCACCCACAGTTTACATTCCGAAAGTCAAAATCATTGGAAGACATGTTAGCCAGATGTTTGTTTATGGAAAAGGACAAAACAATGTGGTTGACAAAAAAGAGTCTGGGTTTTTGGTGCAGTGGCCACTGCAAAGCATGCAAGTGTACAGTGAATATGCATTCCTTTGAGACATTTGAGGGGAGATCATGTTTTATCACTTGTAAAACTGAATTTGCAGTGTATGCCATCCAGTGTGGCTGTCAAAGAAAATTTGCTTGGAGTATAATTCATAGACTGAAGAATTGATTCTTGCAACATCTTAGAGCCATCAAAAATCAAGATAAATCGTACCTGATGGACAAACACCTTAGGGATGTTCATGAGGGAGATTGCAAGAGTTTGACATTTTATGGAATTAAATAGGTCGAAGAAGACCGTAGGGAGGGGGAAAGAGCATTAGAATTAAGGAAAATGGAGTCTAGGATGATTTTGCCATTGGGAACAGAGAGACCGTGGAGGCACAATTTAGATGTGGAAATACATGTGCATATATAAGAGACATAATGGGACTCCGTGAGTATTGGACCAGGCTGCGACGACCGGATATGGCATTTTCCATTTGGAAATCTCCTGATTCAGCCACAATTAGCTCCACTTTTGAACTAATTGTCTCCTTTGTGTTTCACTAATTATAATATCTGTTCCTGATATGACCCTCCTCATCAATTATAGTCTTTGGGGGTGATTCTGACCCCGGCGGTCGGCGGGAGCACCGCCAACAGGCTGGCGATGCCCCGCAGGGCATTCTGACCGCGGCGGTTTGGCCGCGGTCAGATGCGGAAAACCGGCGGTCTCCCGCCGGTTTTCCGCTGCCCTGGGAATCCCCCATGGCGGCGCAGCTTGCTGCGCCGCCATGGGGGATTCTGACAGCCCATACCGCCATCCTGTTCCTGGCGGTTCTCCCGCCAGGAACAGGATGGCGGTATGGGTTGTCGTGGGGCCCCTGGGGGCCCCTGCAGTGCCCATGCCAATGGCATGGGCACTGCAGGGGCCCCCGTAAGAGGGCCCCACTTTGTATTTCAGTGTCTGCATTGCAGACACTGAAATACGCGACGGGTGCAACTGCACCCGTCGCACCTTCCCACTCCGCCGGCTCAATTCTGAGCCGGCGTCCTCGTGGGAAGGGTTTTTGCACTGGGCTGGCGGGCGGCCTTTTGGCGGTCGCCCGCCAGCCCAGTGCAAAAGCCAAAATACCCTCAGCGGTCTTGCGACCGCGGAGCGGTATTTTGGAGGGGGGAAGTCTGGCGGGCGGCCTCCGCCGCCCGCCAGACTTAGAATGACCCCCTTTGTGTTTTACTGCATCGTATGAAAGTGAGGGCTGTCACTCTCTTGCTGTGACAATGAGAATTGTAATGTGTATATGGAGCCTGAGTAGAGGTTATTGGCGTAATGAGGAATTTGTACCATGCATGCATTAATGTGTTGATTTATTTGCACTTTGAAGGCAGTACTTTATAAGAAGTTGTCCTTGGGCACTATCAGCCCTGCATATTAAAGCCAATAGCGTGCTATTTAGAAATTCCTTGGTATCAGATATGAGCCATCTAGAGATATTATTCATTTGCACAGTATTGCATCTTGTACTTTGGGATGTATATTGCACAGCATTTGACACTTTAAATACCATGGCATAGGGCATGGTTATGTGTCATTTAGAGACATTGACAATTTGCATAGTATTGCAGTTTGCACAGCATGCATCACTTTAACATCTGGTATCGCATAGGTGCCATTTAGAGATATTGATTAGGTGCATAGTATTTTACTTTGGAGAGCATGTTTTCTCCCAACATCTAAAATAGGACATATGCCAGTTGTAAGGTATTAACAAAGTGTATAGTAATGGAATTTTGCACAGCACATGTCACTTTGGAATTCACTAATATAGGATTCGTATTTAGTGTATAGCACATGCCAGATGGTGTGCACCTTAATATCCAGTACTGCAGTTATGTTCCATTTAGAGACATTGATAATGTGCATAGTATGGCAGTTTGCACAGCATACCTCACTTTAATCTCTGGTTTTGCAGAGATGCCATCTGGAGACATTGATTAGTTACATAACATTTTACTTTGCATAGCATGTGTTCTCCCATCATCTAATATAGGATATGTACCAGCTGAAAGGTATTAACAAACTGTACAGCAATGGAAACTTGTGCTACACATGCCACTTAAACATTTACCAAAATGGTATTCATATTTATTCTATACCACATGCCAGATGGTGCACACCTTAATATCAAGTACTGTAGTTTGTGCAGCATTCGTCACTTTAACATCTGGTCCCGGACGTGTATCATCTAGAGATATTGAATGGTTGCAGAGTACTTTACTTTGCATATCAAGTGACTTTTTAATATCGAATGTGGGAAAGAGACTAATAAACAGTACAGCAATGGAATTTTGCACAGCACATCACTTTGATATTTAAAATGTATTAGTAGAGTATTCGTACAGACTGGAAAACACATGCCAGATGGTGCACACCGGAATATCCAGTACGATATATGTGTCAGCTAAGGGATATTGATATTTTACAAAACAATACAATTTTGCACAGTACATTCACTTTAATATCTGCCAATTGGGCATTTATAGACATTGTACAACATAGGCCGCTTTTTTAACAAAAAACACTGTTAGGGTGCTTTTATTTATATACTACATCCATTGAGACCATCAAGTTGCGTATAAGATAATAATTGAAATACAGAGATGTATCTTAAAGGTGGATACGTGAGATGGCAGCTGGTTGGCACTAAAATGTGCAATTACGTGAATCATTGTTAACTTTAAAGATGGAACCTACATTTTCAAATTGAGAATAAATGTCAATGTTGGAGAATCGAAGATCGGTATTGATGGTTTAGGAATTTACCAGCAGGACAACAATGTGCTTTCAGTAGATTATATATTTACGGATTAACTTTACTCGTGCAAACAATTTAGTGTTGAATAATGTTGCCCATATTAGATCATTGCATCATCTATATATCGAGTATGACCAGATCAAGTGAGAGACAAAATTGAAACTGGAGAAGTGAAGATCAATCTCATGCAATGTAATTTGAATAGATGGGCAGTGTCGAAGTATTGTGACCTACTAAGAAGGCGTGTATAATGTCCCTGGAAAGTAAACACGAGACAAGGCTATAAGGGGTTGTAAAAATAAACAATGAACAACATGCTTATATTGGGAAGTTTTACGTGTGGGGGGGTTGTCCAGTGGAAGGCGATTAGCTGAAGCACATTGACGTTTTGTTATGGGTGAAGCACTTTGGTGAGTAAATGAAGATGCTGTTCGGCTGTTTCTCAAAAAAAAGAGTGGTGCTGTTAGCTGTCGCTGCGGTACAGCTGTCCTTGGTGGGAAGAAGTTCACCGACATGAAGACAGATGTATTTTATTTTTGGAGGGTGCCATGCAGCCTTCCTTCCTGGGCTAATCTCAGCCTGGGGATCCCATCTCCCAGGGCCCAGCCATCTGTCCTGGGTTCCCCCCGGGCACCCTGTCACCATCATTGTGGACTGCGGGGGCAGCCTGAAGGACCCTGTGGTCCCAGCCAGCTCCCTTCCTCCTGTGGGAGCTGGTATTGCTGACAAAGACAGGGAGATGCTAAACATGAAGCTCCCTGTCTGTGAGAGCATTAGTTTCCTCTGTTTCTCTGCCAGCATGTTTGCCGGCAGTGAAGCGGAGTAAACCTCTGCTTCTAGCAAGTGAGAGATGCTTGACAGCTCTTGCTTGCTGGAGCCAGAGTGTTTGCTTTGTCTTGGCAGGCGTTGTCAAGTCTCGTACCAAGTCAGAGCAAACAGCTGTGTCCTGGGGATGGACACCCTGGCACATAGCAAGAGCCAATCCTGGGGGATGGTGGTCTCCAGGGCCATTATTGACTCCATGGGGGGGGGGGATGTGGGACCCCTCCAACATTTGAAATTTGCCCTGGGAGGTAGACCCTTTTTTCTTATCTTTTTTCAGCTCCAGGGAAGAGGGTGCCCCTGGGGCTGCAGGTGGGGGCTGCAAGGCCCCACTTACTGTGAAATGAATTGCCCCCGGGATATGGCTGTCCCTCGGGCTGTGAGGGGCTGTGTGGGTATCCCATGTTAATTTCATCTTGTCCCCAGGGCTGTGGGGGTCGCCCCTCACATAACTGAATATAAGCCATGGGGAGGTGGCAGTCCCCAGGGCTACAGGGTGGTGCACAGGCCACCCCATGTTAATTTAATATTTAGCCCTGGGGAGGTGGTGGTCCCTGGGGCTCTGAGGGAGGCCATATGGGCCTCCCCCATATCAAATTATTGCTTTGCTCCAGGGAGGTGGTGGCCCATGGGCTTCAGGGGACTTCAGTTCCCCACATATTTGTACTGGATCGCCCCCAGGAGGTGGCGGTCCCCGGGAATGGTACAAGCCTTATGAGGGAGGGATTGTGTGTTCCCCTCCTTTTTAAAGCCCCCAATGCCCCCAGGCTCTGGGCCACCTAGGGACAAGATAAAAAAAAGAAGGGAGACGCCTTTTTAAAAAAAAAATCTTGTAAAAATCAGTGGATCCATCTGTAGATTTTTTCAAAACATTTTAATAAAAATTCTTTTTAGCCCTTGCGGGGTCCGTTAGGTCCGATAGACCAAGGTTATGGCCTCAGGGTGACCCTACCCTGAACCCTTTTCTTTTTTTTAATCTTTTTTTTGGGGACTGAGCTGAAGCAAAATGGCTGCCAACACTTCCTTGTTGAAATGTTGGCAGCCAATCAGATACCATAACGGGCACAGTTGGATCTACGAATTACCCGTGTGCCCATATAACTATATATTTAGCCTTTTAATATCGCTAAAACTGCTGAATGGATTGACACCAAATTACAAAAAACACTTTTTCTGGACCAAGAGCTATCTTTCCACCAAATGTGGTGTAATTCTGTTCAGCGGTTTAGGCTGTAGTCGTGTTCCCAAATTTGAAAAATCCCATTGACGTAGAATGGAGAAAAAATGTTTTGGGACTCTCCTGTTTTCTCACTCCCCGCTTGAGAGATCACCCAGGAACTTTCAACACAGCAGCCACCGACTAAAGTATACGTTTTGAAAAAAACGGCACCAAAGTTATTGGCAAAGCAAAAAATGCTATGAATAAAATGGTCCTAACTATAACTACCTACTGGTGACTTCCAATATATATATATATATATATATATATATATATATATATATATATATAGAGAGAGAGACAGAGAGAGAGCGTGAGCGAAAGAGAGAAAGAGAGAAAGAGCACAGTTCTTATGTGTTCTAGAACAGACTCAATTTAGTTTCACTTTTTATGCATGCTCCTTATCTTTTTGGGATGTGCATACAGGAGAATCACAACAATTATCTTTTGGCTGGGCTTTATGGGACTAACCAGCTCCATTCAGTCATTAATAACATAGGGGGTCATTACAACATTGGCGGTAAAAGCCGCTTACCGCCGTACAGAAGACCGCCAACACACCGCCGTGGAATTCCGCCACAGCTATTATGACCCTCATCTCGAAATCCGACAAAAGAAAGACACCCACACAAGTCCGCCACACCAAAGGTCAGTGATAAACTGGTGAAAAAAAAACCTCCACCGTCAACAGAAATACGCCCACACTATCACGACACACGAATCCACGCGGCGGTCTTTCAACCGCGGTATTCCATTGGCGGTACACACCGTCGCGCTCAAAATGCACACACTTCTACAAAACACTGCCACATTGGACAATTGGAAATACACACACCTGATACACACACCACTCCCACACACCCATTGCAATATAAAACACACACCCACATCACCCACAAACCCCTACGACCACTATTACAGAGAGAAGGCCAGAGAGAGACACCACCATCCACAAACTAGCAGCCACAGGCACACAACACCATCACCCACACAACCTCCATGCACAAAACACCACACACCGCTACATATCACCACACTTATCACCACACGCACCACCCCACACATCACCTACACCACCCCATGGCACGGCAAAGACACCCCAGGTTTTCGGACGAGGAGCTCAGGGTCATGGTGGAGGAAATCGTCCGGGTAGAGCCACAGCTATTTGGAGCACAGGTGCAGCACACCTCAATTGCAAGGAAGATGGAGCTATGGCGAAGAATAGTCGACAGGGTCAACGCAGTGGGACAACACCCAAGAAATCGGGACGACATCAGGAAGAGGTGGAACGACCTACGGGGGAAGGTGCGTTCCGTGGTCTCAAGACACCACCAGGCGGTTCAGCGGACTGGCGGTGGACCCCCACCTCCTCACTCACAACTAACAACATGGGAGGAGAAGGTCTTGGCGATTCTGCATCCTGAGGGCCTCGCAGGAGTCGGTGGAGAAATGGACTCTCGTAAGTCAAACCTTTAACTACCATATCCCCCACCCTACCTGCATGCTATCACATACCCCCACCCTCGCCCCCACCCCTATCACTCCAACTCCTCACAAATGTACCAATATCACAAAGCACACATCCCAACACCAAGCCCTGCATGCAACAACAACGCATGGATACCCATCACTAAAGCATGCCCACTGCACATACTCATACACCCCCCTAAGCCATTATCACAAAAGCCCCCACACAGGAATGCCAGCACTGGGGTACATGCTCACCCACCCATTGCACACCATGACACACACAGATGCAATAATCATGCTTTTCCACCCCTGCAGGACCACTACCTAACGCCACCAGACAGGAGGGTCCAGACATCTCCACCCCACCCACAGAAGAGGACCACAGTGATGACAGCAGCTCTGTCCAACTGGATCTAGATGACCAACCCGGACCATCGTGGGCCTCGGGACAGTCGGTTCCCCTCACACAGGCACAGGCCACCACAGTCCTTCCCCCCTCTGGTAACACCAGCACAGCACCCACCCAGCGGGCCCATACCTCCGTCCCCAGGACACGTCAATCAGCTGTGTGTCCACCACTACAGGGACCCCAGGATAACCCACCACCCCAACAACAACAGGAACCTGGGGGCAGTGGTGGTGGGCACACAGTCCAGGGGACGGAGGCCCAGGAACACAGGGGAACTGGGAGGGCTGCTGTGCGACAGGGGGCGGACAGGCCAAGGGAACCCACTCTCCACGAGGCCCTCTCCTCCATCATGGGAGCATACCACCACTCCCAGGAGACGATGGCAACAGTCCTGGCCAAGTTTCAGGAGACCCAGTGCATGCAGGAGGAACAGTATTTGGGGTTCAGGGAGGAACTCAGAACCATCAGCTCCACCCTGGGCACCATTGCAGAGGTGCTGAAGGAAATACTCAACACCAGGAGGGACACTGTGGCACTACAAGGGGCCCCTGACACTAGCATGGACGATGAACTGCCCACCACCTCCGCCGGTGCTAGTGGACAGGAGGCACCGCCACAGGACCACCACACCAGCACCCCACCCACTGCAGACAGAGAACCACCACGCAAACGGTCCCTGAGATCCAGGAACAAGACAGAGCACGATGACAAGACTCCCGCCAAGAAATGAGGCCACCCTGATTGTCAACCCACTGTCCCACTTTGTCACCCTGTCCATATTGAAACTGCCCCAGCTCCACTTCCTATGCTCATATGGACAATGCACCTTTGAGACTAATAGACTGGACTCTGCCATGGACATTCCTCCACCATCACCCCTCATCATTTAACTTCCCCCTCCAATATTTTGTATGTAAATAAACACACCTAAAGCACCAAAAGATTTGGAGTCTGTCTGTGATTTTGAAATAGTGTATGTGCAACTACAGTGACAAAATTTTCAGGAAATAGTAATGTCAACATACCTATGTCACACAGCTCTAGTCCCTGAGGAATATAAGCAGATGACACACGTTGGGAACCACGCCTGTGAAACCGTAAGGGAAAGTGACAACTCAGTGACCATACACTGGGTGAAATCGACAGACAGGATAGAGGTAGAAGTGTAAAAGTACTTGTAGTAGGCAGGAATGTATTCTCACCTGTGTTTCACTGGAAATATTGCTGGATGACTGAGTCTCTGTTATCAATGTCTTCTTCCTCTGCTTCCTCCTCATCACTGTCCACAGGCTCCACAGCTGCCACAACACCGCCATCTGGACCATCCTCCTGCAGAAAAGGCACCTGTCGTCGCAAAGCCAAGTTATGAAGCATACAGCAGGCCACAATGATCTGGCACACCTTCTTTGGTGAGTAGAATAGGGACCCACCTGTCATATGGAGGCACCGGAACCTGGCCTTCAGGAGACCGAAGGTCCGCTCAATCACCCTCCTAGTACGCCCATGGGCCTCATTTTAGCGTTCCTCTACCCTGGTCCTGGGATTCCTCACTGGGGTCAGTAGCCATGACAGGTTGGGGTAACCAGAGTCACCTAATAGCCACACACTGTGCCTCTGGAGTTGACCCATCACATAAGGGATGCTGCTATTCCGCATGATGTAGGCGTCATGCACTGAGCCAGGGAACATGGCATTCACATGGGAGATGTACTGGTCGGCCAAACATACCATCTGTACATTCATGGAATTATAACTCTTCCGGTTCCTGTACACCTGTTCACTCCTGTGGGGGGGGGACCAAAGCCACATGGGTCCCATCAATGGCACCTATGATGTTGGGGATATGTCCAAGGGCATAGAAGTCACCTTTCACTGTAGGCAAGTCCTCCACCTGAGGGAAAACGATGTAGCTCTGCATGTGTTTCAGCAGGGCAGACAACACTCTGGACAATACGTTGGAAAACATAGGCTGGGACATCCCTGATGCCATGGCCACAGTTCTTTGAAAAGACCCACTTGCAAGGAAATGGAGCACTGATAGCACCTGCACTTGAGGGGGGATTCCTGTGGGATGGTGGATTGCTGACATCAGGTCTGGCTCCAACTGGGTACACAGTTCCTGGATTGTGGCACAGTCAAACCTGAAGGTGATTATCAGATTTCTTTCCTCCATTGTCGACAGGTCCACCAGCGGTCGGTACACCGGAGGATTCCGCCATCTCCTCACATGTCCCAGCGGACGGTGCCTATGAAGGACAACAGCGACCAGAGAGTCAAACAAGTCAGAGGTATGTACCCACAGTCTACACAGAACACGATTCATACACAAAATCTGGCCTGTATGTGTGTTGACAGTAGGCCTAGGTATGTGTGACGCAGTTGGTAATTAGGCCATGTGGGCCCCTGAAATGGCGGCTGCCTGACCTGGAAAGTGGGACAATGGGATGTGAGGTAACTGTGCTGGCGTTGTACACCGTCGCAGTAGGCGGTTGAAGACCGCTGCGCAATGCTGCATTGGTTAACATTGGACCCTATGGGTCCCAGGAGCCAATGACGATGTACGCCGGCGGTGATGGTACGCACCGCCGCGGACGTGACCGCTGCGGACGTGACCGCCATTTTCTATCTGTTGAATCACTCGATACCTGATCTTCGACAGGAGAGGACCTACACTGCAAGTGCTGCAGTGACCTCGGTCTGGAAGAGACAATGGCTCGTGCGTCTGGGGAAAGGGCCCCTGCCTTCCCATCGGAGGAGTTGGAGAAGCTCGTCGACGGGGTCCTCCCCCAGTACATGCTACCCTACGGTCCTCCAGACCAACAGGTAAGTACACAGGGAGCATGTTGTATGGGCTATGCCTGTGTGGAGAGGGCTGGTTGTAAGAAGGAAGGGGGCAGAGTTCTGAGTGCATGTGCAAAGACGGTGTGTGCATGTGCCACATGGCAAGGGTAGGGATGGGGGCCACTCACTTTGACGGCGCAGTTGGTAATGACTTCTCTTCTTCCCCTGTACATTTCATGTAGGTCAGCGCCCACCAGAAGAAGGATATTTGGCGTGCCATCGCCAAGGACGTCCGGACCCTGGGGGCCCACCACAGACGGAGCACCCACTGCCGGAAGAGATGGGAGGACATTCGCCACTGGAGCAAGAAGATGGCGGAGGCTCAGCTGGGGTGGCCTCCCAACGTGGGAGGGATGCCCGTCGAACCATGACCCCCCGATGTTTCGGATCCTGGCGGTGGCCTACCCGGAGTTGGATGGGCGCTTGAGGGCATCACAGCAGACACAAGGGGGTGAGTACACTCTCATTCTGCTGACTTTGCATGCAGTGGAGGGGTCTGGGTGGGGGAGGAGGGCTGTGGGTTTCCCTAGGCCAGGGAGAGTTCCGTAGGCTAGGCCCCTTCGTAAGGCATGGCCCTGTAGCCCCCCACCCCACCTCTGTAGAGTGCCAAGTACAGGTATTCATGCACCTGTGTCATCTATGTGTGCAGATGTCATCCATAGCCTTGTAGGCCATTTCCCAGGAATTGCACTGTAGAGCCCAACAGCGCGACATAGTGCAGGGGGCTGCTGTGTCTGTCTTGTCCGCCAACGGTAGCGGTATGCCATGCACTCAACCTGTCTTTCTTCTGTTTACCCCCCTCTTTTTTGCGGTCTCCCTGTTCTTGTGTGCATTAGCATCATCAGGCGGAGGAGCAGTGGCACCGGAGCACGAGGGAGCTGCGTCCCACATGGCCATGGACGGCCACACTACGGACTCTGAATACACCAGTGGGACGAGGGCGAGGGGAGCACCACGGCGGTGACAGGAGCTGAAACCAGCGACACGGACTCGTCCTCCGATGGGAGCTCCCTTGTGGTGGCAGCAACATCTGTGCCCCCCACTACTGCAGGCACAGCGCCACCTCCCCTACCAGCACTGCCCTTCCAGCAGCCCCTCAGCGTGTGCCCCGTGCCCGCTCACCCAGTAGGGTGGGGATCACCTTCGCCCCAGGCACCTCAGGCCCTGCCCCTGTCACCTCTGCTGCCCTCAGTGAGGAGGCCATTGACCTCCTCAGGTTCCTCACTGTTGGGCAGTCTACCATTTTGAATGCCATCCAGGGTGTAGAAAGGGAGTTGCAACAAACCAATCCATTCCTGGAGGGCATTCATTCTGGTCAGGCTGCCCTTCATCGAACCTTTCAAACTCTGGCCTCAGCACTGATGGCAGCCATTGTCCCTGTGTCTAGCCTCCCCCCTCCCACTTCCTCCACCCAGACGCAATCCCCTGTACCTCTGCCTATCCCAAGTACACCATCAGACCAGCCTGCACACACCTCACCACACAAGGGAAGCTCAGGCAAACATAAGCACCACACATCCCACAGGCACTCACGGAAGCATCACACACATACAGACACACCAACATCCACTGCCTCCACTGTGTATCCCTCCTCCTCGTCTCCCTCTTCCCTCCCAGTCTCGTCTAGACTCACACCTACATGCACTACCACTACAGCCACTACGTCCCGCACCAGCATACCCACCAGCACACCAAGCTCACGTGCAGTCACCACCCCCACTCCCATTCACACGTCCCCTGTGTCCTCTCCCAGTGTGTCTGTGACGCCCCCTCCAAAGATACACAAACGCAGGCACACACCCACCCAACATACATCCACCTCACAACAGCCTCCAGCGCATGTACCTGCACCCAAAGCCACAAACGTTACACCTCCTACAACCACCACCTCTTCCTCCACTCCCAAACCCCCTCCAGCTACCCATCCCCGTGTCTCCAAACAACTTTTCCTGTCCTCCCTTAACCTATTTCCCACCACCCCCCACCCCCGTCCAACTCATAGGTCCCGTACTAGCACCTCAGCCACAAAATCTCCGGAACCAGTGGTGCCTGTTGTCACAGGTATGTGGAGTGCACCGGCCACCAGGCCAGCCAGTGTATCACGGAGCCAGAGCACAGCCAGTCCCCCCCCTTTGAAGCACCAGAAGTTGGCCAGTGCCCAGCGGGAGAGGGGAAAGACTCCAGCCACCCAAGCCGCTCACAGGGGTTCCGGGGGGAGTGTGGACTCAGTTGTGACTCCTCCCAAGGTGGGGAAGGGGCAGAAGAAACCCGCAAAGTCTGTGAGGAGCAGCACAGCGGAGAAGACCGCCATCATCCCTGCCGGCCAGGAGGCCACCGCCAGCCCCATCGTCGCTGCCCAGGAGGGCCCAGCCAGCCCCATCGTCGCTGCCCAGGACGTCACCGCCAGCCCCATCCTTGCTGTCCAGGAGGACCCCGCCAGCCACAGCCCAGCTACCCAGGAGGGCCCCACCAGACACAGCCCAGCTGCCCAGGAGGGCCCCGCCAGCCACAGCCCTGCTGCCGAGGAGGGCCCTGCCAGCCACAGCCTAGCTGGCCAGGAGGGCCCTGCCAGCCACAGCCCAGCTGCCCAGGAGGGCCCCGCCAGCCACAGCCCATCTGACCAATGAAGGACCGCCAGCCCCAGCCCAGCTGGGCAATGAAGGACCGCCAAGTCAAGCACCGCTGAACAGGGCAAGTACCGCTGAACAGGGCAAGGACCGCCAAGTCAAGAACCGCTGAACAGGGCAAGGACCGCCAAGTCAAGCACCGCTGAACAGGGCAAGGACCGCCAAGTCAAGCACCGCTGAACAGGGCAAGTACCGCTGAACAGGGCAAGGACCGCCAAGTCAAGCACCGCTGAACAGGGCAAGGACCGCCAAGTCAAGCACCGCTGAACAGGGCAAGCACCGCTGAACAGGGCAAGGACCGCCAAGTCAAGCACCGCTGAAGAGGTCAAGCACCGCTAAACAGGGCAAGGAACGCCAAGTCAAGCACCGCTGAACAGGGCAAGGACTGCCAAGCTGAACAGGGCATGCACCGCTGAACAGTGCAAGGACCGCCAAGTCAAGCACCGCTGAACAGGGCAAGGACCGCCAAGTCAAGCACCGCTGAACAGGGCAAGGACCGTCAAGTCAAGCACCGCTGAACAGGGCAAACACCGCTGAACAGGGCAAGGACCGCCAACTCAAGCACCGCTAGCCCATGAACAGCAGGGGCAGTGACGCAACTGGGACCGTCACGGGGTGAGTGATGCAATCTGGGCACCAGTCCCCCTCCAGAACCAGTGGAGACATGCATCCACTACCTCTCTCCTTGCCAGGATGAAGCACTCTGGGCAGCAGTCTCCCTCCAGAACCAGTGGAGACATGCATCCACTACCTCTGTCCTGCACAGGATGAAGCACTCTGGGCACCAGTCCCCCTCCAGAACCAGTGGAGGCATGCATCCACTACCTCTGTCCTGCACAGGATGAAGCACTCTGGGCACCAGTCCCCCTCCAGAACCAGTGGAGACATGCATCCACTACCTCTGTCCTTGCCAGGATGAAGCACTCTGGGCACCAGTCCCCCTCCAGAACCAGTGGAGACATGCTTCCACTACCTCTGTCCTGCACAGGATGAAGCACTCTGGGCACCAGTCCCCCCCCCAGAACCAGTGGAGACATGCATCCACTACCTCTGTCCTGCTCAGGATGAAGCTCTCTGGGCACCAGTCCCCCTCCAGAACCAGTGGAGACATGCATCCACTACCTCTATCCTGCACAGGATGAAGCACTCTGGGCACCAGTCCCCCTCCAGAAGCAGTGGAGACATGCATCCACTACCTCTGTCCTTGCCAGGATGAAGCACTCTGGGCACCAGTCCCCCTCCAGAACCAGTGGAGACATGCATCCACTACCTCTGTCCTTGCCAGGATGAAGCACTCTGGGCACCAGTCCCCCTTCAGAACCAGTGGAGACATGTATCCACTACCTCTGTCCTGCACAGGATGAAGCACTCTGGGCACCAGTCCCCCCCCCAGAACCAGTGGAGACATGCATCCACTACCTCTGTCCTTGCCAGGATGAAGCACTCTGGGCACCAGTCCCCCCCCCCCAGAACCAGTGGAGACATGCATCCACTACCTCTGTCCTTGCCAGGATGAAGCACTCTGGGCACCAGTCCCCCTCCAGAACCAGTGGAGACATGCATGCACTCCCTCTGTCCTGCACAGGATGAAGCACTCTGGGCACCAGTCCCCCTCCAGAACCAGTGGAGACATGCATCCACTACGTCGGTCCTTGCCAGGATGAAGCACTCTGGACACCAGTCCCCCTCCAGAACCAGTGGAGACATGCATCCACTCCCTCTGTCCTGCACAGGATGAAGCACTCTGGGCACCAGTCCCCCTCCAGAACCAGTGGAGACATGCATCCACTACCTCTGTCCTACACAGGATAAAGCACTCTGGGTACCAGTCCCCCTCCAGAACCAGTTGAGACTGTTATCCACTAGAGAGACAGTGGCTTTGCACTCCCCAGGATGGAACAGTGGGCAAACCACCCACTGGAGAGACTTGAGAGACTGTGGCTTTGCACTCCCCAGGATGGAACAGTGGGCACACCACCCACTGAAGAGACTTGAGAGACTGTGGCTTTGCACTCCCCAGGATGGTACAGTGGGCAAACCACCCACTGGAGAGACTTGAGAGACTGTGGCTTTGCACTCCCCAGGATGGTACAGTGGGCAACCCACCCACTGGAGAGACTTGAGAGACTGTGGCTTTGCACTCCCCAGGATGGAACAGTGGGCACACCTCCCACTGGAGAGACTTGAGAGACTGTGGCTTTGCACTCCCCAGGATGGTACAGTGGGCAAACCACCCACTGGTGAGACTTGAGGGACTGTGGCTTTGCACTCCCCAGGTTGGAACAGTGGGCACACTACCCACTGGAGAGACTTGAGAGACTGTGGCTTTGCACTCCCCAGGATGGTACAGTGGGCAAACCACCCACTGGAGAGACTTGAGAGACTGTGGCTTTGCACTCCCCGGGATGGAACAGTGGGCACACCACCCACTGGAGAGACTTGAGAGACTGTGGCTTTGCACTCCCCAGGATTTTACAGTGGGCAAACCACCCACTGGAGAGACTTGAGAGACTGTGGCTTTGCACTTCCCAGGATGGTACAGTGGGCAAACCACCCACTGGAGAGACTTGAGAGACTGTGGCTTTGCACTCCCCAGGATGGTACAGTGGGCAAACCACCCACTGGAGAGACTTGTGAGACTGTGGCTTTGCACTCCCCAGGATACAGCAATGGGCATGGAGCCCCCTCGTGAATCTGGCGTTGTGCACTCATCCGGCTGAGGTGCCCCCCCTTCCCTTCCCCCTGAGGTGCCTGTTGTATTTCTATCTGATGCCCCTGCTGTGTTCTCTCCATCATGTTCGGGTATCTTGTGTGGGCCTCACCCATGCATTTTGGGTCCAGTGGTCCACGGACTATGAATGGTGCAATACCTGGACTACTAATCGTGGTGTATATTTTGTCAATAGTGTATATATGTATATATTTGCTTACTGACTTTTGATATATTACAATGGTTACACTCATTTCCTTTTGTCTTTGCATTCTTCCGGGGGGGGATGTTGTTACTGTAATGTTTGGATATGAATTGGTGTGTGTGGTGTGTGTTGTAGTGGGTGGGAGTGGGGGTGGGGGTTGGGGTGTTGCGTGTGTGTGTCCTTGTTTTTTGCCTCCCCCCTCCCCTATGTCGTAGGTGCAGTACTCACCGTGGTCTTTGCCGCCGGCGTTAGTGCTCCTGGTACAGGAGCAGGAAGACTAGCGCAGGAAGAAAATGGAGTTCCGGCTCTATGGTGTCGTCATTCCTCGTGGAGTGTGTAGAGGTGAGAGTTTTCCTTCGAAATGCCTGTTTCCGTCGTGTTTTTATCCGCGGTGATTCCGCCCCGGAAAAGGTGGCGGATTGGCCTGTCATAATAGTGTGGGCGGTACATTGTCATCCGCCTGTCTGTTGGCAGTGACCGCCGAGCTGTTTGTTTGTACCGCCGTGGCGGTCGGAGTGTTAAAGTGGCTGTCTTTGTTGGCGGTTTCCGCCACGGTCGTAATTCCAAAGATTTTTCCACCGGCCTGTTGGCAGTCTTACCGTCGCTTTAACACCGGCCGCCAGAGTTGTAATGACCACCATAATGTTTACATCAAATGGGAGATATTGAATGTTGCCCTGATCTGACATGAGGTATTATGGACATAATCATAATTATTATTCTTTCTCTATGCTAAACGGAGAACATCACGGTGGTTTGTAGCACCAACATGGGTAAAAATGTGTATGGTGTACATTGTGAAATGAGGGACTTTTATTGCTCGTGGTTAGAGCACAAACATGTAAGCGACACATTAACTGTGAGTGTTCCATTGTTATGATACATAGGCCCTCATTACAACCCTGGCGGTCGGTGTTAAAGCGGTGGTAATACCACCAACAAGCCAGCGGAATTTTTTTTAATTACGACCACGGCGGAAACCGCCAACCTAGACAGCCACTTTAACACTCCGACCGCCACGTCGGTACAAACCAACAGCAGACAGGCAGAAGACAATGTACCACCCACCCTATCACAACACGGCAATCCACCCCCTTTTCCGGGGCGGAACCAAGGCGAATAAAACCATGGCGGAAACAGTACACAGAAGGGGAAATCACTCACCTCTCCACACCCCACGAGGAACCAGGACGTCATGGAGCCAGAACTGCAGATCCTGCCGGCGAAGGCCTTCCTGCTCCTCTATCAGGAGCACCAAAGACGGCGGCGACGACCACGGTGAGTACTGCACCTACAACACAGGGGAGGGGGGAGGGAAAAGAGAGTGACACACACACGCAACACACAACACCCCACCCCCACCCTCACCCACAACACCATACACACAAATACATGCTGCAACATTACATATACACCCCCCGCACCCCCTCCGGAAGAACGCAAGGACAAAAGGAATTGATTTGAACGATTGTAATCAATAAAAATCCAGTAGTCAAAACTAAAAATACAGTATATACAATTATATACACCAACTACACAAGTCCGGATAGTGCACCAATCATTGTCCGTGGACCACTGGGCCCAAAGGGCATGGGCGAGGCCCACACTAGATACCTGACTCCAAACGGAGAGAACACTGGAGGGGCATCAGATAGAAAATACAGGCACCTCAGGGGGAGGGGGAGCACCTCAGCCTGATGAACGCACAACGCCACTGCTCCATGAGGGGGCTCCATGCCCATTGATGTATCCTGGGGAGTGCAAAGCTACAGTCTCTCAATTCTCTCAAGTGGGTGGTTTTCCCATTGCTTTATCCCTGGGAGTGCAAAGCCACAGTCTTTCAAGTCTCTCAAGTGGGTGGTTTGCCCATTGCTTTATCCTGGGGAGTGCAAATCCACAGTCTCTCAAGTCTCTCAAGTGGGTGGTTTGCCCACTGCTGCATCCTGAGGAGTGCAAAGCCACAGTCTCTCAAGTGGATAACAGTCTTCACTGGTTCTGGAGGGGGCTTGGTGCCCCCGAGTGCTTCATCCTGCCAAGGACAGAGGTAGTGTATGTGATACTCCACTGGTTCTAGAGGGGGCTTGGTGCCCAGAGTGCTTCACCCTGCCAAGGACAGAGGCAGTGGATGTGATACTCCACTGGTTCTGGAGGGGGCTTGGTGCCCAGAGTGCTTCATCCTGCCAAGGACAGAGGTAGTGGATGTCTTTCTCCACTGGTTCTGGAGGGGGCTTGGTGCCCAGAGTGCTTCATCCTGCCAAGGACAGAGGTAGTAGATGTCTTTCTCCACTGGTTCTAGAGGGGGCTTGGGGCCCAGAGAGCTTCATTCTGCCAAGGACAGAGGTAGTGGATGTCTTTCTCCGCTGGTTCTGGAGGGGGCTTGGTGCCCAGAGTGCTTCATCCTGCCAAGGACAGAGGTAGTGGATGTGATACTCCACTGGTTCAGAGTGCTTCATCCTGCATGTGATACTCCACTGGTTCTGGAGGGGGCTTGGTGCCCAGTGTGCTTCATCCTGCCAAGGACAGAGGTAGTGGATATCTTTCTCCACTGGTTCTGGAGGGGGCTTGGTGCCCAGAGTGCTTCATCGGATGACTGACCACTGGGGATGGCAGCCATGTCTGTGGTGGTGCCACTGGCTCATGATGTCACGGGGCCGCTGGCGGTGCTTGCGGGGGTGTCAGTCGCGGTGGTGCTTGCGGCGGTGTCAGTCGCGGTGGTGCTGGCTGTGGGCTCTGTGGCGGTGGTGCTGGCTGCGGGCTCTGTGGCAGCGGTGCTAGCTGCGGGCTCTGTGGCGGGGGTGCTTGCGGCGGTGTCAGTCATGGCGGTGCTGGTTGCGGGCTCTGTGGCGGCCGTGCTGGTGGCAGGCTCTGTGGCAGCGGTGCTGGCTGCGGGCTCTGTGGCAGCAGTGCTGGCTGCGGGCTCTGTGGCAGCGGTGCTGGCTGTGGGCTCTGTGGTGGCGGTGCTGGCTGCGTGCTCTGTGGCGGCGGTGCTGGCGGCGGGCTCTGTGGCGGTGCAGGTGGCGGTCTTCTCCGCTGTGCAGGTTGGCATCGACGTGGGCAGAAGGTGTGACACTGGTCCCTCAGTCGGTGCCACCATACCCTCACCTGACCTGCCCTTCAGTTTCTGGCCTTTCCCCACCTTTGAAGGTGGCGCAGCTGTCTTTGCCACTATCCCCTTTCGTTTTTCCTGTCCCCTTGGTGGCAGGTGTTTTCGCCTTCTCCCTCTGGGATTAGGGCAACTTTTTAGCTTAGCAGGGGGCGGGATGTCCTTGCCCTCGCTCCGTGGCACACTGACAGCCCTGATGGTTGGCACACTCCAATAACTGTGCCTATGGATGTGGTGGCTGAGGTGCTGGGTTGGGACCTGGAAAGCCTGGCCCTAGGGGAAGGACGGAGGGGGGGAGGTGTAGGGAAGAGGTCAATATTAGCCAGGAAAAGTTTTTTAGACACACTGGGAAGGGTAGATGGAGGGGGTTTGGGAGTGGAGGAGGAGGTAGTGGTTGTAGGAGGTGTACGTCTGCTGAATTTGGGTGAAGGTGCATGTGCCGGAGGCTGTTGTGAGGTGGATGGCTGCTTGGGTGGGTGTGTGCCTGGGTTTGTGTACTTTGGGAGGAGGGCTCACTGACACACTGGGAGAGGACACTGGGAATGTGTGCATGGTAGTGGGGTTGGTAGTGGGGTTGGTGAGTGCACGTAAGCGGTGTGTGGTGATGGGCATGCTGGTGATGGAGGTAGTGGATGAAGATGTAGTGCATGCAGGTGTGAGTGTAGATGAGACTGGGAGGGAGGAGGGAGACGTGGAGGAGGGGGACACAGTGGAAGAAGTGGATGTTGGTATGTCTGCATGGGTATGATGCTTGTGTGAGTGCCTGTGGGATATGTGGTGCTTATGTTTGCCTGAGCCACCCTTGTGTGTTTGAGGTGTGTGCATGCTGGTCTGATGGTGTACTTGGAATAGGCTGAGGTACAGGGGATTGGGTCTGGGTGGAGGAAGTTGGAGGGGGAGTCAGCACTTCCATCAGTGCTGAGGCCAGAGCCTGAAATGCTCTCTGTTGGGCTGCCTGGCCAGAATGAATGCCCTCCAGGTATGCCTTTGTTTGTTGCAAATGCCTCTCGACACCCTGGATGGCATCCACAGTGGTAGACTGCCCAACAGTGAGGGATCTCAGGAGTGCAATAGCCTCCTCACTGAGGGCAGCAGGGCTGACTGTGGCAGGGCCTGAGGTGCCTGGGGCGAAGGAGATGCCCACCCTCCTGGGTGAGCGGGCCTGGGACACATGCTGAGGGGCTGCTGGGAGGGCGGTGCTGGTAGGGGGGGTGCGGCTGTACCTGTTGATGCAGAGGGACACGCCACCGCAAGGGAGCTCCCATCAGAGGAGGAGTCGCTCTCACTGCTGTCACATCCTGTCCCCGCCGTGGAGCTCCCCTCGCCCTCCGTCCCACTGGTGGCTTCAGACTCCATTGTGTCACCCTCCAGGGCCAAGTGGGATGCAGCTCCCTTCTGCTCCGGTGCCACTGCTCCTCCGCTTGATGATGCTATTGGACAAAAGAACAGGGAGACCACAAAAAGGGGGGGGAAAGACAGAAGAAAGACATGTTCAGTGCATGCAACACCACTACTATTGGCAGACACTACAGACACAGCAGCCCCCTGCACTACGCCATGCAGTTACTAGATTTATCACATGCGCATGGGGTCCAAGGCCTAAGCCCGATTGCTGCACACATGGAAGTCACAGGAGCCTGACTAGGTGTAGATGGCACTAACCACTAGTGGGGTTGGGGTGCCACTGAACCTGCCTCACAAGGGAACTTGCCTACCTAGCTCGCCCTGGCCTAGGGGCATCCACTGCCACCTCCCCCACCCAGACACCTCGTAATGCACGCAGAGTCAGCTGAATGTGACTGTACTCATCCCCTTGTGGCTGCTGTGATGCCCTCAAGCGCCCATCCAACTCCGGATACGTCACCGCCAGGATCTGGAACATCAGGGGGGTCATGGTGCGAAGGGCACCCCTCTCACGTTGGGAGGCCATCCCCAGCTGGGCCTCCGCCGTCTTCTTGCTCCAGTGACGAAGGTCCTCCCAACTTTTCCGGCAGTGGGTGCTCCGTCTGAGGTGGACCCCCAGGGTCCGGACGTCCTTGGCGATGGCACGCCAAATATCCTTCTTCTGATGGGCGCTGACCTAGAGGAATAGTACAGGGGAAAAGGAAAATCTTTAGCCACCTGGACCGTCATACTCATTGGTCCACGTTCCTACCCTTGCCCTGACTCACAGACACTCACAGTCCGCTCATGCAGGCCAGACCCCCCCCATTTCTCTTCCATTTACACCACTCCAAACAGGCATTGCCCATGCAGCATGCTCACAGTGTACTCACCTGTTTGTCTGGAGGACCGTACAGCTGTGTGTACTGGGGGAGGACCCCAACTCCTCCGAAGTGAAGGCAGGGGCCCTTTCCCCAGACACATGAGCCATCGTCGCTTCCAGACTGAGGTCACAGCAGCACTTGCAGTGTAGGTCCTCTCCTGTTGAAGGTCAGATATCAAGTGAGTGAACAGACAGAAAATGGTGGTCACGTCCGTGGCGGTGCGTACCGTCACCGCCGGCGTACATCGTCATTGGCTCCTCGGACCCATAGGGTCCAATGTTAACCAATGCAGGATTGCGCCGCGGTCTTCGACCGCCTACCGTGACGGTATACAGTGCCAGCGCAGTTACCTCATATCCCCTTGTCCCACCTTACAGGTCAGACAGCCGCCATTTCAGGGGGCCACATGGCATTAAATTTAAATGCGTCAAACCGATGTAGGTCTTGCATACACACAGTAATAGGCACATTACGGATTATTTAGGTTTCTGCAAAATACACATTGTGATACCTCAGTGTTGGCTGACTCTCTGCTCGCTGTTCTCGTCCATAGGGCACGTCCGCTGGGGCAGGTGATGAGATGGCGGCATCCTCCGGTGTACAGACCGCTGGTGGACCTGTCGACAATGGAAGAGAGACACGTAATAGTCATCTACAGACTTGATCGTGCAACAATCCATGAACTGTGGGCCCAGTTGGAGCCAGACCTAATGTCAGCTATCCACCATCCCACAGGAATCCCCCCTCTAGTGCAGGTCCTGTCAATACTTCATTTCCTGGCAAGTGGATCCTTTCAAACAACAGTGGCAATTGCATCAGGGATGTCCCAGCCAATGTTCTCTAACTTGTTGTCCAGAGTGTTGTCTGCCCTGCTGAAACACATGCGCAGCTACATCGTTTTCTTTCAGGTGGAGGATTTGCCCACAGTGAAAGGTGACTTCTATGCCCTGCGACATATCCCCAACATCATAGGTGCCATTGATGGGACACATGTGGCCTTGGTATCCCCCGAAGAAGTGAACAGGTGTACAGAAACCGGAAGAGCTACCATTCGATGAATGTGCAGATGGTGTGTTTGGCCGACCAGTACATCTCCCATGTGAATGCCAAATTTCCTGGCTCAGTGCATGACGCTTACATTCTGAGGAATAGCAGCATCCCTTATGTGATGGGGCAGCACCAGAGGCACTGTGTGTGGCTAATAGGTGAGAACAAGGACCCTATACAGTGTGAATAGTTGACTGGGTATGGGGTTGTCACTATGGGTTAGTGTCTAACAGTTGTCCCTCAACATTTGCAGGTGACTCTGGTTACCCCAACCTGTCATGGCTAGTGTCCCCAGTGAGGAATCCCAGAACAAGGGCAGAGGAACGCTACAATGAGGCATATGGGTGAACTAGGAGAGTGATTGAACGAACCTTCGGCCTCATGAAGGCCAGGTTCTGGTGCCTCCATATGACAGGTGGTTCTCTCTACTACTCACCAAAGAAGATGTGCCAGGTCTTCGTGGCCTGCTGTATGCTGCACAACCTGGCTTTGCGACGACAGGTGCCTTTTCTGCAGGAGGATTGTCCAGCTGGAGGTCTTGTGGCAGCTGTGGAGCCTGTGGACAGTGAAGAAGAGGAGGCAGAAGAAGAGGACGTTGAGAACAGAAACAACGTTATCCAGCAATACTTCCAGTGAGACACAGGTAAGAAGATGTCACTGCCTTCCACATCTCATACTATTGTTTGAGCTATCATAAGTCTGTCATTTTCACTCAGTGTATGGACCGTAACTTGTCACTTTGCCTTTCCATTTAACAGATGTGGGTCCCACTTTGGGCCCTCTGCTATATTTCATCCAGCCCTACAGCTATGTTTCATCGGTATGTGAACAATTAAATTGACATTGCTATATTCCATTGTTATTGCTATTACACATTTGTGAAATCACAGACTGACTCCAGATTGTTTTGTGATTGAAGTGTGTTTATTTCTGTGCAAATAAGAGGAGGGGGTTGTAAAATGGGCTGGGGTGATGGTGGAGGAATGTCCATAGCAGAGTCCAGTCTATTTGTTTCACAGGTGCATTGTCCAAAGGGGCATAGGAAGTGGAGCAAGGGCAGTTTAAGGATGGACAGGGTGACAAAGTGGGACAGAAGGGTGACATTCAGGGGGGTCTCATTTCCTGGCGGGGGTCTTGGCAATGTTCTCAGTCTGGTTCCTGGATCTCAGGGACCGATTGCGGGGTGGCTCTCCATCTGCAGGGGGTGGGGTGCTGGTGTTGTGGTCCTGTGGCGGTGCCTCCTGTCCACTTGCGCCCACGGAGGTGGAGGTCTGTTCTTCATCCAGGCTAGTGTCAGGGGCCTCTTGTTGTGCCACAGTGTCCCTCCTGGTGTTGACAAGGTCCTGCATCACCGCTGCAATGGTGACCAGGGTGGTGTTAATGGACTTGAGTTCATCCCTGATCCCCAGATAAAGTTCCACCCCCAGCCGCTGGGTCTCCTGAAAGTTGGCCAGTACGGTTGCCATTGTCTCCTGGGAATGATGGTGCGCTCCCATGATGTTGGAGAGTGCCTCGTGGAGAGTGGGTTCCCTGGGCCTGTCCTCCCCCTGTCGCACAGCAGTCCTCCCAGTTCCCCTGTTTTCCTGTGCCTCTGTCCCCTCTAACGTGTGCCCACTGTCACTGCCCCCAGGTCCCTGATTTTCTTGGGGTGGTGGGTTTCCCTGGGTTCCCTGTAGTGGTGGACACGCTGCTGCTTGACGTGTCCTGGGGACAGAGGTATGGGCCCGCCTGGTGGGTGCTGTGGTGGTGTTTCCTGAGGGGGGAGGGTCTGTGGTGGATTGTGCCAGTGTCAGGGGAACCGACTGTCCCGAGGCCCCAGATGGGCCGGGCTGGTCATCTTGATCCAGTTGTGCAGAGCTGATGTCATCACTGTGGGCCCCTTCTGTGAGGGGACTGGCTATGTCTGGAACCTCCTGTCCGATGATGTTGGGTAGGGGTCATGCAGGGGTGTAAAGGCATGATTATTGCATCTGTGTGTGCCATTGTGTGCAATGGGTGAGTGACCCTGTACTCCAGTGCTTGCATTCTTGTCTAAGTCCTTGTGTGATATTTGGTTTGGGGTCTGTGTGGGTATCTGTAGTAGACATGCTTTGGTGATGGGTGTCCATGCTTTGGTGTTGCATGCAGGGCCTGGTGTTGGGATGGGTGGTTGTGATAGTGGACAGATGTGAGGTGTTGGAGTGATGGGGGAGAGGGTCAGGGTGGGGGTATGTGATGGCATGCAGGTAGGGTGGGGGATATAATAGTTAAGATTTAACTTACCAGAGTCCATTCCTCCTGCGAGGTCCTCAGGATGCAGTATTGCCAAGACTTGCTCCTCCCATGTTGTTAGTTGCGGGGGAGGAGGTGGGGGTCCCCCGCCAGTCCTCTGTACTGCAATCTGGTGTCTGGAGACCACGGAACGCACCTTCCCCCGTAGGTTGTTCCACCTCTTCCTGATGTCATCCCTAGTTCTTGGATGCTGACCCACTGCGTTGACCCTGTTGACGATTATGTGCCACAGCTCCATCTTCCTTGCAATGGAAGTGTGCTGCTTCTGTGATCCGAATAGCTGTGGCTCTACCCGGACGATTTCCTCCACCATTACCCTGAGCTCCTCCTCAGAGAACCTGGGGTGTCGTTGAGGTGCCATGATGTGGTGTGGGTGATGTGTGAGGTTGTGTCGGTTGTGATGTGTGAGGGGTTGTGTTGTTCGAGGTGCGTGGATGTTGTGTGAGTGATGATGTTGTGTGACTGTGGATGCTAGTGTTGTTTCTGGTGGTGTCTCTCTCTGGCCTTCTTTCGAAATTTAGGTTGTAAGGGTTTGTGGGTGATGTGGGTGTGTGCTTTATATTGGATTGGGTGTGTGGGGGTGGTGTGTGTCTGTGTATCAGGTGTGTGTATTTGGAATTGTCCAATGTGGTTGTGTTTTGTAAATGTGTGTGTATTTTGAGCGCGGCGGTGTGTATCGCCAATGGAATACCGCGGTTGAAAGACCACCGCGTGGATTCGTGGGTCGTGATAGTGTGGGCGTATTCCTGTTGGCATGACGGTGTTGGTTTTGTTATCGCCAGTTTATCACTGACCTTTGTTGTGGCAGACTTGTGTGGGTGTCTGGATTCTGGCGGATTCAGAGCCGTAGGTCGTAATAGCTGTAGCGGAATTCTGCTGCTGCTGCTGTGTGTTGGCGGTCTTCTGCACGAAAGCGGGATTTACCGCCAATGTTGTAATGAGGGCCATAGTTATTATTAGTGAATGCTTTTGGAGTACAATTTGCGTGCGTTTGAATAGTTACCTTATTAAGAAAACATACTTTCATACTACTTGAATTCGATTTTGTTTCAGTATGCCAAAATAGCCATACAATTATGCCACATAATTTACATTTTCTTGCTGCATAATTCTATGAGCATGCAACAACATCTGGTCCTACATAGTATAGTGACCCTGTTTATAATGTTCATGCTAAACCAATTTGCTGTTCTTGTTTTGTAAGGCAAGTGGTTTGGACTCTCGAGGCGGAAAGCTGTGGACATTTTGATGTTGTGAAAACGATTCATTTCTGTAGGTCTCGAGCTTAGTCAAATAAGGATGTTGGACCAGTTTGTCGTTCTTTATTTCTCTTGTGTGGGATTTTATCATCAGCTGATGAATTCAGTCAATATCCTGGTGAGACTCAAAATTAATTAATTCTTATTTTTAAATAGATTTTTTGATTGCTTGAGGTAAACAGATTAATGATAGATTTCAATCTATGTGTGTCATAAAATGAATTTAAAAAAAACTAAAAATGAGCTTTAAAACAAGTTCAGTGTAGACCAACTATGAATGGTATCCCTGGTCATAAGTAGCTGTGGCTGAAATAAAATAAAATAGGGTGCTGTATGGCGCCGATTCACAAGACGCAATATATTAATCTTTTAGGCAGTGTGGGGGCAAAGGTAATTACAAAGGTTGTGGCCGTGGATAGCAGGGAAACAAGTATTTTAATCCTTATCACTTAAGCAACAAAGGGCAGAATAATGCTGAGGGAAGAATGTATGATTCAACAATGCATGCGCCAACCACGCATGCCTGAACAACGCGATCGGAACAACAACTGCGCTGCTTCCATGAATGCCTTTACCATGCATGCCTTTACAACGATTTTCACTGTAAAGGCATGCCTAGTAAAGGCATGTGTGGAACGGCATGCGCGGTTTTCACATGCCACCCCCCACCCACCATAAAAATACTACTCCGACCCCCCCGCCGGCCTTAAAAATAAAACTACCCCAACCTACCCTAAAAATAAAACTACCCCGACACCCGCACCGGCCCATAAAAACTACCCCGATAAGAGTCCTAAAACCTTCCCCGATACCCCCACCCACCCTAAAAACTGACCCCACCCCAAAAATAAAACTACCCCACCCCTATAAACAAAATTACCCCCACCCCGCCCTAAGAACAAAACTACCCCGACCCCCCCACCCGCCTTAAAAATAAAATTACCTCAACCCACCACCCTCAAAATAAAAACTACGGCGACACCCCCCACCCACCCCAAAAAATAAACTACCCCTACCCCTCACCTGCCCCTAAAAACTACCCCGATACCCCACCCACCCTGAGCCCTGAAACCTACCCCAACCCCCCACCCGCCCTAAAAGCAACGAACCGCACCCCCAAAATTAAAACTACCTGCCCCTAAAAACAAAATTACACAAACCCCCACCCCAAAAAACAAACTACCCTAATCCCCCACCCCCAAAAAACTAATTACCCCACCCCCCAAAAAACAAACTACCCCAATCCCCCCACACCCAAAAAACCAATCTACCCCGACCCACTCACCCTCAAAAACACGAACAGACCCCCACCCCCAAAAACCTAACTACCCCAATCCCCCACCACACCCCCAAAAACCAAACTACCCCAAAACCCCCCCAAAAAACCAAACTACCCCAAACCCCCACCCCCAAAAACCAACTACCCCCCATCCCCAAAAAACAAAGTACCCGGATCCCCCGCCCCCAAAATCAAAAGTACCTCGACCCCCCAACTGTAAAAAAACAAACTACCCCGACCTCCCTCCACCCAAAAGCCCTGAATCCACTGCAACCCCTAAAAACTACCCTCCCAACCCTGCCCCATCCCCATTTACCAGACCGCATCCTCTCCCAATGGTGACTCTCTTTTTCTTTGCCTTAACCATGTGTTGGTCAGCAAATGCGTGGTTAAGGCAGAGAAAAAGGGAGTCATTGTTAATGCAAGGGTGTTCCGCTTGCATTAACAAAGTAGGTCGTTGTTCCGGATGTTCCCCCTGAAGGGGATGTGGAAGCATATCAAAATGCCATTATTTTTATATGGGTGGGGAAGGGAGAGATGACTTTGACACAAGATATACTTTTGCCATTTTGTGCATTGCGGGACCAGTCTCCTTTAAGCCTGCAGTGCTGAGCTGAGCTGGGAAACTGAATGGGTGAAGTGCATAAGATAACAATGTAGATATGTAAATGTGAATATATCTTTTTACTTCTGAGTGTTCTGAGTGACATTATAGCAATTAGCGCTTCGCTCTTATTGTCTATTTTATGCCAATAAGAAGCCTGATGAAAACAATCCTCAACCATCTATGCCAGTGTAGTAGCCTCTTGGCGAAGACTGCCCGTGACCAACCTGGGGTATATAGAAGAACAAGAAGCTATATTGGAGATCGTAAATTACTGAAGGATGTTTTTTTTTTTTTTTAATTAAGGTTGTTTGGACCCCACACCTTTAATTCGCCATATGTTGCGGAAGAGTTAAAACATTTTTTTTAAATAAGGGATGGTGAATGATCTGGTTACCTCTTTGGGTATTTTTAGTGGCACTGGTATTAGGTAGTTCCAGCGATACAAGTTATTGTACTAGAAATGTTACCTAATACCATCTCTAGAAAACCTGATTTCATTTAGCAGGGATGTATTTGGTAATATTGGCAAATATTGTCAGATTGTGCCAGTCTCTCATGAGCTGATAGCATGAGGCAAACCTGTATTTTTTCTTGAACCCTGGAATCATGAATATTACATTTTTTTCTCGGGAATGATAGGTCCCCTAGTAAGTGTGGCCCCTATATTTTAAAAATTAGGGTGCTGCAATGTATTAACGTATTCTAGCATTACGACTTGGTAGGGTCACCTCTGGTGTGGTCTCTCCTTGGCAACGAAGGATTTATGCCAGAGAGAGACATTACAGGTCATGTCAACTTATATATTACTGTGCTTGATGCATCAGTAGTGCAGTTAGATGCTCTGGGAATAAACCTGGTTCACATAAAGAATCTCCTGATGTGGTCTACTAGCAGTACCTGTGGACTGTATGGGACAGAATCGGGTTTGTTGTTTTGTTCCCAGGTACTGCCGGCTCTGTATAAATCTCCTGGCGCCCAGGGCATTTTGATGAGTCTACTGTCATGGATTTTCAGCTACCCCAAGGAAATTCCTAGAGATGCCATAACGTTCCACTGTCATTGAGGTTATAGGCCTAATTACGAGTATGGCGGTCCTAAAGCCGCCGTACTCGCGGTAGCAGCCCGACTGGTACAATCTTGACAGTTCGACTGCCAGATTAGGATGCCAGCAATGCTGATTATTTACTGAGATTGTGGCATCTGCATAGCTTTTGATTTTCCCACCCTGCCCTTGGAAGTAGATACTCAGTAATAATGCTTTCACTGAGAGCATTGGGGACGAACCTATTAGGATATAAACTTGAAAGTAGCAGAAGGTAGAAGTGAAGAAAGATGCTATACACATAGATAAATGTATATTAAATTGATTACCAGGATTATTTGAACCTATGGCTTTGTAGTTAAAATACAGTAAACTGTAAAATGCGGTATTTTGTCACCATATATTACAATGCTTTCTTGTTGTGGTGAGCTACCTAGGTATTTAAAGGGCCACAATTAGTCAGAACAGCATGGAGGTATTGCACTACTTTATGAGTGCTACATCAGAAGTGTCATGATCACTTGCTGTTTTAGGCAAGCGTGAATTCTGAGGTAAATTAGGTCCAACTACATTTTTGTCCAGTGATATTTACGCTCCACCAGTTCAAAACTCACAGCCATACTGGATTACAGTAGGTTTAACTGTACCCTCCACTATCTTTATTTCTACAAATTCCTTCAACTGTCCTGGGAAGTGGAATTTCAGCTTGCAAGGTAATAGATGCCCTGTCATCAAACAGAAACTAGACACCCTCCACTTTTTCTATACAGCACAATACGCTGTATTTCTGGCAGCAAAACAGACTACATCACATAGATGGATACCTTTCGGTAATATTATCAGGGCATTTCAAGGTTATGTAGCAACAAATAAACACACAATTGTTAGCGCATCTTTGTCTGTTTGTCACACACATTTGAATAGTAAACCTTTAGAAAGGTTTTCAGCGACATTACTTGGCATCTCTTTATTTCCAGGAATAACAGGAGACTGGCCATTGCTTAAGAATGGCTTACGGGTTTCGCTTGCCTTCAGTTGGAGGATCACTCTGCCTTATTTTTTAGTTAGTTTTGTGGCACGTGCTGCTCATTTACTGCTTTATATTAGCATCGACGTTGTAAAACCTTTGTATAAGTCAGATGATGACAAAGTCCATATAAAACATTAACATGAACTTACTCATTTCCAACGATGTCTCTTTTTAAATTTCATCAACGACTTCTTTTTTTTATGCTATAATTTTGTCACTTTCTAATTCATTTGGGTTACCGTTCCTCATTAGCCTAAGGAGTATATTCTCCTTCTCATCACACAGAATTCTTGTTGTGATATATTTTTTTTACTACCAGCAACAGAATGATTGAACAAATCCATGAACCAATCTGAGCCACTGGCAATCACTCAGGAATGTAGGGCCTCATTACGAGTTTGACGGTCAGACCTCTGGACCGCCATGTTAGCAACCCTGAAAAGACAAACTTGTTTGAGGTCTTTCAGACAGCCCTATTACGAGTCATACAGGCAGGACCGGTGAGCACCAACTAAAAAAGCTAGACAACCAGTGGCGTGGCATCGTGGAAATAGGCAGTCTGACCTCCAGCGCTGACAGCACAGCGACCAACCCCAAACCTTATTACAAGCACACAGTCGCTGTGGCGGACCCCCATGGCGTTCCAACCCACTGCGGTCCGTGGTCAGCAAAGTAATACACAACTATACATTGGATGAATCTGAAAACAACACTGCTGACCCACATTGCCACACTGGACACACCTACAAAGGACAATATAAAACACATCCCTTCACAGACCACAATCTTTTGCAAATCACAGAAGCCAGAATGCTTTTTGTCCACAGAGTCCATAATTTAGGCACCCCTTTTTTACCATCCTATTGAACACCCTGCACACACTTTTGCCCTTTCACCCCCATTGCACTTCACTTGTTTAGTGAGTTACTGTCACCTGTTGTTTTTTGTTCCACCATGTCACGTTTCAAAAATCCCCGTTTTTTCTGAAGATGAGTTACGAGTCATGGTTGATGAAATCATAAGAGTAGAGCCACAATTGATTGGCGCACAAGTCCAGCATACTCCTCTCAGTAGTAAAATGGAAATGTGGGACAGGATCATTGACAGGGTGAATGCTGTAGGCACCACCCTGTGCACAAGGGAACACATCAGTAAGAGGTTGAACGACCTCAGGGGCAAGGTCTATTCACAGGTCTCCAGGCACCAGCTGCAGGCCAAGAAGACTGGTGGTAGCCCTCCCAGTGCCCTATTACACCTCTTTCCCTGGAAGGAAAAGGTCTTGGCCATCCTGCATCCTGAGAGCTTGACAGGAATACCTGGGGAGTGGAGTCTGGTAAGTTGCAACACTAAAAATGTCACAAAAATGCTATGTCATACACGCTCATAGCTCACCTTTTGCCTCATTTACTGTTACTCCACTCACCAGCCCAGTGTTCACGTGTCCAAAGACCTCTATTGGGCAATTTGCACTTGAAGTGTACTCACGTGGGGAGATTAAATTTCTATTGTGTGTGTATTACGGGAATTGACATGACTCCAACTCCCAGCAGGCACTGTCCCTATAACTCCAAACTCCAGACCAGCGGTCACTTGTACAAAGACCCCTGTTTGTTACCTATCAATATGAGGGTACCCAACTGGGGAGATAACATTTGTCAAGTTTGTGTATTACAGGGACTGACATGACTACAACTTCCAGCAGGCACTGTTTCTACAACTCCAAACACCAGACTAGTTTTCACTTGTCCAAAGACCTCTTTTTGTTATCTATCAATTTAAGGGTACACACATGGGGAGATAACATTTACCATGTGTGTGTAGTACAGGCACTGGTATGATTACAACTCCCAGAAGGCAATATTCCACTTACCACGAACACTAGCACAGTGGTCACATGCTACAATACATCCGTTAATGAACTCTCAATTGCAGAGTACTCACCTGAGGGAAATCATTAGTTAAGTGTGTGGAGCAGAGAGAATGACCTGGTTGCAACTCACAGGAGGCACTGTACCTCAAACTCCAACCACCAGCAAAGTGGTCACTTGCCGCAATAGATCTGTTTCACAATTATCAATTGCATTTGTGTAGTGTGTGTAGTAGAGAGGGTGACATGACGCATCTCCCAGGAGGCAGTTTATATAACCCCAACCACCACCCCAGTGTTCCCTTTTCCAAAGACCCCTGTTTGTCAACTCCAGAATGAAGATTACTCACCTGGGGGATAACAGTGGTCAAGTGTGTGAAGTAGATGGAATACCCGGACCGCAACTCACAGGAGGTCCTGTTTCTCTGACTCCAAACCAAACACCAGAACAGTATTCACTTGTCTAAAGATCCCTGTTTGGCAACTCTCAATTGAAGTGTACTGACATGGGAGGATACCATTTGTCAAGTGTGTGTAGTAGAGAGAGAATGACCTTACTACAACTCCTAGCAGGCTGTGTGTCTGTAACTCCAAACACCAGCCCAGCCTGCACTTGTCCAAAGACCTCTTTTTGGTAACTCACAAATTAAGTGTACTCACCTGGGGGGTGACATTTATCAAGTGAATGAAGAAGAGCAACTGACATTACTACTAAGGCCAGGAGGCTCTGTCACTGTTACTCCACTCACCACCCTAGTGTCTTCTTCTCCAAAGACTCCTGTTTGATAACTCACACATGAAGTTTATTCACCTGGGGGATAATATTTGTATAGTGTGTGTGGTACCGGGACTGACATGATTGCACCTCCCAGAAGGCTCTGTTACTATCACTCCAACCACCAGTCCAGTGTTCTCTTCTCCAAATACCCTTGTTTGGTTACTCACAAATGAAGTATACTCACCTGGGGGGATGCCATTTATTAAGTGTATGAAGTAAAGGGAGTGATATGACTGCGAAGGCCAGTAGGCTCTGTTTCTCTAACTCCAAACACAAGCCCAGTGTTCACATATCCAAATACCCATGCCAGCTAACTCTCAATTGACGTATACTCATCTGGGAGGATACCATTTGTATAGTGGTGGTAAGTAGAGGGAGTTACCAAACTACAAATCACAGTAGGCCATGTTTCTTTACCTCCAACTACCAGTCCAGTGTTCACATGCTCAATTATATCTGTTAGTGAACTCTCAAATTAAGTTTACTCACCTGGGAGGATAACATTTGTCAACTGTGTGTAGTAGAGAGAGTGACATGAAACTCCCAGGAGGCACTGTTTCTCTAACTCCAAACACCAGACTAGTGGTCACTTGTCCAAATATCCTTGCTTCCTAACTCACATTTGAAGTTTACTCGCCTGGGAGTGAGCACGATACAGACAATGCTCAACTCTTAGATGTGTCTAGCTACGTAGCTCTATCTTGCTTGCTAACCCAAGATGAAACTATTGAGGACAGTAAGGACAGCTTATCCAGTGTGCAAAGCAATGATCCCTCAGGCCTCAAAAAGCGTAATGAGAATGGTATTGGCAGCAGACACATTCACACAGCACTGACCACACAATGACTCCAGTCATGTATGCAACAAACTCCTGGGTCTGCCTGAATCACAATCAACTAGGCCTCAAAATGGCCAAAGACATATCCTGCTTGGCCACTGTTTTACCTGCACTGGTGGCAAGATGGCACTCTCAGGTCATCGTCCCAAGGGCTAATGATCTGTACATTTCAGCAGCTGCTCAGTCAAAAAGATCTGGCATGCTCCACAAATGTCATGTCAATACAACCAATACCATGGGTACTTGCCACAAAAGGATTAACTGCAACTTAACTTTGTACATGATCTCTGCTTAATGTAGCAGTAAACTTTTGGATACAGATGTCACAATACAACCAGTAATATTGCATCTTTCACATCAACAGGCCCAGCTGTCACTGGGGACACAAAGGCCGCTTAAGAGAATGCCACTACCCCCCTGGATGAAGTCCTCAGTGAAGAAGACACTCCTGGACGTCTGGATGTTGAGTACGGTTCTGGCCCATCTGGTCAACCTGGTCAGACACCAACAGTGAGTCTCATTGTGGCCACATCAACACCTCACAACCCAGTTGCCTCAACATCACAGGCAGCCATTCAGCTCCCAAACTGTGTACTGAGCTCAGTGTCTACTATCTTGTGTCCCCAGTCCTGGATCCGAGTTTCAGCCCAGCACTTCGGACAATGAGGTTCCATGAGCCTGTGGGAGAGGGCACTATTAGGCAAGTGCACAGGTCTGTGGGGGTAGGGTGCGTGGGAGGGATGCTGCAGACCACTGGAGTGAGGCCACTGGCTCAGCTCCTGGCAAGGACACAAACAGCCATGTCTTAGGGGTCTATCAGGAGTCCCAAGGCGTGATGGGCCAGGTCTTGACCGAACTCTGAGAAATCCAGGAAATCAAGCAGCAAAAGAGGGACATGTGAGAACAGATGGAGGTCCACAATAGCACCATGGCCTCCCTAACAGTGGTGACGATGGACATACACACAGTCCTGAGCAGGGTTTTTCAAAACCAATCTTCACCTTCCTTTGGTTCATCAACACCAGGCACATTTACATCAGTGCCATCCACTGGAAGGGAGGCCCTGACAGAGAAAGAACCCATCCCAGATACTCCTACCTCTGTAGCAGCACATCCCCCCTCACCCAAGCGGGATGTCCAGCAAAGAATCCAGGGGGTGCAGATGGCAAGACACCCACCACTGCCAAAAAATGATCTTCTCCTAAAGGACCTCCTTTGTGTACCGCATATTTATTCTGTTGACTGATCCTCAACCACCTGCTAGTTCCAATGGGAGGAGTACTCTAAACTTTGGACTACCAATGGTGCAACATCTACTTCAATGATTTCATTCACCCTTACTGGCACCTTCACTTTACTTTTTGTTCCTTTCTGTCCAAATTGTATTTTCTGCATCAGCATTGTAATACATTCACCCATCATAAACCCATTGTCTGCTTGCTTAATTTTCTCATTTTGTTATGCAGAGATTTACGACCATGTGAACCATATGATGAAGACACAAGCTACTTATGCAAGGAAGGATATGTTACATGTACACAGTGTCCTTCTCAGGATTGCGATCATTACACACAAACACATTAGTAAAAGTGTCTGGTCACACCAAACATTTTATTCCAGTGCACAGCACATAGGCTGTTTATATGTCTGGATGTTTTGAAACAAGAATGTGTGACTCACTCAGTCAAAATACATATTCCAAGGTACAGCCCCCCCAGACCACGGAAGAAAGGGATTTATCAGACATTATCTGGTAGAGTAGGCAAACATTAAAGTGGACAATGTCACCAGCTTGAGCCTTCTCACATACCACACCAAAGTAACCCAACATCACATAGTCCAAGATAAAGACAGATGGCAGAACAACAGTCCGTGATCACATGTCCATCATAATCCAATTTCCCATGCATCTGGTGGTATGACACAAACAGTGTTGTGGCACAGGCACTATGGCCTGGAATGATGAAACACATTTACAGCTATATACAGGTCATACAAGAATAGTGTTTAGCCAAAGTGAAGGAAAAATTACCTGGTCTCAATCTATGACTACATATTTCATGCCCACGTGATAACACTCATTATGTAACTGGACCACCACAGCTCACAAAACAAGTCCAATGTGCACTTCTGACCTTCCACCCCAACACTGTGCAAGCTGTCTTTGCACAGGTCTCATACACCCAACATATGTGACCTGGAACAATCCATGTCCACTTTCTATGTCAGAACAGCATCAGATACCTGCCAATGTCACAACTCTGAAATGCCCATATGAAGGTGTCATGGTGAAGGTACCTTTACAAAGACAAACCAAGGTGTATAGGCTTGAAAACCTACCTATTACACAAATCACATAGCAATCATCTAGAAATTAAATTACATTGCAAGGAAACTGACGCATACAAAGCAACATCATCAAGGTGGGGTTATCTCAAAAGCTAACTCATCAAGCAGCCTTTTGATGAATATTGCAGAGTATCAGCTCTCTAGTTGTTTCTAAAATACTCAACTCCACACATTCTCACAGCTACAGTTCATTGTACATTCAGTCATTACTTCACATGACATACTTAAAAACATGAAAAGTAGCTGTTTCCTCTTCACCACTGTCATCCTCACTTGTCATTAGAGAAGTCTCACCTGATGGTACTGCAGACCCCACCCCTCCTCTGGGATGTACGAGATATTCCTCCGCAGGGCAATGTTGTGGAGCATGCAGCATGCCACAGTGATCTGACACACTTTTCCGGGTGAGTAAAGGAGTGCTCCACCAATCCTGTCCAGACACCTAAATCTGGCCTTAAGGAGCCCAAAAGCCCATTACACTACCTGCTTTATTCTTCCATGGGCTTCATTGAAGCAGACTTCCCTTGGAGTAGCTGGATTCATTAGTGGTGTCAACAACCAAGGGCGGTTCGGATATGCAGAGTCTCCTGTTAAGGAATGGGACATATGTGCAACAATGAGTCACTCAGTTCATAGTTGAAGCATCTGACATTGCACACACTCAATCAGGACAGGTGTGACTTACCAACCAGCCAGGGCCTCTCTGGGTACAGTTGTGACATCAGCTGGGGAATGGTGCTGTTCTGCATTATGAAAGAATCATGGGCTGAACCTGGATAATGAGCACAGGCATGTGAAATGTAGAGATACGCCAAACAGACAACTTGCAAGTTGATGGAATGAAATTTCTTTCTGATGATAAACTTGTTCATTGGCCTGTGGTGGCACCAAGCCAATAATGGCTCCCACAACATGTGGGAGGTGGGTAAAACCATAAAAGTCATCCTTCACATGGGCTATATCCTAACGTCTGGGAAACCAAATATAACTGTCAATGTGTTTAAACAACAGACTGAACAGAGGATGGGACATACCAGCAGATAGGGCAACTGTATGTTGGAAGGACCTTGTGGATAGGAAGTGCAATACTGACATGGCTTGTACAATGGGTGGTATGCTGATTGGAAAACTAATAATTGGCATCAGTTCTGGATCCAACTGATGACATAAGTCCACTATTCTTTGCCTATCCAGGTGGTAGTACATGATAATGTGCCTTTGCTCCATGGTCTGAAGTTCTGGCAGTGGATGGTAGGCAGGAGGATGTCACATCCTCCCTCTCCCAGGGTGGCTATGTATGAGAATGCATGATTTCTAACATTAGTCAGTGTGTCCATAGCAACATTCATGATGCATGTCAATGATATTGTGGCAAAGCATTTCTGACTGTATAGACATGGCACCCAGTACACATCACAGCTGCCAACTACACAAGGGTCACATGAGTTTCCCATGATTTTCAATATGCATCCACCACATGGATTTGGACGAAACTCAAAGATGTGCAACACAATTCCCCCTCGAAATGTGACTGTATATTTCAACTGCCAAAATGGCCATCAGCGGTGGTGGACTGTACCCCACTGTTAAATACTATCTGTACCCTGCAACAAACTATAATGTTGGTAGAGTAGTAGTACCTATATGACAAGACAGGATAAGGATGTTTGTGTGGTTAAAAACATGTTTTGTAAGTGTGACGATATTTACAAAGTCCAAAACAGCATTTCAGGCCGCCAAAATGGCTGATGCTTGACCTACACCAATGGACATTAGGAACCTCTCACGACTGCCAGTGGAAGTCATCATGGCAGTAGGCGGTTGCAGCCACGGTGTACACAACCACAGGCTAATGTTGTTGCCAGTGGCGGTCGTGGGCCAATGGCTGTGTCCACCAGCGGTGACGATCGCAGATGTGACTGCCATGTTCTGCAGAGTCACTCACTTGACTCCTTACATAGCTGCCAGCAACACCTGTACAATCATGCCATCTCCAGCAGGCGATAGGGCCCTGCCTTCTCTCTAGAGGAGCTGGAGAGGCTTATGACTGAGGTCCTACCCCTCTATGAACAGCAGTGTGGCTCACCAGAGGAGCAGGTAAGTACCTAATGTGCACAATTTTATATGTACTTCACCATCCTTTTCCTCCTCACAGGCTACAATGTGCCCCTGTGTGCCAGTCAGACTTTGTGTGTGCCTGTTGTTGCAGTCTGTGTGGCATCAATGGGATGTAGAATGTGCAAGTTTTGGTGTCCAGTACTATATGATATGTTAAGTTCAGTCACACTGAGTATTGTGAGGATTTTGGGGTCCTAGATAATCCTTGTGTTGGATGCACGTAAGGAGACATTACTGCCATCCAATGACATCTCTTCCCTGTTGTAAATGTTAGACAACATGTATGTGCATGACATCATGAGACGTGTATGTATCTTATATGAGTCATTTGAGAATCATGTGAGCAAAGTGTATAGTGCCACAGATCTTTCAAACCACATCTGGCCTTGGTAAACTTGTGCGTGGAAAGCATATCATGACTCAATGTGCCCTTCAGGTTGCCACACACACCACATGCCAAATTGCTGATGGCCACATGATGCACTGTCATGCATGGACATGATGGGAATGTTGTGTCATGTAGGTTCTGTCTGCTCAGCCTGCAGAGACCAGGGCTTGTCAAATGTGTCTCCCAGCATGGGACCTAGTCCAGGCTGTAAGAGAGTCACTATGGCTATGCAACTGTGTCACTGTGCCCACTCCCTGCACCCCAGCAGATCCTGTTATGTGGCAAATATGATCCTCAAGTGGCAAAACCTGCCCTGACTGCCTCATTCATTTGACTAGATTAGGAATGGGGACAGAGGTAAATCATTAAAATAGTCCATATATGGGTTTTGCATCATTGTCAAAGTGTGTCTTAGACTCGTGACAGATCCCGTACTCCCACAGCTCTGTTGTCACCTTCACACAGGTCATGTACAGGCTTATTGCATAAGTGACAGCCCCACAGTGCAGACAGTGTGTTTATTCCTGGGAGGCCATGATATGTGACTCGGCAGCTTGGTCACATAGCAGAAACTGTACAATGCATGCCTTTGTATGCTGGATGCCATCTCTGTAGAATAGACACATATATCCAGAGGTCTGTATTGTAGTATAGGTATGTACCACAGAACCCACCCCCTGAAGTGGCATGAGTCTGCATTTGTTATTCTAAATGTCAACACATGGACAAGGAAGACACTTTCTGTACCCACCATGCCAGCCACTTGACTGTTACTCAAGTGAAATGGTGAAGTTTCCACTATGGCAGTTGCCTGAAGGAACTGTATGCAGTGAGTCACTCTCACAGAGTATGAATGTTGGTTCATTCAAGACTAAGGACTTTACCTTTCAGAAGCCACATAGGTGTGTAGCGTTTCATTGTGGCTCATATCACAGTGCAGGTTCCTGGAGCAGGGGCTACCTGATGGAATATGTGACAGAACAACTAGGTCCTAAACAACTATAGCCTAAACCACTACTGCTAAACAACTAAAAAGTCTCTACAACTAAGTACTGAACAACTACTGTCTGAACAACTACTGTGTCTGAATAACAATTGCCTGAACAACTAATATATATATATATTCTAAACAACTAATAAACCATAAAAACCAAAAGGAAAACCTTACCTTAAAATTAGTTGTTCAGGCAATTGTTATTCAGACACAGTAGTTGTTCAGACAGTAGTTGTTCAGTACTTAGTTGTAGAGACTTTTTAGTTGTTTAGCAGTAGTGGTTCAGGCAAGTAGTGGTTTAGACCTAGTTGTTCAGGATGTTTCCCACCTGGTGTCGGTAAGCTTGCTTAGTCATTGTAGGCCATGAGGAGGGTAGTGGGTTAGTCTGCAGATGCAAATACATATGTCTATAGTGATGTTCCTGTACTTAGCGGCTTGTTTGTTTCTCACTTGTGGAGTGTTAACAAACTGAAAAGTTCTAGCTTGGTGTTTCTGACACATATGCGATGCAACCATTTGTGATAAAACTTGTGACAGTAATCGCTTGATTTGTGTTTTGCATCCATGCAGGTCAACTCCCCTCTGCAAAAGGAGCTATGGAGAGCCATCGCCAAGAATGTGCAGACCCTGGAGTTCCACAGCCAGCAGAGCGCCCACTGTTGGAAGAGGTGGGAGGACCTGAGATGCTGGGCCCAGTAGATCACTGAGGTCCAGCTGGGAATGTCCTCCCAACGTGGGTGGGTTACCCGTTGGACCATGACCCCCTAATGGCCCGCATTCTGGCAGTGGCCTACCCACACCTTGATGGGCAGCACAGCAAGCCACAGGGGTTGAGTATAGGGCACATCCTTGCCTATCACATTGCCAAATTATATTAGGTTCTGACAGGTCCCCCTGACAATTAGGGATACGCCATGTGCTTGATGAGTGATTGTTTGTGTAGACATGTCATGTGTTGCATACTGATGTGCCTTGCTTATTGCCCCAGGGACCTAAGGCACAACTGTGTACAATCCACAAACAATTCACTCCCCAGAGACAACTTATGGCTGTGTACAGTGATCGATAAAGTACTGTTTGTTGTTGTAGTGGGTGTATTTTCTATGCAACAGAACACTCCTTCTCAGTGTTACAGGCCAAAAGAAAGGTAGTAATGGATCACTGTTCTTAGCTATGTGTCAGGTGGGAAGAGCATATTGGCCTTTGCCACCCAGACTCTACTTGTCTTCAGCGTATGGTAGTGTGCTGGTGCCTCACTAATGTTTGTAATGTGAAGATAGCCATTACACATGTGACAGTGCATACATTTTTTGGGGTGCAGCTACAGATCAATACTTTACCCTGATAAGTGGAGAATGTCCATTAACATGAGTTATGTGCTATCACTGTTGCCAACATTCTTTGTGCCTACTTGTCAGCATGTGCCCCTTCCTCATTTGTAAGCTGCTGTTTCATGCATGGCCTACCCGTGTTGAGGGGATAATTTCTGTATTCCCTCACATTTATTTGCATGCAAACCTGTGTGTGGAATAGGACATTTACAGTGGGGGTAGATATTGTGTTGTGACACAGACAGCAATGTGTAGGTCTGGAGTTTTTACCCACAATGTAAATTTCCCTGCGATTGATGTAGAATCAGGTAGCAAAGCGCTTTGCACAAGTGAAATGGAGAAGGTTTGTGACCTAAATGTTGGCATGCATCATGGAGTAACTGGAAGTTATGTTAGAAACACATGTGTTTGGGTACAAGCATTCATCCACAGACATCTGGGGTTGCATGACCAAAATGGAGACAATGATGTAGCTTCTAATTGGGCAACATGTTGAGGGCCTTCTACAAATACTTGCAAATATCTGGACCTCTCCAATATCCAAAGGACTAATAGCGTCTACTGGTGCACTCAGAGTATGTCATTGTAAGGGGTGCCAGACATTAGTGGTGATTTCCCTGGGACTTTCTGAATCATTGTGTTGTGGAGTTTAGAGACATATCTCCCTTACATTTTGCACATTTTCTCTAGAGTGCACATTTCTATGCCAAATGTCTGCCCTATCTGAGCAACATTATTACTATCTCCATGACTCCACTGGGGAAAATATCACTTGGTAAAGTGTACATTGTGGAACTGTTTCCAGTGTGACATGAGTATTTCTATGTCACTTTCTCCAGGCTATTGTACTGCTGTCAACAACATGGCATGTGTTGGGAGCATCATTTATTATTGTTGTGTTTGTGACAAATAGATGTGTGCATGACCTTGTGTGGGATCTGTGGGAATGGAGTTGCTATTGCCTACTATCATATGACAACAGGTAAGAGATGTATGGGCCATGAGGCAAATCATTGAAGATGATGAGGTCTACCACTTTTTCAATGGTTACTGTGATTGCACAATTTGAGCCATGCAATTGTAGTTGTCGGAGATCCTGATTTTCCATGGGCAACTGTTGACAGTTGAGATGGCATGCATGCACATGGTATGGTACATGTATTAGCCACTTATGTAGAGTTTGTTGTTGGGGTCTACTTGACATAATGGTAATGTTTGCTAATCGCAACTGTTGTTCAAGTGTGATCATGGACATGCGATCACCATATTTGTCTAGGTATTTGCAGCATCAGCCCAGGGAAGTGAAAGAGGCAGGGGGCAGCCGAGTGGGGACGCATCTGGCCACAGGACCTTGGGCCAGGACATCACAGACACAGAAGGACCCAGTGGCCCGAACGATGAGGGGAGTGCCACGGGTAAGACCGGATCTACATCCTCATCATTATCCGATTCTTCTTCCAGTCGTCACTCCTTAGTGGTGGTGGACCTATTGGGGCGTACCCCTGTTCCATCTTTGCCCGCCACTCCCAGTTCCATCTCCTTTGCAGCAGGCACCTTTGCCACAGCTCCTGTCACCTCTCTTGCCCTCAGTGAGGAGGCTATTAACCTCCTGAGGAGTATCTCTGTGGGTCAGACAGCCATTGTGAATGCCATCCATGGGTTGTCCACCCAATTGCAGCAGACAAATGCTTTCCTGGAAAGCATTCATAATGCATTGTCTGGCCTATATAGATCATTTCAGGCTCTGACCTCCACACTGATGGCAGCCAGTCATCCCTCCACCTTCTGTCCCCCCTCCACCTCCCTCTTCCCAATCCAAATCCCCTATTCTCCTACCTATCCCAAGCACACAGACCGATCCGCAAGCACCCACCTCAACATACAAGAGCAGTACACATAAACACAAACACCACAAAACATACTGGCACACAACAGAAACCCACACACACAACATCAGCCACCACTTTCCCAGGCACCCCCACCGTACCACACACCACATCAAGCATGCCCACAGATACCACCACAGCAGTCACTTACACACCCACCACACACACCATACCCACAGACACTACCCAAACAGACACACACATATCAACCACTACATCACCTAGCACCTCCACCTCCCAGCCCTCAAGACACACAAACGCCCACACACCCAACAGATACCACCCAAACATAAGTATACCTCACCCATGCACATACCCAAGACAGCCACACTGACACAGCAGACAACTACTCCCTCGACCTCCAAATCCCCACCACCTTCTGATGATCATCCACGTTTTCGTAAGACAGATTCTTTTAAGCTTGTCCTTTCCCCTGTTCTCTCCACCCCGTCCCAAATATATAAGGCCCCGACCCACCTCCCAACCTACCCCTTCCACCTCCAGGCCTTCCCCTTTCACACCTGCCCTCCCTGCAAGCACCCATACTCTTCCCCAAGAAGATGCCCACCTCTCTTAAGAAGCAGTTCAACACCCCAAACCTACCCATCCTAAATCCACCCCGCAAGAATGATCCCTGAAGTGCCTGCCTGCTCACTTGATGCCCCTTCCTGTGGAGCTTCTCTGACAGTAAATGAGTCAAGTGAGAGCACAGTCATGTGCATGGACAATTCCATATGGACTGGCCAATCTCGTTGGGCAATTTACATTTGATTATGAATAGACCCAAACAGTTGTTTTTTTGGGCACACATTTGTCCTGCAATTCCCTTTCCTTTCTACCTTAATGTTGTTCCTGAGTAACTTGTGTTGTCTGCCTACAATGGTGTGTGTTTCAGCCTGCTTGCTTATCTATTTGCTGTTGTTTGCAGTATCTGACTTTGGGAGCAGTGCTGATGTCACCCAAGACAAAGATGAATGTTGACTGTATGCATACGTGGGTGTTAATGCAATTGTGCTGTCATAGCATTGTGCTTTGTTTTGTATGATAAGTATTTCATCTTGTGTTGTCCAATGTGAGCATGTATGGTGTTAGACTTGTCTCCTAATAAGGATTCTAGATTCATCTAATGTGTGGCAACTTGAGGTTTGTTTGTGCAGACACGGAGTGTGTTCAACTGTGCTACCTTGGTTTGCATTTAACTGTGCATGTGTCTAATTAGCTGTGTGTACCTTACAGCTACTTCTTGTAGATGCATGTCCCATGCATTTGGAGATGTATTTGCTTTGTTGACTTGTACTTCCACATTCTCCAAATTGGTATGTCACTTGAGTCTAATATTATTTGTCCCAGAGATACTTGAAGGGCCTGTTCCTGTGCAATTGTTGTTTAAGGGACATGTGCACAGTGATATGTGTCCCAGTGCAGCCGCCTTCCATGAGTGCTCTTGATGCCCCATCCTTATTGTGCAGGTATTGTTTGCATAGTGAGCTTTGTATATTTGTCTCTCTGTCTTGTGTGCATCCCATTGTTTTTCCATTGTGTTGCAATGTGGGTGATGTGTGTGTCCATTGCAGGGCTGCTTCGTGGGAGTGGTGTTTGTGTTCCATGCCACTTCCATACATATGTGTGTTGAATGTGACAGCAGTCCATCGCATGTGTGCAATATGAGTGTGTGAGTTGTATTTGTTGATGTGATGTTGCTGTGTTGTTGGTGTTTTGTGACACAATGTTTTGTACACTTCACTGGCCCTGTGCCTGAGATGAGCAGACATGTGTTTTTCTGTAGTGTGAGTGACCTGCCCGATGGGACGTTTTGTGACTGTGAATGTGTCCTTCTTTGTGCATGATTCCTACCCGGGACAAAATTACACGTTTACTTGATGCCCATAGAGTAAGCCCCTTTTAATTTGGCTGATGGTGCGATAATCTGCTGTTGAGCGTAATGACACAGGTAGGTGATGTGCTTACTGTTGGTTGCGTCCATGGCGATGTGGATTTTGTGCGACTTCAATGATCAGCAGCAGGGCCAGGATGTATGTGATGGGCTCTATGGGGGCACCGGACCTGTAAGGCTGCCTGCAGGTGAGTGTTACCTTTTATACTCCCCGTTTCTGACTCCTGATTTGTAATGGTTGGACCGCCAGGGTCACATTGGCGGTGTGCAACCTCATAATGTGTCTAGCAGAAACACAGACTCCGCCGGCCTGTTTGTGCTGCCTCGTGACTATGGTGGTCTGTGCTGCCTGGCGATGCCAGCAGTACCATGGAAGCCTTTGCTCCAAAGGCCCATATGACTCATAATACGGTGGTCGGACCTCCAACCCGACAGCGATCGGACCACCAACGCTGCCATGGCAGTCCACAGACCACCAAACCCATAATGAGGCCTGTAATACAGTCCAGTGTTTTTCGTCCACTATGCCACTGTAGACAGAGATCTACCATATGCAAATCAGACTTAGTCACTCCCCAGTAGGAACAATCCAGCCCGAAGGGACCCCATCTCCCTGAGCTGAATGCTCATTTAAGGAGAGAGGGCATAAGAACCCCATCCCAAGCCTCTATTCCTTGAAACCTATCTCCTGGCACTGAATACTAAATACAGCAAGGGGGCATACATCCCTCTCTTCCTGATCCACTGCTGGGCCTCATGACCCCATATCCCAAAGCCAAATTTCTTGAGAAAGGGGAAGGTGGGACATGTGCGCCCCTCCTAGGACCCCATCTCCTGCGTTGTGATAATACACAGTGTCCCAGCCACTGTGGTTCACTACCCATGACAGGTGGACTAGCACTTTCCCAGGCAGGGAACTCCACTTTGCTCCCACCCTAGTGGCAGCAGTTAAAAAATGGAAAGGTGCTGGTTCCAGCCAGCATCCAGTATGTTGAGGGCTGAAGTGCTGACTAGGGCCTTGGTTCCTTAGGGCTCCCTATGCAGGGATCAGTGACCCCCTACAATGTGGGTGCCCCCGAGTGGGCACTGGGGCACCCACCTATGATATAAAAATGTCTATCTCCCTCAAGGGGAGCCAGCTGGAGCTTTGGAGACCTTGTGGCTCCCCCAGCAGCCCCAGATAAAAATGGAGTTGTGGGTGCATCGAGTGAGCACCAGGGCACCCACCTAATGAAAAATATGTCAGCTACTGCCAGCAAACACCGAGTGTGCCAGCTGGGAAGCTGGCGGGGATAAGTGATAGTCTCACCCCCATGGCCCCCAAATTAAATAAAAGATGTGTGTTCAAGGTGGACACTGAGATACCCACAAAAATCTTTTTTTAAAAACATGAATACTAAATGAGTGCCTCAGGCCTCTCATTTATTATTCTCTACTCTGTGAAGGAGCCCCCGATAATACCCTGCGAGGGCTATTTACACTTAGATTTTTTTTTTACCCTTGGGCGTGTCCCTAGAAGGGACAGAGGTACCACCAAGTATTTTTTTAATGGTGGGGTGCGCAAGAAGTGTAGCATCCCCCAGCAGCATTAAACACAACAGTATGTCTCCTGGATCCTTAAATCCATGACCCAAGGGCAACTTACCATATTTTTAAAAGCACTCCTATTTGGAGCTCTATGCTTTCCAGCTGGAGTGCAAGGCTCGCTTGTGGTTGTTCTTCTGATAGCATTTGCGAACTGGAAAATGTTAAAAGAAAGAGTCAAAGACATGCTAGTTTTAGTTTAAAAAAAAGTATGTTACAGAGTCTTTCTTTTAACAATTTTTAGCCCACTAAATTCAGTATTAAAAATTATGTGAAAAGAAAGACTCACAGACATATTTTTAATTTAAGCTTAGTTAAACATTTTTATAATAATGCCTATTATTAAACTTTAGATTGTGTGTAGTACTGATATATACATTAGATTAAAAATATTGGTGATTTTTGAAGAAAGATGATAGATCTGCCTCATATATATTGATTGTGGCCAGTACTTGCAAGATCAACAGCATGCTGAGCATGCCAGAAGGCCGTGCATGCTATAAGGTAGGCTGTTTGCAATAGGTTGGATGGAGGGCTTTTTCCCAAAATGCCATACGCGGCCAGTTGTTGGCTTTACATATGGTAGTAAAATATTATGTATGTTAAAAAACCCTAGAACCCGATGCAACGAACCCCAAACGGTGCACAGCTGAAAGCTGTGCACAGCATGGGTTGGCTGCCTGCAGGGTGTCGGACGCAGACAAACCCCATGCCATGCATGACTACGAGGGGTTGAATGCCGACCATGCGGCCAACCCTACACCATGCACAGCCAAAGGCTGCACCCTTACCATGATCCATAACATAAGGATGAATAGGGCAGGGTAGGGACCCTCAGACCAACATACATTTGTAAGAGGAAACCAGGGGGACCCAGCACAGCCTGCTCGTGAGTTACTGCAGCAAGGTTGCATGGTTCTAGAATACTATAGGTCTGAAACTTGAGTGTCAGGTAAAAGGGAATTTAATGGGGTATTGCAGTACCTTAAAAAAATGAAATGTGCGTTGGGTGTCTCTAGGGGCGTGGGTGCTCTTGTGGATGGAGTGTCTGTGCATCTGGAGTTTGGGCACCCCGATGGGTTGGGCTAAGGCCTGCATTGGCCTGGGTCATTTGGCCCATGGTCCACTGCGCACGGCTGAAGCCTATGAGCTGCAGCCAAATAGCGGGCTCGCCCACAGGGCCATGCCAAGGCCTGGTCACTACAGCCAACCCCACACTGGACGCTGCTGAAGGGGCAGGATTGTGTGCAGGACATAGCCAGAGGGCAGGCCCTGTAGCGCACAATGCTGTAAACAGCCAAAAGCCATGCTCATATAGTGGGTTGATGTAACATGGGAGGTCACAAGCAGTGCTTTGCGAGTACGTAAATTATAGTTAGTTCTATAAATTATGTCTGGATAATTTCAGTAGTTTTTTTTGTTTTTTAAACACTACCTTTTATCTTTTGTCTAATTATCATGTTGCTTTACAATTTTTTCCAGTGAATTGCTATTTTTTTTAACATAAACTAAGATCTTATTACCATTTCTAAATGTTCATTCTTTCACTGAATTTCAGGAAGATCTTCCTATCATACTTCACCATAATGTCACTTTAAGCTTTGATTTTTTCACTAAATATATATTAGAGTGTTAGTAGCCACTCTGTAGTTATAGTTAGGGTACAAGAGAAGAGATAGGGATGGTTTTGATTTTTGTTCCTTAATAACTTTGCACCCATTGGATGAACGTCCATGAAACTTTGCAGACCTGCACCCTCTGTTTCTTTGTCAGAGTTCTGAGAGATTTGCAGCATTTGGTCAAGGAGGTCCAGAGGAAAAAGGGGGGGTTCCCAAAAGGTGCCTGAAATCCAATGCATTTTACATAGACTTTCGTACTGCACATAGCACGAAAATGGCCAGTCAGATTTTGTTGAAATTTGGCAACATTAGATATTAGGGTGCACAGGTGATTGTCTTAGGTGCTGCAGGTAACTAGATTAAGTATTTATTAAGTTATATGGTTTTTCAACGTAGTGATATCTTGTAGCACAATACTACTAAAAGTAACAAGGAGCCCAAAAAATAAGCTAGACTGCATATGTAAAGATTCAGATTTACTACATAAACAACTTAAAGACCCATTTATGGTCACCTACTAATGGAAACCTATAAATAAACGGATAACAAATAGAATGAATCCTAATTTGCATATGTTTTCTTTGTAGCATGCTCTCTGGCCCAACAGGCCAAACAAGAACCATCTTTCTTATTTACCCCAGAACAACAAAATGAAAATGTTTCCCTTGCAGTGAGCCACACAAACTACTATTTGCATGACATGATAATTGACCACCAGGAAAAAAAAAATAATCTCAGTTTTTATAACAATAACAATGATTGTCTTCCATTCACTTTGGCCTTCATATGTAACACAATCCTACTAAAAGTAGCCATGAAGGCCAAAGAACAAACTAGATTGTATGTGTAAAGTTTCAGCTTTTACTACATGAACAACTGAAAGGCCTATTTATGGTGACATGCTAATGGAAATCTATAAAAATATACATACTGAATGGAATACATCTCACTCTACATAAGTTTTCTTTGCCTGCTCTCTGGCTCACAAAATAAAACTGTGCCCAACAAGCAAAACAAAAGCCATCTTCCTTATGTTCTCCTCTGCAACAAAATAGAAATGTGACCTAGCAACAAACTATACAAACTACTACATGAAGGGCACGATAATTAGCCACTATGAAAAAAATTATAATCTTAATTTTATAACAATGACTGACTACCATTCACTTTGGGCTTCATATATAGCACAATCCTACTAAAAGTAGCAAGGAAGCCCAAAAATAAACCAGACTGCATATGTGAAGTTTCAGAATTACTACATGAGCAAATAAAAGACACATTTATGGCTACATGATTAAGTAAACCAATAAGCATATACATAACAAAAACAATAGATAGAAAGAAATCACATTAAATCTGCCACTCTGTAGTTGTAGTTAGTATTCCCAAAGATAGGAATTCCTTTGAAATTAGCTCCCTAGTATCTTTCCACCCGTTCGATGAATTAGCTTAAAACTTTCCAGGCCTATAGCATTTTCTACATTTTGCAATGATGTAAATTCTTGTGGTGAATCCTTAAGAAAGTGCAAAGATAACACAGGGTCGCAAAATGTGTTTTTCCACCAATGCATTTTCTATAGACTATTGCTTTTGATGTAGAGTGAAAACGGCTAAATGTATTTACATGAAATTTGAGAGGATTATACAGTATGGTGAAGAGATTATGTTTTTGAGTACTGCAATTTAGTAGGGTAAGTATTTTTCTGTGGCATTTAAATTCAGTGATATCTGTCACTGCGGTACTCTCACACAATTTCACAACATTTTGTGAAACTACTTCAGTATGTGGCCATAAACCTATTTAAAAATATCTATAAAAAAATATATATTTCCCTACCTAGTACCACTTAAATATAGTGGTAATAGGTAGAAACCTACTACTTAGCTATTTCTAAGGCCTTAACCTTGAACATAGCCAAAATGGTAGTAAAAACAATATGACTGTTTTTCATTTTCTAAAAACAGCCATTACCCAATTAGATAGTGGATTGCTATCGCCATTTACCATGGTATGCTGCAAAGGTGTCACTGTGTACTATGTCCCAAAATATAACTAAGGCCTCGCTATATTATTGGATTGCAGTAGACTTTTGTCACTCATGCTGTTGCACGGGCAATACAATATTTGAGTCACATTTACAAAGGAACACATGGCCACCATGCGTGGCCTTGTATTGATTGGTAAATCTGGAGAAGTGCAAGGCAGCACAATTCGCTGTTTTGCATTACTCTGCACACCATAATCTACACTGCTGCTAAATTTCCTATACATCTGTATGCCAAGCCCATGTAGCTACTTTAATATACACTAATCAACAGTACATCACTCCACTTTATATCTCTCCACTATAGGAGACTGCACTTTATACCACTCCACTCTTCACTATTACACTGTGCACAACGCCACTGTATTCCACTTCAGTCTCTGTCACTCATGTATGCCATTCCACTGGATGCTACTCCACTATACACTATTCCACTCTATGCCATCATACTGTATGTCACTTCTCTCTACTTTATGCCACTGTATGCCACATCACTCTGCTACACTCCACTGTACGCAAATCCACTGTATGCCACTCCACTATATGCTACTCCACTTTACGCCACTCTAGTATATGCTCTACGGCACTTCATTCTATGCTATTTGATTGGACACCCCTCCAATGCACACCACTCCAATGTATGCTATTATATTCCACCCCACACCACTGTATGTCATTCCAGTCTATACCACTCCATTATAAGCCACTCAATTGTACCCTAGTCCACTACACACAAGTACACTTCATGCCACTAAACTGTACAACTCTCAGCTCTACACCACTTCACTCTACGCTATTACTCCACTCTACCCTAGCCCACTCTACGCTATTACACTGTATGCAACTCCACTCTACGCTTCTTCAGGGTACACCACTCCACTGTATGCCACCCAGCTATACTCCAGTTTATGCTAATCCACTGTATGCCACTCCACTCTACCCCACTCCATTTGACACTATTCCATTGGATGCTACTCCACTGTATGCCACTCAACTGCATATTATTACACTCTACCCCATTCCAATGTTTACCACTCCAGTCTACACCAGTTTGCTGGATGCTACTGCACTGTACACTACTCCATTATGTGCTATTTCAGTCTACATCACTCTTCTGTACACCACTCTACTCTATGCTGTTCCACTGTATGCTACTTCATTCTCCATGAGTACATTGGATGCCACGCCACTCTATGGCACTACACTATATGCCACTTCACTTTACCCCACTCCATTGTATACTACTTCAGTCTATACCACTCCACTGTATGCCACTCCACTCTATGCTATTCTACTTTACACTATTCCACGCAATGCTATTCTACTCTATGTCACTCCTCTGAACTCCACTCAAGTCTATTACACTGTATGCCACTCCATTCTGAACTATTTGACTATACGCAGCTCAATATTTGCAACTGTGTGGTATTCCGCTATGCCCCACTCTACTGTATCCCACTCCACTGTTTTACTACACTCCATCTCACCCCGCAATGCACCACTTCAGTCTAAACCACTTCACTGTATGACATTCCACTGTACGTTACTTCACTATACCCTATTACACTTTCCTCTAATTCACTGTACGCTACTACACTATACTCTATTACAGTTTCCACTTCAGACACTTTTCTATATGACAAAGCACTCCACTCTACTGCATGAGACCACACTCCAATGTATAGCACTTTACGACCTACACTACACCAGTACACTCCACTCCACTCCATGCTACTCTACTCTACGACAAATGCAAAAACTACAAGGAAATGAGTGGAATGCTTTAATTAATCTCAGCCACTGGCAATCACTCAGACTGCAACCTGATGCATTGTTTTTTTGTCAATCATGCCACCCCGGCTTGAAACCAGCCATATGCTAGCCAGTCTTGATCCTGATCCCCATGGGAACAGTTCAGCCCGAACAGGGTCAAGACTGATTTGCATATGGCTGGGTCCAAACTGGAATAGTGTGGCAAGCAAAAAAGATGGATTTAGGCCCAGATCTGTGAGTGTGTGAATGTTTGACATTCTGGAGCATTCCGTCCATCATCAGTTCTTTTTGCATTTGTCACCCTAAGTGGGAAGGGTGTGCCCAGACTTGGGTCCCAGGTTTGCTATAACACCAGATTCAAGCTAGCCTGGGTGATAAGGAGTGATACCCTGAAACCAGTCCCAGTCCAGGGACGATCTAGCCTTGGGCTGGACTGTTTCCATGGCAAGCAGAGTGAAGACTGATTTGTATATGGCTGGATCCGAACTAGAATGGTGTGGCAAGTAAAAAAAAGATGGGGTTAGGCACAGATATGTGACGGGTGAATACTTGACATTGTTCAGCATTCCATCTATCATCTGTTCTTTTTGCAGACAACATTACTGTATGACAAATACCAGTACATTCTATTGTACTATACTCCAAACTTCGGCACACCACTCCACTCAACTCTACTCCACTGTACAAGACTTTACATCACTGTACGCTACTATACATCAATCCACCCTACGTAGCTCCACTGTGTTACACACTACTATACTCTATGCAACTGCGCTTTACAATGCTCTACTACACTGTATGCCACTCTCTCACTCTACTCCTTTCTATACTCCTTCACTCCACTGTACACAATTGTCCTCTAATGTATGGCACTGTTCAACACTCTACTCTATGATACTCTAGTCCACTATACAACATTGTACACAGCTGTTTGAATACCACTGCACCCCACTTTACTCCAATCTACTCTGACACAGTACTCCACTCTTCTCCACTACTCTACTGTATGCCACTCCACTTAATGCCATTGTACTCTATAACATTGTATGCCAATCCACTTTACCGTATAGGCACCAGTCCACACTACAAAGTCATTTAGAGTGTATGCCACTCTACTCTACTGTAGTCTGCATCACGTTACAATTCTCTACAGCACCCCACTGCACTCTACTGTACAACACAGTACTCCAATTTATGACACTTTACTCAACTGTATGCTTCACCACTGCTCTCCACTGCACTCCACACTGCCACAGTCCACAACACACCAATCTGGTTTAGGGCATTTTACTGCACTTTACACTACCTCACTCCAATATACTCCACTTCACTATACTCCACTCTACCATCCCACTCTACGCCACTGTACTATACTCTGCTCTACACCACTCCACTGTCTGACACTCTACTCCACTGTATGCAACTCCACTTTACAACACTATTCTAGACTCTGACATTCTACATCACTCTATACCAATTCACTCTACACCACTATACTACATTGTATTACACTCAATGACATGTCACTCAACTTCTCTCTATGATACACCACTAAACTAAATGACAAGGCACTCCACTTTATGACACTCTCTTCCACCATACTCTGTGACGCTCCACTTGATGAGAGTCCACTCTGTGACACTCTACTTCATCCTACTCCACTCTAAAACACTCTACTCCTCTCCATAACAGCCTACAACACCCTAGTCTACTGTTGACTTGCCATTCCACTGTACAACTCACTGCTCCAGTCTGCAGTACTTGACTCCAGTATGTGAGATACCATGCCACTACACTATATAATACTTTACTACACTGCACAATATGCTACTACACTCACCTCTACTCTACTCTATTCCAATCTACAGTACTCCAATCTATGACAATGTACTTTGCAATACTCTCCTCCACAACACTGTACAACACCCAACATAGCAAGCCTCCACTTGCAACAATGGAATTTTTGATTTGAATTAAAAAAAATGTAAAAACTATGAAACTCAATGACAATACGAAGGTTAAAGCTTAGTTGCAGTTAGGAAAACCTATTTTCCCTAAACAAATCAAGTTTAAACTACACAAACCTTATAAGTTCTAAAGTTATAGCTCTAATGTCCATTTACAATGTATCCTCCACCTTCAAATTGTTATAACTATCAGACCTCTTCACACACTCTTTTCACCTTGTTTAACAGACAATAGTAGCTATAACTCACCACTCTACTATGCACTGTGTTCTCATGAAGAATGATATTCCACTGTACCACACTACACTGTGCAAGACTCGGAAACAGTACTGCATGACAGTACACTCAACAACACTGAACTACACAACACTCTACTCCACTGATCTCCACTCTACGCCACTACACTCTACAACAGTCTGCTACACTCCTATACCATCTATGACACTCTATGTGATCACACTCCACCTCACTCCATTTCATGACACTCCAGTTGACAATACTCCATTGTACAACACTCAGCTCTACTGTTCGACACGCCATTACACTCCACTCCATGATACGACACACCACGCCACTTCACTGCATAACACTTTACTCCACTGTACGCTGTGTCACTCCATTCTGTTAGACTCCACTCTATTCTACTTTGCAGTACTCCACTGTACGATACTAGGCTCTAAGACACACTGTACTGAACTGCAGTCCACTTTACAAAACTCCAATTAATGATACCCTACACTGCAATTTGAACCACATTTATATTAAAACATAAAAATTCTTAACATCCAATGAAAAAAACAATGTTAATGAAAATTTATAGTTAGAAATACCTTATGTGTATCCTTTCTATACAACCCCAACTTAAAATACACAAACATTAAAAATTGTAAAGTTATAATTATAACTTCAATTTAAAATGTATGCACCACCTTCAAATTAAAATAAGTCACACTTCTCTGAACATAGTCTTGTAGCCTCAGTTCTCACACTACACTAACTACAACCCTCCCCTTTCTATGCCGCAGGGCATCTGACAATGTTGTTGATTGACCCACAGACACAGGTCAGCAGAGCCTCTGGTCAAGCACAGTCACCCAGTAACTTAGGTAAACAAAGTTGGATCCCCCCGCTTGGACAAGCATCATTATCATCACTAGCACAGTGTTCAGCAGCATAGTGATTACAGCTCACAGAGCCTTCAGTAGTGATGGAAGATCAGAGGATCGGAGGTAGACGAGGTGTGTGGTATTAGGCACCTGCCAGAGAGTAGAGCACAGTAGAGCACAGAAGCGGTCTGCCTATTGGCATGTGCTGTTTGCACCCACCTTGCTCCTCGGCACCACCCCTGCTAATCTCACCCTCGCTCCACCCTCTCCACCTACCACCTGGTGGGGGACCTTGAAAATGGACCAGAGTTAAACTAAACCTCCTGTTTTGCCATTCCCAGGCATTGAGGTTGCAAAGGGGCATGAAGAATATAAGGCTTACATGGATTATAAGAACAACAAACTTGCAGATGAGCCGGTTCCACTAAACCCACATTCTTCACTCTCAATTATTTACTCTAGGTGCCTTTGGTGCAAGGGGCATGCTGCAAAATGAGGCCTTGCAGACAACAAACTTGCAAAAGAGACGATTCCACTAAACCCTCATTCTTCACTTTCAATTCTTTACCCCAGGTGCCTCTAGTGCAAGGAGCATTCCGCAAAATGAGGACTGGTAGGCTCAGATTTTAAGGAACATAACTTGGCTGTGTCATAATGCTTCCTAAAATGTGAGAAAAAGGGATGGTTATTTTTCTCTTTGTAACATGTAAAACTAATTGTCAAACATAGTGCTTTGAAATATATTAGTAAAAAGTGCACAATGAAAGTTAACGTTACATGTAAGCCACATTTAATAATTGTTTGCAAGAATGTCAATGTTATAGTATTTTAGAAATGTTATTGTTTATAATCATTTCATATTCAACAAGTTAGCTATTTAAAGCATGCAGAACTAAAAGCATATTTGTGTTCGTTTTAGTTTGGTCAGAGTGCAAGGTGCATTCTTTTGTATGTTCCAATCTTCAACAAGAGAGATTATTTCTCCACAGCTGCAAGTGCTGAAATTGACAAGGAGCTCCTTGTGCATGAGAGATAAGAGGGTCTGAGAGAAGCACTACCGGATGAAAGGAGTATCCTGGCATTGGCAGCTATTGCTTTTGAGATTCCTGAATGCAAAGGTATATCAAGGTCGAGTGCTGAAGGCTTCAGAAGTCTGAAGTGATAATTATAATTGATATGCAGTTTTGTTTTTCAAACAAGGGTTTTGGTTGTGATGTCATCATACCTGGAAATACGAAGGGGCATATTTGTACTCTGTTTGCGCCGAATTTGCATCATTATTTTAATGCAAATTTGGCGCAAATTTAACTCCATATTTATATTTTGACACTAGACACATCTAGGGTCAAAATATTGGAGTTTGCACCATTTTTTGGATGCGTGAACCTACCTTGCGTCAATGAGATGCAAGGTAGGCATTCCCATCTAAAAAATTGTGCTATCCCTATAGTCCCACATTTATCCACACGTGCTAAAATGACGCACAGGTGGGAGAAGGGGCTAAATAATGGTGCAAAGTCCAATGAGTTGGATTCTGACAGTAAGGAAATAGGGGAAGTGATCCATCAAATAGAAGCATCTTTAAGCCCCAACCAGAGCCAACCGACACCACAAACAATGGGGAAGCTGGTATTGACCCCAGAAGGTCCCAGCCAGCCCCAAAGAGTGGCAGTGATTTCTGATCCAGCCACAGAACCCCCCAGAACCTTGTAACATCATGGGTAAATGATCAAACAGCCCCATCAGGGGACATAGGGCCATATTTACAATAAAGTGGGGCATACATAGTGATGTGCCACTTTTCTTGCGGACCCCTTGCGTCCCCTAACGCCACCATGGTAGCGCCGTATTTACAATACGCGCACCATGGCACATGTTAGGGGCAATAGTGTCATTCTTTTGATGCTATTGTAATGCTATACTGGATCAGCATAAAAAACAATGACGGTAATCCAATATAGTGTTAAGAGGCCCATTGAAATCAATGGGAGCCTTATTTTAACACCTGCTTTAAGCAGGCATTAAAAATGACGGCAGAAATGGCGCAATGGTATCTTGTAGATTCCATTGCACCATTTTTAGAGACCCTCTAATGAGGCAACACCCCCCTTGCATACATCATGCATATATTATGCATGATGTGGCGCAAAGGGTTTACAAGGTTTGCGCCGCATTGTAAATATGGTGCTATGGTAGTGGCCCATTAGCATCACATTTGTAGGAAAACCTTTGCCGCAAATATGGCACTAAGGGGCACAAGGGCCTTGTAAATCTGGCCCATAGTTTGAAGAACATCCAACACATCCTTTGCCATGCAGGGTCTGCCAAGACTCTAGACACACAAGCTAGAACTCACAATGCACTGAAATCCCAGGGAACCAACCAACCGACAGGCCCCTTAGAGCAAACATGCTTGGGGCCACCAGGAGCTCCAGTGCCATTGACAAAGAGGCAATGCAAAAGACTGTTTAAAGCAGGGAGCCACTGTCCAAGATCTTCCGCATTAGCAGGCAAAGCCCCTCTAACAAAACTTTTTCCAATCTTTATCAAAGGCCATGCCACGCAAACCAAGCCCTGCTCACCAGACTCCATTATTTCAGCTGCAGTGTCTGTGTGAGGGGAGGATTAAAGTAAAAAAAAAGATTCTGAGCCTTGTGAAGCCAATGCAACCAAATAGCTCTCACTCAAGGCTGACAAAGCTGGCCTGCACACTGCTCAAGATCCGTAAGTAACCAAAGGGCAAGTTAGTACACCTGCGGCCACCTCATCACACACCAGTACTCATATTAGCAGTAACCTACCTTCTGTCCCACCCCATCGGAAGTACACTCACATCCCATTCCTTCTTCTAACCAGTCCCTAGAACCAAATACATTCAATATTTGCACAGGGCACCCACCAACGAGTGACCCAGAAAAAGGCAACATTTTAGGTGGCCAAGTACATCTTACTGCACAGGACAATGGAAGTTTAACTTTAGGAAGCCTCAAACAGCTGCAAATAATTCTAGATAAGAAACTCTTGTTCATCCCTCAATGCACCTCAAAAGGAAGACATGATGTCTTGAACCGTGGGAATGTGCTAAGTTTACTCAAGCACTGTAAACATCCTGTCTGATGCATTCCTTACACCCAGAGGATAGCAACTGGCAGAGCCAGCCCTACCATCATTTGCAACCACAGAACTTGCACAAACAATATACTGTGACTGAGACAAATTATGGGTTTGGGGTATTAAAATACCACCATATGTTACTAATCGCTGCTCCACCATCTTCAAAACATCTTCACCAGTCGCACCCAAATAAGAACAGGCAGGGCACCTGATGTGTCAAACAGATTTCTCGAGGATGTGAACCCCTGCACATGATCGGAAAATACAGACAGCCATCATGTGATCTCCAAATCCGTCAAGGAGACCACCCCTCCATTGCACCTTCTGAATACTATGCAACGTCTGCTGCTCTGAAAGGCAGAACAATATGGATCCTGACCCCACACTGACTACCTCCCCCACACCACCAGAGTGGTCTTGACTGGTCTTGCTAGGAAACAGGCCCTTATGAGTAGATGCTGGCACTCAACTTAACGAGGCATCAGGCCCAGAGACCATACCAATTGCAGAGTCTCACTCAATTTAAATTTGCTCCTGGAACATATCAGGCTCTTCCAAAAAAGTCTCTGACGTCAATGTCTTGCAGTTGTTGAGAAAGTTTCATATAATCCTCTTTCAGGAAACCTAGGCGGAGCAGTTTGTTCTGATGATTGGGTACATGGAACTTTTCAAGTCTGCCCTGACAACTAGCCCCAAAGGCAGGCCTTCAACAGGCCTCGCAACATACGTCTCACTGCCTTCAATATTCAAATGGAGGAAATGCACACTACAGAAAAGTGACTGCAGGTTGTCAAAATAGAGAACTGGATGCTAAATGTAAGCCAGCCACCTAATAATATGTGGAAACTTTAATTCAAACCTGATCCATGTAGGAACTCAAGATGAGAATATAATGACTCAAAACCTAGTCTGGAACATCCCAGCTCAGCCAATATCGGCACTAAGACATAGAGACCACAGGGGTCTGTAGATTGCAGGTTTACTTGAAAACTCTTGTCTCCGTATCCTGAATGGGAGATCAGCTCACATCCTGGACCCATAACTTGCATAAATCACCATCCATAATCGACTACACAGCAGATATATTGGTAGCTTTGGGATTGAGGAACATGAAGACAGCGATTCCAATGCTTAGATACTAACGCAAAATATTTTTCCTTGCCTAGATCATTCCACCAGCATATTTGTTGCTAATCCTGCCGCACCTAGTTTGAGACCTACTAAGGAAGCAAGGCCCCCTTCAGGACCAACTTGGGCAATCATGCATTAAGCTCCTAGAAGAGCTCAAACATTCTGATCTGAATCTAATTATTAAATGGAACCAATAGTGTGAAAGGCTGCTAAGGCAGTTCTGTAATGTAAAGATCCCAGTGTAGACCGTTAAAATCAAACAGATTCCTCATAACTACCTCTCTAAGCAGCTCGTTACCTCAAAGAAATCTTTATACAGAGAAGACCAGAGACTCAGAAAGTACCCCACAAATATATTCCAGCAGAAGTAGATAAGGGTCATGCAGTAGAACTACAAGCGGGATGCATGGGCTGCCAAAAAAGACCACTTAGTAAGGTTTTGGGCTAGGGTCCTTGTCTGTAAAACAATCAATCCAAAAGCCTTTTGGAAAATCAGAAACATCTTCGGTAGGGATACTACAGGCTCCTTCAATACAACTATCCCTGAAAATCTATAGGTGCAGCACCAGAGGGAGCACTACCGGTCAATTCCATGTACCGAAGACACACATTCAGCATCAGAAATTTAATCACATAGTGCCACAGGTCATAAAATCTCTTCACCTATTCTGCCAAACAAAAAGCTTGATTAGGAAGATCACATGCCTCCTCACCCACCTGTGGGGGAAGCTTGCAGGAACAACGCATATGCATGTTTCTTAGAGAGTTTCATTCAAAATCTAAGTTCTCTTGGAAACAACATAAAAAGAAGTAAGAAAGATGGGCCACCGGGCCCCAATGGTCTCCCGGCCACTCTCTTCAAGTCTAATCCGGAATACTGGGTAAAAAATATTAACATCTTGTACAGTGCATGGATGGAGAACCATATGACTGCCCTCCGATTCTTGACATAAGTCAATAATCCACCCTATCTATAAAGATGGTGAGAGAGGTACGCTTGATAATAACTAATTAATAGCATTCTTAGATCATGATTCTGAATTATTCGCAAGACTAGTCCTGCAAGACCTACTAGCAATGGTGGAGTCATCGGACAATATCCAATGGAACCAATCTGGATTTTGTGCCAGACATGCACGTTCTCACACCTAACTGCTCTTAACATCTGCAACCTATCAGCCCTGGACTTTAAAACAAAACTTTATATCTGCTTTAGTTGACTTCAAGGAGGCCTTCGACAAGGTTCTGCATGACGTACTATGGCAGAAGCTAGCAAATGCAGGGATCCCAATCAACATCCTGAGAGCAATCCAACTACTGTGCACTGACACCTGGCTATGTGTCAAACTGGGCGATGGCACCAAACTCTCCCAGAAAATACTCAGAACAACTGGCCAGAAGCAGGGGTGTGTGTTAGACCAGCCGCTGTTTAATTGTTTATTTTTTATATCTCAGAGCTATCAGATGTATTAAATCCCACTAATGCCCATCTGCCAAAACTGGGTGGACTCCCCATTACTCATTTTCTCTACTCTGATGACCTCCCCTTAATGAGCCAGACACCAGTGGGGTTGCATGCCTCTTGAAAAGTTTTATTTATTTATATGAAATGGCTCAAATTAGAAGTAAATCTCTCTCAATCCAAAGTGGTCAATTTCACAAAGAAGATCAGATCATCTTTTACGTGGTCCTTTTGTGGGACCCGGCTGTGTGTTCCTCACAGTACAAATACCTAGGTGTGGTGTTGAACTCAAGAGGTTCTTTTATAACACATGTTGTGGCCGCAAAATCAAAAGTTGCTTCTTTAACTTTCGGTTTCTTGAAGCTAGGTAAAACCTTGCATGGTCCCATCCTTGGGCCACTACTAAAAGGTGATGGCAGCGAAGCTCCTATCTATAGTAGCCTGCAACTAAAAAATTATGGGAGAAAAAAATGGTAAAACCATCAGACTTATTAGTGACCACAACATTCAAACTCCCATTCCACATCGCACATGTTCAGGGGCATCTGTAACTTGGCTTAATGAAACATAGCTGGGCTACTAAAAGTGCCTTCCCCAAAATGTCATGGGTTCCGTCAGGCCGATCCCAACACGTTATCTGGGTCTGGCAGGAAATAGACACCCCCATGCAAGTGAAAGTTATAACTATAACCTTAGAATTTCTAAACATTGTGTAGTGTAAACCTGATTTGTATAGAGAGAAAAATAAGAGAAAATAATATGTTTTGCTAATTATAACTCAGCTTTAACCTTTGTTTTGTCATTGATTTGTATATATCTATATATATCTATATATATAGATGTAGATATAAATAAAGATATATAAATACAGATATCCATATATATGCATATGTACTCATATATATGCGTGTATCTAAATATATATATCTATATATATTTTCACTAAAAAAACAAATGTTACAAGGACATTATAATTAGGAAATAGAATTAAAAAAACCATATTAATTCACTGAAAAAAACAAAGCTTACAAGGACGTTATAGCTAGGCTCATATTTTAAACGTACCAAACCATACAAATCCACCTGTTATAGTTAGATTTATCTCAAGTAAAAGTAACTGTAACTCATGCCCAAAGGTAACTATAACTCGCGCCCTCGCCATACCACACAAATTACGACACTCATGACATCTTTGATAACATCATTGGTGATATCTATGCAATATTTGCAGTAAACAAATGTATGAAAAAGCTGTGCATTAAGGGGCGCAAGTTTTAGATATCTTAGAACACGAGTTATAGTTACTTGATATAACTCAACAGATGAATTTCTACTGTTTTGTACATTTAAAATGTGAGCCTAACTTTACTCCCCCTGTAACCTCAGTAAAAAGAGCACCTAGGCTTTATCTATCCTTTGATGCATCTACACAAATGACCTAGGAGGCTGATAGCCACAATGTAATTCTTATCTTGATCTGTACTGTTCTGTTCTTTATAAATATAACAATAATATTAATACTTTAAGAAAAAAAACTCTAACTCCTCTCTATTGCGGAAAAGTTGACATATGGAGAAAGGACCGGCTTGAAAAGCCAGCAATAAAATAAATCAATATCTACAGCATGTATATAAAGATAGGTTTAATGAGTAGGCTGGGGGTGGTGTCCTGAGTAACATTGGCTAGTGTGTGATCAGATGGTAATGGTGATGGTGATGGTGGGAGGTGAATATGCTGGTGGATTTGAGAGGAGAATCTGGTGAAAGTGTTTGCCATAGGAATCGGTGGTACTCGAATTGTTGTCAGAGAGAGAGTATAAAGAAAATTATTTGATAAGAAGGAGTTCCTATAATGCGTCTTCATTATTAGGTTGAGGCCTTTCAGGACAATGAGGGGTGTAAGGGACAATGAGACTGGGATTCTGCCATGATCATTGAAAAAGTAGCAAATAATTCCCAAAGAACCACACAGTAGAACCATGTTTAATTTGTTTTAGAGAGGAAGGTGATTCCAATATGTTTCAGGGAGGAGGGCATAGTGTCCAAGGTTGGGGTACTAATGAAGATGAAAGACGTTTTGAAGAGGAGGGTAAGTGCCACCTAGACAAATAATTTGAGGTGAAGATGTGAAAGTGGCATAGTTGTTGTTCAAAGCAGTAAGTGTGGAGGTATTTTTGAAGCCAATTCAGGTATTGGTGCTGATGATGAAGTTGGAGGAGTTAGCTCAAAGAATAAAACATAAGGATTGCCTTATTTCAGGGGTACCTGGCATTCCAAAGGCAGAATGCCTCTGTTTGTGCAAGTCTATTGAGGTATTTGATGTGGAGAGTGTGATGCATGTTAATTCCAACCTAAATTATGAGTTTACAGGAGATTTTGCTGGGTTGCAATGGGAATATATAAGTGGTTTTCAGAGAGCGAGCCTTTATGATACAAAGTGGTCATGAGATAAGGAGTGTGAGTTCAGGAGTGATCGACTAGACAAAAGAGGGACTTCAGCATGACGAATGAGGAAGCATAGTGTTTGATTTGTGCAGAGAGATCTGTCGGATTCCTGCAGTTGTTGAGTCAATTTTGCAATGCTGCAGGGTGTAGAAGAGACAACAATCATGCTGTGAGAAGTCACTGACTACTCAATGTACAGAGTACAGTTAAGTGGATTTACCTAGAAATCATTCGCTACAATGTCCTCATTGTACCTCAAAAAGATGTGGTGTAGTATCAGATAGGCCAGTGATGGAACACAGGCACAGTTCAACTGATGATAAAGGAACACCCTTTGGTTAGTGCACAGTATTATGCATTTTCTTCAAATGAACTTTGCTGAAGAACCTAAAAGATAATGTAGGCTTTATAAAAATACCAAATAAATTAAAAAATATGACAAGACAAACAATACACATGTATTTATACAAGCAGCAGAAGTACTTTAGAACATGCTTTTTAACGCACGGATGAATCTCGATTATTTCAGAATGGTTACATTCCATCATTTTTAGCTCACCTGTGCAAATGGGTCACAACCATATCCACAGGTCTTGCTAAGTGCTGTGAGTATGTGCTAATGTAGATCCCTTAATTGCTCTCCTTCAAATATCAAATTCCATTTCCTTTGGGATACCCACAAAGAAGAAATGTACTCAGGATTCCATGTTATGTTATGTTATGTTGTTATGGTATGCTATGTTATGCCTTGAAGCTTCTACATTCTGACTATTACACTAGGAGGAACGTCCTTTTGATAAGAAGGTAGAAGCTTGGCCAGACCAACACAGCTGGGATCAGATTTACATAGCCTTTGCTTCACAACGTGATGATTTGCTTGACCTTGCATGGGATTGTAAAAAATGGAAGACAATGCAGCAGCTTGCTCTGTGTTGCCTTTCATTTCTTAGTGGTAGGAATTCCATGGGTGGAGCATGTTTGTTGCTGTGGATCTACCCATGGATTTTATGCAATCCCAGTTTCACTATGGCTTTTAAAGCTGGGAATGCGGAAAATTGTCATGCCTACCACACACAGACTTAACTAGGAGAATTATTTTTTCGCCTCATTATTTTCTCTATCTATGAATGATGAATTCTTCATCAGAAAGAGGAAAATGCCTCTTTGAGTTATTTTTGTGCAGGATGGTATGCCTTACTGCACACAAACAATTCTACCAGTAACCTTTGCAGATAGAGAGATGAAGAGAAACATATAGTAGACCTGGCCCTTATCAGCGCTCTCCCACTCATGCGACTTGGATTGCTGCGCTGCATTGCATGAATTCTTGATAAATCTGTACCATGAAGCTTTAGAAGGACAAGTGCTCCATTTTTTTTTTGTTGAGAGTATTTTCTTTAATTTGCACGATAACCGTCATTGGTCTACTTCTCCCCCCAGCTCTGATGTCAGTTTATCCAAAGCTCCTATTGCTTGGCCAGAAAAATTGTGACCTAACCTGAGTTTCTTAAATTTGGGTATCAGCACCATGTATTGGTTTTCTGAGTGCAATGATCTAGATGGCTGATAAAAATAGGACTTTACAGTAATGAAATCTGGGACCTCCCCGAATAATTCACAATGAACTATACAAGCTGTCTCAAAAGCAATACTCTACCAGATAGAAAGTCAATGATGACTTTTAATTACTGGAGTCATTTATTTAGGTACATCAGTGTCCGTCCGTGCTGCTGCATTCTGAGCAGGGGAGTGCAGAATTCTCTTAATTTGCATTAGTGCTATTATGCCAAAATCCAAAAAAATGGTGCAAAGTTATGTGCAATTAAGTAAAAATGCTAAACTGACGTAGCACTCAATCATTCAACCAGTTATACTTTAGTCAGCTGTTCACAACCATCAAAGTGCAAAATACAATAATTACTTCAATGAAATACATGCTAATACAATACATATAATCACCAAACATGACTAAATGCACATGTAGCACTCTATTTTAGGGTAAAGTGACACCGGAAAGCAATTCACTTTATGAAAATAGAACAAAAAACACAAGTGCCATGAAGAACACCTGCGTTTTTGATTGTTCGCACTGTTTCCACGCTTCTGCACTAAAATGGAGCCATGAATGGGACATCATTCCACCACCTGACCTAATTTTAGAAATTTCACATAAGAAGTGAAATGTGAAATTCACAAGATGATGGTGGCCTAACAGGAATTCTGAAGTCTCCAGAGACTATCCAACAAATACTCAGGCAGCTCCATGGTGGGTTCATCTACATCGTAATATCTATATTGCTCTAAAGCCAGTACAGATGGGATCATGGGTGGGGAGGACGGGAATGGAAACACCTTTAAGAACATGGAATATTTCTTGTCCATCCAAAATCCCAAGCCGGATGTATGTTCTAAAACAGTTCAAGTCAAACTCCTGTTTTTGAAAAAGGCGACTGCTTGGCATATGGCTGGTCTCCTTTTTTAAATGAACAGAAAGGTACATAAATGAAGGAAAGCTGCTCTAGAGGCACACAAAGATAACATCAGCCGCTATGAAGCATAACCATAACCTCCAGCATTACGACTGCATTTTGTTTCTCTGTCGAGCCACCTCATGCGAAAGGAATTTGTCCAGACATGAAAACGTTGCATTTAGTGCCTTCATGCATGAAGCTTCAAAGGACACCTTACCAGGTGGAAACATATCGACATTTGCTTTTTTTCAGTGAACAGAAATGTGTACATAACAGTTTGGGATTGAATGCTACTTTAGGGCCAGCTTGGAATAAGTTTGCCATCACAATTAGACTAAAAAAGGTTAAATGATGTTTGAGACCACGGACGTAGTTGTGTGCATTCCTAAACTTTAAGAAGCTGCATCAAAAGTTGACAATTTTAAAGCACTTTATGAAAATAGTTATTCATTGAACAATTTTCAGTGACTAATTAAACTTACAGTATGGATTTGTTGTACTATTTGAGCAATGCATTGTTTAGATCTTTATATATTTGCTAAAGGGACTTGTGTGAGAGTTGGTTATTAGACCTCAGATTCACACAAACAGTAATGGGTAGCAATTACAACTAAAGGTATCAAGTTAGATCTATTGTCGGAATTGCTGATATTTACGCAAAAATCCCCCAGGAAATTCAGGCTTACTTCAGTAAGTATTTGGTTATAGTAGAACAGACACTAACAGCAGTCCAAGGGAATTCATCATAAATCCTATTAGATTCCCGAGCTAAATTGTGTGAATTACTCAGCGCAATAACGAGGCGCCTAATTCCCAAATTAAACCCTTGTGTCCTGTTTGCTGCACCTCAACCATCCTCCCGGAATTGGTCATTGGTGTAGTTGTCTGCGGCTTTAGTTAATTGGAGCATTAAGGGCCTAGGGCCTGCATTTCCCTGTATGACTTCAGTAACTTTTAATAACAACAGATTTTGTCAAGCTATTTTCTGCTCAAAGTTATTCACCAACTGCTGAGCAACGAGTGAAAGGCTCTACCTCACAAAGCAATCAGCACGAAATCAGGTACAGCTTCAGAATCACCTGCTGACGGAAGGCATTATTGCACATTCATTTTGATAAGAACTGGCTGCCTTTCTTCAGGCAGGTTTTTGTGCTGGCTGTGTCTGTTCTTGTGGAGTGTACGTGCACTGCTGACAACGTATCTGTCTTTGACACATTGATGACAGACGGACATGTCCCTTTTAATGCCAAACATTTTTTATCGGGACGGATGCTATCAAAAATTCGAAATGACACAATTCAATAAGATGTGCTGTCAAGTAACATCCCCTGAAGTAAACTCTTCTGGAAAGGAACAACACTTACTGGGAAATTGCATTCCGGACTGTTTGCCAAGCACAGGACAATGCTTTCCTAACGATGCCTAGCTGTCGTTGCAATTTGGTATTCGACTATATTAGGGTTCCTAAACGTTTCACTTCTGCGGACCTCCGGGAATCGCTGCCGGAAGCCAGGACCCCACCTAAGCAATGTATATGGTTTGAACCACAAAGTAATACAAAAAATACAGAAACAAGTATCCATCAAACAAATGCACAAATAACGACATCATTTATTTAATTCACAACTAAAAAATATTGTGATTTTAATTTAAATAGGACAGTTGGAGCTTTTCAAAATTAGGTTTCATTTCTAAATGATAAAGCAATCGGCCAGGCTTGCATAATACGTTGTCTTGTTTGCTGTTAGTGCATACTCTCCTTTTGTCTGCGCATACCAATGCTTTATTTAAGGCCGAAAATACCCCTGCTATACTCTATTTAAGGTATTTGTGCTGACCCAGTGAGTCAAGGTACAGATGAAAATTTTAGTTTCTAATTTCACCTTTCTTCGCAGTCACAGAGTGTTTTACAATTTCCAACTATACAGTTTGATTTTTTTAAATGTGAATATACACTTTAATCTGCGAACATTCTTTAAATTTCTAAACAGTCAACGATCCCTTGAGTTAGTGTTGCAGATTGCTGGGAGCCTGCGTACCCCAGGTTAAAAACTGATGAACTATACGATTTCCAAGCAGTCATCCAAAATTGTATCAGTGTCTTCTTACCATTGGTTCTCATTTTGTAAGCACTTGCTGTGAGGCAGAATAACGCCTGAGCAAAATAGTGTTTTGTCGAATTCAATTTATCAGGTAATTTGTGGCATCACTGAACTTCTTGCCTTTATTTGTGTTATTCAGGTAGCTGAGGTTTTACAGAATCTGGGAGAACTATACTATTTCACCTTCCGTCTTAGAATATTTGGCCAAACTTACCACAAAATAGCCTAAAGGGCTTATTTACTATTTTACTATTAATCTTGGAGTAATTTGGGTAAAGTTAAACATGTTCCAGCCACTACTAAATAAGGTTGAAATGTTGAAATTGATCATATCGGAAATATCTGTTCCACTGAGGCTGCAGCCAAAGGCAAACACCAGAGATATACTTGATGTATCCTTGTATCCAGCACTGCTTAGAGGTATGAACCATGTTAGTAAGCCTCAGTGACATTTTCGATTGATTTAGATCTTGGAAATCTTTCTTAGCGTATTTGAGAAAATGACAAAATAGCAGCAGGCTTAATGAGAAAGTGTTTTGTCCCACAAGCTTCAGGTAAATTAGATAAGTGATATGATTCTCAATAACATAGGCTGGTCCTTGATTTCTGAGAAGGCCATTTCTTCATTCAGAATGTTGTTCTCTTTAAAAGAGGTGCTCCACAATACCCCAAAAAGGCCTCTGTCCTATGCACACATCAATCAATGTCATCCTAGGGCTGAAAGTAGGCAATTGGAAAGTTAGTTTTGTGTCACATCATCTTCCTTCATATGACATCAAGCCTCTGGAGAACAAGATACTGTCTGCCCTGTATCAGCCTTCTTGAATAGATGGTCCTCTACATCACAAAGGCTACTTTTCTCCCTGGGAAAGGCTGAATATGTTCCAGACTTTTTTCTACTATATGGTTGCTACTTAAGTTTCTTTACAGGGCCATTATCGGAAAACATCAGAGTGGACCTCTATTGAAATATGTTTCCTTTATTTGACTCGACATTTAAACAAAAATATCTGTCACCAGATCTAGATTTATGAGACAGGGAAAAGTCTATGGCCCTCATTCTGACCTTGGCGGGCGGCGGAGGCCGCCCGCCAAAGTCCCGCCGTCAGGTTACCGTTCCGCGGTCGAAAGACCGCGACGGTAATTCTGACATTCCCGCTGGGCTGGCGGGCGGCCGCCTTCAGGCCGCCCGCCAGCCCAGCGGGAAAGAGGCTTCCACGATGAAGCCGGCTCGGAATCGAGCCGGCGGAGTGAAAGCTGTGCGACGGGTGCAGTTGCACCCGTCGCGTATTTCACTGTCTGCGCAGCAGACAGTGAAATACATTTAGGGGCCCTCTTACGGGGGCCCCTGCAGTGCCCATGCCAGTGGCATGGGCACTGCAGGGGCCCCCAGGGGCCCCGCGACCCCCCCTACCGCCATCCGGTTCCCGGCGGGCGGACCGCGGGAACTGGATGGCGGTAGAGGGGGTCGGAATCCCCTCGGCGGCGCAGCTAGCTGCGCCGCCTTGGAGGATTCCAATGGGCGGCGGTACACTGGCGGGTGACCGCCAGTGTTGCCGGTCCGACCGCGGCTTTACCGCCGCGGTCGGAATGCCCATTGGAGCACCGCCGGCCTGTCGGCGGTGCTCCCGCGGTCCTCCAACCCGGCGGTCATGGACCGCCAGGGTTGGAATGACCACCTATATTTCTTCCTTGTGATCAAAGGAGCTAGTGCTTTAAAATGTCTCTCAACACCTGGCTGCAATACCTAAATATGTGTGTATTTCTTCACTGGTGCTAGACGAGTTTCTGGTATATTGGTGCATGGGTTAAAGGTATTCTTGACAAGAAAAGATTCCCTGTTTAGAAGTGGAGAGTTAAATTAAACAGCTTCCTATTTTGATGTCTTCATGTTGATGAGGGGAAAGAAGGTTCAAATGGAGTGGTCTCTTTTCAAAGTACTTGAAAATAGGGAGCGACTCACCTGGGAACTGGATTCACCTCTGCTGTGCATGAAATGGAGATGAATGAAATCAAAGCAATGTTTTTATTATTGTGTTTACTTTAGTCTCATGGGGTTCACCTTCGAGTATTTACCTATACTTAAACTGCACATGACACAAGGAGTGTTCAGCATGGAGGCATCAGGACACAATGAGGTCATGTCACCCGCCACACTGTAATGAATCTTTCCTCTGGCAAAGTAAAAGCCAGGACCCCTGCCAGTCAATGTCAAATGCCTTCCATTTTCCCCTGAGAGAGTTGGAGCAGCCAGGAGCTCCTACTGACTACTTCCTCTTGTGCAAATCCTTGTCTCGGGACCTTGGACACACTGGAGACCCAGTAAATGCTCGGACCTGTCCCTAGCTCTGAGGAACAAGGACACAATCCCCTGGTTGCATGTCGTGCTGATGGACACACAGACAACGGTGCTCAGGACCTCATCAAAGTGTAGGTTATTGCCTTACCTTTCCTGAAAGACCCAGATAGCCCACACTGCTTTCCTACAAGTGATGCAGGCCTGAAATATTTATATACGCATATAAATCTGTGGTGTGGGGATGAATGGAGGAAGGTGTTTGCATACAAAGGTGTTGTTTAGTATCTGCTCTCCAATTTAGACTTCTGGACTGACTCCTCAGTAAAATTGGTTCCTGACTCATTGAGCCAGGGGTGTGCCTCAGATAGGCCCTGTTTTGTAATGAGGCAGTCCCAAGTATGGAAAGAGCGTAGTGCTAGGTGCCTGTTGGTTCCCAGAGTTAGATGGTATTGGTGACACTTAAGGAATGACGTGTGCTCTTTCTGACATCGATATTACATCCATTCTTTAGAACTTTCCTCCTCAAGATGGCCGCTGGGCCTTTTCTCCTCAGTGCTGAGGTCTTCAAAGCTGCTGTTGTCATATGGAAAGTAGGCTGAGAAAAGACCAGCTCATCCTCAATTTGAATTGTGAATCCTTATAGTATTCCCCCTCTACTGTTAGAGAATAGACTCACCAGTTAAGTCCTCAAACCAGATAATGCTGCAAGACAGTTTATGTTGACTTCCAGTCAGCCTTCGGATGTTGATGTGAGTATAGAGAGACTGTAAGTCTTGCATACTTTTTACAAAAGAGTTAGGAGATCATGTTGCAAGTGAGTATTGCTATGAGGGACTGGGGGACAGGCTGCCCACACAAGAGAGGGCCTTATGAGAAGGACCTTGCATTTGAAGTCTATTTTAAAATTGATTATGGACCCTTTTCTTCCTAGTAACTGCTAGAGAGGTCAACTAACCTAGGAATTAGATACCGTTTAGGGTTATTAATACTCCGGACCCTGCAGGCTGCCACTACACACAGAGAATGACAGCTAGGAAACCTTTTGGGTTTCCCGGAATGACAGATGGACTGTGAAGCCCAAAGTCAGTTTATTTTACATCAGTACAGTTTCTAGTGAAAACCTCCTATCGCCTTGCTCGGCCCCACCCTCTGAAGTTGATGCAGACTTCCATTGGTCTGCCTGGGTTCAGCCCCAGGACTAACTGCTGGCTTGCTGGCTCTCATCAGAACATGCATCGGGACTTGCTGCTGCTCAGCAGGTTTTAGACATTCTCACTCCCCATATCACCCCTGGCCCCCACCATCCCGGTAATCTCGAAGCATCATTTTGATTGTTCGTGTGCCAGAAATCCATGGTCTCATACTGAAAAGAACCTTGGACCATGTAGAGGAAGTGCCACAGCATCAGACATTTTTTTATTTTGAAGGCCTACGTGGCCCAGACTAATTGGGGGACAGCAGTGGCAGTATTGCGGTGGAGTGGTGGTGCTGCTGTGAGAAGAGATGAAAGAAGGAAGGCGTTAGCCCCTGATGCTATGCACAAGGAATCTTTAGCATGCCAAGGCGTCTTTGCAAGAGTAGCTGAATACTAGTCATGGAAGAAAGTTAATTTAAATTTAAGTTTATGTATTTTAAGTAATTTGAATTCAAGCTTCTTCAGCTACCTATTCCCGACTCCTGCATGGCGCAGCATGTACTAGCAAGCTACATCAGCCATCGCCTAGGATCCACCAGGCTGGTAGTTCTTGCAAGACTTTTGTAAGCAGTGTTTCTCTGTTGCAGCCCAGTTCTAGGTTCCTCATTGCAGTGACCGAGGATGGCCACAAGCTGGCTCTGATTTCACCCCCAGCCTCATTATCTGGGTGCTGACAGACGTCAGTCACCATTGCGACCTATTGCCATCATAAGCAACTCATAACCTTTAAGCTCTCATATAATTGCATAGCATTTGAGCGATGATGAGGTCTGAGGTCTGAAGCCTGACGAACACTGTTGGCAAAAGAAACCATGGCAATAGATGCCAGGCACTGGGAGGAGCACAATATTGTGGAAGTGGTTCTACTGGGAAGGGGAGCAGCTTGTGTCACTTGTGTTGAGCTCCTGTTCCTGTGTTTGGTCTCTGCCTCCTTGATCCCAGCCCATTCAACTTAGACACTTCTCACGATTTGCGAGCCATACACGCAAATCAGGAGTGGCAATGAGAACAAGCAGCTCGCTTCTACTACAGGCTCCAACAAGCAAAAAAAAGGGGAAGGTCTTGAAGAAAACTCATCAAAGTACACACTGAGAGGTTCATGTCCTCCTATCATGCTATTGAGCAAAGTAGGTTGCTTCCAATCAGGTATTATGTCTGCTTCCCTTCAGATGCTGTCCAATGCAGAGGTAGGACCAGTGCAGTCAAACCGCTTAACCAAAGTAATGACATCAGGTACTACTTTAGGGGCATTCATGGGGACCCCCAGCTCGAGAGCTAGGAGGAGAACGAAACAAGCTTTTTGAGCAAAAAATGAAGGAGGAGCTTAGCACCTTGGGTGTAAACGAGTCACCTGAACATGCTTTGTCAATGTCAACAGCAACATCTAGTGGGATGAAATAGAGAGTAGGGTCCCAGTATACCTTCTTTCGCTCACCATAACAGTAGATAACAATAAGAAAAATGGTGCATGTACAACAAAAATAGAATACTTGAGAATCTGCTCCGATAAAGAAGAAAGGGACCATACAACTCAGAAGCCAGCAAAGGAGGCTACCATTAAAGAACCAATATAAATGTTAGCTTCGCCAACACCAAGAAACAAGGCAAAATCACTGACAAATGATGCACTAAATAACTCCATAACAACCAAGAGCTCTCCCTTGCCTTTGGAACTGTCAAAATTGCAAGGTACTGCAGGCCGCCCCTTCTAATCTACCTCCTTTTCTGTAAATGAAGAAGGTTCTAACCCGCCAGCTGAATATCAAAAAGAGCAGTGGGGCTAAGTGGAGAGAACACTGATGGCAACTGGCCAAGCAGCAGTAATGCACATTGATAAACTCGACTTACAAATCTCAGTACTTCAAGCGTTGGCTGCTTACACAAGAGCAATAGAGTTGAAATTGGAAAAATTAAACAATCTCCTTATTAAAGCCCAGTCCGCAACAAAGGCACCAGAACCTTCCTGCTATTGTATGCACTTAATGGATAAAGTAGCTAGTCTCCCAGAAATTATGTCAAGTTTAATTCAAGATTTAAAGAGCAATGCCACAGCACAAAAATAGGACAATCCTGGATGCTTGAGGCAAGAATTAGAGATTCCAGAGGCAGGAAATGATTTGCATCTGAACAAGTATATTGATGAAAAAGTTGCAACACAGGCTGTCCAAAGACTATAGAATCCTTACCTTCAGCAGAAAGAGGGCAAATTAACAGAGGACCCTAAAGCCCCTTCGGTGTTTTCTAGATAAAATAAAAAACAAATGAAAATGCTCAATAAAAAGGGAAATAACCCATCAATATAGTAAGCCGCTTTCCCCCCCCTGTTTAATCAAGCAGATGCACAGAGGGTTCCATCTGATGGAGTGGCAGGAGGAGGATGATAACATTGACAACACAGATGTCACAGGGACAACAACAACAGATGGAATATCACGCAAAGTCCTTTAGAAAAATCAAGTAATCCTCACATGGAGAAAACTCTGATACTGCCCGAGCGTCCTACAGGAAAATTAAGTAAGTCTCACCTGGAGAAAAGTCTGAAATCAGAAGGAGACAGCGAAGCAGCTCAGTAGTAAGCCAGACTGAAACTCAATGTCAATCATCTAAGTAATAATAAAGAAAAAAACGCCACTCAGTCAGGTATAAATACGTTCCCTCTATTGGAGCCAACAATACCTGCAACACCTGTACTGTCAGGGATGCAACTGTCTAATGAACACGATGAACAAAGTGGCATCTGACTAGAACCAAACAGAGTTGAAACTTTGAGAAACTGAGTGCTTCTAAAGGAAAGTGGGACCCGATAAGAGCATTTCAAAGCACAGCGATTGTCTCAGGAGTGTAAAGCACCAAAATGTCACCAAATTGCGCTTCAACTTGTGAAAGAAGAATCTGGTCCACTACTTTTGTACCCTGAGTATCTAACGCAAGCAAAGCACAATATATTAAACAGGGGGAATTTGTTACAACTGTTCTCTGCACTGCCAGCCCTAGAGAAATCCTCTTATCAGATATTTACTCTGTAGCATTCAACAGGGGAGAAATTGGAGATATCAATGAATGCACAGATCTCGTATTGTCTAGCAGCGAGATTAAAGCCAAATACTATCTTACAAAGCAGCTCTTGAAGCATTGGGTATCTGGATAAGGGCCCCACCAGTTATTGCATATCTAGAAGTGTCTCTATTGACCCAGAAAGGGAAGTCATTAATGCAAAAGGGTCAAAGGAGTTCCTTATACAACCTTTTCTGTAGCCAGAGCTACTTCTGATCAGTGAAAATCATTGTGAGCTACTGGAGGCTAAACAGCCTGTGAATTATTACCAACCACCAGCACGCCAAACTTCCTTCATTTAAGCCTAATGTTTATAGAGCCAGATACCATGGTTTGAACAAAATATTTTGACTGTGGCAATATGACACAGCTGTGATGTGTGTCATTGAACGTAGTATTTGGGGGTGTATGAACATGTGTGCATATGAATGTGATATATGTGTAACTGAGAGCCAATGTCAAGGTACTTGTGGCACAGAGCATACCTTTCGCCATATGTGGCACCATAACAAGTACAGCACAAACATACAGCCATGTTTTTTAATTGGAGAAATTTAAAGAGCAAAAATGTTCATAATATGGAACATATTTTTACACTTTAAATTTCTACTGTTTCAAAAAAATGATTGTATTTTTCAGTGATAAATATTGCGCAGTGTTCTGCTGGCCACTGGAAGCAACACTTGTAATAGCAACGCTTTGAAAAATAATTTGAGAAAATGACAAATAAAAGGGGTGTGGGAGCCACAAATAGCTCTCAATGGACTGGTTGGAGACACCTGCCTCAGACTATAAGACTCAGGTTAGATCCATTCTTTGGAATGTTAAAGGCCCTGAATGAATGTGCAATCTCGTCGAAAGGATATTGATTATAAGATGCCTTGTGAACCCTGAGAACACCAGCAACACCAGTTTTCTGGAACCTAATAATGACCAATGTTGCTAACTTAGAAAGCCTCTGATGCACTGGTGACCGAAATCAAATCTCTGACTTTATTTTAACTATTGCATCCTGGAACATCAGCTGCTTGAACAATTTGCTGAAAAGAACTGATTTATTAAAATAATGTCTACAAAATTAGATAGTATGTCTTCAAGAAACCTGTCAGTGATGAGCGTGCCCGTGGCAAAATCACAGTGAATAATATGCCCCAGGCTGAACCATCCGAAAAAGGTGACCATTTGTTAGGAGGAGTGACAATATACATACAAAAGAACATGGGAGTTGAAGTCACAGTATTTTATAGAAGGGAAGACAATCTTGTTATCAATAAATAACATTCCTCTACCTTTGTTTTGCTGGTACCACAAACATAATTGTCAGAAATATTTATATAAATCTGGACACCTCAAGGAAAAAAATCCATCAAAAACCCCTAGTGGAGGTATACAAAAAACCTTACTGACCTACCCCGATGCATTGTGGCTCCTCACAGGTGATATTAATTCAAACCTGCTGGTACGAACACTCAAAGCCCCGTGGCAACAAGTAGAGAATTCTAAGTTGGGAATCCCCTCAATAGTAAAGAATAATTCCAGGGAAGTAGGGGATAACTTCCAGCTGGCCAGCACGCTGAAAAACTTACAATTTTGGGAAATGTATGGCAGATTTACAACTAATCATCTGGCTGCATACACTGTTGTCTCAGAAAACAAACAATCAATATTGAACTATATTTTTATCACAGCCGCTCACATCCTGAGAACAAAATTCTTTCGAGTTGAGCATACCGGTGATAGTGACCATGCAATGCTTTGGGGCCAACTATCGTGAGCTTGCGCATGAGGGACCCCATTCAACAGCTGGACAATCAAATGGATATTATGACCATTAAGAAAATCAGATGGTAACTGAAGCCTTGGGAAGAGGACATTGCCCAACTGACAAATTCTGTAGCCAGCCAGAGCAAGGAAAACAGAGTCTCAACAGCAACTTTGCTCATTATCATAAATAGGATAGAAGAAAGGCTTCAAATCACAGGTGCACCTGCTGATAAAACTAAGTCGGATGCTGAATACTCCCACAATGATACAAGGGAGAATATTCATTTAAAAATGAGATTGAACTGTTGTGCCAGGTTCTTGGTGAGAAATAGACAGAACGAGTCAGTGCCGATTGCATAAAGGTTAGATTAGAGGGAATACAGAAAGCAGAGATGGGAATTAGACAATCTCTGAGAAGAAAAACAGCAGATAAAGCCACATAAAGCAGCAAAATCTACCAACCCATGTACTTTCTCGGGGTTGTTACATGGAATAATGAACCCTAATAACCAACAAAAGTATGGTAATATCACAGCAGCATCTTGGTCAACCTACATTGCCAAATTGTATGGGGCCAACCAAGTGGAGCCAGTAAGTTTTATTATTCTAGCCAAGCACTCAAGTGTCTTGGCGCCTGATTCCCAACTTCCAACTATCAAAGAAGTACATAAGAGCATCATTTCCATGTGGTTGGCAGGTGCACCGGGACGCAGTTGCCTACAAGCCAGCATTTTCAAGGCAGCAAGTATGGAATGGGCAGAGATGATGCACTCGTTAGTCACTCAATGTAGGATGCACAATGCCATTCAAGAGAGCTGGCAGGACTCTGTCCTGGTTCCCATACATAATAAAAAGGGGATCTGCCAACTACAGATTAATTGCTTTGCTGGACGTAAATAGCAAGGCATATGCCAAGACCTTACTTCAAGAGTTGGAAAAAGGGGCCTGGGAAAAAAAGACAATCCCTCTGACCCAGACAGGCTTCCACAGTGGATGCGGGCAGTAGACAATTTAATGGCATTGACATGCCTGTCAGCCGTGGCCATTATGAGGGACCCACTCCCTCAGTTTGCTTAATTTATTTATTTCACTATAGCTTTTTATTGCTTGAACAAGGGAAGGATGTGGTTCAAACTCCAAAAGTAAGAGTGCGGATTACAACCAACTGGGTAACAACTGACAAATTCCCGACCTCGAGAGGGGTTAAACAAGGGTACATCTTGGCTCCCCGTCGCTTTCATTTGCACCTTGTAAATATTAACAATCTTCTAGCCTCTGTGAAGGTGTTCCCACCGAAACTAGCAGGGGCCATGATCCGTCTTCTTCCGTATGCTGATGGCACCATCATATTTTTTATCAAACCCAAAAAGGCCTACAGCGTTCTTTGAATGCTCTGAGTGAATAACATTGAAATTAACAGTGGACAAACAGCAAAAGAACTACAAGCTTAGTAATTTCTAGGAACAACATCAGAAAAGTGTCATTGCACCCAGGCAACAAAAAAGTGGAAACAATATCAACAATTACATTTAATGGTCATCGTACCTATAAAGACCATCGGGCCTCCCAGAAGCAAGCTAAACTGACACGCAGGATGAATGGGCCATAAGTATCGGTACTGTGCCCATTGATGAACTTCAAATTAATGCCAACTTTGATGTATTTACTTTTAAAGATCACCTAGAGGTTTAGCTACATCAAGCCCAGACTGGTGTTATATCTCAGTCTTCTCGCTGCCCAACTGCGCACCATCAGCGTGTTTACACCTTGAGTTCAACCTACCCAAAGTATATTAAAATCTTGCTTCGTTGCTTAGTGTGCAAATGCAAAGAACATCGAGGCTTGCAGAATGAAAGACCTGATTTGGCAGTTAATTTCAAGCGATCACTTGAAGTGGCATCAATATCCTACATCTGCAGTAAACACCTTAGCGGCGGAAGTAATCTGGGACAATAATATGCCGCCAAAATTCACCTTCAGAGTTTTGTCAAAGCAAGCTAGATTCATTTCTTTCTTAAAACATACTGATGCTGTCTCTCCTACGGTGCGATCAGGAATCCTACTCTCTCAATACAACTAAGCTGGAGTTTCAGTGTTTTTGGATCTGCCCTGGAAGATGACAATGAAGCTATGTTTATTACTAAAATGTGGCGTGATTTCACTGAAAGAGCGTTGCTTCGAGCGAATTAAAGGCAGAACGCAATGCTCTTGTAACTCTATAGAGAGCACCCGGGTCTTTAATGCACATAATCTGTATCTGTGCCCCTCCAATGTCACTTAGAAAGCACTGCTTGCAGACAGTTTTTCTGCTGTTACATTTGAGAACTTATAAACATGCATTTGCTGCCTGTCAATCTGTCAGCCCGCTATTTGAAATTTATAAGACAGACAGATAAGCAACTTGAATGTTAAATCACTGTAAGCAGATACAAAGGACATCGACAATCTAAACTCAGGCTGCTAATGGATATTGGGAGTATTAATGAATTTATTCACCAAGAAGAACCCACTACTCATCTATTAATTTCACTTCATGTGTTAGAATGATATGTAGTTTTAGAATTGTTATCTTATCTTCCGAGTTTTAGGTACTGGATATTTTAGCTGAAAACATATGCTCTTTATCAGACTTCCTTGAATTTCGGTTAATGTTCCCAAACGAGGAATAGTAATCTACTATCGGGGTGAGCACAAAAGAACCTTACTCAATCTATAGATTTGATGGAACTGAGCACATTGGCCATGCACTCAGCCTCTTTGGAGATGCATGTGTTCTAAACATTTAATAGAGTCTAGTGTTGCCGATTCTGCTTTTGTCAATTTATTTGCTGCTAAGATCTTTGCCAGCTTGTATCTATAAATGGAAATGAGATAATTTGGTATTCTTTTAAAAGTTTTTACCTCTTATGTGAAGGTTTTAATTAGCTGATACAAATAAAGATGTATTCACTCATTCATCACATCAGCACAAGGCCCATCCACATTTTCGTCACCCTGACCCCGGCTTTCTGATCACCATAATATTGGGCCCGCATCACATACTCAAGTCTCCAGCTCAGATATAGACTCATGATTTGTCAGCTCATAGACAGTGAAGCATCAGTGTGTGCCAGCCCCAAGGGGACAATCACGCTTGCATCCTTCCCTACATCCAACCTGCAGTGTTTGCAATCTTTCTGCTTCAGACTGCAAGTACTTATATCTGCTCCACCACAGACCAGTGTGCATGCTAATGAGCCCGCCAGTCAGGCACTTTTCCAGAGTGCACCATGGAATTTGGGAGCCATGGGACAATATCTAGGAACTGTACTTTATTTGTTGAAGACTATAATTCACGTGGGTACAGGTCAACATATACCTATTGTGCAGTATATTGATAATCATGTGTATACCTAACCTACTTTTCTTCTCCATATGTAGTCAAATTAATGTTGTTTGCTTTTTACTCTATGTGGAATAGTATCTCCTGCAAGAAATTATGTTTGATATTATGGCTTCCATTGCTCCTTTATCATCTGTGCTTGTGCTGCGTGTGATCATTCATTGTTGCTGGACCTGACCCAAGCTGCTGTCCATTTGCCCTGTCTCTTAACTATTGTTCCTGTCTGTGCCTACCCTAGAATGGGTGTCCCCCATTGTCATAAACCTTAATGAGGTAGCTTTAAACTCCTTCACAGCTCAACAAACTTGAGTACGCATAGTCTCAGCTGACCACCATCAATCTTTAAGACCACACATAAATGCAGTTGTTTCAAACTTACTTTCAGAGAATTACTTCCCCATTGTTTCGGCAGACGCACTCAACATCATCATGCTAGTTGTAATGGGCTCCTATTAAGACTATCCCAATTCCATCTATCTTGGCCTATTTTTAAACTCCTTCGGAAAACTGACTGCGTATCTTCTGAAAAAGTTCCATTGGCTGCCAACAAAACAGAAGACACAATTCTTAACTTGCTGTTGGCGGCCTTTAAGGCCATTCATGGCCTCGCTCTTCAGTTGTATCCAAACGAATCACTTAGTACGATCCTCTACAGACTTTTCGATCATCTCCAGCCATTCTGCTAAAAGTATCGAGATTTTGGAAAATCAAGAGTGGAGGTCGCCGCTTCTGTGTCTTAGCCCCTGCGAAATGGGACTGGGTGCCTCTTCATCTTCATTCTCTACCGAATTTGCCTTCCTTTACCAAAGGATTAAAGAGTATACTGTTTAAGTTTAATCCTTCCCCTGCTAATGGTTGGCGTGTGCAGCCTCGTCCTCCAGTCTATTTCAGAGACATTTTTTTATTTTAGCCTTACAAAACCTTAACATTAACCACAGTACTGCATAAGCCTAGATGCCCAGGGAGGCCCTGCCAGTTACTTCTTGCAATCTAAAGGTCATGCCAGACTGCCAGCTACCTGCAGGTAGGTGATCCTTGTGTAGTAGTTAAGGGTGCAATCGTTCCACCACCATACCGCACAAGGAGCAACTTTAGAACCCAGTAGTCAACCCAAAGATACAACAAATTTTATGCTATCTCTTTGCATTTTGAGGAATAGAGATACACTCAGGACGAAGAGAAAACTATAGCAGGAGGCAGATTGGAGTCAGATTGACTGAAGATATTTTCCCATCTGTGCGACATTTTCGACACGCTTCCCTGATACAGATAACTCAAGAAAGGTTGAGTGGGTAATGGCGCTCTGCTACTCCTGTGGTATCTAGCACTGCTTGTGTGTGTGTGTACACGGTATCTCTGATTCTTGATGAGTGTGTGTGTCATTGTGCTGAACTGGGCATACATTTAACATTGTCAATTAGGAGACAGCAGTGAAGGGGTGGACAAAATGAGAGTTCATACACCTAGTTACCAGGAGAATGCAGTTGTCCCCTGTGGGAGCATCAGTCTTCCCACCACCCCGCACGGGTCCCTCACTCTGCCCCAGGCTATTCAGGGTGCTGGTGAAGGGGCCTTGAGGAAAGCGAGGAAGGAGAAACATGCACCATCCCTGAGGCGATGGACTTGCTACATTGGGGATTGGCCTTCGTACCCACGGGGAGTCGTTGGCATAAAGGTAGGCAGGGTAATCTTGAACAATGATTCATTCCTGTCTAAATCCATTACACACAGTTCTACTTCCCTTACCTTTCTCCCTTCATCAACTCTGGCGTTAGGTAAAAATTGGTGTTTTTATAAAGAATGCGGAATGGGAATGACAAAAGGGACAAAATGGTAAGTGGATACATTTGCTTCTAGCTGGGCTTACTCCCAATCCTGATCTGCGATTGTCTTTCTACTGCTCTTGCTTAGATACAGGCATGCCTGGACCATTAGTTTTGTCATCACCAGACCACGCTGCCTGGCTTAAACGTACTAGATATGTCTGATAAGGGTTTTCACCAATTCTTCTGAAGGTCACTTTTTCGGCTTGCAGCTGCCAGTCCTTGGTTGATCGAAACCACGGACTCTGATGGAGCAGTTTCTACTACCTGGGCTCTAGTAGTTGTAAGCAGGCATTTGCTATTGCTGCTGCCAGTGCTTACCATGAAGTGGTTGATGTTGTTCTTCCCTTTTCTCCAGATTACTTCTCTTTTTCTCTTCATATTGTCTGTGTCCAGCTGTTTCCCTGTGGGTTTAGGAGCATGGAGGTGTTCTTGGGAACCTCTGTTGTGTTATAACTCACCAATGGTATGCATGAAAATACTGCGTGTTGGGCAGAGGAACAGTTTCTTCACTAAACTGTGCCAAGTTTAGCAAGATGTGAGTGTTTGGGGTCTGACAAGAGTTCATGTGTTCCCGTTGGACTTCTTTCCATGTAGGATGGAGGATTGCATATCCATGTTAACTGTTCTTTCTTCACCTTGTAGTGTGTTCTGACATTTGATCGAGCTGAGCTTGCTTAGCTGCAACATTGCAGGGCTCTCTGATTCTAACCAAGCAAGTATGATGGGGCACATGTACTAAGGGTTATTGCAGCCTTCATCTACCTTGATTCCAATTGGTTAGGTGAGGCAATCCCATCCTGAAACTGATGTGGCCAAGTACATAGCCAGAAATATATTTTTAGGAGTGCTTGGTCCTCAGCTATGACCAACCATTAAAACTGTGCTCTGTAGGTGCATTCTGTCCCAGATACTGGTTGTATTACTGAATAACGACCACCAGAATATTGTGGTACAAGAATAAAAGGCGCACAATATTGAAAGTTAAGTGTATATGGGGATATAGGAAAGTATAGATTTACTATTCCTAACTCCACATATACATACCTTGAAGGTATACAAATATAAGTACCGAAATACAAAAAAAAATTAAGTCCCAAAGTGGTACAACATTAAATGCCAATGGTCTCAAATGGATGTGATTCAACTTTGATGTTTTATTGTTCCGACTATTTCATGATTCATCCATTTCTCATAGTAGATGAGATATACTTTGGACACACAAGGCAGCCAACACGTGTTTCGTCTTATAGACTTTTTCAAGGCTGCAAACAATACCTATAGATATAAATGGATCACTTAAAATCTTGATGACAAATAGTAAGTAAGAATGAATATGATCAACCAACAAAAATGGCAAGGTATCGTGAAAATGTGTATACAGATGTATGTTAGTGTATATCATATATCTAATAATACTGAGAACACATGCATGATTATGGTATATTAGGGTCTGAAAAAACAAATAAACAAACCAAAACAATGAAGAGTAACAGCAAAGTGACGCACATGGAGAAAAGAAGACTGTTATCAATATCTTGGATACAATATTCTGTCCTCAATATTTTGTGCCATCGATATTCTTGTTACGATAATTAGGTGTACAGCTTGTGATGCTATGTGAAAAAATATGATTTTTTTAAAGATACATGTCAAAGCAAAATCCATCAATTATTCACAAATCAACTTTAAATCCTATCAATTGGTTGGGATTCAAAGAAGAAGGGTGGAAAGTTGTAAACTAGGTTGACTCTGATTTTTTTGTATTTTCTAGACTGCTTAAGCTTTGTGCAATGCAAAGCTCATCAAGTTCATTTTTCTTTTTTAAACAAAAACTAAGCTGGCTTCACCTCAGAGCAATCCTTCCCACCCATTTTACCACAAAAGGTGGATGTCCAGCTCTCACTTGGAAATTTGTTTTGCTAGAGGATGTCCTAACAGGGACATGCTGCATCACGTAATCATCAGACCTTGAAGGCCCAAAAGGACAAACATTACCTCACGTAAAATTAGAAAACTTTATGTTCTTCATAAAGTGTGGAGTCTCCTATTTCAGAAGAACTTCATCAGAGAACATTTAATATATCTAACCACTAATTTATAACTTTACAGAGAGCTTGTGGCATGTCCATCAAGAACATTTAGGGAAATTTGAGACAAACAGTGTGTTTTAAACATTTTAGGGATGCAACAATGCTTAAAGCTGAACTAGAATTTAAATGTAATGACATGAGCAAAGCTGGGAAGGTCCCCTAATGCATTTCACAATAGGATTCTGACAGAAGATGAATAGTCTAAATCCTCAAAAGCACCAGTCAAAACTGCATGGACTTGAAGCAAGCTCCAACACTGGCCGACACTGCTCGTAGTTAGAGGTAGGTGGTGAAAAAGGTGCTGTACAAAAGAAGACCTTTGTTAGACATCAACCAGCAAGACAGGTAGGTATGATAAAGGCTAGGTGATTGTGTGAGCTCAGGATGGATTCAGTTGAGGCCTGTGTCTTGGCTGAGGACACTAGTTCTACCTCCAGTTAGACAAGCTATGGATGGGCATGCAGCAGCACTGCTTTTAATGCTCCGAACGGTGGTTTCACGGTTAGCATCTAGGTTCCTGCTGTGTTAACATCTTTCTTTGATACTGCTTGCATGGATGCTACAGAGACATCCACTTCCAGAATTATGGACAAAGTCTACTATTTAACATGCAGTAGACTCTTTGCATAGCACCCTCAAGGTGGCACCCTTTATGTGGCTAACTTTGCTTGGGAGAACATGCATGTTTCTAAGTGGTGAATGTAGAAAAAATGGAAGCCTGCCATGTGTGCTAGAAATGAAAAATATTTACTTGCAGGAGCATATTACACTTCAGAAAACAGTTGAAAATATGACTATTTGCAAGACGACTACACCACCACACATCCCAGCCACAGAACGTGGGTAGACAGTCACACCCTCAAGCTCAGTCTTTAGCTTGCAATGCACAGATTGGAAACAACCCAACCAGAAAACTAATTTCGATAAGCAGGTTTGTTAAGGAGAGATTACCTGTGCTTTAGTGGGGTATTATATAGTAATGTAAGTTCATACATTACATTTCTGGCCCACACTAATACTAATGCCATAATGCTCAGTGGTCCGCTGCCAACTTTAACTTACATATTTTACATTCAATTAAGGTATACATACTGAGAGGTTTGCCCATCACAAGTACTGTGCAGCCAATAAACCAGCCATTACTAAAGGAACAGGGATGGAATTACTGGAGAGGACTTTAATCTAATCCATGACTGCAGGTCCCAAATATCTGAGCACTATGGTTAAAACGTCTTTAAATTTCACAATGGCTTTCAGATATGAGATGATAGTATCAATGCACATCCCAACCGATCCTTCAATTTCTCTCCCCTTTCAACAATTTCAGCTTTGGCCCAGAAATACACACTAGAGGGCAGATTTATTAAGATTTTGTGTCTGGGTTGTCTCACTTTTGCGGCACAGCCCTGATGCAAAATAATTTTGCATATATAGTGAACCATACAAAGCCACATAGTCTAGCAAATACAAAGTAACATAAGGAGCAGTGTATATCGCTGCCTTTCCTTACCTTGCATTGGGAAGGCATCCCATGTATGAAGCATGTATGTTGCCATGCATCCACCCGTGGGTTTTTGCATATTCTCAGATTCACTAAAGCTAGTTAAACCTGGGAATGCATCAACATGCTACACGTTCCCCATTGAGGCAAAAGGAGGAGAAATATCTTGATTTCTACTTATGTACTCATTCTATATGTGCTGCATTTTGTAGCACACATACACAGAGGAATATGCCTCTAAGGATTGTTTTTGAGATGGAATGTGTACCTTCCTGCTCAGAAACAATCCTGCCAATAATGCAGGCACCCTTGCAGCAAGGCATGTTGGTACTAGGCAGCACACTGTGTGCCAGTGCTAGGAGCCCGCAGAAATACACCATATCTTTGTAAATATGGCACATTTCTGCTGTCTTCCTTTCACTCAGCACGGCACAATAAGTTGGCTTACTGCTTTGGGTTGCATGAAATGTAAGTAATTCTGCCCCAAAATTTCTGATTGGATGACCTAGTGCAGTAAGCAGCTAAGCACACTATAATCATAAGAAATACCATTTAGGGACAGGCAGAGCTGTTTGACGCTACCAGTGTACTGAAAAAACCACAATCTGTGCATCTGTGTCTCTCACACCTCATCATCCACCACATGGGTATGTGTTGCGCTTCATAACACAATAACAACACCTAGGTGGTCTTCAGGCACAACATGAAAACACTTCCCTCAAAGGGTCACAAAAGAAAGACAACAAACTATCATCTAAATGCCACTCTACGTGGTATAGCTTGCTGCCCATGTAGGTATGTGCTTCAGTGCCACACATAGGGATAGTAAGCAGTATACAAATTTCCAGTAAAATACAATGCAAAACAATATTTATCATTTGTACATCACCAAAATCTAATTTGATCCTACTGAATTATTTGGGTCCATCACACTACAGAATTATTAAACAAAGTTTGCTTCATTTGTCATTTTATAACTGCTGGTATATGTTGAAACATTTGCACCATTCATTTACAGGTACATTGGATGTAAAAGCATTCAATATGGCGCCGTCAAAGAACGCCGCAATCTTCATTTTTCAGGGATTTATTCTAGGATTCTTACCTCAAAAATCCAGATTACCCATAATGCAAAAACGAACTTAACTCAATGAATAACGTAATGCCTTGAAAAAGCCCTAGGTGAACACACCACATGGGGCGAAACACGTGTCGGCTGTTTGTTCGTATAATTTTCAGGACAATCTTTGCTTGGAATCATTAATCGCACTGGAATAAAATATTAGAAACTGGTTGGATTATCGTTTGTTTACAACTTTAAAAACGTACTACTTTTCTAAAAAAGATTTAAGTGGGTTCTCAACTTTTGTGTCTTTTGTTAACCCTTATTGGGGTTAACTGGTCCAAGCCCCCACCTGACTACCCACTATTCAAACTTACTTATTTGGGCAATCACTTTAAGAAAGGAAGTTCTGGACCCAGGCGATTTGTCTCTGTATCATAGCCAGATATTTAACTTGTCTTGAAACATGCAGTAAATGTATCAAAATAAAAACTAATTTAAGGCATTTTTATAGCTCATTCACTTTCTGAACTCCCGCACCTGTACTCTGTGCCACATACCTCAGTCATTTGGGGGGTGGGGAGCAAAGAGCATTATGCTGGCCCTCAAACGCACCCTGTGGCTATGGCCCTGGGTGTGCCATCAATGAGGAATTACTTATTTCTTCAAATACTACAAATAACTCGTAACTTCAGGAAAACATTTGTTGCTGTGAAATGTCTGCCTATACTTCTGATTGCATCATTGTTTAAATGTCATCCCAGTTTCTACTGAAAAGAAAGAGGGTTATGAAAACTCTGAAATCTATTGAAAACTCAACTGATACAAAGACACCAGTACTATCTGGTGCCCCATGAAGTTGCCAAGATTTCTGCCCTTAAGCTTGATGAAGAAGCTGTCCTTCAACAGAGAAATTTCTGATGTTAACCTGTTCTTGCTATTTCTTCAACATGATGCTCTTAAAGTAGGTATCCAGAATAGGATTAAGGAGGAGAGGGCTGACCTATTGAGTTATAAGTGTGGAGTTCAGGAAGACACTTAACAGTAGGGATAACTGAACTGAAGTGTAGCAGCGCTGAGTTAAGTACTAACTGTTCTCCAAATCTGCCATCAGGATTCAGCAGTCTATTAGTGGTCTCATGGCCAATGAGGTGGTTAGGTATTCAAAATGTTCATGAAACGATGGCATCAAAGTCTTTTATTGTTAGTAGTGAGGGTTTTTATAGGCCTGTACCTAAAGGCTACAGCTATATTTTAGGTTAAAATTTGTTGGGGGGGTGGTCCTTTTCCAGCCATATTTGCACATGCCCAGTGATACTCAGCATAGTTGAGGCAAGAAGGGATGTAATTCATAGGTTTTAGGTCCAGGGATGTAATGCTGTATGAGTAGCGTGACTTGAAGAGGCTTGATGTCACACATTTTGCTGATTTTGGATGTGAGACAGACTACCACGATTAGGGGCAAATATGATGATGCCCCACAGTGTTATAGCATGGTATTTGAAATTTGCCCTTTTGGAAGAGTCACCCTGAACTTTTTGCCTTGTTTCTGAATCCTATTTTTGTTGGCCATTGAATTCTGTGCACTTTATTCTTGCTAACCAGGAGTAAAATTTGCCCTCCGTTTAGCATGGTGAAATTGCTACACATCTGATAATATATCTGACTTATGTATAAGTTCTTTGAATGTGGACAGAATGTACCCAGGGCTTGTAAGTCCATTGTCACTTTGGACTGCAGAATCCACTGTGCCACCCAATGCAGTGCCCCAGCGAACCCGTCTCCAAGCTTACTATTGTCACGTCGATGTACATTTTTAAACATACCAATTTGAACTCTCATAATAAACCCTTTTGACAGGCCAAAATCTTCCTTTTAAATACTAATAAGTCATCCCTAAGTAGGCCTTATTGCCCATAAAGTAACCTGCATCATATTTAAAAATAGGTCATGTAAAAGTTTACTGTTTTACATGCCCTTACAGTGAAAAGTAGGCAAAAGCTATTTTCCCTAAAGCCAGGCGGGCTGCTACAAAGGAAAACACAAGTTTACATTACTACATTTAATAATGCTAATTTGGGTTTGGAAGCAGCCACAAAAATAATTAATAGACTCTTTTCAATAGTTATTCCAACTCAAGGTTTGCATAACTATATGGAAAAGGTACATTTAGAAAGTTATCTTTTCCCTTCCCAAAGTCCCTGAATTCTAATTTAAATTTTGCTCTCCCACGTCTTCTAGCAGTAATTACCATTTGAATAGGTGTGAATGAGGTGTGACCTTGCTCCTAGGGCAGTGTCAAAGACCTTGGGTCTGGACAGTGATGTTGTGCCCTTAACAGGGTGGCTGTTGGGCTGGGTCCAGGAACTAGATTAACTTCAAAGAGGCTTACCCTGTCACAAGCAGATGTAGCTAACACCTAGGCCCGTACCCTTCCTTTGTCCCCTCAGCCAGACCATCTCCAATCAAAGTGGGCCTCTTGTTAACATAACAGTATTAAATTCTGCTGGAGTGTCAAAACCTGCTTGACAGGTTTGCTGGCATTTTACATATCACACTTGGGGCACACTTCAAAGGGTGGGAACAGGATGCCCAACCAATTCTTCTATTTCCAGTGTTTGGTTGCTGAAAACCCAGGCTTTGTTGCACCAGACTTCTGTCTCTGAGGTTGTTGTGGGTACAGGACCTGCATCAAACTGAAGTTTATCGTTAGATGTGGGCAGACACTGGGATTACCATAGGACACTCCCTACACGCACCCACAGCCCTCATAGCAGCCCAAGTTGGGTGGGACCGAAGACTTTCACCATTTTGGAAATGCCCAAAGTGTACTAGGGTTAGCCCCGGGAACTTTTACCCCATTGGCTAGGGTGCCTCTAGGGATCATTTCTACCCACTAACTTGTGCCAGGCATAAAATCGGCATCTCCAGATATCAACTTTATAACACTCCTGGACCTGTGGAAGATCAGAAGAAGACGGAGCATGCTGTCTGAGACCTGAGAAGAGCCAAGAAGACTTGACCTGCTCTCCCTCTTGTACCCATGACAAAGAAGTAGACTCCAAGGGTCATAAGACTGGCATCCTGTTAAAGCTATTGGGATAAAACAACCATCAAGAGACCAGCGGCAACGTGACCTGGACTGGACCCTCCTGTCGTCCTCTGCCTGCTGCTTCCCTGTTTCTCTAAATGCCTCCCCTGAGGTCCTATGGGGCTTTAGAAATGCACTCCTTTGGTGGATTGGGACTGCAAACACTAAAGTCAGAAGGTAAAATCTTTGACCAGGGTGAACTTGCTCAGTGTATCCGACCCGCACTCCATCGCGCTGAGGGATGAATTGTGCTTAGGTCCTATTCTACCACGTCCATTATCTGCCATTGACACTTTGTGCTTCTTGGCATTATTTCTACTTAAAACTTTCAAAATTTATATCTCAGGTTCTCCTTACTGAATTTTTATCTTTTAGGATTCATTTTGTCTATTAACGTTTAGTCTATTAATCTAACTGGCTTTAAATTTTTTAATTTATTGCTGTTTTATTACTGCATAAAAGCTTTACATGCCTCTCAGTTAAACCTGCCTGCTCTGTGCCACACCTACCAGAGGGTTGAGGTCAGGTTAATTTTGTCACTTTGAGGGTTCACCCTGACAAAGATCGTGGGTATTACATGAGGTAATAACCTCAAGTAATAACCCAACATCTTACAGGTGGCATGAAAGATGACATTCCCAGTTTCTTTGGTTCGTATGGCATGTGTGCCTCTATTGCAGGTCTTTACTCTCTTCTCTCTTCTTCATGTTGGGGTTAGTTTAATTCTCCGGAAAAGTGGCTACAGGTACGCACTGTAGTTCTAGCATGATAATAAAAAAAAAAACAACTAAGCCCATTATGGTCAACCCTCAATGTCAGATGGGTTCCAGGCCTCACTGTTAATCTTGCTTGTTATGGACATCGAAGAGGGACTTGTGCGTGTCCCTTTCTCGTACGCCAGTGGTTCCCAACCTGTGGTCCAGGGACCCCTGGGGGTCCGCGAAGCATCAACAGGGGGTCCGTGACTTCTTAGAAAATTAAATAATATTAACAGATTAAATCCCCAGCTTTCAGTAATGACTCAGTGGGGGGTCTCTGGATTTGAATTATGATTCAGTGGGGGTCCCCGGGTTCGAGTAATGATAAAGTGGGGGTCCACAGAAGCCAAAAGGTTGGGAACCACTGTTGTACGCTATCTTTTAGAACTTTAAGAATTGGTAAGATTGCAGGACAGCAGGGAGTAATCGATAAAATAATAAGTACACTTAGTGCTAGTGCAAGACTAAGAGCTAAGGATATTTACTTCAAGACTCAATGTATATGTGAGATTTAATTATCTTCTGAAGGTTCGTGGACTGTTACCTTCTAACATTGCATTGGTATTTTTTGACAATATTTTTATTTAACAAATTGTGGATTACTCCAGCAATTGGAAAATGTATACGAAGAATACTAAATATACCTTTAGCGGCCTGACACATTCCGTTTATGCAACCATTCAGCACATTTCATGCAGTTCTATTTTCCTATTATTATTTTAATGACAGGGTACTTTACGTTTGTTTTGGTACAGGACGAAAGTACGCTTATATTAATCGACTACTATTTCACTTCCTATTTGTAATTCTACAGTGCGATGCACTTGAGCACACTTTGCATTATATATGTTTATTGTTTGCTGCTACAAAGCAGTTTTTATTCTCCCTTGGGTGTCTGATGCCAGGAAGAAGGGTAATAGTCATGGCTTATACTGTGTACAATCCAGCACTTAATTTAATGTTTATGTAATTACTTTGGAATACTTTCTCCTCATTTAAGCCATCATGCAATGTATAGCATCTCCATTTACAACGCTTACTGTTCTGGATAAAACAATTGCTCTTTACTGTTCATGAAAATGGTATTTGATAAGAGATGTGTTTCCTACCTTTGCATATTATGTTTATGATTCTCCCTAAGTGATGGAAATGATTTTCAGAGAATTGAGGTGCAGATTTACAAGAAAGTGGTGCTTTGGTCCTGATGCGCACCCTTTTTTTGCCTCACCCTTGCCCCCCCACGACATCATGGTTGCTCTGTACTTATAATATTGTGCACCACAGCGGTCGTTACCACAACAGCTTCATTTCATTTTTTTATGCTGTTGTGGTGCTTTGCTGCACTAGCGTCAACAATTTTTACACTAGCGCAACAAAGCAATACAAAAATACAATACAAAGCAAGGCCCATACAATACTAAGGGTACGTCACTTTAACACCTGCTCAGAGCAGGCATTAAAAATGATGTAAAAAATGGCGCAGTGAAATCTTGTAAATTTCACTGCACCATTTTGTCAGGCCTCCCTGCATGGGAATGACCCCCTTGTATATATTATGCCTGACGCAGGCATAATGTGGAGCAAGGGGTGTTGTCATGGCGCAATGCATGCATTGCACCACTTTGTAAATATGTCACGGAGGAATAGCCACCTTAACGCTGCCTTAGCATCATAAAGATGATGCTATGGCAGTGTTAAGGTGGCGCTAGGGGCTTGTAAATCTGCCTCTGTGTTCCATAGATTGGGTTATTTCTTCATAGATACAATTGTACAATTATCAGCACAGTTTGAAATGTTCTTCTCAATATTTTACCTCATGGCTTGTGACAGTTACAGCCCTGTTTATTATTATGTACGGGACATCTTTTGTTCTCTCTTATTAATGTGTGTACTGTTAACGCTAAGTTTATTAATGAATATTCATGCATTTTGAGTGTTGGATTTGCGTAGAAAATGTATTAACTTAGAGAAAAATAATGCACCCTTTTGAAGGTGCGCCCACCAGAATGGCCGCCAAAGTTCACAAAGTGTACTTATTGATGGCTTATTAATATGACATTTTGAGCCTATGTTTGATAACTGTAGTAATATGTCATATTAAGGGTTATGAATTATGCATTAGCTTTATTAATCAGAGGCCTTAACTTAGCAAGGTCTTGGGCCTAGTTGCACGGCCTCATGTCAAGCTGCATTTCTTAGGCGTTTTATAAAATGGACGCTTAGAGAATTAAATTGTGATTTTCCACTGTACTGACTATGTGCTCGTAGCTGAAGTTAGTTCTCATGAGAAACTGCTTGCTAGAGGATGATGTACTTGCTAGTGAAACAATATTTAATGTAATGTGTGGAAGACTGACCTTTCCAGGAGAAGACAATGGATGCACTGCCTTGTCTATAAACTGCAGGAATATTGATACCTGACGAGCCGAATGACGAGAACAGGAGAAGAGGAGCCAATCATTGACATGTGAACCATGTAGTAGTAAAACTTTAGATTAGGGGTTCTAGTTTTATTGGACTAAATGTAAACATGCGATTCTTTGACCAATTAGGACATGGGAAATAGTTTTAGGAAGTCTAACGTAGCCGGACTCTACTGGGAGAAGAAACACCATTAGCTCTATTCTTTCAAACTGTCTTTGGAGCCATTCCTCCCTATTCTTGCTTGAGGGTTTACCTATTCTTTTCCTGATCTTTGATGCCAAATCCTGATTTCTTGCTGACCGAACTTATATCCTATTAACGAAGACTGTCACAGCTTGTTGAACCATATTGAGGAAAGGTATAAAATTACGTTACTGATTGTTATGTCTATTTGCTTTTGCTTCTAAGTACCAACCGCTATTTTGATATAGCCGTAGTTAGATGTTTTTCTAAATTTGTGTTGACTAAATTGTTTTGCATGAAGCCCAAACATGCTATTCTAAATTGATGTCAGTTAGGGTTCTCACTGATGAAGTTCGCTACATGTAATAACAGTTGATGTCTTTTTAAGATTAATTGAAATGTATGTAATATCATTTGCACAATTATTCTTGCTCTTGATTTGTACTGTATACTTAGAATGTGCAGTAGCTCAAGCTTGGATTAGATTGAGATTTACTTCGCCGCTTTGGTCAGCCAGTATTGTTTCTGTATGTTTATCTTTTCATTTTGAGTCTAAGTTACGTAACATTAGCAGTGTTAATATAGGGAAATAAATATTCTAACTTTTCCATAAGGTGTGATTATTCGTGGCTGAGAGGTCATTGTGTGTGGTAATTAGTGGCTCCTATTGATTATTGATGTCAATAATTGTTGTTGTTATTGATCTATATTAGTACGGAGTTCATGGTGGGAAAAACTCGAAGCGCAGTAAAAAGGTCCATCGGACTATTCGTGTCTCCCTTGTATGTTTCCTTAATAATGTCTGACACGCTAACAGTACTTCTGACGTACTTGAGTTGTTCTTGAACTTATGACCTTCTATTTATGGTTTAGTAGTTAGAATTGTGTATTAGTTTGAATGTGAGGGTTTAGGTTTGCAGGTAAGTTTAGTTGAAAGCCAAGTACCCAGCATACTAATGGGTGTGAGGTACTCTTGAGAATAAAGGGTTGGCAGTCTTATGTTATTGATGTTATGTTATTTGTATTTGTAAAGCGCACCGTCACCTGCAAGCGTATCCTCGCTCTTGATCTGGTTCTGTATATGTGTGGGATGCGTGCAAGTAGGAGTCCTGCAGAACAGAGCTATAGGGCAATTGTTGAAGGGAGAAGAGAGTGTTTAGATAGGTGAGGCCTGAGTTATGTAGTGCCTTCATGTGAGTGTCAGGAGTTTAAAATGAATGCTTCTGTGTATCAGGAGCCAGTATAGTCTCCTCAGGAGTGGTTTGATGTGAGTTTTGTTTGGGAGGTTGAGAATTTATCTGGTTGCCATATTCTGGATGGTTTGTAGTCTTCTCGTGAGATGTTTGGTGATCAAGGTGTAGAGGATGTTTCCATAGTCCAACTTAGTGTTGTCTAGGGCATGTTTGACTGATTGTTCTAGTTTTGGGAGCCATTTGAAGATCTTCAACTTCTTCTGGCTATATGCAGTGATATTGTTCCCTTGTGCAGTCGTGTTCAGCTTGCGGTCAATGATTATTCGGAGTTTCCTGGTGTGGGTTTTGGGTGTGGGTCCAAGGCTTACTGTCCACCAATGGGAGTCCCATGCTGAGGTTTTCTTGTCAAAAATCACTACTTATGTCTTCGTGGTGTTGCGCTTGAGACAGTTGTTTTTAATCCAGTTAGTGACTTGGGTCATGCAGACAGTGAACTTGTTTCTTGTGTTGGGGTTTTGCCCGAGAGAGTAAGTATGAGTTGCATGTCGTCTGCATAGGAGAGGATGTTGATGTCATGGCCACGAATTACGTTGGTCAGAGGGATCATGTATGCCCTGCTAAAGTGGGTGGGGCTGAGTGAAAAACCTTTGAGGCACTCCACAGATAAGTATGAAGGCTTCCAAGGAGTAGAGTGCCAGGATGATAGCTTGTGTTCTCTCTGTTAAGATGGAGCAAATCCATTGGAGAGCAGGTCCTTGGATACCAATGTCATGGAGATGCCAGGGCATCATGGGTAGGAGGAAGTCCAGAGTTCTTTGACGCAACCCAGGTATGAACAGGCACAGTTGGGCTTGCCTTTGGTGCGTCTTAGAACGTCCACTGCACGGCTTCACTGAAGCACCATTAAATAGTTTCTGGGAGCACGGAGCAGAGTAGAGTACCGTGGGCGGTAAACCAGTGATCTCACTTTCTGTACAGTAGGTGATGGGAAATCCAGTGATGTCATGTGCTGTGCAGATGGATGTTGGGAAGTCCAGTGATGTCACTTACTGTACAGACAGGCAATGATAAATGAAGTAATATGGTAATTGGAACATATGGCTACCAGCTCACTATACAGTGTATGGTTCTGTTGTTCCGTTTAGGGTTTCAAGGGTAGCAGATATTGATTGGGTAACCAGACAAACTTTGTGTTTAGAGTTAGGATGTCATTTTTCAGACACCCATTCTTGGACTACAAGGCAAAGGGCAGGTTTTCCCAAACACCTAGGATTGGACTATAAAATGTGTAAAGAGTAGCATGTATTAAAAATGTACCAATACCTGTGGTTTGAGGCTTCTTTTGAGTTGTTTTGTTACTGATTGGTGAGAAGAGAGGGTTTTGTATTGTGCTGGAACATCCAGTGTTTTCATACTGTATGTTTCCTTACATTTGATGTGTTTGTTGTTCTTGGCTTATGCTTATGTAATTTTCGAGTTATTATGCTATTCTGGTCTTTGGCCTATTTTGTACGTTGCTTAATGTAATGCTGTGCCACGTCCTTTTTCATTTATTAATCTTTTGTTGTCTCTTTATAGGTAAACTTCTATTGGTTTGTTGTAAAAAGGAAACAAAGTGGTGCCAAATTTACAAATATTTTGCCTCATGTTTATATCACTTTTTTGTTGCAGCCCTGACCCAAACCATTTGTAGTATTTACAAAGCAAGGTAGAATGTTTTTTGTTGCTTTGCAAAAAAACCAACAAAGTAACACAAGGCTACTTTTCTTCAGTTAGGCTTTCCATAATTGGTGCCTGGGCATTTGTGTGCATTCACTCATGTTTTTTGACGCAAACTCATAAACCTGTAGCTACAAAGACTTTTAGACATGAGTTTGCCCCAAAATGGTGCCGTACCTCAGGCTGGAGTAACAAGGAAATATATTTTAATTTCTGCTTGTTATTTCCTCTTTGCACGTGTGGTGTATTCTGCAGTGCACATAAAAAAAGTAAATACCTTCAAAGGTTAGGTTTGTGCATTAGCGTGACCCTTCCTGCAAAAAAACTATCCTGACCTTAACACAGACACCCTTGCACTATGGCGTAAATCATGCTGGAGTAGGTGGCCACATGTCTACCAGTGCATGGAGAGAGCTGAACTACTCAGTGAGGCTCTCTTCTGCCCAAGCAACATAGCACAGAAACTTCACCTTCTGTGCTTCATTATGTGATAATATGCCCTGTGGCATCTGGCACTGGATATGTGTGATTGTTTTCAAGATAATACTGACTACTAATCCCTGAAGTCAAAAAAAGTGTGCATGTGTGGTTGTAAGTGTGTGTGTGTGCCCCTATGTCTGTGTGTGTCTGCACAAGAGTCCACCCTCTTGGGAATGAGTCGGTCCTCATAGTGTTGGTAAACATGACAAATGACCAATGTGTGCACATATTTAATCCACAGTTAGAGTGCTAAGCACAAACTGTTTTGTCTTTCTAAATAAAACAACAGTGTCTATAATGGCATCTATAATGCTATTTTTATGCACTGCCACCAGCTATGATCATTGCCATCTCAATGCATTTAGCCACATTTACTAAAGTTGACATAATGCAGCATAGCACCAGGAAAATGCTGGGATGTGCAGTGCAAGGCAGTTATGACATTGTAGCTTCGTATTTACTAAGCAATGTTGCAGAATAACGAACGCATCAATGTAATGCAACGTTTGAGTTACTAAAAGTTTAATTGTGTGCTGCACAGCTTCAAACACACATACTAAGTGGTACAAACATACCAAAGCAGTTCAGAGATGAGGAGGACTATGACAGGCTGCTCCTGACAAAAGGGGGCACCAGGAACCCAGCAGGGAACTCACAATGCCACTCAGCAGTGACTCTTTGAAGTAGCACATCCAGTAATCCAGCAATAAACTCAAAGTACGAGGAACGCAACATTGGAGGACACGCAGGAGAGTCAGAGAGAGTTGATATAAGAATGTCCAAGGGTGAAAAGACTTAAAAAAAATCATTTGGTATCAAAGCTTGATGGAGCAAAGAAAACAGCCTTGTGAAAAGGCATACTAAATGAGTGAAGTTGCACTACATGCAAGACTGTGGAGGAGTACAAAAAAGGCGGCATAATTTCAAAAGAAGAACCAAGGAGAAATTAGCAGAAAGAGGATTGGCAGCAAAGGAAGGCCTTGAATCAGAAGCGCCACTGATTGACATGATGGAACATGTTGGAGCAGCGATTGGTTCCGAGCTAGTTAGTGAGACTGAAGAACCTGACATCGATAACATGGCAAGCGACACTGAAGAAAGTAATTTCAGTCACATTTTTATATATGAGAATGTATTAAATGTTATAGATTAAAAAAAATATTTTTGACATTAAAATGTAGCAATACACAATTTAAAAATTGCTAGTGTGTTACACAAAGTGACACGTGACAGCTATATCTTAATACGTTTTGTATATCTTAATACAACATATCCATAACTGACAGCATTTATAATTAATCTATTATAAAACAAATTCCTATAATGCATTGTGTAACATTTAAATACTGACTATGAACTGATAATGTGAAATAATTAATTAAATGAGTTTCAGTTTATGGGAGCAAATGTTAAAATATGGGAGATTAACAATTTGAACTTGATAAGGCATTACGTAATGACTGCTTCATTGCATGCTTCAAATAGAAAGTATCCAAAACATAATTCACTAATTTGTTTATATTCCAACCATGTTTAAGAATTCTGGGTGACACCATCAATAGTGTAACTGTCTATTACCAAAATTATAAAGGTATGGAAGGATTTTGAGATTAGTGTGTCTAACAGACCGGCAACCATAGCTTGTGTAATCAATGAAATAATATAAATGTGTATTCCATTATTAAATATATGATGCTCCCCTCTTAATTTACATTCATTGAAAGGAGACACAATGTACACAATCTCATGCTGAGTTAAAACATTTTCTAGTTTTTGGTTTATCTCTTGTGATTAATGTCATAGCTTTTGTAATCCTGATATTATTTTTGATGGGTAGTTTGATGAATTATGGCAACATAAATTTAACTTGCTTCTAAATGTAACTAGCCATCTACATTTCCAGTGGGAAGTTACACAGAAAATGGTGATAACGAGTTGCAATTTCTTTTCTTTAACAAATCTCAATTGTAAATGTCATACCCACTGGAGCAAAATTAAAGTGGGAGTGCTGCATAAAATATGTCAGTTTAATGTTGTTCACTAGGTATATTTGTTGGTCAACAGCAAGATATAACTGATTGTCAGATACCAGTAAATAGTCCTTAAGCTGTGACTATTTCATAGAAATGTATTTTTATTGTCACAGATGAATGTTCGATTCAAGAAATGTATTTTCATTGTTACAGATGGATGTCCAATTTGACGTGATTCTTCATACAAAATAATATGACAACCAGGCTTCTTCACATAGAGAAATGGATCACAGCCAACATGTGCTTTATAAATAATCACTTCTTTAGAGCTGAAATATCACATTCTGAAAAACTTAGACATTCTGCTTATTAATTTGATCTTCTAATTGAAGATGTTACATTATATAAACACATATAGAAGTATCTTAAAAGTCTTGCTCCAATACCTTTATCCCCCTTGATAAGGGTATCTTGCTCTTCAAAGTTATAGGTCCTGATTCAACCACTACAAATAACAGTTACACATGTCAATAACCCACATTAAGTACAAACTTTAAAAAAAAAACATTTTAAGGTAGTAATTTGTTTACTTTTATATTTAAAATGTATCTCACAATAGATTTTATCATTCATTTCAGCAACTCAACATTGTGTTGTTATCAAAACATTATTCAACTTCATTTACATTTTCTGGATAGCAATCGGAGTCAGGTTATGTCAATCATTACCTTGAGTGAGCATCACACTTCATAATGATTGCATGTTTAATATGGTGGTTTGCTTATGAGTTCTTGGTGGCTGCATACTCCTTTTAAAATTACATACCAGGCCCACATGCAAAAGTGTATTGATAATAAGATTTTCTTTGAGTTTGCATTGATTAAATGTATTAAGTATGCCTGCAAACATTTACTTTTCCTCTACTAGTACAATTTTTGGGGTTTTCAACAACTTTAGTATTTGGATAGGTGTTAAAAAACACACAATTACAAAGTGATTCCACTATTATGTTGTCATTCTTCAGTCCAATAGTGATTTAAGCAAACTTCATGTGTGTGGATAATCTTCTTTACTAATGTAATTGTATTCTAGCTTATTGATCATGTAAATTCATTGTATGTCTTTTGATCAAATTCAACATAGAACAATAAGCTTTGAAAGTTGAAAATATAATATAATTTAATTTTGAAATTGATTGTAGTATCTTTTTAAGTATACTTTTCTAATTGTAAATATATGGTGTTCACTTACAATAAATAGCACATTTTTGTTTCTAAAGGAAGGAGTAGTAACTTCTCATCCACACATACCTGCTCTATCATTTAATGGCTCAAGAGCACAGAACCCCCCCAGGAGTAAGATGTGGAATATATTGCTTTTGAAAAATCGCATACACAAAAATCAACAAAAAAGTAATGAGATTTTGAAATATGGCCCTCTCACGTTGCATTGTGAAATCAAGGAGGGTATTGCCTGTTTAAAGGTTTGAAAGTCACTTCCAGAAACAATAGAAGAAATATACTCTTTTCTACAAGGAATGGATGCATCCCTAATGAAATGCAAGAAGCTTTAGACAAACTTCCACGGAGTGATGACCTAATGAAAAAACTGAAGCCCTTCCAGTGGAATTCATTTCTGCAATGCAGGAGTGTTACCAAACACTCAATACCAATCAAATGAAATGAAATTTAAAAATATTAGATTAATTAGTATCAGGAATGATGTGTAAGATTACTACCATTGTCTCTGGACTCAACCCCATTGATCAAGAAACAGATGGAAAGCACCTTGAAGCGTAAATATCATTAATTCTTTACATTCAGGCAAAATTACCTACCCAGCACATATCATGTACCATTAAAAATCCAAACTACAAAGAAGAAGTCAGTATTGTCTACGAATATTATCAATATGGAACGGTCAACATCAAAAAGCAATCAAAGTTATATAACATATGTTTTCAAGATTAGCAAACCTCTACTGATCTATGCATTAGTTGCTAAAGTAATTTTATCGACATGACTGAGCCTACATTCTCTAACTCAAATTGCATAGTACTTAATCACTCAATTATCATGCAATAAAGCTATCATATAGAATGCTAGCTTTTATAATTCATATCACACGGTTCTCATATCCAAATACTATCTAAGGTTATGATGTAAAATTAATAATAAGAGTGGACATGCAGTTCCTCATCGTAATTTAACCCAAAAGGAGTCTTAGTCCGAAGTTGAATAATGTATTTTGATTCAAGTTGATGCAATCTCCTTGTTCTGTCTCCTCCTCTTTCATGATATATAACAAGGTCAATATCAGAATATCTCCAACCATTTGTCCCATGTGTTTGTAGATGTTTAGCTGCTGCATAAGTTTGATCCCTGTGTACAATCGCTCTCATATGTTCAAGAATTCTCTTTCTAAGCATGCAAAGGGTACTTCCTATGTATTTAAGACCACAATAACATTCAATAACATACACCCTGAATTTAGTTTCACATTTTATTCTGTGTTTGATGTAAACCTCAGTATTATTCTCTGCCAAAAATGTTTTAGAAGTTTGTCCAATTTTGCACGCTTTACAGTTGTTACATTTGACAAAACCCATCTGTTGTTCTGTTGTTCTGTCAGCCAATTAATTGGTGGTTTAAAAAAATGGCTCCTGACTATCTTATCTTTTATAGAAGGTACCTTTCAATATGTTGGTTTCTTTCCCACCTTGGGGCCAATATCTGGATCATTCAGGATCAAATCCCAATGTTTTTTCAAAATTCTTCTTCTGATCCCACATTCTTTGCTATAATTCATGATTAGTCTCAAGGGTTCATCCTCCTCATTGCTCCTCCGCTTCTGCTTCGGAATTAACACATCATTACGTATAACATCCATTATCCTTTCCATGCCTTTATTTAAAGTACTGTGTTTGTATCCTCTCATTTTGAATCTATGTACAGTGTCTTAAACATTTTTAAAGGCCTCTTCATTATTCAAGCAATTTCTCCTCATTCTTATAAGCTCACCAATTGTATGCTGGTTAATAGTGCTTTTGGATGAAAAGTTTCTCCATGCAGGCTACTGTTTGCAGATGTCTCTTTCCGGTATAGTGTGATTTCTATCTGGTCCTTTTGAATATATACTGTGAGGTCCAAAAGTGTTAATCTTTCACGGTTTACCTCACATGTAAATTGTAATCCTAAATCATTGGAATTCAAGATGGTAAAGTAAGCCATGTACTCATCTGTTCCATGCTATATTATGAGCAGATCATCTATATATCTTACCCATAAAATAATCTTTTCAAGATAAATTTCATTTGCTGGACCTCTTGATATTTCTCTCTCCCGCCAACCTATTACCAAGTTGGCATAATTTGCAGATAGAGAAATGCCCATTGCTGTGCCACACATCTGATGGAAAATGTCATGATTAAACATAAAGATATTATTTTTCAAGCATAATTCTATCATAGAAAGCAGGATTAGGGAATGTTGCAGTTCTTTAATGTTCCTTTGTTTTAAAAAATATTCACATACCTAATGACTCTGTATAGAGATACTACATCAGTGGTTGCCAATAGGTATTCATTATTCCAGTTGGTCTTTGCCAGGATCCATAAGAAATCTGTTGGAGTGTAGTTTTATAGTAAAAAATTAACATGAAATGTTTGCAAATTAATGAGTAATGATGCCGCATAGAAAATGTATTAACGTGCTTTTGATATACGCGTGTGAAATGTGCCCACGGGGGAGTGGCCATCAATGTATACGATGATGAACGGAATTGACTAAAAATGGATTCTTGATGCACTAATGTTTGGTTTTGTATTAGTGTTAAGAGTTATATTTTAGGATTTTGCTAAAATTAATGACGAGGCCTTAGTTAGCATGAGTTGGGGCCTAGCTGCCGGTCTCATATTAAATGTGTTTTTCTAACGTGCAATGTGCTGACTTGTTGAAGGACATGTAGCCCTACTTTTCCAGAAGCTAGAAGATGTGTGTAACCGTAGTAATTTCTTTCTCATGAGACTCGACTTGCTCAAGGAGACATTCTTGCTGAATGCAACAGTGTAAACTTGCAACTGGTACAGGGTCGCCTGAACTGGTAAAGGCAATTGGACTACTGACTGAGCCTGCAAGAATAAAAGTTTGTATCTGACATTCTACCTGTTGGAGACGTCAATAACAGGAGCCAGTGAACTACGTGAGAACTGGTCTAAAGTGAAAATCCTAGTGAGGTGACAATCCAATTATTGGTTGAAGATAATGATGCACCAATATTTGCCCAATTGGAAATTAGGAGACTGTACAACAAGATTAATATAACCCTGTGTCACAAGGAGAAATCAGCCATTACATGCCATTTCATGCCTAGCTATTGCGTGCCATGCTTCGCTGTTACCTAGCCACTTTGTCACTCTGCCTAAAGACTTTGCTGGTTGACTCTTCAAACTATCCTTACCCTTGTCTTGCCCGATTCATACTTTACCTCCTTATGAGGGAAGTGTCCCTTATTACCTGTTTCGCTGAAATTTGCTGCGTTTCCTGGGTGATGGCAAATCAACTGATGTCCTGAGGACGAAGACTGACTCTGTAAGCTGACCCATTACGGAGGGTAACTATATGATAATGAAATTGTAATTGTCTGTTTGCCTTTTCTTTCTAGGTACCAACAGCTTTCTTTTGATAGAGCCCATAGACAGATGTTTTCTAAATTTGTGTTGCTAAATTGTTTTGCATGAAGCCCAACATGCCAATGCTAATTCGAGGCTAGTTAAGGGGTTCACTAAACGGACGCAAATAGACAAATGACTGAATCGATGCTTTGTTGAATAATGCGCTAATGATACTCTGCTAAAGTTAATCCATGTTCACGTCGTGCTTTGTTCTAATGTTTATAATTTTTGCTTTGATGAAATCTTATTCGAGTTGCCATATTGTGACAGTGCTGATGTGTTTTCTGGTATTGAGACTAATAAACTTGCTAGTAGAGTGTAATCAATAGGGAATAAAATATCGTAAATCTTACTTCATTTTGTGTGGTTATTCATGGCTGAAAGGTCATGGGGTGTCTTGTTTTTCCTTAATATCACTAACTAATTTGATTGATTTGCCATTGTGAATATTGATGAGGTCATCGATGTATTGATTGATATGTTGACTAGTTATCTCGTCTTAAGGTGTCTCCAATCAGGGTCAAAAGATTAATTGGCCTAAAACGAGTCCCAGATTAAGTAAATTACCTAGGTCGAGATGCGTTATCAGTTCTGGTAGCAGAGGACGGCTTAGGCCCTTTGGGGCCCTAGTACGAGGGATCATTGTTTTAGAATTGTTTTTAGAAAAATTAAAATTGGAGAGATGATGTGCCCCTGAGTCCCAAATGACTTTCCCGGAATCTCGGAGCTTGTCGAAGTGAGTTGGGTATGTTCTCGGCGTTCTAGTGATAGGTATGCGTGATGTAGAATTTGCGCTTGCTCAGCTTATGCATATCACAGGTGAATTGAGAAGGTTTGTGAGAATTTAGGCCAGGTAATGTTTTAGTAGGAGTGGGCATACTCCGCAGAATGAGAGTAGGGAAGTCAGCGAATTTCATGTGAGTGTGGCGCTTTGTGCTAAACAATTGTCCACATGGTTGTTGGTGATGTACGCGCTTTGAGGGGAGATGTGTACATTACAGCGAGTGTGGGGGAGCCTACACCGCCAGAGGATACTCCGGCTTACGTCGTAATAGAGGAGAAGGGAGTCACGCCATGTCTTTGTCTAAAGCAATGGTGCAAATTAACAGAGAAAGATGGGTGTTTGGCGTTTCCAGAGAATGGAACATTTAACATAGGGGTTCTGGAAAATTTGCGGAAAGCGTTAAATGAGCAAAAGCCGCCTCCGAGACCAGCTCAGTTTGAGGCGTTAGCGATTTGGGAATTAATGGCCATACGACAGAGGCAAAAGAAATTTGAGAGGAGAATGAGGAAAGCAGAAAAGACTCTAGCGGAGGCTAGATGGGATAGTGAGACCAGGATGTGGAGAAGGGAAATAATAGACAGAGTTAGGATGTTTCCGGCAAAAACTCAAGAGGCCGAAACACAGGGAAGAAGGCCACTTGTAAAACAGACAAGGGCTCTAGTAAGTAAAGGGAGACTCAGAAGTCTTGGGTAGATGCAGATGATTCAGATGATGATGAGTTTCTCTATCAGTAGTTACATGATCGACAACCACCATATGCCATAAATGGCAATAGACCGAGTACTAGTGCAGGTCCTGTAAGTTCGACACAGAATCAGGGGACCACGAATACAGTAGAGGCAAATAATGTTACCACATCAGCTCCGATACAAAATGGTGCTAGTGTATCCACTGCACCTGAAACGCAGATACAGTTGCAGCCACCACCAGTTCAGAGGCTCTACCCTGATGTCCCAGTATTAGAGACGACTACGAATTTGATGGTGCCGCCTGATCCAGCATACACGAGATCAAAGTTAGTGCAGATTGAGCCAACTCCACATTTGCTGCCTCAGCTGCAGCAACAAGTGGTTCTGAATTATACTTCGGTCAGACAACCGCAGTCGGTTACAGCACCTATAATGAATCAAGCTATGGGAGTCAATGCTCCACCGGGATTGGGAAATGGACAGGCACCAGCTGCTATATCTTTGCCAATTACTGTTGGTCCGCCGTTACTGCTGTATTCGCAGGCGAAGCCTAGTGTGGGTGATCAAGGAGTAATGACTCAAGAGGTGATAAGAGGAGGGTTCACAGGAAGCTCCCAAGGGATGACACCAGGAGAACAGACAGCGGAGAGGTCTAGATCCTTGTTTGACTTCAGTCCGATTGGGGTTCCGTTAGAAACAATGAGGCAAGCAGGCTTGGGCCTACTGACTCCACAGGTACTGAGTGCAAATACGTTACAAACTCTGATGGTGCAAGCTGGAAATATCTCATTGCAAGGTTTGACAGCACAACAATTGAATGAATGGTTAGACAATCTTAACACTCCACAGACTACTCCTGCGACAGCAGAGCGGTCAGAAAGAGAGGAATAACTGAATTTTGTGAGGTTGGGTGTGGAAGCAGCCGAGCTAGTTGAATGGAGCATGGGAGTGAACAGATTAGAGTCATACTCTGAAGCAGAATAAAGATATTTGTGCCCTAAGATAACCAAAGAAGTGAGTAAGGTGCACCAGAGGTTAACAAATTTGGCAGACAAATATGGCATAGACTTGGACAATACTAAGCATCTGAAGAGGAGTTACAGGTTAGACTTCGAACCTAAAGATTTTGATCACATGAGGTCTACTGGGATGAAGGCACATCTTAAAGAGATACTACAGAGTGTTCAGGTTTGGGGAGCATTAGAGAAGTGGGAAGGCAGATGGGCGAAGAAGAGAGATAAGAGGAAAAGTGACTTCTTGGAACAGCAGCAGGCGAAAGCTGTACCAGACACAGGAATAATAAAAATGTTACTGATGAGTGCAGGTTCGCAGCGTCCTTAGAAGTAGATCAGAGAGGACCTTATGTGCAGGGGAAGGTGATGGGTCACAAGGTTTCATTCCTGGTTGACACAGGAGCTACACGCTCTACAGTCAGAAGCGCAGAGGTTCCGAAATTGCCGCTTTCAGGATGCACTATAAAGGTGGTAGGAGTAGCAAATCAGCTCCTGACTAATCCAATTACAGATCCGGTTCAGGGTGAGATTGGTACCTTTCAGGGATTGCACAGGCTTGTAGTCTGTGATTCAAGTCCTGTGTCCTTACTGGGGAGAGACTTGCTGTGTAAGACGAGGTGTTCGATCACCTGTTCCAATGAAGGAATTGAGGTGCAGACCAACAGTGATGACGAAGGGGAAGATGGTCAGATCTCAGAGCCAGAGACGGAGACCACAGATGAGGAGTACCCTTTGATAAGGTTTTTTCCGATGTTCACAGTGACTGATTTGCCAACTGAATTACAGGGAACAGTCACAGAGAAGGTGTGGGATTTGACAGGAAAGGAAGTGGGACTGATAAAAGGAGTAGAACCAGTCAAAGTAAATGTGAAGCCAAATGCCGTGCTTCCCCTGGTACCACATGGCACAAGATGTCCTTATATGCACATAATTGCAGACTTTGTGAAGCAAGGGGTCCTAAAAGAAGTGATGAGCAGCCCATGTAATTCACCAATAATGGGATTGAGAAAGCCTTGTGGGAAAGTTTGAATTGTCCAAGATCTGAGGAAAATTAATGAGATAGTGGTAAAATGCTGCCCCATAGGGCCAAATCCAGCCGTGATCATGTTCCAGGTTCCATATGATGCAGAGTGGTTCACAGTCGTGGACTTGTCTCAAGCGTTCTTCTCTGTACCTCTTCATGAGGATTGACAATTTCTCTTCAGTTTCAAATTCTTGGACAAGGTTTACAGTTGGTCTCGAATTCCTCAAGGGTTTTCAGAATTGCCTTCCATCTTCAATCAGATATTGAAGAAGGATTTGGCGTTATTGGAATTGCCTTTTAATTTGAATCTAGTGCAGTACATTGATGATTTGTTGATTGCGTCCAAAACAAAAGATGACTGCAGGTATGATACTATTGCCCTACTGAATCACTTCGGAAAGAACGGGCATAAAGTGTCCCCAAAGAAGCTGCAGTACTGTCAGAAAGAGGTGAAGTACTTAGGCTATCTGATTGAGAAGGGGTTAAGGAGAATATCCAAGGAAAGAGTGACAGCAATATTGCAGATGGATCCCCCGACATCCAAGAGAGACGTTAGGATGTTTCTGGGAATGGTGGGCTACTGTCGCCAGTGGATTCCCAACTTCTCAATTATCTCTAAGCCTTTGGTGAGGTTGACCGTCAAGGAGGTTAAGGATAGCCCGAATACCCTAACTATGTCGGAGAAAGAGATGAGGGCATTCATTGAGCTGAGGGAATGTATGTGCAGGGCTCCAGCTTTGGGTATGCCTGACTACACAAAGCCTTTTGTCCTGTTTTGTCATGAATGCAATGCTTGTTCTTTGTCTGTCCTGACACAGGTCCATGGAGGTGCAAACTGCCCAGTAGCATATTTTTCAGCTACTTTGGACAAAGTTGCCACAGCCTTACCGGGTTGTCTGCGTGCAGTTGCAGCAGTTGGTCAAAGCCTTACTCAATGTGAAAGTATAGTGATGGGACATCCCTTAACAGTAATGGTCCCACAATCAGTCGAAATACTACTCACCCGAACAAAGACGCAGCATATGACAAATGCCCATCTGACCAAATATGAAATGATTATATTGGGGTCACCTAATGTGTCATTAAAACGCATTAAACCCGGCAACTTTGCTTCCTAATGAAAATACAGATGTAGACGATGCTGAGGAAGTAGAACATGATTGTCTTGAGGTAACAGAACTGTGCACCAAACCGAGACCTGACATTAAAGATACCCAATTGGAAGACAATGATTACAATATCTTTGTTGATGGTTCATGCCTGAGAGACTCAGTAGGAGTACTGAGAGCCAGATACGCTGTGTGCACAATCACTGGTATTCTGGAAGCATCTTGGCTCGAAAGAGTGTACTCTGCTCAAGTGGCTGAATTGGTTGCACTTACTAGGGCATGCCATGCCGCTGACAAATTGAAAGTCACTATCTATATTGACAGCAGATACGATATGGAATTGTCCATGATTTTGGCCAGCTATGGTCACAGAGGGATTTCATGACCTCTTCTGGTTCTCCAGTGAAAAATGGTGAAAGAATTAAGGAATTGTTGCACGCGATTCAGTTACCTCTTGAAATTGCTGTGGTGAAATGCAGCACTCATGTGAAATCACAAGACGTTGTGTCAATGGGGAATGGATATGCAGATCAAGTCACAAGGTTTTGTGCATTGAATTGTATATCGTTCAAAGATCAGTGGGAATTGTTACCTGACACTTAAATGAGACATGCACAGCTTATGCATTGAGGGTGGTTGACACAATGGAAGAGTTAAAATTGTTGCAGGGACGTGCCAGCAGAGAAGAGAAACGTTCTTGGCTTAAAATGCAATGTGTACAAAGACCTGATGATTTGTGGGTTTCAGATGAGGGGAAAATAGTTTTGCCTAACAGTCTCCTGTCACAGTTTGTAAGGTTTTACCATGGTCAAGCACATATTGGGAGAGACGCCATGATCAGGTTGTTCAAAATTGATTGGTTCAATCCAAAATTCAGACAAGTTGCAGAAATAATCTGTCACAGGTGCATCATCCGTCAGCAGATGAATGCAGGGAAAGGGACCGTGGTGAATTTGAGCCACATTGGGAGAGTAGGAGGTCTATTTAGCAGAATGTAGTTGGATTTTATTGAGATGCCTGTGTGTGGAGGTCTGAGATACATGTTGGTGATTGTGTGTATCTTTAGTCATTGGATTGAAGCTTACCCTACATGTAGGAATGACAGTCTCACAGTAGCAAAGTTGCTGCTTAGGGAATTGATACCACGTTTCGGGTTCCCGATCTCTTTAGAATCAGATAGAGGAAGTCACTTCAACAATGAGGTGGTTAAGCTCTTGTGTGCAGCATTGAACACTGAACAGAAGTTGCATTGTAGCTACCGTCCTGAAGCCTCAGGATTGGTGGAACAGATGAATGGTACCTTGAAGTCGAGAATGGCGAAAATGTGCACAGCTACAAATTTGAAATGGCCAGATGCATTACCCTTAGTGCTAATGTCAATGAGAAATACACCCAACAAGAAAACAAGACTGTCTCCTCATGAAATGCCCATGGTCCGAGCTATGCGATTGCCCGCAGTGCCTGCAAATGCTCTTGTGAATATCACGGATGATATGGTGTTGGACTACTGCAAGGGACTGGCTGAAGTGGTCCGCTCTTTCTCTCACCAGGTGGAAGCAACCACATTGCCACTGATTAATGATCCAGGTCACAATCTGAAAGCTGGTGACTGGGTTGTTGTCAAGAAACACGTGAGGAAATCGTGTTTGGAGCCACGTTGGAAGGGGCCGTATCAAATGATACTGACAACTACTACTGCTGCGAAATGTGCGGGAATCCCAAACTGGATCCATGCCAGTCACACAAAGAAGGTGACGTGTCCAACTGATGAGGAACTTGAGTTGTCGAAAATAACAGCTACAGAAAAGGAAGTCTCAGGGCCGGAGAGTAATCAAAGGGGAACTGAGACTAGAGGAGAGCCCGTTGAGGACGGCTTGGTCACTCAAACAGCAAACGAGATCCAGAAGCGTGACGGTGAGCCTATCTCAAATGAGGCACCAGGAGGACCGACCTAAAGAGAGGTTCTCCCAGAAGCAGACAGATACAGGGTTGAAGTCGAGCCCCTGACAGACCCAGAAGGTGAAGGGGTTGAGCCAGAAGACAGTCAAAGTGTTCAGACTCCTCCTGAGCCACTTGCAGGTCCAGCAAGAGAAAACACCATAGCACAAGACGATGGCATTGATCAGCAACCTGAAAAGCCGAACAGTAAAAGGACACTGAGAGGAGATAAGTGGCCAGGGTCACAAGCTGCAAAAGGGAAAGTGGTCATTAATGAAACAATAGAGGAAGAGGTCGATGCCATAAGGAAAGAAAATCTGAGTGAAGGAGAGTTGCAGGGTGACCGCAAGTTGAAAAGAAAGAGAATAGCAAACAGAAGATACGCAGGTTCTCAATGGGCTTATGCGACTTCAGCCGAGTGCCAACAAGAGTTCCTGGCTTTCTGTTTTGATCGTGAAGTTCCAGGTCAATATTATGGTACCTGAAGTTAGCTACAAATAAAAGAGACTGTGTTAAGCTGAAATTGAATAAAGGGAAACCTGAGAAAAGAGACTGATAAATTACCGGATGTGACACTGTTAACCTGAATTGACTTTTGAAAATTGATTGACAATTGAAGATGAATTGACAAAGGACCCTGGGAGTGAATGACAAAGCTGTAAATACTTGCTGAAGAAAGACTTTTTGCTTAGCTTTATTGAAGAAGAAAAAAAGAGAGTTTCTAACCATCCTCATATTGGTTGTTTACATTTATAGTACTTTACTTTCTGATTCTTTACAGATCATGACTAGGTCAGGAGATGACGTTGGGGGGAATAAGCGCTGTAAATATTTGGGTGTTGCTTTGGGTGTTGTGTGTGTGATATTTATTATAGCTTTGTTTGTGGAAATGCGTTTGGTGGATGAGAGTGAAGCTAACAATGCTACAGTTTCTGAGACTGCTACACTAACACCATCGGAGAGGTTTGAGCAAGATACAAATTATTTGCATGACAAAACTAATACGAAAGGGGAGCTATCTACTAACCTTTTCTATCACTTGCTGAGTGAGTATGTTGACACTATGGATACGAAGGCTTGTTACGTGTGTACACAAATTCCTCTTTCAGTCCAAGAGGGGGTTACATTCCACAGTTTGCCATTAACCTATTGGATTAGCTGTAGTCTGCTACTAACGTGTTTCTATAACCAGGAAAAAGTGCAATATTTTTACTCTAACTACCATTTAGTGTTCTCTTATGTGCATATCATAGATGATTTGAATAGTGTAGCTAAGTATTATGCTATAAAGCTGATTAAGGGATTCTTTGAGCCTAGAATGACAATTAGTACTTCATATGCGCATCGCAATAATTTGACATGCTTGCTTACATCTGTAGAAAAGAGCTTTCTAGAGCACACTGAGGATAGAAGGAGGGTTTTAAAGGGGAAATTAGAAAAGGGCTTGCAGCAACGGTCATTCCTTAGTAATAGCAACAATAGGTTTAGGGAACAAGGGAAGCTAGCTTTAGATGCGAAACATGTAGGTAGGCTTTGCATTACAAGACTAAAATCATACCTTGACAATGTGTTCGTGGGAACGAGTGAGTGTAAGCATATATTTTTTTTCAGAATAAATGGACTTTCATGCTAAATGGAATGGATCAAGCGATCCCAGGGGTTTATTACATTTGTGGACTTAGTGCTTATTACCGTCTTCCAAAGGGATGGTATGGGACATGTTATTTGGGAATAGTTTTCCCAAAGATCTATCAACTAGTGCATTTAAAGAAATTTCTGAAAGTGACAAAAGAGAGAAACTGCTGCTGGTGTAGTAGGAGACATATTTGGAGCAATAATTCCTTCAGTGGGAGTTGTTTTGAACTCCATAAAGATTCGAAAGTTGTGTACTATTGTGGATAACATGCTGACAAACTTCACAGGGGCTATACTCCTGATGGATACTGAACTTGCTGCGGAGAGGGCTATGACTCTTCAAAACAGGCTTGCTTTAGACATTCTTTTAGCGAAAAGTGGCAGAGTCTGTAAGATGCTTAATGAGCGTCACTGTTGTGCCTATATACCTGACAATAGTAATGAGATTAGAAATATGCTTACTAACCTAACAAGAGATAGTGCAGATTTGAAGGAACTGAAAGAACCAGGAGTCTGGGAACAGGTTGGAGAGGGATTTGCGCGTGTGGGAAGTTGGTTTAGTAGTCTTTGCCATGGGTTTTTGGGAAAATTAATACAGGGAATAGTAATTGTTTTGGCTTATTTATTTGGATTATGGTTATTGAGCAAAATTTGCGAAAGGATTAAAGAAAAATTGGCAAAACATAAAGCGAGGAGAGAAGAAAAGAAAAGGGAGAAAATGTTCAGAGGAAAATATGAAAAGGCGAAACAAAAAGAAGAAATTGAGATGAAGGAAATGAAAAAGTGAAAGGATTGGTAAAGAATGGATTTGTGTGATGACAAGTGTCATCAGAGGAGGGATTGTTGGAGTGTAGTTTTATAGTAAAAAATTAACATGAAATGTTTGCAAATTAATGAGTAATGATGCCGCATAGAAAATGTATTAATGTGCTTTTAACATATGCCTGTGAAATGTGCCCACGGGGGAGTGGTCCCCAACGTATACGATGATGAACAGAATTGACTAAAAATTGATTATTGATGCACTAATGTGTGGTTTTGTATTAGTGTTAAGAGTTATATGTTAAGATTTTGCTAAAAATTAATTACTAGGCCTTAGTTAGCATTAGTCGGGGCCCAGCTGCCGGTCTCATATTAAATGTGTTTTTCTAACGTGCAATGTGCTGACTGACTGAGCCTGCAAGAATAAAAGTTTGTACCTGACATTCTACCCGTTGGAGACGTCAATTACAGGAGCCAATGAACTACGTGAGAACTGGTCTAAAGTGAAAATCCTAGTGAGGTGACAAACCAATTATTGGTTGAAGATAATGATGCACCAATATTTGCCCAATTGGAAATTAGGAGACTGTGCAACAAGATTAATATAACCCTGTGTCACAAGGAGAAATCAGCCATTACATGCCATTCAATGCCTAGCTATTGCGTGCCATTCTTCGCTGTTACCTAGCCACTTTGTCACTCTGCCTAAAGACTTTGCTGGTTAACTCTTCAAACTATCCTTATCCTTGTCTTGCCCGATTCATACTTTACCTCCTCATGAGGGAAGTGTCCCTTATTACCTGCCTCGCTGAACTTTGCTGCGTTTCCTGGCTGATGGCAAATCAACTGATGTCCTGAGGATGAAGACTGACTCTGTATGCTGACCCATTACGGAGGGTAACTATATGATAATTACATTGTAATTGTCTGTTTGCCTTTTCTTTCTAGGTACCAACTGCTTTCTTTTGATAGAGCCCATAGACAGATGTTTTCTAAATTTGTGTTGCTAAATTATTTTGCATGAAGCCCAACATGCCAATGCTAATTCGAGGCTAGTTAAGGGGTTCACTAAACGGACGCAAATAGACAAATGACTGAATCAATGCTTTGTTGTATTATGCGCTAATGATACTCTGCTAAAATTAATCCATGTTGACGTTGTGCTTTTTTCTAATGTTTATGATCTTTGCTTTGATTAAATCTTATTTGAGTTTCCATATTGCGCCAGTGCTGATGTGTTTTCTGGTATTGAGACTAATAAACTTGCTAGTAGAGTGTAATCAATAGGGAATAAAATATCGTAAATCTTACCAAATTTTGTGTGGTTATTCATGGCTGAAAGGTCATGGGGTGTCTTGTTTTTCCTTAATATCACTAACTAATTTGATTGATTTGCCATTGTGAATATTGATGAGGTTATCGATCTATTGATTGACATGTTGATTAGTTATCTCGTCTTAAGGTGTCTCCAATCAGGGCCAAAAGATTAATTGGCCTAAAACGAGTCCCAGATTAAGTAAATTACCTAGGTCGGGACGCGTTATCAAATCTCCTGAGTCTTTTATATAGGAGCTTAATGTCTTAACAATGGGTGTCAAATAATAATCCACATAATCAAAGATTTTTTCAAAAGGTGATTCAGAAGCTGAGACTATGGCCTGCCAAGAGGATTCACCATAGATTTGTGTTTCTTGGGAAGAAAATAAATCACAGACATTGTGGGATTTTCAATTTTCAAACAATTATATTGATCTTCATTCAAAAGGAGTTGATCATACCAAGCCCAAAGATTAGAGTTAACCAGATGATCTATCCGATTAATCGGATTCCCTTGTAATTTTTCAAAATTATTTTCATTATTCAATTGTTTATAGGCTTCTGTCATGTAATCCTGTGTGTTAAGTACCACTATGATACCTCCTTTATCGGCTGGTTTTATACTGACTTTCTCATTTTCCGTTTTTCAGTGCCATGCGTTCACCTCGAGTTAGATTCTCTTCTTTACCCTAATGTGTCTTACTTTTTTTACTTCCTCTAAGTCTGCACATACAAGTTCCAAAAATATGTCAATTTTGTTGCCAGCTGAAAATATTGGGCAGAATTTAGATTTATTTTTAAATTTACTATATTCATGTTTGTTGGTATAAATTTCCAGTTCTTTCAAAATTTCTGCCTCCGTTAAATCTTCATCCTCTAGATTGTGATATAAATCAAACATAGTTTTCAAATCTGAAACTTGATAAATATTTAAATCTATGGTCTCCAGTTGTATCATCTCAATATTACTATTCTCTTCTACATGCGGATGGATTGCATGGAATTTAGCCAATTCCAGCTTTCTAGTGAATTTGTACATATTTATGCAAGTGTTCACATATTTGAAATGAGTTTCCGGACAGAAAGAAAGTCCTTTATTCAACACTCGTTGCTCAGTGAGTGTGAGATTATAGTTTGACAAATTCACTACTAAATTAAGATTGTTGGTTATTGTTTCTTCTTCAGGCTCCTGAGAGGATAGGGACTTTCTTCTTTTGCTTTGTGTTCTCCTCGTTCTTCTCTTCTTTCCGCAAAATGTCTTCTGTTTTGGCCACGTCCTCAGCTCCAATTGTTCCCTCTTCCTCTCCCTCTTGTAGTTTGCTGATCCTAATACATCAGTTTCATTTCTTCTAAAAAAGACACCTTAGTAATGGGTTCAGAGCTAGTTGACTCTTGTCCCTCCCTGAGGTGCACTTCAGATTTACTCAAGGTTCCACGGAGGATGGACATGATCTTTTACTGTCATCAGCTCTAAGCTCTTGTTTTAAATTGTCAAATCTTTTGGCAAATGTTAATATTCTTCCTTGTTCATAATCTCTTAAAAATGTAGTCCTTTTTCTGTCTTTCACCAAATCCTTAACCTTTCGGCCATAGGCAACTGCTTACTGTGATGCTTCTAGACATACCTATGAAAGTCAACCCACGCATGTGATTGGAAAGCAATGAGAATGTTCCATCCCTAGGAAGGTTTAACAGTCAAAACACCAGTAAATAAACAGACTCACTCCCAAGCGATACTATGATTTGAACCTTCAGCCTACTGAGTGACAGCACAAGACCTTGGCCATTAGGCCAGAAGTGACTCTGTTCTGCTCTGTATCCAAACACGACTATAACATTCGCACAAAACATCTTGCTACTCTTACTATTTGCAGTCATTGTATGGAGAGACCATTAAAATGACAATCTCTCTCTCTCCCTTCCATATGGGATGGAAGAGTCACAGAGAGAGTGACAGGACCTTGAGGGGAGCCTCAAGGCCCTGTGGTCCTAGCCGTCTCTTCATGTCCTGTGGGAGCTTGCATTGCTCCCACAAAGCAGGGAGCTGCTTTAAATAATAGCTCCCTGCTTGTAGGGGCAATGTTTTCATCAGTTTCCCTGCACACATATTTGCCACAGGGAAACTGATGGAAAACTTCAATTTTTGCAAGTGAGAGTTGTTTGCCAGCTCTCACTTGCAGAAATTGAAGTGTTTGCTCTAACTTGGCAGGAGCTGTCAAAGCTATCACCAAGTCAGAGCAAACAGCTATGTCAAGGGACATAGCAGGAGCTGGCCATGGGGGGTGATGGTCTCCAGGGCCATCTGTGGCTCCTCGAGGGGGGTCACGCGGCCCCCTTCCAACTCAAATAGCCTCAGGGAGGTGGTGATCCTGGGGCCAGGGGGCTGCAACAGAACCCCTATCTTTTTTTAATTTAGCCCGAAGGAGGTGGTGGACCCCAGGGCTGCAGGGGGTAAGGCACACCCCTATATTGGATCTAGAAGATGTGCCCTGGGAGGTGGCAGTCCCAGGGTTTGTGAGGGCCCAGACAAACCCACTGCGGAGGTAGTGGTCGCTGGGATGTGAGGGGCAGGGTGGCTCCCCTGCATATCAATAGAAGTTGGCCCTAGGAAGGTGGCTGTCCCTCGGGATGCGGGGTGCAAAGCGTCCCCACATTTCATTTGCAGTAGTGCCCCAGGTAGGTGCTTGACCTTGGGAGTGTGGGGCCTGCATTCTAATGTAGCTTATACCTCAGAAAGGTTGCATTCCCTCGAGCTGTAGGGGGGCATGGGGCCCCCACATTTAATTCAAATTATCCCCCAGGGTGGTGGTGATCCCTGGCGCGTGGAGGGGGGTGCGGGCAGCCCACCTGTTCTTATTCGCACAATCTGCCTCGAGGAGGTAGTGGTCCCCAGGGCTGCGGGGGGGTCCAGGTGCCCCCCTGCTTTTCTTTGCACAATGTTCTCCAGGGAGGTGGAGGTTTTTGGGGCCTGCAGGGTGCCCCCGCATTCATTTTGTGTAAAGCCCCGGGGAGGTGGCTGTCCCTGGAGTTACGGGGGGCAGGCAGCCCCCTGCATTCTAAATTAGTTTAGCCCAGGGGAGTTGGCAGTCCTGGGGATGTGGCAGGCCAAGGAGGGGGGCCCGAGAACTCCCTTCCTTAGTTTTTGGCATGTCCCATGGACTTGCCCACCCAGGGGCTTCATTAAAAGGGAGGGAAAGCACCCTTTTTTAAAAAAAAAGTTGGCAAAATCCAAGGATCCGTATACAGATTTTTCCGATGTAAAAAAATGCTATTAAGCCCTGGCAGGGTCCCTCTCAGATCCCAGAACCAGAGCTAATGGGTCAGGATTCCTACCCTGGTTCATTTTTTTCTTTTTATCTTTTTTTATCTTTTTTTCTTTTTATCTTTTTTTAATCTTTTTTTCTGGGGCTTGGCTGAAGCCAAGTCCCAAGATGGCTGCCAACACCTCCTTGTTAAAATGCTGATAGTCAAATCTACACAGGGACAGTCAGATCTGTGGAGTATACGAGTGCCCAAATATCTATATTTTTTAAACTCTAATGTCTCCAAAACTACTGAATGTATTTACACCAAATCACAATAAACCTGTTTTGGGGACAAAGATCTAGCTTTCGCCCTAATTTGGTGCAATCCGTTCACCGGTTCGAGCTGTAGTTGTGTTCAAAGTTTGAAAAATCTCATTAACATAGAATGGTGAAAAAGTGTTTTGGGAGTCCCCTCTTTTATCTTGGCCCCCGCTTAACGGATAACCCAAAGTTACGGGCTAAATAAAAACGCTCCATCTATGGTAAAAATGGTCCTACCTATAACTACCTAATGGCAACAGCCAATAGGTAACATACAAAGGTTTTAGGGACATTATATTTAGATTGATGTTTTACCCATAATTAACCAAAGAAGTTCAGCAGTTATAGTTATATTTATAGCTATTCTTATGTTAAGTAACTATTACTCATTGCCTAAAGTTACTTTCTGGCACGAGTTATAGTTTCTTCACATAAGTATAATTATATATATAATTATAACTGCTGAATTTCTATGGTTTTGTACAGGTAAAACATCAACCTAACTATAACATCCTTGCAACCTTTGGTGTTTTTCAGTAAATTTCTATTTTTTTTTTTTAACATACATGTTAATATAATCTGGCCACGCCTACTCCCAAGCCTTGTGGCCAACCCTCCTGCATGCACCCAAACCCAAGCTGGGTTGGATGCAGTGGGTGTTTTTTAAATTTTTCTCTGGATCTGCTGATCGTCTTCAAGTTTACACAGTAGGGCCGCGCTGAGCCCCACTGAGAATTCGTGGATCCAAAGATCGTACAGAAAAAAACAATTGGCCAATTTTTGCCCATGAGGGGTCTCCGAAGGTCCTGACCCCACCACCCAGCTGATACGAGAAACAAACTGTCGGCCACAACTTTTCGGTCAGGTTTTGACCAACCAATTAGGGCCTTGCTTTTCCTCCAGATCCACAGACACACCACGGATGGATCCACGGAGGATCCACATCTTTATATATCTTATGTCTATATTTTTTTACCTTAAATAACTCCAGATCTACTGAACAGATTTACACTAAATCACAAGACGCATGATCTGCTGACCAAGAACCCCAGATCTTCCTAACAAATTTAGTGTAATTCCATTCAACGGTGTGGACTGTATAACACTGAAATTTTCAACACAGCAGCTGAACTAAATGTCAGATTAGTTTAAAAAAATTCATGAAGATTTGTCAAATGGTGCTAAAGTTAATGTCAAAATAAAAACCACTCTTTTTTTTTTCTGGCCGGGCTCTGGTCAACAAAAATGAATGTGGCAGAGATAGAATTTTAAAACTACGACAAGTTGAGAGAAATATATAATTTGCCTCCGAACCAAGACACCTTATGAACTGAATATGGGCGAGTAATTTTTTGTGCATTTATAAATGACAGATTATTACAGCTCAAAACAATACAATCGTGTAGTATGACTCTAATTTACAATTGGTAGGCAATTGCTGATGTAAGTGATGTACAAGTGATGGTAAAGGGTTGATAATGTTTTGCCTCCAAGTTCAAGAATATAACTGGAATGATAATAGATAAAGCACTTAGCAGGGATTGAATAGGATACTCGAAAGAACTAAGGGGGGCATTTTGACCCCAGCGGTAAAAACCGCCTACCGCCACGGCGATGGCCACCAAAAGACTGTCACCGCAGCTACCAGTCGTCCGTGAAATTATGACCACAGCTGAATTTCCACCAGCGGAAATCCGGCTGTGGCCATGCCAGCGGATGGCAGTAAGGTGGCGCTGCTGCTAGCAGCAGCACCACAACAGTAGACTGCCGCCAGCCGTCTTATGAGAATAATACAGCCTGGCCCGTCTTCTGTCGGAGGACCCCCTGGACATAGGTAAGTGGGTGCTCCAACAGGGGAGGGGTGTATGGGTTTTTTGTTTGTGTGTGTGTATGTCTGTGCATGTGTGTATGTGGGTGTTTGTTGTGTGTTGTATGTGTGTGCATGTTTGTGGGTGTGAGTGCGTGTATGTTGAGTAGTGTGAATGTGTGTCTGCGTGTATGTATGCAAGTGTGTGTCGATGTGTGTGTGAATGGATGCATGCATGCGTGGATGAATGTGGGAATGGGTGTGTGTATGCGTGTGTGCGTGTGTGAAGGGAGGGGTGTGTATGAAAGGGGTCTGGAGAGGGGGGTGGAGCCTGTGGGTGGGGAAGACCCCTATCAGTGACAGGGAAGGGATTCCCTGTCACTGATAGTGCCTACCACCATGGCGGTAAGGAAGCCACGGAAACCATGGCGGTAGGCAGGGTCATAATCCCGCAGGCAGGCAAGTGACAGCCACCAGGCTGGAGATTCTTGTCTCCAGCCCGACTACCATTACCGACGTGGAGGACGGTGTGGTACATTGGCGGTTTGGTTTCAGCTAAACCGCCAATGTCATAACATGGAGGGAAAGAACAGCCAGCCTGTTGGCAGTACTTTCCTCCATAATACCGCCGACCCCCTAAGTAGGCAAACTTTTATCTAACACAATATACAACTGGTACTAAGCCAACACTGTCTGAACTATCACTTTAAATCTTTTGATGAATAGATATTGATGCGAGAAAGGTTTGAAGATCAGGTAAATCAGATTGAATCACCCAGCGACGTCACTTAAAAAGTACTGTCAGGACTTAATCTGATCATCAATAACACAATGTTAGACACTAATTGCTAATGACTTCAGCTGCTGTATAATTATGTTATGTGTTTATAATTATGTTATGTGTTTATAACCATCATGACTTGTTACTATTTTTAATTAACATTATTTGATTGTTAGGTTTTTATATAAAGTACAAGGTCCAGAATGCCTCATTAAGGGCAAACAGGACCTTTCACTATTTATTGACAATAGTAGAAGGACTCACTAACCTTGAGCAAGACTCTTGTGGAGTTGAAATGCGTTGGTGGTTACTGAAACATTTAAATAAAGAATTTAATTAGAGAGACTTTTGTTGGGACGTTCTGGAGTGCGGTGAGTTACCTTTTGTTATAATTGTTATCTCGAGGGTGGTCTCCTCCATCATCAGCACCGGCAGCTGAGTGTGCCGATGAAAAATCTGTTCAGACCATTTGATTACATATATATATAGAGAGATATATATATAGTTAGATAGATATATACACACATACATAACATAACATATATATGTGTGTGTGTGTGTGTGTGTGTATATATACATATATACACACACACATATATGTTGCATATGTATATGCTTATGGCGGACGACACTACGTAGTTATAGTTAGGACCTAGTTTTTATAGAAAAAGTGTTTTTTTATTTGCCTACATCTTTGGCGCCAGTTGACCAATCTTCACAAAAATGTACCCAAAAAATATGATGCTCACGTGAGCTGCTGTCTGGAAAGTTTTGGGGTGATCCAAATGGGGATCCCAAAACACTTTTTCCCCATTCATTTTTTGATAGGGATTTTGAACAGCAATAGAACCCAGACCACTGGATGGGATTACTCCAAATTTGGCAGAAAGTTAGCTCTTGGTCCAGAAAGCAACCTTCTTGCTATTTGGTGTAAATCAATTCTGTAGTTTTTAGTAATTAAAGAAAATCCAAATTTGTGTATATTGGGATGTGAAGGTTCATCAAACCCTCCTGATCTTGTGCTGAGACCTGATTGGCTAACAACACTTCAACAAGGAAGTGTTAAAAGCCATGTTGGGACTTGGCTTCAGCTGATTTCCAGAAAAAAAGTAAAACGATAAGAAAAGGGACCATGGTAGGGACACCCCGACCCCTTAGCTCTGGTGCTGGGGTCCCAGATGGGCTCTACAGGGCTGTAAAAGCATTTTTTTAAACAAATTTCAGTGCCGAACCGCCAAAAATAAAAAAATAAACAAGCTTGAGCTACCATACTTGTTTTTTGATTAGCCCCTGGGTGGGCCAGGTCCCGGGGTGCATGCACTTCTAATTACTCCACAAATCACTGCACTCAGGACATCTTTGATAACATAATTGATAACATCAATTCAATATTTGCAGTGAAAATTTAGAGAAAAAACGGTGGTGATTTGGAAAGTGCAGTTTATTGAAGGAATAAGACCTAAAAATTTTTTGTCTCAATGTTACAAGGCATGCTCACAGATGGGTGCTACAATTTAGATTTTTTTTCATGCACTCCATGACTACTTAAAAAGACGAGGTTATATATCATCATAATCCATTACTATGCTTACTTAAAAATAAATTACTCAATACAACAGTTGAGGTGCATAGTTCATCCTTATTCTGTCATATTTATCCAAGGGATATATTTATACGTAATTCCTGATAGAATTTTATATATTTTGCTTGTTTTGTCAAGTTATTACATCATGCATGTTATATTTAACAAACACATTAATTCAACTTTTTTCATTAGTTCATTCTCATTCAGAAGTTTACAGAAAATACAGAAGAAACAGACAGAAAAATGCAGGTAATCAATCTAATACAGAACTGATGTGATTTATAATGGGAAATGTACTGCTAGTTCCTCAGTGAGATTCAGTCCAATAATTTCACAGGACTTCAAATTAATTATATAACATGACTCAAGCCTGTATAGTCTTTGACATTTTTCTGCAGCTCTGCGCTGATTTTCAATCTTGTCTAACCGGAAAGTGAGATTTTTTCAATCCCCATGGTGGAAATTTTCAAGTGGAGTGCTCCTGGTTTTTTTTAATCTCTGGTCAAAATCTCGAGGATATCTTCCAAAATGCACTTTTTTACTTGGAACACATACTTCATATATAATTAATGTTGCAATGGCATTCACTACACTACACAATCCGAGTTAAATACAATGAATTTCTCAATACTTTGTAATTTGTAGTCATAAGGTACTTCCTAATTATTTTTTATCTATTGTATTCGCATGCCTTTTAAATAGTACAAGGCGAGAAACACTTGTGCCTTCTTCAAAATACCTCCTTACCAAGTGGCCCCTCAAATTCCCACCTCTTCAATATGTTATACTGGAACAAGGTCCAATCAAATCACTGATCAACTTCTTATTTTTTAGTACCCCAAATGTCTGGTGAATATTGTTCTAACTGTGTCAGGTGAGTTATCACAGGTGTAATTATTCTGATTTGTCTCTGTGCAGGGATTATTATCTGTATTCTTAGAGTTGTTTATATAGGAGGTCAATTCTAGCGACTGTTCAATTTTCTGTACAGCCATATTCAATACCTTTGGAGGGTAACCTCTTTCTGAGAACTGTATTAGCATATTTTCTTGAGCTATGAAGAATTTCTCTTTATTGCTACAATTTCATTTTAACCTCACTAATTCCCCATAAGAAATACTCCATTTGGTTCATGGGAGAAGGCTGCTTAAAGCATTTAGCACTGTATTCATTGCAGTATGATTTCTAAATAGGGACGTCACCATATAAATAGTAAGTTGAAGGTGTTCTCATTCACACGTGAAACAAAATCTTTTAAGTTGTTTCATGAACCACTATAAGGATGTTGTCAATATTGCATAGTCATACCATGACAATCTCTGTGTAATGTTGAAGGCTGCAGGCCATAGACATCTGCTCCTCCCATCAGCACATGAAAAGATTGACATAGCTGGGGAGAAACAGTTTCGCATGCCATTACCCACTATCTGTTGAACAGAAAAGCATTCTCATTGAGACAGAAAGTAATCATAATTATGAGCATCCCATTACGCTAAAAAAATGTAATAAATCTTGTTTTCAGATAGTGCTCACAGACTCTCAAACCATCACTATGCTTAATACTAGAATAGAGCCATTGTACATCGAGTGTTACAAGTTAGTAACATTCTTCCCATGGTTTGTGATCATTTTAGCATTTTAAAAATGTTTAAACTGTCTTTCAAATAGGATTGAAGTCTCTCCAAAAAAGGGAACAAAATCTTATTTATAGGTTGACCTCCATTCAAGGAGGCTACCTATTGCAGGAACTATAGTTCGTCCTGGTGGATTCTGTTTGTTTTTGTGGACGTCAGGGAGTAGATAGAGTTGAAATCGTTGTAGTGTCAGTCTTCAGATATTGATATTCATCTTGGCTTAAAAGAGTGCCATCTCTCCAAACCACCAATTGATTGTGATACTTGATTAGGAACTCCTTGTGGTAGTCAACTCCAATCTTTCTACTACATTCAATGTCACTCATTTGTCTCCATGCCTCCTTCAAGAGAGCTACATCCATGAACAAGACTTGTAACGTCGAGCTTAAATGGGTCCATATCACTTGATAAATGCACTTTCTAAATCACCGACACCTGTGCCCAGGTGCTTTTCTAGTTTTGCTGTGTACAGTGAAATATATATACATTACCCAGTATTGGGTAGTTATACTTAGGATGGTGTTTCCATAGAAAATGGCTTTTTTGGTTTGCTAATAACTTTGGCACCAAAAACAACTATGCAAAAAACTTGGTCTTTTTAGCTCAGCTCTTCATGGAAAGTTTCAGGGTGATCCATTAATCGGGGGTAGGAAAAAAGGGGGAGGAGATAAAACACAAAATCCGCATGCAATTTGTATAGGGATTGGTTACAGTGGTTCAGCAGAATTACACCGCAATTGGTAGGAAGCTAGAGCTTTGTCCAGAAAGCATGCTTTTTTGTGGTTTAGTGTAAATCTGTTCATTAGTTTTTAAGAAATTAAGGAAAACAATATTTGTGTATCTGGATGATTGCAAAAAATATTGATATATCTGGACAGAGAGCACAACTTAAAAAAATAGTGTTCTGATTGGCCTAGGGGTCTTTTTTCTCATGGCCCACATGGCTCATATGGGACTGAGGGCCCGGCAGGAGCAAGCAGTCTGATTGGCTGGCCGCAACATGAAAGCAAATGATGTGTCGGCCAATACAGGACTCAGGGGTTTAGTCCCCTGCCTTGAAAATATAGGATACCCTGCCCATCTGGCCATTGAAGGGAGATCTCAGAGGGACCCCCCCACTAGGGAGGAAAATTATAAAGATTTATTTTTTTTGCTTTGATCCACTCTATTTTCGCAGGATACAGGTAAAAAAAAAACAGTAGTTGTCATTTGTTTTTTAAATAAAATGATATATATGGGGAGAGGGATGCATAGTGCCCCCTCCCCGAGCTGACTCTGGTCTGGGGGTCCCCACCCCCTTGAGTCTGCTGTGTTATTCAAAGGGGAAGGGCATGCAGCCTCCCTTACTGTGTCTCTAAAGATCTCTGGCGACCCCATCACTTGCGACTGATTTTTAAATAAGAGGAGGGTGTATGTGGATCCCATTCCTGTGGCATAAAACACCCTTCCTGAGCCTGCAAAGACCCTGGGACCTCATCTCTGGAGCCAATACATATTTTAAAGGGGAGGATGTCTTCACCTTAGCCTTGAAAGGCCCCAGGGATCTTATCTCCCGGGGCTGGCTCCTTTCTCATGTACCAGAGTTCCCACCCCTAGACACTGCTTCCCTGACTGCAAGAGTGTGGGCAGGGAACACTTATCTTCTCAATGCTTTCGCCAGGTGGCAGAATATATATTTTTCCCTTCCAATGCTCTTGCAGGCAGGGAAACCAAGAATGCTCCAACGTAGTGGAAGCAGAGAAAAATACCTGCTGCCATTAGGTAAGAGCTGTGCCACCCCCTAATGCACCCTGGGGCCCACCTGCAGCCCCCAACATTGTTTGTTGTGGGTACACTTGGTGGGCACCCACAGTAGGCCCCAGGGAAAGGGTTGCCAGGGACCATACTGTCTCAGGGAGGGTGGACTGCATGCCTTCTCTCCTTAAAAAAACTGTCAGCCCTGGGGAATAGGGTCCGCTAGGCCTGTGAACACTCAGAAGGGATGCCACTCTTCCTTTCCCCTTACTTTCCCCTTAAAAAAGAATAAGGCCCTAAGGGATGGGCTCCTAGGGGCGTATAAAGTTGCAGGGAGGGAACTGCCTGCTTCCCTCCCCTTAAAAAAGGATATGGCTCAGGGGACACAGTCCCTGGGGCCTGAAAAGGCTAAGCGGGGCATGCCCTTCTCCTTTAAAAAAACAAAAGAATACAGCTCAGTGGGATTGGGTCCCTGGGGCCTGTATAGTCTCGGGGTGGGGGGCTGTACACCTCTCTCCCCAATTATTTAAAAATAAAAAAGAAATAATTGCCAGCTCCTGCCAGCGCCCAGGATGGGTGCTGTCAAGGGAGCCAGAGGGACGGCTGGGACCCTGGTGCTCTCCTCGCGGTCCCTTTGAGTGGCATGGCATAGAATGGAGTGACATAAAGTGATGTGTCATAGAGTATCATATGGTACAGTGTTGTGGCATAGAGTGCCATAAACGTAGAGTCTCATGGTTTGAATATTTGTGATATATAGTGTCATGGTGTACAGTGGAGAGGCATAGACAGGAGTGGCATAGAATGAAGTGGTGTGCAGTTGAGGGGCATGCAGCGGAGTGGCCTACAGTGGGGTGGTGTGCCGTAGAGTACAGTGGAGTGGTATGTCTTAAAATGGTGTGTCGTAGAATATCCTAGAATGGAGGGGCATAAAGTGGAGTGCCGTAGAGTGGACTGGGGTGATGCAGAGTGGAGTGACATGTCGTCAGTTGGAGTGGTGTATCCTAGAGTGGAGTTTCCTAGAGTGGAGTATTGTAGAGTGGAGTGTCAAAGAGTGGGGTGTTGTACAGTAGATTATTGTAAAGTGGAGTGGGGGGCATAGAGTGGAGTAGAATTTTGTAGAGTGGAGTAGAGAGTATCCTAGAGTGTGTTAGAGTGGAGTGGCATACACTGTCATAGAGTCGAGGGGCATAGAGTGGAGTGGCACAGATTGGAGCAGAGCAGTAGAATTTAGTAAGGGTGGACAGGTTATTCCGTTCTGCCTGTGGAACTGGCAGAATTACAGCCACTCCACCTTACTTTTGTAGCATGGAGTTCTGGCCAAATTATGGCAATCACCACATGGTGGAATTTTTTCTCACATGCAGCTCCAGAATGTAAGTTGGTGATTGCAAGCAAGATTTGACATCGCCTGGTGCAATTTCCAGTTGCAGGGAGGACATTTGGAGAGATTTTTCTAATGCGGGCCCTTCAGGTGGTCACAAATGTTTGCCGTCAGAAGACTGCCGCTCGAGTAGAAAATCTACTCAAGCTTCAGCAAAATCAGCTCGAGAAGCAACAGCCAATGGCACAGTGGTGCTGTTCAGCACAAAATGCACTACTGGCACTAAGCCACAGCATGAGCGGTGCAGCATGCCTATTTCTGCCCATTGGTGGAACTCCGAGGTATCTCGTGGATTTTGTGTGTAACTCTGTGGAGTTCTACAGAGTCAAATTCTAGGAGTTCCAACAACCCCTAACATGTAGTAGAGTGGAGTAGCGTGTCATAGAGTAGAGTGGAGTAAAGTGGGATGGAGTGGGGTAAAGGGAGTTTCATACAGTGTCTTAGTGTGGAGCAGAGTGTCATGGAGTAGCATGTAGTGGATCACAGTGTTGTGGAGTGGAATGCCATAGAATGGAATACATTGTGGTAGAGGGGAGGGATGTAGAGTTTCATAGAGTGGAGAGCAGTGTAATTCCATAAAGTGGAGTGTCATACAGTGTTGTGTCATAGAGAGGTGTGTTTAGAGTGTATTGGCATAGAGTTTCGCAACATACAGTGTAGTGGCGTAGAGTGGAGTGGCATAGAGTGCAGTGGCATAGAGGGTCATGGTGTAGAGTGTTGTGGCATAGACTGGAGTTGCGTGGGGTGAAATGGCATAGAGTGGAATGGTGTGAAATGGCATGGCATAGAGTAGAGTGGCATGCCGTAGCATAGAGTGGAGTGACATAGAGAGTGGTAGGGAGTGAAGTGACATGTTGTACAGTGGAGTAGAATGGTGTAGAGTAGAGGGGCATAGAGTGGAGTAGAGTGTTGTTGAGTGGAGAGGTGTAGAGTTGAGTGGCATGCTGTAGAGAGGAGTGGTGTTTTGTAGAGTACAGTAGAGTGCATGAGCCGCCAGAGATGTCTATCTCCAGCCCGGTGGCCAGCACAGTACCGCTCATCGCATTATGAGCTGGCCTGCCATCATGGTTTTCATGGTGTTAGCAACTCCACGTAAACCATGGCGGTGGGCCCTACCGGTGACAGGGAAGGAATTCCCTGTCACCAGTAGGTGGCTCCCCTACACCCTAACACTCACCTGACACTCCACACCCCCTCCATCCAAGCTCACCCCCAACCCACCCGATACACATACTAACCCCCACCCACCTCCGATACACTCACTCACCCCCCCATGCACGCACACACCACACAACTGACCCCACCGCCCACAGCCACACACACACACATCATCCCCCTTCCCACCCCCACTACAGTCACAGCACACCTCACCCCACACACACCCTCCCCAAATACATGCACACAGACACCCACATGCACCAGGCATACACCCATTCACTTACATTGACATTCACGCTTTCATTCACACACTGACAAACATGAATTCATTCATGCATACTTCCAAACATGCTCACACACAGTCTTACACACAATCACATTGACATGAAGATATGCACTCACTTCACCACTCTCACACGCATTCACTCACAAGCATAAACCCACGCAAACAACACACACAGACGCATTCACACACACACTCAGACATTCATGCACACACTCAGAAACACACACAACACCGTCACCCTCCCACCCGATCCCCTGTCAGAAGCCCAACTTACCTTGGGCGGGGAGGTCTTCTGGCAGGGAACGTGAAAGGTTGCTGCTATCCCCAGCAGCACCCTGCCAGCATAACACCGCCAGGCCGTGTTACTGGTCATAATACGGTTGGTGGCGTTCTACTGGTGTGGCAATGCTGGTGGTAGCAGTGCCAGCTTACCACCGTCCACCACTATGAGCACTGCTGTATTTCCACCCTTATTGTGGCGGAATTAAGGCAGTGCTCATAATATGGCAGACGAATGGTAGCCGCAGTGGTGGTATGTTGGCGCCATCACCGTGGCAGTAAGCGGTATGTACTGCTGATGTACCGCCGATGTTAAAATGAGGGCCAGAGTGTCTTAAAGTGGAGGGACATAGAATGGGATGACATAAAGTAGAGTGGCATGACATACAGTGGAAATGGGGTGTCATAGAGTATAGTAGTGTGTTGCAAACTACAGTTGCATGTCATAGAGTGGAGTGGCAAGGAGTAACATAGAGTGCCGTGTCATAGCATAGAGTGGCAGGCCATTGAGTTAAGTGGAGTGTTGTAGAGTGGAGTGACGTGTCATAGAAAGTCGTTTGGCGTATGTTAATTTTTTTATATTAATAAGTTCCGCAGTACTCAGGTGGTTTCAAGGAAGTTGAGCAGTACTGCCCAACATTAAAAAAAATATACAAAACAATAAAAAAACAACTTTCCCCACCTATACAGACTAAACTAAAGTGTTTCATTACTTCCTAAATATTACCATATCAGTAATGAGGTGTAGCCCAAGATGAAACTTAGAATCACTACGTCTGCTTTTAAGGTCGAGCATAGCAGCAAGCAAGTGCTGCTTTTTAGCCTGTTGTAATCTATTCTGTGTGATTTAACCATGTCATCTCACACCCATCACTTTCATTCGTTTCTGGGCCTACCTTTTAAAAATCCCTTGATGTCGTTGGTGAATGCTTTATGTTTGTCCCTCCTTGAGGCTGTTTTGTTACCGCCTTGAAGACTGACCTTGTTACATGGATTATTGCACGATCGGGAAGGTACCTTAGTGTGCCGCACTACTTTTTTCTTTTGCCTCGCCGCTTTGCTCACAGCAGTATGTTGTTTCTACGTCCTCCTTGTTTCAGACATCTTACTGTTTCTTTGCGATGTCTGCGTGCTCTTTTTTATTTAATTTGATTTCTGCAGTTTTATGTAGCGCAAACTCTACACAAAAGTGTTGGAGCGCTTTACTTTTTTATTTTATTTTGCAGTTTCATATAGTGTGAACTAGATACAAAGGTATTACAGCAATTTACATAAACACCAGTTACATTACATAAGAACTTATTCATTTGTGGTAACAAGGGGAGATTAAGCGATTTGTACAGAATCACAGAATGTTGAGCCAGCGCCAAGGCTTGAATCGTGTTCCCCAGCTTCACAAGCGACAGCTCTGGCCCTTATGCAATATCCTTTCCTCTAGGGTTCTTTGTCTGATGCATGTTGGGGCAGTCTGGGAATAACTTGTTTTTTTATTACATAGCGCTTGGTAATACAGGTTCTGCCATTTCATAGTGCTGCAAACCAGGCGCCATTCTTAACACAATCACTATAATTAATTTGCATCAACCTTGCAGAGATGAAGAGGTGAAAAAGCTAGGGGCCTTATTACAACCTTGACGAGAGGTTTCCTCTATCACAAATGTGACGATTATCTCGTCTGCTGTACTACGATCCCATTATATTCAATGGAGACGTTTTTACGGCGGACAGGATATCTGTCAAATTTGAGATGGAGGAAACCCCTCCATCAAGATCATAATAATGCCCTATGCCAGGATTGTAATCTGTGACATTAGCTCGGTCAAGACCTCTGCAGTGGATGCATTAACAAGCTAACTTGAGTAGAGCTTAACACTAGGCTAGAAGGAGGTGAAAGGTGTTGTCTCCAAAATGGTGGAAAAGGAGTTGTGAATCCAAACCCAAGCACTTCACTGCCTCAAGCTTGATCGCAAAAAACATCTAGCCTTTGGATGTAAATTGGGCCTCTTCAAATAGAGTTCAGTTAGTGGAAACTCAATACAATTATAGCACTTTACATGAGCACCATTTACATCACACAAGAACACATTAATTTTTTTTATAACAAGGGGAGATTAAGTGATTTGCCCAGAATCACAGGATGTTGAGCCAGTGAAGAGAATCAAACCAAGTTCCCCAGCTCCAAGGTTGGCAGCTGTGGCCTTTACGCCACATCCTCTCCCCTAGAGTTCTTTGTGTGGTGCGTCTTATACACTTGGTAATTCAGGTTCTGACATTTCATAGTGCTGCAAAGCAGGTGTAATTCTTAACAAAATCGCTATGATCCATTTACAGTTAAGCTGCCTCTTTGGTAAATTGCTTTGTATAGAGTCCTGTATTAGGCTGGTATTGCCATTGCAGAGGAGTACAAGTTTAACACACAGAAATATGGCCCTCATTCTGAACATGGCGGTCCGTTCCGCACCGCCAGTGGTGGCGGCAGAAACCGCCAACAGAGGAGCGGTCTGGACCACCAAATAATGAACCAAACAAAACTCTTGCATCCCGCGCACCACCCACTGCCAGGAAACTAGTCCCGCTGATGACAGCAGAGTCCGCCCACAGGCCGTCGGAAAGGCCCAACCCGCCCATCAAATTATGAACACCATTCCGCCGCCAGTTCCGGGGCGGGAACCACTGCCACACAAATCCAGGCGGAAATGAAACACATAGAAGAAAACACTCACCGGAGGTCCACAAAACGTGCAGCGGCAGCCATGGACAGAGACCTGCAGATCATGCCAGCCTTGCTCCTTGCCATATATCTACACCACCGAGACCACCAACGAAGACGACGACGGTAAGTACCGCAACCTGCGACACAAGGAAGGAAAGGGCAAACCTACATACCCACCCACTACACCCACCCCCTACACCCACCGCGCAAAGCTCCCGCACCCATTCCCAGCAGCACTAGTCAGACACCACACACCAAGAGGGACGTACCCGACCGGAGGCCACTGCAACATGGCCATAGGACATACAATAGCCCCATACACATAACCCATTTAAACAAACACCAGGGTGGAACTGCATGCAGCCCAAACACAGGCCACACCAAAACTTTATTAACTCGCTCAGTGAGCTAGATGAAGCAAACAGGGCCAATGACCAGTCCAACAAGATTCAATTGTCCCTGGCCACAACTGGCCACACCTGACTCCCACAAGTGCTGGGAACTCTACATAACGGGGCACTATAGGGGGATCCAGGCACCTCACAGAATGGGGGCAGGGTGGTGGTGGTGGGGATTTACGACGGGGGTGGGACTTAGATTTGCGGGAGTAGGATGGGGGGGTAGGCTTTTCCTTTGAAGGGGTGGGGGCTTTTTGGCTCAGGTGGAGCTGGATGCCTTAGTCTCCGAGCTGACCTTCTTCTTCACTGGAGAAGGGGCACGGGAATGGGAAGGCTGGACGGGGGTGGGCTGAGATGTGGAAGGTGCGGAAAGGGCAAGAGGTGGGCAGCTAGTGTTAATGTATGTTGTGTGTGTGTCTGCAAGTCGGGTGAGTGTGCTGCATGTGACAACTACAGTGGAGGTGGTGAGTGCAGGTGTGGTGTGTGGGGTGCATGTATGTCTGTCTGCTATTGTGGTGAGTGCAGGAAGAGGAGCAGTAACAGTGAGTGACGGTGCAGTGCATGAGGGTGTGCATGTAGAGGGGACAGACAGGAAGGCGGAAGAGGCGGGCACATTGGGGGAAGTGGACGTTGTGTGTGCAGGTGTATGCTGGCTGTGTGAATGCTTGTGGTGGGAGGTTTGGTGCTTGTGTTTGGAAGTGTGTTTTTTGTGTGTTGAAGTGCTTGACTGCGTGTCTGAATGTGTGCCTTGGACGGGTGAAGGGAGTTGGGTGCTGGAAGGGGTAGAGGAGGGGGGACGGAATGGCCAGGGATACTGGCTGCCATCCAAGAGGAGACCAGAGCCTGAAAAGATCTCTGTAGGGCAGACACTGCACTGTGAATGCCATCCAAATAGGCATTAGTCTGCTGCACCTCTGATGGTATTGACGATGGTTGTCTGCCCTACAGAGATGGTTCTCAGGAGGTCAATAGCCTGCTCTGTAAGGGCAGCAGGTCTGACTGGGGCAGGGGAGGAGGTGCCTGGGGCGAAGGAGACGCCCACCTTTCTGGGTGGGTGGGCACGACCAACTCGGTGGGGAGCAGAAGGGAGGGCACTGATGGTATGGGTGGTGGCCGAAGATGTCACAGTCGTGATTAGTCCACTAGTGTCCACCACCGCCGGAGGACCCCCATCGGAGGAGGTTTCAGAGTCACTACCACCGGTGGTAGTAGCCTCCCCCGTGGAAGTCCCCTCGCCCTCCCACCCACTGGTCCCCTGGGCGGCCGTTGTCTCTGCCTCCGAGGATCCGTGGGCCGCTGTCTCCCCACTAGCTGGTGCCTCAGCTCCCTCGCCTGATGTTGATGCTGTACCAGACAAACACAAGAGAACGGGGATGGGGAGACACAACAGGAGAGACACTTGTAAGTAGCTGAATGCTGATACACAATGGCCAGACATATACGTACCCAGCAGACACACCCAACAGGCTGCACCGTGCACTAGGCCCATGACCATGGCCCTGACTACTGAGCAGTAAAGTGACCTACACCCATATCCTGTTATTGCATTGAAGCTGAGGTAGGTGAAACCAGACAGGGACACCTCTACACCCTTTGGGGAGCAGACAGTAGCTGGACACCAGTCAAAACCCTGCTCTAAGCCCCATGATTCTATCGCACACACACTCATCCTTCCAGGCTGAAGTATGGGCTGTGAGTACTCACCCCCTTGTGACTGCTGTGCAACCTTCAAGCGCCCATCCAGGTCTGGGTACGCCACCGCCGGGATCCTTCGCATTAAGGGGGTCAGTGCCCGACGGGCAACCCTACCATGTTGGGAGGACTTCCCCAGCTGGGCCTCACTGATCTTCCACGCCCAGTGCCGCAGGTCCTCCCACCTCTTCCGACAGTGGGTGCTCTGCCGGTTGTAGACCCCCAGGGTCCATACCTCCTTGGCGATGGCATGCCAATGTGCCCTCTTCTGGTGGGCGCTGACCTAGTAGGGAGACACAGAGAAGAAACACAGAAGTCAGGCACCTGCACGATGGCAATAGTTGGCTGATTGTTAGACATAGGACAGACAGTACTCCCAGAAATGCAGGACAGTGGCACACAGCATTCCATGCACCAAGCCCCATCCTGGCTCACAGGAACGCACATCAGAGCAATCCACTCCATCCATTACACACACAGTGCCCCCAAACTCGGACTCACTTGTACCTCTGGCCGGCCGTAGAGTCTGCCGTACAGGGGCAGGACCCCTTCCACCAGTTTCTCCAGTTCTTCCTGGGTGAAGGCCGGGGACCTTTCCCCTGCACCACGTGGAACATCCATAGCCAGAGGCAGGCCATAGCAGAACACGGAGTGGAGTGCTTCTCCGCACAAGATCAGGGAGTCAAGTGAGCACACAATGACGAACGTGCGTACGTTCGGCGGCAGAATGCACAGTCACCGCCGGCGGCGATCATGATATGCCACGATTCCCCATTGGCATCCATGTTAACCAATGAGGGTGTGAACAGCGGTAAACACCGCCGAACGCTGTGACGTCAAACGCTAGCGGTCTTAGGTCACTTCCTCAACGAAGGGGCAGAACTTCAGTGGGCAGACATTTTGCCATCACCTACGCATCTTGAAGTTCAATTTAGTCACAATGCTGGGCCTACTAGCCATATGATTCACATATGTCTCTGTCCATAGAGTATACTATCACACATGATTTACTCCGTTCCCTCTCAGTGGTGACAATGTACATCTGTCAGGTTGCAGTTTTTGTACAGACACTACTATGAAGAATGCAGTGAATGTGTTTAGCAAATATGCCTGTGTATGTGTGCACATGACTCCTTGTTCTTACCCCTCACAGGTACAGACCCTGTTGGCGAGGAAGGGCACCTTCTGTGTACAGACCACTTGTGGATATGGGGACCATGGTGGAGCGTCAGATCATTATCACTTACAGACTCACACGTGCAACTATTCAGGACCTATGTGCGTTACTGGATCCTGCACTGACTCCCAGAAATCGTAATCAGCATGCCTTTCCAACTGAGGTGCAGGTGCTCTCCGCACTACATTTCTTGGCCACAGGCTCCTTTCAAGTGACAGTGGGCATGAGTGCTGGTTTCTCACAGCCAGTCTTCAGCCAGGCACTTACAAGATTTCTAAATGCATTTGTACAACATCTGCAATCCTATGTGCGATTCCCCAAAAGTGCTGGGCTCCCTGCCATCAAGTCAGACTTCTATGCCTTTGCAAACATTCCCCATGTTATTGGTGCCATCGATGGAACCCACATACCCATCATCCCCCCAAGAGTGAGTGAACAGATGTACAGAAACAGGAAGAACTTTCACTCCATGAACATCCAATTGGTATGTACAGCAGACCAGTACATATCCCATGTTAATGCCATGTTTCCTGGTTCAGTCCACGATTCATTTGTTTTGAGGAACAGTAGTGTGCCACAAAAGATGGAACAACTCCAAGAGGACAGAGGGTGGCTCATAGGTAAGTGTGCCTGTCACTAACTGACACATTGCTGAAAAACAGCCTGTCAGACTAAGGACATTTCAATGACTACTCTGTATTGACCATTTCTCTAGGTGATTCTGGTTATCCAAACTTGCATCGGCTCCTGACACCAGTGAGGAATCCCAGGACGGATGCAGAGAGGAAATACAATGAGGCCCATGGACGTACCAGGAGGGTGATAGAGCGTACTATAGGTCTCCCGAAGGCTAGATTTCGGTGCCTACATATCTCTGGGGGTTCCCTGGCCTATGGGCCTGATAAGGTGTGTAGGATAGTGGTGGCCAGCTGCATGCTGCACAGACATGCAATCCCCCTTTTGGAGGTGGAGGGTGATATAGGTCATGATCTGTTACCTCAGAGAGGTGAGGAGAGTGATGGTGAGGAAGGGGAAGATGTAAATTCCAGAAATCAACTGATACAACTGTGCTTCCAATAACTGTCTGGGACTTCAACCTGCATATGTTGTTAGTGACTGATACTGTAAGTGTGCCATGTCAACTAGGGGGAATTGGTCATGATATTCTTGACTTTTTAGAAACACACTGTACCAGCAGCATGTACAATTTGACAATAAAGTTTATCCCTGCCTGTTGCATCATTACTCCACTTTGTTCAACAGTGAAGACACGAGACAGTGTTGCATGTGAGATATGTTGTTTATTGGTGGAATACAGTGAAATGTCCTATGTACAGTGATGGAAGTCGTTATGGTTGGTTGTCCTCAAAACCGACTTGGTGGCAGGCCTGTTTGATTTCATAGGTTGGTCCTATTTGTAGTTCTGTTCATCATTTAGCCCTCAGCTAAGTGCAGTTTGTGAATGGGTGTATTGGTTGCTTGGCAGTAGCAGCAGTGTCAATTGTTGGTAGGGGGCTTGTTCTTGGCTGGGTTTCCAGTGCCATATCTTGGCCTGAGGCTACGTTTGGGCACCTGCTGTGGAGCTACTTGGGGTGACATGGTCGGCCATTGTGATTCCTGGGAGGGTTTTCCTGGGCAGTTTCAGCTGCTTGGGACAACTGTTGCTGGTTGTCCAGGGCTGTTGTGGGGGCCTCTTGTCCAGTGTGGGTGTCTGAGGGTTTGTTGACCAACTGCAGCAGTGCTCCAGCAATGGTGGCCATTGTAGCATTGTGTTCTTTCCACTGCTCAATGGCCTGTTGGTGGTGTTCCAGCTGTATCCTCTGACTTTGCTCCAGGGTGGTTACAATCTGTGCCAACCTGTCTTGGGTATGTTGGTATGCCCCCAATACCTCTGCAATGACATCCTGGGCTGCTGCATCTATCCGGTGCCCTACCCCCTGACCCACTGGGGTACTTGACCTTGCCCCCTATGCCTGTGTCCCCTGCGCAGGTCTGGATGTGCCACTAGTACTGGGGCCCTCGTCTTCCTGAATGTTGGGGGTGGAAGACTGTGGCCTCTGTTGCTGTGTTCCACCTGTTTGTGCCCTGGGTCCACTGGTGTGGGCACGCCTCCCATGGCCTGCTGGTCTTGACTGGGTGTTAGGGGTGACAGTGTTTTCCTGGGTGGGGCTGCTGCATGGTGAGCATCCAGAGCTGTGTGAAGGGCCTGCCCGCTCATCTGTGTCCAGGGATCCTTCACCAGTGTCCTGTGATGTGCCTCTGTCTCCCTGGAATGCTGCGGCACTCCTTGTCCCCTCCATTAGGGTTGCATCAGTGGTGGTGCCTGTTGGGGGACATAGAATTGCTTGTTACATATGCAGGAGGGTCTGAGGTGGGCAGTACTGTACAATTTAGTGCTGGTGTGCCTTTCAGTGGTCTTCAGGGGTGCCTTTGTGAGGTGGACATAGCATCTAGTGGCAGTGGTGGCGTTACATTGTGGTGGGGGTTATTATTCCATTGTGGGAACGTGCAGGGGTGGGTGGCTGTGCACAGCGGAAGTGATGTGGGCCGGGTAGTGAGTTGTGGGTGATGCAGGGTGGTGGATGTGGTGGGTAATGGCTGGGATTGGTGTGGGTCTAGGTGGGTGTGGGTGGGGTGGTGCATGCATTACAGGTATGGTGTATATGGGGTAAATGTAGACGACTTACCCGAGTCCATTCCTCCAGTGAGTCCAGTGAGTCCCTCTGGGTGCAGGATAGCAAGTACCTTCTCCTCCCAGTCGGTGTGGTCGGGTGGTGTTGGTTGCGGCCCTCTCCCAGTCTTCTGCACTGCGATGTGGTGCCTGGATGCCATGGCCTGGACCTTCCCCCGCAGGTCGTTCCATCTCTTGCGGACGTCGTCTCTGGTGCGTGGATGGTGTCCCACTGCATTCACCCTGTTGACGATGGTCTGCCACAGCTCAATTTTCGGGGTGATGGGTGTGTGCTGCACCTCGGAGCCGAATATTTGTGGCTCCACTTTTAGGATCTCGTCCACCATGGTCGTTAGCTCCCTTTCGGTGAAGCGTCCATTTTTTGGGGGGGACATAGTGAGGGTAGTGGATGGTGTCGGGATGTTTGGGTGCTCCTGTGTGGGTCGATGTGCGTGTCCTGTCTGCTGGCATTCTCTGTCTGGCTCTGGTGTTCTCCGTCTTCTGGTCCTGGTTTCGTTGCAAGGGATTGTGGGGTGTGTCTGGGGGTGTTTTAAGGTGTTCTGGATGTGTGTCAGGTGTGTGGGTGCTAAGCCTAGCCAATGTGTGCAGTGGTTGCTGTTGGGCCCACTTGCCGCCCATGGCGGTTGCAGCCGCCAATGGTCGTCCGGCCTCCATTGTCCGCCGAGGTGATTTGTGCATCTTTATTTGGAGGGCGGGATGTGGGTGTGCTTGGCGGTGGCGGGGTGGGGTGGGCCGGGATTCCTGCCGACAGGGTCCTGGCGGGGAGTGGTGGTGTGGGAATGTTTGGCGGGGTTGGGTTTTTTGTTCATTATATGGCGGGTTTCCATTCGCCGCCGCCGGCGGGATTCTGTTCACCGCCGCCACAGCGGTTGGTGGTCTTTCCCGCCATGTTCATAATGACCGCCTATATGTCTGCCCCCTTTACTTTTCTCTTAATTCTTTTGACCCCCTTCATTCTCTGGGTTAAATGTCACAAAGATGCCTCTTTGTGACTTGTTTGGTGCTATAAAAGTTTAGGTTAACACACTAGAAAAGGTTGCATGTCTAGGGTATCACAGCCAGTCTGAAGGAATGAGGCAAAACACTCCCAAGATGGTGGCCTTGCTGTGTCCTCTCTCCTGCAGTGACAGGCCTGGGATGGTTGCTGTGGCACCTGGCATACATCCACTACACTCCAAACCACAACACATAGGTAAAGGACATTGGCCCTCATTACGACCTTGGTGGGCGGCTTCGGACCGCCGGGCGGCCGCTAATGCAGCCGCACCCCCGCCGCGGCCATTTGGAGATTCCCGCTGGGCCGGCGGGCGGAAACCAGCGGGGATCTCGGCCGCAACACAGGAGCCAGCTCCAAATGGAGCCGGCGGTGTTGCGGCCGTGCGACGGGTGCAGTTGCACCCGTCGCGCTTTTCACTGTCTGCATAGCAGACAGTGAAAAGCTGCACGGGGCCCTGTCAAGGGCCCCTGCACTGCCCATGCCAACGTCAATGGGAAATGCATTGGTGGAAAAATAGGTTCTGGGACCCCCTTTTTTCTATGCACTCCCTTAACTAATCACCACGAAACTTTTCATCAATGGCCAATGTAGAAAAAGCAGTAGGTCTTTGTGGCTATGCAGCAAATGATGGCAAAATTATTATCCACCAAAAATAAGAGGAGCTTCTATCACTGGGAATCCTAACTATTAATCAATCAACCAAGGATTTGTAAAGTGTGGTTAATCACCCATAGGGTCTCAAGGTGCTGAAAGAAAGCGTGCTGCTCAATCGAAGAGCAGGTCATGAGGTCCTTCCAGAACTGCTTCAGTGATGTGGTCTACCTGAACTTGAGGGGAAGTGTGTTTCACGTCCGGGCTGCTAGGTAGGAGAAGGATCTTCCTCCTGCTGCACTTTTCTGAATCTTGGGTACGGCTGCAAGGGTGAGGTGGGAGGAATGGAGACGTCTGTTGGGTATGTAGAAGGCGAGGCGGTGGTTGAGGTATGCTGGTCCTATGTTGTGCAGTGCCGTGAATGTGTGGATCAGGAGTTTGTATGTGATGCGCTTGTTGACTATGAGCCAGTATAGGTCTCTGAGGTGGGAGGAGATTCGGCTGTGTCAGGGGATGTCCAGAACGAGTCTGGCTGCTGCATTTTGGACTTGTTGTCTTGATTGAAGTTCCTTGGTAATGCCGGCATATAGTGTGTTGCCATAGTCCAGTTTGCTGGTGATGAGTGTGTGGGTGACTGTCTTCCTTGTGTCGGGGGGAATCCATTTGAAGATCTTCCACAGGAGACAGAGGGAGTGGAAGCTAGATGAAGAGATGTGTTAACTTGGCAGGCCATCGATAGAGTGAGTCCAGAATGATACCCAGGATGTGCGTATGGTTCGTAGGGGCGTTACCCACTGCAGTGGGCCACCAGGAGTTGTTGCAGGCAGAAGGAGTGGAGCCGATCACGAGGATCTTTGTCTTGTCCGAGTTGAGCCTGAGGCAGCTGACCTCCATCTAGGCGGCGACTGCTCTCATCCTGTTGTGGAAATTCCTCTTGGCTTGGGAAGAGTCCTCTGACAGGGAGTAGATCAGTTGGGTGTCATCAACATAGGAGACTATGTTTAGCTTGTGTTGTCTGGTGATCTTGGTGAGTGGGGCCATTTAGATGTTGAAAAGCATCAGGCTGAGTGAGGATCCTTGGGGCATTTCGCAGCAAGTGTCTTTAGGTTCTGATGTGAACTGTGGTAGTCTGACCTTCTGTGTTCTTACGGTGAGGAAAGACCTGATCCAGTTTAGGGCTTTGTCTCGGATGCTGACGTCGTGCAGTTTGTCGCAGAGGGTGGAGTGGGGGATGGTGTCAAATGCAGTAGAGAGGTTAAGGAGGATGAATGTGCCAGTGCCTCAGTTGTCCAATATGATGCGTATGTCATTGGTGGCTGCTAAGAGTGTGGTTTTCCTACTGCCACTATGTAAAATATATATGGAAGTCACCAGTAGGTAGTTATAGTTAGGACCTAGTTTCCATAGAAAAAGCATTTCTTGAATTGGCTATACCTTTGGCGCCGTTTGGCAAATCTTCATGAAATTTTCCAAAAAGTTAGGTAGGGTCTTGTTGTGCATAGAAAGTTTCAGGGTGAGCTCTCAAACGGGGACCAAGAAAAAGGGGGAATCAAAAAAGTTCATTTCCCATGTTAATTCCCACAGGGATTTAAGACATGATTACAGTCTGAATAGCTGGATGGAATGACAACAAATTTAGCAGAAAGGTAGCTCTCAGTTCAGACAGCAAGCTTGTTGTTATTTGGTGTAAATCCATTCAGTAGTTTTTGAGATTTTAAAGAAAATCCAAATTTGAAAATCTAGGTGCACAAATAATTCACAAATTCTCCTGATCTCGTTCAGAGATCTGTTTGTCTGCCAACCTTTTCACCAGAAAGCGTTGGCAGCCATTTTGGGACTCAGACTCACCCAAGTCCCAAACAAAAAGATATAAAATAAAGAAAGGGGCGGGATATAAATATCCTTTCTCCCTAGCCTCGGTCCTGAGATCACCCTAGGATCCCACCAAGGCAAAAAAGCATTTTTTTTTAAATGTTGCCATGAATTTGTGGCAACATTTAAAAAAAAAAAAAAACAAGTGGGCTAATTTTCATAAAAGCCCAGGGTGGGCATGGCCACCTATAAAAAAAATGATTAAAGAGAGGGGCTGTGGGGACCCCCGTCCAAGGGCTTTTTTTTTGCCCCGGGGACCACCAACTCCCTGAGACAGGGCCATGCGGACCACCTCTGTTGGGCTCCAAGAGCCCCAGAGCCCACCACCTCCCCGGGGCTTTGTGTAATAAAGGAGGAGGCCAGCTGACTCTCCTCCAGGGGTTTTTATGTGCCCCAGGGACCACTGCCTCCCTGGGGCTGAATAAATATTAATGGGGCCTGGACCCCCTGGCCCTTGGGACCACTGTCTCCCCGTGGCCAAGTACACAGTAAAAAATGTGAGGGGGCTGTGCAACCCCCTCCCGGGCCATATACGGCCCTGAGGACCAGCACTTCCCCAGGGCTGGCCCATGCTATTTACACGAGGGGGCTGTGCTGCCCCCTCCTGGAGTCTTTAATGGCCCTGGGGACTGCGACACCCCAGGGCCAGCTATGCTGTCTCCTGGGGTGCCAACCACCAGGAGATAGCTGTTTGCTTTTGCTTGGCAAGAGCTGAGAGCTCCCACCAAGCGAGAGCAAACATAACTCTGTTTCCAACAAGCAGGAACTGTCAAACCGCTCTTGCACACTGGAAGTAGAGTTTTCATCTGTTTTGCCACCCGTTTCCAAGCGGGCAGGGAAATAGATGAACTGATTGCTCCCACATGCAGGGAGCTGGGTTTCTAGCACCTCCCTGCATGCAGGAGCAATGTCACAGAAGGAGGGGAGCCGGCTGGGACTGCGGGCCCCTTGAGGCTCCCCCCGTGGTACCCAACAATGCATAGTGGGTGCCCTGCATTGGGACTGGGCATCCAGGTACTAGTTGCTGGGCCCCAGGGGATGGGATCCCCAGAGCTGAATTAGGCCAAGGGAGGCTACTGCAAGCCCCCTCCAGTTTTTAGCTAATGCATTTGGCCCTGGGGAGACGGTGGTCTGTGGGCCTCAGGGAGCCCACACGGATCTTCTACATTTTTTTGCTGTTTGGTCCCAGGGAGGTGGTGATCCCCAGGGTATAGCCAAACCCAGGAGGGAGATCCGATGTGCCCCCTTCCTTTATAAGAATAAAGCCCTGGGGAGGTGGTGATCCCCCAGGCTCATAAGAGCCACAGGAGGGGGCCCAGTGTGCCTCCTCCTTTAATTTTGGTGATTATTGTCACGCCTCAGGGACGTGGCCACCTGGGGCTTTGCTGAAAACAAGCACAGGAGCTTGCACTTTTAAAAAGAACATTTGCCACGCAGTAGCAAATCTGCTGCAAATTCATGCCAAATATATTTTTTCATCCTTTTTTGCCTTGGTGGGGTCGAAGGGGGACTCCAGCACTAATGCTAGGGGGTCAGGGTATTTCTACCCTGCCCTCCTTTCTTTTATTTTCCAAAGCTGTGCGTGGTGCGGGCTTGACTGCTAAATGGGATATTGGCTGCACGGTCTGGCCTACCCCTACTGTGCATGACCAAAGGCCCTGCATGGCTTGGGTTTGGGTGCGTGTAGAGGGTAGTCCGCAGGGCCTGGCTGCATGCCAGGCCCATGTTCAATTCCCACTGTGCATGGCTGAAGGCAATGCATGGAGAGGGATTCAGTGATTATAGGAGTAGACCGTAGGGCCTGGCCAGGGGCCAGGGCCTGCTGCCAACCCCTGCCACGGTCTGCCTTTGGCCATGCATGGAACAAGGTTTGGTACTTATAGGGAGTTTGTTGCAGGACCTGGCCACTGGTCAGACCCTGCAGCCAAGCCCTGCTGTGCACGGCCAAAGACCATTCGTGGTGCTGGATATGTTGCTTGTAGGGAGTTGGCTGCAGGGCCTGTGGCAAAGGGGTTTGGTGCTTAAAGGGAGTTGGCTGCAGGGCCTAGCCACAGGTGGTGGTTGGAATAACGGAAAGTAATTCAACTTACTTAACGTTAAAAAAGTAGAAATTCACTGAAAAACAAAGGCTACAGTTATGGTATAGTTAGGAAATAGAATTTAAAAACATTGAAATACACGTAAAAACAAAGGTTACAGGGATGTTATAGTTAGGTTCACATTTTACATGCACAAAACCATAAAAATTCAACAGTTATAATTATTGTTAGCTCAAGTAACTATAACTCATGCCCTAAATTAAATATAACTTGCACCGTCGCCACACGCTGCTAAATACCCCACATATTACAACACTCATGGCATCTTTGATAACATCATTGATAATATAAATGTAATATTTGCAATAACATTATTGAGGAGAAAACAGTGCATGGCTATATAAACATTCAAATTCTACATTTATAGTTATACATTAAATTTAACTTAAATTTACCTTAAATGTTGGTTTTTACAGAAAGAATAAATGAAGTTTTCCTAACTAAAACACAGGTATAACCTTTGTTTTTCATTGAATGTCATGTTTTTTCCTATAGAAATGTGCTTCAAATCGTTGAGTTTACTGTCATTGAATGAAGTGTTAAGTGGAGTGTAGAGGAGAATGCCGTAGAGTGCATTGTTGTCGAGTGTAGTGTTGTGGAGTGGAGTAGGTGTAGGTGTACAGGAGAAAAGAGGAGTGTGGAACAGCAAAGTGGTGTACATTGCAATATCATGCAGTAGAGTGAGTGGGGTGCTACAAAGTGGAGTGAAGTACAGTGGAGAGGGGTAGAGTCGTGTAAACTGTCATAAATTGAAGTGGCATTGTGTACAGTACAGTGAAGTTGTATGTCATACAGTTTTGGAAAGTGTCATAGAGTATTGTACATTGAGGTGCAGGAGTATAGAGTGGAATAGAGGGTTGTATAATGTAGTGTAGGGCCACAGAGTGGGACAGAGTGTAGTAGAGCCTTGTACAGTGGAGATGCACAGAGTGGGGGAGAGTGGAGTAAAATGGAGTGTGGTGCAGAGTAGAGTGTTGTATAGTGCCAAAGAGTTGGGTAAAGTGCTGTGCAGTCGAGCAGAGTGAAGTGGAGTCCAGTGGAGTGGAATAGCATAGGATGGAATAGCATGTTGGTGTGAAGTCGATTAGAGTGGACTGGTGTAGCATATAACATGTTGTAGAATGTCAGAAAGTGTCATAGATTAGAGTACCACAGGGTGGATGATAGTGGTGTGGAGTAGAGTGGCATGGAGTACAGTAGAGTAGTCTGGCACTTGAGTAGTCTGGCACTGCATGGTATAGTGGAGGGACGTAGACTGCTGTACATTTGATTGTTATAGAGTAGCATACAATGGAGGGAATTAGAGTGCCGTAGTGAAATAGAGTAGAGTGCAGTAGTTTCTCATGGATTAGAATATTAGAAGTGGGGTGGAACAGCAAATAGGGAGTTGCAGAATGCAAAAGAGTGCTGCACATTGGTATAGAGTAATGTAGAGTGCTGTAGACTTGCATTGGCAGGAATACATTGTTGCACAGTGGAGTGCTACAGAGTGGAGTATAGTGTGGTACAGTGGTAGGGTGTGAACTGTATTTGAGTGGAGTACAGTGTTTGTGAGTGGAGACCAGTGGAGTTGTGTGAAGTGGAGGTGGTAGAGTGGTAGAGTGGAGTGGCATACACAGGAGTAATGTAGAGTGGAGTGGTGTAGGGTGGAGTGGCATACAGTGGAGTGGCGACTGGAGTGATGTAAAGTGGAGTGGCGTACAGTGTAACAACATACAGTAGAGTGGTGTACAGTACAGTACAGTGGCATAGAGTGAAGTGTGATACAGTGAAGTTGCCTACAGTGGAATAAAGTACAATGGAGAGGCATAATGGAGAATGGCATAGCGTGGAGTGACTTACAGTGGAATACCGTACAGTAGAGTAGTGTACACTGAAATAGCATAGAGTGGACTATTGTAGAGTGGAATGGCATAGAGTGGAGTGGCATAGACTGACTGGTGTTGAATGGGTGCATAGGCTGGATTAACACGCAGTGGAGTTGGGTAAAGTAGAGTGGTGTAGAGTGGAGTGGCACACAGTGGAGTAGCATACAGTGTAATAGCGTACAGTGAACTTGGGTAGAGGAAAGAGGCATAGAGTCAAATGATATAGAGTTGAGTGACATAGCATGTAGTTGCGTACAGTGGAAGAGCATATAATAGAGTGGTATAATGTGGGGTGGGATAAAGGGGAATAGCATAACGTAGAGTAGCATACAGGGGAATGGTATGAATGGAGTGTGAGATTGAATGGAATAGTATAGGCTGGAGTGGCACAGAGTGGAAGTGCGTACAGTGAAATAGTATAGAGTGGAGTAACATAGAGTATAGTATTGTATTGTGTAGTAGCATAGACTGGAGTGACATAGAGTGGAGTGGCATAGAGTTGAATAGCATAGAGTGGAGTGACGTGGAGTGGAGTGGAATAGTGTGTAGTTGAGTGGTATAGAATGGAGTGGCATTGAGTGGGATACCATAGAGTGAAGTGGTGTACAGTGGAGTGGTGTAGCTGAAGTGGGGCAGAGTGGAGTGGTGTACTGCAATAAAGTACAGTGGAGGGGTTTGGAGTTCAGTGGCATAGATTGGAGTGTGGAAGAGTAGAGTGGCATACAGTGCAATAGCATACAATAGAGTGGCATAAAATGTGAGTGGTGTAGACTGGAGTGAGATATAGGGTAGTGGCGTACAATGGACTAGCTTACAGTGGAATTGCATAAAGTGCAGTGGCATAGAGTAGAACAGCGTAGACTAGAATAGCGTACACTGGAGTTGGTTAGAGTAAAGTAGAATAGAGAGGAATAGTGTAGAGTGTAGCGGTACAGAGTGGAGTCTTGTAGACTGTAGTGATGTACAGTGTAGTGCCATAGAGGGGAATAGCAAATATTGGAGAGGTGTGGAGTGGCGTTCAGTGGAGTGGTAAAGAGGGGAATAGCATACGGTTGAGTGTCATAGAGTGGAGTGGCATAGAGTGGAGTGGTGTACAGTGGAATACCCTAGAGTGGATTATGATAGAGTGTAGTGGCATAGATTGTAGTGGTGACAGTGTATTAGTATACAGTGACGTTATGTAGAGTGGAGTGGCACAGAGTGGAATAGTGTAGAATGTAATGACATAAAATGGAGTCCCATAAAGTGGAGTGACAAACAGTGGAGTAGCATAAAAAGGAGTGGTGTAGAGTGTTGAGTGTAGTGGCATGCAGTGGAGTGAGGCAAAGTGGAGTGCTATATAGTGGAATAGAGTAGAGTGGAGTGGTGTAGAGTAGAATATCATACAGTGGAATTGTGAAGAGTATAGTAGCATAGGGTGGAGTGGCATTTAATGGATCTGCATATAGTGGAGCTTTGTGCAGTGGAATGGAGTTGAGTTGAGTGAATACAGTGTCATGGCATACAGTGGAGTGGCATACAGTGGAATAGTGCAGAGTGTAGTGTCATAGAGTGGAGCTGGGCACAGGGGAATAGCATTGAACGGAGTGGTGTAGAATAGAGGGGTGAACAGTGGTGTAGATGTGCAGTTTAGTAGCATAGACTGGAGTGTCATAGAATGGTATGGCAATGAGTGCATTGGCTTAAGTGGAATGGTATAGAGTGGAGGGGCAGATAGTGGGGTAGAGTGGAGTTGTGTACAGTGGATTAGCATAGAGTGGAGAAGTGTATAGTGGCATGATGAAGAGTGGAATGGCATAGAGTGTAATAGCGTAGAGTGGAGTGTCACAGGATAGAGTAGCACGGAGTGGTATAGAATGTAGTGTGGTGCTTGAAACAGATATAGCGTGAAAGTGTGTGAATGGATATAGATGTAATGTGCCAGAAATATAGATTATGGGGAGTAAATGGTAATTTGTGGTAGTATGTGTAAATAGCTTAAGTAGTGTTAACGTTATGTGTTAAACTGCTTAGTTATACATTGTGCGCAGGTTACAGTGGTACCTGTTAATGATAAGGCAGTATCTGATTGGTTAATGGCTGTCTTTACAAAACAGAAAAGGTAGCCATGTCGTTTTATTGTTGTTACCTATGTATTACCACTTTATTAAAGTGGTAATAGGTAGAGAAACATATTTATAATTTTTTATATCTATTTTAACAACACTTTATGGAGAACCATACTTTTTTAAACATTTTTTGAAGTTGCACTGTAATTTGAAGGATACCACTGATATACAACATAGACATTTCTTTAAATGATTAAATATGTAAACAAATGAAACTACACTGTAGTACAGTATATTTTAAAAAATATAGTGTAGTACAGTGTATTTTTCATAAAAGGATAGATAAATATGATGTATGTGGGTTGAGAATGTGACACTTACAGTTTGTTTAAATTGAACACAATATATCATCCTGTTTGTTTCTTTTTTATGGGACACCTGCAAAGGGTAACTATATTTTTTAACTGTAGGTGCTTAAAATCTGTTGAAGAGTGGCTAATTTTAACTGACATTTTAATGGCTCATTTTTAAATGTTTCCTGTTAATTCAAGAGCATATTACAACACACCGAAATCTTTTAACTACCTTGACATAATTAATTCGTACATGTGGATGAATGCTAACCTTGATTGGTCAGCAAACACAGCTTTCAGTGTACAGATCCTTTTTAAAACATGTAATATTATTTTTGTTGTTTTTAAGCAAGTATCCTTCTGTAATCAATGATGCAGATCTTATCATTTTAAGGCACACAATTCAGATATATTAACATAGCAAAGAGCAGATTATAACATAAATAATACAATTAATTAAATGTGCACAAAATACATCTTATCAATTTAAAAAGTATGTAATTGATTGTTATTGAATGTTAATATCTTTTATTTATGAAATTATATAAAGTTAAATGTGTAAGAAAACAAAACATGTATTAGTAAATTGCATACAAAACACTTCATAAATCTGAATAGTATTTATTGTATATGCTTTAATTGCAAATAATACTATACTTTAACAGACACCTCCGTGGTGTTCTAATTTTCGGCCATTATTACTAAATCATTGAGCAATATTAACATCAAAAATATGAATTAATATTCAGAAATTCGTACAGGTTCATGAGCTCATTTGAACATCTTTTAAAAAAAAGTAGCATGTATGCCTTTGGGATATTGCAGAACATGCAAATGGACAAGCAAGACAATGGGCGTCTGTGGTAGTTCCACCAGACTGATCTAGATAACATAATTGAGACTTCAATATACCACATGTTCTCTCTATGTTGGATCTTATTTCTTTATATAAAGAATTTACATTCACCTCCGCAATCTTGAGAATACTAAATGGCATCCTGAGCCCAGCTCGAAGGGCATAGCCTTGGTCACCTGTGGTTAAAAATGAGTTACAGTTATATAATGTAAGAAAATAATCTAAAAAGTAACAAATTGTCAGTTATGAGAATTTCAATGGTGTACATTGAACACAGTAAAATAATCTCTAATACAAACTGAAATTAAAACCTTAGATGAGTTATTAGCAAAATTGAACAATATGTCATACCTTGTTACATTTTACATATCCCTCTGAAGAATATCTTAACAAATTTTTACTTTTGAACACATGCACAGTTGTCTCATCAATAATTTTATTGCAAATGTTGCAGTGAGATTATGAAAAATGGCATAGAATATGTCATCAATTATATAGTATGTGGAGTAATTAGCTGTGCATGGTGAAGGCACAAGTTATAGTTAATAGATTGATAGACAGAGGATATCCCAAAAAAATAGTCAAGAATGCACTGAAAATAGCCTGGTTTACAAATAAGTCCTAAACGGAAAAAAGGGGTACACCATTAACTTGTGTAATAACTTACAGTCCGAGAGCCAACAATATAAGGTCTATGATAGAGAAGAACTGGAAAATACTATCTGGATTAGGAATAGAGAGACCATTGTTTGCCTTTAAAAAAGCTCAAAATCCAAGAGATATCTTGGTGAGAGCATCACAGCCGAGGACAAAAAAGAACAAAGATATGCGGTCAATGCTGCAACTGCCACCTGTACAAGGACATTACAGATGCCAGAATTGTGTGGCCTGCCGGTTTACACATGATACCAATGAAATAAAAATAAATGGTCAAGTGCACGAACAAAAAGATTTTTCCAACTGTAATACTAGAAATGTGATATATTGTATCAAATGTCCATGTGAACTTGTGTATATAGGACAAACAACGCAAGCTGTGAAAACAAGAATTTTGCAACACAGGTCTAGAATCAAGTGTGGTGTCAGAGGCTCTCCTTTGGTAGAACACTATCAAGAAGTAAAGCATAAATCGGATGAGATCTGGTGGACAGTTCTGCAGGTGATGGACTTGAACGAGGTGGGCGAGCAAGTACTGGGAAAATTAAGTACGATGGAAGCTAGACTCATTGAGAAATATGGGACTGCAAGACACGGACTTAATGACCAAGATGAATTGTGGTTGTTGATTTAAAGTTTCTTCCAGGTTTTAAACTTTTTTTCTTGTTGTCAACTTTTCATACAACTACTTATGCATCAATTCAGCATTGCTAGAGCAATGTCCACATCCTATAATGTGTATGTTAAGATTACTGAATTTATAATGCGGTGTGCATATATTGCAGAAGACTTCCAATATTTATTTCTAAGCTGTGTTTACTAAGGATGAGAGAGATTTGAGAACACATGCTAATTGCTGTCCTTCTTTAGTTATTTCATTTTGCCAGGATGTGAGATGGCCGCCACTGGCATTGTATATATCAATGTTTTTTCTCCCAAAAAGGTTTCAGTCAGATCACAGCAGTCCTTCATAATCCTTTTTTAATAAATGAACAGTCACACATACTGTTTTATTTGAAAAGTACAGTATTATTAGGCACTCAGTGTTAGTCTCTATATAGCGAGTAGCCTATATGTATCGGTGCAAATAGTAAAGATGGCTGCTGCAGAGCTCTTTAATCGATGCCATCACTAAAGATGTCTGCCGCGTAGCTTCCTCTCCCTTGGCTCCATAAACGCGGGACTTACAGCCGGCCGGGAGGTTTCTTCACTGATTGCCATATCTTTCCAAATAGTAAGTGTTTATTTTTTATTTTTGACAGTATTCCTGGCACTTTTTAGCAACCACCAAACTATAAGATTATGCTCTTGGCATTGGTTGTTTACTATTCTGCTGCTTTCTGTTTAACATGCAGTTTGTATGAGGCAACAGAGGTGAAGTGGTGATAGCATTGACACCACCTTGAAACCCAGATTTCAATTATAAGTTGGTATGTACTTTCAATATCATCCTGGTACTTATTTTCTGTTCTAATGCTATCAACACACCTGAGTTCTAATAGTTTCTACAGGTTTATTGTTAAGTAAGTGGACGTTGTTTAGAATTAGTTTGCTTATAGGTGAGGTCTCGTTTCTTTAAACTACTACACTCTTGGTGTTTTTGCTGATACTTACCATTGCTATGGGAAGACAGGTTTTGAGTTTTTTAATAATTCACAGTGGTGTCACATAAAAGACAACTCTCATTTTGGTGAAGGGTCTGTATGTTGTAATTTGTATATAGCTTTTAGTTTAACCACTGTTCATTTAATATTCATATGTCTTTATCGCTACACATGTCCTGAAGAGGCCCATACTTATACGGGCTGAAACGTGTCGACCATTACATAAGGAGGTTGCCACGTAATAAATTAACAATATTTAGACAATGTGTACAGTTTACATCCCTCGGTGAATAAGTGCATTGAGAAAGCAGGATTAGTGGATGTAATCACTTTTGCAACCATCTCGCTTGCATGTGGATTACAGTTTCAATATATTTGTGACCAAAGTTTAAAAAACGTTTTGATGGAGAGTGATGAAGAGATATTCAAATAAGGTGTGTAGGTGCAAACAATTTGTTGTAAATAAGATGTTGCAAATATGTGCATATAACTTTCTGTATAGAATGTCTCAGTTTATTGATCGACTTAGGGTGTCATTGTCCTTAACAATTCATTAAGAGTTTGTTCTAATTAAAATACATTACCAATGTTCAATTGATAAGTTCATTGTCAGCAAGTCATTATTTGTATTCGTACCTACTATCTACCATTTGCCTTATCTTGAATATATTCTTCATCATGGTTGCAGGCATGTTCATACTGTACAATGTAAAATAGATTTGCAGAATGACACCCACTAGATTAGGTGGTTTTCTGTGTTCTGAGCTGTGGGTAAGGTGTGTAATATAAGGAAATTAATGTTTACTTTGCCACCAAGTAGCGATAACTGGTTTTGGTGAGATGGTGGCTTTAGCTCGCCACAAACAGCTGTTTTACAGGCTCAATGAGCACATGCCTCTCTTAACAAAGGTCTGGCGTAATTTCTTGGACCCTGAGTATGTGGAGGGGAAAATTAGTTATTGATGGTTCATAAGGTTTGGTCTATTAGTGTATCCTCAGGCTGGGATATACTTACCATATGCATAGTCTATTGAGCCAAGGGTGTTATACCTGGAGTGATTTGTTGCCTATGAATGATGCTCTACTATTCATACACGGGTACCCTCATTGGCGAGAATGCTATTCACACCTTCCTGGGTAAATGTTCTAAATGGAGTGTGATGACTCACTGGTGAGGGCTAGGAAGGCTGGTTCATCTGTGCTAGCCTTTGTTTGATGTGCTTGTGTAATGCGTACCTCCCTCAAGTCCTATAATGGGTTGCTGTTATGCATTTCCCTTTTGGAGTTTTCTCTTTAGTTAATGGAATGTTTATGTATGAAGTTATTTCTGTCTTAGCTGTAGTTCTGTGGGTGTTCCAGGCTTTAGAATTGAATGGAGAGTCTGGATCAGCTGCAGAGAGATGTTGTGCTGTTTCTCTCTTTTTTTTAAAAGTGATTCTTTTCTTCATCTCAACCTGTGACAGATTGTTTCTTCTTGCCGGCACAAAATATTTGGTAACAAGATGATTGGAGAATCAGCACTTTGTCACCTTAAGACACCCATGCAGACCTTCACGCCTTATCAGGTTTCAGTTTTACCTGATTGACTTTTCGGCCTTCTGTGCACCTACATACATCCCACTTATGTGCCAAAATCAAGGTAGGATAATTTTCTAACACTTTAGCAGTGGTTACCCTGTGTGCAAGCCCGGCGACCAGCACAGTCTTCTATCAGGGCGTGGCGCTGTTCTGTGCCCTCTCAATGTGCTGAACTATCTGCACACGCTTCTCATATCTGGTGGGTTCCGGGTTACCATGTGCATGCTTGATTATTTCCTGATGTCCGGGAAAGGCAATTTCTAATGGCAGGCATTATGAACTTTATTTTCTTGGCACAAACTAGACGCTTTACTATCTCTCTCTCTGCTCATTGATTTCTGTAGAGAGGCAGGATTGGCTGGAACTATGCTTTGTTGTGATTGACTGCTACATTTAAGTTGTGTCTCCCCAATATGCAAAGTGCCAATTTGCAGGCATCATTTTAACTGGAGCCTAGCACTTCAAGAATGAAGTGGCAACAATGGTACCGTTCTTTTGAGAGTTATTTGTTGGTCATTGATGGTGTAATCTTTACCATGGTGATGAAAAAGACCATGCTATATAACTGTTTGGGAATAGAAGGTAAAATCAATTTTGACTATCAACCTCAACTTATTCATTCCCCATTTGGGGAGTGGGATGTTTCACAGAAGCAGTGAAAAGATTAAAAACATATGTGAAAGACGGCCCCAGTGTGGCTACAAAATGCATATGTTTTCCACTTCCAAGCAGTTTCAGCATGAATCCATAGAGAGCTTTTAGCAGAGCTAAGAACTTTAGCTTATACATGCAAGTTCATTGGTTTACTTGACCAATATTTGAAGTGTCAGCTGGTAGTTAACTGCTTTGATAACAGAATACAGGAAAGGATGTTGTGTTGTAGGAACCCTAAGTTAAAAGAAATCCTTGAGGCTGCTGGGAGGATTGAGAGGTCTGTTGTGCAAGTTGCAAAAACGGATGCAGAATGGTGTCTCAGACAACTTCTGTGACTCGCTATGGGGTCGCAAAGACCCACCTCATCAATATTCATGAGGTGGGTCGCATTTTGTGACCCCATAGCGAGTCCCTGCACTCACAGGGATAGTGGCCTGCTGTAGTCAGCAGACCTCCATGTCTGTGACTGCTTTGTAAATAAAGCAGTTTTTTTTTTCATTTTGAAGCCCGTTTTCCTTCAAGGAAAACGGGTTGCAAAATGAAAATAATACTGAAACCATTTGGTTTCGTTTTTTTCAGAGTAGGCAGTGGTCCATAGGACCACTGCCTGCTCTGAAAAAATATTTTTGTCGACATTCACAAAGGGGAAGGGGTCCCATGGGGACCCCTTCCCTTTTGCGAATGAGTTACCACCAGTGTGACACTGGTGGTAACTGCGAGTTGGTTTGCGACCACATTCGCGGTCACAAAGCAACTCTGAATTGCGATGCGAGTCTCAAATAGGAAGGGAACGCCCCTTCCTAATTGCGAGTCGCATTCACAAATTGCGAGTCGGTACCGACTCGCAATTTGTGAATGAGCATTGCAAAAGGCTTTTTGCATGGCACAAACTGCGATTTTCGCAGTTAGTACCATGCAAAAAGCTTTCTACATCTGGCCCTAGATCGTTTCTTGGTCTGCGTGAGTATTACTCACATTTTGTTGAGAATATTGTGTTGCTTACTGAACCTTTCAGGACTTTGATAAGGAATGGTACAAATTTGATTTAAAAAAACAAATCAAGGCTTCTGCTGTATTGATGTCTCTTGTAGTCAAGGTGCCTGCTTTGCAACCTTTCAGAGATGAAATACCTTCCGTAGTGACAGTGGGTTGAACATTGGCCCTGTGCTCAGTCAGATGGTTGAGGGGAAGGAAAATACCATTGTTTTTACCTCTAGATGATTATCTATAGCTGAAAGGAATTGTTGTACTAAAGAGGCACTAACTTTTGCTTGGGGTGCACAATCGTTTTGGCATGTATTTGTGGGGATGTGAATTTTCATTGCTCACTGATCATAAACCATTGGTGTTTTTTAATGATAAAGGTCTCAGAATGCTAGCCCAAGGTTGATTCATTTACAATCCAAGATGCATGAGTTTAAATTTCATATGAAATATATTCCTGGAGGGAAAAACTATAGGACTTATTTTTTGTTTAGATGCCCATTGGTTGTAAGGCAGGATGGTGATGTGACAAATGAAGGGGAATCTGTGATTGGAAAAGGTTATGGAGTGACAGTGGCAACTTTCATGCTGCAGGATTGGATGACCATTTGAAGAATGAGAGATGTGAGAAAATGCTCTAGAAAGTGATAAGCCAAGGTTGTCCAGAGAAGCTTTAATTGCTAGTGAGGTGAAAGTTTTGTACAAAGTCCAGGATGAATTAAGTATTAAAAGTGATTTGGTTCTGAGAGGTACTTCCTTGGTTCCTCCAAATGATTTAAGATTCAGATTGGTAATGTTAGCTCTTCAAGTGTATGTGGGTGCCACATGTACGAAAAAAGTAGAGGATATATTACTGGTGCCCAAGTTTGGATGTTGATGTCTATGTTCTAGTGAGGTGATGTGTGGAGATTTCAACAGCAGACAAATCCTTGTGCGCACACAATATGCCACTATGTCCTGTAGAGTATCCTTGTGGTCCCTGGGAGAAGATAGGGATGGACTTTATTGGCACATTGGGGGTCATTCCGACCCCGGCGGTCAAGGACCGCCGGGGCCGGGGATGCGGGAGCACCGCCAACAGGCTGGCGGTGCCCCGCAGGGCATTCTGACCGCGGCGGTTTGGCCGCGGTCAGACAAGGAAAACCGGCGGTCTCCCGCCGGTTTTCCGCTGCCCTGGGAATCCCCCATGGCGGCGCAGCTTGCTGCGCCGCCATGGGGGATTCCGACCCCCTCACCGCCATCCTGTTCCTGGTGGCTCCGACCGCCAGGAACAGGATGGCGGTGAGGGGTGTCGTGGGGCCCCTGGGGGCCCCTGCAGTGCACATGCCAATGGCATGGGCACTGCAGGGGCCCCCGTAAGAGGGCCCCACTTTGTATACACTGAAATACGCGACGGGTGCCACTGCACCCGTCGCACATACCCACTCCGCCGGCTCCATTCGGAGCCGGCTTCCTCGTGGGGAGGGGTTTCCCGCTGGGCTGGCGGGCGGCCCTCTGGCGGTCGCCCGCCAGCCCAGCGGGAAAGCCAGAATGGCCTCCGCGGTCTTTCGACCGCGGAGCGGCCATTTGGCGGCTCCCTCCAGGCGGGCGGCTCCCGCCGGCCGCCGGGCTCAGAATGAGCCCATTATCTGGCATGAGTAAAGGTAAGAGGTTTGTCTTGGTGGTGGTTAATTATCACTTCCAGTGGATTGCATGTATGTTTATGAGAGAAATGAAAATGTTTAATGTCATCGCCTCTCTGAAGGAGATGTTCCATTGTGAGGGGAGTTGGGCTTGGCTGGTCACTAACATTGAGGTCCAATTTGTTTGTCACCAGATGAATGCTTTCATGAAGAGGTTGGGAATCAAATATCTAACTACTGCCATGTACAGGTAATGTTATGGTGGAGAGGATGAACTGAAGGTCCAAACAAACACTTCAACTAGCTACTACCTTTGTGGTAGTAGATGCACAAAAAGTAGTTGCTGACGGGGTTTGTATTATCATAACATTCCTCACTCAACCACAGGTGTGGCCCCCTTTGTTTTGTTATGAAATATGCATTTGACTAATGAGTTGGTCCCAAAATGGGTACTGGATAAAATAGAGGGCCTGATTTACATTTTAATGGATGGGTTACTCCATCAGAACAGTGACAGATATCCTGTCCGTTGAAAAATAAATCCCAATCTATCCTATGGGGTTTATATGTTGGTGGATGGGATATCCGTCACCATTGTGACAGAATCACCCATTTGCAGAAACCTAAATCAGGCCCAAACTGTAATTACAGCATCCCAAGTCTAGATCAAGGGAGGGTCAAAGTTAAAGTATCCCAAAATAAGCCTAAAGTCTGACATGATAACTATAAAAGTGTTAAAGAAGCTGAGTTCTGTGTTGGTGAACAAGCCAAGGTCAAGCGACCAGAAGGTCAGGTTCTAAATTTTATCCAAGGATAACTGCTGTGCGAGGTTCCAAACATTCTGTCAAGATTGAAAATGGTAAACACCAGTTTCTGAGAGAATGGTGGATTGTGGAAATTTGTGCCTGGTGGAAAATTCTGGATTTGTGAGCAGTGGTGCATGCTTTGGTAGTGCTCAACCTGTTGTTGGTGATGGAAGTCCAGCTTTGCAGCAGTGCACGAGTTATAGTGATTGCAGCAATCAGCATCCTGTTGTAGATAGTATTGTGGAAAGGGGTGGTGCTCCTGTGGACAATGGTCATGGTTCTACATCCAAAAGGAATACTGCCATACCCAAATATATAAATTACTTTGGGGGTTATTACAACTTTGGAGGAGGTGTTAATCCGTCCCAAAAGTGACGGTAAAGTGACGGATATACCACCAGCCGTATTACGAGTCCATTATATCCTATGGAACTCGTAATACGGCTGGTGGTATATCCGTCACTTTACCGTCACTTTTGGGACGGATTAACACCTCCTCCAAAGTTGTGATAACCCCCTTTGTGTCTTATTGATTGCTTCTGCATCTATTATGAGATACCTGAAACGAGATTTGTCTTATATCAAAGTATCTAGATTTATTAGTTTGTTTTGCTTAATCACTTTTTTGTTCTTTGTTTTGTTTCAACTTTTTGGGAAAGAGAAGATGTGTTAATGGACTTCCCTTTAGGGACTTTCACTTTAATAAACTGAGGGGCATATTTATACTCCGTCTGCGCTGAATGTGCATCAAAAATGTTGACGCACATTCAGCGCAAACCTTGCCCTGTATTTAAACTTTGACGCCCGAGCCCGCGGATGACAAAATTCCGCTATATGCGTCATTTTTGGGATGCGGCAACCCGCCTTGTGTTAATGATATGCAAGGTAGGCGTTCCCATCCAAAAAATGACTTAAACGGCCGTGCGTCATATTTATGCTTTTGGGTAAAAATGACGCACGGCCGGGAGGCGGAGCCGGAAAATGACGCACAGCCAAATTTACATCAAAATTTAACGCCTGGGTCAGGGCAGGCGTTAAAATGGGGCAAACACACCTGTATTTAGTCAGAACACACAGAAGCAACAGCAGAACAGCAGAGCAGCAAAAGTGAGACATGGAGGTGATTCTTATCCAGCGTGCACGCAGACGCAGAGCCCAGCAGCTACAACAGCAGCTACCACAACACCAGCAGGGACCCCAAAGGCAGCACAGAAGGCAGGAGAGGATATTCCACCCCAGAACAACCCTTCATGGCCTCAGGTAACACAACATCATCCAGAGGTACAGGTTGAACTGGCAGGCCATTCAGCAGCTGCTGCACAACATTGAGCCGCAGTTGGCACCCACTTTGCTGACACCCCGCACCATCCCAACAGAAACCAAGCTGCTTGCCGTACTTCACATGCTGGCAAGTGGCTCTTTTCAAACATCTGGTGCCCTGGTTGCCGGAATATCACAGCCATCATTCTCTGCCTTTTTGCCCAAAGTACTGGATGCCATCATTGGACTTACACCCCGCCACATCTGCTTCCCTAACACACTGCAGAAGCAGCAGGAAACAAAACAGGGGTTTTACCTCATTAGTGGCTTCCCACACGTCCTTGGTGCAATTGACTGCACACATGTACGCCTTGTGGCACCTGCTGCAACTGAACACCTCTACCGCAACAGGAAGCACACACATTCCATCAATGTGCAGGCCATTGTCGATCACCAAGGATTCATCACCAACATCGTAGCCAAATATCCTGGGAGTGTCCATGACTCATTCATCTTCCATCACAGCACCGTCAATGAACACTTCCCACTTCCAGGATGGACGGTATGGCAATCGACTAGTTGTTGGTAAGTACAGAAACCTACTTATATACACACTGCATAGCAACCCTCTAGGACACACAACACATTCACCACAACAGCAACATGTCAACAGGAACACACTGAGGTTGTGACACCGCTAGCCATGTTTCTTAGGTCACCATTGAACCTGTCACACATCTGAAATTAGTGTACAGTCTAATGTTAAGACGTCAATGATCACAACGTTTGGAGTGGGTTGCCTAAATGTCACCTTGCAAATTGTAAGTGTCTCAATGATGTTTACATTAATCCATTGCATAAGTCTAAAGGTATGGGATGTCCAAGGTACATTGATATGAACGTGTTAACAACACTGTCAATCTTAACCTGTGTATGGAACTATCATCTCACCCCCAGTGAAGACACAGGGACACCTCTATCACAAGTCACAATGCTAGGGAGGGCACACTGTACTGCAAATCCCAAAACATACTGCTGACAACCGGTTAGCAGCCAAACACTCATTCAGCCAAGGAAACAACGCAATGCAGATGGTACATCCTACAAGCCTAGGATGCGACATAATAACACAAAAGAGTCACAGACAACACAAGACAACTACTGCCATGAAAGGTGATTTCAATAAGTCTAGCTACATCAACATGATCCCATTCGTTTTCTCTTGCAGCTGATCAGGGGTATGGCATCCAGCCATGGATAATGACACCTATTGGCAACCCGAGTACTGCAGCAGAGCGTGCCTACAATGATGCACATAGGAGGACACGCACCATAGTCAATAGGACCATCGGCATCCTCAAGTCAAGGTTCCGGTCCCTCAATATCACTGGTGGTAGCCTCCTTTATTCCCCGGAAATGGTCTGTAAGATCATCCTAACATGTGCTATTCTGCACAACATTTGCATAAAAAGGAACATTCCCCCCCTGGAACCCGAGCCACACATGCCTGAAGAGGAGGAAGAGGAGGATGGTGGCCTGCAACATGAGGGGGAACAGCAGAACACGGCCGCTGGTTTACGCAGGCGGCAACATATCATGAACAATTTCTTTTAAATATAACCACCATCACCACTTTATGAACTAATTTAAATAAACACCTATAATAATCACCATATCATCGTTTGGCTATTCATTTTTGCACACCTTCATCTCTAACTATCAGAATAAGAGTGTTGCCTCATGGAGCATTGCTGATATACCGATTAGGGCACTGAAAATCCCAGAGCAAATGTGATGCGTATCATACAATGGTCACATACACACACGGAGTAAATTACATATATCATGTTAATTTCACCTTTGAAGGCCAATAGCAGAGGACCACAACTATTTCACACATACATGTTGAAATCATGGTTCATCGCAGCAAATGGCTCACAACTAAGACACCATCACTTAATAAGGGGAAAACAAGCCTCATTCATGAGGCAGTGGATGTGCTTTTGCATTGGTAACAGGAATGTCTGACCAGACCCTTGACAGCAGTAAGTCCAACTGCATCCAATATTTGCAAGGACTATCTGTGACCAGAGTTCCATAGGAGCAATACATAGACAGCACAAGTGCCACACATATGAGCAGCATTGCGCACGACATTCCATGTACATGTCAGCCCATTTCCTAACTCCTGACACACCCATGCACCTGGTCACAACCCACCTGTCTGAAGAGGTCCCTGGAATAGTAAGATGTGTACCCTGATATTCCCTCCTCTACACACACAGCTTGTCAATAGCAATCCAGTGTGCTGCACCCTTTCCTATGGTATACCATTGTCATAGAACATCTGACTGCATGGACGTCAGGTCAATTAATACACTGGCTTCTAGTTTCCAAGCCCTGTCAGCACCTGTAGATTTCTTCTCGTGTGAAAATGTCTGTTGGCCATTAGAATGCAAATCTCACCTACAGGACTTGTGAGAAACAGATGCAGCCCACACCTGTGATTACCTCCATGTACACCACCCATTTCAACAAGCTCTGCCCCTGCCGATGCCTGGAACAGCATAGGAGTTGCCATTTTGTCAAATACACCGTTAAGCATTGATACTAATTAAGCCGTGTAACACAGCCCTTGGGTTCATTTGTCACCTTCAAAAACACAGGACATACACAGTTTGACATGTCAACTGTCTAGTTCGTCCACCAAACAGTCTTAGTCAGACCACTGTTTATGTAACTTGTCAAATTGCTGGATCCTGATTCACCCTGCATCCTGTCAGCCTGACTGGCATCTGTCTGTGCGTCACCCTAAAGTATCCCCGTGGCTACATATGTACCACACTTGTGTTAGCAAACCTCTCATTCATCAGAGGGTATTTGGGAATGTGCTTCTTCAATGCATACCCAAATACATTGTATAGCATCATCTGCCTTTTAACTGTACCATATGAGTTAAATCCTCTGTGAAAACCAAAATTCATGGCCCATCCCTTGTCTGGGTCTCATTTATGCATGAATGACAAAGTGTGACAGTGTCCCAGGGCCGTATGCAGGGATTGGGTACGGGGACTTCAGCAGAACCAGGAACCTCTGATAATGTCCATGAAAAATCCACATATGTCAGGACCCTGACAGTTCACACACAGAATTACATTGCTCACAACATATTGATAGGCTGTGTGTGGTGAATAGCTGCAAGAATAATCAGCACAGAGGCAATGATGTTCCCAGATGCAGTGGGAATTGCAGAGGCTAACCTGTGTACAAATGTTGTAATGAAACCTGCCGGAACATGACACCTGAGACATTATCTCACTCAGCACACCAAGGTTGCCCTGTTGACTGTCTCATTACACGTCCTTAGTGACAGGGTCGGACCATCCCCATGTAGGTTCTTATGTCCACATCCGCTTTACTCACATTGATCAACAAAGGATACTCAGTAGATACAGGAATAGCTGGCACTGACTCATGATGGGTCCTGGGCCTAACTGTGACAATTTACACCCCAAAAAATATACAGGCTCAAGATTGGACCACACACATGAGCAAGACACCTATGTGCAATTGATCACTGGAAATATGTGGACACGTGCTGCCTCGTCTGCTGGTCCACCACAGCCACTTGAGAGTTGTGGCTCAGTTACATGACCTCAACTGTGGTGTCATCATACATTTGTGGCTCACCTTTGGCTGTCTGGGCAAACAACATGGTACCCACTTCCTCAATGCATGTGTATGACTCACTGTGTGATTCACCAACAAGTGCCTAGGAAGCTGTTACCAAAAATCTAGGACATAGGATGTTGCACATGTGGACCATTGACAGGAACAAGCGTCTGCCATCTATGTGGTGCATGCTTTGTCATATGTGGTGTCTACGTTACCCTAAATCTTGGAAGTGCACATAACGGATGTTGCTACATGTATGAGTAACACATGTCCTCTCTCAGTTCCACAATGACTTGCATCTAAGGTTTGGACACATGGACTTCACATTCATACAAGCATATGTGCAATAATGCATCATGTGATGCACATACACTTGGTCAACAAATACATTAGTTGCCACAGCACACACATTGAGCCATAGGCATTTAGGTATTGTACATATGTGCGTCACATTGCTATCCTCTCCTGATGATAAACATGCCCAATTTGTGCAATACATATATGTAGGCCACACATATGGCCATCTAGTGCGTCAGCCAACCGTCAAAATACTGTGAAGGAAGTAGCGGTTCATAGTCCGCTACAGTATGATGTCACACATGTGAACATACACCATCAACACCATAGTGGGTGCCATCAGCCTATCTCTGATATGTCCCAAATGTAACATAACATAAAAACAGAAAAAATGCCCAAAACCAGTTCATGCACTGAAATTTTGACGTTGCTAGCGTTATGCGTCATTTTTTGTACACCAATACAGATTTTACGTCATTTTTTTTACGCACCGGAGTGAAAATTAGGCCGCATCCAAATAATTGTACAGGCTATTTACTATTATTTGGATGCGGGCTAATTTTCACTCCTGTGCGTCGAAAATTATGATGCACTGACTGTATGCGTGAAAGAAATATGGCGCATAACGCGAAAAAGAGCGGACATTTTATTCAGGAAGTGATGTAATAGGATATCCTGTTTACAGATCATGTACAGTGGGTGTACTTTCACTTTCACTTTGCAGTCTGTGAATCTTCTAGACTGTGGCTGTGTTGAGAGTGGTGTCCATTGATTTTTTGCTTTTGTGTCCTGTGTGCTGTCTCTATTGTCAAATTGTGAAATAAATATTGTTGGTGTATAGTGTCCTACTGTGTTTTGTGTACATTTGTCCAGTTTTCTAGTGTTTTTGTTGTTTGTGGGGGTCTGTTGTGGGTAAAGCTAGTTTGGGGATAGTTGGGCTCTTGTAGTGGTTAAGTTTACTTTTCTTCTGTATTTGTACCCCTACTTTCCTCCTTTTCCCCTTTCTATTTCTTTAACCCCTATTCCCTTTCTCATTTGTACAATGTCTGGTAGGCCACGTCTTGGCAGGATGGGTGAAGAGGAGTTGGGAGGCTTCATATGGCTTGTGTGCCCTTTCTTGCCACTGATGATCGAGGCAGGGTGATACAGGGGTATCACACTGAGGCGCGCAGAATCCGGTGGGGAAAGGTGCTGCATCACCTGCAGCGTGTGTATGCCAGACAGAGGAGTGACCACCAGCTGAAGCACCGGTGGGCTGACCTCATCACCAGGGAGCAGGATCTCTTGGACCACCTGGGAATCATGATTGGTGGCCCTGTTGGTGAGTACTAATCATGTAAATGTGCACGATTTAATGCTCTGTAGTGACATCAGATGGTTTGTACAATATCTGCCAGCTAACTTGCTGACTGTGTGTAATGTGTGGGAAACATACAGGGTAATTGATGCACTGTGGGAAGGATCACAATTGCTAGCTGTCAGGTAGCACGTGCTCTGCAAACGTACAGGATACTTTTCCGTTAAGTAAATTGGTGCTGCCTTTGTGTCAGACAACCAAACAAAATAGGAGCCAATCATGTCTATATAGGCCACATTTGCCAGAGAAGTAAAGATGTACTAACATATTGGCTAACTTTGTTGACGCAATAGCTAGACTGACTTTAGAATCAATACATGATGCAGAAAATGATCGCTGGCTTCACGTCAATTGATGATAGCAAAGTGGCCCAGACATATGTCTCATGTGAGTCTGGTGAGTGTGGAAGGAAAGCATTCACTGAAGTTCTATGAATGTTAGGGATTATTGTGGTCCTTCATCTTTTTGGATACATGTCAGATCTGGATTTGAAAACATCGTGAAATGGTGTAAGGTGCTGTAGCAGGGCGTACACCGCCGCCACAGCTCGACATGACGCATCGGAGCAGGCCGATGCGTCATGTCCGCGTCTCCCCGTTGTCGGGGCAACGCGCTCCGACCGAGGCAGGGGGCAGGCCGTTGCCCGGGAAACCGGATGGATTTCCCGGCGCGGCGAATTTAAAAGGGAGGACGGCACCGACAGAGGGGGAGAGAGGAGGAGAGCGGAGACGAAGGAGTACAACGCCGAGGAGGAGAGGCAGGAGGAGGACGTGGAGAACAGGAGCCCTGAGGAGACCCAGGAGGAGCAGGAGAGGAGAGACCAGGAGGAGCAGGAGAGGAGAGACCAGGAGGAGCAGGAGCAGGAGAGGAGAGACCAGGAGGAGCAGGAGCAGGAGAGGAGAGCCCAGGAGAAGGAGAGGAGAGCCCAGGAGAAGGAGAGGAGAGACCAGGAGGAGCAGGAGCAGGAGAGGAGAGCCCAGGAGAAGGAGAGGAGAGCCCAGGAGAAGGAGAGGAGAGCCCAGGAGAAGGAGAGGAGAGCCCAGGAGAAGGAGAGGAGAGACCAGGAGAAGGAGACCCCGCAAGAGACGGAAGGAGAAGAGACCCCATCAGAGGAACGCTACAACGCCAGCCACGACCCAGGAGGGTCGTGGCTTACCAAGGTACGGTCCTTGTGGACCAAAACCAAGTCCACTGTAGACTAAGGGAGGGAATATCACAACGTAAAGGGAAGGGATAAAAGGGCACGGTAACAAGCACATTCGGGCACACCACAAAATCTATCATAAGAAGAGTGAGAGCACCTATAACCCTTAGTTTTCTTCCTCACAGACACCCTCCTTACCGTTCCTACCCACACCCAGACAGGAATACAGAGAACGTATGAAATAATCCGTTTGGTAAAACCCCCTTATTTACCCGGGTGTTGTGTCCTTTTCTTTTTCTTATGTTTTCCGGTACTGAGATTCCACCTGAGGGAACCGCCAGACGTCTCCCAGGAAAAGAACCATTGCAACTATATCAACTAGATCGACACTACAGGAACTGTACCGCAACCCCTAAAGAAAACCCGGACACTTGATTACTTAGCTTTAGTATTTTCTTTATTCCACCTTAACCTTAGAATAAACTTCAACGCAAACTAAAACGCATATCTCGTCATCATTGGTATAGTGTTCGATCTGTCACAGTGGTGTCAGAAGTGGGATCAAACTCTGGATCCTCCTCGACAATCGAACGGTATACACAATGAGTGACAACCCCACGCTGGAAGACATGATAAAACAGTTGGCCGAAGGCCAACGCCACCTACAGTTGGTGTGGGAGGCCCACCAGAGGGAGGCTAAGGAGGACCGTGAGGCCTTACAGTCGGCTTTGAAAAGTCAGGCAACCATACTGGCCAATAATCAACTAGTCCATGAGACGGCCATGAAAAAGCTAACCGAGACAATCGCTACCACTAAGGTACATCCTAATGTCCCAAGCTCCGTCCTACAAAAATATCAAGAAGGGGATGATCCCGATTCCTTTTTCACTAATTTTGAAAGGGTGGCCTCAACCGCACAATGGCCAGAAGATAGATGGGGCCAGTATATCGCCCCATTACTTACAGGAATCCTACAAGCCGCTTACCAAGCTGCGAATCCCGGGGGAACAACCCCATATTCCGAAATAAAAACTAGTATATTAGAGCGGGTGGGACATGACACGGAATATTATAGGATCAAATTCAGGAAAATCAAGTGGGGACCGAATGAGGATCCCCGAACCTTTTACTATCGGGTAAACGATTTAGCTTTAAAATGGTTGGGTCTGTCAGGGAATAGCCGGGAAGAAGTAATCCAAACCATTGTTCTCGAACAATATTTAGATGCCTTGCCTACGGCCACAAAACACTGGATCCGTCAACATCCCAAAGTGAATACGGAGACAGCCATTGACTTAGCCTGTGCATACCACCGTTCGGCGGATGTACGAAATATGCCCACCCGCCCCATCATAAAGTCAGGCCTCCTCAACCCCAAAAGCACTCCCAGAGTCCTTCCCGAAGAAACTGTCCCTCGCAGAACCTACGAGCATCCACCAGTACCGGGTCCCCAGTGTTATAACTGTGGAGAATGGGGACACATTGCCCGTATGTGTCCCCGGAAACAAGACACTAGTGAACCCATGGAGATTGGAGTTACCCGACGACGGGTGCTGTGTACAGGTCAGGGCAACCCCAAGTTTAAACATTCCTTAAATGTCAATGGTCGTATGGTTTACGCCCTTATAGATTCCGGATGCAGTCAATCCGTGATAAGGAGGGATTTCCTAGCCCTAGCAGACCAAGAAGTCGAACATTGGGTAACTATTTGCTGCATCCATGGGGATAAGGAGAGATACCCCTTACAGGCCCTGACCGTAGAGTGGAGGAACTACAGGGATAGCCTTCCGATGGGTATAATCTCCGACCTGATAGAGGAATGTATTATTGGGACAGATTATGAACATTTTCAGGAGATCCTGGATCACGTTCGACAACCAATCCTGACCCAGGATTGGTGGAAGGGTGCCCCCTTTTCGGACAGCGACATAGAGCCCCCCCCTAACCGAAGGAAACTATCACGTAGAGAGAAACGTGTTGGAAAAGCAACCCACCGAGAGAACGAGGCACATAGCACCCCCTCAGGTCTGATTGCCGAGACACATGAAGTACCTGTCGGGTTTCCCCAAAGACAAAGAGAAGATCCTTCTCTCGCTCAAGCTTGGAAGTCAGCCAAAGCAGAAGAAACCGAAGAGGTGGGTCCCTACTTCTTAATTAAAAAGAACCTCTTATACCGCATAACCACTACTCGCTCCGGGGACCGTAAGCAACAGTTGTTAGTCCCCGAGCACTATAGAGAACATGTTTTAACCCTAGCCCACTGTCAACCCGGAGGAGGTCATTTCGGGAGGGAAAAAACAGAAGAGTATCTCCTCCGGCGGTTCTATTGGCCGGGGGTTTTTGCCCACATCCGAAAATTTTGCTCTCAATGTTCCAGGTGCCAACTTACCGAACCCGGTAGACCTAGAAAAGCACCTCTTATACCATTACCCATAATAGACGTTCCATTTAGTAGAATGGGGATGGACTTGATAGGTCCCATAGTACCTTCCACGAAAGGACACACCTATATCCTAGTCATGGTGGATTATGCCACCCGATATCCAGAGGCCATTCCCTTGAAAAGTATGACAACCAAAACAGTAGCCCAAGCAATGATTAATGTATTTTCTCGAGTAGGATTTCCTCATGAAATACTCACTGATCAGGGAACCCCTTTCATGTCTACCCTCATGAAACAAGTGTGCAAAACGTTAGGCATTTCCCAAATTCGCACCTCAGTGTACCATCCACAGACCGATGGCCTGGTAGAACGGTACAACCGTACCATAAAGACTCTGCTGAGAAAAGTAGTAGAGGAGTCAGGAAGAAACTGGGATCAAAAATTGCCCTTGGTATTGTATGCCATACGTTCCCATGAACAGGCGTCTACTGGACACAGTCCTTTCGAACTCGTGTTCGGGAGACAACCCCGTTCCCTACTAGACATGGCTATAGAAACTTGGGAAGAAGAGGCAGAAGAAGGGGGGAAACCCTTGTTAGAATATGCCCACGACTTACGATCTCAGTTACAAGGGTTATGGGATACAGTTCGAGTAAATATGGAACAGGCCCAACAGAACCAAAAACAATATTACGATCGAGGGAGTAAATTAAGAGTTCTACTGCCAGGGGACCAGGTACTTATAATGCGCCCCACGTCTGAACGCAAATTGGTGGCAAAATGGCAGGGTCCACATAAAGTATTACGAGCCGTTACCCCAGTCACTTACCTAATTGAAATCTCGACCACTCCACAGAAAACCCAGATTTATCACATAAATCTATTAAAAAAATGGGAAGAACCCGAGGGCCCTAACTCGACCGTAGCCGTGGGCCGGTTCCTATGTCCCAATGGGAGGGTTCAAATTGAATTTTGCCCGACCGAGGCCACTATTGGGGAGAATCTACCCACAGTGAACTCCTCATTAACAAAATTAGAGAGGGAACAGGTATTCAGCCTACTAGAACACTTCAGATCATTTTTCTCCATAGTGCCAGGCAAAACCTCATTGATCACCCATGAAATACGGACTGCCCCAGGTACAATTGTCCGGTTACGACCATACCGTATACCAGAGGCCAGGAAACAGATTATGGAGGATGAGGTCCAAAAGATGCTAGAGTTAGGAGTAATAGAGCCTTCTACTAGTCCCTGGTGCTCCCCAGTTGTCCTGGTACCTAAACCTGATGGTACTATCAGGTTCTGCATCGATTTCAGGAAACTCAACGAACATTCCATGTTCGATACTTATCCGATTCCCAGGGTGGATGATGTATTAGAAAAACTAGGAAAAGCAAAATTCATGTCCACCCTAGATTTAACTAAAGGATATTGGCAGATTCCACTAGCCCCAGAAGATAAAGAGAAAACAGCCTTTGCCACGCAGTCAGGCTTGTATCATTTCACAGTGTTGCCATTCGGACTACATGGAGCCCCGGCCACATTTCAACGGCTAATGGATAGCCTCCTAAAACCCTTTCGACACTTTTCGGCTGCTTATTTAGATGACGTAGTTATTTTCAGTGAAACATGGAATGATCATCTACTACATTTGCAACAGATATTCCACACTCTGAGACAGGCAGGGTTAACTGCCAATCCAAAAAAATGTGTTATCGGCCAGCCTGACATATTGTACTTAGGATACAAAATCGGTCAAGGGAACCTCCAGCCACAATCTAAAAAGGTAGAGGCTATTCTTAATGCACCTAACCCTGCAACAAAGAAAGATTTGCGTTCCTTCCTAGGATTGGTCGGCTACTATCGAAGATTCATTCCCAATTATTCCACCCTAGCCGCCCCCCTTACAGATCTTCTGGCTAAATCTCGTCCTAATCAATTAGCCCCTTTCTCGGTTCAACAGGAGACTAGTTTCGAACAGTTAAAAATCTTTCTGACTAGAGAGCCCATCCTACGATGTCCCGATTTCTCGATGCCATTCCATCTCTATACAGACGCCTCTGATGTCGGACTAGGAGGGGTACTAACCCAGCCCGATGGGGAGGGGAGGGATCATCCGATAGTATACATTAGTAGGAAACTGTTTCCTCGGGAACGCCATTACCCCACGATTGAAAAAGAATGCTTGGCCATAAAATGGGCGGTAGACACCTTACAGTATTACCTGTTGGGTCGCCCTTTTATCCTCTATACGGATCATGCTCCCCTCACTTGGCTGTCGGCTCATAAAGATACGAATTCACGGATCTTGAGGTGGTTCCTTGAACTCCAACCCTTTTCATTTCAGGTCCGTCACATCCCTGGTCCCCAACAGATCCCGGCTGATTACCTCTCCAGGTACCCGAACTCTACCTCGGTCCTCGATCAGGACCGTTCTTGGGAAGGGGTGTGTAGCAGGGCGTACACCGCCGCCACAGCTCGACATGACGCATCGGAGCAGGCCGATGCGTCATGTCCGCGTCTCCCCGTTGTCGGGGCAACGCGCTCCGACCGAGGCAGGGGGCAGGCCGTTGCCCGGGAAACCGGATGGATTTCCCGGCGCGGCGAATTTAAAAGGGAGGACGGCACCGACAGAGGGGGAGAGAGGAGGAGAGCGGAGACGAAGGAGTACAACGCCGAGGAGGAGAGGCAGGAGGAGGACGTGGAGAACAGGAGCCCTGAGGAGACCCAGGAGGAGCAGGAGAGGAGAGACCAGGAGGAGCAGGAGAGGAGAGACCAGGAGGAGCAGGAGCAGGAGAGGAGAGACCAGGAGGAGCAGGAGCAGGAGAGGAGAGCCCAGGAGAAGGAGAGGAGAGCCCAGGAGAAGGAGAGGAGAGACCAGGAGGAGCAGGAGCAGGAGAGGAGAGCCCAGGAGAAGGAGAGGAGAGCCCAGGAGAAGGAGAGGAGAGCCCAGGAGAAGGAGAGGAGAGCCCAGGAGAAGGAGAGGAGAGACCAGGAGAAGGAGACCCCGCAAGAGACGGAAGGAGAAGAGACCCCATCAGAGGAACGCTACAACGCCAGCCACGACCCAGGAGGGTCGTGGCTTACCAAGGTACGGTCCTTGTGGACCAAAACCAAGTCCACTGTAGACTAAGGGAGGGAATATCACAACGTAAAGGGAAGGGATAAAAGGGCACGGTAACAAGCACATTCGGGCACACCACAAAATCTATCATAAGAAGAGTGAGAGCACCTATAACCCTTAGTTTTCTTCCTCACAGACACCCTCCTTACCGTTCCTACCCACACCCAGACAGGAATACAGAGAACGTATGAAATAATCCGTTTGGTAAAACCCCCTTATTTACCCGGGTGTTGTGTCCTTTTCTTTTTCTTATGTTTTCCGGTACTGAGATTCCACCTGAGGGAACCGCCAGACGTCTCCCAGGAAAAGAACCATTGCAACTATATCAACTAGATCGACACTACAGGAACTGTACCGCAACCCCTAAAGAAAACCCGGACACTTGATTACTTAGCTTTAGTATTTTCTTTATTCCACCTTAACCTTAGAATAAACTTCAACGCAAACTAAAACGCATATCTCGTCATCATTGGTATAGTGTTCGATCTGTCACAGGTGCCCTCAGCTAACATCTTAGAATGGCATTTGGAGTTAGTTGTGCCACATTCCAATTAGGGATGGCAGTCCAAAGGTATGTACATGGGTTCACATCTCCATGGTTGGTGCAAATCACCATAGCTGGGCCACATCAAATGAAGAAACTGTAACAACATGAGGGCTTACAAAAGTCCCTGTCCCTCTGTACATTGTACCTATGTGTAATAAATGTGTCATGGCCACATAGGCTGTTTGACTGGTAATGCAGTCCTCAAGTAACCAGGCTTTGGATGTCTCTCTTGGATGCACATGATGAGACGATTACACTCCATATTTTTTTCTGGTCACAAATGACGGGCCATGTTTGCCACCACACGATAGTTAGGGCCACTGCATGTGTGCAGATATGTGTGTAAATGTCACAGGAGACCCATGCTATGTACAAGTTGGCCGTGAAATATCAGATGCAATATCATCATGTCTGAATGGCTGCCATTTCCTTATTCAGCCTACACATTGTATGTCTTTGAAATTGTTGGTCAGTGCACAGATTTTGAGCACATTTCTTCCTTCCATGCCTTACAGGTTGACCGGCACCCTACACTGTGGGAGAGGTGGCTATATTTGAGGACCCCAACCACTCCAGTAAGTGTTGATATGTCTGTTATGTGTTGTGTTTGCTGGTTATGTGATGGACTCCTGTGTGTTGCACACATAGCAAGGTGTGATGTGTTGGCCAATCATTTGTCTTTTTCCATGAGTGGGATTTCAGTTTCTCAAATGTTTGAGTTGGCCAATGTGTATCCTATTGTATTATCTAGGGATTGTAGGCCATTCCTGTAGGCACCACAGTGAGTACTGGGGTGAGTCATGTGGATGACACTTGTATCAACAAGAGTTACACTGGAAGTCAGCTCAGATTTAGTCAGCCTGTCAGACCCACATTCTCCCAGATTGGTACAGCAAATTGCTTTCCAACAGACTTCTGCTTCCCTATTTACCAAGGTACTTATTAAACTGTAGGTAGAACTTCCTAGCAGCATGTACTTCCACATGTAGTGCTACAAGTATGTGGAACTTGAGTGCAATGGCCTAGGTGTGCATGCTAATCATGATCATGGGTGTTCTTGCAACTCTGTGTCTGATGTAAGTCATGCCTTACTGGAAGTATATGTTGTGTACCAAGCTCTGCATTTCCTGACATGTGTGGAGCTATGATTGGTCTAGGGTTTGCAGACTCCTTATTGTTGATAGACCTTACCTGTGGTGTGTGTGTGTAGAGCCAAACACGTGTGGAGTTTTCTATACACTCCTCGGTGTCCATGTTGTTTGGAATTGTTAGTTGTTTATCCACACCCCACCCTCAAACATAGGCATGGGTTTGTGAATAGGGTACCTAGGACTGATGCTATCAGTATGTTACACATACATGTGAATAAGTGACTGTTTGGTCGGAACCTAGTATACACACTCAAGAATGGCACATGGGTACTATACTGGCAAGTCCTGTTACAACTTGCAGACCATGTGGCTTTAGTTTTGCATTCCGTGCACTGACATTTGTAGCCCAGGTATTGGCGGAGGATATGCAGCATGATTGTTAGCTGATAACTGGCAGAACTCAGATGGCAAGTCAATGCCAGTTGTTACCCATCTTGTAGGTTTTGGATGTGCTATGTGTGATGTGACCTTTGTAGGCTGGCCTGCCATGTACTTACTCAGGGACATTCTATGATCTGTATTGTGATATGAGCTGTTACAAGTACAGTAGATGTATTGTCTGATTGACTTCTTGTGCCATTTCACACAATGCAGTTCCTAATGTAGATTATTTGCATTTGTCTTCATAGCTGCAAACAGGACTGCAGACCAGGTCCGTGAGTTCCAGCAGCAGGCCATGAGATACCATCACATCCTGCTGGTAGAGTCGGGGTTCAGGTGGATGGCCTGTCGATACCGGGGCATGGAGGGCCTTCCCACAGGGTGGCCCTACTTTGCCCACCACAGCCAACACCAGCACAACCATCACTTCAAGCCAGGTGGCCCCACCCACAGCTGGGACTGTTGTCCCTACATCTTCCATAATTCCAGGCACAAGCATTGCTACAGGTGCAGGACAGCCCACTGGCCTTGGCTCCACACACTCACAGACCTCCTCCACCGGTACCCAGACTGCCCCAGCTCCATCAGTTGACCCTGCAGCATTCCACAACATGGAACGGACATGGAACGGAAGATGGACCGTGTGTTGCGAAAGTTAAGCAATCTGAGCCGGGATGTTCACCACATTAACAGAAGTGTGAAGTCCATAAAGAGGACCCTCCGGAGGGCCAACCTCTAGACTGTTGTAACAATAGACATGATTCCCTCCCTCCTCTTTCCTTGTTCTCGTACTTAGTGGGCTTAGGGGGCTTAGTGTTAGGTTAGTATAGGCTGTTAGTTTAGTTAGTGTTAGTGGGTGGGGGTCCTGATTCTTTATTTTTTTACTTATTAAGTGTGTGGGTGGGTGGGTGGGGGGCTATGTTGGGGTTCTTGTGTGTTTAATATTTTTTTATTTTTTAAAAATAGAAAAAAAAATATATTTGTTTGGAATAGTATAGTATGTATTTAGGTTAGTATGTGTTGTCCTCCATTTGTACCGTCTCATAAGTGGGACGGGGGGTGGATGTTTAGAACGTTTCGTTACATGTGATAAGTAAGTTTAGCTTAGGTTAGTTAGGGACAGTTGTGGGTAATGAGTAGTCAGGTTAGATTAGGGTAGGTAAGACTTTTCCCTCAGTTTCCTCTTCTGTGATTAGCGTTTAATAAATATATAGTTAACCCTTAACAGTATGTGTTAAATGCTACTTGATCTTGCCTTTGAATTAGTGTACATGAATGTTGTTCTATTACATTTGTGTCCTATGCTACAAACAAATCCCAACTGAGCTGTAAGATTGGCAGCTACCCCAGAGCTGGCTTGCAAAGTTTCCACCATTCATTTCAACCACCAATCACAGTTAATATGGATCCCAACGTGTTTCTGTCGATAAGTATGTTTTCTAAGTCACAAACAGTGATTCCAGACTTGGTATTGGGGGAACAGTTTTAGGTCTGACTGCAGTGTGATGATCAAGGACACCTTTATAAGATGAGTTTTCGTAAGCACTCTTGTATTCTTGTCTTCATGCCTACATACGTCATTTGTGACACAGTTCAGCATAATTACCTATTGTATGTAAACTCAGATAGCTTCATTCATGCAGTTTTTGTAGTGTTTGCTTAGATTTGTGTGCACTGTTATATGTGTTAATATTGCATGGTGACAACATTTTGAGGCCACTATTTGATGACTTAGATATCCCTTGAGGAAGCATTATTCTGTCCAACACAGCATGATGGTGTATGGTTTCTCACTTCATCAGATATGTCCCTCAGGAAGGGCAGAGTATGATGCAATCATGGGCACTGTGCAGATTTATCTGACTACATAATATCCGGACAGTTGTATTGACAAGCTACGTAATTTGACAGTAGGCACATTTCAGTTATCTACTGCATAGTTGATATGTCACATTACCCAGAGACAGATTTGTTGTGTAAGTGCTATTTATTGAAAAGTGCTGTAGTGCTATTTGTACATTGTCTATGATTGTGAGTCCATTATAGTGACATCTTACATTGTGATTCTACACAAGGGGTTAAGGAAATGCTTTTGACATGCTAGGGTGATGTTTCAGACAGTGCAGAGGGACAGGATTTGCCAATGAGTAAGAGAGAGACAATCACTGGGCAGGCTGACAAGATATGCAGTGGTAAGCAGAACAGTCATTAAGTTGAGTTGTTGTAAGACTGGTATGTTACAAAGCGCAGGACCTTGGTAATAGTTGGCCATGTGGCAGGGACTAGTGCTTCCGGGTACTTTTCCGTGTGAAAGTGATCTGTTCCATGTCTTCTTCTTCTGATGTGTGTGTTGCCTCCTCTGTCCTTGTTGGTGGTGGTTGTGAAGGGGCAACACACACCTCAGTGTTAGAAGACGTGGAGTCAGACATCCCGGTCGCTGCTACCTGTGAAGGTCTTAAGGGCAGTACTGCAGCAAGGAGGATCTGCTGGTTCTTGAGAATAGCAGCCACATCACGATGGTAGGCAGCTAGGTCGGCCCTGAGGGGTTCAATGTTGCATTTGTGCGCGCGTTGACAGGATTGCTGTTGTAGCTGTTGGGTCAACTGTATTACAGCTGTGCTGATTTCCTTCAGGCTTTTTTGCTGTTCCTGCAAGATAGATGTTAGCCCTTGCATAGTTTCTGCCTGATCTGCAGATGACATAATGCACGAGCGCACCCCCTCAAGGCTGGATGCCATAGTTTGCATCCCTATCTGCATCTCCTTGGCCAGCTCCCGGTGTACTCCGACTACAGTTCTCTCAAAGCTGGTGCCTGTGTCGTCTGAGTCCTCAGCTGTATTGGAGCTGGCAGGTCTTACAATTGGGGTGGTGGGTGTGTCCTCTGCGATGGCTGCTTGTTCTGCGCTCCTCCTTGTGACTGAAGGTGGGGTCTGGAGGGTTTCAAGGACCTCTTGGATGGTCTCCTGGGGAATGTTTATCAGCTCGTCATCCATGTCTTCAGGGTATTCTGGGAAAGGCATATCCGCAGGAGATCCATTGTCCTCTGCAATGAAACAGGGTACAATTAGTGTGTCTGTGTTGTCGCATTAGTGATGTGACATGCATGCCTTGTGATGAATTCCCATTGTGATCTTGTTTCGTGTTTATTGCTCCAGTCTTTCAGATGGGCATTCTCTCAGGCCTATGGCCCACCTGCATGTCACATGTATAGTATTAAGTTATTGGACTTCTCTGCATCATCTCCTATAGTCTTGTTTTAGTCCAAATAGTGAATTGCCACCTTCTTGTCCTACTCAACCCTCCGTCTACATACATTCTCATGGTGAGACTTTTCACTGGCTGTGGGTGTTCTGATGGCACTGGCAGCACACTTAACAATCTGGACCTGCCCCAGTCTCTGATCTTTCACATCCACTTAAATGTACTTGACATGTAGCATATCCTATGCACAGCAATGTTATGGCACGATATGGATTTTGGCATTGGTAACGTGTACAGCTGATGTTGGGAATGTGTGGTACATTGGATTGCCCTGATAATCGTATCAGTGTCCTATATCCTCCTCTTACTGTGCAGGTGTATTTCAGTGACCAGTTACATGTGTCCTCCCCCTCAAATCTGTTGTCTGAGCAGTATGACATTTGGGGTGTTACACTGTGACCTAGGCACAGGATGGACCCTGACATATGCAGCATGGGCATGTCCTTAGTTCTGTGTAGCTCCTATTGTTGTTGACATTGGCTGATGTTTGCAACAACTACAGGCATTGACATTTGGCAGTACTGGGGCCTTTGTCTTTTTTCAGGGGATTGTTGAAGTTGTCATCCTCAACCCTCTAATTTAGGTGTGTATGATCCATGGGGAGGTTACTGCCATTGGCTACTTGAGCTGCAAACAGAGCGGAGGTGGTAGTGGCAACTGTTGTCGCAGTTACATTCCAGTTGTCGGTATGGCTAGAGGTTGTTAATAGGGCCCTATTTAATGTAGGCGGTATGGTGGCTGACGTGTGCCGGGATGTCAGTTTGACGTTGTGCCCTTCCCTCCTGCCGTGGCTTTCCCTTTGCTCCATCGTTGGCATGGCAGCATGCCCCCATGGGACTGTTGTTGGTGTAGTGTAATGGTGTGCCCCAGCTCTTGTCTGTGCAGGCCATGCCCCCATGCCATCCCCCTTTACCCATGCCACTCCATGTATGTGATGACTTACATGCATGGTGTAGTAGGTATTCCCCCCCCAACTGGCAGTTAACATTAGTGCATTTTAATTCCCCACGTGACTTACCCTGCGTGTGCGTTGTCTCCTGGTAGTCTGCGCTGCCCTGTCCTTGAATCCCTCTGACAATCTCCTCAGAGATGACGGCTGTGACCATCTCCTCCATGTGGTCCAGGGCCTCCTGGTGTGCTGGACTCCCACCTCCAGTCTGCAGTGCTGCCTTCCTGTTCCTGGCCATCTTTTCCTTGGTCCTGCAATCATGCCAGCGTTTCTTGCACTCGATGACTGTTCTGCGTACTTCTGCCACACTGTTGATCTTGTGGACAATTTGTTGCCATATAGCCTCTCTCGTACTAATTGGCAATTTAGAGGTGACAAACAGTTGGTGCTGGTGTTCCGTCACCTCTTTAACCAGAATTTCCTGCTCCTCTGCACTGAAGCGACACTTTCTTTTCTTCTTAAAAGTGCCCTGGTTCTTGTGTGGGTCCTCCTTGCTGGTTCCTGGTCTGTTGTAATCTTCCTGGGGTCTGTAGTGGCACCTGGGATCCATTTTGGCTCTCCTCTGCTGAAATGGCAGTGTTTGCGGGGTTTTTTGACGCTATTGCGTCAAAAAATGCCGCGTATCCAGTTTGCGGGGTCGTAAATCGACCCACAGTAATTTCTGCCGCGTTAACGTCGTTTTGCCTTACGACTTGATGCTGCGGTATGCGTAAAAAAAAAATTACTCCCACCTGTGGTTTGCGCCACCGTGCGTCGAAGTATAAATTTGACGCCTGCACGGCGCACCAAAATGGCGTTAGCGGGCGGTATTATTTCTGACGCAAAACTGCACAGGCGCAGTTTTGCGTCAAAAAGTATAAATATGGCCCTGAATGTTTATGCATGAAGTTCTTTCTATCTACCACATTGCACTGTTGATATTCCAGCTTTTTCAGTTGACTGCGGAGTCTAGACTAGCTGCAAATGTGCGTGTGTGCTGTTTCTTTTTCTGAGAACATACTTTTCTGTTCAACATCTCACTCTGCGACCAGTGGCATTACACAAATACATAATTGTCCCTGCAGCATCTGATGAGGGGGCCCTTTGTTCTCCATATCTCAAAAATATTAACTAAACTTTGGCTTAATGGGGACCCAGAACGGATGAGGGCCCCCCTGAGAGGTTGTGGGCACCTCCTGCACTGCAGGGGTTGCAGGGGCCTGTGATATGCCTTCGCCTGTGATAGAGCATTTTAAAATATTGAAAACTAATGCAGTAATGTGCAAAATTAACATGTAGTCCTCAGAGGAAAACAATGCTTTAAACTCAAGGAAATTAAGTGGGCTGCCACATTACACATATTAGACTTGAACAGCTGAAGCAGCATTTTCAGCAAAACGGACCTAGGTTACGAATGTGAAATGTTTAATTTTTGACAAGCTGACATGTTTGGAAAGTAATGACAATGCAAAAGAAGTTCGTTTTGACGTTCCCATGGGCATATTTTTCACAGAATACAATAAATGTAATAAAGTGCTTCAGTTTAACTACGCAAAATCTTTCTAATCATACAAAGATGTAATACAGTGAACGAATAAGACGTTTGTTCTTTATTGAGGTAATATAGAAGTTGAAACATGAAACTTCTGTTTTCTTAAGGAAAGGAAGCAATGAAAATCCTCGTGGATTTATACAAAGTAGTTGATACAAATGATTCACTTGACTATTGTATCCCCGGTGAGAAGATAATGAAGTATTCCTGCCCAAAGCTGATTGGCCGAGTGCAGAAAGAAGAAGAAACATGTTGCAAAAGCTTAAGATGGTTATTTCTATAAAGATGCATTTTTCTAGGTGTGGCCGGGCGGCACAATAAGGACATGTAGTCAGTGGTCGACTGTTAAGGTGAGTTTTGTTTAACAGTTCATGATGAGTCCAGTAGTGTTATGTGTCCTGCATCTATGATGTCTGTTTCAGTCTTTCCTCTTCTTGTCATCTCCTTCCAGGGCCCCCGGGAGGCACATGTGAGAAACACAAGATAAAGAACCGGTAAGTAGGTTGTCCTTAGTTACGGGTTTTATCTTTTCTTCTTATTTCCTGTCCTTCCTTCTCCTTTTCCCTTTCTGTCTCCTCTCTGCCTTTCTCTATCTCTCTTGGGGTTTTGGTCAAGATGTTGGTGATTTCTCTCTGTTCTTGGGTCCACTTTCACTGTCTCCTGTTTCCTTGTCGCTCCTTTTTCCCCTTCCTAGGGTCTTTCTGCTTTCCTGTATTTTCCTTGTTCTTTTCTTATTACTATTGCTCACCTCCTGTGTCTCTTCCTACTTCTGACTCTGTTCTCAGGGTCTTGTTTCCTCCCTCTTCTTCCTTTCTGTGGTTTCTTTGGTTTTGTACCATCCCCTCACCCCAATCCCTGTTTGTTACCCCCTTCTCTGTGCCGTCCCTTCCACCACACACCCCTTCACTCTGAATACCCCTCAACAAACCAAAAGGTTAACATACAGCAAACAAGTACTGTAGTTTGGCAGTCCCCTCCCATCCACCTATTCCTTTCCCCTGCTTAGTGTTGCCACGCACCTGGAAAGGCCACGCTTTTCCCTAAGCGTGGCCGGAATTCTCGCTGGGCGCCTCCCGCGCCTCTGGTGCTGGTCTTCGGATCCCCGTGTGGTACTCCGGCTCCTCTGTAGTGGTGTCTTTTCGGCTCTCGGTGAGTCTCTCCATGGTGTTCTCCTTCGTTGTCCTCTCCGCGGCATCTCCTGGGCTCTCGGTGAGGCTTCCCTCTCCCTCTCTCCGTCTCCGGATTTAAACATGGAAGGGCACGAAGCCGCTGACTCTGCCCTTCCACTTCCAGATGTTGTAGGGGATTGGTCGACACACCTTCCCCTTCCGGGTCGGGAGCGGCAGGGTCAGACAGGGCCAAGACATCGGGCGGGTCTGTTGCTGTTCGCAACGGCCCGTCACACTAGGGTAGCGGGGACCTCATTGCTCTTCATTGCACTTTCCCTGCCCAAACCTATGCTGCTCTGAGAATCTACTGAGTTTCTTGAACCTCTTTTTATGGGAAGCTTTGCTTTGATTGATAACTGATATTTAATTCTGAAGCTTTATGGTTTAACCTCTCTTTATGGAGCTCTTCATGGGTTTTCACTGACACCTCTTTCTTGTTCTCCCTAAAACCACCCTTAATCTTAGAATAAGGACTCTTTCCTTCATGGAACGTGGTTTATGGACCTATTCTGATATATTGATTGCTCTTTTTGATTTATTGATTTATGATTGGTAATGATGACATCATATACTGATTTCAATCAGTTGTTCTATTAAACAGACCGATAGATGAAGCTTTTAAGCTCACACCAGTTCTCATTCATGTCTGAGAACAATATTTGAAATTGCGATGATTAATTAAGCGACATACAGCTCTTTGTTAATCTCATCTAGCTTCAAAGGTCCATTGCCCTAAGATGATGGGACTCCTCCCTGATGAGTTGGTAAGCTTAACCTTGTAAACCAATATTAGGCTGAGATCCGTACTCCTACTAAGTTAGTAGCAAGAGGATAGTTTATTTTTTGAGAAAGTGGAGCTGTAATTAATTACCATGGTTTACATTATGAGAAAGAGGAGCTGTAATTAATTGCCCTGCTATTGAGAGATACCAGTGTCTCATAGCCTAAAGCCTGCATTTTGAAGATTGACAGAGTGTGGGTTCAAAGGTGGTTGCAGAATTGGAGTTGTGGGTATCAATAGGGTTATGCAGTGCAATTGTTTTTGCTATTTGGTTTTATTCAAGCATTGGTATATGTGTGTGGAATGAATTGTTGATGCTTATGTGCTTATTGCAAAGATGGTGAAGAGATTCTCGGACTAAGAAGCAGCCCAAGATACCAGGATGGATAAATAAGAGTTGATATATGGTTTTCTTGTCTGCTAAAAATTTGTGGTGCAGGTCATGAGGATTTGTTGTCTGCACAATTGAGATAGGGACTGTAATGATTTGCTGTGAATGTACTAATATTGATTAATGTTAGTAGAACCTAATGCACAAAAGTGACGCTGAATAGATTAGAGTGATTTCCTGCTGGTCGAGATTTCATTCGCTTGGATGAGAATTTTTTGAGTGAGAAATGTCAGAGGATGTGAAAACCTGAATATGGGAGTTGTTGAATTGTTCTTTTTGTTTTCTTTAGAGGAGCAGACAAATACTGTGATTTCATGTTGCATAGAGTTGTAGAATTGTAACATTGTGTATATACAAAGAAATTATGAAGAAGAAAGAACCACTGCATGAAGAATTTGTTGGGTCATACTGTGGAACGCTGAGATTAGCATGTTGGTGTGAAACACTGCGCATTGATTGTTTGGTCTGTGTGAAGAGTCGTGCAGTGATTGGTTGATGTAGGAGGCTGGCCTGGCTTATAGTGGGTACCTTGTGGTACTTAAACCCTGTGCCAGTTCCAGTTATCCCTTATTAGTAGAATAGAGGTGTTTCTAGCAGCTTAGGCTGATAGAAGGTTGCTATGGCAAAGCTTAGGCTGAACTAGGAGACATGCAAAGCTCCTACTATACCACTTATATCATATAGCACAATATCATAAGAAAACACAATACTCAGAGTTACTAAAAATAAAGGTACTTTATTTTTATGACAATATGCCACAAGTATCTCAGTGAGTACCCTCAGTAAGAAGGTAAGTAATATACACAAGTTGTATGTACACAAACACAAAACAGGTAAGTAAGAATAAGAAAAGTATTGCAAACCGTGTAGATTTATAATAGGATGCAATAGGTGAATATAGGTCTAGGGGCAACACAAACCATATACTCCAAAAGTGGAATGTGAATCACGAATGGACCCCAGACCTATGGGAGCTTGTAGAGGGTCACTGGGACTGTAAGAAAACAGTCAGGGTGTCCAAGATACCCCACCCCAAGACCCTGAAAAGTAGGAGTAAAGTACACCTAATACCCAAAAAGGACACAATAGTCGTGATAGGGGGATTCTGCAAGAACCACAAACACCAGCAAAGCACTGAAGACGGTATCCTGGACCTGAGGACCTGCAAGGCAAGGGGACCAAGTACAAGAGTCGCGATAGTGTCCAGGGGGGTGCAGGAGCCCAGGAAACCCCGGATGAAGGTGCAAGGAAGCTGCCTCTGGATGGAAGAAGCTTAGGATTCTGCAACAACGAAGAGAGCTAGGAACTTCTCCTTTGGATGGAAGATGTCTCACTGCGTGCTGAAAGTTTCAGTAGTGGTCCCTTGCAGAAATACCACAAACAAGCCTTGGTAGCTGCAAGGGTTGCAGCAGAGGTTTTTGGGTGCTGCTGGTACCCAGGAAGGACCAGGATGTCGCCCCTTGGAGGAGGAGACAGAGTGGGCACTCAGCAACTCAGAGAGCCCCCACATAAGCAGGCATCATCCGCAGAAGTACCGGAGTAGGAACTTAGAAGATTTGTGAACCAGAGCTGGCTCAGAGTCACAAAGGAGGGTCCCACGATGTCAGAGTCCAACTCAGAGGGTTGAGCACTGAAGGATGGAATGCTGGGGACCCAGGCTAGGATGTGTACGAAGGAATCCTTAGAGGAGTGCACAGAAGCCGGAGCAGCTGCAAATCACGCAGTACACAGGTTTGCAGTCTAGCGTGGAGAGGTAAGGACTTACCTCCACCAAACTTGGACTGAAGGATCACTGGACTGTGGGAGTAACTTTGATAGACTTCCTGTGTTCCAGGGACCAGGCTTGTCAGGATGAGAGGGGACCCAGAGGACCGGTGATGCAGTCTTTTGGTGCCTGCGTTAGCAGGGGGAAGATTCCGTCGACCCACGGGAGATTTCGTCTTGGCTTCCAGTGCAAGGTGAAGACAGGTGACCCCTCAGAGCATGCACCACCAGGAAACAGTCGAGAAAGCCGGCAGGATTAGGCACTACAATGTTGCTAGTAGTCATCTTGCTACTTTGTTGCGGTTTTGCAGGCGTCCTGGAGCAGTCAGCGGTCGATCCTTGGCAGAAGTCGAAGAGGGAAGTGCAGAGGAACTCTGGTGAGCTCTTGCATTCGTTATCTGAAGAATACCCCAGAGGAGAGATCCTAAATAGCCAGAAAAGGAGGTTTGGCTACCAAGAAAGGAGGATTGGCTACCAAGAGAGGTAAGAGCCTATCAGAGGGGGTCTCTGACATCACCTGCTGGTACTGGTCACTCAGAGCAGTCCAGTGTGCCCCCAACACCTCTGTTTTCAAGATGGCAGAGGTCTGGGACACACTGGAGGAGCTCTGGGCACCTCCCCTGGGAGGTACTGGTCAGGGGAGTGGTCACTCCCCTTTCCTTTGTCCAGTTTCACACCAGAGCAGGGCTGAGGGATCCCTGAACCGGTGTAGACTGGCTTATGCAGAGATGGGCACCATCTGTGCCCATCAAAGCATTTCCAGAGGCTGGGGGAGGCTACTCCTCCCCAGCCCTTCACACCTATTTCCAAAGGGAGAGGGTGTTACACCCTCTCTCAGAGGAAATCCTTTGTTCTGCCTTCCTGGGCCGGGGCTTCCCAGACCCCAGGAGGGCAGAATCCTGTCTGAGGGGTTGGCAGCAGCAGCAGCTGCAGTGGAGACCCCGGAAAGGCAGTTTGGCAGTACCCATGTTCTGTGCTAAAGACCCGGGGGATCATGGAATTGTCTTAGACATGTTACATGGCCATGTTCAGAGTTGTCATTGTGACGCTATACATAGGTAGTGACCTATGTATAGTGCACGTGTGTAATGGTGTCTCCGCACTCACAAAGTCTCGGGAATTTGCCCTGAACGATGTGGGGGCACCTTGGCTAGTGCCAGGGTGCCCACACACTAAGTAACTTGCCACCCAACCTTCACCAAGTGAGGGTTAGGCATATAGGTGACTTATAAGTTACTCACGTGCAGTGAAAAATGGCTGTGAAATAACGTAGACGTTATTTCACTCAGGCTGCAGTGGCAGTCCTGTGTAAAAAGTGTCTGAGCTCCCTATGGGTGGCAAAAGAAATGTTGCAGCCCATAGGGATCTCCTGGAACCCCAGTTCCTTGGGTACTTAAGTACCATAAACAAGGGGATTATATGGGTGTACCAGTGTGCCAATGAGAATTGGTAAATTTAGTCACTAGCCTGCAGTGACAAATTTAGAAAGCAGAGAGAGCATAAACACTGAGGTTCTGGTTAGCAGAGCCTCAGTGATACAGTTAGGCACCACACAGGGAACACATATAGGCCACAAACTTTTGAGCACTGGGGTCCTGGCTAGCAGGATCCCAATGACACATAACAAACACACTGACAACATAGGGTTTTCACTATGAACACTGGGCCCTGGCTAGCAGGATCCCAGTGGGACAGTGAAAACACCCTGACATATACTCACAAACAGGCCAAAAGTGGGGGTAACAAGGCTAGAAAGAGGCTACCTTCCTACAGTTGATTGGTGAGAAGAGCCACGCTGAGATTGTGAGACAGGCTTACAGAGAAATTGGTGTATATAGAATAGGATCAAAACATTGAAGAGCTGAATTATGTTGTTTGCAATTTGTTAACTTAATTCAAAAATAATATTTTTTCAAAGCTCTTAGAAGTTTTATGAGAGGAGATGTAACAATTGCAGTACGTGAAGGTGAAGAGGCATTTCCTGAGAGTATGTCTTTCTGTCATATGATGATCGAGGGTTGCATAAATGTGCATGGCTTCATCAATGGTGCAAAAGTATTGTATAAGAGGGTCCATTGAGCTTTCCAAGATGGGGTACATTTGAATTGAGAATTATTTCCAGACTAAGAGAGAAGTTTTAGGACATGAAGTTACCTCCTAGACCCACACAGTTTGAAGCACTATGGGCCAGTCTCATACTTGTTGATGCAAAACTGCGCAAATGCAGTTTTGCGTCAAAAAGTTTAGCGCCGACTAGTGCCATTTTTAGCACCACCTGAGCATCATATTTATACTATGATGCTGGGTGGCGCTAAAAACAGGTTAGAGTCAAAATTTCTGACGTTAACCATTGTCGCTTCTCGTAAGGCAAAATTATTTTAACGCCGAAAAATGACTCTAACCTGTTTTAAAACACGTAAACATGTCACAAAACATAAATGGACCATTTTTACCCACATTAGCATCAAATGCAGGTGCTAACAGAGAAAACAGTGCAAAGGAGAGGCAAAATAGAGCCAGAAAGCGAGGAGAGACCCCAGGGTGACCCCAATCAACCATGAACCAGCCAGGAGGACACAGACAAGATCCAGGGGAGGGAGAAGAAAAAGAGAACGTGTTGTTTCAGTGCAGAGGAGCACGAAATACTGGTGAGAGAGGTGACGGAGCATCAACATCAACTCTTCATCACCTCAAAATTGCCAATTGGCAGGAGAGAGGCAATCTGGCAGCAGATAGTAGCAGATAGTAGACAAGATTAATAGTGTGGCAGAGGTGAGGAGAACCATAACAGAGTGCAAGAAATGTTGGCATGATTTTAAGCGAAGGACAAAGGAAAAAATGGCAAGGAACAGGAAGGAAGCACTGCAAACTGAAGGTGGTAGTCCAGCACCACAATAGGACTTGGACAAGATGGAAGAGATGGTTGCAGTTGTCATCCCAGAGGAACTGGTCACTGGAATTGCAGGACAGAACAGCACAGACTACACCACAAATGCAGGGTAAGTTGCATGAGGGAAATTAATGCAAAATTGTCAAGTGCAAGAAGTAGGAGGCACATAGGACTCAAACAATGCATGTCAAAGGAGCGCAGAGTGACACATTGCACATGAAGCAAGTTGCACCATGCTGACGTAAGCTGCACATGTACCTAGGCCTTGATAGTGCCATGTACCACAGCACATACACAACCTGGACATATGTCAATCAACAGACCTAAACACCTACATGTACATATGCAGCACATGGGATGGATGGCATGTATAATGACTGTGCCTCTGGTTGTGTCATCACAACATCACTTGCATAGAGTCATACTACCCCTACCAACATGACCAAGACTTCAGAGACTAGGTAGTCAGTCAATACCATTCCCGGGGTTACGTCATGGTGGTGTCCCTTGCAGTAACCCCTTGCAATTGCCTTGCCTCATTGCCCAAATACATGTGTGCTACACCTCACAGCACACAATTCATTGCAACCGTCCTAACAGTACCCAGGCACATCGACAACACATCCACATAATGCAGCTACCACACCATCATGCAGTGAGGATGCCCCCTGGGTGGAGGGAAACATAATCTGAGCAGGTGCTGGGGGAATAGCAGGCTGGTCTTGTATCACTGGAAACATGCCACTCCCCAGACCAACTAAACTGTTGTAGTGTGCAACCACACATCTTTATGCTGAACAGAAATGTGCCACTACAGAAAATATGCACCACAGATAGCAAACTGTAGGTCATAACAGTCATAGGCTGAGCCCACAACTACTCTGACACAACCATGTGGGACATGTAGGAATGGGGAAATAAACACACACATACAACACATGGTGTATGACTGTGAACATAATGGTGTATAATTCCACAATGATGTACGGGGATGATGCATGGGCAAGTCTGCTGTTGCTAAGACTGCCATTGCAGTGTACACTTTGTGGTTGGCAGTATGAGTCACGCGTTGGGATGGCAGATGGAAATCTGTCTGCTCATGATAGCTCTGTGGGGCACTTAGCACCACTTTGTATTGGGTGTGACAGGACACGCTGCACTTAGCTAGCAAATCAGGGAGTGGAAAGGGCAAAGGGGCATGGCATAGGACCCCCCTGCCCTGCCCATGCATTGATCGTAATAGTGGTCTGGTGTCACAAGACAGGTGGCATTGCCAGTCTGTAAGCTGCTGGAAACCTGCCAGTGCCAGGCCGTTGGCCCATTGGGCATTCCCCATTGACAACATATGCCACTACCAACTGCGCTGTTGGGGGTGGTAATTTAGACAATGGCAGTCAGGTGGTCATAGGACTGCAGCACATGTAATGAGGGACCAGTATGACTATCTGCTAAATCACCATCAAACAAGCTTGAGGCCCTGACCTAAGTTCAACTCCAGTTAACTGGCTAGGTCCATGTACTAAGTTACCATCAGGCACAGTCAAATACAAAATGTTGTACACAGCTAAAAAAGATACCCGTGCTGGCCATCCCTGGGTCTTCTCCTGTGCCTGTGTCAAATTAGCTGCACTGCCACTATGCTGCATCTCTTGAATCATAGTGCAAGGATGGCTGCATTGAGGGGGATATCATAGTTGTGTAGGAAGGCACACCTTCCAGCACAGACAGAAGATGAAATGGAAATCTGCTAGGTCCATGTGTGCTGTGCAATGTAGCACACATACACATACATCAACATGAGGAGCTGTCAAAGGAAACAACAGCATAGTGTCCACAATGCCATCTCTGGGGTGTTGCAAGGTGTCAGTACGGCACAGGTGTGTGTAAGACTGGGACAGGGGCATAGTGCATTGTGTGGTGCTGTGGCTTGATCACTGCAACACCCATTGCAAGGCCCTACCATGTAAATGGATGCATAGGGAGGATTGAAAATAACAAGATGGTGTCAAGCCACGAAAAGGATTTACATCACACCTAGTAGATATTACGCAGCCAAGTGCTCCACCTGAGGTGCCCCTCATGTGACACTCAGGTGGGGCAAAGGGCTGATAGACTGCAATCATGATGTACAGGAACAATGTTTGGGAAGTAAAATGACAATGAGCCTCCAATAGCAAGTCAGCGATGTGTCATATCAACTGCCACAACACAGAAAGATTGATTTTACACCATCTCATTGCAGAGGATGATGACTCTCCTGCTGATCTGCCTGTCCTAGAGTTCCGGGATGACCAGCTGACAACCATCAGCCAAGATACCCTCCAAGAAGTCCTCGTATTCCTCCAGACATCACTTCCAGTTGCAAGGAGGACAAATGATGTAGCAGCCGTCCCAAATGCCCCACCCAACACCCCAATAGTATGACCTGCCAGCACCCACACATATGAGGACTCCGAGGACCAGGGGACCAGCTTTGAGAGGACAGTGGTAGGAGTCCAGCGGGAGCTGGCCAAGGAGGTGCGGGTGGGGATGGAGACTGTGGCAGCCAGCCTAGAGGGTATGCGCACATGCCTTGTCACTGCCAATGAACAGACTGTAGCCAAATGAGGCACACACTCCCCACTGCATGGAGTCCAGCAGTGTCTGAGGGACATAGCTGCTGCCAAGAGGGAGAGGCAACAACAACTGCCCTCCCAAACTGGCAGTAGTGTGCTTGAAAACAAGATGGACTCCATGCACCGGGAACTGGTCTCCTTCAGGGCAGAGATGGCTGCCTAACATCAGGATGTTGCTGCTATCCTAAAAAAATCAACAGTTCCTCCTTGCTGCCAGAATTTGGGACTCCACATCTCCAACCACTGAAGTGTGTGTGGCCCCCTCTACCGCCCAACCACCACCATCAAGGGCAGAGGAGACACCACACACATCGGAGGATGAAGATGTGGAACTGATCATCTTCACCAATAAGAGTTCCCAGTAGAAACAGCCCATGCCACATGGGCAGTATTTTCCTTTGTCCTGTGCTTGAAATCATGCGAGTTTTAGCACAGTTGGATATGTGCACTCTTAAAAGACACACTGTTGACCTGTCTGCTATAGACTGTCATTTTCTCTCACCTACAAATTGGCAAATCATGTTCCTCTGCACTTCACAAAACTTCACCCAAGCATGCCCCCGAGACGCTGTACATTTTGCACTACGGCATTGCAAATAAACACCGCCTACACAAACAGCATGTCTTTGTGTATTGTGACACATCTACTACGCTTAGGAATTGTGATGTGTGTAACCATGTCATTAGTCACAGAGTGTCAGTTCAAGAGTGCAGGAATATGGGGGCACATTTCTACTCACAAGGTTCCTTCATGATAAATGTCAATATTGGTCTTATCCCCTACAAGCAATTCACTGAGTATGTAAAAAATGTAGAACACATGTATGCTTCACTCACTACATATGGCAGGAATGGCTGTGAAACACTTCTCAAGGAATATCGTCAGCTAGGAGTACCAGTAGAACACATTGGTGTGAAACAGAGGTACTTAACCTCATCTGTAATTGCCACTGGTCAGTTTTGCAGGATAGTTTTTAAATGTAGGCTGTTTTCAGATGTGCCACAGTGCCCAACATTCCTACACAGGACCCTAACACTGACATCTGAATTACCACGCCTACCTGTCCAATACAAAGTAAACATAGTCACCTTGAGTGGTGGGCCACTGGATGGCAGATGCATGGACAAGCAGATGTGTTGTTGCTGCCAATATGACAGCTCAGTTGTAAACAGGTGATGAACATGTCAAGAGAGGGATTTGGAGGCAGGACGGAATCCCTAATCCAACATACAATTTTCACTGTGCACTCATGGGAATGCCCTGTGACACAAGCATATGACACAAAAAGTAAAGGAGTACACAAAAATGTTTATTAAGTATGAAACTAAACTAAAAAAATCAAGAAAGCCTATTGTAACAGTACTTAACCAACAACTAAAGCTAACTACCCTATGCTAAACTTACCCAACACATATAACACTACACTCTAAACCTTGCCTCCCGTTAAGGTATGAGACACATGCAGGACAACATATACTTATACTACACATATACTAACTAAATCTAAACAAATATATTTCTTTTAATGTTTCTTTTTTTAATTTTATTTTTTTACACACATATATACCCCAACATGACCACTCACCAATTAACACATAAAAAGTTTTAAAAAACACCCCCCCAAATCCACTTATCCTAGCTAAACTACATACCTACACTAACCTAATCAGTAACATCCTAAAATCCACTATAAAACATGAATAAAGATGAGGAGGGAGGGGGCAGAACATGGAGTTTACAGTTCAGATGACACTCAAAGTTTGGCCTTCTTGAGGGTGTTTAAAATATATTCAAGTCTGTTTGTGTTGGCAGCCACTTCCGTCTCCAAACTGTCCAACCATTGCAACACCAGGAAAACATCCCTCTGCAGACCCTGCAGCATTTTAGGGTCCATGGTAGTAGGTGGTGTGTGCTGTTGCACTGAGGTCGAAGCTGTTGCAGTTGTGGGTGTTAATGTGGTGGCAGCTGTCCCCCCCTGCACTGCTGTGGAGCTGGGTCTCTTCTGTGTGGCCTCTGCCAGTGTGGGACCCCCTTGTGTGAATGCCCGCCATTCTCCCTTTGACCTCTCAGCACAATAGCTAAACGCCATTCTCCTGAACCCAGATTCCACTGCTAGGATATGGTGGTACTGGTACTCGACTGCCCTCTTTTGGAACACAAACAGTTCCTCATTAGTCATGTTGGCAGCTGTGAAATTGAGACAGGCAACCATCAGTGCCAGCAGTGTATGGAGTATGTACAGATTATTAGCTTACACTTCTACATCTAATTACATATGCACTCCAACTCACATTCCAGAAAAGACAGTGACCCTGATAAATGTAACGACAACGCTGCCTTAGCATCATTTCATTAACACCAAAGCGACGCAAAACAAGAATATGAACCAAACACATGGAGGTGTGCATTGCTTTTGCGTAATATGTAATAATACAAAGGCAGCGCAAATTTCACACAGATCAGGCCCAAACTTCCTCATCATCTCTGTCAATTTTTAACCATACATCACCAGTAACTTGAACATGTTATTGGGAGGATGGGATGCTGTTGGTAACCATAAGGGGTCAGTGAGAGTAGGTACACATGCAAGCCTGATCAATATGACTGTCACCTACACTGTGAGCATGACATCTGCCTACAAACTTGGTATTCCTTTCCTCTGTGCCTAAGGGGGGGGGGGGGGTGGCCATGCAATCCAACATCTCAAATGTGCTGGTAATCCACCAAGACATGCTCACTCATACATGGAGTCAGGCAGTGGACCATATGTTAGGAGGGCTGACAACTAGGAAGCTTGTATCCATAGGTCTATCACATCTACCTTCATGTGCCCAGATGTAGATGCCCATCAATACCTGATCTGCCAATACAATTCCTTACGCACCCATTTCCATGCCAGCACACGTTGGGCCTTGACCTGCATGCACACCAATTACATTTCACATAAGTGTTACATACATGGAGTGCAAAATACAGAGTGCCATGCTGGGGGACAATTGCCAGCCCAGTCCTCTATCTTTATAACAATACAGGGATGCACCAAATTGGGTTCAAAATGGTGCATCCCTGTGTTGTGAGAATGATGGAGTGCCCCACTGTCAATATTTTCAACGCGCTGCACTTTGTCCTTCTTAGACACATATGGCCCTACATGTGGCTTGTCATCACCTTGTTTACATGATGCTGGCCATTGAGCACCACGAGCCTCACAAGATGTGAACCTCTGGAGGTGCATGGGGATCCTTTCAATGAGACACAATGGGGGTCATTCTAAGTCTGGCGGGCGGCGGAGGCCGCCTGCCAGACTTCCCCCCTCCAAAATACCGCTCCGCGGTCGCAAGACCGCTGAGGGTATTTTGGCTTTTGCACTGGGCTGGCGGGCGACAGCCAAAAGGCCGCCCGCCAGCCCAGTGCAAAAACCCTTCCCACTAGGACGCCGGCTCAGAATTGAGCCGGCGGAGTGGGAAGGTGCGACGGGTGCAGTGGCACCTGTCGCGTATTTCAGTGTCTGCAATGCAGACACTGAAATACAAAGTGGGGCCCTCTTACGGGGGCCCCACGACAACCCATACCGCCATCCTGTTCCTGGCGGGAGAACCGCCAGGAACAGGATGGCGGTATGGGCTGTCAGAATCCCCCATGGCGGTGCAGCAAGCTGCGCCGCCATGGGGGATTCCCAGGGCAGCGGCAAAACCGCCGCGGTCAGAATGCCCTGCGGGGCACCGCCAGCCTGTTGGCGGTGCTCCCGCCGACCCTGGCCCCGGCGGTAAGGAACCGCCGGGGTCAGAATCACCCCCAATGTCACCATCCAACCTACTTTGATATCTGAGCATTGGACAGCTTATCAGATCTAGCACTGTATGCAACACAAATGACTCACTCACACCAAACCCTGGATCACTTCACAGGACACACATTATCACACTTACTGAATACATCTGGGTCCTCAAACCGTGCCACTTCACCAATTGTATAGGGGGCAGGTCCAGCTGTAAGATATGAATTGAAAACCATGCTTAGTGTCATATCACAGTCACTACTAGTGGACAACAAATTTCAGTGTGTACTATTTGAGAGGAGTGAGCTAGCTATCCTAGCGTAAAACAGTGCAACAAACACACCACTATGGTCACACAATGACACAGACACTCAGGTGAGTGAGAGACACACATCTGTACACTTACACTGGGCCAAAGACTCATGTAGTGCTACACCCTGCAACAACCATATGTGGGCAATCTATAGAAGATGGACCTACATGGTATAAGTGGGAGTTGTGTAATAAATACATGACACTACCCTTGTGCTTTGCAAGACATTTGACTCAGGTACTCAAACTTGTCCTGCAAGGCATTCAGAGGCACTTTGTGATAGACATGCGGCTCAATTATAAGTCTGCAATGATCATGCGTTGAGTAATCCATGACTGATGTGTCAAAGTTGTCTGACAAAAGAGTGCCCCATTTACATTGCCCTAAGGCGGGTAAGCCACCTTTGCTGACATAATGGCAGGGATCATGTGTGTGAAATGATGACAAAGTTGCACTATACATGTATTGACAAACTTTGTTGACACAATCCAAGAAAAAATGGTAGATTGCCGATGCCTTGGCATCTAATACATGACACTATGCCGGCGCATAGGTGCTGCCATGGCCCCTGAAATGTGTGACTGTGTGATGGTTGTGCTTGACTCACCAGACATCTCACCTGCATTGGTATAATGGTTGGATAAGTGAACTCCATGTCTAAACTGGCGCAGATACACTTCATTCTGGTTGCATGTAATCTGTCCACAAGCATTGCTGCAGCACTGCAACTCATCTGTTACTGCCATTCAAGAGCAGTGAACAGAAAATAGTATGCCAATGGAAGACTCACCAACAGGTCTGCCGATCTCAACACCAAGGTGATCGAGCAGATCCTGCTCCCTGGCCACCAGATCTGCCCAGCAATGCTTGAGCTGGTGCTCATTCCTGCTGCTCTTGTAGACCCTCTTCAGGTGATGGAGCACCTTGCCCCACTGCAGCCACCTGGCTTCAGTCCAGTAGCCCTTTATGAACCGGCCCCCCATCTCCAGCATCATCAGCAGGTAGTGGCTACCAGCCACACAAATCCACACAAATCCACACAACTCATCCTCTCTGATTCCTGGTCAACCTTCCCCTACCAGACATGGTATTAGTGGTAAAGGTTGACCCCAAATACATAGAAAAAAGAAAAATGTACGGAAACTTAAGAATCATGATGATTTTGTAGACAATGTGTGGGGCACATGGGAGGCTGCCTCCTTTGAGGTCCAGGCACCTGAATCTTGACGTCAGTATGCCAAATGTCCACTCCACAATATTCCATGTCTTACGATGTCCCTCATTGTATGCATGCTCTGCTGCTGTGTTTGGGTTTGCAAATGGGATCATAATCCATGCCTGTATGCCATAACCATGATCCGCTGCAAAAGTTAAAAGGAGTAAGTTGTTGTTAAGGCTTGCAACAGGTTTGTCATGTAGCATGACAGTTGTTATTTTGAGTAGGTTGTGACATATGTGTTTGTGGTATGGTGTGAGTTCCTGGCCTTGTGCAAAGTTTTCTTAGCACTGTGTTGTTGGACATGACAATCTTGAGTATTGGCTCAAGGACCTGGGACATATGATTTGGAATCCTAACTGATGTTCAGTATGTATATACCCTTCATTGTATAGTGCATCTTTATAAGCAGTGTGCTATCACTAGAGGGGACATGACATATCCTCACAACACAATGGGGTCAGATGTGGTGGCAACATGGTAGCACTACAGAGCCTGTACATCCCAGCCATTTTGACATGTGTCATTACAGATGAAGTGCGACACTTAGGCCCATTTATATGAGTAAGTGACAATGCACAACACAGCTCCAACATTGGCAGCACTGTGCTGCAACATTTTGACACTATGCAAGAATACACCATGTGTGACATGTTACTAGGCAACCCTTTGTTGTCCCCTGTGCCTAATATGCAGCTGTGCACCGACACTACCAACCTTGCACCAGGGTGCTTGGCTAGGTGCCCTGTGGAGGTGGATGTATCTGTGCAGGAAAGGACACCTCCTTATACATATGCTGTTTTGATGGACAATTGGCTTTTTCTGTGTGTGCAGCAGTATGCATTAAATGGCACATTCATATGAGTTCAAATCACAGTCTATTTCCTCATTGTAACCTGCAAACGGCACCCCTGGGGTGGTGTTTGATGTTGGCACTGCTTCAGGTTTTAGGTGACACCTACATCTGAGTCAGCATAATCATGCTTAGTGTCTTGTGGTGACAGACCTGCAGCAACACACATTGCACACCCCTTCCACTATATGGCCCATATTTATACTTTTTTTGCACTGCATTTGTGTCATTTTTTGATGCAAAAGCAGCGCAAACTTACAAAATACAGCTGTATTTTGTAAGTTTGTGCGGATTTTGCGTAAAAAAATTACACAAATGTGGTGCTAAACAAGTATAATTATGGACCTAGATGCTGTGTGGGAGGGTGGCCGATTTACAATGTGGCTTCAAGTCACAAAAGAGTGGTCATTCGCAAACTTTTACATACAGTGCAGGCCATGACAATGGCACAAGGGGCTCTTACATAGGTCAGTTAGTGATCCTGAGTGGCAGCTGATGTTTGTGCCAGCCATGAGGTGTCCTAGGGTGTGTATCCCATTGTTTCAGGATGATCAACAATACTACCAGTGTTTCTCCTGTCTTCCAAAACATTTATACTTTCAACACATGCACAGTGCAGGCTATGGGATGGAGCTCAGCTACTTAGCAAATGTGTCTCTTGGCACAGTGCATGTAAGGTCAGTGATGTCTTAAATACTCCTACAGGGTCCCACTATGGCACCCATGATCTGCACTGTCTAACAGTGACTCTGCCCCATGGTGGGCTATTTATTGTTCATGGTACTGACATGATGGTGTTGTAGGTCAGTAAGTGGTGCATGTGAGGTGGCACTACAGTGGGTGTGGTGCCACTTCTCACAAATCAGGCACATGGTATGTGATGAGCACAATTTTGTATTCCTATGTGTGTGACCCAATGCGTCAGGCAGATATATGTGAACACTACAGTTAAGTCAGGTAGGTGTTGATTAGATGTAGTTGGTATTGGCACCATTTGTCTGACATTTGATGTTTGTTCTGGCAGTGACTTGCACAGCATGATTTGAGGATCTGTGCCCATGTGAGACTTATGTAACATGAGCATGGTGTATGCCATTGACATTGCTGTGCTATTCTTTGTTTGGTGTACTGTGTGTGAAGTGTACATAGTAGGCAACCTGTGGGCACTTGTAGTGAATTGTGTAGTTCTTCTGTTGGCAAAGGGTACATATCTGCACCTGTCCTTCACGTGGTGTGTCTGTCAAGTTGTGGGTATGTTACGTACATGTGGGTGTATGTGTTTGTAGTGTGCACTGATTGTGCTGTACTGCAGCATGGTGCATATGTGTTGTTACCTGCACATCTGTGTTACCCTTGCCATGGGTTTTTGGAGTGGTGTATGTCATATGTGTCCTACAGGATTGGTGTGTTGTGTGTATATTGCTAGGTTTGTTGACTTACCCACAAGTAGGCCATTTCCATATTGTCCATCCTGGAAGTGTTTGTTGATCCTGCTGTGCCAGAATATGAAGGCGTCATGGACACTCCCAGGATACTTGGCCAAAATGTTTGTGAATAGTCCTCAGTGGTCCACTATGGCCTGCACATTAATGGAATGCGTGTGCTTGTGATTCCGGTATAAGTGCTCTGTTGCTGTAGGTGGCACAAGTTGGACATGGGTGCAGTCAATTGCACCAAGCACATGTGGGAAGCCATGAAATTGGTAGAACCCCTGTTTTATCTCCTGCTGCTTTTGCTGGGTGTTGGGGAAGCTGACGTGGCAGGGTGTCAGGGAGATTATTGTGTCAAACACCTTTGGCAGGAACACAGAGAATGACGGCTGTGACACACCAACAACCAGGGCACCTGTTGTTTGAAATGAGTCACTTGCCAGCATGTGCAGGACAGCTAGCAGCTTTGTCACAGGTGGCATATTGTGTGGGGTCTGCAGGCCTGCTGTGATTTGTGGCTCAATCTGGTGCAGCAGGTGTAGAATGGCTTAACGGTTGAGTCTGTATGCCCTTATGATGTCTTGCTCCCTGAGGCCAAGGAGGGTTCTCCTGTTTCTGAATACCCTCTCCTGCCTTCTTCGATGCCTTTGTGGGTCGCGTTGTGGTGGTGGCGGTTGCTGTTGTGGTTGCTGTCCTCTGTGTCGTCTCGCAAACTGGAGCAGTAGCACTTCCATCTTCTCCTGTGGGTTTGTAATGTTGCTTCTCTGTGTTTTCCTTAAGTAGTAGTGTGTGGGCCTCATTTTAATGCCTGGTCTGACCAAGGCATTAAAATTTGACGGAAATCAGAGTTAACGTCATTCTTTGGGTCCACCTTGCATCTCATTGACACAAGGAGGTTTCACGCATCCAAAAAATGCCATTAACTCCAATATTTTGACGCTAGATAGGTCTAGCGTCAAAATATAAATATGGAGTTAAGTTTGCGCTGAGAGAGAGTATTTTCAGAAATGAACAAAGAAAGCTGTGAAACATTATGCAGATGCTACATGGGATGTGCAGCAACAGAGATGGAGGAAAGGTATATGTTAAAGGAGCTAGGCTATATCCAGCTATTACTGTTGAAAAACTTGAGAAACTGAATTGTCGATCTTTTGAAAAGTATTCCATTGTAAAAATGTTTCAGGGCACAATTAGATGATGAAGCAATCAACACCAAGCGTTCTTCAGAAACGTGATTACATATTACTGAACTAGTAAAATACACTAGTAAATGGAGTGAGTTTGAAAAATTACAGAGCAAATTGGTAAAGAAACATGAAAAGAAAAAGAAACAATCATAGGTAACTGAAGTAAAAGGAAAGCCACCTTTCAGTCCCTGAGATGAAGGAAAAGCTCTGGCTTATCCATTGAGAGAGATACCAAGTCAAGGTTATGCTCATGTGCCATGGAGTAGGCTAGATCCTGCAGCATTTACGAACAATTTCTCAAAATTGAGAGAGAACTCTATGGATTTGGTACAAGCAAGTTAAAATTTGGAAAGTGCTGTGGATTGATTTGAAAACATTCTTCGATACTGTTGTTCCCAATCATTTATGGGCTGAATGCATAATTGCTGTGCATTGGCCAAACTCAGAGCCACCAAGAGATACCCGCACTAATGTACCATCTCTTATAGTGATGGATAAATAAAATGAGGGGATTGCTTTCTTGAAAGGCAGAGTTCCTCCAAAGGATTTGGATTATGTGAGGCTAAATAGAATTCAGCAAGAGAGGAAAGAGTCGGTGCATAATAATAATGAAGGGTTTCAGGCATTCCAGCAGCACACTGGTCAAACGCACCTTGAGCCAAGTAATATGCGAGTCTTTAGCTCACAGTTCATTATTGGGTTGAAACCAGAGATTAGTCAGCATATGCAACACACTGTCCTTTGCAAGCAGAATAAGTTGTTTAATGAGATTCTGAAAGTCTTGTAATGATGAACAGGAGAAGAAGCAAAGGAAGTTTAAGGAAAACTATATGTTACCCAGAGGAAATTGGCACAGAAAAGTTTTCAGAATCAGTAATTTGTATGAAATTTCAGTGGAATGTGTCAGGATTGGTTTTCAAGATGAAATTCAAGGTATTCAAGGACGTATGGTTGGTCCTCAAGGTATAGGTTGAGGTGTTCCGATTGATACAAATTCTGGTGTAGATGTTGTAACATTGAGAACAAGACTCCTTGCATTTTGGAACAAGATCAAGCATTGTAAGAGGGAATGTAGACTGAATTCAGATAGAATGAGTGGAAATAAGCAAATGCAAGGAGGAAATCAGATGCAGATGCAGAATGTACCCATTCAACAAATACAAGTGCCAGTCCAGACACAGGTTCCAATGATGCAGGGCCCACAAACCTCAATTATATCGCAACATGTGGGTAACCCCAGATTTAACATGAGTAAGATGCCCAGAGAAAATAAAAACCCATTCATACCCAGAATCAGAACCCATTTCAACTGTTCCCTATGTTGGACAGTGAGAGCTTTGCCCATGACAATTTGTAATGATGGTGCCTGAGGAGGAAGGAATACTGTATACTTGGTACAGTCTTAGAGTGGGTCATTTGCAAAAGGTCTGGTAAATGGCCACCAAATGTCATTTCTTATTCACACCAGATCTACCAGTTCCACTGTTAGAACAGTGGAAGTCCCAAACCTACCCATCTCGGGAAAGAAGATCCAAGTTGTAGGCGTTATAAATAAAAAGATCACAAATCCAGTTTCGGAAGAGATTCCTATGAAAATAGGTGCATTTGAAGACAAGCACCAGTTTGTTGTGTGTGACTCAAGTCCTGCAAAGCTGCTAGGAAGACATTGGTTGTGCGAGTTAAATTGTACAATCTATTGCACACTCAGTGGTGTTGGATTTTAGACACGTGATGAGGATGTAGAGTTTAAGTTGGCTCAACCAGAAGCTGTAGGACTCTATACAATGATAACAGTAGAGTTGCTCCCTGACGTAAGAGACTGTGAACTCAGAGGTATGGGATTGTATAGGAAAAGGCATCAAACTAATCAAAGGTGTAGAACCAGTCCATATCACAGTAAAGCCCAATGCATTTTTTTCAGAGAGCACCATCATACCATGTGACCCTGGAGACAGTGGCAGGAATAACACCAAAAATTAAAGAAATGTGATAGAAGGAATCCTGAGGTATGCTGAAGTTGCGTCTTATTGTGCACTTGTGGCCTGCACGTTGAAGAGAACATTGGGCCAGATGTATGAACAAACCCCTCTGTGAATCGAAAATAGCGATTTTAAAGAAATCGCTATTTCTGAGTAACAATATGCAATATAACGTATTTGCGATTCGGAATTAACGATTTCTTAAAAATTGCTATTTGCAATGCCCAAATACCGAATCGCAAAAAGATTGCAATTCGGTATTTGAAAATCGCAAATTGCGAGAATGCACACCTGGCAGAGCCTGATGACATCACAAGCAGGAAGTGAGTCATCCCAGGCAGTTTGCAGGTGCCACACCCAAAGGAGCAGTGAGAGAGGCACAGCCCAGCCACAGGGAGCATGTCTGTGAACAAGGCAGGACTGCACATCACCATGGACAACTCTGCACATGGAAAGGAGAAGGGAGAGAGGAAAAGAAAACTCAAGTTCAGTGAGCAGGAACTGGAGGTGCTCACTGAGGAGGTGGTGAGGAGCCATGACCGGCTGTTCGGGAAGAGCTTACTATAGGTCCCTGAGAGTGAGAAGCGCAAACTCTGGGCGGACATATAAACAAAAATCTGCGCTGTGGGGGTTTTGCAGCGCTTATTGGAGGAGATCAAAAAGAGATGGTATGACCTGCGTTCCCGTGCTAAGGAGAGGGTGGCTTGAAGACTACAGGAGGCAAGGAGCACAGGAGGCGGACCATCCACCGAGACACCATCCTGGTTGAGTCAACACTCCTCCCAGAAGCTGTCAGTGGGGTCACTGACATAGACACATCCGGCACACCAAGCACCACTAAAGGTAAGTGGAATATTGAACTGTAACCCCATATGTGTATGTACAAATGCCCCTTAGGAATTAGCAATTAGGGCAAAGCATTGTGATAAGTAGTCCATTCCACATCTTAGAAGCGGCACAACAATGCCTTATGGGAGTGGTAGTCCACAACCCAGAGCTGAAAGTAGCACATAGAATGTCATTAAGTATAGCGACACCCAGAAGAACACAGCACCCACTACATAGAGATATGATGTAACTGTACATTTCTTACCATTGTGTAACCTTTGGTGATACATACATAAATGACATGCTGCACATTGTCGTTGCAGATGGCCCAGGCCCAGCAGCATCAGCATGTGCCATTGTGGGGGATGCTGAAACCCACCCTCCATCAGACTCAAACACCAGTGAGTCAGTGAATATTGCTCCTATCAGACGCAGGGCAAGGGCTGTACCGCTCCCCGAATTGAGCCAGGACTCAGATGACATGCGGGATGACGGCCACACTCCTTCCCCAGACGGCAGATCCACTGTAATGCAGGAGTCCCAGCCCCAGCGTAACTCAACACCCCGGAGGGGGCCTCAGTATGCAGGCACACAGCACATGGAAGCAGGAAACTGTAAACTTTGCACTTGTATAGCGCACTACTCACCCGTTAGGGTCTCAAGGCGCTGTACTCATACCGCTATGGAACCCCTCCTGGCTTTTCCCTGTGAGGTGCCCCAGGGTGAAGCCAGGCATCCAAGCGCTGTTGGGGCCGGTGTGGAAATTAAGCAAGCTATTGCCCAGAGTTGCAGAGTGGGACTCATTGCTTAGATTAGGCACCGAGGCGAGAATTATCTGGTCCAAGGGAATTGAGCCCAAGACCTGCCGAAGCGGGACTTGAACCCTGGTCTTGAGCCAGAACTCTGCTTCAGGGTCTGCCGCTCTAACCATTGTGCCACACTTCTCCAGGAGAAGGCCCATCAGTCTTCGGTGGCCTGGAATCCTCTATGCTGAAACTGCAGCGCCTGCAAAATAAGAAGATAACGGCAATGCATAGGCAGATGCAGGCACACAATGCCAACATGGGGGGGCTGCATCGGCAGTTGGAGTGCCTTAATTCTAACATTTCAAAGCTGCATGAGGGACAGATCACAGCTTCCGAGAACACCAGGGAGCTGACAAATACAGTGAGGGAACTCTGCACAGAGCTAAGGCACGACAGAGTCAGCCACCACAGGCAGTAGAGGCACTTCATGGGCATGTTTGGTGTATTCTGTAGATAGGTCAATCGCCTTGCAACATCAACGGCCCTCATATCGCAGCGTGCTGTGGCCGCACAGGTGGAGGCAGTGCACAGCAGGAGGGATGTAGCCCAGGGACTGGTTCAGATAACTAATGTTCTGGATACTATGCTGGGTAACCGCTGTGCTACACCCAGTGAACTTGGACTAGGGGAGACTGAGGACTCATGTAGCCTAAGCAGCGTAGCAGTGCCCATTACTGATCCTAGGCGTCGCAGTGCCAGGCACAGCACTGCCACTGAGGCAGATACCAGAGGTGCCGGTGAGGCCACTGCACTCGAGTGGCTTGCGTGGCCGGAAAAAGTGACTGTAATGGCCACAGGGGACTCTCTGCTTTTTTTGTTATACAGTTAACTATGTGTTTATTTTTGGGGATAGTGACACTTATGTTACCTGACGTTAAGGTAATAGAGGTTCTAACTACCAGTACACATGTCAGTGAAGTTGTGGTGTTATTACTTACATCTGAAATGGTTGTGCGTGATGTCTGCACGCCTTTGCCTGCCCTCTGCTGCACTGGTCCTGTCTGCTGTCTGTAGTGGGGGTATGGGACCATTATCCTCATCTGAGTATGAATCAGATATTTCCACAGGTATGCCCATGGTGGTGGCTATATTGTGCAGGATTGCACATGTGGCCACTATTCTACAGGTTGTGTCCGGGCTGTACTGTAGTGCCCCTCCACTTTTGTGGATGCACCGAAAGCAACCATTGTGGAAAAGAGTCTGAGGCATTCTGGGCCTCTTTATATAGGTTGCACCTGGTTACCACCTGGTTTCACCTAGTGGTAATTTGCATGTGCAAAATGCCATTCTGTGAAAATTCGAAATTTGCAAATTTTTGATGCATCGAATTGCGACATGGTTTTGCGTGTCGCATTTTGCGTTTCTCAATTTCCGACTTGAAATACCGAATCGCTAATTGCGATTTTGTATTTCATGTTGCAAATTGCGAGACACAAAATGCGACACGCAAAACCATGTCACTTCACCAAAAATCGCAATTTTAACGATTCCTTGTTTTTGGGCTGCAAATGCCTTTCATACATCGCAGACCACGTTTTTGCATTCGCAAACAGCCAAATTTGGCGATTCGCACCGTTTGCAAATGCAAAATGGTTTGACACATCTGGCCCATTGTCTTTTCAATGTTGTTGTCTGTAGCAGACACATGGGAAGAGCTGAAGAGATTGCAGGAAAATGTTTCAGAAGGTGAACAGCAGGGTTGGATCAGAGCAGGATGCAGGAAGACGAAAAGAACATTTAGATTTCAGCAAATGGGATACCAGTGCTACCAGACAGTCTATTGTCCCGCATGACACAATATTTACATAGCCCCACATATTTATGGAGAGACGCAATGGTGAGATTATTTAGGCAGAATTGTTTTCACCCCAGATTCAGGATGTTTGCAAAAGAATTGTGCCATTGCTGTGTAACATGCGAACAGATGAATGTAGGGAAAAGCACACCAGCCGCACTGAGTCATGTAGGGAGATCAGGTGGTCCCTTCCAAAGGATGTAGATCAACTTTATTAAGATGCCTGTTTTTAATGGGCTGAAATAAGTCCTGGATATAGTGAGCATTTTCTCTTGATGTATGGAAGCCTACCCAACACAGAGAAATGACAGTCTCACTGTAGCTAAGTTGCTGTTGAGGGAGTTAATACCCAGATACAGAATGCCAGTTTCTCTGGAGTCAGGTCAAAGGACTCATTTCAACCATGAGGTCCTCAGGATGTTCTGTGCAATATTACACTGAATTGGAGCAGAAATTACACTGTATATATCATCCAGGCGCATCTGGGATTTTTGAACAGCTAATTGGAACTTTAAAGTCCTGGTTTTTGAATGTCTGTGTATCCACTTTACTGAAATGGCCTGAGGCTTTGCCTTTGGTGTTGATAAGCCTTCAAAGTACACATGACAGGAAGACAGGATTATCACCTCATTAAATCTTGATGGGACATGAGATTGCCTCCTGTACCTCCAAAGGCACTTGTGAACATTACAGATGATATGATACTCAAATTTTGCAAACGATCGCCTGATGTGGTGCGTTCCATTTTTTTCCAACAGGTTGAAACTGTCACTGCAAATCCGCATCAAGCACAGTGCCACAAACTCAGCCCCAGTGACTGGGTGCTGATCAAGAAGCATGTAAGAAAGTTTTATCTGGAGCCAATGTGGAAAGGCCCCTATGAGGTGACTTCAATCACTAATCCTGCTGTTAAACGTGTCGGAGTACCAAACTTGGTGCATACATCGCATACCCTGAGAACAAGAGATCCATATGAAGAAATAGGCCCTCATTACAACCCTGGCGGTTGATGATAAAGTGATGGTAATACCACCAACAGGCCGGCGGTAAATACTGCCAAATTATGACCAGGGCGGAAACTGCTCAGACAGACTGCCACTTTAACACACCGACCGCCAGGGCGGAATCAACAGGCACCACGGCGGTAACCGCCTACAGCCAGTGTTCCACCCACTGTATTATGTCACACCAATCCGCCACCTTTTCCGGGGCGGTACCAACAACATCAAAAGCCTGGTGGAAACACTGCACAAAAGGGAAATGACTCACCTGTGGAGACTCTGGGAAGAACCACACCACCATTAATAGTGAGCTGCATGTCTTCCCAATGCCCCTCTATGTGCTGCTCCACTACGAACTCCAATGACGATGAAGACGACCACAGTGAGTACAGCCGCATAGCACAGAGGGGAGGGGGGGAGGAAAGTGAGAGTGACACACACATGCAACAACCCCACCCCCAACACCATACACACAAGCAGATGCAGCAATATAACATATTTACCCCATACCCTCAGGAATAATGCAAGGACAAAAGGAATTGATGAAAGTGAGTGTAATAAGATAAAAAAGTAAAAATGCATGCATCCAAATCACAATGTATATACATATTTACAAATGTAGGGACACTGCCCAGTCCTCAGTGTTCGTGGGCCAGAGGGCCACATTACAAAGTCCAAGGCCCCACTTTACTCTTGCAACCACATGGAGAGAACACTGCAGGGGCATCAGGTCAATAATAGGCAGGCACCTCTGGGGGACGGGGAACAGGGGGCACCTCAGCTGGCAGATGGAACAACACCACTGGTCCTAGAGGGGGCAACATGCCCATTACTCTGTCCTAGGGAGTGCAAGGACCCAGTCTCTCAAGTGGGTGACTTGCCCACATGCTCTGGAGGGGGCATCGTGCCCTGTGATGCAGATATTGGGGAGTGCAAGGTCACAGTCTCTCAAGTGGGTGTCATACCCACTGGATTTGCAGGGGTCAGGCCGCACAACAGTCCCTGGATGCAGGTCTAATGAATGTCCGTCGGGGGTGATGGCTGTTCAGTGGTGGCAGTGGTGCTGCTGCTGGTGGTGGTGAAGAGAAGCTCCAGCCCATCCCCTGCAACCCCGGACAGGTGCCCAATGGTGCTGCTGCTGCTAGAGGTGGTGAAGGGAGGCTCCAGCCCATCCCCTGCAGCCTCGGACATCTGCCTAATGGTACTGCTGCTGGTGGTGGTGGGGGGAAGCTCCTGCCCATCCCCTGCAGCCTCAGATGGCTGCCCAATGGTGCTGGTAGCGGTGCTGCTGGAGGTGCTTCTGGCAGTGCTGCTGGTGGTGGTGGGGGGAAGCTCCTGCCCATCCTCTGCAGCCTCAGACGGCTGCCCAATGGTGCTGGTGGTAGTGGGGGAAGCTCCTGCCCATCCCATGCAGCTTCGGACAGCTGCACCACCATGGTTGGTGGTGGGCGTTCCAACTGAGTCCTAGCACCAGGCTCCTTGCCCTTCCTTCCTGCAGCACTTGGGGCAGGCTCCTTGCCCTTCCTTCCTGCAGCACTTGGGGCAGGCTCCCTTGCCATCTGGCTGGCTGGTGGCTGGGATCCTTTCACACCTGGAGTTGCTGGGGACACTTCTGTGCCCGTGGTCTGGGTGGCTGAGGTCCTTGCCTGGGTTTTGATCACCCTGGCCTGAGGTGAAGGACAGGGGGAGGGGTAGGAAAGAGGTCAATGGTGGAGAGGAAAAGCTGCTTAGGGACATTGGGGCGGGAGGAGGGAGAAGGTTTGGGAGTGGAGGAAGAGGGAGTGGTTGTAGAAGGTGTCAGTCTGCTGTGTTTGGGTGCAGGTGGATGGGCTGGATGCTGTTGTGAGGTGGGTGGCTGTTGGGTGTCTGAGTGCTTGTGTTTGTGTAATTTGGGAGGAGGGGACACAGACACAGTGAGAGAGGGGATGTGTGTATGGATGTGGGGGTGGGGACAGCCAGAAAGGTGTGTGATCTAATAGGTGTGCTGGTGATGGGGCTAGTGGATGAGGATGGAATGCATGCAGGTGTGAGTGTAGTCGCTAATGGAAGGGAGGTGGACGACAAGGAGGAGGGGGACACAGTGGAGGCAGTGGATGTTGGTATGTCTGCATCTGGATGGTGTTTGTGTGAGTGCCTGTGGGATGATGTATGGTACTTGTGTTTGCCTGAGCCACTCCTGTGTGTTGTCTTGTGTGCATGCTGGTCTGCCTGTGTGCTTGGGATAGGTTGGGGTTGAGGGGAATGGGACTGGGTAGAGGAAGTTGGAGGGGGAGGCTGGAAACAGGGACAATGGCTGCCATCAGGGAGGAGGCCAGGGCCTGGATTGATCTCTGTTGGGCTGCCATGCCAGAGTGAATGCCCTCCAGGAATGCATTTGTTTCTTGCAAATGGCCTGCCAGCCCTATGGTTGACTTCCCAACAGAGATGGATCGCAGGAGGTCAATAGCATTCTCACTCAGGGCAGCAGGGCTCACTGGGGCAGGGCCTGAGGTGCCTGGGGAGAAGGAGATACCTACCCTTCTGGGTGAGCAGGCACGGGCTACCTGCTGAGTGGCTGCTGGGAGAATGGTGGTGGTACGGGGGTGGCGGCTGTACCTGTAGCAGGGGTGGTCACAGAGATGTCCGCCACCACCAGGGAGCTTCCATCGGAGGAGGTATCCGTGTCCGAACTGTCCCTTACAATCTCCGCCATGGTGCTCCCCCCGCCCTCCATCCCACTGGTGCCCTCAGCATCGGTGGACAATGCCCCTGGGTCCTGTGGGATGCAGCTCCCTCTGTCGCCGGTGCCTCTGCTCCTCCGCCTGATGATGTTAATGCACATAAGGAAAGGATGACAAAAGAAAAAGGGTGGAGAAGAGACAAAGAATACACTTAGTCAATAGCAGATCCAACACCACCACACACAACACACACAGAGGGCAGCCCTACACACTAGGCAATGCACTACCAGTTACAATGCTAGTCACCAGATCATGTGTAGGGACACATACCGCCAACTGCAGCATACCTGAGACCCACACACCCCTCCCAGATGTGTATGCCTACTAGCTAGGTTGGAGGAATATCACATCAGAACCCTGCCCAACGTGGGACCTACTCTGCAATGTCAGGCCTGGCCTAGGGGCACCCACAGGCCCACATCCCCCTCCTGGATACCACCCCACCAGGCGTAAGTTGTAATGCAGGGCACTGTACTCACCCTTTTGTAGCTACTGTGATGCCCCCAAGTGCCCATTCAGCTCCGGATAGGCCACAGCCAGTATGCAGGCCATCAGGGTTCGATGGGCACCCCTTCCTCGTTGGGAGGCCATCCCCAGCTGGATCTCCACCATCTTCCGTGCCCAGTGTCTCCAGTCCTCCCACTGTTTCCGACAGTGGGTGCTCTGCCTGTCATAGACCACCAGGTTCCGCACGTCCTTGGCGATGGCACACCATATACCCTTCTTTTGATGGGCACTGACCTGCAGAAAAATACACACAGGGGAAGGTATTGGTCAGACCGCCCTGCCTGTTACACTCATGGCCCACCATGCCCCTTCATATCCCCATTAGCACAGACATGGCCCTGCATAAATGCTGCACACTGCCCAGGGGACATCCACAACCCCCCCTACACTAGGCCTGCACACACACACTACTCCATGCATTCATGCCCCATGCATCGTGCTCACAGTGTACTCACCTGTTGGTCTGGAGGCCCATACAGCAGTCAGTACTGGAGTAGGACCCCAACCATCAGTCTCTACAACTCCGCTGAGGTGAAGTCAGGGGCTATATCCCCAGTCACACGAGCCATGGTAGGTAACAGACACAGGTCACAGCAGCACATGCAGTCAAGGTCCTCTCCTGTTGAAGGTCAGGTAGCAAGTGAGTGAACAGAAAGAAAATGGCAGTCACGTCCGCGGCGGTGTGTACCGTCACCGCTGGCGTACATTACCATTGGCCACTGTAACCCATAGGGCCCCATGATAACCAATGAGGAGTTGTACTGCGGTTCTCCACCACCTCCCACAATGGTGCACGTCAGAATTACCTCACTTCCACCTGTCCCTCCATACTGGACAGGCAGATGCCATTTAAGGGGGGGCAGACCATAAATCCTAAATGCGTCACAGTTCACATTTTCACATTCAGGACATATGACACCATAATATTGTACGAATCACAATATGCACTCTACTGTAGTGGTTACAATGTACAGATAATGACCAGCTGCTCACTCTTTCGTCCCATAGAATGCAACTGCTGCAGATGAAGAGGAGATGGAGACATACCCCCGGGTACAGACCCCTGGTGGACTTGGCAACAATGGAGGACAGGCACATTATCCTCACCTATAGACTTGACAGGGCCACAATCACAGAGCTGTGTGCCCAATTGGAGCCTGACCTGATATCTGCTATCCATCACCCCACTGGGATCCCCCGTCTTGTGCAAGTGCTATCCATGCTCCATTTCCTGGCAACTGGTTCTTTCCAAGTGACAGTGGGCTTGGTAGAAGGAATGTCACTGCCAATGTTCTCAATAGTGCTAACCAGAGTGTTGTCTGCCCTGATCAAACACATGTGCAGCTACATGGTTTTTCCCTAGGTGGAGGATTTGGCCACTGTGAAGGCTAACTTCTATGCAATTGAACATATATCCAACATCACTGGTGCGACTGATGGGACACATATTGCATTTGTCCCGCCCCCCGGGGAATTGAACAGGTCTTCAGAAATCGCAAAAGTTATCACTCTATGAATGTGCAGATGGTGTGTTTGGTGAGCCAGTACATCTCCCATGGCAATTCTAAGTATACAGGCTTGGTGCATGATGCTTTTATCCTGAGGAATAGTAGCATCCCAAATGTGATGGGCCAACTCCAGAGGTACAGGGTGTGGCTAATAGGTGAGCACTGATTCCCACCCAGTGGAGGTTGGTGCATGGGTATGGTGTGGGCCATTAGGGTTAGTGTGTGGCTAACAGTTGTCCCTCAATATTTGCAGGTGACTCTGGTTACCCCAACCTATCATAGCTGCTGACCCCTGGGAGGAATGCCAGGACAAAGGAGGAAGAACATTACAATGAGGCACATGTGCGAACCAGAAGGATAATAGAAAGATCCTTCTGCCTCCAGAAGGCCAGGTTTTGTTGCCTCCATCTAACAGGTGGATCCTTGTGCTACTCACCCAAGAAGGTCTGCCAGATCATCGTGACATGCTGTATGTTGCACAACCTTGCCTTGCAACGCCATGTGTCTTTTCTGCAGGAGGAGGAGGCTGGAGATGGCCAAGTGGCAGCAGTGGACCCTGTGGACAGTGGAGAAGAGGAGGCAGAAGATGAGGATGAGGACAACAGAAGTGCAGCCATTAATCCATACTTCCAATGACACACAGATAAGATAGTGTTATTTCTCTTTTCATTGACCGTTTGGTGTGTGACATTGTCACAGACAGGCTGTGAATTCCTACTGCTGTGGCCACTCGCTGTACCCATTGGCATCACTTTTTGAAGATATTGGTGCCCCACTATTGCTCCTGGTGTTCAGTGCAGCCAACTACAGGTCTTTCCTATGTAAACATTACTGTACAGTTGAATTTCAATGTTTGAACCTTGTTAGACGAATACATTTTGAAATAATTTGACATACTCCATACTTGTAGTTTTTCTAAATGTGTTTATTGCAGTGCTCTGATGAAAAGGGGTAAGTGCAATGGGCTGTGGGGATGATGGAGGAAAGTCCAGGTTAGAGTCCAGTCTAATTGTAGCACAGGTACAATGTCCAAGGGGGCATAGGAAGGGGAGCAATGGCAGTTCAAGGTGGACAGGGTGACAGAGTGGGACACAAGGGTGACAATCAGGAGAGTCTTATTTCCTGGCGGGGGTCTTGGCAATAGTCCTCTTTTCAAATGGAAAGTGTAGCAGCAAAAATGTCAATAATTCCTTTTAAAGTTTATTAATGCACAAACAGCCTTTCAACTTTTTCTTTTCTATTGCAGTTAGTTATTTCAGCTTTATTTATACCACTCTTTATAAAGTCATCCTTAACCCTATTCCCTCATCTTCTAATATGTTCTCCCTGCTTTTCTATTACAGCCTCGGGCCTGGACACATCTTCTTAATTATTTTTGTTTAGCAACTTATCCGTTTTGATTTCAGTCTATTGCATTTCTCATTCAATCAAGTTTTTCCGACAACTTTTTATTTCTTCCAGAATTTTTTTTTAGCACCTTTTCCCAATCACAGACTTAACATGACATCAAGGTGGCTAATATCGCTCTGTACTCAAATCAAGAAAATCTTAAACTGGGGCATTCAGCACTTGATTCATGTATTAAGTCTATTCAGGTGCTGAATACCTCTGACAAGGTACTCGCTCTTTTTGATCTCCTGGGTGTCTGTTTATCTTCTCCTTTTGTGTTACTTATACTGCTTAACTCTGTCTCCTCAGCAATTGCTGGTGGTATGCATTCAAATGACATATTTGATCTCAAATTCTTCTGATCATAGGTTCTTGGCCATTCAGCACTGTAAGCGACTCGTCTTGATTGAGTACTCATTCCTTCCCCTGGATCTTCTAGTAGTTCTGGTGATGACTCAACTCTCACTTCAGGTGGAGCTCTTGTTTTTCCTTCTTCTTCACCAGAAACTTCAATACCACTTAGCATTTTCTGCAAAACTGCCCTAGGTTAAGAATGTGAATTGTTTAATTTCTGACACGCTGACGTGTTCGGAAAGTGATAACTTAATGTAAAATAAGTTAGTTTTGACCTTCCCAAAGCCATATTTTCCATAGAGTACAATAAATGTATTCAAAACGTTTAGTTCACTCTGCAAAATTGTTCTAATCATACAAAGACCTAATATAGAGAATTAATAAGTAGCCTGTGCTTTAGTGACATAACGTAGAAGTGTAAACATGAAACTGCAGTTTTCAAAGTAGTTGATAAAAATTATTCACTTGGACATTGCTGTCTATGGACTTTATGTTCCCAGGAATACATTGAAAGCTGATTGGCTGACTGAAGAAAGAAGAAGAAATACGTTGCAAAAGCTTAAGATTGTTATGTCTATGAAGATGCGTGTTCCTGGGGTAGGCGGGATCTCATTGCTCTTCATTGCACTTTCCTGCCCGAACATATACTGCTCTGAGACTCGACGTAGTTTCCTGAACTTCTTATTGGAAGCTCAGCTTTGATTGATAACTGATATTTGACACTGAAACTTTATGTTTTGACCTCTCTTTATGGCTTCTGACTAATACCTTTTTCTCATTTGCCCTGAAACCATGCTTCATCTTAGGCTAGGGACTCCTTCCTTCATGGAACATGCTTAATGCACTAATTATGATATATTGATTGCCTGCATTCATTAATGGTTGTTATTGATGACATAATTTGCTGATTTCAATAAAGATGCATTATTGAAAGACTGATAACTGAAGTTTTTTAACTCACAACAATTCTCATTATTGACTCAGAACAATATATGAAATTGTAATGATTTTCTAATTGATGAACAGCTCCTGGTTAATCTCATCTAGCTTCATCGTCTTAAAATGCTGGGATCGCTCCCTGAAGAGATGGTAACCTTTATTTCTTAAACTAATATTTAACTGAGATCCTCACTCCTGCACCTGTGATTGCTTTCTCATCAATTAATCAATCAATCAATATTTGTAAAGCGTGGCTACTCACCTGTTAGGGTCTCAAGGTGCTGGGGGGAGGGGAGGAGCCTCATCCGAAGAGCCACGTCTTGAGGTGCTTCCTGAAGATGGTGAGCGACGGGCTTTGTCTAAGGTGCAGGGGGAGGTTGTTCCAGCTCTTTGCTGCAGTGTAGGTGAAGGATCGTCCTCAGGCGATGGTTTTGCGGATGCGAGGGATGGTGGCCAGGGCCATCTGGGCGTAGCGGAGGGATCTGGCAGGAGTGTGCCAGGAGACACAGTGGTCCAGGTAGGCTGGTCCTGGGTTTTGCATGGCGTTGTACTTGTGGGTGAGAACTTTGAAGGTGATTTGCTTCTGGACTGGTAGCCAGTGGAGGGTCCTCGGGTATTGGGAGATGTGTCCTCTGCATTCTACAGGCATCTCTCGGGTTTCTGTCAAGCTTCCAATCTTGTGTGGGGATGGAAGTAGAGGTCATAGCCCATTTGATTTCAAGGGTATGGGGCCCAATGTCTGGTATCTGTGGACCAAGTTTTGATGAGTTCCTGGTGCTGCGTTTTTAGCAGAATTTATTATTGTTTGTTCTTTAATTGATGTGTACACTGCCGTGCTTACCTTTTGCTGTTTATGAATGTCTTGGCACCTACTTGTTACATGATGGGAAAGTTCAGAAATTAAAGGTTCGCAAAAGTAAATAAAGTTGTTCAGCCGTTGGATCTCAGCAGGGAATGTCACTTTGTGTATGAGACTTTCAATTCCACTTTAGCTCCAGAGGTTAGAATTCTGAGTGACCAGGCTGGCTGTGTGGTGTGTCTTTGTGGAATGAGTTCACTAGTTTGAGTAGTTTGAGATTAGCTCTTCCTGATCTGCAATTCATGTGTGTATTGTAGGCATATATACCATGTACCAGTGTTGAATATCGCCTAATGAACAGGCCTGTGCCTCATCACAAAGACAAGGCATACTGGGACTGACATCTAATTCATATTTCATACTTCTCTCATCGAGTTAATTTTTCCTCCATTAAAAATTTCTCGATGAAGTGTCACTGCAGGGAATTTTCGTTTGCCAAACATTATCCTTGGCTCCTCTCTAGTAAACACATCAGAGGCTGCGGGCTGCAGTGAAGCCGCCTGCACTGCAATGATTTGTAATTTACTTTCATGACAGAAGCTTAATGAACTCGGTGTCACACTAGAAGCAACAAACTGCGATTAACTACTTTGGCGAATTAATAAATACAGTGGTTGTAGCAAGTATTCCTTCAATTTGAAGCAGCTAATTGGAAGCGGACTGGAAACAATCATTCAACGCGGGTTACTTCTTACGTTCAATTTGCATTGTCATTTTTTAAAAACATCGACAGGAAATAGATTATCCTTCACCTATTACCTTCGCATGACCCAGTTCTGGAACATATGTCTCTCGAGATGAAGACAGAGGAAAGATGTAACAAAATTTTACTCGGTGAAAGTCAGCAATAATTGCGAAGCCGTACTGACAACAAGAATTAGGATTGCAGATTACAATGTGCCATCAAATAGTACCTGGAACAGAAGTCACTTAACTTTTGACATGTGTGACGTGCGTCATCACGTTGCATGACACAATATGGTGGCCAATTGGCTGCCATGGAACAAAGAATAGCAAAGGAGTGCCAATTGGGTTCAAAGAGGAGCAGTGAGACGTGGTGGGGAGCAACGAAAAGGCGCTTATCTGCGGGCGGAGGGGGGTGTTTGGGGTGTTACACCCCATAATAATTGTATTTTCTAGTAAACAGTTGGGTACAGATGCTTTCATTCGGTCTGATGAGATGTCTGTCCAATTTCACTAGGAAATTTTCCATATATGCACACTTTCTCTCTCTTTTGATAGTCTTCAAAAATGTTGCTTAATTTACAAAATATTGTTTCTTTCACTTAGTACCCCTACCAATCCGCATTTGTCTCCCTTTCGCCCCTCTCATGCACCCTGCTTTCTGTATAATATATTTTAGCATTATATGCCTGCATGATTGTTGGAAAATCTGAAGCTCACACACCCCCAGTCCCATTGCTCAAGCTAGGCCCCTAGTGCTGATGATAGGTAGCAGTGAGCAACAGAAAGGTTGGTGAGCAAAGATTTGTTTAAAAACAAAATAGCGTACAGAATTGGATGAGCTAGAGATATGGTACAGCAACACAGAGAGCGCAGGCAAGAGTATGAAGGGGAAGCAACACAGAGAGGAGAGGAAGAGGAGAGCATGACAATACTTTCACTGCCACGGAGTGGCAGAAGCAAATTAGTTTCTCGATTGAAAGCAGTGCAAAAATTCACGTCTTCCATTCAAAAGAATGGTAAAGAATCCATGCTCCAAGGAAGGGAAAAATACGAGAAGAGAAAGGAAAGTAATTGAATTAGTAGCAAGCCAATGTGATTGATGAGAAAGCCAACCGATGGTAAGCAGTGGACTAACCCAAAGCCCATTGCATGTATTGGTATTTCCACAACAGGTCTTAGGCAACCGACTGTGAAAAGCTGTCTGTAGGCGAGACCTAAAAATAGCTGCAGCTCATGATGTTTTGTAACATGCAAAGAGATTCCACCTTTCAATGTAATGAATTATAGTCATACAAAAAGAAAACATGATGCTGTGCATGGATTCTTATTTCTAATGGCTATTCATTTCAGCAAAATGCCTCAGAAGAGCTGAAAATCTAGATCAATTTCCACTGTTCAAACAACAGTTGCAATTCTGCTGTGTGGCCCTTTCTTCACACGGTCTGCAAGCTTTGGCAGCAAGCTTTGTGATATCACACCTCAATTGTAATAAATTATTATCGTTGGGCAGCTACCTTACTTTTGCACCACAGTTGAGCAGTGATATCACAATTAGAGTGCAATAAGAAAACTAGAAACCAGTTTTTGTATGGGTATTGTCGGCTTCCATGTATCATATCACACCTGATAGCATTATCATTCTTTTGGAAGTTAACACTGTTCTTAATCCATTCCTTTCTTTGGTATGTGGAATCCAGAAAACCCAAAGAGGCTTGAAATCCAAGTAATACATGCCGGAGCTAGAGATCTCATAGACAACCACCCCTCTACTTTCATGAAGTCAACGATATTCCTAACCACAAGAGTATCTCATTCCTGGAAATTCGCAACAACAATTTACCATGAAACAACATTCTTACTCAACAATAGCAGTCTGCAGTATCTCAATGGCCCTGCTGAGGTTCTGACAGTGAATAAATGTATTGTTTTTTGTTTTTATGCAAGTGTGATCTTCAGGCCAGAAAAAGAAGTCTGAGCCACAATCTGTGAATCTAGCATCAAGTAGCCCACACCTCGGATGACAGCCTACTTGGGTATCACAAGGCTAAGATAGTGAAAGTAGCTTCTCTCTTTCTTGGAGAAGCATGGTTCTCAGAGCTAAAAGGCTGATGTAGGCAGCAGCAACCCATCCTTTATAAAGTTGAGGCACTCCACTTGATGTGTAAGAGGTATAACACAAGTCAATTTAGACAATATGACAGCACAGTACTAATAAAACAAACAAATCAAAAACCACAAATTAAAGTTCAGAAAGCATGCCAAGCTGATTGCAGCATAACCAGGACTCCATAATATGACTTATAGGTCTTGCATCTCTAGGTAATCACCCACTGTAATACCATGCCCTAGAACAGACTGCCGGATTAACATTTTGAGATAACTTTACAATCACCATGGTGTTTTTAATTTCCATGTGTATAACCCTTCTCACATCACTAACCTCAACCTTATACACTTAACCACTCTACTCACCTTTTCTCTGCAAAGCTTCTCTGAAACCTCGCAATCACTTTCTGTCCCTGCTGGAAAAGAACTGGAGGGCAACCAGAGGACAACAAGGGCCACAACACACATGCAATAGGAAGAAAAGGATACCTACAACAAGGAAGTCAATTAGGTGAGAGACCACTGACTAAGACAAAATTGCATCAGTAGATGGAAGGTGTTGCAGAGGGGCTACAATGAGATACAGGGAAATCTTATAAATGTTATGATGTGAAAACGGGGGTAACAACAAATCGAATAAAATGTCACCTGAAACTCATTTAAAACAGAGACAATTACCCAAAGGTCTAGAAGCTCAAGGATAACTCAAAATCCTTCATTATATGTAGATTAGACAATAAACTTACCCATGATTGGCACTTCTGCCATAATTGTATACATGCATCAGTCAAGCTGGATTCCTGTATCAAAAATTCATATTTATAGTCATTTGGGTCGTAGCATCAAAACATAATCAGGTATGGTACAGTGTGAATGAGTGGTTCAGAAAGTGCAGATTACACAAAAACATTAAAATAATCAACACAATACACTGTCCATTCCCCAATTGTGTGATGAGATTCAGGCATAGCCTGCTACTCAGGGCTTCTTCCTATGGGTAAATATGTCCTTTTAGGCATCGGAAAACATGGTCGGCATTTCGACCTCTAATGATTTACAAGTCCTTCTCAGGACACCATTGTCCATCACTCACACCTTCCATCATCAACAGGCAAGAGTTCACTGATCAGTACACACCAGGTTGGATAGATTTCTGTGTTTGGTGAGGTTGTGCCAAATCATGAAGGCCACCAAATATCTGGAACGTACTCTCTCAGACTACAGCCCTCTCCTCTTGGGGCTTAGCTCACTAGATGATAGACCGGCAATCACCCTGTGGTGGGCTCAACCTGCAACACTTGAGGTCAAATGCTATAGGGAGTCCTTACAGATGGCCATCTTGGAGTACTTCACCACTAACCACGGTACAGCATTGTCAGCTGTGACAAAATGGGAGGCATTTAAGGTCCTGAATCGGGGGCATTGTATGGGGCAATCATTGGGTGTCCATTGGGAGCTGGATAGGGAACTACAAATGCTTGACACCACCATTCATACCTCAGAAAATGAGCTGGATTCTGACCCATGACACACCAAAAGCTCTCTGATGCCAAGTGTTGCAAATGGGGTCTTTGGTTGGCAGTCATGTTACCCCCTGTCCAAGCAAGGACGTTCACTCAATTCAGGGTAAAGGAGAATCACCCACAGTTAACCCCTGTTCACCCCCTTGGTAGCTTGGCACGAGCAGGTAGGCTTAACTTCAGAAGCAAGGTGTAAAGTATTTGTACCAACACACTCAGTAACTCAGTGAAAACGCTACAAAATGACACAACACAGGTTTAGAAACATAGACAATATTTATCTAAACAAAACAAGACTAAAGTGACAAAAATCCAACATACACAAGTCAAGTTATGAAATTTTAAAGAATAAGAGTCTTAAATCCTTTAGAAAACAGTGAGAACAATGTTAGCGTACAAAAGTACCTGGATAGATTTAAAATAACGCCGCACAGGCGAGTGTGTGCCGAAAAGGGGCAGCGATGCGTCGATTTCTCCCTCGCAAGCGAGAGTGTGCATCGTTCCTCCTCCGGTCAGGTCGGCGTGCGTCGTTTCTCCTCTCTCGCAAGAGGGCGATGCGTCGATCCGGATGGGCATCTCAGGTCCAGGCAGATTTTGCATTGTTTTTCCACGCCCAGTGATGATGCGTTGAAAATCCAGTCGCACGTTATCACAAAATCGTGCTGCATGGGGTTTGCGTCGTTATCAGCCTCTGTTTGTGGGTGTTGCATGTCGTTTCTTCAGCCATGTTGTGTCAATCTTCCAGCCGCCATGCAGTTGGAGCGTTGATTTCAGCTGCGAAGCCGGTGGCGTGTTGTTTCTCAGCCGCGTCACGGAAGGTGCGTTGAAAATTTACCCACATGGCGGTCTGTGTGTGGGTTTTCAATATTGGTCTGCCAGCTTCACCTTTCAAGGGCCGAGGTACTGGATAGGGCTCAACGTGGCAGGGCAGGAGTCTCAGCAGAGAGTCCAGGTGCTGGCAGGGGAAGTCTTTGATGGCCCTGAGACTTCAACAACAGGAGAAGCTCAGGTCAAGCCCTTGGAGATTCTTCACAAGCAGGAATGCACAACAAAGTACAGTCTTTGTCCCCTTTCACAGGCAGAAGCAGCAACTGCAGGATAGCTCCACAAAGCACAGTCACAGGCAGGGCAGCACTTCTCCTCAGCTCTTCAGCTCTTCTCCTTGACATCGGTTCCTCTTGATTCCTAAGTGATCTTATTTTCAGGGGTTTCGGGTGCTCTTCTTATACTCCTATCTGCCTTTCAAGTTGGCCTACTTCAAAGGAAAGTTTCTCTTGTTTGTGAGATACTGCCTTGCCCAGGCCAGGCCCCAGACACACACCAGGGGGTTGGAGACTGCATTGTGTGAGGGCAGGGACAGCCCTTACAGGTGTGAGTGACCACCCCTCCCCTCCCTCCTAGCACAGATGACTTATCAGGATACGCAGGCTACACCCAAGCTCCCTTTGTGTCACTGTCTAGAGAGAGGTGCAATGAGACCAACTGTCAAACTAACCCAGACAGGGAATCCACAAACAGGCAGAGTCACAGAATGATTTAAGCAAGAAAATGCCTAATTTATAAAAGGGGCATTTTCAAACACACAATCTCAAAACCAACTTTACTAAAAGATGTATTTTTAAATTGTGATTTCAGAGACCCCAAACTCCAGATGTCTATCTGCTCCCAAGGGGAATCTACGCTTTAGTCATATTTGAAGGCAGCCCCCATGTTAACCTATGAGAAAGATAGGCCTTGCAACAGTGAAAACCGAATTTGGCAGTATTTAATTGTCAGGACATATAAAACACATTAGTATATATCCTACCTTAAACATACACTGCACCCTGCCCATGGGGCTACCTAGGGCCTACCTTAGGGGTGTCTTACATGTAAGAAAAGGGAAGGTTTAGGCCTGGCAAGTGGGTACACTTGCCAAGTCGAAATGGCAGTTTAAAACTGCAAACACAGAAACTGCAGTGGCAGGTTTGAGCCATGTTTACAGGGCTACTAATGTGGGTGGCACAACCAGTGCAGCAGGTCCACTAGTAGCCTTTGATTTACAGACCCTGCGAACTTCTAGTGCACTACACTAGGGACTTACCAGTAAATCAAACATGTTAATCATGGAAATCCAATTACACATACATTTTACATAGGAGCACTTGCACTTTAGCACTGGATAGCAGTGGTAAAGAGCCCAGAGTGACAACAACAGCAAAAACAGGGTCCAGTACACATCAACAACCTGGGAAACAGAGGTAAAACGTTAGGGGAGACCACGCCAAGGATGCCAAGTCTAGCACCAAGGCACACTATAACACTCTCCTGGACAGGCTGAGATGCTGTTACTATAAGACCTATATAGCTAAAGTACATGACGAAGAGGCTAAATCTGAGAGGTTACTAGCATGGCTCATCTGCCCAGAGCTGCGCGGCTCACCCATTATACATTTAACAGCCTCTAAGGGGGGAACACATTCATTAACGGGCCTATCAATGATGAGTTCCGGTCTTATTATGAAATCCTTTACAGTTGCCCGGATGCTCTCCCTGAGTCCCTGCAAAACAGATTTCTGGATTGCATACACCTCCCAACCCTACCTCCTGGAGCAATTACTGCACTGGGGGACCCAATTACAGTCTCAGAAATATGGCATGCCATTAGTTGGCCATGGAAAAGACCCCTGGACTAGACGGATTACCAACAGATTTTTATTCGCCATACTTAGCTATTCTGGCCTCACAACTGGAAAAGCTCTGTGGATTCCCTGAATGCAAGCTGCTTGCCAGATTCCACCAAGAGTGTTCTCCGTGGTATCCATCCCTTATGATATTTTTAGGAGGACCAGGCAGGGCTGCCTGCTGTCACCCTTATTGCCATGGCCATAGAGCCATTGGTGGAACTGTTTTGAAGGGAAGGGGGACAGCAGCATTATGTTGGAAGGACAGCAACATTTTATCTCACTTTATGCAGATGACCTCCTCTTGTACTTGGCAGATGGACCCACGAGAGCACTAGATGCAATTGCTCACCTTGAAGAGTTTGGGAAGGTGTCTGGTCTGCACCTGAACCATACCAAAACCTGCCAGTTCTCTGGTGTGGAGGACACCCCGTGCCCAAGAAATATGCCCTCAAGGCTTCAGTGGTCACCCACCTCCTTCAAATATCTAGGAAGCCATGTATACCATAACATTGAGGATCCGCTCAAAGGGAATCTGAGAGGAACTTATCACTCTCCTAAAGGTTGTGTCTCCTTCTGGCGATCTCTATATTAGTCAATGATGGCACAGATTGCCGTCTCCAAGATGGTGATGCTCTCCTGCTTGTTATATTTTTTCACGAACCTCCAGGTCCATATTCCTATAGCTTGGTTTAGGCAGGTAGATGCTCTACTTAGTGACCTAATTTGGGATGAAGGCTGACATAGGGTGTCTAATGAGATATTACCACGTCCACCTGAGGAGGGTGGTCTTGGGACACCACGCTTTGAGCTCTACTATTTAGCAGTTCAGCTACAATGGATAGCTAGATGGCTTGATAGGTCCCAACGGGAAGCGTTGGATCTGATGGATCTGGGTGCTCATGAAGGCCTTCTGATGCCCAGGTTGCTGCTTTGTGATGTGGTTATCCCACACCGAAATACTCTGTTATGAGCAGCTCTATATGCTTGGCAATGGTGCCACATAAAGACCCGAAAAGCACTACCATATACACCTACAATGCCTCTGGTGGGTGTCCCTCATGGCAATCAAGTCACCTGCTTTACTTATACCTGGCTTTCTGAGTGGACAAAAGCTGGGTTGAGGATACTGGGGGAATGCTTTTCAATGGGCTCTCTCATACCTCTGAAAGAACTAATGGAGCAATTTGCATTGTTCAGGGGTCAGTTCTTGAACTATGAGGCTTTGGTGCAGACCTTCGCAGACCTATGGGACTGTGGTCGAGATGAACTCCTCACACATGCCACGTTAAGGCTTTTACTTTGTAAGAGCGTAGCTTGTCAATTGGTCACTTGGTTCTATTGATCCCTGATTGATATGAGGAGGAAGCCCTTGATGGACTTCAGGGCCAGATGGGATGGCATCCTGGGTAAAGAGATTAGCGACAGAAAATAGAATAAGATAGTGACATATCCCAGAAAGGTGTTCCAAAACACAAGGCTCAAATACGTACAATTTAATTTCCTACATATGGCATATGTCACACCCCATAGATTACACACCATATACAACGGGGACCAACAAGGCTGCTCTTGGTGTAAGTATACTGACACAGACTTCTGTCACATGACCTACAGCTGCCCTAACCTTCAGATATATTAGCAAGCAGTTCTTCAAGGCTTGCACCTTTCACTCAGATGCACCGCCCCAGGCCCGATAGAGGCCTGTTTGCTGGGAAACTTTCTTAGAAACACAAAGTGGGCTCTAAATTCTTGGACCTTGCACTGGCCTAAACGTAGAATACCAATGGCTTGGAAATCTGGGAAATGACCCATGCTAGCTCAATGTTTACAAAATGTTACATTCTGGGCGATTGAGGAAGAGAGGACCCTTCGGAGGGATGATAGCAGGAGGATCTGGAGAGGCCCTTTAGCTGAACTCTTGACAGCGATTCTGGGGAATTGGGAACACCTGAGAGGTGACTAAGATTCATAGCAGGATAGTCAGGCAGATACATGAGACGTATCCAAAGGTACTGGAACAGAGAAAGTGAAAGGGGAGCAAGGATAGCGGAGTCAGGAGACAAGCAGGTTTGACTGCTCTGAATATATCATGAACCATGGTGCCAACAATGCCACTGGTATCCCAACCTCGGACCCATTGATCTATTCCTCACATGCGGAAAGAAGTGTACAAATGTTTGATCTATACTGGGGGTGCGCCCCCCCCCTGTCCTCCTGATTCCTAAACTACTAGATTTATGTACCTTACAGTTTCTAACCTTTTAAAACTGTCCATTGAACAGTTTTTACAATCCTCCATTTATTGCAGGATTACCACAAGCTACTCCCTATACCTCACCTTGCTCCCGCTGCAGAGTCACCCAAGAGATGCACACTTACACTATTTGAGAGAGTTTCCTAAGTCCTAATTCAAATGCTGCCAACTGATAGGGGAAGTATTCATATAAACACAACAGTGCACATGGATCCTCAGAAAAATTACTTATGCTTGCAGCTGTATGAGAAATACATTTTGATGTCATATTCCAATGAGTGTAGGATCTTTGCTCTTAAACACTTGCTTGATGTACACAGATTGCATTATTATCTTACTGCAAGTGAAGTTTTGCGATTTTGTTACTAAAATTGTATCAGGAATATCTAAATTCCCATAAAGATATTTAAAAACATACAGTATTGGATAAGATGGATGAGGTCCTGGAATTGCCTTTGCTGCAATTAAGAACAACAGTTTGACCAAACTTCTGGAGACTAATCCCTTGCTGTCCGAACCCTAACCAGATGTTGATAGAATCTGTCTTTTCTATTTGAAGTAGACTAGTTTTCCACATAGGCCACTCACTGTGAAGTTGCTTGTTGTCACCGAGCAGCCCCAAGAGATCTGACACTTTTGTCCTCTAAGGAGGGCCCAGGGATACAGGTGACTGTATTTGCAGATTTTGGTGCTGAGCATGCTCAATTGTCTTCTGATGACACAAAGTTTTCATGCAAAGAGTTGATGGGTTCATCGCTCCTCTAGCACCACATGCCTATTGGCACTCGCACTCAACTACTATGCTCTTTGGGAGATGACAATGCTGATCGATCCTTTTATGCCAGACAATGTGAGTTGTCACTTTGCCAAAGTTGGTCAGGATACTTTCAGGGCCGCACAGCACTGTGAATTTGGTAACAAGATCTGTGTGATATTTGGTGTTTCTTCATAGACATGCTTATTGGGCTTCTTAGACTGCCACAGAGTTGTACAGGCAAATTTGCTAGTTGAGGATTTTGATGGTTGTCACCTCCTAGGCAGACAAGCTTCACAGGTCACAAATGGCAGTTCTTAGGGGAGTACTAGACCTTTGGCATTTCACGCTGCTGCAGGCCTGCCACTTATGAGGCTGGAGAGACCCAGGCATTTTACAATGCTGGGACCTCACAGCCACTGGAATCAATCCTACTCTGATCATCAGCTTTGCCCTCCAACTGAACTGAATGCTCCCTGGAGAGTGCATGCCTGAGAAGAAGATGCATTGATTTCACATGTTTTTGAGCTACTGGGGTGTTAGGCCTGTATGACGGCGATTGTATGTCCCTGCTTCATTACCTGCTTGTCAAACTCCTTTCCAATTTTCCAATCTGTCAGTATTATGTAGTTCCCAGGAGATAATGTGATGAATAGTTCCTCTACAAGGGAGTCCCCTCTCTAAGTTTGGTTATTGTTGGTCTTAATGCATTTCTTCTTAATTTTGTGTTTTTCTTTCTGGTAAGAGACAGTACTTAGTAGTATGGATACTTTTTCTCCACTGCCTGTTGACATTGGTGAATGAATGCCCATATCCATGATTTGTTTTTAAAAGGCAGGCAGTTTGTTTATGAACCATGGAATTTCAACATTAGGTGTGTCTTCTCCCTACTTATAAGTTATGTTTTTTGCATTGAGAGAATGTGCATGAGTATTTCTTGGTTCTATGCTGATTTACATTGTCCTGGTAAACTGACAAACGGGGCCCCTGCCACCTTTTAGGATGGTTGAAGTTGATTGGTAGTTGATATGGGATACTGTCTCTTATTAGGTAAGTGTGGGTGTCCAGATGCTTTCCCTCATTTGTCTGATGTATGGGGTACCTGTTTGTGTAGGAACTCCGTGTAGGTCATCACTTACACTGACACATTTTTTGCTTTTTGTTGCACCTAGGTTGAAGGTGTTGTCTTTTTTAGCTTGTCCAGGTAGAGATGTTGGTGACTTATAATGTTTTCAATAACATTTTAGGTGTTGGTCATTACCTTAGTGCAGACAATGCCAAAAACATCTATGTTCTGATACATTTTCCCTTTTGGATGCCAAGGTGGGGTATTTTTTACACAGGGAAACACCTTGATGTGGTGTCATCTTCCATATTTTTCTTACCTACGCGATTATTTAATCAATCAATCAATCAGACAATTTATAAAGCGTGCTACTCACCCGTTAGGGTCTCAAGGTGCTGGGGGGAGGGGAGTTAGTGGTCAAAGAGCCATGTTTTCAGGCGTTTTCTGAAGGTCAGGAGGTCTTGGGTCTGTAGTAGTTGGAGTGGTAAGGAGTTCCAGGTCTTGGCGGCAAGGTAAGAGAAGGATCTGCCTCCTGTGGTGGAGCGGTGAATACGGGGGGCGGAGGCGAGGGCGAGGCTGGCGGAGCGGAGCTGGCAGGCAGGAGTAATGGAAAGTGAGTCTGTCATTGAGATAGGCCGGACCTGTGTTGTGGAGGGCTTTGTGTGCGTGGGTGAGTAGTTTGAAGGTGATCCTCTTCGATACGGGTAGCCAGTGTAGTTCTCTGAGATGGGCTGAGATGTGATTTCGGTGAGGGACGTCAAGTATGAGTCGGGCAGAGGCGTTTTGGATGCGTTGCATTTTCTTTTGTAGTTTGGCCGTGGTTCCTGCATAGAGTGCGTTGCCGAAGTCCAGTCGGCTGCTGACTAGGGCGCGGGTGACTGTTTTCCTGGTTTCGATGGGAATCCACTTGAAAATCTTGCAGAGCATGCAGAGGGTGTTGTAGCAGGAAGAGGAGACTGCGTTGACCTGCTGATTCATGCTGAGTGCTGAGTCGAGGATGATGCCCAGGTTCCGTACTTGGGCGGTGGGGGCGGCTCTGAGGTAAGTAGGCCACCAGGAGTCATTCCAGGTGGAGAGATTGCTACCGAGGATGAGAACCTCTGTTTTGTCTGTGTTTAGCTTGAGGCGGCTTGTTTTCATCCAGTCGGCGATAGCGTGGAGTCCCTTGTGTAGGTTGTTTCTTGCTGTTGTGGAGTCTTTCGTGAGGGAGATGATCAGCTGGGTGTTGTCTACGTAGGATACTATGTTGATGTTGTGGGATCGTGCGATGTTGGCGAGGGGAGCCATGTAGACGTTGAAAAGCGTTGGACTGAGGGAGGATCCTTGAGGGACGCCACAGATGGTTTCGGAGGATTCGGAGAGGTAGAGCGGAAAGCGGACTCTCTGGGTTCTGCCGGAGAGGAAAGAGGAGATCCAGTTGAGGGCCTTGCCATGGATCCCAGTGTTGTTGAGGCGTGTTCGAAGGGGTTTGGTGACAGACGGTGTCGAAAGCTGCGGAAATGTCCAAGAGGATGAGAGCTGCGGTTTCCCCTTTGTCGAGCCTGGTCCTGATGTCATCTGTGGCGGCAATGAGTGCGGTCTCTATGCTGTGGTTTTTGCGGAATCCGGATTGGGAGGCATCGAGCGCTTTGCTGTCTTCCAGGTAGCGGGAAAGTTGGCTGTTCACGATTTTTCTGATGATCTTCGCTGGGAAGGGGAGGAGGGAGATTGGTCGGTAGTTAATGGGGTTTTCTGGATCTGCTTTGGGTTTCTTCAACAGGGCGTTGACGTCAGCGTGTTTCCATCTCTCTGGGAAGGTGGCTGTCTCGAAGGAGCTGTTGATGATTGTGCAGAGGTGGGGTGCGATGATGTTGCTGGCTTTGTTGAAGATTTGGTGCGGGCACAGGTCTGAGGGGGAGCCGGAGTGAATGGAGGCAATGGTGTTGATGGTGTCTTCACTGTTGACGTGGGTCCAGGAGCATAGAGGGTTGGTGTTGTTTGATGTGTCGGGTTTTTGGTTGTCTGTGGTTGGCTGAAGGGACTGGGGTGCGAAGCTGTTGTGGATGTCTTCGATCTTTCGACGGAAGTGAGTGGCGAGGGAGTTGCAGAGTTCCTGTCATGGCAAGGGTTCGTGGGAGCAGGTCCTGGGGTTGGAGAGTTCTTTGACGATGCTGAAGAGCTCTTTGTTGTTGTGGGTGTTGGTGTCTATTCGGCTTTTGTAGTTGGTTCTTTTGGTCGTGCGGATCAGCTGGTGATGCTTGCGGATGGCAGTTTTGAGGGTGGTGTGGTTGGATTCGGTGGGTGTAAGGCGCCAGGTCTTTTCCGTTCTTCGACATTACCGTTTGGATTATTGGGCCTCTTGTTGCCAAATTTTGTGTCTTTTCTTCCTTTTATTACCCTCAGAGGAAACTGCTTAACAATGACCATGATTTGAGTTTGCCTCTGATCCCATTGAGTGCTGCTGTGTTTTTTCAAATCTTTGCTGTTTTTTCTGGGCTATGGTTAGGTCAGTGACAAACCTATCATTTCAGCCGATAGTGATAGTATTGTTATACTGGCAGTTTTCTGCTTTTACCTTGTTTTCAGTCTCTGCCCTGTATTTCCATGCGTATGGCATTGTTCATCTTCACATGTTTGTGTGTTTTTACTTATGTTGGGATCTTCAGGATTGCTGACTGTTAGAAATTTGGCCTGTTGTTGGTAGAGGTATCTACCCTGTCCAAGTGGGGACCACAATTCTAGTCAGGGTAAGTCAGATACACAACCTAAAGTAACCTGTGCTCACCCTCCTGTACCTTGGCACAGAGCAGCAGGCTTAACTTAGATGGCATTGTGTAAAGTATTTATGCAACACTTATTAACAATAACACAGTGAAAGATGCAAACATCAGTGTAGAAAAATAGATAGTATTTATCTGAGTAAACAAGGCCAAAATGACAAAAATACAATCAGTAGAAGGGGAGATATGAATTTTTAAAGATTAGATGTTAAGACAGTGCTTCGAAGTCTTCAGCAGTAAAAAGGTTACTTGAGGTTGAGAGGGACCGGTGCAAATCCAGAACCTAGGCTGACAGTGATGTAGGGTAGGCTGGCTCCACAACAGACACAAGATCCGTTGAACAGTTCCTGTCTTAGAGCAATGTGTCAAACAGCGAGTACATGATGTGTCCATGTCTCTGCAGCACTCATGATGATGCATTGTTTTTTTAAGTTTATAGCTGCATAACTCATTTCTGAGGCCCAGGACTTGAGGTGGCATCTCAGGCATGGGTAGGACTCAAGATGCCAGGAGTACCAGGAAAGTTGCAAGCAGTCCGTAATGTCCCTAAGACTGTAGAAGAACAGAGTGGAAGCCACAAAGTCCTTGGAGACTCTTGGGTTCAGGGATGTAGAGAGCAAGTCCAGTCTCTCTCACTGCAGGACAGAAGCAGCAGGAAGCAGGACAACACGGCACATCAAACAGCAAAGTGGCAGCCCCTCTTACAGCACAGCACAGCATACAGCATACAGCAGCAGCAGGCCAACACAGCAATGCAGTTGCAGAGTGGCATTCCCTGCTGGCAGCACAGCAGTCTTCTTCCTGGCAGGGTTTGCTTGGCTCCAGTAAAGATCCGAACTGGTGGGGTTTGGGGTCCAGTATTTATACTTTGGTGCACTGGTTCTGGAAGGAGGGAGAATCTTCCTGGCCTACCTTTGAAGTCCACAAAGTCCTTGCCCTGTCCTTCTGGGCTCCAGACACTCTATAGGTGGTTAAGCAGCCCTGGGTGTGAGGAGAGGCACAATTCTGTTCAGGAGTAAGTGAAGCAGTGCTAAGATCCCCCCCATCAAGCCAATTAATGGCTCATCAGCTTGGTGATGGGCCATCAGTATGCAAATGTCACACCCAAGCCCCATTTGTGTGTGGCTGTCTAGAGGGAATACACAAAGCTTAGCTGTCATCTACCCCAGGCATGTATTTAGAGACAGGCAGAGGCACAGAAAGGTTAAAGTAAGAAAATGGCAACTTTCTAAAAGTGGCATTTTCTGACTTACAATTAAAAATCCAATGTTACCATAAGTTGTGTCCAGGGACACCATCCTCCATATTTCTATCTTTTCCTATTTTGAAATTGACCTTAAAAAATGTTTTAAGGTAATCCCAATGTTATATTATAGGAGAGATATACCTTATGTCACGACCTGAACGCTTCTTACTGCTGAAATCTGCCAGTCTCTGGGCACCACCTAGTTTCTTGCTTGTTCTGGATTGACCAAAGAAGGGGTGACCCTTTCCAGTAGCCACGGTGCTGCTGATAATATAACACCAAGCAGGCCGTAACCTCCAGAAGGAGTCCCAGAGGAAAAAAAAAAAAACTTGGGAAAAACTTCAGATCAAGGAACTCCTGAAAAAGATGTTAAAGAAAAAAGAGAGGCACAAGAATGTCTGGAACAAAAACTGCAGGCAGAAAAAAACAGGTGAAGTCTAAAATCATAAGATACGGGAGTGAGGAGCACAACCAGGACAGAAGTGTTTGCAACGTAAGGAACAGAAGACCAACTGTGCTTACATACTGAGAAACAGGAAGTGACATGCTGGAAGTATTGAAGACACCATCTTGGATTGGGAAAAAACACATTAAAGGGAATGGGAAAATAGCCATAGTTTAAAAAGTAGGGAGCAAAGCATGCAGGGAAGGAAACACAGACTCCTGGGAAGGAGAAGATATGGCCAAAGAAGAAAAAGGAAAAGGAAGAAAAAAGAAGAAAGGAAGAAAAATTGCAAAAAACAGGTAAGTAAAACTAAGAGGGCAAAAAGCAGGCACAGCGCGAAACAGAGCCCAAAGAGAAAGTTTCAGGTTGCACTGACGCCCAAAAAACAGGTCACGAGCCGAAAAGCGGCCTGCGGCAGGAACGGCCATCTGAGACGTGGACCGCCAATCTGATCACAGCCTGTAAGTGGGGCGCCGCCAGTCTCTGCGGTGTCACAGTAGGTCCCCTCCGCGAAGCCCCAGGCTTGTCCGGAAAATGCAGAAAAAATGTGCGGACCAAGCGAGGAGCATGGACGGAGAAAGTATCCTCCCACAAACAATCTCTTATGGGGTATTCCTTCCAGAGAATCAAGAATTGGAGACGATTCCAAAAAATGTGAGGATTGCATATCTCTTGTACTTCATACTCAGGATGGCCATCAACCAAAAGAGGAGGAGGACAATGGGCAGTTCTCTTGTAGGGATCAGGAACAAAAGGTTTGAGTTGGGACACATGAAAAACAAGATGAACCTTCCAAGTCAATGGTAGACGAAGTCGAACAGAGACCGGATTTAACACATGCAGGACTCTAAAAGGTCCATAGTAACAGGTTTGAACTTATTCTAGGACAGTCGAAAAGGCAAAAACTTAGAAGAAAGCCAGACTTTGTTCCCAGGCTGGTAAGATGATGCAGGACTATACCGAGTATCAGCTACTTCCTTCATGTAATGTTTTGTAGCTAAGAGATTGGTACGTAGCATTTCTTGAACCTGATGGAGATTTCGAATAACTGAGGTAACTGCGGGAACAGAGGAATCCTTATGAGTGATGGTAGGGAAAGTAGTAGGATGGAAACCATAAGTACAAAAAAAGGTGTGGACTTTGTTGCAATATGGACTGTATTATTATAGGAAAACTCAGCCAATGGTAGATATGAAGACCAATTACTTTGAGTTGCATTACAGAAGCAGCATAGATATTGTTGTAATTCTTGATTTAGGCGTCCTGTTTGACCATTGGTCTGAGGATGGAATACAGACGATAGAGCCACCTCAATATGTAAAAACGTATAAAATGTTCTCCACAAACGGGACACATATTGAGAACCTCGATCGGAAATGATTACTTGAGGGAGGCCATGCAATCGAAATATCTTGTAAAAAGACTTGACTCATTTCCTTAGCGGTGGGTAATTTCTTTAGAGCTGAAAAATTAGCCATCTTAGTAAAAGAGTCAACCGTTAGCATTATGACCTGATAACCCTCAGAGGATGGCAAAGAACATATACAATGTGTGGTCAACGTATGCCATGGAACAGATGGTACAGGCAAGGGCATCAATAAACTTGCTGACTTGGTCTGAGGTGTCTTAGTTTGAGCACATATTGGGCAAGATCTTACATATGTTTCAACATCAGATTTTAACGTGGGCGACCAAAAGGAGCGGAGGAGCAATTCCTGTGTACTCCTAATTCCACAATGTCCAGCAATAGGGGAGTCGTGACACACTTGCAAGGCTTTAGTTTGTACCTTCTTAGTTGGCAAAAATAAGGTGTTTTTATGATAGTAATATTCCTGATGCTTCTTTAAGTGGTGACTTAAAGCATTCCATTCTTCCATGGGTAAATTCTGATACTCTGTTTTCACAAGGTCGAGAATGGACTGAACGACTCCCACTATTTGACATGGCTCTATGATGTGTGGAAAAGTAGTAATTGTGCTCTCCGGACATTGGCGGGATAAAGCATCTGCTACAATATTTTGGGATCAAGGTATGTGTGTTACTACAAAATCATATTGGCTAAAAAAGAAAGCCCTTCTGGCTTGCCGACTGTTCCACCATTGAAAACTGCTGAGATATTGTAGATTGCGATGATCAGTTCTAACTTCAAACATTTCCTGTGAACCCATTATAAAATGCCTCCATGCTTGCAGGCAGCTTTTAATGCTAGTAATTCCCTCTCCAACAGGGAATAGTTTCGTTCTGCATCTGACAACACATGGGATAGATAAAAGACAGGACGTTCTAGGCCATCATCTTCTTGTCTTTGTAGTAACACGGCTCCAATAGCTCTATCTGATGCATCAGTGACCACTATAAATTTCTTTGTAGTGTCAGGATGACGTAATATCAGAGCTTGTGTAAAGGCATGTTTTAGATTCTGAAAGGCTCTTTCTGCTTCTTCTGTCCAAATGAAACCCTCCTTTAGGCTTTCTTTTTTGATGGTCTGGGTTATATGACCTTGTTGTTGGGCAAAGTCCTTTATAAATTGTCTATAGAAATTGGATAACCCTAGAAAGCACTGTGTCTCCTTAACAGAAGCAGTAGAAGGACAATCTAGTATGGCTTGTACCTTTTATGTGTCCATGGCGATGCCAACTTTATTGACATGGAAACCAAGATATTAAACCTTGGTCTTGTTGAACTCACACTTTTCAGGCTTACAGTACAGATTGTTTTGTCTGAGTCTTTCCAGAACCTGAAGAACATGCTTAGTATGGTGTCCAGAACAACGAGAACATACCAGAATGTTATCTAGATAGATTACAACACTTTGGTTCAAAAGATCAGAGAAAACTAAATCTATAAATCTTTGGAATATGGAAGGTGCATTAGTCTGACCAAAAGGCAAGGCGCAGTATTCAAAATGGCCTAATGGAGTACGAAAAGTACTCTTCCATTCGTCACCTTCCTTAATTCATAAAAGATGATAGGCACCCCCCAGATCTAACTTGGTGAATATCGTGGCCCCTTGGAATTCTTCCAAAATATCCTTAATAAGAGGTAGGGGATACCTATCTTTGATGGTAATTTTATTCAACTCACAAAAGTCAATACAGGGGAGGAGATCTTTAGTCTTCTTTGGTACAAAGAAAAGAGGAATCCTGGCAGGTGATGAAGAGGGAGCAATCAATCCACTTTGCATGTTCTCATCTATGTATTCCTTAAGTACTTTCCTTTCCTGCTCTGATAAGGAATACATTCTCCGGAATGGAACGACTTCCCCAGGTATCAAAGGAAAAGCACACGCAAAATGGTTTTTTGAGGTTTCTGGAACACGTCAGAGTATCCTTGATAGCATCTGGGTACTCCTTGAATCACATTAATGGTACAGCTTGCTTCATTGGAAGAGAAAATTGACCCTTTCAGAGACCAATAGGAATCTGTTGAATAGCAATGTAATTGACAAAAGTGGGATATAGTTCGTGTCTCCCAATTTACATCTGGATTATGTTGTGTTAGCCAAGGAATACTCAGAATCATAGTATGGTTAGGGGAAGATATCAAGTCAAAGGCAACATATTCCTATGTCTTCCGAATTGCAGGCAAAGGGTAAGAATAGTATCCACCACTGGTCCGGAAGTTAAAGGTGAGCCTTCTACTGTTTGAACATGTTTGGGTATCTCTTTAGGAACACAAGGTATTCCTTTTTCCTTAGCCCATTTCTCATCTAGAAACATTCCACTGGCTCCACAATCTAATAATGTGAATACTTGTTCTTCCTGGTTAGGGCACTGTAGAATTACTGAAAATATAAAAAGAGCTGTGGAATATACTCTGGAGGAGCAGATGGAAGGAATCTCAATGCCTCCTTTCCCCTTCCTTCTCACAGGGGATGGAAGTTGGCATTTCCTGACGGTCTGATGGGACGGATAGGACACATTCTAATTAAATGACCCGCACTGCCACAATAAAAACACAAACCTTTGTGTCATCTGTTTTCTCGCTCTACTTCAGATAGCGGTCCACGAGCAACATCTATTTGCATGGGTTCTTCTTCTGTAGAAGCTGGTTTCTCTGAACGTTTTTGTTCAGGGCGACGTGCAGAAGGGAGCATTGTCACTGATTGGGACTGAAACCTGGATCTTCGTTTCTCCAATCTACGTTCTTGTAAACGGCACTCAATATTAAGTGCAAGGTCCATTAGTTCTTTCAATGATTCTACCTGGTGGAATGCACCAGTTCATCCTTTATTTCATCTTGTAACCCTCGACGGAAGAGTGTCATAAAAGTGCGTTCAACCCATGTGGTTTCAGCCGCTAGTTGTTTGAAATGAGTTATTAAAGTCAGGACACACTGATTCCCTTGTTGTATCTCACATAACGCTTCTTCCGCAGCGGCTTCCAGTCCAGGTAATTCGAACATCTGTTTAAAGGCTTGAAGAAAATCTGAATAGTTGGATAATAAAGAGTCAGTGGCAGCTACCATGTTAGTTGCCCAGGCAGGGCTGTGCCAAACAGGGAGCTTATCAAATAACCAACCTTGGTCTTATCCTGGGTAAACTGAGAGGTAAAAATGCAAAATATACTGTTAAAGAGTCCAGAAACTCCTTTAACTTGTTTGGATCTCCAGAATAACATGGTGTTGAGGCAGAGATAGTAGGTCCATCAATGGATCAAGACACCAGAGCTGTCTCAGAGCAGTATTTTCGGCACGCAGTTGTAGTTCCTGTGCCTGTTGCTGTATGGTATGAAGCATAGACTAAGGAGTTTCCATGACATCTTCAGGTGGTTCTTCCATCGTTCCAGAGCAATGCAGAGGTTTTTGGCGCTGCAATCTGTCACCACCTGAACCTGGTTTCTTGCTTGTTCTGGATTGACCAAGGTAGAGGCGACCCTTTCCAGTAGCCACGGTGCTGCTGATAATATAACACCAAGCAGGCCGTAACCTCCAGAAGGAGTCCCAGAGGAAAAAAAACAAACTTGGGAAAAACCTCAGATCAAGGAACTCCTGAAAAAGATGTTTAAGGAAAAAGAGAGGCACAAAACAGTCTGGAACAAAAACTGCAGGCAGAGAAAATCAGATGAAGTCAAAATTCACAGGATACGGGAGCGAGGAGCACAACCAGGACGGAAGTGTTTGCAGCACAAGGAACAGAAGGCCAACTGTGCTTATATACTGATAAACAGGAAGTGACATGCAGGAAGTATTGAAGACACCTTCTGGAAAAGCCACTTTAAAGTGAATGGGAAAATAGCCATAGTATAAAAAGTGGGGAGCAAAGCATGTAGGGATGGAAACACAGACTCCTGGGAAGGAGACGATATGGCCAAAGAAGAAAAAGAAAAGAAAGAAAAAGCAAGAAAAGAAGAAAAACAGCAAAAAGCAGGCCAGCACAAAACAGCCCAAAGGGAAAGTTTCAAGTCATGCTGCAGCCCAAAAAACAGGTTGCGACCCGAAAAGCGGCCCGCAGCAGAAATGGCCATCCGAGACACGGACCGCTGATCTGAACGCAGCCCGCAAGTGGGGCACCATCGGTCTCTGCGGTGTCACACCTTGCAATAGTGAAAAATGAATTTAAGAACTTTTCACTATCTGGACATGTTAAACTTCAAATTAAATGTACACCTTTTTTAAATACACTGTACCCTGCCCTTGGGTCTAGTGCCTAACTTAAGGGTGCCTTACATGTACTAAAAAGGAAGGTTTAGGTCTGGCAAGTGGGTACACATTCCAGGTTGAAATGGCAGTTTGAAACTGCACACAGACTCTGCAGTGGAAGACCTGAGACATGTTTGAAAAGCTACTATGGTGGGTGGCAAATCAGTGCTGCATGCCCACTAGTAGCATTTACTTTACATGCCCTGGGCACATAGAGTGCACTTTCTTAGGGACTTACAAGTAAATGAAATATGCCAAACAGGTGTAACCAAATTATTCCATGTTTAGGGGATAGAGCACACCCATTTTAGCACTGTTTAGCCGTGGTAAAGTAGCCAAAGTCCTAAGCCAACAGAAACAAATTCAGCAAAATGTGGAAGGAGAAGGTAAAAGATCTGGGGATGACCCTGCAAGAAGGGCCTTTTCCAACACTGACCTAGGCACATTTTCTTTGGTTTCCTATTAAAGTAAAACAAACAGAAATGGCAGCATGGATTATATGGCTTAGTAGACTATAGATGAAGTATGGTTTGAGTGGGCACTTTTTCCTATCCTCTTGTGGAGCATTTTGTGTCCCTTTGGTGCTGGGGCGAGACTGGTTCTTTCATCCTCTTATGGGCTACCAGCATGGGTCTACCTTGGATTTCTGTACAAGATTCATTGTTTCCTTGTCATGTGTCATTGTTTCCAGACTGAACTTGGTGGGCTATTTGCCTTCATAGGTTCATATAGAACAGTTCTTCCCTGTACTTCTACTCAGATGTTTCTCATGTGATTTATTGCTTTAATAGTGATTCATAAGGTGAAGAATCTGCAGCTAAAAGTACCCTACAGAATAATAAGATATTTTCCTTTAGTAACAATGCTTTTGGTGGATATTTTCCCTATCTGCGAATTCCTCGCCAGATCAACTGCCTCCCTGCTTTGAACTTTATTTAATAAGTTTCCAAGTTAGTTTTATGCATTTCATTTCTGTATTCTTTATCAATTTCATCTTTGCCTCTAAGGGCATGGAAAAGGGGGGGCCACTGTGCGGGGGTGGTGCCACTGAGACATTCAGATCCAAGGAGGCACTGGCAATTGGAGCTGTGGTCCCTCTTAGCAATGCAGGAGAGTTATTTCAACTTTTCTGGAACCAGTCTGGCACTTGGGGCAAATTATGAAGGAAGGAATCTGCAGAGATAACAGTGTATCTCCCAGAAACATCATTAACAAAGGTAAGTAAGTTAGGGCCTGATTTAGATCTTGAAGGTATTACCGCCAATCCACTGCAGCAGCAGCATCAGACTCTGTCAAGCTGACGATGTTCTGACTGCTGTATTTAGATCTATGGCTGTTCAGCCACTGTCCATGTCAGCGGAGTGTACTCCATTGTGCTAGCTGTGATACTTAAAGGGACATTTGCAAATGGAAGGTTACATCGCATAGATGTTAGAGTATCTCATCTTGATGAGTCAATATCAGACCCAAACTATGATTCTTTTGAAAATGTGGATATGTTTTTATTTGTACTTAGTAGGTTAGGAATGTATCCATGCCTATGATTTAACGTATGCTGTCTAAGCCATTCGTCATGCAGAGAAATAAAAGTGGATGAGAATCAAAAGATCAAAAGGCATACATGATATGGGAGCAGCATGGGGATTTTCTAGACTGTGAGCAAATGGTTTGTGGAATTCTTCCCTATATGCAAGAGATACTGATGATGAAGAAGCCATGTTTGAGGGCCTTGAAGCTGGTTTAATATGTAGACGTGGCAAATACTTTGTGAGCAAAGTTCATACTCCAGCCTGTTTATACAGATACACTCAAACTGTTGTATCTGAGTTTTCATCCTCATCAGGGTAAGGTGAAGGTGACAGAGACCACATCAGCAGGGAAGAAGTTGGGCACTGTGTTTTTGGTGCAGACACTACTGACACTGAGGGACCAAGTGCTATGGAGAGTGAGGGTACTGGCAGGGAGGCAACCAGTGACTCAACATCATCTTCGGAGGCCTCCACAGAAGACCAGTCCCTAGTGGTGGTGAATCCTAGTGCGAAAATTCCACCTGTATAGTTGCCTGCTACCCATATTTCCATCTCCACCCTCCTTCTCTCTCCCTCCCAATTGGCTGCAGCCACCCCCCTAAAAGGGGCGGCATCACCTTTGCTGCAGGCACCTCCTCCCTGCCCCTGCCTCTCAGGCTGAATTTAATGAGGAGGCTATTGACCAATTGCGAACTATCTCTGTAGGTCAGACTGCACTACTGGATGCTATCTAAGGGCTTAGTGGGCAGATTAATCAGATGGTAGCTTACCTAGGTGGCATTCAGGATGCCATGTATGGCCTACAGAGGCCATTCCAGGGTCTGGCCTCCTCATTGACCGCAGCTTCCCACCCATCCTGTCGCATAGACTCTCATTATTCTAATGAGACTACTGGATTTGTGCTGCAGAATCGCCTGTGGTGTGGGAGACTGAGGGCCTGATTACAACTTTGGAGGAGGTGTTAATCCGTTCCAAAAGTGACGGTAAAGTGACGGATATACCACCAGGCGTATTACGAGGCCATTATATCCTATGGAACTCGTAATATGGCTGGTGGTATATCCGTCACATTTGGGATGGATTAACACCTCCTCCAAAGTTGTAATCAGGACATGAGTCTTAACCCACTACAGGTGACAACTGTTACCCTAATCTGGGTTTTTCTCCGGCTAACTAGCAGTGCCTCATCTCTACCCAAGAGCAGGGATGATTGGGCAGCCGAGCGCATGACATAGTTGATTTCTCAGGGAAATCGTGGTCACTCAGGTCGCATCCGTTTCTCTCAGTTACATTAGTCTCACATACACAATGAGGTTTTAATGAAGCGACTGCATCTTAGATAGCAAAGCATGTACTGCAATAACCAGGACGATACAGCAGGACAGAATTAGAATTGTGACAAGGAGAGTTAAGCATAGAAATAACGCTACCAGATTGTCACTAGAGTCAATAGACTAATTCCTAGCTTGGCTATAATAGTGCACAGCATGTTAATCTCTAAATCTGCCCTTTAGGTTCCCCTGGGAAGACATCATCCCCCATACCTGAGCAAAGGCCTGAAGTCTGCATAAGCAGCTGTTACAACACATTCAGCAATCAGCATACAGTTGTGGTTCTGTGGCTGGAATCCCCCTCTAACGTGTAAGGGGCAGGGACCTGTTATCATAATAAAACAGCTGTTGTTCTGAGAAAATGTCCCTATGTCAGGATATGTGTTTTTCTATGAATACCAGAGACAAAACTTTTACCACGTTCACCGGCAACCTATTTTACTGCAGCCTGGAAAAAAAAAACAGAGGCCCATATTTATACTTTTTGACGCACAACTGCGCCAACGCAGTTGTGCGTCAAAAATTTTACCGCCGGCTAACGCCATTCCAACGCGCCATGCGGGCGCCTTATTTATGGAATGACGTTAGCCGGCGCTGCGGACTGGTGTGCGTAAAAAAAAATGACTCACACCAGGCAGCGCCGCCGTATGGGAAAATGGGGGTTGTGCGTCACAAAATGGGGCAGGTCAGGTCTGAGGCAAAATTCAGGCCTCAAACCGGATTTGCGCCATTGTTTTTGACGCCCAACCTCCATTGACATGACTCCTGTCTTAGCAAAGACAGGAGTCATGCCCCCTTGCCCAATGGCCATGCCCAGGGGACTTATGTCCCCTAGGCATGGTCATTGGGCATAGTGGCATATAGGGGGGCCCAAATCAGGCCCCCCTATGCCACAAAAAAAATCTGAAAAAAATACTTACCCGAACTTACCTTTACTTCCCTGGGATGGGTCCCTCCATCCTTGGGTGTCCTCCTGGGGTGGGCAAGGGTGGCAGGGGGTGTCCCTGGGGGCAGGGGAAGGCACCTCTGGGCTCCTTCCGAGCCCACAGGTCTCTTAACGCCTGCCCTGACCCAGGCGTTAAAAGACGGCGCCCATCAGGCTGTGCGTCGTTTTTTAAGGCCCACCCTCTCCTGTGCGTCAAAATGACGTCAGAGAATAAATATGGGGCACAGGCCTTAAAGTCATTTTTTGGAAGGGAACGCCTACCTTGCATATAATTAACGCAAGGCTGGTTCCCCCTTCCAAAAAATGACGCACATGGTGGAATTTTGACACCCGCTGGGTCGGACGTCAAAGTATAAATATGGGGCAGGGTTTGCGCCGATTGTGCGTAAAAAATGTTGACGCACATTCGGCGCAAACAGAGTATAAATATGCCCCAGAGTGAATAAGAATGTCTTGTTTGAGAACGTAGTACTGGCCTAAGCAAAAATAGTAAGATTGAAAGAAATAAAACAAGACCTCAAAAGTGGCTATTGTTATAATAATAATAAACAAAGCTGAATAAAATATACCTAGGTTAAAGTGCACAGGGGCAGGCCTAGTGTGCCAAAATAACATGCATGGAGCTATAACTAAAATGGCTACACAACAATTCCAACTTCCTTCCCCAATCCCCATTCCTTCCCCATCCCAAATCCCTCTTCCTAGCCCTACCCAAAGCACACACACACATTTGCCTGCACCCTCTCAAACACATGAAGACACCACACTCGCCACCACCACAACAGGCATCTCCGCAGACACCACACCCACTGTACCACAAACATCTACACTCACCACCAGCACACACCCAGATACCACACCAACCACAACACAAACATCCACACTTACCTCCAGCAAATCCCCAGATACCACGAACACCAGGACATAAACATCCACATCCCCACCACCACACCTGCAGCCACCACAACCACCATAAAGTGCCTCCACAGCAGACCCATACACACATACCATACTCAAACACCCACACTCACCCAAACAACAGACACACACTGAAAACTCAAACCTAACAAACACCACATACACCAGACATACAGGCACCCAAACCATCAGCAGACACATGCACATCTGCCACTGCCACTCCCTCTACTTCCCAGCCCCATATCCCTCTCGAACACCCTACCTGTTTCCCTAAGGAGGACCTGATGTTTGCCGTAGCTCTGACCCCTTAATCATCCCAGACCACCCCTCCCAAATGTAAGACCACTCCACCCACATGTCTTGGATTCCCTTCTATTTCCTAACCCACTCCTTCCACATCTCACACCCCCTTCCAAAGCCTAACACAACCATTCCAAATCCAAACCCACCCTTCCAAAACCCAAGGACCGCCCAAGTAACATCATTGAGGTACCTGCTCTCTGGTCCATAGATGCCCCTTTCATAAGAGGTATATTATGGCAGCGTGCAAATGAGGAAAGTTATGGGCATGAAACCCAGACATGGGACTTTGTGGTCTTGAGCCTTTGCTATGTTTTGATTGCTTTATGAGAGTTATCTCATTCATATAAAACATTTTTTGAGAATACCTTTGTCCTGGCCTTATTTTTGGATTTTTACTAATTGTTTGCTGATGATGTTATTTCTGCTAATGGATGTGCCATGCACTTACTCTCATTTGTGGCAGTGACAAGCACAGGTTATATATATATATATATTTTTTTTTTTTTTATGCATACATTACTGTTGTAGATGTGTGATGGACATGTCAATTTTAGTGCAACCATTCATCATGTTACTGGACACTTACACAAAAATTATATGTATTTCTGTTATTGTGACTGGAGAATTCATGTGTGTTTATTTTTACATATTGTGTCAATTATGTGCACATATGCATTACACAGGAAACCTGGCACTTCACAGTTAAATGACATCTAAAGTTCTTCATAAATTGCACAAACAAAGGGGATATGTGACCTTCATACATCTCTGACATGTTTGCAGTTTAGATGTAAGATTAGTTGTACATTCTGTGTACACCCACTTGTTGCATTTTGTAGTGAAATTACTACATAATCATGGATGTATGCAGTTCCATATTGCACATACCTGTATGGACATATTTCAATGTGGGTTTGCTGCGACTTTTGTGTAGTGTTCATTGCAATGAAGGCAGTTAGAATCATATTGTTGGTTATTACTAATATCTTGAGGTGTGTTTTTCAACATTTCTCTAACTACGACATCACAGACATATCTATTGCACAGCATTGTACTATTGCTTGCAAGTATTTGTCAAACATGCCTGAGTCTGGTGCTAATGTACAGCAACAATTCTTAGGATGACAGGCTAAACAGTGACTTACCTTCTGTTCCGGTGACAAAGGGGTTGATTTACATCTTGCTCCAGGAGCAGCAGCAATGGCAGGACTTGTATGACTGGGCTCATGGTAGTGGGAAATGTAAAAACTCAGAAAAAGGTGAGTTTCATCCTTTTATCCCTCCCGATTCGCCAACTCAGGTGCGGAGATTTAGAGCCAGATGTATCAAAGGAGTTTACCCATTCTGTGTCTATGGGAAAAAACTTTAGTACATATGGCCCTTAGTCACCACAGTTGCATCAGCGGAACAACACATCATGATTGGCTCGACAGTCAAAGTAGCTGGAGTCTCGCCACAGGCCGCTTTTTGTCTATGGCACCTTCAACGTGGGTGGTGATTCATGACGCTGACGGCAATTTGTCAGTGGCCTTTTGTTTATGGACCCACCAACAACTAAATAGAGTGGGGTGGACTGCCCAGTAGGCAGACGGGAAATCCAATGGAAAATCGATGGCAGGACCATTACCACCAAGATCTACATCAGGCCCTAAGTCTTCAGAAGTAATGCATACACTGAATGGCTGTGGGAAATGATTGCACTGGTCTGTGCTTCACTGTTGTGGTGGCAATGGGTAAAGTTTATGTTCTATTTTCTCATCCAGTAAATCATGTTATCATAACATGGGCTACTTTATCCCCCACCTAAACATTAAAAATTCACACTGATGGTGGCCTACTAGACTCAGCAGACTAACATGTCTGTGAATGCTTTTCAATAAAGCAGTTTTTTTTTTAAACGCAGCCCGTTTTCCTTAAAGGAAAACGGGATTCATTTAAAAAAGAAAAAGAAAAAGAAAAAGTAAAAGTTTTCTTTTCATTTTTTCAGAGTAGGCAGTGGTTTCTTATTCATTCACAAAGGTTAAGGGGTGGGGAACCCTTCCATTTCGCAAATGTGCTAACACCAATTTAAAATTGGTGTTACCTGAGATTGTTTTGCGACCGCATTTATGGCCACAAAACCATCATACATACCACTGCGACTCGCAATTCGGAAGGGATGCCCTTCGCATGCCCATTCCTAATAGCAAGTCGAAATCCCTGTCTTGCAAGTCGGTAACTGCATACCGACTCGGGAAATAGGGATGGTACATCATACCTGTCCATTTACGGTCACAAACGATGATCATAGCCTTTTACAACCCCAAAAAGGTGTCGTACATCAGGCCATAAGAAAGCATTTGTTTAAGTGCAAGTATTTAATTACATTTTCACATTGACCCTCAAAGGAAATCGCATACATTTAGATTCAGCAAGGAAAGGACATCTACTGTTATTACATGTAGCGAACTTCATCAGTGAGAACACTAACTAACATCAGATTAGAATAGCATGTTTGGGCTTCATGCAAAACAATTAAGTCGCACACATTTGGAAGAACATCTAACTATGGCTCTATCAAAATAGTGGTTGTTACCTAGGGACAAAAGCAAATAGACATAACAATCAGTTACATCCTCTTATACCTTGGCTCAGTATGGTTCAGCATGCTGTGACAGTCTTCGTCAATCGGACATCAGTTCGATCAGCAAGACATCAGGATTCAGCATCAAAAAGCAAAGTCTCTTCATGCAGTTCGGAAAGGAAAAACTAAACGTTCAGAAAGAAGGGGGAGAATGGATTTTCCTCCTCTTTGTGCAGTCCGGCTAGGTTAAATTTCCTAAAACTACTTCCCACGTCCTTATTGGTCAAGGAATCACATGTTTGCATTGTAGGAAAGTACCATCTTGCCTGGCATGTTACCCCCATTTTTACTTGTGTGTCAGTTTGTTTTTGCCTGTGTCAATGGGATCCTGCTAGCCAGGACCCCAGTGCTCATAGTTTGTGGCCTATATGTGTTCCCTGTGTGGTGCCTAACTGTATCACTGAGGCTCTGCTAACCAGAACCTCAGTGTTTATGCTCTCTCTGCTTTTAAAAATTGTCACTGCAGGCTAGTGACCATTTTCACCAATTCTAATTGGCACACTGGAACACCCTTATAATTCCCTAGTATATGGTACCTAGGTACCCAGGGTATTGGGGTTCCAGGAGATCCCTATGGGCTGCAGCATTTCTTTTGCCACCCTTAGGAAACTCAGACATTTCTTACACAGGAGTGCCACTGCAGCCTGAGTGAAATAACGTCCACGTTATTTCACAGCCATTTTACACTGCACTTAAGTAATTTATAAGTCACCTATATGTCTAACCTTCACTTAGTGAAGTTTAGGTGCAAAGTTACTAAGTGTGAGGGCACCCTGGCACTAGCCAAGGTGCCCCCACATTGTTCAGGGCAATTTCCCCGGACTTTGTCAGTGCAGGGACACCATTACACGTGTGTCAATACCTATATGTAGCTTCACAATGGTAACTCCAAACAGGGCCATCTAACATGTCTAAGATCATGGAATTGTCCCCCCAAGCCAAATCTGGTATTTGAGTGCCAATTCCATGCATCCCCAGCATGGACTCCGGGTACTGCCAAACTAGCTCTCTGGGGTTTTCTCTGCAGCTACCGCTGCTGCCAACCCTCAGACAGGTGTCTGCCCTCCTGGGGTCTGGGCAGGCCAGTCCCAGGAAGGCAAAACAAAGGATTTCTTCTGAGAGAGGGTGTTACACCCTCTTCCTTTGAAAATAGGTGTTAAGGGCTGGGGATGAGTAGCCTCCCCCAGCCTCTGGAAATGCTTTGAAGGGCACATATGGTGCCCTCCTTGCATAAGCCACTCTACAATGGTTCAGGGAGCCCCCAGTCCCAGCTCTGGCGCGAAACTGGACCAAGGAAAGGGGAGTGACCACTCCCCTGTCCATCACCACCCCAGGGGTGGTGCCCAGAGCTCCTCCAGTGTGTCCCAGACATCTGCCATCATGAATGCAGAGGTGTGAGGGCACAATGGAGACCTCTGAGTGGCCAGTGCCAGCAGGTGATGTCAGAGACCCCTCCTGATAGGCTCTTACCTGGGTAGGTAGCCAATCCTCCTCTGAGGGCTATTTAGGGTCTCTCCTGTGGGTTTCTCTTCAGATAACGAATGCAAGAGCTCATCAGAGTTCCTCTGCACTTCTCTCTTTGACTTCTGCCAAGGATTGACCGTTGACTGCTCCAGAACACCTGCAAAACCGCAACAAAGTAGCAAGACGACTACCAGCAACACTGTAGCGCCTAATCCTGCCGGCTTTCTCAACTGTTTCCTGGTGGTGCATGTTCTGAGGGCTGTCTGCCTTCACCCTGCACTGGAAGCCAAGAAGAAATCTTCAGTGGGTCGACGGAATCTTCCTCCTGCTAACGCAGGCACCGAACTTCTGCATCACCGGTCCTCTGGGTCCCCTCCCATCTTGACGAGCATGGTCCCTGGAACACAGGAGCTGGACCCAAGTGACCCCGACAGTCCAGTGGTCCTTCTGTCTAAATTTGGTGGAGGTAAGTCCTTGCCTCCCCACGCCAGACAGTAATCCTGTGTACTGCATGATCTGCAGCTGCTAGGGCTTCTGTGCACTTTTGCAAGGATTCCTTCGTGCACAGCACAGCCCAGGTCCCCAGCACTCCGTCCTGCATTGCTCAACTCGCTGAATTGACCACCGGCTTTGTGGGACCCTCTTTTGTTGTGTTGAGACAACTGCCATGCTCAGATTTCTTGAATGCATGTTCAAGTGCTTCTGCGGGCGCTGCCTGCTTCTGCATGGGCTCTCTCTGTTGCTGAGTGCCCCCTCTGTCTCCTCCTCCAAGGAGCCACCTCCTGGTCCTTCATGGGCCCGGGCAGCACCCATTATCTTCAACCGCGACTCTTGCAGCTAGCAAGACTTGTCTGCGGTCTTTCTGTATGAAAACAACTCTGCTTCCTCCAGCACGCTGTGGGACATCTTCTGACCAGAGGATAAGTCACTGGCACCTTCCATTGTTGCATAATCTTTGGCTTCTTCCACCCGGACTCAGCCCTTTTGCACCTTCATCTGGGGTTTAGTGGGCTCCTGCCCCTCCTGCACACTTGCGTGACTCTTGGACTTGGGCCCCTTCCTTTGCAGGTCCTCAGGTCCAAGAATCCGTCTTCAGTGCTTTGTAGTCAGCTGTTGTCTTTGCAGAATCCCCTATCTCGACTTTACTGTCTTTCTGGGGTAGTAGGGTAACTTTACTCCTACTTTTCAGGGTCTTGGAGTGGGGTATCTTGGACACGCTTAGTGTTTTCTTACACTCCTAGCGACCCACTACACACTACACTAGGCCTGGAGTCCATTTGTGGTTCACATTCTACTTTTGGAGTACATGGTTTGTGTTGCCCCTAGGCCTATTGTCTCCTATTGAATTCTATTGTGTTCTACAGTCTTTGCTCTACTTTTCTAAGTGTTTTACTTACCTGATTTTGGTTTGTGTGTGTATTTTGTGTATTTTACTTACCTCCTAATGGGGTATATCCTCTGAGATACTTTTGGCATGTTGTCACTAAAATAAAGTACCTTTATTTTTAGTAACTCTGAGTATCTATTTCTTATGATATAGTGCTATGTGACATAAGTGGTATGGTAGGAGCTTTGCATGTCTCCTAGTTCAGCCTAGGCTGCTCTGCTATAGCTACCTCTATCAGCCTAAGCTGCTAGAACCCTACTAATCTACTAATAAGGGATAACTTGACCTGGTACAAGGTGTAAGTGCCATCAGGTGCCCACTATAAGCCAGGCCAGCCTCCTACATGCATTTAGTCCAATAAAAATAAAACCCCAAATCTAAACGGTTCACATCGATGATTGCCTCCTCTTCTGTTGTTCTCGTCGTTGCGCACGTCAGGTAACAATATTGTTGCAGATTATACTCCAGTCGGTGTATCCATTGTCTTCTCCTGGGAAGGTCACTTTTACATATACTTCATTATACAATGTTTCTCTAGCTAGTACAGCATCTTTTAGCAAGCAGTTGCTCATGAGAACTAATTTCAGCTAGAAGAACATGGTCAGAACAATGGAAAATCACAATTTAATTCTCTAAGCAGCCCTTTTATTAGTCGCCTAAGGCATGCAGCTTGACATGAGGTCGTGCAACTAGGCCAAGACCTCACTAAGTTAAGGCCTACAAATTAATAAAACTAATACAAAGTGCATTACCTTTAACATGACACATTAATACATTAATCAAACATAAGCTCAACAGTTCACATTAATAAGCCATTAATAAATACACTTTGTGAACATTGGCGGCCACTCAGGTGGGTGCAACTTCAAGTGCGTGCATTATTTTTCTCTAAGTTAATTCATTTTCCAATCAAATGCAACACTCAAAATATATGAATATTCATTAGTAAAATTCAGCTTTAACTATATAATCAAACTAGTTTAGTAGAATCACCTTAAAAGTCCTCATGAGTCAGCCACTGCCGACCCACTATTTTTCAACACAAATCCAGAGATATCTTTAGCTTTCCTCTCTGATGTAAAAACATGTGTCTTGGAGTTTGTAAGACATTTAGTTGTGCCGGATTCTGCAGAAGTGCTTGCCAATTTTTATCCTGAAACGGTTTTATTAGCTGCTGTCAACCTTCTTTAAACCATGATGTGGTAAAATTATGGTCAAACAAAAAACATATGGCCGTCTGCTTTTCTGTTCAAGTCTGGGCATGTTTTCTCTAATAATTTCTGCCGTAATAAAAAGTTCCAAAAAATACCCAAAATGGCTCAGGGTCTTTCATTCATGTTTCAAAGCTGTCCAGGCAGCTTGTTTGAGCATTAAGTGGTATCTATCTGCCTGCTGTATTTGATGCTCCCAGGTCCTTTGAGACAGATCTGGAAAAGTGGATTTGAATAGTTGTATGTCAAATGTCCTAACATCATTCCCCTCTGATCCCTCTGCTATGCCAAGAGTTCTCAAGTTATTCTGATATCGTCAGTTTTAAATATTCCACTGAATATCTATAATCTGTGCCTCATGACCAGTGAATTGTCCCTTGATTTTTATAAAGTCAGATTCTAGGCCAACAGTTTGTTCTTCCAATTCTGTTAGTCTCTCTGCCATGTCAGTACATGTTTTTCAAATATTATAACTGTACCTTGAAATTCCTTGATTATGTGCTGTCTGGCTATCTCAACATGTCTCTTCTTGATTGGCCGTAATTCCATGATCCGTGGTCTCTAGTGTAGTGATATTGCCTTGCTATAGCTCTTGAGAGAATAATGATGGAGCATGAGCTAACCCTTAAGTGGCTGGTTGAGTCATATTATAGTTCCATTTAAGTGTACAGGGAGGAGTGGTTTTGGCTACTAAAGCCTTGTTTTGGTTAAGTAGAGTACACTGTAAATTATCATAGTCCTTTGATGACAGTGAGTCATTCTCTGACTCGCGAGAGTTGCTTTGTCCCAAAGATCAGAATATACATTTGGGAGTTATAAAACCTATTCAATCACTTCATAATCTTATGAATTGCCAGCCAAAGGATGCCTTTAGCTCCTTCCAAGAACTGCTGGTTCTCATTAAGCATTCAGAGTCTTTATCTCACGGGGAGACTTCAGTGTCCCGTCGCCCTCCTGGAAAGAACTTAATAATTACGTCTGTAGCCGGTAACCCATTTGTGCCCACAAAAGAGTGAGGTTTGGATACAGCAACTCCATGCCACTTACTCCCAGAAGATATTTCCTGGATAGGGCTGAGACCTTATGCTTAGCTTGAACACTGAATCCACAGGCAGACCTGGCAACAATAATCCAAAGCAAATCACCTGGAGTTCCAGAAGGGCTTTCCTTAGCCTTTCTAAGGTAAAGGAAGAAAGAAATTCCTCATGGCAACAGAACATAACAAGACAGGGCTCCATATACACATCCTCCTCCCATATATCAAGACAAGGGGGTGAGCCTAGTACAGCCAATTAAACCATCAATATTTTCATTTTACCACTCTGAATTGTCACACCTGTGATGATTTAGTCAAGAGACATCTCTACCAATGCCAGTAGAGACGTCCAGAGACATCTCTACCAGCCCTGGTTCAAGAAATTGAAAAAGTCCCACAGATATCAGGCTTAAAAAATAATTACTCTGAATTTATGGGGCAGGAGATCCCAACTAAACCAGAAACCTGGAAAAAATTGTGATTGACCATGAGTTGGTGACATCCATAACCCCTTGGAAATATATAGGTGTAAAAATCCCCAGGAACATATATAAATTATAAGAGACTAGTAGCCCACCACTTCTAAATGCAATACTCAAAAACCGATATCGATAGGGCGATTGGAAATCCCTTGGTTTGGCAAAATAGGCTGCATCAAAATTAACTTATACCAATATACTATATGTCACACTGACCTTACCACTGATATTCCCAAAGGGAGGGTTGAAAGGATTTTAAGGAAATCTATTGGTCTTTTCTTTGAAGGGGAAAACTCCACAAATTACTTAAACAGCGTTGTATAGAGGGAAATATGAAGGGGGTCTATCCTTCCACAGAAGCATAAGTAATAAATGGTGGTTTAGAGTGTTGACTGGGTAATCCTCAAAACCACTTTTTATCTTGTCATGGCTCCTCTGGACTAAGAGAGGAACAACATCTTGTTCACAATACACATTACACTTCAACACTGGAATGTTTCAATTAGAAGCTGGGGAGTGACAACATATCCATCCGTGTTAACACTGATACATAATAATTTGGACTTCTCAACAAGTTAAATAAATAAGGGCTTATCAAATAGCTTTCCAATAATGAAACTGCATTGAGTTATTTATTTGAGGAAAGGTAGCTTAAAAATGTGAGACCATGAAATCAGCAATGGAATATACAAAGACCACTAATGTTTATACACAACCAATTATCTCATTGGGCAAATGAAATGTGAAGGGGAGAAGAGAAGAGAAGAGAAGAGAAGAGAAGAGAAGAGAAGAGAAGAGAAGAGAAGAGAAGAGAAGAGAAGAGAAGAAGGGAAGGGAAGGGAAGGGACCTGTTTGACCCTAAATAGCTAACAAACCAGAGTTGACCAAGAAATGTGAAACAGACCTGGGAAAGGAGGTTGATGATGATGATTCATGGTCACATACATAGTCAATGTCAGTGGTTCTTAACCTGTGGTCTGGGGACTCAAGGGGGGGCAGGAATCCTACTCAGCAAGTTTGTGACTGCTTAGAAAATTAAATAGTATTAACAGATTTAAAGATTGATAAAGTGTATGTAATTAGAGAAGCAAAATGTACAATTGAAAAATTAAAAATGCACTGCAAGTATGAAGGATTTGAATTTGGAGCTTACAATTAAGGGCTTGTTTTTGAGTTTGGTGGAGGGCATTACTCCATCACAAATGTAACGGATATCCGTTCACAGTATTACAATCCCATTATAGCTTCAGGAGATTGTAATATGGTGGACGGGATATCCGTTAATGTTTTTGATGGAATAACCCATCCGCCAAACTCTAACTCAGGCCCTAAGCTAGTATCCTCACATTAATGTGTGGAAACAGCACAAGCACATTAAACAAAATACAGTATGAATGATGCCTGGCCTCAAGTGAATTTATAAATGCTCCAATCTTCATATTATAATTACAATTTGAGGGGTTTTATATATTAGTTTGTTAATTAACCAAAACATTTCATAGATCAAGTATGTGTTTGAAGAATGCTTGTTTCTGTATTTTTTGTGTATTTGTTTGGAGTTAAAACCATTGTAAATTCTAAGACCGAGGTTCCCGGCTTCCAGTAATGGCTCAGTGGGAATCCCCGAATTCCAACAATGATTCCGTGGGGTTTCTAGGTTCGAGAAATGAAAAGAAGGCTCACCAGCCACAGCAGCATAAATGGAGCATAGTCAACAAAATGTAGGTGAAAGCTATTACCTAAGTAGGGTCAGCATCAGGAGCCAAAAAGCCTTAGAGTGTATCCAGTGCAGCCAAACCCAGAGCCAGATCAAAGCCTTCAACTAAATTTGGGTTCATATCCAACAGGACACTACTCTGAAGATGACGTTGAGTTCAAAATTGAGAAAAAAATCTGCCAACCAAAAGTGTTCATTTTAAAAAGATCCTCTCAAAGAGCAAGACTGCCAGCCTGACCTCTTCTTCAGTGGCATTGTCCCTAAAGCACCTCAAGACATTTTTTGGGGGGAATGGAGAACAACTATGGATCTTGGTTGAATGGTGTCAAAAAATGGAACTTACATCAGAGCCCTGGGGTGGTGCCATAGACTGCTCTATGATGTCACTGGGCAGGTATGGGACCCATAATGAGATGGAGCTGTGCTGCTGCCTAGCTGCGCAGAAGAGATATTTTAACGTATCCAGATCCAATCTGGTGCTCTGGTAGATTCACAAGGTGAGGAATCTACAGTTAGAATTATCCATCAGCAGAAAAGGGTTTGGCTCAGAGATGAAATAGAGCAAGGAAGAAGGGAAGTATGATGCATTGGGCATCAGAGCACAGAGTACCAAGGGTGCAGATTAATCTGCATGTGTAAATATTTGCAGGGAAAAGCATCCTGCACATTTTTAAACATCTTTATTTGCATGCTGTTATTTTAAACATCACACTTCGTCAAATGAATTCAGTGGCTTACAAGCCTGTAAATCAACTACAATGGCCATTTCAGATGCTAGATCAGGGGTCTCCAATCTTTTCTATAATAAGAGTTACATGTGCTCACTGAACATCATCCTGAACTACCTTTATTATTAGTATGGTCATAGTTAACACATCAGACAAGATTATGTCAGTGGCCAACATAGGCAAGATTACGAACAGTATTCACCTTTAAGCATCTGGAAATTGACAGCAGTATTATAAAGCCTTTCTTTACAATACTGATGTCAGTTTGAAATGCCTCTGGATGGGTAATACATAATAGACATAACTGTAATGCCCCTGGCACCAAGCAATCATAAGTCTCCCCAACGCCACATCATTTTTAAATATAGTTTGACATTTTTTCTCTAAACCTTATCTTATGAGTTCTGAAAGTACACAAATTTTCATCTCAAATAAACACTTTTCAATCTTGGTGTACAAATACTTATTGAACCAAGCAAAATCTTTTAATATTAGAGGTTGGGCTGCACAGGAGAGCTATCCGCAGGTAGCTGGAGAGCTACTAGCAGCTCACAAGTTATTCTTTGGAGAAGCCTGTGCTAGATGTTTAACAAAGGAAGATGTTTAACAAAGAACGGGGATTGCACAGGAGTCTCCTCTGTATTGTTGAGGAGTAGATGCTACAGATCTAATAAAAAAAACTTTGCAGAATCACACATGTGGACATCAAGAGAGAACTTTAATGGTTCCGTTCCAACATTAAATGAAACCTGGGAATAAACTAGGGGGATGGTGGGATAAAGGGATATCAAGCAAAAGTGGGATGTGGCTAGATGGTGAGCCTGGGGGGCAGATTTCTGAGAGGCAATGGGTTGACATACAGAGGATAACCTACGAGAACAATTGAATGGTGTGGTGACGTAAATATGGGCAAAGAGCTAAGGGGCACATATACGTACCATTTTTCCTGTCGCAAACGGCCCGATTCACAGAATCAGACCATTAGCGACAGGAAAAAAACATTTTGGTATGTACAGACCCTATTTTGCGATTCGGTGATCTATTTACCGAATCGCAAAATAGGTTTACGAGTCACAATAAGGAAGGGGCGTTCCCTTCCTAATTGCGAGTCGCAGCTAGCACCAGTTTCAAACTGGTGCTAACCCATTCGCAAAGGGGAAAGGGTCCCCACGGGACCTCTTCCCCTTTGTGAATGGCAGCGAAGATATTTTTTCTGAGCAGTCAGTGGTCCCACGGACCACTGCCTGCTCTGAAAAAATGAAAAGAAAACTTGGTGGTCTGCTATCTCCAGCAGGCCACCATCCCTGTGAGGGCAGCCATTCCCAATGGGGTCGCAAATTGCGACCTACCTCATGATTATTCATGAGGTAGGTCATTTGTGACCCCATTGCGAATCGCAAACAGTGTAAAGTACACTGTTGTACATAAGGTTTTGCGGCTCTCAATTTGCAACTCACAAACGAGTCACAAATTGCAGCTCACAAAACTCGGGGTTGTACATCTGGCCCTAAGTTCCTAAGACCCATATCTATCCAATATGTCAAAATGCACCTACGACCTAACTTGCTTAGGATTCCATTGACTTTGGGGGGAGGATGGGTTAGTCTAATAAGGTTTTCTGAAAGCATCCTGCTCATTCTTGCTCCCTTTAGTCTCGGCAGGGTGAAAAAATAAGTGAAGCTGTTAAGCGCAAAATGGAACAGTATGTAAAAGTAGACAACAGCAATGGAAAGACTCTTTTAAAAGTCTGTAATTTTTAAAAGTCCTTCATGTCAGCTCCAGTGGAGGCATGCCTAATGATCCATTGAGTCAGCACGTTTCTCTACAAATCAGTAACTATCCCCCAAATTAGAGGCATATTTACACAGAAGTGGCACAGTGCGGCACTAAAATTGGTAGTGACGCACTGCGTCACTTTGGAAATGCAGGGATGTGCCTTATTTATTCAAATACAGTGCACCCTTGTGTTTCCCCTAGCGTTGGTGCTAAATTTAGTTCCCAGCACCAACTCAGGCATTCTTGCACCATAGTGCAAGGGTGTCTGCTTTGAAAGGAATGAGTGTTTAGGTGCAGGAAGGTGTCCCTTCCTGTACATAAACAATCTACAATGGTGATTTGTTACTTCCATGTGTGCTGCAGAAGTAGCAAGTTGTCATTATTGAATGGATGTTATGTGGAAGAAGGAACACCTTCTTGGACATAAACAATCATTCATGGCATGTTTGCTCTTTGCAGCACACACAGAAAAAGCAAAAATGAGAAGAAATAAAAGCATTTCTCCTCATTGCTCCATGCTAACGCCACCCCTTGTAAATCTGGGGCAGCGTCAAAAGCAGTGGGTGTTGCGGGGGAACCCCTCAGCAACACCCATTGCATGCCCCTCTTCCGCAGAAAACTGCCTTTGACATGCCCATATTTACTAGGTGGCGTTAAGCCACAAAAAGTGGCTTAGAGCCCCCCCCTTGTAAATATGGCGCAGTGCACAGCACCACCTGAGCATCACAAAATGTGATGCTCCAGTTGCGCTAGAGGCATGTAAATATGCCCCTTTGTCTTCAGCGTAGCTGCCTTCCACCTCTGAAATCAAGTCCTGTCAAAGAGACTTCGGAGGGAACTAGACAGAGATAATTCATGACGAGATTCCCCAGAACCCTGGTTTAAAAGCTGGTAGAATAAGGCAAGCAAAGTAGCAAGACAGCCTTCTGCAAAATTGCCACATTGAGCTCTAACTTTTGGCTAACTTACGTGGAGTATGAAACAAAGTGGGAGCAGGAAACATCTTTTAACTTTGGTAAGTCATTTCCCCACATCATCCATGAATTGTAGAAAGCTGAAGGATCAGGATCCAAACCATAAGGCACGTGACCATTTAAGGAAGGACCTGCCCTCGTAGGTCCATTATTATTAGAAATTCTACAAGGGTGACTCTACCAGGTCAAGCTTCCATTGTTTTCATTATCTTAACTCACACATCATGCTCCCAACAGTTTTACAATTAATTCCATTGAGACCATTTTGTTTGTCTTCAATAAATTATCATAACAAATTACCACTATTTCTTCAATGTTCAAAACATTTTAAGTATTACTTTAACATAGGAACATGTTCTACTGCAACTGCAGCACCAAATGTACTCTGAAAAGTAGTGTCTGCTTAGTATACTCAAACCTTATTCTTCATGCCTAAACAGTAGAAACTGTACCAAAGGGATGTTTTACACACCTATCGACCAAGGACATTCCATATGAAATGGAATGCAGTAATATGTGTAAAAAAATGGGTTATTATTTGAGAGGGGTGAAAGCCACTCAAGCAAAAACCACAGTTCTTGTCATGCTGACCCACAAAACTTCACCAAATTAACCTCTGGTAGCTTGGAACAAAAACAGTCAGGCTTAACTTAGGGGCAATGTCTAAAGTATTTATGTAGCACACAAGCAGTATTAAAGTTCAAACACCATATAAGAAAACATCTAAACCATTTTAGAGCAATAGAGGAACTTGTAATAAATAAAATGATACCAGAATGACAGAAGTCCAATTAGTAGAACCAGAGATATTACATTTTAAATGTGTATGTGAAAATGACACCTAAAAGTACAAAGCACAATTTGCAGCCTTTTTGTCACGGATACTCACAAGCTCTGGATGCCCTCAGAGGGGCGCAGGTTGGGTACAAGGACCAGGTTTGTCCTGCTGAAAAGTGATCTTCTAAGTCTGATGCAAGGTGTTCTATTCGTGCTGGAGGGGGCCACGAGGAGGAGACTGAGAGCCACACATGGACAGTCGTTGCTGTAGCGCAAGAAGCCGGTCAGGCGTCATTCATGGGTGGTTGTTGCTATAGCTTCATTTTGGCAGTCATCGAGGGGTCATTGCTGTCATGTAAAGTGCAGGTCTACCGTTTCTGGTTGTCGCTGGCGATCCCTGGCGACATGAAGGACAGGGTTCACCAGAGATTCATATTGTCCGTCATCGCAGGGGGCAGAGTTCAGGTACTAACATGCCCATACATGGTCAGAAGGAGCCCAAACATTTGAGATTTTCACATTTCCTGCTTTGGAGGAGCTCTCACTGATGCCAGCCAAGGGCCCAGGACCTAGGGGTCTGTGACTTTCATCAATCAATTTCAACAATTCCTAATGATAAGGGGGCTCTAACTTACGGCATGATTTAGATCTTGGTGGAAGGGTTACTCCATCACAACAGTGAAGGATATTGCATCTGCTGAAATCTAAATACCATAGAAAACAATGGTATTTAGATTTCGGTAGACAGGATATCTGTCACCGTTGGGATGGGGTAACTCCTCTGCCGAGATGTAAATCAGTAAATCAGGCCCTTCACTTTTTCTTAAGAGTATGACACAGTCATAAATGCCTACTTTAATAATCTCCTGCTTCTTCAGGCCCTTACAGCGTTCCCTAAAGTTTTATTAAAAAGTAAGTTTGCCTTCAAAATGTGAGTTCCATAAGCCATGGCTCCTGAAGAAGTAGAATGTTTTTTTAAGTTTACATATGTGACCAATCCACAACCTCCATGTTATGTTTTAGTTCTGAATTTTGTCACAATAGCAACTTTATTTAGTATTCCTGGAAATTCCTGAAATTCTAGATTTACTGGAGCACTCAAATGCAAATGTCTTCAGGTGGTCTTTCAAAATGGATAGATTTGATGCAAATATACTTTGGCACATGGGGCTTTTTTACACCACACATGTAAGTTTTTTCACTGAGGAGGAACCTTGTCTCCAACACACCTTTCAATGTGGGAAAATTCTCCCCCACTCTCACCAAAGAAAGCCACATACTTGTGTCCTGGACAGGAGAACCTTTTCTAGCATTTACTGGGTGGGGACCTACCTGCCACTGGTATGTATTAACCTTAAAGTCACAAGTTTTTTGTTGTTCACTTACTCAGAAATGGTGCCCTGGTAGAAACACCTAAAGTTAAACTTGCAAGTGCAGCAACTATACTTGTGGAATATCCACCTTAGTATGTGAAATTTAAAAGCATGAAATCTCACCATTCTTGACTGTATGCACTAGGACTGGAATTTTACATTAAGAGTGTATATTTATGTGCACCCGGGCGAATTATAATTGAAAATGCCTTGTAAATTAGGTCAGTGTCTTCACGAGGGGAGAGTAGATTTTCTTTCTTTCAAACACATTAAAAAAATATATCATGTTTTGATTGGTATTCTGGCACTTGTATTACTTTGATTTTGTTAACAATCTGCTCAGCCATAAGTACGAGTACAGTTTTAGCTGTTATATTTATATTTTGTATTTCTAATACAAGGTTTTTCAGTGGCTTAAAGCCCTATGAGCCTGTCACAATGATTTAGGCAAAGGTCTACATGAACAGCAAATAAATACAATAATAACAATAAAATAATAAATTAACAGAGTAATTAACGGCGGCCCCAGTGCACCTGCATCAAGCCACACACCTTGCAGTCACCGGTGCTGCCAAGGGGTGTAGACCCACCCCATTTTTTTCAGAGGCAGAGGTGGCTGCTCTTGTTTTATTTGTATAGTGTCAGCTACCCTCTGTGCTGCCAGCAGGGAACAGGCCAAGGAGAGGGTATGCCCGGCAGGAGCATCGGCTGCTGTGGGGCAGAGTGCACTGGTGTGTGCACTGTAGCATTGTCATGCAGAGCATGACACAGCAGCTAACGCACCACTCAGGGGATCTGCTGGACCTCAAACAGGACCTGCTCAACCTGCGAGGTGTCAAGGTTGTGGAGCTTGGTGAGTAATTATTTATTTTTTGTTTTCTAAAAATGCTAATTTATTTTGTAATAGTATGATGCTCATGCTCATGTGTAAGTTAAGTTTACCTTAAGAATGATAGCTGATCCAGCTTGAGTTAGCCAGGCGCTCGGCGCTACCTTTTCGTACTTGTCAGCGCTCACTGAGGCTGATTATTTAATAAGTCATGCAGACTCCTCTGTCCTGTCACTAAGATAGGGATAGTATATCAGTTAGTTAGAGTTCTCCTCTCTGTGCCTTTCTTTATATAGCTCGTACACCCCCAATCTCCCAGTGATGTGTAGTATCTATGCATTGAAAGGGGAGACTGAGTTGGCCTATCAAAGGGGATTGAGAAGCAAACATCATTCGTTGCAATGCATTACTAGTTCAATCTGTAGTTTAGGTTTAGGAAATTAGGAAATGGCTTAGGTATAGGAAATTAGGAATAGGTCAATCTCAAAACTAGTACTATAGGCATTCTGATTTTGAAAAGTACAGTGCTCCGGCATCTACCTTTCATAATAGTTTATGGGAGATTAACTGTGCCATTAATCTATGTTTTTTATCTTCTTTATTTCTTACATCAGCATCCAGGGGCAAGAGGGCATCACAGGTGGGTGAAGATGCTGCCACCACCAGTGCCGTGGAAGGCTTAACCACCACCAGCGCTGTGGCTGATTGTTCTGCTGGCCGAGTAAGTCCTGTTAATAATACTATATCTGTAACGATTATCTTTCCTCACTATTAGAATAATTTTGCTTTGTTTATTTTTTATACGGTCCCCTTTTTCTACTTCTCTATCTAATGATTGTTAACAATTTCTTGTTATCCCTACATTATTCTTTTTTCATTACTGCAGATTTCTGTAGATGGCTTTTTCCTTTCTGTACTCTGTAGCTTTCTTCTGCTTTATTAGGAAGCTTTCCCTTTCCCATTGTATATCTTGTGGTACTGCAAGATATATGATACTGTGAAGATTGCAGGCCCAAGTAAGCTATTATTCACCACTCATGTTTGTTGAGAAGGCTTTCTTGTTCATGCTAAAACAGTCAAAACAACTAAGTGGTCATGATCATGCCCCCACCAATGTTGTGTTATCAATACATTTGTGCAGTACACCAGCAGTTTCAATGACAGTGCAGCATGGCAGTAAGGTAGGAAATCCCACTGCATTTGCCAACCAAGTCGATTTGTCCTTTATTGACCATTCCACCCCTTCATTGTGGGTCAATGAGACATCATAGCTCTGCCTCTCCATTCAAAAACTTTTTGGGTTGCCTTGGCTATCTGGCTTTTTAAACATTGTCAACCCTCAAACCTCCCAAAGTAATAGTTTTGATAGAAGATAATGCTAACCAAACTGTAGTGAGGTAATGCTAATGTACTTTGTTCAAAAATAATAATAATACTTAGGAGGTGAATCTGGCATCTAAACTGTGTATTTTTTTTATAGCCGCACAGACCACCAGTGCCGGGAGCAGCAGCACCAGAAGCTCCAGTGCGTCCCAGGAGGCGGTTGGAGTGGGAGGCCCAGTGGCGGCAGGGATGGTTGATGGTAAGTCACATTGCTTGCTTTTTGACAAATTAAATATTTGTTAAGGAGGGTAGCTGACACGTCCATCATTATTCATCACCTTCCTGCCCATGGCATTTTACCACCTGTGGCCTAAATTCAGCCCTGCAGTGTTGGCTGTGCAATGTTTGTCTGTCTCAGTTAATGTAACATTGTAAAGTTTTCAGTGCATTACAAACCGAAAACAAGGGGATGTTTCCCAGTTCCCATTGTCACCTCCTAGTAGCACTTCACTCCATTATTCTCTCCTAAGTTCTGTCCCAGTCCACAAAAAAATTTAAAATTCTATTCCCAGCATGTGACACATTTTTCGGGTCAAGTGATTTATGTACATATATTTCATGGCTTCCATAAATTATTTATGCCTTTTTCAAATTGTTCTCTTTCGTCATTCGTCAACTACAGTAACAGCTAAAGCTGAGCACATAATGATCATTGACACCCCACTATTCTATAGCCAAATCTCTACCTATCCTAACCCCTCTAATTTAACCCTGCAGCAGAGTAACTTTCCCTACTGCTGAGCAAAGGTATTTATTGAAAATAATTTGTGGTGGAGGGCAAAGCCAGGGAGTAAAGTGACACTAACTACCTGATTTAGAGTTTGGTGGATGAGCTACTCTGTGAAAAACATGCCAAACAAAATCTATATCCCATTCTTTTCCCTGTACTGCAGCACATCATTTTTTCCACTGTCTACTTATGGCAGACGGGATATCCGTGTTTTATGCACAAAGTGTGTGACGTAGTATTATTATTGATCATCTGCCTCTTTGGAGTCAGGTTAGAATTGAAAGGCAGTCAAAGAAGAGCAGGGCCATTGGAATTAAAGAAACATAATAAATTGTCCATTATAGCTGCTCCATCTGCAAACTGCAGAGAGTAGCAAAGAAGTACCCAACACTAGCATGCCTCAATTAATACTGCTCAACAAGAATACTATTAATTGTGCTGCATAATGACTTCCACATTAATGTGAGGTAGCTTGTTTTTCTTTTTACACATAAATTGTCTGATCTTTTTTTTTACTAGTGTTAATATGCACAAAAAACAGTGTCAACGTACACCATGATATGTGCCAGCATAACAATGAACTAGCTTTCCTACTGTCAATTCTCCTGACATGACCTCCCCCTCAGCTCCAAGCCAGAAGTACGTGGTCAAGCAGGCCCTGCGATCCAGGTCACAGGTGGAGTGACACTTAGCCCGTAGACAAATGCGAAAAACAGAAAAGACCCAGATTGATTCCACAGATAGGCCGCAATGCCACAAGGTCCTAGAAAATAGGCCCCCAATAAAACATATTTGGCCCGAGGGGTACATGTTCCCAAAACACCATAAAGTTAGATGCTGCAAGAAGTTAGGAACACACAGTCAATCAGAATACAGCAGACACCCCACACTCTGTTATCACGCGCTCCCATGCCAGACATCTGCCATACTATGTCTACGCAGGGTCTGGTCCCAAGTGTACACTTTAGCAACTGGTCGGATTCATGGTCTTATCACTAGGCACGGATTACATTTTCTATAGAATGTATTCAATTGTTTTATTCCACCCCAAGGCAATGTATTAAAGGAGGCTCAAAACTCTGAACTTTGAGAGACAGTCATCAGACCCCAACTCTGTACTGTGCTCTCCTGGCTGTTGTGTTTAATTGAACAGACTATCCCTGCTTTGCCAAACACCTCTTGTCTTTCATTTATTTAAGGTAAATCCACATTTGAGCAACGTTTTTGTGAGCCACCCAGGAGAGATTGGTCCTCTGAACCTAGACTGCAGCCAAAGGAAGGGTACCCCCACCCATAGAGATTTACATCTGCGCAACAAAAAGAGGTGACCATTTGATTGAAAGTTCTGGTGAATCCACGCGGTGGAGGTCCATCTTTAAGCTACCATCAGTGGGTAAGAGACTATAGGGCAGATTTGTTTAAAGTGGCGCTGCACCGAGTGCAACTCCACTTTTCTTGTGCCCCTTAGTGTCTCCCTAACGCCAACATGTGTGCAACACATTTTAAAATACGGCACAACTAGTGTCATAATTATTTACGGTGGTCCGATATGGAGCTGACACCTCAATCTTATGTTTTAGTCTAATTCAGTTTCTCAGCACTAGTGGTCTCTTAAAGACTGGTGGTGTCGGAAAGAAGTGAGAGGTGTTATTCGCTTGGACCTCTGGGCGTGACGCAGATGGTACGCTAAGCCCCTAGGTGTGAAACAGGGTGCAATTCTGGAAAATTTGTTAGGGAAAATTTGGACCTTGGAGATTCAGTGTAGCTTGTGCTTGGTAAAAGAGGGCATATAGTTGTCAAGTTGTTCCTTCTTCCACACGTAAATTGTTGCTCTCTTTGGACCGAGCCGATATTTGCAGACTATTGGGCTCACTTGGTCCTGTGTACCGCAAAGAGCCTCCTCACGGCATTGTGCGGTTCTGTGTTAAGTGTAGGCTAGGTTTTTTTTTGGACAAAGTCATAATTTTTATTTTTCATTTTTTTCTCTCTTTTCTCTTTACTTTCATTGTGGTTTTCCATTGAAGCATTTTTTGGTGCTGATAAACTGTTGCAACTATATTTCATGTTGAAATGCTATGTCCCGTTAAGTGTTTTATGTGCTTATAAGGAAGTCACTGTCTTTCTCTCACAAAGATTTATTCCATGAGTGCTAAACTGCTACTAAAACGGTTCATAATGTTTAAGTGAACCATTGCACCATCTTACAGATTGTGATTCTTCATGTGAGGTTTTTATGTATTATGAAAAGTCTATTTGATGCACCTCTGTCTAAGGTTGAACTGATAGTTAGTAGTTATTGCCGGCATATTCCTGTGTACACATCTCCCCACAATTAGGATGTGATTTAGGACCATTTTAAACTCAAAGAAGTTAGAACTGTACTAGTCCTCTAAAAGGGTTCCCAACTCATCAAGGAGTTGGTATAAGCCACATGCAAACTAGATTCCCCGTGCAGGCTAAAAAACTAGATAAGTACACACTACTAAGGCACGCCCATTACCACCAAACCACCTTGCAACATGCATACACCACTGCCCGCCCTATGTTGTCCTGAAGATTACTTTTATTGGTAAATGACACACCTTACAACTTTCTGGTAGACACAGGGGTGACAAGGACATGTCTACGAGAAGGGACAGTCCCCTTATCAAGAAACACAGCCACCATGCAAGGGTTCTTTGGTACGGTGACAGCAGTCCCCTTCATGGAACCCATCAAGCTGAAGATAGGGGGGGCAGGAAGAGGGAACACCTGTTGAATTCTCCTTCATCCCCCAAAATGTCTATCCATTTTGCTGACAACAAGATTATAACCTGCTCCTCAACTGGAACTCCCTTTTCTAGAGCACCAACTAGTGAGATACCCTCACACTACATGGATGCAGCCAGGATGGCTGCAGCCAATCGAACCCTCTTCTGGGGAATCACCCTGGAATTTACAGAGAGCTTCTATGAGCTATGCGAATTGGCTCAAGAATGGGTATGTCGCGCGTGCCACCCCCTACACCTCCAAGTAGGGACCGCCAGAAGGATAACCAACAAGGTACGCAAGGAGCATGAGATCTAAGGCCACAACATGCACATGCCTTCTGAGTCCTCTGAGGCTCACAGTGGAGTTGGCCCAGGGCGCATATGGACAATGGTGGTAGCAAAAAGACCACACGCACCTCCAGGGCTGCCAAGTCCAGCCTCTGTCGCCACTCTGGTACCTCCATGGGTAAGGAAGTGTCACAGATGAAGTGGCTCAAGGCTTTGTGGTGCATTCCATGAGCCTGAAGCCCCCTATCAGCTCCGAATACAGTACCCAAACCAGTAACTGCTGTATGAGATTCAGCTCACCTAGCAAGCAAAACAACACCTCAAGCAAATGTTCCCTCTGACTACGTAATGAGAGCCCTGGAGCTTGAGGTAGGTAGGCCACAACCCATGCTCCCCATGCAGCAACCCGCTCCAAGAGGTCAAACGCAGGGGAAAACTCAGAGAGACACTGCTAGGCTGGTCCAACATAAATTAAAAAAGACTCCCCTCAAGGGGGGTGTGTTGACTGCAAGCGTGGAAATGGCACCATTCTTGACGGGAGCTCTGTGTCAGAGCCCCAGAGGGTTTCCACCCAGTCATAACAGCTGGGGTCAGGGAGGATGGGACCCAACAGACCTCATAGAGCGCTACTATTGCCACAGAATGGACCACGTGACCGACCAATGCTGCTTAAAGGTTTATCATGAACAGAGAGAGATAAGCCTTGGCCAGCCCCTTCAAAATATCCATCTCACACAACCAAGCCCAGGTCAACCCAAATGCATCCTGCATCCAACAGACAGGGAACTCCTCTCAGCAAGGGCCGGGGCCACAGCCAAAGCAGGGAGGGGTGACTGTCTCGAAGTTTACATTCACATCATACCCACTTCAAAACTAATTTCAACAATAAAGATCAATTAGATAACTCCCGCCTTTTCTTGCATTTGGGAAAATTCAGGGCTGCAGTACATTTTGTGGATCGGGAATCTGCACTAGAATCTGCCATTTGGGTGCTTGCAGGGACCTATGCCCCACTCTGCTGTTGGTTCTCCAGGGTGGGGTTGGCTGGCCAAACCCCATGGGGGAGGCAGTCCGAAGGGGGGCAGGAGGGGTCCTGATTAAAGCATAAAAGCCAAAACCCAGGTGCCCCCATTCAAATCTGTGCAAACCACAAAAAGAAGCCCAAAAAAATAGCCCAAAAATGATGTTTCTAGAAAAGGGGCATGGACAAAAAACACCTGCAGAGCCAGGGAACGAGTTTGCGGAGGTTGCGGGCCAGGTGGATGCAATCTCAGGTATCCAAGGCATGCTGAGATGGCCAGCAGGACCAGCCGTTGTATAAGATAGGCACCTTCAGGAAGTTCAACTTCCTGAAAAGAAGAAAGAACATCTGAGGAAGAGGGAGAAGTCAAGGTTGGAGAGCGGGAGCGAAGCAGAGAAAATGAAGACAGAAGCAGTAGAGAATGTGCAGGATGCCGTACCAGGAGAGGACGTGGAAAGAAGACAAGAGTCTACCTGGCCAGTTGAAGAGAAGAGTCAGCCAGATGATGAGACTTTCTGCACGTTCCAGGAGGAACATGGCTGTCACAGGTACTGGACCACATACTCAGCTGCTGTGGGAAGCTGAGGGGTGGAGGGGTGAGTGGGACAGGGTAAAGCCTAAACACTGATAGTGCATTCATGCAGTGTTTGGGTGAGCCCACCATGATACCGGCACCTGCATGTGTTGGCATGAGACAGTGAGCAATTGGTGAGCACTCCTTAAGGTAGAGGCTGCCTGGATCCGGTAACATGACAGCAGCATGCTGCACAGTGACGGTGATTGCCATAGGGGTAATCCGCAGTCCCCTCACAAGCACTTTCTCTCCCCTGTAACTCCAGAGAGAGAAAAGAAAACACTCACCTGAATCTCTGTTTCTCTTCCTTATTCCCTGAGGTCCACAACACCCGGAAAGTGGCCCAAGAGTCCAGGAGACAGGATAGCCAAAAAAAACAAAGACAAAGAAGAAGAGAAAAATCAGACTAAGAAATCAGAAGTGTGAAGGAACACTCTCCATTAGCTATAAAGAGCAACATAAGACATTGAGAGAACATAAAAAGCTTGTAATAAAAAAAAGGAACTGACACTATTTACCTTAGTCCAGTGTGAATATATACCTATCCAGCTCCACCTAACAAGGTGCTGCCCTGTGACCCGGCTACACCCCCAAATTGCAATATGTTCCCTTCCTTTCACATCATTCCACACATGTGTAGGTGAACAGGTTCCACCCGCATTTGTAAAACATATACATGCACACAAATTAGGGAAGATAACTAAGGAATAACCCCACAAACATCTCCCCAAAGAAGCACTCTCCCCTGCCATGGTGAGAGGAGAGGACCAGATGACCCGCAAAATAAAACTCAGGGGACCCATGACTAAAAACACTGACCATTCCCTAAAATAAGTTGCCCCAGTTGGAACCACCTCCGAAATAAATGTACAGGACATAAGTAAAGATGAAAGGCACTGGAATAACCTACAACCCACAGCTCTTATCCAACAGTTCTATCACCAAACCACAAGTGCACCACCTTTTCAGCAGCCCGCCACCTCTTCAGCAACAACTTGCAGGACCCTGACAAGAACCATGCATGCAAAGTCAGAAAACGCAGGGACTGTTTTTTGTGCTGTTTTTATGGACATTCTACTACAAATTCTCTTACCCAAGTAAGACACCTCCGGTCCCGCAGCATTTGACCAGAGCAAAGACATCCCCAATCGCCAGAAGTCAGCAGATGTTTTGCCAGGAAACCATCCCAAGACCTGCAAAATTCCAAAAGCTATGTATTTTGATACAGTAAGCATCAATGGTTCGTGATACATTAATTATTTTAAAAGTCCACAATTATGACAGTCTCCATAAATTCAATCAAAGTGTTCTTTATTCTTCTTGAAAGTTCTTTTATCCAAAATTGCTCCCGTTCCCGTCCAAGTCAACACGTGTTTCCTCTAGAATTTCCCAGACGAAACACATGTTGACTGGGACGGGAACGGGAACAATTTTGGATACAAGAACTTTCAAGAAGAATAAAGAACACTTTGATTGAATTTATGCAGGCTGTCATAATTGTGGACTTTTAAAATAATTAATGTATCATGAACCATTGATGCTTACTGAATCTTAACGTGTGCCGTTCGGATTTATAATATTGGATAACATTTGTTGTTATCATCCTGTTTTTTTGGGGTGGGATGCCTAGTGAATGGCACTGTTTGGATAACTTTTATTGATAATTGAGGGAGAGCGCCATTTACTCAACATAAAATCACCCCTTGAGAGTTGTTACTATGTATTTTGATACCCTTGTACACCATTTGTTGTGCACGTGGCCACATCCATCCGTAGCCAGAAATCTGCCTTGACATTGTTACAATGGTTGCATAGGGCCTTTCGCACATCACCTACAATTATATTGAACATACTATTATTTGGGTTTAAGCTAATTATGATGGAAGACTGCATACATTTTAATTTATATGTTTTACAGAGCAAGTTCCTTTCGAGGTAGCAATTGATTTTATTGATTTTTAAAAGATTTCCTTAATGATTTTAAGGCTCAGGTTTTTAGAATTCTTCGATTGCATAGCAGATCCATCATAGCCTATTTGTAGGCCTTTGTAGAGGTTTTTGCTGTCACCACATATTTGTGTGAATTTGGAAGGAGGTGCTGGTTAATCAATTATGTGGGTTGAATTGTGTGGTTTTATTTTTTTTAATGGTAACTAGGTGTATTATATGTGTATTTTCTATTACTGTTGCGTTTATAATTTGTATTTGTTAGATCTCCTTCATGGTCGCCACCTAAATAAAGCTATATATATTATATTATTATTCCACATGCACTACACAGCACACTCTTACACAGAGTAGTAGTAAACATCACTTGATATGAGGCCAATCCTGCGGCACTGTATCTTTTTACCAAGCCTAGCGATATTCAAACTGAGCTAGACAGGATGCACAGGTGGTGCACTGTAGGGGAGGACATTGTTTGGCCCGAGACTTTCCAGGAAAGAGGTTCCTGGAGGTAACAAAACCAGTGCACAAACATGTCCATTCCAACCATCTGTGGTCCCAGGGTGGCCCTTAGTGTGTGTGGGGCAACCTTCTTTAAAAACAATTGGATCCCAGACATGAAGTTCCCAAGTAGGGCCATCCGCCTCAATGATACAAGGGAAATTAGTCTCATAGGGGAGGGTTAAAAGCCAGCATAGATACCCAATGCCAATAATTCGGGGATACTGAAATAGATAGGTACATGTGGTTGGATTGGAAGGGGCAACCCCTAACAGTACAGAAACTTACACTGTATTCGTTATGTTTCAGGGGCAAAGGGACGATCCCCCTTGACACAAATGAAAACTGTGGAGCAATACTGCACATACAAGACATGAACAGGTGCACCTCCTTGCTAATGGACTACCCCTGGCAATGTGGAGAATTAGCTTACCCTCAGTTCATTCCCGGATGGCAGGGCCTCTGCTTCCTTTTGACTGTGCACACCCTGAGCCTGGTCATCCCTGGAGAACACTTGTCCAAGTTATTCCAACATCTGCTACAGAAGAAAGCAACTCTGTTGCATCAGGCTTGAAATGAAAGAACTGCTGATTATTTTGGATGGGCTCAGTGACGAGGGCATTCCAAGAGAAGTCAGAATATTTACTAACACTCAAGTAAACGCAGGAGGGTCCATACCCTTCTTCACACTACAGACAGAAGTGAACGCCCACTGGTTGCAGATAACCAGGTGGGAAATGCTGAAAATGATCAACTCTACTGAGCTTGGCCTAAAGACTATGACGGAAGAACTAAGAGCCATCCATCTCATTTGATGCAACATCTGTATGTGTTGAACTTGATGACCATGATGGAGTGTGGCATATGCATCAAGATTGGTGTGTCCTGTTACACATTTATATCTAGCAATGACCTGGACAATGAGACACTGACTTTCACCATCAAAGCACTGCATTGTCTACAAGCTGAGATAAAGAAAGAGGTAGGTGCTCCAGAGCAGGACTGGTTGTCTGATTGGTTTTCCTGACTCCCCTGCTGGGTAGACAGACTGTGCATTTCATTGCTGCTAATTCTCATTTCTGTGTTTTTTTGTGTTGTTTCCTGCAAATGGGGGTTTCCTGCTGTAAAACCGCAGTCCCAAATTAGGTAGAGTTCAAGTAGGTAGAGAAATGGTGGTGGACACAACAGAAACACGTCAAACCTTGAAAAATGTGACTGTCATGAAAAATGAGATTGATAAAGCAATTGAAAATTCAACTAGAGGGTGAAATGTTGATATGCACAAAATAATGTCAATGTATGACAGAATATGTGCTAGCATATCAATGAACTTGCTTTGCAATTGTCAATTCCACCTGACATCACTTCCCCATCAAACCTGAGCCAGAAGACCCAGGCCTGCAGCAAGTGATTAACAGATCCCAGGGAGGTGACATGTAGCTCATAGACAGATGGGCAAATCAGGAAAGACCCAGATCTATTCCCCAGATAGGCAGAAACGCCACAATGTCCTGGGAACTTGGCCCCCATTAAAACACATTTGGCCGGAGGGGTATGCATTCTCAAAACACCATATATTTTGATGACACATGAGGTTAGGAACACACAGTCAATCAAAATACAGCACACAAACCACATTCAGTAATCACATGCTCCCCAAGCTGGACATCTGGATATGTTATCTACTGACCCACACTATGTCCACACAAGGTCAAGACCCACCTGCACACTTTATCAGAAGGTCGGATTTATGGCGTCATGACTAGGCCCGGATTCCTTTTTTCAAAGAATATATTCAATCATCTTATTGCACCCCCAAGACAATGTAGAAAAAGATGCTCTAAACTCTGTTACTTTGAGAGACAGTCAGAAGACCCCAACTCTGTTCTGCACACTCCCAGCCATTGCATTTAATTAAACAAACTGTTCCTGCTTTGCCAAACGCCTCTTGTCTTTCATTTATTTAAGGTAAATACATATTCGACCAATACTAGGAAATCCTATATAAGAAAAAAAAGCACTTAGTTTTATTCTGGTCATATTCTGGCTTAATTCCCTGCAGCCAGTCAGTGCTTTAATGTTATGCATGTGCAGGGAAAACGTGGTTCTGGGACTAATCACAAAAATTCCAATGGCCCTAGGAAGCCAGCAATGTACTGCTATTGTGCCACTGTATAAACATGTGTTTGCACTGAACATTATTTACAATTCTTTTTTATTTTTTCTCTTTCTTGAGATAGCCATTCCTGCTGGTCTACCACCTCACCAGGAGATCGGATGGAAGCCATCCAGGCTGAATATCACTGGCTAGTGGCTCTGGAGAAGGCTGAGGCATTTGTCAGTGCTCCAGGCCTCATTACCTCAAGCCAGCCTTTGGAGCTTCCATCCCAGCCACACCATCAGCAGCGCTGCTGGCACCTGGAATCCACGACTGTTACTCCCATCATATCCAGACCACTTCCAATTACACGTGTTATGCGAGCTGGTGCTGCTTCCCCAAGAAGTGGCACGCCTTCATGCCCGGATTGATGATGCCCTCTGATGCCTTTTTTTATAATGTATTTTGGTGGGAGTGTCTATTGTTTTGGGTGGTGAGGGGGGATTGGGAATGGCAGCGGACTTTGGACTTTAGTTTCTTCTTCTTTCTTTGGACATTGGTTGCAGCAATTTACTCATTTTTTTAGAGAGAGAGTGGGTCTATTGTGGGTATAGAGGGTTAGTTGTTAGTGTAAAAAAAATGAAATGGAAATTGTTTATGGTGAAAATCTGTCTTTAGTGTTCTATTTTCCACTGGTGCCTTTTAGCGCAGTCTGTTTTCTTTATAATCCCCTTATCAAAGTGTATGCCAGTTAGTTATACCCTTGTCCTACTACCCTTTGTAACTATATTGCCTATGCCTATATTGTCTACAACAACCTATTCTAAAAATCTTAATCTTCGGTAGAAGTTAGTTAGTAACTAAACTAGTTATTTCATTCCATAGTTCTCTTACCTGAATAGATGAAGCAATGTCTATTACATCTCTCAATCTTCCAAAACATTATTGCATGGTTTCCCAAGGTACCTTCTTGATAGCGTTGGTAGTAGTAGCAGACTAGTGTGCTAACAAGAAAGATAGAGAAGTCCCACTTCCACCTAGGTGAACTCCAACTGTAGGATTAATCAAAAGGATTATCATTCACAGACAACTAGAAAAAAAACACAGGGATAGTGGGTTATTTAATTTCTTCATAACTTATCAAAAAATTAGACCAGACTACCAACATGAAACAAAGACCTGTTATTATAACAGAAACTAGCAGTAGTACCAGCTTCTGAGCACTGGGGAGTTAGCATTAAATTTTTTAAAACACTTAAAATAAAACATATGAAATCCTCGAGTCAGGAGAAGTGTACTCAGGACAAGGTTAAGCGTTTACTCAACATAAGGCCTGAATGATGATTTAAAAGTAACTGAGTTCGTTTTTTGAGGAAACTACATTTATCATGATGCAATGGGGCAGATTATTTGCTGGGATGTTAGGCAGGTGTGCTCCTAACTGTTTGTGACTTTCAAAAGGCTCCCTTGACCCACTGGGCTGACGAGCTCTGGAGCATGCCAGTGAAGAGGTATTGAAACCGGATGATTAATGGCAGCATTTCCAGCACCCCGCAAACTTGTTCTCTGCTGAAGAAGGGATTAACCCAGAAACACATGTGTCCAGAGATGCACAGCAAAGGCTGCACCTATTTAGAGGTGAAATATTTAAAAGTAACTGAGTTCGTTTTTTGAGGAAACTACATTTATCATGATGCAATGGGGCAGATTATTTGCTGGGATGTTAGGCAGGTGTGCTCCTAACTGTTTGTGCATTTAATTAAACAAACTATTCCTGCTTTGCCAAACGCCTCTTGTCTTTCATTTATTTAAGGTAAATACATATTCGACCAATACTAGGAAATCCTATATAAGAAAAAAAAGCACTTAGTTTTATTCTGGTCATATTCTGGCTTAATTCCCTGCAGCCAGTCAGTGCTTTAATGTTATGCATGTGCAGGGAAAACGTGGTTCTGGGACTAATCACAAAAATTCCAATGGCCCTAGGAAGCCAGCAATGTACTGCTATTGTGCCACTGTATAAACATGTGTTTGCACTGAACATTATTTACAATTCTTTTTTATTTTTTCTCTTTCTTGAGATAGCCATTCCTGCTGGTCTACCACCTCACCAGGAGATCGGATGGAAGCCATCCAGGCTGAATATCACTGGCTAGTGGCTCTGGAGAAGGCTGAGGCATTTGTCAGTGCTCCAGGCCTCATTACCTCAAGCCAGCCTTTGGAGCTTCCATCCCAGCCACACCATCAGCAGCGCTGCTGCCACCTGGAATCCACGACTGTTACTCCCCATCATATCCAGACCACTTCCAATTACACGTGTTATGCGAGCTGGTGCTGCTTCCCCAAGAGGTGGCACGCCTTCATGCCCGGATTGATGATGCCCTCTGATGCCTTTTTTTATAATGTATTTTGGTGGGAGTGTCTATTGTTTTGGGTGGTGAGGGGGGATTGGGAATGGCAGCGGACTTTGGACTTTAGTTTCTTCTTCTTTCTTTGGACATTGGTTGCAGCAATTTACTCATTTTTTTAGAGAGAGAGTGGGTCTATTGTGGGTATAGAGGGTTAGTTGTTAGTGTAAAAAAAATGAAATGGAAATTGTTTATGGTGAAAACCTGTCTTTAGTGTTCTATTTTCCACTGGTGCCTTTTAGCGCAGTCTGTTTTCTTTATAATCCCCTTATCAAAGTGTATGCCAGTTAGTTATACCCTTGTCCTACTACCCTTTGTAACTATATTGCCTATGCCTATATTGTCTACAACAACCTATTCTAAAAATCTTAATCTTCGGTAGAAGTTAGTTAGTAACTAAACTAGTTATTTCATTCCATAGTTCTCTTACCTGAATAGATGAAGCAATGTCTATTACATCTCTCAATCTTCCAAAACATTATTGCATGGTTTCCCAAGGAACCTTCTTGATAGCGTTGGTAGTAGTAGCAGACTAGTGTGCTAACAAGAAAGATAGAGAAGTCCCACTTCCACCTAGGTGAACTCCAACTGTAGGATTAATCAAAAGGATTATCATTCACAGACAACTAGAAAAAAATACAGGGATAGTGGGTTATTTAATTTCTTTATAACTTATCAAAAAATTAGACCAGACTACCAACATGAAACAAAGACCTGTTAGTATAACAGAAACTAGCAGTAGTACCAGCTTCTGAGCACTGGGGAGTTAGCATTAAATTTTTTAAAACACTTAAAATAAAACATATGAAATCCTTGAGTCAGGAGAAGTGTACTCAGGACAAGGTTAAGCGTTTACTCAACATAAGGCCTGAATGATGATTGTCAGACCTGGCATTCTTGGCATAGTTTTCCCTCAATTTTTGCCCTCTGACTTCCTTTTTTCTGACTCAATTTTGCTAGCTTTTAGGATTCTGGCCATTTTACCACTGCTGACTAGTGCTAAAGTACAGGTGCTCTATGCCCTAAACACTGTAACATTGACTTCTCCAAAATTGGCATATTTAATGTACTTGTACATCCCTGGTAAAGTTCAATATATGTACCCAGGGCCTATAAATTAAATGCTACTAGTGGGCCTGTAGCACTGATTGTGCCACCCAATACAGTGGCCTTTCAAACATGTCTCAGGCCTACTACTGCAGAGGCTGTGTGTGCAATTTAAGCTGCTATTTCGATTTGGCAAATGCACCCACTTGCCGGGCCCAAACCTTCCTTTTTATTACTTTTAAGTCACCCCTAAGATAGGACCTAGTTAGTCCTAAGAGCAGGGTGCAGTGTATTTGAAAAGTTGGACGTGTATTTTTAAGTTTAACATGTCCCAATAGTGAAAAACGAATACATTTGTTTTTCACTACTGAAAGGCCTATCTCTTACCTTAAAGCTGGCTTTAAGTTTAACTTCCAATTGAAAACAGATAGAAATTTGGAGTTTGGTATTTCTGGATTCACAATTTAAAATCACAACTTATGATGGCATCGGATTTCAAATGTATGAAAATGGCACTTTTAGAAAGTTGGCATTTTCTTACTTGAGCCATTCTGTGCCTCTACCTGTCTCTAAAAACACGTCTGGGGTTGGCAGCAGCTGGACTTTGTGCATTCCCTCTGGACAATCTCACACAATGTGAGCTTAATGGGCCATTAACTGGCTTGGTGGGGTGGAGCTTAGCACTGCCTCACTTACACCTGACTATGGCTGTACGTCTCCCCACACAAATGGCTGCATGACTCCCTGCAAAGTGTCTAGAGTCAGGGAAGGAAGGTAGGGACCTTGTCATCTTTAAAGTTCTCTTTGAAGTTTCTCCTGCTTCAAAGGCTCTACTGGGTATAGGTACTGTACCCCAAACCCCACCAAATCAGAACTCTACTGGAACCAAATACACTTAGCCAGGAGGAAGAACATATGTGCTACCAGGACTGCCACTCTGCAATTACATTGCTGTGTTGGCCTAATGCTTGCTGTGTGCTGTGCTATAGAATGAACTACCACTTTGCAATTTACTTCGCTGTGTTGATCTGCTGCCTGCTGTTTCTTGTCTGCAGTGAGAAGGACTGGATCTGTTCTCTACATCCTTGAACGCAAGTTCCTCCAAGAGCTTGTTGGCTTGCTCCCTGTCCTCCTGCAGTCTCAGGGACATCAAAGACTACCTGCAACTCTCTTGGTGCTGCTGGACTCTGCCATTTGTGAGTCCTACCCTTGCCTGAGGTGCTTTTCTCCATTCCTGGGCTTCAGAAGTGGGTTCTTTAGCCGATTTCTGCAAAAACTGACACATTGCCTCGAGTATGGGAGAAATTCTGATGTACTACTCCCTCAACACTGTTGCAGAGGCTGCTAGAAGTCAGCAGATTCACAGCCTGCACAGCTTGACAGCAATACTCTGTGTGGCTTGACAACAATGCATCGGATCTAGTTCAGTGGAGACCAATGGTAATGCAGTGACCCAACTGGTGGAAAATACTGGTGCATCTTGCACTCAAAATCTAAGCTTTGCTCTATCAAATATACTGTTTTCAGTGGGACCTGTATGTGTTCCGTAGACTGTCTACTCTCCATCGCAGTTGGCCTGGATTTTAGATTTGCACTGGTTCCTTGATAACCTCAATTAACCTTTTGACCGTTAGTGACTTCTCAGCAAAGCATTTCCACATTTAGGGGGTCATTCCGACCCCGGCGGGCGGCAGGCGCCGCCCGCCGGGCAGAGACCGCCAAAAGACCGTACCGCAGTCAAATGACCACGGCGGTCATTTTGACTTTCCCGCTGGGCAGGCGGGAGACTGCCAAAAGGCCGCCCGCCCGCCCATCGGGAAAGCCCCAGCAACGATGAAGCCGGCTCCGAATGGAGCCGGCGGAGTTGCTGGTGTGCGACGGGTGCAGTGGCACCCGTCGCGATTTTCAGTGTCTGCTTTGCAGGCACTGAAAATCTTAATGGGGCCCTGTTAGGGGGGCCCTGCAGTGCCCATGCCAATGGCATGGGCACTGCAGGGGCCCCCAGGGGCCCCACGACACCCATTCCCGCCAGCCTCTTCCTGGCGGAGTAAACCGCCAGGAACAGGCTGGCGGGAAGGGGGTCGGAATCCCCATGGCGACGCTGCTTGCAGCGCCGCCGTGGAGGATTCCCTGGGGCAGGGGAAAACCGGCGGGAAACCGCTGGTTTCCCTTTTCTGACTGCGGCTTTACCGCCGCGGTCAGAATTGCCCCTGAAGCACCGCCAGCCTGTTGGCGGTGCTTCCTCCGTCCCCGGCCCTGGCGGTCCATGACCGCCAGGGTCGGAATGACCCCCTTAATCCTTAAAAAATCATATCTCGACTTCTACTAATTGAATATTTGTAATTGTGGTCTTGTTTAACTCAAAACAATATTGTCTGTTTTTATAAACCATTTTGGGGTCTTTGAGTTACTGTAATTTAAGTGTTGCACAAATACCCTTAAGTTAAGCCGGACTACTCTTTGCCAAACTACCAGAGGGAGAGCACAAATTAATTTAGGTTGTGTATCTGACTTACCCTGACTAGGATTGTGGTCCCTCCTTGAACAGGGTGCATACCACTGCCAACTAAATACCTAATTTCTACAATGATGTTGATGACTGATGTTATATATGTAAATTAATGGATCACCTTTAAGCGTGGGTTGGTAAGTGGGTATGGTGTGGGCTATTGCTCAGGTAATAGAAGATCCTCTAGTGAGTTGGTGTCACTTTCACCACATCCGCCCCACCAAGTGTGTGATCAATTTATTGTGTAAATTAATATGTCACACTTCAATATATGTCATACAGCCGGGGGGAAGGTGGTTAGGAGTTTGATGAATGGATGGGAACGGGTAGTTGGGGAAAGGTGTGACAAAGATAAACACTAGACAACAGCAATGTTCGTTAGGTGGATGAGCAGCACATCATCATCATCAAATTTGTTGTGGAAGGAAATGAAACCCCAGAGCATCAAATTATTAGGCATATAAATGCTCTGTCATCTAGGTTAAAATAAATCCAAATTTATGGAAGTGTGAACCCACACAGTTGTGAAAATTATGATTGTTTAAAGAAAAACTATTCCACGTATAAATGTCAAATTGTGCAGTGCATCTGCATTCTTCTTGAAATATCCATCTTCTTGGGTACTTGGCTGAACCAGTCTGGTAAGACAAGCAGGAGTGTTATAGAGCTTCCACCTTTTGTGCAGGAGAAGAGAAGGCCTGTAGATTGTAAAATAGAAACAATATTGTACAGTATTGTACAGTCAAGGAGAAGGACAGAAGGTAAGGTTCATGAGGAGTGTACCACAAGGCTCAACTGCTGCAATCATTCATTTTGATTCATGAACGATTAACAGAAAAGTGACAGCCATTTTACAACCAATCCCAAACAAGTAGCTGCATGCACTGGGCTGATCAATCTCACAACTGCCATCATCACATTTAGCCAAGTGCCTCCATCATGGGATGATGATGTGACATAATATGTCTGTCTCCAGTTACAACAGCCACCCAACTACAATCACATAATAAAAGAGTTTCACAGTTGAGATAGGACACACACTAACAAGCAGCATTTCCATAATCAATGCACCTCTCTCCAGAGCTGAGTAGGCCTCTTATAGCCATCATCATGTTTGTTTTCCTTTAAACTCAATAACTTCCTTCTTTTGTCTGTTGAGTTAGTCCTGCCCTGAGTTCTGACTCAAAGTAATGAATCCGTCTGACTCCATCCCTACCCAAATGAGATTAAGAGAGGTAGGACTGTAGTGCCCTGCTGTTGATGAACAAGAACAGAAAACAATGTGAGTATTTTGAATAGCTTTGTGTTTGTTAAGTAAAGTGACTTGTCTAGTTTCTGAAGAACAAGAAAACAAATACAGCAGGGAGTAGACACTCCAAAAAAATCTAAGTGTGAAATGGCCAATCTCCTTCAGGGAAAATCACCTACCAGGCTCCAAACATTGCAAATCATCAAAATCAAGTTTACAAATTAGTTGAACACCCTCCCTTACTGTCTGCCACCACATGACTCACCACTCATCACTCACAATCACTCAATAAAACACAATAATACTTCACTCATTGGTGCAATAGTTACCTGTTCTAGTCCAAGCATGGTGGTACACAATTGTATGTCCTCTTTTGATGGAAGCAACACATTAGCAATTTGCCAGTCTTGCAAATCAAATTATCTTTACTAGGGCAACTCTGCTAGTGAATTAAAAGAAAGGTGTGTAGGCATGGAACGGATGGGATGGAGGCAGGCATGATCTCCAATTTCCTTTAAGGGAATGGGGAGGCTTCTTCACTGCACACTGCACCAACTCCAGTCTGTCCATCCATGAGCTTAAAATGGTGGGGCTTCCTAAGTCAGACACAAACAAAATATATAATGTTCTACCTATATCCATGTTTTTTGCTAAGCAGTTTGAAGATCATTAAAACGTTCTGTGGTGGCCTATTCAGTAGTCAGTACTTAATCAGGGAACTATAGTTCATCCCCAAACTTAGATGGTTCACCCAGAAGTTGGTCAGCTAACGTACTTGAGTTAGACCACTCTCCCTCGTCCACCTCCTCCCATTTTTAGCGCTCACTTGTGAATGTCACGATATTCTCAAGCCGCTAGCGAGCATGCATGAGATTTCATGCCCATCCATGTGGCTTCCAGCAGTGACAGTGCCGCCCACGAACACAGCTCAAGTAGATTTTCTACTTTAGAGCAACTACATTTACTCAAAAAGAGGTTTTTGAGTGGATTTTCTTCTCCAACGGTTCAGGTTGTTTGTTAGGGCCAGATGTATCAAACAATTTTGCATTCGCAAATGGTGAGAATCGCAAAATTACACCATTTACAAATGCAAAAAAAGCATTTCAGGATTCATGAAAGACATTTGCAGTACAATTTTAAGGAATCGCTAAAATAGCGATTCCCCAAAATTGTGACTCTTTTGAGCGCCTCCCAAATTGCAACTGGGCATTTAGGAAATGCAATTGCTACAAATTTAAATGTAGTGGTAACCATGTGCAATTTTTAAAAATGCATTAAAAATGCATTTTTAAAAGTGCCATGTAGCACACACATGCCCCTAGGGCATATGTGCGCTGTACATGTGTGCAATTTTTTTGGAGGGGTGCATCAAAAGGGGCCTTAGGTACCCAGCACTCTTGGATTTGCATTACCTAATATGCAAATTCCTAACAGGAATTTTCAAATTAGAAAATGCAAAACCATTTGCACCTCTGGGCCTTCAGGCCTATAGGGATGAATAGAGTCCCAGTCCCTAATAGCGATTCCCTAACAGCGATAGCAAATTTTAGGAAATCGCTACTAGGGATGCGCTATTTTCTCACATCCCATTTTAAATTTCTCAAATAGCAATTTCTTAAAATTTGCTATTTAAGAAATACAAAACAGGTCTTTGATACATCTAGCCCTTAGTTTGAGAAGTCTTTCTATTTATTTTTTTTAAATAATAATTTGTGCAGCAGGCTCCTTCCAGTGCTTTTTCCATCTCATGGACACTTTTCACTTGGATTTCGAGGTGAAAGGCTCACTCTCTTAGGCTGCTGGATATATACATTTGGATTTAAGGACTTTGTTTTTGTGCTATCACACAAGTAAGTTAAAAAAACTATTGTAGAAGGTGTTTTGTTTGTTTGACAGGGCATGCACCAGTGTTTCTCTGTACATTTATTTGATTTTCACATTTCATTGTGGTGGGTGGGCAAGTTATTTTTTGCTTTTCATTTTTCATCTTTTGTGAAGGAAAAATGTTGCACAGTTCTGTACCTTTTCTCCATGTTTGTTACATTCACAATATACATTTATTTTACTATGTGGCCTAGTCTTCCATTGGGCGATCCAGCCAGTGGGCTCAGTTCAGTTTATCAGTGCATGAAATAAATGTTTCTGTGGTATATGTTTTTAAAATTTAATTTAGGTCAGGGATGGCATTGGATTGAATTACAAATGTTGGCTGTGGTTTGTATTTCATGTTTATTGTCTGCCAAAAGGGTAAATGTGGGGTAATATTTAAGGATGTATGTTGTTGTAACACTTTTATAGCTGCTAGTTTTTGTGATTTTCATTGTTCAGTTTGTTTCCTTCAGTGTTACCACCATGCCTCCTTTTTCTTGCCAGTGTGCGTGTGCATGTGTCTGTCATCAAGCACCATTTGTCATAATTATTCTCCATGCCATGTGGCCATGGGTCATTTTGTGTAGTCAGTGTCCTTAGGGCTGAATATGTTCTTTGTTCCCCATGCCTCCTTGCTCGCTGTTGTTGTTTGAACATATGGCAGGTAGCCATTTTGTGCCTCCAGCCAGGATGCATTTTTTATTTTGCACCACTTTCCTCACAATAGGTTTCTTTCTTCTCATCCTTCTAAACAAACATTGTCAATTATTGATCATTGTTTAAAATGTTTTATTTTACTTTATTTTAATTTTTTTATATGAATATTTTAAAACATTTTATTTTAGCTTTTTTATTTTTTTATTTTAAAATTTAATTTTTAATGTTATTTTTTTTAAATGTGTGAATTTTTTTTTTTTTTTTGCATTTTGCCTAGTTCCATCCATCCACATAGGTGCACAGCCATGCTACAGCATTCCATTATTTTAGGTATAATTCCACTTCCTCCTGGACACCTTGGCTGCGGTGCACTGCAGACACATCAGCAATGATTATTCCATTTTCCCCATGCACCACCTTGCCTACTATATGTTTTTCAGGATTATTTCATTTACCCATGCACCTCTCTGACTACCACAGGTACCTTCTTTAGAATGGATGGACATCAAGCAAAGAGCTATATCTCTTTGCTGTGTTACCTGATTTGAAATTACATTTTATGGTATGGTGGTGTGGTTTGACTTTACAATGTTTGGATAAATTGTTATTTATTACGTATGTTACCAACCACACTAATATTGCTTTTGGCCATACTAATTCAACCTGTAACAATGTCACATTACATTAACTACATGTTTTGTCTTGCTTGGTTTCTTTTAGGTGCACAAGAGAAGAAGAGACATCACCCGCAGTACTGCCAAACAGAAGGCGTGTACATTGACTTCAGTTGTCCACCCTCTTACAACTGTGCTGCTTAGTGCTACTGCCAGCTGAAAGCTTTCAGATGGCCCCAAAGAAAGTTGCTACCAAGAAAGTGGTCAGTGAGAAGATGCAGCTTTCCATCAGTGGCGTGCCTACCACAACCTTTTTTAGGAGATGTGTGCCTGTCACACCGGCCTCTGTGGAGCAAGCTGACAGCAGCACTTCTGCATCAACAGCACCAGCCCAACCTGAGACCAAGACCATGTCTGTCGGTGAGGCAGCCACTGCAATCATGGTGATGCTAACAAGCAGTAACATTGAATTGGATTTGTCCCTTTTACAAAGGAGTACCCAATTGTCTCAGGAAACAGAGCAAAGTGCACAGCAGCCACAGCCAGCAATGGTAGACCTTCCTCAAGTTAGAACACAAAAGGAGTCTGAGCTTCCTGGCAAGCAAGAACCTCCTTTATTAGAATCATTGGCCCCCAGATCTCCAGCAAGGAAAAGGAAGGTAACTACTTAACCATCTTCTCCAACACCACTTCTGATGATGATTGTAGGAGCATGGATTGGACCCCTCCAGAGTCTGGGTGACGCAGGAAACGCAAGGGAAAATAGAAGTTCCCGAATGCCTTAGAATTATGAAAGGGGATGATGAGGAGGATTATGACAATTGTGGAACCTGGCACAGAGGAGTCTGACTTTACTATTCAACCTGCTCCAAGGGATGTGGCACAGGTAGCACCACCAACTCCCATATTTGTAAAGCCCCAGCATTGGCCGTCGCCCACTAAGAAAGTACCCCTCCCCAGTTTAGTATTTTCTTTACGCTTAAAAAACAGGAGGAGAACATTTCAATATGCTCCATTTGCCACACAAGTGTTAGTCAGGGTAAGCGTGGGTCACAATATAGTTCCGGAAGGCTAAATGACCCATATGAAAAAAAATCATGCAATCTGGTGGGAGGAGCAACTTTTAAAAAATGCTGTATGTGGTGGTCAAGGTGATGCGAGTCTGGAAGCATCATCTGCAAGTCCAATCACGGTAAGAGGTGATGAGGAGGAAGAGGATGTAATCTTCACATAAAGTAGCCCTGTCCCCAGCACTGCACCAGAATCACCCACCTCAGCAATCTCACAATGGAACAAGAAGACTCAGAGTCAGATTGAGACCCCACGGCATACAGTGACTGCCCCATGATGCACATTGAGTATATCACCAACTACTCCTCGAAAGACGCCTGCATTAGTGGCCCCAGAAAAGAAGATAATCCAGGCTAATATTATGGACATGTTTAGGCAGGCGGGGCCCTACAACCAAACCCACCCAATGGCACGTTTGTACAGTGGGAAGCTGGGATCGCTGGACCTTCTCTCTTTTTCTTTTGTTGAAGGAGTGGGATTCTTAGAATTTGTGACAGCCATATGCCCAAAATAGAAGGTTATAAGTCGGACCTATTTTGCCAGAGTTGCTTGGATAAGCTTTGAAGCAAAGGGTTGGCCCACTATCCGCATGATGACAGACATGTGGACCAGTTGTCAGATGACTTATTACATTTGCATCATTGCACACTGCATCTCTTTTGAGGGGGGTAAAGCAAAATCTATTGACAGGTCTTAATCCTGAAGAAAGTTTTAAGAGCATTCAGCAGCATGAAACAGTAGCCATGTTCACCATGGATAAATCACATACAGCTGCAAACATCTTGGATGAATTTAACAGCAGGGTGTCTGAATGGCTGCAACCCAGAGTTCTCAGAATTGGATGTGTTGCCATGGATAATGGCAGTAACAGTCAAGGCCATGGCAGATGGTTGGTATTTTAGGGTCCTGTGTTTGGTACATTGCATCAACCTGGTTGTGCAAGACTTCCACAAAAAAGAAGAAATAGTCAGCAACATACTGATTACCTCCAGAACAATCTGCACTCATTTCAGCCATTCTTTTAAAGACCTAAAACAGTTGTGGATTATTCAGCATGCTAATAGAGTACCAGTTAAAGCCCTGATACAGGTATTGTCAACATGTTGGAAATCGACCGATTCCATCTTGCAAAGTCTGCTGGAGCAGTACAAACAGATCAATGACTATGTCATTCAAAGAGGGGGAATGTAATTGAGACAGCTATGAATATGGATGTGGACAAATGGGGCCCAGTTAAATGTCTGACACAGATGTTACTCCCTTTTTGAGGTTTTCACGTGGGAAGTTAGCAGGGACGACAGTACGATAATCCATTGATCCCATTGTTGCATCTCCCATAGGACCACCTAAAGAAGGTGTCTGAAAGGTTTGCACTTGGAGGTGTGAATAAAAACACAGACGCTCATGCCTTGGTTGAGAGCTTAATCTTTTGCTTGGTTTCCAATGCAAGGTTGGAAAATGACATCACCTCGTCCAAAGAGTACATCTGTGCACAGAACCTGATCCACAGTATAAAAAAAAATAGAAAATTGCCCACTTTAATTCCTTTTTCTGAAAGGGATGTTTGAAAATACAAGAGGTGGATTGATGAGAAAGCCAGAGACCTGGAAGAAGAACGTCTGGAACCTAAAGTCACACTCAGTAGTTCTGGGGTGCTGCATTCAACTTCCAGAGAGGACAGTCTTGTCTCACAACAGCCAACACCAGCAAAAAGAATACTGGCAACAACAACAACAACATAAGAATCAGACCCAACCTCTGCATTGACTTGGTTTCAAGTTGCAGGTCTTAAGTCCAGTGCAGAGAGGAAGGCAAAAGAGATTTAGCAATTAACAGCACCAATGACCTTTCAGAAGATGTTCCAGGAGTATCTGGATGACCCAAAAGTGGTCTTTGTGGATCAAAACACATTGATTTATTGGTATGGGAAGAAGCGCCAATGGCTAGAGCTCAGCAGGCTGGCAATAATGTATCTGGTTTGTCCTATTGCCAGTGTGTCTGCTGAGCATGTGTTCAGTGCAGTTGGTGTAGTTGTTACAGTGGGAACGATCAGCCTCTTGCTTCAAAATGTGGCAAGATTGACCATGATCAAAATGAACCAACATTTCATGCAATCTGATTACACCGTTCCTGAAACTGCACGGGAGGATGAGGAGCATGACTGATCAGAATCAAGTGTGTTAGAATACCAACTTCTGTGTGAACCACCTGAGCTTGAGGACAAACTCTACTTGTAGACTGAATATGCCAGTGCCACTAGAGAACTTTTTCAATTATTTCGCATTGAACTTTTCTCTTAAAAAAAAAAGTAGCTAGTGGAACATTATGTTTGTGTCAGATTTATGCTGCCCCAATTGTTTAGTCACATATATGGCCAGATTTGAGTAGGACCAGTGAGCAGTCAAGAAGACTCCACAATTCCTTCATGACACTGGACTGCCTAAGAAGATCATTGATTTAAAGAGTGCCAATACCAAATTGCAATATGTTGCCTGTGTGAAACACACAATTGTGTACCTAACCTACCTGTGCTTCGATTGAAAGAAGTAACTGTAACTATCTACAAGTATTGCAATAATAATGAGTGAGTGATTATGAGTGATGATTAATGATTTATGTGGGGGCAGACAGTGAGGAAGGGTGTTCAATAAATAGTAAACTGGATTTTGATGCCTGATCATTTTTCCTGAAGGTGATTGGCCTTTACAAACTTTACCTTTACGGTCCACTCCTTTTATTGGGCTCTTCAGAGACCAGGCCAGTGACTTTAGTTACAGGACTGGGACGGAGGTACTTGGAGTCAGGAGTGGGATGGAAGGACTCAGGGCGGGACTACCTCATCAACAACTAGTGAAGGAAGTTATCAACTTCCATGACACTGAAGCCTGGTACTAAGGTATGTGGAATGGAGAGGTGACCTGATTTGAGAAATGCTGATAAGTGTGTTTGTTGCACTGGTGGCAAAAGTGAAACTCCAAGTCCTCTTGTTTTTTGCTCTGCCTCAGAGTCTTCTGAGTATACTTTGCTTGAAGCTTACCTTCCTTCTGTCCTTCTCCTTGACTCTACAATACAATTTCTGTTTTACAATCAGCAGGCTTTCTCCTCTCCTGCACGAACAAAAGGTGAAAGCCGAGCTCAACACTCCTGCTTACCTACTCTACTGGTTCAGACAGGCACCCAAGAGTAACAGACATTCCCAAGGAGAATGCAGTTTCACCACCACCCAATTTGGCAATACAGTATCCTTTTTCTTCTAACAATTATATTTTTAAAATTGAGTGAGTTCAAATCACTCCTCCACAATTTGATTTTTTCAAACCCAGAAGACAGAACATTTAAATATCTAATAACTTGGTGTATAGGGCAGAAGGACTGTTTGCAATGCATTTAACTGAAGTGTATAATACTCATTCCTTTGTTTCCTTTCACAACAGATTGATGATGATGAAGTGCTGCTCATCACCCTAATGAATATTGCTCTTGTGTAGTGTTTGTCTTAGTCACAGCTGTCCCCAAATCCCCTTTCCCATCCATTCATTAAATTCCTAACCCTCTTTCTCTGGACTGTGTGATTTTGTTTTTGGAGGTGTTTCTTAATTTACATTCATCACGCACTTGGTGGGGTGTATGTGGTTCAATGCAACACTAGCACACTGCAGGATATTCTATCACCAGTAATAGCCCACACCAGTCCCACTTGCCCAACCATGCATACATAAGAACGTCTTTTCTCAAAGTCAACATCATTATTCAGGCCTTTGTTCTGCATAAATAAAATGCATAACTTTCTTAACTACAGAGTACAGACTTTGAGGACATTTTTCCTGACTTGAGGATTTCATAAGTTTGATTTCAAATTCCATGCTCGCGATTGTTCAGAATAATTTACTATTGCTAGTTTTTGTTATAATATGTTGTATGAAGATGACCACGGTGAGTACAGCCGCCTAGCACACAGGGGAGGGAGGGAAAACAAGAGTGACACACACACGCAACACGCAACACCCCCACCCCCAACACCGTACGCACAAGCAGATGCAGTAACATAACATATTTACCCCTACCCCTCAGGAATAATGCAAGGACCACAGGAATAGATGAAAGTGAGTGTAATAATATAAAAATAGATTTGAAATCTGAAAATTCAATCTAAAAGTATAAACATATGTACAAATAAGGGGCACTGCCCAGTCCTCAATCTGCGTGGGCCACATGGCCATTACAAAGTCCAAGGCCCCACTTGACTCCAGCAACAACACGGAGAGAACACTGCAGGTGCATCAGTTCAAAAATAAGCAGGCACCTCAGGGGCACGATTGATGGAACACTTTTTGCATTTGTTCCCCCCGGCAAATGAACAGGTCTTTAGAAATCGAAAAAGTTATCACTCAATGAATATGCAGATGGTGTGTTTGGTGGCCCAGTACATCTCCCATGTCAATGCTAAGTATCCTGGGTCGGTGCATGATGCCTTTATCCTGAGGAATAGCAGCATCCCAAATGTGATGGGCCAACTACAGAGGCACAGGGTGTGGCTAATAGGTGAACCCTGGCCCCCGTAGATGTTGGTAAATGGGTATGGTGTGGGCCGTATGGGATAGCATGTGGCTAACAGTTGTCCCTTGATATTTGCAGGTGACTCAGGTTACCCCAACCTATCATGGATACTGACCCCTGTGAGGAATCCCAGGACACGGGCAGACGAATGTTACAATGAGGCACATGGGTGAACAAGAAGGATAATTGAGAAGGCCTTCGGCCTCCTGAAGGCCAGGTTCTGGTGCCTCCATCTGACTGGGGGATCCCTGTGCTACTCACCCAAGAAGGTATGCCAGATAATCGTGGCATGCTGCATATTGCATAACCTTGCCTTGAGACAACATGTGCCTTGTCTGCAGGAGGAGGAGGCTGGAGATGGCCGTGTGGCAGCTGTGGACCCTCTGGACAGTGAAGATGAGGAGGCAGAGGATGAGCACAACAGAAGTGCAGTCATTTGTCAATACTTCCAATGACACACAAGTAAGACAGTGTTATTTCACATTTCATTGACAGTTTGATGTGTGACATTGTCACTGGCAGGCTATGAATTCCTACTTCTATGCCCACTCACTGTTTCCATTGGCATCTCTTTTTGCAGATGTTGGTGCCCCACTATTGCTCCTGGTGTGTTCACTGCAGCCAACTACAGGTCTTTACAATGTATAAATTACTGTACAGTTGAATTGCAATGTTGAAAGCAAGTTAAACAAATACACACTCAAATCATTTTACATACTCCATACTTGTATTTTTTCAAAGTGTATTTATTGCAGTGCTCTGGCCAAAAAGGGGAAGAGCTATGGGCTGGGGTGATGATGGAGGAACGTTTGGGCAGAGTCCAGTCTATTTTTACCACAGGTGCATTGTCCAAGGGGGTGTAGGAAGGGGAGCAATGGCAGTTCAAGGTGGACAGGGTGACAGAGTGGGACACAACGGTAACAATCAGGAGAGTCTTATTTCCTGGCGGGGGTCTTGGCAATAGTCTCTGGCTTCTGCCTGGATCGCAGGGAACGTTTGCGGGGTGGTTCTCCTTCTGCAGGGGGAGGGGTGCTAGTGGCCTGTTGGTCCTGTGGCGGGGCCTCCTGTCCACTAGCGGCAGCGGAGGTGCAGGGCTGTTCAGTAGTCTGGCTAGTGGCAGGGGCCCACTGGTGTGACACTGCCTCCCTCATAATGTTGGCCATGTCTGCCAGCACCCCTGCAATGGAGACCAGGGTGGTGTTAATGGCCTTCAAATCCTCCCTGATCCCCTGTAACTGTCCCTCCTGCAGCCACCTGTTCCCTGCATGTTGTCCAGGATCTGGCCAAGCGTATCCTGGGAATGTTTGTATGCTCCCAGGATCTCAGTGAGTGCCTCCTGGAGAGTCAGTTCCCTGGTACTGTTTTCCCCCTGGCACACAGCATTCCTCCCAGCTTCCCTGCTGTACTGTGTCTCTGTCCCCTGAATGGTGTGTCCACTGACTCCAGGTTCCTGATTGTCTTGAGTTTGTGGTGTGCCCTGGGGTCCCTGTGGTTGTGGACACACTGCTGATTAACGTGTCCTGGGGACAGAGGTATGGGCATGCTGGGTGGGTGCTGTGGTGGTGTTTCCTGAGGGGGAGGCTCTGTGGTGGTGTGTGACTGTGGCTGGGTAACTGACTGACCAGAGGTCCCTGATGGGCCAGGTTGGACATCCAGATCCAGGCGAGCAGAGTCACTGTCATCACTGTGGACCTCTTCTGTGGGGGGACTGGATGTTGCTAGTACCTCTTCTCCAGTGACATTGGCTGGGATACCTGTGAGGATGTAAATGAAGTGTTATAGTTTCTGTGTGTGACATATTGTGCATGGATGGGTTGCCATCTATGGTTGTTTTTGCCCTGGGAGCTTTCACTTGTGTATATTAGTGTATGGTGGGATGATTAGTTCTCTCTAGTGTGCATGCTTTAGTGATAGGTGTCCTGCAGGGCTGTGAGTGATGTCCATGCATTGGTATGGCATGCAGGGCTTGGCATCGGGATGAGTGAGAAGTGATGGTGGGGTGTGTGGGATGGAGTGGAGCGATGGGAGAGAGAGTGGGGGTATGTGATGGCATGCAGGTAGGGGGGTGATAATAGTATAGAGTTGACTTACCAGAGTCCAGTCCTCCTGCTACTCCTGCCAGGCCCTCAGGATACATGATTGCCAAGACCTGCTCCTCCCATGTTGCTAGTTGTGGGGGAGGAGGTAGGGGTCCACCGCCAGTCCTCTGTACTGCGAGTTGGTGTCTTGCTGCAATGGAACGCACCTTCCCCCGTAGGTCATTCCACCTCTTTCTGATGACGTCCCTTGTTCTGGGGTGCTGTCCCATGACATTGACCCTGTCCACGATCCTCCACCATAGCTCCATCTTCCTAGCAATGGATATTTGCTGCACCTGTGCTCCAAATAGCTGTGGCTCTAGCCGGATGATTTCCTCCACCATGACCCTTAGTTCCTCCTCTGAAAATCGGGGGTGTTGTTGTGGTGTCCTGGTTGTTGTGTGAGTAGGGTGGGTGAGAGTGTGTAGGGAGATGTGTTGGGGTGTGTGATGTAAGGTGCGTGGGTGGTGTATGGGTGTAGATAGTGTGTGGCTCTGGTTTTGTCTGTGGTCGTGTTGTCTGTCTTGTGCCAATGGTTTGTATTCATAAAGGGTTGTGAGTAATGTGGGTGTGGGTGTGGTGTGTGTATGGGTTGTCAGGTGTGTGTTATTTAAATTGACCATTTAAATTGACCAATGTAATGTGTTTTTTGTGTGTGTGTGTATTTTGAGCGCAGCGGTATGTACCACCAATGGCTTACCGCCATTGAATGTCCGCCTTGGTAATTTGTAGGTCATAATGTGATGGGAGTAGTTCTGTTGGCGTAACCGTAACGGTGTGGGTTTTGATACTGCCAGTTTATCACTGGTCTTTGATGTGGTGGATTTGTGTCAGTGGCTGTATAGTGACGGATTGGTGTGTGTGTGTCATAATATGGTGAACGGATATCCACGGCGGCGGCAGTATGCTGGGGGCAGTCAGCATGGCGCTAAGTGGGATTTATCGCCAATGTCATAATGAGGGCCATAGTTTGGTTTTGGTTGGCAATTTTAGCAAATGCAATGGGATCATCCTCAGACTACTTTCCTGCCATGCTGCACTGTCATCAAAAAGCTGGGATAGTGCAAAATAATACATACAGCACAACATTGTGGTGGTGGGGGATCACCATAACCTTTGCACTTGATCTTCACAGTAGACTACATGATATAGGGGCTTATTTACAAGCCCCTTGCACTACCGGTACATCACTTTTTATATGGGAAAAAGTGATACACCCACAGTGCAAGGGGTTTGTAAATAAGCCCCCTAATATCTTAGTTCATAGGGTATTAAGTTAGGGGAGAGGGACCGCATAGCCAAGCAGAAGAAAGCTTAAGGTACAGAATAGTACAGAAACAGGAGGAAGTCAGCTACAGAAACAAGAAATATAGATAAAAGGACATTGCATGGCGGGATAACAAGAATAAATGTGAAATAGAATGAAGAGCGTTTGAAACAAAAGTCACAATATAAGAGAAAAATGGGGAGAGGTAAAAGTTAGACAAATAAATAATATTAATGAGAACTTACTGGGTCCAGCAGAGCCATCCGCCTCGGCGGCTGTGGTGATAGGGAAGCTTCTACCCTCCACGGCACAAGTGCTGGCCCCTCTTCGGCCCGACCCTCTAAAGCCCTCTTCTTCCCTTGAGTGCTGATGTAAGAAATAAGATAACAAAAATAGATTAGTGGTACGGTTAATCTCCTAGAACATATTTTGACAGATAAAGCAAACACAGTAATATATTGACATTGTACCTTTCTAATTCAGATTATCTATTTTATCGATTGGACCTATTCCTACATTTGGAAATACTAACTCATATTGCATTTCCAACCCCCTTTGATGGGCTAACTCAGTCAGTTTACCTTTTCAATGCATAGAGACATACATCACAGGAAGAGTGCTTGGGACTATACTAGCTACCTAAAAAGAAAGACAGAGAATGCTAACTCACTGATATTATATTACTACTACACCCCCAGTACCACTATTTTAGTGACAGAAAGACAGAGGAGTCAGCATGACTACCTAAATAATCAGCCCATGCGAGCACCTACAGCAATGAGCAGAACTAGATAGCACCAAGCACCTGGCTCACTCAAATTGGATCAAATGATATTTGTAACATTACTTTACATGAGGTTAGTTTACCTTTGAGTGTGAGCAGCATTCTATTTGGAATACAATGAGTATTATAGGATAAGACACAACAAAATGAGTGATAATTAATTACTAGTACTTTCCGAGCCCCTCAACCTGGATGGCCAGCAGGTCAAGCAGATTCCTCTCCCAGTCCAGGATATTGGCCCAGAGGTGCATCAACTGCTGCTGGGTGCACCAAACCCCAATACATCAGCAGATGCAACTGTGCACCCATCTCACAGCAGTCAATGCTCCCACAGGCCGTACCCACTCCCGGGTCTGCTGCCTGCTACCAACATGGAGGGAAGGTGGCACTGCACAAAAAAAAAACGTGTGTGACCATATCCTCCTCGCTAATAATGAAATGAGGCTGCACTACCTGGTGGTGCCAGTGCCCGCTGGTGTGCGATTCACTGCACCCCCTGCACTGGCGCCGCCTCATCCCCCACATTCTGCCATGGGTGGAATATAAAAAAAAGACCTGGGGAAGAGAAGAAATAGAGGGAGAAATTGGGAAGATGGGGGAAAACTAATAGAGGAACAAAAGAGTCACAGAAATTAAAAAAAGAGGCAAAAATATAAAATATATCAACACAAATACAGACACAAAAGAAAATAAGTGTCAAACAGGGAAGGATAAGTTGGATAAACTAAGGATGCTAAGATATAGTAGGGACTGAAAAGTAGGCCCAGCTGCATGCACAGAATAGGAAAAACAAGATGAGCACGCGCGGGCCAAATCTTGGTGACTTTCGCGCTCCGGTTGCAACCCAGAGCGTGCTACTCCCACCAATCAGTGTGAACGAGCATCTGAGCACAACTCCACCTATTCACACGGAGTTTGCAGAGTTGTTTTCTTTTCACTCTGCGAAATTCTGTGTAGCAGAACTCTGCAATCTCCACCCACCCATAGTACTTTATTAGCGGGTTGAATGATGCTCAACTGCTTCTGGGCTTTAAAAGAATGGCTGAAATAAGTGCAGATTCTTCTGCAGGTGGCCAGTATGTTTCTGGCCTTGGGCCTGATTTAGGGCTTGGCGTTGGGAATACTCTGTCACAAATGTGACGGATATCATGTCTGCTGTATCACAATCCCCATGAGAGATAATGGGATCGTAATACTGCGGAGGGGCTAGATCAGGTCCTATGTCTTATTTTTTAAGAAAGTCCTGCACAATCAGGTTGATGCAATGTGCCGTGCACAGGACCCTGAAATACCTATCATCTGTTATGGCCTTAAGTATATTAGTGCCATTGTCTGTGGCAATAAATCCAATTCTGAGACCTCTGGGTCACAGCTATTCAAACACTTTGCTGTTTAATCCTTCCAAGATGTTTTCTGCTGTACGGGATTTCTTCATGGCAAACAAGTCTACTGTTGCATGTTGCTGAATGCCCTTAAAAGTTTGTTCAGCACTGAGCCTTGTAGAGATACCTGTTGTCTGAACCCCCACAAAAGAAATTCAGTGTGCAATGATACACATGTAATGAGTTGCTTGACAACTCTTCCACATGTCTGTCATCAGGTGGGTAATGTAGTGTGAAGAGCTCTCTGCTTGAAAGCTTGCCCAACCAATTGCAGCATATTGTGATGGAGTGCTGGAACAACAACTCTGTCAAAATAGGTCAGACTGGGAACCTTCCATTTTAAGCAGATGGCCACCAGAAATTCTAAAAATCCCACTCCTTCCACAAAAGAAAAATGGAAGAGGTCTAGTGCTAACATTTGAGCCATCTTGCTATTGTACAAACGTGTCATTGGGTGGTTACGTCCGTAGTGCCCCTCTTGCCTAAACATGTCCATACTAGTAGCCTGGATTTTTTCCTTTTCTGGTGCCACTGACACAGGTGACTTCCTGAGAGAACTAGGAGGTGGGAGCATCAATGTGTGTTTTGGGGCAGGTACTGTATGCTATGGTGTCTCCATCTGACTCTTGTGTCATTTCGAGGTTTGCTGAGTTGGGTGATACTGGTGCACTACTAGGGACAGGGCTGTTTTACATAAAGTTGTCATCCTCATTTTCCTCGTCACCTTCACCTCCCACCATGATTGGAGCTGATTCCACTCTCTCATCACCACCACCACCTGCAGCAATTTTTTAAGGTTCTCCTCCCACTGGTTTGTGTCACGTTTTTCATACTAATAAATAAATAAATAAACAAATTAAAAAAATTATTACTGGTGTACTAGGAAACTATGAAGAACCCATTGGGATTTGGGAGGCAAGGAGGTGCAGGGGAAAAGTGAAAAACAATGCATATAATATTAAACACTGTTCATACAAATACTACAAGCCTTTTTTTGGCTATTTGGGGCAGTTCGCGCTTAGGCCCTCATAACTTTTTGTCCACATAAGCTACCCACACCAAATTTGCATCCTTTTTTCCAACATCCTAGGGATTCTAGAGGTACCCAGACTTTGTGGGTTCCCCTGAAGGAGGCTAAGAAATTAGCCAAAATACAGTGAAAATTTCGTTTTTTTCAAACAAATGGGGGAAAAGGGCTGCAGAAGAAGGCTTGTGATTTTTTTCCCTGAAAATGGCATCAACAAAAGGTTTGTGGTGCTAAAATCCCCAGCTTTCCAGCTTTCAGGAACAGGCAGACTTGAATCAGAAAACCCAATTTTTCAACACAATTTCGGCATTTTACTGGGACATACCCCATTTTTACAATTTTTTGTGCTTTCAGCCTCCTTCCAGTCATTGACAGAAATGGGCATGAAACCAGTGCTGGATCCCAGAAACCTGAACATTTCTGAAAGGTAGAGAAAATTCTGAATTCAGCTATGGGTAATTTGTGTAGATCCTATAAGGGTTTCCTACAGAAAATCATAACTGAAATAAAAAAATATTGAAATTGAGGTAAAAAGAACAGCAATTTTTCTCTACGTTTTACTCTGTAACTTTTTCCTGGGATGTAAGATTTTTGAAAGCAATATACCATTATGTCTGCTGGACTCTTCTGGTTGTGGGGATATATAGGGCTTGTAGGTTCATCAAGAAACCTAGGTACCCAGAACCAATAAATGAGCTGCACCCTCCAGTGGGTTTTCATTCTATACTGGGTATACAGCAATTCATTTGCTGAAATATAAAGAGTCAAAAATAGGTATCAAGAAAACCTTTGTATGTCCAAAATGGGCACAAGATAAGGTGTTGAGGGGCAGTGGTTATTTGCACATCTCTGAATTCTGGGGTGCCCATACTAGCATGTGAATTACAGAGCATTTCTCAAATGGACGTCTTTTTTACACACTGTCTTATATTTGGAAGGAAAACATGTAGAGAAAGACAAAGGGCAATAACACTTGTTTTGCTAGTCTATGTTCCCCCATGTCTCCCTATAAAAATGGTACCTCACTTGTGTGGGTAGGCCTAGTGCCCGTGACAGGAAATGCCCCAAAACACAACGTGGACACATCACATTTTTCCACAGAAAACAGAGGTGTTTTTTGCAAGGTGCCTACCTGTGGAATTTGGCCTCTAGCTCACCTAGGGAAACCTACCAAACCTGTGCATTTTTGAAAACTAGAGACCTAGGGGAATCCAAGACAGGGTGACTTGTGGGGCTCTCACTAGGTTCTGTTACCCAGAATCCTTTACAAACCTCAAGATTTGGCTAAAAAACACTTTTTCCTCACATTTTGGTGACAGAAAGTTCTGGAATCTGAAAGGAGACACAAATTTCCTTCCACCCAGCATTCCCCCAAGCCTCCCGATAAAAATGGTACCTCACTTGTGTGGATAGGCCTAGTGCCCGCGACAGGAAATGCCCCAAAACACAAAGTGGACACGTCACAGTTTCTCAAAGAAAACAGAGGTGTTTTTGCAAAGTGACAACAAGTGTGCTGTGACACCTGATTATAGCGGAGCAGGTTTTGTCATTTGTATCACACATACTGGTTGGATTTGGCACGAGGGTGAGTGATGGTTCAGTAGATCAAATTTCATTAACAAGAGATTTCACAAAAGTGAAATGCACTGTTAATAACTGAAAGGCCAAAACACTGAACCAATGACTCACAGCTTGTGAGCTGTAAAGCCGCGTCAAGGTACCAACCGTTTTACAGTCCATTCATACACCTTTCATAGATGACATGCACAAGACCATTTACGCCGCCAGCCATGGGCCCAGCACATTACAACACTCGCATCGACAGACAGTGCCACTCAAGGGCCCATCACTTACATACGCCCACATACCTGATACAGCAGTCACACTAGCTGATGGGAGTGTGTGGACTGACGTTTGGCTGGCACCGCCAGCCAAGGACCACCCCACGCACACCGCCAGCCAAGCGCCACCCTACGCACACCGCCAGCCAAGCGCTACCCCACGCACACCGCCAGCCAAGTGCCACCCCACGCACACCACCAGCCAAGCACCACCCCATGCACACTGCCAGCCAGACGCCACCCCACGCACACCGCCATCACTTTTTTCCGTTTATAAACAACAAAGAAACCACTAACTAATTATAAAATAAGTACAAAACTACAAACACAAAAGCTCTAACTAAATACATGAAAGAAATGCCAACCGCGAAACTGAACATATGAAAATATAAAATATGCAGTATACAGTTTCTGATACAGCTGGGCACACACAGCCCAGGCTTTGAAGGGCAATTGGGGCAGTACATCCGGCTCTCCCTCCGGATACCTCTTCGGGCACATACTCTACATTTCTTAGTGGGTAAGTCTTTCTTGGGAGTGGGAGGAATGTGATCTGGAAAGTGGCAATCTTTCAATCTAGCCACTTCCTCCACCACTGCTACTCTAGGAACTCTTGCCTGTTCCATCACAGTAAGACTCTCTATCACTGACCCCTGAAATTTAACAAATGTCATCCTTGACTCAGGTGAACAATCCTTGAACACAATAAAGGCATTAAAAGTTGCCAAATAAAATAACTAGAGGGCCAACTTTTTATACCACACGTAAGACTTATGCAGAGCAGTGTAAGGTTCCAACCTCTGATCTACTCTATCAACACCACCCATGTGCCTATTGTAGTCCAAAATGCAAGCAGGGTTGCGCGCTTCGGCAATCTGGCCCCAAACAGTCAAAGGGGAAGTACTCTCATCATGGATGGTAGATAGCATGTACACATCCCTCCTGTCTGAAAATTTCAGAGCTAGCAGCTCATTATTCTGCAAGGCACTGCACTGTCCCCTCTCAAGATTTTTGCAGACAAGCTCCCTTGGATAGCCTTTCCGGTTAGAACGGATTGAGCCACAAGCAACAGTGTCCACTCTAAACAACTCCTTGAACAACTGCACTCCAGTGTAGAAATTATCTACATACAAATGGTGACCTTTGTTAAACAGTCGTCTACCAAGTTCCCTCACAGTTTTTTCGCTAACTCCAAAAGTAGACGGACAACCGGGAGGGTCAATACTGGAATCCCTACCAATGTAGACCCGGAAAATATACATGTATCCTGTACTGCTTTCTGACAGCATATACAATTTAATCCCATACCGTGCCCTCTTACTAGGAATGTACTGCTTAAAAACTAAACACCCCTTGAAAACGACCAAAGACTCGTCCACACTTATCTCTTTGCCTGGAACATAGACCTCTGAAAACCGATCTACAAAATGATCAAGGACAAGCCTAATCTTAAAAAGTCGGTCACAATCAGGGTGATTTCGTGGCAAGGCTAAAGCATTGTCTACAAAAGGCAGGTTACGAAGAAGAAGCAAATAGCAATTACGAGTCATAGTTGCAGGAAATATAGCCGTTGCTATCAAGGGACTAGTAGACCAAAAAGAAGCCAGTGACGGCTTCCTTATCAACCCCATCAAAAAAGTCAAACCTAAAAACTTTTTCATCTCTTCCAGATATGTGGGAACCCACTGAGTAGCTCTAGACTGAGTCCTAAGTCTGGCAGCGTTGTCCCTCAAATATTGCTCCGCATACACATTAGTCTGCTCCACAATCTCTTCCAAAAATACATTGTCCATAAACAAGTGAAAGAAATTGACAGGCAAAAAGTTTTCCGTATTGACTCTACACCCTGGGAGACCAGGAAATGCAGGTAACTGTGGCTGCTCCTTGTTTGGGGTAATCCAGGTGTCAGGTCTTCTAACGGGAAACCCTTCAGCCCAAGGCTGCTGCCCTCTTCGCACGTCAATGTCCTCCTCTAAAACAGGCCCTTCATCTGCACTAAGAGTGGCTTCCTCATCAGAAGAATCCTCTTGGACAGAAAACTCAGTGCCAGAATCTCTCATTTCCTCCTCTGCCTCAGATGCAGAGTCAGTCTCGTAATCATGGTCTGAAGACGACTCAAAAAGCATGCCAACAACCTGCTGAGCGGTCACTCTGCGGCTAGACATGATCTTCACTAACAACAAATGGTTTGCCAACAACCACCAGCACTAAAATAAGTAATAAACAAAGTGCAGCTTTATCACAATGAGTTATGTACTAAAAAACTATACCACTCACTTGCCTGAAAAAGCTACTCACCACCAACTACTCTGCACAGACACAGCAATCACCAATGATATCCCACTAAAAAGTAAAAAGAAAAAAGAAAATTAGACATATGACAACACAAATATCATTGTGCTCAAATCTAAGGACTATTTCACACACAATACTACATTTAGTACACCACCTACAAACATGTCATTCATACATGTCAACAATACTCCTTTGGAGTAAATTGCTTTCACTTACATAAAACATGCAACTATGCAAACCTCAGGACAACTACTACCAAAACCACAAGGATCCACAGCAAAGGAAGCAAAAGCTTTGAACTAGAACAAAAAGAAGAAATCAACTGTTATAATCACAAACACAAATACTTCGCCAGTTGACAAACACCCGCCACTAAGAACTTAGAAATTGTCCCTGGTGCCTAAGTGGCTTCTGCCCCCCTAGGGGGCAGATGGGCCTAAACAAAAAATATCCTGATCTGCCCCCAAGCGGGGCAGAAATGGCCAACAGCTCTGTACCTTGTTTGGGGGGGGGACCCTTCCCAAAGGGGGCGAATGGGGGTGCCCCCAGCACAAAAATAACAAAGGAAACCAAAAAGAAAATCTCTGACATCTTGGTGATGGGCCTAAAAAACAAATAGGCCGATCTGCCTCCAAGGTGGGCAGAAATGGCCATCAGAAACGTGCCCCCTTTGGGGGTTGACCCTTGCCAAAGGTGCCGACCCCCCACACAAAACACACACACACACACAGGATCCCTGGTGCCTAAGTGGATTCTGCCCCCCTTGGGGGCAGATGGGCGTAAAAAAAAATTGGCCGATCGGCCCCCAAGGGGGGCAGAAATGGCCAACAGCTCTGTGCCCCCTTTAGGGGTGACCCTTGCCAAGGGGGCACCCCCAGCACAAAACAAAAAAAGGGGAACAAAATAAAAATCCCTGGCGTATTGGGGGCAGATGGGCCTACGAAAATAGCCAATACAAAATTTCCCCCCTTTCGGGGGGCAACCCTTGCCCAAGGAGTGCCCTCAAACACACACACACCACACAATCCCTGGCGCCTAGTAGGTTTAGACCCCCCCGGGGGCCAGATCAGCCAAAAACATGGCCGTTCTGGCCCCAGGGGGGGCTGAAACATATAAAAAAGTATTGCCCCCGGGGCAACGACCCTTGCCTAAGGGGTTGCTGCCCAAAAACATAAGGAAAATAAAATCCCTGGTGGTCTAGTGGTTTTCGACCCCCCCGGGGGCAGATCAGCCAAAAAAACGGACGATCTGCCCCCAGGGGGGCCGAAATAGGATTATTTTATGGCCCCCTAGGGGAGCGACCCTTGCCCAAGGGGTCACTCCACAAAAAACATAAGGAAAATGAAATCCCTGGTGGTCTAGTGGTTTTCGCCCCCCCCCACCCCTGGAGGCAGATCGGCTGAAAAATCGGCCGATCTGTCCCTGGGGGGCCAAAATAGGAAATCAAATAGCCCCCAATGGGAGCAACCCTTGCCCAAGGGGTCGCTCCCCTAAATCACATTCAAAAAGAATCCCTGGTGCCTAGTGGGCATTCCTGCTCCATGATCGCGGGCCCCGCCCGCGATCGTGGAGCAGGAATCCACTGAAAACAGGCACAGGGGGAAAGGAAAAACCCATTCCTTTCCCCCTGTGTCTGTTTTCCCCCCCAAAACCCCCAAAAAGGGAAGGACTCACCTCCTTGTGGTCCTTTCCCTCGACACACTGGAAGCAAATGGCTTCCAGTGCGTCCTCGGCAACAATTGATGACGTTGGTGCGCTGTGAGCGCGCTGACGTCATCAGATTTCCCGAGGGGGGCGTCGGGGTGGATGGGGAAGGGATTCCCCTTCCATCCCCGACCAGGGGGTGTGGGTGGGGGGCCCACAGGGGGAGTTCGTCCCAGGCACCCGGCAACCATGTGCTGGGACGAGATCACATCATCCAAGGCACCCGGGGGGTTAAAAGGATATCATAGAAAAGTTAGAAACAATAACAACAAAAAAAGGGTACAGCCCTCCGCTGTCATTCTCCCTAGAAAATGCCTTGAAAACTGGGAAAACAAAAGATTTATACAATGACGTAATGCATAAAATGGTTGCCGGCCACATAGTCAACCAATAACAGCAAGCAAGAAGATATGATCACAACAAAAAATGCAGGCCTATCGCAAAAGCTCACTGGCTGCCCACACAAAATGGCCGCTGGCCACATGGTCAAACAACAACAGCAAACAGGGAGGCACTAGCGAACAAAGAATATATGCAGGCCTACAGCAAAAGGACACTGACTGCCTACACAAAATGGCCACCAGCTACATAGTCAACCAACAACAAGAAGCAAGGAGGCATGGACAACAAGAATACATGCAGGCCTAAGGGAAAAGCCCAATGGCTGGCTACACAAAATGGCCACTGACCACACGGTCAAACAACAAGCAGGGAGGCATGGACAACAAAGAGGAAGACATGCAGTCCTATGGCAAAAGCACAGTGACTGCCTGCACAAAATGGACCCCCGGCCACATGGTCATACAACAACAACAAGCAAGGACGCATGAGCACAACAAAGAACACATGCAAGCCCATAGAAAAAGCACACTGACTGCCTATATAAAATGCTCCACAACACATGATCAAACAACAAGAACAGCAAGCAAGGAGGCATTGGAGAACAATGAACACATGCAAGCCTGTGGCAAAAGCACACTGACTGCCTACACAAAATGGCAGCTGACCACATTGTCAAACAACAAAAGCAAGCAAGGGGGGATTGGAGAATAAAGAACACATGCAGGCTTATGGCAAAAGCACACCAACTACCTACACAAAATGGCCATCAGCCACATAGTCATCCAACAACAAGCAAGGGGGCATGACCAACAAAGAACACATGCAGGCATATGGGAAAAGCACTCTGGCTGGCTACACAAAATGGCCTCCAGCCACATGGCCAAACAACAAGAAGCAAGGAGGCATAGGCACAACAAAGAACACATGCAGGCCTATGGAAAAAGCACGCTGACTGCCTAGACAAAATGCAGCTGGCAACATGGTCAAACAACAGCAACAGCAAGCAAGGAGGCATTGGAGAACAAGGAACACATGTAGGCCTACTGCAAAAGCACACTGACTGTCTATACAAATGGCTCCTGGCCACATGGTCAAACCACAGCAACAGGAAGCAAGGAGGCATTGGAGAAAAAATAACACATGCAGGCCTATGGCAAGAGCACACTGATTACTTACACAAAATGGCCGGAGGCCACAGGGCAAATCAACAACAACAAGCAAAGAGGAACGGACAACAAAGAACACAGGCAGTTCTATGGAAAAAGCACACTGGTTGGCTGCACAAAATAGCCACTGTCTACATGGTCAAACAACAACAACAAATGAGGAGGCATAGCCACAACAAAGAATACATGCTGGCCTATGGCAAAAGCCCACTGACTGCCTACAGAAAATGGCCGCCGGCCACATGGTCAAACAGCAATAACTGTAAGCAAGGAGAAATTAGAGAACAAAGAACACATGCAGGCCTATGGCAAAAGCGCACTGGCTGGCTATACAAAATGGTCTTCAGCCACATGGTCAAACAAAAAGAAAGGAGGCATGGACAACAAAGAACACATGCAGGCCTACAGAGACTGACTACACAAAGTGGCCCATGGCCACATGGCATGAAGGACTAAGACAAATGGTGACCTATAGCAAACACACAGACACATACTGCCCAGACAAAGGAGACATGGTAACAATGAAGAAAACACTACCATTAATTCAGCAATGCCAAAAACTACAATTAAGTGAGCTATAAAAACTTTACAATACACATCCTCCCTGGTTTCAAATATTACCCCACCAAAATACACTTTTGTTTTTAGAAAAAACATGAAATAAAAAAAATAAAAAAAATTTAATTCAATCCAATTCCATCCTACCTAAATGATGTTTTTAAACTACATATACCACAGAAACTGTTTCATGTGCCCATGGCTAGTACTGGCTGGATGCCCCATGGGAAGACTAGGCCACATAGTAAAAAAAATGATAGTTCAAATTTAACAAACATAGGGAAAATGTACTGAACTGTGCAAATTGTTTCCCTTACTTAGTCCCCCTACTAAAACTCTAGGCTAGCCATCGCAACCACAATCACATTTTAAAATCAAATACAACTACAAATAAATACCAGTGCATGCCCGCTATCAAAGGTTTTTGGACTTACTTGTGATTTCACAAAAACAAAGTCCTTAAATCTAATGGTGTATATGCAACAGGAATTGCAGACAAGAGTGATACTTTCACCTCAAAATCCAAATGCAAAGTGATCAGGAGACTGACAAAGCACTAGGAGGAGCCTGCTGGACAGGGAGAGGAAGTTGGAGAATCTGGGGAATTTCTTTCCTGTTAAAAAAATGAATGGTCTGTTGAAGTAGAATATTCACTCGAAAATGTATTTTCGAGTAGATTTAGCTGCTTCTCTAGCAGAGAATCTGCCTGAGAAGCAACAGTGGCTGCTTGTGCTCACCAGCATCACAAAAATGGAGCCAGAACAATCCTTGGCAACTGGAAGCCGTGTGAACAGCCAGCAACTCTTGCGTGCACTCGCTAGCAGCCAGCAAATCTCGTCAGGCTCGCCAGCGTGCACCAAAACAAGTCTTGCATGAGCCTGAAGGCAGAATTTAGCAGGAACTACTCTTTACGTGCACAGCACGGAGTTCCCGAATTCCACCAACACTGCAAGCAGAATTATATTACCACCCAGACCTAGATATAAGAAGCCCAAATTACATATTGTGCACAATGTCCAAGTTTGCACGTGGTCCACCCTTAGCTAAGTGTCTCTGGCGCAAACCATGAAACAACATTGTAGTATGAAAATGCGACTTTGTCTTTCACTGAAGGCAAACCGCCTCACCTTAAAAGGGGGCAGCAAATCCTCAGGCAGATGCAGTATCCCTGGGGATGCTGTGGGTTTCTGGAGGCACAGTGTGCACCAGTGCAATCAAATGGGCTGAATGATCATTTGCAGTTCCTTCTGTGCACACCAATGGGGGTCAAGAAGCAGGCACATGCTTGCAGCCCTTGGGTACTCTCTGTTACAAGCCCCAAGATGCTCTCATCAGAACCAGGCCATGAAAGAATTCTATACCATGGTCTAAATGTACTAAATACTGTGCTAAGTGAACATCAGCAATGCCGCAATGTGTGAGTTAAAATAAATGTGCAGCACTACATTTTTTAACAATCATGGTCCAGTGATGTTATCAGCTGTCCTCATGTAAAAGAAGCAATTTTGCTGTGAGTTCCCTGCTAAATCTGTGAGTATTCCAATGCTGGAACTAATGATTCCAGGCGGTTTTTCCCTGTGAGTTACAGGTGAGTAAGTGCTAAATTGCCTGGTATGGGGAATAACGTACCAGAGCAAAAAAGACCAAGTGGCATATTTATACTCGGTTTTCACAGAATTAATGTCAAAATTAATTACGCTAATTCAGCACAAACTTAACTCCATATTTATACTTTGGAGCTAGACCCGTCTAGTTATGGAGTTCTACGTCAGACGTGGAAACCTACCTTGCATCAATGAAATGCAAGGTGGGCAATCCTGTGCAGAAAATGATGAAATGGCCTTATTGCCATATTTATATATTTATCCCCGTGCTAAAATCAAGCACGGGAGATGGGGGCCTTTAATAATAGCGCTAAGCTTGCTTAGCACCATTATTTAACACCTGGGTATGGGCAGGTGTTAGGGGACCTGTGGGCCTGTTTCCATGGTCAGAGACCATGGAAAGAGCCCACAGTTGCCCTTCCCTGGCCCCAGGGACACCCCCACTCACACCAGAGGGACACCACAGGATGGGGAACCCATCCCAGGTAAGTCCTGCTAAGTATTTTAAAAAGAAAACTTTTCACTCTCGGGGGCCCTAACTTGTGGCCCCCTGCATGGCACTGGCCCCAATGGCCGTGCCCAGGGGACATTTGTCCCCTGTGCATGGCCATTGGGCTGGTGGGCATGACTCCCATCTTTACTAAGACAGGAGCCATGTCCATAGGGGTTGTGCGCCAGGAAATGGCGTTACTCTGCTTATCGGCATTTTTTTGCCTCTAAACAGTGTAGTGCTATAATTCCGCGCACAACCTTCGGTTCCCTCTACCCCTCCCCCAACTGGTTGGCATCATTTAAAATGACGCTAACCGGGCATTACCGCCTGCTACCGCCATTCCATAAATATGGCGCCCGGCCGGAGTCCAGGATTGGCGCTAGCAGGCAGTATGCTTTGATAGCAAAACTGCGCTAACGCAGTTTTGCGTGTAAAAGTATAAATATGGGCCCAAGTCTTTTTCCAATGCCAGGGAGTTTAGTGCTCATTTTAACCACCTCCTCGGAATAGGTAACAATAATCTGCAGGGTGCCAGTGCTTGCAGATGGTGTTTGGCAGAGTCAGGGAGGGTGTGTCCTTTGTGGGGGAATAATTGGTGCTCCATCCATGGTGCTGGGGGGGCAGACTGAGGTGACCTGTTTTTTGCAAGCAAATTTGAAGAACAGAAATACCAGAATATTTGTGCTTTGCTCAGAGCAGTATCCTTTGGTATCCACATGAGGATACCACTCCTATCACTGCATAATGAGGGACAAAGTGTAGTGCATTAGTTCATTAGTGACCCATTTGTTGCTTGTGTGAAATTTGTACTCAACATACAACCTCCAGTACAAATTTCAATGTGAAGGCAACAATCCAAAAGCAACCCAAAAAAATCTCTATCACAGTAATTTAACATCTTATACATAGTTCTATCACACGACATTCCAATTGTCTATTGTTTGCGCGTGGCTTAATTTGGTGCTAGCATTTCTTGCAAAGCCAAGTAAGACTATTATAGTAGATCTGGCTTAGCATGAAAACCCGCGAGTGTTTGCCCCGTTCCCTTCCCATTATGCCACTTTGCACAGGTCAAGAGAGGTTTGGCGCTCTAAAATGCAAGCCATTTTGAGCTGCGTTTGTGTCAACTTACAACACAAGTTGTATTTTGCAGCAGAAAACTGATTGGTGCTACACTTTGCACAGTTTTGCATTTTGAAGCACCACTAGGAGTGACCTGAGCACCCGTGTTAAATATTAGTAAATCTGGGCCTCGTACTAATGTATGTAACACTCTACATCACTGACCACGTTCTGCACCCCGTCTTCTTCCAGCATCATCTCACCACTCAGTCCCTCAGCCAAGAAAGTCACCACTCTGCCCGGCACCTTTCTCCTCCCACCCAATCGATGTTAATCTTGCAAACACCAGCACTTGTAAAGTTCACTTGTCAGTCTGAAATGACCTTACATTTTCACATGATGTTTATAATTATGTGCCCAGCCAAACATCTCCTATGCAAGCCCTGTGGCGAATCCCAAGTAAGAACCTGCACTTAACAAATACCAACTATAATATAAAATAATACAAATAAAGCACCTTTCCTATCTGCACAGAATTGTTCTTATCCGACTTTGGGGTTGCTGCTGTACCTTACAGTGTTATGTACAGATCATCTTCCTCTAATGTATATTCCCATACATTTTTTTGATCAGTACCCTTTGTTCATGCCAAGAGACTGAGTAGTCTGGAAACATCCAGATAGGGCTGCACCTGCTGTTTTCGTAAGTTCGCCTAACAATGCTAGAGGAAATAAAATTCAAAACAAATTACTAGCCAGTTACTCTCGCTCGTGCCGATGGAGGGGGTTGGGAATGAGAAGGAGAGGCTGCAAACCACATACAAGATATTGGTGGGGTATTAAGGGTTAATAATGGAGGTATGAGGTGGAATATGTTTAATTTCATTTCTTACTTTGTATATATCAGATTATCACTTCCTCGACACAGAAGAGATATTAATACTGCACGAAATAAATGCAATTGAGATGTAGGTTAGAATAAACGATTTACATAAAACACGCAGAGAAAATGCCCACACAAAGAAATTCGAAGTCAAATATGGCTCAATGGTATTGCTGTAGGGAAATCAATAGCCAGAAAATAGCAATAACAAAACGAAGCAAAAATAGGACTATTACCTTAAAAAAGTTAATAAATGTGGAGAGTCCCATTTTGTGCTTTGGGCAAAAGATAAGAACATTCATAATAAGAAGAAAAACATAATTATACGAGCAGAAAGCACAGTGACTGGATATTGTAAAACGCCATGGATAATTAATATGACAAACTGCAGTACCCATCACGTGGAAGAATGTAATTTATACAACTCAAGGGTGAACCCAGATTTTAGATTTACAGCGTGCTGTATTTTATACAGAGTTGACATTCTTTCATATGAATTTTCATTTTTGGGGGGTTTGGTGATTCACACCAGTTTGGTGAGACCTTGACTGAACCATTTATCGCTTGCCTTAATTTCTGCCTTTGAGATCTTCAATTCGAGTGGTGCAATTACCTTAGTAGTACTGAAGGTATAGAAAAGGGGGACGTGTAGTACTGATTCAGCTACAGAACTCAGTTAGAAGGCATTTGGTGAACTACTGATTAGCGCAGTGAGAGACAGTAAGGGGCATATTTATAGCGCCTTAGTGCCACCTTCTGCCACATTAACGTCATTGTTTTTTACGTTAATGTGGCCCAACGAGGCCGAAATCCTTAAGCCTTATTTACAGGGTGGCACAATGTATGCATGTATGCAACCCTTTGCGCTACATTATGCCTGCGCCAGGCATAATGTATGCAAAGGGGGCGTTCCTCCATTAGGGGAGACGGCAAAATAGTGTAAGGAACTTGCCCCATTTTTATGGCACTTTTAACGCCTGCTCAGGAGCAAGCATTAAAAGGGGGGTTCCATTCTTTAGAATGGGCCCTATGTACTCTGCAGGAGTAGCACCAATATTTTGGCGTTATTCCTGCATAGTACATCAATAGTGTCATGAATAATGACGCTATTGCCCCCTACTCTGCGCCATGGTGCGCCGTATTTTAAATACGGCATACACATGGTGGCGGTAAGGGCGTGCTAGGAGGCGCAGCAAAAGTGGTGCTGCACTCGGTGCAGCGTCACTTTCCATAAATCTGCCCCTAATTGTCTAGCTGCACTAAATTAACTCATTTGTCTACTTAATTAGACCGAGGGCAAGATGATCACAGTCAGATTTGGTATGGACTGCAAATGGTCCTCTTCACAATTTCTTACATGAGCATCAAGACAATAACCAACATGCCAAGTGCCACCTTGCACACAAACTACTCGCTTAGAGAATCATGCTCAGAGATAGGGGCCCACAGTCGTTTAACCTTAACTCACCTTTTACATATTGACTGTCAGTGTCCCATCAATATTAGCATTGCTTGTGATCTGACAGCTTAATATAATGGATAAGACACTATGAAGCAGAATGGCACATCTGCAAACATAATTCTGCTATTGGTATTAAATGTAGTTATTGTTATTGATAAATGATCTAGGTGCAGGTATTTGCCCCACAGTGATTGCCCAGTGGTATTTTTTATTTACGGGGGCTGCCTTCCCATGCCTGTTTCCTCTTCCCACCTTGCTGATAGACATTTTGCCTCCTACCGTGTTGTTTAATTACACAATATAGTGCAGGTGGCGAAAAGCCCGTCGGCAGGAAAGACTTGGCACAAAGGCTGCATAACATGTTATACATTTGCAATTATTCGTATCAGTTTTTGTTACCGTTATCGTCATTTTTGATTCAATAATAGGATTAGTACGCCTACTGGGTATGACATCAGTTCAGTGGTCTCAAAAGTACATGAGTAAGTTTCAAATATGTTTACAACCTTTCAATTTTTTTAAAAACGGAGAAATAATACTAAACACTATTAGCTAATTGAAGATCGTGCATACACTATCAAACATGCTGCTGAGAGAGAGGGGAAACAGATGGCTTTGCCCAACAAGAACATGAGTTGCTTAATAGAAGGAAACGCACATCACCTGTCCTGCACCTTCTGCCAAATATTCATAATGGTAACAGTAAACCCCTCTGGAATGTATATTGCTTGGGAATTGCATTAATTCTGGAATTATTGTCAAAAAATGCTGACTACATTATCAAAAGGCTTGTGTCATTGAGATTCCTTCCGGTATTAGCGAGACTAAGCACATTCTCGGCATATACTGGATGACAAACAATTGGACATCAATAGTGACTCATTAGTGACACTCGGTCTGAAACCACAGTACACTAGTAGTGGAAGTGTTATGCTTGTTTCTAGACAACACACAAGTACCACTCTGCCTGCCCCCTCGTTTATATGTGAAGTGTTGGACATAATATTGAAGAACTTCCTCCCCTTTAAATAAGGGTTTTACAAGCATCTTAACGGCACAGCCTTGGACATTTGCTTTGCACCACAACTGGCCAAGGTATAGCATTATTCTAAGTTAATTCACATCTGCAAAAAGTCTACTATACTGTTGTTACACCTTGCTCTACCTGTGCCCTGTATGGCTTCTGGTCTGCCAGTTTATGGGATTGTTAACACGTCCCTCTATGATAATTTATTACACATTAGGACTCGTTTTAGGCCAATGAATCTTTTGACCCAGTTGAGAGACACCTTAGGATGAGATAGCTAATCAATATGTTAATCAATACGTCAATGATGTCATCAATATTTATTACAACAATGCATTTCACTTTAGTCAAAGACCTTAATCAACTCAAGACACCACCATGACCTTGCAGTCATGAATAACCACACCAGTTTAATAGAATTTTATGAGTTTTATTCCCTATTGATTACAATTCTAAAAGCAGGTGTGTCAATCTCAAAAGCAAAGCACTCAATAACATTGTCATGATTTGGCAACTCGAATAAGACTTAACCAAAGCAAGGAACGCAATTATTAGAACCTAACACAGCGTCAACATAGATCAACTTTAGCAGAGTGTCATTACCACGTCAGTTCAACAAAGCATAGATTCAGTCATTTGTCTATTTGTGTCGGTATAGTGAACCCCTGTCCTAACCACTAATTAGCATTAGCATGTTGGGCTTCATGCAAAACAATTTTGAACACCAATTTGGAAAGCGTCTAATTATGGTCTCTGTCAAAAGTAAGCAGTTGGTACCTAGAAAGGAAAAGCAAACAGACAATCACAATTTCATTGTCATAGTTACCCTCCAAGGATTGGGTCAGCATTCAGGTACAGTCTTCGTCTTCAGGACATCAGTTGATTCGCCATCAGTCAAAACTCAGCTCTGGGACAAAAAGGGGGCACTTCCCTCATAAGGAGGTAAAGTGTAAAATGGGCAATCTAAGGAAGAGGATGGTTTAAGCAAAACCAAATTAAGTCACCAAACAGAGTGACAGAGTTTCTGGATCAAATCAATAGCATTTCCCTAACCAATCTCTCCTGGTATCCTGCTCCCTAATTCTAATTTATTTCCATGTGACAGGGTTTTTATCCCCTTTTCGTTGTACATTCCCCTAAAACTTGATTGGACAAATATTGCACCTCACTATCTTTAGCCAATTAAAAAACAGATTATGTCACTAATCTTTCACCCCAAATTAGTTCTCAGACAGTTTATTGGTCCATATGATTAACGTCTTCAGAGGTAGCACGTCCCGTATGATTTCATCCTTCTGTAATTTCTTTGCACATCTTCGGTCAGTAGCTCCATTGTCTGTACCGGTTTGAACGACCTTGTACATTATACTAATCTACACTGTTGCATTTTAGCTATTACATTTCTACAAGCAATATGAATTTCATGAGAACGGATCTACCATATTTACATTCAGCTCCTAGTTTGAAGGAAAAAAAAACAAAAGTTCATGTCCTTTTGCGAGTAGGCACATGGCACGTTTAGAAAAACACATTTAATATGAGAGCCAGGCAGCTAGGCCTCGACTCATGCTAACTAAGGCCTACATGATTTATTTAGCAAAACTTTAATAACATTAATAACTTTAAAAAAATTTAATAACTTTAATTTAATAATTCATGCTAATATAGATTATATAAGCTACACTCTCTCAGTCCCTCCTCTGATGACGTTCGTCATCACACCAACCTTTCCCTTTCAACCTTTCACTTTTAATTTTTCACTTTGCGCATAATGCGCATTTCAACATCTTTCCCTTTATGTGAGCTATTCCCAAATTTCATTAAACATTTTCTCCCTTTCGTTTTCTTCATTTCTTTTACTTTGTTTGGTCCAATTTCTTCTAATTCTCTCATTAATTTTGCATGCTCCCCATAAACCCAATAAACAGATCAAGACAATTAATAGACCCCCTAATATTTTTGCAAGCACCCCATTCCAAATATTGCTAAACCAGCTCCCTACTCTGGCAATTCCTTTCCCAACTTTCTCCCAAACTGCAGGTTCCTTCAAATCTTTCAAATCTGCACTATCTCTTCTTAGGTTAGTAAGCATACCTCTAATCTTTTTACTATTATCTGGAATAAATGAGCAACAATGACGCTTGTTAAGCATTTTACAGTCTCCGCCGCTCTTTGCTAAAAGAATGTCTAATGCAAACCGATTTTGAAAAGTCATAGCTCTTTCCACAGCATGTTCAGTATCCATCAGGAGTATAGCCCCTGTAAACTTTGTCAGCATGTTATCCACAATAGTAGACAACTTTCAAATCTTTATGGAGTTTAAAATAACCCCTACTGAAGGAATTATGGCTCCAAATATGTCACCAACGACAGCAGCCGCTGTCTCTCGTTTTTGTCTAGCATGTTGTAATTCAGACATTTTAGGTATTTGCTTTAAGTCATCAATCTGGTAAATCTTTGGGAAGACTATCTCCAAATAACATGTCCCATACCATCCCTTAGGAGGACGATAATAAGCATTAAGTCCACAGATATAATAGATCCCATGGATCGCTGGATCCTGTCCATTTAACATGAATGTCCATTTACTCTGAAACAAAAACACATGCCTGCATTCACTTGTTCCTACTTATAAAGTGTCATGATCAGATTTCGGCCTATATATACAAAGCCTGCCTACATGCAATGCATCTATGGCTAATTTGCCCTGCGTCTTTATTGCAGTGTAAGCATAATCATTTGCGTATGTGCGTTTCTCTAGCCCCTTTTCTAATCTTTCTTGCTGTGCTTTGCGTCTATCATCAGTGTGATCTAAAAAGCTTTTCTCTACAGGTGTAAATAAGCAGGTCAGATTGTTGCGGTGCGCCTAAGCTGTGCCAAAGGTTAGTGTTGGTTAAAAAAAAAAACGAACTCATTTTATACTGTGCTCTTTAGCTAATTTATTCAGAAGTTCAATCACAGGCACAAAAGAAAACACTAAATCCAAATTAGAATAAAAATAGAATAAAATATTTGCACAAGTTCCTGATCATAAAATCTCATTAATAGCAAACTACAGCTTATCCCGTAGGTTAGTGGCAGGCTATGGTAGGTGACCCCTTCTTGTACTGATGAAGGAATCTTTGTGCACACATAACAGTTTCTCGCATCAATTGTGTCAACATACTCATTCAATAAGCGATAGAAGACATTAGTAGAAAGTTCCCCATTTGAATTAGTTCCCTCATGCAAATATTTTGTATCCTGCTGAAACTTCTCCCATGGTGTTAGTGTAGCAGTCTCAGGTTTTGAAGCATTGTTAGTCACTTTCTTATCCAACCATGGCATTCCCACAATCACACCCACAATTATTATTGCACACACAATACCTAATATAACACTTAGCCAACCACACACTTTACCCTTTTTGCTACTACCTCTAGTGTAAGCCATGATCTGTATAGAATCAGATAGCAGAAAAATTCAAAACAATCGAACAATTTAAAGCTCTTTTTTTTTTTTCTTAATGCAAAGTCTCTCTTTCCCTTTTGCGTGTACTTACAGCGTTTCACTCACCCCAGGACCCTTTGTCAAATCAGGTTAACAGCTTGTCATAATCGTTTTTTCAGAGTCAATTCAGGTTATCAGTGACACATCCGGTAATTTTCAGTCTCTTTTCTCAGCTTTCAGCTTTCAATTTCAGTTTCAATTTTTAACACAGTCTCTTTCTCTGTTTGAATTCAGGTACCGTAGTATTGGCCTGGTACTTCTCGATCAAAGCAAAATGCTAAGAATTCTTGTTGCCATTCAGATGTTGTTGCATATGCCCATTTAGGACCTGCGTACCTTCTGTTTGCGACCCTTTTTCTTTTTAGTCTGCGTTCACTCTGCAACTCTCCTTCACTAAGATCCTCCCTTCTGGTTGTATCAATTTTTTCCTCTATTGTTTCACCCTTTTCCTTTGCAGCTTGTTTCTTTGGCCAATTATCACCTTTATGTGTTTTCTTCCTGCTTAGTCTTTCAGGACGCTGAACAGCACCCTCCTCTTGTGCTATGGTGTTTTCTCTTGACGGACCTGCAATCGGTTCCGGAGGTGTCTGTGTATTTTCATCTCCTTCTGCTCTCTCCCCCTCGTCTTCTGGGTCTGTAACGGGTTCAAGCTCTAACCCGTATCCGTCTACTTCTGGGAAAACCTCTCCTTGTTGCGGTTCTCCTGCTGCCTCTACTGAGATAGGCTCACCGTCACCTCTCTCGAACTTGTTTACTCTTTGAGGGACTAGGCCATCCTCAGTGGGCTCTCCTGCAGTCTCAGTTCCCCTTTGTATACTTTCCGGCCCTGAGACTTCTTTCTCTGGAGTTGTTGTTTCGGACCCGTCAAGTTCCTCATCAGGTGGACATGTCACCTTCTTTGTGTGCCTGGCATGTATTCAGTTTGGTAAGCCTGCACATTTCACAGCAGTGGTTGTTGTCAGTATTACTTGATATGGCCCCTTCCAGCGTGGCTCCAAACACGACTTCCTCACATGCTTCTAAACAACCACCCAGTCACCAGCTTGTAGGTTGTGACCTGGATGACTGATTGGTGGCAATGTATTGGCCTCCACCTGGTGGGAAAAAGAGCGGACCACGTCAGCCAAACCCCTGCAGTAGTCCAACACCATATCATCCGTGACATTCACAAGAGCATTTGCAAGTACTGCGGGTAACCTCATAACTCTGCCCATGAGTATCTCATGGGAAGATAGTCCTGTCTTCTTGTCAGGTGTGTTTCTCATTGACATCAGCACTAAAGGCAATGCATCTGGCCATTTCATAATAATAGCTGCGCACATTTTTGCCATTCTCGACTTCAAGGTGCCATTCATCTGTTCCACTAGTCCTGATGCTTCGGGCGGTAGCTACAATGCAGCTTCTGAGCAATGTCTAATGCAGCACACAAGAGCTTTATCACCTCATTGTCGAAGTGTCTGCCCCTATCTGATTCTAAAGAGACCAGGAATCCGAACCGTGGTATTAACTCTCTAAGCAACAGCTTTGCAACTGTGAGACTGTCATTTCTACATGTAGGGTAAGCTTCAATCCAGTGACTGAAAACACACACAATTACCAACACGTACCTCAAGCCTCCACACACGGGCATCTCAATGAAATCCATCTGCATCTTGCTAAACGGACCTCCAGCTCTCCCCATGTGGCTCAAAGTCACCACAGTCCCTTTTCCTGCATTCATCTGTTGACAGATGATGCACCTGTGACAGGTAACCTCTGCGGCTTGTCTGAATTTTGGATTAAACCAATCAATTTTGAACAATCTGATCATTGCGTCTCTCCCAAGATGTGCCTGCCCATGATAAAGCCTTGCAAATTGTGACAAGAGACTGTTTGGCAAAACCAACTTCCCCTCCTCTGACACCCACAAGTCATCAGCTCTTTGTACACATTGCATTCTCTGCCAGGAACGTTTCTCCTCTCTGCTAGCACGTCCCAGCAGTGATTTTAGCTCATCTAATGTGTCAACAACTCTTAATGCAAAATTTAAGCACGTTTCATTTTCAGTTTGCGGTAACAATTCCCACTGATCCTTGAACGATATACAGTTTGATGCGCAAACTCTTGCGACTTGATCTGCATAGCCGTTTCCCATTGACACAAAGTCTTGTGACTTAACATGAGCATTGCATTTCACCACAGCAATTTCAAGAGGTAACTGAATCACATGCAACAAATCTTTAATCTGTTTGCCATTTTTCACTGGTGAACCAGAAGAGGTCATGAAACCCCTCTGTGACCACAATTGCCCTAAATCATGTACGATTCTGAATCCGTACCTGCTGTCCGTGTAGATAGTGACTTTCAGATTTTCAGCTGCATGACATGCCTTAGTAAGGGCAATTAATTCTGCCACCTGTGCGGAATACAGTCTTTCAAGCCAGGAGGCTTCTATAATACCGGTGATTGTACATACAGCATAACCGTCACTCAGTATTCCGACTGAGTCTCTCAAACAGGATCCATCAACAAACATAATGCAGTCATTTTCTTCTAACTGCGTATGTTTAATGTCAGGTCTGGGTTTGGTACATAGTTCTGTTACCTCAAGACAGTCGTGCTCCACTTCCTCTGTATTGCTAATCACAGTGTTTTCAACAGGAAGTAGAGTTGCCTGGTTCAACACAGTACATCGTTTCAAAGAAACATTGGGTGATCCCAGAATAATTGTCTCATATCGAGTAAGTCGGGCATTTGTCATATGCTGAGTTTTAGTTTGGGTTAGCAAAATTTCAACTGAATGCGGAACCATTTCTGTTAAGGGATGTCCCATTACTATGCCTTCACACTGTGTGAGGCTCTGACCAACTGCTGCAACTGCATGCAAACAACCCGGTAAGGCTGCTGCGACTGGGTCCAAAGTAGCTGGAAAATATGCTACATGACGGTGTGCACCTCCATGGACCTGTGTTAAGACAGACAAAGAACAAGCATCACGTTCATGACAAAACAGTAGAAAAGGCTTCGTGTAATCAGGCATACCTAAGGCTGGTGCCCTACACATGCACTCTCTCAATTCCATGAATGACTCAAGCTCTTCCTCGGACAAAATTATAGTATACTGGTCATCCTTAGTTTCCTTGCCTGTCAGTTTTATCAGTGGTTTAGAGATAATTGAAAAATTGGGAATCCACTGACGACAGTAGCCCACCATTCCCAAAAACATCCTGACATCCCTCTTTGTTGTCGGGGGATTCATCTGTAGTATGGCCGTCACCCTCTCTTTTGATATTCTCCTGGACCCATTCTCTATCAAGTGCCCTAAGTATTTCACCTCTTTCTGACAGTAGTGCAGCTTCTTTGGGGACACTTTATGTCAGTTTTTTCCCAAATGATTCAATAAGGCAATTGTGTCATACCTACAGTCATCTTTTGTTCTGAACGCAATCAGCAAGTCATCAATGTACTGCACTAGAGTTGAACTGAAAGTCAGTTCTAGCGACTCCAAGTCCTTCTTCAATATCTGATTGAAGATGGAAAGTGACTCAGAAAACCCTTGAGGAATTCTGCACTAACTGTACACCTTATCCAGGAATTTGAAACTGAATAAAAATTGGCTGACCTCATGAAGAGGCACCAAAAAGAATGCTTGTGACAGGTCCACAACTGTGAACCACTCTGCATCACATAGAACCTGAAACATGATCACTGCTGGATTTGGCACTATGGGGCAACACTTTACCACAATATCATTTATTTTCCTCATATCCTGCACAACTCGAACCTTCCCACAAGGCTTTTTCAGACCCATTATTGGCGAATTACATGGGCTGCTCAATACCTCCTTCAGAACTCCTTGCTTTACAAAGTCGGTAATTATCTGTGATACCTGGATGAGAACATCTTGTGCCATGTGGTACTGCGGCACCTGGGGAAACACTGCATTTGGCTTTACTTGTACTTTAACCGGTTCTACTCCTTTTATCAGTCCCACTTCCTTTCCTGTCAGGTCCCACACTTTCTCTGTCACGGTTCCTTGCAGCTCAGCTGGCAATTCAGTTACTGTAAGCATCAGGAACATGGTTATCACAGGGTAGTCTTAATTTGCGGTCTCTGTTTCTGATTCTGAAAACTGCCCATCATCTCCCTCAACATCACTGTTTGTTTGCACTTCAATCTCTTAATTAGTGCAGGTAATCTCAACTTGAACTGGGTCAGTAATCGGATTTGTCGGTACTGGTTTGCTACTCCTACCACTCTTATGGTACGCCCTGATAGTGGTAATTTCGGAACCTCTGCACTTCTGACTGTAGAGCGTGTAGCTCCTGTGTCAACCAAGAATGAGACCTTGTGGCCCATCACCTTCCCCTTTACATAGGGTCCCCTCTGATCTACTACTAGGGACGCTGCAAGCCTGCACTCCTCACTGTTTGAACTATCATCCGACCATTCATCATTTATTGCATCCTCACCACGCAATGGGAACTGCTGCACTGTGTTATTTTGACTCATCATTTAGCCTGTGACCTGCTGAGGAAGCATCACCTGTTGCTGTCCCATTGGAGCTAATGGTAATTGCATTTGCTGTCTGGGTACCATGGGAACCTGCTGTTGTACCTGCTGCATTTGTGCTGGTTGAAAACGTGGCATTTGCATTTGCTGCATGGGCTGTAACCCCTGCATCTGAACCATGTTATTTTGGAGGTTCTGATTTTGACCTCTCAACTTTGAACCCCTCACATTTTGGAATGTACCGATATCAGTGCTTTATTGAACAACACCATCATGCACCACATTTGGGCTTTCCCGCTTCCAATGCCCCAAGCCCCACACGCGTGACATGGTGACATTTTTTTCATCCCCTGCACATCATTTTGAACCACAACAGTATTCAAGTCTGGACCGCGATTCACAAAACCTCGACCTCTCGGCTCTGCCTGAAACATGCCATTCCCTTGCAATTGCTGCTGTACCATCTGTTGGATTCCGTTTCCCTGCATACCTGCCTGTGCTGCCTTAATCTGCATCACCATCACTTTCTCCTTCAACGTTCTCTGCTTCAGTTCAATCTCGTCACTACAGTACTTCATCAATCGGCTTCGCTTGCCAACAGATCAAATGATTCTTAATCATCTGGCTAACCTCTGGTCTTAGCCCTTCAACAAATCTAAACATAAGATGGTTCATATCTTTCCGCTCAATAGTCTCAGTGCCACTGTAATGCGTAAACGCTTTCAACAACCTCTCATAGTAAGCATGGATTGACTCTTTGACCTCCTGTGAGGTCCGGTCGATTTTCTGCCAATCAGTCACTTTCGGCGACACTTTCTACTTCAAAAACTCAATCACTTTATGATAGTACATCATCACCTCCTCAGATGGTGCTCCAGTCACCTTATCCCTTGCCGGTTCCTGCGTCGGCCAATCCACACCTTTCTTGCACTCAAGCCATAAGTCAGGTGGAACAATGATCTCAAACAAGGTATTCAAGTCCTCCCAGAGACACTTCGTAAGCTTCACAAACCAGTCTGTCTGCTGATACCACTCTATCGGTTTCTCCCTCAACCTGGGATAATCGTTTGTGAATGACAGAATGTCTCCACTAGACCACGGTACGTGGACTAGAACCCCTCCAGCTGTTTCTCTCATTGGCAACATCTTTACTGATCCCGTATCTGGTGAATCTTTAGCCTGACTTAAACCGGACTGTCGCTTTTCTCCTTATCTCTCTTCTTTGCCCATCTGTCTTCCGATTTCTCTAAAGCTCCCCAGATCTGCGCACTGTGCAGTATTTCTTTGAGATGCGCTTTCATTCCGGCAGACCTCATATGCTCAAAATCCTTGGAGTCAAAGTCTAATCTGTAGCTTCTTTTCAAATGTTTAGTATTCTCAATATCTATATTGTATTTGTCTGCCAGCTTCGCCAACCTCTGATGTACCTTATCTACTTCTTTAGTGATTTTGGGGCACAGATATCTCAATTCTGCTTCTGTGTATGACTTTAATCTGTTCACCCCCATTTTCCTTTCCACTAGTTCCACAGCTTCTACTCCCAGTCTCTCAAAATTTTGGTATTCTTCCCTTTCTAGCTTCTCCGCAGTTACCACAGTATTTTGTGAAGCACAGGTCTTTTCTAACCACTCATTCAACTGTTGTACAGTAAAACCTTGCAACAAAATATTCCCTGCATGCATCATTGGTGACTGTGAGGCATTTGTACTTATTGTCTGTGGGGTCAGCATACCTAACCCCGCTTGCCTCATTGCCTCTAAAGGTGCTTCAGTCGGACTGAGGTCTAACAAGGACCTGGGTCCTTCAGCTGATTGCTCTCTTGGTGCCATTAATTGGGGAGTTCCTATGGACCCTGCTCTTACTGCCTCTTGGGTCATCACTCCCTGATCACACATACCAGGCTTACCCTGTGCATACAATGGTACCGGAGGACCAACTGTGATAGGTAGCGATATGGCAGCTGGTGTCTGACTTGGTCCCAACCCCCGCGGAGCAGTAACTCCCAACGCTTGGCTCACTGTGGCTGGTGCAGGTACTAACGGAGATCCTACTGCTGGACTATAACCCGGGATCAGCTGTTGCTGCGGCTGGGGCAGCAATTGCGGAGTTGGCTCAATCTGCACTAACCTTGATTTTGTCTATATCGGATCAGGCGGCACCATTAGATTCGTAGTAGTCTCTAATACTGGGACGTCTGGATAGATTCTCTGTATCTGCGGTGGAGGTTGCAACTGTATCTGCATGTCTGGCGCAGTGGGTACACTGACACCATTTTGTGTCAAAACCGAATCACTAGTCTGCACTGTATCTGTAACTCCCTTATCCTGCGTCTGGTTGCCAGAACCTGCACAAGTACTCAGGGCATGGTCGTCTACTGCATAAGGTGGCGGGCGATCGTGCAACAACTGATTAAGAAACTCTTCATCATCTGAGTCAATTTCTTCTATCCAAGACCTCATAGTCTCTTTTGGTTTGCTAGAGCTCTTATCTGTCTTACAGGTGGCTTTCTTACCCTGTGTCTCGTCTTCTTGTGTTATTGCCGGAAACAATCTGAGTCCGTCAACTATTCCCCTTCTCCACATTTTGCTCTCATTGTCCCATCTATCCTCAGCTAAGGCCTTCTCTGCCCTCTTCATTCTTCTCTCAAACTTCTGCTGTCTTTGTCGTATGGCCATTAAATCCCAGACTGCTAATGCCTCATATTGAGCTGGCCTCGGAGGTGGCTTTTTTACACTCAACATCCACCTCAAATTTTCTAAAATTCTCATATTGAAAGTTCCGTACTCCGGAAACGCCAAACATCCCTCCTTCTCTGTTAACTTGCGCCACTGCTTCATCCATAGGCAAGGCACGACTCCCTTTTCCTCCATTACTATATATGCTGGAGTACCCTCAGGCGGTGTAGGCTCCCCTTCACTCGCCACAATGTATGCGTCTCCTTTCAGAGCGCTTCTAAAAGCTTTAAGAAAATTCATTTTTGCGTCTTTTCTTTTGTGTTGTATTTGATCAGGAAGTGACTTTAATTCCCAGGCACTCTTCATCCACCTTTCTCAACCTAATGCCTCTCACGGACGGCTGCCAATCCATGCGCGACCCCCTTGGTAACTGACCTATCCCAGCACGGCACTACTGATGTCACACTCACACACTGCAGCTGACAAAGTCTTGCGGCTTGTCCTCCTCACGCTGGATTCACACCAACCTAATGCAATATATTTGCGAGCACCTTTAACAACAACATCAACTCAAATTTGCCAGTTTACTACAGGAAGGGTACACAATCTCTTCAGAACTTTATAGAGATTTCACTTGAAGCCTCGGCTGCTACTCTCTCCTTCTCAGTTCCCGCATACGCAAGCAGAATTCGACCCGCAAATCCTACTCTCAACTTGTCAATGGTTCGTCCTAGTGCACTATAGAACTTGCCAAATCTCCATCGAAGGTTTCACTCACACATTTAGACTCAAACTTGACTTGTCAACCACGCCCGATTGACCTATTTAAACCGCACAAATTATAACATAAACCCAAGTGTCTCCTACACTTGTCAATATATTCCGGAGTCTTAGACCACGACGGGTCCGTACATTAACAACCAACCACGTGGATAATTTTTTAGCACAAAGCGCCACACTCACATGAAGTACGCCGACTTCCCTACTCTCATACTGTGGAGTACACCCACTCTTGCTAAAACAACATTACCTGGCTTAAACACACATAATCCTCACAAATCATCTGCAATATGCATAAGCTGAGCAAACGCAAATTCTACACCACACATGCTAAGACGCCGAGAACATTCCCAACTCACTTAGGCAGGCTCTGAGATCCCGGGAAAGTCATGGGGAATTTAGAAACACATCATACTTCCAAGTTGCATTATCTCAGAAAAACAATCTAAACAATAATTCTCCGTGCTAGGGCCCCAAAGGGCCTAAACCGTCGCTCTGCTACCAGAACTGTTAACGCATCCCTCTATGATAATTTATTACACATTAGGACTCGTTTTAGGCCAATGAATCTTTTGACCCAGTTGAGAGACACCTTAGGACGAGATAGCTATTCAATATGTCAATCAATACGTCAATAATGTCATCAATATTTATTACAACAATGCATTTCATTTTAGTCAAAGACATTAATCAACTCAAGACACCACCATCACCTTGCAGTCATGAATAACCACACCAGTTTAGTAGAATTGTATGAGTTTTATTCCCTATTGATTACAATTCTAAAAGCAGGTGTGTCAATCTCAAAAGCAAAGCACTCAATAACATTGTCATGATTTGGCAACTCGAATAAGACTTAACCAAAGCAAGGAACGCAATTATTAGAACATAACACAACGTCAACATAGATCAACTTTAGCAGAGTGTCATTACTGCGTCAGTTCAAAAAAGCATAGATTCAATCATTTGTCTATTTGTGTTGGTGTAGTGAACCGCTGTCCTAACCACTGATTAGCATTAGCATGTTGGGCTTCATGCAAAACAGTTTTGAACACCAATTTGGAAAACGTCTAACTATGGTCTCTGTCAAAAGTAAGCAGTTGGTACCTAGAAAGGAAAAGCAAACAGACAATCACAATTTCATTATCATAGTTACCCTCCAAGGATTGGGTCAGCATTCAGGTACAGTCTTCGTCTTCAGGACATCAGTTGATTCGCCATCAGTCAAAACTCAGCACTGGGACAAAAAGGGGGCACTTCCCTCATAAGGAGGTAAAGTGTAAAATGGGCAATCTAAGAAAGAGGATGGTTTAAGCAAAACCAAATTAAGTCACCAAACAGAGTGACAGAGTTTCTGGATCGAATCAAGAGCATTTCCCTAACCAACCTCTCCTTGTCTCCTGCTCCCTAATTCTAATTTACTTCCTGGTGACAGGGGTTTTTATCCCCTTTTCATTGTACATTCCCCTAAAACTTGATTGGACAAATATTGCACCTCACTATTTTTAGCCAATTAAAAAACAGATGATGTCACTAATCTTTCACCCCACATTAGTTCTCAGACAGTTTATTGGTCCATATGATTGTCGTCTTCAGAGGTAGCACGTCCGGTATGATTTCATCCTTCTGTCATTTCTTTGCACATCTTCAGTCAGTAGCTCCATTGTCTGTACCAGTTTGAATGACCTTGTACATTATACTAACCTACACTGTTGCATTTTAGCTATTACATTTCCACAAGCAATATGAATTTCATGAGAATGGATCTACCATAGTTACATTCAGCTCCTAGTTTGAAGGGGAAAAAAAACAAGAGTTCATGTCCTTTTGCGAGTCAGCACACTGCACATTTAGAAAAACACATTTAATATGAGAGCCAGGCAGCTAGGCCTTGACTCGTGCTAACTAAGGCCTACAGGATTTATTTATCAAAACTTTAATAACATAATCATTAATAATTAGTACAAAACCATTCTTTAACAGAACATTAGTTATTTTTATTAGTCCCCGTATACAATGGCGGCCACTCCCCGTGGTCACATTTCAAGTGCACGTTTAGCAAAATATACTAATACAATTTCTATGCGGCATTATCACACATTAGTTCATAAACATTTCATGCTAATATAGATTACATAAGCTATGCCCTCTCAGGATCCACCATAAATGTTTTAGTCTATTTGGCTATTGGCTGCTCAGCATTTTGTTAGTAATGCCCCTAAGACCTGGGCTATTCCTATCATTCTCTTCCTTGTCACTAGATATTATCATCACTGATGTCCCCCTAGGCTGGTCCTGAAATCTGTCATGATGCAGCAATATCTCTCATGGAATTACATAATTGGCTTAATATCTGCACTGCTGATTTACATGAACAGAAGTAACAGCTATATCATTTTTAGGATGTCATAATCTAGCAAGAAAAGTACATTTATGCAAAACTCTTATCTTTAAAGCACAGACTTTATTTCCCCCTTGGTTTACACTCAATGCCATCCTAGGAACATAGGCCCTCATTTTGACATTGGCGGTAAAAAATGCCTTCCGCCAAGGCGACGGCCGCCAAAAGACCGTCGCTGCGGCTACCAGCTGTCCGACGTATTATGACCACAGCAGAATTTCTGCCACAAGATGGATGGAAATATGTCTGTGTCCATGCCGGCGGTTAGCGGTAAGGTGGCGCTTCTTCCACCAGCAGCGCCACGCCAGTAGACCGCTGCCAGCCATATTATGACAAATAATATGGCCTGGCGGTGTTCTCCTGGTGGGTGCTGCTGGCGGTAGGAGCGCCCCGTCCTGTTTGCTGACAGAGGGCCCCCTGAATAAAGGTAAGTCGGGTCTCTGACAGGGTAGTAGGGTAGGGGTGTTGTGTGTGTGTGTGGGGGTGTGTGAATGTTTGTGTGTGCATGGATGCTGGTGTGTGTTGCGTGTTGAATGCGTGTGTGCATGTATGGAAGTGTGAGTGCATGTATGTTGTGTTAGGTGAATGCATGTCTACGTGTATTTTTGAAAGTGTGTGCGGATGTGTGTGTGAATAGATGTATGCATGTGTGGAAGCATGTGGGAAAGGGTGTTTGGATGCGCGTGTGTGAAGGTGGCATGAATGTAGTGGGGGGTGGGGTGGATGGTTTGGAGAGGTAGGAGGGTACCTGGAGAGGAAGGGGGGAGTCCCCTATCAGTGACAGCGAAGGAGTTCCCTGTCACTGATATGGCCTACCGCCATGGTTTACGTGGTGTTAAGAACGCCACGGAAACCATGGCGGTAGGCGAGGTCATAATCCTGCAGGCGGAATAATGACAGCAGCTGGGTTTGAGATGGATTTCTCCAGCCTGGCAGTTGTTACCGTTGTGGCGGTCCGAGATGGTACATTGGTGGGTTGGCTTCAGCCAACCCGCCAATGTCATAATATGGCGGTAAGAACCACCAGCCTGTTGGCGGTACTTACCACCATATTAATGCCGACCGACAAGGTCGTAATGACCCCCATAGTTCCTTGCCCAAGTTATAGTTAGCCTATGGCAAGAGTTATAGCTACTTGAGGTAACTCTGACTATAACTGGTGAATTTCCATGATTTTGTACATTTCAAATGTGAGCCTAACTATAACATCCCTCTAACCGTTGGTTTTTTAAGTGAATTTCAATTTCATTTTTTTAAGTTCTATTTCATAACCATAACATCCATGTAACCTTTGTTTTTTTCATTGAATTTTATGTTTTTTTCAATGTATAGTAATTTTCATTACTATACGTTAATCCACCCAAATTTGCGCACGCCAGGGCCTGTGACTAACCCCCTAAAAGCACCCAACCTTGCACCATGCACTGCCTTCACCCATGCCCACGGGAAGTTGCCCGCAAGACCTGGCATGCAGCCAGCCCTTGCAGCCAACCCCCACCAACCACCCAACCCCATGTTGTGCATGGCCCTGTGGCTGTGCGCGGTGGGTGTTGGCCACGGCATCACTGGGTGTGAGAACAGATATGAGAGGGTGTATCTGGGAATGAGTGTGTTAATCAGTGTTTTAGTGGGTACGTTAGTGTGTGTGCAGGTCTCTGAGTGGGAGAAGGAGGGTGTCAGTGGGTCTGTGAGTGGGTGTGTGACAGTCTGAGTTTGTAAGTAGTTGCATAGCTGTCTAAATGGGTCTGTGAGTGGGTGCATGATGGTCTGACTGGGGCTGTGAGTGGGTGCACAAGGGTCTGAGTGGGTCTGTGAGTGGGCGAGTGAGTGTCTGAGTGGGTCTGTGAGTGGGTGTGTTAGTGTCTGAGTGGGTGTGAGTGGGAAAAAGATTGAAAGAGATAGAGGGAGATAGAGAGAGAGAGAGAAAGAGAATGAGAGGGAAAGAGATGAAGAGTTTTTTAGACTTTGATAAATGACATACTTATAATGAGATATTTCTGGGCAAGTTAAAAACAAAAATGTATATCTAATTTAAAAAGAGTAATATTACCTTTCAGTATGAGCCTTAAAGATTTGTAGTTAAACAAAAAGAGGAAAACAAGTCCGGCTGGACTCAAACACATGTTTTTTTAAATTTTATTTTTTTGTTTTGACACAAGCCCTATACGGGTTACCTGGCACTGTGGGGGAAGCCTTAAGGCTTCCCTCCTGTTGTCATTGCTTCAGCAAGCACGGAATTCCTTTAACAGCAGCTCTGTGGTTGCTGAAGCATTTCATTTCTTGTCCCTGCACACTTCCATGTGACAGAGATGAAAGCTTCATTTTTGACAGTGGACCTGTTTTAGAGGTTCTGCTGTCTAAAACCAAAGTGTTTGCTGTAACAGCAGCCAAGCCACAGCACACAGCTATGTTCCGTGGGTGGGCACCCCAGGACATAGCAGAAGCTGGCCCTGGGGGGTGGCGGTCCGCAGGGTCATTAGTGGCTCCATGAGGGGGGCTGCATGGCCCCCAACAAGATATAGCCCAGGGGAGGTGATGATCCCCAGGGCTAAAGGAGATCCAAAACGGACCCCTTGTAATTATTTCTGACAGAGCCCTGCGGAGGTGGTGATCCCTGAGGTTGTGGGGGGGGGTTGCTGCACGCCCGCTCATATTTTCATGATAGCCCCGTAGAGGTGGTGATCCCCAGGGCGTGGGTGGCTGTGCGCCCCCTCCTGATATTTGATTATACCCCGGGGAAGGTGGTTGTCCCTGGGGCTGTGGGGGAGGCCATTGGGTCTCCCCCATGATGTAAAAACATTTTTGCCCCAGGGGGTCATGATCCCTGGGGCAGCGGAGGGCTCACAACCCCCCAAATATTATTTATAAGCCCCAGGGTGGTAGCAGTCCCCAGGCCAGCATGAGAGGGCAATGATGCCCCCTGCATTATTTAGCAAATGCCCCCAGGACTTGGCTTACCTGGGGGCTTTATAATAACGAAGTGCAGGAGTCCGAGCTTCATTTAAAAAAATATATATTTTATGGCAGACCCACGGGTCCAACTCGACTCCGGCTGTAACATAAAATAAAATGCCTTTTAGCCCAGGGATGGTCCCTTTGGGACCCCGCCACCATATCTAAGGGGTCAGGGTGTTCGTACCCTGGCCCCTTTTCTTTATTTTTTACCTTTTTTTCTGGGACTCGGCTGAAGCCAAATCCCAACATGGCTGACAACACTTCAACGGATTCCTTGTTGAAGTGTTGTCAGCCAATCAGATCTCAGCACAAGATCAGGAGGGGTTGTGAATCCTTCGCTTCCCTAGATATACAAATTTCTTTTCTCCTTAATTTCTCAAAAACTACTGAATGGATTTACACCAAAACAAAAACAATTTCCTACTTGACCAGGGCCAACCTTCCTTCCAAATTTGGTGTAATTCTGTCCAGTAGTTTTGGCGCTATCGCTGTTCAAAATTCCTATGGAAAAATGAATGGGGAAAACGTGTTTTGGGACCCCCCTTGCTCACTTTGGCAATGCTCAAATAGCCTTACTTTTCAGGCACAGTATTGAGTTGTTTAAGTACATAGCATGCACAATGAGGGAGTACATATTTTCCACAAGGTTAATGTTATCGCTCCTCACCAATATGATAACTGCAAAGTCTACCCTCTTCCACAAAACATTAAGGACCATATTTTTACTTTTTTACGCCACATTTGTGTCATTTTTTTATGAAAAAGCAGCGCAAACTTCAAAATATAATTGTATATTGTAAGTTTGCTCCACTTTTGCGTAAAAAAATGACGTAAATGCAGTGCAAAATAAGTATAAATATAGGCTTTAATACTTTAGGCATTGTAACTTGGAAATCAGAGAGTCAATCTACAGTAATTGTAATACATGAAATCTCAATGTACAGAATAAGACATCTGTGTAACCTTCTCTTGATATGTAAAACAGCAAAAGAAGTAAGAAATAGGTTAATCCTGCAAAAATACAAAATTAGGGTCAGGATGGCGATACATTAGTTGAATGATTATGGAATACATAACGGCTTCTCTTACGAACAATTCTCAAAGTGGGGAGACCAGCTAACAAAGGCACATCGAACTGTGAATAACAGCAATAGAAACTCCTTAGTTATCTAGAATGTGGAGAAATGATCATCAGCTCAGTGAACTGAATGAGTGATGCCAAACAATAAATGAACAATGAGGAAGAGTTCCCCAGCCCAGGAGATTACAGACTCTATGTGCATGATACATATTAAAATGTAACTCTACAATAACAATTAGCAATTACTGATTATGTTATGAGTCACAGCATGGGTAATTACCTGAATGAGTGTACTGTATAAGCACATTATAGTTTGTAGTTCATAACAAGACACTTTTGTTTCACTTGATATGTAATTTTATGGTTGCACGTGCTTTCCTAGAAATGAAAGTCATGAAACACCAATTCTGAGAAAACATTTCACCTAAACCTATTTAATCAACATTCTCAAGATAAGTGATATTTACAGTTCAGTAGAAACCATTATTTTCAAACTTGCCTTTCACATTTTTTTCTGATGAAGTAATGCCATTAATCTTGAAAACAGTTCTCATTTTCTTCAAAGTTTGCATTGATAATTATCCCTTCACCCTTCCCATCTCCTGTCACTGGGTAAAATTTCACTTTTTAAATTTCTTTTCCGAGGGTATTACTCCTGAAGCCTTATTATATTTACACTGTCTCTCTTTCATGTACCTCTATCTTTCTCCTTCTGCCCTCTCACCTTGTTTTCTTGGCAGCAGTGGGGATTCCACACCCCAACTTTCAATTGCTTTAAAGTTAGTATTATCCCTGCACCCATGATCGTACTTCTTTGTGCTCATCGTATGGAGGGCCTTTTGCCCTCATTCTTCCTCTTAAACCTTTTCTACCATGCCTCCATCTCTCTTTGTGTCGTTGGCTCTAACTTTATGATTCAGTCTTAAAACTGGGATTAGCTATGTGGTCTAAATTTCTTTTCTTTTGAAAACAGTTTAATAGTAAATTGTTGTTGTTGACTGATCTTGGAGGAGGTGTCCTATTATTTTCAACCAACTTGTATTTTTATTTGTTTTTAAGCTATATTGCTTTTATTTTTTGGTTCTTAGAAATAGATTATTTTAATTTATTTGTCTATGAATTGCATGCTTATGATAGACATAAAGTCGCCTGGTAAAGCACCCACGTTTATGATCATAAATTAGGCATGGTTGTTGATTTATTATTTTGGTATCCCCAGCACTTGGTTACTGCTACAGCAACAATCAAGCCTTAATAAAATAGATTTTATTCATCTTTTTATCCACTTTGCATCACATAGTTTACAATGATATTGCACACAACACACTGTGGGGGTCATTCTGACCCCGTCGGTCAGAGACCACCGGGGCCAGGGTCGGCTGGAGCACCGCCGACAGACCGGCGGTGCCCCGCAGGGCATTCTGACCGCGGCGGTTCGGCCGCGGTCAGATGCGGGAAACCGGCGGTCTCCCGCCGGTTTCCCGCTGCCCTGCAGAATCCTCCATGGCGGCGGAGCGCGCTCCGCCGCCATGGGGATTCTGACACCCCCTACCGCCATCCTGTTCCTGGCGGGTCTCCCGGTAGGGGGTGCCGCGGGGCCAATGGCATGGGCACTGCAGGGGCCCCCGTAAGAGGGCCCCACAAAGTATTTCAGTGTCTGCTATGCAAACACTGAAATACGCGACGGGTGCCACTGCACCCGTCGCACCTTCCCACTACGCCGGCTCAATTCTGAGCAGGCGTCCTCGTGGGAAGGTTGATTTGCCCTGGGCTGGCGGGCGGCCGCCCGCCAGCCCAGGGCAAATCCCAAAATACCCTCAGCGGTCTTTCGACCGCGGAGCGGTATTTTGGTGGGGGAACTTTGGCGGGCGGCCTCCGCCGCCCGCCGAAGTTAGAATCACCCCCTGTATTTCCTGGTACATATCACTGCACATCCATTGTCTTGGCTGAAACCCATATTTGTTAAAAAATAACAGATTTTTTAAAATGCAAGATGGCTACTGCTGTACCTCTGGTGAATTTTGAGTGATAGACTAACCAACACAAGCCACAAAGATGACTGACGTAACCCTGCCAGATATTGGTGATATCTGAATGTTCTGATTCTGCCATTTATTTGCAGCTGCTGGGTTAATCTGTTGGATGCTGCTGTCCCCATGAAACAGAGCTTCTCCATCCAGTGGTGAGGAAGTCCTTCTGCCTCAAGACCAATCATTCCTTGCACCCATAGGTCTATAAAGCAAGATCATTTTGTGCTGCTACCACCCTAAGAAACTTATTGGAAGCCATTATAAATAAACAAATATCAAAATGAATGTGAAGCTCTAAATTTGATGGAGAACTTTGAACACAAGGACATTATGGCCCTCATTACAATCCTGGTGGTAAATGTCACCTACCGCTGTGCTGACGGCCGCCAACATACTGTGACCACTGTGGTAATCCGCTACTGGTATTATGACCCACACAGAGAAATCCACCACTATTCAGACACCCACACAAGTCCGCCACACCAAAGGTCAGTGATAAACTGGCGGTACCAAAACCCACACCGTTACGCCAACAGGAACACCACCACAGTATCATGATCCACAAATCACTGTGGCGGTCTTTGAACTGCGGTAAACCATTGGCGGTACACATCGCTGCGCTCAAAATACACACACTTACAAAACACAACCACATTGGACAATTCAAACTACACACACCTGACACACATACACACACCACGCCCACACACCCACACCAATATAAAACACACATCCACATTACCCACAACCCCTTACGACCCAAAGGATTTGACAACTGAGAGAGAGACAAGGCAGGAGCACCCACTCAATCTGAAGCACCTCACACCATCACCCATACACCATCCAAGCACCTCACACCACACACCACAACACATCAGCCCACACATCACCCCACAAATCCTCACACCTAAGACTCACACCACATCCATGGCACCCCAAAGACATCCCAGGTTTTCTGAGGAGGAGCTAAGGGTCACGATGGAGGAAATCATCAGAGTAGAGCCACAGCTATTCGAATCACAGGTGCAGCAGACGTCCATTGCAAGGAAGATGGGGCTATGGCGGAGAATCGTAGACAGGGTCAACGCCATGGGACAGCACCCAGGAACAAGGGATGACATCAGAAAGAGGTGTAACGACCTACGGGGGAAGGTGCGTTCCGTGGTTGCAAGACACTAGGTAGCAGTACAGAGGACTGGCGGTGGACCCCCACCTCCTCCCCAACAACTGACAACATGGGAGGAGCAAGTCTTGGCAATAATGCATCCTGAGGGCCTCGCAGGAGTAGCAGGAGGACTGGACTCTGGTAAGTCAAATCTTTACTACTAAATCCCCCACCCTACCTGCATGCCATCACAAACTCCTACCCCTACCCTCACCCCCATAACTCCACCACCTCACATATACCCCACCATCACAACCCACTTATCCCAATACCAAGCCCTGCATGCAAAATCAATGCATGGACACCCATTACAGACCTGCATGGACACCCATCACCACAGCATGCCCATAACAGAGATTCACCCAGCCCACAAAACCACCACGAACACAAGTCCAAGCTGATAGGGAAATCATAATCATACAGGGAAACACACCCATGCACAATATGGCACACGCATATACTTTAACACTGCATTTGCATCCCCACAGGACCCCTACTCAACGTCACCAGAGAGGAAGTGCCAGCTACAACCAGTCCACCCCCTGAAGAGGCCCACAGTGATGACAGTAGCTCTGCACGCCTGGATCAGGATGACCAACCTGGCCCATCAGGGACCTCTGGACAGTCGGTTCCCCTGCCACAGTCCCAACCCACCACAGAGCCTCCCCCATCAGGAAACACCAGCACAGCACCCACCCAGCGGGCCCTTGCCACTGTCCCCAGGACACATCAATCAGCAGTGTGTCCACCACTACAGGGACCCCAGGCAACCCCACAAACACAGGACGATCAGGGACCTGGGGTCAGTGGCAGTGGGCACACAGTTCAGAGCACAGAGGCACAGGCCAACAGGGAAGCTGGGAGGACTGCTGTGCGAATGGGTGGGGACAGGCCCCGGGAACCCACTCTCCACGAGGCTCTCTCCAACATCATGGGAGCATACCACCATTCCCAGGAGACCGTGGGACAGGTACTGGCCAAGCTGCAGGAGACCCAGCGGCTGCAGGAGGGACAGTACCTAGGGATCAGGGATGATCTAAAAAACATCTACACCATCCTGGTCACCATTGCAAGGGTGCTGGGTGACATGGCCAAGACCATGAGGGAGGCAGTGGCACAACAACGGCCCCTAACACTAGCCACACAGATGAATAGCCCTCCACCTCCGCCAGTGCTAGTGGACAGGAGAACCCGCCACAGGACCAACAGGCCACCAGCACCCCACTGCTGCAGAAGGAGAACCACCCTGCAAATGGTCCCTGCGATCCAGGCAGAAGACAGAGAACATTGCCAATACCCACCCCAGGAAATAAGACTCTCCTGCTTGTCACCCTTCTGTCCCATTATGTCACCCTGTCCACCTTGAACTGCCACTACTCCCCTTCCTATGCCCCCTTGGACAATGCACCTGTGATACCAAGAGACTGGACTCTAACTGGACCTTCCTCCACCATCACCCCTGCCCATTGCACATCCCCCTCAACTTACGAGCACTGAAATAAACAACCTTGGATCAAATATGAGTACAGAGTCTGTCAATTGATTGCAAATTGTATTAGGTGAGCAAACATTTCAATCCATATGTCCAGGTATATATACATTGGTATGACCTGTAGTGGGCAGCAGTGCACATAGCAGGAACTAGAGTGGGGCACAAGGATCTGAAAATAGAGATGGCAAAGGGTAAAGTCAGTGGCCAGAGACATAGGGTAAGAGGCTGTACAATGTCCAACAGTTAACTGAAATGTAGTATCAATGTACAATGTCTTACCTGTGTGTCACTGGAAGTATTGCAGAATAATGTTGCTCCTGTTGTCAACATCTCCTTCCTCTGCCTCCTCTTCCTCACTGTCCACAGGCTCAACCGCTGCCACAACATCATCTCCAGGCTCATCCTCCTGCAGAAAAGGCACCTGGGGTCTCAAGGCCAGGTTGTGCAACATGCAACAAACAACGATGATCTGGCACACCTTCTTGGGAGAATAGTACAGGGATCCACCAGTCAGATGGAGGCACCAGAATCTGGCCTTCAGGAGGCCAAAGGTCCATTCTATAATCCTCCTTGTACGCCCATGTGCCTCACTATAACGTTCCTCTGCCCTTGCCCTGGCATTCCTCACTGGGTCAGTAGCCATGAGAGGTTGGGGTAACCAGAGTCACCTGCAAATATCGAGGGATACCTGTTTGACACACACTAACCCTAAGGGATGACCCCATACCCAGACACTTACTCATACTGTGTGGGGGCCTTGGGCTCACCTATTACCCATACCCGGTGCCTGTGGAGTTGGCCCATCACCAATGGGATGCTGCTATTCCTCAAGATAAAGGAGTCATGCACAGAGCGAGGATATTTGCCATTCACATGGGAGATATACTGGTCCGCCAAACACACCATCTGTACATTCATAGAGTGATAGCTTTTTCTATTCCTGAAAACTTGCTCATTTCTCCAGGGGGGGACAAATGGCACATGTGTACCATCAATGGCACCTATGATGTTGGGGATATGTCCCAGGGCATAAAAGTTTTCACTGTGGACAAATCCTCCACCTGGGGAAACACGATGTAGCTGTGCATGTGTTTCAGCAGGGCTGACAACACTCTGGTCAACACGTTAGAGAACATTGGCTGAGACATCCCTAATGCCATGGCCACTTCCAGGAAATGGAGCACTGACAGGACTTACACTAGAGGGGGGTTAGCAGTGGGCTGTCGGACAGCTGACATCAGGTCTGGCTCAAATTGGGCACACAGTTCCTGGACTGAGGCATGATCAAGTCAGTAGGTAATGAGAATGTGTCTGTCCTCCATTGTTGCAAGGTCCACTAGGGGTCTGTACACCGGATGATGCCGCCATCTCAGAGGTAGCCTCAGCGGTTGGAGCCAATGGGAGAGAACGGTGAGCAGAGGGTCACATTCCCACATCTATTGCACTAATGCTGTTTTTTTTTTTACTTTACAGAAACAAAATGTGAATCCTAAAATAATTTGCCATCCGAATGTCTGCTGTGATGCAGTTATGTGCCATGCCATGTGACCCCCTGAAATGACAGATGCCTGACCTGTGAGGAGGGACAAGTGGAAATGAGGTAATTTCGCTGGTGCTGTCGCTCTAGGCGGTCGATGACCGCCGCGCAACTTCGCATTGGTTATCATTGGGCCATATGGGTTCCAGGAGCCAATGGCGATGTACACCGGCGGTGACGGTATGCATCGCCACAGATGTTACCGCCATTTTCTATCTATTCACTCACTTGTTACCTGGCCATCAACAGGAGAGGACCTACACTGCAAGTGCTGCTGTGACATGTGTCTGGAAGTGACAATGGCTCGAGTGTCTGGGGAAAGGGCCCCTGCCTTCACTGTGGTGGAGTTAGAGAAACTGGTGGATGGAGTCCTACCCCAGTACATGTTACTCTAAGGTCCTCCAGACAAACAGGTGAGTACACTGTGAGCATGATGCGTGGGCCATGAATGTCTGGAGTGCTGTGTGTGTAAGCCACATGTTGGGGGGGATGAGGGGTCCTGGCCAGAATGCAGCATGTAAGGTGGTCAATGTATGTGCGTCAGGGGATGGGTGGGATCTTGTAGGCAATGAGTGTGTCGGTCCGGACGGGTGACTAATTCCCTTTTCTGCTGTCTTTTCCCTGCAGGTCATCAGCCACCAGAAAAAGGGTATTTGGCGTGCCATCGCCAAGGAGGTGCGGACCCTGGGGGTCTTTGACAGGCGGAGCACCCACTGCCACAAGAGGTGGGAGGACCTGCGCCGCTGGGCAAAGAAGACAGCGGAGGCCCAGCTTGGCCTGGTCTCCCAAAGAGGAAGGGGTGCCCGTCGCACCATGACCCCCCTGATGTTCCGCATCCTGGCGTTGGCCTATCCGAAGTTGGATGGGTGCTTGAAGGCATCACAGCAGCCACAAGGGGGTGAGTACTGAATCTGACTCCTGCTGTGCATGAGTTAAGAGTTACCTGGATGGGGTGGGGGCTATGGGTGCCCCTAGGCCATGGCGGAGATGGCAGGGTAGGTCGCTTGTTGGGCAGGCTCTGAGGCACACCTACACCAATAGTGTTAGTGGGCATCTACTACTGGGCAGGGTCCTTTGGGTTTCTGGGGTGCAGGTGATGGCGTTAGGCATTGTACCCATGGGCTGGAGGCAATCTTAGGAACTGGTTGGGCATGGCCTAGTGCATAGGGCTGCTCCCTGTGTGTTGTGTCCGCCAATGGTAGTGGTGTTGCTGGCATTGACCAAGTGTATCTTCTGTCTCTCCCCCCTCTTTTTTTTTTTCACCCTGTCCTTATGTGCATTAGCATCGTCTGGTGGAGGAGCAGAGGCACCGGCGATGCTGGGAGCTGCATCCCACATGAGCCTGGAGGCCGAATTCACCGAGGGTGAGGGGAGCACCATGATAGGGACAGGAGGGGAGACCACAGACAGCGACTCCTCCTTCGATGGAAGCTCCCTGGCGGTGGCGGACACCTCTGGGACCACCCCAACAACAGGTACAGCCGCCACCCCCCCTACCAGCACTGCCCTCCCAGCAGCCCCTCAGCACATTTCCCATGCCCGCTCACCCAGGAGGGTGGGCATCTCCTCCGTCCCAGGCACCTCAGGCCCTGCACTAGTCAGCCCTGCTGCCCTCAGTGAGGAGGCTATTGACCTCCTGAAATCCCTCACTGTTGGGCTGTCAACCATTCTGAATGTCATCCAGGGTGTCAAGAGGCATTTGCAACAAACAAATGCATACCGTGAGGGCATTCACTCTGGCGTGGCAGCCCAACAGAGAGCATTTCAGGCTCTGGCCTCAGCACTGATGGCAGCCCTTGTCCCTGTGTCTACCCTCTCCCCTCCAACTTCCTCTACCCAGTCCCAATCCCCTCATCCCCAGCCTATCCCAAGCACATCCTGAGACCAGCATGCACACAAGACAACACACAGGAGTGGTTCAGGCAAACACAAGCACCACACATCATCCCACAGGCACTCACACAAGCACCATCTCCATGCAGACATACCAACATCCACTGCCTCTACTGTGTCCCCCTCCTCCTCCACCTCCCTCCCGGTATCGTCTCCACTCACACCTGCATGCACTACATCCTCATCCACTACTGCCATCACCAGCACGCCCATCACAACACACCCCTCACGAGCAGTCACCACCCCTACAACCATACACACGTCCCCTGTGTCCTCTCCCACTGTGTCTGTAACCCCTCCTCCCAAAGTACACAAACGCAAGCAAACACCCACCCAACAGCCATCCACCTCACAACAGCATCCAGCACATGCACCTTTACCCAAACTCAGCAGAAAGACACCTCCTACAACCACTTCCTCTTCCTCCACTCCCAAACCCTCTCCCTCGTCCCACCCCAGTGTGTCTAAAAAACTTTTCCAAGCTAACATTGACCTGTTCCCTACCCCTCCCCCCCATCATTCCCCTCAGGCCAGGGTGTCCAGAACCCATCCCAGCATCTCAGCCACCAAGTTGCCATCCAGTGTGGACCCTGCAGCTCCCAGAGGCTCAAAGGGGGCACCTGTCAGGTAAGCCATTGTACCCCCAACCCCTGCAAAGGACCAAACCAATGCCGCCACCTGCCAAGTTGAAGAAGGGGCAAGCATGCAGTAGGGGGATGGATGACGACCCACCCAGCAAGACCTCCTCCAAACCTCCAGCTGACAGAGCTAAGGGCCAAACAGCATCAGCCAAGGTGAGGAAGGGGCAGAAAACTGGAGGCAAGGCACTTCAGCTGACGGAGGATGAAGGTGAAGCCCTGGAGCCCACCAGGAGAACCGCCAGCCCCCCCACCTGCACGGCATGCAGCACTGCCAGCAGCCCCCGCAAGCACCACCACCTGCACCACCACCTGCACCGCCACCTACACCGCCACCTGCACCGCCGATGCCACCACTACTGTCAGCAGCAGCATCCCCAGTGGGCAGCCGTCGAAAGCTGAAGGAGAATGGCTGGAGCCTCCCTCCGCCACTGGTTGCACCGGCACCTGCACCATGGCCAGCACCGCCAGCAGCCCTGCCACAAGCACCACTACCTGCACTGCTGACAGTAGCACCACTGCCAGCAGCAGCAACCCCGGTGAGCGGCCCACCGAGGCTGCAGGGGATGGGCTGGAGCCTCCCCCCACCACTGCCAGCACCGACACCAGCACCGCCACTGCTACCACGGAGCAGCCGTCACCGTCAGCGGACAGTGTGTAGTCCTGCCTCCATGGGCTGTTGTGCATCCTGGCCCCTGCAAAGCATGTGGGTGTGACACCCAGGTGAGAGACTGTGACCCTGCACTCCCCAAGATCTGTATCACAGGGCACAATGCCCCCTCCAGAACCAGTGGAAGAAGCCATCCACTCCCCCTATCCTTGGCAGGATGAAGCAGACTGGGCACAAAGCCCCCTCCAGAACCAGTGGAGAAAGGCATCCACTCACCCAATCCTTGGCAGGATGCAGCAGACTGGGCACAAAGCCCCCTCCAGAACCCGTGGAGAAAGGCATCCACTCGCCCAATCCTTGGCAGGATGAAACAAACTGGGCACAAAGCCCCCTCCAGAACCAGTGGAAGAAGCCATCCATTCACCCAATCCTTGGCAGGATGAAGCACTCTGGGCACCAAGCCCCTTCCAGAACCATTGGAGAAGCCACGCACTTGAGACTGTGGCCTTGCACTCCCCAGGACCAAGCAGTGGGCAAACCACCCACTTGAGAGACTGTGGCTTTGCACACCCCAAGATCTGCATCACAGAGCCAAAAGCCCCCTCCAGGACCAGTGAAGAAGCCATCCACTCACCCTATCCTTGGCAGGATGAAGCAGACTGGGCACAAAGCCCCCTCCAGAACCAGTGGAGAAAGGCATCCACTCACCCAATCCTTGGCAGGATGAAGCAGACTGGGCACAAAGCCCCCTCCAGAACCAGTGGAGAAAGGCATCCACTCACCCAATACTTGGCAGGATGAAGCAGACTGGGCACAAAGCCCCCTCCAGAACCAAGGGAAGAAGCCATCCACTCACCCAATCCTTGGCAGGATGAAGCACTCTGGGCACCAAGCCCCTTCCAGAACCAGTGGAGAAGCCACCCACTTGAGAGATTGTGGCCTTGCACTCCCCAGGACCAAGCAGTGGGCAAACCACCCACTTGAGAGACTGTGGCTTTGCACTCCCCAAGACCAATCAGTGGACAAACCACCCACTTGAGAGACTGTGGCTTTGCACTCCCAGGACCAACCAGTGGGCAAACCACCCACTTGAGAGACTTGAGAGACTGTGGCTTTGCACTCCCCAGGACATCGCTGTGGGCATGTAGCCCCCTCCAGGAGCAGTGGCGTTGTCCCATCTTCCGGCTGAGGTGCCCCCCTCTCCCCCTGAGGTGCCTGTGTGTTTATGACCCGATGTCCCTGCAGTGTTCTCTCCGTATTGAGGCAGGAGTCAAGTGTGGGCTTGGCCCATGATTTTTGGCCCAGTGGCCCACGGACATTTGTGAATGGACAATGTACGGCCTTCTGTACATTTTGTATATTTGTGTTAATACTGTTTTCCAAACGCTATAGTATCTGCCTATTTCTAATATATCACTAATTTGACTCAAATCCTTTTGTCCTTGCATTCTTCCAGGGGTTTACGGGGTGTATATGTAATGGTGTTGCATGTGTTTGTGTGTATGGTGTTGTGGGTGGAGGCGGGGATGGGGGTGTTGCGTGTTGCGTGTGTGTGTCACTCTCTTTTTCCTCCCCCCCCTGTGTACTAGGTGCAGTACTCATCGTCGTCTTCACCGTCTTTGATGTTCCTGGTAGATGAGGAGGTAGACCAGCATCGGCAGGACCTGTAACTCGGGCTCCATGGCATCCTGGTTCTTACTTGAGTGTCGGGAGGTGAGTGGTTTCCCTTCCAATTCCTGTTTCCGCCATGCTTTTGATGGCATTAGTACAGCCCCGGAAAAGCTGGAGGATTGGCGGGTTGTGATGTGGTGGGCGGTACATTGTCTTCCACCTGTTTGTTGGCAGTGACCGCTGCGGTGTTTGTTGCTACCGCCGTGGCGGTTGGAGTGTTAAAGTGGCTGTCTGTGTTGGAGGTTTCCGCTGTGGTCGTGATCCCATTTTTATTTTTACTGTCAGCCTGTTGGCGGTGTTACCGCCGCTTTAACACCGACCACCAGGGTTGTAATGAGGGCCTATATGTGTTCCTGTGTCTACTGTTTGTTTAGTTATATAATCAGGCACACTCTATACAGCTTTTAGAACCAGGAACACATTTGAAGCTTTTAAAATGTCAGGTGACTAATGTGGAAGTGGATTCCTTAATGTTCACCTCTCCTGCCTTCTTTAAATTGGATGATTTCTTAAAATACAATCTGACTGAATGCTCAATAGAGTCATTATATGGCTAACATGTTCACTGCTGGGACAACCACAAACAAAACATAGACTATGGGCCTGATTAAGATCCTGTGGAGGGGAATACTTTGTCACAAACGTAACGGATATCTTCCCGTCTTATTACAATCCCATGCTATCCTCTAGAGACCATAATAAGGCAGACAGGATATCTGTCATGTTTGTGATGGAGCATTCCCTCTGACAAGGTCTAAGTCAGGCCCTAGGTTATTTGGCTGTAGTGTCTGTCAAGCATTGCATCACACCTGCTGTTGCACTGAACCTACATATTGATAAATAGTGCATGTCACATACTATTCCCAAATGCTGTACGTATATGTTATGTGACATGCACAATGTAAACTGATCCACGATTTTGGCGGATAGTGTTTTTCAGTTATTCTTTCACACCTCTCTAAGCATAAAGTTAATATGAAAGTAGCAACAATTGGGAAAAACTACTAAAGACGGTTTTCTAATGATGACATAATTATTGCTAATGTACACTCATTTTTTGGGTAAGCAACTGTTCATTGACTGAGCCACTTGCTTGATCCTAAAGAGCAGATAATGTGCTTAACTCTTGCAAATCAGCAGACATTCTTAGGGTTTGTCTTGTCTCTGGTAACTGCTTGGTCCCTCTCCTTTTTCATTTGTAGATTTTGTGAATGTTGCATCCTTTCACTGGCTTGATTTCCTGAGCTCAACTAACTCTACACACTCTTTATTTAGTTAGGTCATGCTCCTGTACGATATCCCTTTACCTTTCACTCACAGAGAGAAATTTCAAACAACAATGAGTTAAAGGCCAAAAATAAATATTTTACATACTGAAATGAGGAAAACTGTCTTTTAAATTTTCTCAAATGTGTTAGGTCACAACAAATAATGCTTTAGTGTCTGTTGAAACATGAATACAATCATTATTTCCCATCACAGAATGCATTGGAGAATAATGCAAGCTACATAAGAGACTTCGATTGAATTTGGGGGTTGGAGGGAATGAAGAAGATAGTGAGAGAAAATACACACTGAAGATATACTACAAACACAGCACACTCATTATTGGATTATTCCGCTCATGTAGCATAGGCAGTTTAACAATAACAACCCATCTACTAATTCTACTTACTGGTGAGCTAGTGTAGGATTAAAAAAGCAAGCTTGAGTGCCAGTAATATGGTATCATCTTTAAGGTGGCTTAAAGGTTACTATGTAAAATCATTTTGTTCAAGTGGTGGATGTTTTCTGTCACAAGACAGTGGGGACCTGGGACCACTATTTCAACTTCCTGATTTGCTGTGGCAGTGGCAAGTGAACATTGCCATAATATCCTACCGTCTGTACTTGAGATACTATTAAATGGAAACAATGCCTTACAGTTGTAGGATGAATGTAGCAAAATGGGTTTCACCCATTTAGTCCATCCAGACTTTTCACTTTTTGATCACCTGGTTTTGGACCTTTTTATGTGGGTAAGTCTTACTACTTGCGCCTCACTCGTAATTACATGGTAACTGGATTGTGTGTGTTTACAGCCAATGCCCACCTTTAAAGATAAGATTGCTGTGATGCAGCTATAATAAGGGAATCTGGTCTGGTCACACATGAACATGTGCTCAAATGTGTGTGCATGTATGCACTGTCTGGGCATGTGAGACTTTGACTGTGCACAGCTTGGTACTTGTAACCCCATAGCCTGACGCAGAAGGGACGCTGCCAGGGAGAGTGCTGTCCTGGGGTACGTCTCCACTTCAGCCTATCCAGTCCAGCGAGGAGTCAAAAGGGTGAAATTCACATGCGGAGTTTGAATCTGCAAGTCCCATTAATAGATATGTGTATCTTATGGTTCATCCAAAATTGGAATACTTCTCTGCCATAACTTAGAGTCAGATTCCCCGTCTTTTGTCCTCCTGCTGGGACAAGTTAATTGCTCTGGTCCCCAGAAGAGGGAACAAAGGCCTTCCCACACAAAAGGAACAATTATCTGTGCTTGGCTCAGTTCTTGAGAAGGAAGGGGTGAGGAGGAAAACCTGCACCTGATAACTTGCTGACTCACTGCTCCTGTCTCAGGGCAGCCCAGGCCTACAGAGCAAAAGAGGAAGCCAGGAAACCTGTAGCTTCACAGGAAGATTCCCCTTTGAGATTTTGGTGGGAAGGTATCTGGCAGTAATGTCAGCTAGGGGTAGAGCTGAGGCCCTCATGGAAGCTCTTCATTTCGAAAATATGATGGTGCCATAATGGATTGTTCCAGAATGCTGTTCAGAGGGTTGATACAGAGGTGAAGGCATGATGTGGCATTCTAGGATTGGCCAGGGGTGCCTGGCCTCTACAACCTTCCACCCATATTTAAAAAGAAAAAAACATAGAAGGGATAAAGACCCTGAACTTGGATGGCGAAGGCACCAGAACCATGGACACTTGGAAGGAGAAGCCTGATGTCCCTGATGGAATAAGAACTTTGCCTGCAGCTGACACCCATTACTAGATGGGTCTCTCCAGGGCCAGTGACTCTGGCCCCGTTATGCCCCCTGAGGATCAGTTCGGGGAGGACTTGGGCTCCACTGCACCCAGGTGCACTGCAAGATGGCCAGGAGGCAATGGAGGGCAGGGAAGAGGAGAAGGCTGGTGCAGGGAGCCGGTGAAACCAGCTCCCCACAACTTGTGTCTGTTTGAGGGCAGCAGCCCTACTGAAAATGCTCCAAGGGGCTAGGGCTTGCAATCAGGAGAAAAATGAACCCATCATGAGGAAAATTGGCACAAGGGGGTCCAAGTTGCGCTCCTTTAAAAGATTTCCATGTAAACATGCTTTCGACAAAAAGGAGCATGTGGAGCTCTGTTGTAGTCTCACCATTTCCCCCCAGTGAGTGTCAAGGCCAAGTGGGACCCTCCCCGATGGTCATTCAACCCTTTAGGCCCCATCCCAAAGGACTCAACATGAAAGCAGAGCCCTACCAGATTGGCGCAATCTTGGGATAGGCCAAGGACTCCCACCATGATGTTCTACACAATTGCCCTACGTTTGTGAGTTCTTTGAAATTATAACCCCAGGCAAAATTGTGTCAACCTTTATTGATGAACAATGTAATACGTATTGACAGGGAATACACTGGAACGTGGCTACCGAATCCATAGATTTTAATGGTATATCCTTATATGTGATTAGTCAATTATTTCAACGTTGTGAATCCTTGACAATGCCAATAGGCCTGCCATAGGTTGGTGCAAAGCGGAGAGGCTGCTTTGTTTCAACTGACACCCCTTTGTATTGTGATGTTCTAGGTGGTATAAGTGGTGGGGTGGCATCTTATGACAATGCAGGTCCCGGGTCATTTGGGGGTCACATGTGATTTCAGAATGTCACCAAAGTTATTTCCACCTACCGTATGCATATATTTGTAAATTAATGTGTGCTATTTAGTAGTATATTTGCAAAAAGTGTACAGTTCCTTTTTCAAAAAAAAATTATTGACTTGACAATGATTATTGAGTGCTGTTATTGCATGCCAACAAATTAATTGCACCAGTTCCAGTATTCTTTATCCACTGAACTGAGTTATAGCCCACTGCCAAGGCCATTGCTGGACTTTCATGGCCATCTTCCTCACTTATATGGGCGCAGACCTGTAACAATGAAGAAGGCCTTTAATGAGCAATATAGCTAGAGGCAGAAGGATTATGAAACTATTAGTACATACCACCCTCTGGGGAGACATTGATCTAATTTAAACAGGGAAAAACAATAAGACTAGCATTTGAATATTGGAGCAGAACGTCTGTACCAGTATTAGTGACCTTTTTTAACCTATTGTCTTCACTGAAGCTCTAAATATTCAAATGGTCAATAATGCATAAACAGTCATAACATAGCCAGTGGAAGCTGGATCATCATTTAGATTAGAAGTTGTTTTCAGATGCCTTCATTATAATTCATACAACAAGCACACAAGCTTCAGGCCATTTAACAGCTTACCTGAACATATACTCACTGCAGAAGTCTTCAGCGTTTCATACAAGGCTTATTCTCTTTTTCTTAAATAGAGTATCTTTGAGTGGCAAGGGTGTTTACTTATTATCAACTCTCCTTGACCATAACTGAAGCACACATTTACCAGATATCCTTTTAATAGATAGTCATGGCCATCATGAAATATTTAATCAATATGAGATTGGCAGTTTTAGATAAAACATTCACCTACCTCCAATCCCCTCAGTGACAAAATCCAAGTTGGCTATAAAACAACTGTATTGTGAAACCAAATGTCACATCTTGCAGGAAACCTGATCTACATATTTCACTGAGCTGTACAGTTTAGAGGCTCTCACCCTCACCACAAATAATAGCAAACCCTCCCACGCCCTCTTTTCCACAGTTAGCTTGACTCCTTTTACCCTGAAGCAAACCGAGAATGCCATTAGGGCTCAAAAATCAGGGAAAGTGCCTGGGTTGGATGGTATTCCTTCAGACATGTTCAAATCAGATGTGAATTATTGGGGCCTTTACATCAACAGGGTATCAAATGGTGTCCTGATGAGTAGAATATATCCTCGGACATGGAAGGGAGCAATTATTGTTCATATACATAAAAAGGGGAGAAGGGTGTCCCTGGGAATTATAGACCGATTAGTTTACTGGATAATTTGCAAAAGATTTTCTGCTATCAGGTATTGAGTAGGCTCAAAAACTGGATCAAAGAAAATCAAGCCCTCAGTCATCTGTAGGTGGGTTTCAAGCAAAAAATAAGCACAGTTGAGCAGGTCTTCCGTTTCCTCACTATTAAATGGAAGTTGGTGGATGTGGACGCAGGGAAGTTTTTTGTTGCGTTTGGAGATCTCAAATCTGGCTTCGACCGTGTTCCACGCTGCAAATTGTGGGAAGTTATGAGCAGAGCTGGTGTACCGGGCCCCATATTAAACTTAATCAAAGATCTCTACTCTGAGAGTTATGTTAGAATTCGTTGGGGGTCAAATGGGGAGCTAACCCCTGAGATTCCAATATGTGGAGGAGTGAGACAAGGATGTGTCCTGGCCCTCATCCTCTTTCTTTTGTTCATCAATGGGTGCATCTCCTATCTTCTGGATTGTGATAATGATGCACCTAGGATGGATGGAGTAAAGACCCCTTGTTTGTTATTTGCAGACGATACTCTATTGCTATCTCAAACTGCTTCAGGGCTCTCTAATTTGCTCACTAAATTCATGGACTTCGGTAAAGATCATGGATTGGAAATTAACGCAGCCAAAACAAAGTGCATGGTTTTTGGGGACACAAAGTACAAAATGAGGAAACCTATACTCCTGGAGGGTCTGTTGTTAGAAAGAGTCATTGCCTTTGATTACTTAGGAATCAAATTGAAGGATTCACAAAAATGGCAGGCTCATCGCTTGAAGTTGCTCATGAGTTTGAAACAAAAGTCTTGTGGTATCTTGAGGTATGCTGCTAGGTCTCACAGGTTTGCAATTACCCCTGCCATGGAGATATACAAGGCCCAAGCTAGAGGGGGAACCTTACACGGTGCTGAGCTATGGGGTTATTGCAACCTGGAGGATCTTGAAAGAGCTGAAAGCTCTTTTGTAAAATCGCTCCTAAAAGTGCCCTAAAAGTACCCCCTCGTTGCCGATCCGGCTGGATTTAAATCTCCATTCCATTGCACATATTGCGGCCTTAAGGCCGTTATTATATTGGATCCAGATCTGGTCAGCGGACATTTATAGCCTGTATAGGGTTTGGTTGAGCGATCTGTTAAGCATGCATGCTAAAAAAAAAAGTCAGGTGTCTTAAATATGTCAAAGGATCCTTCGCTGAACGTAGGTTGGGAGAGTACTGGTCAGACCCTTCCTCTTTGCCAAATAATGCTAGCCAGATCGTGAAGGATGTGTACTGGTGAATGTACAAGTAGACAAACTGGCTAAAATATCCTCGATCATCATGACAAACAGTTTTTTATTGTCAAAATGCCATTATGAGTTCAAACATTATATGGATGTGATTTTATCTCCACTGGCACGAGCACTTTACATCAGATTTAGAACAGGGGTGCTCCCCTTATGTACTTTTACTTGCAGATGGCTGAAATCCGACAACCCTTCTAACTTATGCCCAATGGGATGTAGAACCGCTGAATGCGTGGTGCATGCTCTTTTTCAGTGTCCAGCGTATTCCAAGCAGAGGGCATGCTGGATTGTACTGCTTTGCAGATCTATGGGATTTAGGAGTCGTTCATTAGCCCTCAGGATCTGCAAAACGGATCCAAGTGTGTCTGTGGCTTGCAGCCTAGCAATATTTTTGGAGGCTATCAGGCATATTATACTAAAATCTAAAACTAATTGTTTTTAATGTCTTATATTTCTTGCTTGATGATTGGTTTTTTGGCAGTTAATATATTTATGAATATTTTATAAAACTAGGGCATTTACGAATAGATGGTTATGATATGCATTTGGATTATGAACCACATGTATATTGAGTTTTATTGTATTTTATTATTCCTAGCCAAAGAACACCGTGATGGCTTTTATTCATCCTTTTTACATTTATTTAAGTGTTTGCGTAGGTGCTTTTATGGGATATTTTTTACCAAAATAAAGCTGAATTGAATTGAATTGAAACCAAATGCTTATCTTTTGTCATAATAAACATCACTGCTGGTCTTTAAGGGCCGCCCTTGTTCAGCACATTTTGATTGTGACATACAATTTTTTTGTTTGAATAAACACTATGGCCCAGATTTAAAAGGGCCTAGCGCCTCCTTGCACCACATTAGTGGCATTTTTAATTACACTAAAATGGCCCAACAACGCCAAATTTGCTGTGCCCTATTTACAAAGTAGTGCAATGCATGCATTGCACCACTTTGTAAACCCTTGTGCAACATTATGCCTGCGCAAGGCATAATGTATGCAAGGGGGGCATTCCCCCATTAGGGGGACTGCAAAAATGGGACAGTGGAATCTAAGAGATTCCACTGTGCTATTTTTAGCAACTATTTTTAATGCCTGCACAGAGCAAGCGTTAAAAGGGAGCTTACCGTTTGTTGCAATGGGCCCATATGTATTCTGCAGGATTAGTGCCAAAAGTTTGGTGCTAACCCTGCACAGTACATCAATTGCATCAAAAATGTTGACACTATTGCCCTACCCTGCGCCATGGTACACCGCATATTAAGTACGCGCACACATGGTGGAGGCGATAAGTGGACGCTAAGAGACACAAGAAAAGTGGCGGTACATTCGATGCAGTGCCACTCTTCTTAAATTAGGGCCTATGCACATATTTGAAGTCCGAAATGAGTATTAGGGTCAGAAATGTCAGTAATTTTTCGTTTTACTGAACAGAGAACATGACCTGATCACACCTTCTTTGTGTTCATTTGTAAGGACTTTCATACTGATGGAAGGGTCCTGCTCATATGTTATTTGTGCGTACATAAGAGAAAGCATAATCACAGTTTTAACAGTTTTTTACATACATAAAGAAAGTAGGAAGCAGTTTTATTAGCCAAGTTTATTTCTACGAATAAAGCAAGGAATTATTTAAATATATCAGATCTTAAATCAGATTGAAGCGTTTAACTTATATTATGGCTCACATTAATATACAAACAACGGATCCAGGGGTGGCATAAGGATGGCACAACAGTGAGAAATATCTTTATCTGTCTCTGTTTTTTCTGCTTTCTATGTGTGCTGCATTTTGCAGCACACATAGAAAGAGGAAAACGCCTCTTGTGATTGATTTTGTGCAGGAAGGTGTCCTTTCCTGCACACAAACAATCAACCCCGCAATGCAGCCACCCTTGCACAATGGTGCAAGGGTGCCTTCAGTGGCCCATGGCAGCAATTTGTACACAAGCGCATGGGAAAAGGATAGGATTGCACCATATCTTGTAGATATGGCACATTTCTGTCCTTTTTTTTTTGGGCGCAGTGCTTGGGGCGCTGCCTTGCACCCAAATATTTGTAAATGAGGCCCACTGTTCGCACTAAAATGACGGGGAAAAAACGGTGCTCATCAGGCATTCCTAACGCCATGCAATTAGCATTTCAAATATTAAAATTCAGTCTGGGATCTGGGGTCTTAAAACACATCCCGTGACCAATACTCTAATTCAACAGAGGGCTATCTTATGTTGCGAGATTACACAGAAGTGGATGCATGTCTATTTGACTACATCAGCATGGACCACGCTGAGTGCCAGGAACCCTGGCCCAGTCACCACCAAGTGATACTCTGCAGCACTCCTTAAGATGCCAGGCCCTTGATGCTGTTCCCTCAACTGCTGTTGTGCCACACCTCACCTCACAGTAGGAGCTTCACCTGCAAGCACTGCTGGTTCTCCAGCAGCCACACACCCACACCCCACGCAAATAATAACAATGCCCTCAACACCCCTTACCAATACAAGTGCACTACCAACGTCTATACCCTACAACACAAACCACAGCACACCCCCATGTCAGTGCCCACTCGCATGCATGCTTCTAAGCACATGATCACTCAGCAAACAGACAACTAAAAAATGGGACCTACTAAGTAGCAGCGCACTCAACATCTTCATCACAGAGACCAGGCTCAACCCCTCTTTGGCTCCTGGCATCATCACGGCAATCCCAGTGGGCTACAAGATCACTTGATAGGACCGCATCCCAAGCCAGAAAGAAGGCTCACTATCATCTACAAGGAATCCTTTAAATGCACAACATCCATAGAGAATGCCACTCTGGTCATGGAACACCTGCACTTCAAGCTGCTAATCTCTGAAAACATCACCCTGAATGGAACCCTTGCCTACTGAACACCTTTACTGAATTCATCATCAACTTTGTCACTCTGCTCACCATAGAATTCAGAGCCTACATTATCCTCTCTGACCTTAACATTCACCTGGAAGACCACAACTACACCTGCTCCACAGCACTCCTTTAAAGCCTCAGCAACATCGGATTTGCTCAGCTTGTCCCAAAACTGACACACAGTGCAGGACGGTCACTGGACCCCATCTTCACCACAAGCAAGAGCATCAAATATAACGCTACCACACAACTCACATGGACCCACCACTCAATCATCCACTTCTAAATTAACACACCTCAAGTCAACACCCCACCCAGATTCAGCATTTGAAGCCACAGCTGGGGCAAAATAACAAAAAGAGACTGTCTCAGTGCTCTTAGTACAGATCAACCTAGCCCCATAGACAATCACAATAAGAACATCTAAAACTTCAACAACTTTATCAAGAGCTACACAGACTCCCTCACACCCATCAAACCCAACAAGCATAGAAGATCAAACAATCAAGCTAACTGGTACACAGAAGACCTCTGAGACACCAAACAACACTGCATACAGCTAGAAAAGAAATGGAGAGCCGGCAACAACACCAAAGACAGAACTACCTACAATGCTGCACTCAGATGCTATCACCAGCAAATACTAGACACTAGGAAAAAAGTGGACAGCATCAAAGGAAGCTCTAACAGCTTCAAGGAGATTTTCTCAATCGTTAAGTATTTCACCTCACCCCTAGTCACTGTTAACAACATCGCTCTCTCCCAACAACTCTGTGACAACGTATCCAACTTCTTCCGTAGCAAAATCACATACATCTACAGCAACTTTGCACAGCAATTGCACCTCAGAGAACCTATTGCTAACCTACCCACCACCAACCAAAACAGCCATGTGACCGAGTGGACAACGCTCATCAGAAACGGCACAGCAGCAATCATGCAGACCATCCACTCAGGGGCCCCAATGGACCCATGCCCCAACTATATCTATAACCTGGCAACATCACCAGTCTGCACCATCCTAGCCCACATCATCAACACCTCCATCATGTCTGCCACTTTTCCACATGTATGGAACCTTGCAGAAATCTGATTCAACTGAGCAACTCCCAACCCATTGCCCTGTTCCCCTATCCAGCCAAAGTAACTGAAAAGCCATCAACAATCAACTCACAACCAACCTCGACCATCACCATCTTCTAAACAACATGCAATCAGGATTCAGTAAGAACCACAGCACCAAAACAGCACTCATCGCAGCCACAGATGACATCCTGAACCTAGAAAAAACAGTGGCCTTCACCCCGCTCAATCTCTCCGCACCCTTCAACACTGTTTCACATAATACTATCACAAGATAACTCCATGAGATTGGCTTACAGGGATCTGCTCTCAAATGGATCTGTTACTTGCTCATGGGAAGACCCCAAAGGGTCAGGCTGTCACCCTTCTCATCAGAGACCAAGAGATTGATATACTCACAGGGATCGTCCCTCAGACCCACCTTTTTCAACATGAACATGACACCGCTCTCCAACCTCATCCGATCACAAGACATCACTGTCATCTTCTACGCAGATGACATCCATCTCATCCTCTCTCTGATGGACAAGACAACCACTATCAGGATCAACGTTCCCTACTGCATGACCATGGCAGCAGACTGAATGGGAACTCACTGCCTGCAGCTCAACTCTGACAAGACAGAAGTACTCGTCTTTATCAACAAGACTGCCCCAAGGGAATCCACCTGGTAGCTGTCGGAGCTAGAATCAACACCAACAGACCATGCAAGAAATCTAGGGATCAACCTAGATGACAAGCTAAACATGACAGCTCAAGTCAATGCAGTTCACTAACCCACTAGATATCTATGTTCTGCCTCACTTCACTCGTACACATTCCCTGCATTCGCAAAAGCAAAACTGGAGGTTGTTCATTCTTCTACTTTGCACCCAAAACATGAAACGACCTCCCATAACACATGAGAGCCTCTTCTTCACTACTTGATTTCCACAAGAAGCTGAAGACATGGCTCAGGTGATAAGCGTGCTATCCACATCAATATAACATGACATAACAAAGCAAGGGTAGCAAATGTGAATGATCACAGAGAAAAGGATTGTTTGTATAACTTTGCTCCTTCAGGCTGCTTTATTTTTTAATAAATTCACAAATTTTTCTTGCACAAAATACCCTCTCCCCATATTGCAGTGGAATACATATAGGGTAATCAAGAAGAGGCATCTCTCTGAACCAAAAGCATCCGAGGTCAGTCTAGATGGGTGATGCAAAAGAGGGACTGAAGACAGAAAAATCGTGTGAATTCTAGCAACCGTGTCAATCACCAGACCAAGTCTACTGAAGTTAGGTTGAACACCCACAATGTAAATATAAGAAATAACGCAAAATCTTACAAAATAACCTTGGACAGTGAATATGTAAACATTAGAGTCAGACTACATAACTGCAAAAGTTCTAAAAGGAGAAAATAATCTCAGAAGTGCTATAAAGTCTGAGCTTCAAGGTGGCAGAGGAGTAACATTTTTGTGATGTTAGGCTAAACATTGCAGGAATGAGATAAGTTTGGTTCGTATTAAAATAGTTTGTAATAAAGATGAATAAGGTAGGTAGAATGATGGATACAGAGAGGGATAGATAGATAGATAGATAGATAGATAGATAGATAGATAGATAGATAGATAGATAGATAGATAGATAGATAGATAGATAGATAGATAGATAGATAGATAGATCTCTGTATGGTGAAGATCGCAAATGACTGTCTGTCCGTCCTTCCATCCCTGCAAAGTTGCTCTACGGTGGAAAGAATGGAAGAGAAGAAGTTTGATTATCAATGTATGTACACTAAATATCTGTAGAATGGCTGGGCAGGGAGCAATTATTGCATGGAGGTAACTTACAGTCCAGGTCTTCATGCCATAAAAAGTGACTGCAAAGAGAACATTTTGTTCAGAAATAGGGCAAAGTGGCACATAAAAAGCAGCAGGAGTCATAGCCTGGAGAGCAAGTCACTGTGCCCCTTAGCGTCTGGCCTGCAAAGCACATTACTGCGCCACTTAGCACCAGGCCTGTCAAGCACATTATGTAGCATCACTGAAGACACAGTAGAAAATGGTAGGTTTGTTTAAGAAGATGACTGCAGCCCAACTGGTGAAAATGCAGATGCAATCATGTTTGGGTGCTTTTGATCTACTAGGACATTTTTGAAAAATGTTCATGGGTATTAACTGATTTCCTGGCATCCTTGGCATGGTGTCCCCAAATGTTTTGCCCTCTGACATTCTGTTTTGCTGTCCTCATTTTTGCTGGCTTTATTACTCTGGGAACTTTACCACTGCAGACCAGTGTTAAAGTGCTTGTGCTCTTTCCATAACATGATAACAAAGGCGTAATCAACAATTGGCATATTTAATTTACTTGTAAGTCCCTAGTAAAGTGCACTACCTGTGTCCAGGGTCTATACCTTAAATGCTACTAGTGGGCTAACAGCAGTGATTGTGCCACCCACTGCAGACATGGCTTAAGCCTGCCACTTCAGGGCCTGTGTGTGCAGTTTTAAACTGCTGTGATGACCTGGCAAGTTAACCCTCTTCCGAGGCCCAAACCTACCTTTCTAATACATATGTCATCCCTAAGGTAGGCCCTGGACAGTCCCAAGGGCAGTTTGCAGTGTACCTAAAATTTGTACATGTATTTTTACGTTTTACATGTCCAGTTAGTGAAAATTTATATATTTGTTTTTCACTACTGTAAGGCCTGTCTCTTCCACAGGTTAACAGTGGGATTGCCTTATTACATTTTAAACGTGTAATTTCCAATTGGGAAGAGATGGGATCCCCAAGTTAGGTGTCTCTGGAATCAAAATTTAAATGCACAACTTATGGTGAAGTCGGATTTTAAATTGTAATTCTACAAATGCCAGTTTTAAAAAGTTGCTATTTTCTTACTTTAAATCATCTAGTGCCTTCCGCTTGTCTCCAAATACACATCTGGGTGGGTGACAGATGGGTTCTTATGAATTTCCTCCAGACAGTCAACACAAAGGGAGCTTAGGTGTGACGGAGTGGCCATCTGCATGTTGATGGGCCATCCTGGGCAGAATGGGTGGGAGAAGCTGACACACCTGAATGGACCTTCAGAAGTAGATGGGATGGTTGGACGTGGAACCCGATATATATATTTATAGATGCTACATTTCATGAAATCTCATTAAACATGCTTTATGTATTTACTCTTACATTTTATGGCTATCGTCCATAAACAAAAGGGAGACCTCCTCATCCAAAGTGCTACAGTCATCAACAGTACGTACCACGATGGGCTGGTGAGAAGGTAATAGGGAGAAAACGCAATTAAAAAATATATAATTCTTCTTTGCTGACTTATCCGTTTAAAGATCTGCACGTCCAAGGCAATGGGTGCAGGCACAGCCGAAATCATGGTAAGTGGTGTTGAATCATGATTTAGTTTGGACCTGAGGAAGTTGATCTTTCACTACATGATGCCCTAGACAATACAGATTAAATAAAATAGCATTGACTGAACCTACAATCCCTTTAGGCAGTCCGGAAACATCAAGTGCCTGCCTCGTGAAACAGAGGAAAAACCATGAATTGTTAGGAATGGCTGACACTCTAGTAACCTCCCCTATGAAAAGGACGGGGGTTCATAAATTACAATATTAGGGCTTAATAATGAGGGCCTCCCAGTGTGGATGACCATCATGGATAGCAAATGTAATGAGGAAGATAGGCCAGTGGTGATATTATTCTGTCTATCTGAAGGGGTTGCTCTTGTAACAGCAGTTGTTTCCTCCCTGTGACCACGCTAGCCTTTTGAGGGCACTGTATAGCCAGTCATGCCATATCCACATTACTTTTTGTGCTGGGTGGAGACAGGTTCGTAGCAACGATTGTATGCCTTTGACGTAGTAAATACACTCACTCCATCAGCAAACGCGGTGTCATGTGCCCTCCTTACACATTCCAGAGCCTTCAATGCCCATCGGGCAGTATTGTCCTTGATAGATGAAACCGTGGCGCTTGCCATAGTCAGAACTATGTACAGACAGGCAATTGTACTCCGTGGGTAGTGCAAGTTCATTCTTTCTCATTAATGGATATATCACAGACTGATCGTATCGTGGAGGAGACCCGAGTGATATGTTACAATAGATTTTACCACAAGTATTATAGCTTACAGGACAAAAGGAAGACGTTGCCTTTGGATATCACGTGACATGTTAACAATCGTTGTGTGTTTAACTGTGCCGCATCCGGTGTTGTTAGGATGTGTCAGGTCATCTGAGAGTGATAAACTAGGCAAAGAGACATTTTTACGACGCGGACCTGTGGCTTAGACACGAAGTCATCCGTCTGCCTCTTGACAGCTTTTTCCCTTTCGCGCGGACAAAGATAGGAATTATATACACAATGTGCTCTTTCGCCAAACATATCTTTTTCTATCGTCTGTGTGTTTGTGTAATGATGGCAATGTGTTTTACTTCATGGCGTGGGGTGTTTAATGAAGTGCTCTGTTTAGTGTAAGCTCGCCAGCGCTGTTTCGTGTACAAGCGATATCTTTTATTTGGCTGTTCCTATTATTAGATGATGTATGTGTGCAAAGCACTCACATATCTCCACGTGCATTTTCGCATTTCCGAGGTAAAAACGTAAATATAAAAAACGTCGCTTACTGACGCTGGATGGTTATAACTGGTATTGTAATAATTGTTTTAATTGGTCAGCAGTAGGTCAAATACGCAGGTCTGAGAGCCCTTGTTTCTGCGTGCGTTTGGAGGAGCTATCACTTTCTCATCCATCTTCCTCATCCATCTTCCTCATCCCATTGCTTACATTTAAAGCTCGACGCCTCGAGACAGTACCCTTTCAAAGAAAATCCGAAGAAAGACTTTCATTCAAGAGCATAGACTAGGGGGCATATTTATACTCCATTTGCGCTGAATTTGCATAATTTTTTTTATCCATATTCAGCACAAAACTAACTCCATATTTATATTTTGACGTTAGACTCGTCTAACGTCAACATATTGGAGTTTGCACAATTTTTTTAGATGCGTAAACCTACCTTGCGTCAATGAGATGCAAGGTAGATGATCCCATCTAAAAAATGGTGCTAACTCCATATCCCCATATTTATCCCCCTGTGCTAAAATTACGCACGGGTGGGAGGAGGGGCTAAATAATGGTGCAAAGCCTGCTTTGCACCATTATTTAACGCTTGGGTTAGACCAAACCCGAGGAACACCCCCACCCACAGCAGAGGGACACCAGAGGATAGGGGACTCCAGCCCAGGTAAGTAGGGTAAGTAAAAGTAAGCATTTTTTTTTTTTTTAATGGCACAGGGTGCAATGGCCATGCTCAGGGGACACTGGTCCCTTCTGTTGGCCATTGGGGTGGTGGGCTTGACTCCTGTCTTTTCTAAGACAGTACTCATGTGGTATGGATGGTTTTGCATCAGAAAATGACACTAGGCTGGTTAGAGACTTTTTTGCCTTGGTGAAAAACCTCCTTCTCTCATACCGCCACCCCCACCAGGCTGACACCATTTTTTTTAATGCTACACACCCTTTGCACCGGCTTGTGCCATTCCATAAATATGGTGCCTGGCTGGCGCAAGCTGATGCTAAACTTTTTTTATGCAAAACTGCATTAGTGCAGTTTTGCATCAAAAAGTATAAATTTTCCCCCTAGATTTTATACCCTCACACATAGGGCCTGATTTATGGAAAAGTGGTGCAGCGTGGTGCTTCGCCAAAACTGGCAGCGCCGCACTGCTTCACCTTAGAAACACATGGATGCACCGTTTTTAAGTGAATACGGCGCACCCGTGTGTTGTCCCCTGCGCTGGCTCTAAATTTAGCTGCCAATGCAGGCATCCTTGCACCATTGTGCAAGGATGTCTGTGTTGAGAGCTGTGATTGTTGAGGTGCGGGAAGGTGTCCCTTCCTGCACATAAACAATCACTAATGGCGCTTTGGCACTTCTGTGTGTGCTGCACAATGCAGCACACACAGAAGTGCCAAAGCATAATTTTCAAATGATTGTTTGTGTGCCGGAAGGGACACCTTGCTGCACATAAACAATAATTTCTGGCATTTTGCTCTTTCTATGCATGCTGCAGAATGCGGCACATATAGAAAAAGCAAAAAACGAGGAGGATTAAAAGTATCCACTCAATCAGGACCTCTAAGGTCATTAGTCCTCCCACCCATGCACAGTGGCAGCCAGTGCGCTGTGCATGTCTGTGTGCTTCTGAGGGCCCCCCCTGGAGCTTGCCTCCCCCGAACCACAGGGGCTATTTGTACGCCACTGAGAGAGTGGTTTTAGACCCCCTTCTTTGCGTGGTTACACCTACCATCCACCAGGACAAGGCCAGAATCACCCAGAGCCAACTCCTATGTCCTGGTGAGGTTTTAATTAAAACCAAACCATACATACGATTCACTTCTGCTCTGGAACCCTATTCTGTGCAAGGGTTTTCAGTTCAATGTATGATAGTGGGTCTTCACAGAGTTACATTATGATAAGCAAAGAAGCGATGGGAAACATTGCAGCACCTTGTGAGATGGTACCCCTGCTTCGTTCTACTTCAGGACTCGCATGTGCTTCTTGAACTGCCATTGTCTGCCCTTCTCCCCTGCCATTTCCTTTTTTCTGTCTCGTCTTGTGCTTTGCCATCCACCTGTGCTAACTACCGTTATTCTTGACTCCAAACCATTACTTTGGCTTCTCTCACTCATGCTGGATTCCATGTTCCGTGGCCTTTTCTCAACTTTCCTCTTATGTATTTTATGTCATCCTCTCTGCTCCCAAATGAACTTATTTCCATAACCATGTAGCTTGTATGCAATCTTCCATCACCACCTATCCAATTCCTCCTGTCCTCATTCCCCTGGCCTTTAATTATTTTTCCAGTCTGTACTATGCTGCTCTCCCCTTCCACTTTCTTTCCATTTAAGCAACTTAGGCTTTTCAGCCCCTACTGACGTACTGCCTTACCACTTTCTTTTGATCTTATTCCCTACCTTATCCTTCCCAGCTGCCTAAGCCTTGACCCCTACTCTGGTTTCTTCTCCCGTTTTGAGTATCATCATCCACCTAACTATCTTTCCAAAACACCTCTGCTGTCCTATTCTGAACCACCCACTGCTCTTTCTCTGTTCCTCCCCTCTAATCTAAATTGCACATTGTCTTTTCCTATTCCTCAGATGTGTCGTCAGTACCTCTGATATCTCCTCTTTACTAGTCTCCCTCTTTACCATCAGCAGGAGCAATCTAGACAACTTCAGATTCTCCTACCTCAAGCCTTCCATGAGATCAGGACTCTTTGCTGACATACACCCCATTCCCAACATTGGTGCCCCCTGGCAACTTATTTCATGGACCTTTTCACCCCTTTCAAATTCTTACCAAAAGCACCCTTTCTATTGCCCTTACAATTCTTCTTGGGGACCTACCAACAAACTCAGCCCTAGTATTCTACTGGTGGTCAGCTGTCTCAAACCTAATAAACACATTCACCTCTCAGTATATTATACAGCCGTCTAATGTATCTTTGCCTGCTTCTGATTTTTCAGGTCTCAACAAAAAGTGTAAAGCATCTGAATAGACAGAGTGTAGTTGATTGATCGTTTCCAAAATTCTCAGAAACACACAATGCACTTAGCATGTGCAGATTACATCTGTTAACCAAGGTCCAATGAATTTGTACAGCCTACATGTCCAGCTTTGTAGTTCAATGAAAACTCCCTGTCACTTTTTGTCAGCATCCATCCAGTCGGTGTAGACTTTGTGATGTGGCCCTGGACCTTCAGGGTAGCCTGGTGGGTTACAGGACCCCACTAACCCATTTGCGGCTCCCACCACTGCTTATCCCTTCTCTTGTGTACAAATTTCAGAAAGCGTGCCCCTTCTGTTCCAAATGCACACTCCCATTCACAGCTCATCATTTCTTCCTGGATTCTGATACCAGTAGCAACAATATGCATGGTTCCCTATCCCTGCTGGACTATCTTTTCTTTTAAATCAGAACTAAAATGTTTACGTGCAATTATATGCACAGTTAGTGACGTGGCAGTAAAATGACCTTTTTGCTTAAAAACATTCACCTGCCCTAGGTAAACTGTCAACAGTCCCTTTTTGTGATCACATCACAAATATCTATTTTCGTTACCCGAGTCTTGGGTACAAAACATATAGACTGCCTGCCCACATTCTCTTTGTGCTGAAGAAGTCAGCATCAAGTAACAACATCTGAGTAGTGTCATGATGTAGTGTAATGAATGTAGTCTCATGTTTATTCGATGTAGTCCTTCCTTTATGTTATGTATTTATATGCTTACCTGTTTCACATCATGTTTTCCTTTGTATTGAATTCCAGTTCAGCTTTCTTCCTCCTTGAGTTCCAACTCTAACTGCTCAGTTGCACTTGGAGCTCACAGGAGGAACAGCTGCTGGACGTTGGCTCCTATTTTCAGGAATAAAAGTTATTATTTATCTTACCTGCGTAGGTGTGATCTTCTCATAACAATCTGATTGATCAATCAACAAGAGTTGTAAGAGAGCTGAGACACACCAAAAAGAAGTGCATTTTAAATGGTTGGCTCTTTTTAAATGTTTGGGACTAATATCATACCGGAGTAGTTGGGTCTTTTTTAATGTGTGGGACTAATATCATACCTGAGTAGCCCATTGATTAAAGCCTAGCTGCCACTGTATGGATATAATCTGAACGGTATTGTTGGAGTGTAGTTTTTATAATCAAAATTAACATTAACTGCTTGCAAAATAATGTACAATGAAGCTAGTTTTCCCAAAGATTTACCAGCTAGATGACTTAAAGAAATTTCCGAAAGTGACAGAATTACTTTGTGCTAGACAAAAGAGAGAAACTGCTGCTGGTGTAGTAGGAGACATATTTGGAGTGATAATTCCTTCAGTAGGAGTTGTCTTGAACTCCATAAAGATTCGAAAGTTGTCTACTATTGTAGATAACATGTTGACAAACTTCACAGGGGCTATACTCCTGATGGATACTGAACTTGCTGCGGAGAGGGATATGACTCTTTAAAACAGGCTTGCTTTAGACATTCTTTTAACGAAAAGTGGCGGGGTCTGTAAGATGCTTAATGAGCGTCACTGCTGTGCCTACATACCTGACAATAGTAATGAGATTAGAAGTATGCTTACTAATTTAACAAGAGATAGTTGAGACTTGAAGGAACTGAAGGAACCAGGAGTCTGGGAAAAGGTTGGAAAAGGACTTGCTAGTGTCGTAAGTTGGTTTAGTAGTCTTTGGCATGGGTTACTGGGAAAATTAATCCAGGGGATAGTGATTATTCTGGCTTGTTTATTTGGGCTGTGGTTATCATGCACAATTGGCAACAGTATTAAAGCAAATTTGGCAAAACATTAAGCGAGGAGGGAAGAAAGGAAAAGGGAGAAAATGTCCAGAACAAAATATGAAAAGGCGAAACAAAGGGAAGAAATTGAGATGAAGGAGATAAAGAAGTGAAAAGGTTGTTAAAGGAAGGAATTGTGTGATGACAAGAGTCATCAGAGGAGGGATTGTTAGAGTGTAGTTTTTATAATCAAAATTAACATGAACTGCTTACAAAATAATGTACAATGAAGCTGCATAGAAAACGCATTAATATGTTTTTAATATACGCATTTCAAATGTGCCCACAGTGTGTGGCCACCAATGTATACGATGATTAATGAAATTGACTAATAATGAATTTTTAATGTACTAATGTATGATTCTGTTTAGCATTTAAGAATTATAGGTTAAGGTTTTGTTGAATAAATCATTAGGCCTTAGTTTAGCAAGAGTCTGGGCCTAGCTGCCTAATCTCATATTAAATGTGTTTTCCAACGTGCACTGTGCTGTCTTCCTGAAGGACATAAAGCTGTACTTTTCCATGAGCTAGAGATGTTTGTAGCCGTAGTAAATTCTTTCTCATGAGACCCGACTTGCTCAAGGAGACATTCTTGTTTAATGCAACAGTGTAATTCGCAACAGGTACAAGGTCGCCTGAACTGGTAAAGACAATGGAGCTACTGACTGGAGTTGAGCGTGTAACTTTTTCTACCTGCCATCTCACCCGATGAAGACGTAAATCACAGGAGCCAATGAACTGTATGAGAACTGTCTTAGGTGAAAATTCTAGTAAGGTGACCACACAACCATTGGATAGAGATAGTGGTGCACCAACTACCGACCAATGGTAAATTAGAGATTTGTCTGGCAAATTCAATTTAACGTCGCATTACAAGGAGACATCAGCCATTAGAGGAACACCCCTGCTGTTACTCTGGCATTCCGTCTTTACCCTTGCTGCTTTGATTCTTCAAACCATCCTCACCTTGTTTTGCCCGATATTAAGTTCTTCTCCTCCTTAAGAGGGAAGAACTTTCTGCCCTAGTTTCTGAGACTTTGCTGTTCTATCCTGGCGGATGGCGAATCGACTACTGTCCTGAAGACGAAGACTGACTCTGTATGCTGACCCATTACGGAGGGTAACTATATGATGATGAAATTGTAATTGTCTGCTTGCCTTTCCTTTCTAGGTACCAACTGCTTTTGACAGAGACCATAGTCAGACGTTTTCCAAATTTGTGTTACTAAATTGTTTTGCATGAAGCCCAACATGCTGATGCTAATTCGAGGTTAGGCAAGGAATTCACTAATATTGGGTGCAACAGACAAAATGACTGAATCTTTGCTGTGTTGAATAGATGCGCTAATGATACTTTGCTAAATAGATACATGTTGACGCTGTGTTTTGTTCTAATGTTTATAATTTTCGCTTTGCTCAAATCTTACTCGAGTTGCCACATTATAACACTGTTGATGTGTTTTCTGTTGTTGAGACTAATAAACTTGCCAGTAGAGTGTAACCAATAGGGAATAAATATCATAAAATTTACTAAATTTGTGTGGTTATTCGTGGCTGAAAGGTCACGTTGCGTTTCAAATTTATATTGATGTGATTAACTAATTTGATTGATTTATTACTGTGAATATTGATGAGACTATTGATTTATTGATTGATATGCTGAGTAGTTATCTCGTCTTAAGGTGTCTCCAATCAGGGTCAAAAGATTCATTGGCCTAAAATGAGTCCCAGACTAAATAATTTACCTAGGGCGGGACGCGTTAACAGTTCGTCTTATCCATTGACATCCTTTTATTTTATTGTCTACGCCTAAAGGCAGTGCTTAATTTGTGCTTGTTGTTTCCGGTGCTGAGCACCGGCACTTATTTTTGAGGGCCGGGGCTTATTCTTCTGGCTCAAGCATTTGCTGCAAGCAAAAGGCACATATGGGAAAGACGGAGGAAGGGAAAAACGAAAAAGCGTCACAAAGAGAGAAAGTAGAAAGCTGCAAGAGTGAGCTGAAGGGGCCGGGAATGGCTTTATTTAGATTGGAGAGGCCCGAGATGGCTTCAGCATTACGCCGCCTGAGTATTCCGTGTTCACACATTTAATTGCAGCAGCCGCGTGTTTGAGGAGGACTTTGAGCACCGGGACTTTTTTATTTACAAATTAAGCACTGCCTAAAGGGATAAGAAATATACCTCTAGAACTGAAAAGACTTTGTTGTTGCAACTTGGTGATTGCCTGATGTGTAGATAATCTGCCTACATTTATACCAGAGCTGAGTCCAGAGCGTTTAGTTGGACGATACCTGTTGTAGTCAGAGACATGAATCCGCTGCCTAGCTCAACCTACTGACAGTTTTGTTATTGGAGACCATGAGTTGTGGAAATTTTAAGTGATAGACCAGGGAAAAGTATAGAAAGTTGCACTTGGTTTGCTATTCAAAATGTGATTGTGATATCAACACCATGGCGCACATTAGGTCAATTGCCTCAAAATGTTTGACGGTATTGTGGCTCTTTGCTGCACTAGCATAAAAAATGTTGATGCTAGTGCAGCGAAGTGCAAGGAGGCCCACTGAATTCAATGGGTGGGTCCTTTTAAGGCCTGCTTTGAGCAGGCGTTGAAAATAACACCAAAAATTGCACATTGAAATCTTGTAGATTTCATTGCGCCATTTTTGCAGGCCTTATAACGCTGGAACGCCCCCTTTGCGTACATTATGCCTGGTGCAGGCATAATGTGGAGCAAGGGGTCACAAAGGGGCGTAATGCATGCATTGCGCCACCTTGTAAATATGGCGCTGCGATTTTTGCCTCGTTGAGCCACATTAGAGTAAAGAAAATGACGCCAATGTGGTGCAAGAAGGTGCTAGGGCCTTGTAAATCTGGCCTAGAGTCCTCTCCTGCTGCTTCCACTATGCCCTATCTTGAAATACAATTAGGTATTCCAGGTTAAGTCTATGAACCTGTGACAAGCACTCAGCTTGCCTATAACTGCCTCTAATTTAGTCTGGCAAAACAAAACACCTTATTGTAACAAAAATATACTCCAGTTGTATAAGCAATACTATCTTGTTGTATCTTGGGTGGCTTTTCTAGAATTTTTATTACCAGCTCTATGCAGAGGTTTTTATTTGATGCACAACGTTCACTTAACTTTGATACTCACTGCGGCGTGAGCTCAAAAACAAATATTATCTCTCTTATTTTGAGAAGAATCAAGACCTTTATTCAATGTAACCTTTTTAAGCTGTGGTCAGAACCCTAGTCCACCTCCACATAATGGAGTGCTTAATTTGGGACGGTGTTTGCAAGTGGTGAGCATCAACGCTCACTTTTGGGAATTGGGACAAATTTTTTATCATCAGACGTTGACCTAAAACAAGAGAGAGAAAGGCAGAAACAGGAGAAAAGAGGGAGAGAATGATATGAAAACAGTGGCTAAGAGATGGAAAAGAACCTGCAGGTGTGAAATTAAGAGACAGGAAGTGCAGGTGGATGGAAGAAAGAGTAATGAGGTGAAATCAGGACAGGCAGCTTTGGTACTCAGCATCCCCAGCATTGGACAGCTCTGGAGGCAGATTATTTTATTTACAAATTAGGCCACAACCGTAGCATCCATTTTATGGGAATGGCTCAAGTTTCTCTTTTCTATTGCAGGCTTTTCCTAATATTCAGTCTCTCCATACTGAGAATAATCTCCAACACTACTGATCACATGACGAAGCTGATGTTGACTTTATACTGAGTAGTAACTCACGAAAGAGAGAAACATTTTCCTGAAGAAACCAGATTTACTTTCTGAAATTGACTTTTAGAAGGTGGTACTCGCTCACCTAATCAGCTCTCCTGGACTTACTTTTTACGGTGCTGCTCCATGTTGTGGGAAGAGTTTCCCCTCTATTTCTCTGATTGACAGCTTCTCTAATATGCTTCCAGAAGGAGCTAGAACATAATCAGTCAAATTATTTCCTTTCCCTTTATACAACGTTTGTATTTTTTCACTTTATTTATGTATGCATTAATTAATTAATTAAATAAGTAATGTATGTATTTACTACATTTCTAAAGTGTACCCTGAACCAAATAGAGCACTTTCTGTGACTGACAAGTGAGCTGCTGAAAAAAAAAAACACAGCACAAAAAACGTTGAACCCCTCTTGTTTTGTAACTTGTTGTTTTGAGCAGAACTGATCTGTTCCTGATTTAAGCTGCCACATCATAAAACCCTTCCATTAAATAAATAAAAGAAGAAACACTGAACGTACCTGCCCAGTGCTTCATAGCTAGTACTTCAAGCTGAATAGTGGATTTTGCGCTAGGGACCAATGGATCGACGCAACATGAGGGGATGTCAATAATGAGTGCTATAGTCGTCACCAATAAGCAAAGTATTTTCAGAGATCTAACAGTCAAACAATAACCATACCAGTTTAATAAGAATATTTGTGAATTTATTCCCCGATATTAACTATGGTAATGTTACAAAAATAACTCTCAAACATAAATGATAAGCATATAGAATCAATAATGGCTGATTAGATCGTCTTATATATCTACGTTTAATCAAAGCAATCAAGCAAATAATCTCAGGTATCATAACACTGATTAAGAACACTAAGATTGGCAACAAAGGAAAAGTATACATCAGTGCAAACAATCAAAGAATATCAATATGAATCATGAGCACATAAAAATAGATTCCCTCACTAGCTACAAATTAGCGTTAACATGTTGGACTTCATGTAAAAAGAATTTAGAAACACAACTTTAGAAAAATTACACTAGCTTGGGTTATTATAAAAACATAGTTATTATGCAGCAGTTAAATTATAAGTTGCAGCTGGTACCTGCAAAGCAAAAGAGACACATATATCAATGCGATTTCATACATTACCCATAGAACAACAACATGCAGTCTACTTCAGCAAGGGGACACCATCAGGTAAGTCTTCAGTGAATCGGGCCTATCGACAGCTAAACTCACATCGCTAATACGAATCAAACCACCATTTAGCAGAGTAAGAACAAGAATGACCTCCAGAAAATCCTACTCAGATCATTATATAAAATTTCGAAAAGTCTATGATTGGTCAGTACATGGGGTGGTTTACGATTCAACCAACATACATTTATTAGTTAATTTAAAAATGCATTGACATCAATATTAACTATGGTATAATCATGACAATAACTTTTCCTCTTCCGTCTCGAATGTGACTCCATTGTTCCATTTCGTCTAAACTTCTCTTCTCAGGAAGAAACGTCTCGGTTTTGCAACATCTACTACCATCCTCGAGGAAGAAACCACGTATTAGTGACAATTTCAAACAATAGAACATTCAAACTCGTGTAATGACTTAATAAATCTGACCTTGTAAGACATAATGCAGCAACCCGCTAGGGGTAGCTATTTACACATTTATAACCTATTAATCACACTCTTTTCTGTAAGAATTGAGCAACGGAAAATAACTACGATTTTAACTGAATTTTGCTTAGACAGAGAACAAAAATGAATTATGGTGACCATTTACAAAAGTCACCCATTTTCTCATGTTAATTCACCAATGATTAGTACATTAGAAATCATTAGAAAATCATTAGAAATGTTTCACTCATGCAATCCCTCCTCTGATGACAATGTATGTCATCACACTAATCCATAATAAATTTATTTATTTTGATTTTAGAATTTAAAACCTAGTCTCTTTTACGTTTGCATTGTTTTTCTTTTTCCCTTTATTTTCCCCATAAAATTTAGTCATTTGTATAGCAAATCTTCTCTGATTCTTCTCAAATATTCTCTTTTTCAACCATTTCATTAATTTATATATTCCCCAGATCCCAATTAAACAAAACACAATTATCAACACCCATTTTAATATATTCAATATAATTCCTTTCTCCACATTACCAAACCAATTTCCCACAGCTGCAATTCCCTTGCCAGCTCCCTCCCAAATTGTAGTTTCAGTTAGTTCTTTTAAATCTTCTTTGTTATTTGTTACATTTTTAATCAAACCACTAACTTCTCTTGAATTGTCCAGAATGTAGGTGCAGCAATGACTCAAACCAAGTAATTTAAAAACTCCGCCCTCTTTTGCCAAATGAATGTCTAACGCAAGGCGGTTCTGTAGTGCCATAGTTCTTGTAGCAGCCAACTCAGTATCTAGAAGAGTGATAGCTCCAGAATAACTTGTCAACATGTTATCTGCTATTGTAGACAATGTCTGTGCTTTAATAGAAATCAGGACTACTCCCACTGAAGGAATTATAGCTCCAAAAATGTCTCACACAATGCTAGAAATTGATTCTCACTTGTGTCTTGTTTCAATTGTCGTCGTCTTAGGAAATTTACTCAAGTCTTCCAGCTGATATATTCTTGGAAAGACTACTCTCAAATAACATGTGCCATACCATCCTCCAGGAATACGGTAATATGCATTTCTTCTACAAATAAAGTAAACACCACGCACTAGTGGATCCTGTCCTTTCATCATAAAATCCCATTTACTCCGAAACATAAACACATGTTTACATTCACTCGTTCCCACAAACACTCCATCATTATTACTCTGTGGCCTACATATACAAAGCTTTCCCATATGTTCAGCATCCAACGTCAGTTTTCCTTGTTTAGTAATGTCAATATAAGCATAATCAATCCCAGGATACGACTAATAATTCCCTTATTTATCCTTGCCTTTATTTCTCTCCTTCTATCTTCTGTCTTATCTAAACATTTCTTCTCTACAGGTGTTAGTAAACATGTCAAGTTATTGCGATGAGCAAAAGCAGTACCAAAGGTTAAAGTAGGCTCAAATAAATCTCTCATATTAACTATGTTATTATCCTTGGCTATTTTATTCAAATAACCAATGACAGGAGCAAACGAAAACACCAAATCAAAGTGAGAAAATAAATATTGGATATATTCTTGGTTATAGAAACGCGTTAGTAAAAGACTGCAGCTTATAGCATAGGTTACAGGCAAACTATGGTAAGTAGTTCCTTCTTCCACTGAAGTCGAACAAACATAACAATCTTTTGCGTCCATCACCTCAACATAATCAATAAGCGATAGAAAACATTAGAGGAATGCTCTTTCTCTTCATGTAAGTATTTGACATCTATTCTAAACTTATCTTCTGTTAGTGATGTAGTAGTAGTATCCAAAGAATTATCAATCTCTGCAGTATGGTTGGCTCCATTCCTCTCATAAACAATCACTTCTACAAATAACAATAAGCACATTAACACACTTGCTACTGCCAAACCAATTCCTAAAATTTTGCAGCGGTTAATCCTACTGTTTTGGTTACTAAAGTTTCTCATGGTCTCCAAAGAATTAGGAAAGAAGAAAATAAATAAATAAAAAAACATTTTCAAAAATTTCAAAAACAAGGCAAACAAAATCAAAAACAAAATCCCTCCTACATTTTTTTTAAATAATTCATTCACTCAGGACAGTCTTTTGTCAAATCCGATACAGCAGCTTGTCAAATCTGATTATCAATCTGTCTATTTCAGTTATTATTGTCTCTTTTTAAGCATGACTTTCAGATAATTTCCAACTTTTTTCCAAATATTTTCTCATGTTCTTCATGTGCCACAACAGACATTTTCAGTGTCTCTGTCAAAACAATAACTCAAATAATCTTCTTGCCATTCATTTGTAGTTACATATGCCCATTCTGGACGGGAATATCTCCTGCTTGCAACAATTTTTCTTTTTGGTCTTTTACAACTTTCACCTTCTTCTCCACTACTGTTTTCTCCTTCATTCAACTCTTTTTCCTCCTGAATTGGTGGTACCACATTTATTCTTCCTTCCTTTGAACTTTTCTCACACCAATTGTCTCCTTTTAACGTCTTCTTTGTCAACAATTTTCTCAAGATTGGATTCGCACTTGAGCTTGAAACTTTTTCTTCTGACGTTCCCGCAACTGGTTCAGGAAGAGTACAATCCACTTGGGCGGGATTTTCCTCAATTAATTTCCCAATTGGGTCAGTCTTTTGTTCAGTTTGGAATGTCAAACCACCTGCTGTCGAGGGCACCCTCCTCTGAGCAGATTTTCTCTCAGCCGATTGTTTCTGATCACTCTCTTCTGAGGACACCCTCCTCTAACCAGAATGTTTCTCGACCGATGTTTTTCTTTCCTCTTGTACTGATTTTTCTTCTACTCCATTCACAGACTGTTCAATTTCTTCTGAACTTTGTTCTTTTTCATCTGTCATAGGAGTAGGTACATCTCTAACATTCTCAGGATCCAGCTCTTCACTTTCTTGCTCTTTACCTGGAATTGCGTTAGCTGTTGGTAGCCTCAACAGCTCCTCTTCTTGTTCTGTTGGGTTATTCACTTTCCTCTTGTGGCTGGCATGCACCCAATTTGGCAAACCTGCACACTTCACAGCTGTCGTTGTAATGAGAATGACTTGGTAGGGCCCCTTCCACCGTGGCTCCAGACACAACTTTCTTACATGGTTCTGTACGATAACCCAATCCCCAGCTCTCAAGTTGTGGCCTTAACCTTGTGTTTGTTGCACTGTCGTGGCTTCCACCTGATGAGAAAAAGATTGACCCACATCAGCCGGGCTTTTACAATAATCTAGCACCATGTCATCTGTAATATTCACAAGTGCATTTGCAGGTTTCGCTGGTAATCTCATTGCTCTCCCCATTAGAATCTCCTGAGGAGACAAACCAGTCTTCTTGTCAGGGGTACTTCTCACTGACATTAGAACTAAAGGTAAAGCGTACGGCCATTTTAAATTTGTTGACGCATACACTTTTGCCAATCGAGACTTTAAAGTTCCATTCATCTGCTCTACAAGTCCTGAAGCTTCTGGGCGGTAACTACAATGTAGTTTCTGCTGGATGTTCAAAGCTGAAAAAAGTAATTTTATCACTTCATTGTTGAAGGGACTTCCTCTATCTGATTCCACAGAGAGCGGAAAACCTAAATGTGGAATCAACTCTCTCAAAAGTAACTTTGCTACCGTAAGGCTATCATTTCTCCTTGTGGGATATGCCTTTATCCAGTGACTAAAAACGCACATAATCACCAACACGTATTTCAAACCAGCACAAGCAGGCATCTCAATAAAATCATTTGCATTCTGCTGAATGGACCTCTTGCCCTGCCTACGTGTCCCATGTTGACAACTGTTCCTTTACCAACATTCATCTGTTGGAAGGCAATGCATCTATGGCAAACAAGTTCAGCAACTTGTCTAAATTTTGGATTATACCAGAAATGTTTGAAGCACCTGATCATTGCATCTTTTCCTATGTCTGCTTGACCATGGTGACATCTGGCCATCTGTGTTAACAAACTCTTTGGCAAAACCACTTTCCCTTCTGCTGTCACCCAAATGTCATCCTCTCTTTGAATGCAATTATGTTTCACCCAATCTCTATGCTCCTCTTCTGAAACATTATTCTGTATAGCCTTCAGCTCTTCTAAGGTCTCAACAATTTCCATTGTGAAATTTGTATAGACTTCATCATTTTCAGACATCAATTCCCAATTTCCTTTGAATAAGATACCATTTAAGACACAAACATTTGCAACCTGGTCTGCATAAGCATTTCCCAAAGTTACATAATCTTGTCCTCTCTGATGTGCACTGCATTTAACCACTGCAATTTTCTCAATTTCTGTACAGCTTGTAGTAATTCATGAATTATTTCACCATTTCTCACAGGTGAACCTGATGATGTTAGGAAACCTCTCTGTGACCAAATTTGTCCAGAATCATGTACAATGCCGAATCCAAATTGGCTATCAGTATAGATCATTATTTTCATTTGATCTGATATGTGGCATGCTCTAGTAAGAGCCACCAATTCTGCAACCTAAGCAGAAAACACGCATTTAAGCCATAAAGCTTCTAGCATGCCAGTACTTGTGCACACTGAATAGCCTGCTCTCAATGTACCTCTGTTATCCCTTAAACAGGAACCATCAACAAAAATAATTTGATCATTGTCTTCTAGGCAAGTGTCTCTATTATCGGGTCTAGATTTTGTGCATGATTCTGTCACTTCTAAACAATCATGTTCAGTATTGTCTATTTTATCTGAATCATTTCTTTAATCTGGTAACAATGTTGCCGGGTTAAGCACTGTACACCTCTTTATTGTCACATTTTGAGCTCCGAGAATCACTGTCTCATAAAGCGTCAATCTTGCATTAGTCAGGTATTGTGTCTTTGATTGTTTCAACAGAATTTCTACTGAATGAGGTACCATTACTGTCAGAGGATAACCCATCAAAATATTTTCACTTTGAGTTATACTCTGCTCAACTGCTGCAACTGCTCGTAAGCATCCTGGTAAAGCTGCTGTAATGGAATCCAAAGTATCTGAAAAATAGGCTACTGGCCGATTGACACCACCACGTGCCTGTGTCAGAACAGACAAAGAACATCCATCACGTTCATGACAAAACAGCAGGAAGGTTTTTGTGTAATCAGGCACACCTAAGGCTGGAGCTTGACACAAACTCTCTCTCAACTCAGTAAACGCCTTCATACATTCTTCATCCATCATTATGGGAGCTGAAACATCCTTATGTGTCAGCTTTTGCAAAGGTTTAGAAATAGCCACAAAATTTGGAATCCACTGACGACAATATCCTACCATTCTCAAAAACATTCTCATCTCTTTTTGTGAAGGAGGTATTTTCATTCTCATAACTGTCGCTTCTCTTTCCTTTGAAATTCTTCTGGATCCTTTCTCAATCAAATGACCCAAGTATATCACCTCTTGCTGAAAATATTGCAACTTTGTAGGAGACACCTTCTCAGCATTGTCTCCCAAAAAATTCAACAATGCAATTGTATCCTCCTTACAGCCTTCTTTTGTCTTTGATGCAATTAATAAATCATCAATGTATTGCACCAATGTCGATTGGTAAGGCATTACCAATGACTCCAGGTTCTTTTTCAAAATCTGATTGAAAATTGACGGTGACTCCAAAAACCCCTGAGGAATTCTGCACCAGCAATAGACTCTGGTGAGGAATTTAAAACAAAAGAGATATCTGCTGTTCCCATGAAGTGGCACAGAGAATAATGCTTGACACAGATCAATGACTGTGAACCACTCAGTATCACACGGAATCTGAAACATAAGTACAGCTGGATTTGGATCACATGGACAACATTTCACCTCAATATCATTAATTTTTCTCAAATCCTGGACAAGACAAATTTTCCCACTTGGCTTTTTCAAACCCATTATTGGTGAATTACACTGGCTACTCATCACCTCCCTGTTCCAGGAATTGCTCTATCAAAGGTCTTATTCCTTCAATTGCCTCATTTTTTCAATGGATATTGTGCAGTTTGTGGAAACACCACATTTTCCTTCACTGCTACCCTGACTCCTTCAACTCCCTTGATCAAACCAATGTCCTTCTCTGACAAATCCCAAACGTTTGACTTGACCCACTCCTGTAAGTCAACTGTAAGATCTTTTATTTCAAAAACTGGAAAGAAGTCAATTAAATCAATTGAATTATTTTCTTAATTTGTCTGCTCATTTTCATGTGTCTGGTCATCAAAATTAATCAGAGGAAACTCCCTGAACACTCATTGTTTTTCAACAGCAATCGTTGAATCCTCTCCATCACTGTTTGTCTCAATCTCAATCCCTCTAGTTGAACATGAAATTGAACAATTTATTTTACACAGCAAATCTCTTCCCAGTAATGACACTGGACTAGAATCGCAAACGACAAAACTGTGGAGATCTCTAGAATTGCCAACCTTCACAAGAATTGGCTCTGTAAGAGTGTTAGTCAAATGTTTGTTCGCAACTCCTACAATCTGAACGGTTCTCTCCAAAATCGGTATGTCTGGAACTTCTACAGTTCTTACTGTTGCGCGTGTTGCTCCTTTGTCAACCAGAAAATTAACTTCATGAGCATGTACTTCACCCTTCACATAAGGACCCCTCTGATCCACCTCTAATGATGCTGGGATCACATACTCCTCCTCATCTGAACTATCCAACAGCAATTCATCTTTTATTTTATCCTCACTGTATAAAGGAAATTGATCAACTGCTTTTTCACTTTTGCTCTTTTTCTGATTCGTGACCACTTGCAAAAGCATTACCTGTTGTTGATCCATAGGACCCTGTATCATTTGAACCTGCCTTGGCATGTGCATTTGCTGTACAGGCACCATCTGCACCTGTGGCTGCATTTGTTGCATCTGTGGCATTTGTACTTGTTGTACCTGTGCTTGTACATTCTGTATCTGCTGCATAGGTTGTAAAGGCTGAAAACCTTGCATGGTATTTATGTTATTCTGGAAATCCTGATTTTGACCTCCCATTCTGGGTCCTCTCATGCTCTAATGTGAATTGAGACAGTTTGTCTGTTGCACAACACCACCTTGATTCCACATTGGACACTGTCTTTTCCAATGTCCAATTACCCCACAATTATGACAAGGTAACACATTTCTCCTTTGCTGCTCATCCTGCATTACCATTTAATTCAAATCCACATTTCTATTGACCACCGGAAGCATCATTCCACCTCAACCTCTGCCTCTACCTTGACTCTGTTACATACCATTCCCTTGTGGTAGTTGCTGAAACTTTCCCTGTGATCCTTTCCATGCAGCCTTAATCTGCATCAGCATTGCTTTCTCTTTCAACTTTTTCCACTTGAACTCAATCTCATCACTATAGTATTTATGTTGCATACTGTAACACCTCATCAATCGGTTTAGCTTGCCAGAAGATTATATGATTCTTAATCATCTGATACATTTCTGGTTTTAATCCTTCAATAAACCTAAACACCAAATGATTTATGCTCTCTTTCTCAATTGTTTCCACACCACTGAATTGTTTAAACGCTTTCAACAACCTTTCATAGTATGCATGGACTGATTCTTTCCCTTCCTGTGCTGTTCTATTTATATGTTGCCAATCAACGGTTTTCAGCGAAACTCTCGTTTTCAAGAACTCAATAACTTAATAGCAATATTTCATTACTTCTGGAGATGGTGTACCTGTTTTCAAATCCCTTTGCGGCTCACTTGTCGGCCAATCCACACTCCTTTTGCATTCAATCCACAAATCTGCTGGGACGACAATATCAAAAAGTATATTCAGGTCTTCCCAAAGACATTTTGCAAGCTTCACAAACCTATCTGTCTGCTGATAAAATTCTATTGGCTTTTCTCTCAACCTTGGGTACTCATTCGTAAAACTTAAGATATCACCCCTATTCCAAGGTACATGTACAAAATTCCCTCCTGGCGTTTCTCTCATCTGCAACATTTTCACTGAGTCTCCCCCTATGCCATGTCTTCTTTCTTTGGTCTTTCTCTTTTCTTGACCCATCTGCCTTCCCAATTGTCTAATACTCTCCAAACCTGCACTCTCTCAAGCAATTCCCTAAGATGTGTTTTCATCCTTGCAGACCTCATATGTATAAAGTCTTCCCCATCCATGTTTAATCTGTAACTTCTTTTCAGGCTTATTTTCATTAAATCAATGTCATACTTGTCTGCTATTTACTGTACCTGCTGGTGTACTTTCTCCTCTCCCTTTGTAATTATTATACATAAATATCTTAACTGAGTTTCAGTATATGACTCAAGTCTATTCACACCCATGGTCCCTTCAAGAAGTTCATTTACTTCCATTGACAATCTCACTCTGTTTATTGTATCTTCCTCTCTGTTTTTCCTCTCTAAGGTCTTTGAATTGCTTAAATCTTCTAACCACGTTGTTATCTCTTGTGCAGATAGACCTTTCAAAGAAACCTCATTAGACTGCGCCCCCAAATCTTGTTCTTGTGCTGTGCTCACACATTGTTGTGGAGACATTAATCTCTCCCCCTGATTACTGTAGGATCTGGTCCCAGAATTTCCAACAGGAGACAAATCTATTAAAGAATTAGTCTCATTCAGGGTCTTTCCTTGTCTAGGAGTTGATTTTTCCAAAATCCCATTCTGAACTTGAACCAAAGAATTCACTTCACTATTATTAGCCAGTGCATATAGTAGGGTTAGTGGACCCATTGTAATAGGTACAGAAATTGCATCTGAACCGACAAAGATTCAATTTTCTGTGTTTTCCCTGTTCTCATGCTCTGCATTTGTGAAATCTGTATTTGAACAGGCTCCCTTTGAATCATACTCAGCCCTTGCTGACCTGGAGACAACACTAAATTAGTAGTCATCCGTATGACCCAAGCCCCTGGATGTATTTCAGGAATGTTTATTTCCAACTGCAGTCTGTTGTTCAATGAATCATTAAAACTACTCTGCATCTGAATGCGTTCATTGTTCAGGGTACTCCGTGATACCTCCAATGTGGATGGTACAATAGGAATTATATTACTAATCCCACTCCACTCGTTTTGCTCTCACTAATTCACTCATCTCTTTTTCCTGTATTTGGTAGTGGATAAGTCTCAAACATTTCAGAAACTATCTCATCCTCATCTAACTCATTGTCATCATTAAACATGTCTTAAGTCTTTTAGTTTCTGCTCCTTAGTTACTGAAGAACTCTTTTTATTTTTCTTTCCATCTTTTGACTCATCCTCATCATCTTTTGTCCTCGCAGGATATAATCTAATTCCCTGTAAAGTTGCTACTCTCCATCTTTTCTGCTCTTTATCCCACCTAGATTCTGCTAGTGTCTTTTCTACTCTCCTCATTCTTTTCTCAAATTTCTATGCTTGTTGCTGTCTAGCCACCAACTCCCAAATTGCTAAGGCTTCATACTGTGCTGGCCTCGGAAGAGGTTTTAGACTGTACATTTTCTGCCTTAAATTCTCCAACATTCTCAAATTGAATGTTCCATTCTCTGGAAGAGCCAAACATCCTTCCTTCCTTGTAATCTTAACCCAACGTCTCAACCAAAGCCATGCTTCTGCACCCTTCTTCTCAAACACAATGTATGCTGGAGTATTTTCTGGTGGACAAATCTCTCCTTCGAGCGCCGAAATATATTCATAACCTCTCAACTCACTTCTCAAAGCCTTGAAAAACTTCATTTTCTATAGAATTTTATTCAGAACCGAAGTCCACAATAAAAATTATTATTCACAAACTAAATTAAACTAAGCACAACAAATAGTGAAATCTGTTAAAAAATAACCAATCAGGAAAAAGTGACTACGATCCCACAATTCTCTTCAACCCTCTCACCTTCCAATCGCGTTACGTTATTATCGGACTGATTGATGAATCCATGCGCGACCCTGCTCACTAATCAACCAATCCCAGCGTGGCACCACTCATGACACACTAACACACACACCCCTTCTCAGCGCGATCTCTGAGACGCTGACAAAGTCTTTCAGCTTGACTTCTTCACAACTCACACATCAAATCGATGCAATATTAATTCGCGAGCAAACTTCAAACAAAATAAGAAAACAAATTTGCCCATTTACTACAGGTAGGGTATTACAATCGCTTCAGGAACCTTCCAAAGTAACCTTTGGCTTCTGCTTACTCTTTTTCACAGTTCCCGTCATATGCAAGCAAAATTCGACCTGCAAATTTTACTTCTCAACTGGTCATTGGACTGTTGTCCCAATGCACTTATTACTCACCAAATCTCAGTATAATTTCAGTCACACCAATTATCTCACAATCTCGATCTACCAATCATGCCGGATTGGTCTACTAAATGGACAAATTACGACATATATCAAGTGTTTCACTACACTTGTCAATATAATCCAGAGTCTTAGACCTCTCACCTTAGGTTCATCATCAACAACCACGTGGATAATTTTTCCTGCATTAAGCGCCACACTCAAATGAAGAATGCCGCTTCCCTACTCTCATACCTATTGGAGTACACCCACTCCTTCTAAACTCTGTTGGAGTACACTCACTCCTTCTAAATTCATATACACCTCAATCATCTGCAAATTAGCTGAAGCTGTGCAAGTGTAAAACAATTTCATCTCACTCCTTTCAGTCAAAACACCGCTAGAAACATACCCTTCATTGGAATTATTAAACGGGGCACTGGAGTGAAGCCATTGAGCGGGCAATGAGATGTACTCAGATGGAAGAAAGAATTTATACTGATGTCCGCATTGTATTAATTATTTTTAAATGACCTCAACGTGGTGGGGTAAAATGTATGGTTCCTTAAATATGAAACACATTCAAACTATACTGGGAAATGACGATTAAATAAGTTTAATAGTCACAAATATGTAATGCTTAATCTCCTCTAAACAATTATCCAAATAGTTCTGTGGGACAAATACTCCACAACTCTCAAATACCATCAGTGGACAAAACAATTGACACACATTCATTAACGTGCTCACTTGCTACTTTTTGCATGCACACTTGTAGTGTACTCCATCTTCTTTGTTGAAATAGTGGTTATTCTTTTTTTGCTTGCACTGAGTACATTAACGACCTGCATCACTTTTAGGTGATGGGCAACAAGGGCAACGTTTCAAACGTAGGCGATGCGATGCTAACATCTTCCATTAAATTTCATCTCTTATTTTTGGCTTCATCACATCCCTTAACTAGCTAAAGTCAAAAGGCAATGTTTACTCACTTCTCAAAGTTGATCTACACCAGCACTGATGTCAAGAAGGCCAAGGCCCCTCTGGGCATTATATGCAAGAGAATAACCCGGCCCAGAGCCCCGTTGCCTGAAGATAGTGCACTGATGTCCATAAAATTGGTGAAATTCCCCCCTTCCCACGGGGGAGGGGTCTAAATTAGGCAGAGGCTGAAAGTAGGAAAGCCAAGAAGTGGAAAAGCTGACATTATTATTGCATTATGAAGCACACTGTGCTTTAATAATGGCCTTGCCTTTGTGAGGGCTGTTTTTGATTTAAATAGTTGATTTAAAAAATTGCAGCCATTGAGCTTCAGCTATTGGCTCCAAATACATGTTGCTTGTTATTGGGGTTCACGGTTGAGTGGTCTGAGTGCCTAGGTTATTCAACTATTCAAAGTAATAAAGTGTAAGAAAGTACTCTTTCTGAATGGTCACCCCCCCCCCCACCTTTTGCTCCCAATGCTCTTGGTTATGATTCTGAAAGTGCACTGAAGCCTGCTAACCAGGGCCCAGTGCCAGTGCTCGCTCCATAAATTGGTATTTGTGAATTGGTATCTCAATATCCAAGGACTTTACACACCCTTATAGGTCCCTAGTGTAGGGTACCAATGGTACCCAGGACATGGATGTTAAAGGGGTCATCAGTACTGAAGCACTGTTTGTGCCACCCTGAGTAACCCAAGTAAGCTGGACTGCCATTGCAGACTGCAGGACTAGTGCAAACTGCTTGAACTCGACTGTGCCTACACCATGTGTGGCACAGGCAAAGCACTATCTTTAATATATGCCAGTCACCTCTAAGGTAGGCCTCCTGAGCCCAGAAGCCAGAGTGCATTACATTAAAGATGCGGACATGTAAGTGCAAGCTCAGATGTCCCTATAATGGCCTTTTCCATTAAAGGTTACTATAAATGAAAGGCGGTCCATAGCATACCATGAGCTGGCACCCGAGCAAACCTGAGATTGCCACCTCCTTTATTGTGCCTCCAAAATAGGTCATGTTTGGTATCAAACAACGTGCCTCCTCACCCCTGACATGAATCTCAAGTCAAGGGCAATGTGGCATACGCCCAGGTGGTGACCTTAGAGGTTGCCCATCTAGTTCCCCTAGCTTTCTTGTATTCTGGCTGCTAGTTCATAGCTGCTGCCTCCAAAGCAGGATTCTGACTCCCATGGGCAGAAGTGAGAACAACCCCAGGAGTCAGAACAAAAGCCTGCAAAAAGGAGTTCACACCTCCCTCCCTCCCAAGAAGGCTACTGAAGTGGCACATCAAGATGGTGAGCTTCAAAGGGCACACCAACTCTGAAATGCAAGCAGGCTGTCCCCCAGTAGAAGACAAAGCCATTCCCCTACCCCCTGGCACATTTGCACCTGGGCAGATGGGAAAATTAGATAGGAGGTGTACACCACCAGAAGGCTAGCCACACATTTAGGGTCGGCTACATGGACTGTACAGCTGAGGAAAACTTCAGCCATCTTGAATAGAGGCGAAATTGAGGGTTCTGGGTAGAAAGAGTGGTACAACCAACCAGATGTGGTCACCTCAGGGGCGGATTCGTTGCTACGGTAACTAGCCCTTTGGCTACTTGCTCCCACAAGCCTAACATCCCTAAATCTAGGCTTCAAGGGGAACCCTTGGCACCAGAACATATGATCTGCAACAACTTATGAAGAAAGGATAGCAGGAGACTCACACCAACAACAACAGAAATCTGCACAAACCAAAGGCCTGATACTTTCAACCTGTGGCAACCTTTCTGGTAGTGCGTGACTGCAACTTGTCCTGGACCAAAGTTCTATTCCCCCAGCAAGAGGGAACCCTTTGTGAGCCAAAGGCAAGACCGGACACCCTTGGACTAGTGACATTAGTCCCCTGCACATCACAGGTAAAAAGCACCTATCAAATACAAAGAAGCCCTGGCCATCGGGCTCTCTGAGGGTTCCCCCAAAAGCAGGTGGTCCAGTGCATTGTGGGAAGTTTAGTCCAACTCTGCAACATCTGACATCACCAGTGGCTTAATTGTCAAGTTTTTGCATCTGCTTCCTTGCCTACACAGTCACAGTGGTAAAGCCAGCATCTGCAGCTCCTGTTCAGCACTATGGGTAGCCAGGCACATGTCTGCACCCGAGATGCATGAGCTAGGTGGATCCTGGTCCAGGAGCCCCCACAAGCTTAACCCTCTGTGGGCTTTACAAACTCAATCTGTACATGACCGAGTGTCACAAGCAGCATTTTTCAGCACCTGCGGCTCCTGTGTTCAGCACCAAGGACCAACGGGACACCTCTCCACTGGACCCTAAGAGCCAGGTAAAATTGGTCTGGCTGTCACAACTTGGTCCTTAGACCCGTAGCACCTTAACTACTAGTGTGTTCCTGTGAATGGACACAACAAGTGGCCAAGTGACACTAGTGATTTTCCCCATTGACTGCAGTGGCAAAAATTTGACAGTTTGAACTGTATTTAATTATTATTCACTTAAAAAACCCATACCTCCTGTTATACATATCTGATTTACTTTGTCTTTGTGTCTAATTTAACATAAAAATAAACTTTATTTTTATAAATTGGTGTCAGATTTCTTTCCAGTCATATGAATTATTTATTGTCCATGTTGGTACTGTAAAGCATTTAAAACATGTTCCTCAAGTAAAGCCTGAGTTCTCTTTGCCACACTACCAGGATTGAACTACTGATTTATCATTGTGAATCCAAGGACCATCTTCGGGGTACTGAGGGAGTATTACATAGTGAAGTCTAACTAGCATAATTTCATAATACTCCACTTCCCTACAAAAAGCTGATATCTCTCTTCCCCCCATGGATGCGTACCGTTCAGATGCCCTGTAAGTGGAAGCATCTGTGTCAGTGTTGCAACTTCCTTGTGGGGGAAAATCAGATACTTTTCTCTTGCTATTACTCTTCAAACTAGCATGCTGCAAGTATTGCCTCATTTGAACCCTAACCTGTGTATTTGGAATTTGCCCTCTAAGAATAGCATCTCGTTTTCACAAATTCTTCGGTCACCCATCTGGCCACTGTTTAATCCTATCTAATTGGTTTTTTCTAAAAGGTGGCTTTCGCCACAAGGATATGTGTCTTGCATACAATATCTTCTTAAGGAGATTGTCTTTTAATTTCCCATTGCAATAGTCTCCAAATGAACTTGGCCAATAAAGAGATGTATGTCACCACTCTCCCGCCTGCAAGTAAAAGGTCCTTCAAGGCCTTGTGAGTGTGCATTTTGTCAAATAAGCCTTTCTCAAGAATGGCCTATCAACCAACTAAGCCACTACTTGATTTTAAAGCACTTTAAAACTGGTGAGTAAACATGAAAAACTTCACCCTACCTTGAGGTCTTCCTCACCTTCAGCAGTTTGAGCAACAACCGATCCAAGCACCTAAAAATGGCTACACTGAACCCTTTAGCAAATGATGGCACCTGGGCATCATGGCCATTTTTGTTAGTACAATTCTTCCCTTAAATGAGAGCATAAGCAGGTCCCAGCATGCAATGGAGTTCCTTAAAACGCCCTCTTTTCAAATCTAGGCTGACTCTTGGGTTCTTCTCCCATCAGAGAAGCTTGTAATTCCTCCCTTTTATCTGGCCTAAGTGTAGTAAAAACTATGGAGTGAATTAGATCAAGTATCCGTATGAAGCCAGGTTGAGATGCCTGCATAGATACTTAAAGTAATTTCTGAGCAAATTGTTATCCCTTGTTGGGGAGAAGGCGCTGTAGCCTCTGTGTCTGTTTCCTTTTAATAAACATCTTCTAATATCCCGAGTTTGTTTCCTTTGAATTTTCATATTTGTTTCTGCATACTAAATCACATCATAAAATGAACTGCTCTGTTGTTCGTCTCCCTTTTGAGTCATTATATTTTTTTATTATCTGCCTATTTTTAAGACTCTGGTGGGAAGGGAAGTCTGCACGTTTATTTTCTATGTAAATTAAAACAAGAAACAAATGAAATGTCATATTTATTCTAAACTTATTGTGTGGATGATGTTAAGATCTACGATCCTAGTTTATGTAATCATGTCACTCTTCTGCAGAGGCACAATACTCTGAACTGCATAAATGTACATCCCTTCAGGAGGAGGAGAGGCTAGCAGTATGCACTGAATGTGGGTACTGCCTGGATTGAGAACTCATGTCTCCAATGGATGAACTACGCAAGACACAAGTGAAGTCAATAAATATTACGCTTGCCATTGAGCTACAGGTCTCTCATGAGACTAGCAAATGATAGCAGCCATCTTGAATCTTGAAATTGAATGTCCTGCAATGTAGAGCAGCAAACAAAGTTGCTGTGATTAGTTGTGTGAAAAAGGAGAGAGAGCAGGACACCACAATAGATATGGGTTATGGTGCTGCTGCTTTCCTTACAAGCACTAATGCACAAGCAGGCTTCCTAGCACCGAGTGCACAACTTTCTGTGTGTAAATCTGGTATTGTTTTGCACTGGAAGGTTACAATGCAGCACACATGCAAAGTCTGAAGCGTTTGGAGGAATAAAAACATTTCACCTACCTTAAGCTTGCCTTGAGAAGATGTAATTTTGGCACAAAGCCCTGTCTAACGGTGTGAGTACATAGGAATTTGCATAAAAAATCATGGATGGTACCATGTGGACACCCTTGTACCACCAATAGGGTGCACCTTTAATGTGAAGTAACGTAAAGCAGCTCAAAATGGTGTTTGCTTTACTTTTAGCTAACTTGCATTGGTGCAAAGGGCTGATAAATAAGGCCCTTAGAGTATAAGTTCCTCTTCGTCTACAGCGTCTTTTCTAGTGAATCGAGATACATATTTACTGAAGACTGCACCTTGACTTTTGAAACTATACTGAATGTTATTATCTATGGAAGCTGAGAAAGGAGTGAACAGGATACAGAGAGGTTATCTAGGACAATTTTTGTGTTTAAGGATTTAGATTGTTCAATTGAACACTATTTTCATAAGTCATCCTTAGAGGATTATGAACTCTTACATTTGCACTTTGTTGCTTCTATGAAGGAGAAAATGATTCTTATGTTAGCACTGACTTTGATAACTGTACTTTTGAAACAGTTAAGTTATAAAGGTATTACACTAGGATATAAAGTGATTCAAATGTGAATTCAAAAAGGTTTATTTCTCTCTTGTCTAATTCCCTTTCCCCAGGTCTACTTCTGACCAACATATTGTCAGTGTATTATTGCCAATGGGTTCACAGAAGTGTTGAAGCAAACATCTCTCCTGTTAGATCTGGATTGCAAGGTCAGTGCATTCTGACATGTTCCAGGTGAATTCAGCTGAATCTAAAGGAATACGGTTACTGTACAAAAGTGTATGCCAGCAAAGTAATACAAATAGTATTCTCTACCACACATAACACACTTTTGTGAATCATCAAAAGGTTACTATTCTCCCCATTACATAGGCATAAGTCTATGAATCAAACAGTTGTGACTTTTCATAAATTGATGCTCCAGTGGTAAGATCGGATTTAGAGATCTCTTACCTGCTGTTAAAAAGGGTCACAGAGCTGCCTCCTAGGTATTGACCAAGAGGCTGCATTTATAATTGATAAAGAACATTATGAGAAAATTACTACAATTTGGTGTCATTGCTGTGTGTCAAAATTGGCCAAAAAGGTTGTTTCTGGTCAATACATCGGTTTTTCCACAGCATGATGTAACATAAAACAACTTTGCGGTGTTCGCATGGATAGATCAAAAGCAAACTCATTGGTCATTATCTAAGAAAGCAAAGCCAAAGTGCTATTTTCTAGTGCTGGGCTGCAATGTGTCAATCTTGCATCACCTTGCCACTTGTTGGATATCTTGCATGTATAGCTTGTTTGTCTTCAATATCTTCACAAATAATTATTTGTGGGCTCAGGCTCTTTATATTAGCATCCTCCCCAACCCTGGAAAAGTACGTTTCTCCTACCAGAGTCTTCTTAGGCTGCACATGCATAATTGTTTTGGCATTTCACCAGACGCTTGTGGAATCTTAATTTACCAGATTAATTAGGAACAATTAATAAGTTTGTATTTTTTGCAAAATTGCTTTTATTGTACTTTACCACAATATATATATAGCAATTACTCCCTCCCTGCAGGGTGCTATATCACTTGCCTACAGGGGTAGCACCCTACACCATGTAGGGTAATAAAATGTGTTGTTTCGTTTTGATCTTATGTGCGAAGTGATTCTATGTTGTGTGTGATTACCACTGAGGTGTGGGTATCATGGTCAGGACAGCAGCACTTAGCATTGTGATGGATGAAGAAGTGTGAGAGAGAGGCACACAGTTTATGGTTTTTAGCAAGCTTGTACCTTTGAACATTTCTGTATGTCCTTTTTTGATATTTCTTAGGATCACAGTCCAGTTAGTTGGCTACTGGACTGGGTTGTCCATTCTGAGGTATTTTGTTTAAAGTTTATAATGCTGAGCAGGCATAGTTTGGAGGAGAGAAAGGGTGGAGCGATTTGGTGAAATGGAATTTATTAAAATCACCCCACATTGGTTCGTCATTGTAAGTTGGGACTGTTTTCAGCTATAACCCAGGTTAAATTATCCCTCTTTTGTAGAATAATGTTGTTCCAAGATAACAGTTGTTCGGTACAACACATAAAAAACTTCTATGGTTGTTTCAACAGTTTTGCTTAAAAAAACAATACACATGTTGCCTGGCTAAATCCTTTTTCACTGAGTTGTTATATTTTAATTTGGCAACAGAAATGCTGTTGAAAAATTCAAAAGGTAATGGGGCAATCAAGTCTGGACTGGTAGTATCTCGCATCAGGCGTTTTCCCAGTGGGCTGGAGGCCAAGGGGGAGATTTTCATCTGCAGAGGCACTCTTAGGAAAGGCCTGGACTGGAAAAGGTAATTCCAAGTAGTGCAATAAAAATACGAGTCCAGCGCAGCCGAAGAGAACTAACCAAGACTGATGGCATAGGGCAGCCCTTGCAACCAGTCAGCACAGTGTTCAACCAATGAGAAGCTCTGCGGGCAAGGATTGGTGTCTGGCACTCAGTGCCGGCTTTAGCGCTGGTGGCGCTTGGTGCGACAATGTTTATTGGGGCCACCAATGACCACCTCCTCCACAGATTCCCTCACTACCACTCTTCAACAGTGCTCCACATCCCACCATAGCCCCTATATCTCTCACATGCGTTTCTTCTGTTGTATAGTGCTTCTCAAGCCAGTGTAGGGTTTGAAAGTCCTTTACACCACACACCTTACACAGAGACAATGGCTCATATGTGTGTAAAGCAGTGCATAGGAAATGTTACATAAGACAAAGAGGACTTCAGGGTGCAGGCTTGTCATGGCATCCATACTAGTAGGCAATAGAGTGTAAGAGTGCTTGGTCTGGAGCAGCACAAACTCAGGATATAAAATGTAACATCGGTTGGGTTGACTTTACTAAGAAGAATTTATTAGGAACCGGAGGCCGCCAGACAGCCTTCACCCCCCCCCCAACAGCTAAACGCAGACCGATAGTCTTACTTGTTGGAAGAAGCTTTTTATTACAGCAACTTTTTGGTATTCTCATTACATCAAATCATAAATCACTCCACTTAAAAATTTCAGTAATATTTACAAAACATGAGATACAAATCAGTACCCATAAATCTTTTTCTGACATGATCCCTTCCTGTCCTGAACCACCATTGGACCACACAAGTGAACCGTACGTCACCTGTATCCCTAGGAGGGACGGTTACCCTGACTACACCGTTCCTTGTCCCCACGCTCAGGGTTCCGCCCCCCCCTCCAAACACCAATCTGTCTCGGGGTGTGACGGGTGGCCAGGAGCGGGAGCCCCATGGCCCCCCCAGCGATCTGGGCTCCCTTACCCCTTAATCTGGTGTGTACATCCGCAGGTTGTCTCAGGACTTCAGGATCCTATCCCAGGGACCCCTCTGTTGTTCCTGGTCACTTTAATACCTCACTTTCCGCTTATACCTTTGTTTGCACCCTAAATTAAGGAGAGGGGGAGTGGGACAACTGCGTGCCCCCGCAAGCTCCAGCCGCTGCGCCACCGAAAGAAGAGGGATGACCCTTCTTGGAGGGGGCACTTAAAAAGCCCCCCACAGGTATGCGCCGGCTAGAACCACGTAGCGGCTAACAAAACCGTTACGTTCTTCTCCTCGTCCGACTTCTGCCCTTGCGCCTCATGAGGCCAGCCCATTTCACAACTAGTGTGGAGGGGAGTGTCGGGCCTGGGCAGCCCCGTCTCCTAACGGGCTGCACCCTCTCATGTTGGGGGGGGCGCTTTACCCTTCTACCCAAATTAATCTTTTCAAGCAACAGGATAATGATTGGGGAAAATGTCATAACGCTCTAACCTATACTTTACAGTTTGCATAGAGATTTTTGATAACAGTTAGTAGCTCACTGTGCTACATTAGGATTACAACTTTTAAACTGCAGGTAACAAAAGCATCTTTCTGACCAAAGCAGAAACCTGCTGAACTAACTACATTATATGCACTTCTGTGATCTGTATTGTGCATGTTCTTTGCAGCAGACATATTAAACCTCGGCTACTTTGCGATGAGTCAAAACTCCAATCTCTCTTCAGCAGGACCATTAATCAGCAGTGTTATCTCAACTTTTGTTGTAGCCTGAAGACTGTTGAAAACAAGGAACTCTGCAGCAGGTGCTTTCAAATTCATAATAAAGTTGAAAACTCGCGCCCCCCGAGGTCAGTGTCCAGAGCGGTGACACCGCCATCCTCCTAGGCCCTGCTGGCACTGCCCTAGCTTCCGTTCAAGGACACTTTCACACGCTGGCGAAGGAAGGGAGGGAACCTCTCATTCTCCAAAAGTCTTTAGAGAGGAAAATGTCGATTTGGAAATTGCAGGTAAAGAAACGCCTTTCGTGATTTTTCATTGAAACAAAACATGAGGCCTCGCTTTGAGTGTACTGTGTTGTGTATGAGAACACTGATCTTTAAATGAGCAAAGTACACACTTGAGTAAAGTTGGTCCCAGCATGTGTGGTCTTCTTGCTGCCTGACATAAAGGGCACGAGAAGGCACACCGTTCACCTGCCGCCCCTCTCACGCACGCAGAACATCTCCCCTGACGGGAAGAAGGGAGACGGAGAGGAGGCCGGATGGGAAAGGGTACTGGGGAGGAGCAGTAGGGAGGAAGTAAAGAGGAAAGGTGCAGGGAAAGGAGGAGAATAAGGAGCTAGGATCAAAAAGGAAAGGCGGAAAGAGGATTACTCAGGCAGTGAGGTGAGCAGATAACAGGAGACCGACAGAGAGGAAGGTAGATTGGAGTAACAACGGGGGCGCGGGGTGGGGGGTTAGACAGCGAAAGTAAGAGTGTGGGAGCATAAGAAAGGATGGGCCGTGGGAACGGGAGGTGAGGGATCAGGAGAAACCAGGAGCAGGCAGAAGAAGGAATTAATGTGTGTGGAGGGAGAGATAGGCAGAGTGGCAGTATTTGATAAATCATGTGGTGCAAAATGCACCATTCCACGTGCTCCAGTGTAAAAGAAATGAGAGGTGAACCATCAAGTGGCTGGGCATTCTCGCTTCGCTCCGCTCTAGCCCCATGCAGGGTGGGGGCCAGTACAGCAACATTTGCCGGGGCTGTTTTTGGTTCACAGTCCCGCCCTGGGGTCAGTGAAGGGTTTGAGGAAAAGGAGCCACGGCGAGAAAGAGGCTCGTGGAGAGCAGCGAGTCTGCCTTGTTTTAAGGATGAAAAGTGGCGTCTGAGGTCAAATGAAAATACTGGAAAAACAGTGATAAAGATCATTTAACGCTCGGCCGAACTAAACAAACACAGTACAGAAAGGTAAGCAATTTCTTTCAAAGACAGGAATCCAGAACAAAATGAATATCTTGGGGAAGGACTACACTCGTCTGACCCCAGCTTCAATTGGACGGCATTATTAATCTACCACAGGGGTTCCTGTTGTTATTGGGAAAGGAGAACGCAAATACATTTTCTTTCTGTCTTCAAACAATAAAATAGGTCGCCTCTCCTGAGGAAACCGTACGTTAAGCCCGCCTTTAATTTTATCCTCCACTTTTCGACCTGGCCTCAAACTGTTCTTTTTAGCCAAAAGGCTGGGCCTCTGGCCTAATCTTTGTTATCCATCATACTTATCCCAGGGGGGAGTCGTCACCTTCACCTGGGGGACCCATTCATCCTTGTCTCCTGTAAGAGGCAAGGAAATTCACTATCATTGGCTCTTTTGTTAAAGCACAAAGGCTGGTTTAAAGCGATGATCCCATAGAGCTTCCTTCTGAGGCAATGCGCTGAACACCTTCCTGAGAATCGCAGTGGAATGCAGCCACAACAACCAAAATAGGCTAAAACAAACACGAATCGACGCTTGCTGCTTTTTGTTGCTGATGGCAGTGTTCATTTGTATTTATGCAGTGATGTTCGTGAAGAACTTGCACTTCCACGATGTAGATATAAAACTGCATGTTAGCAAGAACCTAGCGCCACATGTTCGTACCTTTTTTCTCTGGGGCCGTTTGCGACGAGAAAAAAGTATTTTGGTATGTACAGACCCATTTTTGTGGTTTGGTAATCTATTTACCGAATTGCAAAAAGGGTTTGCAAGTCGCAATTAGGAAGGGGAGTCCCCTTCCTAATTGCGAATCGCAGTCTAATGTATGATTGTTTTGTGACCACAAATGCGGTCACAAAACAATCTCAGTTAGCACCAGTCTCAAACTGGTGCTGACCCATTAGCAAAAGCTTCCTGTTTGTGAGTGCATGCGAAAACATTTTTTCAGAGCAGGCAGTGCTCTGAACAAATGAAAAGAAACCTTTTAATTTTTGTTTTCGAAATGCTTTCCATTTTCCTTTAAGGAAAATGGGCTGCATTAAAAAATACTGCTTTATTTAAAAGCAGTCACAGACATGGTGGTCTGCTGACCCCAGCAGGCCACCATCCTTGTGTGTGCCGCCATTCCCAATATTCATGAGGTAGGTCATTTGCGACCCCATTGCGAATCGCAAACAGTGTAATTGACACTGTTGTACATCAGGTTTTGCTACTCGCAAATTGCAAGTAGCTAAGTCTCGCAATTTGCGAGTCGCAAAACCTGATCTTCGTACATGTGGCCCTAAGTGCTTTGTGCTGGGTATATACATATGTGAAAGATAGCCTAGGCAATTCAAAACATAAACTCAACTACTACCATTACCTTTCAGATTTTGTGATTCCAAGAACTAGCAGAAGGTTCAGAAATTTATAAAAAAACCTAAGCATGCACCAAATGAACTAAAGCTTGTGTCACATCTAAAACTTGCCATGTGCTGAATGTCAGGCTTTGGGTATAAGAAATTTCAAAGCACAAAGGAGCATTGTCAGTAAAATGGCTTCGTGAATTGCTGTGTTCACTCTGAGATTTCACAAGCAAAAGGAACAGTAAGGAGACATCTCCCTTCCCATTAACTCACTAAGAAATGTTTATAATGCAGGAAAGATCACCAATTTTGGTGAAATCAGTCAGTATCCATTATCAAAGTGGAAGTTGACCATGATGTCCAACTTATGATGCATGAATACCAGGAATGACCATTGGGAAGTAGGCAGCATTTGAGACCACTGCATCCTTCCTCTGAACTGTGCCACATATTTTTAGCTCTCATTTACTAGACAGCTTTTAGCTGTATGGTTGAGGAAGACCTCTTGTACACCACACCAAAAATTTCAGTTGGATGTAGAGCTCGCCAATTGCTTACCATTGGTGAGCTTATTGTCACTCATTTGCTTGCTTATTTCACTTATTCATTGGCTTCCCCTCCTTTTCTTGTGCTTGTCCCTCCTCTGGAGCATAGCCTCTTTACCATCCTGTTGATTGGGTAGTTTGTATCCTTGCACTGCTCACCTTTAGGGAACTACTTATTTCTTTCACCATGAAATGAGAGTATATGTGCTTTCTAGGCCTTACTATGGTGTGCTGCTTCACCTTTCCCATGTGCGCTCTTCAAGTTGCTCCCTATAATAAGACACACCTAGGTCCAAATCTATTTCCCCACTGGGAGCCAACTGATCATACCTCTTGTCTGTCCTCTCTCACAGTATCTAGTCGGAATTCTCTCTCTCTCTCGATCAGGCCTTCACTCTGTGAATACTCAAGGTGAGAAAGAGAGAAACTGCCAGGGAATCATTACCTCCCTCCATGTGCTTTTCTCTGTGCCCAGAGCATAGCCGGATAAACAATGGTAGCCTCCTGCAAGATGGGGTCTTTCTCTCTGAGTGCCTGTAATACTGTTGTTTTTTGTGAACAAACATTGGAAAGCACTGAATGATCACTAGTAGAACTGCTTTCTGCTTACCCTACTTTCACCCACCGAGGGCATTCAGGTAAAAGGAGAATAGACTAAGGGCTTCTTCTGTGTCATCTTCACTGTTAGGGGTCCTGTTGAGGCATGGAAGGGCCTAGGTCCTCGAGCCATAGATCTTGCTCTTCCCTTTGGCACATTCCTCTTCATCTATTGTATTTTTTCAAAACTTTCTTCATTAAATCTTATCTGAACACTCCCTTCTATTAGATCCATATAGGATCCCGTTTGGACAGCTTAAAACCCTGGTAGGCTTTATTTCTTCCCACCTACACCCGGGTTCACCCCTTCATTCCATGGACGATCCAAAATACGGTAACCCTATTGGCTAACTGACTTTTCTGCAGCCTCTTGTGTGAATCCCATAGATCTGTTGAACTGCTAGGTATATGGTTCTCCATTGCATTGCCCTGTCACTTCGAAGGGAGTCTGAACTTTGCTCACATATGTTTATATGAATATAAGAAACATTCTGACTTTTATAGAAGTTCAGAACTACTCCTGGGAATCTGTGACTGTGTAGATTTCCATGAATACCTACATCTGTAACCATTTACACTTATAGAAGAACGTACAGGCATGTATTACAGCATGCAGAAATGTAACATGGAAATTAATTCATTTCTAAGCAGAAAATAAGCATTTACAATGCAATAGGTCTTGCATTTGCTTGAGTTGGAGCTATTTGCATTGTAAATTCATAACTGGACTTTTCTTACCACATAAATTGGACAATACTGCCTCATAATGTCGTCTTTTCCTTCCATACAAGTCCAGTGGCCCTGAAAATAACTAAAGCACTCCCATTTACCTTCTTCCTCTACCTGTAGAAAAAATGAAAGTATTGCCATTTAGCATCCTTATTTAAATCTGCCATGCCAATTCCAATAAAGTATTATTTTCACCATCTCACCATCAGAGTGGCTGGCTGGCTAACACAATTCCACAAAAAAGACACAAGACAGTCACAGAGAAGAAATAAACTAGAAGGATCACCCAAACATATCAAGAATGTCCAAACAGTCGTAGTGTAATCAGGATCGTGATCACCTAGGACCACCACAGATAGCATGATTTACGGTCATAATTGTAATAAGGAGAGATTATCAAAACATATACAATTATCATTTAAACCCTGAGCAGAATTAAACTTTTAGAACTAGACTGTAATGCTCAAAACAGCCCCTAAAGATCATCATAAAAAACATCATTTGTAAGAAAGATGGTTATGTAACCATATTGTTAGCCCCTAGGAAACATAACCCCATTAAAAACAATGCAGTGTAATTATATACTTAGCCCCTAAAGAGCATTTTTAAGGTTAAGAGATCTACTACAATGATATTACAATCAGAGACTTTAAAAGAAAACTTCTTCAGCCTACAAAACAAAAGTTCTAGTCATGAAAAAGCTTTAATGACATTGAATGGTGAGAAGGGTTATTATTTTGGAGTCCCCAATAACATAGTGTGGGGACCCAAAGATGATGTAGACAGAAAGATCACATTGTAGTCAATGTTTTGAAGGTGGTCCCATTGTCCTAGGACCACCACAGGAGTTATGATCAAAAATATATATTTAAAATAATGCCCTGCAAAGCATTATGGGGCAAGTTTCTGTGCAAAAACTATTTTAATATGCTGATATAACTGTAATGCTTAGAACACCTCCTAAAGGACAGCACAATGAGAATAGCATTTGGAAGAAGCATGGTCATACGGCTATATAGTTAACCCCTAGAAAACATAACAGCACAAATAAAAAAAAAACAATAAATAACACACACAAAATAAAATAGCAAAAACAATGCAGAACAACCATATATATAAGAGACCTTTAACAATGTTATTACAACCAATGCCCTCAAACCACTAACTACTTCCAGCTAGAAAACAAAAGTTCCACAGAACAACTTTAAAAAACACTGAATGGTGGGAGGGGTTCTTATCTTGGGGTCACCACTAACCTAGCGTTGGGACTAAAAGATGACCTAGACAGAAAGAGTGAGTCTTGCTGAATGTTTTGGTGGTGGTGTCATTATCCCAGGACCACCAAGGCTGAGTTATGGGCAGTCATTTTGTGAAAAGAATGCTTGCGAAGCATTATGGGTTGAGTTTTCACGAGTGCAGTGAATATTGTAGTATCAGCTATCCCACTGTGCTGGGAGAGCCGCTTTCGCTTTTAGGATTTCTATTTTATGTAAAGCATTTACCAATTTCAAGTGTTTTATGGGGAGAGCCACAAGAAATGAATCTAATAAGTTAACTATGAACAATATGACCAGCGCTCCATACTGCTGGTCGAGTTCAGGCTGTTGTGCCTGTTCATGCTGCTAGCACCATGGCTGCCATGCAGCATGAAGGGGAGAGACAAAAAAAATAGTTCACTCACCCTGAAGTATATCAGCAATTGTGCAATAGTCCATGTATCAGGGGCAGTCTGCAAGGCGCGATAAAAATAGCCTCAAGGCAGAAACAACGTAATGCAATTACCAATTACATCAAGTGATTTTTTTTAAAGGCAAGCCCATGAACGAGTGAAAGTGATGGGCGTGAGGTGGGTGTGGTTAAAAGCCCACAATACTTACAACAGGTCAAAGCGCTTGCACGCTCAACCTAAAAAACAGCAATAAATAAATTAATGGGGATGGGGGTATTTGTGGAAGTCCAATGATGATGTTGCTGAGTACCAAGCTGGCTGGTATTGATTCCAATGTGCATGTGTTGTTCTTTCAACACCCTCTTATCCTACCTCTCTGACACTTGTGCAGATTTGTGGAGTTATTCATACCTCTCCGACCCCTGTGCACATTCACAATTGGCATGCACCCACCATGATCCTTAGCCCACCTGGCTAAGATGCCCCTTTCTTTCATTGTGCCAGTTTTTGAACAAACTGCTCCTGCTCTGGGTCATATCTGATGATGAATACCAGAAGACACTCACTCCAGTTTTATATACTGCAAACCTCGCCCCAAGTGCACCAGAGCGCTTCCCATGAGCATAAGGTTACACTGCACAAGGTCAGATTTTTTTTTTTGCACACAGAGATGACGTGATTTAGCCAGAATTGCAAGACAATGAGTTGTTGCTGAGACTCAAACCTTATCCCCGAGTTCAAAAGTTAGGCCACATAACCTCGCTTTCACAGAGTAACAAAGTGATGGTTGTTTGTATTCTACATGTGCATTTTAACTCGCCCAGTCATGAGATATACTGCAGGGATTAAAAAACAAAAGATAAACCTCAAGTTCTCCGTCTTTCATCATTTCACCTTGCAGAGAGGCACAGCCACCAGTGGGGAAGCAGGTATATGAGAAGGATTTCTGGCAATGCTATCTCTGCTGGGCCCATGATAATACCTGCTCTGTTAATATGTGCCAGACAGGACGTCCTAGATAGGTGGGAGGTCAAATAAAGGGGAGCAGTACGGAATTAATGCTCCAGGCTAAAAAACAGAAGAATGAGTCTCCTTGTGGCGTTTATCTACTTTTCCAGCTTTCTTGTGTGGCTACGCAGCGTTTTTATAATATAAGGGAGCAAGAAAAATAAAACACTACACGGGAGACAGTTTCTTTTCTTTGTTTGTTTTTTTGCAGAAGGACTTCTTAAAATTGTGGGCATCAAAGGAGTCAGCCGATTTTGCTGGAAATTGCCATTCAGAAAAATGCAAAAAACTTTATGGTAGTATCACCAGGAGAAGGGCTTTGGCTCTGTCCACATGTTGGAAGCCAGGAGTTCCTATTTTGTTTGAGCAGAAGTTGTGTTCTTCAACTAAAAAGTGTCTTCCCACCACACAGCTGTGAACATTTTGTTTATTTATCCAGCTGCCAGAGCTTGAATGTTGAGGGGCAAATACAAGATTGCAATGCTTTTAAAGTGTCTTAGATAACTAAATAATTTATGGTATTTCTCACTAGCAGCACCACAGATGGGAGAAGGGCTGTAATTAACTTACATGGATTTTTAGGTTTTACTTGACAGTGTGTTCATAAGCTAGACTTATTGGCTTTGCCAACTGTTGTCTATCTTGCGGCCATGTTGTAGATCTCTCGGCCTGCTTAGAAGCATGATAAACTACAACTTGTTCAGAAAGGAGGTCAGAACCTGCCTGTCCAAGTAATATTGCTAACTCCCTTCCGTAAGTAATGCTGGTTTTATAGAGATGGAGCATTTTGGTAGCTGTGCGCACTATAAACAAGTTATATTCAAGGAGAAATTGCCTCCTTGGCGGTGTTTGTCAACTTCATATTTGGTTTAAGAGGTCACTTGTTTTTTTTTTTTTGGTAATGTATTTTCTTCTGTCTTATTACATGTATTTATGTCACTTTCCCTTTATTTCTGTCGTCTTTTGTTTCTTTTTCATTCCTTATACTGTTTCCGTGTTTTTATGTAATGTCAACTGTGATTTTTCTAGCCCTTACAGAGCACTTTATGACAATGTAGGCCTCAAGAAACAGAAATATTGATTTCAAGAAGTGCAACAGTTCCAGCAAATTGTGACCACGAGCATCACACGGGTGGTCACGGTGTTGGGTACTTAAAACACCAGTCAATGTTGTGTGAATCTACCTAGCATTGAAAAACACGTTAAATGTGCAACGAGTAATAGCTTTAAACTGTTGATACGACATCTGGCCTGGTCAAAACGGTCTAAATAAGTAACATGACGAACCGACCAGAGGTGTGCAAATGGCTGTGATGTAAGAGTTGCATGCTACGATGCTTGGGAATGCACGGCTCTCTTACATAGTTTTATATACTGAGGGCATACCATGAGCACCGTACAGTAAACTAGACTCTGCTGACAGCAATACTGTATTCTTTTTACTCAACTCTATTTTAAACAGGTAAAGTTCAGAAACTTGAAAAAAAAATCCTAACTGGACTTTTCTTGCAACATACATGGAAAAATGAAAAGTTAAACAGCTGACATAAGCGAGCCGATTCAAAGACCCACAGCCTCCATGGAAAAAGAAGTTAGCTCGCAGTCCAACATATCGGCAAACATGCAATTATCCATGTAATAGGGTCGATGGCCACGGTAGTAACAAAACCGCCCCAAGGAGGGATAAAAGTAAAGCATTTACCAATGATAACAAAGGGTTTTTATAAGGCAAGGCCATGAAGGAGTGAAAGTGATGGGCGTGAGGTGGGCTTGGTTAAAAGCTCACATAGATACCAAGATGTCTGAAAAGCAGCGCTTGCATGCTGCTATGCTCAACCTAAAGAACAGAAGTCCTTCTTTGTTTCTAATTTCTCGTCTTTTTCCACCCTTGGTAGCTATTGTTAATGTTTCTTTATATTTTTAATTTTCAGGTCGATCGTAGACTAATATAGAAGGAGGATTTAATGGTATGACAGTTACGTTTTACAAATCCTCCTCCTTTCCCTCACAATTACTTCGGTTAAAATTTTCCAATAGGGAAACGAGACAAGACGTCTTCGTTGGCTTGATCTCTTCCCTTCCTATGCCTAATCTCAAAATGATAGGCCTGTAAAGACAGGATCCAGAATAAGACTTTTGTGATCTTCCTTTCAGGCTGGCTCTTCCATGTGTGAGTAGCATGATCAGCATGGTCGACCCTCTAGATAGTATAGGAGCTTGTCAATGGCCCATTTAATTGCTATGTATTCTTTTTGGATAGCGGGTATTTTACCTTCCTAGGGAACAGTTTTCTACTTATGAATAGGATAGTTTTTCCCTCATTGTTATCATTCAGTTGTGACAATACGGCCCGACTACTGCATCAGAAGTGTCTGTTTGCACAACAAATGTTTTAAAAAAAATTCTGTGAATGGAAAAGTGGTCTGGAAAAAGTTGAGGGCTAGATTTAAAAAAAGAGGTGCAGCACTCAGTGCAGCGCCACTTTTCTTGTGCCCCTTAGCACCCCCCTAACGCCACCACGTATGCGCTGTATGTAATATACGGTGCCCCATGGCCTTAGTTAGGGAACTAGCGTGAAAATGTTGACGCTAATGCTGCAAAGCCCATTGAGGCCCATTGTAAACAATGGTGTGCCTCTTTTTAACACCTGCTATGAGCAGGAAGTTAAAAGTGCCAAAAAAATGACGGAAAGAAATCTCTTAGATTTCTCTGCGCCATTTTGTCGGTCCCCCTAACAGGGGAACGCCCCCTTTGCATACAATATGCCTGGTACTGGCATAATGTAGCGCAAAGAGTTACAAAGTGGTGCAATGCATGCATTGCACCACTTTGTAAATATCGTGCAGCGATTTTGTCCTCATTGGGCCACATTAACAGAAGTAAATTATGCTAATGTGGAGAAAGGAGGAGCTGGGAGCTCTTAAATCTGCCCCTATGTTTTTTAAATCTGTAAATGCTTTCATGACCTCTTAAATGTCTATTACCACTAGTTATCCTTAGCATTTCGGATAAGTGTGAATAACTAGAGATATATCTTCAGTAGTAACCCAAAAGGCCCAAGAAGGCTCTCATCTCCTGTTTGTTCTTTGGAAAAGGGACCTCGTTTATAGCATTCATCTCTTCTTCTTGCAGGTCGATAAATCCGTTCTCTAAAAAGTAACATGAATATTTAACCTCGTTAGGTGCAAGTTTGGATTGCTTTGCATTTACACAAAGGCCTGCCTTTTGGAAAGTATTAAAGATGTCTGCTAGATACGTGTAAGATGTTGCAAATGTTTTTGCCAGTTCTTACTGAAAATAAGTATGTCATCCAGATAGATACAATTATTATGTCATCCAGATAAGCAGAAGCAATTTCCCTATGTATTTCCAAAACTTGATTCATTAGTGTTTGAAAGGTAGCTAGAGCCCCTTGTAATCCGAAAGGTAACACATTAAATTGCTATATCCTATTAGGGTGGCAAAGGCTGTCTTTCCCTTATCCTCTGGCCTTAAAGGGATATGCTAGTACCCTTTTGTAAGAACTATAATAGATATGTATTGTGCTTTGTCCAGTTGTTCTATGAGCTTATTGAATCTCCAAAACAGGTAACTATCAAATTTTGTGACTTTGTTAACTGCTCTGAAGTCAGTAGAAAAGTGTATGCTCCCATCAGGCTTGGGGACTATGACAATGAGGAAGACCATTCCTTGGAAGATGGTTCTGTTACTCCCATTTTCAACATTTGGGTGACCTCAGTTTGAATAGCTCCCCTAAGAGCTTCTGGTATGCAATAGCGCCACTTTTTTATAACAACACCTGGTTCTGTCTGATAGTATTGGAGGTTAGATGTGTCATCCTTGGTAAATCTGAATTATTTTAGAAAAAAGCAATAAAGTTGTGTTCAAGTGTTTCTTTTCCTCTTCACTAAGGTTATTCCCCACAGAGATAATGCCTATTGTACTTTCTTCTGACAAAGGGGTTGCTACTTTTACCTTTTCAGGGGGAGGGGACCTGGCCATTTTCAAGGAAGATTGATATGATTGTTTTACTTTCCATTTATCATTTCCATTTCTATTTATTTTATGTAAATCTCCCTATTTGATCGACTATTGGGCATGGTCCTTACGATTCTGATTTAAGCTTGTTATGGGTTGTACGTAAAAATCCCAGAACCCAGTCAACTACTTTTAGCTCTCTCCGCTTGGCACCCTTATTATAAACCGTGTGTTGTTTTTTTCTAGTTTTGTCTGGGTCAATTCCCTTGACTTCCCTAAACCGGTCATAAGTTGAGTAATGTCGTCTAGCGAGGTTTTAACTTCCTCAGAGGTCTCCTCCGAAGCTTCCTGTGTCATTTCAGGTAGGGTTCTGGGCTTACGACAATAGAGAAGCTTGAAAGAGGAGCACCCTATACTGATTCAGACTTGATTAAAGGCGACATATAATGCTAAAGGTATTGCTGGTCCAAGTTTTTCCCTTCATCTGTCATCAATTTTATAATGTCAACTTTATGGTGTCATTGTACCTCTCAACCAAACCACATGTCGATGATGTGTTATGTTAGGCAATGTTATGTGTATTTGTAGAGCATGGTTAATCACCAGTGAGGGTATACCACCACTGAATCTGGGAGGCCTGAGGGGGTAGGAGTAGATCTTCGCCTGTAAGAGCCATGTCCTGAGGTTCCTTTGGAGGTTCATGAGCGATGGAGAGGGTCTGAGGTGTTGCTGGAGGTTCTTCCAGGCCTTGGATGATAAACAGGATGATAAAAAGATGTACATAGATGTTTAGGGCCAGATGTAAGTATAGTCTGAATTGCGACTCGCAATTTGCGAGTCGCATTTCAGAATGTAGGATGGTGTCCCTGACACCATCTGCGACTCGCAAGGGGGTCACAAAGGCCCACCTCATTAATATTAATGAGGTGGGTAGCAATTTGCGACCCCCTTGAGACTCGCAGCACTCACAGGGATGGTGGCCTGCTGGAGACAGCAGACCACCATGTCTGTGACTGCTTTTAAATAAAGCAGTTTTTTTTGTTGTAATGCAGCCCGTTTTCCTTAAAGGAAAACGAGTTGCATTACAAAACGAAAAAATTAAACGTTTTTGTTTCTTTTTTTCAGAGCAGGCAGTGGTCCATAGGACCAGTGCCTGCTCTGAAAAAATATTTTCAATGCCATTCACAAAGGGGAAGGGGTCCCATAGGGACCCCTTCCCTTTTGCGAATGGTTAGCACCCATTTGAAATGGGTGCTAACTGCGATTGTTTTGCGAAAATCGCGCTGCGACTCGCAATTAGGAACAGGAACACCCCTTCCTAATTGCGACTCGTAGTCCCGTTTTGCAAATCGGTAACCAGGTTACAGACTCGCAAAACAGGGATTGGGCATAGCGATGTGCTTTTTGCAAATCGCAAACAGCAAAATTCGCTGTTTGCGACATGCAAAATGTTTTGAACATCTGGCCCTTAATGCCTTAGTTTCAGCAATTTTGTTGCATTAATTTAGAAACAAATGGGGTACCCTGGTCAGTTAAGACTTCCTTTGGAAAGCCTACTCTGGAAGAGTTCTCAGCTTTACTGTTAGCAATTGTTTTGGAGGCAGTCTTTCTAAGAGGGACAGCTTCTGGATACCGCATGGCGCACTTGACCAACACAAGTATGTATCTGTATTCTTTACTAGAAGGGTTCAAGGGACCTACAAGAGCTAATCCAGCACTCTTGAACAGTGTTCATATTATTTTCTTTTGACACACTTGGCATTCTTGAGAATATGTATGATGTGAATAGAAATACTTTGCCAATAAAATTGTTTCAAAATAGCTTTGGAGGTTTATTCTAACCCAAAATGTGTGGTCAGGTATTGTGAATACCCCCCAGAAATTACTTGTTTCCAAAACGTATCGTAGACTAGTAGTTCTGAGTTATTCCCAGCTTTCCCTACTCAGTAAAACAACACTTTTTTGATAATAAAAAGGGTGTATACTGGTTTCTCATTTTCTTAATCATCCAGAGCCTTCCACCTAGCATTTTGTGGGGAGAGGTCATTTGTCGGGTTCCTCTGAAAGTTGTTTATTTGTTAGACTTTTGTTACTAAGAAATACTTGAGGGGAATCTTTTTTTCCCTTTGTTAGCACCTATCATTTCGGGGTTTTGCATAGTCTAGGATGAGTTGGAGTTTCTAAATCTTCCTGAGCAAAGGGAGCTTGCTGTAACCAGGATTTGTCTTCCTTTAAACTCTCCTTAAAAGGACTAAGGAAATGAGGATTGTCAGTGCCTGTAATGGGTTCTTCCAGAAGATTAGGGAGTCCTCCAACCTCTATAAAAAGTTATTGCTCACGTGGGCTTAATACAGGGACTTTGGCCAAAGAATATGCCTTCTTATCCTCATGTATGCACTTAATTATAACCTTACGTTTTGATATGACTTGGTATGGTGAAATTAGACTATGCCTGTTAACTAAATGTTTGCTGCCTGAATCTAACAAGGCCGTAACCCACTTGTGATTCGCCTGACGATTTACGTAATAACTAGGTCCCTCTTCTTGGGAACAGTGTGTTGGATATTGAATGCAGTTCACTTTCATGGGCTGTTTTTTCCCTTTTTTTATTTTGCAGAAACAGATAATGTAGCCCCACTCGCCACATTCAAAGCCCTATGGACCTGTGGACTGACCAGGAGGTCCAAAACTCATTGGAGGGTCCTCATTCTTAAAAGTAACCGGTCAACTAGGGGTTCATCGAAACCAGGGATCAGGGATTTATTTAATTTTACACGGTCACCAGCAGATCTCTGAGTGTGTGCATGAGAAAATGAGTTAACCATCTCTATATCACTCTCTAGAGTCAGTCCCAAATGTTGCTTGATCCACCTTTGAGTTGATGGTGGAAGAACATCTACAAACTATTCTAGATTATGTTTTGCCATTATCTCCACCTTAATGCTTTTCTCTTAACTTGAAAAACAAAGTTCTGGGAGTATCACCCAGTGCTCCTCTCTCTTTCCAAAAAGCTATTCTACAGCTTTCTTCGTTGATCCCCAACCAATCCAAAATTACTCTTTTCACAAATGGATAGAGTGTATCGCCAGTAGGGTTGGCTGCTTAGTATGCAGCCTTTGCCTCCCCAACTACTAATGGTGCTATACAATGGACACAATCTATCCACCATTCATCAACTAGCTTTTGACATGCTCACAAAGTTTATTAAAAGCTCAGTCGGGTCTTTCTCTGTACAAATTCCTGTAGAGAATTCACAGCTCCCACCAGCACAATGAGCACTTTACTTTGGGCTTATTACTATAGCCAACAGCAACTGTTTAACCGATATTTGATGTAATTTATCTGCCTGAATGTTTAGAGTACCTTGAAAGACTTCCCTCTCTAAATCAGGAGATTTAATATATCTTTCTAGGACCCATTCAAGTTTCTGTTGAGTCTCAACAAAGAGGTATACAATGTTTTCCATTTTGTATAAACTGGTGGGCATATCCCACTTCTGACACCTCAATGTAAGAAATGTGTCTTTTTGTTCCTCTATTTTCTGATTAGTGAGGGAAAGAGAGTCTTGTTTCTGCTTTTGTCTCTCTTTAATTTAAGTCAGTGAAAGAAATTATGACAAGTGTCCTTCAATCAATTATTGCTGTGTGCTAATAACCAGTCTGCCTTTTCTTCTGTAGGCGGATGTTTGGGCTAGACCACAATCACTCAAAAACAAAAGAGAAATAAGCAGCAAGGAAGTATAAATGTTTGCTTCAAAGACAGGGTCACTTTTTCTTTTCTTGACCTCTCTGGTCTTATTTAATCTAGTGACCTTTCCCACTACTAACAGTGCTTGACCCTAGTCTAAACTTTCTTCCGATTGAAAAAATGACCTCAAGCAAAGGAAAATGAAAAACAGAACAAAAAGAAAACTCTTGCTGTTAAAGCTTGCTTGGTGCCCTTCAACGTTTCCTACAATCTTTCAGAAGAAAATTGGGTCCCTTTGTTAGAGTCATTAAGTAAAACTATAAGTGTCAGCACTCTACCAATAAGGAGTCCTATTTTTTCCTAGCAATTGTATCAGTATGTGTTTTCCCCTCCATTCCCCGTTATGGGATTCCATCTCCACTCACATACGAGGGCACTGACCTGTATGAGTCATGCTCCCTGAATAGCATAACTGGAGCCAGGCAACTCTCTGTCCCCTCTGGCTGTTGGGGGGCACCATAGCTGAATGTGTTGCCTTCCAATGCTACACACCTCCGCTCGAGGCTCAGCGATTGTCACTCGGCTGGAATCCTCCATTAGCCAGATCTTTTCCAGTTCTGGCCTCCTTTCGTTACTTGAGTGCATCTTCATCCAATGCTTTCCCACAGACTGACCTCCATCCCCCACTTATTCTCGCCTTCCTGATCCACCCATGTAGAAAAAAACAGAAGTATTTTTTTGTTTCGCATCTTTTCCCTCCTTGTTAGGCTCTTCCCTATTTTTAATATTTCTTTTTTTTCATTTTCCGGTTGATCGTGAACTGTTACAGATGCAGGAGTAATGGTATGACACGTACGTTTTCCAAATCCTCCCCCTTACAATCACATAGACCCTCCCTAAAACTTCCAAGGAAGATATGCTTCACTATAAGTCGAATTAAGGTGGAACTTCCATGTAAAATAATCCCAAGTATTGGGGTACAAATAGAACAATTTGACAGAATAGCCCTCTCCTTTTAGATAGGTGCACAAAATACCTTTGTGAATCAGGTCCAATATTACAGGACTTCTTTATTTTAAAAGAGTAAAGTGATGATATGAAATATTTGGTCGTAATTCCTAATGTTAATAAAAATATAATATAAGTTCTGGATGGACTGATTTTAAAGCACAGTATCATCAGCTCAGTTGAGAATAATGCATTCTCGTCATGTTCCACTGTCCCCCAATTTTTACCAAGGTGTTGTGTTCTGAGAGCCCTCTGCAGAAGCACACTTTTAAGCCAGTTTTGTAGGCAACTGTCTCTGTGGGAAGTGTAGTGTGTTTGTAGAGGAAGTTCTCTGTACATCCAGTGTTGTTTGATTCCATATGTATCTCAGTGCTGTATCTCTCTACACAGGGCATCTTGCCATTTCCTGTAGTTAGGAACTGGGTTTCTGGTTGGTAGAGGTTTGCACCCTGTCCAAGGAGGAGCTACAATCATAGTCATGCTAATTCAAATACACAACATAAATTAACCTGTGTTCACCTTGTCATAGCTTGGCATAGAGCAGTCAGGCTTAAAATAAGAGGGAATGTGAAAAGTATTTATGCAACACTTCAATCAGTAAAACAGTGAAAACAGCACATAAAAGACACCATACCTGGCTAGAAAAATAGAACTTAATTTTATGAACAAAACAAGACCAGAACAGCAAAAATCCAATTAGTAGAATTTTAGATGTACATTTTTAAAGATTAAAATTAAGTATAGTGCTTAAGAGCATAAAGCAGCAACAGGGGCTATCTGGTCACGTTAAACCGGGTAAATCCTAAAGTTCAGGCTGACCGCAATGGAGTGCTGGTCGTTTATAGTCCCCGACAAGTCCCGCTGAAGTTTTACCTTCCCAAGAATTGAGCAGAGTCCCATTCATGGGGAAAAGGTTTTCTGGGGGCAAGCACAGTGTCGCTGGTGGTGGTCTGCAGGTGCAAAGAGTCGAGCAGGCATCACGGATGGGTGGACTGGAGCCTTGCGAGTGACGATGCTTGCTGTGTGAAAAGACAAACTTGTGGTGGCTTGTGCTGATTCATTGGACGAGCGGCCCAGTTCCTGTGCAAGCAGGTCTGTTTCCGAAGAGTCCAAAAGGCTGATTTCAGGAGCCAAAACCCACTTCAGACTTCGGAAGAAGCAGCCAAGACAGCAAGCAGTTGGAGTCACTTTGATTCGGTCGGAGAGATTCAGGTCTAGTCCTTCTCACTACCAACCAAAGAGGGCAGCAGGTCAGCAAAGCAGAGTAGGAATCCATCAGAGTCCAGTACAGTGAAGGTCCGTTCAGCAGCATAGCAGGTCCAGATGTATACTGAGTTGGTAGGGTCAGAGGTCCATTATAAAGGCATATCTTTGAAGTCTCCCAGTTGTGCCTTTGAAGTGGGGGAGACTTCAAAGGGAGGCCTTTAAAGTACGCAGAGTCCCTGTTCTTCCTGCAGACCCACAACAGGGGTTTATGTAGCCCTTTGTGTGGGATCAAGACACAGCCCATTCAGATCTAAGTGTCTGCTCCTCCCTCCCATCCTGCCCAGGGCGATCCATAAGGCTTTGGATGGCCCATCAGGCTGTAGATGGCCCACCAGTCACACCTAAGCTCACTTTGTCTGTGGCTGTCTGGAGGGAATGCAGAAGAGCCCAGCTGTCAACCGCCCAGGTGTGTATTCAGAGACAGGCAGAAGCCACCACATGGTTAAAGTAAGAAAATGCCATCTTTCTAAAAATGGCATTTTCAGAATTACAATTTAAAATTTGACTTCAGTATAAGTTGTGATTTTAAATTGTTATTCCAGTCCAGAGACACCAAACATGGGGGTCCCATCTGTTCTCAATTGGAAATTACAGTTATAAAATTGTATAAGGCAATCCCAATGTAATCCTATTTGGGAGATAGGCCTTTCAGTGGTGAAAAATGAATGTAAGAGTTTTTCATTGCTAGGCCATATAAAACTAACAATTACATATCCTACTTTTTAAATACTTTGCACCTTGCACTTGGGCTGTCCAGGGTCTATCTTAGTTGTGACCTATGTATTGAAAATGAAGGTTTGGGCCTGGCAAGAGGGCTATCTTGCCAGGTTGGCCTGGCTGTTTAACACTGCACATATAGGCTCTGCAATGACATGCATGTGACATTTTGGAAGTTCTACTGAAGGGGGTGACGGCCCGCTAGTAGAACTTAATTTACAGGCCCTGGGCACATATGGTGCACTTTATCAATGGACGCATACGTAAATTATGGATTTGTGGATAAGCCAATGTTACCATGTTTGAAGCAGAGAGTACATGCCCGTTAGCACTGGTTAGCAGTGCTAAAGTGCCCAGAGTCTTGAAGCCACCAAAACGAAATTCAGTAAGAAGAGGAGGGAGGCAAATGTTTAGGGATGACCCTGCAGAAAGGGCCAGGTCCCACACCTTTGTTGCTGTGCCATATTACAGAGACTTCTGATATTGGCCTGAGGTTCCACGCTCTCTTATATCAAGTACTAGGGTCTACCTCAACACACAGAGACCTCTAGTAATTGCATGTGATACTGCACCTTTGCTATAAGCAGTACTGTACATTACTATTCAAAGAACCTAAGTAACAGCCTGCAGTACTGCCTGCTGTTATATCTATTGCTGCACAGCTGCCGTGTAAAATAAAATAATCTACTAAATGCACAGATTTATTTCATGTTTATGTCCCATGGGATATGATATAGACCGAGAAAAGTATCACTTATGTTTGTATATGGTCCCTCAACTGTTTTATTGCATTAAGACCAGGCTAGTATTGAGGCGCCACACACAGCCTGAGAATAGTGTGTCACTGGCTGTCTGCCATTCTACATCTGTACTGGTGAAATGTTAGAGGTCTTGTGCTGACACTAACTACTGGCTGCCCAGTAGTCTGCCTACGAAATCTTGGCATCATACACATTCGTTAGTGGTAGGTCTTCTGCAGCTTTTTTTCCATCCCACAGTTTTTACCGAGGAATATTTGCATCTTGAGTTCATCTTTTCATTTTGGAACACCCTGATTTTCTTAGCAAAGTGTCCAAAGCAGCGCTTCGTTGTTTCCTCATGTTTGCTGCGACAAATAAAGAACATTTTTTCTTACATTAAGGTCTGGTTTATTGCCATCACATCTCTATTTATTGATAGCCCAGTGAGTAAAGAAGCCACCCGTGTCTTCTGGGTTACATACAGGTTTACCTCTTGGTGTAGCTAATTAAAACATTCAGCCATGAAAAGGTGACAAAGGAGTCTAAATTCGTTATAAATAATGATACTCACTATCCCAGTATTCAGACAGAATTAACAACATGCACTATCCGGGTATGTGCACTCAATTCGGTTTTAATATGTGATAAGTGGTCTATGTTCATTTTTGATATTTTTCACTGCTCGTAGGTAGGCATGACTATGGGAGAAAAATAGGCCAAGTGGCTCAAGGAAACACAGCGATCAGGAGGCACACTGATTGTGTGTCACATATTAAGTGGCACACAGTTGGCGCACTGCCCATCCAAAGCCGCCCTCTGCAAGAATAGTACGGGAGTCCAGGCAAGGGCAGTGACACAGCCCCCTAGTGGATCCCTGCCACCCCCTAACGTGCTGCGTGACCCTGTGCACTGAAAGACGTTTTCAAAAGGCTGTTCTGTCTGTTAGCACATGTTGTATGTAATAAGATGCACTGTCCCTGTCTATGTTGGCACACCCAGTTAGTGAGGCGGCTGGTCAAGGCAAGGTTAGGGGCCCATTTAGCATATCATAGCCGTAGACGTTCTTCGTACGTGTCCAGTGTTTTAACATGCCGATAACCACACGATGTATAGAGAGCTTTACCACAAGAGGCAGGAATGGCAGGAGAGGTTGAGGTTACGAGGTAGCTGGTTCACAGGTGCATATATACTGAGAGTCAAGAGAGAGTGTTAAAGGAGAGACGTGAGCATGGGAGTTCAAGTCCATTGCTTCCTTTAAGGCCTTCACAAACCTTGCTGCACAACTGGCCAGATGCTACTGATTGGCAGAATGCATGTCAGGTGGGCCCGCTGGCAAGGGCCGGCTGCGGATCCCCTCTGCTCAGGAAACACACAATAGGCTATGTCGCTGCACTTTTAACTGTCAGCTGCCTCATCTGGTCCTCCACACGTCTACCATATTCAGGCCCGTATTTATACTCCGTTTGCGCCGAATTTGCGTCGTTTTTTTCGACGCAAATTCGGCGCAAAACTAACGCCATATTTATACTTTGGCGTTAGACGCGTATAGCGCCAAAGTATTGGCAAATAGCGTCATTTTTTTGCGTGAACGCCTTCCTTGCGTTAATGAGATGCAAGGAAGGCGTTCCCGTCTAAAAACAGACGCACATAGCGGTGCGTGGTATTTATGCTCCAGGGCAAAAATCACTCCCGCGCGGCAGGCGGCGCAAAAAAATGGCGCAAAGCATGAATAGCGTGACATTTTAACGCCTGGGTCAGGGCAGGCGTTAAAATGGGGCAAACACACCTGTACTTAATCAGAACACACAGAACAAACAACAGAGCAGCAGAGCAGCAACAGGGAGACATGGAGGTGCTTTTTCTTCAACGTGCATGTAGACGCAGAGCCCTGCAGCAACAACAGCAGCCACAACAACAACAGCAGGGACCCCAAAGACAGCGCAGAAGGCAGGAGAGGATATTCCGCCCAAGAACAACCCTGCATGGCCTCAGGGAACGAGACATCATCCAGAGGTACCGGTTGAACTGGCAGGCCATTCAGCAGCTGCTGACAAATATTGAACAGCAATTGGCCCCCACTTTAGTGACTCCACGCACTATCCCAACAGAAACAAAGCTGCTTGCCGTACTTCACATGCTGGCAAGTGGCTCCTTTCAGACAACTGGTGCCCTGGTTGGTGGAATCTCACAACCATCTTTCTCCGCATTCCTGCCTAAAGTACTGGATGCCATCATTGGACTGACACCCCGCCACATCTGCTTCCCTAACACACTGCAGAAGCAGCAGGAAACAAAACAGGGGTTCTACGCCATCAGTGGCTTTCCGCACGTCCTTGGTGCAATCGACTGCACACACGTACGCCTTGTGCCACCTGCTGCGAGTGAACACCTCTACCGCAACAGGAAGCACACACATTCCATCAACGTGCAGGCCATAGTCGATCACCAAGGACTGATCAGCAACATCGTGGCTAAATATCCTGGGAGTGTACATGATGCATTCATCTTCCGTCACTCCACCATCAACCAACACTTCCAGGATGGACGGTATGGCAATGGACTACTTGTTGGTAAGGACAAAAATCTACTTATATACTCACTGCACAGAAACCCTCTAGGATAAACAACACATACACCACAATAGCAACACCTAGACAGGAACACACTGAGGTACTCACATCACTAGCCATGTGTCACAAGTCACCATTGAACCTCTCACACATTTGAATTTACTCCACAGCTTAGTGTGAAGACATTCATGACTGTGGTTGCCTAAATGTCACCTTGCAAATTGGAAGTCTCACAATAACCTGTACACTAATACAATGCATAACTTTTAAGGGATGGGATGGCCTGGCTATGTTCATATGGACGTTTCTAATACCCTTTCATGTTTCAACTCTGCATGGAACTATCATCACACCCCCAGTGAGGACACACGGACACCTGTGTCACAAGTCACAATGCAAGGGAGGGCACACTGTACTTGAGAAACCAATACATCCTGCTGACAAACAGTTAGACAACAAACACTTGCTCAGCCAAGGAAAATAAACAATGCCAAAGTTTCCACCAACAACCATAGGTTGTCACATTAGTACACAAAATAGTCACAGACAACACAACACAACTACTGCCATCAAAGATACGTACAACAGTGCCTCCTACATCTAATTGATACCATTCTGTGTTTCTCTTTCAGCTGATCAGGGGTATGGCATCCAGCCTTGGATAATGACACCATATGGGAACCCAAATACTGCTGCTGAGCGGGCATACAATGACGCCCACAAGAGGACACGCAGTATTGTGGAGAGGACCTTTGGGATCCTAAAGTCAAGGTTCCGCTGCCTTGACATCACTGGCGGAAGCCTACTATACTCCCCAGAGATGGTATGCAAAATTATACTCACTTGTGCCATATTACACAATATTTGTGTACAAAGGAACATTCCCCTCCTTGAACCGGACCCAGACATGCCTGAGGATGATGATGAGGAGGATGCTGGCCTGCAACAGGAGGGGGAACAACCTAACACCGCAGCAGGAGTGCGTAGGCGCCAACAGCTTGTGAACAATTTTTTTACTTAAGTCATTATCATCACTTGTATTCCACACTTGTAAATAAACACAGATCACAAACACCACATTATGCTTTGGCCTATTCATTTCTGACCACCTTTAGTTTGAAATAGCTGAAGATGAATGTCGTCTCATTGATCAAGAATGCCATTAAAAATCATCACACCAAAAATAAGCATCACAACTGTATGCACAGAGGGTAGGATGTGACATGTTACATTACCATACACAGAGCCCAACAAGAGTACAAATGTGACAATTAGACATGCCGGATCCAAACAACTGAAACAGTCTCTCATCCAGCCCAAAATTGGAGATCATTTGAAAGTCACATCACACGGGTTCAGAGACAGGGTGGGACCATCCATGTGTACGTGAACATGTCATCAATGGCTTCTCTCAAGTGTATGATGTGAGCAATACACAATTGCAACAACATCAGCTGCCACTAACTCAGGAGGAGACCTTGAAGTTACAGTGACACCATACACACAGACAGGTCATACTGGATCCACATTCCCACACACATGTACACATATGTCATACAACCAACCTAATATTTGAAAGTAGACCATCACAGTTGTGTCCCAGTTTGAACCTAGCTGGAAGATTGTAACATGACACTAAACCAGTTTATGCAGAAAGGGACACAGACAAGCAAAACAATCTTCGCATTATCACATCGTGAACGCTGAGAGTCTTGCAAACTTAGGGGGTCATTCGGACCCTGGTGGTAATTACCGCCCTGGCGGAGGTCGGCGGTAGCACCGCCAACAGGCTGGCGGTGCACCGATGGGCATTCTGACCGCGGCGGTTCAGCCGCGGCCAGAAACGGACTTCCCGCTGCCCTTGAGAATCCACCATGGCGGCGGAGCGCGCTCCGCTGCCTTGGGGATTCTGACACCCCCTACCGCCATCCTGTTCCTGGCGGGTCTTCCGCCAGGAACAGGATGGCGGTAGGGGGTGCCGCAGGGCCCCTGGGGGCCCCTGCAGTGCCCATGCCAATGGCATGGGCACTGCAGGGGCCCCCGTAAGAGGGACCCACAAAGAATTTCAGTGTCTGCTTTGCAGACACAGAAATTCGCCACGGGTGCAACTGCACCCGTCGCACCTTCCCACTCGGCTGGCTCCATTCTGAGCCGGCGTCCTCGTGGGAAGGGTGTTTCCCGCTGGGCTGGCAGGCGGACTTTTGGCGGTTGCCTGCCAGCCCAGTGGGAAAGCCAGAATGACCGCCGCGGTCTTTCGGCGGGAACCGCTTTGCGGGCGGCGACCGCCGCCCGCCGCGGTCAGAATGACCCCCTTAGTCATATGAAAATGGTATGCAACTTAGCTCCAAATCATCAATACTGCAAACGTCAAATGGGCTAATGAGATGAATGAATGGTCAACAGTCATTCATACCATATGGCCTTACATTCGCCCGCTGCTGCAGGTTTGCCAGGATATGATAAAAATACTCCATGGATACAGTAGCTATTCTGGATGGTCAAATCCTAGGGTGCTGGGGGACTAACTCCACCTCTACCACCCCCAAAACATACAGGAATCATGTACTTGTGAACTAAACACATGCATAAGGCACATATGTGGCCTCAATGTCACAAGTCCTACACAAATATGAAACACAAAATCATAATGGGACATGGTCAGCCCCCTAAAAACTGAAAGTGACTCTCCCCCTCCCTGTTAGGACTACAGATAAAAGCATCCCCATCATAAAGGTGGGGACATTTCGGAGACGGAATACATAATGGTATCAAAAATCTCATTTCAAAATAGCCATCAGCAATTGCACCAAATATGTTGTCAAATATGGTCAATACATTAGTTAACGTATCCCAAACATCACAGTGTGAAGGCCGTCTATACATAAAAGTACGGACATTTGTCAGATACAAACACAAATGTGTCTCACATCGCACCGTTTTACCATGACAAATCACCTTTCCAAAGCTAAACACATGAAGACATTTGGATCAATTTGCTCCATATTCTACGCATACAGCATGGCCGTCATAATTTGTTCATGTACATGAGTGCACACAATGCAGAGTCAGATACAAATGTATCCAAAAGTGTCTTGATATTTCACCTTCAAATTATGATTTACATCCACAATATTTTTGACTCTGCATCATGTGCACTACTGTACGTGTAACAAAAACCACGCACATGATGTATGCGTGGTCAAAATGACGCTATATGCACAATATGTTGGTCATCTCATGTACATTATCAATTATTAATATTCATATCATATTTTTTCACTCCGCATCATGTGCACCACTGTACGTGTAATAAAAACCACGCACATGATGTATGCGTGGTCAAAATGACGCTATATGCACAATATGTTGGTCATCTCATGTACATTATCAATATTAATATTCATATCATATTTTTTGACTCCGCATCATGTGCACCACTGTACGTGTAATAAAAACCACGCACATGATGTATGCGTGGTAAAAATGACGCTATATGCACAATATGTTGGTCATCTCATGTACATTATCAATATTAATATTCATATCATATTTTTTGACTCCGCATCATGTGCACCACTGTATGTGTAATAAAAACCACGCACATGATGTATGCGTGGTCAAAATGACGCTATATGCACAATATGTTGGTCATCTCATGTACATTATCAATATTAATATTCATATCATATTTTTTGACTCCGCATCATGTGCACCACTGTACGTGTAATAAAAACCACGCACATGATGTATGCGTGGTCAAAATGACGCTATATGCACAATATGTTGGTCATCTCATGTACATTATCAATATTAATATTCATATCATATTTTTTGACTCCGCATCATGTGCACCACTGTACGTGTAATAAAAACCACGCACATGATGTATGCGTGGTCAAAATGACGCTATATGCACAATATGTTGGTCATCTCATGTACATTATCAATTATTAATATTCATATCATATTTTTTGACTCCGCATCATGTGCACCACTGTACGTGAAAAAAAAACGACGCCCATGATGTATGCGTGGTGTAATTGACGCTACATGCACAATATGTTGGTCATCTCATGTACAATTGGAAATATTAATATTCATAGCATATTTTTACACTCCGCATCATGTACACTGTAATGCGTCAAAAAAATATGACGCACATCTGTGTATGCGTGAAAATATGACGCATTACGCGAAAATAAAAACGGCGGCCATTTTATGCAGGAAGTGATGTAATAGGATATCCTGTTTACCAAATCTGTACTGGGAGTTGACTTTCACTTTCACTTTGCAGTCTCAGAGTTATCTAGACTGTGTGGTTGTGTGAAAGGTGATGTCCTGTGTTTTACTGCTTTAGTGTCCTGTGTGCCTTGTATTTTGTCTTTGTGTCAATCTTTTATTGTTGTCAAACATTGTCTCAGTCTGTTTAGTGTTGTTTGGTCTATACCTGTGATAGTTTGTATTGTCTGTGGGAGTCTGTTGTGGGTAGCATAGTTTGGGGTGTTAGTTGGGCAATTTTTCTCCTTCTTCTTTTTCTTTCACACCTCTACCTTTCCCCATTTCCCACTTTTTCTTTCATTTTTCTTTGTTACTTTTTTCAACCTCGCATCATGTCAGGTAGGCCTCGCCTGTCCAGGATGGGTGAGGACGAATTGGGGGGCTTCATATGGCTCGTAAGCCATTTCCTCCCACTGATGCTGGAGGCTGGGGGCCGTGTGATACAGGGGTATCACACGGAGGCGAGGAAAATACGTTGGGAGAAGGTGCGCCATCACCTGGTCCGGGTCTACGGGAGTATGAGGAATGTCCATCAACTCAAGCACCGCTGGGCAGATCTGATCACCAGGGAACAGGACCTGCTGGACCACCTGGGACTCCGGATTGGTGGCTATGTTGGTGAGTAATAATCAATTACATGGGAATAATAGGAATGTGTGCGTGAACATGTGATGATTGGTAGCCAATCTGCAAAATAAGTAGCTGACTGCGTGTTATACTAGGGAAACCTAGGCCCATGGGCATACACATAAATCCCCATTTTTGCTACACATGTACACCCAATAACAGCAGTAAAATGCAACATCTATTAGTATTTTGCTAAGTAGCCCCCTCTCTGCGTCACAAAATGATGCAAATGCTGCGCTACAAAGGTATACATATGTGTCCAAATGTGTATTTGTTGCCGGGTGTGTATGAAGACCTATGCTACCAGGCCGATGCCTTATCTTTGCAACACATACCAGATGGCTGTAGCTGCATGGAATGTAGTGTTGCATTTGTGTCTGAAAAGCAACACGTGAACTGCTCAATTTGTACTCTACTGGTCATAATGGCCAGTGAGTACGTCATGTAGAAACAACATACCTACATATGTAGACGCCATAGCTAGACCGAAAATTGCAAACACATGATGATGCAACACCTGTGTGTTGCCTTCACGTCACATGAAGTTAGTCATGTTGTCCACACATATGTCACATGTGTGTCTGGTTGCTGTGTGTTGAACCTGTCCCCATAGCCTGTTTGATGGTGAGTGGTCATGCAGTCCTCATGGAACCAGTTGTGAAATGTTTCTCTCTGGGATGCACATGCTGAGATGTATGGATCACATGATTGTTCAGGCCTACTAATGGAGGAGTAACTTGGACGACACATGACTGTCCTGGCCACTGCATGAGTGTAGTAGGGTGTGTCACTGGAGCAGGAGACTCATCCAATGATAATCTAGAATACAAAGTCAGCCAGGCAGGATGAGCATGTGTGAAAGTGTATCATTACCATGTAATATTCACACACTGTCATTGTAACAGAAATTATTTGTCTGTTCACCCAGTCTGAGTATAATCTTCCTTTCATGCTTTCCAGGTGGACCAGCCCGGTACACCGTTGGTGAGGTAGCCCATTTTGACGACCCCGATACCTACAGTGAGTGTTGCCTAAGTGCTATTTACATTGTTTGGAAATGAAGCATGATGGATTACTGTGTGTTCAGGACAATTCATGATATGATGTGCTGGCCGTTCATTGGCTTTGTTGTTTGGGTGTGATATCAAATTGGAATAATGTTTCGGTAAAGCAATCCCTAGTCATCTCTCAGATTGAGGGGCAGTAGGTCATTCAATTAGTGCGACTATTGGGAATAGCATGACTCATTTTGAACACACTGGTCAATGTTAGACTTGGTCAGGAACTTGCCATTAACTGAGTCAGCATATCAGACTGACAGTCTCCCAGATAGCTTAGGCACATGGCTTCGATGACAAGTGCTTCTTCCTAGTTGAGGATGGACTGTGTACACTGTAGGTCGGATCTTCCGGGGGCATGTACTTCCACAAGGTGACCTCGAAGTGTGTGTGACTTGAGTGCAATGGCCTAGGTGTTCTGTTGAATCATGTGAATGGGTGTTCTACCTCCTCTGTGTGTGTTGTAAAACATGCCTCACTAATAGTATGTTATGTTTGGCTAAGTCATATCATTTTGACATGTGTGGACCTGGGATGTGACAAGGTTGGGCTGACTCCAACGTGTTGCTAGCCCTTCATAGGTGTTGTGTGTGAAGGCACATGCTTGTTGCACTTTCTGTACACTCCTGGTTGTGCATTGATCATGGGATTGTTGTTTGTTCTTCCCACACCACCCACAAAGACTGGGATGTTACTGTGAAACAGGGTACCTAGGACTGTAGCAACCAGTATGTTACACGTACTTAACACCTTTTGTGACTTGAGTTTGTACCTAGGTCCAGATGTAGCAAAATGTCTCCACATTGCAAATAGCATAATTTGATGTTAGTGAGTTGCAAACGTCTGTTTCCTAATCCGAAATGTTATTGGTGGTCATGTACATATTCGCAAAATGGTTTTCTAAAGTAAAAAAATAAAGGAGTTTACCAGCCCTACTTGCAAATCACAGTGTTAGGCAATCCCATTTGCTAACGAGTACGTGGTTGCAAAGTGAGTAGCTGTTATCATCCACTTGAAGTGGCTGCTAACCAACTTGCTGACTGGAAGGGGTCCTCATTGTGAACCTTCACCTTTGTGAGTGGACCAAAATACTCCTGCACAAAACAGCCAGTGGTCTAGGGGAGCAATAATTATTGTGGAAATTACGAACAATCAATTGTTGTGAATTTAAACAAATCGCAGCTCATTTTCCTTTCAGATAAAGGGCCTACACTTGGTGAAAAATAACTTGCTTCATTTAAAAGCAGTCACGTCTATGGAGTTCTGCTGTTCCCAGCAGGCCTCCATCCCCGTGAGTGCCCATAGTTGCTAAGGTGGTGCAAGTTGGAACCCACATCATTGATGTTCATGATGTGGGATTTAGGGACCCCATAGTGACTCGCAGACGGTGTCAGAGACACCGTTCAGCTTTGCAATTTGCTAGTTGATTTCCCATCAATTCCTACATCTGGCCCATAGTGTCGACATATGATTCATGGCCAGGGGTTCAATCTTAGCACACAACTATTTCGAAATGCCATTGAGTGAGGAGTGTGATTCTTATCACATAGAATGACATATGTAGTGAAGTCAGTATGCGGACGAGCTGGTGCCATAATGTATAATAGCTTAGGTATGAATTGTAGGAGTAGTTTAGGGTGATGTCATCCATCATGTAGAGACATGGATCTGCTATATGTGATATGCCCTTCAGTATGCATGATTCACATGTACTTCCTCTGAGCCTTCCCGTGACATATGTTGTAACAATTGCTGCAACCAATACATTGCTAGTAATGGTCAAATTACCCATTGTGGTATTCAACCCACTGTAAATTCTATGCTCAATATTTGCCTTTTCCCTTCACAGCTGCAAACCTGAGTGCCGCAGCTCGAAACCAGTTTGAGCGCCGTGCAATGAGGTACAGGCACATCCTGCAGGTGCAGTGTGGGTATCGGAGGATGGCCCGCAGATACAATTCGGAACGGGCCTCCGGGGCGTGGTATGCCACACCACAGGCTCCACCAACGGTGCCACCTACAACCACCAGGTCTGCCCAAGGGGACCCAGCGACGGACCAGCCATCTTCCTCCAGACCTGGACCCAGCCGTGTGTTGGGAGCAGGGCTGTCCCGTGGCCACTCCACTCCAGCAACAATCTCCACCTCCACCGGCACGCAGACCAGCAGTGACCCTCCAATTGACCCTGCAGCCTTCAACGCATTGTCTAGGAAACTGGACAGGTTAATTCAAAAGGTTGACAACCTGACGGAGGACATGGCGGAGGTCAAAAAGAAGGTGCGCTCCATCCGGCGCACACTTCAGAGGGCAAATCCTTAGTTATTTTGCCCTCCAGAACTTTTACCCCTCCCCTCTCCCCTCTTTCCTCTTTTCATACTGTTAGTTGGGTTTGGGGGGTTAGTTGTAGGATAAGTATAGGTAATTAGCTTAGTTAGTGTTAGGTAAGAGGGTGGGGGGTCCTTATACTTTCTATCTAATATTTTTGTGTGGGTGGGTGGGTGGGGGGCAATGTTGGGATTCCTGTTTGATAAAAAAAAAATATATATATATATGTTTGTTTAGGATAGTATAGTATGTGTGTAGGTTAGTAAGTGTTGTCCTGCATGTGTCTTGTCTCATAATGGTGGGTGGGGGGTTGATGTTTAGATCGTTTCGTTACATGTGTAGAGTAAGTTTAGCTTAGGTTAGTTAGGGACAGTTGTGGGTTAGTAGTAGTCAGGTTAGATTAGTGTAGGTTTATCTTTCCCTTAGTTGCCTCTTTTCTTACTTATTGGAAATAAAAAAATTGTTAACCCTTTACCAGATGCGTTAGGTGCTACCTTTTCATGGCCTTGACATCAGTGTAGCAGAAAGTTTTAGTATGACATTTGTGTCCTATGCTCGCTATCCCCAGGCTATTGAGGTTTAACATGCCAGCTACCCGTGTGCTAACTTGGTAAGTATCCACCGTGTGGGAGAGCCACCATTGGTAGTCTGCATAGATCATCAAGATTTGGGGTTGGTATGTATCTTACTTCACAAAGAGTGCTTCCAGAGTTGATTTTGTAGGTAAATAGATAGGTCGGACAGCATTGTGAAGTTCAGGGAGAGCTTTGTAGATGAGTATTTGTTCACACTCTTGTCTTGTTGCTGTCATTGCTGACCTACATCATGTGTGTACTGCTTGAGCATGACTTTCCTTCATGGTAGTATACGCTGTAAGGGTGATTGATGCAGTGTAATTTGGTTAACATTCCTTTCATTTTACAGCATAATGTATTGTGTTAGTATCGCAAGGTGCCTACATTTCTCATCCACCATTAGTTGTCTAGAATAGCTATGGATGGGGCCTCATTCTGTCCAACACAGCATGATTGTGTGTGCTTAGTCCCTACATCAGTTATTTTCCTCAGTCTAGTAAAGCTATGATGCAATCCTGGCCACTGCACAGATGTTTCAGTATACATGAAATCAGGACAGTAGTCTAGAGAATCAACATGGTTGCCACACAGCCACTTTGGAGTTATGTACTGCACAGTTGAAGTGTGAAATGACACAGAGACACAATTGGTGTGCAAGTGATATTTATTTTTAGGTGGAGTAGTGCAAAAAGTCCATTAACAATGTTAGGTGAGTCCGTTCTGGTGCATTCTTAAATGGTGATCCTATTTACAGGGTGTGGATGATGCTCCTGACATGCTGGGGTGATGTCACAGACGGTGCAGAGGAACAGGAATTGCCAAATGGTAGGAGAGAAACATTTACAGCCAATGTGGACAAGTTAAACAGTAGATTGCCGAACAGTCATTGAGGGTAGTTGGAGTGAGGCTGGCATGTGTCAAAACGTAGGACCTTGGTCAGAGTGGGGCATGGTGCAGGGACTAGGGCTTCTGGGTACTCTTGCGTGTGAATGTTATCTGTTCCATGTCTTCTTCTTCTGATGTGTGTGTTGCCTGGTGTGTCCTTGTTGTTGTTGGTTTTGAAGGGGCAACACACACCTCAGTGTCAGAAGACATGGAGGCAGACATCCCGGGGGCTGATCCCTGTCCAGTTATGAAGGGCAGTACTGCAGCAAGGAGAGCGTGCTGGTTTTTCAGAATGGCAGCCACATCCCGATGGTAGGCAGCCAGGTCTGCCCTGAGGGGTTCGATGTTGCATTCGTGCACACGCTGACTGGCTTGCTGTTGGAGTTGTTTGGTCAACTGGATGACAGCTGTGCAGATTGCCTTCTGTGTTACTAAAAGTTCCTCCAACAGCGATGTTCTGGCTTGCATTGCAGCTGCCTGATCAGCAGTTGACAGCATGCACGAACGCACCCCCTCAAGGCTGGCTGCCATAGTTTGCATCCCCACCCGCACCTCCTTGGCCAGCTCCCGCTGGACCCCAACGACTGTTCTTTCGAAGCTGGTGCCAGTGTCGTCAGAGTCCTCAGCTGTGTTGGAGCTGGCAGGTCTTATAATTGGGGTGGCGGGTGGTTCTACTGTGGTGGCTGCTTCATCTTGGCTCCTCCTTGTTACTGAAGGGGGGGTTTGGAGGCTTTCGAGGACCATGTCAATGGTCTCTTGTGTGAGGTTGATGTTCTCGTCATCCATGTCATCAGGGAACTCATGGACAGGCATATCGGCAGGAGATCCGTGTTCCTCTGCAAAGAAACAGGGTACAATTAGTGTGTCTGTGTTGAGATCATTTAGCACTAAGATACAAGCCTTTGGATGCCTTTACTTTGTACTCTGATTTTGTCTTGGTATCTGCTGTCTGTCATAGGGCATTGTTGTAGGCCTATGGCCCACCTGTGTGTCACATATATGATATGGAGCTATCAGACATGCCTGCCAGGACATCTCTAGGTGTTGATTTGTAATTATTTTGGAATATGCATTTTTTTTTCCTACTCCTCTCTCGGTGTTTCACTATTGTTATGGAGAGACATTTGTTTGGGTGGGCTCTCATTATCCTACATGTGATTCTTGGCTTTCTAGGCAGCAGGATAGCTAATGGTGTGGGGGACTAAGTTTGACCCACTTGTAAATAACTCGGTCACCCAGATATTGTATTTAGCTCAGACAGACTAGCAGTGCCTCTGGTCTCCCACAACAGAGGAATGTTTAGAAGTCCAAGCCCATGACATCTTTGGGACTTCTCAGGGAAGTGGTGGTCACTCAGGTCCTACACATTTCTATCTTTTCCGGTATGTTCCCATACACAAATGACACAGACAGTATTTGTTGGATATGAAGTTTCATTGTACAACTGACTTGTAGGAATTTCGGTGTGAGCCCCAATAACCAAAACAATACACACAGTTAGAACTGAAATAGTCCGCAGGAAAGTAATACATTGGTACACAGCTATCATGGTGCCTAACAGTTTCTACTCTCCCTCTGCTTGTTCTATATATAGCACTGCATGTTAAGTTTGGAGCTTGTCTGTCTGAATCACAGGGGAGACATCATCCCTCATATCAGAGGAATGGGCTGGGATCTGGTTGTGCATCAGCAGCAAGGCAGGCAGCATCTAGATGTGATTTTCGGTTTGTAAACTCCCCCATGCGTGTCTTGGGACGAGGAAGTGAATTTAAAAGACATATGTCATGGTGATGACAAAGTTTCCCTACGCAGGAATGGCAAACCTTAACCCCTACCACATCTATCATCAACGAACCAGACGGTATCCTTGACTGGGGCACAGAGTGAATATGTTCTGGCAAACTCCAGTGCAGAAGTAGGCAAAACAGGGTGATTTGACTAATTGCCAACACCTCAGGACTGACTATTTGCTACATTAACTGATAGGAAGGGCAATGAGATTCATTTAGTGCAAAGTGCTCTGAGGCACTTAGATGTGAGCAAATGAGTATAAGTACATTCAGGGTAAGATGCACAAAGGCCTCCAGCCTGAGGCTATTGCGCAAAGTATACGTTTCACTTGCCACGCTACACTTTGACTGACTGTGGGTGTTGTGACTGCCCTGCCAGCACACTTGCCTCACAGGCCCTGCACCATACACTTTTTATTCACATTGCATGATCTGTACATGTTAGGTGGCATGACCTATGTATGTCAATGTTAGGATGTGGTATGGATGTAAACATTGTTGATGTTTGTATCTGATGGGGTCTCGTGTGTCTTACTGGATTGGCTTGTTTATCGTATGGATGTCCGATTTTTTGGTTAGACTGTGCAGATGTGTTTCATTGACCAGTTGCCTGTGTCCCCTCGTCAATGTTGTTGTCTGAGCAGTATGACATTTGTGATGTAGCATTGTTAGGCAGGCACGTGAGGGACCCTGATGTATGCAGCATGTGTGTGTCGTTAGTGCTGTGTGGCTCCTATTGCTGTTTACTTAGGCTTTTGTATGTGTCAGTTATGGACATTCGGCATTTAAGTGTACTGGTAGCTTTGTCTTATTTCTAGGAGTAGTTGCAGATGTCATCCTCACCCCCTAATTTAGGAATGTATGTTCCAGGGTTGGGTTCCTGCCATTTGGTACTATAGCTGCCCAGAGATGAGAGGTGTTATTGTCAACTGTGGTGGCAGTTAAGTTGCAGTTGTTGTATTTGCTACTGCATTACAGGTAGGGACCTAGTTGATGGGGAATAGTTTGTGCAAAACAAGTGCCTGGATGTGGATTCAGGGTAGTGTCCTTCCCACCTGTCACTGGTTTCCCTTGGCTCTCTTGTTGTAATTACAGGATGTCCCCATGGGACTGTAGTGGTGGCAGTATTTTGTCGTGGCCCGGCTATGGTCAGTACTGGGCATTCCCCCCTGCCGTGCCCCTTTCCCCATGCCACTTCATATATGTGCTAAGTTACATGCATTGTGTAGTAGGTATCCCCCCCTGCTTACAGTCCCCATTATTGCATTGTAATTCCCCATGCGACTTACCCTGCATGTGCGTAGTGTCGTGGTAGTCTGCGCTGTCCAGTCCTTGTATCCCTGTGACAATCTCCTCTGGGATGACGGCTGCGACCATCTCCTCCATGTGGTCCAGAGCCTCCTGTTGTGCTGGACTCCCCCCTCCAGTCTGCATTGCTGCCTTCCTGTTCCTGGCCATTTTCTCTTTGGTCCTACATTTACAGTCATGCCAGCGTTTCTTACACTCGGTGACTGTCCGGCGTTCTTCAGCCACACTGTTTATCTTGTCCACAATTTCTTTCCAGATGGCCTCTCTCCTACTGAGTGGCAATTTTGAGGAAATGAAAAGTTGGTGCTGGTGTTCCGTCACCTCTTTCACCAGGATTTCCTGCTCCTCTGCACTGAAGCGACACTTTCTTTTTTTCTTTAACATGTCCTGGTTCCTGTGTGCTTCCTCCTGGCTGGGTCCTGGTCTGCTCTCATCCTCCTGGGGTCTGTTGGGGCATCTGGGATCCATTTTGGGTCTCCTCTCCTGTCAGTGCAGTTTTCGCGCAAAAATGTCACGCAATAGCGTGAAAAAAAACGGCGTATTCACGATAGCGCTGTCGTAAATCGACCCACAGTGATTTGCGTCACTTTTACGTGGGTTTGCCTTACGACAGACCGACGCTGTTTGCGTCACGAAATAATGACTCCCACCTGTTGGTTGCGCCGCCGTACGTCAAAGTATAAATTTGACGCCCGAATGGCGCATCCAAATGGCGTTAGACGGCGCAAATTTTTTTGACGCTAAACTGCGATGGCGCAGTTTTGCGTCAAAAAGTATAAATATGGGCCTCAGTTCCTTATAACCTTTCCTTCCAAGCCCATGGTTCTCCACTCCATTTAGAGATGTGGAAACCGCTGGATTACTGTCAGCAGAGCCTCTGCTAGCGGTCTGCCGCAGGACAGCTCAGTCACAGTAATGGCAGTCCACACAGTAACTCTTGTCCCGCCCCATCGAGGGCTGGGCTATCATCACTCATTGTCTTTACCCTTTTAAGCCACGAAAGGCAAGACAGAAATGGGCAAGAAAATATTAAATACATAGGAAACTCTGCATCAGGGTCATATACGTTTTGTTAAAAAAAAAAAAAAATCCTGGTTTGGGAGTTTGTGTTACTTAAACAAACAAATTGTGCGCGTTAAACGTGGCATCTGCTTATAAAACGTCATTGCTATGAAGGGAGCTGCCATGTAGGGTGGCTCCCTTCACAGCAGTGTGGTTTCCACCAGGCAGGCAGGTAGGGATCTCTAAATACCGCTGACGGGCTTCCACCAGGGTGGCAGAGGTTATGACTGCTGCTCCCTTGTGGGACAGAGGGCTACCCATCGAGACCTAAAATGTCTAAAAGTCAGATTTTCTTTTTTGATGTTAGGTTAGTAGTTAAAACAATATCCATTTAGTAGACTGTAATGTTTCTTCATACAGTGCCTGTGTCTTTACTTTTAAATTCCACTTTCTTTCCTTTGGGTTCACTTTTTATATACTTCTTTCTCTTGCTATTTCAACATTGCACATTGGCGTGTTGGAAAAAGTCTTCATTTACCCTAGACTCTTTAAACAAACTACTTCCTTCTATACACAAGGCAGGTATTATGTCTCCTGCAATCTCACCTGAGTATGTTCAATCCCACTTACCAGGCCTGTCTCAGTACCTGCTGTTTGCCAGTGTCTTACTAAGATTAACTGCTGCTGGGTCACTGAGGGAAATAAAAATGTAACGGGCGGCATGCATGAATTAATCTCCGTCACTGGTAGTTAGCCTGCAGCACACACAGAAAAAAAGCTAGGAGAAATAAAGATACTTCTCCTTGTTTCGCCTCTCCTGGAAAGGCGTAGCATTTTAATGCACTGCCAGGATTACCAGTGTTTGTAAATAAGGGAATGTACTCAATTCTATGGAAGGATGTGTGGGAATCCTCACTCTCCACCCACGGAACGCCTCTCTGGGGCAGAGTAATGCCATGCAGCGATTTGCGCTGCGTTGGTTACTCTGGACTTATCGAGTCATGTAGAGACAAGTAAGGTGGACTTGCGTGTCTTGAAAATTCCGATGCAACCCTTCATAATCATGCCCCTATGTATTTGATTCAAATGGCAGATTGTAACTCCCCAGATGAAAACATAACTTTAGCTCAAATAGGATCCCTCAAAAACAATACTGCCTTCAAAGCAAAGTCCAAGTCCATTCAAACAAAGATGCTGATACTATAACAAGAATAATTTAAACAGAAACAATTCAGACGATTGCACAAAAAGGATGTTCTAGAGGAGATCACAACTCTGTTTAGTCTTTAATCTAAGCAGATGCAAGCAGAAGTAAAACAGCCATTGGGAAGCAAGGTTCTCCAGAGCTAGTGCCTTGAAGTTCAAAAATGGCTGTCACATTCTAGTTCATGGTTGTTCTTGCTTGGAATGGGACTCACTATGTGGGCAATATCTTCTTTTGGGAGAGATACACAAAATATGCTGCTTTTCAAGTTTCATCTTAAAATTATAGAACGTTTACATATTCAAATCTGCATTCGCTATTATGTTAAAACAATATTAAAAATGTTAACTTTCTGAATGAATTAATGTTGCAAATTTTAAAGGCATTTTAAGGCTCATGACCTCTACCTTGATTAGCCTCTCTGACAAAAGCTCGTGCTCTGAGCACGAGCAATGCATACGAGCTGATGTCCTAACAGTGATCTAATGCAGTGCTGGTGTGCCCAACAGTCTTTTACATGCCCCGGGACAACGTCACAGGAGTGGGCGACCGAAGCTCTTCTTTTGGTGGGTAACGGGGCTGGATTGCTGTTTCACACTCACCTGTAGAATGCACAGTTTTATCTGGGAGAATGTTTGAGTAGGGAGGTGTCTGTGACTGCAGGAGGAAGAAGGGAGGTTTTTAGTGACATGCCTAAGGCTGCCCATTCGTCTGTGTAAATCTAATCTGTCTGTATTGATACATTCTAGTCTGGGTCCGTGTATATCAGATATGTTGCTTGCAGCAGTGCATGTACAGCTGCTAGTTTATTTGTGGGCGTCATTTTGTATCCTGGTTTACCTGCACGGGTGTCTACATGACTTTGGTTCTGTATGAATGAGGCCTTTGCGTCTGCAGTTCTGAGTGCAAGTAGCCTGCAGGCTTCTCTGCCTATGTGACTGCGTGCGCGCAGGTCTTCAGGCAGAGGGTCATATTTGTTTCTGTCTGTATGTATGGAGGAGCTTTTTGTACGTATATTATGTTATGGATGCATGCATGTTATGTGCCCCTGCCTGCATGCGCTATTCAAAAGCCAAACCAATTAGCTCTGACAATCCTTGTTCCTCTTAACAAGTCTCTTTCTTTTCTTCAAGTTCAAATGTATTAGTTCCTAAGCAATACGCAATGCTAAAAAATATAAACAGCTTCAGCCTATCCGAATTTAAGAACCTTTCTTCTCGATACCTTTTTTAACAATAATCCTTTTTATTGAGAGTAGTATACGAGGAGGTGCAGCTTTTAGTGCGGAGAACAGTGCGGTCTTCCCAATATCTCATTCCCTTTATACCTGACACTGTGCTTCGTTCTGCTGTTGTGTATAAAGGACCTTTGCAGTTTGCAAGTCCACATGGGATAGTATGTCCAAGCTTTCGTCATAAACGTTTAGAATAGCGCAGTGAAATAGCGCTTAGTAACAAAAAAAAAATATTTTTATTTACCTACTGTCGCTGAACCATCCCAGTTCAAATCTGAACACTGTGGGTTTTTAAAAAAATATAATGACATGTTTAACGGATTACATAATTTAATTTTCCATAATGAAAAATGCTTTTTTAGCTAAAGAAAAGAACGATACTTTGTACTTTTCCCACCTCCCTTAAGTCTACCATTTCCATCAGCAACGGCGAAGGGGTGTCATCTCCACAACCAAGAGAGCGGTTCGAAGACGATGCCGTCCAGCAGAGAGGCACCCGGGCTGGAACACTCTCCTAACTGCATCATTTTCATGCATGTAAACTGGCGGCAGAACCTTGAAATAGAGGACCTGGTACTGTTCGTCTGAACTCCTGTTTTTATCTTTCCCTGGATGAGGACCTGAGGGAACGGGCCCACTTAAGCCCTGGATAAAGGAAGCGTTTCATGCCATGCAGCCATAAAAATCCTGTCAGCAGCTGTTTACCTCTCACAAAAAACAGCTTCAGAAACAAGCACACGAAGCTTCAATATAATTTTGCAGGACTAAATCAATTGTAAACATGGTGAGAAATTACTCAAATGATTAATGTTGCATTTGTTTCTGAATGCCAAAGGAAAAATGGAAAAAAACAACACAATTCTTTGTTCCCCACCCACCCTCACTATAAACCTACTGGTTGGATGCTGGTATTTTTGTTCCACTAATGGTTTAATGACCAAGATAATACTCTATTCATCTAACATTCTCCCTTGTGGGAGTTTTTTCACAAAGCTACCGTATACGTCAACTTCGAAAAATCTATTGGTGGATTGGGAACTGGAATCAAGTATAGAACCTTAGATATATTGTACACCTCCCTACTCGTTCTGTGCCACACATTGCGGGGGTGAATGCCAGTCTGTACAGGAAAGGGGGTCACAGGATACCTGGATTTGGATGCAGGTGCATATTGTATCTGCATCCGTACTGGGGCACCAGCAGAGATGGATTTCACAGGGCCCTTATAAATTAGAGGTATAGCAAAAGGCCCAACATCTCCTGCGGAGTAGGGTGTGTTGGGGACACTTAGCCACATGTAATATTTGACCTGATGGTCTGTTTTGGTGTGAGACAGTCCACCTGCAGGAAATTCGATAGGAAAGCACCTCAACTATTGTTATACCCCTGCTCATATCCTTCACCCATGGAATTACTTTGTTACCCATACATGTACTTGAGCCTAAACCTGACGTTACATGGTCAGGAACCATAACTAAAGGGGCGCTTTTTAGGGCTACCAAACTACCACATTTACACATTTTATTAGACAATGCAGAATACAGAGGTGGGCCACCATGGTTAACTAACTGGCTACAGAGATACAAATGACATACACCACAAGGCTGAGACCATAGGCATAACAATAGCTAGGTAATGGAAATGGCTATCACACCTACAGGGTAATCACTCTCTTTACCTCATATTCACTGCATAGCCTCAATTCACTCACATTAACGAGGCATGTTGTACCTAAGGGTTATCTCATTATGTGAAAAAATATGAGGAAGAAATCCTCCCGTGCCACATGCAGGCCCACAGATGTTTGGGAAATCACTGCACTTGGACTCAGGCCCATATTTATACTTTTTTAGCACCGCATTTGTGTCTTTTTTTGATGCAATATCGGCGCAAACTTACAAAATACAACTATATTTTGTAAGTTTGCGCCGATTTTGCGTCAAAAAATGACGCAAATGCGGCGCTAAAAAAGTATAAATATGGGCCTCAGTTTTTTTGACCTGCTAATCCAACTATGTTGGATTGTGGTGAATTATATGGTGTGGTTGTGTGACCTCACAATGTAATACACTCACTAAACAATTCTGGGTCCAGTGAGACTCGTTTGAATAACCTCCTACTCAGCCCTTGGTAGCTGTGGCTTGGAGGGGAAAAGCTACTCGTATAGCATTCAGACGCATCAAACTGCAGAATAAGAAATACACACAACAGAAAAGAAATCCTACACCAATTTGTAAAAATAGATTTTATTTTTATGACTTTTTGACACCAAAATGGACAAAATCCATTGGAGGGCTCGAAGATGGAGATTTTTAAGTAAATGTTAAGTCTCAGCTTTTTGTCCAATGTGCAAACAAGGATTGGTAATTGTAAAGTTTGAAAGACTTGTGTTTGGCTACCCCGGACCAACTGGATGACCAATTCCGACAGGGAGAAGGTCAGGGAGGCTAATAAGAAGCATTTGGACAGTTACCTGGTCATCAAAGCAGTCTCAGAGCCCTGCACTTCTGGTTTGCTTGTGCCATGTTTCCCAGATACTCTAAAAAACAAAAACAGTTGTCAAAAACTGTTTAATAACCTTTCTTATTAAAGCGCAAATCCATACCCCCAAGAAAGCACATCTCTATTTCGAGACCTTCTCAGCCTGTGTTCCAGCTGGCAGTTACACCATCTTCTGCCCAGATGTACTACTCACCACACCCTCTTCATCCTTAGCATGTCACACTCACAAACATTCACCTCTAACTCAGTCCTTATTAACCTTCACAACTGTCAGTCAGCAATGGTTCACTAAACTAGTTGGCACTAGTCTACTGCGCTCCCCACCCATCAGAACATCCTACCAATTATATTGCAGGGTTGATGATGACGGGGAACAGAGAACAGATTGAACCACTGACCATGCACTCCTACTCTAGAAATTATTTAATGAAAGACACCGAATCAACCCAATTTACCTCATGAGAAAGCTCATTGCTGGAGGTGAGCGAATGAAAGGGTGATTGTGGGTGCCTGGTGTCTGAAACTGCAAATACAAATTTCAGGCTACGCTATAGTTCTTTGAGTTCTGTTCCAGAAAATGTGTGCTTTGCAACATTGAAATTTAACATTGAAATTTAATGCAAGATTGGATTAATCCCTCCATTAAATTTGACTTTGAAAATTTGATGTATTCTTTTAACTACGTTAATAAAAGTAAGTTGCCCTTGGCACACACATTCAAATAAACACTAGAGCTTGATTAATGTAGCTGCAGTAGTTACGCTTTCATTTTAGAAGATTCCTAATTGAATTGAATATTTCATGAACGCAATGCTAATGCCTTTAGTGTCCATTAGTGTTTAGTACAGCTGTCGGTAAATGGTCATAAACGGTCAGTTCAGTGCTCTCTCTCTCTTAATATATAAATATATATGTATATATATATATATATATATATATATATATATTAATTACCAATTGGCCACATGTGGAATAGTGCGCTGTTGCTGCCGGTGCCGATGAAGGGGTTAGCGACCAGAACTCCCATACATTTCTCCAGCAAAATAAATCATCGAAAAGTTCTTGTCTCAGCCCTTAATTATTCCATAAATCAGTGCTATCCACCACCCAACGTGTTGAAACCTAACAGGTCCTGATCACATATGGCTTAACACAACCTTCTATCTATGGAGCAAGGTATTGTGTCACCGGAGAGTCACGAAAAGTGATGCTCCGGTGGCGCTAGGGGCTTCTAAATATGCCCCTTAGGATCCTTCTTAAAATGAGATCTCATAAGCTCTGTTTTCCCCCCCCTCCTCCTCTTCGGCCTCCTCCTGTGTTGTGGTTCTATTTGAGAACTAAACACAGGACTTCCAATTAAAAGGTCTGTTTTTTATGTCTTCAGGACAAAGAGAAATCCTTCAAATGTTGTTTGTTCAATGCTAAAGGCTTAGCACTAGTCCTTCACACTAGACTTGGCTGTTCCTGTTATGACTAATAGTAGGCCTTGCTATTAAGATCTATTGTAAGTACTTGGAGTATTGTGGATGGGCAAAAGAGCTACAACTGTGTTGAGGAATATGAGCAAAAGTGGCATAAAATTGAGGAAGGTGTCCAACTTTTGCTCTGATTGCTATGAAATTACAAACACACGAAGCAATTTGGGATCACAAAAACTAGTTACATTGTTCACAAAGTCGGGGTTGCTGCTGCCTCTTCTATGCAGACGAGTATCCTGAGACATTCAGCTTTCACCAGATCTGAAGGTGCAATAGTCTGCAAGATGGCAGCTCTGGCTCACCTCAGCAAGGAAGAATTCAGATGGGTGGGGCTCCAGGGCACCTATTCTAGCCCACATTGCTTCAGACCTGCAAATGTATGAGTATTTTTTACCTTGCTGGGCCTTGATGAGACGTGGCTTATTGCTGATTATAGCCCGAGGCACTTTTTAGTTCACCACCACCTCCCCCAAACAAGCATTTGCAACGCAATGGGTCACGCGTTTGCTCGAGTTAGAAGTATTAGCGTTGTAAATTCCTAATTGGACTTTTCTTGCCACATAAATTGAAAATGTAAAGTAAAACAGTTGACATAAGCAAGTCAATTCAAAGTGCCACGACTGTCATGAGTGTCAGCGTGAAGGAGAGACACAAAAGTAAAAAGAAGTTAGGTCGCAATCAAACATATCGGAAAATGTACAATTAGCTATGTAACAGGGTCGATCCTCAAGGCGGTAACAAAACCCCCCCAAGGCAGGAAAAATGTAAAGCATTTACCAATGTCATCAAAGTATTTTTAAAAGGCAAGCCCACGAACAAGTGAAAGTGATGGGCGTGAGGTGGGCGTGGTTAAAATCCCACATAGATACCAACGCGCTGCTACGCTTCAGCCTGCACACCCCACATGTAGGTACAGGCAAGGCAGGAATATGTTCAGCCCCCTTCTTCTCCAGAAATGCAGAAGTGTATGTGGAAGGTTTCTGTTGTTGATAACAGACTTTTAACCTATTTTGTGTGCATGTTTATTGTGAGAAAACAGGGCTGATAGCAGAGGCCCCATAACTTTTTGCCCCCATTTTCCTCTTTTTGCTGGTGTTTTCCTGACTTTGATGGTGCCCTGGGTACTGCTAACCAGCACCAGGGCCTGTGCTCTGTGTAAAATGGATATGCAAATTAGGCTAATTATAATTGGCTAAGTTAACCTACCTATAAGTCCCTAGTATATGGTAGGGCATGTAGGTTTAGGGACCACAGCATAGGTGGTGCACACCTAGGTGCACTGCTGAGGTGCCCAGTGTCATTTTAAAAGCAAGCCTGCCTTGCTGGCTGCTTTTAAATTAAAGTTATATGCAAATTAGACTTTGGAATTAAAGGTACTTCCAAAGTCTTAAACTACCTTATTTTTACATATAAGTCACCCCTAAGGTGTGCCCTATGTGCCCCTAGGGCTGGGTGCCATGTAACTATAAGCAGGGACTTTATAAAAATAGATTTATAAGCCCTGGTGAGGTAAAAACAGCCAAATTCGTTTTTCCCTCATTGAAGTAAATGGCCTTCATAGGCTAGAATGGGCAGACTTTATTTTAAATTTTAAAGTCTACTTAAATGTTACATACCAAGAATTTGGTATCAAATTGATTGTTGTAATAAATCCCACAACTTCCAGTTGTTGAATTTAATATAACTAGTTCAGGTAAAAAGTTTAGACTTTACCTAAAAAGTTGCCAATTTCAGCTCTGCATTGTTTTTGCTGCTGTGCTCTGATTGGCCAGCCTGCAGCAGCTTCTGCCAGGCTGCCTTGATGAGGTGTGAAGTGGCCTGACTTCACACAAAGGAATGTGCTTGGGGGAGAGAATCTCCCCTCAGCAGATGGTGAGGCAGGAAGGGGGAGGGCGGCCAAACTGGTCTTCAAAGGCAGAGAAGGACATTTGGAGCACCCAGCAACACCCCCACATCCTGCAACCCCAGACAACTAGGTGCCCCCTTGATTAGATTAGGAGAGGGCAGGAGAGGGGTGTGTTTATGATTTTTAGCCACACCAGTGGGTGGGCTCAGCCAGATGTAACCTCCAAAAATCAGATTCAGCCATGTTGGATTTTTGGAGACTGTTGCCTTTTGGGATGGATTTTTGCCACACTTCCCAGGAAGTGGTCATCACAGGGGGACGACCCTGTACCTGATTGGAGGATCAGGACCCCCCTGCTTTTCACCCAGGAGCAAGGATAAAACTGGCAGACCTGACCCCACACCTCAGTTCCCCTCCAGAAGTCAACAAGAAAGGAACTAAAGAAGAAGAAGGACTGCCCTGCTGGACCCCTGGCCTGCACCTGGAACCTGCACTCAGAAGGACTGCACCAGCTGCACACTTGGGCTTCACCACAAGAAGGACTTTGCCTGGCTTCAACTGGTTCAAGGAGGGACTCCCTGTTTGCTACAGGTGAAAAATTGCTAAACCAGAGTCCCCTGCACCAACTCCTGAAGAAAGCGACCAGCTGACCACTGTCCAGTGGCCAAAAAGGAGTTTGTGCCAGGTGCATTCTGGGAGTTGAAGTCCGCACCCCCCAAGGACCATCACAGAACTTCTGGACCCTTGGGGTGAGCTGTGGACCCCAAAAGAACCTTAAAAGAACATCTGGGTGAAGCCCCAGAAGTTTGGAAAAGATTTGAGAATTTTTGGAAAAAAGCTCCAGAGAGGGACCGACCCGCCGCGGAAATTCTAGCTGGATTGCCTCAACCGCGACCCGGCCTGACTTCGTGGTTCGTCCCGGTAAAGAAAAACATCCAAAAAAAAGACTAAGTCCGAACGTAAAAAGTTGACCGGGACCTCCCAGCCATCGTATCCGAGAAGGGCTCCATGGACGTCGGATCAAGATCCAGGTTTACCCCGGTCGAAGGATTTTCATCTCGAAAAAACGACTAAGTCCGAAGGTAAAAGTCTCCACCGAGGAAACCCACATCGTGTATCCGGACAAGGGCTCCAGGAGGTCGGATTCAACTGGCAGGTTCGTCCCGGTGAAGAAAAACTTCAAAATAAAGACTAAGTCAGAAGGTAACTTTTTAACCGAGGCCTCCCGCGACCTGTAGCCGAGCAGGGCTCCATCGCGGTCGGCCTGAAAGTTTGACTTTGCCCCGGTCGAGGTGCAACCAGATGACCCGATTGGCACTTTTTGTTTCTAAGCGCTAGAAAAGTAATAATTCTTTAAAAATTCATATCTCCCGTTCCCCTGAACTGATTTTAATTGTTTTTGTGTCATTTTAAAGATAAAAATATAAACTATTTTTATAAATTGGTTTTGGATTTTTAAACTGTTTCCTGTGTTTTATTTAATTACTGTTTTGTGATATTTGAATGCTTTACACTTTGTCTCCTAAGTTAAGCCTTGACGCTCGTTGCCAAGCTACCAAGGGTTGAGCTGGGATTAATTTACTGAGACCTAACTGTACCTATGTGGAGGTTAGTGGCTTGTTGCTAGGTGTAGGTACCTACCTGCCCTACCAATAACCCATTTTCCAACATAATTGGAAGCAGCGACGGGATCCTGTACTTGTGTTCAATATCACGTTACAGTTTTGGGTAAAACAAATTAAAAATCCTTTATATTGTCCTAGTGCAAAAATTGTTTTTAATTTTTAATTTGGATTAATTTCAATTATTGAATTTTTGTAATTTTTCTAAATTCTTGTTTCCAATTTTTGCAAAAAGTTTTTGTTGACAGAAAACTAGGGAACCATGGAGCTTGATCTGGCTAGCCTACCCACACTGACAGTAGTCCAGCTTAGGGGGTTGTGTATTGAAAGAGGGTTGCCTGCAACCACTGATCTCAGGAAGCAAATCCTGATCACATCCCTGACAGCATGGGCTGAGGCCCAAGAGGTAGAGTCAGAAGAAGCTCCAGAGGAGGGAGAAAGAAGGGAGGATGCAAGCTCTAACCACTCAGGGGAGGGAAGGCATCTGAGCCCAAGTGAGGATGAGGAAGAACGGTCCTCAGTAAATACAGTCACTAGGGGCAGATCCAAAGCTAGTGGTGGGAAGGGGGTCCTTTCAGGAGGAGAGAACCCATCCATCAGAGAAAGAGAGCTGGAGGCCCAGCTAGCATACATAGCTTTGGAAGCAGAGAAGCTGGCCCTAGAAAAGAAAAAGTGGGCATACAAAGAGAAAAGAGATGGAGGCAGCGATAAAGAAGCTGAGGTGTCCATGGGTGGGGGAGTTTGCCCCAGATTACCCAAGGGGGTGGTTCCTGCTTATGTAGAGGGGGATGACATAGATAAGTGGCTGGGGGCCTTTGAGAGGGCACTCCAAATGAGAAGGGTTAGGCCTCAATACTGGGGTTCCCTTTTGTGGGAGTTGGTCCCCAACTCAGGGAGGGATAGGCTTCTGACCTTAAGGGGGGAGGAGGCAGATTCATACCCTAGTATGAAGAGGTGCTTAGCCAAGAAGTTTGGTCTGACCCCAGAGCAATATAGAATGAAGTTCAGGGACACCCAGAAGGTCAGTACCCAGTCTTGGGTTGACTCTGTGGACATTTCACTAAAGGCACTAGAGGGCTGGATTATTGGCAACAAAGTAAATACTTATGAGGGGTTATACAATCTGATCATGAGAGAGCACATCTTGACCAATTGTATCCAAGAAAGGTTACGCCAGCATCTAGTGGACTCTAAGCAGACCAACCCTAGAGAGCTAGGGGAGGCAGCTGATGAGTGGTTGAGAACCAGGGTGGTTGTCAAGTCCCAGGGGGGAGACTCCAAGAAGGGGGGGACAGGTCCCCAAAAACCTAAGGAGGGAGGTGGTAAGCCCACCACAGAGACTCCCTCTGTACCCCAGAACCCTAAGAAGGAGGAGAGTAAATCCCACTCCCACTCTGACAAGCAGAGACAGGGAGACCCAGGGTTAAAAAAGCTCTTGGACAGTAGGGCTTGCTTTGACTGTCAGCAGACAGGTCACTTCAGAGGAGATGCAGCCTGTCCAAGGAAGGTGGTTAGCACTGGGCTGTCCAGTGTAGCCATAGAGGAGGATTCCTCAGATGATGAAGTCCTCCTAGCATTGTGCTGGGAGACAGGACCAGATGGTAAGCTGGTGATCCCTGAGGGTGGGAGTAGGCACTTCCACCACATTCAAGTGAATGGGATCCCTACCACTGGCCTGAGGGACACCTGTGCCAGTCACACTATAGTGAGTGACCGGTTAGTGACGCCAGACATGTATGTCCCAGGAAAGACAAAGAAAGTCAGGATAGCCACAGGGGAGGTCACCTCCAGACCTGTAGCCATAGTGCCCCTAGAGAGGGAGGGTATCCTTGACTGGATTAGGGTGGTAGTCAGTGCTGACCTCCCCCTAGATTGTATCCTGGGCAATGACCTCCCAGAGGTGAGTCTGGTCACAGATGGGGTGGTCGCCCAGGGCGCCCCCCAACCCAAAGTCCTGGGGAGTCAGTCCCTACAGTTAGGAGACAGGGGTCCCCAAGAAAAGGAAAGAAGAAAAGGAAGGGTAGGCCACTCTTAAAGAGAGTTCCAGGGAGCCAAGGGCCTTCTGCCCCAGTAGGGGGGGAGCCCAGAGTTGGCACTGGTAAGGTCTCACCTGACCCCAAGGAAGTCCTGAGTAGTCAGGCAGCTGTCCAGATGCAAGGTGTTGCCCCTGCACTGACAGAAGGGAGAGTGGAAGGAGGGTGTCTGCCACAGGAGGTGGTAGCCCCCCACTCTAGACAGCAAGAGGGGTGCCAGGACCCCAAAGTTGCCCCTAAAGCAGCTCAGCCACCTGTCAGTGGAGAGCTTAGGGTGTGGTTCTGGGTACTGACAGCTGTCAGTAGCCTCTGCTGGGTGCTAGCCTTCCAGGCAGCACTGTACTTGGCCTGGGAGGCAGACCCCAGCGCCAATAGCAAAGTAGGCCCCCTGACCCTATTGGTCATGGTGGGGTTGCTCAAGTGTTGGGTGACCTCTTTGGGTAAGCTAGGTGTTGCCCTAGCAAAGTTTGGAGTAGGGGAGGTGGGCACCTCACTACCCAAGTTGGCAGAGAGAAAGGAGGAAGACCCCCCTAGAGGAAAGTTTCAGTTTGAGTTGGGTCCTTTTACTGTTGGGATGGCTTCACTACCCATAGGGAGTGACCCTGACAGGAGGATATAAGGCAGAGTAGGCCCTGCAAAGGGACAGCCAGTTTTCTTCACTGTCTTCCTCGCCTAACAAGCCAGGAAGACTCTCCCAGGGTTGGGCTGAGTCTCCTGGGTGTGTGGGCTGGGGGGGGGGGGGGGGGTTGTGTGAGAAAACAGGGCTGATTGCAGAGGCCCCATAACTTTTTGCCCCCATTTTCCTCTTTTTGCTGTTGTTTTCCTGACTTTGATGGTGCCCTGGGTACTGCTAACCAGCACCAGGGCCTGTGCTCTGTGTAAAATGGATATGCAAATTAGGCTAATTATAATTGGCTAAGTTAACCTACCTATAAGTCCCTAGTATATGGTAGGGCATGTAGGTTTAGGGACCACAGCATAGGTGGTGCACACCTAGGTGCACTGCTGAGGTGCCCAGTGTCATTTTAAAAGCAAGCCTGCCTTGCTGGCTGCTTTTAAATTAAAGTTATATGCAAATTCGACTTTGGAATTAAAGGTACTTCCAAAGTCTTAAACTACCTTATTTTTACATATAAGTCACCCCTAAGGTGTGCCCTATGTGCCCCTAGGGCTGGGTGCCATGTAACTATAAGCAGGGACTTTATAAAAATAGATTTATAAGCCCTGGTGAGGTAAAAACAGCCAAATTCGTTTTTCCCTCATTGAAGTAAATGGCCTTCATAGGCTAGAATGGGCAGACTTTATTTTAAATTTTAAAGTCTCCTTAAATGTTACATACCAAGAATTTGGTATCAAATTGATTGTTGTAATAAATCCCACAACTTCCAGTTGTGGGATTTAATATAACTAGTTCAGGTAAAAAGTTTAGACTTTACCTAAAAAGTTGCCAATTTCAGCTCTGCATTGTTTTTGCTGCTGTGCTCTGATTGGCCAGCCTGCAGCAGCTTCTGCCAGGCTGCCTTGATGAGGTGTGAAGTGGCCTGACTTCACAAAAAGGAATGTGCTTGGGGGAGAGAATCTCCCCTCAGCAGATGGTGAGGCAGGAAGGGGGAGGGCGGCCAAACTGGTCTTCAAAGGCAGAGAAGGACATTTGGAGCACCCAGCAACACCCCCACATCCTGCAACCCCAGACAACTAGGTGCCCCCTTGATTAGATTAGGAGAGGGCAGGAGAGGGGTGTGTTTATGATTTTTAGCCACACCAGTGGGTGGGCTCAGCCAGATGTAACCTCCAAAAATCAGATTCAGCCATGTTGGATTTTTGGAGACTGTTGCCTTTTGGGATGGATTTTTGCCACACTTCCCAGGAAGTGGTCATCACAGGGGGACGACCCTGTACCTGATTGGAGGATCAGGACCGCCCTGCTTTTCACCCAGGAGCAAGGATAAAACTGGCAGACCTGACCCCACACCTCAGATCCCCTCCAGAAGTCAACAAGAAAGGAACTAAAGAAGAAGAAGGACTGCCCTGCTGGACCCCTGGCCTGCACCTGGAACCTGCACTCAGAAGGACTGCACCAGCTGCACACTTGGGCTTCACCACAAGAAGGACTTTGCCTGGCTTCAACTGGTTCAAGGAGGGACTCCCTGTTTGCTACAGGTGAAAAATTGCTAAACCAGAGTCCCCTGCACCAACTCCTGAAGAAAGCGACCAGCTGACCACTGTCCAGTGGCCAAAAAGGAGTTTGTGCCAGGTGCATTCTGGGAGTTGAAGTCCGCACCCCCCCAAGGACCATCACAGAACTTCTGGAACCTTGGGGTGAGCTGTGGACCCCAAAAGAACCTTAAAAGAACATCTGGGTGAAGCCCCAGAAGTTTGGAAAAGATTTGAGAATTTTTGGAAAAAAGCTCCAGAGAAGGACCGACCCGCCGCGGAAATTCTAGCCGGCTTGCCTCAACCGCGACCCGGCCTGACTTCGTGGTTCGTCCCGGTAAAGAAAAACATCCAAAAAAAAGACTAAGTCCGAACGTAAAAAGTTGACCGGGACCTCCCAGCCATCGTATCCGAGAAGGGCTCCATGGACGTCGGATCAAGATCCAGGTTTACTCCGGTCGAAGGATTTTCATCTCGAAAAAACGACTAAGTCCGAAGGTAAAAGTCTCCACCGAGGAAACCCACATCGCGTATCCGGACAAGGGCTCCAGGAGGTCGGATTCAACTGGCAGGTTCGTCCCGGTGAAGAAAAACTTCAAAATAAAGACTAAGTCAGAAGGTAACTTTTTAACCGAGGCCTCCCGCGACCTGTAGCCGAGCAGGGCTCCATCGCGGTCGGCCTGAAAGTTTGACTTTGCCCCGGTCAAGGTGCAACCAGATGACCCGAATGGCGCTTTTTGTTTCTAAGCGCTAGAAAAGTAATAATTCTTTAAAAATTCATATCTCCGGTTCCCCTGAACCGATTTTAATCGTTTTTGTGTCATTTTAAAGATAAAAAAATAAACTATTTTTATAAATTGGTTTTGGATTTTTAAACTGTTTCCTGTGTTTTATTTAATTACTGTTTTGTGATATTTGAATGCTTTACACTTTGTCTCCTAAGTTAAGCCTTGACGCTCGTTGCCAAGCTACCAAGGGTTGAGCTGGGATTAATTTACTGAGACCTAACTGTACCTATGTGGAGGTTAGTGGCTTGTTGCTAGGTGTAGGTACCTACCTGCCCTACCAATAACCCATTTTCCAACATTTATTCAATAATGTTTTAACAAACTTTGTATATTTGGTGCTACACACCATTACTCCATTTTTTATCGAAAATGTAAAGAAATTTATTTATTGGTATGGAGAGTTGTAGTGAGCATGGCTGTGCTAAGGTTCCTCACTCGTCCTGTGTGTCCCACTCATTATGCAAATGCTTCCTCAACCCAGGACTTGTCTTTGTAATAGACCTGGCCAGAACTCGTGGAGTTTTGCTCCACCGAATTCCGCAGAGTTACCAAAAACGCTGTGAGATTCTATGGAGTTCCATGAGTTGGCAGAATTGGGCACCTTGCACTGCTCTCAGTGATTTTTAGCACCGTAAGCTTCTTACATGCTGTAGAATTAGTACAAACTGCACTGTGAGGCGTGCCAGAGGGTGCTGCTTCTCTGTGCCACTCAAGCAGATTTTCTACTCAAGCTGCAGCTTTCTCAACGTGTCCTGCTGCGACTGCCCTTGCCTAGAAATCTTGTGGGGAAGCATTCTAGCACTCAAAAATCATGCTAGAGAATGCAAATTCTCACACATGCTTGTCAACTTAGCACCATGCACAAGAAAAACCGCTGCCATGCTCAGTGGGCAAAACTCTACGAATTCCCCCAGTGGAGCTGAATTTTTCACCCGCCCCTCTTTTGTAAGCCTTCTTCTTATGTGAAATTGGCTTCAACAAGCCCTTCCTGCGATCATTGCACTCCTCAACTATGCACCCCATACCTGCCATTCACAACCCCTAACCTATCAGCCCTCCTAAGACCTCCATTTCATACTGGTCCCAGTTTAGTCGCTTTTTCTTACACCTGCTCCCCACGAACCAACACCATTCTCCCAACCTCTGTCCCTCTTTCCCATAACTCTCCTCACTCCTGAACTACTTCCCCTACTCCATGTTTTCCTCTTCACCTTCCCAGCCCACCCTGTTCTCCTCCCAAGAATTCTAGCCTCATTTTCAGTTAATTTCTCCTCAACTTCCCATCCATATCCAACCCCTGTTGCTTCTCCATTCTTACCCACCCTTGTCATCCCTCCGATATCAACACTCTCTTACCAAAAGAGAATGTGGCCACACACCCTTGTGTTGTGTGTTGCACACAGCTCTGCTACTTCGAGGTTCCCATCATCCCATCACCACCCTCACACCATTCAAAATGAGAATGAAGACAGATGTTTACATGGGCGATTTCCCCTAGGTAAAGCTCCAAAGGCTTCTGCTACGGCATGTCATATCTTTTAGACTCTGTAGATGACTCTCTGAAGGCTCACAAATTCCCTCAGGAGGGAGGCCATCAACCGCACAAATAACCAGTGACCAGAGGACGGGCATGCTCTGGAGCCCATCATGTGCCTTAGCTGAAAACACATTACCTGGACCAGTGGCACCTGCAATGAGAGGTTGACAGCACAAGAAATTCTTGATTTCCCTGGCTTGTACTGCTCTTTCCACAAAGGACTGGTGATGTATGCCCCATTGTCAAGAAGATTACACTCCTAGAGTGGGGACAGAATAATGCAGAATAATGCCCTCCTAGACTGCTGATGCTGACATGCACTGTGCCATGTTTACTTTTCGATGCTGTTGCAATAAAGCCACATCCTTTGGGTCATTGTGTTTTTTTGGGTATTGTAAAGATTTTTCACTAGATACCTTTGGCTAGCTGTATGAACATTCTGATTTGTGGTTACCAAATGGCACATTTTTGTGAATTGCAATTAGGAAATCATAATTCGGAATGTACTGAGTTTGTTGTGAAAAAAATAGTGACTTCCAAATGAGTTGGGTCTGTATTTTGGAAATCGCATTGAGTGCCAATAGCGAACACAGTTGCCAACAAACAAAAGTACTTCCTGGTTCTGGGTGATGAGCTCACAACCAAGAAGTCATTTCAAGTCTGGAAAGTGGCAAGAGTAGAGATGGTGAACTGCTGTCTGTGAGAATTGCAACAGGGACCTCCAAGAAACAACTTCCAGCAGCAGGAATGGCCATCCGAGACCCAAAGAAGGAGGCAGGGGGACAAAAAGGAAAGCTGACGTTTTCTGAAAAAGAATTAGAAATACAGAGGAGTGCTGCTATGATTATGACCTCCTGTTTAGGCAGTCATCCATGACTGTACTGGAGGCACATAAGCTAATCTGGCAGGAAAAACAGCAGAAAATAAATGCTATAGGGGTGGCACAGCGCTTCACAGAAGAAATGCGGAACAGGTGGTATGACTTTAGGTCTCACACTAAAGGGAAGGTAGCAACGTCCTTGAGTAAGTCCCAGGCAACAGGAGGTTACCCCTCTACTATTCCACCACCCACTACACTGGAGGCGATGGTGAAGACTACCTTGGAACCAGAAGCGGTTGTTGATTTCACAAATATTGACAGCACCTACAACATCACAAAATAAATGTACATTGTTTGTTTGATATGTTCACATTTGTAACCTTAAAACTGACTTCGACATGCATGCATAACTTAACCTAACACAATCATATTATTAAGGTTTTTTAGCTTATCCAAAACACCCCGGTAGTGCATTACTGGGCATCTAGTCACGAAATAATTCATTGTATTTATTAAATAAATAGTATTAAGAAAGAAGAAATTACCACCGCAGAGCAAGCTCTGCAAACTGCACAAATTGCAAGTCGGGTAGCTGCCAAACTTCCTGATAGCGAGGAAATATCCAGTATCAGCAGCATCTCTGCCACAGATGTACACATGCTGCAACAAAGCAACAGCCGTACTCCTGCAGCTCAATATGGTGGCACATCGCATTTGGGACGCAGACGCAAGAAGTTGGGTAGGGCACAGAATATATTTACATTATGGGCCTGATTTAGATTGCGGCAGATGGGTTTCTACGTCACAACAGTGACGGCTATTCCATCTGCCAAAGTATAAATCGTATTGGGAATAATGGGATTTATATTTCAGGGGACGGGATATCCGTCATTGTTGTGATGGAATAACCAGTCCACTGAAATCGAAATCAGGCCCTATTATACATTTGCACATGACAGTTGCAAATTGTTTCTAAACAATTGTAGTAACAATAAACCTAACCTAAGATTAAAGTTATCTTTAATTTGGAGCATCAAACAAGTGTCATAGACATTTGTACATCTTGTACATTCACATATGGCTTACCTTGAGAAGCAATGTGTGGCAATGTGGTCCCTGAGCCTTCTCTCCTCCACTGCTCAACTCTCATCTGTAGGCTTCTGAACAGGTGGTATGGGATCTTTATCCTCTGAGTTTGACTCCGAAACAGTGATGTATAGGCCTCTCCTGATGACAATATAGTGTAGGATGGCACACGTTGCTACTATCTTACATGCAGGTTCAGGTACATTGCAAGGCACCCCCTCTATTATGTAGACATCAGTAATGAGCTTTCAGTTGCCCAAACGTTCTCTCAACCACAGTCCTGGTGCTACAATGTACATTGTTGTATTTTGGATGTGGGGGAAAGGTATGGTGTCAGAATCCAGAGATGCAGTGCATACTTACTATCACCTAAAATATATAAATAAATGTGTGCCTATCCATTTTAAAATGGATTGCCACAGTCATATCTGTAGTTACATTTTGTAGCATTACATAATGGATACACGTAATCAAACTTCCCTCTTTCTAGAAGTCTGTATATTCCGCTGTGCCTAAACATGAAGGAGTAATGGATGCTTACAGGATGTTGTGACACAATATCAGTTATTATATTGTGGGTGTCATACACCACTTGAATATTGATGGAATGTGTATCTTTCCTGTTCCTAATAAGATATTCAAAATGGAATGGAGGACAAATAGACACGTGTTCCATCTATAGGCCCTATGACATGGGTACATTTAGTAATCTTGTAAAATTTGAATTGGGTACTTTGCATTTCCAGGGCATTCTTGGGTAGGTACATGCAGTGCTAGGTAAAGACAAGCATGGCAGCCAGGAATGCATGGAAAAAATGTGAACAGGCACTTTGAGACACCCCTCCAGGAACAGCAATCACACCCTGGTAACTGCCAGAGGCCAAAATGTATAACGAACACAACACCTGAACAGGAGTGGGGATTGAGTTTTTGCAGAGCACTGCTTTCTAGGTTGTGCTTTAAAAGGACAGTAATGTCCAGTATATCATCAATACTTAGCTTGTATATGTCAAATATTTCTTCCTCTGTTGAAAAATGGTCATCCCGACTCTGAAAATTATTTCCTGTCTCCACCTCTTCCTCTGCTAAGCACCCAGTGTTCACATCCTCCTGGCAATCACATCCAAAGCAGCCATTGTGGAAACCACTGATACATTCTGGGCCAGCTTTTATAGTTTGCACACAGTTACCATCTGATTTGAATTGATGGTGAATTGCATGTGTAAACAGGCCTATTTGTGACTAGTCGCTAAGTGCCACAGACTTTAACATACCATTTGTGAGTCTCAATTACGGAGTCTATAATTGTGAATTGAAAAATTGTGTTTCATAAACTACTGATTCATAAACTGGTTGCAAGCTAAACATTAACTGTGCATTAATTTCATACATCCCATAGCTCCACTTTTTATGTTGCAAAACAATTTGTGACTGATTTGCAAGTTGCTATTTCTTCGTACATTAAGCCCCTTGTTACTTAAATATTTGTGTCACCATCAGGCTGAAACCACTTCAAGGCGGGCTCTGCTAAAACTTTCTGATTTCCACATGCTACTGTAGCCCCAATTCTCACAATAGCTTGGCCCATTAAACTTCATTTAAACTATTTGATAGAGGGTACATTTTGCATCAAGATTCAGCTGAGCGGTGAATAGGGAGCACTTTTAATATGAGCTCGATCCTCAAAGATCCAGTGCTGTATGCAAGACAATAAGAACGCCTCAGTTTCTTACTTGTAATCTTCATTGCTCTACGTCCTGGTCTTCCTCGTCACTTTCATTTCTCCTGAGCAAACACTCCTGTCCACAGAACAATCACCAAGCAAATAAAAACACTTAGGGGGTCATTACGATCCTGGCGGACGGCTGTAATTTGGGGACAGGTACTGCCAACAGGCTGGCTGTACCTTTCCCCAAATTATGACATTGGTGGTTTGGCTCAAGCCAAACTGCCAATGTACCACTCCGTCTGCCATGGTGGTTACAGCCGCCAGGCTGGAGACTTTGGTCTCCAACCAGTTGGCCGTCACAATCCCACCCTCGGGATTATGACCCCGCATACCGCCATGATTTTCGTGGCAATTTTACCACCATGAAAACCATGGCGGTAGGCACTCTCAGTGCCAGGGAATTCCTTTCCTGGCACTGATAGGAGTCTCTCCCGCCACTCCCCAGAGTCATCCCCCACCCTCCCCCTTCTGGCCCCCCGACGCCAACACACCCACAAGCGCACACAAACACACTCAGACACACACACATACCCACATCCACCCACGCATGCACACATACATACCCACACACTGCAACACACACTAACATACATTGTCACACACACGCATTCACAACACACAACATACATGTACACTCAAATTCAGTCATTCATGCACGCATTCCGCTCGACTCACACCCGCATGCACACAGACAAAAACAGACACACCGCCCCACACTCACACACACACACACAACACCCCCCACACATGCACACAACAGCCCCACCCCCCCTATCCTTTCAGAGAACCCGACTTACCTGCTTGCAGGAGGTCCTCCGGTAGGAGACGGGATGTGGCGCTGCTGCTAGGAGCAGTGTCCACCAGCAAAACACCACCAGGTCGAATCATGGAACATGATATGGTAGGTGGTGTCTTGCTGGCGTGGCGCTGCCACCTTACCGCCGTCCGCTGCCATGACCGTTGACAGGATTAGGCCAGCCTTCCGGCAGAATTCTGCCTATGGACATAATGCGGTTGGCGGCTGGTAGCCACAGTGACGGTGTGTTGGCAGCCGTCACTGTGGCGGTAGGCAGCATTTACCGCCAATGTCATAATGAGGGCCTTAATTTCTCATCTCTGCAAGATGGTTGACCCTTATATTGTTTGCAAATAATATACAAGGCAAGTTAGCTTAACTCACTTTCTGTAATACGAAGTCATTAGAACATTTTGAAGCCAACCCCCACTATGACTGTGACAAGGAAAATCTGGACTTGCAGTAATGAAGATTGCCGGTAAGTAACTGGGGCATTACCTTCTTGCCATTTTCTATTCCAAAGTCATTACTCAAGCTGATACCAAAGCAGATATTGGCTTCCTAAACACGATTTCAACCTAATAAAAACTCAATATTTATTGATCAATTCCAATTAAAAGTGTGCAGATTGAACAGTCTCCAAGATTTAGTCGTCTTCTTCTGAGTCCAACACCGACTGCCTAAAAGCTGCTGACACGTTTATCTCATCTTATAACCGATAATGTGCCATAAAAGTGTGTGATAAAGACCACGTAGCTGAATTACAAATAGCTATGATATTCTCTGATTTTCATATTGTGTCACAATTGCATGTTTTGACAATCTACTCAATGTAGAATTGGAAGAATTCAACTCCTGGCCTACTACACCGAAAGTGACAAACAGAACCTAAACTAGGCCTGGGTGTAATTCCAATCAGGAAGGCTGGGCTGGTGAGGTTGTTCTCTGAGATGGCACTCCCATATTGTCCATTAACTGGATCAGCCTTAAGAATGAAATCTCAGTGGTGAGATGTTGTCCTACACAAAGCTGACAAGGTAACTGCTGGATACCTTGCAACCTGGGAAATCATTCAGGGTGGAAATCCACCCTGCCCTGGGCACCACCAGCCCACAGGGAGTGGGCTTCCAATAGAGGGAGTACAGGGGCTGTTCAGCCCACAGGAGCCCCTGGGCTGGGTGGGAAACTTGGACCCACCCAGTGGCTGGAGCCCCGGCATGCAGGGACCTGGCCTCCCAGGTGAAAGCCTTAGCTTTGCCCACCTCTTACGGGAGATTACAGGAGCTGTACAGCTGGCAGCAGCCTCAGACTCCTTGCCAGCCCGACACCACACTGGCACAGGTAGGGAAGATGGCTCTCCCTGGTGCCCTGGCCTGCACGGAGCCTAGTCCTCTCAGGAGGAAGCTATGGCTTCGCTCACCCCTCATGATGGATTATGAGAGATGTTCAGCGAACAGGAGTCCCAGACGCCTCCCCAGTCCAGTGCCTTCCTGGCCCGGATGGAGAAGGTGGGCCTGCTCTGTGCCTGGAGCTCTGGCATGTGGGGACCAAGACCTCCAGGTGAAAGCCACGGTTTTGCCTGGCACTCATATGGGATGACAGGAGCTGTTCAGCCTGCAGACTCCTTCCAGGTCTATTATCATACTGCCCTGGGATAGGCCAGGGACTTCACACTGGGTCCTTCCTCTGTTCCACACCCCAGAAGGATAGGAGGGTCCTCCACAGTCTGCAGTCACCATGCCCTTGGAAGTGACTATCACCCTAGTCCATCGGCTAAGAATGCCCTGGGTTGGTGCCTTCCACTTTCCTAGGGCTCAAGTATGGGGTGCTAAGGAGGGAGAATCTCCCAGCTAACCCCCTTCCTCCTTGGACCTGCCTCGTAGGACATTTTTCCTTCTATATTAAGCCCCAATGAGGTGGGGGCTTACAGAAGATGGGAGAGACACAAGTCAGAGTTAGCTGCACCAGCCGGCCCCTCAGTCATCTGGTCAGCCTGCCATTGACCAATCATCTGGTCCGATAGCCACAGGCTTCTCATCTGGCTGCCCAGCTTGGTGACCAGATGGCTCAGGCCAACATGGTGATGGGTACCCAGGTGGCAGCCAACAATGAGGCAAGCACTCAGGAGGCTCCGTCCTTGTGCCACTGACTGCATCTTGCCTTCAGTCTCGTCCGATGGTGCCTGATTCAGCCACCTAGTCTCCCTGCTGTAATGCCCCCATTCCTGCATATGGTGGCACACTATGGGAGGGGAGGCCACCGTGAGGCACTGCACATAGTAGAGACAGCCTCCCATGGCCTACACCACATCCCTCCCTCTGGCCTGGTAACAGAGGGACCCCAGGAGAGCACAGGCACCTACATCCAGAGACAAACGCTTGGCTCAGAGTATAACTTTCCGTAGATCACAGCAAGGTTGCTGCTCTGCAACTTACAAAACCCTGGCTCAGAATCAGGTCTTCAACAGATGACTGAGTAGGGTTTCTATTGCAACACATTATCAGTATGGTAAAACTAACCTGTCACACATTGGTCTCAACCATGCTCATGGTCCACATCAATGAGTGAACAATCCAACTCTTGGTGAATTCTGTTTAACAATGATAAGAAGACCCAACATCAAAGGATCACAAAGCAACGTCGCAATGAATTCTTGGCTGTTGGCACAAGCCAGTTATCCCTGTGGTAACGTTTCTGAAACTTTCTACTTGAAACCCAAAATGTTATAAGGATCATAAGGCCCCGTTTTCACAGTCTGTATTCATAATGAAAATCATGATCAAGCAAGCTTTCGTCCTTTCGTTATGCAGGAGCCTAAGTTCACCTTATCACCTACGTTATTGTTTGACAGGTGTAGCACCACATTCAAACTCTATACTTGCCACTGTCCCCAGAGGGGGTTGTGCCCAGCAGGTGCCAGGCGCTTGCAGCCAGAAGCTAGAGCCTTACTGGACTCACCCCGCTTCACCAGGTGAGTGAAAAACAATGACTAGTGGCATTTCATCAGCAGCCTAAGGGCCTCCAACTTATCCGACACCTCTCATGTCTCTTCACAGTGCCAGACTGGAGTCAAGTGCTACAGGAACTTCTTTACTTGGTGATTATGACAAGCCTGTTCCCTTGGTTGTGGTTTTGTTAGATAGTAGGTAGGGGTAGTAGGAATCTCATTCATCCATTCACGCACGTCTCCAATGATATGATAAGGCATTTGAGAGATGTTCAGCGAACAGGAGTCCCAGACGCCTCCCCAGTCCAGTGCCTTCCTGGCCCGGATGGAGAAGGTGGGCCTGCTCTGTGCCTGGAGCTCTGGCATGTGGGGACCAAGACCTCCAGGTGAAAGCCACGGTTTTGCCTGGCACTCATATGGGATGACAGGAGCTGTTCAGCCTGCAGACTCCTTCCAGGTCCATTATCATACTGCCCTGGGATAGGCCAGGGACTTCACACTGGGTCCTTCCTCTGTTCCACACCCCAGAAGGATAGGAGGGTCCTCCACAGTCTGCAGTCACCATACCCTTGGAAGTGACTATCACCCTAGTCCATCGGCTAAGAATGCCCTGGGTTGGTGCCTTCCACTTTCCTAGGGCTCAAGTATGGGGTGCTAAGGAGGGAGAATCTCCCAGCTAACCCCCTTCCTCCTTGGACCTGCCTCGTAGGACATTTTTCCTTCTATATTAAGCCCCAATGAGGTGGGGGCTTACAGAAGATGGGAGAGACACAAGTCAGAGTTAGCTGCACCAGCCGGCCCCTCAGTCATCTGGTCAGCCTGCCATTGACCAATCATCTGGTCCGATAGCCACAGGCTTCTCATCTGGCTGCCCAGCTTGGTGACCAGATGGCTCAGGCCAACATGGTGATGGGTACCCAGGTGGCAGCCAACAATGAGGCAAGCACTCAGGAGGCTCCGTCCTTGTGCCACTGACTGCATCTTGCCTTCAGTCTCGTCCGATGGTGCCTGATTCAGCCACCTAGTCTCCCTGCTGTAATGCCCCCATTCCTGCATATGGTGGCACACTATGGGAGGGGAGGCCACCGTGAGGCACTGCACATAGTAGAGACAGCCTCCCATGGCCTACACCACATCCCTCCCTCTGGCCTGGTAACAGAGGGACCCCAGGAGAGCACAGGCACCTACATCCAGAGACAAACGCTTGGCTCAGAGTATAACTATCCGTAGATCACAGCAAGGTTGCTGCTCTGCAACTTACAAAACCCTGGCTCAGAATCAGGTATTCAACAGATGACTGAGTAGGGTTTCTATTGCAACACATTATCAGTATGGTAAAACTAACCTGTCACACATTGGTCTCAACCATGCTCATGGTCCACATCAATGAGTGAACAATCCAACTCTTGGTGAATTCTGTTTAACAATGATAAGAAGACCCAACATCAAAGGATCACAAAGCAACGTCGCAATGAATTCTTGGCTGTTGGCACAAGCCAGTTATCCCTGTGGTAACGTTTCTGAAACTTTCTACTTGAAACCCAAAATGTTATAAGGATCATAAGGCCCCGTTTTCAAAGTCTGTATTCATAATGAAAATCATGATCAAGCAAGCTTTCGTCCTTTCGTTATGCAGGAGCCTAAGTTCACCTTATCACCTACGTTATTGTTTGACAGGTGTAGCACCACATTCAAACTCTATACTTGCCACTGTCCCCAGAGGGGGTTGTGCCCAGCAGGTGCCAGGCGCTTGCAGCCAGAAGCTAGAGCCTTACTGGACTCACCCCGCTTCACCAGGTGAGTGAAAAACAATGACTAGTGGCATTTCATCAGCAGCCTAAGGGCCTCCAACTTATCCGACACCTCTCATGTCTCTTCACAGTGCCAGACTGGAGTCAAGGGCTACAGGAACTTCTTTACTTGGTGATTATGACAAGCCTGTTCCCTTGGTTGTGGTTTTGTTAGATAGTAGGTAGGGGTAGTAGGAATCTCATTCATCCATTCACGCACGTCTCCAATGATATGATAAGGCATTTGAGAGATGTTCAGCGAACAGGAGTCCCAGACGCCTCCCCAGTCCAGTGCCTTCCTGGCCCGGATGGAGAAGGTGGGCCTGCTCTGTGCCTGGAGCTCTGGCATGTGGGGACCAAGACCTCCAGGTGAAAGCCACGGTTTTGCCTGGCACTCATATGGGATGACAGGAGCTGTTCAGCCTGCAGACTCCTTCCAGGTCCATTATCATACTGCCCTGGGATAGGCCAGGGACTTCACACTGGGTCCTTCCTCTGTTCCACACCCCAGAAGGATAGGAGGGTCCTCCACAGTCTGCAGTCACCATACCCTTGGAAGTGACTATCACCCTAGTCCATCGGCTAAGAATGCCCTGGGTTGGTGCCTTCCACTTTCCTAGGGCTCAAGTATGGGGTGCTAAGGAGGGAGAATCTCCCAGCTAACCCCCTTCCTCCTTGGACCTGCCTCGTAGGACATTTTTCCTTCTATATTAAGCCCCAATGAGGTGGGGGCTTACAGAAGATGGGAGAGACACAAGTCAGAGTTAGCTGCACCAGCCGGCCCCTCAGTCATCTGGTCAGCCTGCCATTGACCAATCATCTGGTCCGATAGCCACAGGCTTCTCATCTGGCTGCCCAGCTTGGTGACCAGATGGCTCAGGCCAACATGGTGATGGGTACCCAGGTGGCAGCCAACAATGAGGCAAGCACTCAGGAGGCTCCGTCCTTGTGCCACTGACTGCATCTTGCCTTCAGTCTCGTCCGATGGTGCCTGATTCAGCCACCTAGTCTCCCTGCTGTAATGCCCCCATTCCTGCATATGGTGGCACACTATGGGAGGGGAGGCCACCGTGAGGCACTGCACATAGTAGAGACAGCCTCCCATGGCCTACACCACATCCCTCCCTCTGGCCTGGTAACAGAGGGACCCCAGGAGAGCACAGGCACCTACATCCAGAGACAAACGCTTGGCTCAGAGTATAACTATCCGTAGATCACAGCAAGGTTGCTGCTCTGCAACTTACAAAACCCTGGCTCAGAATCAGGTATTCAACAGATGACTGAGTAGGGTTTCTATTGCAACACATTATCAGTATGGTAAAACTAACCTGTCACACATTGGTCTCAACCATGCTCATGGTCCACATCAATGAGTGAACAATCCAACTCTTGGTGAATTCTGTTTAACAATGATAAGAAGACCCAACATCAAAGGATCACAAAGCAACGTCGCAATGAATTCTTGGCTGTTGGCAAAAGCCAGTTATCCCTGTGGTAACGTTTCTGAAACTTTCTACTTGAAACCCAAAATGTTATAAGGATCATAAGGCCCCGTTTTCACAGTCTGTATTCATAATGAAAATCATGATCAAGCAAGCTTTCGTCCTTTCGTTATGCAGGAGCCTAAGTTCACCTTATCACCTACGTTATTGTTTGACAGGTGTAGCACCACATTCAAACTCTATACTTGCCACTGTCCCCAGAGGGGGTTGTGCCCAGCAGGTGCCAGGCGCTTGCAGCCAGAAGCTAGAGCCTTACTGGACTCACCCCGCTTCACCAGGTGAGTGAAAAACAATGACTAGTGGCATTTCATCAGCAGCCTAAGGGCCTCCAACTTATCCGACACCTCTCATGTCTCTTCACAGTGCCAGACTGGAGTCAAGGGCTACAGGAACTTCTTTACTTGGTGATTATGACAAGCCTGTTCCCTTGGTTGTGGTTTTGTTAGATAGTAGGTAGGGGTAGTAGGAATCTCATTCATCCATTCACGCACGTCTCCAATGATATGATAAGGCATTTGGCTTCTCTTTTACCACCACTCGGGGGCTCATTCTGGGTCATTAATACTGCCCATCAGCATCAAATCAGTCTTTCTTCCAACAACACAACAATTGTTCAAGAGGAGAACTATATTTAGAGCTGCCCTCTCAGGAACATGGATCACATATTGGATAGAAACAGTACACCCTTCAGTACCTCTCTAACAATATAAATTGTCTACGTTTAATACACTTCTGGAACATTCAGATACAAATGTTCTTTGCAAAGTAAGGAATGATTAGCTAGTAGCTAGTATTTAGCAATTGTTTATGTGATCTGTACTAATTATGCATATGCAATTACTAGAAATCTATCCTAGACTCACAAAAACATTAATTTCCAACAAATATATATATATATATATATATATATATATATATATATATATATATATATACATTCTCATACACAACAATTGTAATTATAATTTGAAGGTATAAACAAAAAACTACTTCTAATACTTTTTTTGTGCTGTAGTTTTTTATTGGAAGAATAAAAGGTACATTAAATCCAGCACACAGTTCAGTATAATGCAATAATGAGAACGAGTAGCAAACAAAGTACACTGCCTAGGAAGGGAAGTGGTGAGGAGGATAGTCAGAACAATGATCAGAGTATGGAAGGATTTGAGGAGGGAAAGTAAAGTTGGAGAGGTCTGAGGTAGGATAAGGGGAAGAGGAGACCCTTGTCTCAACTCATCCCTGGTGGGGGGACATAGGTGAACATAGACTCATTGGCTGAGAGGATCTGTTATGCCTTTTTATCGAGGGGATGGGGTCAGAGGGGGTGGTGGTGTGGCTCAATTGGGAGTTGGAGATAGATAGTGATGGTAGAGGGTTTTGGTTGCAGGGCGCATGGTGAATTGGAAACATGATGATGTATGATGGTCTGCAGGCCCTGTGACTGCAATGGAGACAGAGCATAGGTGAATCAGGTAAAGACAGGGCCTGCGGGTGGGTCCAGTGGGGGGGAAGGAGGGGACGGAGGTGGGGGGACATAGAGGGAAATAGTGGGAAGTGGTAGGGGAGGGAGGGGGGATAGGGGAAAACAAGAGGTAGGGGGAGAGGGGAAGGGGAAGGGATTGGGTGATGGGGAAAGGGGCAGAGGTATGTGGAGGGAGCAGTTGAGAGGGGGGCAGGGAGTAAGCAAGGGAGTAAGATGTCAGCAGTGGGGCTTGCACATGAGGTGATACCGGCTGTCAGATGTTCGTGGGGTCATCCCAGAGAAAAGGTGCCCATATCTGTTGGAATAACGCCGATTGGTCCTGTAATTGATAAATAATGTGTTCTTGGGCTGCTGTCTGATCCATCGCTACTGTCCATTCTTCTGGGAAGGTAGTGTAGGGAAGCGGCAATGTCGGAGGAGGCAAATCTTGGCGGTCAGGATGGCCGTGTGTAAAAAGCAGTGTTGGGGGTGGGTTAAATCTGGGGTGTCCCTTGTGTTGTGTAGGAGAATTAGTGAGGGGGAGTAGGGCACCTTGAGCATCATAAAGGTATCCAGGGTGTCGCTAATCGCCATCCAAAAGGAATGGATTGAGGGACATTCCCAGAGGATGAGGGCGAGGTGGCAATGGTTAGCATCGCCAGCAATTTGCATGAGGTAGCATGCCCACCCTGTGGAGCTTCACTGGTGTCCAGTGCCACTCGTGGAGAGTTTTAAAGAGGCAAAACTCCAGACGGGCTTCCAGGGTCCCCCTGCCCAGAGCTTTCACAATGTCCAACCAATCCTTCTCCTCGATTTTTATCCACAAGCAAGATTGCAATTTGATACAGAGAGCATTGAGGTGGGGTTGCAAAAAGAGGTGGTGCATGAGGACTTGTGTAGGCCTGACAGTACCCCCTTTAAGCGGCCCCAAGTCCTCAGTTGTGATACCACAGGTGAGGCGGTGGAGAGTGCAAGGGTGGTATTCCATGCAGCACCACAGACAGTGTGAAAGTTGAAAATGCCACCATGCCTGCTGCGGAGGAAGGACAAATTCCTCTTGGAGGCATCCAAACAGCTTCTGGTCGCCATCAGCAAGAATCTGGTCCAGGCTGTGGATGCCCGCCATGTGCTATTGGGACCAGTTAAGGGTCTTTCCATCAATACGCAGATGTTCATTGCCCCAGATAAGGGCCCGTGAGTGTAGGTAAGGGTGTATACTGAGAAGGCAATGGGCCTTGAACCATGCTTTGTGCATGGCCTGGAGCATCAGGTTGGTATGGCGTGATTGAGGGGGAATATCCTTGTATAATGGACCTAGCCACCATGACTAGAAATTAACAGTTATTCAGTGGGGACCCATTGTGGTGGGTCTGGCATCTCAGGTAGTATATATGCCAATTGCGAAAAGTAGAGGGCCAGGGTATATTGATCTATCGAGGGGTGTTCCATACCTCCATGTGAGCAGCGTGCCATGAGCTTAGCAGACTCTAAGTGGGGGGGTGGGAGGATCCGCACGCAAAGGCTCAAATTTTCACATCTATAAGTCGGAGGGTCCAAGGAGCACCGATAGGGAGAGAATGCCCAGAACATAAACAAATTCACTGTAGTTTGACCATCCTCACTGTCTGTACCCTGCCCCCCAAGGAAATCCCCAAGTGTGACCACTTCTCAAAGTCTTGTTTCATGCAAGTAATAAGGGGTTCTAGATTTACCGTCATCATGTGGTTCAACCCTCTATTAATGAGGATACCCAAGTACTTCGGGGGAGATGGTGTCCATCGGAAAGGATAACCATGAAAGGCCACCCTCGTAGTGAGGGTTGGGAGGGGCAAGGCTTCACTTTTGTCCCAGATCACAAAGTAACCGGACAGGGTCACAGAGTCACCTATGATCCTCAGGACTCTACCTGTCTTCCAGAGCTGTGTAAGTCTCACAGGGTCAGTACGATATAATTTGCATACAGGTAGAGTTTAGATGTCCCTTCCTGGAGGGGTATGCTGGTGAGGAGGGGTGATTGGCATATTCCTGTTGCCATGGTTCCAGGGCCAGCAGAAACAAAAGTGGTAAGAGTGGACAGCCTTGTGGCATTCCCCTCTGGACTAAGGAAGGGTCAGACAGGAAGCCGCCACAGTTGACCTGGGCTGTGGGATGATCATATAGTAAACATATTTTGGCTATGAATTGATCTCTTAGTCCGAATCTGCACAAGGTAGCGAATAGGTATCCCCAATCTGTGCGGTTGAATGCCTTTTTAGCATTGAGGGATAGTGCTAGAGCTTCATCAGGCAGGTCCTTGGCCTCCCAGAGGGCATGTGGTAGGGTGCAAAGATGGTTCCTAGAGGAGCGTCCTGGCACAAATCCCACTTGGGTGTGGTTTATCAGGGACAGCATGACCTTGCAGAGGCAAGCAGCCAGTACGCTGGTGAGGATTTTAAGATTCTGGTACAGAAGAAGAATGGGCTGATAGCTTCAGCACAAGAGGGGGTCCTTCCCCAGTATGGGAAGGACTTCTATGACTGCCCTGTTGGAAATAGGGCCCAAAGAGCACATCTGAACAGCCTACCGAAAGGCATCGCGGAGGGAGTGGACAACTTCCTCAATGGTCCACTCATAGAATTCCACAGGGAAGCCATTGTATCTGGGTGCCTTGAGGTATGGGAGCTTGGTTATGGCTTGTGTTACCTCCGTTTTGCTGATCTCACCCTCCAGTGGGGCCCTGCACTCCTCCTAAAGGCAGGGTAGCTGTGTGCTCTCCAGAAAGGCCTCTACCCTGTCGATGTTGGCCACCATTTCTGGGGTGTAAAGTCTTCAGTAAAAGACTGCAAACTCATTGATGTTTTCCCTTGTGGGGTAAGGATCACACTGCTTGATGAGTGGATGGCGGGGATAGCCTTCACCGCTTCTATTTGGCACAGTTGGGCTGCCAGCAAGTATTCAGCCTTTTCCCCCGTTCGTAACGGCAGCCTTTCTGGCGCAGTAGATCGTATTCTGCTTTAGACGTGAATAGTTCATTGAGAGCTACACAGGCCTTTTCTAAACAACTATGGACAGGCAGTGTGGGATGGCAGATGAGGGATGTGATGGCAGATGAGGGATGTGATGTCAGTTTCTAATTCCTTTTGGTGAGCCACCCTTTGTTTGTTAGCCAGTGCTGCATCTTGCATTATTTGCCCCCATATGATGGCCTTGGCAACTGTCTACAGTATCCTTTGGGACATGACCGAGTCCTTATTTTCCTCTAGCTAAGGGGAGATGTACGTTCTCAGCTGGGATTTGCCCTGTGGGGTATTGTATCACTGCACTGATAGGTGCTAAGGTTTGTGATCCAGGGTGATAAGACCCAGGTGTACAGACAATGGGACGGGAGCATGGTCAGAGAGGGCAGCAGCAAGAATCCGTGAATCCCTGACTTGGGACACCAGTTGCTGCGAGATGAGGAAATAGCCTAACTGCGATTGTGTACCGTGTACTGATGAAAGAACGGTATACTCCCTGTCCGCCGGGAAAGCAAGTCTCCAATGATCCACCAGGCTGTGGCCTGAGAACAGGTCCCTTAAGAGGGCTCTGTCAGGTTGTAGCTGCCATCTAGTGGGCCTGTTGTGTCGAACAATGCATCCGGGCAAGATTCCAGTCGGCCCGATTAAATATTGAGAGGCTCAGATATCAATGAGGAGGTAGTTGAGTTGGAGCAGAAAAGAGCATTGGTGCATGTTGGTGCATATACAGATCCAACGCAAAGCGAGCTATCCCCTACCTTAGGTTTTGCAAAAGCATATCTGCCATTTAGGTCAGTCCAGGATTTGACACTTGTGATGGGCAACGTTTTATGGATCAATATTGCAACTCCGCATTTCCTGGTCATTCAGGTTCCTGATGCCGACTAGTCCGGACAACTGCTGTTTTTCACCTTCCCCACGCAGTCCTGGTGTAGTTTATCCGATTCAAGGTCATCAAGGTGCATCTGCTGCAGTAGGGCCACGACCTCCCACTACAATTGAAGGTAGGAGAACACCTTCTTACATTTCACATAGTCTGTCATCCCGTTGACATTCCAAGACAGCACTCAAAGAGAGTGAATGATGTGGAGGTTGGGCTGGCCATATCTGTGGTGTGGGGATGAGCTGTGGAGAGAGGAAAGGAATGGAGGGAGGAAAGATGAAGGGTGGAGCGTTTAGTTGGGGGAAGGTAATTGGCACCGAAAGGTGGGGGGAGGTCTGGAAAGCAGGAATAGCGAGGAGGTCAGGGTTCTCACGGGTCCAGTCCAGGGGGGAGACCACAGCGAGTGTGTAGAGGAAGAGACATATGAAATATGCTAATTTCGAGTAAAGCTGGAGGGTGGAAGGATAAGAAGAAGTGTGGGAGAGAGTGGTAAGGGTAGTGGAGAACTTGGTTTGAAGTCAGGGAAGGCACCAAGGGTCTGGGTTTGTAAACCGCAGGTCCAAGCTTGTGGAACCAGCGTACCGGACAAGGGTCCATTGGGAGGCAGTGTGCTTGGAGAGGGTGAAATACAATTGAGCACATGAGCCGGGAGGGAGGGTCCAGGGGTGTTAAGGGGCTAACCAGGGGAGCTACCAGAGTCCTCAGGGTCTCACTGAGATGGGATGGTAGGATAGGGTTTATTCTCCAACCTGCATTTTGTGGGGAGCCACCGGCTGGGGCTGTGCCGTCAGGGTGGCAGAGAGTTGGGGTGTGTAGCATTGGAAGAAGACAAGGGCGATGCAGACCAGCCAGAGTCGAGTGCTGTGGTGACCAGGGTGGGACAGGCTCCAACATGGGGTAAGTCTCAGCTTCGGTGTAATTTTCAGTTTAGGAGGAGTAATGGGTAATGACAGTGAGGCCGAAAGCTGGTCTGTAGGGCTCCATAAGCATATGTTACATTGCAAACCATTAAATACAGTTACCATGTCATGTATCAGTTCGAACGTCTGCAGTACAGAGCAGGGCATTGAACATTGATAACCAGCAAACATGCTTGAAATGAAAGCAGGGGTAGAAGGGAGGGAAGGTCAGGAAGGTCAGGAAGCCACAGGATCATGTCTGGCTAGGGGCAAAGAGGCTGGGTAGGGGGTAAAACGCAGCGCCATTCACAAGTTAGGTGCGGCTGAAACAAGATGCAGCCTAAAGTAGTCAGAACATAAGTAGTCATGCATCAGGGTACTCAGTTGTCCCAAGAATACAGGATGCTGTTCCCAACATCCATGCTGGGTCAGGAGCATGGATAAAATACAGAGGAGTCACCTCAGTCTGGGTTGAGGGCAGGCTTCAGCGGGGATCGTGATTTGTTTCAGTCTTGATTTTGAGTGCGATGCGCCACTGCTTGCAGCAACATAGCACCTGTAACTGTGAGGCCTAGTAGCTCTTGTGGTGTCCCTGCTTCTTTGGTGGGATCCATTGTCAGTGTGGCATCGCCTATCCGAATGGGTGGGGCGAGGCTGTGGGGCCACTATGCTGCGAGTGGGAGGAGCCTGAGGGTGTAGTGTCCATTTCATGGGTTGGGAGTCCAGTTAGGAAGAGGCGCAGATCCTCTGGATCAAAGAACTCCCTTGACCTGCCGTCCTTTGTGATCCACATTTGGGTTGGTTCAAATAGGCTGTGTTTTATGTCCAGTTGTCAGAGTCGGGCCGGAAAGACAGAGAGGCACTGTGGTGTTCACTGGTGTCACGATACCTTGGGTCGATTCCTTCAGGAGCAGAAGAAAGGTCCTCAGTTTTGACCCAGGCTACTCGCAACGGATGGAGTTCTCCATTTCGAGCACCTTTGGGGGGGAAAGGGGAATGGGAAAAAAGAAAGACTGCCTCAGAGGTCTGCTTCTTCTTCAGCTCTGCCTGTCAAACTATTCTCAAATTATCTTGAAAGCGGCACCTGAAAAGATTACAACCACAAGTACTAGGGACACACTGCTTTTTACAATCCTACAACATTCATCTAATAATTAGTTATGTTTACTTCTGCTTTTTACCTCAACATCCTTTACCTGAATTTTCTGAGGAATTTCCCTCTCTCTTATATGGTAATTGTTAATATTAGTAAAAGGTTGCTCAGAGGACGTTCTTTAAACTTGAAGTAATAATCAATTTGATTTTGTTGAATTTTGGTGACTCCTTGCAGGTATATGTAATCAGTTTGTTTTTCCTTCACTTCCTCTGTTTGGAATTGTTGTTATATACATATTTCCACATATATATATATATATATATATATATATATATATATATATATATATATATATATATATATATATATATATATAGGAGTTAAATATAGCCATGTGACTTATAAAGTTGCCATTATTGCTGACAGTCTTTTTTCATTAACTTTTGTCAGGTAACAATATCCTTGTATTCCATACACAAGTGTTGTAGCAAATACCTCTCTCACTTCAGACGACTGTACAGAAGTAATTTAATATGCATTCTCAAATGCGAAAGAAAACTTCTAGTCTCTGACTAGAGTGACCTCTGACCCTGTTTACCAGGCAGGTCGCTCCCCTCACCGCCACGCAGCCCCTGTGAGACCGCTGACCGCTACTTTATTCCTGTGTCCTTTTGCTGCCTTGTACTGCTCCCCTCACCTTTTTCTGCCCAGTTTGTGGTCCTAAATCTCTGTTTCCCTGCGCACCGCGTCTCCCCCTCGCCGCCCGTTTCCCGCCGCCGCGTCCCGTAGCTCCGCCCCCCTCGCACCCCATTGGCCGCCCCGCTCCCACCTCCCAGCTGCTCCTCCCTCCCTCTCCCACTCATATGGAGGCCGCGCAGCGGTAGAGAGAGTGATCTCTGACCCTGTTTACCAGGCAGGTCGCTCCCCTCACTGCCACGCAGCCCCTGTGAGACCGCTGACCGCTGCTTTATTCCTGTGTCATTTTGCTGCCTTATACTGCTCCCCTCACCTTTTTCTGCCCAGTTTGTGGTCCTAAATCTCTGTTTCCCTGCGCACCGCGTCTCCCCCTCGCCGCCCGTTTCCCGCTGCCGCGTCCCGTAGCTCCGCCCCCCTCGCACCTCATTGGCCGCCCCGCTCCCACCTCCCAGCTGCTCCTCCCTCCCTCTCCCACTCATATGGAGGCCGCGCAGCGGTAGAGAGAGCGACCTCTGGCCCTGTTTACCAGGCAGGTCGCTCCCCTCACCGCCACGCAGCCCCTGTGAGACCGCTGACCGCTGCTTTATTCCTGTGTCCTTTTGCTGCCTTGTACTGCTCCCCTCACCTTTTTCTGCCCAGTTTGTGGTCCTAAATCTCTGTTTCCCTGCGCACCGCGTCTCCCCCTCGCCGCCCGTTTCCCGCCGCCGCGTACCGTAGCTCCGCCCCCCTCACACCCCGTTGGCCGCCCCGCTCCCACCTCCCAGCTGCTCCTCCCTCCCTCTCCCACTCATATGGAGGCCGCGCAGCGGGTGCACGCAGCGGGCGCGCCTAAGGCAAGCCCGTCTGCGCCCGTCCGCGCCTGGCCCGCACCTGGCCCATGCCTGGCCCGCGCCCAGCGCCAGACCCCCTGGCCCCCGCAGAGGCCAGCCCACCCGCAAGACCTACAACGCCGCCACTCTCATCGCAATCAACACCGGCCGGATCCCCGGCTGCTGCAGAGCCACCCCTAGACGCACCCACGGGCCCTTCACCTGCCAATCCTGCAAGTTCTCCTGCATTCAGACACGGACCGCACCCGCCAAGCCAAGCACCAGCAGCAACCACCTGAAGTGCATCCTGCTCAACACCCGCTCTATCCACAGACACGCCGTGGAACTCTGGAACCTGCTCGACACCACATCTCCAGACGTCGCCTTCGTCACAGAAACCTGGATGAATGCCTCCTCAGCGCCCGACATCGCCATCGCCATCCCAGACGGATACAAGATCACCCGGAGGGACCGCGTCAACCAGACAGGAGGAGGCATCGCCATCGTCCACAAGAACACCATCCGCATCACGACCAACTCCGACGACACCCTCACAGCCGCCGAACATCTCCACTTCCAGATACACACCGACCCCAAGACCACACTCAGAGGCACCCTCATCTACAGACCCCCAGGACCCGCACACAATTCAGCGAAGACATCGCAGACTTCATCAGCCCACACGCCCTCCCCTCCGCTGACTACATCCTCCTAGGGGACCTCAACTTCCACCTGGAGAACAACAACGACAACAACACCACCACCCTGCTGGACAACCTCGCCAACCTCGGACTCAAGCAACTGGTGAACACCCCCACCCACTACGCCGGACACACGCTTGACCCAGTCTTCTCCTCCAGCAAGTACATCTCCTTCAGCCACACCACCGGACTCCACTGGACAGACCACAGTTGCGTCCACTTCAGCTTCAGAAGAACCACGACTCACCACCACCCGCAACAGGCTCCCCGCAGGAGCTGGAACAAGATCACCACCGACCAGCTCTCCACATCACTGAGCCAGAACCCTCCCGCCAGCTCAGCGGACCCCAACCAAGCAGCCAACAACTTCACACAGTGGATCACCAACTGCGCTGACAACCTCGCACCTCTGAAAACCCATCCCACCAGGCCCAACAGCAAGAAAGCCTCCTGGTTCAACAACGACCTCAAGAACTCCAAGAAGAACTGCCGCACCCTCGAGAAAGCCTGGCGAAAAAACCCGACCACAGACAACATGACCGCACTCAAGCACGCCTCCCGCAAACACCACCAGCTGATCCACACCACCAAGAAGACAGCATTCAAAGAACGACTAGACAACAATGCACACAACAGCAAGGAACTCTTCAGCATCGTCAAAGAGCTCTCCAACCCCAGCGCCGGAAACAACAACATCACTCCCTCACAAGACCTCTGCGACTCACTCGCCTCGTTCTTTCACCGCAAGATCGCCGACTTACACAACAGCTTCGGCGAACAGACCACGCACCCAACCACCAAACCGACGCCCCCCAACACCACCCTCCGCGCCTGGACCCCGGTCAGCACCGAAGACACCATCCAGATGATGAACACCATCCATTCCGGTTCTCCAACCGACCCATGCCCCCACCACGTCTTTAACAAAGCCGACTCAGTCATCGCACCCCATCTCCGGGACATCATCAACTGCTCCTTCAACACCGCCACCTTCCCGGAGAGCTGGAAACATGCCGAACTCAGCGCCCTCCTGAAGAAACCATCAGCAGACCCCACCGACCTCAAGAACTACCGCCCCATCTCGCTCCTCCCGTTTCCTGCCAAAGTCATCGAGAAGTTCGTCAACAGACAGCTAGCCGCCTTCCTCGAGACTAATGGATCCCTCGACCACTCGCAGTCCGGCTTCCGAGCCAACCACAGCACCGAGACCGCCCTCATCGCAGCCACCGACGACATCCGAGCCCTGCTCGACAACGGGGAGACAGCGGCCCTCATCCTCCTGGACCTCTCCGCAGCGTTCAACACTGTCTGCCACCGCACCCTAGTGCAGCGCCTCAGCAACATCGGAATCCAAGAGAAGGCACTAGAGTGGATCATCTCGTTCCTTGCCGGAAGAACCCAGAGAGTCCGCCTCCCCCATTCAGATCCGAGGCCACCGAAGTCAGCTGCGGCGTACCAGAAGGATCATCACTCAGCCCCACCCTCTTCAACATCTACATGAGCCCCCTCGCAGCCATCGCACGCCAACACAACCTCAACATCATCTCCTACGCCGACGACACCCAGCTGATCCTCTCCCTCACCAACGACCCAGCCACCGCCAGAACCAACCTGCACGAAGGGATGAAAGACGTAGCCGAGTGGATGATGAACAGCCGCCTGAAACTGAACTCAGACAAGACGGAAGTCCTCATCCTTGGATCATCACCCTCTGCCTGGGATGACTCCTGGTGGCCCCCTGCCCTGGGCAGCGCACCCAAACCAACGGACCACGCACGCAACCTGGGCTTCATCCTGGACTCCTCCCTCTCGATGACCAGACAAGTCAACGCCGTCTCATCATCATGCTTCAACATCCTACGCATGCTCCGAAAGATCTTCCGATGGATCCCCACCGAAACCAAGAAGACGGTCACCCAGGCACTCGTCACCAGCCGACTGGACTACGGTAACACCCTCTACACCGGAACCACGGCCAAACTATAGAAAAGACTCCAACGCATCCAGAACGCCTCTGCACGCCTCATCCTTGACATCCCCCGTCACAGCCACATCTCCGGACACCTGAGAGACTTGCACTGGCTCCCCGTCAGCAAGAGAATCACGTTCCGTCTCCTCACCCACACACACAAGGCCCTCCACGACCTGGGCCCCAGGTACCTCAACAACCACCTGACCTTCTACACTCCCACCCGACAGCTACGATCGACCAGCCAAGCCCTTGCCGCCGTGCCACGCATTAGAAAAGCCACCATGGGAGGAAGATCCTTTTCCTACCTGGCAGCCAAGACTTGGAACTCCCTCCCCATCCACCTCCGCCTGACCCAAGACCACCTCTCCTTCAGGAAGCAACTCAAGACCTGGCTGTTCGAGCAGTAGCGGTCCCCCCTCCCCCAGCGCCTTGAGACCCTCCGGGTGAGTAGCGCGCTATACAAATTTCTTGATTGATTGATTGATTGATTGACTTGTGAGATTTCTTGGCCTTCAAAGAATAACACAGCCGAATACTTCTGAACTTTTACCGGCTTCAAACGGTTACAATTATTGTTTGTGGCTTACTTGAATGGTCCTTGCAATTTCCGCATAGCAGGGACTTTGCTGGAAACTTTTAATAACACTGCCAAATTATTCTGAACTTTTATCAGCTTCAAACAATTACAAATATTGTCTGTAGCTTACTTGAATGGTCCTTGCAATTTCCACGTAGTGGGGACTTTGCTGGAAAACTTTTACCTCACGTAATGCCCTCTCTCCAAACACATCCGGATTTCAGCCTGAACACAGTTTAAGTGCACAGCACCTGAGCTGCTCACGCGTACTAACAACATTTCAATCTCAGGAGTGCAAACACCAGACCTGCAAACTTGTAACTGAACAACCTGGCGACCATCTTGGATTTCTCTTGCTGATCTTTCCTTGTAATGTCTGTAATGTAATTTGAAGAAAAATCTGCTGATAAGGACGTCGCCTCCACTGTGGATACTTTTTGACCTGCAGGTATTTTGCTTTTCTTTCATACTTTACAGGAGTCAGGACATGGCAACTCTGAGGGTTCTTGACAATTGGTACCTCTTGAAAAATCTGCACCAATGCATACCTCATGCCCTTCGCATTGGTATGGACCAAGGGAATGAGCCGCAGTGAGGAGCTCTCTGGCCTGCTCGTAACGTAGAGAACAAACAATGATGGGGCGAGGGCATGATGAGCTATCCTGCCGAATGGACCCATGCGGTGTGGCCTCTTGAACTTTACAGGTAGATCTAAGGTGAGCCAGTGAGTGCAGGAAGGGTGGTCTTAAGAAATCCTTTGACGCCTGATCCCTCCGCACATTCTGGGAAGCTGAAGAAGCAGACTTTGTCCTTGAGACTTTTGTGTTCCAAATGGACGACTTTGCTTCGACGAAAGAGGAATTTCTGAACTCTTTCCGGTGAAGTATTGAGTCAGTCCTTTGCCACTGAGATAGGATGTTCCAGGTCCATCTCGTGATTCTGGAATACCGCAATGTGCATACTGATGGATTCGGTCTCAGCCGTGAGCGTAGAGATGTTGGAGTCCATGCTTTCCAGCCGACACCCTACCGCTGTGATTTCCTGGAGGATGTGGTCCATGGTGGTGTCCGGCGCCGAGCCTGTTGGGTCTTCAGTCCAGCCTGTTGCTGACAGTCCCTTTGGGGTGGCCATAGGGCGGGGTGAAGGAAAGCTTCCAAAAAGAGAAGTTGCTGTGCAGGCTTGCAGGTGGGTTTGCCTTTGGGTTTGGCAGAGGGCGTCTCCTGTGTCAACTGGTGAGCAGTTGCTGGGGGGGAGGAGCAGGGTACGGGGGTCACGTAGTCCTGTTTGGAAGAGTGTGGCTCTCAGATCGGCTCTCAGATTCAGGTGAGGCCGGGGGTGAGGCAAATAGAGTTATAACCCTAAAGGTCAGGGAGGGACAGATGTTCCACAGTACGCCTCTGTTGCCAGATAGTCTGCATCCTCCCTTTAGGTGTGAAGAGGGTTGGGGGGCTCAAGATAGATGGAGTCCCCTGCTGGCCAGGCTCACATCATCTACGAGTGGGAAGGTCTCTGTCAGAATAAGTAAGGGTGCAGACAAGGCTACTGGTTAAAGATGTGATCTGGGTGAAAAAGAAGCCCCTGACAAGAGGTGACTTTTCATGGGGTTCCGTCTAGCAGGATGGTCACTGTAGATAGGGGTTGACACCTGCGTCCCAATGTGGTGGTTGGCGGGGGTGTTTGATGGGGTCTACAGAGCACCATCATCCATTCAAGTCAGTACTCCCAGGGGGTCCGTGGGCAGCATAATTGGTGTCCCAGAGGGTAGCCATTCCCAGGAGGCTGAGGCATGGTGCTGGGCTAAAGCAGGGGCGATCTGCTTGGGCAACAGCGCACCCTGCAGATGGTGGTCTGAGAGGCCCTTGTGGGATTTGTCAGGTGTCCATCCAGATGGGAGGAGGCTCCTCAGGTGCTGGTTTGACACCCCCTCCCTGCCCTTTTCAGGAGCCCAGTGGGTGTGTGGGTAAGTCACTGTATCTCGGTTCCCTGTGGGGGGCAGGATCTAGCTCCTGCCCCATAGGGGTGATGTTCCCAACTCCTGACGCTCCATAAGGGTACGTATGCGGCAGTGGGCACATGCGGAGGAAGGCAATGAGTATACCCCAGCTGCACCCCCAGCAACAGCTGATCTGTGGATATGGCACCCTGGCCCTCTGTTGTTTAAGGATAGTCTCAGGAGAGGAGCGGGGTACGTTGTTAGCCGGAGGATCCCTGGGGCAGTCCTCTGGGTTTTAATTCAGGCTCCCCCGCGTTGTATTATGCTGCCAAGCTTGTAGGGAGGCCGGAGGTGTGGGTCAGTGGATCAACTGGCAGTGTCAGTGCTCACCACAGGCCGCGGCTCCACCCCTCTGCTCAGACCCAAATCCAAGTGCCGGCTTGGAGGCGGTGTGGGCTCACCATCACCAGGGGAGCGGCCGTCTTTCGGTTGGGCCGGCGACTCCAGGTGGCAGCGGGGTCAGGCAGGGCTCCACTGTTCGGTCCTCAGTGACAGTGAGGGGCCTCTACCTCCGTTGTGAGCCCGCCGGCACGCAGAGCTCAGGATTCAAGCAGCCATCGGTATTTGTGGCCCAATCACGCCCCAGCTAATTCTAATACTTGATTGAACTCTAGACATTGTTAATTCTAACAATCCTAAGTGTCAAACAAATATTCTTAAAACATAATACTAAGAGAGATAATATATGTGTTATGCAATACAGTATACATGTGAGTGTTAAATTAATGAATTAGTTATCCATGAATACTTGACACATTTCATTAAGCTAGTAAGGCAAGCATTCTTCTTAAATGGGAAAGACATTTGTAGTCCAAGATCATCTGGAGTAACGTCATTACATTGAGATGCAATTACTACAATAAAACCATGAAATTTCACAGTGGAACAGTTTGTGATATTTCACATTTTTTACGATAAGTCCTGATAGTAGTTTACCTTACTTTCAAATGCTTGTTCAAGTCAGTTTTGTGAGTTTTTTTTTATATCGTGTTGAGACATCACCACAGCCGTATCATATTTGGTGAACACCACATCAGGTGCAGTCATAGTTACTTGTGCCATTTACCAGCTCTTCACTGAATCTCTTCACTTTGACATTCAGATCACTGGGCATAAATCACATCTCATCAGCACTCACCTCTGGCCTGCAAGAGGCTTTGTTTTAGTTATCCGTACTTGTTCTAAGTCAGCTGTTAGGTGGCGGAGGAGGCAGAAAGCGAACCAGTGCCCTTAAGAAGGACATGGAGAGAGGTGAACACCACAACTGGGGCAATTCACAAGAAATGCCCAGCTCATATTCAGGGTCACCGCCACCACTGAATACGATGCCTTGTCCAAGCTGGCTATGCACCCTAGCGCGACCGACCTAGTCCTTAGAGCCAATCCCCTACCTACATTGTTTCAACATGTTAGAGGCTGTTCACCTTACAGACCTGCAGTGGATGTGGAAACAGCCTTGTGTGACTATCTCCCAAGAATTCCAAGGACCAGCGAGCACTCACAAGATGCTGCTGGTACTGCAACATTTTCCTAACCTCAGGCCCCTCTCTCAGGGTGAAGCCATTCCAGGGCGCCCTGCCCTTCACAAATAAAAGAGAATTCTTTCCTGAGGCTCCCTCCGGCTTCTCCAGGACTGTTTGTTTTACTGCCCTGGACACAATGAGGGCACTTGTTCCTGTCAGTCAGGGTTGAGGGATCTTAAGTCAACTCCTTTCAATTGACCAAGAGCAACAGAGGCCATCACCCATTCTTTCGAAACGGTGCCTGCACATTTCTTAAGACTGATTAACCTATTTTCAACTGCTGTTCACATGGAAGCCTTCTCCCCTTCAGGCTGCAAATTTCTCATGTGAATATTTGCTACTACCATGAAGCTCTGCACCTACTGTGGGTGCACCTGGGCCCTTACTCTGGGCTTTTGTGCACAACACAGCAGCCTTCCTACTCCTCGCAGCTTAGTTCCCTCGATTCTCTGTGCCAATGATGGCCAAGTATGAGCCTGATGCTCCAGCTCCATCCATTTTCAGGACAAGTTGATTCAGCAGGTGAATTGGTACATACTCCTTAGCAGAGTCCAACTTCCATTGCCACTGTCCTGTGTCAATATCAATCAACACATTTTCTGGGGTCTGATGTGCATTAGAATCAAGCACTTAACCCAGCTATCAGTTCATCTGACAACAGCAGTTCTGCTTACCAAAAGTGGACCTCTAGGCACTTGCATTCAATGTTAGGCTCCATGCCAGTGAGTTGGGCTTCTTATCAACTTAAAGTTTAAGTACAGGTTGAGATCGTTTTGGCACCAAAAGCTCTAAGCATTCACTTTACCAGATTAAGCAGGTATTTCCGAGTGTCAGCTATCCTATGGGAAAACGCAGAGAACCAGTTACTAGATAGTTAGATTAGTCTTTCACCTCTATGCCCAGGTTTGATGACCGGTTTGATGGACTGCTACAGACCTCTACCAGACTTTCCTTTGGCTTTGCCCTTCTGAGACATAGTTCACCATCATCAGGTCCTTTCACACACACTCATGCTCCACGTCCTTGACAGAGTGGATGAGACGGGCCCATCCCAAGGAAACATGAACACCAGTCCTCATCTACATTAACCCACAGGGCTTAGATCAGTCCCCTGATAAGCGCATTTGGTCTGTGTTTCAAGATGGGTCAGGGCATCACTGCAGACTCCTGGCCCCCGTCAAGGTGTGTTCCCCCCAGCAGTGCAACATGTTCAGGGCGCACTGTGCACAGTCTGCTACACTTGACAGTCTCACCAGAATCAGGTCCAGGGCAGTCGTGGGGGTTAGGCACAGAGCCAATCTCCCTCTACCCCACGGACATGACACAACTGCATCAGCCAGGTGGGCTGTAACACTCTCTGCCAGAGGAGAGAACCACCTGCCACCTCGAAGCCTTCCCAGCCATCCCGAAACCAGCACACCACCATGGAGGAAATGCACCCTGCGGGGTCTAAGTGAACCCAGGCGGCTGTTCCAAAGAGGGGATCTGCCCTCCTAGGTGACCATCTTTTCCACTGTGTTAAATTCCCTGGGAAGACGGCACAGACCCTGATCTGAGTTTTAATTTTTCTTTCCTTCTTTCCAATGTACAACATGCCACAAGTGCACTTTAATATGATGTGTACTGTTTATGCCCATGTGGCATGTTGTACGTTGGAAAGACGGAAAGAAAAATTAAAACTCAGATCACACAACATAAGAGTAGTATCCAAAACAAAAATAAGAACTCAAGTGTAGCAATGCATTGGGTTATTGCAGGATATAAGATATCGCACTTGCGCTTTCAGATATTAGAAGTGGTGATGCCTCAGCTTGGTTTTGATAATCACAAAAGACTTTTACAAACTTAGGGCCATATTTATACTTTTTGACGTAAAACTGCGCTAACGCAGTTTTGCGCCAAAAAAATTAGCGCCGGCTAACGCCATTCTGAAGCGCCATGCGGGCGCCGTATTTATTGAATGGCGTTAGCCGGCGTTAGCCGACCGGCGCTGCCTGGTGTGCGTGAAAAAAAACGACGTACACCAGGCAGCGCCGGCGTTGGGAAAAATGGCGTTTGGGCGTCCTAAAATGGGGCAAGTCAGGCTGAGGCAAAAAAATCGTCTTAACCTGATTTGCGCCATTTTTTTTTGGCGCCCAGACGCCATTAACATGACTCCTGTCTTAGCAAAGACAGGAGTCATGCCCCCTTGCCCAATGGCCATGCCCAGGGGACTTCTGTCCCCTGGGCATGGTCATTGGGCAAAGTGGCATGTAGGGGGGCACAAATCAGGCCCCCCTATGCCACAAAAAAAAAAAAAAAAAATACTTACCACAACTTACCTTTTCTTCCCTGGGATGGGTCCCTCCATCCTTGGGTGTCCTCCTGGAGTGGGCAAGGGTGGCAGGGGGTGTCCCTGGGGGCAGGGGAGGTGCACCTCTGGCCTCATTCTGAGCCCACAGGTCCCTTAACGCCTGCCCTGACCCAGGTGTTAAAAAGAGGCGCAAATGCGGGGTTTTTTGCCCCGCCCACTCCCGGGCGTCATTTTTGCCCGGGAGTATAAATACCACGCACATGCCTGGGAGTCATTTTTTAAGACGGGAACGCCTACCTTGCATCTCATTAACGCAAGGAAGGTGTTCACGCCAAAAAATGACGCTAACTCCATGAACTTTGGCGCTAGACGCGTCTAACGCCAAAGTATAAATATGGAGTTAGTTTTGCGTCGAATTTGCGTCGAAAAAAACGACGCAAATTTGGCGCAAACGGAGTATAAATATGCCCCTTACTTCCTTTCTATGAAGAACTTGGACACCATGCAACCATATGGCATGAATGATAGATTGGAATATGACTGTTTCTTGTGAAACATAGCTGTGACATACAATAGGTGATGTATCAAACAATCTGTCTACATATGTTGTTTTAGTCATGACTATACATTTTGTCTTTCTTAGTTATGGTTCTACATTCCATTCTATGATTTTTTTGAGGTATTGTTGTTTTAATGGGTTTCTTTTTGTGACTTTGCTTCTTAATTTTGAGAGGGCATTTGTTGATTTCATACTGATGAACTTTACAAGGGTTCATCAAATAGGTCAGCATCTGCATGGAAGTATATTTAAGATTCTGTGTAGCCTAATCAAGCACAAATGTTTTTTGAACTTTCAACAATTCATGGCAATGATGGGATCCATTTTTGCAAACTAATACATGTGAACCATTGAGGCTGATGATGGTGAATTTGTCATTGTTATCCTCAAACTTTTACATTGCATGGATTTGTTTAGACTTAATTCTTTATAGCTTTCATTAATATTTTGACATGGACACTTTATTATATGTGCGGTGCACCCCCTAACACAGGTTTAGTCAATGGTTTTAACATTGTCTTTCACAGTCATTGTAAGTTATAAGCATCCCATAAAGCTGTTATTTTAGCGGCGAAAGCAGTCCTTTTACATTTTCAGTAGTGTGGGGACCTGCTTCTTGGTTGGAAGCTTATCCAAGGCACACACTACCATTTCCAAGAGCATGCACGCAGAGTATTAGGGTGCTAGAGAATGCATGAGCATTTGCCGTCATTCACAGCAATTTGTGAAGATATTCAAGTAAGTGCACGCATTAGCACATATTTAAATCAGTGCCTGCATGTAATACAGTTTTATAAATGTATTCAGTTTTTTGTCTTTTTGTTGTAGTTACCCCTGATGAAGGTTTTTTGAACCTGAAATGCATTGTGTGATTTAAACCACTGGATTGAATTATTGTATTCCACCTTTGTAATAAACCATTGGCAATTTCAAGAATGCTAGAGATGGCTAATGAAGATTGATCAAACTACATGTGGATACGTGTTTTATCCCAATTTGCAACAGGCATTAAAAGTATGATCAACAGTAGCAGGCTGTCTAGTATATTATTTTGAATACATCGGTATAAACTTTGATGAACCTATTGGTCACATACATAGTGCTTCTTAGGAATCTTGAGAATGCGAAGTGGGCTAACTACCAACAATTGCTTCTAAATTCAGTGGGTTGCCACATGTGATCTTCGGACGTAGTTGAACACCATGCATGGTGTGGGTTCGGACCAATTCCATGGGTGCTAGTAGGAGGGGACCCTCTTTCACATGCAGAGGTGGGGGTGACACGAGCACACCTACTCCCAGATCCCAAAGCCCTCAGGGGCCAGCATAGGAACCAGAACCGGCAGGCAAGCAGGGGACTCTCCGAGCTTCAGGAGTGGGCACCCAAGGACGAGCATGAGGACAGCCATGAGACATCATAGCCAGTCACACATAAAACACAGCCCACAGCCAGGCACCCCAGGATTTCTATGCCTGAGCAGACCAGGCACCACCACTAATCAAGGCAGGGAAGATAAAGTGCACATGCAGATTACCTCTGCATTGGGGCTGGGGCGGGGCCCTGCGATAGGTGATCAGGGGTCTGACCTAGGTAGAACAAAGGAAACAAAGCCCCATGCGACAGGCCCAACCACATCCTTGGTGAACCCAATAGAAATTGATGTTCAAGCAACCCTCAGACAGGCATAGCCCTGGGAGGAACCCAGGGCCGCAAGGTGGATTCAAAGTGGTGATGATAAATGTGTCCTGCAATTCAAACTAGCTCTCACACCTAGCTGCGTTCTTTTTCAACGCACAAGCCAAGTGATCCATTGCCAAAAGTCATAGGCAACTTTTGCAATGTTCTCTTGCATGCAGGTGCATGTGAGGTAGGAGGAAGTCAACACCAGCCATCCACTGTTTATGGAGTGAGGCAGCCCAGAAAATGGTTACCATGATTTGGCTTCTTGGCTTTGGAGCCCCACCCCACCACCACGGCAGGCAGGTAAGTGAGAGGCTCCCACGGAAGAAAGCTCCACCACTGGCCCTCCCAGACAGGGCCTCACAAGTCTTTAAACCTCAGTCTTGCCACATGGAACCAGTTTATAAGGTACCTGGTAATGAGGGAAGAGTGCCCCCATGCACATAAGTGGTTCTCCAGTCACTAGGGCTGGTGGGAGCCAAGGCCTGACCCCTGCATGTCGCAGGTCCCCGGTTTAGGAGGCAGCTCTGAGTCATGCCAGTGGGATGGGGGTCCCCCTTGCCTTGGTGGGGGCCCCAAGATGAGAATTGTCAGGTTCCCCCACACTGTCACTGACCAGGAAAACACTGCAATTCGGTCATGCCTAGGTGTGTTCAGGAATGCATGGTGCATGACCAGATATCCAGGCACGAAGGACAGCCATCTGGTTGCATTTTGATTTCTGAAAAAGGATTTCACTCACCCTTGGAGCAGGCAGGGACTCTGCGGCCTGGGTTCTCAGAGCCCGAGCCTGGAATCAGGCAAGAGGCTATTAGAGGGCCTCCAAAGCCCTGACCCATGGCCCAATCAAAGCTCAGAGAAGCAAGTGAGACCTCCCCTGGCCTTCAGGACCAGGTAGTGAGCACTTTGTGACACAGTGGGCCGGCTTCCACCCCAATGCTTCTGACTCCACTCAATCTGTGTGCAGTGCTAGCTTCCCTACCTACTCTCCAAGAAGCAAGGCTTTAAAGAAAGGTCAGTTGGACAGAACTGGTAGGAGGCTGCAAACTCAGGTCCTCTGGGGCTCCCCTGGGCCCAACCCAGGCCCGGCTCTGTTGGTACCCCGCCGAGAAAACTGGGCAACAATGGGGTCCCGAGGACTCTGCTCCTAATAACCCAGATCAAGACTACCACCATTCTTATAATCTATGCACGTCGAGTGATAGAGGGGGCTGTTGGTGAAAATGTACACGACCACCTGGAGCCCTGCCTGGGGTTGAAGAATCAAAAGAACGCTCATCAGACATCCAGGACCACCTGGACACGACATAGTAACTCATTGTGCATGACCAGATGCCAGAGTGTTGGAGCCACCAGATTCTCAGACTCAATGAACGGCCATCTGGTTGCACTGTTTCTTCTGAAAAATAATTCTGGTCACCCTTGGAGGAGACAGAGATTCTAAGGCCCAGGTTGTCAGAGTCCAAGCTGGGTATCAGGTAAAAGGGGCATGGGGCGGGCCCATGGAGCATGGACCCAGTCAGAGATTCTAAACCCCTACAAGCAAGTTTACCTCCCCAGCCCTGCAGGACCTCATCCTGTGCAACACAGTGGGCTTGTTAAGGAAACCCAGAGCCAGGGGCCTCCAACCTAGGGCCAGCTGGACCTCTGACTCGGGGCCCAGTCAGAGCGTTTTATCCCAATCAAGCTGGGAGGCCTCCCCAGGCTTACAGATTCTTTTCTTGGGCACCTTGAGACATGGCAGCACTTTGAGACACAGCAGGCCAGGGAACAGAGCCCTGGGCCAGAGTCTTCCATGGTTGGACCCACCAGGACTCTGACCCAGGGCCCACTTAGGGCTCCTGAACTAAGACAGGCAGGGACAACCACCCTGGCCCTGCAGGTCCCTGTCCATGGTGTTCTGGGAAACAACGGGCCAGGGACCAGAGCCCAGAGCCAGTGAATAGAGCCTAGGGCCAGGACTTCTACCCCAGGGCCAACCAGAGCTTTGACTCTTGACCTAGTCAGAGCCTTTAGGCCTGGACAAGAAGGAGAGACCACACTGGGTTTGTATGTTCCCCATCTTGAGCAATTTGTGACACAGTGGGTCAGAGAAAAGAGCCAAGGGCCGTGGGGTTCCACCCCTGGGTCCACTGGGGCTCTGTCCTGGTTAGAGACCCTGGATCCGAACAAGCAGGGGAGTCCTCCCCAAGCCTTTGAGACCCCACCCGAGCATCTTGAAACTCAGCGAGCCGGAGAAAGAAACACAGAGCCGGGGGGCTTCCATCCTTGGTTCACCAAGGCTCTTAACTGGGGGCCAGTCAGAGCTTCTGAACCAAGACAAGCAGGGGAGACCTTTACAGGCCATAAGGATGCCATTCTGAGCACTTTGCGACATGTCAGAATTGCAATCGGTGTCCAGGGCCTGGAGCTTCAACCCCTGGGCCCAACAAGGCCCTGTTTTGGGGCTCTGCCAGAGCTTCTGGACCCAGACAAGCCTGGGAGTCCACCCTGGCCCTGCAGATCCCTGTCCACTGCACTTTGGGAAACAGCACGCCAGAGACTGGAACCTAGGGCCTGCTGGGGCTCTGACCCAAGGCCTGGTAAGAGCTTTTGAATTTGAATAAGCAGGGGAGACCTACTTGTAACATGTTGGGCTGTAGACACGAGCCTGGGGCCTTTGGTTTCCATCCTGGGCCCGCTGGGAACCTGTCTTGGGGACCAGTCAGAACTTCTGAACCAAACAAGCAGGGGAGACCTCATTTTGGTCTGCGGATCCCTGCCGTGGCCTCTTTGTTATATGGCATTCTGGATAAGGCAGCTCAGGGATGGGGACGCCCAACCCAGTGGCAGCTAGAACTCTGACCAGGGGCTTGATCGGGGCGTCTTATTCAAGGTTTGCAGGTGATGACTCCCCAATCCATTCTGGGGTCCAAACGGAAACCAGGATGATGGGGTATTCACCTTGGGCCTGCCAAATTACTACCCATTCTTGTAATACATGCACACTGAGTAATAGAGGGGGAACTTTCTAGAGAACGTATCCAGCCTCCTGAAACCGTGAGCAGGATTTAAGACTCAAATCAGCCCTCATTGGGCTATCCAGGGCAGTTTGAAGTTATGAACACTGAGGTGCTCATTCTGAGTTTGGTGATCATTACTGAAGACTGCCGTGCAAACGGCAGCCGATACTCCATGAGCGATGGCGGAGTGAAGACCGCCGCATTACGAATGACCCACACAACACTGCCAAAAATGGACTGAAAGAGCAACACTGTCAGCCCAAACGACGGTATGAAGGAGGCGGCTGCACCACCACCCCTGCCATGCCAAGAAAATACCTCTCGCCAAATTCGGAGTCACAAATCAGCATCACGAGCCCAACACGGCGGTCCAAACCAACGCTGGGAAAAAATAGCTACCACCGCATTAACACTGCACCAGATGGGATAACACCATACAAACACCTGTCCACAGCTCTACAAAACACCCCCCCACACACACCCAGAACCCTTTGCAACTAGAAACCCTGACAGAGAGAGAGAAGAGCACACTGAAAGGAGGCACTGCACATAGATACCACAGGCACCATCATAATATGCACGCATCAAACATAGCATTGCACACAAACACCACAAACACATACCATTACACATATTCACAACTACAAACAGCACACCCACAATCCCTGTACACCATACACCCCCACCTACAACACACCCACCATGGCACCACAAAAAAAAACAGATTCACAGAAGAGGAGCTCAGGGTAATTGTCGAAGAAATGGTCAAAGTTGAGCTGCGACTGTTTGTAGCACTGGTCCAGCAGACATCTATAGCCCGGAAGAACGACTTATGGCAGAGGATAGTCAACAGGGTGAATGCAGTGGGGAACCATCCACGCACAAGGGAGGACATTAGGAAGAGGTGGAAAGACCTTAGGGGGAAGGTACAGGCCATGGCTTCCAGGCACCAAGTAGCCGTCATGAGGACTGATGGAGGATCCCCACCACCTCCCCCAGAAACGGCACCGTGGGAGGAGATGGTCCTGGCCATACTACATCCGGAAGGGCTGATGGGAATTGCTACTGGACTGGACACTGGTAAGTCCACTCTACCCACTTGCCACCATGTCCCTGTGCACAGCATGTACCCCCACCACCTGCTCACCGCTTCAAACCACCCAAACATACACAAACCCACTATTGGGCCTATACCCACCCTTGATTGCCACAGCTGCCCATTGGCACCATTCCCTCACAGCCCCACTTAGTGCATGTATGCCTCACACAGCAGTAAGTACCACAACTACCACAATGCAACACTCCCTACCCTTGACTGACTGCAACATCCATATCACATCTCTGCAATTGCACGTTAAAGCATGTCACTCCCTATCACCAATATGTGGTAGGAATGCACATCAGTACATGGCAATGACAGTAACAAGACAAATGTAAACTATACACCAAGGTCACATCAATCATCATTGTGCCCAACAGGACAGGGGCAGGAGTCAAGGGTGCAAACCCAAGACAATGACGTTTCTGGTGTCAGTCGGAGGGGGGCACACTGCACCAGGGGCACAGGCACAGGGGGCAAGGGCAAGTGGGAGGCCAATCGTGGGACAAGTGACGAGGCAGGTACAGGACACGACTGGCCAGGAGGCCGTCTCCAGAGTCGTGGGAGCCTACCAGCAAACCCAGGACCAGTTGAGCCAGATACTCACCACCTTGCAGGGCACACAAAGGCTGCAGGAGGAATGCCACCAGGAGGCCAGGCAGCAGAGGCAAGCACAAAGTGCCACCATGGCCTCCATATTAGGGGAGTTCAAGGAACTCAACAGCATCTTGTGCACATTCTCCACCCAACAGCAGGCCCCATCCAGTAGTCAGTCAACACCACTGCCCTCAACATCAGTACCTGCTACTGGAATGGAGGCAGAGCAAGAGGGCCCACAGGACACCAGCACACCTACCCCTGCAGCTGAGCCTCCCCCATAAAAGAGGTCACCCATCTAGACATCCTGCAGGACCTCAGGCCAAGACCAATCCTCCCACCAGGAAGTGATCCCTCTTCTAGAATGTTACCCTTGTGTGCCACTGTCACACCCTGTTGGGTGTCCAATACCAAGGTCACATCATTCTGACGCAAATGGACACAGGACCTATGAACCTAACAGGTTGACAGCCCACTCTGATCATCACCTGGAGGACTACCCCACTCCTCTGGACTGTGAACTTCTACACTAAATAAACACCTGTTATCATAAGCCATGGTGCATGTCGCTTTATTGTTTGTATTGCCAAATTTGTTACAGAACAACAAAAGTATACACATGTCTACTCAACAATAATTTCAAAGTAACTGATGTAGTGGGATACACAAGCAGGTGTGTAAGTACATCTATATTGTTTTAACATCCACTGTCAACTATGCCAACAGGCAAATCAGCAAGCAGACTGCAAACGAAACGGAGATGTCACCTGAAGGGGGATAAATAAATGGAACGAGGTACAATGTTGTAAGGAATGTAATCCACAGTCATGCATCAATAGCAGTTGAACACAAACACACGATGAGTGTAGGAAGTTGGCTCTGTATGCACTATTTCAAAGTAAGGAATAGTATGCACAGAGTCCAAGGGTTCCCCTTAGAGGTAAGATAGTGGCAAAAAGAGATAATACTAATGCTCTATTTTGTGGTAGTGTGGTCGAGTGGTAGGCTTATCAAAGGAGTAGTGTTAAGCATTTGTTGTACATACACAAGCAATAAATGAGGAACACATACTCAAAGACAATTCCAGGCCAATAGGTTTTTGTATAGAAAAATATCTTTTCTTAGTTTATTTTAAGAACCACAGGTTCAAGATTTACATGTAATACTTCAAATGAAAGGTATTGCAGGTAGGTACTTTAGGAACTTTGAATTAGCAAAATAGCATAAACAGTTTTCACATAAATCACATATAGCTATTTTAAAACTAGACAGTGCAATTTTCAACAGTTCCTAGGGGGAGTAAGAGTTTGTTAGTTTTTGCAGGTAAGTAAACCACCTACGGGGTTCAAGTTTGGGTCCAAGGTAGCCCACCGTTGGGGGTTCAGAGCAACCCCAAAGTTACCACACCAGCAGCTCAGGGCCGGTCAGGTGCAGAGGTCAAAGTGGTGCCCAAAACGCATAGGCTTCAATAGAGAAGGGGTGCTCCGGTTCCAGTCTGCCAGCAGGTAAGTACCCGCGTCTTCGGAGGGCAGACCAGGGGGGTTTTGTAGGGCACCGGGGGGGACACAAGTCCACACAGAAAGTACACCCTCAGCGGCACGGGGGCGGCCGGGTGCAGTGTGCAAACAAGCATCTGGTTTGTAATTGAAATCAATGGGAGACCAAGGGGTCTCTTCAGCGATGCAGGCAGGCAAGGGGGGGCTCCTCGGGGTAGCCATCACCTGGGCAAGGGAGAGGGCCTCCTAGGGGTCACTCCTGCACTGGAGTTCGGATCCTTCAGGTCCTGGGGGCTGCGGGTGCAGAGTCTTTACCAGGCGTCGGGATCTGAGGAACAGGCAGTGGCGGTCAGGGGGAGCCTCGGGATTCCCTCTGCAGGCGTCACTGTGGGGGCTCAGGGAGGGCAACTCTGGCTACTCACGGTCTCGCAGTCGCCGGGGAGTCCTCCCTGAAGTGATTGTTCTCCACAAGTCGAGCCGGGGGCGTCGGGTGCAGAGTAGCAAGTCTCACGCTTCCGGCGGGAAACGCAAGTTGTTTTAAAGTTGCTCCTTTGTTACAAAGTTGCAGTCTTGAGTGAACAGAACTGCTGTCCTCAGGAGTTCTTGGTCCTTCTAGAGCAGGGCAGTCCTCTGAGGATTCAGAGGTCACTGGTCCCTGGGGAAAGCGTTGCTGGAGCAGTGTCTTTAGAAGTGGGGAGACAGGCCGGTAGAGCTGGGGCCAAAGCAGTTGGTGTCTCCGTCTTCTCCGCAGGGTTTTTCAGCTTAGCAGTCCTCTTCTTCTTAGGTTGCAGGAATCTGAGTTCCTAGGTTCTGAGGAGCCCCTAAATACAGAATTTAGGGGTGTGTTTAGGTCTGGGAGGGCAGTAGCCAATGGCTACTGTCCTTTAGGGTGGCTACACCCTCTTTGTGCCTCCTCCCTGAGGGGGGGGGCACATCCCTATTCCTATTGGGGAATCCTCCATCTGCAAGATGGAGGATTTCTAAAAGTCAGAGTCACCTCAGCTCAGGACACCTTAGGGGCTGTCCTGACTGGCCAGTGACTCCTCCTTGTTTTTCTCATTATCTCTCCTGGACTTGCCGCCAAAAGTGGGGGCTGTGTCCAGGGGGCGGGCATCTCCACTAGCTGGAGTGCTCTGGGGCATTGTAACACGAAGCCTGAGCCTTTGAGGCTCAATGCTAGGTGTTACAGTTCCTGCAGGGGGGAGGTGTGAAGCACCTCCACCCAGAGCAGGCTTTTGTTTCTGTCCTCAGAGAGCACAAAGGCCCTCACCACATGGGGTCAGAAACTAGTCTCTCAGCAGCAGGCTGGCACAGACCAGTCAGTCCTGCACCAAACAATTGGGTAAAATACAGGGGGCATCTCTAAGGTGCCCTCTGTGTGCATTTTTTAATAAATCCAACACTGGCATCAGTGTGGGTTTAATATTCTGGTACCAAACTTCCCAGTATTCAGTGTAGCCATTATGGAGCTGTGGAGTTTGTTTTTGACAGACTCCCAGACCATATACTCTTATGGCTACCCTGCACTTACAATGTCTAAGGTTTTGCTTAGACACTATAGGGGCATAGTGCTCATGCACCTATGCCCTCACCTGTGGTATAGTGCACCCTGCCTTAGGGCTGTAAGGCCTGCTAGAGGGATGACTTACCTATGCCATAGGCAGTGTGAGGTTGGCATGGCACCCTGAGGGGAGTGCCATGTCGACTTAGTCTTTTTCTCCCCACCAGCACACACAAGCTGGCAAACAGTGTGTCTGTGCTGGGTGAGGGGTCCCTAGGGTGGCATAAGACATGCTGCAGCCCTCAGAGACCTTCCCTGGCATCAGGGCCCTTGGTACCAGGGGTACCAGTTACAAGGGACTTACCTGGATGCCAGGGTTGTGCCAATTGTGGAGACAATGGTACATTTTAGGTGAAAGAACACTGGTGCTGGGGCCTGGTTAGGGGGGTAACTGCAACAGGGAGCCATTTCTTTACAATGAGTGTCCCAGCAGCTATGTTACACCATATGCGTGGCATTCACACACGTGTGGGGCAGGAAAGATGAAACATAGGTAACATCCTCAATTGCACAACTCCCTAAGTAGTCAGGAACAGGTACTTGCCACACAGCAGATGAAAATGCAGGACATGCCTACGCAGCAGTACAAGACTGATAAGTCCCCCTAACATATCACCAAACAGGCAGCCTGAAGACCCTAAACCTTTAGTACAACTAGAAGGCTGTACCGCAATGGCACCAGCATTCCACAAATGGACTTATCTGCTTGCATTTCCACTACCTCTCATGGTGAGTCACCTACCCTTCAAGGTCGTTAACCAATATGTAAGGCTCTAGTCCCCATAGGTACCTTGATGCATGCAAATACTGGCTACAGATTGGCTTCAGTAATACACCACCCATGCACAGATGATATGTAATACAGACACACCTGTACATCAAGGAAAGTAGTGATGAATCAAGTCAGTCCTGTTGTCATGTGCCTCATCCTCGTTAGCCTCCCCCTCAGCATCAGAGTCACCGGCCACAATCACTGCTCCATCATTAATGTCTCCCTCCTTCAACAGTGGGGTGTGCCTTCTGAGGGCCACATTATTGAGCATGCAGCATGCAACAATGATCTTGCAGACTTTCCCTGGATTGTACTGTAGGGCACTACCAGACACATGAAGGCAACGAAATCTAGCTTTCAAGAGACTGAAAGTCCATTCAATCACACATCTCGTCTGGCCATGTGCCTTATTGCACCTGTTCTCCCCTAATGTAGTGGGATGTCTCACAGGTGTCAGGAGCCAGGGCAGTTTGGGGTATCCGGAGTCACCTGTGTGGAAAAGTAAACATGGCCATAGGTAACGTTGCTAGGCGGAGTGCTCACTATGCCATGAGGGGTATAAACGTCTGACATGGAGAGCAGTACACATACCTATGAGCCAGGACCTTTCTCCCTGTAGCTGTGACATCATTTCAGGGACACTGCTGTTCCTCAGGATTGTAGGAATCATGTACTGATCAAGGGAATTTAGCGTTCACATGTGTAATGTATTGGTCTGCAAGACACACCACTTGTGCATTGAGTGAATAGATACTTTTCCTGTTTCTGTAGACCTGTTCGTTGATCCTCGGAGGTACCAGGGCAATGTCAGTCCCACAAATGGCCCCAATTACACGTGGGACATTTGAGATGTTGTAGAAGGCTGCTTTTACAGTGGGAAAATCTGGAGGTAGTGGGAACCTAATGTACCTGTGCACATGCTTGAGTAGGGCATCCAACTCAACCTGCAACACTTTACAGAACTTGGGCTGCGAAAACCCTGCAGCCAGTCCCACTGTGCTCTGAAAAGAGCCACTCGCCAGTAAATTCAGGACTGACAACACCTGGACTGTTGGAAGGATGGTATGGGGATTCCTCAAACTCAGCAGGAGGTCTGGCTTCAACTGGGCGACCAGTTTCTTGATGCACAAACGGTTTAGTCGATAAGTCATGATGATGTGGCGTTCTTCCATGGTTTCAAGATCTACGAGTGGCCGGTAAATTTGTGCATTCCTCATCACTCAATTGTGGCAAAATCTGCACCTGGACACAAACAACAATCTATATTCACCATGTCAGACCTGAAGTATGTATTTGTGATGACATGCGGGTAGTAATGCTGTGTAAACTCAGGACAGTAATGTCAGAGACCAAAATGGCATAGGCGTGTCCGGCATGCATTGGACTGCTGGAAGTGACCTCGTCCCGCCAGCGGAAGTCATCATGGCGGAGTGCGGTCTGAACCACCGTGCAGCTACTCATTGGTTAACATTGATATCAATAGAAGATTGCAACCAATGACGATCACCGCCGGCGGTGACGGTCATGACAGCTGCAGTCGTTACCGCAATTTTGTGTGGGCTAGCTCACTTGACTCCTGGCATTCAGGGTAGACAGACCTCCACTTTGTGTGCTGCTGTGTCCTGTCTCTTGGAGCAAAGATGGCACACACAGCAGGGGAAAGGGCCCCATCCTTCTCAACAGAGGAGCTGGAGAAACTGGTAGAAAGGGTCCTACCCCTCTATGGGCGGTTGTATGGAGCTCCAGGACAACAGGTCAGTACAACGTCCTTTGTCCCATATGTTGGGTGGTGTTTAAAGATGTATGTGTGTGTGCACATTGACATGTCATGACTGAGCAGGTGTGCAGCATGCACATGATATGTGTGGGATATTGCCAGTGTGCATGAGCAGTGTTTGTTGTGTGTCGCCAAAGATTACTGCGGGATTGGTATTACTTACATCATGTCCCACCTTTTCTCATTGTTTCCCATTCAGTTCAGCGCCCACCAGAAGAAAGGGATGTGGTGAGCCATCGCCAAGGAATTGTAGACCCTGGGGGTCCATTGGCGGCAGAGCACCCACTGCAGGAAGCGGTGGGAGGACCTGCGACGCTGGGCCCGGTAGACCGCAGAGACCCAGCTGGGGATGGCCTCCCAAAGTGGGAGGGGTGTGCATTGGACCCTGACCCCCCTAATGCCCGTATACTGATGGTGGCGTACCCTGAGTTGGATGGCGCTTGAAGGCAGCACAGCAGCCACAAGGGGTAAGTGTTGACTTTCAGGTGACCACTGCATGGTTGTGCTCTGTCACCCTCCTTGGACTTGGAATGAACGTAGTCAGATGTGATTTAGGGAATGTACAGTCCTGGTTGCCACACCCATCAAGTAGGAGTGTGTGATGGTCGCTATGTTGAACCATGTAGGATAAGAAGTGGTGGTGCTGTGACACATGTTCAGCTGTAGGTATGGGTCTCTCAAGTCTGCTATCATGTCACTGGCTGCATCCTCCATCTCTGCGTGTCCTGTAGTAGTACGAAGTGGTAATTATGCCACTGTATATGGGTTATGACAGGCATGTTATGTAAAGGTTTCTGTTACATCAGTTCCTACATCAATGGTTCCTCTGTATCACATGTACTCCTCACATTCCTGTCAGTTAGTTAGTGTCCTGAGTCCCTATCTGCTTATATTAGTATTATCCTGTAATGGATGACATGTGGTTGGGTATAGTCCTAGGCTTGATTCTAGGAGTAGTCATTTTGGCATTAATGGGCTTGTAGTTGTCTTCATGCAGGAGTTTGGTCTGCAGGGCTGAGATGGGTTTGGACATAGCCTGCATGACTCTATTTGGGAATAATTGCTAATTGGTCATTTGTTTCGCAGACAGGGACTGTTCTGTGCATTGTTTGTATGTGAAGTGGATGTGTGGGTTCTAATATTTTCTTCCCTGTCTGTTTCTGCCACCCTCCATTTCTCTCTCCTCCTCTGTCTATGTGTGCATTAGCATCATCAGGCAAAGGAGGAAGGACACCGGTGAGAGGGGATGCAGCAGCCCCCGGGGCCCAAGAGGTGGCTAGCAGTGAAGCCGAGGGGACCAGTGGGACGGAGGGTAAGGGGAGTACCTTGGGGGAGACTGGAGATGCCAAAACATCTGATTCTGACACCTCCTCCGATTCAGGCTCCCTGGCAGTGGAGGACCCGTCTGGTACCACACCAACACCATCGTGGCCGCCACTCCCCTTACCAGCACCGCCCTACCTGTTGCACCCCACCCAGTTGCCCATGCCCGGTCGCCCCAGTGTGGGCGTCTCCTTCACCGCAGGCACCTCTGACCCTGTCCCAGTCAGCTCTGCTGCCCTCAATGAGGATGGTCTTGACCTCCTGAGGTCCATCTCTGTGGGGCAGACAATGATCATGAATGCCATCCAGGGACTGGCATCCCAGATGCAGCAGACAAATGCGTTCCTGGAAGGCATTCACGGTGCCTTGTCTGGCCTCCAGTGATCATTTCAAGCTCTGACCTCCTTGTTGATGGCAGCCAGTGTCCCTTCATCTTCCGCCCCCTCCAGCTACCTGTTCCCAATCCACAAGCCCTCTCCCTACACCCGTCCAGGGCACACCTACAGACAGGCATACACCCACTACAACAGACAAGGTGCGCAAAGACAGACATGGGCATCACAAACGTTCATACAGGCATGCACACACACAACACACATCTGCAGACACAACAGACACTTCTCCTACCACCTCCTCCCTTACAGTCACATCTCCACTCAGAACTGCCAGCACTGCATCATGACTCACTGGTCCTGCTGCTTAATCACCACAACAGCAGACTCAGTCACACACCCCACACACCACATACTCACTCACCACGACTACCATCTCTTCACCTGCAGCACATCCACCTCACTTGCACACACCACCACAACATTCACTCACACATCACCCATTCCCTCTACCTGCATCTCTGCCCCTCCCCAAAATGCATACAAACCCACTCACCCACCCAACATTCAGCCACCATGCACATACAGACACTGCACACACCAGCATCCACTTACAGCACTCAGACATGTCAGATGAGCACTCCCTCTACCTCCACTCCCAATCCTCAATCATGTCACCCCACCCATGTACCTAAAGCAGTGTTCCTTTCCACCCCTGACCTCTTCCCTACTCCTCTTCCACTCCATCTTCCCTGTAAACAGCATGTCCCCCTGCCCCTCTCAGGCCCTTCCACCTCCCATTCCTTGGATGCCCCTCTGGTGTTTCCCCTGCTCCTCCACCCAGCAAATAATCCACCCCTCTCAGTGCCAAGGTCACCCCTCCCAAGCCCAAGCCGAAATGTGCACCTTCCCATCCAAGCCTCCCCCACCACCCCCACACCCGAGTTGCCTGCCTCTCCCATTGCTGCCCCTATGAAGAGGAGGCCTATTTTCAATCAGGAGTCAAGTTGGGCCCATATTAATGGACAATGTGTCCTGCTGAAGTGGACATTGGACTTGCCATTGGCACATTTTGTATATAGTTTATTTATTGTTTGAATACAACTGCCCACATTGCTGTGGTTGGCAAGATTAGATGCTTGTCCTGGTTTCCTTCTACATGGTGGTGTGACATCTGTGTGCAAAGGTGTGTGAGGTTTGTGTGTGGATTGTATCTTTGTTGTTGCATGCGCTTGGTAGATGGTTTGGGCCATGGGGATGTTGTGATGTGTGTGTCTGCTTGCATGTGTGTTTGTATGGGGTGTTATGTGCATTCGTGTGTCAAGTGCTGCATGTGTGTATTTCGTTGATTGTTCGTTGTACGTGTTGTGTCACCTGTATGATTGTTTGGATGTGTGTTCACAGCTATTGATTGTGTGTCATTGCTACATGGAGTTCAAGGTGTGTGTTTATGTGTGGTGTCGCACAACGTGCCCGTCTATGCCAGCGTTGAAGTGTTTGTGGGGTAGTTGTCATTGTGTGTGTATGGGGTGTGCTGGTGATGTTGTTTTGTGTTGTGCTGTGTGTTTGGTACGTATCTGCACGGCTTTGTGTGTGTATCTGGCATTGACGTATGTTGTATGTGTGTGTGTGTGGCCTTCACTGTGTGTGTGGGGTATGTGTGTTCTGTGTGGGAGTTTATCACTGACATTTTCCTCTCCTCTGTGCTAGTCATACTTACGGTTTTTGTCTTCGTTGCCATCGGTGGTCCTGAAGGTGTATGGCGAGATACAACACTGGGAAGACTAGCAATTCATTTGCCATGGTGGCCGCGGTAGCGTCTCTGTGCCTGGGGGTGGGTGTTTCCTTTTGTACTTTCTGTTTCCGCCAGGTTTTTCATGGCAGTAAGGCCCGCCGGATATCCTGGCAGAGTGGTTACTCAGAATATGGAGGGCGGGATGTTGGCTGCTGCCTGCCTGAAGTTGCCTTCCGCCAGCAGTTGCTGCGCGGTGGTGGTGCTGAGTTGTCTGTATTGCGTTGGATTCACCTCCCTACTCGTTATTTGGCAGTCTGCACCGCCACCCTGCTGACGGTCACAAGACCGCCATCGGCATGACGGTTCGGTTACTGCCAAACTCGGAATGAGCACCTGAGTCATGTGAAGGAAATTATGCATCTTGTTTACTTTTTAATTACAAATCGTTACCAGTAATGTTGTATGACACCACTATATTGTGCACCACCCATGTAGGTGTGGTAGAGAACCCATAACTTGAATTATGCCCATGCCTAGGCTCAACCTTCTTAAAAGACCTAACAGCTAACAAATGTAACCATTTCTCCTACACTGACTGAACCAACAGAAAATCAAAGATCTACATCACACTGCCCAGAGCATAAGACCGGTGGCACACTCAAAGTGCAGTTTGGAGTTGAAAAACCAACACAAGACATTGTGATTTCTGTTTTGTGTATTTGTATTTCTTGAACTTTTAGGTCACGCCTAAACTCAGCCAATGCATTACCCATCCAGTGAGGGGTCTGACCTGTTGTGCTGTCCTTCCACCCAATTTGTTGGTTAGATGCCTTTCACACCCGTATCACCACTCTCGAGAGGCCTCCTTTGGCAGTATGTATCTATACAGAAATTGGGATGTGGTACCCCTCCCATTGCCTTCAATTCTGTCACATATGTTTTATATGGAGTTGAGGTTAGGGCCCATATTTATACCTTTTTTGCACCACATTTGCACCATTTTTTTACACAAAAGCAGCACAAACTTACAAAATACAATTATATTTTGTAAGTTTGCCTCGCTTTTGCGTCAAAAAATTACGCAAATGCAGCGCAAAAAAAAGTATAAATATGGGCCTAGGTGTGCAGAATATACCCAATAGTTGATGATAATGAGATGGAGTACCCTATTGTAAGAAATGGGACTGACCATTGCCAAGACTACCTTCATAGGGTGATTTACAGTATTTAGCCACTGAAACTCAGGGATGGCCTCCCTCTCACAAGGAGGATCGGAAATTCTCTGTCATTGTATGAAGAAGTCTACAAAGGAGGGGAAAATTATGATTCTGTATCTTATACAAAAACCTAGGCAGAGCTATCCCCCTTTAATAATGCAATTCTACCCAACATTAACAAGGGTAGATACATACAGTGTTGTATATCCTTGTGCACGTAATCCAGTAACAAGAAAATAGTGTCAGTTTGTGTAATGTATGTGACAGGTTAACCCACAGGTACCTAATACTCTGTTCAAAGGAGAAGGTAACATTAAGCAAGAAAATAAACAAAACAAATGATTTAGCAAAACACCAATTTCTACCAAACAGTTGCTTAAAATCTTCTAACACATTGCAGATTCTAGATAATTAGCAACACAAATACACAAGTCAAAGGAATGGTGTATGATTCTACAGGATTAATAAGTGGATAAAATCAAAAGGTTTAAAACATTGGCTGTACCTGTATATTCTTGCCAAAATAATAACTTACCCTTTGTGTTTAGTGTTATCATTGAGGAAGTCTCCATAGACAAGCATAGGTCTCATTCCCTTTAAAAAAAAAATCAGCATTAGGCCTAAAGACCCCAAAAGCTAAAGACCAATTTTGAATACTACTCTTGCAGGCTGGGGGACTACCGGACTACACACCCCAGTGGGCACAGGAGGGGTGCGGATGCCACTGCATGTTCCTGGAGGTGATTGAAAGGACCTTTGCGCCCCCGCTGCACGGGGCAGTCTTGCAGGCTGGCAGACTGCTGGACTGCACTCCCCACTAACAATAAACCCCAGGAGGAGGGCTGATGCCACTATTTGCTCCTGGAGGTGCTTAAAAGCACCCTTACTGTGCCCGCTGCATTGGACATGCCCAGGCACATGCCTGGGTAAATACCTGGCCAAGAGCTGGTCTGTTCGTGCCCATCCGTGGTTGGGCAAGGCTGGGCTGGGCCCACTTTCTTTCGCCCCTTAACCTTTCCTGTATTTGGCTGAACTTGCACCTGTGGGAGGTAAGAACCATCCGGGGCTACTATTTGCCAATGTAAGGTCGGGAGGGCACCTGTGGGACCAGCCATAACTTCATGCCCAACCACCCCTATTAATAACATTTCGGAACATGCCATGGGAATAATCGTAAAGGAGATCACATTAACTGAGCGCCAGCTGTCACTGGAGCATTGTTCTAACAGACAGCCCAGCCAAGAAAATTCTCCCTCTTATGATACTTTGTCAAGCCCTTGTTCTACAGGGTCTTCGGTTTGTTCACAGGTCTCTTTGGTCACCCTGAATCTGGTCAATTTTGGCACCAAAGAGGCTTTGACCCTTCAAAGTCCCACCGGTCGCTTGCCAGAATCAGAACCTATGGTGAAGAAAAAGCCCACTGTGAAGTCGTTAGTGTGGGCTAATAAACATTGTGTCCAGGACAGAGCTAGCATTCCTCTTGGTGCCTCAAACAGTTTAATACCCAATCAACACAGATGCAAACTTCAGATTTTTTGGTCAAGGAGACTCTCGACCTTGATTCTTTGTGTGGGAAATTCAGTGATATCGTAAAGGAGAAACTGGTCTCAATTAAGGAACAATTAAGATGTGTCTAAAGCAGTGTGAGGGACACCCTCATTAAGATGTTTATTTTGGAGAATACCTTGAAAGTGTAATCAACGCCAAAAACTCTGATACTAATAATGAGGTGAGTCCTGTTAACCAAATAGCCGTAATTAGTAGTGCTAACAGTGGTACAAATAGTGTCATGGCCCCTGAAGACCTAATGGGTCCTCAGACCAACCCCCAAAGCCCCTCTTCAGGTAGAGACGGGTCACCTTAGTGGGGTCACCAGGACAAGCAGTTTCCAGGAGGATCACAGTCTTGAACCATCAAGAAGCCCACCCTGGAACTTATTTTAATTGAATTAAAGAACAATTGGACCTACCGCCCGCATCTTGCCCTTATGTCTTACTGCTTGCTGGGGTCCCCCCTTAAGGATTTCTGAACTGAATCTTGGTTGGAGTAGCATAATAAATGTTCAGACTGGCTTAATAAATACAAAGATTTCAATCTAGCTAGTATAAACAAGATTATAATGGTACGAAGAGTAGGGTGAGTAGGTCACTCCAAAAGACTTAGCTAGGGGATTGCGTTGTTGTGAACTTCCACAGACCATCTTGTGTAAAGAATTTGTTGAAATCACAGGAAGTTTTGGGTCGTAAAGACACTAAGGGCCTGATTACAACTTTGGCGGAGGGGGTTAATCCATCCCAATTGTGAAAGATATCTCGCCCCCCCGTATTACGAGTCCATTATATCCTATGGAACTCATAATACAGCGGGCGGGATATCCGTCACATTTGGGACGGATTAACTCCCTCCGCCAAAGTTGTAATCAGGCCCTAAATTTGCACTCTTCCCTTAGGTGCTTTTGCAAAGCTAAAATGCTAGAACCTCCTGGGGTACCCATAACTGCCACCCCCCAGTTTGTATCTTGTAATAGGTTCTCTGTCCTAGGTAACCTTGATGATTTGGACTGACTGGCTCCTGGTTCCACTGATAGCACAGTACTCACAACTGACCCATGAGCTTAACTGCAAGATTCGGATACTTTTGCAGGTTTTTTTTAAAGAATTTGCTTCCTAACGACTTTATGTTCAGTATATTGAGTTGGAGTGTGGCAGGTCTTCAATGTAAGAATGCATTACTGGAATGGGTAGCTTTTATAAGCCAATAGAATGTACTTACGTTCCAGGAAACGTGGGCAACACAGGATCAGTTATTCAATGGGTTTGAGTGTTACAGCATTCTAGCTAACCCCTCCCAGTCAAGGTGAGCATCAAATGGGCTGGCAATTTGGGTGAACCTTTCTGCTGGGGACAGTTCTAAAGCAATGGAGTCCAAACACGGGAACTTCCAGGTTGTGAGATATAAGAGGGAAGTAACCTTTATTTCACAAGTATTTTTATTGAAATGTTAATATATAACTTTGGTTACATGGAAATGGACGTCTGCACATGTTATAAATACATCCATTCCATACAAACACAGAATTACTACCACAACACTTTAAAGCTCAGTTCTACATTTCTCTATTACTCAGTGGAATTTAGGACCTTTAAGCGTTCTGTCCTTTACAATTTCTTGCTAATTCCCCAATTATGATGGCCCAGTATTTTTGAATATGAATACAGTCCCAAAACGTATCAATGAACTTGCCTCTTTCCGTCCCACGTCAAAGGCATTCTGGGGAAGGTGCACGACCGACCCTATGTATAATCTATGAAGACTTCTAAATTGTATTAGTCTGAGCCTGGATTTAATCACAACGTCCCTAGGGTGCATCAATGCCGCCTCCCAATCAGTAAGAGGGGATTAACCTTGTGCCTAATTAATGTTTACAACAACGTTTTTATCAATACTCTAAAAAACAAATTTCCAATATTATTTGATTTTGTCTCTTCCTCGCAAAGAAATATTGGCACTAAAGGAAAATTGGCAGGCTTTTGTCTTGTTGGGGACTTTAGTGCTAGATTTTGCACACGAATTAAGACTTTGAAAAATTTAGCCTTAACCACAAATAATCTATCTGACACCTTGAATGGTACTGACACTCGGAGGGGGCAGAATTGACAGGTTACTTGGTCTCCTATGATTTTCATAAAGTGATGGAAGTTGCTCCCCATGCCACGCCTCTGTTACCAACCTTTAGGAGTCATGGCTACTTCTTTGTAAAAGATATTTTTTTTTATAACATCTAACCTGGATGAGTCATTGCATTATGAGAGGGTAGGCTCTTCTCATTTTGGGGATCACAACCGAATAGAGGCAGCATTTATACTGCCCACTAGACTCAAATTCAGAATGGAGTGTAAAACTAGAAATAATAAATCAACCACTGACGGATTGCGATTAGTCTGGATAGCAGTGGATCCTGGCCAATTCTTCCGCAACATAATTGTAGACCATTTAAATTTGGTAGAGGTTTACTTAACTGAGAATGATATTGACTGTGAAGTGGTAAAGGTCATTACACAGCTTAGCGAGAGTATTATGGTAAAGTTATTGCACTCCTCTTGTACATTAGCCAATAAGCCCAGGTGGTTTGACCTTGAATGTTCAGAGGACAACCGTCAATTATGTATGGCATTGATAGTTAGACCGAGGGACCCTTCAGAGGTGGCATTCCAGCAGAAGGTTTATAAACAAGTTACCTCCAAGAGAAAGACAGAAGTGCTTCAATCCCAATGGGACTCATTGGTTTTATTGGCAGCCAAAAAGAACACTAAACAGTTCTGGGAGACTGTGAAGGATATGAAGTGTATGAGCCAAGTAGTGTCTCTGATTAGTTGTCATATTTCCAGCAGGGCATGAGAAGGTCATTTTGCTAGAATCTATGCTGTGCCCCAAGTGACTTCACAGTAAGACCCAATGTGAGGGGTTTAGAGGTATCTTTGAATGAGGTGGAAGAGGCCATAGTACAGAGTGTTGGAGGCAAGGCCCCTGCGCCAGACGCCATCCCAACAAAACTCGTCAAGTTCAACCCTGAGTTCTGGGAACCTTTATTGGTGACTGCTTTCAATGGTCTTGCCCACCACCCACGTCCGAGCTCATGGACAACTTCCATCATTGTCCCAATATCTAACAAGCATTTGCAATGCAATGGGTCTCGCATATGCTTGAGTTACAGCTATCGGTGTTGTAAATGTATAACTGCACTTTTACTGCCACATAAATTGGTCAACCCTGCCTCATAATTCCAGTGGCCCTGCATATAACTAAAGCACTTCCATTTACCTTCTTCTATCCACAGCCAAAAATAAAAATGTTACCATTTAGCATCTTAATTTAAATTTGCCTTGGTAATTCCAACAGAATACCACTTCCACCAACCCACCATCAGAGTTGCTGTCTGCCTAACAGAATTCCCCCAGAAAAGACATAAGACAGCAATTGAGGAGTAACAAGAGAAATAAACTAGAAGGGCCACCCAAACATTTCAAGAGTGTTCAAACAGCCATGGAGTAATAAGGATGTTAAGTTAGCTTGAATCATGATCAATGTAATAAGGAGAGATTAATAAAACACATACAATGATCATATAAACGCAATAAAAACCTTTATCAGAAATAATCTTTTGGCATTAGCCCAGTATGCTCAGAACAGCCCCTTTAGGACACCACAATGAAAATAGCGTTTGTAAGAAACAAGGATATGTCACCATATAGTTAGCCTCTAGAGGGCATCACCACATGGAAAGAAAATGGCAGAAAGTGTAACCGTATATTTAGCCTCTAGAGGGGATTGTGCATTACACATTTTTAGGGCTAGCAGGCCTATTGCAATGAAGACAAATGTTAAATCTATTCCTTATGTGACAGATTGCAAATGACTTTAGCATGTTATATACTAATAATATGGTGATGGTCAATCAGGGAATGACAAATATCTTTGGACTTCGATTGGACCTATAACTACAGCAATACTACATGACTGCTTAACCCACAAAAAATAATGTTTTATCCCAGCAGACTTCTTGCATGAGAGTGTCCGTGCATTTCCTCATGATCTGCAAACTATCACACAAATTCTAGATCTTAAAACAAACGTTAGACTTGTATTTTAAATAGCTTCTGGAGCATGCTCGTTTGGGGAACCTACACGTTATTTCCACGTAGAGCTTGTCCTTGAAGAAGCATGATGAACCCATACTATTGACTATTGACTATTTTTTTATTTTTACAATTTACCAAAACTGAGACAGCGAGATACCAACTTTCACACTTTAACCAAAAACAAAATTCACCGATAACACTCAAATCTGAATTTCCCGTCCTATTTACACCCCATTCGTCATTGCGAGAACAGTCAGCAAACAACATTGATAACACTTATTTTATATAGCATAGAGCACTGAGTGACCTGCTGTTTCTAGACGCTGACACAAATCACTCGTGCCAGATTTAATGGTATTAAATTTACCAACCGAGCAAGGATGGAAGTTGGAGGTGGACATGCTGGGATAGGAACTTGTGCCCTGCACATGGCCACATGTTTCTCGAAATGCATAATACGTTAAGAAGGAATGGAAAAGGGAAAAACTGCACGATACAAACCAAATGCGTGTGACAAAACACAGTGGTTCCAAGTGCTGCGCAAATGTCGATGAAGAGACTCAGCTGCCTGATATATGCATGTTTACTTAGAAAATATTTCACGACATGTTTTTCCATCGTTTACGATATGTAGTATTCTTTCAATTAATTCACCGAAAAAACTGAGTAAAATATTCTGCAACCAACAAAAACAGCAACAATGAGTGAAAGCAGAGCACTGTTTTGTGTTCAGATGGAGCTGTCCATAGTGACAACATCATCTCTGGGACAGAACTTCATCAACGCAGAACTTTGATGCAATATGTACGTCCCGGATCAAATCTAGAGAAAAGCAGAGCACTTCCTGTCACGGTGATTGATAACCTGCAACTCGCTTTTGGACACAGGGCCTAAACGAAGAGCCATGTGCTTTAAGTCCAGAGTCACACAAGCAAATAACTTTCTCAAGATGCTGCTTGAGTGCTGTTTCTGCATCTGTTTGCTGGCAAACCACCCAGATGATATTCACACAAGAACAAAAAATGTGTTTCTGTGACATTTATCATGGAGCTGTCACTAAACTTTTAAATAACATCAACATTTGTCTGAAGAAATACCTGTTGGGCTTGTTCTCATCCAGCAACTGTGTCCTTCTGTTTTAAAATCCCAGCATAATTCCCCTGAGAGGATTTATTTATTTATAAATATATTGCCTGACAGGGCAGACTCCACCTAAACAAGGTTTTATAGCACTCTACAATGAAAAATAGAAGCAAGCGGTCTGGAGCATCCAGAATCCAGTTTAATGGGATTAACATTCTCTTTCCGCCTCCAAGACCTCTTCCCTCAAACAACAATGAGCTGACCGCCTCCATGAGTGCGAAACAAACACACACAAGCATTTACAATGCAACGGGTCTCGCGTTTGCTCATGTTAGAGCTGATAACGTTGTAAACTCCTAACCCGACTTTTCACCTATTGGGCAAAAGTGCATTTATGTACGTAACCCGAAAAAGTGAAATTAACTATGTAAAGCGCTCGACTTCTGCCAAGCAAGATCGCGCTCGTAAAAAATTAGAGAAAAAGAAGTCCACGAGCTCGATTGAAAACAGCGAGCCTCGCATGTTTTCTGTACTTGGTGCTGCGCTCGAGGAGGGCTAGCCAACAGAAAAGGCATGACGTATGCGTGCCTTCAACTAATGAAAGCAAGCAGATTTTATTAAGCAAGCCCACGAACCAATAAAAAACACTGACGTGAAGTTGACAGGGCTCCGAGCCCTTTTCTATATACTAAAGCTTCTCACTGCCATACGCATGCGCGAGCGCATGCAACGCAGACTCGACACTAAAAAGGGTGACCGTTCACAGCCGGGATGCTACAAACCCATCTCCTTAATCAACACTACAGTTAACATCCTGGTATAAGTCCATTCTGCACCCATGTCAGTTGGGTTTTAGTAGCCATGTTGGTATTACTGACCAATGTTTAATCCTGTCACTTGTAACTGGGAAGTACATAATCGCCAAACATTCTCCTCTGTATCTAGCTTTAATGGACTTACCACCAGCATTTGATTGCGTTAACTGCTCAAAGCTGTTGTCAAATCTTCTTGTATACGGGATAGAGAAAGCACTAGTGCAGATTTTAGCTTACTTGCACATGGACATAAAGGCCAGGGTTGGATTAAATACAAACGGTGAGGTTACATAAAATATAGGGGTCTTTCAGGGTGTGAGGCAAGCATGTGTTTTAGCTTCACGTTTATTTCTTTTATATATTAATAAGTGCCATCCTTTTTTAACAAATATAACACCGGATGTCCCAACCATTAAAGGTTCTTTGCTACCCTCACTCCTGTGTGCTGATAACGCTGTATAAATGGCGCAGACCACAACAGCATTGCATCTTTTAATTCATGGTTTAGTGGGTTTTATGGGTGAATTAGATCTGCAGACAAACTTTGCTAAATCTCTCATTATGGCTTGCGGCCTGAAGAAATATTGATTGTGTGCAGTAACAGTAGGTAACAGTGGCTTGACACGCACTAGTGCTTTCCCTTATTTCAGCCTAATCTTTGCTGATAATGGTTCCTGGCGTCTCACATTGCCCACTGCAGGGCAGAGCTAACAAAGGCAACCAGCACTTTATTTAGCTTGCCACAACCTAGGGGCAGGGGTGCACTTATCTCCTGAAAATTTACAAATCGCAGTGTATATCTTCAGTAACTTATTGAGCAGAGGTACGGGGTGTCCAAAAATGCGATATAATCCAGACCGAAGAAAATAGATTTTGCAGAAAGGCTTTTGGCTGTCCCTATCCCATCTTCACATCTGATTTATCATAGGGAATTGGTTATCCCATATATCAAAGATTATATTAGAGCCAGTCCCCCTACTAGGTTTGTCAGTGTGGAAAAATAAGGAAACAAACCTTAGAAGAGATACCGTCAGGGATTGCCTTAGCTGCAGCAAAGGCCATGAGAGCCCCTGGATAGCCAGTGTGGAATCTAGGTTGGGCAAGTTTGGCCCTCATTATGATTTTACAGCTCCTGAGGGCAATCCTAACATTGATCAAAAACAGCTGCAGTCGGTCTTCTTTAACCTGGTGGACTCTGAAAGGATGACCATAGAAAGGGGAAAGCCTAGTGTGGCTGCCTATTTGAATTTTATAATGGACAGCAGGCCTGGCGGGCACATGAATAGACCAATGGGAGCAGAGCTTATCATTTAGCTACAGGACTGGCACAAAAAGATACCTGTTATGCCTTCCACTGGGTTGTAATGATGATCTAGATTTTATGCTTTGCCCCTGTAATGGAAAGCCAGGAAAACCATGATGCATCTTATATTTTTCTGTAGATATTATTCTGTGTTATGATTCCCTTTGTAAAAAGACATAAAATTAATATCCTTAAGGTAATCCTCAATTCCAGTTTAGGTCGAGTGTGCAAGTGCACAGACCTGTTATAAGTATTGTGGGCTTTTAACCACACCCTCCTCACACCCATCACTTTACCTTGTTTGAGGGCTTGCCTTTCAAAAATGACTTGATGTCATTGGTAATTGCTTTAAGTTTGCCCCGCCTTGAGGCTCTTTCTAGATTACTGCATGATTGCCGATATACTTCAGCGTGGACAAACTATTTCTTTAGTCTCTCCCCTTCATGTTGCATGGCAGCTGTGGCACTCACAGCACGAACATGAACAACAGCATGAACTTGATCGGCGGTATTAGAGTGCTGGTCATATTGTTCACAGTTAAGTAATCAGAGTCATTCCTTGTGGTTCTCCCCTTAAAACACTTGAAACTGGTAAATGCTTTACTAAAACAGGAAAGCTCAAAGTGAAAGCGGCTCTACTACAATATTCAATGCACTCGGGAAACGTGTCTCATAATGCTTTGCAAACATTCTTTTTCAAAACATTTTTGCTCATAACTCAGCCTGTGGCGGCCCTAGGACAATGGAACCACAATCACAATGTTCACAACAATGTGCTCTTCATGTCTACATCATCATTTTTTGGTCCCCACACTAGGTTAGTGGGGACCCCAAAATAAGAACCCCTCTCACTATTCAGTGAATGTTTAACCTTTCCCATGGCTGGAACCTTTGTTTTATAGATACGCGTGGGCTGTGTTTTAAGGGTTTTCTTTGTAATTGTGTTGTTGTAGGCCTGCTATTTCTTAGTTTGTGCAATGTTCTATGCTCTTTGAGGACTAAATATATGAATGTACTGCATTCTCTTCTGTTATTTTTGTGTGTGGTTATGCTTTCCAGGGGCTAACTATACAGTTAAATAACCAACGTTTCTTACAAAAGCTATTTTCATTGTGGGATTCTCCAGGGGCTGTTCTAAGCATTACAGTCATATCAACATATTAAAATCTTCATGGAATGGAAACTTGTCCCATAATGCTTTACAGGGCATTACATTTACAAAACATTTTTGCTCATAACTCAGCTTGTGGTGGTCATAGGACAATGGGCCCCCCTCTAAAACATTGATCATAATGTGCTGCTTCATCTACATCATTTCTGGGTCCCCACACTATGTTAGTGGGGACTACAAAATAATAACCCCTACCACCATTTCTTGTCTTTTTAAGCTTTGATATGGTTGGAAATTGTGTTTTGTAGTAGAGATAAGTTATGTTTTGTGGGCTTTGTTTATTATATTAGTATAATAGTTTTGTTAGTCTTGAAAATGTGTAATGCAAAATGTTTTATAGGGACTCAATATGAAGTTACACTTAATTATTTTTTCCTGTTCTTCTTTCATGTGGTTATGCTCTCAAAGGGCTGACTGCATAGTTACATCACTGTGTTTTTCCCAAATGCTATTTTTATTTTGGTGTTCTTTAGAGACTGTTTTGAGCATTGCAATCAACATATTAAAATATTTGTGGCACGAAAGCCGGCCCCATAATGCTTTGCAGGGCATTACGTTTACAAAACATTTTTGCTCATACCTCAGCCTGTGATGGTCCTATGAAAATAGGACCACCTTCAAAACGCTTTATCTGTCTTTATCATCTCTGGGTCCCCACACTAGGTTAGTGGGGACCTGAAAATAATAAACTCTCCCACCATTCACTGTCTTTTATGTTTTCTCATGACTACAACTTTTGTTTTATAGTTGGGAGAACATTTGTTGTAAAATTCTTATTTCTAATATCCTTGAGGTAGACTTGCTAGCCCTAAAAATGTTTTCTAGGGTTTAAGTATATGATCACTCTGCATTACTTTTTTCTGTATTTTTTCATGGGGTATGCTCTCTTATGGCTAACAATGTGGTTACATTACCGTGCTTCTTACAACTGACATTTTTGTTATGGTGCTCTCTAGGGGCTGTTTTGAGCATTATAGTCTAACAGTTTATGTCTGATGAAGGTTTATATGATAATTGTATATTTTTAATAATCTTTCTTTATTACAATTATGACCATAATTCAGGCCATTCCAACATCATTATTACTCTATGACTATTTGAAAACTCTTGATATGTTTGGGTGACCTTTCTAGCTTATTTGTTCTCGTTACTCCTCCGTGGCTGTCTTGTGTCTTCTTGTTACTCCTCTGTGGCTGTCTTGTGTCTTTGTTTGTGGGACTGTGTTAGCCAGCCAGCAACGCTGATGGTGGGATGGTGAAAGTTCAATTCTATTTCAATTAGCATGGCAGATTTAAATAAGGATGCTAAATGGCAACACTTTCATTTTTTGCTGCAGCTAGAAGAAGAAGGTACATGGAAGTGCTTTAGTTATATGCTGGGCCACTGGAATTACATGACAGGAAAAGGCGAAATTATGAGGCAGGGTTGACCAATTTATGTGGCAAGAAAAGTCCAGTTATGAATTTATAATACCAATATCTCTAACTCAACGAAAGTGTGAGACCTATTGCATTGCAAACACCTGTTTTAGCTTGTCGATGATGATGTAATAGCTCATGTTGGGGCATATCTGAGCGCAGCAGTGCCGGGTTAATGCTCTATGAACAATGATTAAGTCAGATGAAATCATTATTGTACAGCTGTCTGCTGCAGCAATGTATGGCTTTCAATTTTATTCACTCATTTGTATGCCTGTTTTTATTCTATTTTTATTCGTATTTGTATGTATTTTACTGAGCATGTTTGTACTTTTATGGATACTTTCGGTATTCAAATAAAGTTATCGTATTGTATTGAATACCCTTTTCTATTGAAAATTCTGGATAAAAAATAATCAATTAACTAAAGTAGTACCTAGAAAAAGAAAGTATATTGGGTTCATGGTAGTCAAGTGTTTGCCTAAAGATGGGGGCGGAAACAATCCTTACTTATGTGCATACTTTTTTACATGAGACGATGGACCAAGGAAACCCAGCCTTCCTGATGTTACTTGACTTAAGCACCACTTTCTACGAATTGATCATGCTATTGTTACAGATAGTATTAGAGATGTTGTGGATGCAGAGAACTGGGTCACATCTCTTATGAATAACATCAAGCAAGACTAAGCGATCATAAATGTAACTCCAATTAGAAACAGATAAATTAAGGAGTTCCACAAGTGTTCATCTACTGCAGAAAATGTAATTGTTTTTCCTTGAGTATCCCAATGACACTCAAGTCACCTTTCCACTCACCAATAAGACAGAATATAATTGTAAATTGGTTGAGGAAATGTTCAATAAAATAGAATTACAAGGCCACATTTATGGTAAATGGTTCTCACAGGACATTTAGCAAAGTGAATGATAAATACCCCACATTCGCAGGTAGAAATTCTATAATTAAACTCTTAGAGAATGATAAAACATTAAGGGCCTTATTTATACTTTTTGGTGCAAAACTGCATTAACGCAGTTTTGCACCAAAAAGTTTTGCACCGGCTTGCACCATTTTTTAGCACCAGCTGGGCACCATATTTATGGAATGGTGCAAGCCGGTGCAAAGGGTAGGCTAGCTTAAAAAAAATGACGTTAGGCAGGTTTGAGTCAAAATAAATGATTCTGACCAGATTAGCATCATTTGTTGACGCTAAGGGGCATATTTATACTCTGTTTGCACTGAATTAGAGTCTTTTTTTTTTTACTCTAATTCAGTGCAAAACTAACTCCATATTTATATTTTGGTGCTAGACCCGTCTAGCGCCAAATTTATGGAGTTAAAGTCATTTTTTGGAAGTGGAAACCTACCTTGCCTTAATGAGATGCAAGGTAGGCGTTCCCATGCAAAAAATGACTCTATGGCCTTAACGCCATATTTATACTCCCATGCAAAAATGGTGCAAGGGAGGGAGGAGGGGTCAAAGAATAGGGCAAAGCTTGCTTTGCCCCATTTTTTAAGTCCTGGGTCAGGGCAGGCGTTAGGGGACCTGTGGGCCTATTTCCATGGTGGAACACCATGGAATAAGCCCACAGGTGCCCTCCCCAGGCCCCAGGGGCACCCCCACCCACACTAGAGGGACTGCGAGGATGGGGGACCCCATCCCAGGTAAGTACAGGTAAGATTGCATTTTATTTTTGAAAGTGCCATGGGGGCCCTGAAATGGGCCCCCATACATGGCAGGGTGCAATGGCCATGCCCAAGTGACCCCTGTCTTCTGTGCTGGCCATTGGGGTGGTGGGCATGACTCCTGCCTTTTGAAAGGCAGGAGTCATGTGGCATGGTAGGTTAGCACCATAAAATGACGCTAATCTGGTTAGTGTCATTTTTTTTACTCTAACCTGCCTAAAGCCATTTTTTGGTTCTAAACCCTCTTCTTCTATACTGCCAGCCCCACCCGACTAAAGTCATTTTTTTAACTCTAGCCTACCCTTGGCACCTGCTTGCACCAATCCAGAAATATGGTGCCCGGCTGGTGCACAGAAATGGTGCAAGCCGGTGCTAAACTTTTTGGTGCAAAACTGAGTTAGTGCAGTTTTGCAGCAAAAAGTATAAATAAGGGCCAATATTTTGTAAATTTGCGCCAATTTGGAGTCAAAAAATGACGTTAATGCGGCGCAAGAAAAGTATAAATCAGGGCCTTGGTGCTAGACGGGTTTAGCACCAAAGTATAAATATGGAGTTAGATTTGCACTGAATTAGAGTAAAAAAAATTACGCTAATTCGGTGCAAACAGAGTATAAATATGCCCCTAAATATGGCGTTAAGGCCATGAAGTCATTTTTTGCACGGGAACGCCTACCTTGCATCTCATTAAGGCAAGGTAGGTCTCCACTTTCAAAAAATGACATTAACTCCATAAATTTGGTGCTAGAGGGGTCTAGCACCAAAGTATAAATATGGAGTTAGTTTTGCACCGAATTAGAGTAAAAAAAATGACACTAATTCGGTGCAAACAGAGTATAAATATGCCACCTAAGGCTGTGATTTTAAAAAAGTGGTGCTGCACCCAGTTCAGTTCCACTTTTCTTGTGCCCCTTAGCGGCCCCCTAACGCCACCATGTATGCATCGTATCTAAGATATGCTGCACCATGGTGGTAGTTAGAGGAACTAGCGTCAACGTTTTTGCCGCTAGTTTGGAGCTATGCAGGATTAGCGTAAAAAAAATTGACATTAATCCTGTAAAGCCCATAGAGGCCCACTGAAAACAGTGACATGCCTTCTTTTAACGCCTGCTCTGAGCAGGGGTTAAAAGTGCCAAAATAAATGACGCCAAGAAATCTTTTAGATTTCTTTGCTCCATTTTTTGGCCCCCCTAAAGGGGGAACGCACCCTTTGCATACTTTGCATGCACCATTATTTAAAGCCTGGGTCAGACCAGGCATTAGGGGACCTGTTGACCCATTTCCATGGTTAATCACCATGGAATGGGTCCACAGGTGCCCTCCCCAAGCCCCAGGAACACCCCCACTCACACAAGAGGGACACCAGAGGACGGGGACCCATCCCAGGTGAGTAGGGTAAGTATAGGTAAGTATGTTTTAATTTTTTTTTTAAAGTGCCATCAGGGGCCCTAACTTGGGGCCCCTGCATGACACAAGATGCAATGGCCATGCCTAGGGGACACTCGTCCGCTGTGCTGGCCATTGGGGTGGTGGGCATGACTCCTGTCTTTTCTAAGACAGGAGTCAAGTTTTTGGTGGATGTGTGCCAGGAAATGGCGCTGGTCTTGTTAGAGGCATTTTTTTTGCCTCTAACCAGGCTAGCGTTATTTTGTGATGCACAACCCCCTCCTTCCCTCCTGCCATCTGCACCCGGCTACCGTCGGCTTGCGCCATTTCTTTAATATGGCACCTGGCTGGTGTGTGGAATGGCGCAAGCCGGAGCTATACTTTTTGCCGCATAACTGCGTTTTTTCAGTTTTGCAGCAAAAAGTATAAAGCTGGGCCTGAATCTGGTAAAACCTACAAATTTGCAGTCCTGTTTTGTTCAGAAATAGGAGTTTATGGCTGGAACTGGCCAACCATTTCAGCTGTGATCAGGCCTTTGGTGCCATCTTCGGTTTAACATTGTCAATGTGCAATCAGGTCAAAGTCATATTTTCAGCAGCTAATTTTCCGGTAAAATATTTTATGACACTACGGGGCATATTTACAAGAAAGTGGCACAACGGCCTTGATGTGCCACATATCTTGCTTTGCCCCTGCCCCACCTAACAACAACATAGTTGCGCTATATTTAGAATACAAGGCATCATGGCAGTCATTAGGACAACAGAATCAATTTTCTTTATGCTATTGTGGCGCTTTGCTGCACTAGCAGCAAAAATGTCGATGCTACTGCAGCAAAGCACAGGGAGGCCCATTAATTAAAATTATGGAAAAATGGCGCAGTGAAATGTAGTAAATTTCACTGCACCATTTTTCCGGCCTCCCTGCGTCGGAACGCCCCCTTGCATACATTATGCCTGCTGCAGGCATAATGTGGTGCAAGTGGTTGCAGAGTGGCGCAATGCTTGCAATAGGCCTCTTTGTAAATACGGTGCAGGGGAAAAAACAACTTAGCGTTAAAAAAAGACGATATGGCGGCGCAAGGTGGCGCTAGGGGCTTGTAACTATGCCCCTACATCTTTTAATTGCTGAGAAAGACAGAGCAAGAATTCCCAGCATAGGGGTTGGATCAAAATGTGCTTTTGTAACTCATTATTGATATGGATACCGTAAGACAATATTAACAATTTATATAGCATTTGGCAAAGAGCTTATTGAACAGCATTCCAAAAAAGCGCCATATTTCTCTAACTTTGAGAAAATTACACAGTTTACCAATAAAGGCTAGAGTGAAACAAATGCTCTAAAATTTAATTTTGGTAATTAATTCATTTACATACTGGAAGGTCCAGTTGCGCCAACCTGATGATGGTATCACTTCATTTAAGCTCTTTAGGTACACATTGACAGCTTGGTCATTAGCTGACAAACACGAGTGCTATCTCGATGGTAGGTGTATTGACCATCCAGAAGAACCTGCCCTATGCTCAGACTATCAAATACTATGTCATAAGCAATATAATCCAATATTATCCACCTTCTTCTAACATGTGGCATGATTTTTCATCATGACATCATGTTTCCTGGAGACATGGGGGGTCATTCTGACCCCAGCGGTCATGGACCGCCGGGGCCAGGGTTGGAGGGAGCACCGGCCAACAGGCTGGCGGTGCTCCACAGGGTATTCTGACCGCGGCGGTTCAGCCGCTGCCAGAAAGGGAAAACCGGCGGTCTCCCGCCGGTTTTCCGCTGCCCTGGGAATCCCCCATGCGCCATGGGGGATTCTGACACCCCATACCGCCATCCTGTTCCTGGCGGTTCGCCCGCCAGGAACAGGATGGCGGTATGGGGTGTCGTGGGGCCCCTGGGGGCCCCTGCAGTGCCCATGCCAATGGCATGGGCACTGCAGGGGCCCCCGTAAGAGGCCCCCACTTTGTATTTCAGTGTCTGCCTTGCAGACACTGAAATACGCGACGGGTGCCACTGCACCCGTCGCACCTTCCCACTCCGCCGGCTCAATTCTGAGCCGGCGTCCACGTGGGAAGGATGATTTGCACTGGGCTGGCGGGCGGCCTTTTGGCGGTCGCCCGCCAGCCCAGTGCAAATCCCAAAATACCCTCAGCGGTCTTTCGACCGCGGAGCGGTATTTTGGAGGGGGGAACTCTGGCGGGCGGCCTCCGCCGCCCGCCAGGGTGAGAATCACCCCCATGGTGTCCTTACCAAATGAAGTAAAGCGGCCAACACGTTTGGGGAAGATTTGGAATCTAGTTAATGTAGTGGCTTTTCGAATTTGCTAGAGTCATGAAATCCCAAATTATTGCAATACAGCAAAAGCAGATGAACACCAAGGCCCATTAAATTACATTCCAGGGCCAGGCAGTTTCTTCCATGATTTTTGCACATGCAGATCTAGTCATTTTTTTCATCTAGTAATTTTTATTGTTATCTTTAAAACATAAAAACCTATAGACAGTATATTAGATTTAGCTTTGAGTTCATGCAAGGAAATGCAAGTTGTTAGATCTAGTCAATTTTCAAAACTTCTTTAAAGCAGTGGAATTCCTATTCCAGGCCTTCTAAGCAGTGCTGACAAATACAGAACACACCAGCTGTATACTCCTTTTGCATATTCATGTTTTTATCCTTGTGGATGAAAGAAGCATGGTATAGAAATGCGGCACGGGAGCCTGCTTGCACGGTTCCCATTAGTCAACCCAAGTCTGAAGCACATTGTAAATAGGTCAAAGTGGATTGGCCTTTAATGTGTACTTGCAGATCTCACATTAATTAATAGGATAATCAAACCGTCCTAATGAGGTGTGACTTGCTGCTACTTACACTTCCCTTCCAATACTTTGAAGTTGCTTAAAAAAGCACTCTAAATGCTAATAGATGCAAAGTGAAAAAATATACTACAACCACACTGCTGGCAACAACACAGGGAAGCTTTCTGGTAAATGTGGACGTTGCAGCTGAATACTTCAGTTGTTTTACAAACCCTTGGTTCCATCACCTCTATCTTTGGGCTCCTCTGGCAGGGGACGGGGGGTCAGATATCTTCCATTCATCCCTTCTGCTTGTAGTAGATTGCAGCAACTTCTAGTCACAGTGGAATCACAGCCGTAAGACCGTGTTCTGTGGGCGACATAATTAAAATCAGTATTTATTTGAAGTTTTAAATGGCAATTGTATCATTCATCTATAAAATGTATTAATATCGGCTAATAATAGCGATAATCAGCAGCACCCGCTGCAAATGCCAAGGGTGGACGGGGGCACAACGGAGGTGGCGGAGACAATGGAATTTTTTTAAAGAAAAAACACTTACCACCTTGTTCATCACTCCTCCTCTTGTGGTGTCCCAGCATTCACTGGGACACCAACACAGGCTCCCCAGCAATCCTGGTGCCTCTTTCATGCTAAACCTAGCATGAAAGCAGCATTAGGATTGGTCTGAGAGGCTTGGACTGCGGCTGTTCTCCAGTTTGTGCAGTTTCTGTGCAGTTTCTCCAGCCTGGCTGTTCAACACAGCTGGGCTGGAGAAACCTAAGTGTGTATATGTATTTGGCTGGCCTGAGATGGCCGGCTAAAAACACATTCACACTTCGGTGCACTCACTCCTCCTCCCCCACTGCCATCTCTCATGGCCCAGCCCGCCCGCTCCTCCCTGCACTTCTGGCTGAGCCAGTATTTGAAAAATAAAACAATAGTAAGCTATCATTTCATTTTTCATCTCCTGGCTCTTGGCCTGGGTCAGGGCAGGAGTTAAGGGACCTGTGGGCTCATTTCCATGGTGGGAGACCATGGAAGCAGTCCACAGGTGCCCCTCCCTGCACCCAGGGACACCCCCAGCCATGCTCGCCCACTCCTGGAGGATACCCATGGATGGGGGACCCATCCATGGTGAGTGCAGGTAAGTGCAGGTAAGTATAATTTTTTTTGCTTTTTTAAGTGGCATGGGGGGGGCCTAACTTGGGCCCCCTTACATGCCACTGTGCCCTGGGCATGGCCATTGGGCAGGGGGGCATGACTCCTGTCTTTGCTAAGACAGGAGTCATTTCCATGGGGGTTGTGTATCAAATAATGGCGCAAGTCAGGTTAGAGCCAATATTTTTGACTCTAACCTGACTTGCACCATTCTTTGGCGCACAACCCGCAGTCTTCCCTTCGCCTCCGCTGCCCAGTTACCATCATTTATTTTGACGCTAACCATGCCGCAGCACCGGCTAAAGTCTTTCTATAAATAAGGTGCCCGGCTGGCGTGTTGGAATGGCGTTAACCGGCAGTAAACTTTTTGAAGCAAATCTGCCCAAGCGCTGATTTACATCAAAAAGTATAAATATGGGCCAAAGTTTCTGATTGTTGTCTTATAAATGAATTTTATTCTGAAGTTTTCTTTAATGTTTGATTCATGCCTGTGATATTTCACAGCATTTGACTGCACTGATGACAATAGTTTGCCTTCCTGGGATTTGGTAGCAGATGCATATATCCATCAATCATTTTGCACCAACAGAGTTTTTCTCTTTCTTGCTTTTGGAATTGTGAGACAATAGCATTACAGTCACATATGAAATGGTTTGTTAGTTTCATTTGCACGTTTAAACTGGTTGATTGCTGTAATGGACAAATGGCAGTAGCTAACTGACAAGCAGTTATATGAGGACGGGGGCATGGAGTGCTGGGAACTACTTGGTAAAAACGTAAGGCCGGATTCACAAAGGTAAATACACTTTTGTGTAAGTGTATGATTTTTTGCAACTCACAAATTAATTTTAAGAGTAGTATCTTTACTACTGCCTATCTTTTTATGTGTAAATTTACCTTTGTGCACTAAGCCCTTAGAGAATACCCAGACATTACTCAAGCACCAGTTAGGTGTAGGAGTGGACTTGTGGCCAAAAAACTGACCCAGCGATTGCCAGCATTATAAAAGAAGCCTAGGGACCAGACACAGCGTTAGGAAGACCAGGAGGAAGCATGAGGGCAGTGGGCAGTAGGAGCCTTAAACAAGGGCTCACAAGGGAGAAGCTGACTTATGTTGGGTGCAGTGGCTGAAAACGATGAGTAGGAATGCTACCCTTTGAGATTTCCAGTGATTAGACTACTTTCAAGCATTCCTATCATCATAGTTTGTGTGATGGATGCATGTGCAAAACACTTGACTGACCTAGAGCAAACACCAGTGGCGGCCACTGCAGGAATGACAGGAGGGGCAGTGCGCAGAGCGGGGGAGGGTTAAAGGGACTCCTCTGCTCCCAGCACCTCAGTGCTTCTCTGCTCCCCTCCCTACCCTATCCAGAATCTTCTCTCATACTGTTACACAGCATCAGAGAAGCGCTGAGGTTGACCCGAGTGAGTTGAAATAAGGGAGTGGGAGCCTGCACTTGGTCTCTACCCGGCTGTGAAATACAGCTTGGGTTGAGAGTTCTGAGTGTGCATGTCAGTTTGGCCAGCCTCAGACAGCCAGCCAAACTGATGTGCACTTAGAGCACACCTAGCATTCCTCCTCCCTGGTGACATGGAAGATGTTGGCCCTGCTTAGCCCTACAGTCCTCAAAAAATGAGATAAAAAAATCCTTTTATTATCATTTTATTTTTTTGCCTTTCAGCAGTGGGGCAATGTTCCTCCGCCATAGCGGAGGGGCCGCCTCTGAAACACCCACACCATGGATGCTGCTTACATGTAGTTATAGTCCAGTTCAATCCATGGGTGTCAACCATGATACTGGGGTAGGATGTGCACACTGCTTGCTGTGCGTGCTCCACTCACTTCCTGTCTAGACTTCGTGTTTTGTACTGCAGCATAATGTAAAGCAAGTTAACAAAAACCTGCACTCACTCACAAGACAAACCAACATTCAACCACTTTCTTTTAACCTGCAGGGACTCCTGAAGCTTCCACCTCACACCCATTCTCTAGAATGTATTTCTGCTCCTCATCTTGACACTCCTCGGACAGCAGGGACTCTCCCTCCACTCTTGCACAGATGTCACATAGCTCCACATCAACGTCTTTGGCCCAGAACAGAAGTTTCCATGCACTTACAGGAACCTCAACACCATAGAACGACAAACAAATAGAAGCCTACTAAAATTCTGTGGGGCAAATACAAAACTCTTTTTTTTCCTCAGCCTTGGGTGGCTACTGAGCTACCCCTTCCAAAACCCTTAACCACCAGCCTTTTCTACCTTTTGATGCCCTATCAAAACTATGGTGGTCATTACAACCCTGGCGGACGGTGTTAAAGCGGCGGTAAGCCTGCCAACAGGCCGGTGGTAAAAAGTTTGCAATTATGACCGTGGCGGAAACCGCCAACAAAGACAGCCACTTTAACACTCCGACCGCCACGGCGGTACAGACAAACAGCGCGGCGGTCACCGCCAACAGACAGGCGGAAGACAATGTACCGCCCACAGTATCACAACCTACCAATCCGCCACCTTTTCCGGGGCGGATTCACCGCGGATAAAAACACGGCGGAAACAGCCATTTCAAAGGGAAAATGCTCACCTCTACACATCCCACGAGGAATCAGGACACCATGGAGCCGGAACTCCATATTCTGCGGTGCTTGCGTTGCCAGTGTCAGACCTGTTCAGCGGTGCATTCCATGGCGGTCTTTGCCCTGTTCAGTGGTCCCTGGCCTGTTCAGCGGTGGTTGTGTTGCCAGTGTCAGACCCGTTCAGCAGTGCATTCCATGGCGGTCTTTGCCCTGTTCAGCGGTCCCTGGCCTGTTCAGCGGTGCTTGCCAAGGCGGTCCTTCATTGCCCAGCTGGGCTGTGGCTGGCGGTCCTTCATGGGTCAGCTGGGCTGTGGCTTGCGGGGCCCTCCTGGCCAGCTGGGCTGTGGCTGGTGGTGGCCTCCTAGCCAGTGACGATGGGGCTGGCCTCCTGGGCAGTGACTCTGGGGCTGGCCTCTTGGCCATTGACGATGGGGCTGGCCTCTTGGGCAGTGACTCTGGCGGTGGCCTCCTGTCCAGTGACAATGGGGTTGGCCTCCTGGGCAGTGACTCTGGCGGTGGCCTCCTGGCCAGTGACAATGGGGCTGGCCTCCTGGACAGTGACTCTGGCGGTGGCCTCCTGGGCAGTGACTCTGGCGGTGGCCTCCTGGCCAGTGACAATGGGGCTGGCGGTGGCCTCCTGGGCAGCGGGGATGATGGCGGTCCTCTCCGCCGTGCTGCTCCTCCCAGACTTTGGAGATTTCTTCTGCCCCTTCCTCACCTTAGAAGGAGTCACAGCTGAGTCGACACTCCCCCCGGGACCCTTGTGAGCGGCTTTGCTGGCTGGAGTCTTCCCCCTCTCCCGCCGGGCACTGTCAAACTTCTGGTGCTTCAAAGGGGGGGGACTGGCTGTGCTGTGGCTCTGTGCCACACTGGCTGTCCTGGTGGCCGGTGCACTCCACATACCTGTAACAACAGGCGCCACTGGTCCCGGAGATTTTTTGGCTGAGGTGCTAGTACAGGACCTATGAGTTTGAAGGGGGGTGGTGGTGGGAAATAGGTTAAGGGGGGGCCAGGAAAAGTTTTTGGGAGACACTGGGACGGGTAGATGGAGTGGGTTTGGGAGTGGAGGAAGAGGTGGTGGTTGTAGGAGGTGTACGTTTTGTGGATTTGGGTGCAGGTGCATGGGCTGGAGGCTGTCGTGAGGTGGATGGCTGTTGGGTGGGTGTGTGCCTGCATTTGTGTATCTTCGGAGGGGGCGTCACAGACACACTGGGAGAGGACACAGGGGACATGTAAATGGTAGGGGGGTGGTGAGTGCACGTGAGCGGGGTGTGGTGGTGGGTGTGCTGGTGCGGGACGTAGTGGCTGTAGTGGTAGTGCATGCAGGTGTGAGTGTAGACGAGACTGGGAGGGAGGAGGGAGATGACGAGGAGGGGGACACAGTGGAGGCAGTTGATGTTGGTGTGTCTGTATGTGTGTGATGCTTGCGTGAGTGCCTGTGGGATGTGTGGTGCTTATGTTTGCCTGAGCTTCCCTTGTGTGGTGAGGTGTGTGCAGGCTGGTCTGATGGTGTGCTTGGGGCAGACAGAGGTACAGGGGATTGGGTCGGGGTGGAGGAAGTTGGAGGGGGGAGGCTAGACACAGGGACAATGGCTGCCATCAGTGCTGAGGCCAGAGTTTGCAGGGTTCGATTAAGGGCAGCCTGACCAGAATGAATGCCCTCCAGGAATGCTTTAGTGTGTTGCAATTCCCTTTCTACACCCTGGATGGCATTCAAAATGGTAGACTGCCCAACAGTGAGTGACCTGAGGAGGTCAATGGCCTCCTCACTGAGGGCAGCAGAGGTGACAGGGGCAGGGGCTGAGGTGCCTGGGGCGAAGGTGATGCCCACCCTCCTGGGCGAGCGGGCACGGGGCACACGCTGAGGGGCTGCTGGGAGGGTGGTGCTGGTAGGGGGGGTGGCGGCTGTACCTGTAGAAGTGGGGGGCACAGATTTTGCCGCCACCACAAGGGAGCTCCCATCGGAGGATGAGTCTGTGTTGCTGGTTGCAGATCCTGTGACCGCCGTGGTGCTCCCCTCGCCCTCCATCCCACTGGTGTATTCTGAGTCCGTGGTGTGGCCCTCCATGGCCATGTGGGATGCAGCTCCCTCGTGCTCCGGTGCCACTGTACCTCCGCCTGATGATGCTGATGCACACAAGAACAGGGAGACCACAAAAAGGGGGGGGACGACCGAAGAAAGACAGGTTGAGTGCATGGCTTACCGCTACCGTTGGCGGACAATACAGACACAGCAGCCCCCTGCACTACGTTGCGCTGTTGGGCTCTACAGATGCAATTCCTGGGATATTACCTACAAGGCTATGGACGACATTTGCACACATAGATGACACAGGGGCATGAATACCTGTATTTGGCACTCTACAGAGGTGGGGTGGGGTGCCACATGGCCTGCATTACGAAGGGGCCTAGCCTACGGAACTCGCCCTGGCCTAGGGAAACCCACAGCCCTCCTCCCCCACCCAGACCCCTCCACTGCGCGCAAAGTCAGCAGAATGATGTTGTACTCACCCCCTTGGGTCTGCTGTGATGCCCTCACGCGCCCATCCAACTAAGGGTAGACCACCGCCAGGATCCGGAACATCAGGGGGGTCATGGTTCGACGGGCACGTGTTGGGAGGCCATCCCCAGCTGAGCCTCCGCCGTCTTCTTGCTCTAGCAGCGAATGTCCTCCCATCTTTTCCGGCAGTGGGTGCTCCGTCTGTGGTGGACCCCCAGGGTCCGGACGTCCTTGGCGATGGCACGCCAAATATCCTTCTTCTGGTGAAGAAGAGAAGTCATTAACAACTGCACCATCTAAGTGAGTGGCCCACATCCCTACCCTTGCCATGTGGCATTTCCATTCACAGTCCATCATGCACGCAGAACTGTGCCCCCTTAATTCTTACAACCAGCACTCTCCACACAGGCATAGCCCATAAAACGTGCTCCCTGTGTACTTACCTGTTGGTCTGGAGGACCGTAGAGTAGCGTGTACTGGGGGAGGACCCCGTCCACGAGCTTCTCCAACTCCTCTGCAGTGAAGGCAGGGGCCCTTTCCCCAGACGCACGAGCCATTGTCTCTTCCAGACCGAGGTCACAGCAGCACTTGCAGTGTAGGTCCTCTCCTGTCGAAGATCAGGTATTGAGTAATTGAACAGATAGAAAATGGCGGTCACGTCCGCGGTGGTCACGGCGGTGCTTAACATCACCGCCGGCGTACTTCGTCATTGGCTCCTGGGACCCATAGGGTCCAATGTTAACCAATGCAGCATTGCGCCGCGGTCTTCGACCGCCTACCGCAACGGTGTACAATGCCAGCGCAGTTACCTCACATCCCATTGTCCCACTTTAGAGGTCAGGCAGCCAACATTTCAGGGGCCCACATGCCCTAATTACCAACTGAATCACACAAACCAAGGCCTTGTCGCACAACACAAATACAGGCCACATTTTGTGTATGAATGGTGTTCTGTGTAGACTGTGGGTACCTACCTCTGAGTTGTTTGACTCTGTGGTCTCTGTTGTCATTCCTAGGCACCGTCTGCTGGGACATGTGAGGAGATGGCGGAATCCTCTGGTGTACCGACCGCTGGTGGACCTGTCGACAATGGAGGAAAGACATTTGATCATCACCTACAGGTTTGACCGTGCCACAATCCAGGAACTGTGTGCCCAGTTGGAGCCTGACCTGATGTCAGCAATCCGCCATCCCACAGGGATCCCCCCTCAAGTGCAGGTGCTATCAGTGCTCCATTTCTTTGCAAGTGGGTCATTTCAAACAACAGTGGCCATGGCATCAGGGATGTCCCAGCCTATGTTTTCCAACGTGTTGTCCAGAGTGTTGTCTGCCCTGCTGAAACACATGCGGAGCTACATCGTTTTCCCTCAGGTGGAGGATTTGGCTACAGTTAAAGGTGACTTCTATGCCCTTGGACATATCCCCAACATCATCGGTGCCATTGATGGGACCCATGTAGCTCTGGTCCCCCCCCCACAGGAGTGAACAGGTGTACAGGAACCGGAAGAGTTATCATTCGATGAATGTACAGATGGTATGTTTGGCAGCCCAGTACATCTCCCAGGTAAATGCTATGTTCCCTGGCTATGTGCATGAAGCCTACATCCTGTGGAATAGCAGCATCCCTTATGTGATGAGTCAACTCCAGAAGCACTGGGTGTGGCTATTAGGGGACTCTGGTTACCCCAACCTGTCATGGCTACTGACCCCAGTGAGGAATCCCAGGACAAGGGCAGAGGAACGCTACAATGAGGTACATGGGCTGACTAGGAGGGTGATCGAACGGACCTTCGGCCTCCTGAAGGCTAGGTTCAGGTGCCTCCATATGACAGGTGGATCCCTATTCTACTCACCAAAGAAGGAGTGCCAGATCATCGTGGCCTGCTGTATGCTTCACAACTTGGCTTTGCGACGACAGGTGCCTTTTCTGCAGGAGGATGGTCCAGATGACGGTGTTGTGGCAGTTGTGGAGTCTGTGGACAGTGATGAGGAGGAAGCAGAGGAAGAAGACATTGACAACAGGGACTCAGTTATCCAGCAATATTTACAGTGACACACAGGTGAGAACACATTCCTGCCTACTACAAGTACTTTCACACTTCTACCTCTATCCTGTCTGTCGATTTCAACCAGTATATGGTAACTGAGTTGTACATTTCCCTTACGGTTCAACAGGTGTGGATTCCAATGTGTGTCATCTGCTTAGATTCCTCATGGACTTGAGAAGTGTGACATAGGTATGTTGACATTACATTTGAAAGAGCATTTTGACACTGTAACCGCTAATACACATTTTCGAAATTACAGACTGACTCCAGATTGTTTTGTGCTTCAAGGGTGTTTATTTCAATACAAAATATTGGAGGGGGAAGCTAAATGGTGAGGGGTGATGGCGGAGGAATGTCCATGGCAGAGTCCAGTCTATTAGTCTCACAGGTGCATTGCCCATATGGGCATAGGAAGTGGAGCTGGGGCAGTTTAAATATGGACAGGGTGAGAAAGTGGGACAGTGGGTTGACAATCAGGGTGGTCTCATTTCTTGGCGGGTGTCTTGGCATCGTGCTCTGTCTTGTTCCTGGATCTCAGGGACCATTTGTGGGGTGGTATTCCATCTGCAGGGGGTGGGTTGCTGGTGTGGTGGTCCTGTGGCGGTGCCTCCTGTCCACTAGTGCCGGCGGAGGTGGTAGGCAGTTCATCGTCCATGCTAGTGTCAGGGGCCCCTTGTTGTGCCACAGTGTCCCTCCTGGTGTTAAGTATTTCCTTCAACACCCCTACGATGGTGCCCAGGGTGGAGCTGATGGTTTTGAGTTCCTCCCTGAACCCCAAATACTGTTCCTCCTGCATGCGCTGGGTCTCCTGAAACTTGTCCAGGACCGTTGCCATCGTCTCCTGGGAGTGGTGGTATGCTCCCATGATGGAGGAGAGGGCCTCATGGAGAGTGGGTTCCCTAGGCCTGTCCGCCCCCTGTCGCACAGCAGCCCTCCCAGTTCCCCTGTGTTCCTGTGCCTCTGTCCCCTGGACCATGTGCCCACTGCCACTGCCCCCAGGTCCCTGTTGTTGTTGGGGTGGTGGGTTATCCTGGGTTCCCTGTAGTGGTGGACACACAGCTGATTGACGTGTCCTGGGGACGGAGGTATGGGCCCGCTAGGTGGGTGCTGTGCTGGTGTTACCAGAGGGTGGAAGGTCTGTGGTGGCCTGTAACTGGGTGTGGGTAACCGACTGTCCCGAGGCCCACGACGGTCCAGGCTGGTCATCTGGATCCAGTTGGATAGAGCTGCTGTCATCACTGTGGGCCTCTTCAGTGGGTGGGGTGGAGATGTCTGGACCCTCCTGTCTGGTGACGTTGGGTAGTGGTCCTGCAGGGGTGTAAAAGCATGATTATTGCATCTGTGTGTGTCATGGTGTGCAATGGGTGGGTGACCGTGTACCCCAGTGCTAGCATTCCTGTGTGGGGGCTTGTGTGATGATGGTTTAGGGGGGTGTATGGGTATGTGCAGTGGGCATGCTTTAGTGATGGGTGTCCATGCTTTGTTGCTGCATGCAGGGCTTGGTGTTGGGATGTGTGGTTTGTGTTATTAGTACATTTGTGAGGAGTTGGAGTGACAGGGGTGGGGCGAGGGTGGGGGTATGTGATAGCATGCAGGTAGGGTGGGGCATGTAATAGTTAAGATTTGACTTACCAGAGTCCATTCCTCAACCGATTCCTGCGAGGCCCTCAGTATGCAGAATCTCCAACACCTGCTCCTCCCATGTTGTTAGTTGTGGGGGAGGAGGTGGGGGTCCGCCGCCAGTCCGCTGTACCGCGATGTGATGTCTTGAGACCACGGAACGCACCTTCCCCCGTAGGTCCTTCCACCTCTTCCTGATGTCGTCCCGATTTCTTGGGTGCTGTCCCACTGCGTTGACCCTGTCAACTATTCTTCTCCATAGCTCCATCTTCCTTGCAATTGAGGTGTGCTGCACCTGTGATCCGAACAGCTGTGGCTCTACCCGGACGATTTCCTCCACCATGACCCTGAGCTCCTCCTCCGAGAACCTGGGGTGTCTTTGCCCTGCCATGGGGTGGTGTAGGTGATGTGTGGGGTGGTGTATGTGGTGATAAGTGTGGTGATGTGTAGTGGTGTATGGTGCTTTGTGTGTGGAAGTAGTGTGGGTGATGGTGTTGTGTGCCTGTGGATGCTGTTGTTCTTGCTGGTGCTGTCTGTCTCTGGCCTTCTTTCAGAATTTTGTGTCATGGGGGTTTGTGGGTGATGTGGGTGTATGTTTTATATTGTATTGGGTGTGTGGGAGTGGTGTGTGTATGTGTATCAGGTGTGTGTATTTTGAATTGTCCAATGTGGCTGTGTTTTGTAAGAGTGTGTGTATTTTGAGCGCGCTGGTGTGTACCGCCAATGGAATACCGCGGTTGAAAGACCGCCGCGTGGATTCGTGGGTCGTGATAGTGTGGGCATATTTCTGTTGGCGTGACGGTGGAGGTTTTGTTTTCGCCAGTTTATCACTGACCTTTGGTGTGGCGGTCTTCTGTGGGTGTCTGGATTTTGTCGGATTTCGACCTGTGGATCATAATAGCTGTGGCGGAATTCCGCAGCCGCGGCGGTGTGTTGGCGGTCTTCTGCATGGCGGTAAGCGGCTTTTACCACCAATGTTGTAATGACCCCCAATGTAAGTTAACCTTACTAGCAACCTGAGGAAATCCACTAAAATTTGAAGGGTAAGCAAAAGTGCCTTTTACTAATTCAAGATACCTCTATCACCACATTTCTGCTATCAGCATCAATGTGAACCCCATGCTGGATTACTCCAAACCTCTGCACAGAGTATCAGCTGGGTAGTCTCCAGAGAGTCCAGAATGCCTGCACATGTTCTCAAAAGGTGTAAAGAAGAGAGAATGCATCAGCACTTCCTTAGTGAGACTTCATTGTATCCTCACCCTGCTGTATTTCCACAGGGGATTAAGTCACACTTATTACCAACCACAAACCACTCATTATGCACAATCATATCCCATCATAATAATTAGTTGTAAAGTGCCTTACTATCTTGGAGCATCCAAGCACTAGATGGAGGCTAGTCTTCCCTTCTTCGAAGAGGTGAGTTTTCAACGTACCTCTATAAGGAAGCAGATTCAAGTACAGACATACTTCTTCCAGCAAAATGGTCAAAAGGGATGATACTCCAATGAGAAACATCTTACCTTGCCTAGATTCTGTTTACTTTGGGTTTCTTGAGAATAGATACCTTTATGGTGATAGAGCTGAGGTCTGTCTTTGAACCAGTCAGGGACTGAATTATAAACAGCTTCAAGCCACAAGAGGAAAGGATGACATTGAATCCTTCCCCTCACCCATAGCCAGTGTAGCTCTTTGAGAGCAATGCAACTTGTTTCACCTATTTGTCTAATTCTGTAGGATCTGGAATTTAATATTGGATTGTCATGCCCTGCGTATAAAGCATATTTAATATGTGGGTCCACTTGTTATGATTAAAAGCAGTGAATGGATGAGTGTAGAGATAATGATAGAATGGAGCTCATAAAGAGGTGCACACAGAGGTCGACATGTTCTTGCTAAAGGTTGCTGCCATCGATCAGGGCAATTCTTCAGGACTAAATATCCTGATCTACTGGAGATTGTGGAAATGTGAGTGTGATATTAGCAAAATGTACCCAATCACATGAAACAGTGTCCTCGCAGTATATAGTATACCCTGGGATATCTAAGAACCGATCTGAAAGGAAAGAGAAAAGCAAATTTAAACGTTAAAGACTAGGTACTCAAATGCCATACCCATAATGAAAGCCAAAATGTTTTAGGTAGGTTGCAGCGTAAATTCATGCCAAAGGCGAAATCATCTCTCTCAGTGATTGTGTAAAATTGCATGACATACAAACATATAAGCAGCCAAGTGACACAAGAGTGAGCTAATACACTTTTCACAGATCCCACATGAGCGCTCAAAATGAAGAGCAATGCAATTATCTGTTTAAGCAGCAATTGCGGTAGAACTTACCTAGATTTGGTAAGCTAGTAACCCCAAAGGTGATGACAGAGACTGCGCTAGCTGCGGAATAAAACTGAGGGAGAAGAGTCACTTTAGACCTAAATCAGCAGTAGGAGTTGAAGGAAGTGAAAGTAATTCTCCCCCTGCTCCAGGGACTCCCCTTGCTTCTCCCCTTTTTTTGCTTTTCCTCTCTCCATTCTACCCCCTCTCTTTACCTGTTTCTTTTGTATATTCCTCATGCCTTCTCCCACTGTGGGGTCCTGACCCTCCCAAGCCCCACTCCCTGTGCTCTTCCCCCTCCTAGAACTCCTTAATAGTGACAGGTGTGCAACTGTGTCTTTGTCCGTACGTTCCTGGATCGTGCCCAGCATCAGGGACCCTGGTCATCCAACCGCCAATATCAGCGCTACACTTTATCCGACTTGCTAGCCATGCCACGGAGGTCGGGGTCCTCATCAACACACACTCCCAAGACAACTTCTTTCTCCCCAACACCTGGCTGAACCTGTCATCCACTCCAGCCATCCTGAGGCCATCCCTCCTGGCTAAAAGATCATCCAGCACAAACCCGTAGGAGGTCTCACTATGGATGAACCCACCATGCTCATGGAACAAATGCACTTCCAACTACATATCAACCACTCCATGACCATCCCAGACACCCTCGCTTATGGACTGCCAGGATTTCCTCATCGTCTTCAACTTCATCACTTCAATTGCCATCACATCCAACAACTTCTTACTACTAGGGGACCTCAACATTCATCTTGATGATCCAACAGACTAAAATGCCATGGCCTCACAGAGAGCCTCAACAACATCAGATTCACACAACTTGTACAAGGCCTGAATCACATCGTTGGGCACACACTCAAACCAATCTTCACAGCCAGTAACAGGATCACCTTCAGCCACTTCACCTAGATCACATGGACAAACCAATCCAGCAAACAAAAGCAATCAGTTGCAAGAGAGCCAGCTGGTTCACCTAGGACCTTCGAGCCTCCAAGCAAACCTGCCGGAAGCTGGAGAGAAAGTGGCTCCACGAACAGACACCGGACAACTGTGTTGCCCTCAAGAACACCATCCGCAATCACCATCACCTCATCAGATCTGCCAAGAAAACCTCCTTCAAAGACCGCCTGGACAACAACGCACACAACAGTAAGGAGCTCTTCAACATCGTGAAGGAACTCTCTAACTCCAGCTACAGCACAAACGACATCCCACCATCACAAGACCTGTGCAACTCCCTCGCCGCCTTCTTCCACCACAAGATCACAGACATCCATGACAGCTTCAACAGCCAGACCACCCTGACAACCACCGACTCCTCAGACTCTCCACCCACCTTCAACTACGACCCCCTGCTCGTCTGGGCCAACGTGAACGAAGACGACACAATCAAAACCATGAGCGCTATCCACTCTGGATCTCCGTCAGACCCGTGCCCGCACCACATCTTTAACAAAGCAAGCGCCACCATCGCACTCCACCTCTGCAAAGTCATCAACATCTCCTTCTAGACCGCGACCTACCCCGAGAGCTGGAAGCATGCTGAGATCAAACCCCTACTCAAGAAACCCATGGCGGACCCGAGGGACCTCAAGAATTTCCATCCCATCTCCCTGCTCCCATTCCCGGCCACAGTCATCGAGAAGATCATCAACAGACAGCTGACCCACTACCTCGAAGAAAACAACATCCTGGACCTATCCCAGTCAGGGTTCTGCAGAAACCACAGTACCGAAACGACCCTCATCGCCGCCACCGGCGACATCAGGGCCCTGCTTGACAACGGCGAAACCGCGGCCCTCATGCTCCTGGACCTCTCGGCCGCCTTCGACACCATCTGCCACTGCATCCTACGCACACGCCTCCACAACGCAGGGATCTGCGACAAAGCTCTGGAGTGGACCACCTCTTTCCTCTCTGGCAGAACCCAGAACGTCCGCCTCCCCCCTTTCTGATCCAAAGCCTCCAAGATCATCTGCGGCGTCCCCCAAGGACCGTCCCTCAGCCCTACCCTATTCAACGTCTACATGGCCCCACTTGCCCACGTCGCCCGGCTACACAACCTCAACATCATCTCCTACGCCGACGACACCCAACTGATCCTCTCCCTCACCAAGGACCCTCTCACCGCCAAATCCAACCTCTACGAAGGAATGAAGGCCATCGCCGAATGGATGAGGAGCAGCAAACTGAAGTTGAACTCAGATAGGATGGAGGTCCTCATCCTCAGCACCAACCCCTCAGCCTGGGACAACACCTGGTGGCCAATCGCTCTGGGTGCAGCCCGACACCCACCTAACACGCACACAACCTGGGCGTCATCCTCAACTCAACACTCTCCATGACCAAGCAAGTCAGCGCCGTCTCCTCGTCCTGCTTCAACACCCTCCGCATGCTCCGCAAGATCTATAGAAGGATCCCCACAGATACAAGAAGAACAGTCACCCAAGCCCTCGTCAGCAGCAAACTTGACTACGGAAACGCCCTCTACGCAGGAGCCCCGGCCAAACTCTTCAAACAACTGCAATGCATACAAAACGCCTCCGCACGCCTGATCCTCGATGCCACAGCCACATCACTCCCCATCTGAGAGACCTACGCTGTCTCCCCGTCAACAAAAGGATAACCTCAAGCTCCTCACCCACGCACACAAGGCGCTCCACAACACTGGTCCAGCCTACCTCAACAGATTCACCTTCTACACCCCGTCCCACCAACACCGCTCAGCTGACCTCACTCTTGCCACTGTACCCCGCATCTGAAAAGTGACTACTGGAGGCAGATCCTTCTCCCACCTCACCGCCAAAACCTGGAACACCCTTCCTTTGCCCCTACGACAGACCGAAGACCTGCTAACTTTCAGGAAGTGCCTCAAAACCTGGCTATTTGAGCAGTAGCAGCACCCCCCCTCCTCTCAGCGCCTTGAGACCCTTACGGGTAGGTAGTGCGCTCCGCAAATACACTGATTGATTGAACTGGAACAACACAGCAGAGGCCAGCGGGACTCCCACCCTCAGATCCAGCCAGCCTATTCTTACAGGCGACCTACAAAACCTATCCACCTTTAACAACTGGATCTCATATTGAGGCAACATCCTGGCTCCCATAAAAAAAGTCAGGCATACAAAAACTCAAGCATGCTGGTACATAAAAGACCCAAGAGACTCCAAGCGGTATTGCCAACCACTAGAAAGAAGATGGAGAAGCAGCTGAGATAACACCTCTAGAAATGCCTACAGATCTGCACTCAGAAGGTCCCATGCCCAGATCAAAGAACCCAGGAAAGCTGTCCTTGTACTAAGACTAGAATCAGACTTCAGCACCAGCAAAGAACACCTCAACATTGTCAGATAATTCACCAACCCAACAGCAGCCACCAACACGACCCACCGCTCACTGGATCTCTGCAAAGACTTCTCTGATTTCTTCCACAATGAAATACTCAAGATCTACACAAACTTTGCACCCCAACCCATCGTAGAAAATATAATCACGTAACCTCCCACCACCACCAAGAATGCCCATCCCTTAACAAGCTGGAGCCCGCTCACCACAGAAGATTCAGCAGGAATTATGCAGACCATCAATTCAGAGTTCCTCACAGATGCCTGCCTCGCCATATGTACAACCTGCAAAGAACACTGATCAGTGCCAACCTCACTATTAACTTCAACTCCTTCATCCATTGTTGAACCTTCCCTGATGGTTGGAAACAGGCAGAAGTCACAGCTCCCATGAAGAAACCCACAGGTAACCCGAATGAACTCAGCATCTACTGTTCCATCTCACTCCATCCTTTCCCAGCCAAGGTCCTGGAAAAAGAGATCAACAAGCAACTCTACGCCCATCTAGAACATCACCCCCCTACAAGACTCCACGAGTCAGGGTTCTACATCAACCACAGCATGGAAACTGTCCTCCTGGCAGCAACGGATAACATCCACTCCATATTGGGCTAAGGGGAAACACCACTCTCAACTTACACAACCTCTTGGTGGCCTTCAACAGAGTTTCACATGGCACCCTCATCGCCAGCCTCCCAGACTCAGAAATTCAAGGGCCCACCTTGAGATAGATCACCTTCTTCCTCTCCAACAGAACTTAATGATTCCAACTCCCCCCTTACAGCTCTGAACACAAGAAGCTCATCTGTGCAGTCCCCCAGGGCTCCTCCCTCAGCCCAAACCTGCTCAACATGCAGATGGCATCCTTCGCCCGTGTCATAAGAGCCCATGGCATCAATATTGTCTCCTATGCTGACGAGATTAAGCTCATACTCTCACTCAATGACATGAACAACACCACTGGGATCAATTTTACCTCATGCATGTCTAACAGGACCAAATGGATGAGAGAGAACTTCCTCAAACTACACACAGAAAAAACAGAGATCCTGATCTTTGGAAACAAGAGCTCCCCATGGAACTCCTTCAGGTGGCCACCTGAACCAGGTCCCACGCCCACTCCCACAGACTATGCCAAAAACCTTGGCATCATCCTACATGACAAACTCACAATGAATTAACAGGTCAATGCTGTGACCACATCCTGCTGCCTCACTCTCAGAATGCTTCACAAGTTTTGGAAATGGCTCCCAGATCCATGAAAACCCAAGCCCTCAAAACCAGTAAACACAATGGCAGCAATGCGCTCCATATACGCATCTCCAAACATCTCACACAAAGACTTGAGACCATCCAAAACACCACCACCATTTTCATACCAGATGTCCCCAGAAGCACTCACATCACTGTCTACCTCAATGAACTACATTAGCTACCCATCCAAAAACATTACCAATTCAAGCTGCCCATCAATACCTACAAAGCCCTCCACAACACCAGACCAATATAACTCAATGACCAACTTAAGCTCAACCAAACTTTTAGACAGCTAGGCTCTACCTTTCTTAGCCTTGCATGAGTAACCACAGAAGCAAGTCAGGAGGGCAAGCATTCTCCAGCACCACCAAGAACTGGAGCGAACTTCCTCAACATATCAGGACAGCTCCTTCCCTTCCCAGATTCCGTAAACTACTGTAGACCTGGCGCTTCAACTAGGAACAACACAAAAGGATGATGGATGGAGCACTGAAACATTTCCCTCACCCCCAGTCACAGATTTTAGTTTAATCCATGGTTCTTTTGCTCACCATGCCACCCAAGTTTGGGCCCAGCACTATGCAAATCACTCTCCATTCTGTTCCCCCATGGGAACAGTCCAGTCTGAATTATCAACCAGTTCCTCCCTATACTAGAAGCAAGCATCCTGAAACCAGTTTTGGGGTATCACCCCTCATCAGCCAGGATAATTTAAATCCAGTGGTACAGTGAGCAAGGGACTCACGTCTGGGCATACCCTTGCCACTTAGGGCGACTTTAGCAACACAAAAGGATGATGGATGGAGTGCTGAAATGTTTCAAACACTAACCCCCAGTCACAGATCTGGGTTTAATCCATCATTCTTTTCCTCACCACGCCGCCCAAGTGTGGACCCAGCCATGTGCAAATCAGTTTTTACCCTGTTGTCCATGGGAGCAGTCCAGCCAGAATTACCAAGCCGGGTCCTCCCTGGACCGGAAACAAGCATCCTAGTACCAGTTTCGCAGTATCAACACTTATCAGCCAGGCTAGCTTGAATCCAGTAGCTCAGTGAGAAAGGGACCCACATATGGGCATACCCTGTCTACTTAGGGCAACTTTAGCAGCATAAAAGGATGATGGACAGAGTGTTGAAACTTTTCAAACAATCACCTCCAGTCACAGATCTGGGATTAATCCATTGCTGTTTTGTTCACCATGTCATCTCAGTTTGGACGCAGCCATGTGCAAATCAGTCTTTACCCTGTTTCCCGGTTGTTCACTGTCAATACAATGTCCACACATATCACCTTCAGGTTCAGTTTGAAATAGACCTAGAACAAAGAGGACTGGATCAAAACAAGTAAATCTTTCATGTGGTCAATGGCATTGCAAGATAGAGTTGCTGTTCTTTATTGCAGGTTTCTTTTGTCAGAATAGAATGGACAGAAATATCATCTGACCTAAATATTGTGCCCTAAAAATTATCATCCCATGCAAATTCACTATTGTTAATTTCAATGAAGCAAGATTTTTGTGGTTCGGTGAATATGGAGGCTGGCTGAGTGTGGCGGTCGCGGGTCACTTCTAGGGAAGTGTTGGCAGTCTATTCGACCATACTGAACTCAGCCCATGATTGAAGATGGGATAACGAAAAGATGAGAACCCAGAATAATTGCATGGAAATGTCTAACTTAGCTCAGCTGTTTTCATGTGAACAAGTGTATGCAGCAGTTCGGGCGGGACGGCGCTCATTAAAACCTGTGAGACAGAAATAGTGTGGGAAAAATCAGGTGGTTTTGCATATGGTTGGATCCAAACTGGGGTGGCTTGGTTAGCAAAAAAACGATGGCTTTAACCCAGATCTTTGTGACTGGGGTGAATGTCTGCATCATTCAGCATTCCGTCCATCATCTGTGCGTGTTCCACTTGTCACCCCAAGTGGGAAAGATATGCCCACATGTGGGTCCAGTGCTCACTGCACCACTGGATTCAAGCTAGCCTAGCTGATGAAGGGTGATATCCTGAAAATGGTCCTAGGATGTTTGTTTCCGATCCAGGAAGGACCTGGCTTGGCAGTTTGGGCTGGACTGTTCCCATAAGAAACAGGGTCAAGACTTCTTTTCATATGGCTGGGTCTAAACTTGGGTGATGTGGTGAGCAAAAAAAAAAATGATGGATTAAACGCAGATCTTTGTGACTGAGGGTGAATGTCTGCATTGATCATCATTCCATCCATCATCTGTGCGTTTTCCATTTGTCACCCCAAGTGGGAAGGATATGCCCACATGTGGGTCCAGTGCTCACTGCACCACTGGATTCAAGCTAGCCTAGCTGATGAAGGGTGATATCCTGAAACTGGTCCTAGGATCTTTGTTTCCGATCCGGGAAGGACCTGCCTTGGCGGTTTGGGCTGGACAGTTCCCATGAGGAACATGGTCAAGACTGATTTGTATCTGCCTAGGTCCAACCTGGGGTGGTGAGCAAAAAAACAAAGGATTAAACCCAGATCTTTGTGACTGGGGGTGAATGTCTGCATTGTTCAGCATTCCTTCCATCGTCTGTTCTTTTTGCATTTCTTGCCCCAATTGGGAACGGTATGCCAAGATGTGGGACCGGTGTTCACTGTGCTACTGGGTTCGAGCTAACTTAGCTGTTGAAGGGTGATACCATGAAATCGGAACTGGGATACTGCTTTCCAATCCAGGGATGATCTTGCTTGGCAGTTCAGCCTGCACTGTTGCCATAAGGAACATGGTCAAGACTGATTTGCATATGGATGGGTCTAAACTGAGGTGGCGTGGTGAGCAAAAAAACATTGGATTAAACCCAGATCTTTTTGACTGGGGTGAATGTCTGCAATGTTCAGCATTCCAGCCATCAGGTTTTCTTTTTGCATTTGTTGCACTAAGTGAGAAGGGTATACCCTTGCGTGGGTGCCGTGCCCACTGCGCCACTGGATTCAAGTTAGCCTAGCTGATAAAGGATGATATCCCAAAACTTGTCCTAGGATGCTTGTTTTCCGGTCTAGGGTGGATCTGGATTGGTAGTTTGGGCTAGACTGTTCCTATGCGGAACAGTCAGGACTGATTTGCATAAGCCTTGGTCAAAATAGGGGTGGGGGCAAAAACAAATAGATTAAACCCAGATCTTTATGACTGAGGGTGAATGTCTGCATTGTTCAGCATTCTGTCCATCATCTGTTCTTTTTGCATTTCTCGCCCCAAGTGGAAATTGTATGGCCAGACATGGGTCCCACTCTCACTTAGTCACTGGTTTCAAGCTAGCTGAGCTGCTGAAGTGTGATACCCTGAAACCGGTCCTAGGTTGCTTGTATCCGGTCCAGGGAGGACCTGGTTTGGCAGTTCAGGCTGGACTGTTCTGATGAGGAATATTGTCCAGACTGATTTGCATATGGCTGGGTCCAAACTGGGGTGGCGTGGTGAGCAAAAAAAGATGGATTAAACCCAGACTTTTATGACTGGGGTGAATGTCTGCATTGTTCAGCATTCCATCCATCATCTGTTCTTTTTGCATTTGTCACCCCAAGTGGGAAGGGTATGCCCAGACTTGGGTCCAGTGCTCACTGTCACACTGGATTCAAGTTAGCTTAGCTTAGCTGATAAAGGGTGATACCCTGAAACCCGACCTAGGATGCTTTTTTTCCAGTGCAGGGAAATCCTGGCTGGGCAGTTTGGACTGGACTGTTCTTGTAAGCAACAGGGTCAAGACTGATTTGCATATAGCTGTGCCTAAACTTGGGTGGCGTGGTGAGCAAAAAAACAATGGATTAAACACAGATCTTTGTGACTGGGGGTGAATGTCCGCATTGTTCAGCATTCTGTCCATCATCTGTTCTTTTTGCATTTGTTGTCCCAAGTAGGAAGGGTATGCCCAGATGTGAGTCCGGAGCTCACTGTGCCACTGGATTCAAGGTAACCTAGCTAATGAAGGGTGTTACCCTGAAACTGGTCCTAGAATGCTTGTTTCCAGTCAAGGGAGGACCTGGCCTGGCAGTTTGGACTGGACTGTTCCCATGAGAAACAGGGTCAAGACTGATGTGCATATGGGTGGGTCCAAAGTGGGGTGGCATGGTGAGCAAAAAAACAATGGGGTAAATCTGGATCCTTGTTACTGGGGGTGAATGTCTGCATTGTTTATCATTCCGTCCATCATCTGTTCTTTTTGCATTTGTCACCACAAGTGGGGAGGGGATGCCCAGATGTGGGTCCCGTACTCACTGCGCCACTAGATTCAAGCTAGCCTAGCTGATGAAAGTGATATCTTGAAACCGTTCCTAGGATGCTTGTTTCCGGTCCATGGACGACCTGGCTTTGCAGTTCAGGCTGGACTGTTCCCATGAGGAACAGGGTCAAGACTGATTTGCATATACCTGGGTGCAAACTGGGGTGGCGTAGTGAGCAATAAAATGATGGATTAAACCCAGATCTTTGTGACTGGGGGTGAATGTCTGCATTGTTCAGCATTCTGTCCATCATCTGTTCTTTTTGCATTTGTTGTCCCAAGTGGGAAGAGTATGCCCAGACGTGGGTCCCGTGCTCACTGCACCCCTATATTCAAACCAGCCTAGCTCATGAAGGGTGATACCTTGAAACCGGTCCTATGATGCTTGTTTCCAGTCCAAGGAGGACCTGGCTTGGCAGTTCAGACGAACTGTTTGCATAAGGAACAGGGTCAAGATTGATTTGCATACGACTTGGTCCAAACTGGGGTGACTTAGTGACCAAAAAAATGATGGATTAAACCCAGATCTTTTTGACTGGGGGGAATGTCTGCAGTGTTCAGCCTTCCGTCCATCATCTGTTTTTTTTCTCCATTTGTTGCACCAAGAGGGAAGAGTATATCCTTACGTGGGTGCCGTGCTCACTACGCCACTGGATTCAAGCTAACCTAGCTGATGAAGGGTGATACCCTGAAATTAGTCCTAGGATTCTTGTTTCCATCCCTGGGTGGACCTGGCTTGGCAGCTTGGGCTGGACTGTTCCAGGGTCAAGACTTATTTGCATATGGCTGGGTCCAAACTGGGGTGGCATGGTGAGCAAAAAAAAGGATTGATTAAACCCAGACCTTTGTGATTGGGGGGGAATGTCTGCATTGTTTAGCATTCCGTCCATCATCTGTTCTTTTTGCATTTGTTGCCCCAAGTGGGAAGGATATGCCCAGATGTGGTCCCGTGCTTACTGAGCCACTAGATTCAAGCTAGCCTAGCTGAGGAATGGTGATATCTTCAAACTGGTCCTATGATGCTTGTTTACAGTCCAAGGAGGACCTGACTTGGGAATTCTGTTTGGTCTGGTCCGATGAGGAACAGGGTCAAGAATGATTTGCACGTGGCTGGTTCCAAACTGGGATGGTGTGGTGAGCAAAGAAATGATGGATTAAACCCAGATCTTTGTGCCTGGGTGTGAATGTCTGCATTGTTCTGCATTCCATCCATCATCTGTATTTTTTGCATTCGTCGCCCCACGTTGGAAGGGTATACCCAGATGTTGGTCCGGTGCTCATTGGGTTCAAACTAGCCTATCTGATGAAAGGTGATACTCTGAAACCGGTCCTAGGATGCTTTTTTTCCTGTCGAGGGAAGACCTGGCTTGGCAGTTCAGGCTGGACTGTTTGCATAAGGAACAGAGTCAGGGCTGATTTGCATATGATTGGATCCAAACTGGGGTGGCGTGGTGAGCAAAACAAAATAGATTAATCCCAGATCTTTGTGACTGAGGGAGAATGTCTGCATTCTTCAGCATTCTGTCCATCATCTGTTCTTTTTGGGTTTATCACCCCAAGTGGGAAAGGTATGCCCATAAGTACGTCCTGTGCTCACTGTGCCACTGGATTCAAGTTAGCCTAGCTGATGAAGGGTGATACCATGCAATTGGTCCTGGGATGCTTGTTTCGGGATCAGGGAAGACCTGCCTTGGCGGTTTGGTCTGGACTGTTCCCATGAAGATCAAGGTCAAGTCTGATTTGCTTATAGCGGGGTCCAAAGTGGGGGGGGCATGGTGAGTAAATAAACAATGTATTAAACCCAGATCTTTATGAGTGGGGTGAATGTCTGCATTATTCAGCATTCCTTCCACCATCTGCTCTTTTTGCATTTGCTGCCCCAAGTCAGAAGGGTATGCCTAGACATGGGTCCCGAGCTCACTGCGCCACTGGATTCAAGCCAGCTTAACTGATGAATTATGGCACCCTGGATCCAGTTCTAGGATGCTTGCTTCCAGTTCAGGAAGGACCTGGCTTGGCAGTGCAGGTTGGACTGTTCCTGTGAGGAACAGGGTCAAGACTGATTTGCATATGCTTGGGTCCAAAGTGGGACTGCATTGGGAGCAAAAAATGATGGATTAAACCCAGATCCTTGTGACTGAGGGTGCATGTCTGTATTGTTGGGTATTCTACCCATCATCTGTTCATTTTGCATTTGTTGCCCCAAGTGGGAAGGGTATGCCCAGACGTTGGTCCTGTGCTCACTGTGCCACTGGATTTAAGGTAGCCTAGCTAATGAAGTTTGATACTCTGAAACACGTTCTAGATTGCTTGTCTCCATTCCAGGGGATTCCTGGTTTGTCAATTCAGGCTGGACTGTTCTCATGAGGAACAGAATGAAGTCTGACTTGCACATGGCTGGGTCCAAATGGGGTGGCGTGGAGAGCAAAAAAACAATGCAATAAACACTGATTTTTGTGATTGGGGTGAATGTCTACATTGTTCAGCATTCCATTCATGATCTGTTCTTTTTGCATTTGTTGCCCCAAGTGGGAAGGGGAAGCCCAGATGTGGGTTCCATGCTCACTATGCCACTAGATTCAAGCTAGCCTAGCAGATGAAGGGTGATATCTTGAAACCACTCCTAGGATCCTTGATTCCAGTCCATGGACGACCTGGCTTGTCAGTTCGGGCTGGACTGTTTCCATGAGGAATAGGGTCAAGGCTGATGTGATTATGGCTGGGTCTAAACTGGGGTGGGGTGGTGAACAAAAAACACAATGGATTATACCCAGATCTTTGTGACTGGGGGTGAATGTCTGTATTGTTCAGCATTCTGTCCATCATCTGTTCATTTTGCATTTGTCACCCCAAGTGGGAAGGGTAAGCCCAGACGTAGGTCCTGTGCTCACTGTGCCACTGGATTTAAGGTAGCTCAGCTAATGAAGGGTGATGCTCTGAAACTCGTCCTAGATTGCTTCTCCCCATTCCAGGGTATTCCAGGCTTGGCAATTCAGGCTGGACTGTTCTCATGAGGAACAGGGTGAAGTCTGACTTGCATATGGCTGGGTCCAAACGGGGGTGGTGTGGAGAGCAAAAAAACAATGCATTAAACCCAGATATTTGTGATTGGGGTGAATGTCTACATTGTTCAGCATTCCGTCCATCATCTGTTCTTTTTGCATTTGTCGCCCCAAGTGGGAAGGGGATGCCCAGATGTGGGTTCCATGCTCACTGTGCCACTAGATTCAAGCTAGCCTAGCTGATGAAGGGTGATGTCTTGAAACCACTCCTAGGATCCTTAATTCCGGTCCATGGACGACCTGCCTTGTCACTTGGGGCTGGACTGTTCCCATGAGGAACAGGATCAAGACTGATTTGATTATGGCTGGGCCTAAACCGGGGTTGGGTGGTGAACAAATAACACAATGGATTAAACCCAGATCTTTGTGACTGGGGGTGAATGTCTGCATTGTTTAACATTCTGTCCATCATCTGTTTGTTTTGCCTTTGTCGCCCCAAGTGACAACAGGGATTCCCAGACGTGGGTCCTGCGCTCACTTCACCACTGGATTCAAACTAGCCTAGCTGATGATGGGTGATATCCTGAAACCGGTCCTAGGATGCTTTTTTTCCAGTCCAGGGAGGAGCTGGCTTGGCAGATTAGGCTGGACTTTTCCTATGATGAACAGGGTCAAGACTGATTTGCTTAGAGCTGGGTTCAAACTGGGGTGGTGTGGTGAGCAAAATAACTATGGATTAAAACCAGATTTTTGTGACTGGGGGTGAAAGTCTGCATTGTGGGTCTTGTGCTCACTGCGTCACTGGATTCAAGCTAGCCTGGCTGATGAAGGGTGATATCCTGCAATTGGTCCTAGGATGTTTGTTTCTGGTCAAGGGAGGACCTGGCTTAGCAGTACAGGTTGGACTGTTCCCATGAGGGACAGGATCAAGACTGATTTGCATATAGTTGGGTCCAAACTAGGGTGGCGTGGTGAGCAAAGAAACAATGTATCAAACCCAGATCTTTATGTCTGGGGGTGAATGTCTGCATTGTTGAGCATTTCGTACAACATCTGCTCTTTTTGCATTTGTTGCCCCAAGTCGGAATGTTAACCCAGGCATGGGTCCTGTGCTCACTGCACCACTAGATTCAAACTAGCCTAGCCAATGAAGTGTGATATCCTGAATCTGGTCCTAGGATGCTTGTTTCTGGTCCAGAAATAACCTGGCTTGGCAGTTCAGGCTGGACTGTTCCCATGAGGAACAGGGTCAAGACTCATTTGCATTTGCCTGGGTCCAAAGTGGGGTTACGTGGTGAGCAAAACAACAATGGATTAAACCCAGATCTTTGTGACTGGGGTGAATGTCTGCATCATTCAGCATTCCGTCCATCATCTGTGCGTGTTCCACTTGTCACCCCAAGTGGGAACGATATGCCCACATGTGGGTCCAGTGCTCACTGCACCACTGGATTCAAGCTAGCCTAGCTGATGAAGGGTGATATCCTGAAAATGGTCCTAGGATGTTTGTTTCCGATCCAGGAAGGACCTGGCTTGGCAGTTTGGGCTGGACTGTTCCCATAAGAAACAGGGTCAAGACTTCTTTTCATATGGCTGGGTCTAAACTTGGGTGATGTGGTGAGCAAAAAAAAAAATGATGGATTAAACGCAGATCTTTGTGACTGAGGGTGAATGTCTGCATTGACCATCATTCCATCCATCATCTGTGCGTTTTCCATTTGTCACCCCAAGTGGGAAGGATATGCCCACATGTGGGTCCAGTGCTCACTGCACCACTGGATTCAAGCTAGCCTAGCTGATGAAGGGTGATATCCTGAAACTGGTCCTAGGATCTTTGTTTCTGATCCGGGAAGGATCTGCCTTGGCGGTTTGGGCTGGACAGTTCCCATGAGGAACATGGTCAAGACTGATTTGTATCTGCCTAGGTCCAACCTGGGGTGGTGAGCAAAAAAACAAAGGATTAAACCCAGATCTTTGTGACTGGGGGTGAATGTCTGCATTGTTCCGCATTCCTTCAATCGTCTGTTTTTTTTGCATTTCTTGCCCCAATTGGGAACGGTATGCCAAGATGTGGGACCGGTGTTCACTGTGCTACTGGGTTCGAGCTAACTTAGCTGTTGAAGGGTGATACCATGAAATCGGAACTGGGATACTGCTTTCCAATCCAGGGATGATCTTGCTTGGCAGTTCAGCCTGCACTGTTGCCATAAGGAACATGGTCAAGACTGATTTGCATATGGATGGGTCTAAACTGAGGTGGCGTGGTGAGCAAAAAAACATTGGATTAAACCCAGATCTTTTTGACTGGGGTGAATGTCTGCAATGTTCAGCATTCCAGCCATCAGGTTTTCTTTTTGCATTTGTTGCACTAAGTGAGAAGGGTATACCCTTGCGTGGGTGCCGTGCCCACTGCGCCACTGGATTCAAGTTAGCCTAGCTGATAAAGGATGATATCCCAAAACTTGTCCTAGGATGCTTGTTTTCCGGTCTAGGGTGGATCTGGATTGGTAGTTTGGGCTAGACTGTTCCTATGCGGAACAGTCAGGACTGATTTGCATAAGCCTTGGTCAAAATAGGGGTGGGGGCAAAAACAAATAGATTAAACCCAGATCTTTATGACTGAGGGTGAATGTCTGCATTGTTCAGCATTCTGTCCATCATCTGTTCTTTTTGCATTTCTCGCCCCAAGTGGAAATTGTATGGCCAGACATGGGTCCCACTCTCACTTAGTCACTGGTTTCAAGCTAGCTGAGCTGCTGAAGTGTGATACCCTGAAACCGGTCCTAGGTTGCTTGTATCCGGTCCAGGGAGGACCTGGTTTGGCAGTTCAGGCTGGACTGTTCTGATGAGGAATATTGTCCAGACTGATTTGCATATGGCTGGGTCCAAACTGGGGTGGCGTGGTGAGCAAAAAAAGATGGATTAAACCCAGACTTTTATGACTGGGGTGAATGTCTGCATTGTTCAGCATTCCATCCATCATCTGTTCTTTTTGCATTTGTCACCCCAAGTGGGAAGGGTATGCCCAGACTTGGGTCCAGTGCTCACTGTCACACTGGATTCAAGTTAGCTTAGCTTAGCTGATAAAGGGTGATACCCTGAAACCCGACCTAGGATGCTTTTTTTCCAGTGCAGGGAAATCCTGGCTGGGCAGTTTGGACTGGACTGTTCTTGTAAGCAACAGGGTCAAGACTGATTTGCATATAGCTGTGCCTAAACTTGGGTGGCGTGGTGAGCAAAAAAACAATGGATTAAACACAGATCTTTGTGACTGGGGGTGAATGTCCGCATTGTTCAGCATTCTGTCCATCATCTGTTCTTTTTGCATTTGTTGTCCCAAGTAGGAAGGGTATGCCCAGATGTGAGTCCGGAGCTCACTGTGCCACTGGATTCAAGGTAACCTAGCTAATGAAGGGTGTTACCCTGAAACTGGTCCTAGAATGCTTGTTTCCAGTCAAGGGAGGACCTGGCCTGGCAGTTTGGACTGGACTGTTCCCATGAGAAACAGGGTCAAGACTGATGTGCATATGGGTGGGTCCAAAGTGGGGTGGCATGGTGAGCAAAAAAACAATGGGGTAAATCTGGATCCTTGTTACTGGGGGTGAATGTCTGCATTGTTTATCATTCCGTCCATCATCTGTTCTTTTTGCATTTGTCACCACAAGTGGGGAGGGGATGCCCAGATGTGGGTCCCGTACTCACTGCGCCACTAGATTCAAGCTAGCCTAGCTGATGAAGGTGATATCTTGAAACCGTTCCTAGGATGCTTGTTTCCGGTCCATGGACGACCTGGCTTTGCAGTTCAGGCTGGACTGTTCCCATGAGGAACAGGGTCAAGACTGATTTGCATATACCTGGGTGCAAACTGGGGTGGCGTAGTGAGCAATAAAATGATGGATTAAACCCAGATCTTTGTGACTGGGGGTGAATGTCTGCATTGTTCAGCATTCTGTCCATCATCTGTTCTTTTTGCATTTGTTGTCCCAAGTGGGAAGAGTATGCCCAGACGTGGGTCCCGTGCTCACTGCACCCCTATATTCAAACCAGCCTAGCTCATGAAGGGTGATACCTTGAAACCGGTCCTATGATGCTTGTTTCCAGTCCAAGGAGGACCTGGCTTGGCAGTTCAGACGAACTGTTTGCATAAGGAACAGGGTCAAGATTGATTTGCATACGACTTGGTCCAAACTGGGGTGACTTAGTGACCAAAAAAATGATGGATTAAACCCAGATCTTTTTGACTGGGGTGAATGTCTGCAGTGTTCAGCCTTCCGTCCATCATCTGTTTCTTTTCTCCATTTGTTGCACCAAGAGGGAAGAGTATATCCTTACGTGGGTGCCGTGCTCACTACGCCACTGGATTCAAGCTAAGCTAGCTGATGAAGGGTGATACCCTGAAATTAGTCCTAGGATTCTTGTTTCCATCCCTGGGTGGACCTGGCTTGGCAGCTTGGGCTGGACTGTTCCAGGGTCAAGACTTATTTGCATATGGCTGGGTCCAAACTGGGGTGGCATGGTGAGCAAAAAAAAGGATTGATTAAACCCAGACCTTTGTGATTGGGGGGGAATGTCTGCATTGTTTAGCATTCCGTCCATCATCTGTTCTTTTTGCATTTGTTGCCCCAAGTGGGAAGGATATGCCCAGATGTGGTCCCGTGCTTACTGAGCCACTAGATTCAAGCTAGCCTAGCTGAGGAATGGTGATATCTTCAAACTGGTCCTATGATGCTTGTTTACAGTCCAAGGAGGACCTGACTTGGGAATTCTGTTTGGTCTGGTCCGATGAGGAACAGGGTCAAGAATGATTTGCACGTGGCTGGTTCCAAACTGGGATGGTGTGGTGAGCAAAGAAATGATGGATTAAACCCAGATCTTTGTGCCTGGGTGTGAATGTCTGCATTGTTCTGCATTCCATCCATCATCTGTATTTTTTGCATTCGTCGCCCCACGTTGGAAGGGTATACCCAGATGTGGGTCCGGTGCTCATTGGGTTCAAACTAGCCTATCTGATGAAAGGTGATACTCTGAAACCGGTCCTAGGATGCTTTTTTTCCTGTCGAGGGAAGACCTGGCTTGGCAGTTCAGGCTGGACTGTTTGCATAAGGAACAGAGTCAGGGCTGATTTGCATATGATTGGATCCAAACTGGGGTGGCGTGGTGAGCAAAACAAAATAGATTAATCCCAGATCTTTGTGACTGAGGGAGAATGTCTGCATTCTTCAGCATTCTGTCCATCATCTGTTCTTTTTGGGTTTATCACCCCAAGTGGGAAAGGTATGCCCATAAGTACGTCCTGTGCTCACTGTGCCACTGGATTCAAGTTAGCCTAGCTGATGAAGGGTGATACCATGCAATTGGTCCTGGGATGCTTGTTTCGGGATCAGGGAAGACCTGCCTTGGCGGTTTGGTCTGGACTGTTCCCATGAAGATCAAGGTCAAGTCTGATTTGCTTATAGCGGGGTCCAAAGTGGGGGGGGCATGGTGAGTAAATAAACAATGTATTAAACCCAGATCTTTATGAGTGGGGTGAATGTCTGCATTATTCAGCATTCCTTCCACCATCTGCTCTTTTTGCATTTGCTGCCCCAAGTCAGAAGGGTATGCCTAGACATGGGTCCCGAGCTCACTGCGCCACTGGATTCAAGCCAGCTTAACTGATGAATTATGGCACCCTGGATCCAGTTCTAGGATGCTTGCTTCCAGTTCAGGAAGGACCTGGCTTGGCAGTGCAGGTTGGACTGTTCCTGTGAGGAACAGGGTCAAGACTGATTTGCATATGCTTGGGTCCAAAGTGGGACTGCATTGGGAGCAAAAAATGATGGATTAAACCCAGATCCTTGTGACTGAGGGTGCATGTCTGTATTGTTGGGTATTCTACCCATCATCTGTTCATTTTGCATTTGTTGCCCCAAGTGGGAAGGGTATGCCCAGACGTTGGTCCTGTGCTCACTGTGCCACTGGATTTAAGGTAGCCTAGCTAATGAAGTTTGATACTCTGAAACACGTTCTAGATTGCTTGTCTCCATTCCAGGGGATTCCTGGTTTGTCAATTCAGGCTGGACTGTTCTCATGAGGAACAGAATGAAGTCTGACTTGCACATGGCTGGGTCCAAATGGGGTGGCGTGGAGAGCAAAAAAACAATGCAATAAACACTGATTTTTGTGATTGGGGTGAATGTCTACATTGTTCAGCATTCCATTCATGATCTGTTCTTTTTGCATTTGTTGCCCCAAGTGGGAAGGGGAAGCCCAGATGTGGGTTCCATGCTCACTATGCCACTAGATTCAAGCTAGCCTAGCAGATGAAGGGTGATATCTTGAAACCACTCCTAGGATCCTTGATTCCAGTCCATGGACGACCTGGCTTGTCAGTTCGGGCTGGACTGTTTCCATGAGGAATAGGGTCAAGGCTGATGTGATTATGGCTGGGTCTAAACTGGGGTGGGGTGGTGAACAAAAAACACAATGGATTATACCCAGATCTTTGTGACTGGGGGTGAATGTCTGTATTGTTCAGCATTCTGTCCATCATCTGTTCATTTTGCATTTGTCACCCCAAGTGGGAAGGGTAAGCCCAGACGTAGGTCCTGTGCTCACTGTGCCACTGGATTTAAGGTAGCTCAGCTAATGAAGGGTGATGCTCTGAAACTCGTCCTAGATTGCTTCTCCCCATTCCAGGGTATTCCAGGCTTGGCAATTCAGGCTGGACTGTTCTCATGAGGAACAGGGTGAAGTCTGACTTGCATATGGCTGGGTCCAAACGGGGGTGGTGTGGAGAGCAAAAAAACAATGCATTAAACCCAGATATTTGTGATTGGGGTGAATGTCTACATTGTTCAGCATTCCGTCCATCATCTGTTCTTTTTGCATTTGTCGCCCCAAGTGGGAAGGGGATGCCCAGATGTGGGTTCCATGCTCACGGTGCCACTAGATTCAAGCTAGCCTAGCTGATGAAGGGTGATGTCTTGAAACCACTCCTAGGATCCTTAATTCCGGTCCATGGACGACCTGCCTTGTCACTTGGGGCTGGACTGTTCCCATGAGGAACAGGATCAAGACTGATTTGATTATGGCTGGGCCTAAACCGGGGTTGGGTGGTGAACAAATAACACAATGGATTAAACCCAGATCTTTGTGACTGGGGGTGAATGTCTGCATTGTTTAACATTCTGTCCATCATCTGTTTGTTTTGCCTTTGTCGCCCCAAGTGACAACAGGGATTCCCAGACGTGGGTCCTGCGCTCACTTCACCACTGGATTCAAACTAGCCTAGCTGATGATGGGTGATATCCTGAAACCGGTCCTAGGATGCTTTTTTTCCAGTCCAGGGAGGAGCTGGCTTGGCAGATTAGGCTGGACTTTTCCTATGATGAACAGGGTCAAGACTGATTTGCTTAGAGCTGGGTTCAAACTGGGGTGGTGTGGTGAGCAAAATAACTATGGATTAAAACCAGATTTTTGTGACTGGGGGTGAAAGTCTGCATTGTGGGTCTTGTGCTCACTGCGTCACTGGATTCAAGCTAGCCTGGCTGATGAAGGGTGATATCCTGCAATTGGTCCTAGGATGTTTGTTTCTGGTCAAGGGAGGACCTGGCTTAGCAGTACAGGTTGGACTGTTCCCATGAGGGACAGGATCAAGACTGATTTGCATATAGTTGGGTCCAAACTAGGGTGGCGTGGTGAGCAAAGAAACAATGTATCAAACCCAGATCTTTATGTCTGGGGGTGAATGTCTGCATTGTTGAGCATTTCGTACAACATCTGCTCTTTTTGCATTTGTTGCCCCAAGTCGGAATGTTAACCCAGGCATGGGTCCTGTGCTCACTGCACCACTAGATTCAAACTAGCCTAGCCAATGAAGTGTGATATCCTGAATCTGGTCCTAGGATGCTTGTTTCTGGTCCAGAAATAACCTGGCTTGGCAGTTCAGGCTGGACTGTTCCCATGAGGAACAGGGTCAAGACTCATTTGCATTTGCCTGGGTCCAAAGTGGGGTTACGTGGTGAGCAAAACAACAATGGATTAAACCCAGATCTTTGTGACTGGGGTGAATGTCTGCATCATTCAGCATTCCGTCCATCATCTGTGCGTGTTCCACTTGTCACCCCAAGTGGGAACGATATGCCCACATGTGGGTCCAGTGCTCACTGCACCACTGGATTCAAGCTAGCCTAGCTGATGAAGGGTGATATCCTGAAAATGGTCCTAGGATGTTTGTTTCCGATCCAGGAAGGACCTGGCTTGGCAGTTTGGGCTGGACTGTTCCCATAAGAAACAGGGTCAAGACTTCTTTTCATATGGCTGGGTCTAAACTTGGGTGATGTGGTGAGCAAAAAAAAAAATGATGGATTAAACGCAGATCTTTGTGACTGAGGGTGAATGTCTGCATTGACCATCATTCCATCCATCATCTGTGCGTTTTCCATTTGTCACCCCAAGTGGGAAGGATATGCCCACATGTGGGTCCAGTGCTCACTGCACCACTGGATTCAAGCTAGCCTAGCTGATGAAGGGTGATATCCTGAAACTGGTCCTAGGATCTTTGTTTCTGATCCGGGAAGGATCTGCCTTGGCGGTTTGGGCTGGACAGTTCCCATGAGGAACATGGTCAAGACTGATTTGTATCTGCCTAGGTCCAACCTGGGGTGGTGAGCAAAAAAACAAAGGATTAAACCCAGATCTTTGTGACTGGGGGTGAATGTCTGCATTGTTCCGCATTCCTTCAATCGTCTGTTTTTTTTGCATTTCTTGCCCCAATTGGGAACGGTATGCCAAGATGTGGGACCGGTGTTCACTGTGCTACTGGGTTCGAGCTAACTTAGCTGTTGAAGGGTGATACCATGAAATCGGAACTGGGATACTGCTTTCCAATCCAGGGATGATCTTGCTTGGCAGTTCAGCCTGCACTGTTGCCATAAGGAACATGGTCAAGACTGATTTGCATATGGATGGGTCTAAACTGAGGTGGCGTGGTGAGCAAAAAAACATTGGATTAAACCCAGATCTTTTTGACTGGGGTGAATGTCTGCAATGTTCAGCATTCCAGCCATCAGGTTTTCTTTTTGCATTTGTTGCACTAAGTGAGAAGGGTATACCCTTGCGTGGGTGCCGTGCCCACTGCGCCACTGGATTCAAGTTAGCCTAGCTGATAAAGGATGATATCCCAAAACTTGTCCTAGGATGCTTGTTTTCCGGTCTAGGGTGGATCTGGATTGGTAGTTTGGGCTAGACTGTTCCTATGCGGAACAGTCAGGACTGATTTGCATAAGCCTTGGTCAAAATAGGGGTGGGGGCAAAAACAAATAGATTAAACCCAGATCTTTATGACTGAGGGTGAATGTCTGCATTGTTCAGCATTCTGTCCATCATCTGTTCTTTTTGCATTTCTCGCCCCAAGTGGAAATTGTATGGCCAGACATGGGTCCCACTCTCACTTAGTCACTGGTTTCAAGCTAGCTGAGCTGCTGAAGTGTGATACCCTGAAACCGGTCCTAGGTTGCTTGTATCCGGTCCAGGGAGGACCTGGTTTGGCAGTTCAGGCTGGACTGTTCTGATGAGGAATATTGTCCAGACTGATTTGCATATGGCTGGGTCCAAACTGGGGTGGCGTGGTGAGCAAAAAAAGATGGATTAAACCCAGACTTTTATGACTGGGGTGAATGTCTGCATTGTTCAGCATTCCATCCATCATCTGTTCTTTTTGCATTTGTCACCCCAAGTGGGAAGGGTATGCCCAGACTTGGGTCCAGTGCTCACTGTCACACTGGATTCAAGTTAGCTTAGCTTAGCTGATAAAGGGTGATACCCTGAAACCCGACCTAGGATGCTTTTTTTCCAGTGCAGGGAAATCCTGGCTGGGCAGTTTGGACTGGACTGTTCTTGTAAGCAACAGGGTCAAGACTGATTTGCATATAGCTGTGCCTAAACTTGGGTGGCGTGGTGAGCAAAAAAACAATGGATTAAACACAGATCTTTGTGACTGGGGGTGAATGTCCGCATTGTTCAGCATTCTGTCCATCATCTGTTCTTTTTGCATTTGTTGTCCCAAGTAGGAAGGGTATGCCCAGATGTGAGTCCGGAGCTCACTGTGCCACTGGATTCAAGGTAACCTAGCTAATGAAGGGTGTTACCCTGAAACTGGTCCTAGAATGCTTGTTTCCAGTCAAGGGAGGACCTGGCCTGGCAGTTTGGACTGGACTGTTCCCATGAGAAACAGGGTCAAGACTGATGTGCATATGGGTGGGTCCAAAGTGGGGTGGCATGGTGAGCAAAAAAACAATGGGGTAAATCTGGATCCTTGTTACTGGGGGTGAATGTCTGCATTGTTTATCATTCCGTCCATCATCTGTTCTTTTTGCATTTGTCACCACAAGTGGGGAGGGGATGCCCAGATGTGGGTCCCGTACTCACTGCGCCACTAGATTCAAGCTAGCCTAGCTGATGAAGGTGATATCTTGAAACCGTTCCTAGGATGCTTGTTTCCGGTCCATGGACGACCTGGCTTTGCAGTTCAGGCTGGACTGTTCCCATGAGGAACAGGGTCAAGACTGATTTGCATATACCTGGGTGCAAACTGGGGTGGCGTAGTGAGCAATAAAATGATGGATTAAACCCAGATCTTTGTGACTGGGGGTGAATGTCTGCATTGTTCAGCATTCTGTCCATCATCTGTTCTTTTTGCATTTGTTGTCCCAAGTGGGAAGAGTATGCCCAGACGTGGGTCCCGTGCTCACTGCACCCCTATATTCAAACCAGCCTAGCTCATGAAGGGTGATACCTTGAAACCGGTCCTATGATGCTTGTTTCCAGTCCAAGGAGGACCTGGCTTGGCAGTTCAGACGAACTGTTTGCATAAGGAACAGGGTCAAGATTGATTTGCATACGACTTGGTCCAAACTGGGGTGACTTAGTGACCAAAAAAATGATGGATTAAACCCAGATCTTTTTGACTGGGGTGAATGTCTGCAGTGTTCAGCCTTCCGTCCATCATCTGTTTCTTTTCTCCATTTGTTGCACCAAGAGGGAAGAGTATATCCTTACGTGGGTGCCGTGCTCACTACGCCACTGGATTCAAGCTAAGCTAGCTGATGAAGGGTGATACCCTGAAATTAGTCCTAGGATTCTTGTTTCCATCCCTGGGTGGACCTGGCTTGGCAGCTTGGGCTGGACTGTTCCAGGGTCAAGACTTATTTGCATATGGCTGGGTCCAAACTGGGGTGGCATGGTGAGCAAAAAAAAGGATTGATTAAACCCAGACCTTTGTGATTGGGGGGGAATGTCTGCATTGTTTAGCATTCCGTCCATCATCTGTTCTTTTTGCATTTGTTGCCCCAAGTGGGAAGGATATGCCCAGATGTGGTCCCGTGCTTACTGAGCCACTAGATTCAAGCTAGCCTAGCTGAGGAATGGTGATATCTTCAAACTGGTCCTATGATGCTTGTTTACAGTCCAAGGAGGACCTGACTTGGGAATTCTGTTTGGTCTGGTCCGATGAGGAACAGGGTCAAGAATGATTTGCACGTGGCTGGTTCCAAACTGGGATGGTGTGGTGAGCAAAGAAATGATGGATTAAACCCAGATCTTTGTGCCTGGGTGTGAATGTCTGCATTGTTCTGCATTCCATCCATCATCTGTATTTTTTGCATTCGTCGCCCCACGTTGGAAGGGTATACCCAGATGTGGGTCCGGTGCTCATTGGGTTCAAACTAGCCTATCTGATGAAAGGTGATACTCTGAAACCGGTCCTAGGATGCTTTTTTTCCTGTCGAGGGAAGACCTGGCTTGGCAGTTCAGGCTGGACTGTTTGCATAAGGAACAGAGTCAGGGCTGATTTGCATATGATTGGATCCAAACTGGGGTGGCGTGGTGAGCAAAACAAAATAGATTAATCCCAGATCTTTGTGACTGAGGGAGAATGTCTGCATTCTTCAGCATTCTGTCCATCATCTGTTCTTTTTGGGTTTATCACCCCAAGTGGGAAAGGTATGCCCATAAGTACGTCCTGTGCTCACTGTGCCACTGGATTCAAGTTAGCCTAGCTGATGAAGGGTGATACCATGCAATTGGTCCTGGGATGCTTGTTTCGGGATCAGGGAAGACCTGCCTTGGCGGTTTGGTCTGGACTGTTCCCATGAAGATCAAGGTCAAGTCTGATTTGCTTATAGCGGGGTCCAAAGTGGGGGGGGCATGGTGAGTAAATAAACAATGTATTAAACCCAGATCTTTATGAGTGGGGTGAATGTCTGCATTATTCAGCATTCCTTCCACCATCTGCTCTTTTTGCATTTGCTGCCCCAAGTCAGAAGGGTATGCCTAGACATGGGTCCCGAGCTCACTGCGCCACTGGATTCAAGCCAGCTTAACTGATGAATTATGGCACCATGGATCCAGTTCTAGGATGCTTGCTTCCAGTTCAGGAAGGACCTGGCTTGGCAGTGCAGGTTGGACTGTTCCTGTGAGGAACAGGGTCAAGACTGATTTGCATATGCCTGGGTCCAAAGTGGGACTGCATTGGGAGCAAAAAATGATGGATTAAACCCAGATCCTTGTGACTGAGGGTGCATGTCTGTATTGTTGGGTATTCTACCCATCATCTGTTCATTTTGCATTTGTTGCCCCAAGTGGGAAGGGTATGCCCAGACGTTGGTCCTGTGCTCACTGTGCCACTGGATTTAAGGTAGCCTAGCTAATGAAGTTTGATACTCTGAAACACGTTCTAGATTGCTTGTCTCCATTCCAGGGGATTCCTGGTTTGTCAATTCAGGCTGGACTGTTCTCATGAGGAACAGAATGAAGTCTGACTTGCACATGGCTGGGTCCAAATGGGGTGGCGTGGAGAGCAAAAAAACAATGCAATAAACACTGATTTTTGTGATTGGGGTGAATGTCTACATTGTTCAGCATTCCATTCATGATCTGTTCTTTTTGCATTTGTTGCCCCAAGTGGGAAGGGGAAGCCCAGATGTGGGTTCCATGCTCACTATGCCACTAGATTCAAGCTAGCCTAGCAGATGAAGGGTGATATCTTGAAACCACTCCTAGGATCCTTGATTCCGGTCCATGGACGACCTGGCTTGTCAGTTCGGGCTGGACTGTTTCCATGAGGAATAGGGTCAAGGCTGATGTGATTATGGCTGGGTCTAAACTGGGGTGGGGTGGTGAACAAAAAACACAATGGATTATACCCAGATCTTTGTGACTGGGGGTGAATGTCTGTATTGTTCAGCATTCTGTTCATCATCTGTTCATTTTGCATTTGTCACCCCAAGTGGGAAGGGTAAGCCCAGACGTAGGTCCTGTGCTCACTGTGCCACTGGATTTAAGGTAGCTCAGCTAATGAAGGGTGATGCTCTGAAACTCGTCCTAGATTGCTTCTCCCCATTCCAGGGTATTCCAGGCTTGGCAATTCAGGCTGGACTGTTCTCATGAGGAACAGGGTGAAGTCTGACTTGCATATGGCTGGGTCCAAACGGGGGTGGTGTGGAGAGCAAAAAAACAATGCATTAAACCCAGATATTTGTGATTGGGGTGAATGTCTACATTGTTCAGCATTCCGTCCATCATCTGTTCTTTTTGCATTTGTCGCCCCAAGTGGGAAGGGGATGCCCAGATGTGGGTTCCATGCTCACTGTGCCACTAGATTCAAGCTAGCCTAGCTGATGAAGGGTGATGTCTTGAAACCACTCCTAGGATCCTTAATTCCGGTCCATGGACGACCTGCCTTGTCACTTGGGGCTGGACTGTTCCCATGAGGAACAGGATCAAGACTGATTTGATTATGGCTGGGCCTAAACCGGGGTTGGGTGGTGAACAAATAACACAATGGATTAAACCCAGATCTTTGTGACTGGGGGTGAATGTCTGCATTGTTTAACATTCTGTCCATCATCTGTTTGTTTTGCCTTTGTCGCCCCAAGTGACAACAGGGATTCCCAGACGTGGGTCCTGCGCTCACTTCACCACTGGATTCAAACTAGCCTAGCTGATGATGGGTGATATCCTGAAACCGGTCCTAGGATGCTTTTTTTCCAGTCCAGGGAGGAGCTGGCTTGGCAGATTAGGCTGGACTTTTCCTATGATGAACAGGGTCAAGACTGATTTGCTTAGAGCTGGGTTCAAACTGGGGTGGTGTGGTGAGCAAAATAACTATGGATTAAAACCAGATTTTTGTGACTGGGGGTGAAAGTCTGCATTGTGGGTCTTGTGCTCACTGCGTCACTGGATTCAAGCTAGCCTGGCTGATGAAGGGTGATATCCTGCAATTGGTCCTAGGATGTTTGTTTCTGGTCAAGGGAGGACCTGGCTTGGCAGTACAGGTTGGACTGTTCCCATGAGGGACAGGATCAAGACTGATTTGCATATAGTTGGGTCCAAACTAGGGTGGCGTGGTGAGCAAAGAAACAATGTATCAAACCCAGATCTTTATGTCTGGGGGTGAATGTCTGCATTGTTGAGCATTTCGTACAACATCTGCTCTTTTTGCATTTGTTGCCCCAAGTCGGAATGTTAACCCAGGCATGGGTCCTGTGCTCACTGCACCACTAGATTCAAACTAGCCTAGCCAATGAAGTGTGATATCCTGAATCTGGTCCTAGGATGCTTGTTTCTGGTCCAGAAATAACCTGGCTTGGCAGTTCAGGCTGGACTGTTCCCATGAGGAACAGGGTCAAGACTCATTTGCATTTGCCTGGGTCCAAAGTGGGGTTACGTGGTGAGCAAAACAACAATGGATTAAACCCAGATATTTGTGACTGGGGGTGAATGTCTATATTGTTCAGTATTCTGTCAATCATCTGTTCTTTTTGCATTTCTCTCCCCAAGCGGGAACTGTATGCCCACACGTGGGTTCCGTGCTCTCTTCACCACTGCATTCAAGCTAGTCGAGCTGCTGAAGTGTGATACCCTGACACTGGTTCTAGGATGCTTGTTTCTGGTCCAGGGAGAACCTGGCTTGGCAGTTCAGGCTGGACTGTTCCCATGAGGAACAGGGTCAAGACTGATTTGCATATGGCTGGGTCCAAACTGGGGTGGCGTGGTGAGCACAAAAATGATGCATTGAATCCGGATCTTTATGACTAGGAGTGAATGTCTGCATTGTTCAGCATTCGGTCCATCATCTGTTTTTTTGCATTTCTCACTCCAAGTGGAAACTGTATGCCCAGACGTGGGTCCCGTGCTCACTGCGCCACTGGATTCAAGCTAGCCTAGCTGATAATGGGTGAAACCCTGAAACTGGACTTAGGATGCCTGTTTCGGGTCCAGGGAGAACCTGGCTTTGCAGTTCAGGCTGGACTGTTCCCATGAGGAACAGCATCAAGACTGATTTGCATATGGCTGGGTCCAAACTGGGATGGGGTGGTAAGCAAAAAAAACAATGTATTAAACCTGGATCTTTATGACTGGGATGAATATCTGCATTGTTCAGCATTCCGTCCATCATCTGTTCTTTTTGCATTTGTTTCCCCAAGTGGGAAGGGTATACCCTTATCTGGACACTGTGCTCACTGCACCAGTGGATTCAAGCTAGCTTATCTGATGAAGGGTAATACCCTGAAACTGGTCCTAGGATGCTTGTTTCTGGTTCAGGGAGAACGTGGCTTGGCAGTGCGGTCGGGACTTTCCCCTTGAGTAACAGGGTCAGGACTGATTTGTAAATGCCTGGGTCCAAACTGGGGTGGTGTGGTGAGCAAAAAACAGTAGGTTAAACCCAGATCTTTGTGACTGAGGGTGAATGTCTGCATTGTTCAGCATTCTGTCCATCATCTGTTTTTTCTGCATTTGTTGCCCCAAGTGGAAAGGGTATGCCCAGACGTGCGTCCTGTGCTCACTTCGCCAATGGATTCAAGTCAGCCTAACTGATGAAGGGTGATACCCTGAAACTGGTACTAGGATGCTTGTTTCTGGACCAGTGAAGATGTGGCTTGGTAGTTCGGGCTGGACTGATCCCATGAGGAACAGGGTGAAGACTAATTTGCATATGGCTGGGTCTAAACTAGGGTGGCGTGGTGAGCAAAAAAACAATGGATTAAACCCAGATCTTTGTGACTGGGGATGAATGTCTGCATTGTTCAGCATTCCATCTATCATCTGCTCTTTTTACATTTGTTGCCCCAAGTCGAAAGGGTATGCCCAGACATGGGTCCTGTGCTCACTGCGCCACTGGATTCAAGCTAACCTAGCTGATGAAGTGTGATACCCTGAATCCGGTCGTAGGATGCTTGTGTCCGGTCCAAGAAGGACCTGGCTTGGCAGTTCAGGCTGGACTGTTCTCATGAGGAACAGGGTCAAGACTGATTTGCATATGCATGGGTCCAAAGTAGGGTTGTGTGGTCAGCAAAAAAATAATGGATTAAACCGGGATCTTTGTGAATGTGGTTGAATGTCTGCATTGTTCAGCATTCCGTCCATCATCTGTTCTTTTTGCATTTGTCGCCCAAAGTGTGAAAGGGGATGCCCAGATGTGGGTACCATGCTTGCTGCACCATTAGATTTGAGCTAGCCTTGTTAATGTAGGGTGATATCTTGAAACTGCTCCTAGGATGCTTGTTTCTGGTCCATTGATGATCTGGCTTGGCAGTTCCGAGTGTACCGAGTGAACCGAGTGAAGAACAGGATCAAGACTGATTTGTATGTGGCTGGGCCCAAATGGGGGTGGTGTGGTAATCAAAAAAATGATGGATTAATCCCAGATCTTTGTGACTGGGGGTGCATGTCTTCATTGTTCAGCATTCTGTCCATTGTTTGTTCTTTTTGCATCAATACACAAGAGGGCAACCAGGCTTTTTTTGAACAAAAATAAAGAAAATATAGGGGAACCCCTAAGGCAACCAACTGGAGAATCCAAGAGATTTTGGAGTAGACGCCTCACCCACTAATTAATGGCATGCTTCATCATCAACGCCTAGACACACCCTAGTAGGGTGATACCATCAAGGAGGACTCAACCACGAATGGGAGTTCTTATATAAAGTATCTTTCTGGATAAAGCAGAGATCCAGTTGAACAAAGTAAGAACGTTCTAAAAAAATCTCAAGGTATATCCTGTCAGAATGACTATTTATTAGTAGGGTACCAAGGCTTTAAAAAAATCGGTACAAGGTTTTAAAATTGAGCGTTATTATCTCATTCACCCCTGATTTTTGCCGACATGTTTCGACCCTCCCAAAGAGCCCATATGGGTCTGGGGCCTTCCTCAGAGCTATACATGTGTGTCCCCACCTTTGATGGCATGCATTCCATGCACCATAGTGAGGCATAAGGCTCTCACCTAAACGTGAGTCCATATGTATTTTGGGGTACCCTATCTTGCCCTTTTTCGGGCGTCATGAGTATCTGGCAGAGGGGGGATCATTCTATTGCAACACATACTCCAAGGAAAGATTTCTGTCAACTAGACATGCTGCCCATACCACTGCCAAATTTCTGGGACTGCCTGCCACTGTACGACAAATCTAACGGCTGGCCGGTTTCAAGCAAGCTCAGCCCTCTGCCTGCATGTGCGCCACCCTGTGGAAGCTTGCAGGAACCTCAATGCCCTCCTCTGCCGTGAGCGATTTAGCCACACTGAGCCTGATGTTGCCCAAAAAGCCTGTTCCCGCTCACTGCTGCCTCCCGGAGGGATCCTGATAATCCCAGTGAGGCACTTGGTAAGTCCATAATGCTAAAGCAGTGTCTGTCTCCCCAAGGTGCTTCGCAAGCTCTGTGCAGCTGCTGTGGCTTGCCTTTGCTCTTGTGGTTTTTTTACGGTGGATGCTGCCTGGCGAGGCTTCTCAGCATCTGGAGGACCAGCCCGCCAGGAGGTCCACACTCACCACTTGTCCCCCGTCCAACTGGGCCTCCTGTTTTTTTCCAATCTTGCCCTTTGACGGCAAGCAGACTATTACGGCTGTCTGTTGCATGCCGTCCACCGACCTGCATTGTGGCCTCGGATGTTTCAGGATCCAGTCCTGGTCCAGCACCCTGGGCATAAAAAGGTCAGACCGGCCCTCTGCCTCCAAGGTTAACAGGGCCTCTATGATCCTCTTACTTTGGGTGCTCTTTGAATAGACTTTCCCTACTCTGAAAACTTTCCCTGCTCCTGCTGACCCCAAATGGCCCTTACTAGCCCTATTCTCCTATGCTGTTCTCTAACCCCACCGCCTCGCTACTTCTAACAATCCTGTTTCTACCTTTCTCAGGACTGCATCACCGGTCTGGAAAACCCAGGGGTCTGGCTTACGTCTACCGCTACCATTACGGAGGACGGGCTGCAATGGTGCAGGGCTGCAGGGCTGCTGTGTTGACATAGGACAGCCTTCACATCAGTCATGCTGGGAAGGAACGGGGGCAGAGTCAGCACAAGCTCCATAAGAAAAACAGTGTCAGCAGCAGCGTTGAATTCTATTAGCACTCTTTGGAGCATATTTATACTCTGTTTGCACCGAATTAGCGTCATTTTTTTTTTTACTCTAACTCGGGGCAAAACTAACTCCATATTTATACTTTGGCGCTAGACCCGCCTAGTGCCAAACTTATGGAGTTAAAGTCATTTTTTGGACGTGGAAACCTACTTTGGCCCATATTTATACTTTTTTGTGCTGCCTTTGCATCATTTTTTGACGCAAAAGCAGAGCAAACGCACAAAATATAATTGTATTTTGTATGCTTTTGTGTAAAAAAATGACGCAAATGAAGCGCTAAAAAGTATACATATGGGCCTTTATGTCAATGAGATGCAAAGTAAGTGTTCCCATGCTAAAAATGACTCTATGGCCTTAGCGCCATATTTATCCCCGTGCTAAAATCACACACAGGAGGGAGGAGGGAGGAGGGAGGAGGGAGGAGGGGTCATAAAATGGTTCAAAGCTTGCTTTGCACCATTTTTTAATGCCTGGGTCAGGGCAGGCGTCATGGGACCCGTGGGCCTATTTCCATGGTGGAACACCATGGAATGACCCCACAGGTGCCCTTCCCAGGCCCCAGTTACACCCTCACTCACACCAGAGGGACAGCGGAGGATGGGGGACCCTATCCCAGGTAAGTAGAGGTAAGTATTTTTTTTTTTTTTTAAATGCCATTGGGGGCCCTGAAGTGGGCCCCCCACATGGTACTGGGTGCAATGGCCATGCCCATGGGACATGGTCCTCTGTGCTGGCCATTGGGGTGTTGAGCATGACTCCTGTCTTTTCTAAGACAGGAGTCATGTGGTATGGATGGTTGTGAGCCAGAAATAAACTCTAGGAAGGTTAGAGTCATTGTTTTTGTTACTCTAACCTGCCTAACATCATTTTTTGGTGCAAAACCCCCTTCTTCCATACCGCCAGCCCCACCCGACTAACGTCATTTGTTTTACGCTAGCCTACCCTTTGCATCGGCTTGCATCATTCCATAAATATGGTGCCCGGTTGGTGCACAGAAATGGTGTAAGCCGGTGCTAAACTTTTTGTTTTTGCACCAAAAAAGTATAAATCAGGGCCTTGGTGACCCATTTTCAAGGGAACAGCTCTTTTACTCAGCTGAAGGAGACTGGACTGCACTCTTCTGAAAGGGTGCAGGTAGGGGAGGCTCCTAAGGGCTGTATAGAGGAAGGAGATCCTTCTATTGGGAGTAAAAAAGCATCAGCATCAGAACAGTAAGCACTGAGGCCCCGTGGAAGGGCAGGGCCGCAGGTTGCACACAAGAGGGGTACAGGATGGAATTTGGGGGGCCCCACTTACACCAAGAGGCATCGGGGGATTCAATTTTCTCAGGGGATCTAACCTCACGTCCCAAGAGCGGTCGCAGGCATCCTTCAGAACGTGGTACCTCTGCCACCTCATTAATTATGTACTTCAGAGGAGGTGTAGTGAGGTGCTTTGGAAGTAGAGGGTCTGGAGGCTCTAAGGACAGGAGCAGCAGAAAGCTCATACAGTGGTGGAGGTTGTGAAAGCTAAAGTCACCCCTTCTCTCAACTCCTCCTTTAAAATTATGGCCACCAGTAATGAGGGCTCAATTGGGGAAGAAACTATACAGCCATCGAAAGCTAAAGACTTGGATCAGGAAAGAGAGATGGATTCAGAGGCGAATGTGGGTCCCACAATGGAGCGGGATGGGAGTTAACAGTCTAGGGGAGGTGTAGCATATACCTGGCTGATCCAGGCAGCTGGAGGACTGGCTGATATGGAGACCCCCTCTGGTTCCAGAGTCATCCAACAGGGAGGCTAACAGAAAGGGAAATACTGTGAAGGGTCAGCTTTTGCGGCCTCAGTGGATAACAGGTATGATGCTTTAGAAGATCTACCGGAACAAGATCTCTGTGACAGAAGCCCACCAGCCCTGGAAAAAGTTTGGTTACTCGAAAAGACGTAGTTACCTCTCCTCAGCTGAAAGCATCCACTTCCTCCAGTACTGTGGAGCAGAATCTTTTGGATATTCGGCAGAAGATATTTTTGATACTGGAGACCAACCAAAAGGCATCCTGGGGGCGTGTCAGACACTAAAAACCAAACTTAATGATGTTTTTGAGAGGCCCAAATTCCTAGAGGCAAATATGGAGAAGATGGACAATGGGGTTAAGAGAAACGTCTCTGAAATAAGTTCACATAGAAGAAACAATAGCTGCAATCAACTCTTTAAAATCTTGTAAGGCACCTGGCCCAGACAAGATACCGCAAGATTTATATAAATCTGAACCAATTATTTGCTCCTGGTATACAACTCTGATTTCGAGCAAAATTGCTGCAGGTGGCGCAATCCCGAGTACCTGGGAAGGAGCTGAAAAAATCCCTATTCATAAAAAGGGTAATGCAAACTTCCAGCCAACTATAGACACATTAGCCTTATTGATAATTTACAGAAAAGTTTTGCTAAACAGCTTTTGGAGAGGCTAACAAGTTGGATACAAGATCATCAGGTCCTTTCATTGTTTCAGACAGGCTTTCACCCTAAAATTATCATGATAGATCAGGTCTTTAGACTGGTGCTCTTACATTGGAAGTATGTAGACCTTGCCAAGCAATTCCTACATGTTGTTTTCGTGGACCTTCGATCTGCTTTTGATATGGTCCCAAGAGAAAAATTATGGGAAGTATTATATAGGTTAGGCATCCAATCTAATATAATTTACCTCTTACAGCGGTTGCATGAGAACACTTACGCGCAAGTGAGAGGGGGCGACCAAGGAGAGTTGACAGAAAAAATTCCTATTCAGAGGGGAGTACGTCAGGGCTGTGTCCTGGTCCCTATTTAATTTACTTTATTCATTAATGAGGTGATACAATCCCTGTTTTCATGTCAAAATGATGCTCCCACATTGAATGCGCAGAAGATCCCTATCCTACTCTTTGCTGATGATTCTCTCCTTATCTCTAAGACACCCATGGGCCTCCAAATCCTTGTTGATCGATTGAAATCTTTTTTTATGGATTATGGCTTGGAGTTGAACGTTAATAAAACTAAATTAATGGTGTTCAGCTCTGGTTCTTCTAGGAGATGCACTATTAATTTGGATGGGACCCTTTCAAATTGGGTTAGATCCATAAATTATTTGGGTGTGAGGATATCAAGTAATCTACATTGGGAGGATCAGATTAGCAAAAGTGTGGGGCTCCTTCAGAATAGAGCAGCCGCTATCCTGCGCTTTTATAAAAGTTCTGTATCAAATGCTGTATCTCCAGCTATTAAAATCTATTTGGCAAAGGCGCAGGGAGCGGCCACTTATGGTGCCAAAATATGGGGATTACTTGATAGCAAAAGATTATCCATGGGAGAAAATAATTTTGCCAGGGCTCTAACAGCATGCCCTCGTAGCACACCTCTGATACCAATTTTTCTGGACCTTGGGTTTAATCGTATAATGGATTTGATAGTCCTAACACCGTTACTTCACTGGATAAGGATTTGGATTGTTCCTGAACTTGTTGTATACAGGGACTCCCTTCTTGACCTATTAAAGAGACCGAATATGACTACTATTCCATGGGTTAAACATGTGTCAAACTGGTCCCGTACCCCGGGACTGGGAATTTTTGGGGAAAACCCACAAAACTTGGAAAAATCGAATAAAACCATTTTGAAAACAGCTTATTGGTCCTCTGTAAGTAATGACTCTATTTGTTGCTAACCACATGGTCGGCTGACCAATTTATTTATTGACTTCAAGTGGTACCCCTAGTATGAACCGTACTTAGATCTTATACCTGACTTACTGGGTTAGGGCCTGTATGCACGCTTTCGTTTTGGGAGTCTACTGCAGATGTCCTTATCAAGAATCTGGGGACCAACTTTATCTTCTGACCTATGCCCAGCCTGTTGGGGTAGTTCAGAAACTGTAGAACATTTTATGTTTTTTTGCCCTGCATATTCTATTCCACAGTCAAAATGGATTCGTACAATCTGTCGAGACTTGGGTTTGAACCAGTGATGTATAGCCATAAGGATCTTAAAAAGTGATACTTCCAAATTTTTTATCCTTGCGGTTAGCAAGTTTCTTGTGGCCACTTGGCAAATACGAAGTCGTTTTAGAAATAATTATTTTATGAACCACTTTTAGGTATACAAGCATTTTAAATTTATGAAGTTCAAGACTGCATCTCACTAGTTTTATGTTTTATATTTTTGTATGTGTGTTAGATTGTTGTATGTGTTTTTAAATTTTGAAATTAAATTGCATTATGATGCTTTGATGGTTATGTTGACCGAATAAAGCTTGTGTTGATGAAGAGCACTTAAGTCGTAGAATCAGGGTCTGCAGGAAGGCCTGGAAAAGCTGGGAAATCCACCACAAAGGAACAATCTAAGGATTTTGAATGTTTCAGAGGGCACAGAGAGAAGTGACTTGAATGGCTTTGTTATAAGCCTAATTTGGGAAGGAGTTGTGAAGGGAAAGGAAGAGATTGATCTTGATAAGAAAATACAAAGAGTTTGCTGTGACCCCTTCAATCGTTCAGAGAATTGGAAAAAGCCCAGCAAGATGTTCATAATTTTTTTGTCGTACAGAATAAAATAATTGATTTTGAGTGTGGCTCTAAGACAGGGGGGTTTGGAAGGAATGGCTTTACCTATACCATCAGGTCCGATATCTGCAGGGTCACAGAACAAAGGCAATAGGAGCTGGGCCAGAAGATGGGGGAATTGCAGTGGTTGGGGGCCTGGGTGCAGCTGAGGTTCCAGGCAATGCTCAACAAAATGTGGAACAATGCAATGCACAACTGTAGGAGGCTGGCCTGGTTTGTAGTGGGTACCTTGGGTACTTACACCTTATTCCAGGTCCATTTATCCCTTATTAGTGAAATGTAGTAGTGTTATAGCAGCTTAGGCTGATAGTGGTAGCTATAGCAGAGCAGCTTAGGCTGAACTAGGAGACACGCAAAGCTCCTGCAATACCACTTATAGTTGCACAATACTTATACACAAGTAAAGACAATACTCAGTGTTACCAAAAATAAAGGTAGTTTATTTGGGCGACACAATGCCAAAAATATCTTAGAGCCAATACTCTTTCTGGAGGTAAGTATTATACACAATCTATACACTAGACACCAAAATTAGACAAGTAAATAGTCCTAGAACAATGCAAACAGTAGGAAATTCTATAGAATGCAATGGGAGAAAATAGGTCTAGGGGCATCACAAACCATATACTAAAAATATGGAATGTGAATCACGAATTCACCCCCTAGACAAGTGTAGTGTATGCAGAATCGCTGGGAGAGTAAGAATACAGTAAAGGTAAGTAAATTACCCCACTCCAGAGCCCATAAAAGCAGGAGTAAAGTACTGCAAGTTTCCTTCGGACACACTACATATAGTTTTTAGGATTTTGCAGCAGCCAACCAAGTCTGCAAAGAACAACTGCTGGATTATTGGACCTGAAGACCTGCAAAGGAAGGGGACCAATCCAGAAGTCGAAAGGAGTTCCAGGAAAGACAGGAGCCCCTGCCAACATAGAAGAGGGTGCAAAAGAAGAGTACCTGGTTAGTCGAAGACTACATAAATGCACCCTAGGAAGATGCCAGCGGGTTCCTTCATGATGCAAAAGATGTCCCACGGCAGGAACATCGTTGCAGATGAGATTTTGTGTTGGAAGGTGCCAACAAGCCTTGGCTACGACAAAAGTGCTTTTGTGTCAAAATGGCGCTGGATGGACCCAGGAGGGACCTGGGGGCCTTATCTCTGTGTGAGGAGGAAGAGGGAGCTCTCGGCACTTTGGAGAGCCGTCAGAATACCAGCCAGCACCCCCAGAATCCGCAGGATCTGGGTTCAAAGGTGGTGCAAAGTGCAGTTGATGCAGCACAACAAAAGAAAGTCCCACACCGCCAGAGAATGACTCAGAGAGTTGAGCATCACAGGAAGGAGTGCTAGGGACCTGGGCCAGGCTGTGCACAAAGGAATTTTGCAAAGAGTGCACAGAGGCCTCAGGCGGCAAGGAAGACACTGTACACAGGGGTACCGCCACTCTCAGGGAAGGCAAGGTCTTACCTCCTCAAAATTGCATCAGCAGGACCTCAGGACAGTCTATGTTGATGATATCCACCCTCTGTGTCCTTAGGAACATGCTTGTCACTGTGAGAGGAGTCCCAGGGTACTGGTCGTCGCCTTGGAAGGTGCCTGCTTGGAGCAGGGGAATGACTCTGTCACTCCACAGAAGATTTCTTTGGTCCTTCTGGTGCAGAATGAAGACAGGGAGTCCCTAGAGCATACACACCGTGGAAACTGTTGCAGTTGCTGACTTGGAGCTGAGGTCGCTGAAGAAAAGTATCTCTTGTAGACACTTTGTTGTAGTTACAGCGTTTCTTGGAGCAGGCTGCGGTTGATCCGAGGTCAGAAGAGTCTGAATTTGTTGCAGAGGATTCCTGAAGGAAACTTGCAAGCGGAATCTGAAGAGAACCCACAGGAGAGACCCTGAATAGCCATGAGAGGGGGATTGGCTATCTCATCAGGTATGGACTTATCAGGAGGGGTTTCTGACGTCACCTACTGGCACTGGCCACTCAGAGCCCTCCAGAGTGCACCCACACCTTACAAAGCAAGATGGCTGAAGTCTGGGACACACTGGAGGAGCTCTGGGCACCACTCCTGGGGTGGTGATGGACAGGGGAGTGGTCACCCCCTTTCCTTTGTCCAGTTTCCCACCAGAGCAGGGACAAGGGTTACCTGAACCGGTGTAGACTGGTTTATGCAAGGAGGGCACCATCTGTGCCCTTTAAAGCATTTCCAGAGGCTGAGGGAGGCTACCCCTCCCCAGCCTTTAACACCTATTTCCAAAGGGAGAGGGTGTAACACCCTGCTCTCAGAGGAAATGCTTTGTTCTGCCTTCCTGGGATCAGGCTGCCCAGACTCCAGGAGGGCAGAACCCTGTCTGTGAGGTGGAAACAGCTGTAGCTGTAGTGCAAGCCTCAGAGAGCTGGTTGACAGTACCGGGGGTCCATGGTGAAGCCCCCATGATGCATGGAATTGGCACCCCAATGCCAGATTTAGAATGGGGGACAATTCCCTGATCTTAGACATGTTACATGGCCAAATTCGGAGTTACCATTGTGAAGCTACACATAGGTATTGACCTATTTGTAGTGCACACGTGTAATGGTGTCCCCGCACTCACAAAGTCCGGCGATGTGGCTTTGAACTATGTGGGGGCACCTTTGCTAGTGCAAGGGTACCACCACACTTAGGGCCTTATTACAACTTTGGAGGAGGTGTTAATCCGTCCCAAAAGTGACTGTAAAGTGACGGATATACCACCAGCCGTATTACGAGTCCATTATATCCTATGGAACTCGTAATACGGCTGGTGGTATATCCGTCACTTTACTGTCACTTTTGGGACGGATTAACACCTCCTCCAAAGTTGGAATAAGGCCCTTAGTAACTTTGCACCTAACCTTCAGCAAGTGAAGGTTAGACATATAGGTGACTTATAAGTTACTTAAGTGCAGTGAAAATGGCTGTGAAATAGTATGTGCACTATTTCACGCAGGCTGCAGTGGCACTCCTGTGTAAGGGGTTGTCTGAGCTCCCTATTGGTGGCAAAAGAAATGCTGCCTCCCATATGGATCTCCTGCAGCCCCAATGCCCTTGGGACCTAGGTACCATATACTAGGGACTTATAAGGGGGGTCCAGTGTGCCAATTTAAATTGGTAAATGAAATCACTGGCCTACAGTGATAAATTTAAAAGCAGAGAGAGCATAAGCACTGAGGTTCTGATTAGCAGAGCCTCAGTGACACAGTTAGGCACTACACAGGCATACACATTAGGCCACAAACTATGAGCACTGGGGTCCTGGCTAGCAGGATCCCAGTGAGACAGGCAAAACACAGTGACATATAGGTTTTTATCTATAAGAACTGGGGTCCTGGCTAGCAGGATCCCAGTGACACAGTAAAAACACACTGACACACACTCACAAACAGGCCAAAAATGGGGTAGCCATGCTAGAAAGAGGCTACTTTCTCACATTCTAGTGTGCCAATTGAATTTTGTAAATGAAGTCACTGGCCTATAGTGACAAATTTAAAAGCAGAGAGAGCATAAGCACTGAGGTTCTGGTTAGCAGAGCCTCAGTGACACAGTTAGGCACTACTGACAACACACACAATAGGACACAAACTATGAGCACTGAGGTACTGGCTAGCAGGATCCCAGTGAGACAGGCAAAGCACACTGCCATATAGGGTGTTCACTATGAGCACTGGGGTCCTGGCTAGCAGGATCCAAGTGACACAGTAAAAATACACTGACACACACCCACAAACAGGCCAAAAGTGGGGGTAACCATGCTGGAAAAAGGCTACTTTCTCACAACAACATAAGGCAAATTGAGCAGGCCACAGATCTTATTGGGAGAATGCATGGTGTGCCATGGAGTAACAATGGTTAAGTTATATCCAAGGTCCTATCCTTTTGGAGATAAAAAGAGTCTGTTAGTTTTAGTCTAATTTAAATGAACCCTTTTCTGGTTAGAATAAGATTTTGGTTGTTAGGCGGCATGAGCAAGCTATAGGCATTTGAATGTGTAATATGTACTGTCCTATGCTGGAGGGCCAATAGGCATAGATGAGTATGCTATCAGCAATAAATGGCGAAATTCCACAGGGGGGCACATGGTGAGGGTGCAGGTTGGAAAAATGAAAAGAAAAGAAGAAAAATGTCCCCATAGCTAGTTCAGTACGTGTCTGTTTTACCTGCTTTTATTAAACATATGCTACATGTTTCCTTTTTGACCTAGTTTTGACATAGGAATATCATAACAATCCGTTTCTACCAAAAATCGAGATATATCAACTGGGCGCTTTACTGGATTTCATGGTAGAGGAGGAAGTGAAGGGCAGAAATCCCCAAGAAATGAGTAGAAGAGAGAGTGATATAGTTATCCTAACCTGGGATGTGAATAACCTCTGGACCAGGAGGAAACTGATTTGCCAGTAGCTGCAGGAGAGTTCTGCTCATATTATGATCTTTCAGGAAACTCACCTGACTAATTAGGAGTGTAAGGCTCTCTTTAGCAGTCAAAGATGGTTGCACCGGGCGGTATTTTCAGAACAACTATTGTCAACTGAGGGTGTGGCCTTGATTGTCAAAAAGAACTCCAGCATAAGCATATTCGATTATAGAACAAATTGCTCTGGCACATGGGTTATAAGTAAACTAAGTATGATGCAGAACAAGTTTACATGTGCAGGGTATTATGGTCTTAACTGCGATGATGCATCGCCATTGAGCCATTTACGTGAGGATTTGTTGGATTTTCCAGTGTGATTGTGGGTGATTTGAATGCCCTGCTGAGGGAGGAACTTGATAGGTCCACTACAGGGAGAGCAGCAGACTTCACTACAGTCATGATGGCTGTAAAGAATCTGATGCAAGATCTTTCACTGTGTGATGTGTGGCGTAAAACAGCGGGAATTCAAAGAGGGTACTTTTTTTTCAATAAAGTATACCACAGTTCCACTGGGACAGACTATTTTTGGTAGACAGATCAGTATTCCACAATGTCACGGAGATAAAGCACATTCCCACAAATTGCTCATATCATTCAGCTGTGTTTTTGGAAATAGAATTGCCAGAGGTTCTGGCCAAACCTAGTAGGTCCTTGAATAGAACACTCTTTTCAATACAGAGGTACCTAAGGTTTTGAGGGAGGAACGTTGGCAGTATTTTGGAAGTAATCTGGATACAGCTCCCCTTAGAATGGTATGGGATATATATAAGGCTGTTGCCTGAGGCATCCTGTGCAAGGAGGTGGCTCAGAAAGGGGGAAAGTGCAGGAGGAGGACACAAGGTTTGAAGAAGAAATTAGGATGTCAGAAAAGGAGCTACAGGAGTCGTTGGAAGAGGAGGTAGAGGTGGTTGCGCATAGGTTGCTTGAGAAATGTAAGGCATTCAGACAGGTAATAGAGAAGAGGAGTAGAGAAAAAAGGCAAGCAAGCAAGCTGGTAACCCTTGAATATGGAGAGAGGAGTGGAAGATTGCTTCCCTGAAAGCAAGAACATACAGAGGGTGGAACTATATTGATGCACTAATAACAAATGAAGAGGGCAATATTTCAGAAAATCCAGCGCAGATAGAAGCATGTATAGTAAAGTTGTTTGAAGAGCTGTACACAGAAACAACTAGCTGCAATCAAGCAGAGTTAAGAGAGTGGTTGAGGGGGGCTCAGCTTCCAGCATTATCTGTAGAACAACAACAGGCTCTCTCGAGCCCCATCTCAGAGGAAGAAATCATTGCACAAATAAATAGAAACCAGAGTGGGAAAGAAGCAGACCCTGCTGCACTCCAGAGAGAGTTCTATAAAGCTTTAAAAGAAGTTATAGTTCCTATATGGACAGGGTTGTTTAATGAGTTGCTGTCTGGGAGATCACATACCTGACCCCCATCATGAAATGAAGCCATAATCGCCATACTCTTAAAGCTCTAGCCTGGATTTGGTTTCTTTTTGAAGAGGACCGAATTGGGGATACAATTTTGTTTGATGAAATAATATTGTGATTCAATGTGGTTGAAGGATTAACCAACAGGCCATTTTATAGTTTTTTAAGAGAACTTTGTCTGGAATGGTTTGATGGGAAATCTATTACTTTTCATTCTTTTCTAAAACACGAGCACTTTATCTCATTTGCATTTGGTTCTATTCTAATTTTCCTTTGCTGTGATATGATGGGGGACTTTATAAATTGTATGTATATGAAAGAAATATATATTTGGTATTTGTAATAAATAATGTTTTTGGAATAAGAGAAAGGTTATGGTGTATATGTGTATATATGAGGAGTGAGGGGATTGGAGTTATATTTTTTGCTCCCAGGGGTCTTTGCTGTTTTTGTAATTAAGTTTCACCAGGACCCCTTGGGTTTCTCTGGGTTTCCCTCTGTGGTTGGTAAAATACTGTATTGAACTTGAGGCATTTATTCTTCATAAAATTGGTTACGCTGGTCATGCATTGGTTGAAGTTGGTTCTGGTGGCAGTGGAGTTTTTGGAGAGGGAGAGAATACGTTATGTGTCTTCAGCGTAGGATATAATGTTGCATCCGTGGAATCTGACTACGTTGGCAATGGGAGAAATGAAGCTGTTGAAGGGAGTGAGGCTGAGTGATGAGCCTTGAGAGACTCTGCGGATGATTGGTTTTGGTTTGGAGGTGAAGGGTGGAAGATAAACTCATTGTTGGTGAGGAAGTAGGCAATCCAACTATTGACAGCTCCTTGGTTGCCTAAGTTGTGAAATATGGGAAGAGCACGTGGTAGGAGACAGTGATGAAGGTTGCTTAGAGATCGAGGAAGATAAGAGCAGCTGTCTCGCCTTTGTTGAGGAGGGCCTGGATTTCGTCTGTGGCCACAATAAATGCTGTCTTGGTGTTGTGGGTGCTGCAGAATCTGGTTTGGGTGTTGTCCAGCAGGTTGCTGTGCTCCAGGTAGATGGTGAATTCTTGGTTGATGGCTTTTTCAGTGACATTGACCAGGAAAGGGAGCAGAGATATTGGTCTGTAGTTGCTGAGTTTGTTGGGGTCTGCTGAAGGTTTCTTCAGCAGGGTTTGATTTCTAAATGCTTCCAGCCTTCTGGGAAGGTGGCAGACTCCAGTGAGGTGCTGAGTAGGGTGGAAAGGTTGTGGCTGATCCTGGATGCTTCTAGGTTGAAGGTGTAGTAGAGGTATGAGTCAGATGGGGCCCTGAGTGGACAAATTTCATGATGGTATCCTGATTGGTGAGGTGGTTCCAGGAGGTTTGCCTTGGGACAGTTGTGTGTGTGGAGGTATAGCCATTAAAACATTTTTTAGGCTTAAGTTGGGGGGTTGAAGTTTCTGTAGAAATCTGTGAGGCAGTTGCTTAGGTCCTGAGAGGGAGAGATGTTGCTCGTCACCATTGTTGTGCTGCTGAATTCCTTGCCCATGCAGAAGAGCTCTTTATTGTTGCTGGGCTTAGCTTCAATGAGCAATGCCAGGGCTTTTTATCCATCTCACATAGTTGGTGGTGGTATAGGTTGAGTGCTGATTTGTAGGCGGTTCTGTCGGCTGGGTCTTTGTTGGTGTGCCACCTTCTCTTGAGGTAATTGCAGAGGGGCTTTGCTGTCCTGAGGTCCTCGGTGTACCAGCAGGCTTGCTTGGTGGATGTTCTGTGTTTCTTGTCCTTGATGGGGATGACAGTGTCAGCGTAGTCAGTGATCAAGGTGTTGAAGCTTCTGAAGTTCTGGTTCACATTGTTGTGGTGTTAGGGCAGGTTTGGGGGAGACTGTAGGTCTATTCAGTCTCTGAGGCATTGTTCCAGCTGCCACAGGCAGCGTTGGGTTGCAGGGGGGGAGGGCATGGAGTTTGTGATGTTAAAAGGGACGATTTAGTGATTGGTCCATGTGGGTTTGGTGGTGTGGCTGTATTTGATGCAGTCACTGGAGGTGAATATGGGGCTGAGCGTGTACCCTGCAATATGTGTGGGGTAATGTACAAATTGAGTGAGGCTGGTGTTGTTCAGGTTGTCAAGGAGGCCAGCAGAGTTATGGTTGGTTATGTCATCGAGGTGGAAGTTGAGGTCACCCAGGAACATTTAGTACTTTGAGACAGTGGTGAGAGGGGCTATGAAATCAGTGATAAATTTGCAGAAGGTGGTTTGAGGTCCTGATGGACAGTGTGTGAGGGTTCCCCTAATGGTCTATTTCCTGCCTGTTTGTATAGTGGAGTTGAGGTCCTCCAAGGGAGCTAGACTCAGTTGGAAGAAACTCAGAAGGAAATTAGAAAAGGCTGGGTTTCATTCCCAGATGCTTTCTGTACTAACTGTTGTTTCCATTTCAGAACTCTAGAATGTTGTTATCCAGTCTAGATGACTTCAGCAAGGGAGTGCTACATGCAGCTATGCTGGGCCTACGAGTGAGGGATGGTATCTTCTATAAATTTGATGATCCCAGATTTTTCAAGAAGGTTAGATTGAAGGTGTTGCAGGCTTTCTCAGAGGTCTGGTACTCCATCCTTAAAATCTTATGTAGAGAGTACCATTCTGAGTATGCCCCTATTTGGGAATCACCTGTTACTCCTCCCTTTTGTGAGGATAAGCTAAGCCTACCATTGACCAATGTGGAAATTAGGTGCTGGGGATAGTTAAGGGTAGGCATTGGCATGATTGATTGTGAGGCCATAGAGGAGAAGACTAAAGGCACTCTCTCTTGGTACAAATACTTGAAAAAAGATTCTTGGGTGTCTAAGCAGAGAGGGGGCAGTCAAGAATGTATGTCAGGAATTTGATGAGAAGATGTTGGACTCTAAGCCCCTTTAAAAGGAAGTTTCTGTGTGATACTGAGAGTTAGCAAAGGCAGACAACAAAAAGTTTAAAATCCCTCTTCACCCATGTGAGGGCTACCCACCAATAAAGGTGCATCCAGAGAAACGGCAATTGTCTCTGCGTCTTCTCTACTCAACATGTAAGCTGGCAGCCCTAAGGAGAAATCACTTGTTTACGTTGCATAGGCTCTACTTGGCCCCAAGGAAGATGGCTCAATTTACTGAAGAAGTCGAACCATGCTGTAGACAGTGCAGGGAAGACAAAGCAGACAATATACATATGTTTGTTTCTTCCTCCAGTCTGGGCAGTTTCTGGCTGGGCGTCAACAGTACCTTATCAAGAATTATACATAGTCAAATTAAGGTAAACCCGCTCATGATTCTTTTTGTAATTGATACCCAGCTGGGCCGAGCTATGTCCATGATATCAAACATAACTGATCTCTTCTTTGATTCTGCAGGACAGGAAATATTGCTGCTTGAAATGGTCACAGACAGACCCTCTCACTCTGGGCCAGTGGTTGAGAACATCCAAAAAAGTTTGTAAGGTTTATTTGGCATGTAGGAAAAGTGAGAAGACGGAAGAGTTATGATCGTGTGGAGAGATGGTTACCTAGACCTTAAGTCCTATGATTTAGCCGGATTTGTTGGGAAGACCTGGGTGTTGGGATTTATTTTCCCATACTGGTAAATTTGGCAGTCACTTTCCTCAGGTGACAGGGGAAATAGGCACCTAACTGTTTTGGTTAATTGGGTGCCTTTCTATCTTATCTGACGGCAAATAGGGACAAAAAAATGGAGCAATACTTTTTGTAAACCATATTTAGAACACAATGTTTATGTCAGGTGATATTCTAACCGCAATATTTTTGCACCACACCATGCTGGGCTCAGTGGTTGCCAAAACAGATAGTTAGGCAAGGCCATTTTGGAAGAGGAGATAAGGGTTGCTCTTGTCATAAATCAGTAGGACAACAATTACCATATTGTGTTTTATTTAATTGGAGAATTTCCATAGCACTTTCCTACTTCATGTTGAGGCGCCAATGGACTTGCATGGCAGCCTGTGAGTATATATAACTTCCTACGTGCATAAATAGAGTTGGGTATTGGTTGCAGTGATGTTTTTTAGCATTTAGTGAGCTCCAGATTTGGAGCAGTAGCATCAAAGCACATCTTATGCATGTAAGCAAAGGAATATGACCAGTTATACATTATGGCCTAAGAGTCTTTTAGGATTTGTATTTGGGAAAAGCAAGATCATTAATTCTCTTCTGACTTCTCAATATTTGTTGATTTTTTAAGCAAGTATTCTTGTTGATATTTTAATGAAACATTCAGCTACAGAATGCATGATCACAATTAACACAGTATCTGTATACCTGTTCTTAGAGATGTCATTGTCCGTGGGAGAACTGAAAGCATGGAAGAAGGGTCCTAGCATGGAGCCAACGGTCATGGGGGAATTGTAAGATTATGTGAGCATTTCGATGGTGGTGCAATATGGCCATGTGTCTCAGGGGATAACATGGTGGGGGAAGAACTGGGGGAGGAGGTGAGAACCAGGGTGTTGCTTGATGTGAATTGTGGTTAGTGCCAGGGTTCGTGTGAGGTGAGTCCGGGGCATCATTAGTGGGCATGGGGGGAGGCGAGTCTATTGAGGGGTATATTCAGAGAAGGCTGTGGGGGGGATTGCTTGGCTGCCAAGAGGGTTGTGGTTTTAGGGTCATATACGGAAGTGGTTAAGGAGGGCATCCCTTACCCGGGAGATGGGGCGTATATGGATGAGTCAGACCTCTTCCAAATGCAGGGCCTCTCCCTCTGCCCTCCCTCAGCACTGCACTGCATTGTGCCAGGTCTGTAACTTGAGGGCCTTGGGTGATCTCCAGTAGAGAGTGATAGCCCATTTAGTTAGGAGTAGCATGAGGCCCGCAAAGCGTGCCCTGACTGCTACTCACTTCCAATGTTTGAATATTCCGAGGGCCCAAGCTTCCAAGATGCTAATGGCTAAGAACCCTGTCACTATGTGGAGCATTTTGTGAATAGCTTCCCAGTATGCAGCGAGGGAGGGACAGTATCATAGCATGTGCTGGAGATCAGCAGGGGCCTCCTGCCATTGCAGACAGCCGAGGTGGGACGAGGGGAAAAAGCAAGTAAGCTGGTGTGGCGTAAGGTAGGCCCTGTGGAGCATAGTGTATTGAATGCTCTTAAATTGGACATTGTGTGATACCCTGTGGGGAAATTCGAGAGCTCTCCCCACTCAAAGTCTTCCAGTAGTTGTTCAAAGTCTAGCTCCCATTTTTCTCTAAGTGATGTGAGCGTGGCGCCTATTTGCTCCTTTACAGCCTGTAGCACCATGTTATGAGGTGGCAGTCAGTGCACATGGTAAGTAGGGGCTGGATGTGGGCATAAGTAGGGAGTTTGGTGTCAGTGATGGACCACTGGGCACAGTGTGACTATTGCAACTGATGGAAGTGAAGTTATTGACTCCTCTGGAGGGCAATGTCATTGATGAGTTGGTCGATGATGAGGAGTTGGACTTCTTGTATCAGGTCACCAACCGTGGGGAGAAAGCAGTCCCACCAGGAGGTGTGATCACTGGAATCTGGGGGGCTGTGGGAGGCCCTGCATGGGGAATGCAGGTGCATGAGGGATTCTGTGCTGCATCAATCAGGGTCCGCCAAATATATTTATAATGCAGTCATCGCCAGGAGAGGAAGGGTTGACCCCTTAGAGGTGCTTTGGGCAATAAAAAGCTCAGGGGGTCCTCACGTGAAAGGGGACCAGCCACGGCACCTATGTCTGTCAGGTTGCTGTACGTCAGCCAACGGGAGACCAACTGAAGTTGTGCAGCTAAGAAGTGGGTCTTGAATAACGGTGGTCTGAGGCCGCCTTTCTCCAGATGTACTGCTATGTGCTGGTGTTTATTGCCCCAGATGAGCTGTTTAAGCAGGATGTCAAGGACCTGGAAAACACTTCAGGGAGGGATAATGAGGAGGTTGGCAAAGAAGTAAAGAAGGCACACAAGTATGATAGTTTTTGAGATGGCTATTTTACCTGTCGTGGCCAGTGGAAAAGCTTCCAAGAATTGAACCTGGGATTTCAGTGATGTAGAGGCTCTTTTGAGGTTGCCCTCAAAGGGGTCAGTGGGGGAATTACAGAGTTGCATTCCTAGGTACCGTACAATGTCGCTTTTCCATTGCAGACTCTTTCTGATCTCAGTAGTGGGAAAGGATCGCCACAATGGGAAGAAACTGAATTTCACCCAGTTGACCCATAGTCCGACTATGTGCCCACATGGTTGTAAGGTGGCATAGATGGAAGAGGAGTAAATCATCCACATAGAGGGAAACAACATGGGTTATGTTTCCTAATGGTATTCCCCAGGCTTCCCTCTCCATTCGGAGCCTGGTGGATGGTGACTCCTCTACTAGCACAGGGAGTAGGGGGGAGATGGGACAGCCTTGTCTGATACCTCTCTCCACTGGAAATGCTGAAGATACTAGATGGCCCAGCTGAACCCTAGACCTGGGGGTGGTATATAACAGCTGTTCGACCTGACAGCCTTCGGGTGGTCACCCCTAACTTTTTGCCTGCCTCCCTCCACTTTCTGGACACTGTTTTTGCTGGTTTTTAGACTCTGCGCACTTTACCACTGCTAACCAGTGCTAAAGTGCATATGCTCTCTCCCTTTAAACATGGTAACATTGGATCATACCCAATTGGACTATTTAATTTAGTTATAAGTCCCTAGTAACGTGCGCTGTATGTGCCCAGGGCCTGTAGATTAAATGCTACTAGTAGGCCTGCAGCACTGGTTGTGCCACCCACTTAAGTAGCCCCTTAACCTTGTCTCATGCCTGCCATTGCAAGGCCTGTGTGTGCAGTTTCACTGCCACTTCGACTTGCAATTTAAAAGTACTTGCCAAGCCTAAAACTCCCCTTTTTCTACATATAAGTCACCCCTAAGGTGTGCCCTAGGGAACCCATAGAGCAGGGTGCTGTGTGGGTAAAAGGCAGGACATGTACCTGTGTAGTTTACATGTCCTGGTAGTGTAAAACTCCTAAATTTGTTTTTACACTACTGTGAGGCCTGCTCCCTTCATAGGCTAACATTGGGGCTGCCCTCACACACTATTGAAGTGGTAGCTGCTGATCTGAAAGGAGTAGGAAAGTCCTATTTAGTATGGTCAGCATGGTAATACAAAATCCTGATGACTGGTGAAGTTGGATTTAATATTACTATTTTAGAAATGCCACTTTTAGAAAGTGAGCATTTCTCTGCACTTAAATCTTTCTGTGCCTTACAATCCATGTCTAGCTGGGTTTAGCTGACAGCTCCTTGTGCATTCACTCAAACACACCCCAAACACAGGATACTCAGCCTCACTTGCATACATCTGCATTTTGAATGGGTCTTCCTGGGCTGGAAGGGTGGAGGGCCTGCTCTCACACAAAGGACTGCCAGACCCCCTACTGGGACCCTGGCAGACAGTATTGAACTGAAAGGGGACCTGGTGCACTTTTAAGCCACTCTTTGAAGTCTCCCCCACTTCAAAGGCACATTTGGGTACAAAACAAGGCCTCTGCCCTACCACCTCAGACACTTCCTGGAGAAGAAACTTGTAACCAGAACCTGCATCCTGCCAAGAAGAACTGCCTGGCTGCCCAAAGGACTCACCTGACTGCTTTCTGTGAAGGACTGCTGCCTTGCTGCTGCCCTGCTGCCTTGCTGTTCCCTGGCTGAAGTGAAGAAGTGCTCTCCAAGGGCTTGGATAGAGCTTGCTTCCTGTTCCCTGAAGTCTCAGGACCAAAAAGACTTCTCTCTTGCAACTGGACTCCTTGTGCGTCGAAAATTCGACGCACAGCTTGCTAAAAACGAACCAGGACAACGCCGCTCGACTTCGCAAGGAAAAGATCGATGCGGTGCCTGCAGTGCAACCAGAACTTCGACGCACAGCCCACCAGATCGATGCACAGCCGACCTGGGACGACGATGCCCGACTTCCAGAAGGGAAATCGACGCAGCGCCTGCAATTTCCCTGTACTGCCCACCGGAATGACGCAGAGCTTGCCAACAAGCCCAGGATTCCACACACAGACCCCGGGGCATCTGAAAACCCCGCAACCCGAAGAGGATCCACGATCAAGCACCGGAAATCAACGCCCAGCCGTCCCGGCGTGGAAACTAAATGACACATCAACCATGTGCGGCCCGAGAAATCCACGCACACTCCTTTGTTTCCCTGCTTCTCCTCCTCTGTGGCCCTTTGCGGAGATTTTTCAGTCAAACCAGGTACTTTGTGCTTGAAAGAGACTTTGTTTGCTTTTAAAAGACTTAAGACACTTTCTATCACTTTTCAGTGATACCTTTACATTTTCTTATTGCACCTTTGATCGTTTTGACCTGCAAATATCCAGATAAATATTATATATTTTTCTAAACACTGTGTGGTGTATTTTTGTGGTGCTATATTGTGTTATTGTATGATTTATTGCACAAATACTTTACACATTGCCTTCTAAGTTAAGCCTGACTGCTCAGTGCCAAGCTACCAGAGGGTGGGCACAGGATAATTTGGATTGTGTGTGACTTACCCTGACTAGAGTGAGGGGCCTTGCTTGGACAGAGGGTAACCTGACTGCCAACCAAAGACCCCATTTCTAACAACAGCCTTGTAAAGGCACAGAGACGCTTGCCAACACCTAATATGGAAAGCACCTGGAAAAGTTAGTTCCACTCCAGGGTATCAAAGGCTTTATCCAGGTACAGAATCATTCAAGACGCATAAGGGAAGTGATGTGGGGCTTGGTCTATACTGTGGAAGAGACAGAACATATTCTGGGAAGTGCTGCATCCAGGAACAAAGCCATTTTGATCTGAATGGACTAGGGTTGGTAAAATCTGGGCGTATCATTTGGATAGCATTTTCTCCAGTAATTTATAGTCCATACCTAATATAGCAATGGGGGGGGTAAGACTCAAGTAGGGTCCGACATTAATTTGGCATAGGAAGTGAAGTCAACACCAATTGACATGCAGAGTATGGTCGGCATTTGACGTGTAATGCATCTTCATATACTTCTGTCAAGCAGGGAGTTAGGAGCGTACTGAAGCTGCCGTATTATTCAATTGGGAGGCCATCGAGGCCTGGAGTTTTGTTCCTGGCCAGAGAATGTATATCCTGTTTGATCTCTTGGGGTGGCATAGGTTAATCTAGTTCCTCTCTACTGACAGGAGCGACCTTAGAAAGAGGGCACTGGGCCTGTGAAGGAGCTAATCTCTGTCAATGGTAGGGGGGGTGGCATAGATCGAGGAGTAGTAATTGAGGAATGACTGTAAGATGGCCTGTTGTGTGTAGAGCATGGGTCCAGTGGGTGAGGCGATCTCACAGATAGACCCAGAGTGGGTGTACTGTCACACTAGCCATGCGAGTAGCCTGCCCAATCTGTCTCCCTTTCTGTGCCATCGAGCTCCATACCCTTTAAAGTTAAAGCAGCACATTGGATCAAGGGTAGTCGCGAATTATTTTTTTGCATCTATGAGAGCTGTCTTTTATTCGGTTTCTAGGACTGCCACCTTCTACAAGTCCGCTATCCGGCAATCGACCACAGCAATCTCTTGTTCAATTGTTTTACAGGCCCCTGAGATTTCTTGTATGCACTGCCTCACGTTGTCACCTCAAAGGCATCCCACTCAATCATGCGCAAGGACGCTGAGCCACAATTCTCAGAGAAGAATTGAGTTTTGTGTTTGTCATGCAAAGCCTGACAAGAGGAATCCTCCAGTGTTTCTCAGTGGTTGTTGATGGTTCTTATCATTTAAGAAAGTGTATTCCAAAGTTTTTGTGTCTGTGCTGAAAAGGATCTTCCACTTAGATTGCTTTTACATTTGGCTTGACAGATCAGTAGTCAGCAGATAATTATGTGGGAATCACCAGGATAGGGCCTTTGGCTCCGCACACATGTTGGGAGCCAGGAGTACACATTTTGATTGGCCAGAAGTTGTGTTCTTCCACAAAAATGTGCTTGCCCTCCACACAGCTGTGATCATTATTTTACTTATTTTATTTATTTACACAGCTCCCTGAGCTTTATATTTCACAGACACGCACATAACATTGCAATGCTATTAAACTGTTTTACATAATCACATCATTAAGTTGTTTTCTGTGGCAGCAGAACAGATGGGAGAAAGAGCAGTCATAAACCTACATGGATTTTTAGGTCTTGCTTAAAGTACACTGTCACTTGTCCTTTTAACCCATATCAATATTGTTCTACAGTTCTTTGCTTCCATACAAATACATATCCATTCCAATGCTATTTACTTGTTATGCTTCACATTACCTAATAACACTCCTTTAAAGCCAGGTTTACTGGCAATTTCAATGCCTATATGAACAGGGGGGATTTTCATTCATGGCCCAGCCTTGCTCTGAGGTTTTTCTTTTGGCTATAAAATCTGAGATGGATTGTAAGAAGATTGGTTCTGTGCTACAGATCACAGGGGCATATTTGGCAGGAATATAGATTATAGTGCAGAACGGATCCCCTTTGGTATCAAGTGAATTGATTAAGTATTTTTTTAAGTTATTAGGCACAAAACGTAGTCATATATTGGGTAGTGGTATACTGCTGTACTTTCATGGTATACCGTGGAACCTGGCGATGGTAAAACACAATATGATTAGTTAGTGAAAGCTCTTGAAAAATTAAAAGGCAGCTGTGTTGTTTAGACCACACTTTGCCTTTGTTCTGTGTTTTAATTTAGAATATAGGCTATTACTGATGATGGAATGTAGAGGACGGAATGAGGCAGTTTAGCAAGTTCTGTATAGGTAGGGAAAGCTAGTTTTATTGATTTAATTTTTTTGACAAACATTTGAGGAGTACTGCGGTACTATTGTGAAAGTATCTAGGATGTACAGCAGTACTTAAAGAAATTGAAAAAAACCCTTAAATATGATAAGTTTTAGTTAGATTATAATGTGGCTCTTAAAAGACCCTTTGTTGTTTTTCCAACTAAATATACTCAAACATGTTTCTGAAGCCAATTTGTTCAGCTGTGTAAGAAATAGGTGATTTCCATAGGTTGTAAAATGGAGACGATACAGTGCTGCATTAGAATATTTGGCATACAACTGAAAAGTGGAAGACATTCCATGATCTCAAAGGAATGCTGACACTACCTCGTTGACATGTCTTTGAGTTTTTTCAAACTTTGCAGTATATAGACTAGACCATTTCCAGTGTTGTCTCTGCCAAATGTTGGGGAAAAAAAATGTGTGTTCAGAAACATAAACATTAAGGCAGAAAATGTAATCCTCATGTCAATTTCCAGTCCAGTCCCAGTTAAGTGGCCCATATAATTGCCACCACAAAGGATAACCATAAAGTGAGGATGGTCACATGTACTAGCAGAGGAAAGCAGAGGGAGTAACTGATTCCATCTCAAACCTTTTTCACCAATCTATGTTATTTCTACTCCTTTCAATCCTAAATCATTTTCCACCTCTGCTTTCTTGACATGTTCTCTGCCTAAATAAAAAAATGGTGCTCGACGAGCCAACCATGAATCATCTTGCACATGCACTGACATGCAAAGATGAGGAACACAGTAATAAAGTTTAATATCAACAACTTATTTTGAAAGGACAATGATGGGCTTAAATACAATGTGGGCTAATAATGTGGCAAAATACTACCACAATGCAAAAATGTAAGAAAATAAACTAGTCTGTAGCAATTAATATTCACAAGTATAAGAAAGGCATTTGAAACATTCATTTCTGGTCACATGACAATGAAACAATAAAAGCCAACAGAAAAATAGATAAGAAATACAATTAGGTAAAAGAGTATATAATCGGTTATGAACTCAAAGTGGGCTATAAACCCATCCCAGTACTAATAAATGAATCCAACAACCATAGAACATCGGTTGACTGCTGGAAAGCAAGACAGCTGTATTTCTTCTTTAAAGACATTGCATAGAGATTGAACATTATCCTCATCACCTCCATCTCTATGCATGCCTCTCTGCTCTACCACAAGCCATTCTCTTCTAGGACATCCCACTCCACTCCAAGCCACTCCACTCTATGTCCCTCTACTCTAACACAATGTATGTCACCCCATTTTATAATATGCCACTACACTGTGTGCCACTCTGCTCTATAACACTCTACTCCACCCTATACCCATCCACTCTATGCCACTTTACTCCACTGTATCACAGTATTTGACACATCACAAGATGCCACTCCACCCTATGAGACGGCTCTCCACACTATGATACGCTACTCCAGTGTACAGCACTCCACTCCTCTCCACAACACTGTAAGCCACTCTACAGTACAACATGTCACTCTACTCTATGACATGTCACTGCACTCTATGGCATAGCACACCTATGGCATAGCACACTCTACTGTATATGCTTTCACTCTATGTCACCCTATGGCACCCTACTCAACTCTACGACACTGTACAACAAGTCCCTCCACTCCACTGTATGATGCAACACTCCCCTGTATGATATACCACTCCACTGTATGCCATTACACTCTACTCTATGCTACTCCACTCTACAACAGTCTACTGCACTCTATGCCCCTCCACTATATGTCATTCTACTCCACTCTATGACACTGTACAGCACACCACTTCCCTCCACTTTATAAAACACCAGGACACTCTACTCTTTGACATGACATTCCACTCTGCAACACTCCGCTTCACTGTATTATACTCTACGAGATGCCACGACACTCTATGGCATAGCACTCCACTATATGACATGTCATTCCACTCGATGAAGCTCCACTCCACTGTACTACACTGTGCACAATGTAACATGCCATTCAACTGTACCACACTCAATTCCACTCTATAAAACTCCACACCACTCTAGGACACTCCATGCCACTCCACTCTACAACACTCCACTCTATGACACACCACTCCAGTCTACGATACCCTCCTCCACTCTACACACCATTCCACTGTACAACACTCCACTCTACTCTACAACATGGCACTCCATTCTATGACACTCCACCCTATTACACAACATGCCACACCCACTCTGTGCCACTCCACTGTATGCCACTGTTTGATACTGAACTCCACACTATGACACTGTACTTGAATTTATGTGACTCTATGACACTCTATTCCACGCACTACTCTGTGACATACTAATCCACTCTATGCCACTCCACAATACTCTACTCTATGTAATACCATCAGCACTTTACAACACTCCACACCAGTCTACAACATTCTACTTTACTGCATGCCCCTTGACTCTATGGCACACTACTCCACTCTGCAGCACTGTACGACAAGCCACTTCACTCCACTGTATGATACATCACTCCACTGTATGATATACTACTCTATTCTATGACATATTATTCCACTCTACAACAGTCTACTGCACGCTATGCACCTCCACTATACATCACTCTACTCCCCTCTACAACACTGTACAACATACACTGCCCCCTCCAACATAGAACACACCAGACCACTCCATTCTATGACAGGCCAATCCACTCTACGACACTCCACTCCACTCCGCTCTGTGAGATGCCACTCCATTCTATGACATGTTACTCCACTGTACTACATGCCACTCCACTCCACTCCACTGTCCTACACTGCACATGATATGAAATATCACTCCACTGTGCGATACCCCATTCCACTCTAAGACACTCCACACCACTGTACGACACTCCATGCAACTCCAGTCTACAACACTGCACTCTAAGACACACCACACTAGTCTACGACACCCTCCTCCACTCTGCATGCCACTCCACTGTACTCTACGACATACCACTCCACTCTATAACACTCCACTCTGTTGTACAACACACCACTCCACTCTATGCCACTCCACTCTATGCCACTGTATGGTACTCAACTCCACTCTACGACACTGTGCTTGCCTTTATGCCACTCTACGACATTCTACTTCACTTAATACCACTCTGTGACATACTACTCCACTCTATTCCACTCTACGATACTCTATTCCACTGTACAACACTCTTGTGCTGTTTCTCTCTACGAAACTCTGCTTCACTCTATGCTGCTCTACGACCTTCTACTCCACTCTATGGCACTCTATCACACTCTATTTCACTCTTTTCCACTGTACAACACTCTACTGCACTCTATGCCACTCTACGATACTCTACTCCATTGTACGACACTCTACACTTCTCCACTATGCATAACTCTACTCCACTATCCACCACTCTACGACATGCCACTTTACTCTACAAAAAGCAATTCCACTTTACAACACACCACTCTACTCTATGAAATGCCACTCCACTCTATGCCACACTACGCCACTCTATGCCACTCTACAATACTTCACTCTACTCTATGCTCCTCCACTGTACAAAACTGTGCTCCAATCTATGTGACTCCTTGACACTCTAATCCACTCTATAGGACACTACAACACTCTGCTCCACTTGATGCCACTGTACTCACTCTGCTCCACTGAACAACACTTTCCACTCCTCAACACTCTACAACAGATTTGGACACATTAACCACAATGCCTAAAAAAGTAACCTGGAGAAGCAAAAAATGTAATTGTACAACAGAGAGAGGAGAAAAAATAAGTGAACACAGAGAAGTAGGAAACCTTTACAAAAACAATATTACTGATAAGAGTCCACATTTTTTTTCTAATGTTTCTACACATCCTAACATTAGAATTAAATAATTAATAGGAAGCAATTGGTCAAGAGACCACTGTTAACAGTTACCAAGTCAAACAAAGACAATGGTGACTATTCAATAAAAAAAGATACACTTTCACATGAAGAGGCAAAATTAGAGATATAACTGCAAAGCATTAAAAAACGTTTGTCCTAAAAAATCAGGTTTAAACAATTCCTTTTATAAGGAAGAAGATAGATAAACTCATACATAAACAATATGTTGAACATGTTGTTGAAAAAGCATTTCACGTGTAAAGCAAATTCTTCATTTTCATAACGAATCCCGTCAAAGCCTTGCCTGTTTAATTTCAGCCTATAAAATACATAAAATACTGAATAAACCACAGAAAAGACTAACCTTCTGAAACATTTTTCAACTTTGAGGCATACGCCAAGCACGGAACCATACTTTCATTAAGAGAGTTACCGTCAACAGAATAATTGTGTGCTATCAGTTACACATGAAGGGCAGTGTTATGAAGTCTTGCATGGAGATGTAGTAGGGAATAAGAAAACAAGTGAAAGAAAAAAACAATATCTAGTGAAGATTTGCAGGAGAAAAACAGAACCCAGTATCTGAATGGAATTACTATTATTTGTAATATCAGTGACACATACAATTGGAAGCTAAGGACATTTCTAATGACATATAAAAAGATAATCACCACAGTAAAAAAAAAAAACACTTCTCCAAAGCTTTGAGGTATGCCCATTTTGAACTGTTACTAACCTACAAAGACATTCTTTAGATTGTTTGAGAAATCACATGTGTGACATGACATTCCATCATATCCATATGCTTTCCATACATCATTGAACAGTAAGCAAACTTGTGTAGACATTATACTTGGTGAAAACACAACCACTGCAATTAACATGACCAAATTATTCTCTACTTTACTCTAATCCAGCACAACTCAACAATATTACAGACTGTATCCAATCTACATACTTTCATACAGTCTCTGACAATTGTCCACGAGTTGCCTTTATTCAGAATGAATAAGAATATCTATTATAAACATAGCCAAATACAAAATGTATACTCTAGATTGCGAAGAAACACTTTCTGAAATACTTAATCACATTAGCAACTCTTGCTGATAAATACATTCTAAGAAGCTGGTAAATATATTTTATATCTTTGAAGAAAATGAAAATCAGGATACATTGGAATGGAGAAATCTAACTCTTTTTCTATTTGCATATTAAAGATATGATCTCTGCGAATACTATGTCATTTGCAATTACTGCCTTGGAAAACTACACTATAATTTTATGTTTTCACATGCAATTCACAACAATTTGGAAATATATCCAATTCCTTCAGAACTACAGCAACTGAATTTATAGGAAAGCATTTTAATTCAAACAGTGCATCCTTTTCAAATGTACTTAGAACCTGGCCCAAATATGGATAATTTCAGCCATATGAATTAGTATGCACACTGAAAGGAAAAGTTGTTTTTCTCCCATTAGATTTTAACAAAAACATAACTACTTTTGGAATTGAACGCAGACTGAAGGAACCTTTAGTGGTTTTCGTCAATGGAGTACCGACAAAAGACAAAACATTGGCAACAATTAATTAGCATAGAAAAAGCACAGCATTACCTTCAGAAAAAACAACATATATTATAAAGATTTATACATAGAAAAGTACACCTCTGTACATACCTATCATTTGGAAAAGAAATAGGACAATTTGAACAGATTACTGAAGAACAAGCTGGACAAATGTATTAACATTGTAGTATACACCCATTACACTCAAAATGCATGATGAGTGATGCCTTAGAATTGCATCGGATGAAGGGAGCTAAAAGACAGCCTATTAGTGTCTGGGAAAAAAACACAAAGCAAGATGTTATCCACATTTATTCACTGTTAAAGGTGGATGAAATGATGATCATCTAGTCCACATGTCTGCACGTGAGTACCAAGCTACAAGATTATGTTCAGTGAATCCACACTTTTGACTAGATAGCCCTTATATTTACACACTACTAAATGAAAGAGAACTTTCTGTCAAATCTTATGTTGTTTTCTTCCCCTAATTTACACACGGGGCATATATCATGGCTGGACTATGGATTTGACTAACAGGTTGTAAAAAATTGACAGGGGAAGTGATCCCTCCTTTAATTGGATATACAATTTCCAGACAAAAGGTGGTAGAACTAAGTCTAAAAATTCCCAAAATAGCAGTCAACCTTTATATTTTAAAAAGAGTCGATTAAACCTTCCCATGATTAGGTGATCCCTCTCCTATTATGGAAATTTTACAACATGTCTTTTTTACTGTTAGGGAAGTATTTGGGGTAATGGCAGTTGGATTCTCCCAGAACTCTCCCAGGACTATGGGCCTGATTCTAACTTTGGAGGACGGTGTTAAACCGTCCCAAAAGTGGCGGATATACCACCTACCGTATTACGAGTTCCATAGGATATAATGGACTCGTAATACGGTAGGTGGTATATCCGCCACTTTTGGGACGGTTTAACACCGTCCTCCAAAGTTAGAATCAGGCCCTATGTTATTTAGTGAGTCCTTTCTATACTTTTATCTTTTACCCCTGGGGGTATATTTAAGAAAAGTATTCTTTATAGTTTCTCTAGCCCCAGGTCTAACATCATTTATAAGGCCTGACTTACTTCCACAATTATTCAAGTCCAGCCATTATTTTTTTGTGTGTTTGCCTTTCCCTATTGGGTTGACAAAAAGCCCATCAATCTCTGTGAAAAGCGCATAATGCATATGAAGAATATTTCTTGGAGAACCTAAATATGTCTTGAAGGAGTCAAGAGTTGTACGAGTACTTGCACAGATATGACCCCTCTCAATTAATTATCAGTAGGTCCGTTTGACAGTCCTTATATTATTAAATCTAACCAAGTCATCTCTTCCCTGTATTATGTCCCTAAACAAAGAGCCTGATTTAGATCTGCACAGGAATCGCGTTATCCCTCCGTGGTGGTGGTTTCAAGCACTCCATCAAGCTGACGGAATTCCGATCGTCGTATATAGATGTATTGCAGCTAAACCTCCATCCATGTTGACAGAGTGTAGTCCGTGCGTAGGCGGTTTCCTGTTGCCAATTCGGTGGTCTCTCATGCTAGCTAACAGTACTCCTGCACCATCAGGGTGGGGGGATCACGCCAAGCATATTTAGATTTCACCATTGTGCTGGGGTTGTTCTAGCAGCAGATTCCTAATGGCAGGAGTCTGTTGCGGGACCCGCTCAAAATTGTACCATGTCTGTGGCTATTGAACGGATGCCAGCAGCACACACTGATGTCTTCTGGCTAAACATGCGCGCATACCACACAATAAAGAACATTCTATTTCAGACCATGATCCTTTGCCATTCCCCTGCACAACACCATTATGCTGCTGAACAGAAGTCAGGGTATTTCCTTTTTTTCTCCCTCTGTTAATTTTCAGTTGTTTCATTATTTTTCCTTAACTTGTGTGTCCTCTATTACATTAAATTTTATTTATTCATAATGGAAGGGAGGATAAATTCCCATTTTGACATTAAGCCAATAAGCGTTGCTTAAATTGCTATAAGCATATGTGTAAGTTGACCCAACGAATACTCATCTCCCTTCACAGTAGTAAAATCCTCCATTTTGTGTTGTTTCTGAAGCTGTTGATGTGTCTCATCATTTTAGAAGAACTTTTTGGAGCACACTGCTTAATCTTAGTTGTGACATGCCACCAGAGCCTACCACAGTGTATGGGAGTGATCCTGTGGCCACAAAATGGATTACTGCCATGATTTTGATTATTGGTGTTATTGGCGTGGGATTCCTATTATGAGGCAGAAGATCTGGTTCCAGCTGATTATATAAATCAAGAATAGTTTTCATTCTAAATTTTAACATACCTTTCAAGGTATGGAAATGGTCTAAAGACTTGAGGCTGTCGTCGTCTACGTCTCCCTGGGCTGATGAGTCTGCATTTAAGAAAAAAAGAAAAATATGACTTCAAACGTGCAAACATTTATTTGATATTCAACACAGCTCTAATGTCTTTGTAAAATTCTATATGTTTTTGTAACATATCTGTATACAACATTTGTTAGTGATGTTGGAAAATAAAATAACTATTTTTACATGCCTGATAATTTTAAACAATGTGTACATAATACATATTAAATATATTATTTACACATTATTTTTTAAAACTTTTTTTCTCAACTAATTTGTCAACAGAAGTATAAACTAAACCACACAACTATTACATTTAAACACAGAAACGCACAATATAACAATGTTTTCATTTAAAAAAATTGTAACAGTCACATTTTGGATATGTAAACAAACTAGCCACCATTTTGAGTGGTGGCGACACACCTAAGATTACAAAAATACATTGATTCAGAATCTGAAATGGTGGCTGGCTGACCTTGCCGTCAGGACATTTACAAACATACACCAGTCGGCAGAAGGTGAATGTGCAGTGATTAAAAACTCCATGACGGACACAGCTATAGGCTAACGTGAGTGATAGCAACGTACGACAATGGATGTGTCTGTCTCCACTGACGACAGTGTACGTCGTGTAGGCAGCATTTGTAAACAAGCTCACTTGCCTCCTAAAACTGAAGCCAACAAGACCTCCTCCACATTTGCTGCTGTTTCGGGACTCTGGGAGCCATGATGCCAGGAAGAGCAGGTGACAGGGTCCCTAACTTCTCAGCTAAGGAACATTTGTTTAATATTTGCTGGCCACGGAGGTCCTGTAGCCGGAACAGCCAGCTGTATGGCTCCCTAGAGGAACAGGTACATATGTAAAATGAAAATGTAATTCTCACTAGCTTGTTTTTTTTTTATTGAAACACAGGTTAGAATGTCACTTTTATTTCCAGAGGGAAGTGTAGTGAATGGAGTCAAGTGAACTCAATATTGGAGCTGTGAACACAATATTGTTTCAGAATACTTTTGAATGTCAGAAAATTTGAATGAAAAGTTACCTTGAAACTACCTTGAAGATTGAGGTAACTCTTCATTTCAGTTTACTCAATATAAAAGTGTTGAATTTACAGACAACAGGCCCCTTACTCCCAGTGACCAGTAGATACTGTGCCATAAGTATCAGTGAAAAGTACAGCCATATGCTGAAATGAGAGAAATGTTAAATAATTCATGTTATGAACTTGTCTGCATGAATATTTTCTGTCCTTTACATTTTTCTCATTTTCAATATAATGAGTGTCTGTTTGTGTTATACATGTAACAGTGCCACACATGGTGAAATGTATGCCCTATGTGGTAAGTGCAAACAACACAGTCTCTCAGTCATTCACCCATACAAATGTATCCCATTCCTGCATACACATGTTTATACATCGTCAAAGACTGTGCTCTCATTGACACACATGGCATCCCTTTCATGGTGCCTTTAGTCATAGTATATGTCTCTAACTACAGTATTTGGATCTATGGACTTTAGGCATTAGGCCAATGCAGCTGGGCATAGGGTGTGTGGTAACAATGCACAAGTTGTTTAGCTTTCATTATCTCACTATGATTTGCACTGATCAGAAATAGCTCTCACTATAGGAAATATTTCAGACCTCTGGCCTAGATGGTGTTAGAGGCCTGGATTTGTAAAATAAGGACCTGAAAAGTGATGAAGGTACTCACCAGGTCACTACAAATTTGTAGTTTCAAGTAAAAAAGAAATGTTAGAAAATATTCTGTACTTATAGATGTATCAAAATTGTGTTACGTCAAACAAACAAACAAAAGCTCACAAAACTTTTTTTTCTTTCTTTTTTTGGCACCCATCATGGTCAACGCCCATCAGAAAAAGACCATATGTAAGGCGGGCATACAAGCGGTGCAGCATTCACTGCAGATAGAGATGGGAGGATCTACAGTGCTGGACCAAGAAGTCATCAGAAGTCCAGCTCAACCAGTCCTCCCAACCTGGGTAGCATGTGTGTCATACCCTGACCCTTCTAATAACCTGCATCCTTGCGGAAGACTATCCCGAACTGGATGGAGGTTGAGAGCCCAGCAGCCACTTCAAACTGGGACATTTTTTTTAAGGTCTTCTTGTTGGGTAACTTTTTTTGGTTACAGCAACAAATTGTGGCATCAACATAAAGGTTGACACATGTCCAACCACAAGAAGAGTTGCACAAGGTGTATGATGATGTGTTTTGTATATTGATTGTGGAAAATGTTACCACAAGATTTCTGATCATTACCAAAGGACTGTTGTGAGCAGACACATGCCTGCCTAAGAAAAAAGATATAACTGGATTTTGTCTATGTTATGAGGGACAGTTGCACCAAACAAGCCACAATTCATGGTTGTATGAGGTGTGATGCCCCATCACAACTGTGAGGAGGTTATATTGGCCCTGTTACAGGTGACATAGCATACAATGCACTTCTGATACCATGGATGTTACAAACTTCACATTGGTGAGTTGGTATAATAAACAAACAATAGTAAGCGTGTGATCCAAACTCACTAGAAACAGAGAACAATGGCAACTTTTTTTTTATCAAAAACACATTAAAAATGTATTTTCTCTTCAAAATTCAAGTCAGTTCATGTTCACAGTTGTAGATTGCCGCAAAGCCTTACTCCTGCACAATTGAGCATGTAGCCCAGTCTGTTTTTACAAACATGAAATTGGTAGGCAAACATTACTAAATGAAACAGACAGCAATGTGTAGACTTTAGTGACAGAGTAAAACATACCCAAAAACAACATTTATGTGTCCTTTGTTATGTTCAGATGATACATCAATATTGAAGAAAAAGAGTTATTGAAAGGGACTTTTACAGATGGACAATGTACATGGTACAAAGCTTTCTTGCTCCATATTTATTTGTGTGATATGAGTTCACTATTCAAAAGAATCAATCTGTACCATTCAGAGGTGTTAAACAATCCCAGGAGAAATTTGGAATGTTTAAGAGAAATTATAAAAAATTAAATGGGAGTAATGATGGTAAATTACAGAACTGTGTGCAAATGGGTCCCTGTGATGTTCTGTACATGTTAAAGTATACTCTGAGTTTGAATGTTTTGTTAAAAAATCTCATGATAATTTTTCTTTGCAAGGATCCACTAAACGTTTTGTATCTGTCTTTTCACCATCTCCAAGTGTAGGTGAAGGGGATATTGGCCACAAAGGCAGAGAAGCAGCTGGTCACTCTGTTGTCGGGTGGTGAGATGTCAGATACCGATGGACTCTGTGGTATGGAAGTGAGGGGACTGGAATGGAGGCCACCAGCTTCCCATCTTCACCCCCAGTTGGCCAAACCCACCCCCCTAAATGTGCTGGGGTCTCCTTTTCCACAGGCATCTCCCACCAGCCTTCCTGCTGCACACATTGAAGAAGCTATTGACCTGTTACACAGCATCTCTGTGGACCAGCAAGTAATCATGAATGGCATCCAGGGCCTTAGTTGTCAAAGGCAACAAATGGTTGCATTTCTGGATGCCGTTAATTTTTCAATGCCTGGCATGCAGAGATCACTTGCAAAAATAGCCTCTGCACTGACTGCAGCCCCTGACTGGCCCAACCTTGTGCCCCTACTCCAGTCCCTTCCTCATCCCGAACCCCAACTCCTATCCCAATCACCCTCACCCTACCCACACATAAACACAAAAACACAAGGAAACATAAACATACACCCATCCAACATACACACACTACTGACACTACACCCACCGGGACCTCAACCACCATTACAACCTTCCACACCCAAAAGCACCACTACACCCACCACCACAGACACAAGCATCACCACAAACACTACCACACAAACACCAGCACACCACAACCACCACAATGACTATTACACCTACAACCACCACCACACCCACATGACCATAACCATAACATCCACCTCAACAGCACACTAATTTGAACAGATTCACAGAAATGCACACCTACATGCAAAACAACAGCACATTCATCCAAACAGACACACTCACACAAAAACACACTCACAATAACACCAACCAAACAGAAACACACACTCTCACCTGAGCACTAAACACCTTCCAAGAAACATACCCCCAAACATATACCACATACACTAGACCCACATGCACCTGAAAAATAGACAGGCACACACACATTACCCATTCCAGCTCCCTCTCCCTCCCAAACCTAATCCTCTCCTACCCCTTGAACCCCTTCTCCTTTACCTGATTTCACTTCTTACTTGTCTCGGGCACCTGTGAAACCCAAACCCATCTCTCCCAAGAAGGATCCTTGAGGTGCCTCCTCTGTGCCCACTAGATGCATCGTCCTGAGCAGCTTGTCCCTTGGCAGTGTAATTAGGAGGCCTGTTCTTGGGCAAAGACCCAAACATTGATGTAGTGCATCCGGTGTATATGGACGTTTATGTTTTATGTAATCTGATTTTTTTTGAGAGACGGATCCCATTTCAGAATATATTTTTTTATTTTTAAAAAGTATGTCCTAAGATTATTTTTAATTAAAAGTAATTGATTGATGACAATGTTATTTATGAAAATGTGAGTAACGGGAACTTAGTTTATGACAGTAAACAAAATATATATTTTTTTTTTTTACATATATGTATAGTGCATGGATTAGTGATGAACATTTGTAATGGTCATGGTAATTCTGGTGCAAGCATTCATCATGATAATGGACACACCAAAATGAAACATGTTTATATTTTTTAACTTGTTAATACAGGTGTGTTTATTTAAAAATGCTAAATGTTAATAATAAACACATATGCATTACAGAGAAAAAACTTTACAGTTAAATAAATTTAATGATATACAGAAAATGCACATGACATTAATACATATATGAAATGTTTTAAGTTTATAAGTGATATTGAATGTACATTTATTGTAAATCCACTTGTTGCATTGTGTAGTGCAATTACTACATTTTATTAGAGTGATGTTATTCAAGTAATGTGTAATGCATATGTATCAAGTTTGATAGTTTAGGGAAAATTATTAAACACACCTGTATGGACACATTGTTAATTTGTGATTAATGTGACTTTTTGTGTAGGTGTCCTATAGCATGAAGACAGCTGGGAACAAATTGATAAATAAATAATAGAGGTATGTTTCTTTAATTTTCTCAAACTATCAAATTACACACACATATGCATTATTATACTATTGCTTGCAAGTATTTATAAAAAATGTACAAGTACAGAGCTAATGTAAATAGGCAATTCCAATGGTAAAAAAGAGTCACTTACCTTCCGTTGCAATGAGGTCATGGTCAAGAAGCAACAGAAAAGGAAGGACTTGGACAATAGGGTTCATGACAGCAAATTAAGTGAAAAGTAGAAAAAAGGTATGTTTCAACCTTATATGCCTTCGAATCTGACAACTCGTGTGGAGGTTTAGCCACCACAGTTACGTTGGCAGGCAGGCACTTTGTGATTGACCTGGCCAAAAAAATGGCTGTGGTCTCGCCGCCAGCCACTTTTCAATATGGTGCCATCGACATTGGTGTAAAATTATGGCAGTTCGCTAAAGGACTTTCGTCTGTGGGCCGACCGGTTTCTAAATAAAGTGGGTGGACCATCTAGTTGGCAGACAGATTATCCTACAAAAAAGTAACAGGGGGACCAGATCTGCCAAGATCTAAATCAGGCCCAAAGTCTCTACCTTTGGCCCCTTCATAAGAAGAACTATTGGGTCATGGTCACTCTAACTCCTAGGAGCCACAAAGAAGTCAGGGAGCTCACTCAAAGACTCCAAATTAATTTAAAAAAGGAATTAAAATGATTCCTATATATTCCCCCTTCTAAACTTTGGGGAGGGTGTGCTGTCTGACTTTGAACAGCTATTACATGCTCGAAGGCCGTAATAGAGAGATATATTGATGACTTGAAAGTCAGTTTGGAAAATGTCTTAATCGGGATGGCATCAAGTACTGGCATCATCACTAGCCAAATAATAAGTTATTACAGAGGGTTCAAATTGAACATTAAAATCTCCACCCATGATTGCATCACCTATGAGGACAGACTTTAGTAAGTGGTCTGGTCAGTGCAAAGTGAGAGAATCGGTGAAGCTAGAAACTGGTCTACTGTAAACATTAACCAACAGTATGCTTTTGCTATTGCACAGTGAGAACTTTAGGACTAATAAGTCCTGTCATGGGTTTGGAATCACCTTAACATTGCACTGAAGAGAGTTTTTCACCCACATGCCTCGCCCACCTGCTGCCTACCCACCGCAGTATTCCTGGCCATATTTTGATAACCTATATACTCATGCCTGAATAAACAAGTATTTATCCACATTTTCTGGAAGAGACACACATCAAAATCATCTACAAAAGAGCCACATGCATTGTCCCCTGATTTTGACTTTAAACTTGCAACATTCCATGAAAAAGTCTTAAGGTCCCCCAGTCTTAGTTCATCATACTTATTTCGGGCTTGGGACACATGGTCTGCAGAGGCCTGAAAAAGCAGCGAGCCTTCAGAACAGTCAAGATGAGCAAGAAAACTTGATGGAGATTAGTCCCTTAAGTCTTTTGGCTCTTTGATTCCAGGCTGAAAGTCGGTGCTTCATGGATTTTGTTTTTCTGAACAATCAACTCAATATTTGAATTGTTCTTGCAGAGAATGTTACTAGTTAAGATGTTGGGTGTTTGAGATCTTTGAAGGGTTTGGAAATTAGGAGGCAGAAGTTTTTGTTTGTGGATCGCTATATCAGGTTATTGCTGTTAGAAAATAATGTATGTGTTTGGACAAAGTCTCTTCCTGAGAATCCCTCCCGGTTGTGGGCGGTCAGTGCAACAGGGACTCAAGGCCAAGGGACAAAAAGCCAGATGCTATAGCCTTGTTACTCAAGATAATTTTGACATAATCCTAATTGCTAACTGGGTGTGGGTAACGTTTGGCACTCACCATGTCACTATGGATGACAGAGTAGCAGTGCGGCACATACTTGATCCAGTAGATTATTCTGTCAGTTAGAGAATCTAGTTCCTCATGAGTTTTTTGGCTCAGGTTCAATTTTGGGACTGTAATCATTAAAATCTCTTATCAGAAAAGTTTGGTCAAGCAAAGGATCTGCAAATGACCTGGTTGTGGATAGGACTCGCCCTGATGTGGCTAATAACAGTTATTTACCAAGGTGCTAGATGGTTTAGCACCACCACAAAAGGACCAGTCATCCAATTGGTTGTTACCATCACCTAGGTATGCCACCCCTTCAGAAATGAGTGATGATCAAGGATCCCTGCAAAATATATTTGGTCCTCACTTAGGAGTTAACGGGATGAATTAAAGGAGCAAAACGTGTGGGTAGAGGGTTGGATGTGTAAGCACTAGACTCAGGTAATACATCCTATTTACAATTACATACCTCTGGGCCACAGGGAGCGTGGGCAGTCCAACTGGTTGCCTGGGATTGGGTAGTCCCTGGTACCCTTAACCAATTCCCATACGTGAGACCACTCACAGCCTCCACTAGTTTCAAAACCATGGATTTAGGTCCTTTCAGTCACTCTGTAATTTTTGTAGTTGTAAGCTTTTTCCCCAGCGAGTGCCTCAGGACCAAAATATTCTAGGGAATCTGTTTGTGTTTGTGAGACCCCGGAAGAGGGCATATAATTGGGGCAAGCAATTATGATCAATAGTGCTCCAGGGATCCTGCATATTTGGGAATGAGGTTGGATAAGGATTGCTCAGAAGTACTGGATTTTTTGGGCTACTGGGCCAGCTGAGTTGGTCTTCCTTTCACAAACATTTTTGCTAACATTTAAGGCCTGTGGCAGTCCCCTGGGGTAGGCAAAGACTTGTTCACTAGCATGGTCTCGACATCCTCAATCAGGTTATCTATGTCAAAGACAAGACAATTAGCCACCAAACATATTTGTGGCCTTTTAATCTCCTTCACCCCTGAGGACGCAGTGCAGCCTTCCTTTTCCCCATTTTATTATAATAAGGACAAATAATCCTTTCAGGGGGTTAGCTGCCAAACTGCACACAACAGAACACCCCTGAAGGCAGATCAAGGGGAAATGTATCCAAACAGATGAATATTTACATCAAGGCAATGTTTTGAGAAAATTGTACATGCTCATGTAAAGTAAATGAAAGTGGGTTGAATACTCACAGGGTCTGGCAAACAAGCCAAGAGAGGCAGCTCAACCTCCTCCGGTGGATGACGGATGAAGATGACCCCGCTCTTGGCCCAAACAATGTGGCAGAAGATATCAACAATGGAAAATTTAGAGTTGATGTATAATTGGTTGTTTAGTATGGAAGTACACTAAATTTGGCAGGAAGCTAGATCTTGGTCCGCAGCTTGTGCTTCTTGTGATTTGCTGCAGAACTGTTCAGTAGTTTTTGAGAAATTAAGTGACAAAAATAACTGTAAATCTGGATTTTTGGGTCCATGAGATGCTTGAGAGACTCTTTCCTATTGAAAGATAGAGCATTCTGATTGGCCCAGCAAGCTTTATTTCCCTTGGGCCATCTCACTCCTACAGGAGTCTGACTCCTGTAGGAGGAGCGCTCTGATTGGTTGCCAACAACATGAGAAAACCTTTGCTGACAGTCAATACAGGACACTTCGACTTAGTGCCAGATTTACTCAAATTTGAAATACTAATTTCCTCATTGCGATTAGATCCGAATCACAATTAGGAAATCGGTATTCCTAATGTATGAAACTCTTGAGTTCCCTTAGTGATTCCTAGTTGGTTGCAAGGGGACCTACCTCATGCATATTAATGAGGTAGGTCGCAATTTGTGACCCATCAGGAATCACAGCCATCACAGGGATGGTGGCCTGCTGGGGTCTGCAGACCACCATGACTGTAAATGCTTTTTAATAAAGCATTTTTTTAAATGCAGTCAGTTTTCCTTAAAAGAAAATGGGATTTGTTTCAGAACAAAACAATAAACTGCCATTTCATTTTTTAATAGTGGGCAGTATTCGTTGGGACCACTGCCTGCTCTTAAAAAAATATTAATATTTACATCTGTGAAGAGGAAGAGGCCCTTGGAGGACCCCTTCCCCTTTATGACTAAGTTACCACAAATTTTAAACTGGTGGTACAGTAATACTGTTTTGTGACCGGAATTTGGGTGTAAAACAGTAACACATAACATACTGATCTGGTATGTGGAAGGGATGCCCTAAACACGTCCTTTCCAAATACTGAATCACAAATTGCCTTTTGTACATTAGAAAAAGCATTTTTCCGGTTCCAAACAGCCTGATTCTGCGAATCAGGCCATTTCTACCCAGTAAAATGCTTTGTACATCTGTCCCCTAGTACCCTGCCCTAAAGTTAGGAAAAAATAATAATGTAAGGGGGCAGGGTAGGGATACCTTGACCTCCTCCACTTCAATGGAGAGACCCAGAGAGAACTCACTGGGGCCGAAATAAAAACAAATCGGCAAAAGATGCTGCTATCCTGCAAGACCCTCGTGGGATGAAAAAAACAAAAACAAAATGGTGGCCAGGCCACACTTAATAACCTTATGCCCAAAGAATCCACCCCCAGGTTTGTGTTCATAAAGGGGAACGGGGCTGGGTGACCCCTCTGTGAGCCTCCATAGGCCCCAGGGAACCCACCCCTGGGGCTGAAAATAGCTTGTTTGGGGAGGGGGCCCTGAGGCTCCCCTCCCAAGCCACTGGAGGCCCCAGGGAGTCCCCCCTTGGGGCCAGAATTCATTTATATAGGGAAGGGGCCATGTGGCCCCCTCCTCAAGCCTCTGGAGGCCCTGGGGAGCCCACTCTCAGGGCCAAAGTGTAACAAAAAGGGGAGGGAGGCCTCCCCGAGCCATTAAAGGCCACCAAGTGCCCACCCCTGGGGATGATTACTTTAAGGGATGGGGACCGCAAGCCCTCCCTCCCTGAGTCATTAATGTCTGGGGTCCCAATTCCTCAGTAGCTATATCCTTGGGAGCCCACCCCAAGATAGAGCAGTTTTGCTGCCCTCAGTGGCACGTGCAGGGATACCTGTGTTTGCTCTTGCCTGGCAGGAACATTTTTTAATCTCCTGCCAAGCATGAGAAAACACCAAGCCCCATCCAGTCGGCTGAAGCTTTGAAAATGCTCCTACCTTCTGGGCGCAAACTTGTTATCCATTTCCCAGCCCACAAGGATGTGGGCAGGGAAATGAATCAAAATAGTGCTCCTGCCCAGTGAGTTAAGCATTAGTAGCTGCTTCGTGAGGGTGGAAGCAATGCTGGCTGGCTCTATAAGCAGGTAGCCAGCTGGGGCTGCGGAAAGCACCCCCAATGCCCCCATTGAGAGCATGGTGAGTTCTCTGTGTGGGCACCAGGGTACCCATTTTTAACAGTGCAGAGCCCTGGAGGATGAGTCCCTGAGGCCAAAATCAACCCGGCGACAAGAGGCTACATGCCCCCTCCTGCTAAAAATCAAGCCGAGCCATAAGGGATGGGTTCTCTGGGGCCGAAAACAGCTTCAGGGAGGGAAGCTGCGTGCCCTCCTCCCCATGAAAATTATGCAAGGTCCCAGGGGTTCGGGTCCCTCATGGCCTAAGGAGGCTCATAGAGGGGGCCACCTTCCCTTTTCTAGACATATGTATGGCCCGGGGATGGAATCCTTAGGGGCTAAGGAGGCATTAGGAGGGGGGCCATGCAGCCACCTACCCTTTTTTTAAATAAGTGGCCCTGGGGGAGGGGGTCCCCAGGGAGGGGGGCTATGTGGTCCCTCCCCTTTATTTTTAGAAATTGCCCTAAGGGTGGAGTCCACAGGGCCTAAAGAGGCTCAGGGAGGGAAGATTGTGCAGCATGCCTGCCCTATTAACTTATATGAACGGCCCTTGGGGATGGGGTAACCAGGGCCTCAAGTGGCTGGGGGAAGAAGGTAGGGCCACTCAGACTCTCACACACCCACTCACAGACCCACTTTGATTTTAAAAAAAGGGATCTGGGGGATGGGGTCCCCACGGCCAACCCCCTGCCGTTCGGGGACAAAGGCCGTACCCTATGTGAGGATGGCCACCTTTAGGGGGTTTGGCCACCGTGCCTGGCAGCAGGCCTGGCTGCAGGCCAGGCCTTATGCCCAACCCTCCGCCATGTTCACCTGTGAAGTATAGGGTTGTCTCCCTTCATGGGGTTTGGCCACACAACCTGGTCACAGGCCAGGCCTTGTGTCCAGCCCGCCACTGCGCATGGTTAAAAGCTGTGAAAAGCATGGGGCTGGCTGCATGAGGGGGGTAGTCAGTAGGGCCGAAGGTAACGATAACTTGCGTCCCGCCATTCACAGTTTTCTCATCAATAATTTTATTGCAAATGTTGCTTTGATATTATCAATGATGTCTTAGAAGATTTCATGACTGATGTAATATGTGGGGTAATTAGTAGTGCATGGCAAGGGCGCGGGTTATATTTATGTTAGAGCACAAGTTATAGTTTCTTGAGATAAGTCTAACTGCTGAATTTCTATAGTTTTGTGTGTGTACAATTTGAGCCTAACTATAACATCCCAGTAACCTTTGGTCTTTTCAGTGAATTTCTAGGGATTTTTAATTCTATTTCCAATCAGTAACATCCCTGTAACCCTTGTTTTTTCTGTGAATTACTAGTTTTTTTTTATTGTTAAGTAATATATAAATAACTCCGCTTCCAGCAAGCCAGAGCAGTTTTACTGCTCCCACCTGCTGGTAGCGAACTTACTGTTTGCTCTCACTTGACAGGAGCTGTCAAAGCTCCTGTCACACAACAGCAAACAACTATGTTCCGAGGTTGGCCACCTCGGGGCATACCAAGCCGGCTATTGGTGGTGGCGATCCCCCGGGCCATTAATGGCTTCAGGAGGTGGCCGTGCGACCTCCCTCCTTTGTCTTTCCAGGACCAGGGGAGGTGGTGGTCCCAGGGGACACAAATGGCCCAGGAGGGGGAGGGCGGGGGGCCCACCCCATTAACAATTTGGCCAAGCCCTGTGGGGGAGTTGATCCTCAGGGTCCCCGGATCCCTATTGGGCTAAATGTGGGGGGGCAATTTGGCCCCCCTCCGATATTCTGGCAGAGCCTTGGGGAGTCTACAGTCCCCGGGGCCAAGATCAGCCAGGGGGAAGGGAGCTGTGTGCATCCCTCTCCTCAACATAATTGCTATTATTTGTCTCTGGGACCTGGCCCACCCCGGAGCCACTGTTTAAACAAGCGCTGGAGACCACGCTCATTTAAAAAAAAGAATTTGTGGGGATTTGTGGATCCTTTGCGACTTTGGCTGCAAAAATGCTGGTGATCACAACTAGGTAGTTATAGTTAGGACCTAGTTTCGATGGATGGAGCATTTTTTGTTTTGCCAATAACTTTGACGCTGCTTGAAGAATCTTCACAAAATTCTCACAAATTATACTTTGATCAATTCAGCTGCTATCTTGAAATTTTTGGGGTGATCTGTCAAGCTGGGGTTGAGAAAAAGGGGAGGTCTCAAAACACATTTTCCCCATTCATTTTTCGATAGGACCTTTAGACACACCTACTTTCTGAACCACTAAACAGAATTACACCACATTTGGCACAAAGCTACATTCTGTTCTGCAGACTGCACTTTGTGTGGTTTGGTGTGAATCGTTCAGTAGTTTTGGAGTAATTTAAGGTAAAAATATATAGATATCTAGGGACACGGATCATCCGTGGATCCAACTGTCTCTGTGCTGATAGCTCATTGGCTGCTAACACTTCAACAAGCAAGTGGTGGTAGCAATCTTGGGACTCGGCTTCAGCTAAGTTCGAGAAAAAAAAGCCCAAAAAAAAGATAATAAACCAGGGTAGAATAACCCTGACCCCTTAGCCAGGGCGAAAAACATTCTTTCAAAAAACATCAGAGAAATCCATGGATGGATCTCCTGATTTTTCAGAGATTTTTTTTTTTCAATGTGGTCCCCTGCACTTTCTTTTTCTTTTTGCCCAAGGGTGTCCACCTGGGGGCATTTGGGGCTTAAAAGAGGAGGGAGTGCACAGGGCCATCTTCAGAGACCACCATCACCTCCCTTGGGCGATTTTGTGAAATGCCCCGGGGCAAAAGGCTTTTTTAAAGTCTGGAGGCCTGACGTCCTTCCTCACAGACCTGGAGACCATCATCTCCCCGGGGCATTAGGTTATTAACATGCGGGGGCCACCAGGCTCCCTCCTTCACTGGGGACCGCCACCTCCCTGGGGATTTTTGTATTAAATAGGGGGACCTGCCCCCCCTGCTGCCCCAGGGACCACCACCTTCCCAGGGCAAAGATTAAAAAGAAGTGAAGGGGGTCTGTTTCGGACCCCTTTGGCCCAGGGACCACTACCTCCCTAGGGCTATAGTTGTTGGGGGGGATTCCCCCCCTTAAGGAGCAACTGATGGCCCTGCGGACCTTCACACCCCAGCACCAGCTCCTGCTATGTCCCAGGGGGACAGCTGATTGCTGGGGCTTGGTTGTAATTTCAAAACGAACATTCCGTTTCTGACAGCGGGATCAGTCAAGCAGGACCCACTGTCAAAAAGCTGAGTTTTCATCTCTGTTCCCTGCACGCAGGTATGCAGGCAGGGAACAGAGATGAAAGCTTTGCTTCAGCAACCACAGAGCTTCTGCTTAAAGCAGCTCCTTTCTTGCTGTAGCAGTTGGACCACGGGGAGGCCTAAAGGCTTCCCCGGCATCCCACATAGCTCGTAAAGGCCACATTATAAAGTATTTTTTTTAAACATGTAGAGACCGTGGGGAAGCCCTTGAGGGCTCCCCTGTGGATCCAGATAGCATATAAAGGGCTAAACAAAACCCATGTTAAAAAAAAAAATAGTTCAGTGTGAAGGTCACAGACCTTCGCATTGAGGGTTCAAGTCCAGCTGGACTACTTTCCCTCCTTTTTTTAAGTAGAAATGTTTAAGGCTTATATGAAAGGTGATCTTACACTTTTTAAATGACAAATACATTATTTTTTTTCAAATTGTGCAGAAATATCCCATTCTAAGTATAGCATACAAAGCCTAAAAAAGTGTTTATCTCTTTCCTTCTCCCTCTCGTTCCATCTCTCTGTCTTTCTCTTTCATTCTCTTTCTCCCGATCACACACCCATTCAGACACTTAAGCACCCACTCTCAGTCCCAATCAGACCCTCACGCACCCACTCACAGACCCACTCAGACAGTTATGCACCCACTCACAGACCCACTCAGACTCTCACACACCCACTCACAGACCCACTGACACCCTCATGCACCCACTCACAGGCCTGCACACACACTGACTTGCCACTAAACCACTGATGTACGCATTCTCACACCCTGGCACTCTCACACCCACTCTCACCCCCAGATACACCCTCTCACACTTATTCTGAAACCCAGGGAGGCCACAGCCAACTCCTACCATGCACGGACAAAGGGCAGTGCGCAGCATGGGGTTGGGTTGTTACAGCGGTTGGCTGCAGGGTCTGGCTGCAGGCCAGGCCTTGAAGGCAACCTCAATGCGCACAGGCAAAGGCCATGTATGGTACAAGGTTGGGTGCTTATAGGGGGTTGGCCTCGGCCAGGCCTTGAGGCCAACTGCTGGTGCGAACGACCAAAGGCTGTGTGCAATGGTGGTTGGATTAACGTATAGTGAGGAAAATTACTATACATTAAAAAAACATAGAAATTCACTGAAAAAAACAAAGGTTACAGGGACCTTATAGTTAAGAAATAGAATCTGAAAAAAAACAGAGACATTCACTGAAAAAAACGTAGGTTACAGGGACGTTATACTTAGGGACACATTTTAAATGTTCAAAACTATAAAACTTCACTAGTTATAGTTAAAGTTAGCTCAAGTAACTATAACTCCTGCTAATTAACCCACAAATTAGAGCACTCATGATATCTTTGATGACATCATTGATAATATCAATGTAATATTTGCAGTAACATTTTTGACGAAAAACTGTGCATGGCAGGGGCGTGAGATATAGTTATAGTTACCTTAGTGCATAGTTACTATGGTTAAATTCTATTTCCTATCTATAACATCCCTGTAACATGGGATGGCCCAGTCAAAGGCTTATTTCTGAAATGCATAGACAAGGTTTTTTTTGTGGCACCTCGCACTTTGCACTTTCTTGAATGAAACAATAAATCCCTTTTGAAAAGCAACTAGTCGGACTGGATTTGGATGTCTATTGATTTTTGTCCCTTAATGACTTTGCACCCATTTCACCAATGTCAGTGAAACTTTGCAAACCTGCTACTCCGCCTCATTGTCTGAGCACTCAAAGTTTCACAGTGTTTGATCAAGAGGAGGCAAAGAAAATAAGGGTGGGTCCCAAAAGGGGCTTGAAATCCAATGCATTTTACATAATGTTTTTGTATTTTCCACAGCGCAACTATGGCCAGTTGGTTTTGATGAAATTTTACACCTTTAGATATTAGGGTGTGCAGATGATTCTTTTGGGTAATGCGGGTAAGTAGAGTTAGTAATTCTTAAGTTATAAGGTTTTTAAACTTAGTGATATCTTGTAGCACAATACTACTAAATGTAGCAAGGAAGCCCAAAAAATAAACTTGACTCCCTATGTAAAGTTTTAGATTGGCTACATGAACAACCGAAGAACCCAATTATAGTCACCTGATTATGGAAGCCTATAAAATAATACATAACAAATAGAACACATCCTAATCCACATAAATGTTCTTTACATGCTCTCTGGCTCACAAAATAAAACTGGACAAACAAGCTAAACAAAAACTATCTTTCTTATGCATCCCTGTGCAACAAAATGAAAAAGATTCAAGGCTCCTCGGCTATAACCGATCCAAGTACGGCGTCTATTTGCTTGAAAACGCCATTGTTGCGAGTACACCTTGAATTAAACGGCGTTTCAATTACTGAACGCACAACATTCGAAGAATTAGATGCATGATGCTTTACACTGAGCAGTTATATTAAAAAACAATACTTACCTTTTGGAGTAATTCAAAACTAATTGGAGTTGGAAGCTCATAAGAGCCCTGAAGAAGTCGTTGGGGACTGGAAGACTCCCCCTTGACGAAACACGTGTTGGCTCGGAGTGTATTTCCATGGATGATGCTGTAAATTTGAAGATGTGATCAATTAAACTTTTGGATTGGATTGGACTTTATATTGATTTACGTGAATTCGACAGATCTAATTTTTTTGAATTTTACTCACTTGAATCCTGACTAACTTGATGTGAACTTTGCTCACTTGAATTTTGACTTACTTAAACTCTTTTGGTGTGGGGGCCTCACATTATGTAGTACACCACTCCATTAAATGCTATTCCACTGTACGCTACTCCAATCTGCATTAGTCACTCTACACCACTCCATTGTAAATCACTCCTCTCTATGCCTCTCCACTCTACACTATTATACTGTACACCACTCCACTGTATGCCACTCCACTCTATGCTATTACACTGTATGCAACTCCACTGTACACCTCTTCAGTATACGCCACTCCACTATATACCACTTTGCTATTCTAGTATATGCTATTCAACTCTACTCAAATTCACTGTATGCCGCTCCACTGTATACTATTCCACTGTATGTTACTCCACTGTATTGTACTCCACTGTACACCACTCCACTCCATCCCACCTAATTATCTGCTATTCTATTGTATGACACTCCACTGTACACTATTACATTCTATCCATTCCAGTGTATGCCACTCCAGTCTACACCCCTTCACTGTACTCCCTTGCACTGCACTCTACTCCACTATACGCTATTCCAGTCTATGCCACTTTACTGTACACCTTTCTAATCTATGCTATTTGACTGTATGCCACTCCACTATACGCTATCCCACTCTATACCACTCCAGTGTACACGACTTTACGCCACTGCACTATATGCTACTTCACTCTACCCCACTCCACTGTACACTACTGTAGTGTACACCACTCCACTGTATGCCTCTACACTATTCCAGTCAACGATAGTCTACTCGATGCCACTCCTCTGAGCTCCACTCTAAACGATTCCACTGTACTCCATTCTATTCTACACTATTACACCATACGCAATTTCATTCTGTGCCCCTCCAGTGTATAGTATTCAACTCAACCCAGTTCCACTGTATCCCACTCCACTGTATGCTATTATACTGTAGCCCACCCCATGATACACCACTCCAGTCTGAACTACTTCACTATACACCACTCCACTGTACACTACTACATTATATACTATTCTAATTATTATTTGTATGCTACTCCAATGTATGCTCCTACACTATATGCTATTGCACTCTACTTCACTCCACTGTACATCACTCTAGTCTATGCTACTTCACTCTATGCTGCTCAGCTTTATTCCACTCCACTGTATACTGCTCTACTCTACGCCACTACACTGTACTCTCCTCCACTCTATATAACTCCACACTATGAAACTCTACTACCTTCTGTGCCACTCTACTAGACTCTATTTCACTCTATCCCTGCACACTCCACAGTTCAAATTTGCACTTGACACTAGGCCCGTAGACTCTAATGTGCAACTCTCTTCTCCACTCTATGACAGTTTCTAACACTGTACGACACAGCACTCCACTCCACTGTATGAGACACCAATCAAATTTATAACAGCTTCCTTGACTCTATGTTATGCCACTTCAATGTATGACACCCCACTCTATGCTAATTCGCTGTACCCTACTCCATTCTATTCTACGCCACTGTACACCACTCCACTCTACACTATTCCACCCTATGCCACTTCATTATTCGACACTCCACCATACAGCATTCTACTGTGCACCAATCCACTGTATGCTTCTCCTCTTAATGGTAATCTTCTCTATGCCACTACAGTGTAGGCGGCTCCACTTTACGCCACTCCATTGTGGCACTCTCCTCCTCTCTATGTAACTCCACTCTATAAAAGCCTACCACAGTTTGTGGCACTCTACCACATGTTAATCCACTCTATCCCCCTACACACTCCACTGTCCAAATCTATACTCCACTCTATGCCCACACAGTCCAATGTACAACACTCTATTCCACTATTCAACACTTTTCTAAACAACACAGCACTCCACTTTACTGTATGAGACCTCATTCTAATTTATGAGTTTACAACCTACGCTATACCAGTACACTCTACTCCATGCCACTCTACTCTATGACGCACCAATACACTCTATTGTACTTTTCTCCACACTACGTTACACCACTCCACTCGAATATACTCCACTGTAAGAGACTTTACCTCACTCTGCGCTACTATAGAACAATCCACTCTACGCAGCTAAGTTGTTTCACACTCTTCTGTACTCTATACAACTCCACTCACCAACACTCTACTACACTGTATGCCGCTCTTCGATACTTTATCAATACTCTACTTCAATCTACTCCTCAAAACTCTACTCCATTATGCATCACTGTATGCAACTCTTTGTATGTCACTGCACCCCACTTTACTCCACTCCACTCTACTCTGACACAGTACTTCACTATACTCCACTGCTCCACTGTACACTACTCCACTTTGCACTACTTAATGCCACTCCACTCTATAACACTGTATGCCAATCCATTGTACTATACTCTACATCTCCATACTGTACTGTACAACACTCCACAACACTCCATGCTACAAACCTCTACTAAACTGTGTGGCACTGACCACTACTGTAGTCTACATCACTTTCCAATACTGTACAACACAACACTACACTCTACTACACAACACAGTACTCTAATGTATGCCACTGTACTCAACTGTATGCTACGATACTTCACTCTACGGCACTCCACGCCACCATAGTCTACAACACGGAACTCTACTCTATTACACTTTACTCCATTCTACACTACCCCACTCCAGTATAAATCCAATATACTATACTCCACTTTATCCCACCCTATGCCACAGTACTTTACTCCGCTCTATGCTGCACCACTGTTTGACACTCTACTCCACTGTATGCAACTCCACTTAACAACACTGTACTACACTCTATGCCACTCGATAACACAGCACCAAATTTCTCTCTATGATACGCCACCCAACCATATGGCATGGCACTCCACTATACAACACTCTGCTTCACTGTACTTTACACCACTCCCCTTAATAATACTCCTCTCTGACACTCTACTTCACCCTACTCCACCCTACTCCACTCTATAACACAGTATGACAGTCTATGAAACCCTAGTCTACTGTTCAACATGCCACTCATCTATACAACTTGCTGCTTCTACGTTATTTGACTCCACTATATATGTATAGGAAAATGATAGAGCACGACGCTACACCAAAATTGACAGCGCCGTGCTCCGTCATTTTCACAACTAAGGGTTGCACCATATTTAATTGAATATGGCACACCCCCGTGTTGTCCCCTGCAATCCCACTAAATTTACTTGCCAGTGCCAATGCAGGCATCCTTGCACCATCGAGTAACAATGTCTGTGTTGACGGGAAGGTGTCCCTTCCAGCACATAAACAATCACTAATGGCGATTTGGCACTTCTGTGTGTGCTACAGAATGCAGCACACACAGATGTGCCAATGCATCATTTTCAAATTATTGTTTATGTGCAGGAAGGGACACCTTCCCGCACATAAACAATCATGTCTGGCATTTTGCTCTTTCTATGTGTGCTGCAGAATGAAGCACACATAAAAAAAAAAAAAAATGAGGAGGAATAAAAGTATTCCTTCTCCTTGCACCTTTTTAACACCACTCCTACAGTACAAAACTCGTAAATCTGAGGCAGTATTAAAATGCAATGGGTGTTGCTGTGGCATGCCTACATCAACACCCATTGCATGCCCCTTTCACGCAAAGGGTGCGTGTGAAGGGATTGTATTTACAAGGTGGCTTTAAGCCACAAATAATTGGCTTAACATCACCTTGTAAATACGGTGCAGGGCATAGCGTCACCGGAGCGTCACGAAAATTGGTGCTCCAGTGGCGCTAGGGTCTCATAAATATATCCCTATGCCCCTACACTATATAACCCTTTACTATAGTGTACAATAACCTACTATGCTGCGCTCTACTCCACTCATTTCCAATCTACAATACTCCAGTCTATGACAATAGCCTTTACATCACTCTTCTTCACTGTACGACACTCCACATAACAACTATCCACTTACGACACTGGACTCTATGATTAGAAACACATTTGTATGAAAATGTTTAAAAAACATTTACATTTAATTTAAAAAAAACAAAAGTCAATAAGAACTTTTATTTTCCTAAGTTTAAACTACACAAACTTTGAAAATTATAAAGTTATATTTATGACTTTAATTTACAATTTACCCACCACCTTCAAATTATTATGAATAGGGGACCTCGTTACACACTCTTTTCAGCTCGCTAACCAGGCAACACTAACTTTAACTCACCACTCTACCATGCACTGAGTTGTCACGAATAATGATACTACACAATATAGCACTATACTGTACGAGACTCTCTGCCACTGTACTGCACAACACTACACTCGACAACACTGAGCTATACAACAGTCTACTCCACTGAACTCCACTCTGTCACAACACGCTGCCACTCTCTATGCCATTCTACAGCACTGTCCTCGATGACACTTCTCTCCACCACAGTCGCTCTTATGACACTCCAGTCAATGACACTCCACTGCACAACACTCAGGTCTACTGTTTGACATGCCACAACACTGCACAACATGCTGCTCCACTCAATGAGACTCCACTCCACGATGAGGCACACCATGCCACACCACTGTAAAACACTTTGCTCCACTGTACGCTACATCACTCCGCTCTACTCAACTCCACTCTTCCACTCTACAATACTCCACTCTACAACACTCGACTCTACAACACTCTCCTTCACTGTACTCCACTCCACTTTAGGACACTCAATCAATGACACTCTACACTGCAATTTGAAACACATCTTTATTAAAAAACAAAAACCATTAACATACAATGAAAAAAATAAAGGTTAACACTAATTTTATGGCAAGACCGGAGGCTCATATTATGCCTAATCTTTTCCTGTTTAATAAATAGCAGCAGTCAAGAAAAACAACAACTCCCAGAAGGTCAAAGGAAAACGGGCCAATGGGAGACGAATAGTAGTTTAAGCAGTCCACCAATGACAGGTGATCACACCCCTAAATACGTATCTTGACTGTGAACAGCCCTCTTTTCTTGCTGCTCGCAGTCAAGATAAGTATTTTACATTTACGCTCCGTCAGTTTGTTACAATCTAACTTATCTTGAAAAAATTGGGATCCCCAAACTTGTATAAGAAATGCCTTGCACCCCCCTTTTCCATAGCCACCATACAATTGAACAATATACCCACTACTGACAAATCTGGAGAGGCAAACAACATCCTAGTATTCTTCAGATGGAACGCCCATGCATAGTACTGAATATCCGGGAGAGTCAAACCCCCTTCTCTCTTTTTCTACACAGTTTCTTCCAGGCTACCCTAGGGCTCTTATGTGCCCATATCAAAGGAGGTTATTTTCTGTTGACACAGAGCCAACAATTTTTTATCGATAAGTAAAGGAATAGAATTAAAAAGGAAATTCAACTTGGGCATTATTATCATTTTAATCAGATTCACACTCCCAATAACTGTGAGCGGCAAATGTAACCAACCAAGCATTAACTTATTGCACTCTGTTGTAACCGACCTAATGTTTACTACATGTATTTGTTTCAAATCGTGAACGATTGACAATCCTAAATACCTCATACAAGTCGTAGTGCGCCAATTTGCACTCTTCATATTCCAGACCATTATTTTGGTCTTATCCGAATTAATACAATAGCCTGAAATCTTCCCAAATTCTTCCATAATAGCCAACAAAACAGGCATTGTTGTCAGTAAATCTGAAGTATAGATAAGAAGATCATTAGCAAACAGAACTTCTTTCTTCACCCAGCCCTTGCTCCTAAATGGGAAAATTCTCAAATCCTGCCTGATTCTCCTAGCCAATGTCTCTATATACAAGTTAAATAACAAAGGAGAGAGAGGACAGCCCTGTCTGGTACCCCTTGTGATCTTAAAAGAATCAGTTAACCTACCATTAATCAACAGCCTAGCCTTGGGTGCCTGATATATAGATCGAATTAAATGACCAAATATATGCCCCAAATTACAGTGATCAAGGACCGCATATAGATATTTCCAATTCACTCTATCAAAAGCTTTCTTTGCATCTACCGCTATAACTGCCAAGGGGTCCTGGAAAGTGGTAGCTAGGTCAATGGCCCCCATTAAATTAAATGTCTGCTCATATAAAAATCTATCTCTGATAAATCCCCTCTGATCCGGATGGGCCAAATCGCTCACAACCAAACTTAATCTGTTCGCCAATATCTTAGCAAAGAGCTTATAGTCACTATTTAACAAAGAAATAGGTCTATAAAAATCACACTTCAACAAAGATTTACCAGGCTTTAAAAAAAGCGAAATAGTAGCCTCTAACCAGGAAGCCGGCAAAGCGGCTCCACCCTCAAAAACCTCTGAAAACAATTGCAAGAGAAAAGCGATTATAGAATCCCCCAACACTTTGTGAAACTCAACCGGAATTCCATCTGGGCCTGGGGCCTTACCGCTTTTACTTTCTCTTTACACTGCTCTTATCTCCCCCTCCGTGACAGGTCTGGATAAATCATTATGTTTGCTCTGCGACAAACAGGAGGGCATATCATTTCCCAACCATTCCCCAATCATCTCCTCACTTACTTCCCTCTCCTCCGTATAAAGTTCTGAAAATAATTTATAGAACACTTCCCCGATAGCCAGTGAAGATGTAACACTAACCCTTGACTGAGTATCCACCAGTTCCTAAACCATATTACACCCCTGATCCTTTTTACACTTCCAAGCTAGTAATTTTCCCATGTTTTCTTCATATTCAAAGTGAATTTGCTCTCTTGCCTCCCATCGCTTAGCAATCCTAGCTTGTAAAACAGATTCCAACTGTAATTTTAACTGGGAAATCTTATTTTTCAAGTATGTCTCATCTCCGCCCCTATCGTAGTAAATATTATGTAGCGCTATTTGTTGTTCTAAAGATTTCACTTCTTCTCTATATTTCTTGTTCCTGTAGCTCACAAGACTTGTGACTTTTCCCCTTACCACTGCCTTGAAAGTATCCCATATTATCGGTCCTGATGCTGACCCTTGGTTCACCCTAAAAAAATACTCAACCTCCTTCCAAAGAGTACAAATGACCTCACCCTCCATTAAAAGAGTCCGATCAAAAGTCCATCTAACCCGACCTGCTTCAAGAGGGCAACTCAAACTTAACGTCACTGCAGCATGTTCCGATAAATGGGCGGGTGAGTAAACTATGGTCTCTACCAAATAAAAGATAGTGTGGTCCACAAAAATTAATCGATCCGTGATGCATGACCATACTTTTCATTATGGAATGAAAATTCCTGCGTTTGCCCTACTCTCTGCCTCCACAAATCACACAAACTAAAGTCCTTCATCATTAATTTTAGATATGGCTGAGACTTTGGAGTACCCACCGACCCAGATTTTGCTTGCCTATCAAGCCTATTGTCTAGAATCACATTAAAGTCACCCATCATAATAACTTCATCTGAGAAACTCAAAAGATGAGAGAAAACCGTTCTAAGAGGTTCTGGATCATCGCAGTTGGACCATAGTATCCCACCAGTGTAAATGCCCTACCCCCCAACTGCAATATAAGTATAATCCATTTCCCTAACTTATCCGTTAACACCTTGGATAGGATAACATTCAACTGACGATTAACTAAAATAGCCACTCCCTTTGTGTTGAAATTGTGCTCAGTAGTAACAAAGTCCCCTATCCATCTCTGTGTTTTAAACAGAGTTACGCTTTCATCTTTAGTTAAATGTACTTCCTGTAGAACTATAATATGGGCTGGAGAATCCCTAAGAAATTGCAGAAGTCTCCTTGACCTAACTCTCACACGCAGCCCATTCACATTCCGTGACATCAGTTATACCAATCCCTTCCTGCCTCCCTGGACCCTCTGGCTCTTATCCAGGTGAAAATAAATCTGAGTTGTATGACGTTAATTTAATTTTTTTCCTGCATGCCTCCCCTTAGTGCACCCCAAAAAATCCCTGCCGTGCCCTTCCCCACCCTCCCTTGGAGAACCCCCACCACCATTGATAGGCCCTTAGGCCCAACTTTTAGAAACGCAATGAGCTCCTTGACTTCCTTAAACCGTCTTCCCCTTCCTTATAGTTTCTATAAGATCATCCGCCGCAGCTGGATCTCTGATGTTATACATTTTGTTATTAAACATCATGCGCAGGTTGGCTGGAAATTTTAATCGGGCTACTGCACCTAGATTTTTAAATTCCTCCAAACGTTTTCCTAGCTCCCATTGCCTGTTCGATGTTAGTCTAGAGAGGTCAGACCTAATTTCAAATTGAATTTCTCCAGTCTCCAGAGATCCGAGATCTAATGCCTTTCCAATAATTTTTTCTTTCAGCGAATATGTTTGAAAATTCACCAAGATCCTCCGCGGTTTCTTGATGTTCGGATTCTTTCTAAAAGGATCATTGTGCACTCTCTGAATATCATTGAAAATCTGAGCCTCTGTCTCATCCAAAGGGATTACCTTTTTAATAAGCAAAATTATATACTTCTTCAAATCCGACCCCTCCACTCCCTCCGGGACATTTAATATTCTAAGATTATTTCTTCTTGAATTATTTTCTAAATATTCCAGTTTCTCCTGCAGATCCTGTTCCGTCCCTTTTAGCTGTTGAATCTCTTCCTTATTCTTCCTCAAATCCTCTCTCATAGTCTCAACTGACTCCTTAAGTGCCTGAATTCTCAATGCCAAAAGATCTATTTTTTTCTCCAAAGATTCACAGGCTGATCTTATTTCAGCTTGATTTGCCTCTGAGGTTCAGAACCCCTTTTTTATATTTTCCGTCAGTGAGGCAACCATGCTTTCCAAGTACTAGGCTCTGATAAACTAATCGACACCTGTAAGGGTTCTACAGTTTCTGTCCCTGCCAAATGGTGCAGAATTTCTTGTGAAGCAAAAATATCCCCCCTAGCCTCATTTACCTCCTGAGGCATGGGGTGCAGATCTAAGGGTGAGTTAGGGGGTAAGTCTACTAAAAGTGCAGACGCCCCCTCCCTAACCTTATCCTGACTCATTGATAAATCAAGAGTTGTAGACACAATTGGGAGGGCTGTAAAATATGCCCATAGAGAGGGGGTAATCCTTGTACTAGCCTTGACAGACCTCTGCTTTATTTTTGTTTTTTTTAATATTACAGTCCTCCTCCTTCTCGCAAAAATCTCCTCGTTTGCTCCCCAATTTCTGCGTCCCGCACTATCCTGATACACACACAAAGTTTTGGCCTTACTTGCCCCTCCCTTGAGTCCAACTGTAGTGGCTAAGAAACATTTTGCTGGTGGAAAGGTAGAAGTGAGCGTCCCAGCCTCAAAAACCGGCTTCCTTATTCCTTGTACCGGCTCCTGCAGCTCTACAGGCCCCAAAGACGCTGCTTTCACACGAGAGACTGCAGAGCAGCTGGTGCAGGTGCTGGTGCTGCCTCTGCCAACCCTCCCCCGGAGGGGAACGATGCTACTGCCCAGCGGCTTCTTCGGAGCTCCAGGGTGGCTCGGATCCAATTTGCCGCCCCGGACTCCTCTTCGATCCATGAGCGTCCTCCTGCACTCCTGCGCTGCCTCAGCAGCTACGGCGAATCCAGTGAATCCAACATGGGGGAGCGGAGCACATCTGCCAAGGAGCTCAGGTACGCATCTCAGCGCGCGACCATGCTGTCGCCCGCCATGTTCCCCCTATACAAGTTTAGGGATCCCAAATTTTTCAAGAAAGTGAAATTGAAGATATTACAAGATGCTGCTAAAGTTTGGTTTGAGGTGCGTCGAGTGGCGAAGATTCCATACTATAGCCTGGGTGCTCCGGTTTGGAATTCCCCAGGTACTCCTGAATGTTTAACAGATGTATTAGCTTGGCGTCTCAAGAGGGCAGGAGTTGAAGTGTGGGGGGATCTGATTAATGCAGGGGCCTTGTTGTCTTGGGATGAGCTCACGGAAATAACAGAGGGATCATTTTCAAGATTGAAATATGTTCAAGTAAGGAATTGGGCTTGCGAGCCCATCATCATTTTTGGTCGTGCAAATTTTCTAGAAGATAGTTTGGTAAGGAATCACGAACAAGTACAAAATGTTTCAAAATGGTTTTGGGGAATGTTGGATGTCTTAGAGGGTGATTTTAGATTACCAGTTGATCTCTGGGGGGAAGAGTTCCCTCTTGGGCAGGTGCAGGTATGGTGGGAAATCTCAATGCGAAGGGTATTTAAAATTGTTAAAAAGGCTTCATTGAGGAGGAACCATCTTTTTACGCTGCATAGGGCCTTCTTCTCCCCTGACAGGCTTTCCAAGATGAGTGGAGGCGAGGATGTGTTGTGTGCAAAATGTGGTTTGTCAGGTGCTTCTGATATCCATGTGTTTTTGGACTGTCCAAGGGTGCTTGCTATGTATATCTCTTTCAGCTATTATTTGGCAAACTATTCATCCAACTTTGTCTTTAGTTATTTTTTTGGTACTGGAAGGGGATGAACCAATCAAGAATGATGTTAGGACAATATTGTTCTATGCTATACTGTTGGCTAGGAGGGAAATTTGCAGGAAGTGGATGGTCTCCTCTGCTCCTTCCTATATAGACTGGCTCAACGCTTTGGTGGTTACTTCAAGACGGGACGTGGAAGCGAGTAAGACAAATAAGGATAAGAAAATAAAGAGCTGGTCACGTTTATGGGAGTGGGAAGACACTTTAGAATATGGTGTTATGTATTCATGAATAACTTGTGTCCTATGATTATGAACTCAGTTACTCTTGCGTTATGGACATCGATATTGGTTGATGTCAGAATGAGAGAGCTCTGTTCTCCCTGGCTTTACCTATCTCTGTGTATGGTGAACATCACAAGGGTGCTATGGAGTGGTTCGAAAGCCAGAGGTGTATGAGGACAAAAAAAAAGAATCTACTTTATCGTGAATGTATTTTGCTTGCATGTATTATCGCTTTTGCCGCGTTACACAGCCGTTTAATGCCCGTTTTCTTATCAAGCAGCATGTAGCTGCATTGTTTTAGTCTTGCGCGGCTCTACTCACGCGCATGAGCTCCTTGGTGTTGCCGGCATTCTAAACTGCCTTTTCTGAGCAGCGTGACTTCATTTTCCTGTCAGAGCGTCTCAGAAACGGCAGTCTCAAGCTGGTATTCGTGTGTGTTGCCTCTTTCGAGCATTTCCTTACCGTAGCTCGGCTCCGGTTTCCTCTGCTAGTCAGGTTTTCTCTCTGGGCATAGTTTCTCCACCCATAGGTGGAGCTTAGTAGTTTCCTTTTCTCTGTTAAAGAGACATTAACCTTTTCACTGCCTAAATTAGTACCTTGTTGTTTTTCTTTATTTAATTCAATTTATCTATGGAAATGGAGGGCTCTTTTAACAAAAATGCCCTAGAGGAGGAGGAACAAATTAATGAGCAGCTTACTGGTTTTATCCAGAGTTCTGTTGAACAAGCTGTATCATCCTCTATAAATACATTATCAAAAAATTGAGAGAATTCAATTTTAAATCTGTTTTCCAAGACGGTTTTGGCCCAATCTGCGCGGAAAGGCAGAAAACGCACAATTTAAAAAAATATATAGAAAAAGGCGTTGATTAGTGAGTTTTCCTCACAAAGGGCAGAGGACGAGGTTCCTCATAAGGCTCCTATAAAGGAGGGTTCTAGGGTTTTACACTCTCAACCGTCGCTCAAGTGTACTAAAAGATCAAAAAATATTATTGTGCCTATTGTGATTTCCAGTATTTTAGATACTGATAATGATGGTACTGATTCCGTCTCTGACACAAATTTTTCAGATGACGATGATTCTGCTTTTTTCTCCTCCTTCTCCAAAGAAAACAAAAATGATGGCGCATGAGACTACCCAGCCACTAGTAGTTGCTGATGCGGAAGGGGTTCCTATGTTCAACCCAATAGACATACATCACCCCAATTCAATAGAGTGGTTCCCTGTGGACCATGTGGGTGATTATGTGGCATCTAGACTATGCACTGAATTAGACAAACAAACAAGAGCCAAGCTCCGTTCCAAATGCCCTCGTCCTTCTTTAGTTTTCAAGATTACAACCACTCCAGCCATTGATCCTTCCCTAATCACCTATTTTACAAAGTTCGGTAAGGATCCTCGCAAAGGTGTTGATAAAGCCTGGTCCACTTGCCAGGACAAACTGCTGGACGTGGTGGGTCCTCTCACCTGTATTTTCGATTTGGCCGAATCTGCCCACCTTAATGACTGTCCCATTGATCCAGTTGATCTATCCCTATGGGTGCAAAGATCCTTTTGTCTTTTAGGCAATGCCAACGCGGCTATCACCCAAGGGCGTAGGAAAGGCCTCCTCCTCAAATTGGATCCAAAATTGGTCAATCTGGCTGGATGGGACCCAGGGATCAAGGCAGAAGGACTACTTTTTGGCGATAATTTTATCAAAGAATTAAGCAAATATGTTTCCACTTTTGCTTCATTGGACAAAGCCCAACAATCGCTGAAAAAGATGTTTCACAATCAGGTTTTTGTCAGGACCAGCAGAGGCAGGAACCACTTTGCCGGCTGCTCGTACAATCAACAAGGTTCCCACGGTGCCTTCAATACCTCTTATCAGGAGTACAGACCACTGTTCTATCCCCAAAGAGAACGTGGTTTCCGCAACAGGGGCAGCCAAGCATCCAGACTTCAAGCCCAGACCGGTAAGTCTTTGTTCTGGCCCTCCTATTGTAGGGGGGCGACTTTCGTTGTTCCTTCCAAATTGGCAGTTGTTAACTTCAGATCCATGGGTTATAAGCGCAGTTCAAGGTTACAACCTAGAGCTCTACTCAAAACCTTTCCAGACCTTTTTTCCTCAGCCTCCCAAGTTTTCCCAGGAAATGACTTGGGCGATTTCAGCAGAAATACATGCTTTATTACAAAAACATGCCATCCTACACTGTCACCCAGATCCTTCAGGTTTTTTCAGTCTGATTTTTCTCGTCCAGAAAAAGAACAAAAAGATGCGCCCAGTCATCAATTTGAAACATTTCAACCATTTTGTGGTCCATCGACACTTCAAAATGGAGACCATTCTCCATCTCAGGGATTCCCTTCTTTAGGGTGATTGGATGGTTCGTTTGGATCTCCAGGACGCTTATCTGTCAGTTCCTATGCACCCAGATTCCAGAAAATACCTTCAATTCGAATGGATGAATCAATTCTATCATTTTTCTTCCCTTCCTTTCGGCCTTTCTTCAGCACCCTGGTGTTTCATGAAACTCATGGGGCCAGTAGTGTCCTTCCTCAGAGCACAGGGTATCCGACTGATCATTTATCTAGACAATATACTCATTATGAACCAGGAGCATACTTATCTGCAATCCCATCTGTTTCTAACCTCCTCTCTTCATACTGATCTTGGTTTCTTAATCAACAACAAAAAGTCCTCTCTTGTTCCAGTCCAACGTATGGAGTTTCTAGGATTTCTCATAGATTCAGTGTCAGCTACTCTCCTTCTTCCACCCGCAAAGTCTATAAAGTCAGAAATTATCCACATCCTGTGCAAATCCTTTATATCCCTCAGATCTCTGGCAAGGATCGTAGGCCTTCTCTCCGCTTCCATCCAGGCTATCTTTCCAGGTCCTCTTCATTACAGAGCCCTCCAAAGACTCAAAATACATCATCTTCAAAGGGGTCTTTCTTATTCAGACAACGTCGTTTTAGACCACGATTCACGTGCAGAACTCCAATGGTGGATAGACCATTTAGACACCTGGAGTGGCAGGACCATCTTTGCGTCAGCCCCAGATCTTGTATTAGAATCCGATGCAAGCCTCTCAGGTTGGGGAGCCCGATGTGGCACAATCTCGACTGGGGGTACATGGTCTCTACAGGAGTCACAGTTGCACATCAACTGTTTAGAGATGCTTGCTGGCTCCTCTGCGGTCAAAAGTCTGACAAGAGATCGAGTATCTTGTGCAGTCCTTCTCAGAATGGACAACATTTCGGCGGTCAAATATATAAACCGTCTGGGAGGTACAAGATCAAAACCTTTAGTGGAATTAGCGAAAGGGTTTTGGGAGTTTTGTCTTCAAAGAAAAATCTCAGCCTGGGTGGAATACATTCCAGGCAATCTCAACACAGTAGTGGACTGGCATTCTCGTTTCCTCCAAGACTCCGGCGATAGGAAGCTTCATCCCGAAACTTTTCAGGCTATTTCTCGCAAATGAGGTCCATTTCGAATAGACCTTTTTGCATCAAGTCTTATCACTCAGTTGCCCCAGTTCTACAGTTGACGATCAGATCCGTCTGCTCTAGCCTTCAATGCTTTTTCCCAGGATTGGTCAACATCCCTCAACTACGCTTTTCCTCCTTTCATTATGATAACCAGGCTCATAGCGCACATCAGACGCCAACGAGCGGTGGTAGTTCTGGTGTCTCCCTTCTGGCAATCCCAGGTATGGTTTCCTTCTCTACTGGAATTAGAAATAGAACCTCCCTTTCTTCTTCTCTCCTTTCTGGAACTTCTTACCAACCCTTTCGGTATGTCTCACAGCTTGATTCTAGACAACCTTCTTTCCCTTTCAGTGTGGAAACTGTCGGGGATCCCCTTCCAATACCTTCGATTTCGGCAGAAGCTTCAAGCCTCATTGAACTTTCCTGGGCTTCAGGCACAAAAAAGGCCTATGGCTCAGCCTTCTCCTTATGGCGTAGCTGGTGCATGGGAAAAAATATTGATCTCCTTTCAGCAGATGTAACTTTCATAGTTAATTTCCTAGCAGTCAAAGCTAGTAAAGGTAAGGCATACCGCACGATTAATTTGTACAGATCGGGATCTCCTCCTCTCACCCTTAAATTAATGGTAAGCCTGAGGGGGGGGCACCCTCTAGTTTGTCGACTTTGAAGGGAGTAAAGTTTTCTAATCCTCCTTTACCTAAATACAATTCTTTATGGGATGTCAATGTTGTGTTTAACCTGTTTTTATCCTGGCCGGACAACTATATGCTTCCATTTAAAAAATTGGCTGCAAAACTGGCCATGTTACTATGTTTGGTTTATTTTAAATGTCTTTCAGATGTTAGAGCTTTAGATATTACTGCTCGTTATTTTACCCCTATTGGGGTTTTATTTAATGTTCATAGACATACTAAAACTAATTTGTCTTCAGTATTTTATCCTTTTTTCCTGGACCACCCTAAACTCTGTGTGGATCAATGTTTGAAAATATATGAACAACAAACAGCCGATTTGAGATATTCTGGTACTTCCCAGCTCCTGATTTCCTTCAAAAAGCCCTTTCAACCAGTTTATTCTCCAACTTTGGCCCGTTGGGTTAGAAGGTTTATGTCCTTAGCTAGCAATTGACACTTCTGCTTTTGGCGCCCACTCCGCTATGGCTTCCAAAGGTTTTTGGGCCGGTTACCGTTTAGAAGATATTCTTAAATCGGCTGATTGATCTAACGATAATGTGTTTTATTGCAAACCAGTACATCATGTGGCCTTAGATGTCGTTAGCATGCTTTAAACTTGCATAATATGAGCCTCCGGTGTTGCCATAAAATGTAGATTTTCCTAGTAATTTATGACGGAAAGTCCTAATGTTATTAAAGACACAGAGGCGAGTATTATCCCACCTCAACAATTTAATACTATCATTGTTTCTCCCTCCCTTCCAGCATCAACTACTACTGCACAACCATCATCGTGATCATCATTCCTCAGAAGATCATCGGTGGCCATCTTCGTTGGCTTCACGGCTTCATCTACATCGTCGTCATTCGGATGTTATCCTTTCTTCTTCTGAAATCCAATTACTGAACTTTTGCCAAGACTTTTTAGCTTCGGTTATGGCCTTCTGCACTGTTTGTTCTATTGTACCTTTGTTTTATACTATTTGGCTCTCGCTCAAGAAAAGAGGGCTGTTCACAGTCAAGATACGTATTTAGGGGGGTGATCACCTGTCATTGGTGGATTGCTTTAACTACTATTTGTCTCCCATTGGCCCGTTTTCCTTTGGTCTTCTGGGAGTTGTTGTTTTTCTTGACTGCTGCTATTTATTAAACAAGAAAAGATTAGGCATAATACTCGCCTCCGTGTCTTTGATAAAATTAAGACTTTCGGTCATAAATCCTTAGGAAAATCTACATTTATAGTTAGAAATATCTTTTTTTTTTTTTTTTTTTTTTAACTTTTTTTTTTTTTTTAATATATTTATTGGTTTTATATTTCGAAATATGATACAAATTGTTCAGTTTGCAACCACAGGATAAACCAAAACGATGGTTAATTATCTAAGTCTTGAAACAAATACACACAACCCCTCTATGCACTTCACGGAACGCTTCTGGTCTTGCAATATCATTCCTGGCTGCACCCTCCCTAGGTTTATCCTTCACTGTTTATTTTATATAGGCATTCGTTTGAGACCAGTGTGGACCTTGCTTTACGTGCATGGGTTCCCTGAGTGTCTGAGGGAAGGGGCATCAACTAGGTTAGTGTATGCGAGTGGCTCCCCTGGTTTTCTGCTCCCCGCGCCGCGCTACCACTGTGGTGACATAGTCTTAGTGGGCATTTATTACTAGAGAGATGGGCGGATGTGATGCATGTGCACTGTGTTGTCTGGGTGTCTTATGAGTTCTGTTCCCGTGATGAGGGGTGCAGGTGAATTTATGCTGTGGTTGTTGCGAATACGCGCGCCCCAATTTAAGGAGGCTTTTCATCGTTTTTGGCCTCCAGCTTTGTTACCATATCCTCCCATGTAGAGCAACCTGTGTGTTGCCGCCCTTCACGCACCATTCTTTTTAGTACCTGATATTCAGTGCGTGCCCAGCGTGTTATTAGAGAGTGCCAGGATTTCAGATCGGGAGCCATAGAGGCTTTCCAATGCATTGCTATTAACCTTTTATACAGGCCAGGTCTATAAATTTATGTAAATGTCTTTGTTTTTTTGGTCTCTTCCTAAGTCCCAACAGGCAGGACCCGGGGTCTGCTACCAGTGCCAGTCCCGTAAGCCCAGATACCTCCTCTACCACCTCCGCCCAGGCCGTTTGTATATTCGGGCAATCCCATACCATGTGGAAAAAGGATGCTGACGGCAATCTGCATCTGGGGCATATTGATGCTGCATCAGGGAACATGCGCTTTATTCTGGCTGGGGAAAGATATGTTTGATGCGTGTAATTGAATTGGGTATATCTAAATCTGGTATTCCTTGACACACCTCTGATGTGGGATAGGGCCTTGGGCCAGTCTTCCAGTGGGATCGGGGTGGGGAGTACTGCGTTCCATCTATCCCATGTTTTCCCTGTCTGTGTATCAGGGGTCTTGTTGAGGATTCTATATAGATTGGATATTGTTTTAGTTTGATCGCTGTGTTGTAGAAGCTGGTGAAGCACAGGGGAGATCTCTGGTTCCGAGGTGCCCATTCCCCAAATTTTCCTGATTTCGTGACATACGGCATGATATGTCAGGAACTGTCCCGGATTTATCTCCGTGAGGGCCTGAAGGGCCTCGAACGTCATTAGTTTACCGTCTTCGTAGCAATCCCCTACGGTCAGTATTCCTGCTTCGTTCCACTGCTTTGCAGCTTGCATTCTGGCTGCGTTCCCCACTAACAGGTAATTCAGCGGTACGTGTGGAGAGTATGGGAGCTTATCTGCTCTTTTTTGCACGTATCTGGCCCAGCACGCGTACGCAGCTGCAAGCAGTGGGTTGACCAGTGCCACTTTGGGGGGCTTCGTCGACAGCCAATTTAAAAGGGGAGTCCCGTTCCGCCGAGGCTCTAGGCTCATAGGTTCCGCTTGCTCTGGTCTGTGGATCCAATATTGGACCCATTGAAGTTGTGCGGCTGCATAGTATTTTTAAAAATTCGGGGTTCCTAGGCCACCATTGTCCAGCGGACATTGTAGTGTGGGTAGCGCCACTCGCGCTCTGCCACCTCCCCAAATGAGCTGCAGCAATGCTGTGTTTAGATTGCTGAAGAATCTTTTGGGAATAATTATCGGTAGGGCCGCAAAGTAATATAAAAGCCTAGGTAGAATCAACATATTAGCAATCGCCACCTTGCCGGGTGGCGAGAGAGGGAGCTTGTTCCAGAATTGTAGGGAGCCTTTTATAGATGTTAGCGCCTTCCCCAGGTTCCCATCTCTTAAGTCTTCCGTGGCATGATATATGTTTATCCCTAAGTATTTAAATGTTGTAGGGCACCACTTAAGATGTCCTGTCACTGGGGGATCATGATTATTTGGAGCCCTTTTTACCAGGGGAAAGACACACGACTTCTCCCAGTTTACCACAAGGCCAGATAGGCCTCCGAATTCAGCCAATAAAGATATTACAGATGGGATAGCTGCACAGCCGTTCCTGATATATATCAACGCATCATGTGCATATAGTGAAATCGTGTGATGTACCCCGTTCCTAATAATTCCCCATTCATGCTCCATGAGGCGAACTTTTGCCGCTAATGGTTCCATTGCTATGGCAAACAGTAGCGGGGATAAGGGGCATCCCTGCCGTGTCCCCCTAGAGATCGGGAAACTATCAGAAATCACCCCGCCTGATTTCACCCTCGCGTTCGGGCTAGAGTACAATGTCCGAACCCAGCGGATATAGTTAGGGCCTATTCCCATACGGGCCATCGTGGCCAACAGAAAGTCCCACTCGAACGTATCAAAGGCCTTTTCTATGTCTAATGAGAGCACCATTTCCTCCTGTGCATTCTTGGGGGTGTCTCCTATTATGCCCAACAATCTTCGAATATTCAGGAAGGTGTTGCGCTTGGGAATGAAGCCACTCTGATCTGCATGTATCAGTAAGTGCATGAGGGGGGCCAACCTGTTGGCCAATATTTTGCCTAATATTTTGCAGTCTGTGTTCAGCAGCGATAGTGGTCTATAAGATTTCACATCTGTGTGGTCTCGACCCTGTTTAGGGAGTACTACTATCAGAGCCTCCCTTTGAGATGTGGGCAAGCTTTCTGTAGTCCACGCCTCTTGGAACACTCCTAGCAGATGAGATTTCAAACTGGGTAAATAGGCTTTGTAATACTCCGAAGGGAGACCGTCAGTGCCAGGCGCTTTGTTCCTGGGTAGCTGTGCAAGGGCTAGTTCTATTTCTGCTATTGTTATAGGGGTTTCAATTCCATCTCTATCTGGTTGTGGTAGCTCGGGTAGGAAGGAGTCCGCCAGAAAGGCCTCTAGTTGTGTAGCCGTGCACGCAGTACGTTTAGTGTATAGGTTAGAGTAATAATTCCTAAACACCTCGTTTATTTCTGCTTGTGTAGTAGCCATTTCTTGCGCGCCCACCCGGCCCCTATCGGGGCCTGCTGTCTATCCTCACGTAGTAGCCACGCTAGCATTCTGCTTGATCTATCTCCTTCCGTTTGCAACCTGGTTAAGTAATATTTATAGTCGTGGCAGCGGAGCCTGCTATCTGCCTCATTATATTTTAAGCGCTTTTCTTTCAGGGCAAAACTGGTAATTTCCCCCCGTGCTACCGCTTTTTCCACATCCCGCAGCTCCTTCTCAAGTTTGCTAATTTCCGCCTGTAAGGAGCGTCTCACTCCCCACGTAGTGGACATACATACTCCGCGGGCCACTACTTTGTGGGCATCCCATTCTATCGCCCGGGTTGTTGCAGACATAGCGTTTATTTCCCAATATTGGCCTATAGTTTCCCCCAGTGATGTAGCGAATGCTTGGTCTTGTAGAGCTTCCGCCTGGAATCTCCAAGTGGGTATTACCTGACGTGCCCTGCCCCAATTCAGGGTTACCCGCAGAGGCGCATGGTCCGAGACTGTCTTTGCCAAGTATTCGGATTCAGTTATCAGCGCCCCTATTTCGCGAGTGCCCCATATTATGTCAATTCTAGTGTGGGTATTGTGTGGGACCGAATAAAATGAATATTCTTTTTGCTCTGGATGGCCTAACCGCCATACATCATATAGGCCCATAACATTTGCCCATTCTTGCAGGGGACTTACGAGCTTCCTATTAGTTGATGCGCTCTGGTGGGCGCTGGTTCTATCTAATGCTGCCACTGGGGTGCTGTTAAAATCCCCACCCCAGATGGCAAGGGGCATGGGGTGGGTCAGCAACGTTGGGGTGAGAGTGGTGAGAAAGCCTATGGTGCCACTGTTTGGGGCGTATACCCCGACCACAGCCATTTGTCTACCATCTAATCTGCCCTCCATTACTACGTACCTCCCTCCCTGGTCTATCTTGTGTGTTGACATGAGGAATGGAACTCCCGCTGCTATCCAGATCAGCACCCCTCTCGCGAAGGTCGAATATGTTGTGCCAATCAGCTGGCCCCCCCACTTCACTCGCACGTCTCGTAGATCCCCCTCCAGCATATGTGTCTCTTGCAAAATAGCAATATGCACTCCTAGTCTCTTAAGTCGAGCATGCACTCTAGCCCGTTTGTTCGGGGTCCCTAGGCCCCTGACATTCCATGTTAATATAATATACTGGTTCCCCATGTTGCTTCTAGAAGACATCTTATAGGGTGCAGGGGATATGTTGCTGTGACATGAGCCTGGGTTTTAATGTTGGCCCATCTGGTCTCTGCCTTTCTGCTGCTAACATTTAGATATAACGGGTGCAGGTCCATCTTTAGTGCATTAAGTGATTCCGATCGCTGCATTTCTACTAAACTACTAACCCCCACCCCCCTAGTTAAACCCCCTATGCTACTTACAACTGCAATGAAACTACAAAACTTAAAAATGCGTAACATAACTTTTATCCAGTTGGATTTACTTAGTGGGATTCTCATATCTTACAGATGTGGCTCTTGTAAGGGGCTCACATCATGCCGCAGACTAAGTCTGCCAATATCTTCAGGTCCCCCCCCTCGGCATGTTTCCGTTCCTTCTGGCCCCACCCGCCCGCCTCTTGCCACCTGTTTGTGCCCCAAGTCACTTAGCTTAGTGTTTATATCAAAGATGTATATTGTTGGAAGCGTTCTGTCCCCGCAACTCGGCAGTGTCGTGGAGTCTCTGCAGGTTTTCCTGGTACGAGCGCCATCCCTAGTGTTGACTCTGGATCTGAGCGACTAGTTTATAGATCATCCGCAGATCTCGGAGTGACCTTCGGCCCACCTAGTTCTCCAGTTACCGTGGATACGGAGCTGGCTGTGTCTGAATCCAGTTCCAGCTCCACAAGCCCACCGGGAGTTATATTGCTGCTTTGCATGTGTAGTGGCGTCTCTTTAAGCACTTTTGCTCTTTCCTCTGCTGCTTGCCGGACATTGGGCTGGCCTCTGGTACGCCGTTTGGGTCTCGTCCCTGCAGTGGATCTCCCCCATTTCTCGTCCTCATCTGCGTCTTCCCGGGGGTGTGCAAGGCCCTTGGCATGGAGCCATGTCCAGGCGTCCTCAGTACTGGTGAATATATGGGTACGGTCCTCCATCACTACTCTCAACTTGGCTGGGAAGAGCAGGGCATATTTTATGTTCTGTTCTCGTAAGCGTTGCTTGATTTTAACAAAAGAATTACGCCGATTCTGCACCTCTTGCGTGAAGTCAGGGTAAGCATTGATGTTCGAGTCTTCATACTTGAACGGGCCCTTATTGCGGAATTGTTGCAATATTGCATCTCGATCTCTGTAGTTTAAGAACCTGGCAATCAATGGTCTGGGGGGCTGGCCAGGGGCCGGAGGCCTACCCGGAACTCTGTAAGCCCTTTCAACTGAGAAAAACTTGGATGGAGCCCCACTTAACACCTCTTTAATTAGCCACTGCTCTAGGGAAATTTCTGATTCCGGTTGACGCATACTTTCCGGGAATCCCAGAAATCTCACGTTATTTCGGCGCGCCCTGCTCTCCATTTCCTCGGATCTTCTCCAGAGTATCTTCAGCTCTTCATCCATGCGCTGACTTTGTTTTTGATTCCCTTGCACTATTGGGGTTAGTTCCGCTATCTCAGCTTCAGTTGTTTTTGCTTTTTCGGCTAGGCTGCGATGATCCACTCGCAGGAGGTTCAGGTCTTGCACGACTGCATCAATTCTGCCCTCCAGTGATGACTTAGTGTCCAGTATTGCCTGCAATACTTTCTCGAACTGGGCTGAATGCGCTAGAAGTGTGTTTTCCAGAGATTGTAAGGATGGGCCAAGTTGTTGATCTGTTGGCGTTATCGCTTGGGTTGTTCGATCTGGGTTCTTGGTTGACTTGGCTCTACCGGCCATTTTGGCTGTCAGGGGGGTGCCTCCCGATCCGCAGGGATTTCGCACTGATGGGCTTGCGATTAGGCAGTAAAGCAAAGGAGCATCCAGTCCTGATTTGGCTAATTTTGGCCTGTGTGTTCAGTGACAAATACTGCAGTCATTGAAAAGTTCAATGGTCTAACTCAGCGTTCCAATGGGGCTGTCCGCCAGGCGTATCGAAATGTGTAGGGGATACTGTCCTTGGGGAAAAGCGCTTGTTTCTTCTTGTGTGGCGGCGGGGCTTGGTGTCAGAGGTTTCCCTCAGATAGAGGGGAGAATTGCAGGACGGCCGGGTGAGGCGCTGAGGCACGGGAAAGGTCCCGGGTTGGGGCGCTCGCGGGGTGCTGCGAATATGCCTCGTGCAGCTAGGAACCCTTGTGGCAGGGACCCACTGCTAGAAAGTCCAGAACAGTCCACGCATCTACAGTCCAGCCCAGCCATCCATTCTGCCTGTGGTGGATAAGCTGTGCTCCCAGGAGCACGCAGTGCGCATCTGTCTTGCCCAGTTGCGTGGGTGGAGCGGTGGAGTGAGGGGGGGGGCGCTTGCCGCCCCCTAGGATTACCCCCTCCGTGAAGTTTGGTGTTCCCCTACTCGTGGGCGCCCTCCTCACCTTATTATTATTTTTATTCTTTTTTTTTTTTTTTTTTTTTTATTCAGATGCCCAAAGTTTCTGGTCCTGGACTCCCCGCTGCCTGCTGAGCCGCCGCCGCTCCGCGTCTGCCCCGCCGGGCCTCCTCACTGCTCCTCCGCCGCCCTTCTCCCCGCCGGCCGCCGAGATCAAAGATGGCGCCCAAGCTCCTCAAGACGGAGTCCCAGGGCGCCCGGTAGTGCAAGACTGCACAATCCTCCGCCGGACGCGCCTCCCCTGCTCTCCCGGTCTCAAGCAGGCGGGGAGGCAGGCAGCGGCCGCGCCCGGTGAGATCGCAACCGGGGCCGCAGCCGCAGCTCCCCCCGCCTCTCACCGCTCTCGGCGCGGGCCGACGAGTCCCAGACTCGCCCCGCGGGGTCCGGAGCGCGCTCGCAGCGCGCGCTGAATGCCCCGGTCTCCCCCAGCCGCGCCGCCATCCCGGCCGTCCCTGTCAGGCCGCTGGGGGGGCGCCTGCCAGGATATCCCGAAGTGGCCGGGAACGGAGCGCTCGGATCAAGCGACCGTCCCGGCCGCCATCTTGGCTCCTCCCCATAGTTAGAAATATCTTATGTAATCTTTCTACACAAAACCAACTTAAAATGCACACACATTAAAAATTACAAAGTTATGATAATAACTTCAATTTATAACTTATGCACCACCCTCAAATTACTATGTTGTGAGCCTCTGAACAGTCTTGTCACCTCACTTGCCACAGTACATTAAATATAATTCATGCCTTTTCCATGCACTGTTTGTACCTTTTCATACTCCATCACTTAAAGCATGGGAATTCATAGCATTTGTAACAACACTTGTAACTTCTCAAGTTACATTATTTGTCTCAACACAGTGCATGGTAGAGTGGTGATATATAGTTAGTGGTGTCTGGTTATCGAGCTGAAAAGTGTGTGTAACAAAGTTTGCTGTTTACAATACATTGAAGGTGGTGGATGAAAGTTATAACTATAACTTTAGAACGTTTAAAGTTTGTTTAGTTTAAACTTGATTGTATAGGGAAATAGGTTTTCCTAAATATAACTAAGATATATATATATATATATATATACATATATATATATATATATATATATATATATATATATATATATATATATATATATATATATACTGCTTTATTTATCTGCCAAATAGATTACAATTCAGCTTTATACTACCTACACAGAGTACAACTTAGTGTTCATATATCTATCTATCTATCTATCTCTATATATATATATAAAACAATATATATATATAGATATATATATATATGTATATATATATCTATATATATATACACACACACACACACACACACATATGTATATATATAATTTAAAAAAATGAGCATGGGCCCAAAGATCTTCTAAGGAGTCTACTCATTGCCTGCTCTGTCAAATTCAGTAGCTGACAAATGCCAGCCTAGTCCTGATTCTACCTCTGTCTTTCACCATCCTCCTCTTCCTGTCTACTTGTCTCATTTTTTAAAGTTCTTTTTCATTCGTTTTCCCTGTTTTCTCCATTGTCTCTGTTTTCAAATGTTTTCTACTTCTCTCTTCTTCTGCTGCCTTTCTCCCTCTTGCTGTGGGTTCGATGATGAAAAATAAGTCCTGACCCGAGAAATGAGTACCTACCACCTGCAACCACTGTCACAAATCAGGCACTGAATATTGCAGAGAATAAGGTATAAAAGGACCCTGAGGGATAGTAAGCTAAAATATAAAGATAAAGCCTGGGAAGAGTTAGAGCATGCTACAGCTTTGAAAGACCCCGGCCTGTTTTGGAAGGTGGTGAATAGAGGTTCCTTTGAAACAGAAACCACTGAGGGCCTTGGATGTAATATAGCCCCGGAGGCCTGGGTAACTCATTTCTGTAATATATTTGAGGGTACCCCCCTAAGTAATACACGGGAGAGTGTGTATGATGTGGCTCCTAACCTAGCAATCAGATTCTCACTACAGGAGGTTATTGATGCGATACAGAGTTGTGCGCATAATAAAGCTCCGGGCCCGGACTCGATCCCGATGGATCTGTATAAAGCTAACCCTCAGTTATGGGCACCCATTCTCCTAACTGTTCTCAATGCAGCCGTAACTGTGGGCATCCCTTCCTCTTGAAGATTGGCTTGCATAGTCCCAGTGTTTGAAAAGGGTGATCGTAATGATCCTAAGTCTTATCGCCCTATCTCACTGTTGGATTCCTCTGTGAAGATTCTGGGACGGATTATCCTAAGGCATCTGGAGGCCTGGATGATAGGAAATGATATTTTAAGTCGAGAACAGTATGGCTTTAGGGAAGGCCTCGGTACGCAAGAACAGTGTCTCAATTTACTGATGATAATCAACAAATACACGCTGGCCAGGAAAGGTACCCTTTATCTGGCTTTTATGGACCTCAGCTGTGCTTTTGATAAAGTGAACCAGTCTTTATTATGGGAGAGGCTAACTCAGTTAGGGTTGGACCCTATTATTGTAGAGCTTCTCCGATATCTCCATTCAGGGACTGTAGCAAATGTGAGGGTGGGCCCAAATGGGGAATGCTCGGAGGCTTTCAAGCTTTCAAGGGGTGTGCACCAGGGGTGTGTCCTGGCCCCTACCTTGTTCCTTCTATATACTAATGGACTGACAAATTTTCTGATGGAACACTGCAGGGATGTCCCGAAGGTGAAGGGTATTGATATCCCTGTGCTGACGTACGCGGATGACGCGGTCCTTATGGCCCGCACGATGAATGGTCTCCGAGAATTAGTTAGAGCTGATGTCGTCTTTATGTCAGCTTTAGGACTGGAGGTCAATTTTACGAAGTCGCACTTTATGGTTTGTGGAAAACCTATGAGTAGGGTAGGTGAGCTAAGGGTGGAGGATCAAGTTATTAGCAGAGTCCACGAGTTCCCATACTTAGGGGTCATTTTTTATGAGAAAGCATCTTGGAAACCCTGTATTGCTAGAAGGATTGTGCTTTTTCATGCAACAGTTGGTGCAACCTTTGACTTTGCGGCGAGGGTAGGTAGCAAACCGATCAAACCCCTGCTTGAAATCTTTAGGCGGAAATGCCTACCTGTCCTTCTGTATGGTTCAGCACTTTGGGGGTTTAGGGATACCCGAGCCCTTATGGTGGAAGAAAATCGTTTCTGTAGAAGGCTTCTGGGTGTTGGTCAAAATATTCCTGGATTTTGCCTCCACCTGGAACTGGACCTTGAGTATGTACAGGACACTACCCAGCTGGCTCCCCTTCTGTTATGGATTTCAGTTTGGAGTAATGAACATGCCTCTCTTAATAGGGATATCCTAAGGGATTGTTTGGCCTGCGACAATGTAAAACATATTTCCTGGCTGTCGCATATAAGGAAGATGGCATATGACCTGGGGCGGCCTGAATTGTTTGATTATCCAGAGGACCTGACTAGCTACGATAAGAAATGGGTTAAGGATAACTTTCAGAGAATTCAGGAAACCAAGAGGGAGGGGGAGGCTCTAAGGAAAAAATCGATCAGGGAATTTCCTATGCTAAAGATGTGGGTGGGTCCTGAGCGATATCTTTTAGAAATCAAGGACGTAAGGGAAAGATCTCTCATAACTCGATTTCGCTTGGGGATCATTAGAAGTAATTTGTGCTTCCCCCTAGGTCAGTATGGGGAGAAATGTATTAGACCCTGCCCCTGTGATGGGGTGTCCCATCAGACTTTGATCCATTTTACACTGTTCTGTGTCTTTTATGCACAATTTAGAACCCGATTCCTACTACCGCTCCTTAGGCCCAAGGGTTTTGTGCAACACCGTCCTGCTTTCATGTGGCTGCAAATGGCCTCAGATGTACTGGTATGGAAGGGCCTGGGATCATTTCTGAAGGGAGCTACTACTTGGCGCAAAAAGGTAGAATGTTTAGAATGATCTCATTTATTTTTCTTCAGTTTTTATGAATGAGGTTTTTATCTTCTTCTGTTTTTTACTTTTTTTTATATATATATATATATATTTATATGTACATGTTTTTATGACGGGTGCTTTTTATATATGGTTTTTATTGGTATTCTTAGAATGTTTTGTTGATTATGTGTTGTAATGGATGAATTTTTTTATACCGAATAAAGCTTCTTCTTCTTCTATTGCAGGATGATTTTGCTACTGTATTTTCTTTTCAGTTATCAGGCCCTTCAAAATCCGACTTGTTATTCGAACCCTTTCTCTCTCCTCCTTTTTGGGTGGCGTCATGCTGTTGTAAATTACAATTCGAATAAATGTTTATAAGTTACCTAGAGGCACGGACTTCTACGAAAAAAAAAAATGTGTAGGTTACCTAACGTTGCTGTGTCAAGGCGCTGTAGTGTAACAAGAATGCATAGGGTAAGTAAGTTAACTTCCCCACTTACCACAGGGTTAGTAGTAAGAGGCAGCTAAAGGTAGTAAAAGGCTTCAATAATAGATGTATACGGAGGCCCTTCACATCCCAAGCCTCGGTGCTGCTGCACCTGCTGTATAAATTATAGCTTTGCCAATATGAGGTCGTGAGCGCACATTACAAGTAAACACTGGGAGAAGGAAGACTCAGACACGGTTTTCCAACCCCACAAAATATTAACGGAACCTAGCCTCAAGGCATCCTGAAATGTGCTGGCATCCTTCACACGCTTGGGTTCAAGACAATAATCAACAAGAGAAGCGAAATGCTGGCTATGGGAACACGTCTGCGACTGCAGACTGGGTGTGCCCAATGAAAAGACATGCGGAGGGGGCAGCTGAGGAAGACAATATGCAAAAGATCCCGGATGTTTGGCAGCATCCAGTTCCTGACTCCATGAACTGCATCACAACTGTTCACGTAATTGTTATTGTTAATTAACTCTCTAACATCAGTTGCTAATGAGAAGTAGCGAGGAGGTATAAATAGAGCATAATCAGCTATGGAAAGAGATCCTGGCGGGCGCGAATAAACCCTTTTTATCTTTCAACTTGCATATATTTATTTTCCTAAGGGTTTGTTTTTATTTGGCTATGTATAACACACAACTTGGTGCTTCCTGAATGGTTAAACAGCACTTTTCGGTTGTTTTCAGGACTATGTCATTTGATGTAGAAGTGCAACCCTAGTTTACAACATTTCGTAGCACTGGTGGACTTGTACAGTTGCGGGACACTCGAGAAGAGTAGGGATTGTGGGGCGGATGATGGAAATTTACACCCTGTACTTATGGTTAGACAGTACGTACCTGCGGCCAGCAGTGCATTTAGTTTGCAGTGGGAAGGTGTATTTAAAGGAAGAAATCACATTACGACGTATGTGAAATAAGACAAGACAGCCCATTCGCTGCTGAATGCCAGGTTTGCTGGATACTAAGGATACCCAGGCAGGGCGTAGCTTGGTCAGTAAGATTGGTTGGGTGAGCTTCCGATTTCCCAACAATCACATTGGCGTGGGTTGTTAAATATATATATAATAATACGACAAGCAGGGCGCTGAGAGTCCTTAAGGGGAAGTGGAATGGGAGTCGAATGTTGACTGTTAGGGGCACTGAGTAAAGGAAAACACAGGCCCGTATTTATACTCCGTTTGCGCCGAATTAGCGTCGTTTTTTTCGACGCAAATTCGGCGCAAAACTAACGCCATATTTATACTTTGGCGTTAGATGCGTCTAGCGCCAAAGTATGGGCAAATAGCGTCATTTTTTTGCGTGAACGCCTTCCTTGCGTTAATGAGATGCAAGGAAGGCGTTCCCGTCTAAAAAAATGACGGCGACGCAAATGCGTCGTATTTATACTCCCGGGCAAAAATCACGCCTGGGAGTGGGCGGGTCAAAAAACCCCGCATTTGCGCCACTTTTTAACGCCTGGGTCAGGGTAGGCGTTAAGGGGCCTGTGGGCTCAAAATGAGCCCACAGGTGCCCTCCCCTGCCCCCAGGGACCCCCCCTGCCACCCTTGCCCACCCCAGGAGGACACCCAAGGATGGAGGGACCCATCCCAGGGACATTCAGGTAAGTTCAGGTAAGTATCATTTTTTATTTTTTTTTATTTTTTTTGGTGGCATAGGGGGGCCTTATTTGTGCCCCCCTACATGCCACTATGCCCAATGACCATGCCCAGGGGACATAAGTCCCCGGGGCATGGCCATTGGGCAAGGGGGCATGACTCCTGTCTTTACTAAGACAGGAGTCATTTAAATGGCGTCTGGGCGTCGACAAAAATGGCGCAAATCGGGTTGAGGCGATTTTTTTGCCTCAACCTGACTTGCCCCATTTTAAGACGCCCTAACGCCATTTTCCCCCTACGCCGGCGCTGCCTGGTCTACGTGTTTTTTTTCCGCGCACACCAGGCAGCGCCAGTCTGCTAGCGCCGGCTAACGCCATTCCATAAATACGGCGCCCGCATGGCGCTTCAGAATGGCGTTAGACGGCGCTAAATTTTTTGACGCTAAACTGCGTTAGCGCAGTTTAGCGTCAAAAAGTATAAATATGGGCCACAGTATTTTGTAAACTATCCAAAATATTTAAATACTTTCAAAACAAAGAGAGAGACAGTGTATGTGGGTTTTTGTATGTGTCTATGTCAAAATTCCTTGTGAATTCCGAAAGATACATCGTCACACCCGACTGAAATCACCTGAACCCATCTATTTTCAAGAAACAACATTTATTAGAGGGGGGTAAAACCCCAAGAAGCCCATCTGAAGCTATGCCCCTGTATCTAGACCTAAATTTGCTAATGGTGTGCCCCGAATTTTCGTCACTTTTGTGATGTAAACCCAGCACAGAGTGTTGGGATGAGATTTATTATCCAACTGTAGTCAGGATTTGCCTTCAAATGTGTCCTAGAGTAACACAATGTAGTGCTATATGCTACTTTGAGATACTTTGTATTAAGGGGGTGCTCTTTGGGAGGTACATGGGCATTCCTATGCAACCACCCATGGGCTTTGCCACAAATTCCTATCTACTTACATTTGTAGACAGGGATTTATGCTAAAACTTTATGCTACCGGGAGACAAACATAACGAGGAGAAATGCTTTCATTTATCCTGGGCGGAGCTCGCAGATTCTCACTCCACGGAATTCCACAGAGTTAACGAAATAGTTACCTAAATTCCGCGAAATTCCGTGGGCGGAGCATTGCTCGGCCATGGTCACTCCTAATAGGTGTGCTTGCAATCACATAGTGTGATGCAGAGGGAAAGCTGTGATTCAGCCCTGGTTGCCTCGGTTTCAAAACAGCCATATTCTCTGCACATGCTGCGTCTTGCTTAGGTATGCCTGTGTGACTCCAGGGCACACGAGCAATGCCCCCTCAAAAGCACTGTTTGCTTTACAGTGACAAGGTCCTAAAGGGGTCAGGGATGGCCTCATTTCATTAAACAATCTCTGTCATTCTTGGCTGATGCACAGTCCACACCCTTTTATCTTCATTTGGGGGGTCCCTTTCTCGTGCTCTCAGCGATAGCGTGCAACACGAGCCTGTGATGCTCGCTTGTAGGAATCAGTTCCACAAGAGGAGATAGTCCAATTAAAGCAACTGGTTTCCTCCCTGCCCTGCCTCTCCCCTCCTCCCCGTATAAACTAGTCTCATAGGCGCTGATAGCGCTGACAAGCAGGACAGAGCACAATGCTCGGGTGACATGGCATTCACGTCCGAAAGAATGCTGGAGGATGCAGCAGAGACTGCAAGGAAGACTCTCTCTTAGAAGGTACGGACCATGTGAGGGTCGGAGTGACTTGGTTCCCTACGTGTCTCACACTACCACACCTGCAAGCCTAGGGCACGTTTCCGTCATCTGGCCTACCCTCTCCCTCCTCCCTACACGCTCTACTCTTAAAACCCTCCTTTCTCTCTCTCTCACCGCCTTTTGTTCCCAGGGTCAGATTGGCGTAAAACAATCTGGCAGTGCAGACGAGCTGGCCTCACATGGGGGCAGTTTCAGCTGTTAGTAGACCTTTTTATAGTGTGGTGGGCAGGTTTTTACCATAGAATTTTCGAGATCACAAAAATTGCATGCAGCAAGCACACATGCATGCAGTCTCCCATACCTTGCGAAACACCTTTACAGCACGTCTTTAATCTTTCAGAGCTGCTCCAGTTGTGTGAATGGTGGCCAGCTGTGTTACCATCTACCCCACGGCTTCCTTTAATTTCTTCTTCCCTACTCACCTCCCACTCCTCAAGCAACCGCACCATGTCTACAACGCACCATTATAGTCTGGATGTTCTTCTCTTTATAGCACTGAGTCCCAGAGGCAAGTGACAGCAAAATGTGAGATGAGCAGGCATGGATAACAGGAACTGCAAACCAGTGAGTCTCTGAAGAAATTACTACGGTGGAATCAAGTGTTGGCTGCATGAAGAGGAGGACTTTCATAGGCTGTATTAGAGCCCTCATCAAAATGAATAGTTTGGTAGTAGGCTGGAGAAGAAGGTGAGATTTGTGGTGCATTATAGTGGGGCCACTTCATACTCAAGAATTCTCTTCTTTGGTGCCCAGGGAATACATGGCCTCTGCTTCGCTTCCCAATGAGTTTCTGGTGCTGCTCGGCGAGAGGCTAGAGCGCGATGGTTAACTCCACTCTGCCAGTGGTCAGATTGTTTTTTTTTGCCAAGCTCTGCGCTGCAAGCAGAGTGCGGAGTGGTAAATCTCTGCACACTCCCCCGGAGGAACAGAGCTCAGCGCCCAGGCCTAATTTCCAACTTTGCATTATGGTGCACTGTACAGCACACATACAAAGTGAAAAAGGCTTTAGAGAGCACACACACCCATTCACTGTGGTGTAAGGGACTGTGCGTTCGAGCATTGCAGCCAAAAGTGCACCTGAGGAAGAGAAGGAATGTGTCATATCTGAGTAAATATGGTGCATATTTTCTCTCTCCCTTTGACGGAAAACAGGGCAAGCTTGGCTCCTCTATGCTTTGTGTCAAATTTTAGTAATTTTGAGCCTAATGTTGAAGTCTCTTTCTCCTACCACCTACATCAATAGCAGGCAGTGTGCAGCTGAGAGGCAGACACCACTCATATTCATACACAGTTAAGACATTTAAGGAATTGTAATGAGAAGACACAACCGTTATTGATCACACAGAGGACAGTACTCGGGGTGGAGTCCTTTTACTGCTGCATTCCGAACCCCTCACATAAAGCATTTGCATACTTCTCACACTATTTATGCCCATGTAATGCACCTAACTTGGCATGGAGATGGTGGGTGTAGCAGAGGCACAGACCCAGTACAATCTGCATGCAAATAACAAGTACTACCTTGGCAAGCCCTCAGAGAAGCCACAGGGCTAGTAGGCTCTATAGAATCCATAGATGGCATATTAGGATTAACACATAGTTGCATGGAGCAACTCTGCAGGTCCGATTACAGAAAGTTCAATAGCCACGACAGTCCCACCTCCTTTATTGCCCTCTCCTCCTTCCATCCTACATCTCTCCAATACACATGTTTAGCTGTGCAACATCTCCAGAGCCTGCGGCTCATTGCACTTCATCGTCTCAGGCCCCACTCTCATCCATGTACTCAACCGCTCTCACTCATATACTGGCATTGGGAAATAAAGTGCCCTGAACAACACGGTGTAAATGTTTATTCTTTTTTTAATTGGATGAAATTAGAAACCCCGCCCATATTCATAAGTGAGTATAACACCAGATAGATCGTCTCTACCCTGTACAATCACTTCTTAGGTGGGACTCCTCTTGCTTCAGGGGTGTAGTATTCTGGCTTGCTTCAGCTCATACGGTACTCTTAATACAGCATCATGATCAATAACACCCTGCTTCCAGGACGAGTCTTCTGTAAGAGCCAATTCGATTTCTGCTGGACAGTTCTATGGTATTTTCCTCCTCCAAAGACGAGGCAGAGAAATGGCTCAATGACCAGATTAACAGCTTGCTTTCAGCCTACCAGTTTTCATACTATGCCGTCTGTACCAATACTTCTGATTTGGCATTTCAGTCCCGATTTCTGCTCTGTGTACTAGTATTTCCATCTCATACACCTGATGTGCATTTCTATACATAGTAGAGAAAGAGACTGGAGGGATGCACTCTGCTGCATCAAATGCAGAACCTGTGGTTGACAAGGGCAACAGCTTATATAATAGGTAAACCAGAGGATGAGTGGGAGCAACACTGTCATCTGATGCAGAGTACTGGTAACTAAAGAAGAATGGCAGTGTTGATTTGTCTCAAGATGCAACCAAGACCCATATTATACATGGGGCACACTGTCCCTGTTTGCTCCGTGACACCGAATGGGATGATGCGACCTATCATGATTAATGTGTTGCCCCCATAGAAGCCATGAACTGGTGCTGTTCTGGGGGCAGCACATTCAGTGAAATACGGAATGGCTGCTTCCAGGCCACTCTGTGTTTCACACTGCAGACGGGATCAGCCTGCAGTATAAAGAGGGGACAGAGATCAGGTGCAGTGAGTGAATGTCCCGGTCTGGAGGGCAATGTCTGGGAGTTCATGGGAACCCCTTTGTCCCTTTCAGAGGGCAGCCTTTATGGGGCACTCTAATGTTGAACCATTTTTTATTGCTCATTGTCAATTACCCTTCTAAGAACCTACTAGCATCTGTGAATGCTTCCAGTTGGGCGTAGGCCCAGAGACAAAAGGCCCTCATTATGAACCCGATGGGAAAGACCGCACCACCGGCAGTGGCGTAACTACCGCCATTAGGCTGGCGGTTTGGACCGCCAAATAATGAAGCACATGAAAAACAGGCAGCCTGAAAAACACTCACCACCAGCAGAGGAGTGTTGACATCAACGGAAGAGGCCGCCCACAGGCCAACAGAAAGGCCCCACCCGCCCAACAAATAATGAAGACCGCCGTCAGTGCCGGGGCAGGAACCACCGCCACTCAAAGCGTGGCAGAAACAAACCAAATGCCGAAGCAGACATGGAGAGAGAATTGGAAATCATGCCGATGCTGCTCCTTGTTATATACCTCTGTGACTGTGACTGCCGACGAAAACGATGACGGTAAGTACCGCAGCCTACAAAACAAGGGAAAAAACGACACAGTTACATACCCACCCACTCCACCCACCCCGCAATGCACCCACAACTCCTCACAACATCACAAGCCACACACACCTGAGCAAGAGGTACTTACCCGGCACAAGGCCAAGACAACCTGACCAAAGTACACACATGTGCACAACACCCCCCCCCCAATGAAATGATGAACCTGTATCCAGAGTGTGCCAACACCAACACTGGGCACACAAACCTTATTACAGCTCCAGGAACAACAGATTGTTCAAGTGAGGCCATTGGCCAGTCCAAATCAAAAAGGCTGATGGGCCCAAATGTCCCGAACTTGACTCCCACATTTGCACATGGTACTCCACCATAAAGGGACATCAATGGGGCAGCCAGGCACCTCAGGGAAGAGGGTCAGGTGGTGATGGGGGTGGAGACTTGCATAGGGGAAGGGGGGGTTGTACTTCTGTTTGGGAGGTGGAGGGGGTTTGGGCTTAGCCTTGGAAGGTGGGGGAGCGAGCTTGGACCGGGGGGTGGCAGATGGACCAGGGCCAGCATGGGGCCTCTTGCTCACTGGGGAAGGGGCACGGGAATGGGAAGGGCGGACAGGGGCGGACATGGATGTGGAAGGAGTGGACAGGGCAAGGATGTGGGCATGTTTAGGGATGAGACGGGGTGGGCCAGTGGGTTCAAAAAGGTCTACACAGGACAGGAAAAGTTTTTGAGGGGCAGTTGGGGTGTACCTGGAGGAATGTGTGGGAGTGGAGGTAGAGGGAGTGGTTGTAACAGGTGTAGGTGTGCGTGACGTGGATGCAGGTGCCTGTACAGTATGCTGAGATGTGGTGGATGTGTGTTGGGTGGGTGTCTGGGACCGTCTGAGTGTAATGGGAGGTGGGGGGGTGGACACAGTGGGACAAGACAGGCTGCCAGTGTAAATGGATGTTGTCTGGGTGTCCGCAAGTCTGGTGAGTGTGCTGCAAGTGTTACTCAAAGTCGTTGTGGTGAGTGGAGGTGTGGTGTCTGGGGTGCATGACTGGATGTCTGATGTTGTGGTGACTGCAAGAATGGGGCCAGCAACAGTGAATGAGGGTGCAGTGCTTGTGAGCGTACATGTAGATGTGACAGACAGGGAGGTGGGAGAGGTGGACACACTGGGGTAAGTGGATGTTGTCGTGTGTGACATTGTATGTTGGCTGTGTGTATGCTTGTGGTTGGAAGTGTGGTGCTTGTGTTTCTCTTAATGTTTTTTGTGTGTTGAGGTGTGTGCATGGCTGTCTGAACGTGTGCTTAGAATGGGGGAAGGGACTGTGGTGCTGGGAGGGGTAGAGGTGGTTGGAGGGGGGACGGGAAGACCAGGGACACTGGCTGCCGTCAAAATGGAGGAGGCCAGAGCCTGAAAAGATCTCTGTAGGCCAGACATGGCACCATGAATGCCTTCCAGGTATGCATTGCACTGCTGCATCTGGGATGCTACCCCCTGGATGGCATTCACGATGGTTGTCTGCCCTACACAGATGGTCCTCAGGAGGTCAATAGCCTCGTCCATGAGGGCAGCAGGGCTGACTAGGGCCGGGGATGAGGTGCCTGGGGCGAAGGAGAAACCCACCCTTTTGGGTAAGCGGGCATGGGCAACTGGGTGGGGCGCAACTGGGAGGGCTGTGATGGTATGGGCGGTGGCAGAAGATGTCAAAGATTGGGTGGATCCACTAGGGTCTGCCACCATCAGGGAGCTTCCATCGGAGGTGGTATAAGAGTCACTACCTCCAGTGGTAGTTGCCTCCCCTGTGGTACTCCCTTCACCCTCCAACCCACTGGTCCCCTTGGCGTCGGTAGACTCTGCCTCCTTGGAACCATGGGCCGCTGCATCCCCTCTCGCGGGTGCCACTGCTCCCTCGCCAGATGATGCTGATGTACACAGACAACACAAGAGTACAGGGGTGGGGAGACAAAACAGGAGAGAAGCATTTTAACACGTGAATGGATGTACATATTTGGTTCACTCATACTCCCACCCAGCTAATATACCAACATGCAGCACCTGCAGCTATAGTCATGCCTATGCCCCTGACTAGTGGCCACAACCCTAGTATACAACCATCTCCCACATTACAGAAGGACCTGAGGAACTGCAGACCTGCCCCTTATCATCTAATTGCCCATGAGGGCCGTATTGCTATAAGACATCAGTCAGAGTCCCTGCCACTAGACAGCATACATACTACAGCACCCTCAGACATCCATCAAGGAGGCAGAAAAAGGTCTCGGTACTCACCCCCTTGTGTCTGCTGTGCAGCCTTCAAGTGCCCATCCAAGTCTGGATATGCCACCTCCAGAATGGTGTACATTGTTGGGGGGGGTCAGAGCCCGACGAGCACCCCTTCCTCATTGGGAGGACTTCCCCAGCTGGGCCTCGCAGGTCTTCCTGGCCCAGCACCACAGGTCCTCCCACCGCTTCCTGCAGTGGGATCTCTGCCGGTTTTAGACCCCAAGGTTCCGCACCTCCCTGGCGATGGCCTGCCAGAGTCCCCTCTTCCGATGGGTGCTGACCTGTAGGGGACACACAGAAAAGAAAAACAGAGGTCAGACAATGCCATTTGATACCGCTGGCAATACGTCCCCTATGGGACAGACACTTCACAACATCATCCCACCACCTCAATCACGCTGATTGTCAAACATTCAACGCCTGTGCAGTTACAAATCGTGCACACATGCATACAGGCATCCACCACCATCACATACACATCCATGCACCCCATCTGCCTACTCACCTGCACCTCTGGTCGCCCATATAACTTGGCATACAGGGGTAGGACCCCATCCACCAGCTTGTCCAGCTCCTCTGTGGTGAAGGCCGGGGCCCTTTCCCCTGTGACTCATGCCATTTGAGTAACCAGAGTCAGGACACAGCAGCACCCTCAGTGGAGTACTTGCAACTTGCATGTATGGAATCTGGGAGTCAAGTGAACCCGGGGTGACGAAATGGTGTACTCTCCACGGTGGTGTGCACCGTCATCGCCAGCGGTAATCATGATAGGCCCATATTCCGCATTGACATCCATGTTAACCAATGAACGGGTGAACGGCGGTGAACACACCCCTACGCCATTACAACAACCGCTAGCGGTATAAGGTCACTTCCACTGCTACATATTTGGATGACAGGGGGCTGCCATTTTGCAAATACTACGCAGATATTTCTTGGTCATGGGCGCATGGACCCCAGCCCTCATTCGCATGCCCAAATGACTATTTACTTACCACAACAGTCCAGACATATCAGTTAAGACATGTCACTCCAGTTGTACATCCTACAATGCTTATGTGTAACCCACATGTTGGACAGAGGTGTTTAATACACAAGAGGTTGTGCAAATGAATTTGTGTCCCTCTCATGTGTTCTCCACTTCTCCTAGGTACAGATCCATGTGGCGAGGGAGTGCCCCATCTGTGTACAGACCTCTTGTTGATTTGGAGACCATGGTGGAACGTCACATCATTATCAATTACAGACTCACTTGTGCTACTATCCATGAACTTTGTGCATTACTGGGTCCTGGACTGAGACCAGCAAATCGGAATCAGCATGCCATCCATACTGAAGTGCAGATGCTCTCTGTACTCCATTTCCTGGCCACAGGCTAATTTCAGGTGACAGTGGGCACAGGGGCAGGGATTTCACAGCTAATGTTTTGCCTTATCCCGTCCAAATTCCTGGATGCATTTGTACAACACGTGCAGACATTAGTGAAGTTTCCCCAAAGTGCTGACCTCCCTGCCATCAAGTCAGATTTTTATGCCTTTGCCAACATTCCCCATATGATAGGTGCCATCAATGGCACCCTCATAGCTCTCATCCCCCCAAGTGTAAGTGAGCCGGTGTACCGAAACAGGAGGAACTTCCACTCCATGAACATACAATTGGTGTGTACTGCAGACCAGTACATTTCACATGTGAATGCCATGTTCCCTGGATCAGTCCATGATTCATTTGTCCTGAGGAACAGCAGTGTGCCACACATGATGGAACAGCTACAAGGGGACAGAGGATGGAGCATAGGTGAGTGTGTTTGACACTTTTTCTGTGCATAGCTGACAGCCAGGCTGTCTGCAACTGAGGGTAGTTAGTTACTGTTCTATTTCGCCCACTTTTTCAGGTGATTCTGGCTACACCAACATGCATTGGCTCATGACATCAGTGAGTAATCCTAGGACAGATGCTGAGAGGAATTACAATGAGGCCCATGGACGTACTAGGAGGGTGATAGAGCGCACTATAGGTCCCCTGAAGGCTAGATTCCATTGCCTCCATCTCTGGGGGATCTCTGTGCTATGGCCCTGAAAAGGTGTGTAGAATAGGGGTGGTGTGCTGCATGCTTCACAACGTGGCTGTAAGGAAATCTATCCCCCTACTGGAGGAGGAGGGTGCTGTATATCCAGACCAGCTTCCTCTGAGAGGGGATGAGAGTGATGGTGAGGATGAAGAGGGGGAAGATGTGAACTCCAGGAACCAACTGATCCAGTTATACTTCCAGTAACTATGAGGTACTGTTCACTGATTATGTCTGCGCTGCATAATGTCAGTCTGACTTATCCACTATGGGGGTGGGGGGGTCTGTAGCCATTGACGCTGTTACATGAATTTCAGGTGCCATGTAACATGATCACCAACATGGTGTACATTTCTGTTCACTCCACTCAATGTTGTGCGTGGGGTGCCATTCCTGCAATAAAGGTATGATTTTAAATTTTACTGACAAATGCATTCACACTTACAATTGAATCAACATAATGACAGGGGACATAGAAATTGATGTACAAGTGTTTTAATAGTTGTCAGGGATGCACTGGCAATGGGTGTGTGCCGGACCTGTGCCCCGAAGATTTGTGGCTTGACCTTGAGTATCTCATCCAACATTGTTCTTAGCTCCCTTTCTGTGAAGCATGGGTGCTTAGGGGGTGCCATGTTGTGTGTTGTGTATGCTGTGTTGTGTGGATATTGTTGAGGGTGCTATTGTGTGGTTGGGTATGTGAGTTGTGTGATGTTGCATTCAGTGTCTGCGTGTAGTGATGTCAGTCTGGCTTATCCTATTGGCGTTGCAGAGGGTTGTGGGGTGTGTCTCTGCTTGTTTTATAGTGTTCTGGATGTGTGTCAGGTATGTGGGTTTCAAGCTTGCCAATGTGTGTATTTCTTGCTGTTTGGTCCCATTGCTGGCAGTGGCAGTCTGTACCGCCAATGGTCGTTCCGCATCCACTCACCGCTGCAGTGATTTGTGCATCATTATTTGGAGGGTGGGGTATTTGTGTCCGTGGTGGTGGCGGTGTGGGATGTGCAGCCTTTCCGCCGACAAGGCCCTGGCAGTGGCTGGTGGAAACAGAAATTTTGGCGGTTTCTGTTTTTGCATCTTTATATGGCAGGTTTCTGTTCACCGCCAATGGCGGTCTTCTGTTCACCGTCGCCACGGCGGCCAACGGTGTTTACCACCATGTTCATAATGACCCCCAAAGTGATTCCCTCATTTTCCAGGGGCCATGCCTGCAGGCAAATGACAGAATGCACAATAACACTGATGCTACATGTGTGCCATCGCTATCAGAATTACAGACGGGCCGCACAAGTGTGTGCCTCCCCTTCTGTAATACCAAAGTGACCAAGGGGCATTAAAGGTAAGTGCATACGCGTGTTGTGCCTAAGGGCTCTATACGTAATATCACTCCAGATGTTTGGAGCTTTAAGAATGCAAAAAAATTGCTTGATCTTTATCACTATTCGCTTCCTGATATGTCAACCCCTGTTAAAACCAAAAGAGGATATGTCCGTGTGGAAACAAAAGAAGGCAGCAGTGTCTCATTAATGACATAAGATCCCAAGAGGATTACTGGGATCAAAAGGTACTAGACATATATGGAGACTAATGGAAAGAAGAGGGGACTGTCTGGTTGTCACATTTTGCCAGTGGCTTAATACTGGTTTCTGGTCTCACGCTGGCACATGCAGGATACCACTCCAAAGCTGGCATGGTTCAGTATTGGACAAGACTTCGCTTTGGTAGCATTTGGCAGCTTAGAGAAGTATCAGAAGAATCTGTACACCAAGTCCTTGCTTGAAATTGGCCACTTTCTGGCAAGGTGAAGTAAGTGAAATTTTCACATTCAAAAGTTCTCATTGATTCTGCTATTGCTACTGTCTTTGTTACTGCACTAACTATCATTCATCCCTTTGTTGGACAAGTAGAAGGCTCTTTTGTTACTGTGGCTAGTTTTGAGCTTTTTAATCAAGTTTATTATAAAATGACATAAAAACAAATAGTAAGGGCTTACCGGATATGATGGAAGAGGGAGATTAATGATGAGGAGTTGACTAGTGGGAAAGGTCTGTGGGAAAGGTCTGTGAAAATGGTCTTTGACAGTCCAGTTTAAGATCTCTGTCTATGCTGTGCGTAACCTTTGGTTCAACTAATGCAGGGACAGACAACAAGACATGCTTCCTCACCCTGTGTTTCGCTTCATGTAAACTCAGCACCCTCCATTCTGTGTGTAAAGGATCGTAACTTCTCTCTTGTATGGAGTATAACTGTGGCCACATAGATCCAGATCGGTGCGACACACAATCAGATGAATGCTCCAGTACAAGACTAGAGTAGTCGAGCTCATGCTCTGCTTGAGGTAAGTGCAGACACGTTTCGCTGACATCACCCATTGTTGTTTAAGAGATTAAGGCCCTCTTTACAACCCTGGCGGACGGTGTTAAAGCGGCGGTAAAACCGCCAACAGGCCAGCGGGAGAAAATTTGCAATTACGACTGTGGCGGAAACCGCCAACAAAGACAGCCACTTTAACACTCCTACCACCACGGCGGTACAAACAAACAGCGCGGCGGTCACCGCCAACAGACAGGCGGAAGACAATGTATTGCCCACAGTATTATGACAAGCCAATCCGCCACCTTTTCCGGGGCGGATTCACCGCGGAGAAAAACACGGCGGAAACAGGAATTTCGAAGGGAAAACGTTCACCTCCACACACTCCACGAGGAACTAGGACACCATGGACCCGGAACTCCAAAACCTACCTGCGATAGTCTTCTTGCTCCTGTACCAGGAGCACGAACACCGGCGGCGAAGACCACGGTGACTACTGCACCTACGACACAGGGGAGGGGGGAGGGAAAAAACAGGGACACACACACGGAACACCCCACCCTCACCCACTACAACACACACACTAATACATATCTATACATCATAGTTATACCTCCAAAACCCCCTGGAAGAATGCAAAGACCAAAGGAAATAATTGTAACCATTGTAATCTATTAAAATACAGTACTATAAAATATATATACACTATAAACAAATATATACACCAATAATACAAGTCCAGGTGTTGCACCATTTATAGTCCGTGGACCACTGGGCCCAAAATGCATGGACGAGGCCCACACTCGATACCAGATCAAAACAGAGAGAACACTGCAGGGGCATCAGATAGAAATACAACAGGCACCTCAGGGGGAAGGAAAGGGGGGGCACCTCAGCTGGATGAGTGCACAATGCCAGATCCACGAGGGGGCTCAATGCCCACTGTTCAATCCTGGGGAGTGCAAAGCCACAGTCTCTCAAGTCTCTACAGTGGGTGGTTTGCCCACTGTTCCATCCTGGGGAGTGCAAAGCCGCAGTCTCTCAAGTTTCTACAGTGGGTGGTTTGCCCACTGTTCCATCCTGGGGAGTGCAAAGCCACAGTCTCTCAAGTCTCTACAGTGGGTGGTTTGCCCACTGTTCCATCCTGGGGAGTGCAAAGCCACAGTCTCTCAAGTTGATAACAGTCTCCACTGGTTCTGGAGGGGGACTGGTGCCCAGAGTGCTTCATCCTGTTAAGGACAGAGGTAGTGGATGGATGTCTCCACTGGTTCTGGAGGGGGACTGGTGCCCAGAGTGCTTCATCCTGTTAAGGACAGAGGTAGTGGATGGATGTTTCCACTGGTTCTGGAGGGGGACTGGTGCCCAGAGTGCATCACTCACCCCGTGACGGTCCCAGTTGCGTCAGTGCCCCTGCCGCTCATCGGCTAGCGGTGCTTGATTTGGCGGTGCCCTGTTTAGCAGTGCTTGATTTGGCGGTGCCTTGTTCAGCGGTGCTTGAGTTGGCAGTGCCCTGTTCAGCGGTGCTTGAGTTGGTGGTGTCCTGTTCAGCGGTGCTTGATTTGGCGGTGCCCTGTTCAGCGGTGCTTGCCCTGTTCAGCGGTGCTTGATTTGGCGGTGCCCTATTCAGCGCTGCTTGATTTGGCGGTGCCCTGTTCAGCGGTGCTTGATTTGGCGGTGCCCTGTTCAGCGGTGCTTGAGTTGGCGGTGCCCTGTTCAGCAGTGCTTGAGTTGGCGGTGCCCTGATCAGCGGTGCTTGAGTTGGCGGTGCCCTGTTCAGCGGTGCTTAAGTTGGCAGTCCTTCATGGCCCAGCGGGGCTTGTGCTGGCGGTCCTTCATGGCCCAGCGGGGCTTGTGCCGGTGGTCCTCCATGGCCCAGCGGGTCTTGTGCTGGCGGTCCTTCATGGCCCAGCGGGTCTTGTGCTGGCGGTCCTTCATGGCCCAGTGGGGCTTGTGCTGGCGATCCTTCATGGCCCAGCGGGTCTTGTGCTGGCGGTCCTTCATGGCCCAGCGGGGCTTGTGCTGGCGGTCCTTCATGACCCAACTGGGCTGGGGCTAGCGGGGCCCTCCTGGGCAGCTGGGCTGGGGCTGGCAGTGTCCTCCTGGGCAGCTGGGCTGGGGCTGGCGGGGCCCTCCTGGGCAGTTGGGCTGGGGCTGGCGGGGCCCTTCTGGGCAGCTGGGATGGGGCTGGTGGTGGCCTCCTGGGCAGCTGGGCTGGGGCTGGCAGTGGCCTCCTGGGCAGCTGGGATGGGGATGGCGGGGCCCTCCTGGGCAGCTGGGATGGGGCTGGCGGTGGACTCCTGGGCAGCTGGGATGGGGCTGGCAGGGCCCTCCTGGGCAGCGGGGATGATGGCGGTCTTCTCCGCCGTGCTGCTCTTCCCCGACTTGCCGGGTTTCTTGTGGCCCTTCCCCACCTTGGGGGGTGTCACAGCTGAGTCCACACTCCCACCGGGACCCCTGGGAGCGGCTTTGGTGGCTGGAGTCTTCCCCCTCTCCCGCTGGGCACTGGCCAACTTCTGATGCTTCAAAGGTGGGGGACTGGCTGTGCTGTGGCTCCGTGCCACACTGGCTGTCCTGGTGGCCGGTGCACTCGACATACCTATGACTACAGGCACCACTGGTCCCGGAGATGTTGTGGCTGAGGTGCTAGTTCGGGACATATGAGATGGACGGGGTGGGGGAGGTGTGGGAAAAAGGTCAAGGCTGGACAGGAAACGTTTTTTGGACACACTGGGACTGGTAGCTGAAGGGGGTTTGGGAGTGGAGGAAGAGGTGGTGGTAGTAGGAGGTGTATGTTTGGTGACTTTGGGTGCAGGTGCATGCGCTGGAGGCTGTCGTGAGGTGGATGGCTGTTGGGTGGGTGTGTGGCTGCGTTTGTGTATCTTGGGAGGGGGAGTCACAGGCACACAGGGAGAGGACACAGGGGACGTGTGAATGGTAGTGGGGGTGGTGACTGCACGTGAGCGGGGTGTGCTGGTGGGTGTGCTGGTGAGGGACGTAGTGGCTGAAGAGGTAGTGCATGCAGGTGTGTGTGTAGACAAGACTGGGAGGGAGGAGGGAGACGAGGAGGAGGGGGACAAAGTGTAGGCAGTGGATGTTGGTGTGTCTGCATGTGTGTGATGCTTGCGTGAGTGCCTGTGGGATGTGTGGTGCTTATGTTTGCCTGAGTTTCCCTTGTGTGGTGAGGTGTGTGCAGGTTGGTCTGATGGTGTGCTTGAGATAGGCAGAGGTACAGGGGATTGGGTCTGGGTGGAGGAAGTTGGAGGGGGGAGGCTAGACACAGGGACAATGGCTGCCATCAGTGCTGAGGCCAGAGTTTGAAAGGCTCGGTGAAGGGCCGCCTGACCAGAATGACTGCCCTCCAGGAATGCATTAGTTTGTTGCAACTTCCTTTCTACACCCTGGATGGCATTCAAAATGGTAGACTGCCCAACAGTGAGTGACCTGAGGAGATCAATGGCCTCCTCACTGAGGGCGGCAGGGATGACTGGGGCAGGGCCTGAGGTGCCTGGGGCGAAGGTGATGCCCACCCTCCTGGGTGAGCGGGCACGGGGCGAAGGCTGAGGGGCTGCTGGGAGGGCGATGCTGGTAGGGGGGGTGGCGGCTGTCCCTGTAGATGCAAGGGGCACGGATGTTGCCGCCACCACAAGGGAGCTCCCATCAGAGGACGAGTCCGTGTCGCTGGTGTCAGCTCCTGTCCCTGCCGTGGAGCTCCCCTCGCCCTCTGTCCCACTGGTGAATTCAGAGTCCGTAGTGTGGCCCTCCATGGCCATGTGGGATGCAGCTCCCTCGTGCTCCGGTGCCACTGCTCCTCCGCCTGATGATGCTAATGCACACAAGAACAGGGAAACCACAAAAAGGGGGGAGGGGAACAGAATAAAGACATGTTGAGTGCATGGATTACCGCTACAGTTGGTGGACAAGACTGACACAGAAGCCCCCTGCACTACGCCGCGCACTTGGGCTCTACAGTGCAATTCCTGGGAAATGGCTACAAAGCTATGGACGGCTTCTGCACACATAGATGACACAGGGGCATGAATAGCTGTAATTGGCACTCTACAGAGGTGGGGTGGGGGCCACAGGGCCATGCCTTACGGAGGGGCCTAGCCTACGGAACTCGCCCTGGCCTAGGGAAACCCACAGCCCTCCTCCCCCACCCAGACAACTCTACTGCGCGCAAAGTCAGCTGAATGGGAGTTTACTCACCCCCTTGTGTCTGCTGTGATGCCCTCAAGCGCCCATCCAACTCCGGGTAGGCCACCGCCAGGATCCTGAACATCAGGGGGGTCATGGTTCGACGGGCACCCCTCCCACGTTGGGAGGCCATCCCCAGCTGAGCCTCCGCCGTCTTCTTGCTCCAGCGGCAAATGTCCTCCCATCTTTTCCGGCAGTGGGTGCTCCGTCTGTGGTAGACCCCCAGGATCCGGACGTCCTTGGCGATGGCACGCCAAATATCTTTCTTCTGGTGGGCGCTGACCTACATGAAATGTACAGGGGAAGAAGAGAAGTCATTATCAACTGCACCGTCAAAGTGAGTGGCCCCCATCCCTACCCTTGCCATGTGGCACATGCACCCACCGTCTTTCATGCACGCAGAACTCTGCCCCCTTCCTTCTTACATCCAGCCCTCTCCACACAGGCATAGCCCATACAATATGCTCCCTGTGTACTTACCTGTTTGTCTGGAGGACCGTAGACTAGCGTATACTGGGGGAGGACCCCATACACGAGCTTCTCCAACTCTTCCGATGTGAAGGCAGGGGCCCTTTCCCCAGACGCACGAGCCATTGTCTCTTCCAGATTGAGGTCACAGCAGCACTTGCAGTGTAGGTCCTCTCCTGTCGAAGATCAGGTATCGAGTGATTCAACAGATAGAAAATGGCAGTCACGTCTGCGGCAGTGCGTACCATCCCCGCCGGCGTACATCGTCATTTGCTCCTGGGACCCATAGGGTCCAATGTTAACCAATGCAGCATTGCGCCGCGGTCTCTGACCGCCTACCGTGACGGTGTACAACGCCAGCGCAGTTACCTCACATCCCATTTTCCCAGTTTAGAGGTCAGGCAGCCGCAATTTCAGGGGCCCACATGACCTAATTTCCAACTGCGTCACACATACCTAGGCCTAGTCTCAACACACATACAGGCCACCTTTTGTGTATGATTGGTGTTCTGGGTAAACTGTGGGTACGTACCTCTGAGTTGTTTGACTCTGTGGTCGCTGTTGTCCTTCATAGGCACCGTCCACTGGGACATGTGAGGAGATGGCGGCATCCTCCGGTGTACCGACCGCTGGTGGACCTGTCAACAATGGAGGAAAGAAATTTGATAATCACCTACAGGTTTGACCGTGCCACAATCCAGGAACTGTGTACCCAGTTGGAGCCAGACCTGATGTCAGCAATCCGCCATCCCACAGGAATCCCTCCTCAAGTGCAGGTGCTATCAGTGCTCCATTTCCTTGCAAGTGGGTCTTTTCAAACAACTGTGGCCATGGCATCAGGGATGTCCCAGCCTATGTTTTCCAATGTATTGTCCAGAGTGTTGTCTGCCCTGCTGAAACACATGCGGAGCTACATCGTTTTCCCTCAGGTGGAGGATTTGCCTACAGTGAAAGGTGACTTCTATGCCCTTGGACATATCCCCAACATCATAGGTGCGATTGATGGGACCCATGTGGCTTTTGTCCCCCCCCCCACAGGAGTGAACAGGTGTACAGAAACCGGAAGAGTTATCATTCGATGAATGTACAGATGGTATGTTTGGCAGACCAGTACATCCCCCATGTGAATACCATGTTCCCTGGCTTACTGCATGACACCTACATCCTGCGGAATAGCAGCATCCCTTATGTGATGGGTCAACTCCAGAGGCACCGTGTTTGGCTATTAGGTGAGCCCCTGGAAGCAAGACAGTGGCAATGGTTGTCTGGGGTTATCCCTACAGGTTAATGTGTGTCTAACAGTTGTCCTTCGCCATTTGCAGGTGACTCTGGTTACCCCAACCTGTCATGGCTACTGACCCCAGTGAGGAATCCCAGGACCAGGGCAGAGGAATGCTACAATGAGGCCCATGGGTGAACTAGGAAAGTGATCGAGCAGACCTTCGGCCTCCTGAAGGCCAGGTTCAGGTGCCTCCACATGACAGGTGGATCCCTATTCTACTCACCAAAGAAGGTGTGCCAGATCATCGTGGCCTGCTGTATGCTTCACAACTTGACTTTGCGACGACAGGTGCCTTTTCTGCAGGAGGATGGTCCAGATGGCGGTGTTGTGGCAGCTGTGGAGCCTGTGGACAGTGATGAGGATGAAGCAGAGGAAGAAGACATGCAGAACAGGGACTCAGTGATCCAGCAATATTTCTGTGAAACACAGGTGAGAATACATTCCTGCCTACTACATGTACTTTTACACTACTGCCTCTCTACTGTCTGTCGTTTTCACCCAGTGTATGGTCACTGAGTTGTCACTTTCCCTTACGGTTTCACAGATGTGGGTCCCAACGTGTGTCATCTGCTTAGATTCCTCATGGACTAGAGCTGTGTGACATAGGTATGTTGACATTACTATTTCAAGAACATTTTGTCACTGTAATTGCAAATACAATATTTCGAAATCACAGACAGACTCCAGATCGTTTTGTGTTTCAGGTGTGTTTATTTAAATGCAAAATATTGGAGGGGGAAGTTCAATGTTGAGGGGTGATGGCGGAGGAGTGTCCATGGCAGAGTCCAGTCTATTAGTCTCACAGGTGCATTGCCCATATGGGCATAGGAAGTGGAGCTGGGGCAGTTTAATTATGGACAGGGTGACAAAGTGGGACAGTGGGATGACAATCAGGGTGGTCTCATTTCTTGGCGGGGGTCTTGGCATCGTGCTCTGTCTTGTTCCTGGATCTCAGGGACAGTTTGCGGGGTGGTTCTCCATCTGCAGGGGGTGGGGTGCTGGTGTGGTGGTCCTGTGGCGGGGCGTCCTGTCCACTAGCGCCAGGGGCCACTTTGAGTGCCACAGTGTCCCTCCTGGTGTTAAGTAGTTCCTTCAGCACCCCTACGATGGTGCACAGGGTGGAGCTGATGGTTCTGAGTTCCTCCCTGAAGCCCATATACTGTTCCTCCTTCATGCGCTGGGTCTCCTGAAACTTGGCCAGTACCGTTGCCATCGTCTCCTGGGAGTGGTGGTATGCTCCCATGATGGAGGAGAGGGCCTCGTGGAGAGTGGGTTCCCTTGGTCTGTCCGTCCCCTGTCGCACAGCAGCCTTCCCAGTTCCCATGTGTTCCTGGGCCTCCGTACCCTGGACCGTGTTCCCACTGCCACTGCCCCCAGGTCCCTGTTGTTGTTGGGGTGGTGGGTTATCCTGGGTTCCCTGTAGTGGTGGACACACAGCTGATTGACGTGTCCTGGGGACGGAGGTATGGGCCTGCTGGGTGGGTGCTGTGCTGGTGTTTCCAGAGGGGGGAAGGTCTGTCGTGGCCTGTGACTGGGTGAGGGGAACCGACTGTCCTGAGGTCCTCGATGGTCCGGGCTGGTCATCTAGATCCAGTTGGACAGAGGTGCTGTCATCACTGTGGGCATCTTCTGTGGGTGGAGTGGACATGTCTGGACCCTCCTGTCTGGTGACGTTGGGTAGGGATCCTGCAGGGGTGGAAAGGCATGATTATTGCATCTGTGTGTGCCATGGTGTGCAAAGGGTGGGTGACCATGTACCCCAGTGCTGGCATTCCTGTGTGGGAGCTTGTGTGATGATGGTTTAGGGGGGTGTATGGGTATGTGCAGTGGGCATGTTTTAGTGATGGGTGTCCATGCTTTGTTTTTGCATGCAGGGCTTGGTGTTGGGATGTGTGGTTTGTGATATTGGTACATTTGTGAGGAGTTGGAGTGATAGGGGTGAGGGCGAGGGTGGGGGTATGTGATAGCATGCAGGTAGGGGGTGATGTAATAGTTAAGATTTGACTTACCAGAGTCCATTCCTCCACCTACTCCTGCGAGGCCCTCAGGATGCAGAATCGCCAAGACCTGCTCCTCCCATGTTGTTAGTTGTGGGGGAGGAGGTGGGGGTCCGCCACCAGTCCGCTGAACTGCCAGGTGGTGTCTTGAGACCACGGAACACACCTTCCCCCGTAGGTCGTTCCACCTTTTCCTGATGTCCTTGCGATTTCTTGGGTACTGTCCCACTGCGTTGACCCTGTCCACTATTCTTCGCCATAGCTCCATCTACCTTGCAATTGAGGAGTGCTGCACCTGTGATCCAAATAGCTGTGGCTCCACCAGGACGATTTCATCCACCATGACCCTGAGCTCCTCCTCCGAGCACCTGGGGTGTCTTTGCGGTACCATGGGGTGGTGTAGGTGATGTGTGGGGTGGTGTGTGTGGTGATAAGTGTGGTGATATGTAGTGGTGTGTTGTGTGAGGTGCGTGGAAGTTGTGTGGGTGATAGTGTTGTGTGCCTGTGGATGCTGTTGTACTTGCTGGTGGTGTCTCTCTCTGTGCTTCGTTCTCAATTTTTGTCGTAGGGGTTTGTGGGTGATGTGGGTGTGTGTTTTATATTGTATTGGGTGTGTGGGAGTGGTGTGTGTATGTGTATCAGGTGTGTGTATTTCGAATAGTCCAATGTGGCTGTGTTTTGTAAGAGTGTGTGTATTTTGAGCACGGCGGTGTGTACCGCCAATGGAATACCGCGGTTGAAAGACTGCCGCATGGATTTGTGTGTTGTGATAGTGTGGCCGTATTTCTGTTGGTGTGACGGTGGAGGTTTTGTTATCGCCAGTTTATCACTGACCTTTGGTGTGGCGGACTTGTGTGGGTGTCTGAATTTTGGTGTGTTCCGAGATGTGGGTTATAATAGCTGTGGCGGAATTCCGCAGCCGCGGCTGTGTGTTGGCGGTCTTCTGCACGGCGGTAAGCGCCTTTTACCGCCAATGTTGTAATGACTGCCTAAGCTCTGAATGTACGTGATGTTAAGATATTGTCTCTAAGATACAAGGCAATCAGAGCCAGACAGGTGAGCTGTACACATTCACTGTGGAGATCTTTTTTACCTCTCTAAGCATACCAAAATCTGTGATTTATGGAATCATTTCAATCACCCGCAGTCAAAAAATATATTCATATGTATTGTGTGGGTAACTCTTGTACCATGGGCAAGGAGTGGATGTTCCAGAGATGCAGTGCCCTGGAAAGACTGGCAACATCCACAAAAGCTCCAAGCTCTCTGTGGTCACTCATAAGCATTCCTACAATCCATTCTCCCCACAGGAATTATAGGATTAAATCCAGACAAAAGAAAGAATAGCTCTCTTTCCAGGTTGGGAATGAGCAGCGATCACCTCCAAAAATTGATGAGGTGTATTTTATGGGACTTCTTCAGTGGGTAAATATTTTACCAACAGAGGAAAAAGCTAAAAAAATTCCCTATGTGATTGCTCCGCAACAATTTTTTGCGTGTGTAAATGTGCGTAAGGTACATTTGTGTCTAGCACAAATGCCTTTTTATAGCCATAAATAAGAACTCAAAAATACTTTTTACCATTACTGTTTGAGACCTTTGGCTTCTGCAACTTCTGAAGCTTACTCCTAAAAACGTTTACCAAAAATAAAATGTGAATTTGCTCCAAACATTAGAGGAAACTCATAGAAAAACGTTTTGGCCAATGTTTGTTAAAGGGACCCTTGTTCTTGAAGAGCGAGCATGTATTATAAGGAATAAAGTAACAGCCTACCATTTGTAAACAAGCATTGGCGAAGTCAATAAGTCTTTTCTGTGGAGTGAAGTGCCATTGAGTAGAGTAGAGTGGAGTGGAGTGGTCTAGAGTAGAGTGGTGTAGAATGAAGTACAGTGTCATAGAGTAGAATGAATTAGAGTGATGAAAAGTGTCATAGAGTGGAGTGGCATAGAGTGAAATGGCATATAATGGAGTAGCATATGGTGCAATAGAGTGTCATAGAATGGATTGTTGTAGAGTGTCCTAGAGTAGAGTGTTGTAAAGAAGAGTAGCATAGAGCAGTAAAAAGTGTAGTGGTGTAGAGTGTAGTAGACTGTTGCAGAGAAAAGTGGCATAGAGTGGAGTAGAGTAGAGGGTTGAAGAGTGGAGTGCTGCACAGTGTTGTAGAGTGTTGTATAGTATCATAGAGTGGATAGTTATAGAGTGGAGCAAAGTTCTGTAAAGTAGAGTAGAGTGTTGTAGGTTAGAGTATCATTGAGTAGATTGTTGTAGAATGGAGTGTTGTAGAGTGAAATGGTGTAGAGTGTAGTAAAGTGTAGTAGAGTGATTGGCAAAGAGTGAAGCAGCATAGAGTGGAGCAAAGTGTTATGGAGTGGTGTAGAGTGGTGTTGAGGGGGTGAGGAGTAGAAAGGTGTAAAGTAGATTAAAGTGGCATGGAGTGGGATAGAGTGGTGTGACATAGAATAACATTTTGGAGTAGTGCAGAGTGGCATAGAGTATTGTAGAGTGGAGTGGCGTAGGGTGGAGTGGCACATAGTTTTGAAGAATGGACTAGTGCAGAGTGGCATAGATTGGAGTGGCGTGAAATGGAGTGGTGTACATTGGGGTAGAGTGGAGTGGCACAGATTGGAGTGGCGTAGGGTGGAGTAAAGGGTCGTAGAGTGGAGTGGAGTAGAGTAGAATGGAGTAGAGTGGAGTGCCATAGAGAGGTGTGCTGTAAAGTGGTGTAAAGTGGTGTGGAGTAAAGGGGCATAGAGTGGAGTGGAGTGTCATAGAGCTGAGTGTCATAAAGTGAAGAGTCGTAGACTAGTATAGATTGGAGTAGAGTGGAGTGGAGTGGTGAATTGCATGGCATAGTGTCATAAAGTGGAGTAGAGTGTCATAGAGTGGAGTGGTATAGAGTGTCATAGAGTGCAGAGATGTACAGTGGAGTGGCATAGATTGGAATAGAGTGGCATGGCTAGATTGGAGTATAGTGCCATAAAGTGGAGGGGCAAGGAGTGGTATAGAGTGGTATAGGGTGGAGTAGAGTGTTTTAGAGTGGAGTGGCATAGAGTGACATGTAGTGGAGAGGACTAGCGAGGAGTAGTGTCGTAGAGTGGAGGGGCAAATAGTGGAGTAGAGTGACGTAGAGTGGAGTGGAGTACAGTGGAGCGGGATAGAGTGGAGTAAAGTGTTATGGAGTGGTGCAGAGTGGAGCATCATAGAGTGTAGTAGCTTTTAGTGTCAGAGTGAAATAGTGTTGAGGAGCATAGCATAGTGTAGAGTGTCACTGAGTGGAGTGGCATACAGTAGAGTTGAGAGGAGTGTCTTAAAAGTGGAGTGTTGTAGAATGGAGTGGGATAGAGTGGAGTAGCATAGAGAGGCATAGAGTGCCACGTGGAGTGCTGTAGAGCGAAGTAGAGTGGTATAGAATGGAGTAGAGTGTCAAAGAGGTGAGTGTCACAGAGTTGAATAGAATGGAGTGTCATAGAGTGGGATGGCCTAGAGGGAAGTGGCGTAGATTGGAGTCACATAGAGTTGCATAGACTGGAGTAAAGTGTCATTGAATAGAGTGGAGTAGAGTGGAGTGGTTTGTCATAGAGTGGAATGGTATGGAGAGGAGTAGAGTCAAGTGGCATAGAGTGGAGTGGCATATGGTGGAGTAGAGTAGTGTGCTGTTGAGTGATATAGATTGGAGTAGAGGGGAGTGGAGTGGGAAGTGATTGGCATAGAGCGTCATAAACTGGAGTAGAGTGTCATAGAGTTGAATAGAATGGAGTGTCATAGAGTGGGATGGCCTAGAGGGAAGTGGCGTAGATTGGAGTCACATAGAGTTGCATGGACTGGAGTAAAGTGTTATGGAGTAGAGTGGAGCAGAGTGTCATAGGGCCAGATGTAGCAAACCTTTAGCACATCGCAAACAGCAACGTGCAAAAAGCACATCGTGATGCCCAATCCCCGTTTTGCGAGTCAGTAACCTGCTTACCGACTCGCAAAACGGGACTGCAAGTCGCAATTAGGAAGGGGTGTTCCCCTTCCTAATTGCGAGTCGCAGCGCGATGCTGCAAACCGCGAACGCGGTCGCAAAGCAATCGCAGTTACCACCAGTGTCACACCATGGGACCCCTTCCTCTTTGTGAATGGCATGGAAAACATTTATGGACCACTGCCTGCTCTGAAAAAATGAAACGAAAACACTTCATTTTTTCATTTTGTAAAGCATCTCGTTTTCCTTTAAGGAAAACGGGCTGCATTACAAAAAAAAACTGCTTTATTTAAAAGCAGTCACAGACATGGTGGTCTGCTGTCTCCAGCAGGTCACCATCCCTGTGAGGGCTGTGAGTCTCAAGGGGGTCGCAAATTGCAACCCACCTCATTAATATTAATGAGATGGGCCTTTGCGACCCCCTTGCGAGTCGCAGATGGTGTCAGGGACACCATCCTGCATTCTGAATTACGACTCGCTAATTGCAAGTCTCTCTGACTCGCAATTTGCGAGTCACAATTCAGAAAATACGTACAACTGGCCCATAGAGTAGAATGGTATTGAGAGGAGTAGATTGGAGGGGCAGAGAGGGGAGTAGCATAGAGTGGAATGGCATAGAGTGGAGTGAGGTACAGGGGAGTGGAGCAACATACAGTGGCGTGGCATAGAGTGGATGGTCATAAAGTGGAGTAGTGTGTAGTGGCACAGAGTGGAGTACTGTAGAGTGGAGTTTCATTGAGAGGAGAAGAGTGTTGTAGAGTTGAGGAGCGTAGAGTGGCAGAGTGGAAGCCGTATAGAGTGGAGTGTCATAGAGTGGAATATGCATTGTGTGGTAGTACACCACCATTACACACAATACACTTCCAATTGAAATGACCATTGCATTTAAACAGGCATACCTTTTTGCTGCTTAAACTTTTTTAGCACACAAATGATACTATGAGGAAACTGGCATCACCTAGTGTATTTATTTGTTTTGAACCTATTAAAATATTTGTTTTCACTGCACTTCAGAATTAGCAAAAAATGTGCTTCATTTGTGGTTTCCTGATTCTGCTACATTCTGAAATATTTGTACAGTTCATTTACTGGCATTTCAATGTTGTTGTTTGCTAGAAGAAATTAACATCCTACTGCCCTTCCTTTCACACCCCCAGTACCCAGTAAGATTGTCTAAAAACTCCTCTCATTTTGTAATCAAAGAATTGTTGACACCAAGCTTCCTCAGAAGACATGGCCTAACATTTGACATCTTTCTTTGAATGCACACCAAGGGCCATATGTACGAACACATTTTCCCATAGACAAAATGGGTAAAACCCTTTGCTACATCTGCCTCCAAATGTGAAAAGATAATAACATTTAAAGGCCTGTTTATTGCTCATTCACTTCGGAACTTCAGCATGTTTATTTTGGGGGTGCTCCAGCACCCTCTACTTCCCTACTTACAGCGCCTATGGTGTGCAGGTGAAATTGATGAAGAGGATTGTTTAAGTTATGCTAAGGGTAAAGGACACTGACCAAAATAAACAAGCTAGTAGACAGAACATTGTTTGTCACATGCATGCCGATATTGATGAACTGGCAGTGGCAGAGATAAATAGAATCAGTCAAGCAGAAAGATGGGAGGCAGAATTCTTTTCAAGAAATACACCAAGTGCACTGCTTCCTGAACTAGCAGACAAAAGAGACAACTGAAAAACACGTACTCCTGTGAAGTGCTTTATGGAAAAGAAGTTTATATTGCGGTCAAGGCAACCATTTTTCACCCTCTTTTCTCTAAATTATATCTTACGGGTGCTTACAATTTAGTCCATATCACAAAGAGTGATAGGAGGAACACAATTTACAATACTAAATATAAGTGATGTATTTAGAGATATCCTTTGTATTTTTGTGGTAATTTAACATGATGATGTCTTGTTTTAATTTTAGAATTTACACTAAAGTCAAAAACATCTTTGGGAAGTACTACAACACCTAAGACAGAGTTATTCACATGCCAAAGCTAAAAGAAATGGACTGTTGAGGCCAATAAGCTGTCCCACCTTGTCTTTGTCATATCTGGTCAGACAATTCATATGGATCTGCATAAGCTTAAAGAAGTCATGGATTGGCCTGCTCCAAAGACAAATCTGGATATTTTGGGGATTTGCCAATTTTATTGGCATTTCATTCCAAATTTTCCAACAAATTATCAGACCGATAGCAGAGTGTTCCAGGAACAATCAACAGTTCTGACATGGGAAAAACAGAAAAGTTATTTCAGACTTAGACCACCCCCTTTATAACTGCACCAATCTTAAAACACCCAGATTGTGTGCAGTATTTTTATCGTAGAGATAGATGCTTCCTCTTTTGTTATTGGTACTGTTGTATCATAAAACATACAGAAACACATAATATTCATTCTGCATTCTATTTGCCTCACAATCATTCTGCCTCTGAATACAATTGTGGTATTTATCATTGTGAAGGAGGTATTTACACACTGGAAACATTATTTGGAAGGTTCACCACATCCTAACAGTATGAAACTTGAATTTGTGAAAGAATGAGATGTGCCAATACCTGATATGCTTGTTGATGTCTTTTCTTTTCATGATTCTCATGCAGCATTACTTACAGACCTGATACTTGACAGGGAAAACAGGATGCACAGTCATGGCAAGATGCAGAAGAAGAAAATGCACTGGAGAATCCTCTGACTACATTAGCCTTACATAAAACATTTTTGGTTGCCGAGACACAGCGATGTACTCAAATAAGACAAGAAGAAGAGAGGTGAAATCCGGTACAATAGTTGCACAAGAATGGCCAAATCAGAAAAAGAAGTTGCAAAGCTGCCATTTCATGGAAAAAGATTGTATTATTCTTGGCAAGGAAATAAAGTCAATTTATCAGTTTATGCCATGACACCCATTGGCTGCATCATACTAGAACAAAAAAGACTCAAGACATTGTTTCAAAAATCTTTAAGTGGACTAGTTTAAAGAGGACTGTGTAGGATTATATAAAGAAGTGTGCAATCTGTGTAAAAAACAGGTAGCCTCAAAGTGAACTATGGGTTAATTCAAGCAGCATTTAGATCACAGTGTATTATTTGAGGTACTCTATTGTACAACATCAGGAAGATTGGGTCTCTTGTATACCTGTAGCATACAACAGCTCTCTTCATGGCTCCTTGGGGTTTACTCCATGTTAGGTACCTATGTTTTTTCACCCTCTAGTGCCGCCTTTCAGTTTTTGTTATCTATTAATGTCAATTCAGCAAAGTTGCCGGTAAAATCACTGGAGTCTCGATTGGGATTCATCAACAATGTCCTTCACTGGTCCTCATCCTACCTTTCCAACCAACACCAGTTTGTTCACATGGGTAAATGTAGGTCTCAAATGATTACTAACACCAGCAGGGTCACCCTCACTGCCAAAGTGTCCCCTGTCATCTTAAACCTCTAATTGGAGCCATTTGGTGCTATACTTGTAAATAACAGCATCAGGATTCACCAATATGCCCAGGACATACAACTGTACTTGAAAGTCTCCTCTGCTTCATAAATCCAATGCCTCAAATAGTGCTTGCACATCATCCAGACCTGGATGTCCAGTGCCAACCTAAATCTCAACCTAGCCAAGACAGAATTCCTGCTATTTACAAAGAACAAGGAACAAGAAACAGTACAAACCCAGCTCAATGATATGAACACCTTGACTGTTTCAAACCCCACTTTCACCAAATCCTAAATCACTTGGATTTTCCTTGGACTAAAGAAAGTGATTCTGTTTCCTTAAAGCCCTTGTACTCTTGCATTTGGATAGTCGCAATGCCCTGCTCCATAGCCTCCCAGACTCCACAGTGGCACCTCTAAAGGGCATCCTACATGCTGCAGCATATCTTGTTCAAGGCATACAGAAATATGATCACATCACTTACTTTCTAATGGAACCACATTGCCACCCATTGCAAGCCTGCAGAATCTTCAAAACCAGTTGCATCATTTACAAAGCATTCATTACCAGTACCTTACTGTGATGGGGTCTGGGGTTTGGGCCTCATGGTAGTAGGGTAATACAGAACAGAGGTGGGTAGTTTCCGAATTATTTAATTTCTCCTTATTTTGTTATTGCATCTCACAAAGTACAGAAAGTACAAAATCACAGTTGTTACATCACACCATGAGTTCCTAGGTTTAGCTTCTCTTCTTCTTTATTCCATTTTGGCGTCCCACGCATTATGATTCTGCAATGATCTCTGCCCTGGGCGGCTGCCTCAGAAGACACAGAAGAGGCATAATGGTTCAGGTAAGTCTGTTTCTAATGGTGAGTAATTCAGGGGAGGGATAGAGAGGGTTAACACTGCTCTTACATGTGGGACAGTCACCAGGTTTGTGCCCTTGGGTTTTCCCTTGCCCGTAAATACCCCAGACAACATCCCGCCTCAGGGTAGCCAAAGTGTGAGGTCACACATTGAGACTGGTTCCCCAACATCGTAGACTCTGCGGCCTCACTCTCTCACTCTGTGTTGTCTTCCAGTTCATCTTTCTGCTTTTCTACTGCTGGTCCCCTCCGCTCCTACGATGCTTCCTCCTTCTCGCTCCACACCGCATGCCTCCTCCATCTGCTCAGTTTCCCTATGAGCCAGTCCCACGTCACTGGAGGGTGTGTCCCAGGCAAAAACTAGGTCGGCACTCCTCCTCACATTCATACCCTCCGGGGCACCCACTGTTGTTTTTGTCAGTCTTTGCCATGTCAGCGCATACAGGCATCGGCTCTGCAGGTACCGGCCCCTCACACTTACCTTGCAGACAAGCTTGTCGTATTTGGTGGTTCTCAGTACACCTACAGCCAAGACACCATCAGACTGCAGACTAAGAAGTGTGAAAAGGAAAAGAAATCAGCATTTTGTTTCCATCTATGCACCCAGGATCTGGAACAATGCCCCCATATACATCCTAGATCTTAAATCTACTCCGCTTTACGAAAGAGTTGAAGATGTGCCTCTTTAAAGAACACAACATCACAATGCATTAACCATACATGTTAGAAATGGGGTCTTTGGTTGGCAGTCAGGTTACCCCCTGTCCAAGCAAGGACCCTCATTCTAGTCAGGGTAAGTCACAAACAATCCAAATTATCCTGTGCCCACACTCCGGTAGCTTGGCACTGAGCAGTCAGGCTTAACGTAGAAGGCAATGTGTAAAGTATTTGTGCAATAAATCATGCAATAACACAGTATAACCACCACAAAAATACACCACACAGGTATAGAAAAATATAGAATATTTATCTGGATAAAATAAGGTCAAAACCATCAAGTACATGTTGAAATATCCGTTTAGAACACGATAAAAATAGTCTTAAGTTCTTACAAACAATAAGTGTCTCTGGCAAGCACAAAGTACCTGGTTTGCATTTAAATTACAAACAAGGGACCTTAGAGGAGGAGATGCGTAGAAAACTGGGAGGTGTGCATCGGTTTCTCCGGGAGCACACAGACGATGCGTCGTTATTTTCCACACAGCAAGGGCCTTGCGTCAATTTCCACTGCGTGGATTTGGATTCTCTTTGGATTGCGGGGTATTTGGATGCCCCGTGGACGATGCAGAGAAATCCTGGGCATGCAGAACGAAGTCACAAGAGCTGCGTCGATCCGGTGGGCGATGCTGGGAAATTTCTGTTGCATGGCAGGCACTGCGTCGATTCTTCTCGCAGGAAGTCAGGCTGCTTTGTTCCGGCTTGGCTATGCATCCATCCAGTGGGCCGCACGTCGAAGTTCCAGTCGCAACGTTGGTGCTCTGTTGAGCTCCACTCATGGAGCCGGCCTGCATTGTTCTGGTTCGGCATGCAGTGATTTTCTCACCATGATGCAGGCTGTGCATCGATTCCGGCGGGATATGCAGTGATTTTTCACCACACAAGGAGTTCTTTGAAGAGATGAAGTCTTTTTGGCCCTGGGAATTCCGAAAACAGAAGGCAAGTTCAATCCAAACCCTTGAAGAGCACTTCTCAGCAGCCCCAGAGGGTAGCAAGCCAACAGGGCAACAGCAAGGCAGCAGTCTTTTTCAGCAAAGCAGTGAGGTGAGTCCTTTGGGCAGCCAGGCAGCTTCTCTTGGCAGGTTACAGGGTCTGGTTCAGAGTTCCTTTCCCAGTAGGTATACTGTCAAGAAGTGCTTGAGTTGTTAGGGTCAGAGGCCGTGTTTAAATACCTGAATGCGCCTTTGAAGTGGGGGAGACTTCAAAGAGTGGCTTAGAAGTGCACAAGGTCCCTATCAGTTCCATCCTGTCTGCCAGGGTCCCAGTAGGGGGTTTGCCAGTCCATTGTGTGAGGGCACACCACTTTCCTTTGACATGTAAGTGTTAGGCCCTCTCCCCTCCCAGCCCAGAAAGAACCATTCAGTATGCAGATGTGTGCAGGTGTGACTGAGCATCCTGTGTTTGGGGTTGTCTGAGTGAAATGCACAAGGGAGCTGTCAATTAAACCAGCCAGACGTGGATTGTAAGGCACAGAAGGATTTAAGTGCAGAGAAATGCTCTCTTTCTAAAAGTGGCATTTCTAAAATAGTAATATTAAATCCAACTTCACCAGTCAGCAGGATTTTGTATTACCATTCTGGCCATACTAAATATGACCTTGTTACTCCTTACAGATCAGAATCTACCACTCAAACAGTATATGAGGGTAGCCCTAATATTAGCCTATGAAATGAGCAGCCTCACAGCAGTGTAAAACGAATTTAGGAGTTTTACACTACCAGGACATATAAACTACTACATGTCCTGCCTTCTCCCTGCATAGCACTCTGCCCTATGGGTTACCGAGGGCCTACATTAGGGGTGACATATGTAGAAAAGGGGGAGTTTAAGGCTTGACAATTACTTTCAAATACCAAGTCAAAGTGGCAGTGAAACTGCACACACAGGCCTTGCAGTGGCAGGCCTGAGACTTGGTTAAGGGCTACTTCTGTGGGTGGCACAACCAGTGCTGCAGGCCCACTAGTAGTATTTAATTTACAGGCCCTGGGCACATGTAGTGCACTTTGCTAGGGACTTACAAGTAAATTAAATATGCCAATTGGGTATGAGGCAATGTCACCATGTTTTAGGGAGAGAGCATATGCACTTTAGCACTGATTAGCGGTGGTAAAGTGCACAGAGTCTTAAAGCCAGCAAAAATGAGGTCAGAAAAAGAGAAGGAGGAAGGCAAAACATTTGGGGGTGACCCTGCAGAAAGGCTATTTCCAACAATCCACAAACCAGCAACCTTCCCTATTACTCTTTACATTTATGCTTCTCTTTGACACTGAACAGTGCTCCACTGCCTTTTTGGCTATATTTGTGCCATAAAAGTAACACATGCATGTATACAGGCAAGAGGTTTGGTTATCAATAGTCACTTAAGGTCTGATTTAGTTCTTGGTGGTAATGGTCCCACCATCGGCTTTTCAATTGAAATCCCGTCCTACGTCTTGACAGCCCTTCCAGCTGTATTTATATGTTGGTGGGCACATAAACAAAAGCCTACATTTGAACCGCCATCTCCACCATGAAACACTACCCCCATCAAAGGCGGGAGAGGGAAAAGTGGCTGACAGCAGCACCCCAGACACCTTTCCCACTGTGTAGATTTGGATGTGCCTCCTTACCACCACGAAAAAAGTGGAGGTTGGACCTCTATGTTTGAGTTTGTGGATTGGGGGAAAGGGGTGAAAACTCACCTTTTTCCACATTCCACCCCTTCTTCAACTGGACACGACTGGACAACATCTGCCATCGCTGCTGCCACAGACCCATGGAGAAAACACAACCCCAATCACCGGTCTCGAAGGTAGGAACGCTGCATGGCCAGGGTGGGCACTGCACTGGAGGTTGCAGCCACTGCAGGCAGATACATGTCACAATAATTTTATTAAATTATTGTGACATGCATATGTCAGGGACACAATTGTGTCACACATGGCTAGGGATACACTCACACAAAACACATATCACACACATACACAACTGTCATTGTGATGTCATCTTTCATTGAAAAATGAATGTTTGGCACCACAGTGATGGTACAATCACACTGTGCGGGTGGGTTTGTGTCATCTGTTCTGTATGTAAGAAAGTACTTGTATGTGTGTGTGTGTGTATTGTCTGTTTGAGGTGGAGGGAGCTGGAGTGGGTGGTGTGGTTGTGTCTGTCTGTGTGTCACTTGCATGAGAGACCTATGTTGGTGTGTATGTTGTGTTGCCAGGTGACACATTTAGGTAAGTATTGTTACTGTGGGACAGACATTGTTGTGATGTGTGTAGCTGTGAAAGTGTGTGAGTGTGTTTGTGTAGCTGAGTGTGTAGTTGTGTTGGTTGTTGTGGTTGTGTCCTGTGTGGGTGCAGTGTAAGTAGTGTGTGCATGTTGTGTCAGGGATGTGTGGCAATGTGTGTTTTCACCATGTACGGACTGTGTTGTGTTGGAATGGCAATGGGTTTTTTTCTGTATGTAGTGTGATGTGGTGGGTAGTGTGAAGTGCAGGGGGACACATATGACTAAGGGACAGTGTGTGTCACTTACCTCTCTTTTATGGCCCCTGCCATTGTATGAAGTCCATTCGCATCCACAGACATCTCCCTCCATCAGTAATCCGTCCCCAATCTATCTGCTTGCAGAATTGTAACATCTAAATATGGCAGGCAGAACACAGCTTGATGGTCTTTTCAGGTCCACGGTCAAGATCCAAATCAGGCCCTTAGTCATCCTTGGGTCACACCCAAAATGTGTCTCTCACTTTGAGGGTCACTTTCCAGTACTAGAACTGGTGGGTCCTACAGTAAACCAACCTAAACCTCTAGAAAATCACTGTAATTCTTTTTTTTTCAAGATAACAAAACCTCATCAAGATTTTACCAGGAGTATAATTCAGACAATACTAGAACATGTCAGTTCATCAATCTAGAGTTTTGATAATTAACACATTTTGTAACATTAATGCAGGGGCGTGGCTATCAACGATGCAGCCATCGCACTGAGATGCCCACTGAAACCTGATTATTGCTGTGTATTACGATCCAACCTGCTGTCAAGGCAGGCAATTTTCCTAGCTTGCACCAGTTCCAGTGGCACTAGTGCAGACTATGCTGCAGCATGTACATGGACTCAAATTTTCAAATGATTTCAGATGGTGATGTTCTTTATTTCCACGAAGACTTCAACCATTTTATGCCTGACTACACAATGGTTTTATCAGTGGTCGCTGGTGGAATTTGAAAATGGCGGGGCGTAAGAGCAGTGAATGTATAACACAAATGAGAGAAGCAAGCAAGCCCAGTGCTTAGTGTGGGGGGTTAGGGGCCTCCCCTCACAAAAACTCTTAAATATTAGTGTATTTTGGTGCAATATTCACACTATTTCTGTGATAAAAGGACCAATCATACAGCTTTTATCTTGACTTCATTCTGCCACAATCCTCTACCCAGGATGTGGTGCCACAGCCTGAACTCCTGACTTTGGAACTTGGGAATCAGGTTTAATTCTCTGCGTTGGCTGAACATCCTGTGATTATGACAAATCACTTAATCTCCCATGTGCCTATAAAAACATGAATGCTACCTTGTGTAATGTAATTGGTGCTCACGTAAAGTGCTTTAATACCTTCTGGTCAAGTTTACACTAGATAAAAGCCGCACACTGAGGTTAAAAAAAACAGCTTCAACATAATGAAAGCCAGCTAGATACCGATTTAGTGACTGATTTGTAAAAAGTAAAACAACAATTCTGTATAAAGCAAGGCTCTGTCGCCTAAATTGTGTGATCTTCGAAATATGTGAGTTCAGAATAGTAGCTGTATAAACACCTACTGGCTTTGATTTATTAGAGTACTTGTCACTGTTTGTGGAGAGCTCTGGACTTCAGTCTGCAGGCAGTGCACCTTTTTCACAGTGCATGTCAGTAGGTCAAAAAGCTGTTTGAATCTATTGTCATCGACTCCATGGCTTCTCAGTACAGGGCACAGAGCAGTGATCATGTTAGCTGGCAGAACAGTGAAGCAACCAAGATTTATGCTTCTGGTCCAGCACATATTATGGTGGTCATTCTGACCCTGGCGGTCTTTGACCGCCAGGGCGGAGGACCGCGGGAGCACCGCCGACAGGCCGGCGGTGCTCCAATGGGGATTCCGACCGCGGCGGTAAAGCCGCGGTCGGACCGGCACCACTGGCGGGCTCCCGCCAGTGTACCGCCGCCCCATTGAATCCTCCACGGCGGCGCAGCTTGCTGCACCGCCGCGGGGATTCCGACCCCCCCTACCGCCATCCAGATCCCGGCGGTCCGACCGCCGGGATCCGGATGGCGGTAGGGGGGGTCGCGGGGCCCCTGGGGGCCCCTGCAGTGCCCATGCCACTGGTATGGGCATTGCAGGGGCCCCCGTAAGAGGGCCCCTACATGTATTTCACTGTCTGCTGCGCAGACAGTGAAATACGCGACGGGTGCAACTGCACCCGTCGCACAGCTTCCACTCCGCCGGCTCGATTCCGAGCCGGCTTCATCGTGGAAGCCTCTTTCCCGCTGGGCTGGCGGGCGGTCTGAAGGCGACCGCCCGCCAGCCCAGCGGGAAAGTCAGAATTACCGCCGCGGTCTTTCGACCGCGGAACGGTAATCTGACGGCGGGACTTTGGCGGGCGGCCTCCGCCGCCCGCCAAGGTCAGAATGAGGGCCTATGTGTTTGGAGAAATCAAGTTGCCTATTTAAATTATACACTTGCTTTCTAAATATAAAACATATGCCCGGTACAAACGACTATGAAAATAGGTACCTGCTATGTCTACAAAACAAGTTGCCTGATTTAATTTATTAGGTAACTTGCTTTGTGGACAAAGAATGCACATCAGGAAAATGCGCTTAAGAAACGTTTTCGGCAACTGGAAAAGCAAGGACAGAGGAGCAAAGGAAAGAGAAAGTACAGGCAAAGTACAGGACCACGAAGGAGCGACAAGAGAATTCAAGATCACTCCCCCCAACAGTCTTGATGTCTGCTTGGTGTCCAACAGCCTTGATGTCTGCTTGGTGTCCAACAGCACCGGAGGTACTGCACACCGTCACCAGCAATCTGTCTGCTGCGCTTCCCATTCATGAGGCTAAGCTGGCAGCTCCTGAAATCCTCTCTATGGAATGCTCTACAGAAGCATGCGCTGTGCATCTGTTTACAGCACGTGGCTCAGTCTCACAGAGCCATAAGTTGAGTCTCATGACTCTGGGACATCAGGCCCTCTTGCAAAGGCTGCAACCCCTCCCTTCCCAACTTGTCACCCTGAGATGACTTGGAAAGGGAAGGGTGGTGAGTGGCAGCTGAAAATTGACAAGCAGCCTAGGGAGTACATAGCTAATGCTGCACACTCCCGGGGCTGCTTGAGAAGGTGATGCTTTGTCGTGTCACCTTAAGGACCAGAAGTATTGCAGAACCGGGGTGCCAGCATGTCAGCCGGGACCCTTCTTCAACATTCATTGCTGCCAAATGGCGCATGCGCACTAGTGCATGTCTCTATTTAAATGTGCCTGACTGCCTGACGTCTGTTTTGGAAACTGACTGGGCAAGCCAAGACAATGAATGCTTTAAGCATAAAGTAAATTGGGTGGTAATTGCTTTGAGCAATTACCATCCATTTTGCAAATATTTGGAAGGGCGTGGCTCCTGCGCCTACCTCTAGAAACCGCTGCTGGATTTTAATAATATCTTCCTAAAACAAATATTAAAACGGAAGAGGAGAGAGAAAAAGAGAGAGAGTGTGACGGAAGGGTGCAGGGAAAAAAGTAAAACAAAGAAGTGGAGAAAGATAAAATAAGTGTTAGACCTAGCAGACGTAGGATAGTATGCCCCCGAATGTTTTGCCTTACTCCTTCATATTTTTCTGTCCTTGTTTTTGTTGGCCTTAGGACTCTGTGCTAAAGTGAGTGTACTGACTCCTTAAAACATGGTAACATTGGCTTATTCCCAAATGGAATATTTAGTATACTTATATGTCCCTGGCAAAGTGGTACTACATGCACCCAGGGCCAGGAAATTAAATGCTACTTGTGGGCCTTCAGCAGTTGTTGTGCCACCCACTTAAGCAGCCCTGCAAACCTTTCTCAGGTCTGCCAATGAAGCCTGTGCAGGGAGTTTTAAACTGCCATTTTGACCGATCAAAATCAACTTTTTGCCAGGGCCAAAATGTCCTTTTTAATACATATGTCACCCCTAGAGTAGGCCCTAAACAGCCCATAGGGCAGGGTGCCATGTATTTAAAAATTAGGACATGTACTACTGAGTTTTACATGTCCTGATAGTGAAAAACGACAAGGAGAGGAGGACCTCCTGTAAGACCCAGGTAAGTCCTGGTCTCTTCTTTCTATTTTCATTGTTTGTGCACACCGGTGCAAAAACAAGGACTGAAACAGCAGCTTTCATTGCTAAGGCCCTCTGCTAAATGCGCCAGATCTCAGAAGCACTAAACACGGTCAAGCCTGGCTGACAAGGCCCGACCCTGCTTATTGCTTTCGAGATCCGGTGCATTCAGGACTCTGCAGGTCACAGAACTCCGCCTCTGCAGAATTCCGAAAACTCCGCACAGGGCTAGTAAACAACTCATATTTGTTGTCTTTGGAATTGTAAAGAAAAATTCTCATTTATGGTAAAGTTGGATTTCAAAATACAATTTTGGAAATGCCACTTTTAGAAGGTTGGCATTTTCCTGCCTTAGCCATTTAGTACCTGCAGCTTGTCTCTGGGTCCCATGACTAGGTGTAGTTGGCAGTTAGTCTTTGTGTATTCCTCCGAAAGAACCACACACAATACAGAGCTTAGGCGTGCCTGGATGGGCCATCACTGGCAGGATAAGGTGGACAGCTGGGCACAGCCCCACTCACACTTCAATAGTCTGTGTCCTGCCTTCTCGCAAAGTATTGCATACTCTCCGTAGTTAGTCTGGAGCCAGGGGAGGCAGGAAACCTGAGCTCTTCAAAGTGAAATCTCTGTAAACTTCTCCCACTTCAAAGAAGGCGGAAGGTATAAATATTGAATCTCAAATACCAGCTCTTCAGGTTACTTCTGGACCTGTGGACTCTGCAAGGTACAAAAACTGCACAGTTGTAGAATCTGCCCTGCTGATCTGCTTTGCTGCCTAAAAACTGCTCTGCTGTGTAAGGGCTGCTGTTGCTGCACCAAGGCTCTTCTGCCGTGAGCTGCCCTGCTGAAACCAGCCTACTTTTGTGTTCCAGGACTCCAAGATCTCCAAAGGTCAGTTGCCTGATCTCCTGTTCTCAAGGACTACAACAGGTTGCTCTGTGCCAGGTAGGACGCTGTCAATCAATCCAGCGCTCTGATGGAAGACCGCACATCACCTCAATGGCTCCACCAGCATGACTCAGTGCAACACATCTCAACGTCAACAACCGGCCCAGCTCAATGCAATGAGGCTCATTGCAACGCAAGTCCTCGCAAGTCCCAGAGACTTCACCGGCACAATGCACCCCGACCAGAGAGCTGACGCATTGCTACTCAAGCCTTTGTAAGCCCCAACAGCTTCCTCGATGATGATGCAGGCCCTCACATCTCAAGCTCCCATTGCTGACTTCACTGTGTGACGCATCTTGGCGTAGGACCTCTCATCACAAGCTCCATGTCAACGGTTTCTTGACACTGGCCAGCGCAACTCAACACAAAGACTTCAATTCACTCTGCAACCAAGATTTAAGGTACTTTGGTTCAGCGGGCCTGACCATCTCCCTGTAGCCGGTCCACACTCCATCACTGTCAGCCTGAACTCGTGACTTTGACCTGGTCCAGCATAACCAGATAACCACTGTTAGTGCTTTGTTCTTTTTGGTGCTATTTTCACTTACATTTTGAATGTGAATATTTCTGGTTCTACTGATAGAATTTTTGTTGTTTTGGTCTTTGTTTATTTAATAAAAGCTTACTCTGTTTTTCTATTGTGTGTGTTCTTCTTGTGTGCAGTTTTCATTTTATTAATTTTGAAGTGCTGCATAAATACTTTAAACATTACTATTAAGTTAAGCCTGACTGCTCAGTGCCAAGCTATCAGAGGATTGAGCACAGGTTAATTTGGGGTTTGCTTGTGACTTCACCCTAAGCATGATTGTGGTTGCTGCTTAAGTGGTGTTTCTCAACCAGTAACTCAATGAGGGTCCCCTCATCACAGTACTCTGGCGTGGGCACTCCCAAGTGCATCAGGAGGGGGACCCTCCATGTAATTTGCAGGGAGGCCCCCTCATGTTTTGTTACGCTGCTGATCAACAGAGGAAGATGCAAGTGATATGTGTTCCTCAAACTGCCAATTTTGCAAACCAGCACCCACAGTTTTACTGTTTTGAGGTTTGTGTGTCCCTCAGCCTGCTCCGGAAGCTATCTGTATTACACTGCCAGTCTACTAGTCATCTTCACTTTAGGTTGTAACTACAAAGTTATTTCATTATCTTTAAAGAGCCTCATTCATTGTAGTTCAGTGAAAATATTCCTAGCAAATTCTTTTGCTGTGGTTAAATATTTTCTGGTCCAAGAACAAAGCCTTCAGTGACATAGCACAAATGCCCAACCCCAGGCAATCATGGCCAGACTGGGAATCCAATACAGGCTGGGCACATTTTGTTAGACCTGATCCCTTAGGTTGCATAGCAAGTGTGCCTGACTACTACAATGGGGCTTGGGGGATCTCCCCACCGAGAACATTTGGGGAAAAATAGCAAAAGATTGTGCATTCTACAACACTTTTTTCATTACATATCCAATAGTATTCATTTTTAAAGCATAGTAAATGATGAAATGATGACCTTACTGCGCACCAGGGTACAGTTATCTTTATTGGGGTTCTTCAATGATTCCCTCACCATCACCCTTTACTAGTGCCTTTCATCTCCATAGCCCCTCTCTCACATGTATTTCAGTTGTTTTATAGTGCCTTTCTTAACTGCGTAGGGTGTTGGAGCACTTTAAATCATACACAAATACAGGGACAATGAATCATATGTGTTCAAATCAGTGTATAGAAAATGTTGACAAAGGTGTAGGATTCACGTCACCTATCCTGGTAGGAATTTTTTAAGAGTGCTTGGTCTGGGGAAGCATTAACTGAGGATTCAGAACGTAACACAGTGGTTAGGGTTGACTTTACTAATAGCACTCTATTTCTACCCCAACAAAACCTTTGTAGCAAAATTAGAATGATCACAGACTGAGAAGAAAACATAACTTTCTAACCTGTACCATGCCGGTTGCATACAGCTCTTTGACAGCAGTTCATAGCTCACTGTGCTAGATTTTGATTGTAACTTATGAACTGCACAGTAACAAAAGGATCTCTGTGGCAAAAGCAGTATCCCACTGAGCTATGCACATAAAGTACTGTTCTTTGATCGGCATAGTACAGGTTCTTTGCAGCAAGCATATTCACCCTCTAAGCTATCCTGAATGAGTCAAAACTGCCACTAGATAAAAACAAGGGTCAGATGTATCAAAGGGTTTTACCCATTCTGTGTCTATTGGAAAAGGTGTTGGTACATATGGCCCCAGGTCTCTCTCCAGCAGGTACACTAATCACCAGAGTTATTTTGGTACTTTATTGCTGCCTGAAAACTAATTGATATCCAAGGAACTCTGCAGTGCTTTTAAAACTGCTGCACTGCTATAGAACCGGCCCCCCAGTAACAAAAGCGGCACCCACCCTTCCAGCCACCCGGCCTTGCTGGCAATAGTATAAACTGAGTTGATGTTGTTACTTAGACCAATTCTAAACAAAAATGTATATGAATGTAAATATATCCTCTATTGAAGTCTACGAGCGATCAGGTATAGTCATGTGTCTGTTGTCAAACATATAAATGTACATCTGTCAAAGAAACAAAATGGCTTGAAACACAGCAACTTCAAATTGAAAGTGAATTGATAAAAGAAACTGAGTAGCCGCAGAGTCTTGCAGTTGGACTGTTTTCTCATGATGACTTTTGTCTCATTACCTCAGCCTCCTGCTGTTCGGGTAATGGAGCGCAGCAAGCCGACCTTTCGACTCTGAACACCTGTAAAGGCCAGCATTTTCTCGGTTTCTCCCAAACAATTAAGGTGAAAACAGCAGGATGAACAGGCCATGTTTTTTGCCTGCAGAAGTAAATGGTATTCGTCTGCTCAAGACATTCAGTTGTGCGTGGCTTTGTTTCTGCCCTGACCCTTGTGTAACCCTGGTATACAGAGCATTGTCAAGTGCTAAAAAGGTGAACACTACGCCCGTTTCTTGAGTTAGAACCGAAGTAAATGAAAGCAAACAACCCTTTTCCACACCGTCACCTGAGAAGAATCCCCCCCATCACCACCCCTGAACTATTTTGTTATTCATTTAACAAATGGGGTCCCTCAATAGCTACAAAAGTGTTCATTGCGGTTAATAATTTCCAGTGCTTGAACTGGACTGATGGAAAACTGATTGCATACTCTGGAAATTGCAATTTTAAAGGCCCTTTGTCTTTTACCCATTGGGGAACAGCCCAAAGTCCCAATGACACAGGCTCATCCCTCATGAAAACTAAACCAATAAAAATGTAAAAGAGACGCCTGGAGCTTTTATGAGTTTTCCTAGCCTGCAAGGGCTCTTCTTTTGTTTTTGATGCAGTATTATTTATCAAAGTACCCGCTCTCGGTGATCTTTTTTGTCAAACCTCTCTTCCATATCAGTAGGTGATATTGCTTTATAAGCCTTCCCCTCTCTCTGAAGATGAAGGTTGAAATACAATCAAGACTGCTCCACTGCAGTGCTACAAAAGGACCAGAAAGAGTCAGGTGCCCATCATATCAACATTTTGAATATGTAGTAGTTGAATTTATTGATAGGAATGGCTTAATAACAATAACAGATTTGTTTTCGTTTTTTTTTAATTTGTCACCGGTAAAGGGAATCAGTGTCAGCAATTAAATGTAATTAATAACATATTCACAAATAATTAAAATATCGCTAATACATGTTACTGCATACATCCAAATATCAATGACATATCTGATAAGGCTCTTGGGCTTTAAACAAGACACAGTAACTGTAAATTAAAATCAATCAGGCTGTTAACAAGAAGACCCTCTAGAAGAACTGTGTTTTAGGTATTTTTTAAATCTTTTTATTGATGTGTAGTTTGAATTCAGTTTTGATGACTGCATGTGGTGGCCATGCCTGATGCGGTTCCTACCATGAGCAGCGAGACTAAGACCATGCATAGTGTGCAGCATGTGTTACCCAGCGACTCTGATAAGCTAGAAGCTTTCTTTCAGCAGGTGCTGGGTCATTCACTTTTTTCTATTCATTATTTCCAGGGATTATATGACGATTGCAAATAAGATAAGCATTGGCATAGTCAACATGTATGGCTCGCATTTTGAGTTCTGACAAAAAGATTTAACGTTTGGCACATTTAAAATACAATAAAAAAGAGGATTGCTTTTTGTATGCACTGCATTTATGATAAGAAGAATTTATTGTGTGATGTTTCTGTGTACTTTTGAGATGTACCATAGTCCCATATGCATCTCAAAGTAAGCACTCCATCGGAGGTGGAATGATGTACAAAACGCCAATAGCTTTCGGTAAGATAAAAATACTCCTATCAGTGGACAGGTATATTTTAAAGAATGTATTATGCATGTTTTTAATATTTTATTATGTATATTTTAAAGACTGCACTGTCAAGTTAGGTCTAAGCATGAGGATCGGAAGGACCACCCTAAATAGGGTGGACCTTCCCACACAGTTAAGTTTTCACCATTGGAAATCACCAGTCTCCCCATCTCTCAATGTGGCGGACTATCCAGAAGTTTAGTGTTTGGTGTTAGCCACTCAGAGCTCTGAATCCCAGGTCAGAAACAAAGTATGGGGAGGTATTGAGCTTCTGTTTAAATATCATCCGTGCTTCTCATCATCAGTTCTCGCCATCAATTTATTTACTTTTCTCCCCACACTGACACTCCACACAGAAAATGGTATATATAAAATAAATATATAATTTATATATAATAATTATTATATATATATATAAAACCTTTGCTATAGTTTAGGAAACATAATGTATTCTTTCTATACAAGTTAGACTTAAAATATACAAACATTCTAAATTCAGAAGTTATACTTCTGCTTTATATTTATAATTTACACACCACCTTTAAATTCATTTAACTCTTTACTTTTATTTATTCTTTATCTACAAACAAAATTAAACTAAATAGAGATTGTTATTATATCTCCATACACTGGCTATACTCTTTTTTATTTTATCACCTAAACCGTGTAAAATAATAGCATTTACAATAACAAGTATGACATCGCAAATCAGATTATTTTTTAGAACACTGTGCATGATAAATTGGCGAGTTGTAGTTAAGGTAGTGTGGCTACTGAGTTGCATGCACTGTGGAGGTGCGCAAGTTATAATAATTTGAAGGTGTTGTGTGAATTATAAATTAAAGGTATTAGTATACATTTATAATTTTACATAGGATTTCTAATTTATATTTATCCATCAATATTTCAATAGTGAAGCACTTATTGATACAATTGTTATAATCCATGCAATTTAAAAGACTTTGGGCCTGATTCTAACTTTGGAGGACGGTGTTAAACCGTCCCAAAAGTGGCGGATATACCACCTACCGTATTACGAGTTCCATAGGATATAATGGACTCGTAATACGGTAGGTGGTATATCCGCCACTTTTGGGACGGTTTAACACCGTCCTCCAAAGTTAGAATCAGGCCCTTTATTTCGGCCACCAGGGCAAAAAAAAGGAAATGCAAAGAAAACAATACATGCTAGAAAAGTAGGTAAAACAGTACAATACAGTGCAATGTGGCATATGGCAATCAGAATTCTTGCCTAGATGTTACCATGGTAAAATAAAATATCAGCATATAAACACAAAATAAAACTCTAAAAGATATTAATAAATAAGTTACAACGGGTTTTAGAGGAAACAATAAATAAAGTATAACAAGCCACACTACATTAAGAGGGGAAACTGCCTCTCTGCAATGTATCCACATGGCCCCCAGAAACTTGGCGAATGGAATGTCAAGGGGTAAGCTGCACTCTGATCTCAAAATATGAAGAGCGGACAAGTGGATGTTCTGGTGTAAGTGCCTGCAGATAGGAGTTGGCCATATTCTAAGTGGTCGGCATAAACTGGACAGGCAAAAAACATGTGTGAAACTCTCCACTGAGAAAGTACATACATGGCACATGTTAGTGGCCCTGACGGTCCACCTCTGGATGAAAGCTCTTAGTGGGAGAGTGCCCACTCTAAATTAAAAATAACACTTCCTGCAAATCAATACTGTCACTTGACCCAAATATGACTCGTTTCCTCTCAGAGGCTTGAAATCAAGGAATTCTCTGACCAATTTGAGGGAGTGAACCCTTTTGAAGTCATTGGCCTCTGTGACTTCCCAGTAAAGCTCCTTCAATGAGATTTATAATGGGAAACAGTTGGTGGTGGCATGCTCCCAAAGATCAAATAGCCCAAGACTGTAGAGTGACTCTTTGATATTGAGGAGGCAGGGTACTTTGGTGAATTGATCTGCCTGCATTACGTCCTGGAGGGCAGTGCTGTAGCGGACAAATTCTGGGGTAGTCCATAGCCATCTCCAATATAGCAGGGGGCGCAACCTGACTTTGCCAAGGAGGCATCTTACACACATATCCAAAAGGAGTGGTGTTGTAGGGGTGTTAAGGAGAAGAGATGCAAGATTGTGTAAGAAGTTGTCTTCGGTGCTGGTAAGTATTTCAGTGATCGAGAAACCCCACAACCCTGCCCCATAAAGAACTGAGCACAGAGCCCTAACCTCTTAAAGTTGGAGGGCAGGTGGAATAGGGTTAAAGTGGGAGGCCCTGTGTTCTTTGAGAGTTGCCCCAGTGACTTGCTTAAGTTTTAGGGCAGCTTTGATGACATGTAATTTCCAGGACATGGGTCCACGAAAGGTTATACCCAAGTAAGAAAAAACGTCCATCTCAAGAGCTCCTCCCCCCAAACTATGCCCTTCTTGAAAGATTTATGAGGATTAAACATCATCAGCTTTGTTTTAGATGTTTTGACCTCCATTCCCCTACAAGTGTCTGTAACCCGTACGGCGTCTTGGAGACTAGAAGTGTGTCATCCGTGAAGAGAAGTATTGGGGTTTTGGTGTGGGCCAGTAACAGTGGGTCTTCTTCAGACTGGGATTAAAATTAGACAATGCCATTGATATATAGGGAAAAAAGTGTAGGAGCTGTGATGCAACCCTATCATAAACCTCCAAGGACTGGGATCTTATCATCAGCTCATCCAGTTTCTCCCATCAAATGCATGCAGAACTGCCCTCTTGAAGATGGTTTACCAAAGACAGTACATTCAAAAGCATTTCCATGTGTATAAGGTCCTGCCAAAGAGCAGAAAGTGTAACCAAATTGTTGTGTAGCCATTTTAGTCATAGGTCCATGCATGTTAGTTTAATAGACTAGGCCGCTGTGCACCTTGACCTAGATATATTTTATTCAGCTTTGCATTGTTATTTTTACAATAACCAGTTTTACGGTCTTGTTTTAATTTCCTCTATCTAACTGTTTTGCTTAACCCAGCACTGTGTTCTCAAACAACACATCCTTGATCAATTTGTGCTTCAGTCAAGGCTACAGTTTGGTGCATTGCCGGTGAACGTGGTAGAAGTTTAGTCTCCAACATTCGTAGAAAATACACATCCTTACATAGGGACATTTTCTTAGAACATTAGCTTTGTTATTATAAAAACACTTCCTAGTCCCATTACATGTTAAGAGGGAGATTTCAGCCAGGGAAGCACAAAGGTATGCTGAATGCTTCGCTGCAGATGCTAACATAGACTACAGGCCTTTGCTCAGGTATGAGGGTTGATGTCCTCCCGGGGGAACCTGAAAGGCAGGATTAGAGCTTAACATGCCGTGCTCAAATTATGATTCAGATAGAAAATAGTCCATCGACTTTAGTGGCAATATGATAGCATTATTCTTATGGTTTACTCTCATCATTTTAATATTGTTATGTTGTGTCATTCTGGTTATTGCAGCTCACGCTTTGCTATCTAAAACGCAGTTGTTTTATTAAACCAGTCTTTAAAACTTATACTGCTTTTATTGTCATTTGTATATGAGACCAAATTGTGAATGAGAGAACCGGATGCGACCTGAGTGACCACGACTTCCCTGAGAAGTATGATATGTCATGTGCTCGGCTGCCCAATCATCTCTACCTTTCGGGAGAGATGAGGCACTGCTAGTTAGCCGGAGCAAAACCCAGATTTGGAGCGACAGGTGTCACCCACCGTGGGTCAGACTCAGTCTCCCACACTGTGGATGATCTTGCTGCTCAAAATCCAGTAGTCTCTTTAGAATAATGAGAGCCTACGTGACATGGCGCCGCCAACGTTTGGTCAAGCTCAAATTTTCGGGTCCTCCGGAGTATCTCTGTCTCATTATATATAATGACACCTCAATACTGTATGCGGAGACGTCCGTGGTACTGAGGATTTCCACCACAGCTGTGTAGGTAATCCTATTCGTGGTGGACACCCACGCAGCTTATAGAACAGAACTTTTTCACTCTTGGGTCACCTTTCCAGCAGTTAATGGGAACACAAATATGTTTCACCAATATACACCTGCGAACGCGCCTGGACAATACAGAGCGTACGCATATTTAGAGATACTTCTATCTTATCAAGAACATAATAATTTGCTTGATGGCGCCCTACCCCATACAATATTACCAGTAAGGTTAGGTCCACTAAGTAATGACGGTCCTACCTGGCCTTTATTGGCCACCTATGCACCACATCCTGCGGTTGGAAATTTAGCAGTAGCTGAGGTTCGTCGCTTATACATTGAGTTAACAGCAATATATAGACGATTAGTACAATTCGTGATGCAAACATTAAATACAAACCCAGCATGTGCTGCTCCAGCACACCCACATGCAGTAACACCAGGTAAAAATCCTGCGACTGTACATTCAATTATGGGTAAAGTACCCGCCAAACGATATGAAACTCCGTTTCGGTTAGCACAAAAAATTAATACGCTGGAAGCAGTATTTCTACATACGGGACCTCAGGATAAACATAGAATATTAACGATGTGCTTGCCCTTTGGGATGGTCCCTCCAGTAGAAAACTCTAATACCTGGGGTACGGTATTTGCCGCGCTCTACACAACCGCACATGGAACACTGACACTTGCCAATTTACCGGAAGTGCTGAAACAAATTCAAGATGAATATGGGGCTACCCTGGCCCTAGATTTGGGGATGCAATTGATGGGCAATTTTGCCAGAGTGTCCTCAATCATTTTAAGTAAACTTGAAGGGGAAGCAGTCGCACTTGCAGTGCGCATGAGGCTTCGTGACGTTCCGCAACAATATCAAGAACGAGAGCTGCCTAAAATAATAGCAGAAACCTATTCAAGTATCGGTTGAGATAGCCTAGGGGCCAGACCACAAAAACCTCAATTCCAGGGCAAATCAAATAAAGATAACCCCAAACAACAACCTGAGGGTAATAAGAAACGCTGGGATAAAAAGCAACAAACGCCTAAAAAAGAAAGGGGAGAATCTTCACGTATGGAGACCCCACAGAATAGGTATAATCTCAGAAATATAGATAATATCAAAACGCCTGATAGATATCAATATACTGATACACGCCAATCTCGTTCCTTTCAGGACTCATCGGAAAAGAGAAATGAGAGAGGTGGGCGATCAGAGCAAAGAACAGAGTATGTGAAACTGAGACAGGAATCACAACGCTCTTTGGAGGTTTCTGTTAAAAAGGAAGAGAAACCTGCCCAACAAAAACAACAAGTTAAAAAGAAAAAAGTGGCAGCAGTCGCAGTCCGACATGCCACACAGGAAGAGGGTCCTCTTGAAGAACAAAAATTGGGCTCTAGCATTGCTCGACAGCGCGGCAGAGGTCACAATAGTTCACCGGAATCTTCTAGAGCATCTGGAGGTGAAAGCAACTGATGACTTTATACAAGTAGAAACAGCGGACATGCGTGTCTCCAAGCCTGATAGGGTGTACAAAGTAATGCTGCAATGAGACATTGAACGCACAATACACGCAATCTTTTGGGATCGCATAGTAAAAGTGTATGATGTCTTGTTGGCCAAACAAGATTGGCCGTCTGACTTTGTCCGTACCTGCCCATATGGATCCTTCTCGCCCCTTGTTCCAGAGGAACTAGCTGAATCGTATTCCATTGAATGGGCTCTAGCACAAGCACCTGCATTATACAGAAATCACGCAAGATGGGATATAGACTCCCCCTACCATGTAATTCCCATTAAAAGTGAACCTCAGCCACAACCACAATATCCTATAAAACATGAAGCAAAAGCACCAGTGAGAGAAATACTCACGCAATTAGAGTAGCAGGGTGTGATTGAACCCTGTGTCTCGCCAATGAATAACCCTTTATTTCCCGTAGCTAAACCCGACCATTCATACAGAATAGTCTTAGACTACAGACATCTAAATAGTCATACACGCACCTATTCTATACAAAATTCACACAGCACTGCATTAATAAGCAACATAGTGCGTAAAAAATACAAAACAACGCTAGACATTTCCAATGGGTTTTTCTGCCAGAATATAGCGCCTGAAAGCAGAGACTTAACAAGCTTTAGCGCACTAGACTCTCAGAAGAAATTCCGTAGTTTACCTCAGGGGTATAAGAACAGCCCAGGACTTTTCGCGGCTCGTGTCACTGCCATCTTGCAAGAGATCGACCCTGAAGCATTGTCCTATATAGATGATATATAGCTTACGGATGATGAATTACTACAACATTTAAGACGGGTAGCCCGCATTGTTGTAGGGTGTGCCGAATTTGGCTACAAATTTTACTTTAAAAAAACAAAAATTGCCTTCCTCATCATCCTGTTTCTAGGATATGAGCTGTCAAGTGAAGGGAAGAGCCTAGCGCCACAATTCTTAGAAAAGTGCACACAGTTACAACCACCGAATACAATTAAAAAACTCCAATCATTATTGGGTTTCTTAAACTTTGGCAGAACCTACATTCCAGATTATGCTACGTGCATAAAACCTTTATATGACTTAATACGTCCCGATTTTTCAAGTAAATTCTGGACAACTGAACATACAGGCATTCTTAGAGAATTGCAGACAGACATGCTTGCAGAACAACATTTATACATAAGGGACAACAAAACACATTTGGTCATCAGGGTGATAGCTGGGGCCATCGGTTTCACCTATGTGACATTTAATGAAGGTGAGACAATCCTGATTGCATACAAATCACATTTGTATTCAGCAGCTGAACAACGCTTTGCTCCCACAGAGAAAATTCTCACTGCCGTACAGATGGCTGTTATTAAAGAAAGACCTCTTGCCCAAGGAAAACGCATTATTGCCGCTTCTCCAATCCCAGCCCTAGAGGCTGTTACAAAAGCTAGCGTTCCGAATGCAAAAACACTACATCCATGTTGGATACAATGGACTACGTCTCTGACAGCCACTGATGTAGACTACATTTTCGACCCAAAGTTACAAACTCAGAAATTCCTACAATATGAAGTAGAATATCCAGTTCCAGCAAATACCTTGCCTATTGAGCAGTATCATAGAGTCATGTACACTGATGGCTCTGCACAGCCTGCAATTGGAACTAAACATCAATATTCTGCTGCTTGCGCAGTCGTAAGTGGCTATATGGAAGGGGATACATTTTGTCCTCTACATACCTTTACACAGACCCTAGGGGATTGTACAGCACAATTGGCTGAGCTAAAACTGGAACACACGGATCCGGCACAGCTTACGCTGATTGTTTGTGATTCATATTATTGTGTCCAGTCTTTAATCAATACCTGCATTATTGGCACCAGAATGAGTTCAGAGACTCCAAAGGCAACACCATTAAACACAGACTACTGTGGGGGAAAGTAGCTGACCTGAAAGAGACGCTACCGAATGTCCATTTTGAACATACACTTGGACACCAGTGTGTTGGAATACATGTTGCTGGAAATACATTGGCTGATGAAGCCGCAAAGTCAGCAGTGGCAGTAGCCACTGTAGCCGCAGTGACTCGTGACTTCTAAACCAGACACAGACATTTGGGCTGCCGTGAAAGCTACGGCTGATGGTACGCCCCATCCTAAAGGATTTCCTAACAAATATCATTATCATATGGGAAGTATGCTGAACGCTGAAGTTAAGATACCAGGCGTAGGCGTACGAGACATCCCTAACAAAGATATAAGACCACAATTGATTAAAGCAGTGCATGAAGGAGTGGCATCTGCACATGCTGGTGTGGCGGCAACAATTTCAATCTTACAGACCCGTTATTGGTGGTCAGGTCTCTACAAAGAGACTAAGCAGTATGTCCTTTGTTGTGACATCTGTCAACAAATCAAAGTTTCCATGGCCAAGCGTTTGCCGCAGACACCCCTCTCAATTTCAAACAAACTGTTACAGTGTGTGTACTTGGACCACTGCGGTCCCCTATCACCTGATAGTGCATACAAATACATATTAGCCGCTGTTGATTCATGCTCCAGATTTGTATAGGTGTGGCCACAACGCTCGGCTGACGCTCAGACTGTTATTAAAGATGTGCGAGTCTTTATCGGTACATATGCAGTTGCGGCCTTCCATTCGGACCAGGGCCCTGCTTTCGCCTCAAGGGCATTCAGGGACACCATGGCTTTGTTGGGGGTCCAACTACAGTACTCGTTTCCATTTCATCCCGAGGGAAATAGTGTTGTGGAGTGATTAAACTACGATTTAAAGCAATCCTTAACAGCCAGAGTCTTAGGTACAGGTCATAGTTGGCCTAATCACCTGTATGAAGTCCAGAGAGCACTAAATAACCTGCCTAGAAGGTCCCTGGGGGGTCGTACTTCATAGGAGTGCCTGTTCGGAACTCAAATGTATGTTCCGTATCTTGATGGTCCTGGCGTGGAGGCAGCAGAAACACCTTTTGACATAAATGAACGTGTCACTGTCTTACAGGAATTGCAACAGTTCCGTGATGATAATTCTTCCAAAAGTGCCACCTCCACAGGAATTAAGGATGTGCCAGTAACATCTACCGGCTGGATTCCCAGAGTTGGGGATCTTGTATGTGAAAAAGTTGCAGTGAAAAAGGAATTTGGCCCTTGTCGATCACCAGTCCCTGTACTAGAGATGCACGGTACCAGAACTGTTATTCTACCACCGTTGGCAGGTGCCAAAGAAAATCGTTTTGTCTCAATTGACAATGTCAAATTACACCATGTGGCTGATGCTGCACAGCCAACCAAGAGGAACATCCAGTAGATTCCGAATCCCTCTCACTACTGGCGAAGAAGTTCCACTACAAGATGTTTATACCAACACTGATACCTCTCCGAGCTTGGGGAGGGTGGAAGATGATCTTGCATTAGTTCCACTAACATCAACTAACTTCGAAACATTTGACCAAGTCAACCCGACTACAAGCCAAAAGGATGGTGCTGTCTATAGTGTGCCACCACAGGAAACACCAGCTCCACCACTGACAACGGCTACGCCATTTGCACGAACTGCCTCTGGTTATTTTGCCGACTTCAACGATGATTTCTCAGACTCATTCGTCTCTTCTACAGCTGATCTGTCAAGTGCACGTAAGCTAACAAACTGGCTTAAAGAAACATATTTCATTTTTCCATGGAACTATATTTGGCTTTCTCTGACTGTCCTAGCCTTTCTACTTTGGATTGGTTTTGTTATCACCTTTTTCTTATTAATACATGGTCATTTTCTTCCTGAAGATCAACAGTTGAACAGATGGAGGAGGTTTTGAAACCACTTTTTTTGTCACACAAAGTATGAAGAGATTTATCCTTTGTGAACATTTCCGCAGTGCCAATTCCTGATGGGATTGTTTGGGACAAAGTAATGTTTGATATATATGGTCCCACGGAAACTATTTAAATACCGTATGTGTTCAAATTATCAATGAATGATATAGTAATACCAGGCATTGTATCTGATGATTGGGATGTGAAAACAGTTGATTCTAGGATGACATAATTGCAATATTATACTGTCTTTGAAAATGAAGATGTTTACCAATTCAAAAAAAATGATGGTGATATGTTTTGCTATAATTATTATGGCCACCACTTCATACATAGAGCGAGCAGTCCCAAAATGGTATTTAATTACACACAATGGGAACATTGTCCAACTCCACCGCAAGGGAGTTCTAAAACATATTCTGAAAAGTTTGCATATTTTTCTGGGCACAATCAAAAGAATGCTGAGTCGTATTACTTTAAGGTACCACCTACTAAGGATATACACATGTTATTGACTAATACGAAATGTATATATTCGGAATCCTTTGTTTCCCGGTTATCAATAGAAGGCTATGAATATTGGTCCAAATCAATTGACCTGAAAAGTGTCTGGGGAACAAAAAATCGGCTAATTAACGGAAAAGAAACATTGTTTAGAGCATGTCTTATTCCTGTTCAGATGATCTTCTTAAATGAAACTGTGCAACAAACGAGTTGCTTAGCTTTAGCAACAATCAGAGAATTAAACATGCCCAGTATACCTGCCCCTGCAAAATTTGACAAATGGCAAAAATACACGAATACAACAAAAATTGAGCTCAATGAGTGGGTCCAGAATGGTACGTTTAATGGTTCACTGACAGGTCCAGGCGGGTGGTTATTGTGGCCAGTAAATACCAATGGGTGTCATCAACGTTTTATTAACTCCTCAGGGGTTTTAGGACGAGTAGGCCAGATCCTCACTATATATCTCCAGAACATGCAGATATCATTACAATATATAGGGGGTCATTACATCATTGGCGGTAAAAGCCGCTTACCGCCGTGCAGAAGACCGCCAACATACCGCCGCGGCCGCGGAATTCCGCCACAGCTATTATGACCCACATCTCGGAAATCGACGAAATTCAGACACCCACACAAGTCCGCCACACCAAAGGTCAGTGATAAGCTGGCGAAAACAAAACATCCACCGTCACGCCAACAGAAACACGCCCATGCTATTACGACCCACGAATCCACGTGGCGGTCTTTCAACCGCAGTATTCCATTGGCGGTACACACCGCCGCGCTCAAAATACACACACATCTCTAAAACACCGCCACATTGGACTATTCGAAATACACACACCTGATACACATACAAACACCACTCCCACACACCCAACACAATATAAAACACACACCCACATCACCCACAAACACCTACGACCAAAGATTTGAGACGAAGGCCAGAGAGTGAGCACAGCAATAGACAACCCCACCACACAGAGGCACATGACACCATCACCCACACAACATCCACGCACAAAACACCACACACCACTACACATCACCACACTCATCACCACATACACCACCCCACACATCACCTACACCACCCAATGGCACGCCAAAGACACCCCAGGTTTTCGGAGGAGGAGCTCAGGGTCATGGTGGAGGAAATCGTACTGGTAGAGCCACAGCTATTTGGATCACAGGTGCAGCACACCTCTATAGCTAGGAAGATGGAGCTATGGCGAAGAATAGTCGACAGGGTCAACGCAGTGGGACAACACAAAAGAAATCGGGAGGACATCAGGAAGAGGTGGAACGACCTACGGGGGAAGGTGCGTTCCGTGGTCTCCAGGCACAACATCACGGTTCAGCGGACTGGCGGCGTACCCCCACCTCCTCCCCCACAACTAACAACATGGGAGGAGCAGGTCTTGACCATTATGCATCCTGAGGGCCTCGGAGGAGTCGGTGGAGGAATGGACACTGGTAAGTCAAATCTTAATTATCATATCCCCCACCCTACCTGCATGCTATTACACACGCCCACCCTCGCCCCATCCCCTATCACTCCAACTCCTCACTAATGTACTGATAACACAAACCACCCATCCCAACACCAAGCCATCATGGGAGCATACCACCACTCCCAGGAGACGATGTCTACGGTCCTGGCCAAGTTTCAGGAGACCCAGTGCCTGCAGGAGGAACAGTATTTGGGCTTCAGTGAGGAACTCAGAACCATCAGCTCTGCCCTGGGCACCATCCTAGGGGTGCTGAAGGAAATATAGAACACCATGAGGGACACCGTGGCACTCCAAGGGGCCCCTGACACTAGCCTGGACGATGAACTGCCCACCACCTCCGCCGGCGCTAGTGGACAGGACGCACCGCCACAGGACCACCACACCAGCACCCCACCCCCTGCAGACGGACAACCACCCCACAAGCGGTCCCTGAGATCCAGGAACAGGACAGAGCACGATGGCAAGACCCCCGCCAAGAAATGAGACCACCCTGATTGTCATCCCACTGTCCCACTTTGTAACCCTGTCAATATTGGAAATGGCCCAGCTCCACTTCCTATGCCCATATGGGCAGTGCACCTGTGAGACTAATAGACTGGACTCTGCCATGGACATTCCTCTACCATCACCCATCACCATTTTACCGTCCCCTCCAATAATCAGCACTTCAATAAACACCCTTGAACCACAAAACAATCTGGAGTCCGTCTGTGATATTGAAAATGTGTATTAGCTATAACAATGACAAAATCCGTTCTCAATAGTAATGTCAACATACCTATGTCACACATCACAAGTCTATGAAGGATGCAAGCAGATGACACAAGTTGGTAACCACACCTGTGAAACCGTAATGGAAATGTACAACTCAGTTGCCAAATACTGCTTGAAATTGACAGACAGGATAGAGGTAGAAGTATGAAAGTAAAAGTAGTAGTAAAGAAAGTGTTCTCACCTGTGTGTCACTGGAAATATTGCTGTATGACTGAGTCCCTGTTGTCAATGTCTTCTTCCTCTGCTTCCTCCTCATCACTATCCACAGGCTCCACAGCTGCCACAACACCCTCATCTGGACCATCCTCCTGCAGAAAAGGCACCTGGCGTCGCAAAGCAAGATTGTGAAGCATAGAGCAGGCGATGATGATCTGGCACACCTTCCTTGGTGAGTAGAATAGGGAACCACCTGTCATATGGAGGCACCTGAACCTGGCCTTCAGGAGGCCGAAGGTGCGTTCGATCACCTTCCTAGTCCGCCCATGGGCCTCATTGTAGCGTTCCTCTGCCCTGGTCCTGGGATTCCTCACTGGGGTCAGTAGCCATGACAGGTTAGGGTAACTAGAGTCCCCTAATAGCCACACACGGTGCCTCTGGAGTTGACCCCTCACATAAGGGATGCTGCTATTCCGCAGGATGTAGGCGTCATGCACTGAGCCAGGGAACATAGCATTTACCTGCGAGATGTACTGGTCTGCCAAACATACCATCTGTACATTCATCAAATGATAACTCTTCCGGTTCCTGTACACCTGTTCACTCCTGTGGGGGGGGGACCAGAGCTACATGAGTCCCATCAATGGCACCTATGATGTTAGGGATATGTCCAAGGGCATAGAAGTCACCTTTAACTGTAGCCAAATCCTCCACCTGAGGGAAAACGATGTAGCTCCTCATGTGTTTCAGCAGGGCAGACAACACTCTGGACAACACGTTGGAAAACATAGGCTGGGACATCCCTGATGCCATGGCCACTGTTGTTTGAAATGACCCACTTGCTAGGAAATGGAGCACTGATAGCACCTGCACGTGAGGGGGGATTCCTGTGGGATGGCGGATTGGTGACATAAGGTCTGGCTCCAACTGGGTCCACAGTTCCTGGATTGTGCCACGGTAAAACCTGTAGGTGATGATTAAATGTCGCTCCTCCATTGTCAACAGGTCCACCAGCGGTTGGTATACCGGAGGATTCCGCCATCTCCTCACATGTCCCAGCTGACGGTGCCTAGGAAGGACAACAGCGACCACAGAGTCAAGCAATTCAGAGGTATGTACCCACAGCTACACAGAACACGAAACAAATTCCAAAAGAGTTGTCTGCATGTGTGTTGAGTCCAGGCCTCGGTATGTGTGACACATTTGAAAATGAAGCCTTGTGGGCCCCTGAAATGGCGGATGCCTGACCTCTAAACTGGGACAATGGGATGTGAGGTAAATGCGCTGGCGTTGTACACCGTCGCGGTAGGCGGTCATAGACCGCGGCGCAATGCTGCATTGGTTAACATTGGACCCTATGACGAAGTGCGCCGGCGGTGATGATACGCACCGCCGCAGACGTCACCGCCGCGGATGTGACCGCCATTTTCTATCTGTTCAATCACTCGATACCTGATCTTCGACAGGAGAGGACCTATACTGCAAGTGCTGCTGTGACCTCGGTCTGGAAGAGACAATGGCACGTGCGTCTGGGGAAGGGCCCCTGCCTTCACTGCACAGGAGTTGGAGAAGCTCGTGGACGGGGTCCTCCCCCAGTACACGCTACTCTACGGTCCTCCAGACCAACAGGTGAGTACATAGGGTGCAAGTTGTATGGGCTATGCCTGGGTGGAGAGGGCTGGATGTAAGAAGGAAGGGGGCACAGTTCAGCGAGCATGAATGAGTGTGAATGCATTTGCCACATGGCAAGGGCAGGGATGTGGGCCACTCACTTCAACGGTGCAGTTGTTAATGACTTCTCTTCTTCCCCTGTACATGTCATGTAGGTCAGCGCCCAACAGAAGAAGGATATTTGGCGTGCCATCGCCAAGGACGTCCGGACCCTGGGGCTCCACCAGAGACGGAGCACCCAAGATGGGAGGACATTCGCCGCTGGAGCAAGAAGACGGCGGAGGCTCAGCTGGGGATGGCCTCCCAACGTGGGAGGGGTGCCCATCGAACCATGACCCCCCTGATGTTCCGGATCCTGGCGGTGGCATACCCTGAGTTGGATGGGCGCATGAGTGCATCACAGCAGACACAAGGGGGTGAGTACACTCTCATTCTGCTGACTTTGCGTGCAGTGGAGGGGTCTGGGTGGGGGAGGAGGGCTGTGGGTTTCCCTAGGCCAGGGCGAGTTCCGTAGGCTAGGCCCCTCCGTAATGCAGGCCATGTGGCACCCCTCCCCACCTCTGTAGAGTGCTAAGTACAGGTATTCATGCCCCTGTGTCATCTATGTGTGCAGATGTCGGCCATAGCCATGTAGGCCATATCCCAGGAACTGCATCTGTAGAGGCCAAGAGCGCGGCGTAGTGCAGGGGGCTGCTGTGTCTGTATTGTCCGCCAACGGTAGCGGTAAGCCATGCACTCAACCTGTCCTTCTTCTGTCGTCCCCCCCCCCTTTTTTTGCTCTCCCTGTTCTTTTGTGCATCAGCATCATCAGGCGGAGGTACAGTGGCACCGGAGCACAAGGGGGCTGCATCCCACATGGCCATGGAGGGCCACACCACTGACTCTGAGTACACCAGTGGGACGGAGGGCGAGGGGAGCTTCACGACGGTCACCAGATCAGCAAACAGCGACACGGACTCATCCTCCGATGGGAGCTCCCTTGTGGTGGCGGCACCATCTGTGCCCCCCACTTCAACAGGTACAGCCGCCACACCCCCTACCAGCACCGCCCTCCCAGCAGCCCCTCAGCCTTCGCCCCGTGCCCGCTCACCCAGGAGGGTGGGCATCACCTTCGCCCCAGGCACCTCAGCCCCTGCCCCTGTCACCTCTGCTGCCCTCAGTGAGGAGGCCATTGACCTCCTCAGGTCACTCACTGTTGGGCAGTCTACCATTGTGAATCCCATCCAGGGTGTAGAAAGGGAGTTGCAACACACTAATGCATTCCTGAAGGGCATTCATTCTGGTCAGGCTGCCCATCATCTAACCCTGCAATCTCTGGCCTCAGCACTGATGGCAGCCATTGTCCCTGTGTCTAGCCTCCCCCTCCAACTTCCTCCACCCAGACCCAATCCCCTGTACCGCAGCCTATCCCAAGCACACCATCAGACCAGCCTGCACACACCTCAACACACAAGGGCAGCTCAGGCAAACATAGGCATCACACATCCCACAGGCACTCACACAAGCATCACCCACATACAGACACAGCAACATCCACTGGCTCCACTGTGTCCCCCTCCTCGTTGTCTCCCTCCTCCCTCCCAGTGTCGTCTACACTCTCACCTGCATGCACTACCACTACAGCCACTAGGACTCGCACCAGAACACCCAGCACCACACCCCGCTCACCTACACTCACCACCCCCACTTCCATTTACACGTCCCCTGTGTCCTCTCCCAAAGTACACAAACGCGGGCACACACACACCCAACATCCATCCCCCTCACAACAGCCTCCAGAACATGCACCTGCACCCAAATCACCTAAAGTTACACCTCCTACAACCACCTCCTCTGCCTCCACTCCCAGACCCCCTCCAGCTAACCGTCCCAGTGTTCGTCAGAAACTTTTCCTGAGCAACGTTGACCTCTTTCCCACCACCCCTCCTCCAATTCATAGGTCCCGTAGTAGCACCTCAGCCCAAAAAAGTCCGGTACCAGTGGTGCCTGTTAGAGGTATGTGGAGTGCACGGGCACCAGGGCAGCCAGTGTGACACGGAGCCAAAGCACAGCCAGTCCCCCCCCTGTGAAGAACCAGAAGTTGGACAGTGCCCGACGGGAGAGGGTGAAGACTCCTGCCGGCAAAGCCGCTCACAAGGGTCCTGGGGGGAGTGTCGAGTCAGCTGTGACTCCTCCCAAGGTGGGGAAGGGGCAGAAGAAAGTGCCAAAGTCTGGGAAGAGCAGCATGGCGGAGAAGGCCGCCATCATCCCCGCTGCCCAGGACACTACCGCCAGCCCGATCGTCACTGGTCAGGAGACCACTGCCAGAGTCAGTGCCCAGGAGGGCAGCACAATCGTCACTGGTCAGGAGACCACCGCCAGAGTCAGTGCCCAGGAGGGCAGCCCAATCGTCACTGGTCAGGAGACCACCGCCAGAGTCAGTGCCCTGGAGGGCAGCACAATCGTCACTGGTCAGGAGACCACCGCCAGAGTCAGTGCCCAGTAGGACAGCACAATCGTCACTGGTCAGGAGACCACCGCCAGAGTCAGTGCCCAGGAGGGCAGCACAATCTTCACTGGTCAGGAGACCACTGCCAGAGTCAGTGCCCAGGAGGGCCCCGGCAGCCACAGCCCCGCTGGGCAATGAGGCACCGCCATGGCACACACCGCTGCACAGGTCAGAGACAGCAAAGTGAAGCACCGCTGAACAGTGCAGAAACCCTCATGGCAAGCACCGCTGAACAGGGCAAAGACCGCCATGGCAAGCACCGCTGAACAGGGGAAGCACTGCTGAACAGGGCAGAAACTGCCATGGCATGCTACACTGAACAGGGCAAGCACCGCTGAACAGGGCAGAAACCCCCATGGCAAGCACCGCTGAACAGGGCAAGCACCACTGAACAGGGCAAAGACAGCCATGGCAAGCACCGCTGAACAGGGCAAAGACCGCCATGGCAAGCACCGCTGAACAGGGAAAGCACCGCTGAACAGGGCAAGCACCGCTAACTCAAGCATCGCTAGCCCATGTGCGGCAGGGGCAGTGACGGAACTGGGACCGTCACGGGGAGAGTGATGCACTCTGGGCACCAGTCCCCCTCCAGAACCAGTGGAGAACGGCATCCACTACCTCAGTCCTTAACAGGATGAAGCACTCTGGGCACCAGTCCCCCTCCAGAACCAGTGGAGAACGGCATCCACTACCTCAGTCCTTAACAGGATGAAGCACTCTGGGCACCAGTCCCCCTCCAGAACCAGTGGAGACTGTTATCGACTTGAGAGTCTGTGGCTTTGCACTCCCCAGGATGGTCCAGTGGGCAAACCACCCACTGTAGATACTTGAGAGACTGTGGCTTTGCACTCCCCAGGATGGTACAGTGGGCAAACCACCCACTGCAAAGACTTGTGAGACTGTGGCTTTGCACTCCCCAGAATGGTCCAGTGGGCAAACCACCCACTGTAGAGACTTGAGAGACTGTGGCTTTGCACTCCCCAGAACGGTCCAGTGGGCAAACCACCCACTGTAGAGACTTGAGAGACTGTGGCTTTGCACTCCCCAGGATGGTCCAGTGGGCAAACCACCCACTGTAGAGACTTGAGAGACTGTGGCTTTGCACTCCCCAGGATACATCAATGGGCATGGAGCCCCGTTGTGGATCTGGAGTGGTGCTGTCATCCGACTGAGGTGCCCCCCCTTCCCTTCCCCCTGAGGTGCCTGTTGTATTTCTATCTGATGCCCCTGCAGTGTTCTCTCAGTTTCTGGACAGGTATCGTGTTTGGGCCTCGCCCATGCATTTTGGGCCCAGTGTCCACGGACATTGGATGGTGCATACCTGCACTACTGATCGTGATGTATATTTTTGGCATTTGTATATATTTCTGTATATAGTAGCTTACTGTATTGTGATACATTACAATGGTTGTACTCATTTCCTTTTGTCTTTGCATTCTTCCGGGGGGGTTGGGGGTTGTTACTTTGATGTTTGGAAATGCATTGGTGTGTGTGTTGTAGTGTGCGAGGGTCGGGGTGGGGGTGGGGGTGTTGCGTGTGTGTGTCCCTGACTTTTGCCTCGCCCCTACCCTATGTCGTAGGTGCAGTACTCACCGTTGTCTGCGGCGCCGCCGTTGCTGATGTTCGTAGAGGAGCAGGAACACTATCGCAGGGAGTATTTGGAGTTCCGGCTCCATGGTGCCCTCCTTCCTCGTCTAGAGTGTTAAGGTGAGCGTTTTCCCATTGAAATGGCTGTTTCCGCCTTGTTTTTATCCACGGTGAATCCGCCCCGGAAAAGGTGGCAGATTGGCCTGTTGTAATACTGTGGGCGGTAGTTTGTCTTCCGCCTGTCTGTTGGCGGTGACCGCCGCGCTGTTTGTCTGTACCGCTATAGCGGTCGGAGTGTTAAAGTGGCTGTCTATGTTGGCGGTTTCCGCCACCGTCATAATTCCCTTTTTTTTTTCGCCGGCCTATTTGCGGTCTTACCGCCGCTTTAACACCGTCCGCCAGGGTTGTAATGACCCCCATAATAGTGTAGGAAAATTATGCCAACAGTGGCTAAAATCATCCTCACTAAACACGGTTAAAGAACACCTCAATCTCTTGTCTAACACCACTGACTTATAAGATTTCTTGTCAGGCCCCAGAACACCACGTAGGAAGCGTTTCTTAGATGCAGTATACAATGAAATATGGAAACTTTCCCAACAAGATGCTGCTGCCCGGTAAAGGCAAATAGATCAGGAAAATCTAAAAAAGGCATTAGCTGTTGTGGATAATGGGATTAACACCTTGTCCGACCGGATCTATACAATTAACAACATTGTCTCTTCTGCTATAGACATTATACAATCTGATATGTCTTCTTTATACCATGGACAGAGTTAGATCAGGTCCATTATGCAGTTGGGTTAGACGCTTCAAACATTGAAGGCGGGTCGCATTCCATGGCAGCACATCAGTGCAAGGGAGATATTTTCTTCTTTGAATCCAACATGACAACAACAACTAATGGCTAGGAAAGACGTGACATGTCACGCTTAACATCGAGAAATTAGAAAAGTTGCCTTTTACCGTGGCCGAAATACCATCTGCAGAGTGGTTAATACACGGGGTAATTAATCTGCCCATTTCAACACCACAATTCACCTCCTGTTTGAAACACATTCCGGTAGGCAGATATGAAAAGCTGGGAGATAGTTACATCCATGAGGTGTGGGAGCTTCCCTTCTCGTACAAATGCTTCAATGGCATGAAAGAGGTCTTTCTTAGCGGTAGTGAATGCAAGACTTCTGTCTGTCATTCGATGATTTGTAAACAGCTGTCCGTGCATGGGGCGTGTAACGCCTCGGCTGCAAACTTGGCTTGTTATCTTAAGGGAGTTCCAGTCCCCTTGATTAGACCTACGTTCCAGGTGCTTTCAAACGGCAGCTACGTCCTTCTCAATAGTGAAGACTGTCGCAGCATGCGAGCCGGAATAGTTTACATTGTTTCGGTCTCTAAGGTCGTTACATGCTGCGGGAACGTACTGTTTCCCCCCACTAAATTTCAGGAGGTAGCTGATATCTGGCCTTACATTGCTACTTCAAACGTGAATTTTGACAAGTTAAGTAGACTGAAGGCTTTATTGTTTCAAAAGCCTGTGGCCCTTACATCTGCACGCAAGACCTACGCACTTCAAGTGGCAAGGTCATCAGCAGAAATACAGTCCATGTTAAATACAAACTTTCCGAGACACTTTGGTGAACTCGTGGGATGAATATTTTCTGCGTCCAGCACGACTGGAATAGCACATTTTTTCAAAGCTGTTGGTTCTGGTTTTGTTCACACCTTCTCCTCCATATTTGGTTTGATACTTTCAGCTATCCACTCAATTTTCAGTAGTATTTTTGGGGGATTTCCGATAACTTGGCTTTATTAGCTGGCATCCTGCTGTTGCTGTTGTTTATGCGCAATGGCTGTCCCGCCGAACAAGGGCAAATGACGGCGCTCCCATCAGCGCAGCTGTGTCGTGAACGTATGATGCAGCATTTTGGAGCAACACTCCTGGAGCATTTGGAGTGTGACTGGTCTTTGTCATTCAGACCGGTTTTGTATTGTGTGCAGCGCGTTTTCCGGTGCCTTTGGTGTTCTTTTGAACATGCACTGGAAGTTTATCTTTCACAGCAGCGCCCCCCAGCTATAGATGCTGATCTGTTGATGTTCTCGCTGAGGGTTCATTACCAGACATGTGCACTAAGGCTGCGTTTGCTACGTGAAGATAAGTATGAGTTACCCTTCCTGGAGGAAGTTGCCATCAACTCATCAATGGGCACTCCACGAGATGCCGCCTTGGTTGATACTGGGGCTATGGAACACACTTGCTCCTCAATCATTTTTGGATCGGACTTTCCGGTTGTGTCATCTGCCGAAGTGGAAGATCTCCTACTTTCCATGACTCGGACTTAATTTGGAACTTTTCTAAATTGACATTATCATTGAATTCGGTTATAAGCCACATGCTCATGTTTTAAATTGCCAAGTAGTGTGCTTGAGTGTCCTTTTAACTTGTCAAAATTGAGTAGGGTTTTATATACATCTTAGGTTGAGAAATTTTAGTTTTGGCTTGAACCACTTTCAACCGACAAGGGGAGGGTGTTGTGTAGCCATTTTAGTCATAGCTCCATGTACGTTAGTTTCATACACTAGGCCGCTGTGCACCTTGACCTAGATATATTTTATTCAGCTTTGCATTGTTATTTTTACAATAACCAGTTTTACGGTCTTGTTTTAATTTCTTCTAACTGTTTTGCTTAGCCCAGCACTGTGTTCTCAAACAACACATTCTTGATCACTTTGTGCTTCAGTCAAGGCTACAGTTTGGTACATTGCCGGTGAACGTGGTAGAAGTTTTGTCTCCAACATTCGTAGAAAATACACATCCTTACCTAGGGACATTTTCTTAGAACATTAGCTGTGTTATTATAAAAACACTTCCTAGTCCCATTACACGTTACGATGGAGATTCCAGCCAGGGAACCAAAACTGTATGCCGAATGCTTCGCTGCAGATGCTAACCAGACTACAGGCCTTTGCTCAGGTATGAGGGTTGATGTCCTCCCAGGGGAACCTGAAAAGCAGGATTAGAGCTTAACAAGCCATGCTCAAATTATGATTCAGATAGAAAATAGTCCATCGAATTTAGTGGCAATATGATAGTATTATTCTTATGCTTCACTCTCATCGTCACCATTTTAATATTGTTATGTTGTGTCGTTCTGGTTATTGCAGCTCACGCTTTGCTATCTAAAATGCAGTCGTTTTAGTAAACCAGTCTTTAAAACTTATACTGCTTTTATTGTCATTTATATATGTGACCGAATTGTGAATGAGAGAACCGGATGAGACCTGAGTGACCACGACTTCCCCGAGAAGTATGATATCTCATGCGCTCGGCTGCCCAATCATCTCTTCCTTTCGGGAGAGATGAGGCACTGCTAGTTAGCCGGAGCAAAACCCGGTTTCGAGTGACAGGTATCACCCTCCGTGGGTCAATCTCAGTCTCCCACACTGTGGACGATCTTGCTGCTCAAAATCCAGTAGTCTCATTAGAATAATGAGAGCCTACGCGACAAAATCAAACGCGGATCACATGTCAACAAAGGCACTGTAAAGGTTGCCCTGGCCAATAATAACATTCTGCCAGTAGATCAAAAAGAAGCCAAGACAATGGTGGAAACTTTCAACCAAAAACTCACATGAAAGGGGCTAAGGATGTCCATCTCTGTCATCCAGTCCTGCATTTGAGCCAGAACACACCGGCAGAAGACCTTCTAAATGCAGTCTATTAAACACATGGGTCAATAGTTGCTTGGGGAAGACCTTTCACCTTTCTTGTGTATAGGTGTTACAATGGTACCTTTCCATGACTTGGGGATAGGTGCCTCCACGGCAATGGCATTGGTTATGATAAAATGTAGCTGGGCCAGGCCTCGATATTAGATAGGAAATCATCAGCCTGGACACTGTCTGACCCTGCAGCCCTTCCCTTGATGACAGCTAATAGAGATTGGAAACATCCAAGATGTAAGACAGAGGGACAGAAGGAGGGGAACAAGGCAGGGCCACAGTGGATTTGTTAGAACTGTGTAGGGTGTATCTGAATATAAGTTATAAATTGTTATAATCATATTTACCCCTTGCAACAGATATGTGTATGTTAGATCTGGCATCAGTGGTGTTGTTTTCCCCCTAACATTAAGGGCCAGATGTATCATGAAATGGCCTTGCGAATCGCAAATAGCAATTTTTAAGGAATCGCTATTTCCAGGTCGCAATAGGCCATGTATCATAATTGCGAATCGGAAATAGCGATTTCATTAAATTTGCTATTTGTGGTTTGCGAGGCCCAAATTCCAAATCGCAATTTGCATTTTCAAAATTTGTGATTCGGTAATTGAAAATCGCAATTTGCGAGAACGCACACCTGGAGGAGCCTGATGACATCACAAGCAGGAAGTGAGTCAACCCAGGCAGTTTGCAGGTGCCACACCCAAACCAGCACTCAGAGAGAGTCAGCCCAGCCACACTGAGCAAGTCTCTGAAGAAGGCAGCACAGCAGAACCAACATGGGCACCTCTGCCCAGGGAAAGGAGAAGGGAGAAAGGAAGCGCAAACTGAAATTTAGTGAGCAAGAGCTGGATGTGCTCACAGAGGAAGTGGTCAGAGGCCATCACCGTTTGTTCGACAAAAGCTCACTCCAGGTGCCTGAGTGTGAAAAGCGCAGACTCTGGGCAGATATCCAGACCAAAATCTGTGGTGTTGGAGTGGCGCAGCGCTCTGTTGAGGAAATCGAAGAGGTGGTACGACCTGCGGTCCTGTGCCAAGGAAAGGGTGGCAAGGCAACTGCAGGAGGCCAGGAGCACAGGAGGCGGACCACCCACAGAGACACCCTCCACCCAGATGGAAGACCTAGTGGAGTCCACACTCATCCCAGAAGCAGTCGGTGGGGTCACTGACATTGACACATCTGGCACACCAAGTACAAGTAAAGGTAAGTGCAATATTGAAATGTAACCCCATATGTGTATGCACAAAAGCCCGTTAGGAATTAGCAAGTAACTTAAAACATTGTGAGAAGTAGTCTATTCCACATCTTAGAAGCAGCACAACAATGCCTTATGGGAGTGGTAGTCCACAACCCAGAGCTGAAAGTAGCACATACAATGCAGTAGGCAGCGTGACACACAGAAGAACACAACACCCACAACATAGTGATGAGAAGTAACTGTACCTTTATTACCACTGTGTGACCTTTATTGATACATACATAACTGACATGCTGCATATTGTCGTTGCAGGTGGCCCAGGCCCAGCAGCTACAGCTACAGCATGTGCCATAGCAGGGGAAACAGACACCCATCCTGCTTCAGACTCCAATACCAGTGAGTCACAGAACATTGCGCCACTCCAACACAGGCCTAGGGCACTGCCAGAACTGAGTCAGGACTCAGATGAGCAGCAAGAAGACTCACAAACACTGTCCCCAAGTGGCAGATGCACTCGGATGCAGGAGCCCCGTTCACAGCAGAGCACAGCAACCCGCAGGATGCCTACATATGCAGATACACAGACTTTAGAGGCAGGTGAGGGAACATCATTATTTGGTGGCCTGGAATCGGCTATGTTAAAGCAGCAGCACCTGCAAAACAAAAAAATCACAGCGTTACAAAGGCAGATGCAGGCACATAATACAAAAATGGGGGGGCTGCATCGCCAGCTGGAGTGTCTCAATGCCAACATTGAACAGCTGCATGAGGGACAGGTCCAAGCATCGCAGGATACGAGGGAGCTGACTACTGCTTTGAGGGAACTGTGTCAGTTAGCTGCACCACGACAGGGTAAGCCACCGCAGGCAGGAGCGACGCTTCATGGGCATGTTTGGCGGTTTCGGTCGCTCTGTCACTAGGCTGGCAAATTCTACAGGCCTAATATCGCATCGTGCTGTGGCCGCACAGGTTGAGGCAGCGCACAGCAGCAGGGATGTGGCCCAAGGACTGGTGCAGATCATGAATGTGATAGACAATATTATGGGTAACCGGTCAGCCACACCAAGTGAACTGGGACTGGGGAACACAGAGGACACATCGAGCCTCAGCAGCTTAGCTGTGCCCACAACGGACACCAGACATCGCAGTGCCAGGCACAGCACTGTCACCGAGGCAGAACCTCGAGGTGCCAGTGAGGCAACTGCGCACTCGAGTGGCGTGCGTGGTCGGAGGAAGTGAGTGTAGTGGCCACAGGGGACTGTATATATTTCTGGCATGACGGCACTATGAAGGAATGGTGCTTTTCTGTTAACTGCTTTTGTTTATTGTCACAATTACTTTTGTTGGTACTAGTGGAACTTATATTACCTGACATTAAGGTAATAAATGTACTTACTACAGGTACATCTGTCAGTGGATTTGTGTTGTTCATACTTACATCTGAAATGGTTGTGTGTGATGTCAGCACGCCTTTACCTGCCTTCTGCTGCACTGGTCCTGTCTGCTGGCTGTAGGGGTGGTATGGGATCATCATCCTCATCAGATTCAGAATCCGATAATTCCACAGGTATGCCCCTGGTGGTAGCTATATTGTGCAAGATTACACAAGTAGCCACTATTCTACATGTTATCTCTGGGCTGTACTTTAGTGCCCCTCCACTTTTGTGGAGGCACCGGAAGCGACTCTTCAGCAGCCCAAAGGTGCGCTCCACCACGCTGCGGGTCACCCTGTGTGCTGCATTGTATCTCCGTTCAGCAGGTGTAGTTGGATTTAGGTAGGGCGTCATCATGGAGGTGCGCACTGCGTAGGCACTGTCTCCTGCAATGAACAGAGGGTATAATGAGTAACTGAGCCACCTGACGTCACACTGCCATCAATGCACCAGTGAACAGAGGGACAATACCTAGTAGATATCCTTCACCAAATTCCCCAGCTAGCAGTCTTGTGTGAATGCCGCTGTGGCGAAAGATGTATGAATCATGATTGCTCCCTGGGTACCTGGCCACGAGATCAGTTATGATATAGGAGGCATTGCATATCACCTGTATATTCATGGAATGTTGGTATTTACGGTTGTGGTACACATACTCTGTGGCTGATGGTGGACAGATTGCTACATGTGTCCCATCTATGGCACCTAGGACATGGGGGAACTGTGCTATCTGGTAGAAATCTATTTTTGTCTGCTATATTTCCTGTGGGGTGTGGGGGAATCTGATGTATTGGTGTATTCTGCTCAGCATTGTGTTGATAAATGCATTAAAAAATCTAGAGAGGGTACTCTGTGAGACCCCTCCAGCTGCTGCTATGACCCCTTGATAGCTCCCTGAGGTGAGTAGGTGGAGGGAGCATAATACCTGCACATGGGTGGGGATGCTATGAATCCTATGTGTTGTGCGCTGCAGTATGGGTTGTAGCTCAGCTATCAGGCCGAGTATCATGGCAGAGCTCAACCTGTACCTCTCAAATATTTCCTCCTCTCTCTGGTCAAAAAGTGTAATGCGCACTCTGAAAATGCGCTCCTGTCTCCTCCTCCCTCTCCTCAAACCTGCCAAGATCCTCACCCTCCTCGCCATGACGTAGAGTGCAGCCATCGTGGAAAAGAGTCTGAGGCCTTCTGGGCCTCTTTATACAGGTTGCACTTGGTTACCACCCGCTTTCACTTAGTGGTATTTTGCATGTGCAAAATGACATTCTGCAAAAAATCGCAATTTGCGATTTTTTTATGCATCGAATTGCGACTTGGTTTTGCGAGTCGCATTTTGCACCTTGCAATTTCATACTCGGATTACCGAATCGCAAAACGCGACTCGCAAAACCAGGTCACAACGCAAAAAATTGCAATTTTTGCGATTTCTTATTTTTGGTCTGCGAATGCCTTTCATGCATCGCAGACCACGTTTTTGCATTCGCAAACGGACAAATTTTGCGATTCGCACCGTTTGGGAATGCAAAAACTTTTGATACATCTGGCCCTTAGCCTTCTATCTTCCTTTTTCCCTGGCTTTACAAGTATGTGCACTTTACCACTGGAAACCAGTGCTAAAGTGTTTGGGCTCTCTCCTAAAAAACCTAATAGAATTGGCATATCCACAACTGGCCTATTTAAGCTGCTTGTAATTCCTTCCTAAAGTATCATTACCTGTGTTCAGGGCCTGTAAATTAAATGCTACTCAAGGGCCTGCAGCACTGATTGTACCACCCAATTAAGTAGCATTTTAGACATGCCTCAGGCCTTCTATTGCAGCATGTGTGTGCAGTTTCTAAACTGCCATTTGACCTGGCAAAATAATCCTTTTTGCCATGCCCAAACTTTGATTTTTAATACATATGTTACTGCTAGGTTAGTCCTTGAACAGCTCAGAGGACAGAGTAAGTTTATGTTAAAAATGTAGGACATGTACTTTTCAGTTTTACATGTCCTGATAGTGAAAAACGTGTTTTTCACCACTCCAAAGCTTTCATTTTCCATAGGGTAACATTGGAGTTGCCTTATTACATTTAATAAACTGTAATTTCCAAATGGGAACAAGTAACACATTCATGTATGGCGTCTTTGGAATTGTAATGAAAAATCCTAACTTATGTGAAGTCAGATCTGAAATTATGATTCAGAAAATGCCACTTTTAGAAAGTTAGCATTTTCTACCATAGCCATTTGGCACTCTCACCCTGTCTGGGTCACATTACTGAGTATAGTTGACAGTCGAGCTTATGTATTGTTCCTCCAGAGCAACACACAATAGAGATCAAGTATGCCTGGATTGGCCATCAGTGGCAAGATGGGAGGGAGGTGCTAGACACAGCCCCACTTACACTAGAATAGGGTGTGTCCTGCCTCCACACAAAGGACTGCTCTCCCCTGCAGTTAGTCTGGAGCCATGTCAAATAAGGCAGGGAACCTGTGCACTTCAAAGGCAAGCCACTTGAAGCTTCTCCCACTTCAAACCCAGAACTAGGTATAAATATTTGACTTCAGACATCGACTACGTAGTGTACTTCTGGATTTGGGGATATTTTGCCAGGCAGGCAAGGCTTGCTGTGCTGCTGAATGGACTGGCACTCTGCTGGACTGCTGCTCTGAAGCACTGCAGCCCTGCTGTCTGTTTCCCTCTTGCCTGGGCGAGAAGGATTGGACTTGCATCTGTTGAACCAAGGACCCAAGAGGGACTCCAAAGGCTTGTTGAAGGATCTCCTGACTTGAGCCTCAGGAACAGAAGGCTCCCACAATCTCATCCCCAGCACCTGGACTCTGCCATCTGTGAATCTAGCCAGATAAGTGGTGTTACCCAAGTCTAGGAACCTTGGAAGTGGCCCTCAGGTGTTCTGCAAGCCACTGTGGATCTAGCAGAGAGCCAACGCTTCTCCGCTGCTGCGCAGTGCAACCTTGAGCATAACCGATGCATCACCAGTGCTGCATGGATTTCCACCATTGCAAAGACCTGCATTACAGCCGCTGTGCGATGCATTCTCGGCACAGGACCTTGCATCTGTCATTGACAGCAGCCTCAACAATGAAGCTGAACTCAGCCTCACAGCTCCTTAGAATTGATGCATCACCTCAAATGCCTGATGCATCCTCGATGCCGAACTTTGAAAAGCAAGTCTTCATCGATGATATCCTCGATGACTACACAGGACCTAGCACCATAGCCTTACTGCATCTTGGAACTAATGAATCACCTTGGCTGCCCAATCCATCTTTTAGGTGGGCCTTTGTAGCACTCCACAAACAAAGATTTAAGGTAGTTTGTTCAGCGGGCCTAATTAGGTCCCTGTAGCCGGCCCATGCTCTATTGCGGTCAGCCTGAACATTTAACTTTGTCCTGGTCCGGCACAACCAGATATTCACAGTTGAAGCTTTATGGGTTTTGGAGCTATTTTCATTGAAATCTTGCAAATGTCATTTCTCTGGTTCTACAGGTTGGATTTTTGTCATTTTTGTCTTGTTTTATTTCTTATAAGTTACTCTAGTTTTCTAATCTGGTGGGAGGTCCTTTTTGTGTGGTGTTTTCACTTTATTACTGTTTGACGTGTTACATAAATATTTTACACATTGCCCCTAAGTTAAGCCTGACTTCTCTGTGCCAAGCTACTAGAGATATGAGCACAGATTTAGGGTTGGTTTATGGCCTCATTCTGACAAGGATTGTGGTTGCTGCTTGACCAGTGTTCACACCCTAGTCAACCAGCAATCCAATTTCTTACAGGGTTACAATAGGAAAATACAACTATAAGCATACACTCATTATCTTAAATGCTATTGATGTATTGATCTACTTATATATGGATATAATGATAAAGTTATATATCTATGTATGTGTATAATATTTGTTTTTATTGATTTTTTTAATGTTATTTATTAATTTTTAATTCCTCCAGTAAGTATAAATATATATATATATAAAAAAAATAATATATATATATATATATATATATATATATAGCGAGAGAGAGAGAGAGAAAGAGAGAGAGAGAGAGAGAGAGATACATTCCCATATTATGTTGCTTGTTTTTTTATTAAATAATTCAATTTGTTTTTATTGTTTTATTATTTTAATTATGTATAATGAATTTGTAATGAATAGTTAATATTTAAACATACTTTCTATATAATCATGTTTATGTGTTTGATATGAGTGATCATAATAAATAGAGATCCATAAGAATGTAGACAAATTCATATATGTGATTTATGTAATAACCTACATACATATTAATCCTAAATGTAAAGAGTGTATATATTTTAACCATAAGTAATATATATACTTTTTACATATGTTAAGTAAAGATATATGAGAATATGTATATTTTATTCACAAATAACATCTGCAATTTTTTAAAGAGATAGACATGTCTCAATACATACATATCATCAAAGTATACATGTTTACAGACACACACAAATGCCCCATTAGTGTCGTGTGCATACTATTACTGTGCCCCTAAATTTTAAATATGGTTGTCATGTAGGGGAGAGGCAGCTTTTGGGGTAATGAATTTCATAGTTGCTTGAAGGACGAGAAGGATGTTTCATCCATGTTTTTGCTTGTATGCTGGGATTTTGAGTAGGGGGTCAATTTAGAGTGGGTGTTTCTTTGCTGTACGTATTTTGTGATTTTCTGTCTAATCAGAAGTGTTCCTGCTCCAAGTATTCCTTTGTGGGTGATACAAATCAGCTTGAAAGTGGATCTTCTGGCAACTAGAAAGGGGAGATTTGGGAGTGTGGCTTCATATGCAAGAGTAGTCTGGCATCAGAGTTTTGAATTTGTTGTAGTCTTTTCATAGTTGATAGAGGTGATCCATGGTAAAGACCATTGGCGTAATCAAGTTTAGATAGTACAAGAGAGATAGTAGTTTGGACCATGTGTAGACATCCTAGGTGGGAGAATTTTCATTGCACAGATGCTTGGCCTTGCTAACTTGGCCTTGCTAACTTATCCACTTGGGCATTTGTTGTTAGAGTAGAGTCCATGGTAATTCCAAGATTTCTTACTTCCTGGGATACTTTAGGAGGTGGTTCCAGATCATCTGGTCAGGCAGAGAGTGGGTCATACGTTTTCTAATCACGAAAGGACGTTTTTCAGTTTTAGATGCATTCAATTTGAGATAGCTCTATGTGATCCACTGATCAACGGTTTAGAGGCAACTGAAGATTTCTGAGTTTCCAATGTCTTTGGGACTTTCAAGTCTACGAAGTAATTGTGTATCATCTGTGTAATTATAGTAGGCAAGCTGAAGTTCATTAATTATTGCTGGAAATGACTTGGGGTGTGGCTTGATGGCACAAGATGGCGGGCGAACTTTAAGCAGGCTCCTGCTGCTGACTCCCGATCCGGAGATACCGGCCACCAACTGCAGCAAGATTTGTCGCACATGGGGATGCAGAGCGGGCCGGAAGCGGGGGCACATAAAGAGTCCCCCAAAAAAAACGGAGAGAACCTCCGATAGAGTGCCGCGTGGGCCGAAGGGAGGTAACCGGCTGCCATGATGCAGAAGAAGCGGCCTGGGCCTGGCAGCGCTAGAAGGCCCAGTGCGAAGTGAGGAGCGGCAACAGCGGGGGGGCAGTGACTGAGACGGATGAACCCTGACCTCCTCATCTCTGCTATTATAGACAGATTCCTCCCCACTGATCCATTGCTGTGAGGGGCAGAGGAGGGCCCCCCTTGCGGGGGAGGGGACCCGAGTAACGCGGCTTACCTGTCGGCCCGGAGAAGTGACCGAAGATACGAGAGGAGGGCAGAGGCAAAGAGCTGCGACGGCAGAATTGGACTGACTGTGATGGGAGCGGATTGGCGAGGAGGCCGAGCAGCGACTGGAGGACTTCTCCCCACCCCTGCTTTTGCATTGCCATCTCGACCTCCCCCTTCCCTTTGCCTGGAGATCTTCAGGGGCAGAGAACCTCCCCTGATGAGATGGCAATTTGCGCAGACTAAAGCCAGCTGAAGGGGACACGGATGACCGCCTAGTACACATCCCTCATTTCAGCTACACCTAGAGCAACTGCATTCCCTGGCTTGGGGGTGTTAAATATTGGCTGCAGAACACCGGAGTCGAGCTGCCCATGTGCGTGCCCACCATGGGGAGAAGGGGTGTATCCGGCACAAATTCACAGGAGCAGCGGGAGACCGTGCCACCGACTGTCCCTGTGATGTGGGACTGAGAGGCAGTTCAGGCTCCCTCCTAACCAGGAGGACAAACTAGACAAAATCCTGGAAGCCATTGAGACCACTGGCCAAGACTTGCGGAACAGATTGGATGCAGTGGCAATAGAGGTCACCTTACTCCGTGAGGACCAAAAAAAAACTGTCTGCAAGGGTAACAAGTGCGGAGAGTGATCTTAAAGACTTGCGACCATCACCGATGGCCATGGAAGAGACGGTCAGATCCCTTGATGATAAGATCCATGAACTGGAGCAGAGAGACTGCTCCATGCGCAATAACATCCGTGTGGTGGGGTTGCTGGAAAGGGCATAAGGGTCGGAACCCATCCTATTCTTCGAGGCCAGGTTGGTGCAAAGTGTGGTCAAGGAGGCTTTGTCCCCACACTATCTTGTAGAGCGTGCATACAGAGTCCCAGCTCGTAAGCCACAGGCGGGAATGCCACCCCAAACAGTAATAATTTGTCTACCCAACTACAGAGACAGAGAAACGATACTGAAGAAGATGCGCTCAGAGATGCCGCTCCTGTATGCTAACTCCTTGGTCTATCTATTTCCAGACTATACAGTCACTGTCCAGTGCCTACAGGCCTCCTTCTCGGTGGTTAAGAAAAGCCTGTGCCAGGCGGGCCTCACGTACTCCTTGCTGTTCCCAGCTAGAATTAAGATATTGGCTAATGGGGTCAGCTTCTTCTTCACTGAGCCCACAGATGCCTGGGACTGGGTGGAACAATGTAGATACGAGACACCCGGGGAGACGTCACCGACTGTGCAATCAGTTCGTAGTACACAGAAAAAGCATGCAGGAACTCCCATGCAGGGCTCCAAAGCAGACAGAAGGAGGGCTGCCCCCGCTCAGCTGAGGCGCAGCTGGAGCAGAGACAAGCCCTCTCGGTGGCGACGGCACTGTGGCATGTAGATGGACAGGTTAAACAACAATCCACCAGTAGACGAAAAACTGACTCTGAATCTGAAGCCACTGTCAGCGAGACTTTAACCAATGAACTGCCGGAGGTGACACAGCAGACAACAGACACACTAATATAGTAAGACACTTGTGCTCAGAATGCAGGGCACACTGACTGCCCCCTGGCCCTCTGGGCTGCACGCCCCCACTGTGTGAGACTATTATCTAATGTATTCACTTGATAGAAAAGAGGATGTAGCAATTTGTAATGTATTACGTTTTGTAAGTCAGGTGGCGCGTGCGCAACAAGCTCAGACCAAATGCACTGTCACAACCTAGCCAGACCCTCACCCTACTCCTGGGTGCCCGTTGCTCACAAGATAGGGCAAAACGGAGACCCCTTTGTTTGGGAATATGCGTTCATGGTTTGGGTGGTCCCCTATGTTCAGGGCCATTCTGGGATGGGAGTTGAGGGTGTTAGTTTTAGCTTTAATCATGTTTCAGGAAGATGCAAGATAGGTGCAGGCATAGACATGGGCCCACCCCAGCAGCGAGCAATGGTTAACTCCCCCATTATGTTCTTTCCAACTTTGACCAAATGGCAGATATTAAAATAATGACTTGGCATGTCAGGGGCCTAGGCACTGCTCGTAAAAGACGTGGTACAACAATATATTCGCCGACATGCGGCACAGATAGCACTGCTGCAAGAGACACTTAGCTGGGGGAGAGGAGGCGAGACTGCAGCAGAGATGGCGAGGGCAATGCTACTGCACCACATAGTCAGGGTTTGTGCGCAGGGGTATGGTGTGGGTCCGGGCGGGGGTTCTGTTCCAATCCACTGACAATGACATAGACCCAGATGGTCAGTATGTCTTTGCGGTGGGATCATTGGATGGTAGACCTGTTCTACTGGAAAGTGTTTATGCTCCTAATGTCTACCAGGTCGCTTTTTTTGTACACCTCTCAGCTATACTAGTGAAATGGGCACGCCTTCCATGGGTGGGGATTTTAACATTGTATTACAAATAGACTGCAATCGCTCACATGTCCCGCTGCCTGCTTCGCCGGTGATACCGGTGGCCACGCAGTTCTCCCAGTGGTTGCAGCAGTGGACACTGCACGATTGCTGGTGAACACTACACCCTGACGTAAAATAATTTTCCCACTGTTCGATGCTCCATGCCCTACGTGCTCGGTTAGGCTATATATTGTGTCACATCTCCCTACAGTTATTGGTTGTGGCAGTGGAGTAAATGGGAAATCCTTCTCTGATCATAATCCATTAGTGGTCACTTATCACTGGGGGCAGCTGCGGCCGCCAGTCCCTTCGTGGCGACTGCAGCCGGGGGCACTAGAAGACCGAGGGTTTCAGGAAAGCCCGAAGAGATGCTCTAAAACAATACCTCAAAGACAATTGAAACACAGCATCCTCCCACACTGTGGAATGGGATGCGCTCAAGGAAGTAATGTGTGGTCACTGCATTCGCACAGCATTGGGAGTACGTGCAACAATACACAAGGAGTTGAGGTCACTAGAAACTAGGCTCCGGGAACTAGAGTTACAATCACAGCACTCCCCAGAGGACAGAGACCTATTGCTCGCAGCCCTGAAAACTCATGCCCACCTTATAGAGCAACCCCGCTGTCTTGACTTCAGGGTGTACCAGGCGCGGATGCATGCAGAGGGAGACAAATCAGGGCACTTACTCGCATGGCTACTGCGCAGCTCAGCTCCCACACCGCAGACCACAGCAATTAGGCTGTCTCCCACACGCTTACTTACCAACCAACTGGACATACACAACGCATTCACTGCCTACTACCGTGACCTGTATAATCCCCCACTGCTGATCAGAGTCCAGGCAACACAGAATTTTCTGCAGGACATGACCATACTAAACCAACGACCCACTGACACAGAGGCTCCAAATGCGCCTTTAACAACTCAGGATATCTGTGAAGCTGCACAGAGGTCTGCCACTGGAAAGACATCGGGGATGGACGGTTACCCCATTGAATTCTATAGAGCCTATTTACAACTACTAGCGCATAAATTACAAGAGGTGTATCAGTCGGCACTGCAGGAGGGTGGACTCCCCCAGACACTAAAAAAATCCTTAATTATAACTCTACCCATGCCAGGAAAGGACCCGCAGGACATGGCTTCCTATCGTCCCCTGTCAATGCTTGGGTCTGACTATAAAATACTGAGTAAACTTATAGCCTCTAGATTATTGCCCCTGCTGCCCCGGCTGATAGGCTCAGATCAGAATGGATTCATCCCGGGCAGATCTACATCTCTCAACATACACCAATTACATTGAATCATGGAACAGGCCCCGAAACACTGGCCATACGAAGCATGCTTAGTGCTGGACTTGGCAAAAATATGTAGATTTTCCTAGTCTATGACGGAAAGTCTTAATTTTATTAAAGACACGGACGTCAGTATTATGCAATTCTTTTCTTACTTTATTTAAACAGCAGTCAAGAAACATACTTCAAATCCCAAGAGGTGAAGGAAAAGAGCCAATGGGAAGAAAAACATAGTCATAACACAATAACCAATGAGAATGCACACATGGTATTGTGACATCATTTGACTGCAAACAGACCTCTTTTCTTGCGAAATAAGTCAAAAAGAACTAAATAGAGGAAAAATGGAAAAAAGAATAAGAATAGCCAATATAAAGGACAATAAGTCAGAACAAAATTCCAAAAATCCAGTGAGTCGAGGATGGTCCGGGAAGACAGGATAAGCAGGCCTTAGGACTCTTCAAGAAGACGATGCACCTTGGAGTCCGGAATTCCAGGCGAAGGATGATGGTTTAAGAGGAAGTTTGATTGGTGGATGATGAGGCTAAAAAAGGGGGGGAGAAACAGTGATTAAACAAGTGGTGGGATAATACTCGCCTTCGTGTCTGTAATAAAATTAAGACTTTCCGTCATAGACTAGGAAAATCTACATTTTATGTCAAGACCGGAGGCTCCTATTATGCAAGTTCAAAGCATATTAATTATATTCAATGAAATATTATCAACAGGTTTACAATAAAAAATCTTAAATACATTATCATTAGACCAGTCTGCAGACTTAAGAATATCCTCTAGACGGGACCTGCCCAAAAAGCTTTGGAAGCCATAGCTCCTCTAGAAAAGTGAGCCCCAAACATGGAGGTGTCAATACCCACAAAGGACATAATCCATTTGACCCAACGAGCCAAAGTGGTGGCAGAAACAGGATTATGGGGTTTTCTGAAAGAAATAAGAAGTTGGGATACAGAGGGCATTCTTAAATCTGCAGTTTTTTGTTTATACACTTTTAAGCATTGTCCAACACATAACTTAGGGTGATCTGGAAAATAAGGATAGAAAACCGAAGTTAAATTTGTCTTGGTTCGAAGAACCACTGTAAATAATACTCCAGAAGGACTAAATTGGCGATTAGAAATGTCTAACGCTTTAACATCAGAAAGGCGTTTGATAGAAATAAGACATAACAACATTGTCAACTTAGCGGATAACATTTTCAAGGAAATTATGATATTATCAGGCCATGATAAGTGGAATTTTAAAACCACATTAACATCCCACAATTGTCTGTATTTGGGCATCGGAGGATTAGAAAACTTTAGTCCCTTCAAAAGACGGCAAACAAGAGGATGTTCTCTCACTGGTTTTTCATTCACATAGGCATGATTAGAAGAGATAGCTGATCTATATAAGTTAATGGTATGAAAGGCTTTGCCTTTGCTGGCGTCTGCAGCAAGGAAATTGATGACAAAAATTACATCTGCGGAAAAGGAATCGATGTGTTTTCCCAAACACCAGCTATGCCATAAAGACCAGGCTGAATTGTAAGCCTTCTTGGTCCCCGGAGCCCAGGATTGTGTGATGTATTGTGAAGCTTCTGACAAAATGAGAGGGAGAGACTAGGAGTTCCTGAGATTTTCCATGCTGATAAAGTCAGGAGGTTGTCTAAAATGAGGAAGTGGGGATGGTGAAGCGGATCTAACAAGAGGTTCAGAAAGGAAGGAAGAAGGAAAGGAAAATCCATTGAAAGTTCCAAAAGGGTTGGGAACCAGATTTGGGATTGCCAGTATGGAGCTATGAGAAGCAAGGTAGCTTGTTGTTGCCTGAGTTGTGCAAGCACCCTGCTGATCATGAGAAAAGGAGGGGAAGGCGTAATTCAGGGTGATAGACCAATCCTGTAAAAAGGCATTGGATGCCAAGGCCATCGGATCCGGCGCCAACTGTAAAATTGAGGAAGCTGAGCATTGAGGCGGGAAGCAAACAGGTTGATTATGAAAGGGCCCCATTTGTTGTGAATTTTTGGGAAAATTGAGGAATGACATTTCCAATCGATTGAATCTCGAAGATGGCGCGAATGAGCAGAGAAGATACTCTGTGTGAACCGAAATATGGTTTGAAAGACAAAAATCCCAAAAGCTCTTGGCTAGTTCTGCCAAGGGTTTGGATTTTGTGCCCCCGAGATGATTTATATAACGGACTGCGGAAATGTTGTCCATCCTCAGAAGGATACTGCAATGAACTTTGTTCTTTGCGAGGCTTCTGATTGCAAAGGAGCCGGCAAGCATCTCTAAACAATTGATATGCAATTTGGACTCCTCCCCCAGCCTGAGCAGCTTGCATCTGATTCTAAATCTAGATCTGGGGCTGAGGAAAATATAGTTCTTCCGTTCCAGACGCCTAAATGGTCTATCTACCATTGGAGCTCTGTACGCGAATCGAGATCTAGCGGGATAGTGTCTGAATATGATAGACCTTTCCTTAAATGTTGAATTTTCAACCTCTGGAGAGCCCGATAATGTAGGGGGCCTGGAAAGATTGCCTGAATAGAGGAGGAAAGAAGACCCACTATTCAAGCCAGCGTTCTTAGGGAAATAATCGAGCTGCGTAAGATCTGAAGAATCTCAGATTTTTTGGATTTTATTTTTTGAGAAGGGAGAAGGAGGGTGGCCGAAACTGAATTTATTTGGAAGCCAGAGAATTCTATAAATTGGGTCGGAATCAGAATGGATTTTTCTTTGTTGATGTTAACGCCTAGGTCAGATAAGAGAGAACAAGTCAGAGTTATGTGAGACACAATAGATTGGGGAGACTGGCTCATTATGAGAATGTCGTCTAAATAAATGATGAGTCTCCCGCCTTGAGCTCTGAGAGAAGCTACCACCGGCTTCATGAGCTTGGTGAAACACCATGGAGCCGACAATAGACCAAAGGGTATAGAGGTAAAATGAAAGTGTTGGTCTAGCCACTGAAATTGAAGAAATTTCCTGCAGTCTGGATGAATTGGAAAAACTAGATATGCGTCTTGAAGATCTAGACGAACCATCCAATTGTTTTGGAGGAGCGTATCTCTGAGGTGAAGGATGCTTTCCATTTTGAAGTGTTGGCAGACCACAAAATGATTGAAATGTTTGAGGTTGATTACTGGCCCCATCTTTTTGTTCTTCTTTTGGACCAAGAAAATGGAGCTGGTAAAGCTTGAAGGATGGGGTTGGGTATGAGAAATGGCCTGTTTTAGCATGAGAGAATGGTCTTCTGAAGAAATGAGATCGGACATTTCTGTGGAAAAACGTGGGAGGGGAGGTAACTCTTTTTGAATAGGGTTTGAATAAAGATCGATCAGATAACCTTGAACGGTGTTCAGAATCCAAGGATCTGAAGTGATTGATGACCATGTTGGAGGAAAATAACGAAGACGACCCCCTATCGGGAAAGACCCAAAAGGTGGGCTAACCTGATAGATTGGAAGATCTGGCATTCCTATAGCCCCCAGGAACGGAGACATCTGCCTCTTTGCGGGTAGAATTGTGGCTTGTATTCCTGGTAGGATGCGTTGTAGTAGACACGGGAACCTTGGTTGGAATAACTGTGGCCGTCAAAGGGGTTCCTGCCTCTGCCGGCCCTGGCAAAAAAAACGCTGTGTGAACATTTTCTTTAAGGATTGTTGAGATTGTTGAGCCTTATCGAAAGAAGTGAATGTGGCCACATGTTTGCTCAGTTCTTTGAGGAACGATTCTCCAAATAGTAAACCTTCGGTTTTGACGTGAGGATGTACAGTCGCTAAATTGACCAATTTTGGATCAAGTTTCAATAAAAGATCTTTTCTCCTTTCGTGAGAAAGGGCGGAATTAGCATTTCCGAGAAGACAAAAAGTGCGCTGAACCCATAAAGGGAGTTCCTCAGGTTCGATGAAGGTACCATCAATTCTGGCCACCTCTGCCAGATCAAAAATGCATGTGAGGGGACTGACCACATCTAAAAGTTTATCTTTGCAAGATGACCATCCCTTGTCCACCCCTTTCCCAGGATCTTTGCCAAGTTTTGTAAAAAATGTAAGTAAAGGTTGGTCAATTGAAGGTGTAATTGTAGATTTTTGATAAAGGGAAGGGCGAGGGCATTCGGACGTCAATGTGGCCCTGGTCTGTTTATCCAAAGGGCAAAACAGTTTGGCGGACACATATTCTCCCACATGGTGCGCAGGAATCCACTCGTTGGAGTTGGGGTGAAGAATGTGACATGGGTCAAACATATGTAAACCTTCAGAATCCAAGAGAGTTATGGGTTTGGAAATGTCAAAGGAGGATAGCTTGGTTTTTTTTGAAGGGGGGAAGGTAAGGAACCTCCATCATCCTTGTCAGATAAATAAATATCTGAATCTATGTCAGGCATGTCATCATCTGTATCAGGGATGGAAGTAATGAGAATAGGAGGAATAATATTTTTGTATTTTGATTTACATTTCAAGGACGTTTTAACATTTTCCAAATTTGTATTCTCCTTGGAAGGAGCCTAGCGTGGAGCCACGTCCTCTACCATGTGTGAGGAAACCACCCTCACCTTTTGCGCCACTTTTTTGGGTTGTTTAGAGGGTGAAAGGCACTGACTGCTTTCCCCTGCAGCCTTGGGTAAAATTGTTTTAGAAATCATGTTAGAAATTGAAGATTACAGATTTTTTGATAATTTTTGGATAGAACAGGAAACAGCCTGTTGTACAGAGCTTTTGATAAAGGAGTTAAGCTCCAGCCTGATATCATTAATACCATGAGGGACATCCTGCCCTAAAGGAGAATTATCCCTGTCCATGCTGTAATGTAAAAAATGAAGCTGCACTGAATGCTTCAAGGAAACCAGCAAAAAAGGGGTTAAAACTGTGAAGGGAAGGCTGAAAATGAAGGCTCCGCCTATGGGCGGTACTTGTGGAAACTCGGAAACGTGCTGAAGCTGCCTTGCTTGAAAGATGGAAGGCAGGAACGACCAGCAGGTAAGGGAACACAATAAAACAAAATATATCCTGAAATTATCTTCAAATATATTTGTTTTGTGTACCGAAAGAATAGCAACGCTTCTCTCGCCTCCTCAGTCGCAGTAAATATGGCGACCGCAGTCTGAGGAAACGAGAGAAAACGGTTGAGAAAAGGGAGCGCGAGGAGCAGCGCTCAGATGAAGTGTGCGGCACCGTGCCGGCTGGGGAGAAAAAGCGGTAGAAACACGCTACCATCTAACAAGTAATCAATACAAAGCAATAATGCAAATATACATATAAATACAGTAATAAACGAGTAATGTTAAATGAGAAAAGTGTGAAGGTACTTAACTTGACTGCGAGCAGCAAGAAAAGAGGGCTGTTCGCAGTCAAGTGATGTCATAATACCATGTGTGCATTCTCATTGGTTATATTGTTATGACTATGTTTTGTGTCCCATTGTCTCTTTTCCTTCGCCTCTTGGGATATGTAGTATGCTTCTTGACTGCTGCTGTTCAAATAAAGTAAGAAAAGAAATGCATAATAGGAGCCTCTGGTCTTGACATAAAATTCAGTACACTGGATTGGAACTACCTGTTTGCCACTATTACTGTCTTTGGCATAACTGGCCATCTGTATAACCTTATACAACTTTTATATGCACACCCTACTGCCAGTGTAAAAGTAGGGCAGTGCGCCTCCTCCCCATCCCAGTGACGATCGGGACGCGTCAAGGGTGCCCTCTGTCTCCACTGCTATTTGCCCTTGACATGGACCCTCTGGCTCAGAGGCTCCGACAGCAGAGCGCCGAATGGGGGATTCCGCTGTGTGGCACCATGCATGTGGTTTCCTTGTATGCGGTTGACATACAAATCTACATTCGGGATATACGACAAGGTGTAACTGCCATAACCAAGATATTAATTGACTTCAGGGCAGCGTCGGGCCTCGGAGTCAACTTGTCGAAGTCTTGCCTCTTCCTCTTACGTTCAGGCTGTCCACCACAGCATCTCTTGGCAGAATCACAAGAAATACGCTAGGAGGTTACCACAGTTCACTACTTAGGCATAAACATATACCATGCCACGCAGGATCTGCTGGATGGAAACCTCACACGTGCTATTACAGCCATACGCTCACAGATGTCCTTCTGGAGTACTCTGCCGCTTACCGTTCAAGGCAGAATTGTGCTATCTAAAAGGGTTGTATTACTGCGTCTGCTGTACTTTTTTCACAATCTCCCTATAGACATACCAGGGAAGGTATTTCACATGTTACATGCTGTGCTGGGGGCTTTTCTGTGGAACAAAGGCAGACGCTGAGTGGCACTTCGTAAGTTACAACTCCCGGTTGAGAAAAGGGGGCTGAGAGCCCCAGATTTTGAGCACTATTTTTACCAGCACAGCTGCAGTGGCCAGCATATTGGTTGGCAGGGAGACTGCTGGACGAGCTAGGGCAGCGTACTAGTGAAGATGCTCAGCGCCTGGCCCGAGAAACCTTCCTACCGTCTGCTGCACCGCCTTCACATGGTGGAACATTATTATCAGTAGCATATAGAAGTTACAAACGTAGCATCAAAATAATGCCTGCGCTGCAGACATATTCCCCAGAAATGAAACTTGCTGTGTTCAGGCCATTTCGGACAATGATAGGCCTGGCGGGCATGCAGAGGTGGGAGGTGGCAGGGATGGACACACTGGGAGCATTATTTCATGATAAAGTAGTTAAGCCCTTTGATCACCTGCATAGCGAAAAGGGAATACCGCAGGGACACTTTATAGCCTATGCTAGACTAACTGGCCTACTGACTAGACAATGGCTCATACTCAACCTGGAACCAGACCCTCACCCGTTGGTACATGCAATCCACGTGGTGTGCAGTGGGAAGAACTTGGGGCCAGATGTAGGTAGATATGGTTTTGTGACTCGCAAGTTGTGAGTCGGAGCGACTCACAATTTGCGAGTCGCAAACCATATGCAGAATGGTGTACATGACACCATCTGCGAATCGCAAGGGGGTCGCAAAGACCCACCTCATTAATATTAATGAGGTGAGTCACAATTTGCGATCCCCTTGCGATTCCCTGCACTCACAGGGATGGTGGCCTGCTGGAGACAGCAGACCACCATGTCTGTGACACAAACAAAAAAATGAAACCATTTGGTTTTATTTTTTCAGAGTAGGCAGTGGTCCAATGGACCACTGCCTGCTCTGAAAAAATGTTTTTGGCAACATTCACAAAGGGGAAGGGGTCCCATGGGGACCCCTTCCCTTTTGCGAATGAGTTAGCACCCACTTCACATGGGTGCTAACTGCGAATTGCTTTGCGACCGCATGGTGCAAGGGTGGCTGCTTTGGCGCTCTGCAGCAAATTTAGCACCGGCGCTGGAGCAACACAGGAATGCGCTGCATTCTATTAAATACAGTGTATCCCTGTATTTTGAAAATGACAGAGCGTGTCACTGCCAAATGTGGGGCAGCGTTGCGTTCCATCATTTTCTTTTTAATCTAGGCCACAGTTATTAACAGATAGCACATTGTAAATTAAAATGACCACTAAATTTGCAAAGATAGGTAGTTTTACTGATGAAACTATATGGCACTTAAGCGATAATCTGTGAAAATTGAGTTTTGTGAATATTTATCATTTGCAGCTCACCAAGTAGCGTGCCTAGATTTGTTTTAATTGTATTAAAATCTATATTTCCATCATACCTCTGAATTACAAAAAGTGCTTAATTTGTGGTTTCCTATCTGTTGATTTATTTTGAACAATGTGTAGAATTCATTCACATGTATATAAATGTTCTTGTTTGTTAGAAGACAACTGACATCCTATAGCACAACCTTTTTTTAAACATTTTTCTTTGCATCCTCCAGCCTATGCTTTCATAATCCTTGCACCCTAGCAAGATTGTCACATACTTCACTTTACAAAATGCTCTAAAATGCTCCCACTTTGCAGTCAGATAAAGATAGGTAAAACCCAATCTATATGTTAAAAAAGTAAGCACCGATTTGACAAGAGATATAACCTAACAATTGACCAATGTCTTTGAATGCACAGATGTGACAAGATGAAATCAAATTTTAAAGGCATCTTTGCACAATTATCTTTAGAACTCAAGCAGAGTTATTTTTTAAGTACTGCAGCACTCCAAGGCCCCATCTTTCAGCGCCTACAATGTGACTTTCCTGCAGAGCTCCCTCTGTGCGTTTCTTTCCCGCCCAGACTTGTGATGTTTGTCGACATTCATGTTCCCTGTTCTACTAAATTGTGAATGAGCCCAGCTGAGAATGTGAGGAAAATGGCTGTCCATGTGCCGATCCTGACAGAGAGTGTTCCAGATGATGTTTGATATGTATTGATCATTATTGGATGCCTAAGTGTCTACAGAGACAGAGACAGTGTCTTAGGGAGGATGAAAAACAGAGTTTAGGGATTTACATATTGTTATGTTACCGAGGGCAGAAGAGAGGCAGTTCCACCACCAGCACTGCCACACCAGTAACATCCCGCCCTCCAAATTACAACCCACAAATCAGCACAGCGGCCTAAGTACAGTGGTAATCATTCATTCATTTAACTTTATTTCGGTAAGTAAAAACATACCATAAAAGTACAATACAAGCATCATAAATTTTGGATCTTTGAAATTGGTAAAACACTAAAAAATATAAGCACAGTAAAAATATAAAAGAGATAATAAAAAGTTAAAATTCGAACAGAATGATCACAATATATATCTCCTAAATTTAGGGTATACCACACAACAAGGACCCTATTCCCTATGCCCATGGGTGTTCAATGATGCAATAAAACAGTGTCTTGGTATTAAAAGTTAAATACTAAAATCAGACATCAAAAGGTCAATTAAAGTACATACATAGATCTAAAAATTAACTACCCAGTCTTATTCTTTAAAGTTGCTAGTCTGAGGCGCCAGATTGATTCGAGGAATTTTGCCATTGGTAAAACTACCTCAGCAGATGGATCAGATTTAAAGATTCTCTCTGCATGCAAGTGAGACCTGGCGCCTATAGATTTGCAGAGCGGGATAATCCAACAAACTCTTTGCTTGTGATATGCATGACAATAAAAGAGAACATGTGAAATAGACTCTTCACGTTGGCAGCCCATCGGGCAGAGCTTAGAACTATTAATGGAACAATGCCAATTGAACGTTAGGGAACGCAAAGGGAGGGACCCTATTCTGAATCTAACAAAAAGAGCTCGCGCAAATGGAGATAATGCTATATCCATATACGGCTCAAATTCATAGTGGCATTTGAGTGATAAATAATTATCAGACATTGACAGCGGAACAATCTTAGTAAATTGCACAATCTGAGCGTTGTGCCAAAAAGCATCCTTCAGTAGCTGCACAGCATTTTTAGGAATAGAAGAAGGGTCCGACCAATAGGACCCAAAACCTAGATGGAATAAGGATTCTTTGACATAAATACACCATTTTGTTTTACTGATAGTGTTACTGCCCACCAATTTGAGAAGCCCACAACGAAATGAAGAAAGGGCATCTGTTATCCAGAGCCGGATCCAATATAGCAAGGGCCTTAAAGCAGCAATCTGCGAAACAGAAAAAAGATTTAGATCCATACGGATGGGCAGAGAAGGAGTGCTAGAAGGAACTTTTAACAATGATTTCAAAAATTGATTTTCCGCCCTTTCCAAATCCACCAGGTTACAATGGCCCCAAAGTTCAGCACCATATAAGGCCTCCCGCGGGCTTGGAATTTATATATTTCAAGGGCGGGAGACATTGCAAACTTGGGATCTTGCAGATGGAAGCTCGTAATTTATTAAGATCTGACTCTGACATTTTTTTTAGAGAAAGTTTGCCTGCTATGGGTCACAAGATCACGTCCTTGCGTCCACCGGGGCCAACCCAATTCCTTGAAATGTCTCTGTTTCAACTGTCCCTCCTGGCTTGTTGCCCTTTCCAGGCGACGGGGCTGCTTTAGTTTGCAACAATAAAGGTACCTTCATACAAGACCCCGTCACCTCAGGGGATACATCTGATGTGGATTGACTATGCTATTCTAATTCTTGCAAACATAATGTTCCACATGTCTGGGCAACGACACTTACAAGATCTTCACTCGGTTTGGGTGACAATACTATAAGGGCTTTACCCAGCTCCACTAATGGGTCTTCCAATTCTGCTCTCGATGCCGACTCTTGTATGTCAGCTTGTAGCATTACAAAAAGGAAAGTATTGTCTTGGAATGTGGCTGGCATCAAGAGCAACTTATCTGATCCGGACTGGGGGGCTTATGTTGAATCTTTTTCCATATGTATGTTTCAGGAAACTTGGGCTATGGATTATGCGCATAGGCAAGGCTATTGCTTTTTCACTAAAAAGGCGACTCCGTCCACCAGGGGAAGGGCGATTGGGGGTTTATGTACGTGGGTGAAGTTGACTGAAGTGGGCAGGGTAAAGGAAATCACTATTGACTCTTGTGACATCCTTGCAATAGCAATATGGCCTATCACAGGCACTCCGGTGTTATGTATTAATATTTATAATAATAGGCCAGGTCCATCTAACCGTCAGTCTGGTACTATTCATCTGTTGCACACATTTTTATCCGATCTTCACTCTAAATATTGTGTTATTATTGCAGGTGACCTCAATGCCCAAATTAAATTTGATTCAGCTTTTGTCGAGTCCATCCAGGCCGAAGATAAAGTATGGAATCTTCCCCCGCTTTCAATCCAGCCAGTGTCATGTACTCCTCCCCGTAAGGTCATGCAGATAATAGACCTTGTAGTAACTTATGGCCTGCGTTTTGGAAATGGCCGTTTTTTAAATGACAATTCTAGACCCACCTTCTATAGAGGCCACTATAGTAGCACTCTGGATTACGCTATTTTTGATCTGCGAGTCTGGCATTTTATAATCAATGTTGAGGTTGGTTCTCGGTACACTAGCGACCATGCCCCCTTACAAATTGAATACAATGCAACTCTTTTTTTAGGGCTCACTCCACCTTATGTTTTGGATGCTCCCAATAATTGGCTGGAATTATCCAGCAATAGGCGTGTGGTGAGATGGTCCTCGTTTTTGAAATCCAACCTGCTTAATGATAAGCTTTATGACCTAGTCTCTCGCCACCAGCTTTTTGATGACCCTATTGTCTTATCTCCCTCAGAAGTTATGTCCTCTCATGCGAGTCTTTTTATGAATCTCAAGGAGCTTTTTACTAAACTCCCCTCAACCCAAAACAATTCCTCCTTGTCCAATTGTAAGTGGTTTGATAAGGAGTGTCGGGAGGCTAAGAGCCTCTTGTCCAAAGCTCTAAACCTAAAGAGCCGGGATGCTATCATACATGCAAGAGGGAACTATGCTTCTACGTGTAAGTCATCTAAACTCAAATATGAAGAACAATTGTGGGAGCGTCTGCTGGAGGCAGCTGGTGCCTGTGACCTTAAACTTTTTTGGACCCTGGTCTCACGTAGAGACCCCGCCCTTTCATCTACTCCTGAATGTCACATTGATGCAGAATCCTGGCATTCCCATTTTCGGGAACTTTATGGGTTTTGCCCCAATCTGAACAACTCTCCTATTGATTCTTCACTGTGCTTTTCCCCTATGCCACCCTTTACCCTAAAAGAAACTGAGTTGGCAATCCGTGCTCAAAGAACAGGGAAGGCTCCTGGCTTAGACAGAGTCCCATCGGACCTGTATAAATCAGATTTATCTGTTTGGACCCGGTACATTAATAGGCTATCAAATATTGTTCTGATAACTCGTTCTTACCCAGATACATGGAAGGTGGCTATTATCGTCCCCATACACTAAAAAGGAGATAAGAGCTCCCCTGGGAACTACAGACCGATTAGTCTATTAGATAATCTGCAAAAAATATTCTCTTTCCAGTTGCTATCCAGATTAAAACTCTGGATAACAAAAAATCAGGTTTTAAGCCATCTCCAGGCTGGTTTCCGGGACAAGGTCAGTACCATCGACCAGGTCTTCCGATTTACTACCATCAAGTGGAAGACCGTAGACGCAGACAAAGGCCATTTATTTGTGGCCTTTGTCGATTTGAAATCTGCATTTGACCTTGTCCCGCGTGCTAAGCTCTGTGAGGTCTTGAGCAACATTGGAGTTCCGGGTTCTTTGATTAATGTTATCCAAGGTCTTGACTCTGACAATTACGCCAGAGTGCGCTGGGGTTCGGCTGGTGACTTGACCCCAGCTTTTCCTACAACGTGAGGTGTGAGGCAGGGGTGCGTCCTTGCGCCCACCCTATTCCTATTGTTTATTAACGCTTGCATCCCATACCTCTTAGATTGTTATGGGGATGCCCCGAATTTGGGTGGCCAGAAGTTCCCCTGTCTACTGTTCGCAGATGACACCCTGTTACTCTCGCGAACTGCCGTGGGCCTTTCCAGATTGCTATCACGATTTTTGGAGTTTTGCAAAGACAGTGGTAATCCATTGGTGGTTTGAACTGCTGCAGACAAAAACTCAACTCCACCAGAACACAACACCTCATTGGACAGCATGAATACCCTACACCTGACACACATACCTACACCACATAAACCTGATCACTGCACTATAAAACAAACCCCCACACATACCCACAACCCCTTGCATCCTGAATTTTTCACAGAGAAACAGAAGAACGCACAAATAGAAGACACTGCACCTGGATACCATAGGCACCACCATACCTAACATGCAGCACACACTACATAACTGCACCCCTGCACACAACAAACACGTTGCCACTGCACACAACTACCACTTACCACAAGCACACCACACAACCCCACCTCACCAAACAGCACACCCCACCACCCATAACACATCCACCATGTTACACACCCACGATTCACAGACAAGGTGTTGAGGGTTATGGTAGACAAAATTGCCAGAGTGGAACCACAACTGTTTGGAGCACAGGTCCAGCATACATCCATAGCCAGGAAAATGGAGTTATGGCAGAAGATCGTTGACAGGGTGTACTCGGTGGGAAACCATCCACGCACAAGGGAGGACCTCAGGAAGAGGTGGAACGACCTACGGGGGAAGGTCCGGTCCATGGCAGGAAGACACTAGATAGCTCTCAACAAGACTGTCGGTGGACCCCCACCTCCTCCCCCTGAGTTAACATTGTGGAAGGAGATGATCTTTGCCATCCTGCACCCAGAGGCCCTGGCCGGAAAATCAGGAGGACTGGACTGTGGTAAGTCAACAACACTCCCCAGGCACCATGTACTCTTGCACAGCATGTACCCCCAACACCCTTACACCCCCTCACAGCACCTTTACATGCACCAATCCACCATGAACCCAATACACTTGCATGCCACACCTCCCCACTACCACTAATCCCACACAGGCCCACCAAGTGCATGGATATCTCCCACTGTAGCAAGTACCACAACTACCACAAGGCAACACTCCCCACCCTGGAATAGCTGCTAATTCCACTCCACATTAGGACACCTGCACGCATAACCATGTCACCTCCTTCACCTACAGGATACTTAGGCCCAGATTTATACTTTTCTGCGCCGTATTATTGTCATTTTTTTACGCAAAAGCGGCACAAACTTACAAAATACAATTGTTGCTTGTAAGTTTGCGCCGCATTTGCGTCAATAAGAGACTGTAATGCAGCGCAAAAAAAGTATAAATCAGGGCCTTAGACTGCTCACTAGTACATGATAATGACAGAATTGATGACCACAACCTACTATACTACAAGCACACAACAGCATTATCCATCAGCCCTTAAACATTGCCAGTGGTCAAGCAGCTGCCATTGCCATCACTGGAAAGCATATCAAGGCTATGATTGCAAACAACCATGCGAACAACAAGTACATTTCAACAAAGTAACACACTTCCTCTCCATCCACAGGTATCCCTGCTACTGCCACCCAGCAGAGGATGCCAGAGACAGAAAGTCAGCACCTGGAATTAGGCCCAATTAAGGACAACAACTCTGGATGTCTGGAAGGGGATGCCTCACCTGGCTCATCCGGGATGACTGGTCAGTCCACCACCACCAGCCTTACCCTGACACACATCTGAGTTCCCCCGCCTCTGTGGCTAGTACAGCCCAGGAAACCTCTCCTCCCCAAACCTGTGTCCCAAGGACAGATCAATCTATAGTGTGGCCCACAGTACAGGGACCTAAGTCAACCTCTTACATCCAAGACAATGAAGGTCTTGGTGTCAGTGGAAGTGGGCACACTTTGCCATGGTCACAAGCACAGGGGGAAAGGGGCAGTGGGAGGGCAACTGTAGGTCAAGGTATGAGGTACAAATGGGACACAACTGGACAGGAGGCCATCTCCAGAGTCCTGGGAGCATACCAGCGATCCCAGGACAGGATGGGTAAAATATTGACACCCTTGCGGGAGAATCAGAGGCTGCTTAGGGAATACCACCAGGAGGCCATGCAGCAGTGTCAGGTACACAATGCCACCATGGCTTCCATTTGTGGGGTGCTCAATGAACTTACCAGCATCCTGCATGCATCCTCCACCCACCAGCAGGCCCGTACCAATAACCAATCAACACCTTTGCCATCTACATCAGCCACAGCTACTGCACTGGACGCCTAGCCAGAGGACCCACGGGCTATGAGCACCCCTACTACTGCAGCTGAGGATCCCCCACGCAAACAAGGTCACCCATCCAAGCATCCTGCAGGTACTGAGGCCAAGACTAAAAACACAGCCAGGAAGTGATCTCTCTCCTGAACATTCTCCCTTGTGTGCCACTAAGACACACAGTTGACTGTCCACTGCCAAACCTCTAATTCACCTTGGCCCTTGGAGACTAGACATGTGAAACCAACAGCTGGGCCACCTACTCTGATGCTTTCAAACTCCATGACCCCACTCCTCAGCAAATGCACTTTAAGCACAGTTCAGCACAGTAATGGTTAACGTGTCATCATTGTTACCAGTACCATTTAATGTGAAAGATATAAATTTAAATGTACATATATATGTGTCAATAGGTCTGACAGATGGACGGATGTGGCAGGAATGTCCAGCAGGTTGTTCATGACATCCTTCCTGTACTGTAATCCCATGCCAAGGGCGCCAACAGTCGTGTCAGAAAGCAGAGTGTAACCACACATCTGACCTGAAGATAGAGAACGATAGGGTAAAGCTTCAATGATGTCTCCCATGTTGCCCAGCCAGTACACATACAGGACATAATGTAATCCACAGGAATAATGTTGCAGTGGGGAGGTCACCAGATTTCTACAAGGTAGGTATGTAGGTCACACACATGCAGAGTAAAATAACCATTCCTCATAGCTAACATCACCAACGGAAAACCTATCTTGCAATACCTAAAACAGGTAGGTACCAGACATCCGCTTTGGGAACAGTGTGGATGGGTAGCTGGACTGTCATGTGATAGGATTTGGCCAGACCATACACATCAAAACTGCATTCTTGAAACCATGCAACATGGGTAACCCTATGCTGAAGTTATGCCATGCCAACAGCAATTACCACATGGCTTTGGCAGTATTGCAGTTACATCTCCCCTGATGGTAAGTCAGCATCCCATCAAAATGCTTAACACAGATGGATCGATGTAGTGCACTCATATCCCCTGATGCAAAACACAAGGAGGGACAATGCCACTAGGCAGACAGGGTTAGAGGTCCCATTAACTTCAGACCACACATAAATGGCATTCATTGGAAGAATTGCTGAATCAACTCAGTCCTAGAGTCAGCTGCATCCTCCTCATCTGCCTCCTCGTCAGTTCCAGAATCATCAGCCTGAGCTACTGGTCCAGCTGCCACCTCCTCCTCATCCAACAGTGGAATGTGTTTTCTCAGTGTAAGATTGTGTAGCATGCAACATGCTACAATGATCTGGCAGACTTTCTGTGGTCTGTACTGTAGGGCACCACCGGACACATGTAGGCATCTGAATCTTGCTTTCAGTAGCCCAAATGTCCTCTCGATTACACACCCTATTCGGCTGTGAGCCTCATTGTAATGCCCTCCCCATGTGTTGTAGGGTACCTCACTGGTATGGTGTCAGGAGCCAGGGCAGGTTGCCAGAGTCACCAGTGTGCACGAAGTTACAAATCATTAAGGAACTATGAGAGGCATAGAGCTGACTATGAAGTGAAGTAGCATAGACATTAGACGTAGACAGTGGTACACTTAGCAATGAGCCAGGCCCTCTCTCTCTGTAGTCGCCACATCATTTGTGGGACACTGCTGTTCCTCAAGGTGTGGGAACTACCTACAGATCCAGGAAACTTTTCTGTCACATGGGATATGTATGGGTCGGCAAGACACACCAACTGCACATTGATCGTATAGTGATTCTTCCTGTTCCTGTAGACTTGCTCATTGGCCCTGGGAGGAACTAAAGCGACGTGGGTGCCATCAATGGCCCCTGTTACATGTAGAACATGTGCAATGTCATAGAAGGCAGACTTCACAGTGCATTGTGGGAACCTGATGTAGCTGTTGAAGTGCTTGAGTGAGGCATCCAGTACATCCTGTAACACAAAACTGAACATCAGCTGTGATACTCCTGCAGCCAGCCCCACTGTCACCTAAAAGCTCCTGAGGCAAGGCAGTGCAGGACAGATAACACCTGTACTGTTGGTGGTATGGCATGTGGATTACGTATGGCTGGCAGGAGATTTTGCTCCAACTGGTGCTTGCCCTGATGGCTTGATGGTTTAGACGATACGTGTGTATAATGTGTCTTTCTTCTATGGTAGCAAGGTCGACTAGGGGCCATTAGACCAGTGCATTTCTCACTCTCCCTATTGGACGGTATCTAGGCATAGGACAGAATACATTTCAGGACATCTGTTACACTGTTGTTACTAAAGTACACCATAGAAGTAGAAAACAGGACAAGACATGTAAGGTATTTGAAACCTGACAAAGGGAAACAGTTATTCACAAACTACACAACTGTGACATCCTGGCTGTCAATTCCATTGCTAACCTTGTCACAAGGGGTCTGTACAGAGATGGAAGTCAGACAAAGTAAACTCATCCCTAAGTCGGACACAGTTATCAAACATCCACATGTTGAAAAGATTATACATCAGCCACTTTGGCAGGTGGCGCTCACTTCACTAGTGAGTTCACATGAGTTGACATTGTAAATCAAGCAACTAGTGATTGGCTTCATGCTATGACGCACTAAGATTACATAGATATCTTAAAAATATGTAAAATGGGAGCTGCCTGTCCTGCATGCAGAGGACAGATGGAAGTGACTTAATTCCGCCAGTGTTTGTCATCAAGGCAGGAGGCGCTGTCATTGGTTAACATTGATGTCAATGTGAAACTGGTGCCAATGATGACCACCGCCAGCAGTGACGGTCATGACTGTGGCGGCTGTGACCACCATTTTCTTTAGCCCAGCTTCATTGACTCCTGACACTCGAGCAAGCAAGACCTCCACTGTGTAAGGTGCTGTGTTCTGTATCTGGGAGCCACAATGGCATGCTCTGCAGGAGATAGGACCCCAGCCTTCACCACAGAGGAACTGGAGAAACTGATGGAAGGTGTCCTACCCCTGGATGGACAGAAGTATGGGACTCCAGATAATCAGGTCAGTACAATGTGGTATACTTATCAGCTAAGGTGGTGTTTGACAAAAAAATGTGTGTGAATATAGACATGGCATGATTGACTGCTGGGGTTGTGTTGTATGATTGATAATGGTGTATTATGGACTTCTATTAGCATGTGCTGTGAAGCTGTGTGTAGGCCACTGCTGTAGGTGTGCTGTAACTCTACATGAATATCTCCTTTTGTCTGTGTCTCCCATGCAGGTCAGCGCCCATCAGAAAAAGGTGTTCTGGAGAGCCATCGCCAAGCTAGTTCAGATCCTGGGGGTCTATAGCCGGCGGAGCACCCACTGCAGAAAGTGGTGGGAGGACCTGAGATGCTGGGCCCAGAAGCCCACGGAAGCCCAGCTGGGAATGTCCTCCCAACGAGGAAGGGGTGCCCGTCAGACCCTGACCCCCCTATTGGCCCGCATATTGGCAGTGGCCTACTCAGAGATAGATGGGCACTTGAAGGCAGCACAGCAGCCACAAGGGGGTGAGAACAGACTGTTTAGTATTAGTTGTGCGGGTTTCTATTGCGTAGGCACTAATGAGGTGTGTGTAAATTAGATAAGATTATAGTCCTGACTATTACTTCCACTGTTTAGAAGTGCTGTGAGCTAGCTTTGAAACACCATGCAAGCAGTAATATGTTGGTGCTATACCTCCTCGTCCAGTTACGTTTAGACACACTCCTATGTTGAGTGATTTCTAAACCTTATTTCCCTATCCCTGAGTCTGCTTTAGATAGCCAATGTTATCTAGTTAGGGCTGATATTGGGTAATAAATCCTGTGACTAGGGAACTTCTACTATGAAATAATTGCATTCTCAATGGACTTCTGTACATCATGAGTTCTTTAACAACCTGTCCTATATTTTGTGTGCAATGTACCAGGACATTTGAAAAAAGAATTGTCAAAAGTGTCAGATTGGTAAGTGTATGTGGGTAGTTGGTATTTTTACCATTGTAGAATGACTGATGACAGACTGCAGCATCACCAAACTAGTCATTTTGTTGGAATTTGGAGGTAACGGCTTGCATATTGGGTTATGACTTCATTACCAGTGTTTGGGGAGAATGTTTCATAGCCATTCCTTGCCACGCCAGAGGAGGAGTAAATTACTTGTTGGTATGTGTACTAGATGGGTAGGTATTGACCCTTTCCTCCCTGTCTTTCTCTCCCACCCTCTCTCCATGTCCTCTTCTATCCTTGCGTGCATCAGCATCATCAGGCGAAGGAGAAGGGGCACCGGCAAGTGGGGAAGCTGCAGCCCACGTGACCCAGGAGGCAGAGATCACCGACGCCGAAGAGACCAGTGGGAGGGAGGGCGAGGGGAACATCACGGGGGAGACTGGTACAGCAACATCATCTTCAGATCCCTCCTCCGATAGAAGCTCCCTGGTGGTGGCGGACCCATCTGTGTACATCCCAGCACCATCCTTGTCCGCCCCCCATACCAGCACCGCCCTCCCTGTAGCTCCCCACCCAGTTGCCCAAGCCTGCTCACCCAGGGTGGGCGTCTCATTCATAGCAGGCACCTCTGCCCCTGCCCCATCAGCCCTGCTGCCCTCAATGAGGAGGCTATTGACCTCCTGAGGTCCATCTGTGTGGGGCAGTCAACCATTGTGAATGCCATCCAGGGACAGGCATCCCAGATGCAACAAAGTAATGCCTACCTGGAAGGCATTCACAGTGCCTTGGCTAGCCTGCAGAGATCGTTTCAGTCTCTGGCCTCCTCTTCGATGGCAGCCAGTGTCCCTTCATCTTCCACCCCCCCTCCAGCTTCCTGTGTTGTCCAATCCAACACTCCTTTCCCCTCACCCATCCAGTGCACACATACAGACCAGCATTCAGCACTACAACAGTCAAGGTGTGCAAAGACAAACACAGGCACTACAGGACACACCACAAGCATGCACACAATCACAGCACACCTGCAGACACTGTAACAGCCACTCCCTATACTGTCTCCCCCACCACCTCCTCCATCACAGTCACATCACCACTCACACCTGCTATCACTACACCAACACTCCCTGATCCTGCCACCAGTGCCCCATAGACACCACAATAGCACACCCCACACACCACATCCACACTCAACACAACAACCATCATCACCACATGCAGCACATCCACCTTATTTGCAGTCACACCCCAACATACTCTCACAAATCTTGCATACCATCTCCCTGCATCTCTTCTCCCCTCCTCCCAAAAAACATAAACGCACTCACTCTCACACCCAAAATACACCCACCACACACAAGCACACATTGCACACACCTGCATCCATGTCCAGCACACCAACACCTCCTACAACTCCCTCTACTTCCATTCCTAAACCTTTTACCCATGACTTGCCTGGGTACCTAAAAATGTTTTCCTTGCCAGTCTTGACCTGTTCCCTGCTACTGTCCCACTAAGCGGCATGTCTCCTTGACTCAACCCAGACCTTCCACCTTTCAGTCCTCCCATGGCCCCGCTAGTAGTGCCCATGGTCCTCCCCCTGCAAAGAAACCATCCCCACCAAAGCCTAAGGTCCCTACTGCTACCCCTAAAATCCAAACCCCCCTCCCCACAATCAAAATCTAAACCTAAACCCCCCATTCCTAAACCCAAGGACCCCCCTTCCAAGCCCAAGCCCCACCCCTGAGCTGCCTGCCTGCCCCATTGATGCCCCTGCCAGGTGGAGGCCGATTTGAAGTCAGAAGTCAAATTGGAGTATGTGACTCTGCCCAATGTGTCTGGGCACTTAAAACATTCAGACAGGCCAGTGGGCCTCACCTGTACATAGTTTTCAATATTTATTTGAATTTTAAATACATCTGCCAACATAGATGTGGATGTCAAGTTTGAGAAATTGTTCTGGATTTCCTTCAACATGGTTGTGTTCCATCTGTATACTTTGATGTTTGTGTTGTAAGTGTATGGGATGTATCTATGTTACTGCATGCGCTGGGTTGATGACTTGTGCCATGTGCTTGTTGTGATGTGTTTTTATGGTTGTGTGTGGCATTGTTTGGTAGTGGTGTGTGTGTCCGTGTGTATAGTGATGCATCTGTGATGTCCTTCATATGTTGGTTGGACATGGCGTTTCACCTGAGGCCTTGTTTGGATGTCTGTACTATTTATATGTTTGTATGTAGTTGCTACATATTGCTGCCAGTATGTGTTGTGGGATGGAGTTGTTCGATGTGCCTTTCTGACAATGCATTTGTGTGTTTGTAATGTTGTTGTGATTGTGGGGTGTTGGATGTGTTTGACAGTGGCGGGGGTGTGCGTGTGCAGTGTGCTGTGTGAACGCCACATGTCTGTTGGCCGTGGTGTGTGCATTTGGCATATTTATGCATTTGTGTAGTTAGTGTGTGCATGTCTGTCTCTAGAAGTGTGTGTTGATACTGGCGTTTGTTTGCTTGTGTGTGTGTGGCCGTCGTTGTCCGTGCCGGGTGTGTGTGGGTGTGTAATACTGCCCTTCCCCCCAGTGTGTGCTAAGTGGGGGTTCTTACTGTTGTCGTCTTCATCGTCATCACTAGTCCTGGTGGTGTATGGTGAGATACAGCAGTGGAAAGACTTCCAGTTCGGGTTCCATGGTGGCTGCGGCCGCGTCTGTGTACCTGGAGGTGAGTGTCTCCTTTTGTACTGCCAGTTTCCGCCAGACTTTTCATGGCGGTCGCACCGCTCCGAAAATCCTGGTGGTCTGCTGACTTTTAATATGATGGGCAGTGAATTGGACCCTGCCGGCCAGGAGATGGCTACCGCCGGCAGCGACAGTATGAATGCACTGGCTGTACTGGCAGTGACTTGGCTGTGTTGCGGTTGGATCACCGCCGTGGTCGTAATATGGCGGTCTGCACCGCCGGCCTGGTGGCAGTGCGACCGCCACCGCCGGCATGGTGATCCGGTGACCGCCAAACTTGTAATGAGGGCCTAGGTAAAACACGTTGCTAAAACCAATAGGTCTGGCTTTCATATGACAAAGCATGCAAACACAGGCAAGCCCTGAGAGTGTGGTGATAATGGTGGTGTTAGTCATGTTTGTAGTAAAATTAGTGGTGGGAAGGCTCACACTTCGGTCCTGACAAAAATATTTACAAAACAGAGAAGATTGTTTTCTTTATACTATGAGACATAAGGAACCAAATACCCAATGAAATGTTTAGATTTATATAGCGCGGCTATTCACCTGTGAGGGTATCCAGTTGCTGTCCATGGGCACCTGTGAGGGTATGCAGGTGCTGTCCATGGGCACGGGGAAATTAAATGATTTGCCCAGAATTGCAGGATGTTGTGCTGACGCTGAGGCTCGAGCCCAGGTCTTGAGCACCTGAGACGGGCACTCCAACCATTGAATTGCAACCTCTCCCCTCTAACAGCTACGGTTAACTTTTATATGTAAAAGAGTTCCTCGTGCAGGGCCATGCAAACCCTCCGTAGGAGAAGGAATGCTACAACAGTCCTGCAGACCTGCGCAGTCACGCCAGACCTAAAAATGGAGAACTGCATTGTGAGCAGATTTCTGAGCACCTGAATAAATAGCCAAACTTTAAAAAGCGGCACAATTCAGGTGACATAATTTATTCTGTGAAAAAATATTAAAGTATTTCAGAGCTTTGTCTCCAAATTATCCCTCCCTGATATCTGGAATTTGCAATTTGAGAGCTGTTACTATAACCAAATGTTGCCTTGGTTGCTAGCATCAGAACATTCTAGTTGAAAAGACAAGACTAAGGATTCCCTTCTAAGTTGAACGCAGTGGCAATGCACCCGAAAGCAGGATGAACATGTGGGATGAAAGTGCATGGAATCAGGAATTGCGTGTGACAATGAGTTTAGTAATTCCTGGTCCCACATGATATTTCCCATACTGGACCCTGGAACTCATGATAGGCCTTAACTGGGATAGAGATATTATCTGGAATTGTTCACTGATGCCCCAGTATCTAACACCTCCAGTTACCGGCCTTCTCAGAAAGAGGGCCTAGGGTGGTACCATGTTCCATAAATGTGATGTAGAGACCTTAAACAAATGATGTTGTGTTCAGGTGTTTAGGGCAAAAGAGGATGTTAATTGTGAGTGAAGGAAAGTAGGGTGAGTGGGTTCACAGTGTGGTCAACAGTGTGGAGAACAAGGCCAAGTGTGAAATGTGTTGCTGAGCATCATTAAGTGTGGGGAGAGTTTACGTGAGGGAGTGGAGAGTGACAGTGATTCAGCAAGTAAAAGTAATGGATAGTAAACATGGACAGTTTTTAGAGCTTTTTTTCCAGTACTATAATATATCATGTTCTCTTAATGTTGAATCAGGCTTCTAAAAATACAGGAAAAGGTGACTGGTGGTGTACAATCATTAATATCCTAATTTCCTTTGCTAATATATTTACTCTGCAAAGAAGGGACTCTAATCCCAATCCCGGCTCCCCCTCGCACACATCTCTATGTTGTGTTTCATGGAGATGTCATTTTACTTTCACAGCGTACTGATTTCCTTTTCTGTGAGGAAGGAACATCAGAAGGAACACACAAACCACCAGCTTCAAGTATCTTTGAATATTCTTGCCTTACCTACCAAAGAATGGTGCAAGTCAGGTTAGAGTCCAGAACATTGATTCTAACCTGACTAGCATCTTTTTTTGATGCACAACCCCCATGGAAATGACTCCTGTCTTAGGAAAGACAGAAGTCATGCCCCCCCGCCCAATGGCCATGCCAAGGGGACTTTATATCCCCTGGGCATGGCCATTGGGCACAGTGGCATGTAGGGGGGGGCAAGTAAGGCCTCCTGTGCCACTTCTACCTAAAAAAAAATATACTTACCTCTACTTACCGTAGATGGGTCCCCCCATCCATGGGTGTCCTCCAGGGGTGGGCAAGGGTGGCAGGGCGTGTCCCTGGGGACAGGGAAGGGAACCTGTGGACTGCTTCCATGGTCTGAGACCATGGAAATGAGCCCACAGGTCCCTTAATGCCTGCCCTGACCCAGGCGTTAAAAAATGACTCTAAACTGGTTTAGAGTCCATTTTTAAGGCCCTCCTGTGCGTCATTTTTGCACGGGAGTATAAATAAGGCGCAAATGCCTTTGAGTCATTTTTTGCCCGGGAATGCCTACCTTGCACGTCATTAACGCAAGGTAGGTTTCCACGCTAAAAAAATGACTCTCACTCCATAAATATGGCGCTAGACAGGTCTAGCGCCAAAGTATAAATATGGAGTTAAGTTCGCGCCGAATTTGCGTCAAAAGGAATGACGCAAATCCGGCACGAACAGAGTATAAATATGCCCCTAAGTGAATAAATAAAAACAGTCCAATGACTTGACCAGGATACAATTTTCAAAAGTCCATATAGTGTTACAGTACAACTTTCTCACTCCTGAAGGTGGATACTGGCCACAAATTTGAACATTTCAGGTACGCTAACTATTAACTAAAACCTTTTCAGAATTATTTGACTACTAATCTAATTTTGCATGATAATCTTCTCTATTCTCTTAATAAGATATACTCATGGGGCATTGCAATGGGGGAGCTCATTGAACTCTACAGTGGTATGAGATCATGTAGGTATACAGTTGTGAGAATCCTCGAGTGAATATATTCTCAATGGCAAATTTTCAAATGAGCCTGTGCTAAAATTACAGGTAGGTCTTGCATAATGAAAACTTCAACCGGGAACAACAGACTAACATAGGAGACCGCCAAATACAGGGTGAAAACACCATAAGCTTTTAAAGTTGGAGCTGGTGCCCGGCCGACCACCAAATGTAAAACTGCTAAAACCAAGGAGAGCGTGGGTTAGATAAATATAAAAAGGCCCCCTCAGTGTCAGCAGAAGAACGACAACCTAAAAAGCTTACTGTATGTAGTGGTCTTATTGTCTCAATGAATGTTAAGAAACTGGGCATGGTGCTCGGATGAGACGCTTACAATGTGAGATCGCCACTATAAGTGTATCTGCCTGGAAGCTGTTAGAGGTGGGGACATGCCCTTACAGATCTGTTATTGCTAAAGGCGTAAGTCGCGCCACCTTGGAATGGAGACAAATCTTGGGATCTAAATTGATTTATACTGGTTATGGAGCTTAATCTCAAACATACAGTAGAAAATGATTTCTCAGAGGGTTATATTACACCATATGCACAACAGTTTATATATAAATAGCAGACCCTTGTTTGGTTGTCTGTTTCAACCAATCATCATTACAAAAGTTTGCAGACTATTAATAAATGGATGATAATGACCATCATATCTATTAGGTGACCTTGCATTCTCCAATACAGAGGTCTCTAGCCTTTTCTCTAATAAGAGTTACTTATGTTCAGACAAACTCATCCCAAGCTACTGTTGAAATTATTAGTGCTGTAATAGTAACCACAGATCACTACCAGACAGCTAATCAGACAAATAACTTTAGTGGTTATCATATGAAAGATCACCATCAGTGATCATCTCAGGCATAGTTGCCAGCAATAATGATAAAAATTCTCTGTCAATGTGGAATGCCTCTACATGTTTCATGTGTAACAGCCTTAGCTGCAATGCTGCTAGCACCAAGGTAATAGTCTTAGTAGTACCTCGCTCCATGGCTGCAAGATTCATATCTCAAATATCAGCTTTAAATATATTTTGAAAATGCAACCTTTAAAAAAAAAAAACTCAGCTTATGAATTCTGAACATATACAAATTTTTGTCTCGAATGCACACTTTTTAATATTGGTATGCATACATTAATTCAACCAAATGAAAACTTTTAATTTAGTATGCTTTGCTGCATACAGGAGAGCTACTGACAGGTAGCTGGCGAGCTACCAGTAGCTGACGAGCTCCTCGTTGGAGATGTCTGCTCTAATACGTATTATTTATCTATATTGCAATTGATAGTTAATAAACAGTAATCTTGGCATTATATACTATCGCTGGTGGTGGGCAACAGAAAAGATCTTTACGGTGAATACAGTAACCTTACATACTCTGGTGTACATTGTATACACCTGTGTTTCAAAAATGGACAACTATAATTTTCAAATTTATATTTCATTCATAAAAGTGTGCAACAAAAGCATATAGCAACAAATGTCATGGAGTTGCATGGTATACACTTATGGTTCAGTACTTTATGTGTACTAGGAACAATGATCTAAGATTTCAAATAACGTAGACTCAACAACATTGGTGCCAAGATTTATTGACCTTGAAGCGGAGGATTAGCAACACTGATGAGGTGTGCTCAAGTAATTCCTCCCAGAGTCCCTGCTGTTGCAACCAAGGCACTTGGCTATTTGTGCCCTAGTGCACTGTGCTGATGAAGAAGGGAGCAATCATGGCTTGCAACACTTGCTTCTGTGCCGAAAGTGGCGTGTCAATGCAGCCGTGCACTTGCCCACTTGTCATCAAGAGGCCTACACGGCAGAGGAAGAAACATGTGAAGCTGTGGCACATGCCCAAGTGTGCCAAATGGACTAAGATTGTCCTTAGTCAATGGCACTTGTCAATTGGGTGCATGTGGGAACAACAGCACAGAAAATAGAAGCTGCTACTCTGAGGCACTTGCAAGTGGGCTGAATCAAATGAGTGCCTGCCCATAGCCCAGTCCCCATATTGCATACAGTCATCGCTGCCCGAAGGACCTAGAAGCAACCTAGTTGCCGATGTTTTCCTCAAAGAGTACTGCATTCATGGCTCATTTCAGAGAGACCCCAGCGACTGACCCCAAGACTGACCCATTCAGAAGGTCTACAACAGAAGGGCCCATCTGCTGTCCAGAAGAGGGTATCTATCAAAAGACAGCTGCACACCACTGATGCCTCCATGACACTGTTATGCACCCTGAATCTGCCCTGTAGTAACAAAGAAGTCTCACCTGGATCAATCACACAAAGTAGGAGCACCTCCTCCAGAGTGGGATGACAATGCAAAGCCTACCCAGGCCACAGAACATGGATGAGAGACTGGTTGTTATTTCTACCAGAGACAGTAACCATTAGGGGTGGGCGTCAAGCTCTGCTCCTCTGGTGGAGCTAATGGAGTTTTTGGCACTCCACTTGGAGAGTGGGTTTACCCAAAACCTCTGCTAGCCCTGCCAGTGGCACGGAGCTCACTGCGTGTGCACTGCAGCCCAGTTAGAGGCCATACAGTGCAAGCGCAGGCTGTCTGCGCTTGCGATGTGTGGTCCATAACTGGGCTGCAGTGCGCAGTCTCGTCCTGATGGGGATGGAGCTGGAGCTGATGCCAGCAGCTCCGGATCCAAGAGGATTCCAGGCCTCCCTCCGCCAGCAGCATAGGCCAAGAGGAGGAGGCAGTGGGAGGCAGAGTGCCAAGCCACTGGCAACGAGGACCCAGGTGAGTCCTGTTTTTTTTTTTTCATTCGTGTACACTGGTGCACGAGGCCTGAAACTGCAGCTTTCGCTGCCTACGGCCCTGGCCTTCATTCAGGCTAGGGCCGTAGGCAGCCGGAGCTGCTGTTTCAGGCCTCTTGTACATCGGCCTGCCCCATGTGCAGTGCACAAGGAGCAGGCTGGTGCACAAGAGGCCTGAAACGTCAGCTTTCACTGCTTACGGCCCTCTCCTGAATGCTCCTGATCTTGGAACCGCTAAGCAGGGTCAGGCTTGGCTAACAAGGCCAGACCCTTTTTAACACTTATGAGATTGGGCACATTCAGGACAGGGTTGCCACTCCACGGCTCATGGAACTTCACTTCGCGGAATTCCACAGAGTTTTAAATCAACTCTGCAGCATTCCGTGGAGTGGAAAACCGTGATCTCCGCCCAGGCCTAGTAACCCTGGGGGGAATTACTGCAGCTGCACCACTACCCGCACCATTGGAACACTAGAGTAAAGATGGTGTAGTGGATCCTATTTAGTTTTAATGGGAATCAGGAGTTAGCTTAGCCTTCTGGCTTGCAGGACTGTGCCCCCATCACCCAGTGACTTTTAATCTATTTAGCTTGCTCTGTTTTAGCACATTTATTTAATTCATTCTTCCAAGATGGCCACCATGTTTTTAGTTAGAAAGATTTTTAATTTCACGTTATCAGTGCCAGTCTGTAAAGGCGTCACTATCAGCGCAAAGATAAATGAGATACGAAGGTTGTCACATTATGTACTTTCACAGTTTCGTGTGCCAGTCACATAATGTACTGTTTTCAGGAAATTGTTCATATAATTGCCACCCCAAGCATGTCTTCTTATCTATTGTTTGGGAACATACCTGCGTCAAGGGTCCTACCATATCTCTATAAATACATCTCACATAGACAAGATAATCAGAGGGATTCCTACCAGATGCTATTGATGCTATCTATGCTACACGTTGCCTTGATGCCGACCCAGTCTTCGTGTCCTCACGGAGTCTAATCTAGAGACCTCATACGAAGGTAACAAGGGTTGGGGGGCTCTTCTCATGGACCTGGTACTGGCAGATTAGGTTTAACACAACTAGCACTCTTTAGGTTAGAGATCAGGTTCATCATGCTAGGGTAGTGGGGACTATTTCACATCTATTCCACTCTTTGTAGTATTGCAAGGTAGTGGGGGTCTGTTTATTCATGTCTTGTTTTTACCATTCTGTTTCTTGCATTGGTCATTATGCTAGTCATTGAAGCTCATGCAATTTATCGTAGATTGCAATCTTCTTAATGAAATCTATTGAAACCTTCACTGCATTACATTCATTGCCTGTGTGTATGGCTGAGACAAGTTATTCATGTGAGAAAGGGGTAATCTCCGTTTAACCACAACCTCTTTGAGATGTCGCATTCTTGAGTCCATGAGTAAAGGCTGCCACAAATCACCTTTTACTGTTTGGGTTTTTGGTGAGGTACTGCTTGTGAGCCGGGAGGGTTGTGACAACAGTTACAACTTGTTGTGGGACTGGCCTAGTCGCCTATAAAGAAAAGTGCTGTCATCCTTAAACCAAAAAGAACAGATGATGGACGGAATGCTGAACAATGCAAACATTCACCCCAGTCACAAAGATCTGGGTTTAATACATTGTTTTTTTGCTCACCATGCCACCCCAGTTTGGTACCAGCCATATGCAAATCCATCTAGACCCTGTCCCTCATGGGAACAGTCCAGCCCAAACTACCAAGCCAGGTTCTTCCTGGACCAGAAAAAGCATCCTAGGATCGGTTTAAGAGTAACACCCTTCTTCAGCTGGACTAGCTTGGATCCAGTGGTGCAGTGAGCACGGGACCCACGTCTGGGTATACCCTTCCCACCTGGGGCAACAAATGTAAAAAGAATAGATGATGGACAGAATGCTGAACAATGCAAACATTCACTCCAAGTCACAAAGATCTGGGTTTAATCCATCGTTTTTTTGCTCACCACGCCTGCCCAGTTTGGGCACAGCCAGATGCAAATCAGTCTTTACCCTATTACTCATGGGAATAGTCCAGCTCGAACTGCCAAGCCAGGTGCTCCCTGGACCGGAAAAAAAGCATCCTTGGACTGGTTTCAGGGTATCACCCTTTATCAGCTAGGCTAGCTTGAATCCAGTGGTGCAGTGAGCCCGGGACCCACATCTGGGCATACTCTTCCCACTTGGGGCAACAAATGCAAAAACAACAGATGATGGATGGAATGCAGAGCAAATCAAACATTCACCCCCAGTCTCAGATATGGGCTTAATCCATCAGTTTTTTTGCTTGCCATGCCATTCCAGTTTGGTCCCAGCCACATGCAAATCAGTCTTAACCCTCTTCCCCATGAGAACAGTCCAGCACGAACTCCCAGGGCAGGTCCTCCCTGAATCAGAACCAAGCATCCTGGGACTGGTTTTCAGGGAATCATCCCTCCTCAGCCAGGCTAGCTTGAATCTGGAGCTATAGCAAGCACGGACCCATGCTGGATGAAATAAAAAGCAAGCTAGGGCTAGCAGCTTGGCATAGGTATGCTAATATAGTTGCCCAGCACATATCAGCCTCTGGGGCACCCCTGGTAATTGCAACAGAACTGTCATCACCATCATGGAGTGTGTACAAATGCCAGCCAGAGGGGCTTTCTTGGTGAAGTCGTAACTCATTTTTACATACAGGGTAACCTCATGCTCAGGCAGAGTAGAAAAACAAAGTCCCAAGGTTCCATCCCATAAAAACAAACAGCAGCTTAAAGAAAAGCCATCAAACTTGCCTACTCCTGCAACAGTTGGTAGGTATAACTTGAAAGGTGCAAAGAAGGTTTTCAGGGCTCATCTAACTGGCTGTTGGAAAATGCTACTATGGACTTTGTAGACTGGCCTTCATAGAAGAGGCTATGCATGGCATGGACAGCAGCCGGGTACTAGACCTTAACTTTAAGTCTAGGAAACCAGCAGCTCTGACCTAAAGGGTGTTGGTTAGGAGGATGATGGTGTGTTAAAGAGGATGATAAATAAGCCGTTCCATTATTTAAGTTGTATTTCAGTGCTCGTATTGCAGGATTTACTTGCTATCCTTGATATAGCATCACTAGACAAATGTGAAAAGAAATCCACTTTCATATTAGCAGTCAGCAGTGTCACAAAGTTGAATGAGTTTATGGTGGCCAGGAAGAGAGCAAGGTGGTGGAAGAGAAGTATTACTGGTTGAAGGATGACCTCTGATGGTATTTGATGAGTTGAGAGTGCCTTGGTTGACATGGGGAATAAACAAGAACAGTGGTGTATGCTTGTTGAGAGCTACTGGGGATATCTGGAAATCAGGCCCAAAAAGAAAGGAGCTTTCTTCTATATACCAGGACCGCATCAGTATTAGGCAGTGTTTTAAGAATTGTCCTCATGAAGTATAATGCTTGCCAGTGATGGTTTGGGACCCACTGTTTTAGAATTGAGGCAATACATCTCACATTAGAAACAGCCTTTACCACTCAACTTTTGCCACGTAATGCCGTTACCTTGCAGCTTTTATCACGCATGCCTTTATAATGCATGGTAAGTATAATCATAACGATTTATTAATTATTTATATTTTAGAAATTCATACATTGCAATGTTTAATAATAGTGACTGTCACAAAATATTTTCAATAAAGTATTTAAAAAAAAAACATTAAACATGTCTTTGAGGTTTTTTTAATTTTTTTCAGGCTGCAAAGTACAGCCATAGTGCAGACCACAAGGGATTATTGCATTCCAGCTGACAAGCATACTGCTCCAACTTGGAGTTCTTTAAAAATATGGTAAGCTATCCTGTGGTTATGGATTCAATGATCCAGGCAACATACTGTGTTTTTTTAAATGTTGCTGGGGGTGCTGTGCGTCCTGCAGCCATCCAGAACATTAATAAAATGTTTGATAGTAGCCCTGCCCTTTCCAGGGGCACAACCGGGAGTAAAATATTACTAAAAATTCCTCTGAGGTAATTATAGCCAGCTCCTTGTCTGAAGCAGTTAATAACAAATGAATGGCACCTGCCAGTTTCCAGCCAACACCCATTGTGGGTGCTGGGAAGCTGGACATTTAACTTTCACTATTGGTCCCCCAGTGCCCACAAAGGGCACCCACACTAGTTTTATTTTTTTAATTTGGGGCTGCAGGAGACCCCCAAGGCCCCTGAGGTCTCTGCTGGCTCTTCACCCAGGATATGTAGTGGGTAAAGGCAGGAGCCAATCATTATGTTCCCGTAACTACCCTGGTGACCACTTGATGGGCTCTGTGGCTTAAAACTGGCACTGGAGTGGGGTTGCATGTTCCTTCCCCATAAAAAAAAAAAAATTGGCCCCATTGAATGGTGTCTCCAGGATCTAAAAATGGCCCGAGGAGGAAAGGTGCGGCCACTGCCCCATTAAAATTAAAGTGGTCCCAGGGGAGGGCTCCCCGGGGGCCTACAAATGGCTCGGGGGTGCATGCCCCCTCCCCAAAATAAGGAAATCAGCCACAGCATAAGGGGTCCTCTGGGCTTAGAAAGATGGCTTGGGGTGGGGGATTGCCTGCCCCCTACCTTTAAAATAATATTGCACTGACCCCCCAGGCCTCTGGCCCACTATAGGAGTCTAAAATAGAAAAGGAAGAGGAGTCCACTTTTTTTTTTATTTTTTAGTTTTACTGCTGATAAAGCAAATGCATACCTCTAAAAAATAATAATAATAATAATAACAGTGTTTTTAGACGTAGGGATGCCAAAGTGGGAGTTTGTGTTTGGAAAACTAAAAACTAATGATGTCCGCACCCTGAGGAACTGTTCCGTAAGGCAGCACTATTTTGACAATGCCAACAGATTATGCAGCAGATTCTTAGAAAGAGGCTACCATAGAGTCCCCACTCATCTGTGTCATCACGCAGAGCCCCATTTCTAACAAAATTTGTACCTCCAAACCTAAAGGAATCCCCAGTTATGGTGGATTTACACCATAGAAAACAGACTTTGACTACACTTTTGGGTCTTCCAGATGCTATGGGACATGGTAAATGTGGGAATTGCTCGGTCTGTCTAAGTACATCAGACACCAAGGAAATCACTACTAAACTCATCAAGTTACTACAAAAAAGATTCTCTAGCTGCAAGAGTGAGAACGTAGATTATGCTACGTTTCAAATATGTTCAAAGGAATGCATAGCCATGACAAAGCTATAAATCAGAAAACGCATTTGTCAGTACAAACCAGATGTTTGGGATAATGACTGCACTGTTTGTGAACTGTTTCAAAAGGAACCGCACAGCTACAGATCTAAAACCAACAATTTAAGCCAATGTAGAAATGGACCTAAGAGGTTGTAGTCTATAAAAGAAACTATTGTCTCTGGAACCTGTATTCATATAACGACTCAATGCCATTAATACAGGACTAAGGCCCTCATTACAACCCTGGCGGTAAAACCCGCTTTCCGCCGTGCTGAAGACCGCCAACATACCGTTGCGGCGGTGGAAGTCTGCTACAGGTATTACGACCCACAACTCGGAATCCGCCACAATACAGACACCCACACAAGTCCGCCACACCAAAGGTCAGTGATAAACTGGCTATACTAAAACCTACACTGTCACGCCAACAAGAAAACGCCAACAATATCCCGACCCACGTATCAACGCAGCGGTCTTTCAACCGTGGTAATCCATTGGCGGTACACACCGCCACGCTCAAAATGCACACACATTTACAATACACAACCACATTGGACAATTCAAAATACACACACCTGATACACATACACACACCACACCCACACACCCACAACGCTATAAAACACACACCCACATTACCCACAAACCCTTACAGCCAAAAATTTCGAAGAAGGCCAGAGAGAGAGTTTAGCTAACACAACACCAGCATCCACAGACACACAACACCAACACTTATACAACATCCACGCACCTCCAACAACACACACCAACACATCCCCCACACATCACAACAGACAGCACCTCACATATCACCCACACTACATCATGGCACCTCAAAGACACCCCAAGTTATCAGAGGAGGAGCTCAGAGTCATGGTGGAGGAAATCATCCGGGTAGAGCCACAGCTATTCGGATCACAGGTGCAGCAGACATCCATTGCAAGGAAGATGGAGCTATGGCGGAGAATCGTTGACATGGTCAACGCAGTCGGACAGCATCCAATAACACGGGATGACATCAGGAAGAGGTGGAACGACCTACGGGGGAAGGTACGTTCAGTGGTATCAAGACACCAGATTTCTGTACAGAGGACTGGCGGTGGACCCCAACCTCCTCCCCCACAACTAACAACATGGGAGGAGCAAGTCTTGGCAATAATGCATCCTGAGGGCCTCACAGGAGTAGCAGGAGGACTAGACTCTGGTAAGTCATATCTTAACTGCTTCACCCCCCAGCCACCCTACCTGCATGCCATCACATACTCCCACTCTTTACCCTCACCCCCATCACACCATCATCTCCATATGTCCCACTATCACAACCCACACATCTCAATACCAAGGCCCTGCATGCAACACCTATGCATGGACCACCGTCACCAAAGCATGTCCAGTACAGAAACCCACACAGACCCCAAACCAACTATCACAAAAGGGCTAACACAATGACGCAAGCACAGGAGTAGAGGGTACCTCACCCACTGCACAAGATGGCACACACAGATACTAAAACTATGCATTTACACCCCAACAGGACCCATACCCAACGTCACCGGACAGGAGGTGCCAGACATATCCAGTCCCCCCACAGAAGAGGCCCACAGTGATGACAGCAGCTCTGCACGCCTGGATCAAGATGACCAGCCCGGTCCATCAGGGACCTCAGGACACTCGGTTCCCCTGACACAGTCCCAAACCACCACAGAGCCTCCCCCCCTCAGGAAACACCACCACAGCACCCACCCAGCGGGCCCATCCCTCTGTCCCCAGGACACGTCAATCAGCAGTGTGTCCACCACTACAGAGACCCCAGGCAAACCCACTAACCCAAGACAATCAGGGACCTGGGGTCAGTGGCAGTGGGAACACGGTTCAGGGGACAGAGGCACAGGATAACAGGGAAGCTGGGAGGACTGTTGTGCGACAGGGGGAGGACAGGCCCAGGAAACCGACACTCCATGAGGCACTCTCCAACATCATGGAAGCTTACCACGATTCCCAGGAGACCATGGGCACGGTACTGGCCAAGTTTCAGGAGACCCAGCGGCTGCAGGAGGAACACTACCTGTGGATCAGGGAGGACTTGAAGTCCATTAACACAACCCTGGTCACCATTGCAGGGGTGCTGGCAGAACTTGTCAACCCAATGAGGGACACAGGGGCACACAAACGGGCCCCTGACACTAGCCTGGACGATGAACAGCCCTCCACCTTCGCTGGCCCTAGTGGACCGGAGGCACCGCCACAGGACCAACAGGCCACCAGCACCCCACCCCCTGCAGAAGGAGAAACAGCCCGCAAACGGTCCCTGAGATCCAGGAACAAGACAGAGAACATTGCCAAGTCCCCCGCCAGGAAATAAGACCCTCCTGAATGTCACCCTTCTGTCCCAATTTGTCACCCTGTCCACCATAAACTGCCATTGCTCCACTTCCTATGCCCCATTGGACAATGCACCTGTGAGACCAAGAGACTGGACTCTGCCATAGACATTCCTCCACCATCACCCCAGCCCATTTCACACACCCCTCCACTTATTTGCACAGAAATAAACACCCCTGAATCATAAATCAATCTGGAGTCCGTCTGTGCTTTCACAAATGTGTAATTACAAAATCTCTGTTATATAGCAATGTCACTGTACTTGTTCACATACCAATGTTACACAGCTGTATGCCAGGAGTACACATAGCAGAGGGCAAAAATCGGGACCCATATCTGTGAAATGGAAAGCCAAAGTGATAAGTCAGGGTCATTACACAGAGGTAAAAAGGCAGACTTAAGCTAGGTCCTACAATAGTATGAGATGTGGGAAGCAGTTCCATCTTCTTACCTGCGTCTCACTGGAAGTATTGCATAATGATGTTGTTTCGGTTGCTACATCTTCTTCTTCTGCCTGCTCTTCTTCACTGTCCACAGGCTCCACAGCTGCCACAAGACCAGCATCAGGCCCATCCTCCTGCAGAAAAGGCATCTGGCGTCACAAAGCCAGGTTGTGCAACATACAGCAGGCCACGATGATCTGGCACACCTTCTTCAGTGAGTGGTATAGGGAGCCACCTGTCATATGGAGGCACCAGAATCTGGCCTTCAGGAGGCTGAAGGTGCGCTCTATTATCCTCCTACTTCGCCCATGTGCCTCATTGTAGCGTTCCTCTGTCCTTGTCCTGGGATTCCTCACTGGGGTCAGTAACCATGACAGGTTGGGGTAACCCGAGTCACCTGCAAATATCCAGGGACAACTGTTAGACATCCTCCAAACATTAGGGACTCTCCCATACCCAGACAGCAAATGAAACTGAATGGGGACTTTAGGCTCACCTATTATCCACACACAGTGCCTCTGGAGTTGGCCCATCACATAAGGGATGCTGCTATTCCTTAAAATGTAAGCGTCATGCACTGAGCCTAGATACTTGGCATTCACATGGGAGATGTACTGGACATAAAAGTCACCTTTCACTGTGGGTAAATCCTCCACTTAAGGGAAAACAATGTAGCTGCGCATGTGTTTCAGCAGGGCAGACAACACTCTGGACAACACGTTAGAAAACATTGGCTGGGACATCCCTGATGCCATGGCCAATGTTGTTTGAAAAGACCCACGGGCCAGGGAATTGATTACAGACAGGACCTGCACTAGAGGGGGTATTCCTGTGAGATGGCGGATAGCTGAAATCAGGTCTGGTTCCAACTGGGCACACTGTTCCTGGATTGTTGCACGATCAAGTCTGTAAGTGATAATTATGTGTCTCTCTTCCATTGTTGACAGCTCCACCAGGGGTCTGTACACCGGAGGATGCCGCCATCTCATCACCTGCCCCAGCGGACGTGCCCTATGGAGGAGAACGGAGAGCAGAGGGTCATACAACACTTAGATAAGTGCTGTTTAGCAAAAACGTAATAATTTCTCAATGTGCCTTTGTCTGTCCATATTCCTGGCCTAAGTAGGTGTGACACAGTTATTTGGCCTGCCATGTGGCCCCCTGAAATGGTGGCTGCCTGACCTGTGAGGTGGGACAAGGGGAAATGAGGTAACTGCGCTGGCGTTGGACACCGTCGCAGTAGGCGGTCGAAGACCGTGGCGCAATTCAGCATTGGTTAACATTGGGCCCTATGGGTTCCACAAGCAAATGATGATGTACGCTGGCAGTGATGGTACGCACCGCCGCGGACGTGGCCGCCATTTTCTATCTGTTCACTCACTTGATACTTGACCTTCAACCTGAGAGGATCTACACTGCAAGTGCTGCTGTGACCTGTGTCTGGAAGCGACAATGGCTACAGTGTCTGGGGAAAGGGCCCCTGCCTTCACTTCGGAGGAGTTGGAGAAACTACGGGATGGGGTCATCCCCCAGTACACGCAATTGTACGGTCCTCCAGACAAACAGGTGGGTACACTGTGAACATGGTGGATGGTACATGATTTTTGGAGTGTCGTGGATGGAAGAGGGAGGGGAGGGGGATAGGCCAGCATGTGAGGATAGTGTGTGTGTATGTATGTCTGGGCCAGGGTGGGAGGTTTTTAGGCAATGCATGAGAAGAACAGTATGGGATAGTAACATCCATTATTACTTCACTTGTCCTCTAGGTCAGCACCCACCAGAAGAAGGGGATTTGGTGTGCCATCGCCAAGGAAGTGCGGACCCTGGGGATCTACCATAGATGGAGCACCCACTGCCAGAAAATATGGGAGGACCTGCTCCGCTGGAGCAAGAAGATGGCGGAGGCCCAGCTGTGGATGGCCTCCCAACGTGGGAGGGGTGCCTGTCGCACCATGACCCCCCCTGATGTACCGGATCCTGGCGGTGGCATATACGGAGTTGGATGGGCGCTTGAGGGCACAACAGCAGCCACAAGGGGTGAGTACATTGTCATTCAGCACTTGACGAGGTGTCTGGGTGGGGGTGGTAGCCTGTGGGTTCCTCTAGGCAAGGGCATACGTGCAAAGGTAGATCCATTGTTTTGCAGCCTCATTCCCAGTCCAACCCCAAAGGTGGTATTTGTCCTCTACACCTAGTCAGGCTCCCATGGGTGCCAGCTGTGCATAAAATGGGTCTAGGCAGAGTCCCCCTTGGGCATGTTCTTTTCCCCTGCACTGTTAGTGCATGGCTTAGTGCATAGGGCTGCTCCCTGTGTGTTGTGTTCACCAACGTTGGTGGTATTCCATGCACTGACCATGTGTATCTTCTGTCTTCCCCCCCTCTTTTTGTTTTGTCACCCTGTTCTTGCGTGCATTAGCATCATCTGGTGGAGGAGCAGTGGCACCGGAGCAGGAGGGAGCTGCATCCCACATGGCCCTGGAGGGTAAAGTAATGGAGTCTAAAGGCACCAGTGGGACGGAGGGCGAGGGGAGCTCCACGACGGGGACAGGAGCATACACCAGCGACAGCGACTCCTCCTCTGATGGGAGCTCCCTTGCGGTGGCGGGCACCTCTGTGCCCACCGCAATAACAGGTACAGCCGCCACCCCCCCTACCGGCACCGCCCTCCCAGCAGCCCCTAAGCGTGTGTCCCGTGCCCACTCACCCAGGAGGTGGGCATCTCCTTCGCCCCAGGCACCTCAGGCCCTGCCCCAGTCAGCCCTGCTGCCCTCAGGGAGGGAGCTATTGACCTCCTGAGATCCCTCACTGTTGGGCAATCTACCATTTTGAATGCCATCCAGGGTGTTGAGAGGCATTTGCAGCAAACAAATGCATACCTAGAGGGCATTCATTCTGGGCAGGCGGCCCAACAGAGAGCATTTCAGGCTCTGGCCTCAGCACTGATGGCAGCCATTGTCCCTGTGTCAAGCCTCCCCCTCCAACTTCCTCCACCCAGACCCAATCCCCTGTAGCTCAGCCTATCCCAAGCACACCATCAGACCAGCATGCACACTCATCAACACACAAGAGTGGACATGGCAAACATAAGCACCACACATCCCACAGGCACTCACACAAGCACCATCCCCATGCAGACACAGCAACATCCACTGCCTCCACTGTGGCCCCCCTCCTCCACGTCCTCCTCCTCCCTCCCTGTCTCATCTCCACTCACACCTGCATGCACTACATCCTCAGCCACTACCTCCATCACCAGCATGCCCATCACCACACACCGCTCACGTGCACTCACCACCCACACTACCATTCACACATCCCCTGTGTCCTCTCCCAGTCTGTCTGTGAGCCCTCCTCCCAAAGTACACAAAGGCAGGCACACACCCACCCAACAGCCATCCATCTCACAACTGCCTCCGGCCCATGCACCTCCTCCAAGTCCCCCTCCTCCCTCCCTGTCTCGTCTCCACTCACATCTGCATGCACTACATCCTCAGCTACTACCTCTATCACCAGCATGCCCATCACCACACACCGCTCATGTGCACTCACCACCCCCACTACCATTCACACATCCCCTGTGTCCTCTCCCAGTCTGTCTGTGAGCCCTCCTCCCAAAGTACACAAACGCAGGCACACACCCACTCAACAGCCATCCACCTCACAACAGCCTCCGGCCCATGCACCTTCACCCATATTCAGCAAATGTACACCTCCTACAACCACTACCTCTTCCTCCACTCCCAAACCCCCTCCATCTTCCCATCCCAGTGTGTCTAAGAAACTTTTCCTGGCTAACATTGACCTCTTCCCTCCACCCCCCCCTCCCTTCCCCTAGGGCCAGGCTGTCCAGGTCCCAGCCCGGCACCTCAGCCACCAAATCCCCAAGTACAGTGGTCACAGCAACTCTGGTCTCATCGCGGCTGCCACCCATCAGGGCTGCCAGTGTGTCACCTAGCGAGGCCAAGGAGCAGGCCATTCCACCACCACCTGCCAAGGTGAAGAAGGTGCCCACATGCCGGAGGGAGAAGCCGCACCTACCACCAAGCAAGGGCTCCTCCAAACCAAAAGGGTACAGTGGCAAGACACCAGTAGCAACATCAAAGGTGGGGAAGGGACACAAACCGAAGAGCAGATCAGGAAAAGGGCACGGTGGCTCCAGCTGAGGGACCAGAGTCACCCCTTCTGTCAACCAGTACACCAACCTGTACGGCGGTGGACACCGCCACCAGCACCGCCACCAGCACTGCCACCAGCACCGCCACCTGCACATCTGTTGCCTCAGCAACAGTCCCCAGCATCATCCCCAGTGGGCAGCCATCCAAGGCTGCAGGAGACGTCCTGCTGTGTCCCTCAATAGGTGCAGACTCATCCACCACCGCCAGCACCACCGCCAGCACCTCCGCCACAGACACCGCCGCAACCACCGACACCACCGCCACCACCGCCACCAGCCCTCAATGTGCTCAGACAGTGCCACCACGGCTGACATGGCAATCATCCCCTGTGGACAGCCGTCCGAGGCTGCAGGAGACGTCCTGGACCCTGCCAAGCGACCATGAGGCATGACTCTCAGCACTGGTTGTAACTGCAAGTGGCAGGCGCAGGAGTGTGTCTCTGCTTCCATGGCCTATCATGCTACCTGTTCCCAGGCAATCTTGTGGCGCACACGCCCAGGTGAGGGAATGGGACCTGCCACACTCCATGTGAAGCACTCTGGGCACAAAGCCCCCTCCAGAACCAGTGGAGAGATACATCCACTTCCTTAGTCCTTGGCAGGGTGAAGCACTCTGGGCACAAAGTCCCCTCCAGAACCAGTGGAGAGATACATCCACTTCCTCAGTCCTTGGCAGGATGAAGCATTCTGGGCACAAAGCCTTCACTTCCTCAGTCCTTGGCAGGATGAAGCACTCTGGGCACAATACCCCTCCAGAACCAGTGGAGAGATACATCCACTTCCTCAGTCCTTGGCAGGATGAAACACTCTGGGCACAAAACCCCCTCCGGAACCAGTGGAGAATAGCATCCACTTGAGAGACTGTGGCTTTGCACTCCCCAGGATAGAGCAGTGGGTAAACCACCCACTGGAAAGACTTGAGAGACTGTGGCTTTTCACTCCCCAGGATAGAGCAGTGGGCAAACCACCCACTGAAAAGACTTGAGAGACTGCAGCTTTGCACTCCCCAGGATAGAGCAGTGGGCAAACCACCCACTGGAAAGACTTGAGAGACAGCGGCTTTGCACTCCCCAGGATAGAGCAGTGGGCAAACCACCCACTGGAAAGACTTGAGAGACTGTGGCTTTACACTCCCCAGGATACAGCAGTGGGCATGGAGCCCCCTCGTGCAGCAGTGGCGTTGTGCGTTCATCTGGCTGAGGTGCCCCCATCCCCCTGAGGTGCCTGTTTCATTTCGATCTGATGCCCCTGCAGTGTTCTCTCCATTTCAAGTCAGGTATCTTGTGTGGGCTTCGCCCATGCACTTTGGGACCACTGGTCCATGGACAATGAACACTATCCGGACTTGTGTAGTTGCTGTACATATTTGTATATACTGATTTTTCAAATTGCACTATCTGATTTTTATTGATTACAATTGTTACAATCATTTCCTTTTGTCCTTGCATTCTTCCAGGGGGTGAGGGGGTGTATATGTAATGTTGCTGCATGTATTTGTGTGTATGGTGTTGTGGGTGAGGGTTGGGGTGGGGGTATTGCGTGTTGCGTGTGTGTGTCACTCTCTTTTCCCTCCCACCCTCCCCTGTGTTGTAGGTGCGGTACTCACTGTGGTTGTCGACGGCGACTTTGCTGCTCCTGATACAAGAGGAGGAAGACCAGCATGAGCAGGACCTGTAGTTCGGGCTCCATGGCATCCTGGTTTCTCTTTGGGTGTCGAGAGGTGAGTGGTTTCCGTTCCAAGTCCTGTTTCCGCCGTGCTTTTGATAGCATTGGTACCACCCCGGAAAAGGTGGTGGAAAGGCCTCTTGTAATAGTGTGGGCAGTACTTTGTCCTCCGCCTGTCTGTTGGCAGATACCGCTGAGGTGTTTGTTTCTACCGCCGTGGCGGTCAGAGTGTTAAAGTGGCTGTCTATGTTGGCAGTTTCCGCCATAGTCGTGATTCCACTTTTTTTCCACTGGGCTGTTGGCGGTATTACTGCTGCTTTAACACCGACCGCTAGGGTTGTAATGAGGGCCTAAATGTTATGGATGAAATGTTCAATTTGAATGGATCAAGTATATTCTTTGTGGCTATGTTTATGTACACATTTTCAGTATTTGTAAAGACAATACATGTGCCATTCTACGTGGACAAGTTCTCGGACAAGGCTTGATGCTTTAATAGGCAAACAATAAGCCTGTCAGATGTTTAGATAAAATGTCACTATATTTTGAAGAGCCCAAATCGGTACCATGACAATTCATATTCTGGGAGCAATCTACCCCAGATATGACACCAGTAGGTGCTATAATTATGTAGCCAACTTTACATTTTGAGAACAGTATGCCCCTACCCCAATTAAATTAATAATATGGCGCCAGGAACTTTCACTTTTTATAAATCCTTGCCCTACATGTTTACTTGACCGTTAACGTTATAAAACAAGATCTCAGACTGGTTTCTTAACATCCGAATAATATTCATACAAACCTTTAGCAAACATTTGTATTAGGTCCATACACTCAAAGAAGGCACCTTTGGGTTTTTGGCACAGCATCTACACATCACACAAGTCCAACAATAATACGCAGTGCCATACAGCCCACGTCATTTGCATACTCAAATTGCTCCATGACATTTTTTCAAGTGTCTCCTAGAGCCTGAACGATAGCAGATGTTTTGTGCACACCCATAGGTGCTCATTCAGGGATTTCCTTTTTGGACAATAGATTCCTGTTCAAGTAAAACCACATCTGCTATGGAGTCTAAGGAGTTCTTGACACAGGAATAGGCAGGCACAGTTTCTGTTTCTGACAGGTATTTGGTAAATGACTGGCTTGGTCGCATAGCATAATAGTAATTCACTGACATCTATGTTAGGTGACAGTTGATACACCAGTGAAGTTTACCCCACGAAGAGATTCATCCTTCCATGCGTTAATTATTATGTGGGGTCCAGCTCAGTTTTTGACAAAAGCTATGCAGCCTTAGTTTGCACCCAAAGTATTTTTAAACAGTGCAAGTATACCATACAGTAACAGCTATTTTGGTTAAAACGGCTGAATGTACTTTAGATGATTGCCCAGTATGAGACCTGGGGTCGTATTATACACTGTTCCCAGGGTGCGCAAAGAGCATGTGAGCTCACTTTGTGTGCCCCGGTGCACAATGGTATTACATAAGGGGCCTTCAGATGCTACTGCGACCCCTTCTATTATACTGATCACCAGCGCTCATCATGAGAGGTTGTTTACTCATTTGCAAGGGGTGTGCCCCATCCAAATGAGGGAATCTTTTTGCCTCTGTGCCCATGCTGTATTGTACACGTTGGCACAGATGCAAACAGGCCATTGGGAGGCACACTCACAGTGCACCACAAAAAGGTGCCACATTGTCACTGTGCCTCTTCAAGGCAGCCCTCTGGAGAGCAGAAAGTCACTCCCTGCACCCGCCTGCAGGGGGATCTCTCTCCCCTCTTCAAGTGCAGGCGGTGTGCTGTCTGCACTGTGAAAAACAGAGCAGCTGATTAAAGCAAATGCCCTGTATTTCACTGAATGTGCAGCCCCCAGGGCAGCATATTCATCCTATTAGGGAACAGCACACCTGTTTAAAGGTGCACCATAGCACAAACAGGGACAGTGCGCCTTTTCCGTAATAGGGCCCTAGGTATTTGACAATTAGGGCCTGATTACAACTTTGGAGGAGGATGTTAATCCGTCCCAAATGTGACGGATATACCACTCGCCATATTACGAGTCCATTATATCCTATGGAACTCGTAATACGGTGGGCTGGATATCCGTCACATTTGGGTCGGATTAACACCCTCCTCCAAAGTTGTAATCAGGCCCTTAGGGGGTCATTCTGACCCCGGCCGGCGGCGGAAGCCGCCGGCCTGGCTGGAACCACCAGAATACCGCTGCGCGGTCAAAAGACCGCCGCGGGTATTCTGGGTTTCCTGCTGGGCTGGCGGGCGACCGCCAGAAGGCCGCCCGCCAGCCCAGCGGGAAACACCCTTCCATGAGGATGCCGGCTCCGAATGGAGCCGGCGGAGTGGAAGGGGTGCGACGGGTGCAGTTGCAACCGTCACGATTTTCAGTGTCTGCATGGCAGACACTGAAAATCTTGGTGGGGCCCTGTTACGGGGGCCCCTGCAGTGCCCATGCCATTGGCATGGGCACTGCAGGGGCCCCCAGGGGCCCCACGACACCCCATACCGCCATCCTGTGCCTGGCGGCCAAAACCGCCAGGAACAGGATGGCGGTATGGGGGTCGGAATCCCCATGGCGGCGCAGCAAGCTGCGCCGCCATGGAGGATTCCACAGGGCAGCGGAAAACCGGCGGTACACCGCCGGTTTTCCGTTTCTGACCGCGGCTGTACCGCCGCGGTCAGAATGCCCAAGGGAGCACCGCCAGCCTGTTGGCGGTGCTCCCGCGGTCGTTGGCCCTGGCGGATTTTACCGCCAGAGTCAGAATGACCCCCTTAGTCTGTTGGGCCCAGCCCATATTTGACCTAACTAAACAGCTCTGGTTGCAACCATTTTGGATCACTAAAGAATTATTTAGGATGCCGAATGCAGGACTGTGCATTGTGTCAGTTTATAATTGTTGAGTAGGCTTCAGACAGGTGTGTCAATGAATAAATGTGGGCATATTTGCATGAGTGAATTGTGCCTAAGCTTGTTTGCATGTGTAATACATGTACATATGCTCTTTTTAAAATTGACTTTGACTGTAAGTGGTTATTAATGAGTTATAAGATCAAGGACCTGGGCCCATATTTATACTTTTTGACGCAAATCAGCGCTTGGGCACATTTGCGTAAAAAAGTTTACCGCCGGCTAACGCCATTGCAACGCACCAGCCAGGCGCCTTATTTATGGAATGCCATTAGCCGACGCTGCGGCCTGGTTAGCGTAAAAATAAATGACTCTAACCGGGCAGAGGAGGTGTAGGGAAGAATGGGAGTTGGGCGTCAAAGAATGGTGCAAGTCAGGTTAGAGTCAAAAATGTTGACTCAAACCTGACTAGCGTCATTTTTTGACACACAGCCCCCATGGAAATGACTCCTGTCTTAGCAAAGACAGGTTTCATGCCCCCCTGCCCAATGGCCATGCCCAGGGGACTCCTGTCCCCTGGGCATGGCCACTAGGCACAGTGTCAGGGAAGGGGGCCCAAGTTAGGCCCCCCTATGCCACTTAAAATAAATAAAAAAAGAGTTACCTGCACTTACCTGCACTCACCATAGATGTGTCCCCCCATCCATGGGTGTCCTCCAGGGGTGGGCTAGGGTGTCAGGAGGTGTCCCTGGGTGCAGGGCAGGGAATCTGTGGACTGCTTCCATGGTCTTCCACCATGGAAAAGAGCCCACAGGTCCCTTAACGCCTGCCCTGACCCAGGTGTTAATTTTTGACGCACATCAGGATTAACGTCATTTTCTGACTCCGCCTTCCAGCTCTGCGCCATTTTTTACCAGTTGGATAAATCTGGCGCACGGGTGTTTAAGTCATTTTTTGGACAGGGACGCCTACCTTGCATGTCATTAACGCAAGGTGGTTTCACGCATCCAGAAAATAACGCACACTGAGAAATGTTGACGTTTGCGGGGTCGGATATCAAAGTATAAATATGGTCTTAGTGTTGCACTGAATTTGCATTAAAAAAATGACGCAAATCCGGCGCAAGCAGAGTATAAATATGCCCCTTGGTTTTTGAATTGACACTATTGTACCTAATATTCACACGTTCAAACAGTTACTTAACTTTGGCATGGCATTATAATGATCAGGAATAAAATTTAGCTTTCAATGTAATGCAGCCAAATGACATAAAATTGATGTTCAAGCTGCAGTTGTATGGTAAAGAACACATTATTTCACTATTCAAACTAATTTGCGTCTGGATATCCGAGATCAAATAGTAGCCATTTCTGCCACCCGAGGAAGGTCGTGTTTATACCTGAGCGAACCGTCTGCACTCTTACTTACTTCCAGCTGTTACTAGGAGTACCCTACAAATGATATTGCTCCAGGATTCTGATTGTGCTGGTAAGGGAACTCCATCTTCGAGAACATTGTAATTGAAACAGAATCAACAAACCCATAATTTTAAAAGTGAACTATGACAGGCTATAGGTACAAGACCCAGCATGATTGTATGCACACTTTAGCAAATGTATGTGAACATCTTGCTGTAACATTAACAACTCAAGCCCTTCCTTGCAAAAAAATCCCTCAAGTCCATTTGACCCTCTGATGACTGCTTGTTCTCTTGCTTCCATATGGCTCTTGACATTGTCCATTCAGGCAGTAGACAGTACCATGTCTGTGGTGGAGGTAGGTGAGCCACTAGGGAAGGCTTTCTAAGTGAAACATTGGTCACCTGAGCTTATTTGTTATTTTACAATGTAAGCATCGGGCAGAGACTCATCCTTGGCAAAGACTTACATAAGACTACTTGCTGATGGATGGCTTCTAGGGTGCAAGAACCAATCAGGCATGATAAGGCATCACATGCTCTCACTTTATCCCACCAAGTCTCTCATTATTGAATGGCCGGACTTTGCAATGAAGCTACCAGAGGCTACAATTCAATTTACTGGCTAGTATCTTCTCTGTAAAGTCCGGTAATTATGATATTTTCTAATGGAGAATAACTGCTCCCACTCAGATCAGATTAATTTTGACCCTGCTTCTGCAGGCAGGTCGCTCCCCGCTCCGCCTTCTGCGCCACCTCCATCCCATTTCCTTGCTGCTGTTTTCCCTGCCACTGCATCCCCTGCGGCCCCTCCTGCCTCCCCCCTCCTCACTGTTTACTCACTGTTGGTTGCCCCGCCGCTGCGTCCCCTGCGCCCCCTACCCTCTCCTTCGCACCGCTTCCTCGCTGTTGGTTTCCCAGCCGCTGCGTCCCCTGCGGCCCCTCCCGCCTCCCCCTCCTTCTCACCGCTTCTTTGCTAATTTTCCTGCCGCTGCGTCCCCTGTGGCCCCAGCCCTCTCATTCGACAGGCCCTCCTGCCTCCCAGCTGCCACTCCCACCCTCCAATCCTCTTATGGCAGCCACGGCGCGGTAGCAGGGAGCAACCTTTTACCCTGCTTCTGCAGGCAGGTCGCTCCCCGCTCCGCCTTCTGCGCCACCTCCATCCCGTTTCCTTGATGCTGTTTTCCCCGCCGCTGCGTCCCCTGCGTCCCCTCCCGCCTCCCCCCTCCTTCTCACCGTTTCCTCGCTGTTGGTTTCCCAGCCGCTGCATCCCCTGCAGCCCCTCCCGCCTCCCCCCTCCTTCTCACCGGTTCCTCACTGTTGGTTTCCCCACCGGTGCATCCCCTGCGGCCCCTCCGGCCTCCTTCTCACTGCTTCTTTGCTAATTTTCCCGCTGCTGAGTCCCCTGCGGCCCCACCCCCCAGCCCTCTCATTCGACAGGCCCTCCCGCCATCCAACTGCCACTCCCACACTCCCCTCCTCTTATGGCAGCTGCGGTGCAGCCGCGCACAGCGGGCACGCAGCTGGCGCACCAAAGGCACACCAAAGGCAAGCCCGTCTGCGCCCGTCGGCACCTGGACCGCACCCAGTGCCAGAACCCCTGGCCCTCTCAGACACACCTACTCCCCCCTCACCCTCCACTCTCTCAACCCAGGCCCCCGTCCCACATGCACCACATCTAGCCCCACACACACTCATGGCCCCTTCACCTGCCACACCTGCCACTTCTCCTGCTCGTCATCCCTCACACCACACACCAACCATAGCGACCCCACCTTCAATAAACACAACACCCCCAACACAAGACTCACCCACCCTGCCCCCACCAACCAACCGCGCAGCACACCAGCCCACAACCAGAACACACCCTGCAACAACACCCTCACGCACCACACCAACGCCACCCACCACAACCACCTTAACTGCCTGCTCCTCAACATCCGGTCCCTTCACAAACATGCCATAGAACTCTGGGACCTCATCACATCACACTCACCTGACATCGCCTTCCTCACAGAAACCTAGACCAACCCCTCCTCAGAACCCGACATAGCCATAACCACCCCCCAGGGATACAAACTACAACACAAAAACCGCCTCAACAGGCCAGGCGGTGGCATCGCCATCCTACACAGAGACACCATCAAAGTCACCACCAGCTCCCAAGATACTATTGACAACACTGAACACATCCACTTCCTCATCCACATTAACAACAACTCCACCCTCAGAGGTACACTAATCTACAGACCACCCGGACCACGCCCCGCCTTCTGCGACACCATCGCCGACAGCATCAGCTCGCACGCCCTCACCTCCACAGACTACATCATCCTCGTTGATTTCAACTTTCACTTTGAAAACCCACAAGTCCACAACACTACCTCCCTCATAGACAACCTTACCAATCTCAGACTCAAACAACTGGTCACCGCACCCACCCACTCAGCAGGACACACGCTTGATGCAATTTTCACCTCAAGCCAACACATAGCCTACACCCATACCACCGAACTCCTCTGGACTGACCACCGCTGCGTCCACTTCTCCTTCACCAAACCCTCCACAAACTACCATCAACACACCACACCCTACCGCATGTGGGACAAGATCCCCACAGAACTACTAAACTCCCAACTGGCCCATAATCCCCTGTAGGAGGCTGGACTGGCTTGTAGTGAGTACCAAGGGGTACTTGCACCTTGCACCAGGCCCAGTTATCCCTTATTAGTGTATAGGGTGTCTAGCAGCATAGGCTGATATATAATGGTAGCTTAGCAGAGCAGCTTAGGCTGAACTAGGAGACGATTGAAGCTCCTACAGTACCACTTAGTGTCATATGCACAATATCATAAGAAAACACAATACACAGTTATACTAAAAATAAAGGTACTTTATTTTTATGACAATATGCCAAAGTATCTCAGAGTGTACCCTCAGTATGAGGATAGCAAATATACACAAGATATATATACACAATACCAAAAATATGCAGTATAGTCTTAGAAAACAGTGCAAACAATGTATAATTACAATAGGATGCAATGGAGACACATAGGAATAGGGGCAACACAAACCATATACTCCAAAAGTGGAATGCGAACCACGAATGGACCCCAAGCCTATGTGACCTTGTAGAGGGTCGCTGGGACTGTAAGAAAACAGTGAGGGTTAGAAAAATAGCCAACCCCAAGACCCTGAAAAGTGAGTGCAAAGTGCACTAAAGTTCCCCAAAGAGCACAGAAGTCGTGATAGGGGAATTCTGCAGGAAAGACCAAAACCAGCAATGCAACAACGATGGATTTCCAGAGGAGGGTACCTGTGGAACAAGGGGACCAAGTCCAAAAGTCACGACCATGTCGGGAGTGGGCAGATGCCCAGGAAATGCCAGCTGTGGGTGCAAAGAAGCTGCTACTGGACAGTAGAAGCTGAGGATTCTGCAGGAACGACAAGGGCTAGAAACTTCCCCTTTGGAGGATGGATGTCCCACGCCGTGGAGAGTTGTGCAGAAGTGTTTTCCTGAAGAAAGACTGCAAACAAGCCTTGCTAGCTGCAAGTCGTGCGGTTAGGGTTTTTGGATGCTGCTGTGGCCCAGGAGGGACCAGGATGTCACCAATTGCATCAGGGGACAGAGGGGGCGTCCAGCAAGACAAAGAGCCCTCTAAGAAGCAAGCACCACCCACAGAAGTGCCGGGAAAGGCACAACAAAGAGGAGTGAAACGGTGCTCACCCAAAGTTGCACAAAGGAGTCCCACGCCGCCGGAGGACAACACAGGAGGTCGTGCAATGCAGGTTAGAGTGCCGTGGACACAGGCTTCGCTGTGCACAAAGGATTTCTGCCGGAAGTGCACAGAGGCCGGAGTAGCTGCAAAAGTCGTGGTTCCCAGCAGTACAGTCTGGCGTGGGGGGGCAAGGACTTACCTCCAACAAACTTCGACTGAAGAGTCACTGGACTGTGGGAGTCACTTGGACAGAGTTGCTGGATTCAAGGGACCTCGCTCGTCGTGCTGAGAGGAGACCCAGGGGACCGGTGATGCAGTTCTTTGGTGCCTGCGGTTGCAGGGGGACGATTCCGTCGACCCACGGGAGATTTCTTCGGAGCTTCTAGTGCAGAGAGGAGGCAGACTACCCCCACAGCATGCACCACCAGGAAAACAGTCGAGAAGGCGGCAGGATCAGCGTTACAGAGTTGCAGTAGTCGTCTTCGCTACTTTGTTGCAGTTTTGCAGGCTTCCAGCACGGTCAGCAGTCGATTCCTTGGCAGAAGTTGAAGAGAGAGATGCAGAGGAACTCTGATGAGCTCTTGCATTCGTTATCTAAGGAATTCCCCAAAGCAGAGACCCTAAATAGCCAGAAAAGAGGGTTTGGCTATTTAGGAGAGAAGATAGGCTAGCAACACCTGAAGGAGCCTATCAGAAGGAGTCTCTGACGTCACCTGCTGGCCCTGGCCACTCAGAGCAGTCCAGTGTGCTAGCAGCACCTCTGTTTCCAAGATGGCAGAGGTCTGGCGCACACTGGAGGAGCTCTGGGCACCTCCCAGGGGAGGTGCAGGTCAGGGGAGTGGTCACTCCCCTTTCCTTTGGCCAGTTTCGCGCCAGAGCAGGGCTGAGGGGTCCCTGAACCGGTGTAGACTGGCTTATGCAGAAATGGGCACTGTGTGTGCCCATGAAAGCATTTCCAGAGGCTGGGGGAGGCTACTCCTCCCCTGCCTTCACACCATTTTCCAAAGGGAGAGGGTGTAACACCCTCTCTCTGAGGAAGTCCTTTGTTCTGCCTTCCTGGGCCAAGCCTGGCTGGACCCCAGGAGGGCAGAAACCTGTCTGAGGGGTTGGCAGCAGCAGCAGCTGCAGTGAAACCCCTGAAAAGGCAGTTTGGCAGTACCCGGGTCTGTGCTACAGACCCGTGGGGTCATGGGATTGTGCCAATAATGCCAGGATGGCATAGAGGGGGCAATTCCATGATCATAGACATGTTACATGGCTATATTCGGAGTTACCATTGTGAAGCTACACATAGGTAGTGACCTATATGTAGTGCACGCGTGTAATGGTGTCCCCACACTCACAAAGTCTGGGGAATTGGCCCTGAACAATGTGGGGGCACCTTGGCTAGTGCCAGGGTGCCCTCACACTAAGTAACTTAGCACCCAACCTTTTCCAGGTAAAGGTTAGACATATAGGTGACTTATAAGTTACTTAAGTGTAGTGTAAAATGGCTGTGAAATAACGTGGACGTTATTTCACTCAGGCTGCAGTGGCAGGCCTGTGTAAGAATTGTCAGAGCTCCCTATGGGTGGCAAAAGAAATGCTGCAGCCCATAGGGATCTCCTGGAACCCCAATACCCTGGGTACCTCAGTACCATATACTAGGGAATTATAAGGGTGTTCCAGTATGCCAATGTAAATTGGTAAAATTGGTCACTAGCCTGTTAGTGACAATTTGAAAGAAATGAGAGAGCATAACCTCTGAGGTTCTGGTTAGCAGAGCCTCAGTGAGACAGTTAGGCACCACACAGGGAACACATACATATAGGCCACAACCTTATGAGCACTGGGGTCCTGACTAGCAGGGTCCCAGTGACACATAACAAACATACTGAAAACATAGGGTTTTCACTATGAGCACTGGGCCCTGGCTAGCAGGATCCCAGTGAGACAGTGAAAACACCCTGACATACACTCACAAACAGGCCAAAAGTGGGGGTAACAAGGCTAGAAAGAGGCTACTTTCTCACACAACCACCCCCCAAACAAAGGACAATAAGGCTAACCTTGGCCAGTTGAGACTTTATTGTCTAAGTGGTGATAAGTAGAGAGTAGCTCTGCAATAGACTGGTTACTCCCTTTATCATCCACTATATGGTTACTTCCCTGTGGGGATGTAAACCACCCTGTTTGAAGTTTTTTAGCTAAGGAACAATGTGAAGATGTATTTTCAGAGTTTCTATCAGTAAGTTTTAGTTTAGAGCAGTGGGAATTGTCCACTGAACCTATTTGTAGTGATGGAAATGCCAGACAGGGATGCTGTCTCAGAAAAGCCATAGCTGGGCAAAAACTTTGTCCATATGGTTGGAAGAGAGAACAGGGATGCTGTTTCTCTTGAGTTGGAGCAGGGCAGGGATGCTGTCCTATGAGCTCCACACTAGGGCAGGGATGCTGCCCTAAGTGTTGTGAGGCAGTGCAGGGTTTCTGCACTAAAGTTTCTCTGGGAGGGTTGGAGGGATGCTCCATGTTAACTAAAATGGTGCTCTTTTTCTCACCAATGTTAGTTATCCCACAGAGAGGTACTTCTACCTCAGGGAGTCCAGCTTTGCCAGCTGATGATTCCCTTGGAACAGGTGCCACCCCAGGAGAGGTTTCTCCCACCACAGGAATGGTATCCTGAATGGTAGGGTGGTTAGGGGATACTGTGATACCCTTTTTACCTGTTGATGGAGAGGGATCCTGAGTTTTCAGGCCTTCTCTCCTTTGCTTTTTCATTTCAGTAGAAATGAGAGGGAACAATTCCTCAGGGATGCCCATCATGGCTGCATGGGCATAAAACTCTACATCAGCCCAACCTGAGGCCTCTAGGTCATTACCTAAGAGACAGTCTACAGGTAAGCTAGGTGATACCACCACCTGCTTAGGGCCAGTAACTCCACCCCAACTAAACTGAATTATAGCTAAGGGAAGAAACTTAGTGGAGTTATGGACATCAATAATCTTATACTGTTGTCCAATGATGTGTTGTTTAGGATGCACTAGGTTTTCAGTCACCAAAGTGATACTGGCACCTGTGTCCCTGTAGGCCAAGGCCTCAACACCATTTATTGAAACTGTCTGCCTGTACTTATCCATTGTAAGGGGACAAGCAGCCAGTGTGGCAAGGCCAATGCCACTAGGTGTGACAGAAACTGTCTTGGGACTGACTACCCCAGTTTCTATTATGGACCCATAAGTGAACCCAACTACACCCTTAACTTGACTGTTGCCAGCAGTCCCACCACTAGTACCACTACTGCTAGGGGCACTAGAGCTTGATGTATTAGTGGTGGTAGGCTCAGGGGGTTTACCTGGACAGGACTTATCCCCTGGCCTATGGCCTCTATTTTTACACACAAAGCACCAAGGCTTTTTAAATTGTGTAGGTTGAGAAGAAAAGGAAGAATTTGTTTTATCCCCACCCCCTGAAGAGTGTTTAAGATTTGAAGTGGGATCTTTGGTTTTACCCTTATCCCCATGCTTATCTTGAGATTTTTCACCATCTTTCTTCTTATTGTTCTCTTTGTCACCCCCTGTATGAACTTTTCTGTTCACCCTTGTTCTGACCCATTTGTCTGCCTTCTTTCCCAATTCTTGGGGAGAGGTCAGATCAGAGTCCACCAGGTACTGGTGCAACAAATCAGACACACAATTATTAAGAATATGCTCTCTCAGGATCAAGTTATACAGGCTGTCATAATCAGTAACTTTACTGCCATGTAACCACCCCTCCAAGGCCTTCACTGAATGGTCAATGAAATCAACCCAGTCTTGTGAAGATTCCTTTTTGGTCTCTCTGAACTTTATCCTGTATTGTTCAGTGGTTAAGCCATAACCATCCAGGAGTGCATTCTTAAGAACTTTGTAATCATTACCTTCATTTTCTTTCACAGTAAAGAACCTATCCCTACCTTTTCCACTAAATGATAGCCATAGGATAGCAGCCCACTGCCTTTGAGGGACATCCTGTACAGCACGGGCCCTCTCAAGTGCAGCAAACCACTTGTTAATGTCATCCCCCTGCTTATAAGGGGGAACTATCTTGTGCAGATTCCTGGAATCATGCTCTTTTGCAGGATGACTATGGGGAATACTGCTGCTGCCACCATGGGTTTCTAAACCCAGTTTCTGTCTCTCCTTCTCTACTTCTAAAGTCTGTCTCTCCAAATCCAGCTGTTGCTTCTTGAGCTTCAGTCTGGTTTGTTCCACTCTCAATCTATTGAGCTCCCTTTCTAACAATCTGTCATCAGGGTGGGTGGGAGGGACATGTCTTGAAACAGAAGTATGATGAGAATGGACAGAAGGAGACCTGTCCCTTACAGAGGGCACCCTAACAGCTTGGCTAACAGAAACATCATTTCTACTGTGATGAGAATGAATGCTCTTGCTATGATGTGAGACAACACTATCTGTATGGTGTGACTCAACATCAGTACCAACTATGCTAGACTGTCTAGTAATGGGCAGGCTTGGACGTTTCTTTCCTGAATCTTTTCCTGGGGGAGTCCCTGGATCAGATTGGGAACCATTAGCTACTTTTTCAACAGATGGGGCACTTTTAGCCTTATATTGTTCTCTAAGCATGTTAAGTAACAATTCCAAGGAAGGATTCTTCCCTACACTCAAACCTCTCTCTATGCAGAGACTCCTTGCTCCTTTCCAGCTAAGGTGATCATATGCAAGTTTGGACAGATCAACATTTTGGCCTGTGCCAGACATTTTTAGAGAGAGTTAAAGTGATAGAAAAAGAGAAACAAGTTTGTCAGAGCTTTTAGAAAGAGTGGAAAAAAAACTTTTAAAACTTTTTAGAACTTTTAAGAAAGTTAGAAGTACTTTTCAGCACTTAGAAAAGAGTGAAAAGAGGAAATGCAAAACTTTTTGGTTATGTGTGTATACACTGAACTTGTTTTGTATATTTTTCTCTTATGAAAAGTACAATGACAAGAGTGGTAAGTAGTCTCAAAGCACTTATCCCACCGTTGTCCAACCAATGTAGGAGGCTGGACTGGCTTGTAGTGAGTACCTAGGGGTACTTGCACCTTGCACCAGGCCCAGTTATCCCTTATTAGTGTATAGGGTGTCTAGCAGCATAGGCTGATATATAATGGTAGCTTAGCAGAGCAGCTTAGGCTGAACTAGGAGACGATTGAAGCTCCTACAGTACCACTTAGTGTCATATGCACAATATCATAAGAAAACACAATACACAGTTATACTAAAAATAAAGGTACTTTATTTTTATGACAATATGCCAAAGTATCTCAGAGTGTACCCTCAGTATGAGGATAGCAAATATACACAAGATATATATACACAATACCAAAAATATGCAGTATAGTCTTAGAAAACAGTGCAAACAATGTATAATTACAATAGGATGCAATGGAGACACATAGGAATAGGGGCAACACAAACCATATACTCCAAAAGTGGAATGCGAACCACGAATGGACCCCAAACCTATGTGACCTTGTAGAGGGTCGCTGGGACTATTAGAAAATAGTAAGGGTTAGAAAAATAGCCCACCCCAAGACCCTGAAAAGTGAGTGCAAAGTGCGCTAAAGTTCCCCAAAGGCCATAGAAGTCGTGATAGGGGAATTCTGCAGGAAAGACACAAACCAGTAATGCAACAACGATGGATTTCCAGTCGAGGGTACCTGTGGAACAAGGGGACCAAGTCCAAAAGTCACAAGCAAGTCGGAGATGGGCAGATGCCCAGGAAATGCCAGCTACGGGTGCAAAGAAGCTGCTACCGGACTGTAGAAGCTTAGGTTTCTGCAGGAACGACAAGGGCTAGAGACTTCCCCTTTGGAGGACGGATCCCCCACGCCGTGGAGAGTCATGCAAAAGTATTTTCCTGCCAAAAGACCGCCAACAAGCCTTGCTAGCTGCAAATCGTGCGGTAAGGATTTTTGGATGCTGCTGTGGCCCAGGAGGGACCAGGATGTCGCAAATTGCGTCAGGAGACAGAGGGGACGTCGAGCAAGACAAGGAGCCCTCTCAGCAGCAGGTAGCACCCGGAGAAGTGCCAGAAACAGGCACTACAAGGATGCGTGAAACGGTGCTCACCTGAAGTCGCACAAAGGAGTCCCACGTCACCGGAGAACAACTTAGGAGGTCGTGCAATGCAGGTTAGAGTGCCGTGGACCCAGGCTGGACTGTGCACAAAGGATTTCCGCCGGAAGTGCACGGAGGCCGGAGTAGCTGCAAAAGTTGCGGTTCCCAGCAATGCAGTCTGGCGTGGGGAGGCAAGGACTTTCCTCCACCAAACTTGGACTGAAGAGTCACTGGACTGTGGGAGTCACTTGGACCAAGTTGCTGGATTCAAGGGACCTCGCTCGTCGTGCTGAGAGGAGACCCAGGGGACTGGTGATGCAGTTCTTTGGTGCCTGCGGTTGTAGGGGGACGATTCCGTCGACCCACGGGAGATTTCTTCGGAGCTTCTAGTGCAGAGAGGAGGCAGACTACCCCCACAGCATGCACCACCAGGAAAACAGTCGAGAAGGCGGCAGGATCAGCATTACAGAGTTTCAGTAGTCGTCTTTGCTACTATGTTGCAGTTTTGCAGGCTTCCAGCGCGGTCAGCAGTCGATTCCTTGGCAGAAGGTGAAGAGAGAGATGCAGAGGAACTCGGATGAGCTCTTGCATTCGTTATCTAAAGTTTCCCCAGAGACAGAGACCCTAAATAGCCAGAAAAGAGGGTTTGGCTACCTAGGAGAGAGGATAGGCTAGCAACACCTGAAGGAGCCTATCAGAAGGAGTCTCTGATGTCACCTGGTGGCACTGGCCACTCAGAGCAGTCCAGTGTGCCAGCAGCACCTCTGTTTCCAAGATGGCAGAAATCTGGAGCACACTGGAGGAGCTCTGGGCACCTCCCAGGGGAGGTACAGGTCAGGGGAGTGGTCACTCCCCTTTCCTTTGTCCAGTTTCACGCCAGAGCAGGGCTAAGGGGTCCCTGAACCGGTGTAGACTGGCTTATGCAGAAATGGGCACCAAATGTGCCCATGAAAGCATTTCCAGAGGCTGGGGGAGGCTACTCCTCCCCTGCCTTCACACCATTTTCCAAAGGGAGAGGGTGTAACACCCTCTCTCAGAGGAAGTCCTTTGTTCTGCCATCCTGGGCCAGACCTGGCTGGACCCCAGGAGGGCAGAAGCCTGTCTGAGGGGTTGGCAGCAGCAGCAGCTGCAGTGAAACCCCAGGAAAGGCAGTTTGGCAGTACCAGGGTCTGTGCTACAGACCCCTGGGATCATGGGATTGTGCCAACTATGCCAGGATGGCATAGAGGGGGCAATTCCATGATCATAGACATGTTACATGGCCATATTCGGAGTTACCATTGTGAAGCTACATATAGGTAGTGACCTATATGTAGTGCACGAGTGTAATGGTGTCCCTGCACTCACAAAGTCCGGGGAATGGGCCCTGAACAATGTGGGGGCACCTTGGCTAGTGCCAGGGTGCCCTCACACTAAGTAACTTTGCACCTAACCTTTACCAGGTAAAGGTTAGACATATAGGTGACTTATAAGTTACTTAAGTGCAGTGTAAAATGGCTGTGAAATAACGTGGACGTTATTTCACTCAGGCTGCAGTGGCAGGCCTGTGTAAGAATTGTCAGAGCTCCCTATGGGTGGCAAAAGAAATGCTGCAGCCCATAGGGATCTCCTGGAACCCCAATACCCTGGGTACTTCAGTACCATATACTAGGGAATTATAAGGGTGTTCCAGTAAGCCAATGTAAATTGGTAAAATTGGTCACTAGTCTGTTAGTGACAATTTGAAAGAAATGAGAGAGCATAACCACTGAGGTTCTGGTTAGCAGAGCCTCAGTGAGACAGTTAGGCACCACACAGGGAACACATACATATAGGCCACAACCTTATGAGCACTGGGGTCCTGATTAGCAGGGTCCCAGTGACACATAACAAACATACTGAAAACATAGGGTTTTCACTATGAGCACTGGGCCCTGGCTAGCAGGATCCCAGTGAGACAGTGAAAACACCCTGACATACACTCACAAACAGGCCAAAAGTGGGGGTATCAAGGCTAGAAAGAGGCTACTTTCTCACACAACCCCCCCCCCACCCCCCCAAACGAAGGACAATAAGGCTAACCTTGGCCAGTTGAGACTTTATTGTCTAAGTGGTGATAAGTAGAGAGTAGCTCTGCAATAGACTGGTTACTCCCTTTATCATCCACTATATGGTTACTTCCCTGTGGGGATGTAAACCACCCTGTTTGAAGTTTTTTAGCTAAGGAACAATGTGAAGATGTATTTTCAGAGTTTCTATCAGTAAGTTTTAGTTTAGAGCAGTGGGAATTGTCCACTGAACCTATTTGTAGTGATGGAAATGCCAGACAGGGATGCTGTCTCAGAAAAGTCATAGCTGGGCAAAAACTTTGTCCATATGGCTGGAAGAGAGAACAGGGATGCTGTTTCTCTTGAGTTGGAGCAGGGCAGGGATGCTGTCCTATGAGCTCCACACTAGGGCAGGGATGCTGCCCTAAGTGTTGTGAGGCAGTGCAGGGTTTCTGCACTAAGGTTTCTCTGGGAGGGTTGGAGGGATGCTCCATGTTAACTAAAATGGTGCTCTTTTTCTCACCAATGTTAGTTATCCCACAGAGAGGTACTTCTACCTCAGGGAGTCCAGCTTTGCCAGCTGATGATTCCCTTGGAACAGGTGCCACCCCAGGAGAGGTTTCTCCCACCACAGGAATGGTATCCTGAATGGTAGGGTGGTTAGGGGATACTGTGATACCCTTTTTACCTGTTGATGGAGAGGGATCCTGAGTTTTCAGGCCTTCTCTCCTTTGCTTTTTCATTTCAGTAGAAATGAGAGGGAACAATTCCTCAGGGATGCCCATCATGGCTGCATGGGCATAAAACTCTACATCAGCCCAACCTGAGGCCTCTAGGTCATTACCTAAGAGACAGTCTACAGGTAAGCTAGGTGATACCACCACCTGCTTAGGGCCAGTAACTCCACCCCAACTAAACTGAATTATAGCTAAGGGAAGAAACTTAGTGGAGTTATGGACATCAATAATCTTATACTGTTGTCCAATGATGTGTTGTTCAGGATGCACTAGGTTTTCAGTCACCAAAGTGATACTGGCACCTGTGTCCCTGTAGGCCAAGGCCTCAACACCATTTATTGAAACTGTCTGCCTGTACTTATCCATTGTAAGGGGACAAGCAGCCAGTGTGGCAAGGCCAATGCCACTAGGTGTGACAGAAACTGTCTTGGGACTGACTGCCCCAGTTTCTATTATGGACCCATAAGTGAACCCAACTACACCCTTAACTTGACTGTTGCCAGCAGTCCTACCACTAGTACCACTACTGCTAGGGGCACTAGAGCTTGATGTATTAGTGGTGGTAGGCTCAGGGGGTTTACCTGGACAGGACTTATCCCCTGGCCTATGGCCTCTATTTTTACACACAAAGCACCAAGGCTTTTTAAATTGTGTAGGTTGAGAAGAAGAGGAAGAATTTGTTTTATCCCCACCCCCTGAAGAGTGTTTAAGATTTGAAGTGGGATCTTTGGTTTTACCCTTATCCCCATGCTTATCTTGAAATGTTTCACCATCTTTCTTCTTATTGTTCTCTTTGTCACCCCCTGTATGAACTTTTCTATTCACCCTTGTTCTGACCCATTTGTCTGCCTTCTTTCCCAATTCTTGGGGAGAGGTCAGATCAGAGTCCACCAGGTACTGGTGCAACAAATCAGACACACAATTATTAAGAATATGCTCTCTCAGGATCAAGTTATACAGGCTGTCATAATCAGTAACTTTACTGCCATGTAACCACCCCTCCAAGGCCTTCACTGAATGGTCAATGAAATCAACCCAGTCCTGTGAAGACTCCTTTTTGGTCTCTCTGAACTTTATCCTGTATTGTTCAGTGGTTAAGCCATAACCATCCAGGAGTGCATTCTTAAGAACTTTGTAATCATTACCTTCATTTTCTTTCACAGTAAGGAGCCTATCCCTACCTTTTCCACTAAATGATAGCCATAGGATAGCAGCCCACTGCCTTTGAGGGACATCCTGTACAGCACAGGCCCTCTCAAGTGCAGCAAACCACTTGTTAATGTCATCCCCCTCCTTATAAGGGGGAACTATCTTGTGCAGATTCCTGGAATCATGCTCTTTTGCAGGATGACTATGGGGAATACTGCTGCTGCCACCATGGGTTTCTAAACCCAGTTTCTGTCTCTCCTTCTCTACTTCTAAAGTCTGTCTCTCCAAATCCAGCTGTTGCTTCTTGAGCTTCAGTCTGGTTTGTTCCACTCTCAATCTATTGAGCTCCCTTTCTAACAATCTGTCATCAGGGTGGGTGGGAGGGACATGTCTTGAAACAGAAGTATGATGAGAATGGACAGAAGGAGACCTGTCCCTTACAGAGGGCACCCTAACAGCTTGGCTAACAGAAACATCATTTCTACTGTGATGAGAATGAATGCTCTTGCTATGATGTGAGACAACACTATCTGTATGGTGTGACTCAACATCAGTACCAACTATGCTAGACTGTCTAGTAATGGGCAGGCTTGGACGTTTCTTTCCTGAATCTTTTCCTGGGGGAGTCCCTGGATCAGATTGGGAACCATTAGCTACTTTTTCAACAGATGGGGCACTTTTAGCCTTATATTGTTCTCTAAGCATGTTAAGTAACAATTCCAAGGAAGGATTCTTCCCTACACTCAAACCTCTCTCTATGCAGAGACTCCTTGCTCCTTTCCAGCTAAGGTGATCATATGCAAGTTTGGACAGATCAACATTTTGGCCTGTGCCAGACATTTTTAGAGAGAGTTAAAGTGATAGAAAAAGAGAAACAAGTTTGTCAGAGCTTTTAGAAAGAGTGGAAAAAAAACTTTTAAAACTTTTTAGAACTTTTAAGAAAGTTAGAAGTACTTTTCAGCACTTAGAAAAGAGTGAAAAGAGGAAATGCAAAACTTTTTGGTTATGTGTATATACACTGAACTTGTTTTGTATATTTTTCTCTTATGAAAAGTACAATGACAAGAGTGGTAAGTAGTCTCAAAGCACTTATCCCACCGCTGTCCAACCAATGTAGGAGGCTGGACTGGCTTGTAGTGAGTACCTAGGGGTACTTGCACCTTGCACCAGGCCCAGTTATCCCTTTTTAGTGTATAGGGTGTCTAGCAGCATAGGCTGATAGATAATGGTAGCTTAGCAGAGCAGCTTAGGCTGAACTAGGAGACGAGTGAAGCTCCTACAGTACCACTTAGTGTCATATGCACAATATCATAAGAAAACACAATACACAGTTATACTAAAAATAAAGGTACTTTATTTTTATGACAATATGCCAAAGTATCTCAGAGTGTACCCTCAGTATGAGGATAGTAAATATACACAAGATATATATACACAATACCAAAAATATGCAGTATAGTCTTAGAAAACAGTGCAAACAATGTATAGTTACAATAGGATGCAATGGAGACACATAGGAATAGGGGCAACACAAACCATATACTCCAAAAGTGAAATGCGAACCACGAATGGACCCCAAACCTATGTGACCTTGTAGAGGGTCGCTGGGACTATTAGAAAATAGTAAGGGTTAGAAAAATAGCCCACCCCAAGACCCTGAAAAGTGAGTGCAAAGTGCACTAAAGTTCCCCAAAGGACATAGAAGTCGTGATAGGGGAATTCTGCAGGAAAGACACAAACCAGCAATGCAAAAACGATGGATTTCCAGTCGAGGGTACCTGTGGAACAAGGGGACCAAGTCCAAAAGTCACAAGCAAGTCGGAGATGGGCAGATGCCCAGGAAATGCCAGCTGCGGGTGCAAAGAAGCTGCTACTGGACTGTAGAAGCTTAGGTTTCTGCAGGAACGACAAGGGCTAGAGACTTCCCCTTTGGAGGACAGATCACACACGCCGTGGAGAGTCGTGCAGAGGTATTTTCCTGCCAAAAGACCACCAACAAGCCTTGCTAGCTGCAAATCGTGCGATAAGGATTTTTGGACGCTGCTGTGGCCCAGGAGGGACCAGGATGTCGCAAATTGTGTCAGGAGACAGAGGGGACGTCGTGCAAGACAAGAAGTCCTCTCAGCAGCAGGTAGCACCCGGAGAAGTGCCAGAAACAGGCACTACAAGGATGCGTGAAACAGTGCTCACCCGAAGTCGCACAAAGGAGTCCTACGTCGCCGGAGAACAACTTAGGAGGTCGTGCAATGCAGGTTAGATTGGCGTGGACCCAGGCTGGACTGTGCACAAAGGATTTCCGCCGGAAGTGCACGGAGGCCGGAGTAGCTGCAAAAGTCGCGGTTCCCAGCAATGCAGTCTGGCGTGGGGAGGCAAGGACTTACCTCCACCAAACTTGGACTGAAGAGTCACTGGACTGTGGGAGTCACTTGGACAGAGTTGCTGGATTCAAGGGACCTCACTCGTCGTGCTGAGAGGAGACCCAGGGGACCGGTGATGCAGTTCTTTGGTGCCTGCGGTTGCAGGGGGACGATTCCGTCGACCCACGGGAGATTTCTTCGGAGCTTCTAGTGCAGAGAGGAGGCAGATTACCACCACAGCATGCACCACCAGGAAAACAGTCGAGAAGGCAGCAGGATCAGCGTTACAGAGTTGCAGTAGTCGTCTTTGCTACTATGTTGCAGTTTTGCAGGCTTCCAGCGCGGTCAGCAGTCGATTCCTTGGCAGAAGGTGAAGAGAGAGATGCAGAGGAACTCGGATGAGCTCTTGCATTCGTTATCTAAAGGTTCCCCAGAGACAGAGACCCTAAATAGCCAGAAAAGAGGGTTTGGCTTCCTAGGAGAGAGGATAGGCTAGCAACACCTGAAGGAGCCTATCAGAAGGAGTCTCTGACGTCACCTGGTGGCACTGGCCACTCAGAGCAGTCCAGTGTGCCAGCAGCACCTCTGTTTCCAAGATGGCAGAAATCTGGAGCACACTGGAGGAGCTCTGGGCACCTCCCAGGGGAGGTACAGGTCAGGGGAGTTGCCACTCCCCTTTCCTTTGTCCAGTTTCGCGCCAGAGCAGGGCTAAGGGGTCCCTGAACCGGTGTAGACTGGCTTATGCAGAAATGGGCACCAAATGTGCCCATGAAAGCATTTCCAGAGGCTGGGGGAGGCTACTCCTCCCCTGCCTTCACACCATTTTCCAAAGGGAGAGGGTGTAACACCCTCTCTCAGAGGAAGTCCTTTGTTCTGCCATCCTGGGCCAGGCCTGGCTGGACCCCAGGAGGGCAGAAGCCTGTCTGAGGGGTTGGCAGCAGCAACAGCTGCAGTGAAACCCCAGGAAAGGCAGTTTGGCAGTACCAGGGTCTGTGCTACAGACCCCTGGGATCATGGGATTGTGCCAACTATGCCAGGATGGCATAGAGGGGGCAATTCCATGATCATAGACATGTTACATGGCCATATTCGGAGTTACCATTGTGAAGCTACATATAGGTAGTGACCTATATGTAGTGCACGAGTGTAATGGTGTCCCCGCACTCACAAAGTCCGGGGAATTGGCCCTGAACAATGTGGGGGCACCTTGGCTAGTGCCAGGGTGCCCTCACACTAAGTAACTTTGCACCTAACCTTTACCAGGTAAAGGTTAGACATATAGGTGACTTATAAGTTACTTAAGTGCAGTGTAAAATGGCTGTGAAATAACGTGGACGTTATTTCACTCAGGCTGCAGTGGCAGGCCTGTGTAAGAATTGTCAGAGCTCCCTATGGGTGGCAAAAGAAATGCTGCAGCCCATAGGGATCTCCTGGAACCCCAATACCCTGGGTACTTCAGTACCATATACTAGAGAATTATAAGGGTGTTCCAGAAAGCCAATGTAAATTGGTAAAATTGGTCACTAGCCTGTTAGTGACAATTTGAAAGAAATGAGAGAGCATAACCACTGAGGTTCTGGTTAGCAGAGCCTCAGTGAAACAGTTAGGCACCACACAGGGAACACATACATATAGGCCACAACCTTATGAGCACTGGGGTCCTGACTAGCAGGGTCCCAGTGACACATAACAAACATACTGAAAACATAGGGTTTTCACTATGAGCACTGGGCCCTGGCTACCAGGATCCCAGCGAGACAGTGAAAACACCCTGACATACACTCACAAACAGGCCAAAAGTGGGGGTAACAAGGCTAGAAAGAGGCTACTTTCTCACACCCTCTCCACACCGCATCTACAACAAAGCTAGCCCAACCATCGCCCCCATACTCTACAGCATAATCAACTCCTCTTTCGACTCCGCCACCTACACAGACCCCTGGAAGCACGCGGAAATCACTGCTCTCCTAAAAAAAAACAAGCCGACCCAGAGATCCTCTCCAACTACCGCCCCATCTCCTCATTATGAAAACAGGGGAATTTTGAAAGGTAGGCCCAGGAACAAATGAGAGTGATGGGCATGAGATGGGCATGTTGCAAGCCCACAGATGTAAATTACAACAAGTTGAGAGACAGAACTTGCGTGCTGCCTAGGCTCGACCTAAAAAGGAAGCAAACAAATGCCTTTTCCCAGCAAAGAAGCTGATAACTGGAGCAGCAAGTGCTACCTATGTAAACAGACTCAAATCCAATGGGGAAAGAATATTTGGAGTCAAAGTTAGCCAACAGCGTGGGTCAGACTGGGCACAGGGCCACCATAGACAACCTTCATTTTCCATGAGGCCCTGGAAAATGCATTCAGGTGATTCCAATTTCAGGGGCTGTGAGAGGTGTTCATAACTGGTAAATGGCCCCAGTGCAAAGTCTTCACATTACCACTGCTTTTTAGCAAGGAGCACATTGGATTCTGGGATATATAGGCCCTGTCAAAATGTTTAACGCTGGCTACCACCATTCCTAGACGCCAGCCGGGTGTCATATTTAAGGAATGACGCTAGCCAGCGCTAAGGCCCGATTAGCGTCAAAATAAATTACTATAACAGGGCAGGGTAGGCGAAGGAAAGAATTGGGGGTTGTGCATCAAAGAATGGTGCAAGTCAGGTTGCCAGGTAGCCGGTGTTACACTTTTTGACAGGGCCTATATATGCCAGGATCCAATGTGATCCTTGCTAAAAAGCAGTGGTAATGTGAAGGCTTTGCACTGGGGCCATTTACCAGTTATGAACACCCCTCACAGCCCCTGAAATTGGAATCACCTGAATGCCTGACTAGCGTCATTTTTTGACGCACAACCCCCATGGACATGACTTCTGTCTTAGCAAAGACAGGAGTCATGCCCCCCTGCCCAACGACCATGCCCAGGGGACTTCTGTCTCCTGGGCATGGCCTTTGGGCGCAGTGCCATGTAGGGGGCCCAAGTTAGGGCCCCCTATGACACTTTAAAAAAAATTAAGAAAAACTTACCTGGACTACCATGGGTGTCCTCCAGGGGTGGGTGAGGGTGGCAGGTGGTTTCCCTTGGGGCAGTGAAGGGCACCTGTGGACTGCTACCATGGTCTCCGACCATGGAAGTGAGCCCACAGGTCCCCTAACGTCTGCCCTGACCCAGGCATTATATAATGGTGCTAATCAGGCTTAGCGTTATTTAAGGCCCTCCTACTCCCATGCGTCATTTTTGCACGGAAGGTTAAATAGGCGCAAATGCCTTAAAGTCATTTTTTGCCCGGGAGTGCCTACCTTGCATCTCATTGATGCAAGGTAGGTTTCCACTGTAAAAAATGACGCAAACTTCATAACTTTGACACTAGACGGGTCTAGCGCCAAAGTATAAATATGGAGTCAAGGTTGCGCTGGATTTGTGTAACAAAAAATTACGCAAATTTGCCACAAATAGAGTATAAATATGCCCCATAGTTTCCCATTCCCCTTCATGTTATCTCAAACATCCCACCATGCAAATGTTCTCTAGTTATTACTGGTTGAAAGTGCCCGGTGGCTAGTTATAAATTGTGGCTTTTACAGCTAATTTGCATTTGAGTTTACTGGGGCATAACTTGAACAAGAACTTTGATGTGCGTGCTAAGTGTGGGTCTTGTTTGTGCGGGAATTATGGAGTTATCTTGTCAGAAAGTATCAGCTACCCCGCTGACGTCGCAATATCTTTGAATATGCATGCCACTTGTTAGTCCTGTTAATACTGAGAATGAAATGCATAGTTATGATTGAGGATTATGCATATTCGCTCACTTCTGATTCCAATGTACTTTGCAAAATATGTCAAGATTTCCGTAATCGGCTCCATTTCTTCATGTTTAGCTCCAAGCACTGAAAAAAAACATGTTTATTATGCGTTAGACTTGTACAGACTGTTGAAGGCATTTCTGCAACTATATCTGTTAAAGAAAATAATGACAGTTGAATTTGCACTAATAATTGCATCTATTCTGCACTTTATTTTTCTATACATCATTTGAGCAGTTTGTCTTCTATTGTAAATCAGAGTAAAATGTGTCGTTCTCTGCCTAAGGTTCATGTAGTCTCCTCTTAGCCTACTCTTAAAGCTGATTATCTATTTCGTAACTATAACTAAACCACCCCTTCTACCCTAAGGCTAAAATGTTCTCTTACAATGATGTATCTTTGCAACTGTCGCAATTTCCCGCCAAGCTGTAAACCAGACAAGGCCTGCTTTCCAGGGCAGGGGAGTCATGCAGGTGTTGTGGTGACTGCTAGGTGAGTAATTGTCTTGTCTAGGAAGTGTTGCTGTCGTCAGTATGTGTCGCTAGAAGTAGACCTGCAGTAGCAGGTGCTGCACCCCCTCGATTTAGTTACTTCCTAAAAAGAAAATCATTATGTTTTTTTTAAAGCTGGGCACGAGCAGTGCATTCGCTGACCATTTTCTCTGCAGCAATCCAATCTTATTTGTTCAGGGCAGGTGTGGAATACGTTATTTATGGTCACTTGCATTCCTTCAGTCTAGTAAGGACCTGTCTAATTAAACAAGGCAAGGGCACAGCACACATTTCTTTTTAGGTCCAGTGCTATGCGCTCTTGCTTGGGAGATTCTTGTGTACCTTAGAGACACCCACCTCAAGACCGGGCTCTTCGACTGATCAGCACCCCAATGACAGCGCCTTGAGACCCCATGGGTGATAAGCAGCGCTGTACAAATTGCTGGTTGTTTGATTGGCTTAGAATCTGTCCATGACTTACAGTCACTCCTCTTTGCTGCCTCTCACTGAGCAGTGGCTTGACATGCATCACTTCATTTTTGGTCCCTGGCACACAGACCAAGTAGAGATTAATTAGCTTTAATAAGTGCCCGTCCGTTGCAATCTGCTGCTTGCGCTGTGATTCAAGTACTATTTGTGCTATGAGTGGTCATCGCTGCCCATGTCATAGCTCTTTTTTTTAAAAAACCCTCCCTCAGGGGCGTAGCTATAAAGGAGTGGTTGGGGTGTTACACCCTCCTAACAAATGTATTCTGTACTAAATCGCTGACAAACACAGACACTCTCCTTTGTGTTTTAAAGGCCTGAAAAAGTGTTCCATTAGTTTGAAAAATATATCCTTTTAAGTACCCCGAACAATCCACACTCCTCTCTCTTTTCACTGTGCCTTAAGCCCACTTCATGTCCTGTGATGTCCAGAGTGATTGTTGGGAAATAATAAGCTCACACCCCCCAATCATACTGACCAAGCTACGCCCCAGCCCTCCCTATTTCCTCACCTTTGTGTCTCAGCAGACCACAATGTGAACACTCAGAATCCAGTCAGAAACTGTCAATTCTGAGTGTGATACATCCATTGGAGCCAGTACTTCATTGGGGCTGGTGGTTGCCTGTGGGCATCACCACCCCTTACTTTGGGGGACGAGTGTCTCAGCCCAGACCATAGCCAGACTGCATAGGGTGCCTCCTCTTCCTGTCCTTCATACCCAACCCTAACCCAAACACAGGCATTTCTGTATGGCTTAGCTGGGCTCACACAGCACAGTGCTAACTTTGCACTTCAAGGAATGTGTGGTTTCACTTACTTTGCTATGTAACCAGCGATTGCCTATGGCCTACCTGCAGTGCTGCCTGTCTCACTCTGCAGCCTGAATGTGAGCCTGGCCCCAGGCCCCTATGACCTTCTAGCAGGTCATCTTTTACAAATCAAAGCCCCATACCTGTTACCTGACAAACCCTCCAGCAGCTACATTACTAAGCGATGAGTGACTTTGGCCACCAGCATCTATTTAAAAAAAAATAACATTAGCACCAACCACAGCATCTATCCATCCACCCACACTCACTCTACTATCTATTCTTTTATGCATCAGTTGACCATACACCAATCAAATCCATTCAACCGTTCACATTATCCAGGGCATTCATCTGGTCATGCACGCATCCATCCATCCTTCTAGGCAGTCTGCCGTTCACTCAACCACCCAACAATGTATACATTCACAAGAACACTATTCATCCATCAACATGCAATCTTCCGTCTATCCATCTATCCATATACCCACTAACCCATCCATCTGTCTATCCTCCAGGGCATTCATCAATCCATTCATGAATCCATCAATCCTTAAAGGGACACTCACCTGGACATGCATCCACCCATTTATGCATGTGTTCATTCTTTAGAGCATCCAGACATCCCCATGCAAACTCCCATCATACCTCCGCCTGTCCATCTTTCCTCACACCCATCCATGTTTCCCAACACTAAAGCCTCAAACTATCAAGACATGCTCTCACATCAAACCATATTCAGGCGTCTACATCCAAAGGATAGAGAATTTGGCATTGCCTTGCCAATCATTAATGTTCTTATTTTTGATGAGGTCACAAGACATTTCCAGCTTTAAGAGCACCATTTTGAATCATGTACATTTATTTTATTTTCATAAAGCAGCATCTGATATATTTAATGTATTAAGTTCCCTGACGGTGTGACAGTAAAGTCACTTTGTAATCAAATGACCGGAAGCAGCAGAGGCCACAGCCATATCACATGACAGCTCTCGTAGTGCTCACTGGGAAGACTCTGCTCCTAGATGTACTAGAATAGCCGCGGTCTAGTGTCACACCAATGTTGTGATCGTGACCAGTGACCCAGATACAGAAAAAGCACTTGCTCTGACCCCGGAGCCAGAGGTCTATAAATAAATGGGGTAAAGGGAACTCTGGGCTCTTCCACCCCTAAAATATCAGAGAGTGTGTCCCGTGTCTTATTACCGCAAGTGCACCGGCCTATTGAAGCACCTTGTTCGTGCCCCACGCCACTGGCGATGAGGGTGATTTGCCTCACACGGAGCCCAGTTACTCCCCTGCCGCCATGCTGGCTGACTACTGCACTGACCGACAGCCGCCTAAACACTGAAGCGCGTGGCAAGCCCAATCATAAAAAAAAAGTACAGGAAAGGACAACCTGCTTCTTGTGATGGTTGGGCGACTGCACGCTGTTATCCCCGATGGACGGAGAACTGCTCCTGCCAGCAGCTGCACCGCAAGTACTCCCAGAGGCCTGCTGAGGCATGCGCAAGGTGCCGATCGGAGGCCCCCTCCAACCAACTACACTCGAACAGCCCACTACCGCCTGCTGAGCTGTGTGCTAGATTGAAGGGGAACAGTAAGACAGAGGGAAAAAAAGGAGGGAAAAATAAGAGAAGAGAAAAAAAACACATAGATAATAATAATGAACAATTGAAAACAGACTCAATGTTGCTGCCACCAACCCCTATGCCTCCTCCACTTGCCTGTGAGTGGATTGTTGCATTGAGCAGAGTGACAGGCCCAGCCCTGCAGGCTCCTCCCACACGTGATCTACCTTCCAGCAGCCGAGAGACACTGACCACAGGTACTGTGCCACTCCTCACCTCATGCTCCACCAGCGTAGACAAGCGGTCCACAAATCAGCAAAACAGATCCATGCAACTCTTGCCACAATTCGGCACCTACCCAGGAAAGCAGCCAGACAAGCAGCAGAAACAGAAGAGACCGAAGAACATGTACGGGCGCTTGCCAGCTCCAGCTGCCCAAAAACCCTAAACATAAATGAGTTATCTGACACCACAGCGGAAGACGCCGTCTTGGCAAGAGTGAAGCAAGCCCTGGATGGAAAGATTTCCTTGCAGATGCCAGCGAGTGGGCAAGCCACGAAGAAGACAGGCTAACTAAGCTATGGCGAGTCTGAAATGAGCTAAGCTTGACCTAAGATGGCCTCATCTTACAAGGGTATTGCCTGGTCACCAAGTCAAGTTGCAACGACGAGTACCCATGCTAGCTCATGGAGGACACCAAAAAATAGCCAAAATGAAGTCCTGCATGAGAGGAAAGGTGTGGTTCCCAGGTCTCGAAGCAGAGGCAGATGACCTTGTGAAGCAATGCCCAGCCTGTCAGTTGACGAGTACCCTGCTAGCACCGGCGCCCATCATGACTGAGGAACCTTGCACCACACACTGGTCCAAGGTCGCCCTCAATTTTGGGAGCTTTCACAATGGGTGGATCACGCTGGTACTGATCGCCGGATATTCGAAATATCCAGTCATTGAGGTAATTGACTCTATCGAATTTAGCCACGTAGCTCCCCTCCTCAAGAAGACATTTGCCATGTTCGGGTTACCCGGAGAGATGAAGACAGGCAATGGGCCCCCGTTTTTTAAAGGGCGGAATTTCAAGAGCTCCTGAAAAGTCTAGGAATCAAGCATCAGAGAGTCACCTAGCAATGGCCCCAAGCCAACGACGATGTTGAGAGTTTCATGCGCACACTCAATAAAATGTGTGAAGTGCTCTCATACCTTCAGATCAAGTTGGAACTATATAAAACTGCAAAAAAGCTGAGTTCCAAAAAAATCAACCTTCTTCTAGTTTAAGGGGCTGTATTTCCGAATTTAGTTTTAAAGTCTGGTTTGGTTTCCATTGAAATGGCCACTACATTAGCACAGACATACCGTTTTTCTGATAAAACTATATTGCACACAAATGGTAATGAGTGGAAATCGGGTTTCTGTGAATAGTTATCATTTGTGCACTACCAAGTAAAGTGTCTTGATTTGGTTTCACCCTATTACAATCTTTGTTTCATTTCAGAATTACCAAAACATGTGCTTCATTTCTGCTTTCCAAACTGCTGAATGTGTACAGTATATTTACCAGTATTTACATTACATTACAAAAAATAACCTCCTGCAACCTTTCCTTTCACTCTCTGTGTACCTCAGCAAGACTGTCACATAATTCACTTTCCTTTTCTTTCTCTGACTGCAATGCCAGGGGAGTTTGCACTCAGAAAATCCCTGTATTAACAAAGCAGCAATTTGTCAGAAGACATAAGCTACCATTTGACCTCTGCCTTGAAGAGCAGCAAATGTGACAAGATAAATACAGAATTTAAGGACATCTTTATTTTTTGCTTGGACTTTTGTGACCCACCAAACTTCGGCTCATGACCCATAGTTTTGAAAACACTGTATGAGAGTATTTTTGCACCATTTCCGAAGGCCTGCATTTATTGTGTATTTAATAGACATGTTTCCCTTAACTAACCTGAAGATAAAATACAATTTCTGCAGTCTCCCATTTTGTTCACTTTTATTAGGAAAACACTAAGCTATACAATGAATCAACAACTTGCTGTAATGATGGATGGGATGTTTGAGTAGTGGCTGATCATGATGCAAACTGGCAGGTTCTTTGCAGCCTTTTCTGCAAGTTTCTGGCCTTTCTGCTGGCACTATGTGGCTCTTTACCCCAAACTTTAAGACCTGTAAGATAATTCTTCATAACAGTAGCCATGTGTTTCCTTATATCTGGGGCAGGATATGAATAAGGGGTGAATGGGAACCAAGTGCCACATGTACAAAACTATTTAGCGGTCGCAAACATCGAATTTGGCTGTTTGCAACCATAAATGGCCTCATACCATGTACCAACTGTAGGAAGTTGGCTCTGTATGTGCTATTTCAAAGTAAGGAATAGCATGCACAGAGTCCAAGGGTTCCCCTTAGAGGTAAAATAGTGGTAAAAATAGATAATACTAATGCTCTATTTTGTGGTAGTGTGGTCGAGCAGTAGGCTTATCCAAGGAGTAGTGTTAAGCATTTGTTGTACATACACATAGACAATAAATGAGGTACACACACTCAGAGACAAATCCAGCCAATAGGTTTTTATATAGAAAAATATCTTTTCTTAGTTTATTTTAAGAACCACAGGTTCAAATTCTACATGTAATAGCTCATTCGAAAGGTATTGCAGGTAAGTACTTTAGGAGCTTCAAATCATCAAAATTGCATGTATACTTTTCAAGTTATTGACAAATAGCTGTTTTAAAAGTGGACACAGTGCAATTTTCACAGTTCCTGGGGGAGGTAAGTTTTTGTTAGTTTTACCAGGTAAGTAGGACACTTACAGGGTTCAGTTCTTGGTCCAAGGTAGCCCACCGTTGGGGGTTCAGAGCAACCCCAAAGTCACCACACCAGCAGCTCAGGGCCGGTCAGGTGCAGAGTTCCAAGTGGTGCCCAAAACACATAGGCTAGAATGGAGAGAAGGGGGTGCCCCGGTTCCGGTCTGCTTGCAGGTAAGTACCCGCGTCTTCGGAGGGCAGACCAGGGGGGTTTTGTAGGGCACCGGGGGGGACACAGGTCCACACAGAAATTTCACCCTCAGCGGCGCGGGGGCGGCCGGGTGCAGTGTAGAAACAAGCGTCGGGTTCGCAACGTTAGTCTATGAGAGATCTCGGGATCGCTTCAGCGCTGCAGGCAGGCAAGGGGGGGATTCCTCGGGGAAACCTCCACTTGGGCAAGGGAGAGGGACTCCTGGGGGTCACTTCTCCAGTGAAAGTCCGGTCCTTCAGGTCCTGGGGGCTGCGGGTGCAGGGTCTCTCCCAGGCGTCGGGACTTTAGGTTCAAAGAGTCGCGGTCAGGGGAAGCCTCGGGATTCCCTCTGCAGGCGGCGCTGTGGGGGCTCAGGGGGGACAGGTTTTGGTACTCACAGTATCAGAGTAGTCCTGGGGTCCCTCCTGAGGTGTTGGATCGCCACCAGCCGAGTCGGGGTCGCCGGGTGCAGTGTTGCAAGTCTCACGCTTCTTGCGGGGAGCTTGCAGGGTTCTTTAAAGCTGCTGGAAACAAAGTTGCAGCTTTTCTTGGAGCAGGTCCGCTGTCCTCGGGAGTTTCTTGTCTTTTCGAAGCAGGGGCAGTCCTCAGAGGATGTCGAGGTCGCTGGTCCCTTCGGAAGGCGTCGCTGGAGCAGGATCTTTGGAAGGCAGGAGACAGGCCGGTGAGTTTCTGGAGCCAAGGCAGTTGTCGTCTTCTGGTCTTCCGCTGCAGGGGTTTTCAGCTGGGCAGTCCTTCTTCTTGTTGCAGGAATCTAATTTTCTAGGGTTCAGGGTAGCCCTTAAATACTAAATTTAAGGGCGTGTTTAGGTCTGGGGGGTTAGTAGCCAATGGCTACTAGCCCTGAGGGTGGGTACACCCTCTTTGTGCCTCCTCCCAAGGGGAGGGGGTCACAATCCTAACCCTATTGGGGGAATCCTCCATCTGCAAGATGGAGGATTTCTAAAAGTTAGAGTCACCTCAGCTCAGGACACCTTAGGGGCTGTCCTGACTGGCCAGAGACTCCTCCTTGTTATTCTCATTATTTTCTCCGGCCTTGCCGCCAAAAGTGGGGCCTGGCCGGAGGGGGCGGGCAACTCCACTAGCTGGAGTGTCCTGCTGGGTTGGCACAAAGGAGGTGAGCCTTTGAGGCTCACCGCCAGGTGTGACAATTCCTGCCTGGGAGAGGTGTTAGCATCTCCACCCAGTGCAGGCTTTGTTACTGGCCTCAGAGTGACAAAGGCACTCTCCCCATGGGGCCAGCAACATGTCTCGGTTTGTGGCAGGCTGCTAAAACTAGTCAGCCTACACAGATAGTCGGTTAAGTTTCAGGGGGCGCCTCTAAGGTGCCCTCTGGGGTGTATTTTACAATAAAATGTACACTGGCATCAGTGTGCATTTATTGTGCTGAGAAGTTTGATACCAAACTTCCCAGTTTTCAGCGTAGCCATTATGGTGCTGTGGAGTTCGTGTTTGACAGACTCCCAGACCATATACTCTTATGGCTACCCTGCACTTACAATGTCTAAGGTTTTGTTTAGACACTGTAGGGGTACCATGCTCATGCACTGGTACCCTCACCTATGGTATAGTGCACCCTGCCTTAGGGCTGTAAGGCCTGCTAGAGGGGTGTCTTACCTATACTGCATAGGCAGTGAGAGGCTGGCATGGCACCCTGAGGGGAGTGCCATGTCGACTTACTCGTTTTGTCCTCACTAGCACACACAAGCTGGCAAGCAGTGTGTCTGTGCTGAGTGAGGGGTCTCCAGGGTGGCATAAGACATGCTGCAGCCCTTAGAGACCTTCCTTGGCATCAGGGCCCTTGGTACTAGAAGTACCAGTTACAAGGGACTTATCTGGATGCCAGGGTCTGCCAATTGTGGATACAAAAGTACAGGTTAGGGAAAGAACACTGGTGCTGGGGCCTGGTTAGCAGGCCTCAGCACACTTTCAATTGTAAACATAGCATCAGCAAAGGCAAAAAGTCAGGGGGCAACCATGCCAAGGAGGCATTTCCTTACACAACCCCCCCCCAAACGAAAGAGGATGAGACTAACCTTTCCCAAGAGAGTCTTCATTTTCTAAGTGGAAGAACCTGGAAAGGCCATCTGCATTGGCATGGGCAGTCCCAGGTCTGTGTTCCACTATAAAGTCCATTCCCTGTAGGGAGATGGACCACCTCAACAGTTTAGGATTTTCACCTTTCATTTGCATCAGCCATTTGAGAGGTCTGTGGTCAGTTTGAACTAGGAAGTGAGTCCCAAAGAGGTATGGTCTCAGCTTCTTCAGGGACCAAACCACAGCAAAGGCCTCCCTCTCAATGGCACTCCAACGCTGCTCCCTGGGGAGTAACCTCCTGCTAATGAAAGCAACAGGCTGGTCAAGGCCATCATCATTTGTTTGGGACAAAACTGCCCCTATCCCATGTTCAGAGGCATCAGTCTGCACAATGAACTGCTTAGAATAATCTGGAGCTTTGAGAACTGGTGCTGAGCACATTGCTTGTTTCAGGGTGTCAAAGGCCTGTTGGCAGTCCACAGTCCAGTTCACTTTCTTGGGCATTTTCTTGGAGGTGAGCTCAGTGAGGGCTGTCACAATGGATCCATATCCCTTCACAAACCTCCTGTAGTACCCAGTCAAGCCAAGGAATGCCCTGACTTGAGTCTGGGTTTTTGGAGCTACCCAGTCCAGAATGGTCTGGATCTTGGGTTGGAGTGGCTGAACTTGGCCTCCACCTACAAGGTGTCCCAAGTAAACCACAGTTCCCTGCCCTATCTGGCATTTGGATGCCTTGATAGAGAGGCCTGCAGATTGCAGAGCCTTCAAAACCTTCCTCAGGTGGACCAGGTGATCCTGCCAGGTGGAGCTAAAGACAGCAATATCATCAAGATAAGCTGTGCTAAAGGACTCCAAGCCAGCAAGGACTTGATTCACCAACCTTTGGAAGGTGGCAGGGGCATTCTTTAAACCAAAGGGCATAACAGTAAACTGATAATGCCCATCAGGTGTGGAGAATGCTGTCTTTTCTTTTGCTCCAGGTGCCATTTTTATTTGCCAGTACCCTGCTGTCAAGTCAAAGGTACTTAGAAATTTGGCAGCACCTAATTTATCAATGAGCTCATCAGCTCTTGGAATTGGATGGGCATCTGTCTTGGTGACAGAATTGAGCCCTCTGTAGTCCACACAAAACCTCATCTCTTTCTTTCCATCTTTGGTGTGAGGTTTGGGGACTAAGACCACTGGGCTAGCCCAGGGGCTGTCAGAGCGCTCAATTACTCCCAATTCCAGCATCTTGTGGACTTCCACCTTGATGCTTTCCTTAACATGGTCAGATTGTCTAAAGATTTTGTTCTTGACAGGCATGCTGTCTCCTGTGTCCACATCATGGGTACACAGGTGTGTCTGACCAGGGGTTAAGGAGAAGAGTTCAGGAAACTGTTGTAGGACTCTCCTACAATCAGCTTGCTGTTGGCCAGAGAGGGTGTCTGAGTAGATCACTCCATCTACTGTGCCATCTTTTGGGTCTGATGACAGAAGATCAGGGAGAGGTTCACTCTCTGCCTCCTGATCCTCATCTGTTACCATCAACAGATTGACATCAGCCCTGTCGTGGAAGAGCTTAAGGCGGTTTACATGGATCACCCTCTTGGGGCTCCTGCTTGTGCCCAGGTCCACCAGGTAGGTGACCTGACTCTTCCTTTCTAGTACTGGGTAAGGGCCACTCCATTTGTCCTGGAGTGCCCTGGGAGCCACAGGCTCCAGAACCCAGACTTTCTGCCCTGGTTGGAACTCAACCAGTGCAGCCTTTTGGTCATACCAAAACTTCTGGAGTTGTTGGCTGGCCTCAAGGTTTTTGGTTGCCTTTTCCATGTACTCTGCCATTCTAGAGCGAAGGCCAAGTACATAGTCCACTATGTCCTGTTTAGGCTCATGGAGAGGTCTCTCCCAGCCTTCTTTAACAAGGGCAAGTGGTCCCCTTACAGGATGACCAAACAGAAGTTCAAAGGGTGAGAACCCTACTCCCTTCTGTGGTACCTCCCTGTAAGCGAAAAGCAGACATGGCAGGAGGACATCCCATCTCCTTTTGAGTTTTTCTGGGAGCCCCATGATCATGCCCTTTAATGTCTTGTTGAATCTCTCAACTAAGCCATTAGTTTGTGGATGGTAAGGTGTAGTGAATTTATAAGTCACTCCACACTCATTCCACATGTGCTTTAGGTATGCTGACATGAAGTTGGTACCTCTGTCAGACACCACCTCCTTAGGGAAACCCACTCTGGTAAAGATACCAATGAGGGCCTTGGCTACTGCAGGGGCAGTAGTCGACCTAAGGGGAATAGCTTCAGGATACCTGGTAGCATGATCCACTACTACCAGGATATACATATTTCCTGAGGCTGTGGGAGGTTCCAGTGGACCAACTATGTCCACACCCACTCTTTCAAAGGGCACCCCCACCACTGGAAGTGGAATGAGGGGGGCCTTTGGATGCCCACCTGTCTTACCACTGGCTTGACAGGTGGGGCAGGAGAGGCAAAACTCCTTAACCATGTTGGACATATTGGGCCAGTAGAAGTGGTTGACTAACCTCTCCCACGTCTTGGTTTGTCCCAAATGTCCAGCAAGGGGAATGTCATGGGCCAATGTTAGGATGAACTCTCTGAACAGCTGAGGCACTACCACTCTCCTAGTGGCACCAGGTTTGGGGTCTCTGGCCTCAGTGTACAGGAGCCCATCTTCCCAATAGACCCTATGTGTTCCATTTTTCTTGCCTTTGGACTCTTCAGCAGCTTGCTGCCTAAGGCCTTCAAGAGAGGGACAGGTTTCTTGTCCCTTACACAGCTCCTCCCTTGAGGGTCCCCCTGGGCCTAAGAGCTCAACCTGATAAGGTTCAAGCTCCAAAGGCTCAGTTCCCTCAGAGGGCAGAACTTCTTCCTGAGAAGAGAGGTTCCCTTTCTTTTGCTGTGTTGCAGTTGGTTTCCCAACTGACTTTCCTTTCCTCTTGGTAGGCTGGGCCATTCTTCCAGACTCCAGCTCTACTTGTTCACCCTGTGCCTTGCATTGTGCTCTTGTTTTCACACACACCAGTTCAGGGATACCCAGCATTGCTGCATGGGTTTTTAGCTCTACCTCAGCCCATGCTGAGGACTCCAGGTCATTTCCAAGCAGACAGTCCACTGGGATATTTGAGGAGACCACCACCTGTTTCAGGCCATTGACCCCTCCCCATTCTAAAGTAACCATTGCCATGGGATGTACTTTTCTCTGATTGTCAGCGTTGGTGACTGTGTAAGTTTTTCCAGTCAGGTATTGGCCAGGGGAAACCAGTTTCTCTGTCACCATGGTGACACTGGCACCTGTATCCCTCAGGCCCTCTATTCTAGTCCCATTAATTAAGAGTTGCTGTCTGTATTTTTGCATGTTAGGCGGCCAGACATCTAGTGTGGCTAAATCCACCCCACCCTCAGAAACTAGAGTAGCTTCAGTGTGGACCCTGATTTGCTCTGGGCACACTGTTGATCCCACTTGGAGACTAGCCATACCAGTGTTACCTGGATGGGAGTTTGGAGTGGAACCTTTCTTGGGACAGGCCTTGTCTCCAGTTTGGTGTCCATGCTGTTTACAGCTATGACACCAGGCCTTTTTGGGATCAAAGTTTTTACCCTTGTACCCATTGTTTTGTGAAGAGGCTCTGGGCCCACCCTCCTGTGCAGGTTTTTGGGGGCCTGTAGAAGACTCTTTACTATTTTTAATTTTGGTTGTCTCATCACCCTTCTGCTGGGGAGTCTTTGTGACCCCTTTCTTTTGGTCACCCCCTGTTGAAGTCTTGGACACCCTTGTCTTGACCCAATGGTCCGCCTTCTTTCCCAATTCTTGGGGAGAAATTGGTCCTAGGTCTACCAGATGCTGATGCAGTTTATCATTGAAACAATTACTTAACAGGTGTTCTTTCACAAATAAATTGTACAGCCCATCATAATTACTTACACCACTGCCTTGAATCCAACCATCTAGTGTTTTCACTGAGTAGTCAACAAAGTCAACCCAGGTCTGGCTCGAGGATTTTTGAGCCCCCCTGAACCTAATCCTGTACTCCTCAGTGGAGAATCCAAAGCCCTCAATCAGGGTACCCTTCATGAGGTCATAAGATTCTGCATCTTGTCCAGAGAGTGTGAGGAGTCTATCCCTACACTTTCCTGTGAACATTTCCCAAAGGAGAGCACCCCAGTGAGATCTGTTCACTTTTCTGGTTACACAAGCCCTCTCAAAAGCTGTGAACCATTTGGTGATGTCATCACCATCTTCATATTTAGTTACAATCCCTTTGGGGATTTTCAACATGTCAGGAGAATCTCTGACCCTATTTATGTTGCTGCCACCATTGATGGGTCCTAGGCCCATCTCTTGTCTTTCCCTCTCTATGGCTAGGATCTGTCTTTCCAAAGCCAATCTTTTGGCCATCCTGGCTAACTGGATGTCCTCTTCACTGGGGCTATCCTCAGTGATTTCAGAGGTGTTGGTCTCTCCTGTGAGGGAACCAGCATCTCTGACTATTATTTTAGGAGTCAGGGTTTGAGGGACCCTGTTCTCCCTAGATAGGACTGGTAGGGGGGAATTGTCCTCCAAGTCACTATCCTCTTCCTCTGAGTTGCCACCCTCAGAGGGGTTGGCCTTTTCAAACTCTGCCAAAAGCTCCTGGAGCTGTATTTTGGTAGGTTTGGGGCCCATTGTTATTTTCTTTAGTTTACAGAGTGACCTTAGCTCTCTCATCTGTAGATGGAGGTAAGGTGTGGTGTCGAGTTCCACCACATTCACATCTGTGCTAGACATTATGCTTCTAAAAGTTGGAATACTTTTTAAGAAACTAAAACTGATTCTAGAATCTAATTCAAACTTTTAACAAACTTTTAAACTCTAAAAGAAATGCTAAACAGGATCTAACACAAGGCCCTAGCAGGTCTTTTAAGAATTTAGAAAACTTTTCAAATTGCAAAAATCAATTTCTAATGACAATTTTGGAATTTGTCGTGTGATCAGGTATTGGCTGAGTAGTCCAGCAAATGCAAAGTCTTGTACCCCACCGCTGATCCACCAATGTAGGAAGTTGGCTCTGTATGTGCTATTTCAAAGTAAGGAATAGCATGCACAGAGTCCAAGGGTTCCCCTTAGAGGTAAAATAGTGGTAAAAATAGATAATACTAATGCTCTATTTTGTGGTAGTGTGGTCGAGCAGTAGGCTTATCCAAGGAGTAGTGTTAAGCATTTGTTGTACATACACATAGACAATAAATGAGGTACACACACTCAGAGACAAATCCAGCCAATAGGTTTTTATATAGAAAAATATCTTTTCTTAGTTTATTTTAAGAACCACAGGTTCAAATTCTACATGTAATAGCTCATTCGAAAGGTATTGCAGGTAAGTACTTTAGGAGCTTCAAATCATCAAAATTGCATGTATACTTTTCAAGTTATTGACAAATAGCTGTTTTAAAAGTGGACACTTAGTGCAATTTTCACAGTTCCTGGGGGAGGTAAGTTTTTGTTAGTTTTACCAGGTAAGTAGGACACTTACAGGGTTCAGTTCTTGGTCCAAGGTAGCCCACCGTTGGGGGTTCAGAGCAACCCCAAAGTCACCACACCAGCAGCTCAGGGCCGGTCAGGTGCAGAGTTCCAAGTGGTGCCCAAAACACATAGGCTAGAATGGAGAGAAGGGGGTGCCCCGGTTCCGGTCTGCTTGCAGGTAAGTACCCGCGTCTTCGGAGGGCAGACCAGGGGGGTTTTGTAGGGCACCGGGGGGGACACAGGTCCACACAGAAATTTCACCCTCAGCGGCGCGGGGGCGGCCGGGTGCAGTGTAGAAACAAGCGTCGGGTTCGCAACGTTAGTCTATGAGAGATCTCGGGATCGCTTCAGCGCTGCAGGCAGGCAAGGGGGGGATTCCTCGGGGAAACCTCCACTTGGGCAAGGGAGAGGGACTCCTGGGGGTCACTTCTCCAGTGAAAGTCCGGTCCTTCAGGTCCTGGGGGCTGCGGGTGCAGGGTCTCTCCCAGGCGTCGGGACTTTAGGTTCAAAGAGTCGCGGTCAGGGGAAGCCTCGGGATTCCCTCTGCAGGCGGCGCTGTGGGGGCTCAGGGGGGACAGGTTTTGGTACTCACAGTATCAGAGTAGTCCTGGGGTCCCTCCTGAGGTGTTGGATCGCCACCAGCCGAGTCGGGGTCGCCGGGTGCAGTGTTGCAAGTCTCACGCTTCTTGCGGGGAGCTTGCAGGGTTCTTTAAAGCTGCTGGAAACAAAGTTGCAGCTTTTCTTGGAGCAGGTCCGCTGTCCTCGGGAGTTTCTTGTCTTTTCGAAGCAGGGGCAGTCCTCAGAGGATGTCGAGGTCGCTGGTCCCTTCGGAAGGCGTCGCTGGAGCAGGATCTTTGGAAGGCAGGAGACAGGCCGGTGAGTTTCTGGAGCCAAGGCAGTTGTCGTCTTCTGGTCTTCCGCTGCAGGGGTTTTCAGCTGGGCAGTCCTTCTTCTTGTTGCAGGAATCTAATTTTCTAGGGTTCAGGGTAGCCCTTAAATACTAAATTTAAGGGCGTGTTTAGGTCTGGGGGGTTAGTAGCCAATGGCTACTAGCCCTGAGGGTGGGTACACCCTCTTTGTGCCTCCTCCCAAGGGGAGGGGGTCACAATCCTAACCCTATTGGGGGAATCCTCCATCTGCAAGATGGAGGATTTCTAAAAGTTAGAGTCACCTCAGCTCAGGACACCTTAGGGGCTGTCCTGACTGGCCAGAGACTCCTCCTTGTTATTCTCATTATTTTCTCCGGCCTTGCCGCCAAAAGTGGGGCCTGGCCGGAGGGGGCGGGCAACTCCACTAGCTGGAGTGTCCTGCTGGGTTGGCACAAAGGAGGTGAGCCTTTGAGGCTCACCGCCAGGTGTGACAATTCCTGCCTGGGAGAGGTGTTAGCATCTCCACCCAGTGCAGGCTTTGTTACTGGCCTCAGAGTGACAAAGGCACTCTCCCCATGGGGCCAGCAACATGTCTCGGTTTGTGGCAGGCTGCTAAAACTAGTCAGCCTACACAGATAGTCGGTTAAGTTTCAGGGGGCGCCTCTAAGGTGCCCTCTGGGGTGTATTTTACAATAAAATGTACACTGGCATCAGTGTGCATTTATTGTGCTGAGAAGTTTGATACCAAACTTCCCAGTTTTCAGCGTAGCCATTATGGTGCTGTGGAGTTCGTGTTTGACAGACTCCCAGACCATATACTCTTATGGCTACCCTGCACTTACAATGTCTAAGGTTTTGTTTAGACACTGTAGGGGTACCATGCTCATGCACTGGTACCCTCACCTATGGTATAGTGCACCCTGCCTTAGGGCTGTAAGGCCTGCTAGAGGGGTGTCTTACCTATACTGCATAGGCAGTGAGAGGCTGGCATGGCACCCTGAGGGGAGTGCCATGTCGACTTACTCGTTTTGTCCTCACTAGCACACACAAGCTGGCAAGCAGTGTGTCTGTGCTGAGTGAGGGGTCTCCAGGGTGGCATAAGACATGCTGCAGCCCTTAGAGACCTTCCTTGGCATCAGGGCCCTTGGTACTAGAAGTACCAGTTACAAGGGACTTATCTGGATGCCAGGGTCTGCCAATTGTGGATACAAAAGTACAGGTTAGGGAAAGAACACTGGTGCTGGGGCCTGGTTAGCAGGCCTCAGCACACTTTCAATTGTAAACATAGCATCAGCAAAGGCAAAAAGTCAGGGGGCAACCATGCCAAGGAGGCATTTCCTTACACCAACCCTATTTTGCAAGTCACTAACCTATTACTGTTTCACAAACTAGGGTTTGGGAGTCGCTCTTAGGAAGAGGTGTGCCAAGGGTGTCCCTTCCTAATAGCGAGTCACAGGGGGATGTGCAATTGTTTTGCAACCGGGAATGCGGTTGCAAGACAATCGCAGTTACCACCAAATTCTAATTGGCGGTAAGCCATCTGCTGACAGAAAGGGGTCCCTTTGGGACCCCTTCTGCTTTGTGAATGGGGAAGCCAATATTTTTCTTTGAAAAAGGAAACTTTTCTTCTTTTTAAAGGCACACCATTTCCCTCTAAGGAAAACATGCTGCATTTAAAAAACTGTTTTATTTAAAAAGCAGTCACAGACATGGTGGTTTGCTGACCCCAGCAGGACATCATCCCTGTGAGTGCTGGCCATTCCGCAATGGGTCGCAAATTGTGACCTGCCTCATGAATATTAATGAGGCAGGTCCCTTGCAACCCATTTGAGAGCCGCAAACAGTGCCTTAGACTTTGTTGTACATTAGAGACTGTGACTCGCAATTTGCGAATCACTAAAGCTTGCAAATTGCGAGTTGCAATCTGTAATGGTCGTACATCTGGCCCTTAGATGGGCCGGGGTCCCTAGATTTGGTCCTGGAAACCTTAAAACATTTCGCAGCGTGGAGGCTGTAGGGTTCATTCTCACAGGCAGGTGTGCCTCATCTCTCTCAGGTTGACTGCTACCAGGATTTTCACTATGGAATAAACATTTGTACACAATAGTCAATATAGGCAGCGCCCCCCTATTAGTATGTGTAATACACTTGTTACTTAATGACAATAATCGCCTCACTCCAAAGATCGAGACAGACACTTGCTACAGAAATGAAAGATAATCACAATCGCACTACTTGACCTTGGAAGCAAAAACGTTTAACAAAAATACACATACCACTCGGGACGGTGATACAGATAGAAAGCAAAATAGAATATTTCAAAATGCTAGATAGGAGCTACACTCTAGAAGAATACTTAAACATAATGAATAGGGTGGCACAGACAAAGCTGGAAAGCCTATGAAGCATGCAAAGTTGTCTGCACCCGAAAACCTGAATTATCCGTCCTTAGTGCATAACTCTATAATCTAGTAATACAGGGCTTTACTTACGGTGATGAGTCCCTATGTGCAAGAAGAATCACCAAGAGGTCGTCACATTTGAATTAGATAACTGTACCCAAAGTGGGCCAGTGGACAGCCACTCATTTTGTAGTTATGGTGTTAGCCAAGATCTTTTGATTTTACAAAATATATATACAATATACTTATTTATAGGGGCTTTCATCCAGCCCTCTTTGTTATTTGTCTGTTGTGTGTAACTTACATGTTTCTTTCTCCCACTACTGCATGGGGCAGTGGATCACCCCACAATAGCCATTGCTAGCTTCAATGTGAGCAACAGCATTCTTCTCTTTCACAGGAAGTAGATCCACAGGGAAAGCAGTTCGTCGAATGTCAAGGACTAGCAGTGCGTGCTTTTTGGAACAAAACAAATGCTTTTAACATTTTCTTTTATTTGTGATGGCCTTGCAGCCCTCAATAATAAAGTTATGCAAAACCCATGACAAAACAAGCATTGACAAAGTCAAAAGTCTGTCAACCAGTGCTAGGCCTATTGGCTTCTTGTTATAACTCCTCTCACACAATGGAAAGTGTTTGGGTTAATTCACACCAGGCCTCTGCTAAACAGTGAAATGCTGTTTCGGTCCCTATAACTATGATAAAAGCACTTCTGCCCTCTTCCTTAAAACAGGAATCACTCATTCAGGGTGTTTGGACAAAATATAGTTTTAATGATATCGGGAAACAGAAACATTGGAAATTAGGCATTGTGATGCACAAATATCACGATGCACAAATATTGTTGACAAGAATATCTTTTTTTGTGGTAAATAATATTGTTGTAAATAATACCAATGTTTTTGATATTGTTTTCACTAATGTAGTGGTTAAAATATGTTTTTGTATTATGTTAATGTGTTTTAGTTGATATATTAAAGTTATGTTACTATAGTTCAGATACATTTCACTATTTGTTTTTAAAATATAGCTTGTAATTTTAAGTTGCTTGGAATTTTTTTATTGATTTATTAGTAATTTATAGTGTAGAAGCGGGTTGTTGTTTTTTTAAGGAGATTGGGTGGGATGTTAATTAGGTAATACATAATTAAGAATTATTTAATACAGTGTATTAAATTATTTGATTATTATTATGCAATTTGTGAAATACTGATTTATTTTTGCTATATGTCATTTGCAGGCTGTTACGCTTGTAATGGTATAAGATGTGAAGATAATTCAGTAATAATTCATTCACAATTAATTATTAATTGTTAATTAATTATTTGATTGATTTTTGATTCTGTAAAACATTAAATACTGATTTACGTTACTTATATTTTAGTTGTGGAACCTCTGTATCCTTGGACAGTAACATCTCTGGAAGGGAGCAAAGTCTGAAGACCACAACTTTTTTAGAACAATATTGGACCCTCAGAAGGAGCTGCCAGATTGCGAAGGAAACAAAAGGAGCAAGAAATGGAAGTGGGGTTACTTTGACCAGGGGCAGAGGAAGGGGAAGAGGAAAAGGGTGGAGAGGAGCCGGCAGAGCAACCAGAGGATCTGCCAGAGGAACATGAAGAAGTGGATCAAAACAACACGGACGCTTGGGAACTAGTACAAGCCCAGTAAAAGAGTCATGGTGGACCATGAAATGGTAAACACGACTGTTATAAACCTGTCGATTAGAGCAGTGACTGATACAGAGCAACATTTGTTATGTTTTGGTTTGACATTTTTCCTCTTGAAACATTTTGATTATGTCGGTGCCAGAATGGATGTATTCAAATTAATAAGAAAGTTAAAGCTAGCAAAGTGGCATCAGTTAAGTACAAATCCCATGACCCTTCAGGACTCAATCTGGCGGGATGTTAATATTAATGATCTCTAAACACTACCTACCTGCATGAGATACATGGTGAGGAGATGGACCCCAGTGACCCCTCACACTGCTAGACTACAGGATGATACTACACAATGATTTCTTCCCAAGTGGCTGTAAACCCCCTCTACTTTTTTTCCCAGTATGCCTCATGATAATATAGATACTTTCATTGATGTTGTGATTCAGGACTTCAAGAAACTAGGAACAAAGAAGTACAGGATAGAACAAATGCATCTCTAGCTAGAGATGATAGTATTATCATCCATCCACAAGGGTGGTAATGTTGTCATTCTCAATAGCGATATGTATATAGCGGAGGCTGAGAGGCAACTCAGTGACACTACAGTGTACGAGGTTACTGACAGAGACATTTACACCAGCAGCATTACTACTTTGTGCGACAGACTCATTACATGGCAGGCCAGAGGGCTCCTGGAGTGGAAGAATATTGTTTTTTGAAGAAAGAATTTCCCAAACCACTTATCCTTTATTTCCTTCCCAAAATACACAAGGACAGCTCCAAACCCCCTGGAAAACTTATTGTATCTTCTAGAGAGAGTGCTTTTGAGAATGTCTCTAAATATGTCAGCATTGTTCTGGAAAGTTTGTTTCTACTTTTCCCTCTTACGTAAGAGATACCAAGGATTTCCTGGGGAAAATCTCAGGGATAAGTTGGGAACGTGATTTCTTGTTGGTTACTTGGATGTAAAATCCCTTTACACTATTATAGATCATGATGTTGACATCCAGGCTTGCCACCATTTTCTCAGAGCCAGACCCATCCAACTTATTGACCATACTGAAATGATTTTGGAAATGATGAAAATATGTGTACAAAACAACACTTTCCTATTAAATGGTGCTTTGTACAGTCAGATCCTCGGTACAGCGATGGGCACCTACTTAACCCCCAGTTTTGCACATCTTTTTCTGGGCTGGTGGGAGGAGCAGGTGTTCAGTGACACCACGCTGGATGTGTAATGTGAAAAGGTATTATTGTGGCTTAAGTTTATGGATGACCTCTTTATCATATGGAAGGATTCTGCTGATGAAACCTCCACTTTTGTAGAGATTTTTAATAACAATACATACAATCCAAACTTTACTCTGCCTGCCAGTACTAACAGCATAGATTTTCTAGATGTGACTGCTGAAGTGCAGCATGGTGAGTTACAAGCACATCTTTTTAGAAAACCCACTGCAGGCAAAAGCCTTTCATAAGCCCTCAGTGGTCACCTGAGAAATCCTATGCAGAGTATTCTATATGGTGAGTTACTGAGAGCCAAAAGAAACTGAAGTGATAAGGCTGCCTTTAATATTGAACATAACGTGATGATACAACTCTTTAAGAAGAGGTTATCCTACCTGGGTACTTGAGAAGGCCAGTTAGAAGGTAGAGACAATAACCAAGGAGCAGATTCTATTTACTAACACTGTAAACACCAACGACAACCCCACACTCAAATTGATTTTGACATATAATAGCAATTCTAAAGCTGCACAACAAATCTTAAACAATCACTGTGGATCATCAAGAGTGGTGCAATCATGGATGATAAAATAACACCAAAACCCAGCACTACATTCCGAAAAGCAAAATCATTGAGGGACACCCTGGTACACAGAGATGTCACCTTGACAGAGGCAAATTCTAAACTTGGTTTACACTACTTTTTTCCTTGTGGGTGCTGCAAGAGATGTACATATATTCACATGCCTAAAGAATACACAACAGTATGGAGTTACACACCCCCATTAGACAATTTTTCACATGCAGCACCCAAAATGCATTTTATATACTAGAATGTCCGTGCCCTTTGTGGTATGTTGGGAGCACCGTATGTGCCGTTAAGAAGTGGGTGCTTGAGCACATACAAGCTATTGATCATGGCGAACCCAAATATCCTGTGACAAGACACTTTCAGTCTGTTCATTTCAAAGATTGTACAAAGCTATCTTTTTATGCTATTGGGCATATGACCAGGAATCCGAGAGGGGCAATCGTACTCTACAGCTTAAAAAAAGCGAACATGAATTGATCATTGACCTTCACACCTTAACCCCTAACGGGCTGAACTGTGATGAAGAGTTGAGTGTACACCTGTATAGAGACTAATTGTACTTATCTTTAATTGCTGTTTGGCTGTTCCACACTTTTAATTCTTTAGTTCTTGTGTCTTTATGTTACAGGAAAGGGGTTTCGATATGCTTTCTGACGCATGGGTTGGGAGGAGCACCCCTTCCCATTTCTTCATCTTCTCTTCATTGATGTGGTGACTTCTGAGATAAGACCTGCGATTTTAATTTTATTTTTCTTTCATTTTGAGTATGTTGGTGCCAATGCAAAGATATACATCATGTTTATTGAGTTGACTCCATTTGCTGGGGTGAGAATACTATTCTAGGGGGAATGTCCAGATAGCTCACCTTGCTTCAGAGTACAGCAGTTAATATAGTAGGGGAAATGGCTGTTTCAATATGGGCAGATCCATGTGTGCCATTATTACGCAAGCGGAACCATGCTTGCCTAAATCACACATGTGCCTTAACCACTCATATGCGTGGTTAAGGTGCCACGCACATGGGTGGATAAGGAACATGTATGTTGTGAGGAACAGCGGGGAGAGGAACAGGAAGGAAGATCTGGACATGACCAGGTAATTGGGGCTGGGGCCAGGTTTGGGGGGCTTGGGGTAGTTTTAAGGGCAGGGTGGATTTGGAGCACTCAGGGTGGGGGAAGAGGCAGTTTTGGGGCAGTTTTAGGGCTCATGGCAGGGAATCAATGGTATTTTTTGGCAGGGGAGCGGTTTTAATGCTCAGGGTGGGGGAGTGGGGTAGATTTAAGAGCAGGGTGGGGAAAAGGGGCAGTTTTAGGGCTCAGGGAGGGGGAGAGGGAGGTAGTTTTCAGTGCAGGTTGGGGTGTCAGAGATCTGGGCAGGGAGGGCCAGTTTTTGGGGGTGGTTTAAGGGCTATGGGGTCGGGGTTGTTTTTTGGTAGGGGGTCAATTTTACGGCTCAGGGTGCAGGAGGGTGGGGTAGTTTTCAGTGTAGGGTGGGGTCAGAGGGCTCAGGGCAGTGGGGAAGGGTCAGTTTTTGGGGGTGATGTTAGGGCTCAGGGCAGAGATCAGGGTAGTTTGTTGGTAGGGATCAGTTTTAGGGCTCAGGGGGAGGGTGGGGTAGTTGTCAGTGTAGGTTGGGGTCAGAGGGCTCAGGGCAGCTGGGAATAGTCAGTGTTCAAGGGTGGTTTTAGGGCTCAGGGTGGGGGTTGCTTTTTTGTGGGAGGTCGGTTTTAGGTCCTAGGGCAGGGGAGGGGTAGTGTTCAGTGCAGGGTGGGGTCAGAGCACGCAGGGTGGGTGGGAAGGGGCAGTTTTCAGGGGTGGTGTAAGGGTTCAGGGCAGGGGGGTTGTGGTTGTTTTTGGTGGGGGTCGGTTATAGGGTTGAGGGCGGTGGAGGGCGGGATAGTTTTCAGAGCAGGGTGGGGTCAGAGGGATCAGGGCGCGTAAGGGGCAGATTTCAGGGGTGGGGGTAGGATTTAGGGCTCAGGGTGGGGGGCTGGGGTCGGGGGCATAGCAAAAATTCTTATCATGCAGTCCCTCACTGCTTGGACCTTAGGGACCAGTTTTATCAGGATTTTATGGCACTTGCGATAATTTCCATTTTCTTTCTATCCTTTGCATTTTTACTTTTGTCATTAGAATTGCTAGGCACCTTCATGATCTACACATACATCGTGGTTTGGCAGGGGCTATTTGTTCTACACTGTTATATTAGGTTCTGAATTTATTCGTACAAAACCAAAGAAATTCAGCAGTTATAGTTAGAGTTCTTTCAAGAACCTAAAACACGCTCTCTTAGGTAACTATAACTCGCGCCCTTGCCATGCACAGTTGTCTCATCAATACGTTTATTGCAAATGTTGCAGTAAGAGTATGAAAGATGGCTTAGAACATATCATCAATGATATAATATGTGGAGTAACTAGCTGTGCATGGCGAAGGCATGAGTTATAGTGGGTGTGTGATGGTCTCAGAGGGTGTTTGAGTGAATGCATAACTGTCTGAGTGGGTGCATGAGGGTCTGACTGGGGCTGTGAGTGAGTGCATGAGGGCCTAAGTGGATCTGTGAGTGGCTATGTGAGTGTCTGAGTGGGTCTGTAAATGGGTGCGTAAGTGTCTGAGAGGGTGTGTGAGTGGGAGAATTGATTAAAAGAGCGACACAGAGAGAGATAGAAAGTGAAACAGAGAGAGATAGAGTTTTTTAGGCTTTGGTGTCTGATATACTTAGAATGTGGTATTTGTCTCCAATTTAAAATAAGACAATCTATTTGGTTTATTTAAAAAATCTAATCATTTTTTTTATTTAAAAAAAAATGGAAATGAGTCCATCTGGACTCAAACCCCCATAGCTCAATGTGAAGGCCTTATGTGAAGGATTTTTTTTTTTTTTTTTTTTTTCTAGCCCTGTAATGGGTTCCCGCTGTGTATTGGGTTGTCGTCGTAAATTACTCTTGATATACCAGGCACGGTTGTACGTTTCCTTTATTTTCTTTGTGATAAGGTTTAATTGTAACAATCACTTTTAGATATTGTTTTCTCCTTAGGTAATGTCCTGGGCTTTCCCGTCTTCTTTACCACCAGTAATTATATAAATATATGGTCTTTTGTTTTCAGGGCTTCCTCCTGGGTCGATGTGATCCAGAGTGGATGGTCTTCAGGGCGATACTGGACCCCTCCGGCCCCGGATGATGATGGCCGGTTCCCCAAAGAAAATGGAAAAACAGGAAAGTGTGGGTATTTGGGGCTATTGGTTTCTTAAGGGTTAGTAGGCAGTGTGCGAGGGTAGGGGTGTGCAGGGATGTGAGGGGGATAAACTTTGGACTGCACCACAATTTTCCGTGAATATAAGGCACTCTCTTGTTTTTATAGGAGGGTGGTTATCTTCACCAACCCCTCCTCGTGCAGTTCGGTAAATATGCCCTGAAACCTTCCCTTTTCTTAAATCCCTTCCTCCCGGTCCCTCCCCTGCGTTCCCACCTCGCTCCTGCCCCGAATCGACTCGGGTAATATAACTATGGGACTATAGTTATATAAATATATATATAAATGTATGTGGGTGTTTCTGTGTTTATATATATTTATATATACTAGTAAATATTAGTATACTATGTTTAATTTACATTTTAATAAATGTATATATTTAAATGATTAACATTTCCTACTTTAAACTCTATATTACAAAGTCAATTTTTCTGTCTATTTGTGGATGATATTCGTGTCAATTATGTATTTTTCTGACATTTTTGTACTTACCATTATTATAAGTATAGATGCACAATTTTGTGGTAAAAATGTGATTACACTATTAAGTCAGATTTTAATAACTAACCATGAAAAATAACTTAGAATTATTTTTTCTGAATGTCTTTGCTAAGCAGAGGTGGAAAATAAAGATTTTAATCCCATGTAGGCCACATGATAGGGATAAAACTAGCCAAGCTCACACAATGGAATAGCATTTGGGTTATTCTTCTCTAGGTAATCGTGATATGCAGTGTTTTTATGCATTAGAAACCTGAGCAGGGGCTTACAAGGCACACTTTAGGGGTGACTTATTAATGTACAAAAGTAAGCTTTGTATACATGACAGAGGCATTTATCTCTGTTATGTGTCTCTGCATTGCATTTATTTAATGTTTTTTTTGATACTTCTTTATTATTTTAACTTAAATAAAACACACGCAGCTTTTGTCAGATAACAAAGGTCCTGCCCATGTCACCAAGAAACATACATTTGCATGGAACTTATTAAGATCCAATGAGTGCACATAATAGTGAGGATCATGAAAAAGTAGAAGGGCAAAAGGAAGGCTAAAAGAACACAACAATAGGGGATCAGTGTCTTGGTATCAAACTGAAAGGGATTATTCCTCAAGTCTTAGTTCTCCCTTTACAACTCTTTAAATTAAAACAAACCCATAGCTGACAATCCAAACCCAATGCTCCACATTTACAAATTGCCTACTGTGGCCCAAATAACATGTCGTCTTAACCTTGATTCTACCTTGTCCCTTTCATCCATCACCTCACAGTTCTTGTGCCATTGTCTCATTCTTGTGGACTCTCTTTCACCCCTGTGTTATCCTCTTCTCTCTTTTTACCTATCTTACTTTTCTTTCTTCTATCCCAATTGTTTGCCTGTCTCTCGTTTGTTCATAGCCAAAATATGATGATGAGAAATAGTTCCTAGTCCCTAAAAATGAGTACTGATGAGGACCACTTGCACACCAGTGGCACACATTAAGCACTGTACTGAGTTTAACATCTCACTAGCAAAATAGATTCACACCAAGTGTGTGATTACTACTACCCATTCTTAATGATGGTAGGACATTCTTTGACCGCATTGATTGCAATGACCAAATATCATATTATCATAGACAAAGTCACATAGCTCTACAGAAATCTATGAGAAATAAGTGTTAAAACTAGGGTGGTGGGAGAGCAGTTTCTAGAAATGGGGTCTCTGGTTGGCAGTGGTTTGCACCCTGTCCAAGTAGGTACCCTCACTCTAGTCAGAGTAAGGGAGTCACACAGCTAAGAAAACCCCTGCTCACCCCCTTGGTAGCTTGGCATGAGTAGACAGGCTTATCTCGGAGGCAATATGTAAAGTATTTATATACACACACACACTGTAACACAGTGAAAACACCACAAAAGTACACCACACCAGCAGAAAAATAACCAATATTTATCTGAGTAAAGCAAAACCAAAATGACAAACATCCAACATGCACAAGCAAAGGTATGAATTTTGAAAGATGAAATCTCAATAAAGCGCTTAGAAACACAATAGCTCTAACTGAGGCTATTACAACATCTTGACGGAGTCATTCCCAACAGTCCAATGCCACTCACAAATCAGTGTGGGCGAGTCATGGAGTAGCACGAACCCCGGGCATAGTACCTTTGAAAACGATGAGGAAACAAAGACGTTGCACGGAGCTGGGGAGGTGAGGCATCGCAGGAACTGATGTGCATCAGTTCCTTACTAATACCTGGGAGGTGAGGCATTGGTTCCCTACTGCGAGGCAGGGAATGTGAGGCGTCTGCTCCTTATGGTTTCAGGGGAGGTAATGCAGTGTCAGTGGTGAGGTGTCAGTTCCTTATGATCCTGCGGGGTCCCTGATTCCATTAGGTCAAGATGCGAGACATTGACTTTGTGGTGTTGCTATCACACCACTGGGCCACATGTATTGCAGCGGAGTTGGAGTCAGGTGTCCCAGATGTCGGGGGCATCACACTCAGGGCTCATACTTCGGCTGGACATCGGGGGCACTGCAGCGGTTTCGGTCCTGCGGGATCGGTCATGGTCGTTGCACTCAGCGGGGACACATCTCTAGTGCAGGCAGTGTGTGGAATCAGATAGCAGAGCTGGTTCCTAAGTCACTCTGGAGTCGACGCACTTGCTTTCATTGTGGTTACACTAGAACTCAGTCCCAAGGGCCCAGGAACGGGATTTGGCACCACTCAGCAAGAGAGCCCAGGTGCTGATAGATAAAGTCTTTGATGCCCTTGAGACTTCTAACGCAGGCAAGCTCAATCCAAGCCCTTGGATAACCTTTGGAAGCAGGATGTAGAAAGGAGAGTCCAGTCCTTTCATTTCTATGACAGAAGCAGCAAGCAGCAGACCAGCACAGCAAAGAAACAGGCAGAGTGGCAGTCCCTCCTACAACATCTAGCCCTTCTTCTTGGCAGAATGTCCTCAGTCCAGAAGGATTCTAAAGTTGTGGCCCAATACTTATACTCATTTCTGCCTTTGAAGTAGGCAAACGTCAAAGGAGAGTCTTTGTAGTGCACAAGACCCTGCCTTTCCTGCCCTGGCCCCAGACACACTCCGAAGGGTTGGAGACTGCTTTGTGTGAGGACAGGCACAGCCCTACTCAGGTGAAACTTAGGGGTTAGGTGGTTAGTAGGGTTGCCCACGGGGACTGGCTGCAGGCCAGGCCAGGCCCTGCGGCAAAGCACACAATGCACGGCTGAAGGTTATGCATGGTGCAAGGATGGGTGGTTATAGGGGGTTGGTCCCTGGCTCGAAGATAGGATTGCATGTGGGGCTGCATGTCCCCCTCTTAGCCCCGGGAACTGCTGTCTCCCCATGCAGGGGGGGCTGCGTGGCCCCCTGCAGCCCCAGGGACTGCTACCTCTCCATGAGGGGGGTTGCACGGCCTCCCTGCACCCCCAGGCACTGCCATCTCCCCGGGGATAAATACTTTATGATGGCAGGGGGGCACATGGTCCCATCAGCCCCAGGGACCACCACCTCTCCAGTGCAAAGGTTGAATTGTATGCAGCAGGTCTGTGTGCCCCCCCTAGCACCAGGGACCACCACCTCCCCGGGGCAAATGTTGAATTGTATGCGGGGAACGTGTGGCCCCCCACAATCCTGTGGACCCCTACCTCCCCAGGGCTAAATACATTGTGAACACGGGGCAGTGTGGCCCCACTGCAGCCCGGGGGAGTGTTACCTCCCCATGCCAGGGGGCTGCATGCCCCCCCTGCAGGCCCAAGGACCACCACCTCCCTGAGGCTAAATGCATTGTGAATGCAGGGGTGCCGGGTGGCTACCCCACAGCCCTGGGGGCCAGTACATCCCCAGGCCAAATGTTGAATTTTATGTGGGATCCTTGTAGCCACCTACAGCCCTGGGGACCACCAACTCCCCGGAGTAAAAATAGAATTGTATGCAGGGGGCTACGTGCCTCCCCGCAGCCCCAGGGACTGCCACCTTCCCATGCAGAAGCTGCACGGCCCCCCTGCAGCCCCAGGGACTGCCACCTCCCCAGGGTAAATGTTGAATTGTATGCAGTGGGGTCGACCAGTCCCCCTGCAGCTAAGGGACCACCCACCTCCCCAGAGCAAATAGTGAATTGTATGTGGGGGGCTGCACCCCCCCCCCCACACACAGGCCCAGGGACCACTACCTCTCAGGGCTAAAATAAAAGAATGAAGAGGATCCGTTGAGGACCCGAAGCCCCGGGGACCACCACCTCTCTGGGGCAAATACAACGATGGAGGAGGGGCACAGCCCCCCTCGTGGAGCTATAAATGGCCCTGGGGAACTCCACCCCCAGGGCTGGCTCCCCCCGGGGCCAGCTCCTGCTATGTCCTGGAATACCCACCCTCCGACCATAGCTGTTTGCTCTGACTCGGTTGGAGCTTTGACAGCTCCTGCCAAGTCAGAGCAAACACTCCAAGTTCCAGCAAGTTAGAGCTGTCAAACTGATCTCGCTTGCTGAAAGAAGAGGTTTCTCTGTTTCCCTGCCTGCATACATGCAGGCAGAGAAACAGAGGAAACAATTGCTCTCACAGAGAGGGTGCTGCATCTTTAGCAGCCTCCTCCCTGTAACAGCAATGCCGGCTCCGGGAAGAAGCGGGAAGCTGGCTGGGACCCTGGGGGCCATAGTTCCCAAACATTTTGACTGGGTGCCCTGGTGGGCACGAGGTGACATGGCTGTGCCATGGGGATCGGGCGCACAGGCCCGAGATCAGCCTGGGGGGGCCCGCACGGCCTGCTCCCCAAAAAAATTTACATTTTTAGGCCAGGCCTCAGGGGATGGAGTTCCCCGGGGTAAGATCGACTGGGGAGGGGGCTCCCCCTCCCCCCAAAAAATAAATATATTAATGCCAGGCCCTGGGGGATGGGGTCCCCAGGGCCAAAATCATCCAGAGGAGGAGGGCTGCATGCCCCCTCCACCCAAAACAATAAAATGTTTAGGCCAGACCCCTGAAGATGGGGTCCCTGGGGTGAAATCAGCCGAGGGAGGAGAGACACTCAGCCACTCTCCCCCCTAAAAAAAATATATTAACACAAGGCTCCCCGGATTGGGGTCCCTAGGGCCATAATCGGGCAGGAGAGGGGGCCGGCGTGGCTTCCATCCCACATATAAACATTTTAGAAGTCCAGTCCCCGGAGTGTGGGGTCTGCGGGGACAAGATCGGCCTGGGGAGGGAGGCCAAGCGGCCCCCTCCCCCCACAAAATACATATATTAATGCTAAGCCATGGGGGGTGGGGCCCCTGGGGGCAAAATTGCCCATGGGGGCTGTGTGGTCTCCCTCCCACCCCAAAAAATGTTTAGATGGCCAGGCCAAGCCCTGCAGCCAACCCCACCAGGTATGGCTCAAGGCTGTGCACATTGTAAGGTTGGGTGGTTATAGGAGGTTGGCTGAATGCCATGTGTGGCGGTGGTTGGATGAACATATAGGGTGTCATTCTAACACTGGCGGTCCAAGACCGCCAGGGCTAAAATGACGGGGGTACCGCCAACAGGCTGGCGGTGCCCCGCTGGGCATTCTGACCGCGGAGGTTCGGCTGTGGTCAGAAGTGGAAAACCGGCGGTCTCCCGCCGGTTTTCCGCTGCCCAAATGAATCCTCCATGGCGGCGCAGCAAGCTGCGCCGCCATGGAGGATTTTGACACCCCATACCGCCATCCTGTTCCTGGCGGTTCTCCCGCCAGGAACAGGATGGCGGTATGGGGTGTTGCGGGGCCCCTGGGGGCCCCTGCAGTGCCCATGCCAATGGCATGGGCACTGCAGGGGCCCCCGTAAGAGGGCCCCAAAAAGAATTTCAGTGTCTGCTTTGCAGACACTGAAATTCGCGACGGGTGCAACTGCACCCATCGCACCTTCCCACTCCGCCGGCTCAATTCTGAGCCGGCGTCCTCGTGGGAAGGGTGTTTTGCACTGGGCTGGCGGGCGGCCTTTTGGCGGTCGCCCGCCAGCCCAGTGCAAAACCCAAAATACCCTCAGCGGTCTTTCGACCGCGGAGCGGTATTTTGGAGGGGGAAGTCTGGCGGGCGGCCTCCGCCGCCCGCCAGACTTAGAATCACCCCCATAGTAATGAAAATTACTTTACATTAATAAAAACATAGAAATTCACTGAAAACATAAAGGTTACAGTGTCATTATAGCTAGGAAATAGAATTTTAAAAAACATAGAAATTTACTTAAAAAACTAAAGCTTACAGGGACGTTATAGTTAAGCTCACAATTTAAAAGTACAAAACCATAGAAATGCACCAATTATAGTTAGAGTTATATGAAGTAACTATAATTCGTGCCCTACGGTAACTGCAACTTGTGCCCTCGCCATGCACTAATTACCCCACAAATTATGGCATTCATGACATCTTTGATAACATCATAGATAATATCAATGTAATATGTGCAGTAAAAGATTTAAGAAAAAACTGTGCATGGCTGCAGCACGAGAATGGACTTTTAAAATGATTAACTGGTAATGTTTTGATTGCCAATTGCTGTATTCAGGTATTAATCTGGTACATAAGTAGGGAAATCTTTGCCCACACAGTATCTATGTATGTTAATATGTCAAAATAGTTTCTAAAGAAAATGGTAATGTATAACGTGTTTTGTCTCAAGTTGTTCTCCTGCAAAAAAACAGTAAAACCGTTTGCAATCTTATTGTTTTATATTCTAGCACAATGCCACAAAGTTTCCCTTTACTTGCAGCATAATTTAGTGAAATCTGCCACATAATTTTGCCACAACGCACCATCATTCCAGTGGCCATGTCTGTATTTCACTTCTCCTGTTCAAGTTTTATAAAAAGACAGTTCTAATAAACGCATGCCTTTCTCTTGTGACCTGCAGCACACAGTGAGACACTTCATTCTGGATCTGCAGTACACGTGCAACTCGCTTGTTGAGATCAACATGTGTATTTTTGGCCTGATTCACAAGGGTAACTTACAGTTTACATATTTATTTTTTTATTATAGAATATCATAATACTCTATTTTAAATGTAAAAATTAGGGTAGAAATAAACATACTCAAAAGTGTAAATTACTCAGAATTGCATGCTACCTTTGTGAATTTATACTTTTGAATAGGTTTACTCCTTTTTGTCTAGTCACAAAATCCGAGTGAAAATCACTTCTGAAAAAGAACAGTAGTAAGTCCAGAAGCCCCACATGGTAGTACTTCAACGTCCTATCATAGAAAATAATAAAGGTAGGGAATTCAAATGAAACCCCATAGAAAATAATGTTAAATTAAATTACATTGTTCAAATAGTTGAACATACAAATACATTTAATTTATTACTTAATGTTAACTTATAAAAATAGTGCATATTTGTTATTTAATTATAAAATATTTAATAAACTCTTCAATTTAAAAATAAATGGAACAATAACTGTTATTAATATATAACTAAATCAATTGAATTCTTTACATCACTTTTAATAATTATTAATGCAGCATTTTGTTTTGGTTTAGGTGGGTATTTGTATTTTAATTTAAACTTCAGAAAAATAAATGTTTTACTGGTCAAACTAGGAACACAAATAAGAAGGGGAACATGACAAGTAGAATTCATGAGAAATAGAAGTCAAGCTGGAAGCAAGTCCGCTTTACCAGCCAAACCTGAAAACAACTACAAGCACTGAAACAGGTGTATTGCATGTGGTTAGCACAATTATCTAACTTGGGAGCCACAGAACAGTGTACATTCTGGGGGCTCCGGGAGACAAGATGTTACACATCAGATGTTGAGTAACATCCATTATGTTTTCACTTATTTACTGCCGTAGGCACATTGAGATTCAGAGATGTGTCCAGCATCACAAAAATGTGATTTCTGAGACTGGGATCCGAGCTATGGTGCATAGGATTTAAGGCACTAGACCACATATGATTCATTACGATAGTTGTCATATGAATGCAGTCACAATTTCTGACTCAGACTTACCAATGTGTATTTCTATTTAACTATTTGTAACAATGTCCACCACCATTTCCATGGTGATCTTTCATGGAAATTAACTCTGCCAGACATTGTACTAGTCACCCTGGACTGGTTGATTGTTACTCAACTATTAACATAGGATCTCGGCAGAATCATTGGCACAGATGAAGAAATCTAACGGCAACAAGTCCCCCATAGGGAGTATACAAACTATGGGTGTTATACTATCAGAACTCTGCATGGGAAATCCACATTTTTAACATATCTGTTTAGATTATACATCAGCAAAGACAATATATGTGTTAAACCTTGAACACTTTAGCTTAAGAGACTTCAAAGGTACTTGAAAACTTTAAAACCAAAGATGCACATTGAAGATCCTCTAGTATTCTGAGTGTTCATGTGCCTTAGCTAGTCAATCAAGGGACAATCCTCCAAGTTAATTTGGGTGCAGTTTGGTTTGCGTATGGCACAAGAAGCTGTTAGACACATTTGCCAGTAGGACTTTCCTCTGGGGCCTGTGCTTTGTTGTGTTGATTGCTACTAGACACATGCTGCTAGACACGCATTTATATTATGTGTGAACCAGCATGTGCAAACTCTTTCCAAGAAACCTCTTTTGATCAGAGACCGTGGTACTTTGAGGTAAAAGGTCCTCAGAATTTTACTGTATTTAAAAATCCCCATCTGCACAAGGTGTCTACATCAGAATTACGAAAACTGTGCAGATTCTGCCTCTATTAATTCTGAATTATATTTAAGAACTTCAGACATGGTTTTGCCTGACCATGATTTCAACGGAGCAGGTTGCACTGTAGAGGAGCTCCAGCTGATTCCCCACACCCAACAATAACCCATAAAAATCCTGCTGACTGGGGCATGCCCGGAGGTCATACCATGTTGGTGATCTCCTACACAAGGTGTGTTTGACCTTTCCTCAGCCCAGTAGTAGAGCTGTAGAAGAGCTTGGTGTAAGGCGTGGTTGCGGTGAGCTGGCACGCCTGTGCCAGTTGATGAAAGTAGTGCTGAGGGGAACACAGGAGCTCAGCTGAACACCCGGGTCCACAATTTGAGCAATGGAGCCTGGCAGGGCTTGCTGGTGGCTCTGTGGACCTAAGAACATCATGTAGCCTACAACAGCCTGCACTGCTTCACGTGACCAAGAAGGGCCCACAGACGGCACACTTGAATGAGCTGTTAGCAGCTAGGGCATATCGATGTAGCTCGGGACTTGAACTCAGTATGGACATATAGCGGCTTTATGCAGCCCAGAGCGTCACCAGCTGGGAGCTATGGATATGCTTGACTAAGAATCAAGTCCCCAGGAAAGAGAGGTGTCTCGATTCACAGAGCCTCCCCCTCTATGGAGGACTACTCAAGTAAGCTCAACCAAGTGCTGCACGGCTGTGGAACACCTGAGAAGTGAAGACTGATGCAGTAGTGATGGATGTGGGACTGTTATAAGCAGAGCACGTGAAATTCTCGACACACACCAGTGGACTTGGTTAAACCAAAGGGCACAAACCTTGCTGCCCAAAGGCTGTTAGGTATGTGGCAGGAGGCCTGTTGTCATTCTGCAAGGGTAGAGGGAGTTGGGAATATTAATGTAACAGCATGTTGCCTAGTTGTCCTTTTCTCTTCCCACATGCACATGATACTCAACAGAGAAAAGGATGGAGAAACTACTGCTGACAGGAACATGTAGTAACGAGTGCTGCGTGACAGTAGTCTTCACCATCTTACACTTTCCTGATGTAGAATATGAAGGTTATCGTCACACCAGTCAAGAGACATATAATGTATACATACCTAAAAGGTCTGTATATTGACACACTCTATATGAAGGAAACCCATATGAATACTTCAGAGCTACAGACGTTGTCAAGGAAATTAAGTGGTCAAGTAATAGGAACAACATACTCAGCATTTGCCAGGGGGGATCCTGGTTTGGATATCTCAGAAAGTTCCCTTTCTTAGTAAACACAGCTTGGTCATTAAGTGGGGCAGATATATAGGTGTGGAGGGTTTGCCGGATGGGGTGCCTTTAGCGCTGTTGCCCGCTTATGCCCCAAATTCATACTACTCTGCTTTTCTGAATTCTTTGACCCCTTCTTCAACCCACCACACAACTGTATCAACTGTTTTGGGGTCGGGACTAACTGTGTATCAGGAGGCTGATCCCACTAGTCCCCACCCCACCCCACCCCCATACAAAGTACCCAAAGTAGTAGAACTACAACCTATGTTGCAGGATGAGTGAAATAATGGGACCAATGGATTGCCTGTAGTCTCAAACACACAAACCAGAAGGAATATTCCTATCACTCCCCTGTGCACAGGTGACATACTATGTTGTACTTATTTCTAGGTAAACTGCAAGTGATTACACAGATATTAAACACAGAACATTTGGGGTTCATGCTGTATGATCATAACCCCCTTATAATGGATTTGAGATGGGGTAGCCCATAATGCAGATAACGACTTGATGGTTAAATGTCTGAGTGCTGCTAGGCAAATTATATAAAGATAAAGTGGTCAGGGCTGAACCTGACTATTTTGATATTAATTGAGGGACAGCCAGTGATGGACTGCTAGAATGGGATACCTTCAAAGCAGTATTGAAGAGCATGTACCTGAAAACCACATATGGTGTAAAGAAGGGACTGGACAGAAATATTTTCTACAATGATGGGGAGATCTGGAGAGCAGAACTGAATCTTAAGCAAGGATGGTGGGATGCCTAGGTCCTTACACCTATAAAGGTGTAGGGTAGGGATGTGCAGGAGAAGTTGAGATAGATGGACTGTCAGGGACACGTGGCTGAGCAACAGTCCGAGAGTGATAAATCTGGACAGATACTGGCTTCACGTTTTAGGGCTGAATTCAACAGACCTCCTATATGGGCTATCAGGAACACAAAAGGGGTGGTTAACTCTCAAGCCAATATTAATTTGGCTTTTCAGGAGTATCACAGTAAGCTTTACAAGGTTTAAGACATGTGGCATCAGTGCGGACTACAGGTCTCCCTGCAGGGCATAGAGATCCAGAGGCTTGATCATTTGAAGCAACTCATTCTAGATGAACTCCTGACCATAGGAGAGGTCTGAATGCAATGGACCAGATGGTGCACAACAAACCCCAGTGACAGATGAACTCCCTGCTGAGATCCTCAGTGCACATAGGAATGTACTGGCCCCCAAATTCCTTAAAGTATATAATGAGGCTGGCTGTCTGTCAGGCTCTATGAGAGAAGCCCTCATAGTGGTTCTACCAAAGCAGGGCAGCGTCCCAATGGTCGCCTGCTCATATCAGCCCCTGGGGATGCTCAACTATAGAATATGAAATCCTACAGAAAATAGTTACAAAAAGGTTGTCAGTGCATGCTGAGGATCAAAATGGGTTTTTACCTAGCAGGAACACTTTCCTGAATCTGTGCTGCTTGTTTAGCTTGATCATCAGTGTTGGTGTGAGGGTCACAATGAAAGAATAGGGGTGTGTCCATACTATAGGAGATAGATACAAATTGTATATACTGATCCAGTAGCAAGATTGGGAACAATTCAGACAATTTTGAGGCAGTTCTCCATAAACAGGGAAACTAGGCAGGGGTACCGACTGTCACCCTTGATCTTTGCCATACCCATGTTTATTAAGGAGCAAGAAAGCGATTGGGGCATACGCTTAGGAGACAGGTGGCAAATTGTCTTTCTGTATATGTTGATTATAACTTGGTTTATCTATAGGATGACCTCTGGGTAGAAGCAACCTTAATGGACATGCTGAACAAGTGTGGTGAATGTTCTGGACTGAAAGTAAATTGGAGTAAGGGCCTCATTATGAGGCTGGCGGGCCGACTGTCACTACAGTCCCGGAGGGCTTCGCACTGGGCCTATTATAACTTTTCCACTGGGCTGGCCGGCAGGAGCCAAGGATCCCGCTGGTCAGCCCATTAGGAAACATGCTGCAGCATACTTCACCGGTCACAATTGAGCCAGCGGCAATGCTGCTGCATGCAGGGTGCTGGTCAGGGGGGGCCCTGTGCTGCCCATGCCAGGGGCATATGCAATGCAAGGGTCCCCCTGTGGCTCCTAAGCTTGTTTTCTGCCAGGATTTTCAGGGCGGTTAGACTGCTATGAAAAGGCTTGTGAAGAACAAGGTTTTAATCAGCAGGGTGGCGCTGAGTTCAGTGCCGCCCTGACTGATTACAACCAAGACCATCGTCACCCTGTCAGGATCCTGGATCCTGACAGAGAAGGCGGTCAGTTGGCGAGCCTGCCTGCCAACCTTACAATGTGGCAGTCGGACCGTTACAACCCCAGCAGTCCGACCACCACTGCGAGGCTGGCCATCCTAGGACTGCGTGCCTCATAATCGGCCCTCAGTTCTCTCTGTTCCCTTTGCCCCACTGTCCGAGCCGAAAAGCAGTGCTGTCCCAGAATTGTGACTTGAATGGTGGTTTGACTCTTTCAGGTACCTGGGGTGGCAGTATACCACAAAGATGAGGCTGTGATTGAGGTTAATATGGGAAGAGAGATAACAGAGATGAGACTATAGCAACATCTGGATAATATTGCTGCTTTCTCCAATAGGCAAGATAGCCTTAGCGAAAATTCTGGTCTTGCCCGGCTTCTCCATTTTTACTGCACTACCAGCGCATCTGTTTTTACAGCTGACTTCAACATAATAATTAAGGCTCCCAGTTTCTACGGATTTTTACAGATAAATACAGGTAGAAAACAATGTGTTTCCTTTCTGTATTCATTTTTTAAAAAAAATTAAATTGTGCTTTTTGTGAAAGACTCTCCATACAGTCCTTCATGAATTCCAGGCAAAAGTTGAGCGGATAGAGATAGGAAGTTACAAAACAGGATCAGATTTCCTTAAATAGAGGTATATGTTCACATATAGTTGTAGTAAAAATTACTATGAACCTATGAGTGTAGTCTTTCTTTATATGTGGCTCCTAATTTCCTAAAACGCAACAGGCTTCCAAGTATGAGTGCACTTCTTAGAGTTAAATAAATGTCGAAATATACCATTTTATGACTCCATTTATTCTCAAAACACTCAAAATAAAGATGAATAAATACCAATAAGATGGCCAAAAAATTAATCTGGATAAATACAGACGGAGAAGTTAAAAAATAAATTCCATAACACATGGAGCCCTCGTTATAATATTAGACCTGGTGTGAGGCACAGGGAGGAAAATGGTAGCATTACAGACACACTATAATCCCACATACCGAGGAGGGTTGGGTCCCCCCCAACTACGAAATATATCACGTGGCTGTCCAAGCCTATATGTGGTGAAGTGGCTTAGCGGCCCCTAGTCATTTGGATAAGGGATCTGAGACGATGGGCTACAGCGGAAGTGGATTCCCTTATAGAGTTAAATAGAAAGAAGGAAGGTGGAGAACTAAATGGGAGACTTCCTGGCGCTAGATGCAAAATCAGAAAAGAATCCACCCTGAGGTACGGAGGATGAAATGGGTGTCCACTGGTTTATGGGACAGTAGTATTACCTACACATGTGGTTGACAGATGAGCACTATGTTGGGGCCGGGACACGCGGGATATCACGTCATACCAGATGTCGCAGAGACCACTAGAGATGACATGTGCAGCACCTGTCTTTATCACCATTTAGCTTCGAAAGAATCGGAACGTGTGGACGAGTGAAAATATGGGATTGGGGGGAGGGGGGTCAGCTTTAATTTGTTTAGTGTGGGTTGTACGAAGTTATGCTTTGGAGCGTTGTAATGGGAGCTAGGTCTGGCGTAAATAGGTGGATGAAGCAAAGAATTTTGAAAGTGCAAGAAGGAGGTCCCGGGGGGATAGACAAGACTCGAGATCTTCCCCCCGAAGAGTTTGGGGAATTGGTACAGCCCATGGGCGCCGCTTGAGCGCTCTTTGGGCTATTTGGCAGGGGGTATTTAATACAGCCATTTTGGGGACCGGTCACCATTTTAGTGGACTCGGTGACCGGTTTGGGTGGCAGTTTTTCCCACCCGCCCTCCCATAGGGTTTGATGGAAGGGGGAAGCCTAGGGTAAGGATTGAGTTTCTAAGGGCTAGGTGTCTTTTTTGGAAATGAGTGAACGGGGAGGGGACTTTATTGTAATTGTCGCTGGGAACAAGTGCAGGCGGGAACTGAGACAGTTCGCACAACTAGGAGAACACGGAGGGGCGGCAGAAACGACAAGACATTATCAAGGGAGAAAAGGACTGGACGACAGCAGGACAACTCAGAAGGGTATAGGTGGCCATCAAGGGGTCTGGGGGGTTACAGTCAAGGAGTAGGGAACAGCAGGAGACTATTAACGTGACAAATGGTTTTGCAAAGAGGCTTTGCAATGGAAAGGGTAATGGAAGGATATGTGATTAAGGGAAAGGGAGGTGGGAGGGTAGGGTAAGGGAGGGGGAGGGGATAGGTAACTCGATGTATAGAGAGGCTTTAGTTTTGTGAGGCTTTAGGCCAAGGGTATGAATTTTGTAAGTGCACCTGTTTCCAATAAAGCGGCGTTTTACACACACACAATAAGGTGCAGTGGTGGTGTCCTTTTTCCCCAACATGTGCTAGACCGGGTCATATGCAGTGGTACATGCCGGTAGAGACAACTACAACAATGCTGGTTGATTATTTATATATGATACGCTGTATACTGGAAACGATGATGGAAAATGTGAATAAAGAGCCATTTAAAAAAGAGCTTCGAGCATTGCTTTGTAGGGATGAGTGTGTGGGCCTCGAATCGTTTGAGTTGCTTTTACTTTCCGGACACGCACACGTTTAAAATGAGTAAATACGGCACTAGTGAAGAATTACAACAATAAGCCTGCGGGTCGCTTATTCACCTGGCTGGTGTTTTTTGAATGGATGCCAACACTGCTGGACATGTCCTTGTCTACAAAAAGAAACCGCGATGACGATCGAAGAGATTCCCCCCGTGTGAACTACACGTACATTCTTTGTTTACATTTTATTGGGTTAGCCATAGCTCCGGGCAGTCGGGACAGGATCTGCCTGTCCTGATCCCGTGGCGCTCGCAGCCTCCTATCCATGGGAAAACGCAAACAAGACGATAAAACCGAAGGACAGAGACCCATTCATACCTGGTTGGCTCAGTGCACCTTTATTTGGGTTAGCCATGATTTACCAACAGCTGCTGTCTGAAGATTACAATTTGCATGCTCCTAGTTTTCATATGAGCTCATCCTCAGCCCAAACTGAAGACGTGTCCCCTAAATGCCAAAACACATTATCAAAAGGTCTGACTCTTTGCCAGATGTTTTTGAGGACGGCAGTTATTCAAACACCCCTGGCCCGTTGCACTGTACTTCATGAGAGTGTAATCGTGTGTAACTTAAGCTATTGCACAGCAAAGTATCTGTGGATGCAACTTTTTCATGTTTATGTTATGTTTTTGCAGTGGATTCAGTCATTTCGCCTAAAGCTTTACGTGTTGTTTATTTTATAGTTTTGCCCAATCATATTTCTATTTTTTCACGTCGTGTAGGCCTGATGGAAATTCCAGCTGGTCTCCTCGAAAGGTTTTTCTACTGAATATAACTTTTGACGCTTTCATTTTTCTTTACAAGTGATGGGGTGCTGTGAAGAGTATTCCTTTAAAATGAAACTTGCATTCAAGAACTGTTTATTAGCGTTAAAAACACTCTTTTGATCTCAGTTGCTATTTTATTTCTCCTAACCTTTTTTTTGTTGAAATCATGTACTCCAGAGTCTAAAATGGTACAATACAGTTGGATGTGTCAGGAATTCTTTCTAAATGATCAAATTGAATTTTCATTAAGGAACTTTCTTTTTCTGTTCTTGCAGTTCCTCTTTCTAATCACTGCCGTCTTTTTGTCTGGTTATCTCTTCACCTGTCTATTCACCTAAACCGCTTCCTATTTCTCTTTTCTTTATATTGTCTTGTATTGCAACTTTTACGTAGCGTTCACTACCCCTATATGGGGTGCTGAAAGGCATGCCTACATGAGCAGGAAGATAAGGCATATAGGGTGTGTCTTTTTTGATCTTATGTGGGAATTGTTTCGATGTCTTGTGGGATGACCACCGAAGTGAAGTTATAGTGTTATGGGATGCAGGGCTTAGCAATGTGATGGATGAAGAGCTGTGAGAGACAGGTACGACATTTATAGGCTGGTAGCTTTGAGCAGTTCTGCAGGCCCACTAATAGTCTTTTTACTCCTCATAGTCCACCTAGCAGGGTATTTTACCGGTTTGCCCATAATGAGGTATTTTACTTAAAGGTCATGGTAGTGAGAAGGCACAGCCTAGAGGGAGAAACGGTGCAGCTATCTGATGGGATAGACTTTGTTGCTATCATCCCATTTCTGATTGACACTGTGAGAGGTCAGAATTTGTGTATTGCTCTAGCTTCCTAATCCGCTCTCTTTCTCTCTCCTCTTAACTCATACTTTTGTACTTTTCTTCACAGTGGACTATATTCAATTGTGTTTTGGCCTCTTCGTGTTTCTTTATCTTCTCTGGAAGCCAGTGCTCTCTCTTTCACAGGGGCATAAGTAAGGCCCTTGCAATCCCTGGGCGCAGGGGGCTTCCAACCTTCGGGGCCCTCTTTCAAGTCTGATCACTATGAGATATGTGAGTCTCAGAGCCCCTCAATACATTCTGCAGAAGACCCCATCATTTTTCGTTATGCCTCTGATCTTGCAGTGTCTCTTCACTGTATTGTGACAGCTCCTTAGTTGCTCTTCCACGTTCCTCTTCTAGGGGCACATTTATCAAAAAGTCACGCAGAGCAGAAGTCACTTTGCTGCACTGTGTGTGACAGGGAAAGGGCAGGACTTCACCATATCTAACATTATACAGCCTATTTCTGCCTTTTTCCAGTACTGGCGCTGTGCTGCCTAGCACAAACACAGACACTCTTGCACCAGGGTGCAAGGGTGCCTGCATTGTAAGCAGGGTTGTTTTTGTGCAGGAAGGGGAACCTTCCTGCACAAGAATAATCCCCTGAGGTATTTTCCTCTTTCTGTAGTACACACAAAAAGAGAAAAAATAAGGATAAATAAATATTTTTCTCCTCGTTATGCCTCACCCGGGGAGGCTTTGCGATTTTGCCACATTCCCTGGTCTAATACTTATGGTAAATCTGGGAATCCAGCAAAATCCATGGTGACAGCCACAGAATGCCTCTCTGGGGCAGACTACTGCAACGCAGTGATTTGCATTACATTACGTTACTCTGGATTTATCAAGTCACTCAGGGTCACACAAGGTGGCCTTTCGTGGCTTGATAAATCGCACTTTAAGGGTTACTAGCACTTCCACCCCATTGCTTGTGCAAAAGTGACAGAGCCCTTTAATAAATCTGCCCATTAGTGTATATCCTCTGTGTCCCTCATGAACATCGCATGAACTATCTCATGCCCTCTAATTTTGTCATAGCTGCACATTTCAGGCTGATTCCCCGACTGTCACGGACTCTGCTTCCCCTCAGCTCGTGGTATTTCTGATTATGTACACCTAATCTGCCTGGACACAAGAGAAAGGTTCAGGCGCCTGACCCCCATTCCATTGTGACTGACATATGCATTGATTAAGAATTAATGGAAGAGATGGGATTTTGGATTACAAGGGGGAAACACAGCTACAATATGAATGGATAAACAACTGAGTGGTCACAGGCCTCGAGATCAAAGGCATTTATCTCAAAAGCTTCCCTCAGCATCTCAGTTCACAATGAAAATTGGATTTTTCCGAGCTGAGGAAGAGAGGTTTCAAGAAAATCTCGACAGGGCGACGAGTACTGTGAGGTCAGTTACACAGATGCACTATTATTCATGTGACTTAAGGATGTTTCTACTTACTAGTTTCTAATCAAACCAATGAATAGTCATAGCTCAATTTTGGATCAAATATTGCAGAGAAGACGGTTATGGTAAAGAGTCTGTCCTTGACTCGCTTTCTTTTCTCACACTTCTTCTTTGCTCTGACATACCCAGTCCACCTGCCCCTGTGTGTGAGATGAAGGAAGATATACTATACACATATTGTTACTGTTTTGCTCTTGCAGTGTGCATCTCTCATTTCCTGTATATGTAGTTCTCTTGAACGTCACTCTTTCTGTCTTTTATTGCCATAATTACTTTTTCTCTCCCTCCACACCCTTTTTTCAGGATGTGGAGGATGTGGGTTGTCTCGCTCACACACTTACCTCCCCTCCCATCTCATTGAGTTAGAGACAGGTAGGAAACATAGATTCCATGCAGGGCCAATTACCTTGAACACATCAATAAATGTCAGTGACTTTGCAATATGTTATGAATGAAGCCAAACAGAAGCTGGTACAAAGTATTTACTGCACCACAAAGTGCTCAGTGGTCAAGTGGTCACACAGTGAAATTAAAAACAAGTCTCTGTCTATTAAAAAGAGCAATGGAGCCAAAGCAAATCATCAGTTGTGAACATTGCAATCACAAATAGAGTGACAGTGGAAGGGATAATCTGAAAATGTTCCATTTGTCCTTACATCCACTGCCAAGGAAAATTAGAACATTGTTAGGCCTTTTTAGCACACTGCATTGTTTTACATTTTTCACTCTGTGATCACCTGACCACTGAGCTCTTTACAGAGCAGTAAATACTTTGTGCCAGCTTTTGTTTATCTTCCTTTATGACATATTACAAAGTCACTGACATTTACTGATGTGTTCAAAGTAATTGGTCCTGCTTGCAATCTCTGTTTCTTGTTTGTGTTCTAGCCCCTGAGTCCAAATACTTTATAACACGGACAGCCCCTCTTTTTGTTTTGCTATGTAGAGTCAAGTAGGGCAGGGCTGGCCATTGGAGTAGTAGGATCAGAGCCCATGTTACATGTACTGCCGTGCTGCAACACATTTTCAACTGGGTGTGCCAGGCACACACTGAGACAGTGTACCCTATCACGTTGAATATACTGCTCCCATTGCAGTCTGTGGGAATAGTGCATTAGTGAAAGGTGAACCAGCTCTTTGAAGCTCCTGCTCTTCCTTTCACTGTACTATTGCTCACCATAACTCACGTAGATCTCACCATTTGGGCCATGGGGCGGAATGTCTCATCAAAATGCTCCCTCCAGGGATCACTGTCAGTGCCAGGAGCAATAACCAGGCATTCTGGCCACCCAATGCAAGGGCATTCAATGCGTCCCAGAGTTTGAGCACATAGAGGTCCCAAATCGTAGCTGCCCCTGCCCCCCTGAGCTGCAAGTCATGTGCCATAATTTGCATCCAACAGTCAATCGAGGGTAGCTGCGCAGCCTTCCATGACATCAATATCAGGGGCTTGAATAGGGTCATGGCTAGGTCACTAGTTTCATATAGTGTTTGGTGTGTTTCAGCCATTTAGCAATACATAACAAGCAGAGCAAGGGGTCTGGCAAACAAAATAGGAGGAAGAAGGCAAAAAGTCAGGGGATAACCCTGCAAAAATGGCCGATTAAAAAAGCCCCTATACAGAAATATGTAATGTGTCTTACTCCTGAATTAGATTCATGGTTAGCCTGTTAAGGACAGTATTCCTGTATTATAGTATCCAAGCATACAATGATCAAAGATGTAAAAATATCAGTGACATCTTGCACGACCATATTCAAATCCACCAGTTTGATTACACAGCATAATAAGCAATGATAAGCAACAACATTCAGGTATCATAGGCATCTGTGTACAGGTGTACATGCAGTTCCTCATCCTCATTGGGTCCATATGCTACATTAGCCTGATTATGTACCTGCTCTCTAGACAACGCACTTTGGGAGTTCTTTCCCCCTCCCCTCTCATCTTTGGGGACATGTGCCACTCCAAAATATCTCATCATCTCCAGTCATTCACATGTGCCATGGCATAATGTTTGGCAACCGCAGAACCCACACCTCAATGTTCTGTGGCCCTTATGTGTTCCAGTATTCTTTTTTTGTCTTGAGGGGGGAAATCATACTTCCCACATATTGTAATCCACACCCACATTCGATGATGTATACTACAAATTGGCTGTTCAATTTTATCTCTCTACCTTTGTAGTCAAGGAAAGTTCTCACATTTTTGCCAACCCTGCATTTTTCTAGCCAGTTCTGGGGTTGGCTGACTACAAAATGACTCCAAACCAAGCTGTCCTTGAAAGAGTGTGCTTTCTTATATGTGACTCAGGGACTCAGGCCTTTAAGTGGTGAAATGTCACTGTCACTGTTTAAGATGTTCCCATGACTTTAACATTTTTTTTTTTACAATTTCTTGACTTTCCTCGCGGTATGTGAGAATGAAGCGCATGCTCTCATCTTTTCTATCTATGTGTTTTGAAGGAGTTTTATTCATTAGTGTTTGATCTCTATTCTTAGATTTTGCCCTTTTGGCTCCCTCTTCAATGCAAGTACCTGGATAGCCTTTGCGATAGAATCTCCTCTTTACTTCTTCAAATTGTGTTTCCATGTCTCTGGAGCAATTTCATCTAGTCCATAAGAAGTCCTTAAACAGGATGCTTTTAAGCAAAGCCTTAGGGTGAAAACTTGTTCAGTACACTATACAATTTGTCAGTTGGCTTTAAATACATGGTGATTTCCAGTCAGTTTTTGTTAATGTATACTCGAACATCCAGGAATTTGATCTGTGCAGCATCTATGTGATGTGTGAATTTCACTCCATAGTCATTGTTGAACAGGTTGAAGCACTTTGTGAATTGTTCACAGGTCTCATCCCAGATCAGGAATACCAGTCAGGTCATCGATATAGCTCAAATGTTACAAGAAATGTAGAATATGTATGTGAAAATATAGCACAACAACAGACATTGGCAGAAGGCACTACAATACATGAAATGAAAGAACATTGCAGACCCTTATCCAGTGCTGACCAGAATAAGGTGAAGAGGTCACTCGAGGACAACATTGCAGTTAAAACCTAACTCGTGTTTAGCAAACATGTAGGAATCTATGGCCCAAAAGCACATAAGCTCCCAGGCTTATACTTCGTTTCCAAATAGATTGTAAACTTAATTAGACAATGAGTGCAGGAAATCTAATCAGCTCACACTACATGGAGGTGTTATGGTTACAATGATAAGGTGCACATGGTATTAAAATGGTATTAGAATTATATGTATTCAAGAGTGAAGAATGGGTATTTTGTCAAGCATTGTTAAAGCCTCAAGTAAAGAATGTGTAAAAGATTAGTTAAGAGTTAAAGGGTTACGGGGCCACAGGTGTTCAAATGTTTTTCTGTTTCAATCTACGTCTGGCCAATCAATCATTATTTACTGATTTGTAATAAAGTATTGTGTAATGTTGTATATAAGAGGCTATCTGTGTCACAGCAATTTGAGACCTGCTGCCTGCCTGTGTGAGGAGGGTTGATCTCCCTTTCGCAGCAGTAAAGGGCTGTCTTTTCATTGCCAAAGATGAGTTTGTCTTTTTTCTCCATTTTTAAGTTTTTGTTTACCCTGAAACAGTTGGTGAGCCTTCATAGGACTCTCATTTTTACTTTTTTCATCTGATAGCTGACACCGGATGACCACCTAACTACTGCTGCTTAGATTATTGCACATCTTTGGCTAAGCTGATGCTGTGGTAGCTGAACTTCTGCCTGTGCACAGGGCTGGGAAAGTTTCTGGGGACTGCTGTCTTTTAAAGGTGAAAATGAATGCAGCTAACGTTCCATCTAATGTATGACTTATTTTCCTTGGTAACGATAAGCACAGATGTAGACAGATAAGATTATAAGCGATATAAGGGTATCTAATGGAAGACTGTGTACATGTGTTGCACAATGTAAGGAAAGATGCTACATAACTGGTTCACTTGTTATTCCTATAGACGAGCTAGAAGTGATCAATGTGGTTAATTTGAAATTCAGAGGGAGCTAAATACATGTTTCATGCTAACACAGAGGGACAACTGAAAAGCTGATGCTGCTAAACTTTACCTCCAGATAAGACCTATCACTCAAATTACTATCCTCAACCTAATGTCTGGAAGCCATTCTGTGGTCTAAGAGATGCACGGCTCGAAAAGGTTATCTTCACTGAGCATAGAGAAAATGACCATGGGTGACCAGTTGCAGTTACGATTTTAGAATGGAATACTCTTGATTGGGCTCTGCATAAACGGTTACGTTGTTATTCCTCATGACAAGATAGATGTAGTCAGTTTGGGTAATTCAAAACTGGGTGTTGTCAACACGTGTCTAATGATTTGACATAGAGGGACAGCGGGAAGGTTGATGTTGTTAAAATTTACCTCTAAGTACAATCTGGACACTCAAATTAATACTCTGGGCCTAATATCCAGAAGTCACTCCATGGTCTGAAGGATGTATTGTTTGAAAAGGTTTTCCTCTCTAGGTGCAGCAAGAAGTGACTAGGGTTTTCAGTTGTATTTATCATTTAAGTTTAGGAAAAATGGTGATTCACACTGAGGACTTATTGGGAAGACGAATAATTATGGAGACTCCCTTAGCACATATGCAGAAGGTCTTTCCCCATAATCAGAGTAAAGTACAGCATTATTAATTAGAATGTCTAAAGCCACCCAAAAATATATGCATCCCTTGCCAAAAGAAGGGGCATTCAATGACAAAATAATATTTATACTTACCTCAGGAGAAGGTATGAGGGAACCAAATTAAAAATTACAAAAAAGAGAAACTGATCTAGCCTTAGGGCAAGTATTTTGTGAAAAATCTAAGTACTCCTTAAAAAATATTACCCTTAATACCTCATCTGTTTCCCCACACCCATGCAATTCTATGAGTACCTCTCTCAAAGTATCCAGTATTTACCCACTGGTACAGCTGCAAGAAGTCACAGTGGGAGCTGAAAAGCCCAGAATTGAGACCCCTTCACCATCTTCAAAAGCTACCCCTATTTGTGCTTCACCAATGCCAAAGCCAAAATATGTGAGTACACCCTGGCAACAAGCTAAAATAATTGAATATCAGTTTTCAGAACAGTTAGAAGCTCAATTCACCCTACTTAGGGACCCAATCTCTCCTGAGGAGGACAGAAGTGGAGAACAAAATTCAGGGGATAGTGATGACCAGTCACATGATTTATCAGCAACATTGCATGTGTTATAGGGGAAAGACACAACAGGAAGGATAGTTAGGGAACAAATGGCTACCTCACTGTGAAGGAATGCAGATGATGTGAGATGGAGTGACTATGTGGACAGAACTGTCAGTATGGCAAAATGTGCAACACCCTAAGAAAAAGATAGGACTAAAGGTAGCTTACCACCTTGGCAAAGGAAGAAGGGGAATGTAAAAGTTTTACCAGAAAGTATGCAAGAGTGGTTATCACAAAGTGAGAGTAAAGGACATTCTGGGAAATCAACAAACAATATAGAGCGTATACATAAGAGTGCGTATAGTATGGGTGAGCTGGTTCATCCCCCAAGAGTTAAGGACTCTAGCCATGATATTGATATTCAAGAAAGACCCCTTATTGAGCTAGATCACACAAAATGTTCAAGGGGATAATCTGATTGTGCTGGTATTAGAGAGGGAGAACAGGAGATGTTTTCCAGAGTTAGGAAAGCTCGAGTGACTGAGCTTGCAAGATTGCAATTTCAGGAACACATGGGCAACCAGACCTCACCCCAAATGAGTTAGTTGCAAAAGGAGAGAATAGTTGGCACAGTATTGTGTCACATTTAGAGAATTTAGTGGATTGGACTGAGCGACTAACATCATTGATGAGTCCGTAGCCACAAGAAGGATCTTTTGATCCACACGATATGGCAATTGCAGAAGATTGCATTCTTTATGGGGAGGGCGATCTAGACTGGGATTATCCCTACACGTGGAAGAGTTTGCATGTATGGCATAAATATGCTAGATAGCATAGTCCCCAGCATTCTACCACTCCCTTACATCAGATCCGCCTGATAAATAAGGGTCCGAAGATACCTCATTATGTTCCTTGGCCACAAATGGGCAAGGAAAATCTTGAAAAAGTGTTGCTGCTTCTTACAGAAGGAGCAGGGAAGTGGATTATGACTTTAGAAAAACAAAGTGCAGGTATCACCTCAGCAGAAGGGGATGTAAAAAGTCTGCTTAGTTCTCTTATAGGAGATGAAACAGACACTGTTTTACAAGAGGCTGAAGTGAGGAATCTTACCGTCAATGAAACTAGATTTGATTGGTCTTCATTTAATTTAGTAAGAACAGCGATTTGTGACCAGTTAAGAAAGATGTATCCTGGTAGGCCAGATATTGGATATCTTATGACTCAGTCAATGCAGCCAAATGAGGATCCTGCTCAGTTCCTTAATAGGATGAAGGAGAACTGGATCCAAGAAGTCAGCCAGAATTGGGAGGTAACAGAAGAAAACACTGTATTATTTTATAACATGGTGAGAAAAGGGTTATCCTTTAATGTATAGGATAACCTAGATAATATTGTGGCATTAGAAGCCAAGTCCTGGACAGAGATACAAGCACTTATATCATTCATTTTTCTACAAGGAAACAGAAAAAAGAGAAGTATAAATGGGAAGTGATAGACAAAGCAGCAGCCAAATTAGTGCAGCAGAAGTTGGCAAAGAAAGGAACAATAGGAGGAACTGTAGCAGCAGCTGCCACTCAGATGACTGCAATGTCTGTGGATTTAGTCCCAGGGACCACACTACAACAATGCCCACAGCAACATGCCAATATAAGGATACAGGGAAGTAGTACAGGAGGACATGAAGGACTAGGAAGAGGTAGAATGGTTCCTTGAAGATTGGATCAGATCTGTCATTATTGCCAGAGGTATGAACATTTTATTAGAGATTGTAGAACTAAAAGATGGGATGAGCTAAAGGGAAGTGTAGGAGTTTATAATCAGCCAGGGAATAAAGTAGTGCAGTCACAACCTAATCCACAAATCCTATATATATCACAGACTCCATCACAAAATATGCAGCTACAAGTAATGCCACAAAACAGGTGCCGCCTCAGCAAAATTGTTCAATATCCCCAACAATGATTGCTCATCAAAGTGGATAGGAAGGTGCAGTTGTGAGAGGAAGAAATCCTTTTCAGACGAATGGTGTGGGAGGATAATTACAATGTGTCCAGTGTTGTCAGTGATGCACCGGCCATATGAGGAACTCACTGTGACGGTAGCTATCAATGACAAAAGGTATGCATTCCTCTTAAACACAGGAGCAACTAACTCCTGTATTAAAGAGGGTTGCCTTCTGGTCTCTGACAGATCAATAGGCTCACAGGAATTCTCTGGTGAAGTAGGAGGGATGTACATTGGTGGTCATTTAGTACTTTCTCCAGCTGCCCCAGCTAACTTCTTAGGAAGAGATCTTATGACCAAATTAAATAGGACTGTTCATTTTGAATCTGATGGTACCATGATTTGTTCAACCCTTTGAGTTTCACCTCCCAGGGAGATGGCAGTAGCCATAGATTCCTCCACTGGGGAACAAATTAGAGCAGAACCTGTTGATATGGAGGCATTTACACAGGAGTGTATACAATCATAGCAGAGACACCAGAGTTATTGGAAAAGGAGTTTCAGTTAAATAAAGAATTTCCTTTTTCGTGATAAGGTAAAGACTCTTGGATTAGTGATACTGACCTAATATTGCAAATAGGGGCCTTAGAAGTAACACCAATCTATGGCACTTTGATAGACAGTGACTATAATCATGCTTTATGGGAATGTTATTTTTATAGAACCAGGAAAAATGGTTAGAGACATATTGGATGACCAACTGTTTTGTTATGACAATTCTAAGAAAACAGTTGTAGTTTTTCAAAGTGACTTACCATTGAGGACAGCGTTGGGAGTGAGGACACCCACACCAGGAAGAGCTTTCAATTCTGTTAGGGAAGCCACTTTGTCCCAAGTAGCAGACATTTTATTGACTAAGGGTCATCATGATGTAGGCCTTATTCGCACTGCAACACCATTTAGAATTACATTAAAGGAAGGTGCTATCTTACCCAGAGTGAGACAGTATCCTCTTTCTAAGGAACCAGATGGGGGCATTGACCCTACTATACAGGCATTGCTATAGCAAGAAGTAATGTACCCTGGAGTGTCTCCTTCCAACACCCCAGTTAAGGAGTTTAAGGGTAAAACTTAGCGCATTATTCAAGACCTACACCCTCTGAATGATGTAGTGGTACCGGAATTTCCAATTGTTCCTGACCCATCTATCATTTTGAGGACATTGAAGGGAAAGATATTGACTGTAACAGTATTGATATGGCTACTCTTCAATGATTTTGTTTGGTGACACCTTGTTGAAAGGGTGGATATAATTGGATTTAAGGCAAACGAAAACAATTTATTGGGGTCCCAGATTTCTTTTATTTATAAAAGTATTCCTGACTCTTACCTGCAAGGACACACCTAAGCTATTGTTGTGGACATCAGATCATGTGGCCAGCTTTCTTGTATTTCGACAAGTTCAGTGCAAATCTCCTACCTGGGGTCTTTCTAACTATACTAAAAATTCTCACCTCTTTGTTCATGAATCTGAAGGGTGTGCTCTTGTAGTCCTTTCCCAGCAGGAGTGCAGGTACAATATATATACATATATATATACAGACACTGGACTTGCGTAGCTCATCTGCTCTAAATCGTCGGTGGTGCCGATGTCAGACACGCACCACCGTGTCAAAAATCTCCACTTTTCCTTCAATGTTAAAGATAGGAATATGGCATTCCACAGCTGCTGAAAGATAATTTTTATTGACACGCTAAGGAATGCGTTTTGGCGTTTCCACCTTTGTCAACCTCGTGGTCGCCATCTTGGATACTCTTTTTATACCATACAATCCAAACATATCTCATCATTTCATGAAATTCATTCATTTTTAGTTGTTTAACCCAATAGCCAGTATCAATTTGGTTTTCACATGATAATATCGCAGAAAAGATTATTAATTTGACTTCTGTGAAATACTACTCATAAATAGATCCAAAATAAACATAACAATGTGAATAGCCATACAATGAAGATTAAACATTGCTAATTTTTAGCCAAATCCCTCCAAATAATAACACAATAGCGAGATAGATAATTATACTACAATCATATTGGACTTCAATGCAATAAATGTGCACTTCAACATTAGCATTCCCAAAATTAAAATATGGTATGAGTGATTCCTACCCAAAGTTTTACACTTTCCATATCTACATTTATGATATCTATTGAAAAATACTTAATTCTAAGTACTAATGCTATACTAATTATACAATATTTACACTTGTGTCCTGCTATAATTAATTGTAGGAATGACATGAGATCACGATACAATCATCTACATACTTTACAACAGTAGAATTTACTGCAAATGTGTAAACATTTCCACGCTAAAATATTTTAAAGTGTAGTTGTCCCAAAATATATGTAAGGAGCACCAAATTACAGATTTATAAATGGATTTTACAGCACCGGAGAGCTAAACAAAATAAGAATTATACTTATCCTGTTGCACGCCACATTCATGATATACATAATGGAAGGTTGGATCAAATCAAATACAGTGATATTGATGGAATAACTAAGGATATCAGAGACGATGATAGAGAGTTGAAACTGAGAATATTAGAATCCAGATATATAATCATGTTGGACACTAAAGAACTGATTGGATTGAAAATTAGCGAGGAAATGTTTATACAGTTTTAGAAAATTCTAATTTCTAATTTAATTGTATTTGCTATTCACATAGTTATGTTTATTTTGGAGTGATTTACGAGCAGTATTTCAGAGAAGTTAAATTAATAATCTTTTCTACAATATTATCATGTGAGAAACAAATTGATACTGGCTATCAGGTTAAACAACTAAAATTTAATGAATTTCATGAAATGAAGAGATATGTTTGGATTGTTTGGTATAAAAAGAGAATCCAAGATGGCAACCACGAGGTTGACAAAGACAGAAATGCCGAAACGCGTTATATATATATATCCTCAATCACTTTCAAGACCTGATAGCATTCTGGCGCCTTTCTCTGTGATTGCGGTGGTGCGTATTTCTTCGGCTGGGCGAACGCCATAAATTTCACTTTCGTTTTCCTTCATAGCACTGAAGAGAAACCTTTGGAATGCACTCTTGGTCATACAGTAGGTGAAGTTTAATAACACAGAGAAAAACCCGATGCGTTTCGGTCTTTATGTATTATCAAGATGTCCTTTTTCGATTTCACCCCTGTGTGTTCCCCTTCACGTAATAAAGTTTATCTCCCCGGTGTTCTCTACTATGAAAAAAGGAAAACAAATTTTGATATGTTACATATTTGTATGTGCTAACATTAAAATTAAAATTCAAACAGATTCAAACTCAAAGCGCTCAATGTGTTTAGCAGTTCACGGTTCACTTCACTCGGGCACTATCATCAACAACTATTGTTTATTCACTGTTCCGTCACTGATCACCTGGGATTTCTCTATTGCCAATTCTGTGACATGTTGCTTGCTCAATAAATGCACCAATTTCAAATTCATTTGGGGTCAGACAACAATGCTCAATATAAATTAAATGCTCACTTCATTTGGGCACTCCCACTCATGAATGATTTTTTCTTGTGAGTGAATTCTGAGAATCGTAGTTTTTTAAATTTTAATTAGACCCTCGTTCCACAATGCGTTTGGAATTCCATATTCTGTTGAGGGCAGAGCTTGCCAGGTGACATAATGGCTGCATAGGCCGAGAGCTCCTCCGCCCGAGAAGACGATCCTGAGCAATTCTGGCTTTAAGGGCGCCCAAATGTGAGAGTGCGCTTCCAGGGACGGTGTAGCTGGGTCCGGTGAACAAAAGAAGCCCTCCGTGTCCTGGCTCCACGAGATGGGGGCGGAGAACGGTGCCGTGGCCTGCTCGGGCCTGGGATCTCTGCGGGCCCGGGGAGCAGGCGTGGCGGTGCCTGCTGGCAGCATCAAGTGGACCCGTGGAGTGTAGAGGTGAGCGCTGGGGGCCCGGAGGACGGATGAGGGGCCCAGCGGAAAGAGGAGGTGAAACCAGCCTTGCCCTGCGGACGCACCCGGAGAAGAGTGATCCATGTCCCGGTGGCTGGACGAGTGCAGCGAAGGTTAGCCGGCCCGGCAGTCTGACTGGGGGACCCTGGATAAGCGGATAGGGGCGGCCTTAGGCGGAGGGTAGCATGGAGGTGCCGGCCCCACGCACCAGGCAAGATTGACCCGAGAGAGAGCTCTGTCTGCGATCGGCCTTTTTGGACCTCAGAGGTAAACGGCTGGAGTGAGGCCCGCTTCTGAACTCAGAATATTGGATGACATGGCTAATGAGATGCGCAAACTGCTGATGATCTGGGTGTGGCCACAGGAGTCTGGAGGTGCATTATTAAGAGACAAACAATAACGTTCAGAGACCAGTGGCACAGGAGAGGGTGAATTGGCACAATGCTTACCTGAAAAGAGCCACGGAGGGAAGTTGTGCCCATTCCCTGCTTGATGCGAGCTGTGGGGCAGGAGTGGGCTTTGGAGACCAGTGTGCCCTGGTTGTTTAAAGTGCATTGTGGTGGCCTCGCTGACAATCAGTTCACCTTGGCCTTATAGAAGCATTGTTCCCCCACATTTGTCTTTGTCCGGGGGGGCCACTGTCCACGGGCGGACCTCGTCACTATGGAAAAATCAGACAGACTGCAGACCAAACTATAATTCGAGTTGAGGAAGGCTCTCAAGGTACGGTGTGAAGGAGTGACTGCCTCCGAGGGGATGTTGGAGGGATTTTTCACGGGAGACAAATGCAGACTTGAAACAAATATTGATATCTATACAACAAAGCCTCCCAAAAATTTGTGGGAAGATAGATGCCTTCACATACCTGATGGATCGAATGTCAGACAGACTATATGGGCACACTGAACGTTTAAACCAGGTGCAGCGAAGAGTGTAGGAGGAAGAAGATGAGCATAATAAGCTAGTGATAGCCCATAAGAAGCTGTATAAGCTTCTACATACGTTGCAAGCAAAAGCAGAAGACCTGGAGGCCTGCTCGCGTTGGAACAATGTACGCATAGTAGGTATAGCGGAGTTGACCCGAATTGACAAAATGGAGCAGTATGTGGAAAATGTATTGTCCGACCTGCTGGGCTGTGAAACTTTCTCAGATATGTTTGTGGTGGAGCGAGCACACCGCTTGTTGGCGCCGCAGCTGTCGCTGGGGGCCCTGCGGCAACCCATCATAGCGAGGCTATTGAACTACTTTTCCCTGACTTCACCAAACATATGCAGGAAGCCAGGCGACTGTTTTTGCAGGGTAAACGGAAACTCCGAGATCTAAAATTGGATTATAACAGGTTTTATCCTGCGAGACTCAAGGTGATGGTTGGAGGAAAGGCCTGATCTTCACTGATCCACAGAAACTGCAGCAATTTATCGCTAACAAAGAGGACAAGGGACAACAACGGAATGCACAGGCAGCTGGAGATGGAGATGCAGAGGAGGAAATGGAAGCTGTGGAATGAGAATGGGGGCTGTGATGGGGGCCAAGGCTTTTGCTGGTATAGCAACGGACTGCTAAGGCTGTCCACCATGTCGGCCCACTCAGAAGTGAGCTAGGGCGCCAAGCTCAATTTGCAGGTGGTAAGAGCCTTTTATGTCATACAACCTGTTAGGTTACCATGGGCCTTGGCTGCTGACCGAACCGCATTTTTTGGGATGGTAAGTCAGTGAGAAGTTGCTTTGATTGGGGAGATTGCACAAACCTGTAAGGCAGTGTCCAATTGAGGTGCTGGCACCGGGAGCAAGACATTGAACCCATTTCACAAGAGACCCTTAATGCACAAAGAAGTGGAGGATGTCGGCCACCGCTGTGGACATTTCAATGCGAAGCACTTGGCTTTATCGGCCCTGGGCATGCTCCGCTATTGTGTTGTGTGTTGTTGGTATGGGGAATTGTAGGGGATCTAGGGGGGATTTGTGTAGATTGCGCAAGTTGAGGGCAGCGCAGCATGGTGGGTTAGTTGGGATTGGGTGAAATGTACTCTTAGTTGGCAGATGGCCTGTTTGATGCTCGCAAGGTATGCATGTAAATTTGTCAAGATAATAGAGATATTCCATGCCTAACACTCAACTTTTTGCTATGAAAGATAAGGCGAGAGCTAAGGCCTTACGGCTACTCACCTGGAATGTCCGTAGCCTAAATTATAATCGAAAGATCCGTAAGGTAGCTGCATATTTGCATCAGCATACTGTAGGCTAGGCATAGCAATCCTCTAAGAGACACATCTGGCACCAGGTAGTAGCGATATAGTGCTGCGAAACATGCAGGGATCGGTATGTGAGGCTGGATTTTAAAACGCATGTGAGAGGGATTCTCGTTTGGGCCAGGAAAGGGGTAGGGGCTAGGCTGCAGGAGATGTGTACGGACCTTGCTGGTCGCTATTTAGTGGCTACATTTATTATAGGGACCCTCGCAATGCTGGTGGTGGGCATTTACAGCCCTAATTATGATGACTCTCATTTTTATTACATTCCTAATGCTAGGCTACGGCAATGGGATGACATACCGCAGTTATGGGGAGGGGATCTAAATTGTGTGCTAAATCCAGACAGAGACCACTCGTCCGGTCCCCCGAGATGTCCCTCATCAGTAGCTCAGGCTCTTACTGAGATATTAACACGGGAGGGGATGGTGGCTGTCTGGGCGCATCGATATCCAATGATTCCAGGGTATACTCACTACTCAAGGGTGCTTGATATACACACCGCATAGGTTACTGGGTGAGCTCACAACGGTTAGCCCCCAAAATACAGGTCTGTGAGGTTTTGCCACGTACATATTCGGACCACTCAGCGATACTTCTGGGGATAGATTTCAGTGTACCACCCCTACCTGCCTTCTCTTGGAGGTTCCCTCCGAGTTCACTCTAAGATGAGGCCTTTAGGGCGGAACAGAGTGCTTTACCCTGAATATGGGACGGTAGACAAATTCAACACAGTTTGAGAGGTGTTTAAGGTCTATATATGTGTTGTCACAATTGCAAAGCATGGGGGAGTGTTGCGGGTGCTGTGCAGATGTCTTAGCAGGTTGGAAACAGAAATAGCGGACCTGGAAAGCAGACAGTTGGAGGGGAGAGATGATGCGGTGTTGAATGAGATATGTTGCAAACTGACAGAATTTCAGGAGGTAGCCCAGGCTAAGGTGATGCACAGGGGGAAGTATGCAGTGGCATGAGTTTATGCTGAAATGGAGCACCCGGGGGCCACACTGGCGGTGCTCCTTTGCCCCCGACACAAGACTAATGTAATATTGCAAATACAGGATGATGCTGGGAGAGTGTGGAGTGATGCAGAGTCTGTGGTGGGGCAGTTCCGTGGGTACTATATGGACTTATACAAGTCACGCTTGAAGTTTGATGAAGCTGCAGTTATGGACTACCTCACTCACATGATCATCCTGTGGCTAACGGATGACCTTAGGGAATGGTTAATTGTCCTTTGACACCAGATGAGGTCAGGGCTGCCCTGAAGGATATGCCAGCAGGCAAAGCGCCCGGCACTGAAGGGCTCACAGTAGCCTTCTATAAGGCGTACCTGGATGTGCTTATACCACACCTGGTTACAATTTTTGAGGAGATGGCAACCGATGGCTGTATGCCTCTCACAATGTGTGAGGCCCTGTTGGTGGTTCTGTTGAAGCCAGGTAAAGCAGCTGATTGCTGCTCCTCATATAGGCCGCTGTCCCTCATGAATATGGATGCCAACCTGTATGCTAAGGTCCTGGGAAGAGGTTGGCCCCCCTTTTGCCTCAGGTCATACAACTTACGCACCTTCTTCAATGTAATGCAGCAAATAGATCAGAGTGTCAAAGCAGTCGCAGTTTTTCTAGATATCGAAAAGGCGTTCAATTCAGTGGAATGGAGATTCATGAAAGTAGTTCTGTGTGGCATTGGCACAGGAAATATATTTATTCAGCTGGTTAGAGTGCTGTACACTCGGCCAGTTGCTAGACTGCGGTTGAATGGCATAGTGGCTCCCCCATCCCTACAGAGCGAGGAGCGAGGCAGGGATGCCCCTTCCCACCCAGTTGTGTGCACTTGTTGCCGAGCCATTGGCATGGGCACTCAGGGAATACCATTCACACAGAGGGTCGCACTTTCCATATTATACCCTGATAGTGTCTGCAAATGCGGGTGACACCTTGCTGTGTGACAGGGACCCAGAACTGAACCTTGCACTGGTGCTACGTGAAGTGGTGCTGTTTGGTTGTCATGCTGGACTCCGTGTAAACTGGGATAAGTCGCTGGTATTTCCACTTACTTCTAGTACTGGCCCGGTGCAAATGGAGTATCCGCTACAGTGGACAGATGAATCTGTTTGCTATTTGGGGATCAAGATTCACTCTGACCCGGTTTTCTTGCTGCTAGATAATTAAGGCACGACAGTATAACGACTGTCCAAGGCAGTTGAGCACTGGATTCGTCTTCCTCTCTCAGTTGCTGGGAGAGTGGCAATATGAAAATGGTGGTGCTGGCACGGTTCCTTTTTCTGTTTTTAAAAATCCCAATCATGCTCACCCACACCATTTTTGATTGGTTAAAAGCTCTCCTGAGCAGATTAGCATGGGTGCACAAACAGCCCAGGGTAAGATGGCAAACACTCACTCTCCTGTATGATATGGGAGGTCTAGGTGCCCCAAATCTAGAAGCGTATTACCAGGTTGCATAGGCACAGTTTGTGCTCTACAGGGTACACAGACTGGCAACCCCATGTTCAGCTGGAGTGGGGGTTGGCAGCACCAGCCAGACTACCTAGGGTTCTGTTTAACAGACCGCAGCGCCGATAGAGGATGCTGGACTCACTCAATTCGACAACATTCGCCTGGCAGAAAGTAATGGAAAGGCAGGCAGGGTCCTTACTATACTCACAGGCCATATCTCTGGAGTGGTGTGCTTGGCTTCCCCTGTTGCGGGAGCCAGGTGCTGTTAAAGCACTACAGGACTTGGTCATCGCTACTATGGGAGATATGTTTGAGTACAGTCATTTACAGAGTTGAAAGGAGATGCTGCAAGATAAGGTCAATGTCACTGTAATGACTTGGTTCTATTCTTATAGAGCAAGTGCTTCGTTGCGGGAGATATTGGGGGATGAACTCGTTGAGCCTCCTCCAGTCCTTGCTCTGGAGGTGCTGCTGTAGCACTCCACTCCTGGTCATGTAATATCGAGATTCTATGCCGCGACGCAGGAAGCGCATAGGTCAGAGGTGTCTAAAGCTCAGCTGGCATGGCAGAGGGACTTGAGAATCATTATATATGATAAGCAATGGGAATACTGTTTTTCTGTAACTAAAACCATGTCTGTTAATGGGTGCCACAGTCTCATACACTTCAAATACCTTAATAAGGTTTATTATACTCTGTCCCGGTTGCACAGGTATGGTCTCCACGATAACGCAAAGTGCTCTAGATGCTCAGAGGATGAAACCGGTTTCCTACATGTAGCATGGGCTTGTGCGAGCATACAGCTGTTCTGGCAGGCGTTCCTCAGAGAGTTAGGTTTCATCACAGATGTGTTGGTGGAGCCAGACCCCACACTGGTATTTCTAGGCTATGATAAGCGACTACCACCCTAATAGTTGTGGGGCTTCTTCTGGCAAAGAGACAAATAGCTATGCGCTGGGATAGGGGCCCCTTGCCAACGGTGGGGGAATGGACAAGGGATATGACATACTGCAGCCTGCAGTCTGTCATATATGGTGAACTCCTTCCAAGCTGCAGTCACCCAATGGACATTTGGGGCCCGTCTCAGACTTACTTGGAGAGACAGAAGCAGGGACAGGGAGCGACAGGAGAACTGATTCTCATCGATTAGGGGAGGTGGACCACGGGGCAATGGGCCCCTTAGGTGCGATTGGGTGGCCTGCTGCACCCCCACCACTGGCAAGGGATTTGATGAGGGGGAGAAAGATTTGTGTTTGCACTGTGTAATTGGGTATGGTCTGGCTGTGCACAAGCTATAACCAGAGGTGGCCTGCACTGCTCCCCAGGGGTGGGGTATAGGGTGATGACAAAAACAGAGATGTTAGACGTATCTTTCTTTTAAGGATACAACGGGGTAGTCCCCTGTTATGGAGAAAGGATGGACGTGAAGGAGAACTGAAAGCAGGATCACTTGCCCCCCTCATGAAGCCACAGATGATCCTGGGGACCGCCAGCCTCCAGGGCCGGCTCCTGCTTTGTCCCGCAGTGCCCACCCACGTGACATAGCAATTTGCTGTGGGTTGGCTGCAGCTTTTCTGCTGGAGCCAAGCCACAGCAAATACTCTGTTTTTTTACAGTGGGACCTGTAAAGCAGGTGCCACTGTCAAAAACCAGAGCTTTCATTTTTGTCAACTGCATTCTTACCAGGCGCGGCGATGGTTGTATTAACGTATAGTATTTGAAATTACTATAAGTTAAAAAAACATAGAAATTCATGGGAAAAAACAAATGTTACAGGGACATTATAGTCAGGAAATAGATTTTTTTTTTAAAACAGAAATGCACTTAAAAAAACAAAGCTTATAGGGACGTTATGGTGAGGTTCACATTTTAAACATACAAAATCATAGAAATTAATCAGTTATAGTTAGAGTTACCTCAAGTAACTATAACTCGTGGCCTAAGATAACTATAACTCACACCCTCACCATGCACTGCCAATTACCCCACAAATTAAGGCACTCATGCCATCTTTTATAACATCATTGATAATAATAATGTAACATTTGCAGTTACATTTTTGATGAAAAACTGTGCATGGCGGAGGCGCGAGTTATAGTTACTTCAGGGCAAGAGTTATAGTTACTTGAGATAACTCTAGATATAACTGGTGAATTTCTATGGTTTGGTACGTTTAAAATGTGAGAATATATTGCAAGGCTATGGACTTGGGCCCAAATTCTGCAGTCTCGTGAAACTGCTCTACTCTAACCCAACCGCTAGGGTACATGTAAACAGAGTGGTTTCCGATTTCTTCCCGATTAACCGAGGTACTTGCCAAGGATGCCCGCTGTCTCCACTGTTCTTTGCACTGGTAATCGAGCCATTGGCGAAGTTGCTGCGTGAGGACCCTCTGATCAGGGGGTGGACGTGGCCTGTGGGGCTACAGGACCGGGTGGCGCTCTACGCAGATGATTTTCTCCTTCATATCGCAGACCCAGCTACTAGCGGCCCACGTGTTCTGTAGATCCTTGGCCTCTTCGCCGAGGCCTCTGGCCTTACACTAAACCCTCACAAGTCCCTATTGATCCCCCTACACCCGTCTAGAGAATGTACTGACTGGCAACACAGCATCCCTATCCGTAGGAACAGTTTTAAAGACCTGGGCGTATTTATTGCGCTTATCCCGGAATTAGCCTGGGAGCTCAATGTCACACCTCTCACAAAGAAAATCAAGGACGACATACAACAATGGCGGTCCCTACTACTTAACCTATTAGGGAGAATAGCGCTTTGCAAGATGATGATCCTTCCCAGGCTCCTTTATCTACTACAGAATTTTCCACACCAAGTCCCTAAAAAGTGGTTCAAAGAAATGGACTCGACGACACGCCAATTTCTTTGGGACGGTACCCGTCCTAGACTCTCCCTCTCCACCTGCCAACGGGACGTATACGATGGGGGTTTAGGGATGTCCAACATCCATCTCTATTATACTGCAATGCACCTGCTCGTAATCAATGACTGGGTGGGGGATGGCTGGACAGACCCTGCCAACCGATTGGAGCTTCACACACTGAGCTATCATGGAGTCTTTAAGGCCCTCTATGGTGGCCCGATCTCTGGGACCGTCCCGGAAGTGACAAGAGTTGTCATGCTGGGGTGGTGCGAGACCCAAAAGATGTCAGGCTGGTGGGGACGCCTCACCCAGCAGACTCCGCTCTGGCACGGGAAACTTCTGGCTGACGTCGCGGGACTGGAGGGATTTCAGGGGTGGGACAACATAGGGATTTCCACACTGGGAGATGTCTGGGAGGGGACACACCTGAGGTAATTTTCAGAGCTCAAGGAGCTCTTCTCATTACACAGGACACAATTCCACAAATACCTTCAGCTTGGCCATACTCTGTCCGTACACATACGAGAAGGAAACTGTGTCCCTGAGTATATCCCTATGGAAGCGAAAGTGTTGATGGATAACTTGGGCAGGGTTGTAATCTCGCAGTTATATCGTTCCCTGCTGGTCAACACTACCAGTTCCCTAGAGGGGCTATGCCGGAGATGGGAGACCTGGGTGGGACCAGTGGAGGAAGAGGACTGGTCGGAAGCACTGATGGCCCCCAGGGCATAAACAATGGCCACACGATTCCGACTACTACAGACCCTGTACTTACATATGGCATACCTCACTCCTGCTAGATTGTATAAAGCAGGCCTTCGAGCCACGGCTGACTGTCCCAGATGCTCTGGCTCAGATGCTGACTTTTTCCATATGGTCTGAGCATGCCCAGTGATAGCGATTTATTGGGGGGCGGTCTTGGAGGAGGTCTCCACGATCCTACAGGAGGATGTTGAAGTAGCCCCATTGCCACTTCTGTTAGGGGTCATGGGAGGACTAGGCTTGAGGAGAGCAGACAAGATTTTCTTGGGAGTGGTATGCCTGGTGGCCAAGAGAGACATATGGGCAGGGTGGAAAGCCAGAATGGCACCGGCCCTAAGTAAATGGAGACAAGGAGTGGACTGGTGTGCACATCGTGAAAAACTGGTGTATGAAGCCAGAGGATGCCCCAACAAATACACTAAAGTTTGGGGGAAGTGGGACGAAGCGGCAGGCTCATAGGGGGGGAGTGGTGTAACTGGAAAAGATGTAATCCTCCTGGGGCTAAATCATGGGGCTTTTGACTTTCATTGCTGGCTGTATACATTTATCCTTGTTGCCCAGATGTGGTCCAACCCTGACCGTCTGCATTCATCAGTTGGTTTTGTAATGTGTTTTTGGTTTTCCTTTTCACTCTGTTTTATCTCTGTGTTTCTTAAAATGTATAAATTTCTTTATAAAACAAAAATAATAAAATGTGAGAATACATATAACATCCCTGTAATCTTTGGTTTAAAAATAAATATATATATATATATATATATATATGTATATATATATATATATATATATATATATACATATAAATATATCCAAGAAATAAGTGACTCAAACAGATGATCTCACCAAAGAACAAAAATATGTTTCTACTACTTCTACTACAAAGTTTCAGCTTCCGCCTTCCTCAGGTAGTACAAGATGGTTTTCTCAGTGGCTGCACAGCTAACCCTGCTGGATTTTCAAAAAGCATCATGAGTGACGATTCCAATTGGAATGTGGAATCAATGCAGTCCTGAGAACTCTTCAGATATGCAGAAATCAAGTGGTATCATCAGTGATGTTCAGCCCATCTGAATGCAGTGATTTTAAACAGTACATCCAGAAATTTTCTTTGATGTCCAGAAGTCCTTCCTTTAAAACATGTTCCACAGGGAAAATCTTAAAATGTGATAATAAATGGTCCACAAGGTTAAAATTATTGGCTCCAGGCTGGTCAAGTTTCTTGTTAATTATTGCTACACCTCCCACCACAGCTGCAAGAAGACCTCAGCATGAGGACACCTCCACTTCCGTTGCATCAAGAGTCACAAACCTATCCTGTGCCCCACAATTCTGGCTTATGTTGAGCCACCAACATCTCAGTCAACAGGGCACACTTCAAGGGAACAGGCTGTTGGGGTAGGAGTCTTGGGAGGGAATCTGTGGGCCAGTCTAAGGCGGGTACTGTGGCTTTTGTGAGCCAGACCACCCTTGGCCAAGTCTTGGGATCAGTACAACAGTTCCAAGGTGTGATGGTCTAGGTCCTAACCAAGCTCCGGGGCATTAAGCAGGTGCGGAGGAAGAACAATGTGGAGATGCAGAGCATCAATTCAACTTTGGGCTCTTCTGATGTATGACATCTAACAGATCATATGCAAGGCTTTTCCTGGTCCATCTGCCCCTGTCTGTGGTACTGCAACATTTGGGCAAACTACAACTCTGCCAGCCACAGTCACGGAGGTCCTGCCACAGGAGGAACCTGCTCCTACCATCCCAGTCCCTGCACCTGTGCCCCCTTGTCCCCAAAGGGGATCGTCATCTGGATCAGCAGCAGAGAATGGCAAGACCACCACCCCCAAGAGACTCCAAACCTAATCTCCTCCTTGTGAGTGTACCATTCACTTTGTGGGCTGTTTTATGGACCCATATACCTTTTCTAAGGATGGTAGTATTTGGACACTGGACTTCAAACTGTTTTAGGCTCTACTACCATGTTTCCACCATGATAGACTCTTTGTTGTTCCATTTATATTATTTGATTTACACCACACTTGTTTTTGTTTCTTCACAGTAAATGTAAATGTAATGGACCCTGAGTACAAGACTTGTTTGATTATTTGTGGCATTTCCTTTGTCATGTCCAGCTTCCATCATGTAGGTAACACTATACAACAATCATTTCAGAAAAAAAATAGTTGCAATTGCAAAGAGGAAAAGTGCCAACAAATGTATTCAAATATAACAAACTCTACTGAGAATGTATGTGGAGCATATCTATTTTTAAAGTCAATGTAGAAATAGTCTGGGCAACAAAAACAGTCCTAACCCCAATATCTGTGCCATTCAGGGGTATATGCTTCACTACCTTGAAACCATGGAGGAAAGGGAATATGCAATGTAAACAGATTAAATAGGTAAACTATCAATGATGCATGACCTCGGTTGGAGCCATACATCCTACCCTCACAACAGAAATCCAAGACCAAGCACACCAATACGTCTACATTATGGCAGTGACAACATTTGAGGCCACATTACCAGTACAGGACAATATGGCAATACTTGATGAAATGACAGATTCACCATTCAGTGGTGTGCTAACAAAAAGTTCTATCACCAAGGATGAACCACATCAACAGCTACCTCCACTGTCCAAAAATTGAAGATGTAGCCACTGTGAATGGAGAGCAGTATGCTAGGGCTTCATATACACATGTGATCAGAGCAACTGAAATGGCATATATTGCCTTGATGGCAGCATCACACAGGAAACAGGTCAGATACAATCTTCTAAACCTCCATGCCATCAGAGTGCAAGTTGTCTTTGGAAAAGATTTGTCCATTCCAAGTGGTTGTCTCTCCCAGGATCAACACATGTTCACTTTGTACTTCCAAACAGCAGTATATCACAGCAAATGTCACAACGTTGAAATGTCCAAATGAAGATGACATGGTAAAGGACCCTGAAACAGAATAACAAGGGAAAATCCTTTTTACCACATAGAAAAAGTAACTCAGATGACAAGTCATGAGGACACAAGCACATTACATCTATTTCAATGACCACATAAGCCAGTGTAGTGAAACCCTGATCCACTACCACATTTGCCTTGAACTTTCATGCACTGACCTTTCCTACACAAAATACCGTAGTAGACACATATTCACTCTAGGGCACAAGTTGTATTGACATTGTAGCATAAAGTTTGTAAAGGTAAACTTACACACAGCTGAAAAAGTAGGCAATCACAACTTGACTTCAGTCAACTTCTACTTCTTCACCACTGTCATCTTCATAGGATGGCTTTACCAGTCTTGTCCAGGCACCGACTCCTAGCCTTCAGGAGACCAAAAGCCCGATCTACTGTCTTCCGTGTTCTTCATGGACCTCATTGAAGTGGACTTCCCTTGGCGTTGCTGAATTCCTCAGTGGTGCCAATAATCGCGGTCAGTTAGGGTACGCTGTGTCTCCTACACAGAAGAAAAACATCAACAGACTACTATCATATCAAACCATTATCCCTTCAAAAACTAGGATTCAGGCAAAAAACCTACAAGTTATGTGGTACTTATCAACAACCCAGGCACTCTCTGGTCCAAGTTGTGACATCTCCATGGGTATATTGTTGTTCCGTAGTATGAATGAATCATGTGTTGATCCAGGGTAGAAGGCACACACACTTGAGATGTATAAGTCTGGTAAGAAGACAACTTGCACATTAATGGAATGGAAGTTCTTGCGACTGCAGTAGACCTGTTCTCAGTTGTGTGGTGGAACCAAGGTAATATGCGTGCCATGTATTGCTTCAACCACATGTGATATTCCACCCAAAGCATAAAATTTGCCCTTCATGGTGGCAAATCCTGTGGACGTGGAAATTGGATGTAGCTGTTGATGTTCTTAATCAGGGAAGCAAGGACTTCTTGTAGCACACCACTGAAAGTTGGCTAGTTCATGCTCGCAGATACTGTCACAGTGAATAGAAATGCACCAGTGGCTACAAAATGCAGTACTTCAATGCGTTTTGCTATTGGTGCTATGGCTGTTGGATTCATATTATGAGGCAGGAGCTAAGGCTACAACCGCTGACACAAATCCAGGATAGTTTGCCTAGTTAGACGATATTGCTTGATGATGTCCCTTTCCTCCATATGGCAAGGCCTGGAAAGGGCCATAACACCTTGGCAGTTGCCCCCTACCAATGGCTGGGTTCAGGCATCTGTAAGTATGGAAAGAAAAATGTCAGATGAAATAGTCACACCATACTTCTAATGTCAAAGCACATCTGACTTCTGGGTAACAGTAGAAATCGCATTGGGTAATATATTTACACACATTGACATCAAATATTTGGTCCACTAAGATATGAACTCATGCATATTTTTTATTTTTTCCCTCATTATTTGCAAATAATACATTTGCCCTGTATCATTTGCACCTCTTTTCTTTATTTTTGTTTTTAAATACTGTCAACAGGGGTAGTACTTTCTCCATGGCACTATCATTGACAAACAGTTACAGTTCACATTTTTTGCCATATCTTGCTTAGTAAAGTGCAACGCGTAGTAGGTGGTAACTTCAACAGTAGTCCCTGCCATAGGCTAACATATGTGGTGGCTATGCAGGAAAGCCAATGGCTGTTATTATCTCCATCATGGATTGCTTCAGCCATGTACTTGTACGCCGCACTGTGTAAAAAAAAATCACTTGCCTCCTAAAACTGAACCCATTAAGAACTCCTTGATTTTTGCTGCTGTTACCAACCTCTGGGAGCCAGGATGTTGGGAAACGCAGGTGACAGGGCCCCTGCCCTCTCCCCTGAGGATCTGAAGCTTCTTATTAGGGAGGTTCTGTCCCTGTACATCCAACTCTATGGGACCTCAGAGGAACAGGTACATGCCCGATTGGGGAATGTCTGACTGAGTAACCTCTTCCTTTATGATTCACAGGATATTTGTTTCCAATTTGGTAATATAGGTGTTGTTGTGCTTTGAGTTGACAGAATGATGTATCTGGAATAGATTTTTGTGAGCAATGTCTGAATTTTCTGTACATGGCAATGTTGAGCGACCTGACAATAGAATTGGTAATGTGTGTCTATGTCACACACAAATCCCATTTCCTCATACAAACTGCAGGCCACTTAGTGTCACTGACCAGTAGACATTGTACCAGTTGTATGACTGACAACATACAGCCAATGTTGACATGACAGGATGTTGTTTGGAAAATATAGAGGGTCTAGAGTTGTCTGATGGTGTACTGTCACGTAGGAGTCCAGCATATATAATGCATTAGTTAGCTCTGTATAATTTCAACTTGTCATAAAGCCACATACAGGTACACTTATGTTAGGCACAGTAAGTTCAGATTACAGCGGCTCACCATCATCCATTCCAGTCTGTCCCATTAGAATTCACACGTGTACAAACAACCCACAAATCCCTGCTCTCATTGCCACGTATCAACCCTCCTCTGTTGCCCTCAGTCACTGTATGTGATACAGACCATGGGTTCTGACTTTTGGGAATGTAGGCAGGAAGCCAATGTTGGTTGAATATGATTATGTGCAGGATTGTACAGGTGGTTTGTCCTTCAGTAGCTCACAATGATTGTGAGTGATCAAGGGTGGCTCTCCCATCAGAATTTGTTGTATGGCTCTGGCCAAGATACCCACCTAATGGCCTGCATCCATGTGGCGGCGTACCCAGAGCTTGATGGGTAATTGAGAGCCCAACAGCAGCAACAAGGGGGAAGTCATTTTTTAAAGATATTGTTGTGGTTTCACCTCTTTATTTTCCAAATATGATGTATGCCGACAACTGCAAGGAAGGCACACATCCTGATGCCCATGATAATTTCTAGAGATATAAGTTGGTCAGACTGTGTCTGATGCTGTGTGTGATGGTTTGCTTTGTGCTGTATCATGCCACTAGATTCCTCCTCCCAAGGCAATTACTGTTGTGGGCAGACACATGGCTGCATGCAAAGAAAGAGATTGCCAGCATTTTCACAATGACATGAGGGACAGTTTCTCAAAACTTGCCCCAGGTCATGATTGTGTTAGATGTAATGGTACATCACAAATGTGTGTAGTGAATGTAGGCTTCCTTACTGGTAACTGTATCAAACTGCACAATTGGAGAGCAGCTGATATATCAGACTTGACCTTGCTAAGTTGGTGCTATGACAAGGGGAGAATGTGCATCTGCACTGAAAGTTTTCATATTCTGTGTACAGTGCCATCATTACAACCCTGGTGGTTGGTGTTAAAGTGGTGGTAATCCAGCCAACAGGCTGGCGGTAAATACCACCAAATTATGACTATGGCTGTGAGAACGCAGATAGACAGCCATTTTACCACACCGACCGCCAGGGCGGACACAACAGGCAGCACGGCGGTAACTGTCTACAACCAGGGGGAAGTCAATGTTCTGCCCACCATATTACAAGAACGCAATCCGCCACCTTTTCCGGGGCGGTACCAATGAAATCAAAAGCCTGGTGGAAACACTGCACACAAGGGAAAGGACTCACCATTGAAGACACATGGAACAACCACGCTGCCATGGAGCCCGAGCTGCATGTCTTCCCCATGCTCTTTTACGTGCTGCTCCACCACGAACACCAACGACGGCGAAGACGATGACAGTGAGCACAGCCGCCTAGCACCCAAGGGAGGGGGGAGGAAAAGAGAGTGACCGACACACGCAACACACACACCCCCACCCCCAACACCATACACACATACAGCTGCAGTACTAAAACATATTTAGCCCGTACCTCAGATAAATAATGCAAGGACAACAGGAATTTACTAAAGTGAGTGTACTAAAATCAACACAGTAGAAATAAGAAATATGCAATGCAACAGATGTATACAATTGTACAGTTCAAGGGACACTGCCCAGTCCTCAGTGTGCGTGGTCCACAGGGCCAGAGGCCAAAGTCCAAGGCCCTACTAGTCACCTGCATCAACACGGAGAGAACACTGCAGGGGCATTAGTTGGTAAACAGGCAGGCACTTCAGGGATGGGGAGGGAGGGCACTTCAGCCGGGAGATGAATCAAGACCACTAGTTCTGGAGGGGGCAATATGCCCTGTGCTTGGTTCTTGGGAGTGCAAGGCCACCTCAGCCGGGAGATGAAACAAGACCACTAGTTCTGGAGGAGGCAACATGCCCTGTGCTTGGTCCTGGGGAGTGCAAGACCACAGTCTCTCAGGTGGGTGACTTGCCTACATGCCCTGTGCTTGGTCAAGGGGAGTGCAAGGCCACAGTTTCTGGAGTGGGTGTCTCCAACACTGGTTCTGGAGGGGGCATCATGCCCTGTGCTCCTGATCCTGGGGAGGCTGGGGTTGGTGGGTGTCTTACCAACTGGTTCTGGAGGGGGCATTGTGCCCTGTGCTCTTGATCCTGGGGAGGCTGGGGTTGGTGGGTGTTTTACCCACTGGTTCTGGAGGGGGCATCGTGCCCTGTGCTCTTGATCCTGGGAAAGCTCGGGTTGGTGGGTGTATTACACAATGGTTGTGGAGGAGGCATCGTGCCCTGTGCTCTTGGTCCTGGGGAGGCTAGGATTGGCAGGTGTCTAACCCACTCGCTCTGGAGAGGGCATTGTGCCCTGTGCTCTTGATCCTGGGGAGTGCAAGGTCACAGTCTCTCAGGTGGCTGTCATACCCACTGGATTTGCAGGAGGCAGGCCGCACAGCAGCCCATGGGGGCAGGACTACATACCATCCACCGGCAGTGACAGCTGCTCAGTGGTGCTGGTGCTGGTGGGTGGAGGCTCCAGCCCATCCCCTGCAGCTTCGGATGGCGGCACAACCATGGTTGGTAGTGGGGGCTCTGTCAGAGTCCTTGTCCCAGGCCACTTGCCCTTACTGCCTGCTGGTTCTGGCTCCTTGCTCTTTCTGGCAGCAGCTGTGGCAGACTTCTTGGTCTTCCTGGCAGCAGCTGGGGCAGGCTCCTTGGTCTTCCTGGCAGCAGCTGGGGCAGGCTCCTTGCTCTTCCAGGCAGCAACTGTAGCAGGCTTCTTACCCTTGAGTCTGCCTAGTGCAGGCTCCTTCACCCTCAGGGCATGTGCCCTGGATCCTTTCCCACCACAAGTGGGTGTGGTGACTGCTGGGCCCATGGACTGGGTGGCTGAGGTGCTTGCCTGGGTTTTTGCCACCCTGGCCAGACATGCAGGACTGGGGGAGGAGGGGTAGGGAAGAGATCAATGGTGGATAGGAAAAGCTTTTAGGGGCAATGGGGCGAGAAGAGGGAGAATGTTTGGGAGTGGAGGAAGAGGGAGTGGTTGTAGGAGGTGTCTGCTGATTGTGGGTGCTGGTGCAGGTGCATGGGCTGGATGCTGTTGTGAGATGGATGGCTGTCGGGTGTCTGAGTGCTTGAGTTTGTGTACTTAAGGAGGGGGGACAGACACAGTGTGAGAGGACACGGGAAACGTGTGTATGGCTGTTATGGAGGTGTCTGCCAGTGAGGCGTACGTTTTGCTAGGTGTGGTGGTGATGCTGGTAGTGGATGATGGTGTTGTGCATGCAGGTGTGAGTGTTGATGGAAGTGGGAGGGAGGTGGAGGAGGAGGAGGAGGCAGAGACAGTGGAAATTGTGGATGTTGGTATGTCTGCATCTGGATGGTGTTTGTGTGAGTGCCTGTGGGATGAAGTGTGGTGCTTGTGTTTGCCTGTGACACTCTTGGCTGTTGTCTTGTGAGCATGCTCATCTGCCTGTGTGCTTGTGATAGGTGTGGGTTGAGGGGAATGTGTTTGGGAAGAGGAAGTTGGAGGGGGGAGGGTGGAAACAGGGACAATGGCTGCCATCAGAGAGAAGGCCAGAGCCTGCATCGATCTCTGTTGGGCCGCCAAGACAGTGTGAATGCCCTCCAAAAATGCATTAGTCTGTTGCATCTGGGCTGCCAGCCCTTGGATGGCATTCACAATGGTTGAATTGCCCAACAGAGATGGATCTCAGGAGGTCAATAGCCTCCTCACTTAGGCCAGCAGGGCTCACCGGGGCAGAGCCTGAGGTGCCTGGGGTGAAGGAGATGCCCATCCTCCTGGGTGAGCGGGCACGGGCAACTCGATGAGGGGCTGCTGAGATGGCGGTACTGGTACAAGGGTGGCGGCTGTACCTGTAGCTGGGATGGTCACAAAGGTGTCCGCTACCACCAGGGAGCTTCCATTGGAGGAGGTATCTGTGTCCGAACTGTCCCTTACGGTCTCCGCCATGGTGCTCCCCTTGCCCTCCGTCCCACTGGTGCCCTCAGCGTTGGTGGACTCTGCCTCCTGGGTCCTGTGGGATGCAGCTACCTCTGTTGCCGGTGCCTCTGCTCCTTCACCAGATGATGCTAATGCACATAAGGAAAGGGTGACAAAACAAAAAGGGGGGAGACAAAGGATACACTGGGTCAATGGCTGCACCAACACCAACATTGGCGTACACAGCACACTCACACACAGGGTACAGGCCTAAGCAATATGTACTGCACTACCAGTGATATTGCTAGCCACCATAGGAAGGGGCACACAGCGCCAAATGCAGCACACCTGGGATCCACGCAGCCCTGACCAGTAGTGGATGCCTAAGAGCTAGGTAGCGTGATTATCCCTTCAGGACCCTTGCCACCAAGGGACCTTTCTGCAATGTCAGGCCTGGCCTAGGGGCACCCACTGACACACTTCCCCCACCCAGATACCACCCTGCCATGCGTACATTGTGATGATGGACACTGTATTCACCCCCTTGTGGCTGCTGTGATGCCCTTAAGGGCCCATCCTGCTCAGGATAGGCCACCGCCAGTATGCAGGCCATCAGGGGGGTGAGGGTTCGACGGGCACCCCTTCCTCATTGGGAGGCCATTCACAATTGGGTCTCCTCCGTCTTCCGTGCCCAGCGTCTCAGGTCCTTCCACCGTTTCCGACAGTGGGTGCTCCAGCTGCCGTAGACCGCTAGGGTACGCACCTCATTGGCCATGGCACGCCTTCTACCCTTCTTTTGATGGCCGCTGACCTGCAGAGGGAATACACACAGGAAAATAGTATCAGTCAGACAGTCCTGCCTGTTACACTTCTGGCCCACCATACCCCTTCACATCACCATTTACACACACATGGCCCAGCACACAACCTGTACGCCACCCAGGAGACAACTACCCACCCCCCCTTACATGAAGCCTTCACACACCACTCCATGCATTCATGCCACATGCATTGTGCCAATAGTGTACTCACCTGTTGGTCTGGAGGCTCATACAGCTGTCCCTACTGGGGTAGGACCCTATCCACCAGTCTCTCCAACTCTGCCGAGGTGAAGGCAGGAGCGCTTTACCCAGTCACACGCGCCATGGTAGGTTCCAGACACAGGTCACAGCAACACATGCAGTGTAGGTCCTCTCCTGTGGAAGGTCAGGTAGCAAGTGAGGAATCAGATAGAAAATGGCGGTCACGTCCGTGCATACCGTCTACGCCACAGGACATCACCATTTGCCACTGTACCCCATAGGGCCCAATGTTAACCAATGAGGAGTTGCACAGCGGTTCTCGACCGCCTCCCTCAACGGCACATGTCAGTGGAATTACCTCACTTCCACCTGTCCCTCCACACAGGACAGGCGGATGCCATTTCAGGGGGGCGGGGGGCAGGCCCAGGATAATTACTGTGTCACTGTCTAAATTTAGACATACAGGACAATTCTCACTTATCCATTACAGTTTGACAGCATGCATTGTTCTGTTGTAGCCCCATTGTTCCGTTTGTGACCGGCCCCTCACTCTTTTGTCCCATAGATTTCTACTGCTGTGGATGAATAGTAGATGGAGACATACCCTCGTGTACAGACCCTGGTGGACTTGGCAACAATGGAGGACAGGCACAAAATACTCTCCTATCGACTTGACAGGGACACAATCACAGAGCTGTGTGCCCAATTGGAGCCTGACCTGATATCTGTTATCCGTCACCCCGCTGGGATCCCCCCTCTTGTGCAAATTCTATCAGTGCTCCATTTCCAGGCAATTGGTTCTTCCCAAGTGACAGTGGGCTTGGCAGCAGGAATGTCACAGCCAATGTTCTCAATAGTGCTGACCAGAGTGTTGTCTGCCCTGATGAAACACATGTGCAGCTACATTGTATTTCCCCAGTTGGAGGATTTGGTCACTGTGAAGGCTGACTTCTATGCAATTGGACATATCCCCAACATAATTGGGGTGATTGATGGAACACATATTGCATTTGTCCCCCCTCACGTAAAAACAGAACAGGTGTACAGAAATCGTAAGAGTGTCCACTCAATGAATGTACAGATGGTGTACTTGGCGGACCAGTACATCTCCCATGTCAATGTTAAGTATCCTGGGTCGGTGCATGATGCCTTTATCCTGAGGAATAGCAGCATCCCAAATGTGATGGCCCAACTACAGAGGCACAGGGTGTGGCTAATAGGTGAGCCCTGGTCCCCACCCAGTATATGTTAGTGTATGGGTATGGTGTGGGCCATATGGAATAGTGTGTGGCTTAATGTTGTCCCTCAATATTTGCAGGTGACTCTGGTTACCCCAACCTATCATGGCTTCTGACCCCTGTGAGGAATGCCAGGACAAGGGCAGAAGAACATTATAATGAGGCACATTAGCGAACCAGAAGGATCATTGAAAGAACCTTTGGCCTCCTGAAGGCCCGTTTCGGTGCTTCCATCTAACAGGTGGATCCCTGTGCTACTCACCCAAGAAGGTCTCTCAGATAATAGTGGCATGCTGCATTGCCCCGAGATCCCCTAGTACCTTTTCTGCAGGAGGAGGAGGCTGGATATGGCAGTGTGGCAGCAGTGGACCCTGTGGACAGTGAGGATGTGGAGGTAGAGGATCAGGGCAACAGAACAGCAATGATACGACAATACTTCCAATGACACACAGGTAAGACAGTGTTACTTCACATTTCATTGTCAATATTTTGAAATTCTTTGGCACTGGCATGCTGTTATTTCCTACTTCTATGCCCACTTACTGTACCCTTTGGCAATTCATTTTACAAACGTTGGTGCCTCACTATAGCTCCTGGTGTGATCACTGCAGCCAGCTACCGGTCTTTCTTATGTGTTCATTTAATGTACAGTTCAATTTCATTGTTTGTACCTGTTTAAATGAATACAAACTTGAAAAATGTGACTACTCCAAACTTGTATTTTTTCCAAGGGTGTTTATTGAAGTGCTAAGAAAAAGAGGGGCAAGTGCAATGTGATAGGGGGATGATGGAGGAAATGCCAGGGTATAGTTCCAGTCTGTAGCACAGGTGCATTGTCCCTGGGGACATAGGAAGGGGAACAATGGCAGTTCAATGTGGACAGGGTGACAGACAATCAGGAGAGTCTCATTTCCTGGCGGTGGTCTTGTCAATAGCCTCTGGCTTCTGCCTGGATTGCAGGGAACGTTTGTGGGGTGGTTCTCCTTCTGCAGGGGGAGGGATGCTGGTGGCCTGTGAGTCCTGTGGTGCGGCCTCCTGGCCATTAACGGCAGTGGAGGTGGAGGCAGTTCAGATGACTGGCTAGTGGCAGCGGCCCGCTGGTGTGAGACTGCCTCCTTCATAATGTTGGCCATATCAGCCAGCACCCCTGCTATGGAGACCAGGGTGGTGTTGATGGCCTGCAAGTCCTCCCTTATCCGCTGGTCTGCAGCTGCCTTCTCAGGATCTGGCCCATCGTGTCCCGGGAATGTTGATATGCTCCTAGGATCTCAGTGAGTGCCTCCTGGAGAGTCGGTTCCCTGGGCCTGTCTTCCCCCTGGCGCACAGCACTCCTTCCAGTTTCCCTGTTGTCCTGTGCTTCTGTCCCCTGAACCGTGTGCCCACTGCCACTGACCCTAGACCCCTGATTGTTTTGGGTATGAGGTGTGCCCTGCGGTCCCTGTAGAGGTGGACCCGCTGCTGATTGACATGTCCTGGGGACAGAGGCATGGGTACGCTGGGAGGGTGTTGTGGTGGTGTTTCCAGTTGGGGGAGGCTCTGTGGTGGTGTGTGACTGGGCTTGGGTAACCGACTGTCCAGAGGTCCCTGATGGGCCAGGTTGGTCATCCAGATCCAGGTGACCAGAGTTGCTGTCATCACTGTGGGCCTCTTCAGTTGGGGGGCTGGATGTTGCTGGCACCTCCTCTCCGGTGACATTGGGTGGGATACCTGTGGGGATCTAAATGATGTGTTATTGTTCCTGTGTGTGACATATTGTGCATCAATGGGTTTCCCTCTTTGGTTGTATTTGCCCTGGCAGCCTTAACTTGTGTAAGTTGGTATGTGATGGGCTAGCTGATTCTTTCTAGTGTCCATGCAGGGCTGTGAGTGATGTCCATGCATTGGTGGAGCATGCAGGGCTTGGCACTGGGATGAGTGAGATTTGATGGTGGGGTGTGTGGGAGGTGGTGGAGTGATGGGAGTGCGCATGACAGTGGGGGTATGTGATGGCATGCAGGTAGGGGGGTGATAGTAGTAAAGAGTTGACTTACCAGAGTCCAGTCCTCCTCCTACTCCGGCCAGGCCCTCAGGATGCATCATTGCCAAGACTTGCTCCTCCCATGTTGTTAGTTGTGGGGAAGGAGGTGGGGGTCCACCGCCAGTCCTCTGTACAGCGAGTTGGTATCTTGCTGCTATGGAGCGTACCTTCCCCCGTAGGTCGTTCCACCTCTTTCTGATGTCGTCCCTAGTTCTTGGGTGCTGTCCCGCAGCGTTGACCCTGTACACGATTCTCCGCCATAGCCCCATCTTCCTTGCAATGGATATCTCCTGCACCTGTGCTCCAAATAGCTGAGGCTCTACCCTGATGATTTCCTCCACCATGACCCTTAGCTCCTCCTCTGAGAATCGGGGGTGTCTTTGTAGTGCCTTGGGTGTTTTTGTGGGATGTGTAGGTGAGGGTGTGTTGGGGGGGTGTGATGTGGGGTACATGAGTGGTGTGTAGGTAGTGTGTGGCTTTGGTCTTGTCTGTGGTCGAGTTGTCTGTCTCGTGCCAATGGTTTGTAGTCGTAAAGGGTTGTGGGTAATGTCGGTGTGTGATTTATAGTGGTGTGGGTGTGTGGGTGTGGTGTGTGTATGGGTGTCAGGTGTGTTGTTTGAATTGTCCCATGTGGTGTTGTTTGGTTTGTGTGTGTGTATTTTGGGCGCAGCAGTATGTACCGCCAATGGTTTACCGACGTTGAATGTCTGCCGTGGTGATTCGTGAGTCATAATGTGATGGGCGTAGTTCTGTTGGCGTAACGGTGTGGGTTTTGGTAACGCCAGTTTATCACTGACCTTTGGTGTGGCGGAATTGTGTATGTGGCTGAATAGTGATGGATTGGTGTGTGTGTGTCATAATATGGTGAACGGATATCTGCGGCGGTATGTTGGCGGCAGTCAGCATGGTGGTAAGTGGGATTTAGCTCCAATGTCATAATGAGGGCCATAATTCCTTACTTGACACATGTTTGAAAGCTGTTTCTCAAGAAAACTTATGACACTTTATGTTGACAGTAATGGTGGACCTGAGTATGTAGCCTGTCACAAGTGTTTATGTAAGCCAGTCTATCATTGGCAACATGAATTTCTTTGCCAAACTGTTCTGCAAGCAACAGACAGGAATGTGTGCACATTGGTGAGAGATTTATGCATTCCACAGACAATATTTTGGAGTCCTTAGTCCTGACCAGAGGGGAAGTTGACGATGGAGAGCAATGCAATGTTAAAAGGGACATTTGCATGTGGAAGGAAACATTATATAGATGTTATGCCCATTTTGGGCAGACAATTTCCATCCAAACATTTTACCCTTTGGGAGAAGGGAACCAATTTCAGCTCTGTACTGCAGTGGTTCAGAGATGTAGGTAGGCCTACGTGTTTACTCATGCTGTTGGAACCCTTTGTAATGGAGTGAACTACAAGTGAAAGAGTGACAAAGGCGTACATGATGTGGGAGCAGAGATAGGGGATAACTGAACTTATTGCAAATGTTGTGTGATATAGATTGATGTCCAATTGTGTTCTCACATATACACTCTAACTGTTGTATAATTTTTTTCAGCATCAACTGGGCAAGACGAAGGTGACAGTGGCTACATTAGTGGGGATGAAGCTAGCCACTGGGAATCAGGTGCTGAGACCACCGACACCGAGGGACCCAGTGACACAGAGGGTGAGGGGACTGGCTAAGAGGCCATGAGTGACTTAACATCTTCCTCAGAGGCCTCTAGTGAAGATCAGTCCATAGTGGGGGTAGACCGAGGTTGAGACTGTGACATCTGCATCTCCATCTGCCCCCTCATTGCCATCTCCAACCTCCCTCTTTCTCATTCCCCCAATTGGCCATAGCTGCCCCCCTCCAACAGGGGCAGTGTCACCTTTGCTACAGGCACCTCTTCCTCTGCCCCTGTGTCCAAGGCTGCGCTCACTGAGGAGGCTGAGGATCTATTAAGAATGATCACTGTGGGCCAGACTGCACTATTAAATGCCATCTACAGGCTGGCTGGCAGGAACACCCAGATGCTGGCTTACCTGAATAGCATTCATAATGCCCTGTCTGGCCCTCAGCGGTCATTCTGGGGTCTGGCCTCCTCATTGGTTGCAGCTTCCCACCTACCCTAACCTCATGCCCAGACTCACACCCCTTTCCCATCCCATGTCCCTCAATCACCCTCTGTCCAAAGCACACACAAACATATGCACACACTCACAACAGCCACAAGCAGCACATCCCAACACAAACACATCAAGAAACATAAGCACAGATATACATATGAGGACACTACCCACACCATCACCACCACCACAATCACACCCCTAGTCAGTACACCCACCACTACACAACTACAAACACACCTACCCACAGATATGACACCCACGCCTACAACAACAGCCACAGACACCATCAGAACACCCTGTCATTGCACCCACTACATCCCCAACACACACACCACCAGTCATCTCACCCACCACCACACATGCATGCACGAGCACACCAAGAGACACCACAGCAACACACACCACAGCAGACACATCCACACACACATACTCAACCCAAATGTCCACACTCACACACCCAACAGACAATCATTAAAAAACACAAACCTAAAGATGCACCACATGCACCAGACCCTCATGAACCCCCACCTTAAACAGACACACGTACAACAGACACAGCCACTCCCTGTGCCTCTCAAACCCCAACCCTCCCGAACACACTACCCATGTCCCTGTGGAAAGTTTGCTTTTTCACTGGTTCTGACCCCTACCAAATCCCATACACCTAAACCCAAGGACCTACTCTCCCCCAGTGAGATCATTGAGGTGCCTTCTCTCTGGCCCATGGATGCCCCTTCCAGAGGAGGTTTATTCTGGCAGTGAATTTAGGAGAAAAGTGATGGATCTGGAAGCCAGTGTGTCCCACATGGGCGTTGACATTAATTCTGTAAATATGTGGACTTATCCACTTTATTTTGAGTGAGGAAATTTAATATTATGTAAAAACAAAATATATATTTTTGGATTCCTTTATCCAGATCTAATTATTTTATTGTTACTGATTATTTGTGGATGATTTTATTTCTGTGTAAGTGTGAGCCATGCACTTACTCTCATTTGTAACAGTAACATAAACAGATTATATGTTTCAGTTTTTTTTTTTTAAATGCACACATTAGTGTTGTACATTGGTGATGGAAATTTTTATTTTGGTGCAAGCATTCATGTCATTACTGTACACTTGCACCAAAGTTATCTGTGTTTCAGTTTTTGTGAGTGGAGAATGTATGTATGTTTATTTTGACATGATGTGTCAATGATATGAACATAAGCATTACGCAGATGACCTGTCACTTTACATTTCAGTATGATCATAATTTGTGAAATATTGCACACACCGACATGTGACCTATGTACATCTTTGACATGTTTGCGTTTTACTAGTAAATATTGTGTTACATTCTGGGTACACCCACCTGTAGCATGTTGTAGTGATTTTGCTACATTGGAATGGGTTTGTTGGGTTAAAATTGGGGATACTGTTTCAGTTGTTACTTTTGATATTTTGGGTACATTCTTGCACACACCTTTGCGGACACAATCACTATTTGTGATTGTTGAAACTTTTCTGTGTAGGTGTCCATTGCCATATAGGCAGTCAGCCACTAATTGGTGGGTGCTACGTATATCCTGGGGTCTGTTCTGTTACATTTTCATGCTTCGACATTACACACTTCAGCATTGCACAACAGTATGGTGGTGTGTATACAAAATATTGAGGAATGCAGAAGTCCAGTGTTGATATGCAAGTCCGAGGGTAACAGAAATGCCATGACTTACCTTCTGTGATTTACCTTCTGATCCAGTGGCGACCAAGTTGATTTCCATCTTGGACCTAGTCCAGGTGCAACAGAAAAACTGGTAGTAGTGGGTTCATGGTGATAGGATACATGGAAAATGTTGAAAAAGTGGGTTTTGTGTTTATATAGCTGCCAATCAGCCAGCTCAGGTGTGGAGGTTTAGCCACCACATTTGCGTCGGCCGGACTGCACATCATGATTGGCTCGGTGGTAAAAAGGGCGATCGTCTCACCACTAGACGCTTTTGCCTATGGCGCCATCAACGTGGGAGAAGATTTTTGGCGGTGACAGTGGACCGCCGGCGGTCTTTCACCTATACTCTCACTGACATTTAAATAGGGTGGCGGACCGTCATATTGGTGGGTGCTTTTCCCATCAAAAAGTCGACAGCAGGAACATTACCATCAACATCTAAATCAGGCCCAAAATCTTTGTGAGGATTTTTTTTATTCAAAAATGTAAAGAGCCACACTTTGATGGACCATACACGGTTACCATGGTGAACCATACCCCCGCCTTACCTCCCTCAAGGCAGATGGCAGAAAAACCTGGATTCACTGCACCCACATTCATCTAAGTCTAGCATCTCATCAAGACTTATAAACAATGTAAATGGAACAAGGGGGGAGGAAAATTGCCATTATAAAAATACCCCCATACCTCTGCTTTTAGAAAATTAATTTTTGAAAGAACACAAAAGATATGTATTTTTTGTTTCTTTTTTGTCTCTTGATTCTATCCTTTCAATTTCTCTACAACAATGAGTTCTTTAATCATAATATTTTATATGTATAAAGGGAATTTTCTTGTCATAATTACGTGATCTGTAATGCCCATCCCCTAACTCATTAGAAAATATGTGGTATCGGTATATGTTAGACATATGTTTAGAGAATACTAATGAGTATTTGTTAGAAATAGGGTCTCTAGTTGGCAGTCGGTTTGCACCCTGTCCAAGTACGGACCCGCACTCTAGTCAGGATAAGGGAGATACCCGCTCAGATAACCCCTGCTAACCCCCTTGGTAGCTTGGCATGCGCAGTCAGGCTTATCTCAGAAGCAATGTGGAAAGGTTTTGCACATAACACACAGTAACGCAATGAAAACTCTATCAAAGGACACCAGTCTTAGAAAAATAGTCAATATTTATCTATATAAAACAAGACCAACTACAAAAGAAATCCACCATACAGTAATAATTATATGAATTCTGCAACATTTACTCAAAAAATACAGTTCCTTGAAGTCGATAGCTGCACCTGGGGCTATCACGGCATCGTGATCAACAAAACCAACAGTTCAGGCCAGCCGCAGCGTCACGGGCCAGCTACGGTGTCGGGAAGACACACAAACAGTACCTTTGGAATTGCAGGGCGTTGTGATCCTCGCATTGTACTCCGGAGAGTGGCATCTCTGGCATCACTGTGTCGGTTCCAGAGTTGCTGCGGGACTTGTCAGGCCCTTGAAGTCACACACGGTGCAGATCTTACTCCGGTCTGAGGAAGTCAGGAGCGCTGCCGTGGATGGCGTCTAGACTGCGGTGCGAATCGGGATGATGCAACATGCAGTGTCCACAGGTGACGGTGCAGGCAGAGGCTAGGTGATGGCATCCAGCGGCGTCGGTGAGACCAAGGCTGCAGTGTGAAGGGGGCCGGTGTGACGTGCAGTGTCACCAGGTCACAGTGCAGGCAGCGGCATTGTCATTGCTGAATCGCTGTCATCGGTAGGCCCAAGCTGGCGGTGCAGGACGGGACAGTGCTTCCTGTCATTCACAAGCTGTGTCTGAAGGCCACGGAGCAGGCAGGAATACCTGGTGATGACACTGGAGTCGATGGTGCTCAGTGGACCGGGGCTGCGGTGCAGGATGGGGCAGTGCTTTGTGTACCTCACGAGCGGTGTCCACAGGGCCATGTTGCAGGCAGTGGTGCCGGTGTCAGCAGGAGCATCGTTGTCGGGGATGCCCAGGCTGTGGTGTGAGCAAGACGATGCCGGAGTGGGGGGCCCACAGGTCAGGGTGCAAGCAGTGGCATGGTGAAGTCATCCGATGACAGCATCTGTGAGACCAGGGTCATGGTGCGAAGCGGGACAGTGCGGCTCCGTGTGGCATCGGCAGGTCATGGTGCAGGCCAGTGGCATCATTAGCGGCGGCACAGTGGTTTCTCGTCTTGAACAGCACAAAACGAAAAGTTCCCAGTGCTGCAGGTTGAGGAAACTTAAGTCTTTGGTGTCCCTGAGACTTCCAACAGGAATCAAGCTCCACTCCAAGCCCTTAGAGAACTTTCTGAAGCCATACACACATTAAAGTTCACTGTTTGCACTCTTTTCAGGCAGAAGCAGCAACTGCAGGCCAGTCTATTAAAGCAACACAGCAAAGGAACAGTACTCCTCCTCCAGCTCTTCTCCTGGGCAGAGGTACTTCTTGATTCCATAAAGATTCTAACAGTCTGGAATTTTGGGTCCAATACTTATACCCATTTCTGTCTTTGAAGTTGGCAAACTTCAAAGCAGAGTCTCAAATGTTTGCAAGATCCTTCCTTGTCCAGGCCAGGCCCCAGACACACACCAGGGGGTTGGAGACTGCATTGTGTGAGGGTAGGCACAGTCCTTTCAGGTGCAAGTGACCACTCCTCCCTCCACTCTAGCTCAGTTGGCCCATCAGGATATGCAGGCTACACCGCAGCTCCCTTTGTAACACTGTCTAGAGGGAATTCACAACAAGTCCAACTGTCAGTCTGACCCAAATGTGGAATACACAAGCGGGCAGAGGCACAGAATGGTTTAAGCAAGAAACAAGAAAATGCCCACTTTCTAAAAATTGCATTTTCAAACTAACAATCTAAAAAACAACTTCACTTAAAGATGCATTTTTAAATTGTGAGTTCAAAGACCCCAAACTCTAAATTTCTATCTCCTCTCAAAGGTAAACTGCACTTTAAGGTGATTTAAAGGCAGCCCCCATGTTAAGCTATGAGAGAGATATGCCTTGCAACAGGGAAACCCAAATTTGGCAGTATTTCACTGTTAGGACATGTAAAACACACCAGTACACGTCCTACCTTCTAAATACACTGCACCCTGCCCATGGGGATACCTAGGACCTACCTTAGGGGTGCCTTACATGTGGTAAAAGGGAAAGTTTAGGCCTGGCAACAGGGTACACTTGCCAGGTCGAATTGGCAGTTTAAAACTGCACACACAGACACTGCAGTGGCAGGTCTGAGACATGTTTACAGGGCTACTCATGTGGGTGACACAACCAGTGCTGCACACCCACTCGTAGCATTTGATTCCCATGCCCTGGGCACCTCTAGTGCACTTTACTAGGGAATTACCTGTAAATCAAATAAGCCAATGATGGATAAACCAATCACCAATACAATTTACATAAGGAGCACTGGCACTTTAGCACTGATCAGCAGTGGTAAAGTGCACAGAGACAATAAACCCGCAAAAACAGATCGGAAAAAATAGGAGGAAGAAGGCAAAAAGTTTAGAGATGACCCTGCAAAAAAGGCCTTTTCTAACAGTGTTGTTTTGTATGCTTCCTATTTCCTCATGTCACTGGATAAGATAGGTTATATTTAACACAAAAAGTGCCCCCAAGTGTAGCTTAATGTTCATTACATCTTCACTTATGCAGGATTTAGGCCCAAATGCTGTTAACACACGTTGAAGTAAAATGTGTCTTAGTTAACACCACAAAATATGATTCCTTAGCAGAAGTACTGTACAGTCTCACAGAGAGACAGGAAAACAAAGACAAGATATCACGCATGAAGAAGTCAGGTCATCCAACTACAGCAGATTAGATTCAGATGGTTCTAGAACTAGGTTTTCTAGGAGTAGCATGCCTGCCCACTGAGTTCAACAGCTATTTAGTAAGTCCGTTGTCCCCAGATTGCGTCTGTAGGTCAGGATTTGAAGTCACCGGATCAGTCTTTACTCATGATCACTAGCATTCTATTATTGAATTTTCTTGTAAGGTTATATCTCAATGGGAAGGTATTGATGGTAGTGAGGATGTCATAGGGAAGTGTATAGATATCTGGGATGAAAACATTTCACTTTACACTTGGCTAGACAGCACAGTGAATCCTCAGACTGTCATGAGACTAACTTCTGTTTCTTTAGGTTTCAGAAAAAATTGCACTGTTAATGTGAGCCAAAATATTGACTGTAAGACTACAATAGATAATGATGACATGCAGTGGGCACCTCCAACATCGTGGACTACTATTGGTAGTGTGGAGAACTACTGTATGCCCAGTTGCCATTAAACTGGAGTGGATTCTGTTCCATTGTGACTTTGCACACCCCGGTTTTGAGAATCCATGGAATTAGCCTAACATCTTTGCATAAACACCCCATGAGCCGCCCAATGACCTTGCTTAATCATAATCAAAGGAAAATAACTGCAGAGTGTTATGCTATGAGTACTTGAAGTTACATTGCTCAGGGGTTTTGTTTGCTTAATGATGCACAGCTATTCTTTGAAAGTATTCTGCCATTTGTTTAGGCTAAAGCAATAGCTCAATGGTTGCAGATAACCCAATGGGAACTTCTTCAGACTATTAACACTACCAAGGATGGTTCAATGTGGTTAAGGAAGAGCTGCATGTGACGAGAATAATGGTGATGAAGCACTGCTATGTACAAGACATTATGACTGCCATGCAAGGGGGTATCTGCAACTTGACTGGAACAGCATGTTGCACCTTTATTCCAGCAAATTATGTAGATAATGGAGTGATGCAGATAATGTAACTTCATCAGAAGCTATGCAGTCACTGCATAATCTACAAAAGAAAATGGTAGATGAAGGAGGCGCCCCAGATAATTGGTTTAGTGAGTGATTGACATTACTGCCATCCTGGATGACGGGACTGTTGGGAGATTTGCTTCCATCTATTATAGCCTTATTATTATTATATTGTGTCACACAGTTGCTTCCAGTATGTTGTAGAAGAGTAGATGCTAAGGCGGGAGGAAAGTTTCCAGCTAGGACATGTCAACAAAAGGGAGGAATGTTACAGGATATGTAGAATGTTTACGCAAAAATATAGTGTAACTATCGACTTTGGCAGAAAGTAGTATAATAGGTAGGAAATAAAAGAACATTGCAGGCCCAAATCCAGTGCTGACCAGAATAAGGTGAAGAGTTCACTTGAGGACAAGATTGCAGATAAAACCTAACTCGTGTTTAGCAAGTGTGTAGGAATTTATGGCCCAAAAGCATTTAGGTTTACAGGCACTGACTTCGTTTTTCCAAATACACTGTAAACCTGATTATACAATGAGTACAGGAAATCTAATCAGCTCAGAATACACAGAGATCTTAGGGTTACAATGATAATGCACACATGGTATTAACATTTTATTTGCTGTAGAAATGTATCTATTCAAGAGTGAAGAATGGGTAGTTTGTCAAGCATTGTTAAAGCCACAAGTAAAGAATGTGTAGGAGATTACTTTAGAGTTAAACGCTTACGGAGTCACAGATGTTCAAGTGTTTTTCTGTTTCAATCTATGAGTGGACAGTCAATCTTTATTTACTGTTTGGTAATAAGTTATTGTTTCATTTTGTATATAAAACACTGTCTATGCCACAGCAATTGGAGACCATTTGCCTGCCTGTGTGAGGAGGGTCGATCTCCCTGTCTCAACAGTAAAGTGTTGTATTTTCATCACCAAAGAAGAGTTTGTCTTTTTTCCATTTTTTTTTATTTAACCTGCAACACAACCAAATTACCACCATGGAAGATATTGTTCATATTTATCGTTCCAGACCATTTCCCTCTCTTACCAGCCGATGGTGATCTATCTTTTCCAATAACATTTCAGAAAGTTTGTTTCTCTGGTGTTTATTTCCCTCAAAAAGTAGCCCACTGCTTTGAGGCCGATGTTATGTAGAATTGATGTATATAGTGAACCAACATTGAAATGATGTAAATAGTGAAACAAAATCCATGGTCACAAAAAGGTTGCTTTTTTGCCAATCAATGTTTGATACCACCCTCAGAAAGTCCAAGGTGTCCTTGATGTATGAGGTGAGAGTAGTCCCTGTAGGGGAGGTGAAATAGTCAACATACTGTGTGGTGTTTTCATAAATTGACCCACAGCCTGATGCAAAAGGCCTGCCAGGTGGATTGATTAGATTTTTAAGGATTTTAGGCAGCAAATAGGTTGTTGACTTAACAGGGGTGGTAACTGACAAATATTGGTATTTCTCTTCATTGAGTAGAGCTTCTTCTTACCATTTATTTAATTTTTCGCTAAGAGTATGGCTCATGCTTTTGATGAGGTTGATGTCAAGTTTCTTATAAATGTTATTATCTGGCAAATGTCGATAGTTATTCTTCATGTAATCCTGTTGTCCAATATCAAAATTTTGCCCCCTTTGTCAGCTGGTTTGAAGATTATAGAATCATTGGGGGTTAGGCATTCCAATGTCTTTCTTTCTGCTAAAGTTACATTTTCTTTCTTCTTCAATTCACGCTGGTTGTTGAGCTTGTCTAGATCAATGATTACTGATTTGTAAAATATGTCTATTTTGTTTCCGGGTGCCAAATTCAGACAAAACTTGGTTTGGGGGTTGAAATTACCATCCTTGATTTCATTGGTTTGAATATCCAAGTGTTCCTATACCTGTGTTGTTGTGAAGTCTTCAAAACCAAGATCATACATGAGGTCAAATGTTTTACTTCACATATCTGATCAGAAGTTAGTCTGGAGTAAATCTATTGACTAGGAGCTTGTGCCGATTTTCGTAACTGTTTAACAAAGTACTTTGCAAGTTTGATTTTGCTCACTACTTTGTAAATATCAATATTAGTCTCAACTATGTCAATGTTGACCAGGGCAAAATGATAGGCCTTTATTAACTAATATTATTTCCTCATCTGTCAGTTGGAGTTGTTGACTGGATAGATTTACCACCAGATTTATCTCCATTTTATCAGTTGTATTTACTGCCTCTATCTGTTTCATAGAGAATAGGTTATTTTTCCCATGTCATCTTCTTATTTTTCTGTGTGCTTCTTAGTTGGTCTCTGCGCCTCGGCCCGCCTCATCCTCGACATACCCCGCAGCAGCCACATCTCCGCACACCTGAGACACCTGCATTGGCTCCCTGTCAGCAAAAGGATCACCTTCCGACTTCTCACCCACGCACACAAAGCCCTCTACGACAAGGGACCGGAATACCTCAACAGACGCCTCAGCTTCTACATCCCCACCCGCCTCCTCCGCTCCTCTGGCCTCGCACTCGCTGCTGTCCCTCGCATCCGCCGCTCCACGGCAGGTGGGAGATCTTTCTCCTTCCTGGCGGCCAAGACCTGGAACTCCCTCCCCACCAGCCTCAGGACCACCCAGGACCACTCCGCTTTCCGGAGACTCCTAAAGACCTTGCTGTTCGAACAGCGATAACCCCCCCTTTTTCCCCTAGCGCCTTGAGACCCGCACGGGTGAGTAGCGCGCTTTATAAATGTTAATGATTTGATTTGATTTGATCTGCTTTGATGGTGTCCTTTGCCCCTTCCTTTTGAGGGTTGCTGGTCTAGGTAAGTCAATTGCATCTCCTCTTGTAAAGTTGTTTTGGTCCTCATTTCTGATGTGTCTTCACCTTCACTAAGGTCCATGTCTGATTGGCTCATTTCTTTAGGTGCCACCAGTAGCTTGATTTTTGAGTCAGGCATGTATTTTTTTATGTCGTCTTTAGGAAGAGACCACTTCCTCCCTGGGTCTCTTAATACTTTTGCAGGGGGGACCACCTGCCCCCGCTACCCCAGAGACCACCACCTCCGCAGGGCTATTAATAAATATAATGTGGGGATGCGCACCTTTGCCCCTCCCACTGCCCCAGGCTTCACCCCCTTCCTGGTGCACACAGTAAAAGAAGAAAGGGGGTCCCTTTGGGGCCCCAAGCCCTGGAGGTCACCACCTCCCTGGAGCTTCTAACACAGTGGAGGGGGGCTGCGCAGCCACCCTCGTGGAGCCACTGATGGCCCTGGAGACCACCACCCCAGGGCTGGCTCCTGCTATGACCTGTCAAACAGGTCCTGCTGTCAAAACCCAAAGCTTTCATCTCTGTCCCCTTCACGCGTGCAGTGATGAAATGCTTCAGCAAGCAGAGAACTGCTGTTAAAAGCAGGTCCTTCCTTGCTGAAGCAATGGCACCATGAGGTAAGCCTTGAGGCTTACCCCACAATGCCAGGTAGCCGTAAAGGGCATTATGAAAAACTACAAAAAATAAATAAATAAATAAATATGTAGGGACCACAGAGGGGTCCCTTGAGGGCTCCCTAGAAGCCCCAGGTAGCCCACAAAGGGCTAAAAAACATTTAACACTGAGCACTCAGGGTTCGAGACCCTTTTTTTTAAAATACAAATTATTTTAAATTTTTTAAATGACAGATACATTTTTATTTTAAATTGTAAAGAAATATCTCCTTCTAAGTATATCACACATCAAAGCCTAAAAAACTTTCTATCTCCCACGCACTTCCTTTCTCTCTCTCTCACTCTCTCTCTGTCTCTCTTTCAATCAATTTCTCCCACTCAAACACCCACTCAGACACTTACGCACCCACTCACAGACCCACTCAAACACTTAATCATGCACTCACAGATCCACGCAGAGCCTCATGCACCCACTCACAGACCCAGTCAGACCCTTACATACCCAATCACAGACCAACTCAGACAGTTATGCACCCACTCACAGACCCACTCAGACTCTCACACACCCACTCACAGTCCCACTGACAGCCTCATGCACCCACTCACAGACACATGCACACACTGACCCACCTACTAAAAGACTGATGTACACACTCTCATACACAGACAGACACTCTGACAGACACTCTCACCTACCGATACATCCTCTCACACCTGGTAACGCGTCCCTTTATAATATTTTATCACACATCAGGACTCGTTTTAGGCCATTGAATCTTTTGACCCAGTTGAGAGACACCTTAGGACGAGATAGCTAATCAATATATCAATCAATACATCAATAATATCATCAATATTTATCACAACAATGCATTTCACTTTAGTCAAAGTCATTAATCAATTCAAAGACTCTATCATGACCTTTCAGCCATGAATAACCACACCTTGTTTAGTAGAATTTTATGAGTTTTATTCCCTATGAACTACAATCTAATAGCAAATGCGTTAATCTCAACACCAAGAAACATAATAGCATAGTCACAATATGGCAACTTTGATAAGCTTTCATTAAAGCGAGAATCACAAACATCAGTACATAACCAGCGTGAACATAAATCAATTTGGCAGAGTATTAATAACGCGTCAGTTCAACAAAGCATAATCTTGGTCGTTTGTCTATTTGCGTCAGTTTGATGAACACCTGTCCTAACCACTGATTAGCATTCGCATGTTGGGCTTCATGCAAAACAATTTAGAACACCAATCTGGAAAACATCTAGCTTAGGTCTCTGTCAAAACAAGCAGTTGGTACCTAGAAAGGAAAAGCAAACAGAAAATTACAATTGCATTGTCATAATTACCCTCCAAAGTTTAGGTCAGCACACAGGATCAGTCTTCGTCCCCAGGACTTCAGTCAAATCGCCATCAGTCAAAACTCAGCTCTGGGGCAAAAGAGCACTTTCCTCATAAGAAGGTAAAGTGTAAAAATGGACAATCTAAGGGCGAGGATGGTTTTAAGTAACCCGCCAAGTCACCAAACCGTGTGACAGAGTTTCTAGATAAAATCAATAGCATTCCCTAACCCACCTGAATGACTCCCCGTGACATGGATTTTTATCCCTTTTTCGATGTACATTCCCCCAAATTCTATTGGACATTTGCTATACCCCACTATCTTTAACCCATCATAAAACACATTAGATAATCTAACTCTTCACCCCATATTATTTTACAAGTTTTTGATTGGTCTGCATAATTGACGTCTTCAGAGGTGGTACGTTCGGTATGATTTCATCCTTCTGTAATTCTTTGCACATCTTTTGGTCACCAGTTCCATTGTCTTCACCGGTTTGAATGACCTTGTACATTACATTAGTCTACATTGTTTCAATTCACTTTTAACATTTATTTTGCAAACGAGAATAGGCGGTGAGAAACGGATCTAACATGGTTACATTCATCTTCCAAGTCAAAGAAAAAGAATAAACCGGGTCATGGCCCCTTGTGGGTCAGCACACTGGAAAATAGAAAAATGCATTTAATATGAGAGTGAAGGCAGCTACGCTTCGGCTCATGCTAACTTAAGGCCTATGAGGTTTTCAGTACAGATTTAATAACGCAAATGTTAGTGTAAACGTAAACATAATATAAACACTTTGGTCACTATTATTAGTCTATGTATACATTAGTGGCCACTCGTCGTGGTCACAATTCAAGTGCATGTCTAAGCAAAATTACTATTGTTATAGTTTCTATGTGGCAGTATCACACCTTAATTCATAAACATTTCATGTTAATATAGATTATATAAGCTACACTCTCTCAGTCCCTCCTCTTATGACGTTCGTCATCACAAACCTTTCCTTTATCCTTTCACTTTAATTTTTCACTTTACGCATAATGCGCATTTCAACATCTTGTCCCTTGTGTGAACTGTCCGAAATTTCATTAAACATTTTCTCCCTTTCACTTTCCTCATTCCTTTTGCTTCTCTTTGTCCAATTTCTTCTGATTTTATCATTTATTTTGCATGCTCCCCATAATCCTAATAGACAGGCCAGAACAATTAATAGACCCCCTAATATTTTTGCAAGTACCCCATTCCAAATATTGCTAAACCAGCTCCCTACTCTGGCAATTCCCTTTCCAAATTTCTCCCACACTCCAGGTTCCTTCAAATCCTTCAGATCTGCACTATCCTTAGTTAAGTTAGTAAGCACACCTCTAATCTTTTTACTATTATCCTGTATAAATGAGCAGCAACAATGCTTGTTGAGCATCTTGCAGACCCCCCCACTCTTTGCTAAAAGAATGTCTAAAGCAAGCCGATTTTGAAGAGTCATAGCTCTTTCCGCAGCAAGTTCAGTATCCATCAGGAGTATAGCCTCTGTAAAATTTGTCAGCATGTTATCCACAGTAGTAGACAACTTTTGAATCTTTATGGAGTTTAGAATAACCCCTACTGAAGGAATTATGGCTCCAAATATGTCTCCAACGACAGCAGCCGCTGTCTCTTGTTTTTGTCTAGCATGTTGTAATTCAGACGTTTTAGGTATTTGCTTTAAGTCATCAATCTGATAAATCTTTGGGAAAACTATTCTGAAATAACATGTCCCATATCATCCTTTAGGAAGACGGTAATAAGCATTAAGTCCACAGATATAATAGATCCCAGGGATCGCTGGATCCTGTCAATTTAACATGAATGTCCATTTACTTTGAAACAAAAACACATGTCTGCATTTACTTGTTCCCACAAATAAAGTGTCATGTTCAGATTTCGGCCTATATATACAAAGCCTTCCTACATGTGATGCAGCTACAGCTAGTTTGCCTTGTGTCTTTATTGCAGTGTAAGCATAATCATTTGCATATGTGCGTTTCTCTAGTCCCTTTTCTAATCTTTCTTTTAATGCTTTGCATCTATCATCAGTGTGATCTAAAAAGCTTTTCTCTACAGGTGTCAATAAGCAAGTCAGATTGTTGCAGTGTGCATAAGCTGTCCCAAATGTAAGCGTTGGTTCAAATAAACCTCTCACTAATTTTATACTATGCTCTTTAGCTAGCTTGTTCAGAAACTCAATCACAGGCACAAAAGAAAACACAACATCCAGATTTGAACAAAAGTATTGCACATGCTCTTGATTATAGGATCTTGTTAATAGCAAGCTACAACTTATCCCATAAGTTAGTGGAAGGCTATGGTAGGTGACCCCTTCTTGCACTGAATCTTTGTGCACACATAACAGTTTTTCGCATCCATGGTCTCAACGTACTCATTCAGCAAGCGATAGAAAACATTAGTAGAAAGTTCCTCCTTAGAGTTAGTTCCTTCATGCAAGTGTTTTGCATCCTGCTCAAACCTTTCCCACGGTGTTAATGTTGTAGTTTCAGGTTTTGAAGCATTGTTAGTCACTTTCTTATCCAACCACGGCATTCCCACAATCACTCCCACAATTATTATTATTGCACACACAATACCTAATATAAGACTCAACCAACCACACACCTTACTCTTCTTGTTACTACCTCTATTATAAGCCATGTCTGTAAAGAATCAGATAGCAAAACAACAATCAACTTGAGGACAATATAAAACTCTTTTCTCTTTTTTTTTTTCTTGATGCAAAAGTCTCTTTCTCTCTTCTGCGTGTATTTACAGCGTTTCACTCACTCCAGGACCCCTTTGTCAAATCAGGTTAGCAGCTTGTCATAATCAGGTTCTCAAAGTCAAATCAGGTTATCAGTGTCACATCCGGTAATTTATAAGTCTCTTTTCTTTCGTTTTTCAGTTTCCGATTTTTAACAAAGTCTTTTCTTTGAGTTACTTCAGGTACCGTAGTATTGGCCTGGTACTTCTCGATCGAAACAGAACGCTAAGAATTCTTGTTGCCATTCAGATGTTGTTGCATATGCCCATTCAGGACCTGCGAATCTTCTATTTGCGATTCTTTTTCTTTTCAGTCTGCGTTCACCTTGCAATTCTCCTTCACTCAGATCCTCTATTCGAGATGTATCTGTTTCTTCTGTTATTGTTTCACCTGGTACGCTCCTTTCTTTTGCAGCCTGCTTCTCTGGCCAGTTATCTCCCTTATGCGTCTTCTTCCTGCTTGCCTTTTCAGGACGCTGAACAGCACCCTCCTCTTGTAATATGGTGTTTTCTCTTGATGGACCTGCAACTGGCTCAGGGGATGCCGGTGTACTTTGATCTCTTTCTACTATTTCGCCTTCTTCTTCCTCTTCTTCTGGATCTGTAACAGATTCAAGTTCTAACCCATATCCGTCTGCTTCTGGGAGAACTTCTCCTTGACTTAGTTCTCCTGCTGCCTCCACTGAGATGGGCACACTGTCACCTCTCCCGAACTCGTTTACTGTTTGAGGGACAAGGCTGTTCTCAGTGGGCTCTCCTGCAGTCTCAGTTCTCTCTTGGCTATTTTCAAGCCCTGAGACTTCCCTCTCTGGAACTGTTGAGTCGGAAACTTCAAGTTCCTCATCAGTTGGACACGTTACCTTCTTTGTGTGGCTGGCATGTATCCAGTTTGGAACGCCTGCACATTTTACAACAGTAGTTGTTGTCAAAATTACTTGATATGGCCCCTTCCAACGCGGCTTCAAACACGACTTTCTCACGTGCTTCTTGACAACCACCCAGTCACCGGCTTGCAGGGTGTGACCTGGATCACTGATCTGTGGCAATGTGTTAGCTTCCACCTGGTGAGAAAAAGAGCGAATCACATCAGCCAAGCCTTTGCAGGAGTCCAACACCATATCATCCGTGATATTCACAAGAGCATTTGCAGGTACTGCGGGCAGCCTCATAGCTCTACCCATAAGGATTTTGTGTGGTGATAGTCCTGTCTTCTTATCAGGGGTGTTCCTCATTGACATCAGCGCTAAGGGCAATGCATCTGGCCATTTCATATTGGTAGCTGCGCACATCTTTGCCATTCTCGATTTTAAAGTACCATTCATTTGCTCTACTAGTCCGGATGCTTCAGGGCGGTAGCTACAATGCAGCTTTTGTTCGATGTCTAGTGCGGCACACAGAAGCTTAATCACCTCATTGTCGAAGTGTCTGCCCCTATCTGATTCTATAGAGACCGGAAACCCGAACCTAGGTATTAGTTCCCTAAGCAGCAGCTTGGCATATGTGAGACTGTCATTTCTACGTGTGGGGTAAGCTTCAATCCAGTGGCTGAAAACACACACAATCACCAACACATACTTCAATCCTCCACAAACAGGCATTTCAATGAAATCCATTTGCATCTTGCTAAATGGACCACCAGCTCTCCCTATTTGGCTTAGAGTTACCACAGTCCCTTTTCCGGCATTCATCTGTTGACAGATGATGCACCTGTGATAGGTAACCTCTGCGGCATGTCTGAACTTTGGGTTAAACCAATCGATTTTGAATGACCTGATCATTGCATCTCTCCCAAGATGAGCCTGTCCATGATAGAGCCTCGCAAATTGTGACAGAAGACTGTTTGGCAAAACTCATTTCCCCTCTTCTGAGACCCACAAGTCATCAGCCCTTTGTACACATTGCATTCTCTGCCAGGAGCGTTTTTCCTCTTTGCTAGCACGACCCTGTAGTGTCTTTAGCTCATCTAGTGTATCGGCCACTCTTAACCTTTTAGATGCGGGCGTCGGCCACTGGCCGACGCCCACACTCCCTCCCTGGTGCGGGTCACGACCAGTGGCCGACACCAGGGAGGGGGGGTAAAAATCCTCCGGTGCAATGCACCGGAGGATAAAAAAAAATTTTTTTTTTGCAGTGGGAGACGCGGAAGAGCTTCTGCGAGTCCATCCCACCCCCCTCCCGCCCCCTTATGACGTCAGCGCGCCGCGAGGCGCGCTGACGTCACAGTTTTTCCCCACCGGAGAAGGAGAGAAGCAGGTAAGCGTTCTCTTTTTCTCCGGTGGGGAAAAAAAGGCCAAAACGGCCTCCCCAGATGCCAGGGAGGCATCAATGGAAAGGGGAGGCTCTCCCCTTTCCATCGATGCCTCCCTGGCACCATTTCCTGGCCATGGATCGCAGCGCGGCTGCGATCCATGGCCAGGAAACGCCCCTAGGCACCAGGGATCTTCTTTGGGGGGGTCGGCCCCCTTGTAAAAGGGCCAGCCCCCCCCCTGGGGGCAATATTGATTTATTTACACGGTTTTGGGGGGCGATCGCGCCCCCCACAATATAAAAAAAAGTTTTTAAAAAACAAAAAAAATGGCGGGGTCGGCCCTTGGAACACGGGCCGACCCCAGGGGGAGAAAAAAAAACATGTAGTTTTGCCTGGGGGGGGGGGGGGCGATCGCCCCCCCAGGGTAAAAAAAAATTAAAAATAAAAAATTGTTGATGGCCAGCCCTTGGGGTGACCATCAATGGGGCCATTTTTTTTTTATACATGTGTGCTTTGCCAAGGGCAAGCACACATGTATAAAAAAATAAAAAGGTTTGTGACATGAGTGTCTTGTTTTCTCTCTCTCTCTCTCATATATATGTGTATATATGTATACCCATATATATATATATATATATTTATATATATATATGTAGATATATATATATATATATATATTTTTTTTTTTTTTTTTCAGGACAAGCATTGCAGCGCCCATGTGCTGCTTTTCTGACTTGTTGGTGTGTATCTGGGCTTCTAACAACGCCCACCTCACGCCCATCACTACCACTCGTTCGTGGGCTTTCCCTTCAAAAATCCTTTGATTACATTGGAAAATGATTTACCTTTGTCCCTCCTTGGGGAGGTTTTATTACCGCCTTGGCCATCGCCCCTGGTACATGGCTAATTGCACTTTTGCTGTTACGTTTAACTGCGAGCGAACTTTTTTCCTTTTGTGTATCTCTTCACATGATGCTCATGGTGGCCTTGGCGCTGTGAATCGGCTCTCTTATGTGAAAGAGTTTAACTTTCAATTATCAATTTATGTGGCAAGAAAAGTTGGGTTAGGAGTTTATAACGCTAATATCTCTAACTCGAGCAGATGCGAGACCCATTGCATTGTAAATGCTTGTTATTCTTGTGTGTGTTGTTTTATAATGGTGAACAATTTCACCGCACTCCACGAGGACCGTGATCAAGACTCCTTGGTGAGTTGGAACACGTTGGTGGTTATTGACTGCAATAAAATACACGTTTATTTGTACCTCGTGGAGTGCAGTGAAATTTTTCGGCATTAGATAATTTCTAGATTGGTCTTCTCTGTCACTGGGCACCGGCAGTGGAGTGTGCCGCCCAGCAACCCTTCAACCACTTTGTTTCTAAACATATATATATATATATATATATATATATATATATATGCAACACAAATTGGTTAAAAAGATTGTTGCGAAGCGCACTCCACTGCCGGTGCTCAGTGATGGAGGAGGGCAACCTCGAAAATATTTTGTGAACAAGAATCTCACCGCACTCCACGAGGTTCAAATTGACATGTTTTATTGCAAGTATAAACAATGAAAGAAAAGAGGGACTCATTTACTGTGATCAAGACTCCTTGAGAGTCGAAACGCGTACGTGGCTGTTGCTTGCAATAAAAGATGCCAATTTGAACCTCATGGAGTGGGGTGAGAATCTTGTTCACACAATATATATATATATATATATATATATATATATATATATATATATATATATATATGCATGTCTTTTCTGTAGTGGCAGTTGCCATAAAGTAGCTGAGTGGATTAGTAAAGGCAAGCGTTACCTGCGCTTTAAAACAAATGTAATGCCAGGGGGACTAAGGAGATATGAGTGGCACTTTTGCTGGGTAGTACTGAGGGAATTAGAAGAGGAGGTAATGGGAGGCAGAGCACCAAAAATGACTGTTGCACAGGGTGTGTGGTAAGGTGAAGTAATACATTATTTTGTTGTTTTTTTCAGTGTTTTCAGAGAATCTGCAGAATTGGAGAAGAAGCGAAGGTAAGGTGACGACATTTCCTGTTGTACACAACAAACATACCCATAAGCAATTTTGTGACTATCTGCCTTCTACGTAGGCTAGTAATTTAGAGGGACGGTTTAGCCAGTTGCAGAGATGGCGTCTCGTTGGATGACTGCTGATCAAGCCCCAGCTTGGGTTATGGAGGACAGTTCTGATGTAGGCTCAGAGACTGAGACAGCAGACACTGAGACAGCATCTGAGGGAGAGGACAATGGGGCAGATTCTGGGAGTGATTTTTCAGTCGGTAGAGTCCCATCTGACGACACCTCTTCCAGTGAGTCTGAAGGAGACAATGACGACATCCGTGCTGTCCCTTCGCAAGCACATTCTGAGCAGCGGGACCACATTGGGTTAGCCGAACCCAGAGAGCACGTGCTTGCTGCCGCAAGCACAGAGAGAGTGCTCTCTTGGCAGCCCCCCTGTTTGGTTCAGCCCCAAATTCCACCTTTTACTGGTGACGCTGGATGTAAAGTCGATACAGCTAACTTTTTGCCAGTCGACTACATCTATCTGTTTTTGGATGTTGACTTTCTTCAGAAAGTTGTGCAGCAAACAAATTTGCATGCAGACCAATTTCTGAGGGAGCGCGGAGGCACTCTAGGGCCCCGTTCTAGGGCACGCCAGTGGACTCCCACTTCGCTGGCGGAGTTGAAGATATTTTTGGGCCTTACGCTCAAAATGGGGTTAGTGCAGAAACCCACCTTGCAGTCCTACTGGACGACTCGCACGGTTTGGGTAACTCCCATCTTCGCACCATACATGAGCAGAGATCGTTTTTTGCTACTGCAGCGCATGCTGCATTTCAATGACAATTCTGCTGCATTGCCCCGGGACCATCCAGATCATGACAGGTTGTTCAAAATTCGGCCTGTCGTGGAACATTTGTCTGCCAGGTTTCCAGAGATCTATACTCCTGGAAAGAATATAGCAGTCGATGAGTACTTGATCCTGTACAAAGGACGGCTGCTTTTCAGACAGTACATTGCGAGCAAAACAGCTCGCTATGGCATAAAGCTGTACATGCTGTGTGAGAGCTCTACTGGCTATGTGTACAGCCTGAGAGTGTGTACAGGGAAGGATTCTACACTAAACCCTGTAGGTTGCCCTGCCGTGTTAGGGGTCACAGGTAAGATTGTATGGGAACTTGTCCAGCCACTTCTTCACAAAGGTTATAACCTTTAAGTGGACAATTTCTATACAGGAGTAGAGCTGTTCAGTGAGCTCTACAAAGCTGGCACTGTGGCCTGCGGTACAGTTCGTTGTAACCGCAAAGGATTCCCGCGGGAGCTTGTTTGCAAGAAGCTCCAGAAATCACAGAGTACTGCATTGCGTTCTTACGAACTGCTCGCAGTCAAGTTCCTAGATAGGCGTGATGTATACGTGCTCACTACAATTCATGATGAGAGCACTTCTCCCATCACGGTTTGGGGTCAGATGGCTGAAGTCCACAAGCCCATCTGTATACTCGATTACAATAAGTACATGGGTGGAGTGGACAAGAACGACCAGGTTCTTCAACCATACAATGCGTGTCGTAAAACTCGCACTTGGTACAAGAAACTGTTTACCCACCTGATTCAGATGGCAACATATAATGCGTATGTTGTTTACCGTCAGACAACAACAGGAAGGCTCATGACTTTCCTTGACTTCCAGTTGTCTGTAATTGAAAGCCTCACTGCTGTTACAGAAGAAGCAGCAGCCTCCACCTCATATGTTCTGGAGGATGTGGCAAGGCTGCAGGAGCGACACTTTGCTGATCGCATACCTAAAACACCCAAAAAGGATCGTCCATGTCGTCGCTGTAAAGTGTGCTCAAAGCATGGAAAGCGGCAGGAGAGTCGGTATAACTGTCCCCAGTGTCCATCACAACCAGGCCTCTGTATCCCTACTTGCTTTACGTTGTATCATACTAAAGCAAAGTTCTGGGAAATCGACTGAGGTTGAGCTGCTGTTGGGTAATCCTTTCAGTGGCAGTGCATGGATACCGAATGTCCATGGGCCACTGCTTCGTTAGGCAAGGAGCCACAGAATTTTACTTCATCATGGACTTCCTTTTGGCGTGGTCGGTGTTCTGTTCAATTAACATGCATTTTCTTCCCCCTACTGCATATACTAGTGGACAGAACATATTCCACATTGCCACGGAGTACCCTTTCTTCACCTGCATGTCTACCTTACTTTCAACGGTAGATATGCTCTCTCAGTTCGAGGAATCACTTTGTACGGCATACTTGGAAACCCCCAACTTGCTTCCACAAACTAATATAGGTTCACTTGGCTATTATACAGGATTAGCCAGGACTCTGATGAGAACAGAGACATGGATGGGTAAGGAAAGCTTATGGTGAGAGTGCCTTCACAGGGTTATTGCACAGGTAGAAGGCAGATAGTAAAGGTAGTACAGATGTACATCATCTACACCTATGGATTCAAACCCATTGGTGCCATCCCAGCACTGAAGGAGAATGACTTGTATAGGTCAGTGTTTGACCAGCTTTTCATGTTCATCCTCCATCAGAACTTAGTAGATGTTCAGTTTGCTGTATAAGTGCATTATAGTCACATCACTGCACATAATGTTGGCTGGGACATATGCTACGTTCTCATGGACTCCCCTATGTACCAAACACTACCCTTTTCCATAGCCTATGACCTTCTCTTTAGGGAACATCATGAGAAAGCCCCAGCATGTCTCCCTCGGTTTCAAAGGTAGATATGCTCACTCAGTTCGAGGAATCGCTTTGTACGGCATACTCGGACACCCCCAACTTGCATCCACAAACTGGAAGGAGTTGGATTTAGCACAGAGAGTGCGTTAAAGGCGCATGAAAAACATGTCTTCCTGAGCCTCAGGTGGCTGTCACAGGAGTCATTAGTAAAGATTCGTTACGCATGCATTTGGTAATGTTAAGGAAGAAGGAGGCAGTTACTTGACAGGTGGTAAAATGTAGTCAAACTTATTCCGTTCTGTGGCGTGTGAATGTGATGGGCCCTTGTCTGGCAGCGGTAAGTTAATGTGAGTGCAGTGATTGGTTGGATTGGACCCGTGGCTGGCGATATGAAAGGGTTGTTTGTTGTGTGTGAATGGCGTGTGAATGGACCATAAAGAGGTTGGTGCCTGGACGCGGCTTTATGGCCCACCTTCAGAAGGCTTGGTTTCAATATTCAGATACTTTGATAAGTAATCATGCTTTGAAACCATAATTTCTGGAGGTGCTAAAACACAGTGGTGGGTTAACTTTAACAAACTAGTACCAGGGGAGTCCAAGGGTGCAGGACTTGCATGGCTCTCACCAGTTTTCCTTCACCCAGAATCCCCTTGAAATTACATTATGTGCTTAAAAAACACATTTTCCTTGCATTCCAATGAGCAGAAGTCCAGGGATCTGCAGGGATCCTCAAAATTCCTACCACCCAGTGTTTCCCCACTTGTCCTGATAAAACACAACCCCGCTTGTGTGCCTGCGCCTAGTGCCTGCTTCAGGAATGAATCACTCCAGGGTTAACAGTAGACCTCAAGCAAGGACTACCATTGACCCTTGTGTGATCCATTCCTGTCGCGGGCGCTAGGCCTACCCACACAAGTGAGGTATCATTTTTATCGGGAGACTTGGGGGAATTCTGGGTGGAAGGAAATTTGTGGCTCCTCTCAGATTCCAGAACTTTCTGTCACAGAAATGTGAGGAAAACTTGTTTTTTTAGCCACTTTTTGAGGTTTGCAAAGGATTCTGGGTAACAGAACCTGGTCCGAGCCCCACAAGTCACCCCATCTTGGATTCCCCTAGGTCTCTAGTTTTCAGAAATGCACAGGTTTGGTAGGTTTCCCTAGGTGCCAGCTGAGCTAGAGGCCAAAATCTACAGGTAGGCACTTCGCAAAAAACACCTCTGTTTTCTTCCAAACATTTGGATGTGTCCACGTTGCGCTTTGGGGCGTTTCCTGTCACGGGCGCTAGGCCTACCCACACAAGTGAGGTATCATATTTATCGGGAGACTTGGGGGAACGCTGGGTGGAAGGAAATTTGTGGCTCCTCTCAGATTCCAGAACTTTCTGCCACAGAAATGTGAGGAACATGTGTTTTTTTAGCCAAATTTTGAGGTTTGCAAAGGATTCTGGGTAACAGAACCTGGTCAGAGCCCCGCAAGTCACCCCATCTTGGATTCCCCTAGGTCTCTAGTTTTCAGAAATGCACAGGTTTGGTAGGTTTCCCTAGGTGCCGGCTGAGCTAGAGGCCAAAATCTACAGGTAGGCACTTCGCAAAAAACACCTCTGTTTTCTTCCAAAAATTTGGATGTGTCCACGTTGCGCTTTGGGGCGTTTCCTGTCGCAGGCGCTAGGCCTACGCACACAAGTGAGGTATCATTTTTATCGGGAGACTTGGGGGAACGCTGGGTGGAAGGAAATTTGTGGCTCCTCTCAGATTCCAGAACTTTCTGCCACAGAAATGTGAGGAACATGTGTTTTTTTAGCCAAATTTTGAGGTTTGCAAAGGATTCTGGGTAACAGAACCTGGTCAGAGCCCCGCAAGTCACCCCATCTTGGATTCCCCTAGGTCTCTAGTTTTCAGAAATGCACAGGTTTGGTAGGTTTCCCTAGGTGCCGGCTGAGCTAGAGGCCAAAATCTACAGGTAGGCACTTCGCAAAAAACACCTCTGTTTTCTTCCAAAAATTTGGATGTGTCCACGTTGCGCTTTGGGGCGTTTCCTGTCGCAGGCGCTAGGCCTACGCACACAAGTGAGGTATCATTTTTATCGGGAGACTTGGGGGAACGCTGGATGGAAGGAAATTTGTGGCTCCTCTCAGATTCCAGAACTTTCTGCCACAGAAATGTGAGGAACATGTGTTTTTTTAGCCAAATTTTGAGGTTTGCAAAGGATTCTGGGTAACAGAACCTGGTCCGAGCCCCGCAAGTCACCCCATCTTGGATTCCCCTTGGTCTCTAGTTTTCAGAAATGCACAGGTTTGGTAGGTTTCCCTAGGTGCCGGCTGAGCTAGAGGCCAAAATCTACAGGTAGGCACTTCGCAAAAAACACCTCTGTTTTCTTCCAAAAATGTGGATGTGTCCACGTTGCGCTTTGGGGCGTTTCCTGTTGCGGGCGCTAGGCCTACCCACACAAGTGAGGTATCATTTTTATCGGGAGACTTGGGGAACGCTGGGTGGAAAGAAATTTGTGGCTCCTCTCAGATTCCAGAACTTTCTGCCACAGAAATGTGAGGAACATGTGTTTTTTTTAGCCAAATTTTGAGGTTTGCAAAGGATTCTGGGTAACAGAACCTGGTCCGAGCCCCGCAAGTCACCCCATCTTGGATTCCCCTAGGTCTCTAGTTTTCAGAAATGCACAGGTTTGGTAGGTTTCCCTAGGTGCCGGCTGAGCTAGAGGCCAAAATCTACAGGTAGGCACTTCGCAAAAAACACCTCTGTTTTCTTTCAAAAATTTGGATGTGTCCACATTGCGCTTTGGGGCGTTCCCTGTCGCGGGCGCTAGGCCTACCCACACAAGTGAGGTATCATTTTTATCGGGAGACTTGGGGGAACATAGATTAGCAAAACAAGTGTTATTGCCCCTTGTCTTTCTCTACATTTTGTCCTTCCAAATATAGGAGAGTGTGTAAAAAAGACATCTATTTGAGAAATGCCCTGTAATTCACATGCTTGTATGGTCACCCCGGAATTCAGAGATGTGCAAATAACCACTGCTCCTCAACACCTTATCTTGTGCCCTTTTTAGAAATACAAAGGTTTTCTTGATAGCAATTTTTTACTCTTTATATTTCAGCAAATGAATTGCTGTATACCCGGTATAGAATGAAAACGCACTGCAGGGTGCAGCTCATTTATTGGCTCTTGGTTCCTTGGGTTCTTGATGAACCTACAAGCCATATATATCCCCGCAACCAGAGGAGTCCAGCAGACGTAACGGTATATTGCTTTCGATAATCTGACATTGCAGGGAAAAGTTACAGAGTAAAACGTAGAGAAACATATATGTTTTTTTCACCTCAATTTCAATATTTTTCTTTTTCAGTTGTTATTTTCTGTAGGAAACCCTTGTAGGATCTACACAAATGACCCCTTGCTGAATTCAGAATTTTGTCTACTTTCCAAAAATGTTTAGGTTTCTGGGATCCAGCATTGGTTTCATGCCCATTTCTGTCACTGACTGGAAGGAGGCTGAAAGCACAAAAAATTGCAAAAATGGGGTATGTCCCAGTAAAATGCCAAAATTGTGTTGGAAAATTGGGTTTTCTGATTCAACTCTGCCTGTTCCTGAAAGCTGGGAAGCTGCTGAGTTTAGCACCGCAAACCCTTTGTTGATGCCATTTTCAGGGGAAAAACCACAAGCCTTCTTCTGCAGCCACTTTTTCAATTTTTTTTGAAAAAAACAAAATTTTCCCCGTATTTTGCCCAATTTCTTGGCCTCCTTCAGGGGAACCCACAAAGTCTGGGTACCTCTAGAATCCCTAGGATGTTGGAAAAAAAGTACGCAAATTTGGCTTGGTTAGCTTATGTGGACAAAAAGTTATGAGGGCCTAAGCGCGAACTACCCCAAATAGCCAAAAAAGGGCTCAGCACTGGGGGGGGAAACGGCCCAGCAGCTAAGGGGTTAATGCAAGGTTCAGGCATGTGTCATTTTTAGTTTGCGGTAACAATTCCCACTGATCCTTGAACGATATACAGTTCAATGCGCAAAACCTCGCGACTTGATCTGAATAACCGTTTCCCATGGACACAAAGGGCCTCATTCTGACCCTGGCGGTCGGTGATAAAGCGGCGGCCAAGCCGCCAACAGGCCGGCGGTCTAAAATATGCAATTCTGACCCTGGCGGGAACCGCCAACACAGCCCGCCAACATAACACTCCGACCGCCACAGCGGTACAAACAAACAGCGCGGCGGTTCCCGCCAACAGCCCGGCGGCAGACAAAGTACCGCCCACCCTATTACGACCCACCAATCTGCCACCTTTTCCGGGGCGGGAGCACCGCCGATAAGAACACGGCGGAAACAGACTACGAACGGGAAAACGCTCACCTCTACGCACTCCACGCGAGATTCCGGCAGTATGGAGCCAGAGTTGCAGGTCATCCCCGCACTCCTATTCCTGCTCATATACCAGGAGCACGCCCGGCGGCGCGGAAGACATCGGTGAGTACGGCACCTACGACACAGGGGAGGGAAAAGATTACCGGCACACACCCACCCACCCACACCCACTACAACACACACATCAATGCATTCCCACAGATCACTGTCACAACCCACAAACCATCCCCCTCCGAAATAATGCAAAGACCAAAAGAAGAGATCATAAACGGGCAGATATATTGAAATATGTACACCAGTAATCCCAATAAATAAATAAACTATGTACAAAATATATACAGCTACTAAATGTAGTCCAACCACTGTCCGTGGATCACAGGGCTCCTGTGCAAAGGGGCAAGGCCCAGTCCCACGACAAGAACTCCACGGAGAGAACACTGCAGGGGCATCAGAAAGAAAATAGGACAGGCACCTCAGGGGGAAGGGAAGGGGGGGCACCTCAGCCACTTGAGTACACGACGCCAGATCCATGAGGGGACTCCATGACCACTGGCCCATCCTGGGGAGAGCAAAGCCACAGTCCAAACAGTCCATACAGTGGGTGGCCTGCCCACTGGGCCATCCTGGGGAGAGCAAAGCCACAGTCCATACAGTCCATACAGTGGGTGGCCTGCCCACTGGGCCATCCTGGGGAGAGCAAAGCCACAGTCCATACAGTCCATACAGTGGGTGGCCTGCCCACTGGGCCATCCTGGGGAGAGCAAAGCCACAGTCCATACAGTCCATACAGTGGGTGGCCTGCCCACTGGGCCATCCTGGGGAGAGCAAAGCCACAGTCCATACAGTCCATAACAGACCCCACTGCCACTGGAGGAGGCAAGTTGGCCAGAGGACATCCTGCAGCCCTTCCCGAGATAGATCCTGCCCTGCCACGTCTGCCAAAGGGCCAGCGGTTCTTGCCCTGAAGGGCCCAGTTCAGCGGTTCTTGAGACGGCGGGGCCCAGTTCAGCGGTTCTTGCCCTGAAGGGCCCAGTTCAGCGGTTCTTGAGACGGCGGGGCCCAGTTCAGCGGTTCTTGAGACGGCGGGGCCCAGTTCAGCGGTTCTTGAGACGGCGGGGCCCAGTTCAGCGCTCCTTGCCTTGAAGGGCCCAGTTCAGCGGTTCTTGAGACGGCGGGGCCCAGCGGAGCGGTGCTTGAGACGGCGGGGCCCAGTTCAGCGGTCCTTGCCTTGAAGGGCCCAGTTCAGCGGTTCTTGCCCTGAAGGGCCCAGTTCAGCGGTTCTTGAGACGGCGGGGCCCAGTTCAGCGCTCCTTGCCTTGAAGGGCCCAGTTCAGCGGTTCTTGAGACGGCGGGGCCCAGCGGAGCGGTGCTTGAGACGGCGGGGCCCAGTTCAGCGGTCCTTGCCTTGAAGGGCCCAGTTCAGCGGTTCTTGCCCTGAAGGGCCCAGTTCAGCGGTTCTTGAGACGGCGGGGCCCAGTTCAGCGGTTCTTGCCCTGAAGGGCCCAGTTCAGCGGTTCTTGAGACGGCGGGGCCCAGTTCAGCGGTTCTTGAGACGGCGGGGCCCAGTTCAGCGGTTCTTGAGACGGCGGCCGGTCTATGGCCAACTGCTAATTGCCTGGTGGTGCCCTCCTGGGCAGCGGGGATGGTGCTCCTTCACTGCCCACCTGGGCTGTGGGTGGTGGGGCCCTCCTGGCCAGCTGGGCTGGGTCCTCCCTGGGCAGCGGCTATGGGGGTGGTGGGCTCTCCCGGGGCAGCTGTGCCGGTTCCTCCCGGGGCAGCGGCTATGGGGGTTGTGGGCTCCTCCTGGGCAGCAGGCCTGTGTCCCTTTCCTCCCTTTGGAGCTGTGGCTGGTGACTGTCTCTGGGTGGTGTCCGGGGGGGATGTAGAAGGCGGGCTCCTGCGGCGCCCCTTCCGCCTTCTGCTCCTCTTCCCAGGGGGTGGGCTGGCTGTCCCCTTGCTGCTGGGCGAAGATCCAGACATGCGGGCTGGCGGGATCCAATACCCCTGCACCCTTGTCAAGGGGGCTGCAGGGCTGGTGGTGGCTGAGGTGCTCTTCTTACCCCGACGAGAAGGAGGGGGGGGCTCAGGGTCAGGAAAGAAGTTAGTAGTGGCGAGGAAGAGCTTCTTGGGACAATGGAGAGTGGTAGGTACAGTGGGAATGGGAGTGGAGGGAGAGGATGTGGTTGTAGGTGAGTCACGTTTGCTGTCTTTGGGTGCAGGTGCAGGAGGGATAGGCTGTCGTGCGCTGGATGGCTGTTGGGTGGGTGGGTGGCTGCGTTTGTGTGGTGTGGAAGAGGGGGTGACAGACACAGTGGGAGAGGACACAGGGGACGTGTAAATGGCAGTGGGGGTGGTGACTGCACGTGTGCGGACTGGAGTGGAGGGTGTGCTGGTGATGGAAACACTGGCTGATGGTGAGGTGAATGGAGGTGTGAGTGTAGACGTCACAGGGAGGGAGGAGGGAGACGAGGAGGTGGGGGTCACAGAGGTGGTAGTGACTGTTGGCATGTCTGCATCGGAATGTTGCGTGTGTGAATGTCTGCGTGATCTGTGGTGCTTATGTTTGGATGAGCTTCTCTTGGGTGTTGAGGTGTGTGCAGGCTGGTCTGATGGTGTGGGTGGGACAGGCAGAGGAACAGGAGACTGGGAGGAGGGAGTTAGTAGAGGCAGGCAGGAGACAGGGACAATGGCTGCCGTCAGTGCTGAGGCCAGAGCCTGGAACGATCGCTGATGGGCAGCCTGACCCGAATGAATGCCCTCCAGGTACGCATTGCTGCGATGAACCTCCCTCTCCACCCCCTGGATGGCATTCAAAAGGGTAGTCTGCCCAACAATGAGCGTTCGGAGGAGGTCAATGACCTCCTCACTGAGGGCAGCGGGGGTAACAGGGGCAGGGCCTGAGGTGCCTGGGGCGAAGGAGATACCCGGCTTCCTGGCAGAGCGGGCACTGGGCGAACGCTGAGGGGCTGCTGGGAGGGCGGAGATGGTGCGCTGGGTGGCGGCTGTACCTGTAATGGCGGGGGGCACGGATGGTGCCACCCCCGCAAGGGAGCCCCCTTCCGAGGACGTGTCCGTGTCGCTGCAGGGTCCAGTCGTCCCCGTCGTGGAGCTCCCCTCGCCCTCCGTCTCACTGGTCCAGTCTGACTCTGTGGCATGGCCCTCCTGGGCCATGTGAGATGCAGCTCCCTCCTGCCCCGATGCCACTTCTCCTCCGCCTGATGATGCTGATGCACACAAGCACAGAAAGACAAACAAAAAGGGGGGGGGAGAGAGAAATAAAGGGATATTGAGTACATGGATCTCCGGTACAGTTAGCGGACATGACAGACACAGATGCCCCCTGCACTAAGTTGCGCACTTGGGGTACGCTACGCATTCCGTGGAACATGCCCTACACGCCTAGAGTTGACAACTGCACCCATGGATGACACGGCCCAGGGATGGCTGTACTGACAAACTACTGAGGGTGGTGGCTGGGGACACAGGGGCTTACGGGGGTGCCCAGCCTACAGATATCGCCCTGGCCTAGGGGGACCCCCAGCCCTCCTCCCCCACCCAGACACCTCCACTGCGCGACAACAGAGTAGATAATGCTTGTACTCACCCCCTTGTGTCTGCTGTGCTGCCCTCACGCGCCCATCCAATTCAGGGTAGGCCACCGCCAGGATCCGGAACATCAGGGGGCTCAGTTGACGGCAGGCACCCCGCCTACGTTGGGAGGCCATCCCCAGCAGAGACTCGGCGGTCTTCTTGGTCCCGCGGCGGATGTCCTCCCACCTCTTGCGGCAGTGGGTGCCCCGTCGATGGTGGACCCCCAGGGCCCGGACTTCCTTGGCGATGGCACGCCAAATCCCGATCTTCTCATGGGCGCGGACCTATGTGACACGTACAGGGAGGGAGAAATACCACGTTCAAGTTTCTCTGCATTTTCCTTTCCAGTGGCCCAACGCCCCCCATCCCCGCCAGGCCCCCCGCCAGGCCCCCCGCCAGGCCCAACATGCCCCCCATCCCCGCCAGGCCCCCCGCCAGGCCCCCCGCCATGCCCAACATGCCCCCTATCCCCGCCAGGCCCCCCGCCATGCCCCCCGCCATGCCCAACATGCCCCCCATCCCCGCCAGGCCCCCCGCCAGGCCCCCCCGCCATGCCCAACATGCCCCCCATCCCCGCCAGGCCCCCCGCCAGGCCCCCCGCCAGCCCCAACATGCCCCCCATCCCCGCCAGGCCCCCAAGCCAACCAGTGGCCCCAAATCCATATTGAATTAAACTCACTTGTTGGTCTGGAGGACCGTAGAGTAGCGCATACTGGGGGAGGACCCCATCCACAAGTTTCTCCAACTCCTCTCCAGTGAAGGCAGGGGCCCTTTCCCCAGTCGCAGCAGCCATTGTCCCTTCCAGACCGAGGTCACAGCAACACTTGCAGTATAGGTCCTCTCCTGTGAAGGTTCAAGTCGCAAGTGGATAAGTAGATAGAAAATGGCGGTCACGTCCGCGGCGGTGCGTACCGCGGCGGTGCGTCCCGCCCCCGCCGGCGCCCTTCGCCATTGGCTCCTGAAACCCATAGGCTTCAATGTTAACCAATGCGGCTTCGCGCCGCGGTCTTCGCCCGCCGCCCGCCGCGGTGTGCCACGCCAGCGCATTGACCTCACATCCCATTGTCACACTTCACAGGTCAGGCAGCCGCCATTTCCAGGGCCCACATGGCTCAATTTCAACTGCGTCACACAGGCCTAGGCCTTGCATAGCCACTCAGACACGCCATTCACTGCATAGAGAATCGTATACTGTGCTAGCTGTGAGTACGTACCTGTGGGTTGCTTGACTGTGTGCTCCATGTTGTCCTTCCTAGGCACCGTCCGCTGGGTTGGGCGAGGAGACGGATGAATCCTCCCGTGTACCGACCGCTGGTGGACCTGTCGACAATGGAAGAACGCCACATTATCCTGACCTACCGTCTTAACCGTGCCACTATCCATGAACTGTGTGCCCAGCTGGAGCCCGACCTGATGTCCCCCATCCGCCAACCCACAGGGATTCCCCCTCTGGTGCAGGTCATGTCAGTACTACATTTCTTGGCAAGTGGCTCATTTCAGACAACCGTGGGAATTGCTTCCGGGATGTCTCAGCCCATGTTTTCGAAGGTGTTATCCAGAGTGTTGTCTGCCCTGATGAAATCCGTGAGGAACTACATCATTTTCCCTGAGGTGGGCGAATTGGCTACAGTGAAGGGTGATTTCTACGCCCTTGGACATATTCCCAACGTAATTGGTGCCATTGATGGGACGCATGTGGCTTTGGTTCCCCCAAGAGACAGGGAGCAGGTGTACAGGAACAGAAAAAATTACCATTCAATGAACATCCAGGTGGTGTGTTTGGCTGACCAGTACATCTCGCATGTAAATGCCAAATTCCCAGGGTCAGTGCATGACGCCTACATCCTGAGGAATAGCAGCATCCCTTACGTGATGGAACAGCTACAGAGACACCGTGTATGGCTAGTGGGGGACTCTGGGTACCCCAACCTGTCGTGGCTACTGACCCCAGTAAGGAATCCCCGGACCAGGGCAGAGGAACGGTACAATGAGGCCCATGGGCGTACTAGGAGGGTGATCGAACGCACCTTTGGCCTCCTAAAGGCCAGGTTTCGCTGCCTGCATATGACAGGTGGATCCCTAATGTACTCACCTAAGAAGGTGTGTCACATCATCGTGGCCTGCTGCATGCTTCACAACCTGGCTTTGCGCCGCCAGGTGCCTTTCCTGCAGGAGGATGGTCGAGACGGTGGTGTTGTGGCAGCGGTGGAACCTGAGGAGAGTGACGAGGAGGAAGACGACGGGGCTGAAACAGACAACAGGGACAGAATCATTGAACAGTACTTCCAATAGGACACAGGTAACATTTCAAAGATAATTTAGTAAATGTTAACTACTCTCCAGCATCTCTGCTGCCTGTCTATTTGCCCCAGTGTATGATGACTGAGTTTTGGCTTTTCCCTCCCTATTTCAGATCTGGGGTCCCCACTACGAGTCCTGTGCTTCGTTTCCCCATGGACTACAGCTTTGTGGCAGCTGTTTGTTGACTTCACCATGTACAAGGACATATTTGCACTGTCATGTCAATTACAATCTATTGAAATCACAGCCAGACTCCTGATATTTTGGTGCAAAATAGGTGTTTATTTAAGTGCTCAAAATGGGATGGGTGGTTTCAAGTGGGTGGGGGCTATGGTGAAGGAATGTCCATAGCAGAGTCCAGAGTAACAGTCACACAGGTGCATTGTCCAGAGGCCTGTGGAGAGATGGAGCATGGGCAGTTCAAGGATGGACAGGGTGACAATGTGGGACAGTGGGATGACATCAGGTGGTATCCTTTGCTGGCGGGGGTCTTGACATCCTACTCTGTCTTCTTGCGAGATCTCAGGGCCCTCTTGCGGGGTGGTTCTTCTCCTGCAGGAGGTGGGGGTCTGGTGGGCTGCTGCTGTGCGGGGGCCTCCTGTCCACTAGCGCCGGCGGAGGTGGTTGGCTGTTCTTGGTCCAGGCTAGTGGCAGGGGCCCTTGGGTGTTGTTCAGTGTCCGCCCTGCTGTTTACGAGGTCCTGCAGCAGCTCTACCATGGTAACCAGGGTGGTGTTGATGGCTCTGATGTCCTCCCTGTACCCCCGATAGTGTTCCTCCTGCAGCACCTGGATCTCCTGGAACCGGGCCAGTACCGTCGCCATCGTCTCCTGGGAGCGGTTGTATGCTCCCATGATGGTGGTGAGGACCTCGTGGAGAGTGGGTTCCCTGGGCCTCTCCTCCCCCCCCTGTCGCACAGCTGCCCGCCGAGTTCCCCTGTTTCCCTGGGCCTCTGCCCCCTGGCCGGTGTGCCCACTACCACTGCCCCCAGGTCCCTGTTGTTGTTGGGGTGGTGGGTTATCCTGGGTGCCCTGTAGTGGTAGACACACCGCAGATTGACGCGCCCTGGAGACAGAGGCATGGGCCCGCTGGGTGGGAGCTGTGCTGGTGTTCCCAGAGGGGTTTGGGTCTGTAGTGGCCTGGGCCTGTGTGAGGGGAACCGACTGTCCAGAGGTCCCCGATGGTCCGGGCTGGTCATCGGTGTCCAGGTCGACAGAGCTGCTGTCATCGCTGATGGCCTCTTGGGTGGGGGGTGTGGAGAATTCTGGCCCCTCCGCCGCGGTGTGTTGACGGTCGGGTCCTGCAGGGGTATAGAGGTATGGTTATAGTTTCAATGTGTGGCATATGGGTGTATCTGTGGGTTCTCGTGTCCCCAAGTGCTGGCATTCGTGTGTGGGGGCTTTGGTGAGGGTGGCTTGTGGGGGGGATGTGTATATGCATTGGGCATGCTTTGGTGATGGGTGTCCATGCTTAGTGGACGCATGCAGGCCTAGGTTTTGGGATGTGTGGGTTGTGATGGTGAGACATTGGCGGGGAATAGGTGTGCTGGGGGTGGGGGTGAGGATGGTGGTGGGGGTGAGGATGGTGGTGGGGTGAGGATGGTGGTGGGGGTGAGGGTGGGGGTGAGGATGGGGGTGGGGGTGAGGGTGGGGTTCGAGGATGGGGGTGAGGGTTGGGGTCTGATTTGGCATGCAGTTGGGGGGGAAGCAGTATTGAAGCTTCAACTTACCAGTATCCATTCCTCCGCCGACTCCTGCGAGGCCGTCAGGATGCAGGATGTTCAAGACTTCCTCCTCCCATGATGTGAATTGTGGGGGTTGAGGTGGGGTCCTCCGCCAGTCTTCTGCACGGCGATGTTGTGCCTGGATACCATGGAACGCACCTTCCCCCGTAGGTCGTTCCATCGCTTCCTGATGTCTTCCCGATTTCTGGGGTGCTGTCCCACTGCGTTCACCCTGTCGACAATCCTCTGCCATAGCTCCGTCCTCCGGGCAATGCTGGTGTATTGTATCTGTGTGCCGAACAGCTGGGGCTCTACCCGAACGATTTCCTCCACCATGACCCTGAGTTCTTCGTCTGTGAAGCGGGGTTGTCTTTGGGGTGCCATGGGGTGGTGTGTATGATGTGTGGGGTGGAGTATGTGTATTTAAGTGAGTTGAGTGTGGTGGTGTGTGTTGTTTTGTGTGTGGATAGTGTGTGGGTGATGGTGTTGAGTGGCTGTGGCTGTTATTTTTTGGATGCTGGTGTATCGCTCTTGCCTTCTTGACGAATTTTTTAGCGTAGGGGTTTGTGGGTGATGTGGGTGTGTGTTTTATATTGTATTGTGTGTGTGGGAGTGGTGTGTGTATGTGTATCAGGTGTGTGGGATTCAAATCGTCCAATGTGGCTGAGTTTTGTTCGTTTGTGTGTATTCTGACCGCGGCGGTGTGTCCCGCCAATGGAATACCGCGTTTGAATGACCGCCGCGTGGATTCGTGGGTCGTAATGGGATGGGCGTATTTCTGTTGGCGTGGCGGTGGAGGTTTGGTCACCTCCACCTTTCCGCCGACCGCTGGTCTGGCGGTCTGTTGTGGCGGTCGGATTTTCGGAGGTTTGCCTTCTGCGGGTCAGAATGACCGTGGCGGGTTTCCGTGACCTCGGCGGGATTATGGAGGATTTCTGACCGGCGGTAGGCGCCTTTTACCGCCGAGGTCAGAATGACCCCCAAAGTCTTGTGACTTAACGTGAGCATTGCATTTCACCACGGCAATTTCAAGAGGTAACTGAATTGCATGTAAAAAATCCTTAATTTGTTCACCATTTTTCACAGGGGAACCAGAGGAGGTCATGAAACCTCTCTGCGACCACAATTGACCAAAATCATGTACAATTCCAAATCCGTATCTGCTGTCAGTATAGATAGTGACGCTCAGATTTTCAGCTGTGTGGCATGCCTTAGTAAGGGCAATTAGCTCTGCCACTTGTGCGGAATACACTCTCTCGAGCCAGGATGCTTCGATGATACCAGCCATGGTACATACAGCGTAACCGGCTCTCAGCATTCTGACTGAGTCTCTCAAACAGGATCCATCAACAAACATAATGAAGTCATTTTCTTTTAACTGCATATCTTGAATATCAGGTCGGGGCTTGGTACATAGTTCTGTTACCTCAAGACAATCATGCTCCACTTCCTCTTCATTATTAATCTCGGTATTCTCAACAGGAAGTAGAGTTGCCGGGTTCAATACAGTACATCGCTTCAATGAAACATTAGGTGACCCCAATATAATTGTCTCATATCTGGTAAGACGGGCATTTGTCATGTGCTGGGTTTTGGTTCGAGTCAACAAAATCTCAACTGAATGTGGAACCATTACTGTTAGGGGATGTCCCATCACTATGCCTTCACACTGTGTGAGGCTTTGACCAACTGCTGCAACTGCATGCAAACAACCTGGTAAGGCTGCTGCGACGAGGTCCAAGGTAGCTGAAAAATATGCTACAGGATGATTTGCACCTCCATGGACCTGTGTTAAGACAGACAAAGAACAAGCATAACGTTCATGACAAAACAGTAGAAACGGCTTCGTATAATTAGGCATACCCAAAGCTGGTGCTCTGCACATGCACTCTCTCAATTCCATGAATGACTCAACCTCTTCCCTGGATAAAGCTATAGTATACGGCTCATCCTTAATCTCTTTTCCTGTCAGCTTTATCAATGGTTTTGAGATAATCGAGAAGTTGGGTATCCACTGGCGACAGTAGTCCACCATTCCCAAAAACATCCTGACATCTCTCTTGGTTGTCAGAGGGTTCATTTGCAAAATAGCAGTCACCCTTTCCTTCGTTATTCTCCTGGACCCTTTCTCAATCAAGTGTCCTAAGTATTTCACCTCTTTCTGACAGTACTGCAGCTTCTTTGGCGACACTTTATGTCCGTTCTTTCCCAAATGATTCAGTAAGGCAATTGTATCATATTTACAGTCATCTTTTGTCCTGGACGCAATCAGCAAATCGTCAATGTACTGTACTAGAGTTGAACTGAAAGGCAGTACTAGGGATTCTAAGTCCTTTTTCAATATCTGATTTGAAGATGGACAGTGATTCAGAAAACCCTTGAGGAATTCTGCAACAACTGTACACTTGGTCTAGGAATTTGAAACTGAATAAAAACTGACTGTCTTCATGAAGAGGTATTGAAAAGAAAGCTTGTGACAGGTCTACAACGGTGAACCATTCGGCATCACACGGGACCTGAAACATAATCACTGCTGGATTGGGCACTATGGGGCAACACTTTACCACAATCTCATTTATTTTTCTTAAGTCCTGCACAATTCGAACCTTCCTACAAGGCTTTTTCAGACCCATTATCGGTGAATTACAAGGGCTGCTCAACACTTCCTTCAGGACTCCTTGCTTTACAAAGTCTGCAACTATTTGTGCCACCTGGATAAGAACATCTTGTGCCATGTGATATTGTGGCACCTGGGGAAACACTGCATTTGGCTTCACTTGTACTTTAACTGGTTCCACACCTTTTATCAGTCCCACTTCTTTTCCTGTCAAATCCCACACTTTCTCTGTCACCGTTCCCTGTAACTCGGCAGGTAAGTCAATCACTGTAAGCATCGGGAACATTGTAATCAAAGGGTAATCTTCATTTGCAGTCCCTGTCTCTAATTCTGCGAACTGACCATCATCTCCTTCATCATCACTGTTTGTCTGCACCTCAATTCCATCACTGGAACATGAAATCGAACATTTCGTCTTGCACAGTAAGTCTCTTCCCAGTAGGGATACTCGACTTGAATCGCAGACAACAAACTTATGCAGTCCCTGGAAGTTGCCAATCTCAACTTGCACTGGATTTGTAATTGGATTTGTCAAATACTGGTTTGCTACTCCGACCACCCTTATGGTACGCCCTGAAAGTGGCAATTTCGGAACTTCTGCACTCCTGACTGTGGAGCGTGTAGCTCCGGTATCAACTAAGAATGAAACCTTGTGACCCATCACCTTTCCCTCTACATAAGGTCCTCTCTGATCTACCTCTAGGGACGCTGCAAGCCTGCACTCTTCACTGTCTGAACTGTCATCCGACCATTCCTCATTCATTCCATCTTCACCACGCAATGGGAAGTGTTGTACTGTATTATTTTGACTCATCACCTGACCTGTGACCTGCTGAGGAAGCATCACCTGTTGCTGTCCCATCGGAGCCATTGGTAATTGCATTTGCTGTCTAGGTACCATGGGAATCTGCTGTGTGCCTGCTGCATTTGCGCTGGTTGAACGTGTGGCATTTGCATTTGCTGCATGGGCTGTAACCCCTGCATCTGTACCATGTTATTTTGAAAAATCGGGTTTTGATTTCTCAACTTTGTACCTCTCATATTTTGCAATGTACTGACATTAGTGCTTTGTTGAACGACACCATCCTGCACCACATTTGGGCATTCCCGCTTCCAATGCCCCACGCCCCTGCACGGCTGACATGGTGACATCTTTTTCATCACTTGCACGTCATTTTGAACCACAACAGTATTCAAGTCAGGACCGCGATTCACAAACCCTCGACCTCTTGGTTGTGCCTGAAACACGCCATTTCCTTGCGGTTGCTGCTGTATCATTTGTTGAATTCCATTTCCCTGCATTCCTGCCTGCGCTGCCCTTATCTGCATCACCATCACTTTCTCCTTCAACTTTTTCTGCTTTAGTTCAATCTCATCACTGCAATATTTTGCATACTGCAATACCTCATCAACCGGCTTCGCTTGCCAACAGATCAAATGATTCTTGATCATCTGGCTAACTTCTGGTCTCAACCCTTCAACAAATCTGAACACGAGATGGTTCATGTCTTTCGGCTCAATGGTCTCAGTACCACTGTAATGTTTGAATGCCTTTAACAATCTCTCAAAGTAAGCAGGTATTGATTCCATAACCTCCTGTGAGGTCCGGTCGATTTTCTGCCAATCAGTCACTTTCGGCGACACCTTCTGCTTCAAAAACTCAATCACCTTATGATAGTACTTCATCACTTCCTCAGAGGGTGCTCCAGTCACCTTATCCCTTGCTGGCTCCTTCGTCGGCCAGTCTACCCCTCTCTTGCACTCGAGCCATAAGTCGGGCAGAACAATAATCTCAAACAAGGTATTCAAGTCTTCCCAGAGACACTTTGCAAGCTTCACAAACCTATCTGTTTGTTGGTACCACTCAATCGGTTTCTCCCTCAACCTGGGATAATCATTAGTAAAAGATAGGATGTCTCCTCGGGACCACAGTATATGAATTAAAACCCCACCAGGTGTTTCTCTCATTGGTAGTATCTTTACTGATTCCGTATCTGGTGTAGTTTTGGCTTTACTAGCTCCTGGGCTGTCATCTTTCTCCTTATCTCTTTTCTTAGCCCATCTGCCTTCCCACTTTTCTAACGCTCCCCAGATTTGCGCACTTTGCATTATTTCCTTTAAATGCACTTTCATTCTGGCAGATCTCATATGCTCGAAGTCTTTTGAATCAAAGTCTAACCTGTAACTTCTTTTCAAATGTTTAGTGTTTTCAATATCAATGTTGCACTTGTCTGCCAGGTTCGCTAATTTCTGATATACTTTGCTACTTCTTTAGTAATCTTAGGGCACAGGTATCCCAACTCTGCTTCTGTGTATGACTCTAGCCTGTTCACCCCCATTGTTCCTTCCACTAATTCAGCAGCTTCCACTCCCAGTCTCACAAAGTTCAAGTAATCATCTTTCTCTGCCGTTATTGCAGCAAGTTGTGAAGATTTATTATTTCCCAGCCACTCGTTTAGTTGCTGCACAGAAAAACCTTGCAACAAGATATTTCCGGCCTGCATTATTGGAGTCTGTGATGTTTCCACACTCATTGTCTGAGGGGCTAGCACACTTGACCCTACTTGTCTTATCGCCTCGATAGGAGCCCCAATCGGACTAAGACTTATCAGAGACCTGAGGGGTTCCTGTGAATCCCCCTCCCATCATTTCCTGGGTCCCCATTCCTTGGTCACTTGTCTCAGGTTTACCCTGTGCATATAATGGTACAGGTGGACCAACAGTAATGGGCAACGAGATGGCAGCTGGTGTCTGACCTGGTCCCAAACCTCTTGGAGCAGCGACTCCAAAGGTCTGATCCAGTGAAGCCGGGGCAGGTATAAATGGAGGTCCAACTGCTGGGTTATATCCCGGTATCAGTTGTGGCTGCGACTGGGGCAGCAATTGCGGCATTGGCTCAATCTGCACTAACCTTGATTTTGTATATATCGGGTCTGGCGGCACTATCAGATTTGTAGTAGTCTCTAGTACCGGGACGTCTGGATAGATTCTCTGTATCTGCGGTGGAGGTTGCAACTGTATCTGCATGTCTGGCACAGTGGGTACTCTGACACCATTCTGTATCAAAGCCATTGCACTAGTCTGTGCTGTATCAGTAACTCCCTTCTCCTGCGTCTGGTTCCCAGGACCCGTACTAGTGCTCGGGACATTATCGCTTACCGCATAAGGTGGCGGGCGATCATGTAATATCCGATCCATACATTCTTCATCGTCTGAATCATCTTCTTCTTCCCAAGATCTCTTAGTTTCTTTAAGCTTACTAGAGTCTTAGTCGGTTTTACAGGTGGCTTTCTTTCCCTGTGTCTCATCTCCCTGTGTATTAGCTGGGAATAATTTTAACCCATCAACTATTCACCGTCTCCACATTTTGCTTTCATTATCCCATCTAGCTTCTGCATAAGTCTTTTCTGCCCTTTTTATTCTTCTTTGGAATTTCTCTTGTCTCTGATTAAGGGCCATTAAATCCCAAATCGCTAAAGCCTCATACTGAGCTGGCCTCGGAGGTGGTTCCTGTACACTTAACATCCACCTCAGATTTTCTAGCACTCTCGTATATAACGTCCCATGTTCTGGGAACGCCAAACATCCCTCTTTTTCTGTTAATTTGTGCCACTGTTTCATCCATAAACAAGGCGCAACACCTTTTTCCTCCATAACTATGTAAGCCGGAGTTCCCTCAGGCGGTGTAGGCTCCCCTTCACTCGCCATAATGTATGCATCTCCTTTCAGAGCACTCTTAAAAGCCTTGACAAAATTCATTATTGCGTTTTTTTTCTCTCATTTGTATTTAATCAGAAAGTGACTTTAGTTCCCAGGACACTCTTCACCCACCTTTCTCAACCTATTGCCTCTCACGGACGGCAGCCAATCCGTGCGCGACCCCTCTCGACAACTGACCTATCTCAGCACAGCACCACTGACGTCACACTCACACACTGCAGCTGACAAAGTCTTGCGGCTCGTCCGCCCCTCACTGGATTCACACCAAACTAATGCAAAATTACTGCGAGCACCTTCAACAACAACACAAATTTGCCGGTTTACTACAGGAAGGGTAACACATTTGCTTCAGAACTTTAGAGAGATTTCACTTGAAGCCTCGGCCGCTACTCTCTCCTTCTCAGTTCCCGCACCCGCAAGCAGAATTCTACCCTCAAATCCTACTCTCGATTTGTCAATGGTTCGTCCTAGTGCACTTTAGAACTTGCCAAATCTCCATCGAAGGTTTCATACATACAATTTGACTCAAACTCGACTTGTCAACCACGCACGATTGAACTATTAAACCGCACAAAAACAACATAAACCCAAGTGTCTCCCACACTTGTCAATATACTCCGGAGTCTTAGACCACAACGGGTCCGTACATGAACAACCAACCACGTGGATAATTTTGAGCACAAAGCGCCACACTTATATGAAGTACGCCGACTTCCTTACTCTCATACTGCGGAGTACGCCCACTCCTACTAAAACAACATTACCTGGCCTAAATACACACAAACTTCACAATTCACCTGCAAAATGCATAAGCGGAGCAAGCGCAAATCCTACACCACACATGCTATGGCGCTGAGAACATTCCCAACTCACTTAGGCAGGCTCCGAGATCCCGGGAAAGTCATGGTAAATTTAGAAACACAAATCTCCAATTTACAGTATCTCAAAAAAACAATTTAAATAATGATTCTCCGTCCTAGGGCCCCAAAGGGCCAAACCGTCGCTCTGCTACCAGAACTGGTAACGCGTCCCTTTATAATATTTTATCACACATCAGGACTCGTTTTAGGCCAATGAATCTTTTGACCCAGTTGAGAGACACCTTAGGACGAGATAGCTAATCAATATATCAATCAATACATCAATAATATCATCAATATTTATCACGACAATGCATTTCACTTTAGTCAAAGTCATTAATCAATTCAAAGACGCTACCATGCTGTTTCAGCCATGAATAACCACACCTTGTTTAGTAGAATTTTATGAGTTTTATTCCCTATTAATAACAGTCTAATAGCAAATACAAATGCGTTAATCTCAACACCAAGAAACATAATAGCATGGTCACAATATGGCAACTTTGATAAGCTTTCATTAAAGAGAGAATCACAAACATCAGTACATAACATGGCGTGAACATAAATCAATTTGGCAGAGTATTACTAACGCGTTGGTTCAACAAAGCATAATCTTGGTCGTTTGTCTATTTGCGTTAGTTTGATGAACACCTGTCCTAACCACTGATTAGCATTCGCATGTTGGGCTTCATGCAAAACAGTTTAGAACACCAATTTGGAAAACATCTAGCTAAGGTCTCTGTCAAAGCAAGCAGTTGGTACCTAGAAAGGAAAAGCAAACAGACACATTACAATTGCATTGTCATAATTACCCTCCAAAGTTTAGGTCAGTGCACAGGATCAGTCTTCGTCCACAGGACTTCAGTCAAATCGCCATCAGTCAACACTCAGCTCCGGGACAAAAGGGCACTTTCCTCATAAGGAGGTAAAGTGTAAAAATGGACAATCTAAGGGCGAGGATGGTTTTAAGTAACCCACCAAGTCACCAAACTGAGTGACAGAGTTTCTGGATAAAATCAATAGCATTCCCTAACCCACCTAAATGACTCCCCGTGACATGGGTTTTTATCCCTTTTTCGATGTACATTCCCCCAAAATTCTATTGAACATTTGCTATACCCCACTATCTTTAACCTATCATAAAACACATTAGGTAATCTAACTCTTCACCCCATATTATTTTACAAGTTTTTGATTGGTCTTCGTAATTGACGTCTTCAGAGGTGGTACGTCCGGTATGATTTCATCCCTCTGTAATTCTTTGCACATCTTTTGGTCAGCAGTTCCATTGTCTTCACCGGTTTGAATGACCTTGTACATTACATTAGTCTACATTGTTTCAATTCACTTTTAACATTTATTTTGCAAACGAGAAGAGGCGGTGAGAAACGGATCTAACATGGTTACATTCATCTTCCAAGTCAAAGAAAAAGAATAAACAGGGTCATGGCCCCTTGTGAGTCAGCACACTGGAAAATAGAAAAATGCATTTAATATGAGAGCCGGGGCAGCTAAGCTTCAGCTCATGCTAACTTAAGGCCTATGAGGTTTTTAGTACAGATTTAATAACGCAAATGTTAGTGTAAACTTATTTAAACATATTATAAACACTTTGGTCATTATTATTAGTCTATGTATACATTGGTGGCCACTCATCGTGGTCACAATTCAAGTGCATGTCTAAGCAAAATTACTATTGTTATAGTTTATATGTGGCAGTATCACACCTTAATTCATAAACATTTCATGTTAATATAGATTATATAAGCTACGCTCTCTCACACCTATACTGACACCCAGAGAGGCTGCGGCCAACTTCCACTGTGCACGGCCAAAGGGCTGTGCACAGCATGCGGTTGGGTGGTTAGGGGGATTGGCCGCAGAGTCTAGCTACAGGCCAGGTCTTGCAGGCAACCTCCACTGTGCACGGGCGAAGGCTATGTATGGTGCAAGGTTGGGTACTTATATTTGACCTCCTTTCACCAACCACCACTGCGCATGGTCAAAGGCCGTGCGTGCCGGTGGTTGGATTAACATAGAGTAATGAGAATTACTATACATTAAAAAAAAACATTGAAAATCACTGAAAAAAACAAAGGTTACAGGGACGTTATAGTTAGGAAAAAGAATTAAAAAAACATAGAAATTCACTTAAAAAACAAAAGTTTACAGGGATGTTATAGTTAGGCTCATATTTTAAACTTAGGAAACCATAGAAATTCACCAGATATAGTTAGAGCTACCTCAAGTAACTATAACTTATGCCCTAGTACCTATTACTCACGCCCTCACCATGCACTGCTAATTAATACACAAAGTACGGCACTCATGACATCTTTGATAATATCATTGATAATAGCAGTGTAATATTTGCAGTAACACTTTTGACTAAAAAACTGTCCACGGTGGAGGCGCGAGTTATAGTTACCTTAGAGCACGAGTTAGAGCTTTGAGAAACTGAGGATGGCGGAGCAGGACGAGAAGCAGATTACAGCAAATTAGTTGTGAATTTACTGCACCAATATTCGGTACAGTGAGACTAAACAGTGCATATAGTTTAAAAGAATGAATATTAATTAATACATTATTTAAAAAACACTACACACCCAAATCCCCAATAAGCTCTAGAACCTGAATTTAAAAATTAATAATCAGTCTAAACATGTAATCAATACATAATCAAATAAATCCTGATATACTGCACCACAATAATGCAAACATACAGAAATAAAGCACTCAAAATGTGGACCTTGTGAGAGAATGAAAATTAATTAATGATGCATTTTAACATACGCAGCTGGAACAAACAAGCACTGCCTGCGGCCAAGGCCGTACGGGCCGTACAGGGCACCGGGTGTTTCCTCAGAGGGCTGGAAGGCAGCTTTTGTTACTGGGCGCGGCTTTGTAGCAGTGCAGCTGTTTTAAAAGCACTGCAGAGTTCAGTGTATAACCATCAGTTTTCAGGCGACAATAAAAGTGCCAAGATGATTCTGGTAATGAATGTACCGACTGGAGAGATACTGGAGTTTTGTCTAGTGGACGTTTTGACTCATCTCAGGAAGTGCAGAGGTTTAACATGATTGTTACAAAGAACATGTACTATACGGATGTGCAATGCTCAGTGGGATACTGCTTTTGTCAGATATCCTTTTGTTACTGTGCAGTTCACAAGTTACACTCATAATCTAGCACAGTGAGCTATGAACTGCCATCAAAGAGCTGCGTGCAAACTGCATGGTAAAGGCTAAAACGTTATATTTTTACCCAGTGTTTGATTATCCTAATTTTACTAAAGAAGCGTTTCTTTGGGTAGAAATAAATAGTTATTAGTAAAGTCAACCCTAATCATTGTATTACATTCTAAATTCTGAGTTTATGCCTCCCAGACCAAGCGCACTTACAAAATGCTTACCAGTATGGATGATGTGAATTCTACACCTTGTAGTCCCCTTTGTCTTCTCTAACATTTTCTACACACTGACTTACACATCTATGATTCTCCCCCGGGAGAGAAGAGCTATAAAATAAATGCACTACGTGTAATCAGGTGGCAATGAAGGGATGACAGAAAGTGTTAGAGGGTGATAGGGAGTGAATCATTGAAGAACCCCAGTAAAGATTGCTGTATCCTGGTGCACTGTAAGGACATCAACTAATTCAATTGAATATGTTATGAAAACTGTGAGTGCATCGTTTATGTCCTTTTCCCCAAAGTTTCCTAGGTGGAGAACCCTCCAAGCCCTATTGTACTGGTCGGGCTGGCTGGCTATGCACCCTATGGGAGTTGGTCTGATAACATTTGCCAGGGCTGCTTTGGGTTACCAGGCTGGCACTTAGTGCTGCCTTGACTTAGAGTGCAATGGTAACGCTAAATCACTTTTCTCGCTCCAAATTAATATGCCTTCCCATCATAAAACCCAATGCGCATTCACCATCATTATATTTCCTTATAGAAAGTGAGATGAATTGCATTCATTTTACTTACGGAACAACATAGGACTTCGAAAGTTTCACACGTGGCGTTCTTTGGCTCCAGGTTATTAGTAATTAACTGAACGAAATGGCCTCCAGCCAGAGATTGTGCTCCACTGTGGCTTCTGGCTTGCTCAAAATTGTGTTTGCATTCACTTTGCCAGCAACTGCCAATCGCTCCCAGCTTGTCACTGAACTGTTCTAATAGCCCATCCCCTCTCCAGCGGCCTCTAAAGTTGTGCCAGGTAAACATGCCGAGTCAACGCACAGGTGTGCAGAAGTGAGGGCATTTAAAATAAAAAATCGAATCGAATCCCAAGATGGGTTCCTAAGACATCATAGAGCACGTCACGTTTCTACAAAACGATCCGATTACAACAGGCCCATAAACGTAGGTGCTAGTTGAGCACACATTAATATATATTAGCGTGCGGTGCGCAAATTAGTATGTAACGATGCCATTGCCACTCTATTGTGCTTTGAGCGTCCAGGGATGGGCAATCTCGTGCACTTCGCACATGATTTTACCCTTTATCTTTTAAAAAACAATGGCTCCTTATAAAAGTTTCCAGAATGAAATGTGTATTCTTTTTGGTGGTCGCAGGTTGAACGTGTTTAAGAATCAGGAGGCTTGGATTCCTCTCGACCAAACTGAGCCGGCGGTTTCCAATGGGGACCTCCGGCACTTATTTTTAGGGACCTCAGGCATTTTCTGAGGTAAGACATTTTCTGAGGTAAGGGTTACAACCCCGTGGCGAAGGGCAGCACAGCAAGTGACCTTGCTGCGCTGCCCTGCGTCTCAGGGAAAGGGGCAGGAATGTGCAGTATCTTCAACATAGAGTGCAATTCTGCCCGCCACCACCCTTGCGCTGGCGCAGAATGGGCTGTCTAGCGCAGATGCAGGTACCCTTGCACCTTGGTGCATGGGTGCCTGCATGGCAGACAGGATTGTTTCCGTACAGGAAGGGACACCTTCCTGCACAAAAAGAATCCATGGAGGCTATTTCCTCTAATATATTTCTCCTCTTTCTGCCTCCATTGGGGAAGCATAAGATTTTGATGTATTCCCAGGCTTACAGATTCTTGTAAATCAGGGAATGCGTCAAAACCCATGTGTGGTGCATGGGAAAATGCTCCGCAATGCCCATGAAACTGACACAGAAGAAGGCAACGCAGCAACTTGTGCTGTGTTGCCTCACACCATATCTACAAGGCCATGAAAAGCCACACAAAGTAGCTTTGCGTGGGCTTGTAGATATGGGCCTGCACTATGTGCTATCAGTGCATCACAAAATTGAGGCACCAACAGCACATGGGGCTTGTAAATAAGCCCCTCAGTTTGAAAAGACGGAGAAAGAGAAACACGGCAAAACTGTTAGAAACAGGGCAACTATGAAACTGCTAGATTGAAATAAAAGGGCAGGGAAGGTGTGCTAGTGGATTAAAGAGACATGACCTGGATTTAAGACTACCAGCTTTGCTATGCAGCGCACCAATGTTAAGTTGAAGTGGCTGCAGGTTTCTGGGGAGAGATTCGTGTACCAGCACTCTTTCCCTTTTACAAATTAAGCACTATGGCCCAGTTTACAAGAAAATGACCGAGCACGACGCTGCACCAAATTTGGCAGCACTGTGCTCCGTCTTTTTCAAAACGCAGGGATACGCCGTATTTAACATAATAAAGTGCACCCCTGTTTTGCCCCCTGCACCAGCACTAAATTTGCTGCCAAGCACAAATGCAGCCAGCCTTGCGCCATGGTGTAAGGATGGCTGCACTGCGGGGGAGATTGTTTTTGTGCAGGAAGGGACACCTTCCTGCACAAAAACAATCTTCAATGGTGATTTGCTCTTTCTATGTATGCATAGAAAGAGCAATGCAGCACACATAGAAAGAGCAAAAAACGAGGAGAAATTAAAGCATTTTTCCTTGTTGCGCCATGCTAATGTCCTGGGATGGTGTTAGATTATGGCGCTGCCTCAGGTTTATGAAAACTCGTAAATCTGGGGCAGCGTCAAAATGCAATGAGTGTTGCTGTGGCACACCCACAGCAACACCAATTGCACGCCCCTTACACACAAAGTGCTGCGTGTGGAGGGGCTGTATTTACAAGGTGGTGTTAAGCCACAAAAAGTGGCTTAACACCAACTTGTAAATATGGCTCAGTGCATAGTGATACCAGTGCGTCACTAAAAGTGACACTCCAGTGGTGATAGGGCCTTGTAAAGCTGGCCCTATGTTTTCCTGGACAAATGACTTTACCTTTCACTGTTTGGGATCCCTACTGTCCACTCCCAAAACTGGGAGCACTTGAAAGCAAACTATCACTGAATTAGGCACCATAATTTTATTAAATGCAAATCTTTACATTTTTTTTCAAAGGAGAAATCCAGATTCACATTTTTCATTTACCACAGACAATCCATATTTACAGTTTTGTACCTTTTCAGTATCATATGGTAACTTGACTTTGCCAATGAAGGCAGGGAATAACAACGTATGAAAATGGCACATTTTTTGTAGTAACGTTGGAGGCCTGAGTATACAGTCACTATACTAAGCCACTTTGCAGCACAGGATCCTAGGACCATGTTAAATAGACGTGATGCTTAGTGCTTAATTTGTGCCAGTGGATCCTTTGAGTGGCAGCAATACTCATTCTTGGTGACCTGGACTTATTTTTCATCAACAGAACCGGAGAAAGTAAAAGACAGCAAGGGAAAAAGATGTGGGAAGGGAAATACAGGAAAACAATGACATAGGAAGAAAGCAGGAATGAAAAAGAACTTGCAAAAGTGTCAAAAAAAGAGATACGAATTGAAGAGTAGTGAAAGAAAGAGGCACGGACAGTCAGTGTCTAAGAAAAACTATGGGTTTACATGTTTAAACAAATTAAGCATTGCTGAGCCATATCTGTGCACAACCATGGCCCTAGGGCCGCCCTAAATACAACGTTATGCTGCTACTCTGATGTCCAAGATCCTGGACATCTGGGCAGCAAAGCACAATGAACCTTATAGTGAGATCTCCATGGACGGCTTACCACAGTGCAGCCTACATTTATATAATTCAAAGCAATATAGTATGTAATTTATATATTTCCTATTTGTAGCTGTGGCTCAAATGACAAGGCATCCTCCTTGGCTACTGTTGGTTAACAGCGCACGCAATGTTCATGTGCACTGGAGATCACTCAGATACGTATTTCTTCACAGGCAGTACCTTATTATGTGTGAGGTTCTTGCCGTGTTATGTATTTCTTTACCTATTTATTTATTTATGTATGTTTTTTTCTTTTTTTTTTAGCTCTTGTTATATTGTGACAAGACCCTGGAAATGATGTGACAGAGCATTTTAGAACACTATACACTGCTAAAAGAACCAGTGTAAATAAAGCAATTTTCATTATCAGTAAGATTTACAATATTTTAATACAGTTTGGAGTGTGAATTACAGACATTTTAGCCCTCATCTAAGGCATCAATCAGGAGCTGTCACTTGCAAGGGATATTGTTTGCTACAAGGGATTTGGACCCCACCCATTGCTTACCATTGGTTGCCTGCATTGTCGCTCTTATTTACTATCTCCCAATTGGTTAGCATTTGCCAGTTTCACTTCCTTTTCGTTCATATAGAGCATGGGTACTCACAAACATTTTCCCGGGGGCCAAAATATTTAGTCTGTGATGGGACCGAGGGGCGCATTAATGCCAGCAGCGTGGCACTCAGGAGGAGAAAGTTCCACGGGGTGGTGTCAGTAAGGTGGGTGTACTGGAAGCAAAGCATCTACAGCCACTGAACTGCACAATGTGAAACCAGAACACCTCAAATTAATCCCAGTTTCCCCACTTTACCAAATTGTGTGATCCTAGGCAATTGTTTTGTTCCACTTTCCCTTTTTTTCCCCTTCATTATCACATATAAAAGGATGTTGAAATACATGGCTTCAAGATGTGCAAAACCTTCTCCTGTGTTCGAATTTAATCAGCTATAATGTTGTTTGTGTATAAGAGAACCCAGCCCAAAAAGTGCACTTAACAAGTGACTTGCATCTTAGCTCACTATTGACACTGTTGTTAAGGTGGGGAAAAATGAATGTAAATTCATGTTTGAAAACTATCGCTAAAAAAAACAAAATAGTTATCAAGGCTCTGATAACATGTGATGTACGAAGGTGAAACTGAATATGTGTTAATGAAATACACTTTCCGAATTTTAAATAGATTTTGTCATATTTTTACATTTTTGATACAAGAGGTCTTTAAAAATAAAGGTGTTTCTGAAGTTAAACAGTGCAGGATAACCTAGTTACTTCTTTTCTTTAACTTCAGTTAACCTTTACACAAAGGCTTGTTTCTTTATCTAACTTGTTCGTTAATGTTAGTGCTGATTCAAGAAAATGGTAGCCCAGTGCTGCTAGGGGCCGCATGTAAACGTCAGAGGGGCCGCATGCAGCCTCCGGGCCGTACTTTGAGTATCAATGATCTAGAGCATGGACCAAGTGTTGAGTGCTTGGTGGAACACCGTCATCCAGTTAAAAAAATTTCAGAGGGTAAGCCCTGCAATGTGGGCATTTAGTTGCCACCCACATCCGCGCCCTATGTATAGTGTTAACCAATGTTACCCCCCTTAAGGACATGGAAACTGAAAGTTATCAGCAGCTCAAAAACAAAGTTACAAGCTGGCTGTCTGGTAGGTCAGTCCTGAACCCGTCTGAACATACCATTAGGGGCAGGGTTCTAGCCATTGAACCACTAACTGCGTTAGATGACCAAGACAGACTGGCCCCTACTCCTGGGGTAGGAAACCTTGTTTTTTCTTATAATGCAAGCTCATCCAGAGACCTTAAATTGTTAAACTGGAATATAGCAGGGGTCCATACTAAAACACCTGATGAGGAGTCGATTAAGAAGCTTTGCACTTATGATATAATTAGCCTTCAGGAGACTTGGGATACAAAGGGGGTTATGTTCTTAGATAAATATGTTACGCTTGCCTCCACAGCCATTCATTCCACTCATGGTAGAGCCAAAGGGAGCTAACCATGTTAATTAAACTGTGTTTGAACTGTAAATCAGAGGGGATGGCCTCTAACTCACCCAATATCCTAGGTATTTTTACTTTTCCAAACACGCACACGGTGTTGACTGCGAGTGTTTATAATTGAACCTCAGTTAGAGATGAGCATGACGATGTGAGGGATTTTAGAAAGTTTTTAGATGACTGTTCTCATTGTACACCCACTTTTACGATGATTAAGTTGATGGGTGATTTTAATTTGAATCCCTACATGGGCTGCCATATGAATGGGGACACCTGCAATTCATCGTCAAACTTTCTTCAGTTACACCTCAAACATACCTACCAGGGCATATATTAAATACCTTCATCTCAGATCATAATCCAGTTAATCTTCTTAACAAGGGGGAATCTAGTCTTGAAGAGAGGACGTCCGTATTTAAAGGGGTAGCAGGTCTCCAATTGGTTATATTTTTGTTTCAGCATGTTTATTTTTTTCCCTTGTAGATTTTAAAGTGAATTGGAACACACACAGTCATCATAATCCTCTCTTGCCTGCTTTTTGTGGGCCACGTTGCCCGTGGATGCTTTTTTAAGGAATCAGTCATATCAAAAGACCAGGGTCAAAGGGTAAAATGGACTAAGATCTTAACTGGCGATGTTATTTTTAATTTGCTTTTTACTTGTCAAACTGATTTTCTAACCTGATTAAATATGGAACCCACTGATACTTGTATTTTGGCAGCTTTTATTAGCATTGTGGGTCTATTAAATCTACCCTTACTAGGAGAGAGGGCAGTGCCTTATACACCCCACTACAAATGGTTTGATAAGAAGGTATTCCTGGGCTCATAAAGGGTTGCTGGACACCCTGCAAAAGAAGCCCCTTAATCATGAACCAGCGAGAAAGGCTAGGGACACATATAGCCTGGTACAAAAAGAACGTGAGAGTAATCTAAACAAGCATTTTCAATGCAACGGGTTTTGCATTTCTCCGAGTTAGTTAATAGCAGTTGTAAACTCCCAACAGGACTTTTCTTGCCTCATGAAATGGCTAAAAGGCATTCACGCTGACAATGCCAATAGCTGTTACATTGCCAAAACCTACTGGCTTTGCCAATGCTTGTTTAATATTTCACCTAACTCCTGGGACGTCAGGCAATACCACCCTATCCTGCTCCCTAACTTATACATCATGCAACACTTCAATGCTCTTCCACCATTTAATGGTACCGCACAACTCGCTCTTAGCGACAATTTTAACCATGAAGAACATAGAATTTCCCACTGAAGTTTAAGCCTTCCATGTAACCGAAACATATTAAATAGATAAAGTTTTTTAGTGCTTAGTGAAGAAGTACTAATGCCAAATACATTTTAGGTAAACTGTTCCAGTGAGGGGCGGGCAATTGTTTTTGCGAGGTGCATGCTTTGTCCCCCGGTTGAGCTGTTCACTAACAGCTACGTGTTATGCAATCATAATGCAAAAAACTCCCCACGGGTGATTTAACATAGAGTAAACGGCACTCCCTCTCAAATATCCCAATAATTATCCAAGCGGTGCCCTTCACTGAGAAATCTAAAAAAAAAACAGAATGATAACAACAACTGTTATCCAATATAATAAATTAGAACGGGACTCATCCAATATTCCTGATACAAAATACTTCGATAATTATGAATGTCCATGAATAAAACAGTCCTCCATATATTCAACCATATTGTTCTTTATTCTTCTTGAAAGTTCTTGTATCCAAAATTGCTCACATCACCGTCCCATTTTGCCGTCCCAGTCAACACGTGTTTCGTCTAGGGAATACCCCTTGACTTCTTCAGGACTTTCTACAACAAGCAATTTCAGTACATATAATATGATTATGTCTTAAAATGTAAACATCAATCTAATGACCCCTCACCATCCAATGTGACTTGATGTACAAACACATGTGAAAACCGTGTTTCAAGCAATGTGCAATAAAATAACAATCTCTAATTTACAAAACAACACATCCCTATGTGCACACACCACTTCGTGTGAGGCCCAAATTTATTTCGATATGAGCTTTTCCTTTAGGGAAGAAAATAATGTGGTCAATATATCTAAAAAGGATTTAACAGTTGATATGTTGACACTTTTGAACAAGGGATTAGGCTTCTGTCCTACTAGTAGAGGAGATATTTGTAAATCAAAAATAGATTTATTTAAATTTATCAGGAGGCTAAAACTTAAGAAACATTTTGAGACCAATATAAAATCGGCAGATGTTGCAACAACCTTTCATAATAAAGGAGTACATAGTGAATTTTCAATACACGACATACATGATACAGTGACTCTAATGTCCATTACTGACTATGAGCAATATCCAACAACTATATCTTCAGTATTACGAGAATTAAATGTAATGTCTGATTTACATGTCACTAGTGGTCTGAAGCAAAAATCAACTTGGATACCAAGACAGACCATGGATAACAACACTGATGTATTTTTTAAACTAGTATGGAATGACTTGGATGAATATAGGCTAAAACGAAAACAAACAATGAGATATAACTTAACTTAAGGAGCCCTAAATTATTTTTTGTCCTTAGCAGCAGTGCAAATGTTGTTCAATTGCTCACAGCAGATGCTGCTTTTGCACTGGTTTTGAAGTGCTAAGGTAAGCCAAGGGCAAAATGGCACCGCACTTGTAGATTGTCCTGCTTAAGGTAAACTGGTTTTGTATGAGTTCAATTCTCCACAATAAGGAGCGACCTAACCGGAAACCATGGCAGAAAGTGAGATAGAACCGTCCAAAAGAAGGGGCTTGAGAATATCTCGAGGCATAAAGGATCCCCCCACCCTTCCACAGGGTTGGTTTAAGTATGTCAGAGGCAGTTTCGCATTTCACTTGGTCACAAGCTCTACAATTTGACTCGAACAAAAACAAGAGGAACTATGCTGCTCATACCGAGTCTCCGACACTGACTGCACACGCGGTCTAAAAGAAAAAGGTGGCACAAATGTTCTCCCTAATTTTAACCCCCATACAGCACGCTGGTGTCAGGCCAAAGCGTAGGTTCTATTTAGCAGACATTAGAAAACCACAGTTCTGGAAAGTGTCCACAACCCTTTCTCATTTTAACTATAAGCACGAATGATAGCTCTGCTGGGACTCGTTTTAGCCCGTGGTGTAAATTCTTAGAAACACTACGGATGTACTTTCATTGTACACAATTTCAAATTGAGGGAGTATTTAGTCACGTTTGCACTCTAAGCAAAGCATGCTTGCCACATTGAATGGAAAAAAGAGCGCGATCGCACTGCTACAGTTCACTCGTAGTGAATCTACGTGATCGGCAAAAGTGCAATTAACTATGTAACAGGGTCGATGTTATGCAAAGCGCTCGACTTCTGCCAAGCGAGATCACGCTTGGAACAAAAGATAAAAAGTAGTCCACAACCCGGACAGAAAACAACAAGCCTTGCATGTTTTCAGTACTTGGTCGCTGCGCTCGAGAAGGGCTAACCACCGGAAAAGGCATGACGTATGCGCGCCTTCCACTAATGAAAGCAAGCAGATTTTAACAGGCAAGCCCACGAAAAATTAAAGACACTGACGTGACATGGACAGGGCTCCAATCCCTTTTCTAACTCCTAAAGCGTCTCGCAAGCGAAACGCATGCGCAAGCGCATTCGACGCAGGCTCGACCCTAAAAAGGAGGCACAGGAGAACTTATTGGCAGCAAGTGTATCCTGGGGCAGCACACCTTTCTAGAGGGTAGTGAATAATCCACTGTTTAGCTCTGATCAGCTGTCAGATCATGGCCCAGGTGTGGACCGATCATTTTGTGGCTATATATGATAATGAGGGCACCGAACAAACCACACCTTGTGCTCAGGAGGATTCAAGGTTTACTTTCCGGTGGGAGGAAGTAAGAAAAGCTGTTTTGTCTCTACCTTCAGGAAAGGCTTCTGGACCTGACAGGTCCCCTGAGATCTGTACAAGTTTCAAGTTGACTTGAGGGAACCTCTGTTAATCCAGCACCTAATTGCTGCTGTTCATGGTTCTCTACCGCCCAGTTGGTGCCACTCTGTGATTGTGCTTGTATTCAAAAAGGGGAGTAGAGCGAATCCAGCCTGTTACCAACACATCTCATTGGTGGACTCGGAGATTAAAATCATAGGCCGGATGCTTTCGGATCGCCTCACTGCATGGCCAAATAGTCAAAGCATTTTGTCTGACATACAATATGGGTTTAGATCCGGCCGTGGTACTGTTGAGCAAAACCTCAACTTATATCTGTTAATTACAAAATATACTAAAGCAAAGAGGGGCTAAATTCACTTAGCCTTCAGGGACCTCAGCTCAGCGTTTGATAGAATCAATAGAACTAAGCTCTGGGTTGTGCTGGGGCCTATAAGGGTCGAATCTGCACTTTTCACATTCTTGCGAGATTTGCACAATGTTCTTACGGCCTCGGGGGAGTTTGGCTGGAATGGGGAGGGCACACAGCACTTTAGTCTGAATAGAGAAAGGGGTTCATCGGGGTTGTATCCTGGCCCCCTTTCTCTTGATTCCCTATGTAAATCACTTAGAATATGTTTTAATTGAACAGGGGCAAGATGTTCTGAGTGTGGGTGGTTGACTGCTGCCCGTCCTTTTACAAGCAGATGATGCTGTTTTCGTTGTACGTGCAGCGAGGAGCTTGCAGCAATTTATAGACCGTTTTATTATTTTTTTGGATAGTCTCGATCTTAAGACTAATTATAAAAAATACCATGTTATGGTGGTGGGCCCTAAAAGCACTAAAACACAAAAAATTGTGGGAAGGGGTCAACTCATTAGTAGGGTATAAGAATGTTCTTACCTGTGTGTTTCACTTAATTCATATTTTAACTGGCAACTGTTGTTAAATAACAATATAATTATATTCAAAACGGCCATTCGCAATATCCGTGATTTTTCACGATGCTTGGGTCATAAACCAATAAAGGTTATGTTAAATATTTTTAAAGCTAAATGTATTCCCCTAGCCATTTTTAGCTGGGAAATCTGGAAATACACGTTCAAAACGTCTATACAGATGTTGGAAAATACGTTTTTGAGAAGACTCTTAAATATCCCACAAGGCACAACCACATATATTGCACATGAACAGCTGGTTATGGGATATATATCAGATCTCATACATCTTCGTTTTTCTTTTATTGTGCCTCTCAATCTAGTTAAAGGACGAGTTGAACCTTATTAAAGTAATTGTGCGTGGTTGTAGGGGTCTAGTAACATGCTACACATTCCACAGCTGTGATACATCCTGCATAACGTGAGAGAACTAGGGATACCGAAACTCTTGTTTGACCCAGGCCCCATTGTTAAAGCTGACATTGTTTGGGTAAAGCAGGCCTTTACCCCAGGGTGGCAGCAGAGCGAGAGTCTTTCGGTTTGACTACGCATTCAATGCATCAGTTTCTTCTGGTCAAAATAGTGAGCGAGACGGAACCATACTTGAGCCTGAACATGTTTAGTCACCATCGTAGGCTCTTGACCTATTTTAGGTTAACTTGATCCATCACTTGATGTTCTCTAATGGTGGTTGGATAAAATAATCTGATCTGCCAGTATGTGTCTGTGACAATATTTGAATCCCTGCCACCTTGCAAATTGTTATGATTTGTCCTTGATTTATCAAATTGCGCCATAAATATATACTGCCTCCCTTGTTATCCATGAACCTTAGACAGGTGAGGTTTGTGTCTTGTTATGTTGCTTCTGCCTTCCCACCCACCAATTGTTCACATTGCATCTTCTCTCCCACCTCCCTTGTCTGTGTTGTTTATTTCATCTAACCCTCCGACCCCATGTTGTCTGTGTTGCATTATTATCCCTTCCAGCCTGTTGTCCATGTTGCTTTAAAACTCCTCCCACGCCCCAGTTTCTGTGTTGTTTTAAAACTCCTCCCACCCCAATTGTCAGTGCTGGTTTGAATCCCCTCCTAGCCCCATTGTCCATGTTGCTTTAAACCATCTCCCACAGGTCGTGTCAATGTTGCTTAAAACCCCTACCACCCCTATTGTTGTTATTGCTTCAAACCTCTACCACCCTGTTGATTAGTTGATTCTCCTCCCCCCACCCACCATAAGAAAAATTTTGCTTTGGCACCCCGGCGCGAGCCAAGTCTAAGCACTTTGTTTACCATCCCATTTTGTGGCACCCTCCCTCTCATTGTCGGTGTTCCCTGTTACAAAATTACCCTCCCTCCCGTCATGTCTGTTGTCCGCCATGCCATATCTCTTTTTTCAAGCCTCAAACTTTTTTCAAAATTTCAAACTTTAAATAATACTGCACAGCAGCAGTGCTTCTGTACAACATGGCTAAAAGACATTGGCATAGCCAATAGGCCTTGCTTGGGCAGGGGTTTATTGACTTTGCCAATGTTTGTTCGATTATTTAGTGCTTGGGTATTAAGAAAGTGCTTTTCGAGTTCCATCTTAAAGGCAGAGATTGGCATAGCTTGTCTGATGTGCACTGGGACAGCATTCCATATATTTGACACAATTCCAGGGAAAGACTGGTTTAGGGTAGGTGTGATCTAAAGCTAGATGGAGTGTCTATCTCTAGCTTGACTTAGAATTATGTTTCTGGCAGAGAACAGGAATTTTTATGAAAGGTATTTTGGTTGATCTGGTGGATTACTTTTCAAGTAGTGCATGTTGTCTTATACAATGAGTTGCGTTTCAGGAAAAGTCAACATAGGAATGTGAATGTGTTGAAATATATTTATACTAGAGACCAGGTGAGTTTCTGAGCAGAGAATTACTTTGAGGTGAGCTAGGATATATTTGGCAGGTGAATCAATACCTTAGTCAGTAAGTAAGTAAGATTAATCAGAACTAGGTAGCCAAATATAGTGATATTCTAACAGAACTCCAGTTTTTCTAGCCATCTCTTTGATATGTAGCTCATAGTGTAGGAGTTTTTGAAGTTTTTTAGATTCCAGTAGAATAAATTATCTCTTCTCTGGATTTAGCTCTAGTGTCCTAATTTATGTACGAGAGAAGGTGAAGGCTTCTTTGAGCATTCAATGTTCATATATAGTTGGGTGATGTCAGGATGTGTGCAAAGTCCTATTTTGTTAAAACATCCCCTACTGACTCGACATACAGACTGGAAAATAAAGGAGTGAGGAGTCTTGATGGACTCCATAGGGGGATTCAATTGAATGCTTTGGTGACTCAATCTGAGATCCATGAGTATCAACATGTGGCCTCTACTCTGCAACTAAGTCAGTGAAAGAAGAATTCAAGAGGATGAAAACCTGCCTAGGTGTTAAATAAAAGAGCCAGGAAATTATCCTAACAAAGAAATGAGCATGCTTTACCCTTAAGAATCAGATGAACAGAGTTCACATTGGAGGGAGAGTCTCTGGGTTCATATAGTGTCATGTATTGTTCATAGAGTGTCATGTGACATATCTTTTCAAATTCAGACAGGATTGTAGGAGGCTGACTCTCTATGTAGTGTACAACGATTATGTGCACTGTGCAGAGAGTCTGAGCAATCCCACCTTGGTTTACAGAGGTAAAAACTAGACTACCTAATGCTCTAATTTTTATGGTAGCTTGGTCGAGCAGTTAGGGCAGTGTTGGAGAAGTATTTGTTGTACTCACAGTATCAATAAGTGTGCACTCAAAAGAATAACTCAATACCAATTCACACAAATACTTCAGATTTTTATAAAATGTTTAAGACCAAGCTTATTAAAATCGGGTAAGTACTTTTTAAGCTATGATTTTTCAAAGTTTACCAAAAATAATTCTTTTTGTGCATAATTATGCATTATAGGAATCAATGGTAGAACATTTTAACGATGCATATAAAATCAGGCAATGCGTTTAACAATGTCTCCTTTTACTTTTAGGTCAAGATCATTGAGCTGTCCTGTGGACCAGCTGGGGAACTTCAGGCAGCTCCTGGTTCCGGTGGGAGCAGCTGCTGAAAAGTCCTTGAAGCTGGTGCAGGACCACTGCAGGGGACCACTTGGAAAAGCAATGCACAGGCGGACTTCAAGGTGAGTCAGGTGGGTCCCCTTGGAGTGTAGATGTTGTAAGTGGTGGGCAACCCTAAGAGCACAGCTAGTTCTCCAGTGCGGGCCCAGGGAGGCTGCGTCTAAATCAGATAATTGAGCCAAGAGCTGTGCGCAAAGGTGTCCTTGGAACAAGGAGGCAGGTCACGTTGAGGGTGGAGTGCAGGTCAGCAGGGCCACTCTGGGTAGTGGTTCTTATGTGTTCTGAAGTCCCTCAACGGGGACCTGCTTCTTGTCCTTGGAGAGTCCGGAGTGGACTTTTCTTCTGGGTGACTGACGTTTGGGAGTCTAGTACCTCAGGCTATTGCACAGCTCAGCCTCTGGATGTTCAGGGCCACCAAACGTGGCACACTAGCAGGATTTGCCCTCTGAGTCTGTCAAGTGGAATTTGGCATGGCTGCTGCATCTGGTTTCTTGGTCAGTGGCCGGTCAGTGATTGGGACTTCAGTGGTCTTTTGCTGCTTTGTTGCAGGGAATTATGCCTTCACTCTGAAGGGAGATCTTTGGAGATTTTCAGAAGAATAGAGGTCCTCTGGAGTTTTGTAGAGTCTGTTCAAAATCCATGCAAACCCTCAGCTGTGATTGTTGAGTCCTGGGTTCAGCAGGCAGGTTTTTGGAGCTTTTTTCTTTGTGCAGCAGGCCTGTAGTTCTCAAACCTTGGGCCTTATTGTTTCAAGCCTTTTTGTGTCCTTGGAATCTGGCCTAGGGGTGCCCACTAAATGCTGCATTTAGTAGGCATTTAAGGGAGTCCCGATTAGTGACCAATGTGTCATCTACCTTAGGGTAGATACACCCACCATGTGACACTTCCTGTGGGCAGAGGTCACTTTCCTTTCCCTTATAGTCTCTTTGCCTACCATGAAAGATGGAGGAAAATGAAATGGAGGGGTCACCTCGCATGCAACATTTAGGGGTGTTGCAGGCTGGGGGTGTCCACTCCTCCTGTTCTTTCTACATGTTCTCACATTTGCTTCCACCAAAGGTGGGGATTTGTAATGCAGGTGGCCATCTGCTGCTAGCAGCAGGGCTGGGGTTCGAGTTTCAAGGGTGGAAAGCCCTTTCAAGCTCACTGGCAAGGCAATGCACATTCCTGGGGGAGGTGGTGTAACACCTCTGCCCAGGAAGGGCTTTTCTTTTTGAACCCAGAAAGCAAAGGCTCTCACTCCAGGGTTCCAGAATCGTGTATGGTGGTGGCAGGCTGGTTGTGATGTAGCTTTTGCAGGGGTCCCCTCTAAGATGGCCCCTGAGTACCTTTTGCAATAAAAACAATACTGGTACCAGTTTTGATTTCTTGTTCTGAGTTGTTTGATACCAAACAACCCAGGATCCAGAGTGGCCATTGTGTAGCTGTGAAACTCATACTGACCAGTGTCCAGCACATTCATTTAAAATAGCTGCTGTGTGCACTTGCTATGTCCCAAGTTTGGCAAGGACACAGAAGGGGCATATTGCTCATACGTCTATGCCCACACATGTATCATAGTGCACACTGCCCTAGGGCTGCAAGGCCTGTCAGAAGGGTGGCTTACCTATACTGCATGCAGTGTGTAGTGGACAGATCTCACAGGCTGTGTGCCATGTCAGTTTTGCATTTTAGGATTGCACTAGGACAATCAACCTGCAATGGCAGTGCTGGGTGCACTTGGATGCATGGTCCTTGAGTTGCATAATCTGTGCATCTGCTCTTAGGGGCCTACCCTTAGTAGTCCATGCCATGGGTACCTAAGTACTATTTACTAGGAACTTATACTTGCACCTAAAGATGTTGCCAATTGTCACAATATTTGTATCCATTGTAGGGGAAGAACACTGGCAGTGCACTCCAGTCCAAGTTGAATTCAGAAACGAGGCAAAACATTTTGGGGGGTACTGCAACAAGGGATCAGTTTACCACTGCTGCACAGCCGTATGTCCTTGTTGACCTGGCATCCTGCTACATAGCAAGAGTTCATCAACCACAAGACTTAAAGATAAAATAGATTGTTTTCATCACAATACTTCTTTTGAGACCTACGGTGGGAGTTGTACATGCCCAAGGACAGCACAAGATACAATCATCTCATCCCTAGGCATAGAAGAGGCTTAAACATACATATTCCAGTGCAGATACCAAATAAATCAGGTGCCAATTTGCACACTCCAGCCTCAATCAGGTGCAGTACACACTGGATCTAAAACAACTAAAACAATTTTCTGGAACTCATTCACTCAGCACCACTTATCATCCGTAAAATTAAAGAAGGAGATTGTGGAAGTTCAAAAACATAGCTCATGTCAAATTAAATATAGCAAAAAGGAGAGAACTGTGAACTTCATTCAGAGTATGTTGAGTAGCCCATCAGGTCAGCAGAGACTATGACCTCCACTCTGCTGACAGAGGAGTGCCTGTCATATTCAGGGATCTTTACCTGCCTTGCAGAGATATCAGTGCCTTCAGTGTAATCATGGCTGAGGAAGATCCTGTGAAGGCACTGAAGCTTTGCCAGACTACCACCATGTTTGAAGCACCCATTTCATTTTTTTTTGTTTTTCAGATAAAAGCTACCAAAGAGGAAATTGATTATTGGAAATCCAGACAAATCAGTAACACTGACACTCATGAGGCCACTGAGCAATTTCACTGCTCAGGGCAGCCATGCCTTACAAGCAAGTGGTGGACAAGGACAATTAGTGACAGTAAGCCCACTCTCAAGAAAGCAGTGACAAACAGGTCCCCTTGTCAGAGTTTTCCCACGGTGCAACAATCTGATGCTCTACCATTTGAAACCCACTTCTTCTTTGAGTCTTAAGAGAGTGAGGGAACCACAGGTTTGGCATTTTAAATGGGCATGCCTTTGGCTGATTCTGAACAGAATCAAACACATTGTCAGGTTTGTATATGAAGCCTTCTTAAAGGAGAGGGAAGTTTACCATAGAATTTATTCTGTGAAACCTGAACACGTAGAAAAGAAAAAACTATAAACAGGACCTCAAGTGTTACCCATGCAAAGTGTATGAAACTGTGGGTCTTTTTGGCAGGTGGCAAGCTACTTCATAACTCAAAGTTACTGCTTAACCCATTGGTTATTAATTATGTCATATTTTTGGTTCTCAGGTTACTCTTGTGTTGTGGTGAGACTGAAACATTTCCTGTAGTTTTGAATGGCGAATTAAGTTACCAAGCGTTAGTGTCATTTTGAGAATTAGTTCATGCAAGTAGAAAAAAGTCTGTGGTGCTTAAATACAAAAGTGGGTATCAACAACTGCTCAAACAATGAGTAATTCCAAAATCAGAAATGCATCTTCAGTTGCTGGCAGGGAATTCAAGACCAATAGCGTACTAATAATGCCAGAGGCCCTGGTGTAAACAAGGAAAATTGTCGATTTCACTGCTATTGGGGTAGTAAATCCCAGGAAATATCAGGGGCACAGGGCAACACTGGTGATGGAGTGACAGGGGTCGATAGGGACGGGTAAAGCAACAATGCAGGAAGAGGTGGGCAGACAGGGCAAAGCAACAACGAGACAATCGCCAAAGCAGGAGGGGCAGATGGGTGTCAGGGCAGGTCAACAACATGGCAAGCAACAACATGGGAGGGGGCAGGCAGGACAGGGCAAAGCATCGAAAAATCAAACAAGGCTACGGTAGGGACAGGGAAAGCAGTGATGGGGCAAACAACAATGCAGGAGGGGTCAGGAGGAACACAGCCAGCACCAACACAGGAGAGGGGTGTGGGAATTGGACTAGCAACAAAGTGGGGAAGGTGATGGCCTATTAATACATGCACACTTATGTAGTGCTCCAACTATATGAAGAAAGTCGCTACGAAGGCCTGAGCAGAGTAAGAAAACTGGGCAAAATACAGTACTTGGGCCATGCTCCACGACAGGGACAAATGCACGAGGAGGAAATTATGCCTTCATCTGACCAAAGAGGAGCAAAGAAATTAAACTGACATTGAGGCTAACCAATGGTCAGCAATGGGCAAACTCTACGTCCGCTGTAAGTAAAGAAAATGTTCCATAAGTGACAATGTGCTGTCTTGGTGAGACCTAAAAAAGGGTTATATGGGAAAGGGTCTACAGTCCATAGGGAGCTTTATTATTATGAGATATACAGAATACAGCATGCAGTATTTTCTTATGTGGTAAAGGCTCATACAGAACTAGCTCAAAGTCAGCTGCGGTTTAAATAACATCCACAAAAACAAATATTGTAGCTTTTTTAAGTCAAACGCTCTTGTTCAATACTTGGTAATATTTGTGGGCAGGTGTATGGATGACTGAACTACTGTACAAATGCAGAGTTTAGGCCACCAGTAGTGAAATGGGGGAATGTTTGAATTCATTTTTAAACGTTATTGTGAATGTAACATTAGTAATTCACACGGTTTAAAAACACTGTTAATTTGGCATTTGAAGGATTTCCACCGATCACCTTTTCAGAAAATCAGTGGTAAATATTAGAGTTTAAAGCACATCCGGTCCTTTGTGTTGCTTTTTAATGCACCCAATAAAATATTTTTTTTTTTCTAACATGCTGCTATTTTCAGATTTTGACATCGGGAAAACATGCCTAAGAGGAAGAACAGGAAAAACTGAAAGATGAGATTCTAAGGACTCGAGAAAGGGTGTGGTGCACACATGGTGCTGACATTACATTTATTTGAGCTATTTACTATTCTAGCAGTTTTTAGGGTCGAGCCTGCGTCGCATGCACTTGCGCATGCATTCCGCTTGCGAGACGCTTTAGTAGATAGAAAAGGGCTCGGAGCCCGTCAATGTCACGTCAGTGTCTTTCATTGGTTCGTGGGCTTGCCTTTCAAAATCTGCTTGCTTTCATTAGTGGAAGGCACGCATACATCATGCCTTTTCTGGTGGTTAGCCCTCCACGAGCACAGTGACAAAGTGCTGAAAACATGCAAGGCTCGCTGTTTCCTGTCAGGTTTGTGGACTACTTTTTATCTTTTTTTCGCAGCGCGATCTCGCTTGGCAGAAGTCCAGCGCTTAACATGACATGGACCCTGTTACATAGTTAATTGCACTTTTGCCAGTTACATAGATAATTGCAGAGTGAACTGTAGCAGCTCGATCGCACTCTTTTTTCCATTTTTTTTTTCTACCTGCATGCCGTCTTCAACTGTCCTTATGTGTGAACTGTAGCACCGCGATCACGCTGTTTTTTTCCATTTAATGTGGCAATAAAAGTCCGGTTAGGAGTTTACAACGGTTAATAGCTGTAACTCAGAGAAATGCGAGACCCTACTGCATTGCAAAAAATTGTGAGGTTGTCTTGCTGGGGAGTTTGCCTTATAGTCTAGCGGTCCCTACAGATCAGCGAGGTTGGAGGAGAGCTGTCACATCCCTCTAAAGGACTGGTAGGGCTGTGGAGCAGTCAGTTACATCTTGTCCTACATGGCTAGTAGACCCGAGCCAGTCTCATGCACTGCTTGTGCTTTATAGAAGGCCAGGAGTCCATAGGCATATTCAGTAATGCTGGACTATCTGCCTGTTTGAGATGCTTTAAATGCTTGGGACGCTCTGCTTGAGTGATTGATTTCATATAAAATGCTGCATCTGTCAACAACTGTGCTGATTTGTGAGAAAGAAGAGATAGATATACTCATGTCTCGTTTGAAGTTGAATTACAATTGGAAATCATTTAATTTCTGAAGGAACCTGAAGAAAGGGATAAATGAGGAGATAAATCAGACACATAGCAACGGTGCTGTGGACACTAATGCAGGCAAGGACTATGGGTGCCCTTACGCATATTTATGTGATGAAATACAGCCATATTTTGAGGCAAAGACCCCTCACACCCATGGGCACTGGTCAATATTGCTGGCTACGGCCCAGGGGGAGTGCTTCAGTGGAATTTCTTCTATGCCTAGAACGAAAACGTAGAGAATCTACAATTAACGAGTAGATTCTGTGATCCTGAACGTGTGAATCTGCATGCAATAAGCTGACTCTATAAGGCTCATTGGTTTGTACAAGTCTTTGTGTGAGACCCTCTCACTGTGTGAGGTAATGAATGTGCGAAGCCCTCTTTTTGTTTTTGTCTGTTTGAGACTCTGCATTTGTGAGACACTCTGGCCCAGATTTACCGAGGCTATGCGCCGGCACAAAACAATGCAAAATGGTGCAAAGCCCAACATGGTATTTACTAGCCAGTGTTGTTCTGAAAACGTGCTCTTTCCTCATTCCAAATACTGCTCTAAAAAGCTTTGTGTCATGTTGCATTAAGTGGGCAATACTGAGGCAAATCAGCAAAAACGCCCAGAGGTTTCAACGCAAAGCCCGACTTCTGATATTGCCAGACCGGCACTTGTGTCACAAACTAATGCCTACTTCAAGCAGGCGTAAACAACGGGAAATGTGTTTATTTCTCAAGAGAACAAAACATTGCATGTCTGCTGCATTACACAGCACTCATCCTAAGTATGCGACTCTTCTGAGTTTGCATGAGTACGTGAATTTGTACTGGAAGGATAGACTTGCAGTATCAATTCTATGCTAGACGACGGACGCTCACTTCTATTCCTACAGCACACACCATTGCAAGGGATGACAAAACCAGAAAGACGCGATTTGTAGGCATCTCTGCTCTGTATTTTTCCCGCAGCACTGCAGATTTAGTTGCTCTTTGTTAGGTTTCACATTTTAAATCTGGGACTGTATGTCCGTGTTGCGCTTTTGCGAAGATTTTTCCGTTTGATACTCCGTTTACTTTTTATATTCCGTGTGTGTGTGAGTGGCTGCACATGTAACCTTTTCCCTGTGTGCTGTTCACTATGGGTGTCAGACTTTCTGTCCGCAGGAAACTCTCTTCCTTTCTGAGAACCTCTGCTTGTTTGAGTGTCTGTAAGATTCGGCCTGTGTGTGAGACTTTAACGCTGGGATTTTGTATGAATCTGTGCTTTTGAAACTCTGTGCATGGGTCATACTTTGTGTGCCAGATTGCATGAATTAGTGTAATTACAATTGTTTTACCACACTAAATATACTTATGTAATTCGTGTACAACTGCTACATTTTTTTCTTCAAAATGTGGGGCAACAGAATGAGAGAGGGTCGGTAGTTACTCTACACGAGGAAGGTGTCGTCCAAGAAATGTCTGTATGGGCTTGCCTTTCCACCTGGAACTACAAACCTCTCTCCCAGAAGGTTTACCTTAACAGCACGGTCATCACCGGAAGTGCAAAGCATGGGCCTTGGGCTGAGGGCCCAATTAAAGTCCGATGGAGCATGACTGTGGTTGAAGTGGCCACGGTAGTTTACAAACTGCCTCCTAGACACAGGAGGATTGATTGCGTTTACAGATATCGATTGCAGAATAGATGAAGGAGTTATCTGTGATTGTAATTATCAGTGCCTATTGATAATGAGACTCGGTCTATGATCGAGAATACAATAGTCAATCTCTTCCAATAAGACTGCGCAGGCTTTGATACAGCACAAGTCTCCTACTAGCAGAGGATATATTTTGTTGAACCCAGTGAACCTTCACTGGATCCCCAAATTCTCCTTCTTTTATTGTATGGTCAGGAGTCAGAGAAAGGGGAAGCAACTTCACATAGAAATTGGCCTCTGAATAGACAGAAATCCTAAAGTGTGCGCTTAAATCTAGCATAATTATGGTTCTAAAGCAAGAACATCAAAGGTGAATTACTATGAGGTAGATAACTCACGCCAAATGCATTTCTCTAATTGCACTGCATTGGAATATGCACGCTCTCTCGGAAACAGGCACTGCTGCAATGTTGGAGGAAGAGGAGGAGTCACCAGTTCTTGCCTTACATTGGCCTCCAACTGCCTGTATAAAAGAGGCAGAACACTGGATAAAGGACTAGGAGAAGGAAATTGACTCTCCAGAATCTGAGAGAGTATGCTACCAAAATATTGAGCATATGAGTATTGTAGACAGAATATCGACTACAAAATATTGTGAAAGTAAGTCTATGTAGGAAAGTATTGATTTATTAATTCCACATCTTTGTATATTAAAAATATTCATATTGCGGATCTATGGAGATGTGAAGTGATGAATGTTAAATTTATACCAAGACAATCTTTGCTGCTTATAGGGAAAATATACTATGTCCTCTATTGTTCCTTGCTCACTGGTCACAAGGTGGGCCCTTATTCTAGCCTTGCCCTAGAAGAGGCCTCAGATGTGGCTCCCCAAATAAAAGCATGTGTTTTGTAATTCACAGTGGGAAAAGTTTTAAACTATGTCTAAGCATGGCATTTTGCACTGGAAGGGTGCCCTTCGGGTACAAAACCTATTCTATGCATTTTACAGACATACTTACACTATTGTAGAAGGGTGTATGCATGGTGCTAGGCAGCATAAAAGTGCACCAGCGGTGGGAGAGAAAGCAACAGCGCCATATCTTAGTACATACGGCGCTCTCCTACTCTCTTCACACACTGCAGCACAGAAACTTTGCTGCACTGTCTTTTGTGAATTCTGTGTAAAGCTGGTCCCAATGTCTATATTGTCCCAAACTTGAGCTTAGCATGTGCAAGAAAGCATGTGGTTCTAGGAGGGTCAGGTGATCTGGCATTTCTGCTGCACTTCATCATGCATGGTTCTTCACTTAGTTATGTGGCAGGTATGCCGAATGCCAGGGTTTCCAAATGCCACGGCTAACTAGTCTTGATTGCACCCCATAGCCATTTATTCAGCTACCTACACTTTCTGTCTCTTTATCTCACTCTTGCAGGTTCTTTTTCATCCCACTGTTTTTCTATGTTTGTCTCCCTCCTTTCTTCTACTTTCTACCTCTCTACCTCTCATTCTGGATCAAAACGTAAAGATGAAAAATTAGCGCAGATACTCAAAAACTCACTTTAGCATACATTATGCAATGCTTGTGAAATAACAATAGGAAGTCAGTGTTACCACACCCATTCCACTAGGAAACCTGAATTTGTGCCCTATTTCTGGGCTAAACAATGTGGTATTACGTCACACATTATTATCACATCTGGCATTACTAATGGAGTCATAACACTGCTTTGGGCCGAAACTAATGTTTCTGGCCAAAACTTTAAGGCCACTCATAATGAGATTCGAAGAAGGTACCTGCTTTGCATGGGTTCTGCTAAGTTTGGTGAGGTCTGGTGCCGTTTTGGAAATATGTATAAGTAAATTGAAAAAAAGGATTTGCAATGAATTTTACAATGTGTGTTTTCACTTTCAGCTACATAGCCACTATCAGAAGATGAAGGGTGGCTTTATCTCTGGCAAAACAGAAACCCTGAGTCAGTTCTCAAACGGCGTTCATAGGCCATTCCTGGGATGTTTTGTACTTGTGTTTACATTCTTTTTTTACGCTTTATTATGTTCTGGGGAGACTGGTAGGAAACTCCCAATATAAGGGAGGGAGGGAGGAAGGAAGAGACCCATTTCTTACACCCAAAACAGGATTTATTTCAATTTTCACCAACCAAAACTATTGATCTAACAATTGCAACAAACAAAAAGAAAATATTCTAGTCAAAAGGAACCCTACTTCAGATTGTTATTGGTGGTTTTACTCATAGACAACAATTAGTATTAGGATTAAGGGTAATTTGTCCGAGCCAGGAGAGAATTAAAGCTGAAACTGAGCTAAATTCGTTGTGCCTTAATAGTACTTCATTACTTAGAGTAAAAAGTGGTTTGGATGAGTAATTACAGTAGACACCAACATAGCATTACAAACAACACATAACACTTCATGTAACGGCCTATGAAGTAGGCCACAAGCCATACTGGCAACGGAAAACAAACTTCAAGCAGCACATATACAGATAATCCCAAAAATAGCATTAGTGGTTGTTATAGTGCACAACACACATCACTAAAACATAAATGAAGCATTTAAACCACAAACTTAGAACATAATTTATTGCGCGATGCACAACTAAATTATGCCTTGCTGTCATGCCCTATCACCCTGTTATTGCTAGCTTTAATCATACAGCAAAGCCCGTCTTTTTTAAGTTGAACCTACCAAACAGAGCAGCTTTCTTTTTTCAAAAAGACCTTTTGTCAGCTTACCAAGAACTTACAGTGGACATAAAACCCACCCATTCCTTAACAATGGTTACTTTTATGGCCATTCTCATTTACTTGCTTCTTATTAGATGGCTTGTCTTGTCCATCAAGTGTTTGTCCCTTCCCTGGAGCATAGCCTCTTTGTTTGTGTCCTTCTACTGCTCACTTTTAGAGAACAACTTTTTTATTTTTGCTTAAGCACTCCATGAGAGTGCATGTGCATTCCAGTTTCCCTCATGTGCTTCTCCCCTGTGCACCACATTGTTCTTTCTCATTCATTGGCTCTTCCTCCCCCTCCATGTTGCACTCTTGTCCATATATTACTTTCTCTCCCCCACGCTGTGTGTTGCTCTCTCTTGCTTGTGTGCTTCTCCTTCCCACTGAGCTGTTCTCCCTCATATGCTACTTTTCCCCTCCCCTCCATATACCTATGCCTCCCCGTATGCTCCCCTGCTGCACTCCATCCCTGTGTTCCTTTTCCCCACACTCCAGATGAGTGCAAGTGTTGTCTTGGTTTCCCCCACCTCTACTTCTTCCTCATTGAAATCTCCTTTCCAGTTCACCTGTAGCTTCTCTGTCCCTTGCACTCCTTGTGCTCACCATACTGCTTCCTGCTTACCCCTTTGATCCACAGCTAATTTGCTGTTCCTCCTTTCCTTCCTCACATAGGGCCAGATTTTCAAAGCTCTTGCCCCACCTTGCTCCACATTAGTGTCATTTTGTTATGCTAATGTGGCTCAACGAGGCAATATCCAACGCACCAGATTTACAAAGTGGTGCAATGCATGTATTGCCCCACCTTGCCCCCCTTGCACCACATTATGCCTGCGCTAGGCAAAATATATGCAAAGGAGACTTCCGGCTTTAAGAGGCCTGCAAAAATGGTGCAGTGAAATCTGCAAGATTTCACTGCGCCATTTTTGGCATCATTTTTAACTCCTGCTCAAAGCAGGTTTTGAATGGACGCACATATTGAACTCAATGAACCTCCTTGCACTTTACTGCACTAGCGTCAACATTTTTTATGCTAGTGCAGCAAAGCGCCACAATAGCATAAAAAATGTTGGTGCTATTGTCCTAACGTGCGCCATGGTGCGCCGTATTGTAAATAGTGCGCACCCATGGTGTTGTTAGGTGCCTGGGGGCAGAAGAAAAGTGGTGCATCAATGCTGATGCATCAATTTCTTGTAAAACTGGCCCTTAGTGCATTACATCTGCCCATGCTTCAGTCTGTGACCACCACAGGTCTCTTGCAGTCTGTTGGGCTCCTTGTCCTCCACCGAAGAAAGGGTCAGAAACCTGTCACTGCAGTGGAAATGTTACCCCTGTCTTGTCAAGCTGAGCGGCCAAACGGTAGATCTCAATCACATGTTGGAATCCAGCCCACAATGTCTTGCTTGGGGTTTTATTGTGAGCAAGCCGTATTTTGGAAGAGGGCAGTTTCGAAGTCCGAAGACACTGTCCATTGGACCCTCTTTTTGAATGTGTTTTACCAGCAGGTTAGAAAAAGTTAATTTTCAATAAAGTGCCCAAATGTTAATTATCCGCAACATTTCTGGACGTGGGTTCTGTGGTATGTTTTATGATATTTTTTGCAGTAGTGAAAAAGTGAGTTTTCCCTGAGACATACTTGGTTAAATTAGAATGAAACACTGCAGTCAGAAGTCTCATATCTGGAAACATTTGACCAGTTGATCACAGTGTTGATGCCCAGCATGTGCATTCCAAATATCTCTCTACTGCACATCAGAAGCAGAAAAACTGCCACGTGGACACAAATTTAGCACTTTTTTAGTACTTACGCCTCAGCATATAATACATTCCCTGAGGAGCGCAAAATGTGGTCCAACAGGAAAACTGAGGATGGAGCGCGCATAACTAGTCTCGCCGAGGTGAGACACCTGACTCCTAACAATGTTTCAGAGGGAGGAGTAACGTCTTTTCAGTGAAGAATGATTAGCTTCTGTTGCTTTTTATTCACAAGCATATGCACACATTATTATAATAGGCATAGTGTCGTCATTAATTACAAAAATTGTGGTTTCCTTGTCATTTACACATTTTATTGAAGTCATCTTGTAACAATAATACCAAGTACTCTAATGAAGTGAATGGTCTCCGTGATATGTTATTGTTTTTCCTCTCAACGATGATCAGTTTATTGCCCTTGAAGGGATAGAAGGTCAAGTTGACCCTGCTGGATTTAAACCTTTGATATATATGTCTCTGATCAGACTCTCAGCCCAGTGACTTGCATTGCTAGTGAAGCTTGAGCCACCTTAAACATTGAGATAATCCAGTCTCCAGTTACACTGTTTCCCTGGAATCTTACTTAAACATAGGTTTTGCTTGGTTACACTCCTTCCCTGTGTTATAATGCAGAAGATATGATGCTTATAATCACGTACACACAACAGTTGCAGCTCCAGGAAGCCCTTCATCAGAACCTGTAAGTGTAGACATTTCAGTGGCTGCCAGAGAGATATATTCTTTGAGTGGACACTGATGTATTGCAGTGTTTGAGATTCCTCAAATTATAAGCCTAATGAAGTTGCCATGTTTCATAGTAGAGAGATGTGAGGTATGGTCAGCACCAAATAATCTCCATGGTATAGGGAGTACATAAAAAAGTATGAAGCTTCCACTGTAACACACTGTTGACGCGCCACAGAATCCTAGCTATTATCAATACTGAATAGTGGATTCAGTGCTAGAGGACAATGGATCGAAGCGACATAGGTTTGAGGGGATGTCACCAATGGGAGGTGTGAGAACCATCGATAACAACAACAATCAATATTATAAGGTTTCAGTCAATAACTACACCAGTTTAGTAATGGAAAATCATGGATTTATTTCCCTATATTAACAACGCTAGTGTCACGAAAATAACTCTCAAACACAAATGATAAGCAGATAAGATCAATAGTGGCTGATTAACCCAATTAAACAAATTATCTACAAAAGAATCATACTTATTAAAAATACAGAAACTGGTAATAATGGCAAAGAATACATTAGTTCAGCATCAAATGATCTCAGGACAAGTCACAAGCATATCAAGATTAATTCCCTAACTAACCACAAACTAGCATTACATGTTGGGCTTCCTGTGAAAAGAATTTAGTAACAGTAATCTAGAAAACTCTTAACTTGATTATGATATATAGAAAACTAATAATGTGCAGCAACAAAATCATTAGTTGCAGCTGGTACTTGGAAAGCAAGAGAGACACAATTCACATTTAATAACATACATTACAACAAACGTATTAACAGCAAATGATCAGCTTCAGCTTGAGGACACCATTAGCTATCTCATCAGAAGATTTGGGCCTAACGATAGCTAGTCTCGAACCTCGTCTGCTCTAGAAGAATAGCATTGGATGACGAAAGACGAACGAATGCCTCTAATCATTTTACACAGGTTGTTATACTGAAATCTAATCAACTCCTGATTGGTCAGTCTATGGGTAGGTTTCATTTCAGCTAATTGACAACTAAATTGATGACCTAAACTTAACAAATCTATGCTAACTATAACATTTTCTCCCGATGTATCTTTACTTCTTCCGTCTCGTCTGTAACTCCATTGTCTCATCGCTTCTCGAATATCTTGTTCTCAGGAAGAAACTTTTACTGTATCCTTCTACTTCCATCCTTGAGGAAAGACCAGATATTAGTAACATATCCAAACAATAGGACTTTTCAACTTATGCAATGCTCAGTTAATACACAACCTTGTAGGACATAACACTGCAACCCACTAAGGGTAGCTGTGGAAACGTCTACACAAGCTTTGAAAACACCTATTATGAAAGCAACACCGCCGACATCAACCTCAAACAATGGCTAGACGACTGCGCCAACACCCTCGCTCCACTCAGGAAACCACCCAACACCCGCACCCGCAAGAAAGCACCCTGGTTCGCCTCCGACCTTCAGGCCTCCAAGCGGGAGTGTTGGAACATCGAGAAAATATGGTGCCACGAATGAACGGAGAGCAACCACGCCGCCCTCATGACAGCCATACGCAAGCCTCACCAGCTCATCCAGATCACCAAAAGATCATTCTACAAAGAGCTGATCGACAACAACGTGCACAACAGCAAAGAGCTCTTCTGCATCATCAAAGAGCTCACCAACCCCAAGTCTTGCTCCATCGAACACCTCCATCACAAGACCTCTGTGAATCTCTCGCCACCTTCCTTCACCGCAAGATCACAGACATCCACGGCAGCTTCACCTCCCCGATCCCCACGACCTCCACGGCCAACACCAAACCCAACACACCTAACCACACCAACCTCCTGAGCAGGTGGACCCACACCAACGACAAGGACACCACCAAGACCATGAGCACCACCCACTCCGGATCACCTGCCGGCCCCTGCCCTCACCATGTCTTCAACAAAGTCAGCCAAATCATCACCCCCCAACTCTGTACTATTATCAACAGCTCCTTCAAGACCACCACCTTCCCGGAAAGCTGGAAGCACGCCGAAGTCAACGCCCTGCTGAAAACACCCAAGGCAGACCCCGAAGACCTCAAGAATTACCGGCCTATCTCCCTCCTTCCCTTCCCTGTGAAGGTCATTGAGAAGATAGTCAACAGCCAACTATCCTGCTTCCTGGAGGACAACAGTTTGCTCGACATCTCCCAATCCAGCTTCCACAAGAATTACAGCATTGAGACTGCTCGCATCGCAGCGACCAATGACATTAGGATCATGCTCGACAAAGGTGAAACCGTGGCCCTCATCCTCCTTGACCTCTCCGCAGCCTTCTATACCGTCTGCCACCACACACTTCGCACACACCTCCACGATGCCCTGGACTGGATCACATCCTTCCTCTCTGGCAGAAATCAGCGAGTCTGCCTCCCTCCGTTCCTGGTGAAAGCCACCAAGACCATCTGCAGAGTCCCCCAAGGATCCTCTCTCAGCCCTACCCTTTTTAATGTCTACATGGCGCCACTCGCCAACATCGTCCGATCCCACAGCCTCAACATCGTTTCCTATGCGGACGACATACAACTGATCCTCTCGTTCACGAAGGACCCCCGCCACCGCCAAGACCAATTTCCACAACGAACTTCATGCCATTGCCAACTGGATGGAGATAAGCCGCCTCAAACTGAACTTGAATAAGATGGAGATCCTCATCCTCGGCTCCAACCAATCAGTATGGAACGACTCCTGGTGGCCTGACACACTAGGAGCCGCTCCATCCCCCACCACCCATGCATGCAACCTCGGCTTCATACTGGACTCATGGCTCACCATGACCCAGCAAGTCAACGCCGTCTCATCCTCATGTTTTAACACCCTCTGCATGCTTCGCAAGACCTTCAGATGAATCCCCATCAAAATAAGAACAGTCACCGATGCCCTCGCCAGCAGCAGACTGGACTACGGCAACGCACTCTATGCTGGAACAACAGCCAAGCTCCAGAGGAAACTTCAGCGCATTCAGAACGCCTCCGCACGCTTCATCCTTAACCTCCCTCGCCACAAACACATCTCAGCCCACCGCAGAGATCTTCACTGGCTACCCGTCAGCAAGAGGATCATCTTCAAACTCCTGATCCACTCTCACAAAGCACTTCACGATGCAGGCCCCCCCTACCTCAAAGAGTGTCTCAGCTTCCCTGTTACCACCCAGCAGCTCCGCTCCGCCAACCTCACCCTTGCCACTGTCCCTCGCATCCACCGTACCACAACTGGCGGCAGATCCTTCTCCCACCTCGCTGCCAAAACCTGGAACTCCCTTCCCGTCAACCTATGTCTGACCCAGGACTTCCTGACCTCCAGGAAATGTCTCAAGACCTGGCTACTCGAGCAGTAGCAAACCCCTCCCAACCCCTGTCCCCCAAGCACCTTGAGACCCTAACGGGTGCGTAGCGCACTTAACAAGTGATTGATTGATTGAAAGCTTTGAATCATGGAAAATAACCACAGCATTTGAATATAATTTCGCTTAGCCAAGAACAGAAAAACTAATATTTCAGAAATTTCTCATTTTACATGTTAGTTCATTACACATTTTAATATGAAAATCATTAATAAACATTTTAGAAAATTCACACTCTCACAACAGAGTAAAAAGAAATTCAGCCTATGTGCTCACCTTCCTCATTATAACACTAGCAGGTGATCATACCTTTGAGGCAGACACCAGCTTTCCACACTAATCTCTCCTATTCAGAGATTTCCTGTAAAGAAAAGCCAGACTTTTGGCAATGTCCAATATGTTTACCTCTCAAAACATCCTGCTTGCAAGCATCTTTCTAGTGGGTTACCCTCAAATGATGTAATCAGTGGAGGGTGAGAGACATGATCCAAACAATGTGTTGTCTGTGGTCTGGGAGCATGGCATGGAGCCAGCCGTTCCAGGGTGTGAACCTTATATTGGAAGTGGACATGGACATTTTTTACTTTTATGTTTGACTATCCGTTTAATGTTTCCCTAATCATAACTTTTCTGATTGATATCTGCATTCAGATATCCAATTATTCAACACTGTAAGAAATTGAATTATTTTTTGTGTTGAGTTACTACCCACCTCAAGGAATGATCAAAGCTCTTTTCAGGGTGTACCCTGAAAGTCACTAAATTAACTGCAGTTCAACCCCAAGTAACAATGAAACTGAGCAGACAGGCTAGACTAAGGGCAAAGTTGAAAGCATTTATGCAGTACCAAAAAGGTAATAAAGTCAAAATGCAAAAGAATTTAAAAAACGAACTGAATGAGAAAAATATAGTGCAATTGAATGAACAAAATGACAACAAAATGACAAAAATTGAATAAGGGGAAGTAGAGATATGAATTTTTAAATTTTTACATAGAAATAGCCCCAAACATCACACAGCGCCAATGTTAGTCAATGGTCGCAGTAGACCAGTACCTAGGCACAATATTAGGCTCACCGTGATGGAGCTCAGGGCAGATACACCAATCAGGTTCACCCTGGAGAAATATTTTTTGATTTCTGACTTAGTTCTTTAAGGCCCCTCCATTGCAGAAGTACACTTTTAAAGTCTCCCAGGATTCCAGGTCAGGGGAGCCACTTAGAGACTCACAGGTGTCAGGCAGAGGTCAATAGCAGAGGCAAGTCCGGGTCCAGTTGGTACTGCCAGGTAGGTTCTTTTAGAAAAAGTCCTCTTGTAGCTTGTTGTAACCCTTAGCTTGAACAGGGGGTCAGTCTTATGACCCTTGGAGTCCACTTCTTTGTCCTGGGTACAAGAGAGAGCAGGTCTAGTCCTTCAGGGCTCTTCTCAGGTTACATGTCCAGTCCTCGTCTGATCGACAGGTGCAGAAAGTGTAAGAAAGTGGTTGCCTGGCAGTAGCCAGTGGGTGGGAATGATTTCTGTATATGCCCTAACAAAGGGGGGTAAAATACACAGTGCCAACCCTACCCTCTTTGGGCATTTCCCAGATGGTGAAAGTCTTTAGCCAGACTAAACCTCCATTCTGAGGGCTGTGTGTGTGTGTTGGGGGGTTGTACTATGGAAATCCTGGTGTTGCCCTGCATATAACACTAAAACCTAATAAGAAGCAGGAACTGTACACACAGCAAACTTAGAATTCTAGAAGGACAAAAGCAAAGTCCTTCAGCAACCAGATAGCGTATCCACAAGAATTGTGTTGGCATTCTGTTCTCTCCCCTTTCAAGTGTGCCTTAAGGATTATATATAAACCCAGATACAGAGGTCTGGTAGGACAAAATCACAGTCCTTCAGTGACCAGACTGTGGAACCACAAGAATGGTCTTGTTCTCCCCCTTTCAAGTGTGTCCCAAGTGTTATAGTCATCCCAACAGACCTGTCAAGCAGGTTTTGACACTCAAGTAGGATTTCACACTGTAGTGTCACAAAGGATGCCCACAGCTCTCTCTCCCTGCATGTTCTGTTATGTTCAGGGGAGTCATCACTGCCCATTCAAGTCAACCTACTGTTTGCACCTCAAAGACATTTCATAACTACTCACACCTATTCAACCATAATCACTGGCTGTGAGAAACCATAGACCTATTGCAAATTAGCCTTTGGAAAGGTCAGGCAGAGAAAAGGTAAATTTCTAAAAGTTACTTTTCCGTTAAGTTTATTAAAATGAGACTTCACCGTTGAATTGTATTTTAATATCCATTAAGATAGTTGTTTACTTTGTTTTCTAGCTGTTCCCATTCCAGACATAGACAGTATTGGTATTTTAGTCTGTACTCTAGTTTTCCACATGGGACAGCCAGGCCTGCTGCAGGTAAAATAGCTTTGACATGTTATTCACTGTAATGTTAGAAGGCATTTAATAGCTTTAAGATGCTAGTCGCTGTAATGTTAAAAGGCATTTAATAGCTTTCACATGCTAGACACTAATGTTAAAAGGCATTTAATATCTTTGATGCTAGTCACTTTAATGACATGTTAACATTAACTTTCTAAATGCCCTACTTTTAAATACCATGCACCCTGCCTTATGAGCTACACAGCCTATGTAGGGATACATTACTGGTATGTAAAAGGAAGAACTTTGCCTGTAGAAAGTGTTTATTTGGACAGGTCATAGTGCATGTGTTACATTCAAGTTACAATGGTAGTCCTGAAGCAATGTCTGTACTGCCACTGTAGTGGATGCACAATAGGTGCTGCAGTCCACATGTGTCATTTAACTTCCAGGTCATGGGTACAATTTGTCTAATACTGGGGACTTTTAAGCAAATTAAATATGCTAAGTAGGTGTATACAAATTCAACCAAGTTGAAAAGGGGGAGCACTGAAGCTTTACTACTGGTTAATGGGGATAAAGTGCACAGAGCTCTAAAGCGAGCTAAAATATAGTGCCCAGTAAAAGGAGAAAAATCTGGAATGATAGTGCAAAAAGGTGGGTTTCCTAGTAACACATAACGTCCCCCCTTCAATTCAATGTGAAGTGTGCACACTTCAGCAGCATTGTTGCTCAAAATGCTCATATGCTAATCGGTAAAACTCACCATTGTCTGACTGGTAAATAAAAGTGTGGAAGCATGTGGTCTTTGTACACTGATTTCTCTTTTTATGAATAAGCATCCTGTCCCAAGATTCACTTAATTTGAAAATAATTTGCCCAGCGTAGAGCACCTTCTACACCACAGTTTCCTATTGGAATCTTTCATACAACTCAGGGTGAGCTGCACTGCTAAGCAATAGCTATACTTCGGATTTTGAAGCCAATGCCGAACTGACAGGAAGTAGCTATTGCTTCCAAATCATGCCACGAGTTGAGTTTTTCATGAAGGACTTCTGTCAAGTTGGTATATTTTGTTATATTATCCATAAATATGGATCAAACTAATCTTGCTCTGTGCTTGCAGCTCATGTAATAAGCAATTCAACACATCGATTTTACCTCAAACTATATTTTGCTTTTGAAAGAAAAAGTCTAATATATTTGCTCCTTTAATCCCAAAGTAATTGCAGCATTGTGCAAAAGCAATGTGCTTCTTTTTTTGCCCCATGCAAACTTTGGAGCACATCCTAGTGGCCTTGTTGATGATTTGGTCCAATTTGTGAACTGATGGAAAGTAATAGGTAACATGGAGTCATTTTTTGTAGTCTATACTTTCCACCACAGCATTGCGATACCACATTTAGAAGGTGTATTTTATCTTTATGGCATTTAAGCATGGCAACCACCAAAGACAATTTCGGAACCTAGGGCCAGATGTAGGAAGCGTTTTGCATGGTGCAAACAGCAAATTTCGCTGTTTGCGCCATGCAAAACGCGCATCACGATGTTCATTCCCATTTTGTGAGTCAGTAACCTAGTTACCAACTCACAAAATGGGAATGCGACTCGCAAATAGGAAGGGGTGTTCCCCTTCTTATTTGCGATTTGCATCGCGATGTAGAATTGCTTATTGACCGCGAACGCGGTCGCAAAGCTCTTCGCAGTTAGCACCCATATCAAATGGGTGCTAACCCATTCACAAAAGGGAAGGGGTCCCGATGGGACCCCTTCCCCTTTGTGAATGGCCCTAAAAACATTTTTTCAGGGCAGGCAGTGGTCCTATGGACCACTGCCTGCTCTGAAAAAATTAAACAAAAACGTTTCATTTTTTCGAGTGTATTGCAACTCGTTTTCCTTTAAGGAAAACGGGCTGCAATACAAAAAAAAACTGCTTTATTAGAAAGCAGTCACAGACATGGTGGTCTGCTGTCTCCAGCAGGCCACCATCCCTGTGAGTGCTGCGAATCACAAGGGGATCACAAATTGCGACCCACCTCATTAATATTAATGAGGTGGGTCTTTGCGACCCCCTTGCGATTCGCAGATGGTGTCAGGGACACCATACTGCATATGGGTTTGCGACTCGCAAATTGCGAGTCGCAAACCCAAACATACTTACATCTGGCCCCTAATGTGCCCATTTTCATGTCTCCAACCATGCACATATTAACTTTTGCTAAGTATTTAGTAAGTTGCTAAGCCCTGAACAGATGTCTCTCTTGCGTTTTCTGAACATTCTTAGGCCACCCCCTTTGCATCTCATCCAGCGTCATCACAAAGGATGAGATTATAGTCTGCAGAAGAAGTCAAGTACAAAGTCACCTTTGTGTGGCCACCCAGCAGAGATTAAAAGCTGCTTTTCTTTTGATTAGGCCAGGAAATAATAGTTTGTTTAGCTCTTAATCCTTTTGAATGGATGACTAGTATCCTTCCACTACTTACATCCAGTAACTACTTTAATATAGCTTTCAGCATACCATGAGAGTGCATGTGTCTTCTTGCTCTCTCCCCCTCTCCTCGGAGTCCTTCCCTGTTTACATCCACTCCCCCTGTGCTCTCTTTGTTGCTCTCCCCTCCCGCAGTTCACACACGGCTTCCCTAAACCCCTTTCCAACTCTTTTTAGGTCGAAGCCTACCAAACAGCAGAGCTATCTGATTTGCTAATGACTTCTTGGGGGGACATGCCAAAAGCTTCCGTAGGAATGCACTCCACCCATTGCTTGCCATTGGCTTTGTGGTTTGTAATTCACATTTGCTTGCTTCCTATTTCCTGGCTTTATTTGTTTAAGGCTGTCCTTCTTGAGTTTGTTGCTCCCATGAAGCATAGCCGATTTTCTATATTCTTCCATGAGCGGTCGCTTTCTGTAAATGGCCTTAAAATCTTTTTCATTTCTTGTCACATTTGATGTGCATTCAAAGATAGAGGTCAAATGTCAGGCTGAGTCTTGTGAAGGAGCTTGATGCTTACTTTTCTTTACTGACTTAGAGGATTTCTGTGACAATCTTGCAATGAACGGAAAGTCTTTTTTCTAGCACACAACACAATTTAAATGCCTGTAAATGAAATCTGCAGCTATTTCAGAATATATCTGTATTAGAGAAGCACAAATGAAGCTCTTTTCTTTGTAATATTGAAGTGAGATGAGAACAAATATTTTAATAGGATCAAAACAGATCAATACATTAGGTGATGACATTTTCACACATTACTGTTTGTGCGCTATATAATTTTATCAGTAAAATTGTATGTCAGTGCAAATTGAATGGTCATTTAAATTGAAAATGTGTTGCTTATAATGGCAGTGCACTACCACACCATGCATATTCCAAGCTATGCCACTCCACTCTACACCACTCCAATCTACAATGCTCTACTCCACTCTATTCCCTTCTACTCTACCATAAGCCACTCTACGATACACCACTCCATTCTACGGCACTTCACTCCAATCTACAGAGCGCCACCCCACTCTACGATATTCAACTGTATGGCACTCAACTCCACGTCACTACACTCTATGTCACTCCTCTTTATGTCACTCTATGACACACCACTCCACTCTATGACATAGCACTCCACTCACCAACACGCCACTCCACTCTATGACATGCCAATCCACTCTGTGACATGCCACTCCACTCTACACCACTCCACCCTTTGCCCCTCCACGCTAAGATAATCTATGACATGCCACTCTTTGACACACAACTCCACTGTACTCTACACTCCGCTCTACGCAACTCTATGACATGCCGCTCCACACCACTCTACTCTGTCACTCCATTCTATGCCTCTCTCTGACATGCCACTCTACTGTGCAACACACTCCACTCTACGACCCCACTCTTCACCCCTCCATTCTACGCCACTCCATTCTATAACACAACACTCTATGACACTCTACAACACTCTGCACCTCAACACTCTACAACACTCTATGACACTCTACAACATTCCACTCTACAACACTCACTTTAGGATGCTCTTCTTCACTCTACGCCACTCCACTATATGACATGTTACCTCACTGTACACTATGCCACTCCACTTTACTCCACTTCACTCTACTCCATTGTCTGTCACTTTACTTTACATCATTCTATGACACTCCACTCTAGGCTTTGCCGCCCTAAGCCATTCCACTCTACTCCTCTCTCTGGCATTCTACTCCACTTTACAACACTCTACACCCCTCCACTCTATGACACTCCACTCCCCTAAATGCCACTGCACTGTACAGCACTCTACTCCACTCTATGCCACTCTATGACTCTACACAGCTCCCTCTATGCCACTCCAAGACACTTTACTCCCCTCTACTCTTTGACACAATACTGCACTCTACTACACTATGCCACTCTACACCACTCCACTTTATGCCACGCTATGCCACTCCACTCTATGACACTCTATGACACTCCACTCTATGACACTCTACTCTATGACACTCAACTCCACACCATTTTACCCCACTCTATGCCACCCCAGCCTATTCCACTTCACTCTACTCTACAACTCTCTTCTCCACTATATGACACTCCACTCTATGGCACTCTATGTCAATCCACAATACTCTACTCCACTCTATGCCCCTCCACTCTACTCCATGACACTCTACTCTCTCCATGCCATTTCACAACACTCCACATGACTCTATGCCACTCCATTCCATGACTCTCTACTCCACTCTATGCCACTCCACTCTATACAATCTACTCCACTCTATGCCAACGACATTCTACTCCGCTGTATGTTGCTCCCTCTACACCATTCCACATCACTTTACTCCAGTCTACACTACTCCACTCTACTCTTAGACTTTACTCCACTATATAACACTATACCCAACTCTATGCCACTCCACTGTACAACACTCTACTTCACTCTATGCCCCTGCACTGTACACCCTTCCACTCTACTCCACTCTGCTCCAATCCCCCCACAACACTCCATGATACTCTACGCCACCTTTATGCCACTCCACACCACTCCATGCCACTCGACGCCACTCCATGTCACTCCACAATACTCTATGCCACACCATTTTATGATCTCTACACCACTCAACTCTACCACAATCTACTCCACTATACACTACTCCACTCTACGGCACTCTATGCTACCACACAATACTCCACTCTACACCCCTCCATTGTATAACATTCCACTCCATTCTGTACCACTCCACAAAACAACATTTTACTCCACTCTATGCAACTCCCTCAATGCCACTCCAAACCACTTTACTCCACTCTATGCCACTCCACCTTATACCACTCATATTTATTCGACCCCCCTAACCCCTCTCTAGTCCTTTACTCCACTCTGCACCACTCTACACTGTGCCACTTTATGTCACCCCACTCTGTGACACTATGTTCTATGTCACCCCACTCTGTGACACTATGCCACTCTAATCCACTCTATGCTCCTCCACTCTACACCCCTCCATTCTACTTCCCTCCACTCTACATCACTCCACTCTACACCACTTCACTCCACTCTACACTATTCTACTCCATTGTACCCTACTCTACTCCACTCTACTTCACCCCGTTCTACTCCACTCTACTCCATGACACACCACATAACCCCACACCACTCCACTCTACAGAATTGTACCATACTCTACAGTACTCCATCGTACTCCACTGTATGCCACTACACTCTACAACATTCTACTCCACTCTATGCCACACAGTCTACTCTACTCCACTCTATGACATTCTATTCAACGCCACAGAACACCTTTCTATGAAATTCCACTCTTTGACACTCCACGACAGTCCACTCTATGGCACTCTATGGCACTCCACTCTATGCCTCTACACACTATGACACTCTCTGCCACTTCACTATATGACAATCTACTCGACTCTTTGCCACGCTACTCTACAACACTCTACTTCCCTCTATGCAACTCCTTCTAGTCCATTCTGCACCACTTTACTCCACTCCATGCTGCTCCAGAATACTCCACTCCACTCTACAACTCTCTTCTCCACTCTAGGCCACTCCACTCTACAACACTGAATGTCACTTCACAATACTCTACTCCACTCTATGCCCCTCAACAACTCAGCTCCACCCTACTCCACTCTACTCCGCTCTACACCCTCCATGACGTTCCACAGCACTCCACAACACAATATGCCGCTCTATTCTACACACTCTACTCCACTCTGTGCCACAACACGCTGCTCCATTGAACGTAACTCCTTATATGCCACTCCACGTCACTTTACTCCACTCTGCACCACTCCACTCTACTCCACTCTACAACACTTTGCTCCATTCTATGCCACTCCACTCTACAACACTCTACTTCACAATACACCCTTCCACTGTATGCCATTCCACTCTACTCCACTCTACTCTAGTCCCTCCACAACAATCCATGACACTGCAGGCCACTCCATGCCACTCCACTCAACACCACTCTACGCCACTCTACCCCACCTCATGTCACTCTATGACACTCTACGCCACTCTGTGACACTCTATGCTACTCCATTTTATGACACTCTACTCCACTCTATGCCACTCTACTGTACCACTATCTACTCCACTCTATGTCAGGACACTCTACTCCACTGTGCACATCTCATTCTATGACCCCACAGCAATTTACTCCACTCTACCCCACGTCATTCTACTCTATTTACACTCTACTCCACTCTATGCCACTCCACTCAATGACACTCTATACAACTCCACTCTACGACAATCTACTACACTGTAGAACCCTCTACTCCACTCTACGCCACTCCACTGTACAACACTCTACTCCATCCTACACTCCACCACTCTATGCCCTCCCACTCTACTCCATTCCACTCTACTCCATTCCACAGTACTCCATCGACAACACTTCAGAACACTCTATGCAACTCCACTCTACACCACTCTAAACAACTCCAATCTACAGCACTCTGTGCTACTCCACAACACTCCACTCAGCACCCCTCCATTGTACAATATTCTACTCCACTCTATGTCACTCCACTTTGCACCACTCCACTCTGCTCCATGACACACTACCCCTCTCTAGTGCATTACTCCACTCTCCACCACTCCACTCTACACCACTCTATGCCACCCACTCACTGACACCTTTTGTCACTCTAGTCCAGTCTACGCCCCTCCACTGTACTCCTCTCCACTCTACATCCTTCCACTCTATACCACTTCACTCTGCACCATTCTGTTCCACTTTGCACCACTCTACTTCACTCTGATTCAGTCTACTCCACTCTACTCCACTCCACTCCATGACACCCTATTCTATTCCACTCTACTCTGTGACACTTCACTCCACATATTCTATGCCACTCAACTCTCTAGCACTCTACTCCACTGTCACACCAGTCTATGCCACTCCATGCCATTCTCCTATATGCCACTAACTTTTAGCCATGCTGAACAGCAGCAACTGGTGTACAACATGCCTAAAACATTTTGGCCAAGCCAAGACCTACTAGCTTTGCCAAAGCTTGTTTTTAATACCCTCACCACCCGTTGGGTTCCTCTGTTGCTCCCCCGTTTCTTCCTCCAATCTGCTTAATATGTATTAACTTACTGCTTAAAGATGTGCATTCTTTATGTTGAAATGTTAAATTAAAAAAAAGCCAAACTATCCGCCATGTTACGATTTATGTGTGCATGCATAGTGACACGTATGTGCTAACATCATCACATTCGGGCCAGAATCCATTCTCAACAAGCTTCTATTCTTTCTTTCTGCGGATGTGCTGATGCTTTTCTGCAAGTTCAAGACGAATTGGCAAACCCGAAAGATAGGCTAACACCCTTCAAAGGTCAGACCTGTCAGCTTTGAAAATGCTTGTTCTTTAAACTCTTCTCCCCCAAGCCCTATTACAGTCCAACTATTGCAGTTCTACTGTCATTCATCTGTTACACAGTTCTAAGGCGTCTCTGTTAAATTGCAGTGCACTAAACCTGTGATTGATAGAGCCCGTGATAACTTCAAAATGAATAAATAATAGTTTAATGTGTGAGTCGGGCTTACAGCTGCCATCAGATTTATAGAAAGTTAAGTGCACGTACAGCACACCACGAAGAGTGGCTCATCATGAAGGTATGGCTTTTATTCTTTGGATAGGTGGACAAATATTAGATACGGACACATTTACCGTCATAGAGATGCAGCAATACATAATGTACAAAAAATACCCCCTGATTTACACTGTGAAGTTGTATGTCGTGGAAATGGTCTACACTTCTTGACAAGCAGCATAGTATGCTGACTAGGCAGTGGGTGTACCCACTACAAGAAATACCTTTTGTAAGCACTTTTTCAAGCACAGGTGCCTAAACAAAGTATCTGTGGAAGATGGCACAAGCAACTCACCTCAATAGTAGGTGTAAGCCCACACTCTGCTCTCAGCTCTCACGTGATTCTGCATGTCTGATCCAGGCACGTAAAGATGTGGAATTGTGGGGCACCTGCAACTACTGTGGACGACCTGACATGCTGCTAAACATTTCTCAGTTGTCTACTCCAGTTGCTGCCCGCGTCTTATGTAGAAGACAGATGACTTCCAGGCGGAGTTGGATGACAACACTGATTGCTCAAAGTGCTTATCCTGTGACGTAGCAAGGGTGTCACAGATCTCAAGCAAGCAAGTCAGATGGGCCCCCATGACCTGGTTGGGTAGTAAAACGTTGGGGTGTTCGGGTCCCTCACTAACCCGTGCCCTTGAGCCACTGCACCTGCTGCACTATTGATAGCTACGCCCCTGCGCTTGGCATGCTCTTGGTCTTTGGCGGTCACTGCATCTACACAGATACTTTCCTCGGTCCCCAAGAGTTTTGTCTGGTGCTATAATATCGACTTTGTGTTGTACTTTAGCATAGATGTTTTCATTCTCATAGTCCAGCCTTATCCATCCCAACCAAAACGTCACAAGGAAGGTGCAAGGTGGTGTCTGGAAGACAGTGAGGCAGAGGAGAGACAAAAGGCACAGAAAGGAGGGCAGCAGGGAAAGGGATCAGAGTTCTTGGAGACGAAAGCGAATGTTCCTTAGATATAAATGAGGTTAGCTGAGCTAACATTCTCCTTGGATCCTATTCCATCAAATTTGTCATTTCGATGTATTTATTGAAAGGATGCTTACTCCACGCTGCCAAATTGCATATTTCTGTAACCTAGTCATGGCGTTGTTGAAACTCCACATATGAATTTTCATTCCTTCATCTACATATTCAGAAATTCTCCGGAGTGGCATGAAACCTCAAGCAGATGGCGAAGCCAAGCTTAAAACATAAAAGAACCCAATCAGGAACAATCCGCGGAAGCTTTTTATTGTCAAGGGAGTATAATTTTGAAAGGCAATCTCATCTTGAAATGACAAACACTGGTTTTCGCTCACATCACACTGAAGGAGCAGTATCCGGGCTGCCCGGCGACACTCTATCATGCACTCCCAAATTCAAATGTTCATTTCAGCTGCATGAAATATGCTCAAAGTGTTTTAGTCTGGATCATCTGGGGACCCGGCAGTGATTGACAGGAAAATATGTTTTGTGCTGTCTTCTTGAACAACTTCTTGTGAAATTGCAAAGAGACTGCTTCAGAAACAAAAGCAATCGGTTTATTTGGAATTAAGTTAGCACCTAATTCATGCATGCAGATGGAGTGGTTTGTGAACTAAACGAAAAATCTAATAAGGAATATGCAATGAATAAAGAGAGAAAAAGTTACAAGCAAATTCATTGTCTACTGATACGTAGCATTGTACCAGATGTGCCATACGTACTTGTGGTGGCAAAGTTGGTGAGATGCAAAATTGCAGACTTTACCAGTACACTAACGAGAATCACAGTTTAATTTGTAATGTTGCGAATGACAAAGTGCAGTGCACTTTAGTAACAGTGTTTATCTGGTAAATTGGCCTGCCTTGTCTTCGAGTGAATGGTGCACAATTGACAGGTACAAGCAACGTGTGCTCTGAGCATTATTCTCAATAAAGACGTGGTCTGAGACATAAGTAAGTTGAATGAAAAGCATCCTAAAAGAAGACCATGCCCTCCCATGAGTGGTAAACAGATGGACCAAAATCGGTTGTATTCATTTTATACACATTTTGAAGCTTCTATGGGATTTGCAACGAAGTGCATCAGAATAAATGATTGTGATAGCACACTAAATAAATGAACATTCTAAACAGAATGCATAATGCTGAAAAGAGAAGCAAACATAACTCAGAGAAAAACAAGCACTGAAAAGGCAACTAGGTCTGGCTGTTTTATAAATTATGCTTCTGGTTTGGATTGAGTGAATGGATGTATAACTTTGTGCATGTATCCATGAGTGACTATGTGGTTCGGTGGGAAACTGAGTGCATGGTTTGATGAATTAGTTAGCGAATGGATGGAAGAATGGCACTTTTTTGGAATGAACACAGAGTCCACATATGGCTTCCTATCAAGAGAGGAGATGCATATGGCCTCTGCTTCTCAACGAGTTAAATATTGTAATAAACCACCATCCACAGTTTGCTGGTAAGCCTGGGGGGGATAGACAGACCAATGCCTTACTGGTGGTGTGGAGCTTAAAGTTGACCACGCCAGATAATATCTCAGTCCTCTGTATATCTCTGTCAAAACGGTATCAACGACATTTACGGGTCTCTAGGGGTCGCAATTGCGACCCCCAGCTTGCCCCTGGAGACCCCTGACACTGCCTCTGCGACCCCTGCTTCAGAGGTGGCAACATCAGTGCCAGGAACACTAGGGCTTATGGGCTTTGCTTAGGGCCCCAATTTCTAGTTTTCAGTCCGTTTTTTTATTACACTAACAGTGAATAATCCATTATTCACTAATAGTGTAATAAAAATGGAGTGCAGTTAGCTGGAATATGATCTTCCTTGGTAGCTGAGATAAGTAAAAAACGCTTTTAAGTGTAGGTTGTGTGCGTGCTTGCGGATGACAGTGTACTTATGTAAAAGGGAGTGTGTGTATGAGTGAATGTGTGTTTGTGTAAGTATATCTGTGTGAGTCAAAGTGAAGGTGAAATGGTGCATGATGTCACTTCCGCTACCCCTGGCATTTTGGTGAATTAACGTCCATGCTTACATGTATGTATGCATGTATGTATGTATGTGTATTCAAGCCATAAGAGTGGGAAAATCCGAAAAACTCACACTAACAATATAGAAAGAAGAGTTACTCTCTCTAATATTTTATTATAGGATATTTCTTACTCATAATCAGTTGTTACTATTGCAACAAGTAGCAGTGTATTTCTCCTCTCTGATCTAATATATAGTGTATGGCCAAAGTTTGATATATTGGGGCTGATTTACTAATACTTAAAAAATTCAGGAGACAAAATGACGAACATATAAATACCATTTAATAGAGAAATACTCTACTTACGTTAATGAGAAACATAGAAGTCTTGAAAATTATAACATCGCTATGATGTAACTTGTATAGTGCAATTTTGGTTAGAGAGCAAGGAAGCAATGTAAATGGCTAGAGGACAGGGGTAAGATCCAGGATCATTTGCAGTCAAATCAAGTAATCTTGTGTGGGTTGCTTTCATCTGGAGATGGAGACTTCCCGGAAGAGGTGAGTTGCCAGATTGTTTTTGATCTGACAACATGTTGGGGCAGTTCTGATCTTGACGGGGAAGTTGTTCCAGATCTAAGGAGCCTACTTTGAGAAGACAACTCCTTTGTTTTTCGCCTTTTCACAGTTTTTTGGCTTCAAGTCTAGTAATGTCCTTTCTCCTAGTGTAGTCATGTCAGCCTGAAGAATTTACTTTTCTTGGCTAGGTTGGTCAAGGTGCAGTTTCTAGGGGCCTTGTACATGATGCAGCTGATCTTGAAATGATGTTGGCTTGGAGGGAGAGCCAATGTAGTTACTTAAGGCATGGTGCAATCTAGTTGAACTTCTTCAGGCCTTTGATAAGACATGTTGCAACATTTAGGGTGCTCTGAAGAGCAGCCAGTGTGGCATCAGTGAGACATTGAAGCTTGCTGTTGCCTCGGTTCTGACAGGGGAGGGCTAAGGTTTGGGCATTTGTTTCAGATGTTGCTTTCAGGGAGAAAGGGCTTCTTTCCAAGATGGAGGGTTTCAGTTTATTTAAACACTTTTGGCTGCAAGCCTTTCATGCACAGAATACAATAGGCAGTAAAATCCTAAATAGTAAATCGAACCGCTTGATCTGAATAACAGCAGAAGTTCTCAAAACCTGTGATGTCACTGGGAGAAATAAACAAGGGCCAATGTAGGCTGTGAAAGGAAACATCATCCAGACATAATCATTTAGATCAAATATGCTATCCGGGGCATAATAGCTGGGTGTGTAAATTGGAGTTATTAAGGTGTGACATTAACCTAATATGTTACCGGAGGAATCATAATCAGAGATTAAAGGTGCAATGGAACTGTGGGTGCGCATAACAATGAGAAACGTAAGAAATGAAGTTCTTTGGCTTTATTAAATCAAACAATTGAATTGAAAAACAGAAAAGAAATCTGATAGCCATATACATTAAGATTGTGATCCATTCTCAAAGGGACTAGCTGGGGTATGACAACGTCACACTTTTTAGATTTTGGGACCGTGAGATACTGGGAAAAGGGGCATTTATGGTTTGATAACTTGAATATTTTTTTACAAACTCCGTGGTTCTCCAAAAGGCCTCTTGTAAATTGTTCTGCTGATCTTTTCCAAAATTGTAAAATTCCATTGCCAAACAAGGCCTGGTCCAGGTTTGTCCCTCTGCCAAACACATGCCTTGCTGTGTAGTCCTGCTCATGGTTCCTGTCCAGAAACCTTAAGAACATTGATGATTACAAATCATAAAATCATGGCCCTGATCGTACAGTCAGCCACTGCTCTAATTTCCCTAGTGAATTTTAAAATGTTCCCACACATTACATAGTTCTTGGAAAGGAAAACTGGAGCCATTGCATTCAAAGCAGTCATCTTTACGGGCCTGAGGGAGAGAACAATAGTGATAAGCTGGTAGGCTGAATTCTCTTTGCTGTCTTTGTAATTGGTGAGCTTGAAACAGTAAGGTGGAGTTGCTTACTTGCGTCCTTGGTAGAAGGTTGGCATGAGCCTGGTAACTGAGGGGAGTCCTTTGCAGGAATAAGTTGTGCTGGCCCAAAGTCAAACTTTTTTCGTACTGATGTAGATTGGGTCAGCATTGTCTGACTTGGGGGTTGATATTTGCACTGTTGGCCTCGTATTTATAGTTTAATTTGTCCTTCTCCGCCTGGAGTCTAATTACTGTATCCTTCCGAGAAGCAGTTAGGCTCAACAAACTGCAGGAGGAGTGCTCTGAATGAGATTGGGGTTGAACCACAAACTGTACTCCGTTTTGTAGAAACTTCCTAGGTACTCTGTCCTGCATGTGCTGCTTTCGTTGGGCCACAGCAGAAATTAAAGATTTGTCTAAGGTGTGAATTGGGTAAGACCTTCCATGGCTTTTGGCCGTTCCGTTGTAGGCTAATTTCTGAGTGAACATGCGTAGGTGTGCCTGTCATCCTCATGCTCTCTTCCACTAGTTCCATCTCCATCCTCCTTATCCATCGCTGGCTTCTCTCCATCATTGCCAGAATGCGATGCATGAAGTTCTCCCTAACTGGGGTCTTCTATATGTGAACGACCTACCGCATGCCCTATTCTGAGCAACTTAGTGGTTGTGGAGTATTAAAATTCATAAATGTGGGATTTCTGCCAGTAGCCTAGCCCTGTGGCAATCAGAACTCAAGGGTGTTGACAAGTTCCCTTTTACACCTGTAGAATCATCTTCTGTTTGGTGTTTGGGTTAGGCCTCCCTTTGTCCTTTTCCACAAAGAGGACCCCACAAAACTAGCTCGGGAAATAGTGTTTGTTTTTCAGCCTCGATAACTGGACCCCGCAGAGGCTGATGTATCAATGTAACACCTGGCAACGTCGCCCTGCAGAGGCCGATGTATCAACGTGGCACCTGCAAACCGAGATACTTCAGGTCTTAAGGCCCTGAAGGGCCCAGGTAAATCACCCTTACTTTCTACCATTCTTTTCAATTTTAAGGTATCGACTACAACAATCCACACACTTTCAATTGCTTAATACAGGGCTGGTCTTTGTCATAATGTAATTGGGAAACCAAATGCCACATGCATAAATGACAAGTTGTTAATGTCCCTTAATAATATATATAATAATCAAAGAGCATCAAGGCCTAAGAATAACTTGGTAGACCGATGTTGGAAAGGGAAACTAACTGATCATGCACCACTGAAGGCAATTAAAAAAATGACAGAGAACCTTTTGCATTTTGTTTATTTATTGTTCACTCAAAAAAATGTCATCCCTGCTGATCAGATGCAAGAAAATCAAAGGTAGGATGGAGAAAAGCGCTGATGGTGGGCGGATTGATCCTTCACTCTTCCAGCTCTGAAACTGAGTTTTTAGATAGCAACACATCTGTTTTAAAAGGTACACACGATTTAATGTTGAGACAAAATAATACTTTAGGGTCCTGTTCTGAACCATGAAGCAATGGGATATTTCATGAGTTTCTCTCCATAACTACCAATGAGACCTACAGCTTTTAGACAATTCATTTGGAAAAAAGAGCTGTAAAATGAATCACTTGGCACAATTTTTAGAAGAAAACTTATGGAGAGGTTCAGACTTTTTTTAGAAAATATTTTTATTGGAAACAAGGCAAGTACACATAATGCACAGTAGCTGTGTATCATCAGTGAAAACCCAAGTGGTGAAGAGGTATTCACATCTCATACCCAGTGAGGTATGCTCATCCCCCCTACCCTTCCTACACTTGGATACATTTGAATCAAGTTGGTCGGCTCCAACACTGTCCAGGTTCAGGGTGAGGGTGGTACCTAAGTTCCCTCATTAGCCATTTCATCACCCCCATATTGTAGCCCATTTTTTGGGGCAACCCCAGCTTTCATAAGTGACCTTCTATGTCATCATGCACCAGTCCATTTCATCTTTTCAGTCTTTCATATGCAGTGGTGGTAATGCCCACCACAGCTGGGCTATGTTACGCTTGGCAAGAGCAACCCCAAGGTCATCCAAATTCTCACCATTCTGCCTTGATCTGTTTTTTACCATGTGTCCCATGTGTTCATTTTGTCAAGACTCCCATCCCACTCCCATACACCTCATTCATACAATTAACCACCAAGGTCCAATATCTCTGTATGTCTGGACAGTTCCTTATTATATGCAGGAAAGAGCCTTCTTGACCACAGCACTGTAATCAACCAGTATATGTAGCCCTGCCCATTTTTAACTTAACCACACAAGTAAGATATGATCTGTGCAGTATTTTCAATTGTACCAGCCGAAACCACAATTAGATTGCTACTTCTCAGGGAGAAGCTGGAGCCTCAAGCCATTGATCGTCCTCAATGTCCCCCAAATCACGTTCCTTCAGTGACCTTAAGGATTGCAGTGGGTCTGGCGAGTTGTTATCTAATTTCTTGTAGGTGAGGGATGCAGCTTTCTGTTCCTCCAATAACCTATCCTCTAGGAGAGAGGACTCTCTGAGGTCAGTCCCTCTCAGGAGCACAGACTGAAGGGCATGGCACATCTGAAGGTACCAGTAGCTTTTGGCAGGAGCTAGACTGAATTCTTGGTGCAGCTCCAATAAAGGGAGGACCTTCCCATGTGGCCAAAGGGCCCCCATCCTCGAGAGTCTAATAAGGTCTCATTTGGCAAAGCCAGGTTGCCCCCCAAGCATTCCCAGTTTCTCAGGGTCCCAGAGTGGGGAATCCTGCATTATCTTCCCATCCCACACTAGCGCCCGATACACATGCCAGAGATTGACTATAACTGACGTCAGACCACCCAGGGTGGTGCATCTAGGATTAGTATAGAGAGCTCTGAGGTGTCCACCCTTCTGCATGAGATACTTATCTGTCCGGTAGGCTAGCTCGTCAGAAGGAGAATGGACCCAGGCATTAATGGTTGTGAGTTGGGCAGCCCAATAATATTTTTGGATGTTGGGCAGGGCGATACTCCTGTTATATCATCCTAGTCAATCTGGCAACTGTAATTGTCACCGGCCTGAGTGGCAGAGAAGTAGGGAGAACAGTCAAAAGGAGAGGGGTGGAAATGGGAAGGGAGATGCCTCACAGTGTTATTCTACTTTTCAGTGTTGTGATGATGTCCAACGTGTTTAGGGGAAGAACACTTTCAGTATCAAGCTTCATACCAATAATTTTATATGTAATACTTTTATACTTATTAATACATAGCAGTCTGTATTTAGATGTGGATTCATTACTCATGAATTATTGTATAGAAAGTGAGCACCGTATGTGCAGCTTGAAAACAAGATAGGTCATCTGTGGAATTTGGTGCATTCATATGGTGACTTGATTTTGCTATTTGAGTGCTGAATTTAATTGAATCACATATAGGGCTGTGCTTCTATGAGGGGCTCCTAGTTGCCTCATCTTTTATGGGGAGCGTGACCCCACACCTGCTCTGTCTGACTCTTCCACAACTCAAATATGTCCTCAAAGGCAGCAGTAAAAAGCATTGTTTGCCATGAAGAGGAGTAGTTCTGTAAACTGTAAGAATTATTTGGTTCCTCCTGATCACTGGGGAGGGCACACGTGTGACCATTCTTCATCTTACAGGGGAAAAGATCCCAAGCACAAGCCATTATTAGGAGGGCTACTGTTGAGCCACACTCTTTCACCTTTGGATTACTCCTTATTAAAGAAATGCTTTCTGTAATCTTCCTTATCGGTTTGTGGTTTTTAGTCAGCCTTCTTTTCCATTTCTCCCCACCCTCTAGATTGTCACTCCCACCAGATATAGGCTGCGGCTCAGGTTGCAACCTTATTACCAGCAACCACTGTGCAGCCTTTACTTTCTAACTCTTGATACCTCAAACTTTACTGCATTGTCCAGCTCCCAGTTCGCCATATGCTTTACAAAGGGCACATCTGCTCACCTACGGACCAAACTATTAGGTAGATGTGCAGTTTACAGTAAAACTGAATATATTTGGCTGTGTGTGTAGTTAGTGTTCATGCATATATATTAACCCTTTGCTTGGAAGTGGCAAATAAAGAAGTGTTTGTAATGCATAGTTTATATTGTTGAAAGAATTGTGTATTAACAGGAGTGGCCAGTTCTTTTATTTCAGGTGTCCTGCCAGTGCCTTATTCAACGTTAATGCCCCCAAAGATGTTCTAAGCCCCGAGATGAGACATACACACAGCAATAGATCAGATGGCGCACTAAAAAACCCTAGCTTTTTGCAACTTGCAGAACAAAACTAGCACCGAAGATCCTTCAATTATATAGGGAAGCTAAAGAGGCCAGATCCCTACCCTAGACAACAAGAGAGGAGTTTATATTTTTCCTCCCTGAGCCGGATCACAACCCCTTAGATGTGCACTCCTACCAGCCTATCTCATTACTCAACACTGACTGCAAGAAACTTGAGAAGGTGAAACCCAACAGGTTGACCCCAATAATCAACACATTTGGTACATACAGTCCAAAATGGGTTTACACTGGGAAAGAATACATTCCTCAAACATAAATGGCTCTTCTCCATAATGGGACAGATGTTGTAGGGCAGTACACCCCCAGTGGCAATGTCCTTAAACATCAAGAAAGCATTTAACACTGTGGGATAGACATACCTGAGGGAGGTGCTGGAGAGAATGGGGTTTAGGTTGGAAATTAGAGGCTGAATAGGACTTCTATACTCCTCTACGACTGCTAGGGTACACACCGATAGAGACATTTCTGATTCATTTCCCATAGGCTGAGGTACCAGGCAGGGGTGCCCACTCTCACCCTTGATATTTGCGCTGGCCATAGAACCACTAGCAATCCTGTTCAGACTTAAGAGTCCGGAAGAGGAACATCAAACAATCGAATTTGGGATGCAATTTCCTTGTACACGGACGATGAGCTCCTATGCCTCCGCAGTGCATAGTAGACCCTTCCCTCCCTACTGACTGTTAGAGGAATTTTGGGATGTGTGAGGGTTCAGGCTCAATTAGACAATAACATGCTTATTTCCACTTAGAAGCCTGAACGATAACAAGCGTGATGGGATGACGAACGGAGTGGAGATATGACACATTCAAATACTTGGGAGTCAATGTATAAAACAGCAGAAAATTACCTGATTAAAGAGAATTTGACTAAGGTGGTGACTGGCTCTAGGCAATTGGTGCAGTTCTGGAAAACCCTTCCCCTATCGCCAATGGGTAGAGTAGCGATTGCCAAAATGTTGGTGCTGCTGAGGTTTTTGTAATACATTTTGGTGCTCCCAGTGAGGCTCCCTGAGTCTTTCGTTAGGGAATTGGATAGTGCTCTTATAGATTTGATATGAGGAGCTGGGAGGAAAAGGGTAGCACTGCATAAATTGTATACCCACTGGACAGAGGAGGACTGGAAGCCCAGAATTATGAGTTATAGTATGTGGCCACTCAACTAGAGTGGCCCATGAAATGGCTATGGGTTACCCCTAGTCCAGAGAAGGCTAACATAAGATAGTGGTTCTAGGAACACCCACAGCTAGACGGATGTATGACAGAATACCGAATGCCATAAGCACAAATGGCTTTAGAACGCAAGCGTTGTAATGAAAATGCCTTTACAAGGAAAAGCTTTTACAATGAGATGTAAGTATTTAGCTAGGTGGTATAAAGCCTTTATATATATATATATATATATATATATATATAGATATATATGCTTAAACACACACACACACATATATATTATTTTATGTATTGTATTGTATTGTATTGTAATAGTATGTATATAGCGCTTACTACCCCTGGCAAGGCGTCAAAGCGATTTTTCAGCGAGTAGCACGCTACTCTGGAACCCAACAATAATTAGTGATGGATTATAATAAATATATACATATATATATATATATTGTATATATATATATATATATATAATGGGTTTATTTATTTTTGCATTTCAAATACTTACATTTTTTGTGAAAAAGCATATATGTATATATATATATATATATATATACCTTTTAACTAACAACCCCTGAACCCTAAAAATTCCTCTCCCACCCCAAAATTGTACAAAAACCCATGACCACCCTAAACTATAAAAAAAACTTACCATCCAAAATCCCATAACCACCCCAAACCCTACAAATGACCTTACCATCCTAAAACCCATACCCACTCTAAACCCTAAAAATCCCCTTACCACTCCTTACCACCCAATAACCTATACTCCCCCTAAACTTTAAAAGTCCCCCATCACCCAAAAACGTATACCCACCCTAAACCCTAAATATTCCCTTACCATCCAAAAACATATACCCACCCTAAACCCTTAAAAGTTCCTTGCCACCCAAAAATCCATACCCACCCTAAAACCTAAAAATAATATAAACATATGTGTGTATATATATATATATATATATATATATATATATATATATATATATATTTATTTTAAATTATACACGCACATATATTTAAAAAATATACATACATCTATATATCTGTATCACCACAATACAAAACCCTGATCGGCGCACAGACTGACCACACTAGGAGACATGTTTGAACATACCATACTCTAATTTCCAGAAGTGAACTATAAATTCGGAATTGGCCTGGGGCACTTCCAGACATATAATACACTGATGGATGCAATCAAGAGGGCATGGGGACAAGACCAGACTGAGCTGCAGCCTTTTGATACCCTGAGGCTCCTATTAGACCATGGTGGAGGTAGGAAGGCGGTCACTCTACTGTACAATGTGTTGTTGTGGGACCGTCTTAATGGGTACCCGGCTTTGCGAGATAAATGGCACGTAATCGTAGGACATGCACTGACAGACAGGCAGTGGGAGGCAGCTTTGATACATGTTCAATTATTGTCCTGGAAACCATGACAGTTTACCTACTTACATCAATCATACTTTACCCCTGCACGACTTGGCTGCATGTTCCCGGGAGTGGAGCACAAATGCCCCACATACGTGTCACCGGTTGTGGACTTTCACCACATGGTATTGTCTTGCCTAGAGATCGCAAATTACTGGGAAGAAATAGTGGCAACTACGGCTGAGCTCCTGATCAGACCGCTTACACAGGCCCCGGAGCACTGCATCCTGGGACTGTTACCATACTTGAAAAAGACTAAATATGTCATGCAATTTATAGCTCTGTGTCAGTGCCTAGCTAAAAGGTGAATTGCCATGGTGTGGAAGCCGCCAGCTGTGCCACAGGTGCGACAGTGGCCTCCTCAAGTAGACAACAGCAGAGAATGACACTTGGACCAAATAACGTAATCAGGGACTCAGAGGCCCACTGGTAGACATGTGGAATGCTTATCTGACTGTGTTGGCATCCAAATCAAACAGCAGTCCGCCCTGAAAAGTGGCAAGGGAGTGTCTTGACCAACAAGACTTTAGGCTCTCCCGGAGTAGAAGTGGGGGATGGTGCGAACTGATCACAACACATGTTCGTGGGAGCAAGATATGCCACACACAGAGGTTAACCTTTTTACAGTCTTTATGCCAATCAAGAGAACTACCCATGGGGCAAAGTGCAAATGTACAGAGCGAGCATAGCTCATCGTCATCTGGGTCCACAGGGAGATTGTGCTCAGCAGTTACAGGAAAGTATAAGAACTGATGATGCAGCACTGACTCCCCATCGGTTTGATTGTTATATTCCCCCACTAGGGAAGAATTGTGTTGGTCATGTGTTTTTGTTCTTACTGCTGATTTAAAGGTCACTTTCTATCTCCTGGTCAATATCAACAATACAGATGAAGACCATGCATAGATATCTATACCCCATCCATATGGTTGCCATTACACACTGTAAATCAAATCCCTAGGAGATACACTGCCTGGATAGAAAGAAAATGTTGCTTCCCTCCACAAACAGATGAGCTGGGTGAAATCTATTAAGGCCAATAGACCCATATCTCCCTGACGAGGAAGATAGCTCCTCACCACTTGATTGTTTGTTCAAATCAACACTGGATGACATTGAATTAATGGAGCAAAATGCATCAAGGATAGATGGACTGTTTTCAATTGTTTCCAATTCAATGACCTCTGAATCTTGTTTGGAGACCAATTTCCCTGGGCCTGATGGGATTGTACAACTGCACCCCAGCCCCTGCCACGGGCATTTGTTGTTATGACTGTGGAGTTAGCAGGAGAAACGAAAAAAGACATCTGTCCAGTGACCCCCTATAGAAGCCACCATTAATGGTTCTGAGAAACCTGCCTCAGAATAGGAATCTGACGTGAGCAATCCTGAGACTCTGGGTACCAGAATCTCAGGAGATGGCATACCAGAGGATAAAGGTGAAGCCGAGCCCACAGGACAATAGCTACTATAGAAGTCATGTCTCCTTGTACTGCTAGCTACTCTCTGTCAATCACCTGCAAATTCGTCAATAGTGATGACCAGGGAGTCTGCAACTTGATCTTTCTGTGACTGGGTAGAAAAATCTTCCCCTCTTCCAACCTGAAGTTGACACTGATTAACTGAATTCTCCTTGCCGGAATGGGAATGGACTTCTCCTAGTTCACTAGGAACCTAAATTTATCAGCGTGTGGAAGGTCTTGTGGGGCTCTTCTGCTTCGTTAGAGAGAGAATGAGAAGCAATCAGGCCATCATCCAGGTAAGAGAACAATTTGCTACCTTATGAATGAATATTACCCACATCCAGGGCCAGCTTTATGGTAAACGTTATTGGTGCTGATGCCAAACCAAATGGCATGACTTGGAATTGGACATGTCTTTGTCCCACACAAAAGTGGAGACACTTCTGATAATCCATGAGAATGGGCACATGTAAATAAGTGTTTGTCAAATCTACTTTAGATAAGAATTTGTCTTTTCTTAAAAAGGCAGGACTGAATCCACTGTCATCATCCTGAACTTCTGATGAGGAATGAATTGGTTCACATTTTTTAAACCCAACACACTTCTGAAGGCCTCTGTCAGATTTTGGACTTAAAAGATGATGGAATGACAGCCTTCCCTTTCCTCTGCCGGTGGAACTGGAATTGTGGCTGTTTTTGACAAAAGTTCCTGAATCCCATTTAGTACAGAGAACTATCGTAGAGGATCTCTTGGCCATGGGATGAGAGTAGTGATGAAAAATCTATAACCAGATCAGTAGTCACTACTTCCACAGCCCACTTGACCTTGATATCACTTTGCCACACCTGAGCAAAGTATTTTAATCGACCCCTCACTTCTTGTGGAATGCCCATGACATAGTCATGCCTTAGGAGACTGTGGAGGAGGGGTTTTGGCAGAGGCAACAGGAGTAAACCAGGTTTTGTCAACCCCAGGGTTGCTTCAGCTGCAGCACCTGCCTCAAACGAGCTGACATGATTTTGTACCAAAACCTGTTCCGGAAGCTCTTTTCTAGGCAAAACCTCTGTCTCTCCCTGGATGTTTAATTAGAATTAACAACTTCCTGTCTTCAGTCAATGTTTTAATAATCACTTCCAGCTGCTGGGCAAAGAGCTTGTAGTACAGGAAAAGAAGATGCATGAGCAGACTCTTCAGAGCTGCATCTGCTTTCCAGCCTCTCAACCATAGATGCCTCATTGCTGCTATAGCTGCCCCAGATAAAGCAGCTGCAGCCCACAAAGCATCATACAATCTGTCTGCCAACAATCTTACTTGCTGCTCCATGATGAAAAGAGTCTTTAAAATATCCTTTCCCTGCTGGACTTGATCCGCCAAGCTCTGAAAATCCCTGAAGGGGGACTGAATCATATAACTAGTGTAAGCATTAGTTCTGATTCCAAATTTGGTGGCTGCATATGCTCTCTTAATCCCAGTGACAACTTTATCGACCAGTTCTGCCTGTGAAGCATACTCTGACACTAGCAACCCCTGGAAAACCAGCCCAATCAGAAAGGAGTCCACTTTCTCTATGGGGGAAATCCATCTGAAAATGTATCAATGGGGTAACGCTTTGTTAGAACGTGGGAAAATGCCTGCACTTCCACATTCTCCCATTCTTGAATAACACAATACCTTCCTTATTGATAAATACAAAGAAAGTGCATCAGGTGGTTTTTTGTGGTATCTACTAAAAATCCTCTTTCTGAGGTTCCTCAGACACAATAGGAAAAAGCCAAATTGTATCTGATATGCAAAAGTGCTCAGGTCAATTCAGCACCTTGATCGTATTAACCATATAAATTATTCTCTTCATTCTCTTACCCTGTCCCTGCAGGGACTAATATAGGAATCTTCAGAGGAGGAAGAGGTCCAGATCTTGCTGTGAATGCTGCCTCAGGTACATTTTGAACCATAGCCTGAATAAACTGCATATTCATTAGCTCAGAAGAAGCAGGCTGCACTTTGTCCCTATTTTCTACATCAGTGTGCTATTTTTTCTTTTTTGCTTTGTCAGACTCCATAATCACCAGCAGATCAAGAGCGCCACAGACCTACTCAGCAGAGTACAGCAAAGCAAAATGAGAAAAAGACAGGACTGGGGCAATGGCCCACACCCCCAAGGGACATAGAGGGGCCGGAGCGGAAACCCCAGCAAGGCCCAAGCAAACAATTGCATCCCTTGAAGGCCATGAAAGGAAGGGGACAGGACTTGGCACCCCCTCCCCCAGGTGAGGGAGAAAGGTGAGGGGTGCAAAAGGTGCCAAATGAGAGAAAAAGGTACAAACCCAGCTGGCCAATAGGAGGCCAAAGCAATGTTTGAAAAGAACCCCCAAGGGTTTTTGGGGGTTTAAATGAAGCTGCCATGGCCAGATCCCCATACATCATCAGGAAGGCCAAGCAGTACATCACAAGAAGAAGGAGAGGATCAACTTACCCGAACTATGCTGGAGCTGAAGAAGAATGGAGGAGCCCAGTGGGAGGAGTGCAGCAGTGGGGGGCATTGGGACATCGGAAGGCCAAACCACAGAGCAGCCATCGAGGGCAGCCCCTGGGGCAGGAGTCCTGTGATCCGAAGACTTAGTCTCAGTGCAGCCCACCATCAAAAACAAGGACCTCCGGAAGAGGTTCACTGTCATGCACCGGGAATCAGGCATTGACCCACTGCATGTAGTGGAGCTCCCCCACAGCATTGGATTGAAGAGTCCCAGCCCAAAGCATCTCAGCAGATGCCAGGAAGGCCCAGACTGAAGCATCACGGAAGCCCAGCCACGAAGGTGAGAAGAGTCCGCCCGAGCAGGTGAGCACAGCTGGGCCGCCAGGATCAGCAGTACCGAGCTTAACCAATAGAGCAGATCAGAGGGCCGGGCTGGGTCTCTCTTTGGTGCCTTAGAGGGACATGCCACTGTGTATAGTAGGGCCAGGGCATGAAAGCCATTTTGTGAGAAATAAACTTCAGCATTGGCAATAGTTTCTTTCATTAAAGCAACCCGTCCGATTAGGAGGACCTAGTGATAAAGAACCGGCAAATAAAATCCCAGATCAGCAAGGCATAAAAGCAAGGCCTAGGATTAAGTAAAGGATGCATTTGAATTCAAGCAGCTAATTAATTACCAGCTTGATGTGTGTGGCCCACCACACATGGGAAGGGCGGGAAAACAAGAAAGGGCAGCTGGGGTGATGCAGAACCAGGGGCAGCTGAAGTTCTCGCAAGAATTTGGAAACGTCAGGAAGTTAAACAGGATTTGACACCAAATACAGATTGACTGCACCATTCACAAAGTGAGGCATAGCACACACTCAGGACCACAAGAACAATTAAGGGAAGTCAGAGACATCCCAAAAGGTCAACACATCCTGATGGTGAGGAAGGGCAGTCAAAGAACAGTCGGGACAGCCCACAAGGGCAGCGCAACCAACTTGGCAGGAGAACAAAGAGCAGCTGGGGACAGCCAGCAGTGGTGACACAATCCAGCAGCAAAAGAGAACACAGAGGCAAGCAAAACATTTGGGACAACCCACAAGGGTGATACGACCCGAATGTGAAACAAGCAGGACACTGAACAGACATGGACAATCCACAAGGGCGGGGTGACTTGGCTGCACAGGAGCGCCGGCAAAGATCACCAGACAGACTGGGGACAGCAAAAGCAGCGGGATGGAAGGACTGGGAGGAAAGTGGCGGCACCACAACTTAGATGAAATACTGAGAGCAGCATGGAAAGCGGTGGCCAGGCACAGCAAAGAATGGCTCCTCAGGCAGCTTAAAGGGGATGGAGCTTGTGTGGCCCAGCGATGATGAGGACAATGAGGAGCCCAGGAAAGAGTCCAATAAAAGGGAGAAACAAGGGGAAGAGAAGGACACAAAGGAGATAGCAGCTACGAAGGGTGAATAAATCGGCACAATTGTGCTGGAATGCCTAAAGTCATTTGCACCTTTGCTGTTTGCTAACAAAGGAGGGTGGACATGAAAGGAGGGAATGGGGCTGTGGGTGCAGAGGGCCCAAGGCACAGATAAGTTTGAGGCTATATTGTTCAAATCGGCTTTTATCCTGGCATTCTTTGGTCAGGGTGAGCAAACTAGTGAACCCATCAAAACAAGGAGACAGAGAGACTTGCCTGATGGGTCAGGACATATAGCTAAGTGCAGGGCAAATGGAAGTTCTGCTGAGTAGGTCTCTGACTTTGACCCCATCATATGTCACTGTGCTGTCTCAAGAGGTACTGGTCGCTGAGGCACATGAGAGAAGGGCCTCTTTTCAGGCTTAGCAATGGAGGATGCCTGAGCATCCCACCAGCAACCCGCTTTGGAAATATACTCATTACGCATTTGGGCAGCAATTTTGGCCACCTGTTTCAGGGTCACAAGTGAAGAGTTCAAGGCAGTGGAGAGATGGTGCTCCAATGCATACAGAAGCTATGTGAGGGTGCAACACCCCAACCCAGAATAGAAGCAGGGCAGACAATTTTCCGAGGCTGCCCTGCCACCAGGCCCACCCTCCCTTCAGAACAATATGCACGACAGGGAGAAGGGATGTGGTGCAGGACCCTAACATTTCTGTGCTTACCTCAAGTAGTTACTAAGTGCAAGACGGTATGGGTAGTCGGCTAGTCTTTCATCCGCAGAATCCAGGCCTGGTGGAGACAAGGAGGGGGAACAAAGGGCAAACACCCACATAGAAAGACATAGAATGGTTTGGGCTGCTGGCAATGCGATGGGAACGGCTATTGATCACCCTCAAGAAGCTGCACGCCAATGGGGCACACAAACTGGATCTATTCATCATACACTTGGGGGGAAACGACGTGGCACAGCTGGCAGAAAGTAGCTGCTAGTTCACATCAGGGGTGATTTACCAGAGACAGTGAGGTTATTCAGCAGGAACACATTAGTCTGGACAGACAGAAACACCAAGGCAGAAATGGAGGGGTGCTTTGACTGCCTGGGCCCTGGATGTCACAAAAGAAATTAAACATGGTTTTTAAAAAGCACTGCATTTCAAACAGGTGGGGGTGCATTAGATATGGTCTCACCAATCTACGGGTGCCAGAATACTTTCACAGCGAAAGGGTACACCTCTCTGAAGAAGGGACAGTGGTGTTCTGGACCAACCAATGGGCAGCAGCCCTGAGACTAGCTGGCAGCAGGTGAAAGGACCAAACTGTTTTGGGGCAGCCACCTTCAGATGTGAGCCCGCGGGTGGTGTGGTGGTAAAAAGGAGATCAGCACAAAAAATGATGGTTAGACCACACCTGACTCATCGGGGTTGTGGTGGCAGACCAGGCTGCTTATATTGAGGTGCCATATGACAGGGTAAGACGGGCAGAGGAGGGGATACACAAAACACAAAACTCACAGCCCAGGTCCACTGGAGGGCAGAACACAATAAACGGTGAAAAGGTAGGCGAGTTAAGCCTACAAGGGGTAAAAGGAGTACCTCCCCTCACAAAGTTGTAACGCCAACTCAAAGACCCCATTTGCTCCCAAACCTTCAGGATGATTTATGGCTTGAAGATTTATGACTGACAGGATAAGACATATTATGATGCATTAAAAGGATTAATGGCTTGATTGAGGCTTGTACCAACTATCCTACGTCATCAACAGTCAAAAAGTGTTTTATGTTATGTCAGTGATGAGTGATTTATGGCCCCCAATAAAACACATGGGGGGGCATATGCTGTAAATCATTGCTTAATAAGCTGCCACCAATACTTCCAACCTAAACAGAAAGAGGTATATGTCTGATTGATTGGGAGAGGTCTGTGTGAGGGGTTTGAGGTGAAGGCCAGCACCATCAGGGGACATAGAGGGGCTGGAGTTGAAACCTCACCAAGGTCTTACAAAGAATTTTGTCCCCTGAATGGCACGAAAGGAGAGACAGGATGTGACACCCTGTCCCTCAGACAAGGTAGAAAGTTGAAGGTGCAAAAGGTCCCAAAGCAGAGAAAAAGGGGCAAACGCAATTGGCCAATAGGAGTCCAAAGCAATTTTTTAAAAGCTCCCCTGAGGTGATTTTTGGGGTTTAAATGAAGTTGCTGCTGCTAGACCACCATACATTCATTGGGTGGGGTGGCCGGGCAGGATGTTGCAAGAAGAACACCTACTAGCGAACAAGAAAAACAGCTAATGTTGCAGTGAAGGTGTGGCGGTAAAAAGGAGATCAGCAAAAGGATGGTGGGTAGGCCACATCCGACACAGTGGGGTGCCAGACCAGGCTGCTTACCTTGGGATATCTTATGGCAGGGTAAGATAGGAGGCGGAGAGAGTACATGTAACACAACTCTCGCAGTCCAGATCCACCAGAGGGCAAGACACAACAAACAGTCAAAGATGGCATGTTAAACCTTCTAGGGATAAAAGGAGTACCCCGCCTCAGGAGTACCCCCGTCACACAAAGCAATAATACTAGCTCAGAGTCTCCATTTATTCCCAAACCATTGGAATGATTTGTGGCTTGAAGATTTATGACTGACAGGTTATGATATGTTATGATGCAATAAAGGGATTTATAGCTAGATTGTGGCTTGTACAACGTATCCTACATCATCAACGGTCAAAAAGTGATTTATATATGCCTGTCATGAGTGATTTATGGTCCCCAATAAAAACACATGGGGACACATGCTGTAAATCAATACTTAATAAACTGTGGCCAGTACTTCCAACTTACACAGAAAGAGGTATGTGTCTCATTGATTTGGAATGGTCCAGGTTTGGGGTTTTTAAACAGAGCCGGTTAGAACTTCCAACTTCAGCAATTGCCTAGCAGCTAGGCTCTATATTTCTTGAGAATGCAGGTTAACAAAGCATGATCAGATACTGCTTTTGCGTTTGTTAAATGCAAATAAAATATGCAGTAAGACCGGTAGAGCCAGTCTACATGGCAGCAAATATGTTGGGCTCGCTGCTGTTTATCCAGGCACAAGAGATGCCCGATTAATGCAGAGCACATCCTGCTTGTTAGACCAAGTCAATTTCTGACTGTAACAAAAAGAATGAGCTTACTTAGCGGAGCTCTATTCAATATGTACAAACAAAGAATGCTTACTTTGTGATCTGTATACAGTGCGAGAAATGAAAATCAGGAAGTGCTGTGGACGACTCCCCTATTTGTATGACACGGAATGTGAAGCTGGCCATTTTGATAGTGCTTTTTTTATGTGTTTGTATACTTTTCCGCAGAAGATGGAGAATCTCACCCAGTGAGAACCGGGGCATGGAACACAAGCATGGAGGTAATGAGCTTTCTGGGGAGATGGCTGAAGGTAACATATTTTGCCGGAAAAAATCTTGACTATGAAAGAATATGGAAGAAATTCTTATGTTATTTGAATAGGAATTATGTTCTGTATCAGTTTGTAGTAGAAATGTTGGCTGCAGTTTAGAACCTCCTCTCTTTGCCTTTTATCGCCGTTTTTTCTACCTATTATTACAGCCTTTCGCTTTCTAAGGCAATTGATTAACTGTTATCATCAAGCAATCATGGTATTTGCACCTTAAATAATATGATTGTTATAAGTTGGATTTAATTGTTTATTTTTCTTGTAATCCATTACAAAATACTAATAAAAGAAAAAAAGAAATGCAGCCATACCTAATAGTTATTTTTAGGTGACAAATATACCCACAATTCAAGATCTTATATCAATTACAACTTTTTTTGGCATGTAGAAATTGCTTTAAGCAGATGTCACCTTTGTGTCTTTAGTAGGCATCATCCAATAACACACTGTAGCCCATATTTACAAGCAGCCTGCGCCGTTGGTGCGTCACTTTTAGTGGCTACTGACCCATATCTACAAGGCCAGGCAAAGCCACTCTGCGTGGCTTTTCATGGCCTTGTAGATATGGAGTAAGCGCACGTCGCTGCATTGCCTTACTTTGCATCAGGGAGGCGTTTCCATGGGTGTTACCACGCAACATCCATGGATTTTGACGCATTTTCAGATGTACAAGGTTTTGTAAACCGGGGAATGCGTTAAAAGCCTATGCATTCCCAGGGATGGCATAAGAGTGTCACTTTGGGGAGAAATATCTTTATTTCTCCCCATTTTATCCTCTTTCTGTGTGTGCTGTATTCTGCAGCGCACACATAGAAGGAGGAAAATACCTCCATTTATTGTTTTTGTGCAGGATGATAACCCTTCCTGCACAAAACAATCATCCCCACAATGCAGGCACCCTTGGTGCAAGGGTGCCTATGCTGGCGCATGGCAGCAATTTCTGTGTCAGAGCAGGGGAAGAGGACAGAAATGCACCGTATTTTGTAGATTCAGCACATTTATGCTTTTTTCTGTTAGCGCAGCAAGGCACTTGCTGCACCGCCCTGAGCCACGGGGCCTTGTAAGTATGGCCCTGTATGCGATAGAATGCTGGTCCAGTGTTAATCCGTCCCGAAACGCCTGTGGGTTTAAACATACTGTTCAGCTAAGGAAACCCCAGAGCCCCTTCATTCCACCGTTCGCCCCCAGTGCACAGTGTGCATGCATGGTTCACCTCCTTGAACTGCAGTTTACAGTTCTAACTTTAAATTTCGATTTCAATCTGCTCCCAACTACATCCAATATGGTAATCATTTATCAGGCTAGAGTCAATCAAATTCAAAAGGAAGCATGTGGGGAAATGAGCAGATGCTCGACAGCGTTTGAAGCTGTTGCCACGTACGAGCCACAGATGTGAGGAGAGCGTGTTTCGTAGAAGCGTCCCTTGGGCGTGTCAGTCAGAGCAGCGCCGAGCCAGTGCACATAGGTCTTCTGGCCCAGTGAGACATTTCTACCCAAACACTGTTAAAGCTGTTAGGGCATCGTCTGCTTAGAAGCAGCTTTTGCAAATTATGTCGATGGCTGCCATGTAGCTAAAGCAAAATGCTCAGAGCCCCCTGCCACCCCCCCGCAGAATTTGATGAGAGGCCCTGGATTCTTTCACATTTCACAGACATTCATTTTCCTTGGGCTGGATGGGGATCCTCTGAAGAGTTACCCCTTCCCCCGTCTCCCCTCCCTCGACCCCCGTCCTCCAGATCCGCCCCCACCCCACGCACCCTAGGGGCTGCCTGGCCCCGCGTGGCTGCTAGTTAGAGACGGATACGTACAGCAGCAGCACCAATCGAAGTCACTTCCCCTCGCTCAACATTAATTCTCCTGTTGTTGTCTATATTTCAGTATATTTGAACGTTCTTTTAAATAGGATAAATTATCTAAACTAACCTGTAGACTATATATTTCAGTATTCGTGTTCACTAAAAAATCAATAAATTACTAAACAACAGCATTAAAAAAAATCTCTACTAGCATTGTAGTTATACCTCTAGCGTACATACACACACACAATAATTCTGATTTTACTTGACAGGGATGTTTGACTGAAGTGCCAATGATGCGGACTCTTGGCAGCTGCGAATCAAGCAGGGGGCGCGTACAGATTTCCAGCTGCCTATCAAACACCCACGCAGACGATAACGATTTCCATTCCTTCACTGTGCAAATCCGATTCAGACACACTCTGACAGGCAACCGGGCAGGACGCGGCATCTGTTTAGCGTCCAAGGGGAGACGGGCAGTGACACCAACTCACCCCATTTAGGAATACACTTTGGGGTTGACCTACATTAATCTCTGACCTGGGGTTCAAGGCACCGTCTTTTAGATATTTATTTACGCCTGACAGGTGGTTCTGATGAGCTTTGACAAGCTATTTTAAATATCCCCGGGTAAAATATTTGCCTCCTACTTGCAGGCTTGCATCTGATCGCATGCTCACTGGTACATTTTTTACGCGGGTTTACTTTAAGTCGTAAATAAATATACCCTTTTAAAATGGAGACAATTTCTTATACCGCATACCTATGCTTTTCAATGTGCCAATATGTTGCAAAATTCTTTATGGGAAAGAGAAAGCTGTAAACCATAGGAAATCAGCGAGAGCTTCAGAATATAAAGTTTGGTAATAATATTTAAAAAATGTCATCCAGTCCCATTTGTTGAACCCTCTTGTATGACTGAAGCCGATATTATTATTAGTTTTTGTCTGACGATTGCTTTTTTATAATTTGTTTATCTAATTTATTTAATTATAATTTATTTTATTTCAATAATTTATTTTTGGTGTGATGCATAATGTGACAAAGAATAGCATCGATGTTTTTTTCTAGGTGATGGAGGGACATCGTGTGACTAGTACACAAAATTAGCCTGGGCACCAAAAAGATTCTTAACACTGTTTGAGTAGTATCTGTGAGGCAAAATATGAGGCAAATAGTGCATTTTCTGTTAGTTGCACAATGCAACTCTCCAAATTTATCACCAGTTCCGTACAGCTATCCTGAGGGAGAACTTTCAAACACCTTCATAAAATGTCTAGATCGTACCCAATTTTGACAACGTTACTGCCCCAACAGTGTTTTAAAATAACCATTGGCCATACCCATTACTACAATTTCCGCGGTGGAGACCCCACCCAACCCTCTGTTAACATATCGGTCAAACCTTTCCAGTTTGGCTCAATATTGCATTTGGCATATTTTTTTCCTTTAACAATCACCGAGGAGAACCTAAAATATTGTACAGTTATCATTAAATCCTATCTAAATCCCACCAATGTTGTTAGCTCAATGTGATTTACAGTGGTATGGTTTGAACTAGTCAGGGTCAGTAACATTGGTCAATATTAGACATTTTCTAAAAACAATTTTATGAATGAGGCAGATGGAATATGGTAACCCCACTAGGAAAGTAATAGAAACATATGGCAAATGGATCATTTTAAAGCACACCAGGAGGACACATTGATTAAAACTGTACAGGCAATATTTAGAAACACACTAAACCAAACACATCAGTGATAATTGGAAATGATTTAACAGCAAATCTAAAGGTTTCATCGTGTAGGGCAAATAATGTTATCATTAACTAGCTCATACAGTGCATTTATATTGCACACTGATTTCCTGCAATAGTCTCTAGTTATTAGTACAAATCAAAGTCATGTCCTCACAGTCAGTGCTATTGATCAGAAGTGGCTGGGCCTTAAACCCACATCACCTCATGAGTGATAGTCCTCCAGTACAATGTTACCCTTATAGGCAAGGACAGACCCTCAGTATGAAAAAGTGTCAAATATCACTACGAAAGTCCCACAAATGGACGTTCTTCTCATCCACATAATATCCAAAATATTAACATAAAACTCACCCCTATCATATCACCAAAAACATATTCATTTATTCTTTGTAAGCATAATAAAAAGCTACGTAACTCCTCAAATATACTTCAGATTGGTAGGAGAAATGACAAAGCAAAGAAAATAGAAGTGCAATAATCTATGTACTTTGGAATCCTATAGGGTAGGGGTCACCTGTGTGCAATGCTTTTCAGTACATAATACCTATAACAGATTGAAATGTCAACACAATGTTGTCCATGTTACTAGCTCTTGCTTGCCCTGCATGGTAGAGCCAATCGAAAGATTGCCAGGATGGTTTGCAAACACTGTACAAACAAAGCTATTTTTTGCAAAATTCCTAATGATATATTTGGCACAAAATGTTCAAAAAATAGGATAACCACATAAGTTCCTCAAAACAGTGTTTGTGAATGCTGGTCTCTGAATCAAACCGTTCATGCTTACATGTTGCATTTGCTCAAAGGCTTGTCATGATTAAGGCCAGTGCTTTTTTACAGCTGTAGAGTATGTAGCTCCTGAGAGCACCGCCATTAATGGGGTGCCAAGCTGTCACTGTAAACAAAGAGTCAATTTTAAGGGAAAGAACTAAACATGTTGCCTTGTCCACAGTGTTGATATCCTTGTACTGGCCCTCATCATGATTGATTCCCTGTAAATCTGTTCACAGTGCACATATAAGGGCTAATGCATTGTTCTACTGGCTGCTAGTATGGCATGTCTAATCTCAGTGGGCTTAATGCCGTGCCAGAAATGTGTCTCCTCGGTGTGCACCTAAAACCATGGCAGACCTTGAGCAGTGCGAGAGGCATTTTGTCTCTTCTCAGAAAGCAAGGACTTGAGAACATTTAGGATGATTTACTCTGTGGCTTTCGGATCATTGTCTTTAATGCTTTGTTTTTTTTGTTGCGCATTACTTGCTTTTCGTATATAATGTTTTTACGATCTGTGAGGATAAGGAATGATGGTGAATAGGGGTAAGTCCAAAACGTCATTAAATTTGCATCTACTCTATTAATTCCTCAAGTGGGTTTGTCACACCATTGGGCCTTTCTCAGCTTCTGGCGCTCTTTTGCCTTTTCTGTTTATTTAGGTTCCTTTTTTCAGTTCATTGTTATTTATAGTTCGTATACTTATTAAAAGCACCCAGCAAGGCCTGCAAGAATGTCTTGCTATTTTTTTAGGGTAGAGTTATTTCTAACTTCTAGTGCCCTGCAAATAGAAGACTGGTAACAACTTGCCCAGCAGGACAAACAAAATAGCAAAGTTTTATGTGTTTTTTAATAGCTAGATGTCTTTTATTCTGCCAAGTCATCTTTTCACCCTTTCCACTCATGGTTTCTTTTTGTTTTTCTTACTCATGGGCGCTGTTCGCAAAAGATGACAATTATCTTGTTCAAAAAATTACAATGCAACATTGTTTGGTTATTATGTGTAATCTCTGAAATTATGCTTTAACACATAATCGTGCAGTACACCCCAATCCACCCCACTCCAATTTGCCCCACTACCATCCTTCCCACCTTACCTCATATTAATACACCCTACTCCAATCCAAACCACTCACTACAATACAATCCACGCCAACCTGCCCCACTCCAATACTCCCAACCCAGCCCAGTCTAATCTGCCCAACTCCAATTTGCCCCATTTCAATCCAAAACAGTCTGCACTACTCCAAAGTAACCTGCCTCACTCCAATCCAAAACAATCTGCCCCACTACAATCTACCACACTCCCATCCAAAACAATCTGCTGCACTCCAATCCAAAATAATATGTCCCACTCCAATCCAAAACAATATACACTAGTGATTCCCAACCGGTGGTCTGGGAACCCTTAGGGGTCTGTGAAGCCTCCTAAGGGGGTCCCGGCTGCTTAGAAAATTAAATAATATTAACAGATCAGGTCCCCAGCTTTCAGTAATGATTCGGTGGGGGTCCCAGGATTCCAATAATAATTCAGTGGGGGTCTCTGGGTTCCAATAGTGATAAAGTGGGAGTCCACAGAAGGCAAAAGGTTGGGAACCACTGATATACACCACTCCAATCCAAAACAATCTGCCCCACTCCAATCCAAAACAATTTGCCCCACTCCAGTCCACCTAACTCCAATCTGCAACACTTTAATCCAAAACAATCTGCCCACTTCAATCCACCCCACTCAGGTCTGCCCCACTCCAGTCCAAAACAGTCTGTCCCACTCCAACCTGCACTACTCCAATCTGCCCAACTCCAATCCAAATCAATATGTCCGCTCCAATCAAATCCACCTCACCCCACTCCAATTCGCCCTACTCCCATCCAATCCACCACACACCAACCCAATCCACTCCACCCCACACCAACCCAATCCACCCCACTCCGGTCCAATCAACTCCAATCCACCCTAATACAATCTGCCCCACTCCAATCCAAAACACTCTGCCCCACTCCAGTCTACCCCACTCCAAACCAAACCAATTTGCCCCACTCCATTCTGCCCCCACACTGATCAACAATAATCTGTATACTCCAATTTACCCCAATCCACTCCAATCCACACTAGCCCAATCCAATCCGCCCCACTCCTATCCAATCCACCACTCTCAATCCAATCCACCTCACCCAGCCCTAATCATCCACTCAATCCACCCCACCCCACTCTAATCCACCCCAATCCAATCCACTTCACTTCACCCCAATCAAGTCCACCCCACTCCAGTCCAATTCATCCCACACCAATTGAGTCTACCTCACCTCAGAACAATCCACCAAGTCCAATCCACCCCACCCCAATTCAATCCATCCCACTGTACTCCAATCCACCCTCTCCAGTCCCCTCCACCCCAATCCACTGTAACCCACTCCATTTCAATCCACTCCACCCCACTCTAATCAACCCACTCTGCTCCAATTCACCCCCCTTTACCTCATCCCAATCTATCCCACCCCATCCCAATTGATCCCACTGTCCTCCAATCCAATCCATCCAGCCTGCACCAATCCAATCCACCCCAGTCCAATTGAACCCACTCCAATCCAACCCACCCAATCCTATCCACTCCACCACAGTTCAGTTCACCCCACTCCATTCAAATCCATCCATCTCCCAGCACTGCAATCCACCCCATCTCAATGCAGTCCACCCCTTCCAATCTACCCCACTCCAGTCCACCCCAATCCAACAGACCCAACCCCAATCCAATCCACCCCAATCCATCCCACTGCAGTCCCCCACACCCAAATCCAATCCACCCCACCCCATTTCAATCCACCCTACTCCAATCCAATCCAATGCACCCCACTCCAATCCATCCACCCCTCTCCAATCCTCTCCACTCACTCCAATCCACCACACTCTACTCCATTCCACCCACTCCACCCCACTCCAATACATCCTTCCAGCCCACCCCAACCCACTCCAATCCAATCCACCCCAATCTAGTCCACCGTATTCCAGTTCTATCCACCCCATTCCAAGCCAGTGGAACCGATCTACACCACTCCAATCCAATCCATCCCAATCAATCCACTGCACTCCAATTAACACCAATCCGATCCACTTCACTCCACCCCAATCAAGTCCACCACTTTCCAGTCCACCCGACTCCAGCCTACCCCACTCCAATTCAGCCCACATCAATTGAGTCTACCTCACCTCAGTGCAATCCATCCCAGTGCAATCAATCCCAGTCTAATCCAAACACCCCACGTACCCCAAACCAACCCCCCAATCCAGTCCACCCCACCATACTCCAATCCACCCTCTCTAGTCTGCCCCACCCCATACCCTCTAACCCACCCTACTTCAATCAACTCCACCACACTCCAACCCACCCCACTGTACTCCAATTCACCCCACTTTAACCAAATTCAATCCACCCACCCCATACCAGTTCATTCCACCATACTCCAATCAAATCCATCCAGCCTACACCAATCCAATCCATTCCACTCCAATCAAATCCACTCCAATCCACCCCACTAACATCTAACCCACTCCACCCCAATCCTCTCCACCCCACCCCAGTTCAGTTTCCCCACTCCATTTAAATTCATCCATTTCACAGCACTGCAATCCACCCTCTCAATGCAATTCACCCCTTCTAATCCACCCCACTCCAATCCATCCCAATCCAACACACCCAACCCCAATCTAATCCACCCCAAATCCATCCCACTGCAGTCCCCCACTGCAATCCAATCGACCCCACCCAATTTCAATTCGCCCTCCTCCAATCTAATCCACCCTACTACAACCCACCCACTCCTCTCCAATCCATCCCACTCACTCCAATCCACCACACGCTACTCCAATCCACCCAGTCTATTCCAATCCAATCTTCCCACCCATCCCAGTTCAGTCCACCCCACACCAATCTATCTAGCCCACCTCTCTCCAATCCATCCAGCCCAGCCCATCCCAACCCACCCACTCCAATCCAATCCACCCCAGTCCAATCCAATCCAGTCTATCCCACTCCAGTCCTATCCACCCCACTCCAATCCAGCGAATCCAATCTATCCCACTCCAATCCATTCCAATCCATTCCACTCTAGTCTAATCTCATCCAATCCAATACACCCACCCAATACAATCCACCCCACCCCAATCCAATACACCCAACCCCAGCCCTCTCACTCCAATCCAAACCACCCACCCCATTCAATCTAATCCACCCCACTCAAATCCACCCCAATCCATCCACATCAGTCGATTTCAACCCACAAAACCCCACTCCAATCCAATCCACCCACACCAATCCACCCTACTCCACTCAATCCATCCCACTCTACCCCAATCCAATAACCCCACTCTACTCCGATCAAATCCACCCACTACCTAAATCCACTCCAACCCACTCCACCCTATTCCATCCCACTCCACTCTATGACACTCTCTGCCACTGAACCACTGAACTTTACTCCCCTCTACTCAACTCTACTCCCCTACTCCACTCTACGAGATTCCAACCAGTTCACGGTACAGTACTCTACTCCCCCACTCCACTCTGAAACTCCATGCCACTAACTTTTAGCCATGCTGAACAGTAGCCACACTAATGTACAACACGGCAAAAACACATTGCCAAAGCCAATAGCTCTTATACAGGTGAGACCTATTGACTTTGCCAGTTCCTCTATGTTCTTGAGATGACCATGCTTGGGGAAAGATCAGCATATTGCCAGAAGGTGTTTTGATTGGGGATGTCAAAAGATTTGTGTTACAGGTGAAATAAGCAACATCTTAAATGTATTCGGCTGCCCCCCTAACCAGATTAGAAAGCATTTCTTGTTTAAGTTTGTAGGCCATCAGTGGACGGCACAGTACATTTTGTCAATTCTGAAAGCAAAATATGTTGAGCAAAACAAAGGGAAGAGTCACAGAACAGGCCCTCCGAGATTCTATCAGGCATCCAGGTGATTCAGTCATGGGCACCACGAAGGGAGATGCCCAGGATTTAGCAGAATGCTGATAAGAGGATCATAAAGAGTAGGACTGAGGCCATGGGCTAACCTTTTGATACACATATCACTGTGGCTGATATCCAAGAGTGAACTCTAGTCACTCCCATGGCCTGTGTAGTAGGGCTATCAGTTTATGAGTCTCCCCTGCTGTGAAATACACTGTTTCTAGAGGAAGAGAGGAAAGAGAAGTGGGAACTTCAAAAGGAAGCAGACCACTAATATAAACTTCTAAGTCTCACATTTTACATTGCATTTGCATTGAAATGGAATGTAAGAAGGGAAGCTTGAGACCAAAATATTGCCAGCAGTCAAGCAGCCAGTCGGGCTGTGCTGGACTGTTTTTTATCATAAAAAAAAAATTCTGAGCTTAGAATCCTCTTTTGCCCCCTTGTCCCATGATTCATCTGTCCCTACCACCCCATCCCCTGACTCTTATGCTCCCCACCTCCATTTCTGTTCCAGAACTCTCTACCGCCGCTGCCATGAACACTGCAAAGAACGTAGATTGTCTAATGCCAGAAAGAGCTGATTTCATATTGCAATCTGTACTCAGTGGCATCAGTGACAAGGGTAAAAAGGACCTGTTCACACCTACTGATCACTACACGGTATGCTGACCCCACCACACTAGTGCTCTTTAACTCCTGGTAAAGGCAATAGTCTTTAACAACAGTCCAGCAAGATAGCAATTCATGAGGCAGGCCTATGTCATGGCACACATGCATGATCAGTGTTTGCCTATGAATAAAAAATCAGCACCAGGAATCCAGACATCCATACAGTTGGATCACTCAGGGTAGGGGTGAACATCTGTAGGAAAGTTCCCTTTTTGGATGGTCACTCCCAAACCCTTTGCTTTAGATGCTGTTGGTTATGACTCTGAAAAGCACTGGAGCCTGTTAACCAGGCCCCAATGGCAGTGCTCTGTGTTGCACAGTTCAAGCACTATCTTTAATACATTTCAGTCACCCTTAAAGAAGGCCTCCTCAGCTCAGAAGGAAGGGTGCATTATATGAAAGGTGTGGACATTTAAGTGAAAGCTTATATGTCTCTATAGTGCCCTTTTCAATTAAAGGCTACAATAGGTGAACAACAGCCCATAGGATAACATGAGCTGGCACCCGGGCAAACCCAAGGTTGCCAGTTCCATTATGATACCACAGAAATGGGTCATGTTTAGTATCAAACAACACGCCTTCTCACCCCTGACATGAATCTTGTGCCAATGGCATTGTGGCATGGACCCAGAGAGCAACCTTACAGGTTGCCCACTGAGTTGCCCCAGTTTTCCTGTGCTTTGGCTGCTAGCTCGCAGTTGATGCTGCCGAGACAGGATTCTGACCCCCTGGGCAGAAGTGTGAACCCTTCCAGAAGTTAGGACAATGACCTGGATAAGAAGAATATCACACCTCCCTCACTCCTAGGAAGGCTACTGAAGTGGCAAACCAAGGCGGTGAGCTTCTAAGGCCACACAACCTCTGATGTGCAAACAGGATGTCCCCCACTGGAGGACAAATCCACCCCTCTGCCCCCAGGCACATCTGCACCCAGGCAGGTGTGAAAATTAGTTAGTCAGGAGGTGCACATCCCAAGAGGACTAACCACACCTCTAGGGTGGGAGCCTGATTGGTACAGCCAAGGAAGACTTCTATAATCTTGAAAAGTGGCAAAATAGACGGTTCTCTGTAGAAAAGGTGTCACTTCTCACCAGATGTGGTCATCTCAAGAGCAGATTAGCCACTGGGGTTAGTAGCCCAGTGACTACTTACACCCACCCCCCTAAAATCCCTAAATCTAGGGTTTAAGGGAAATCATTGTCACCAGAACCTCAGATCTGCAAGAACTTGAGAAGAAAGGACAAGAGAACACCCGCAGTGACGACAACAAGAACTTGCACAAACCAAAGATACCTCAAACCTGTGGCAACCTTCCTGGAACTGCTCGACTGCAGGCTGTCCTGGACCAAAGACCAATTCCCCCAGTAACAGGGACCCCTTTGTGAGCTAAAGGCAAGACCAGACTCCCTTGGGGTAGTGACACTAGTCCCCTGCCCACTGCAGGTAAAAAGCATCCACCAGAACCGAAAAAGTGCTGGCCATCAGGCCCTCCAAGGGATCGCCCAAAGCAGGTAGTTCAGTGCATTGTAGGAACTGTGGTCCATCTTTCCACAAAGTTACAACCAGCTACTGTTTTCCCCAGGACCTCCAGAAGGGGAGATAGCTTCTTCTCCGCCTTCCACTGTGAAGGCTTGTTGGTGGTTAGTCTGGTCATTACCACCTTTACTTGACACCACAACCCGAGGGCCCATCGAAACACCTGAATCTAATGTCACCTGGAGCTCCGTTGTTGAGTTTTTGCTTCTGTTTCTTTGCCTGCACCATCTCAGTGATTAAACCAGCAACCGCAGCTCACGGTCAGCACCATGGAGAGTCAAGCACACCTCTGCGCCTGAGATGCCCGAGCAAGGTGAAGTTGTTCTGCCTGGTGATCCCAGGTCCAGGGGCCCACAAAGATTAAACATCAGTGGGCTTTCACGAAATCGACCTGCAAATGTCCAAGTGTCACAAGTACCATTGTTCAGAACCCGCTGCACCTCACGTTCAGCACCAAAGACAGCCAGGACACCTCTACACCAGAACCCCACAAGCCAGGTAAATATGGTCTTACTGTCAGAGTTTGGTCCTGGGACTTGCACAAACTTAACTATCAGTGGGTTCCTTGCACCCCGCAAGTGACCGATTGTCACTAGTGATTTCTTCCATCTAAAAATTTGACAGTTCGAACGGCATTGAATTATTTTCCCGTTTTGAAAATCCATAACTCCAGTTATACGTATCTAACTTACTTTGTTTTGGTTTTTGAATTAATATTAAAATCTGTTTATTTTTATAAATGGTGTCAGATTTCTTTTGAGTCGTGTCAATTACTTATCATCCATGTTGGTATTCTGAATATTTAACACATGTTCTGCTAGTAAAGCCTGACTGCTCTTTGCCACAGGACCAGGACTGAGCTAAGGATTTATTATTGTGAATCTAAGTGACCATCTTTGGGGAGTGTATTACATAGTGAAGCCTAACCAGCATCACTGCATAATACTCCACTTTCCTGCAACGTCCTTTACTTGTAGAAGACTTTTCTGTCCCAACAACCACTAATTTGTTTAGGCTGTTGGGAAACTTTGTTTCTAGCTCCTCCTTAAAGCTGTGATAGCTCTACCTTCTCAGAATGGGTACATTTCTGGGTGGCTTTGATGTCTAAGGCCTGAGTCTGTATATTTTGGTACCCTGAGTGATAGCAATGCTGTTTAATATCTAATTTTAAGTTAAGATATGTGTGCCTGAAAGATGGCCTGGTTGTCTCTGCCAGCGTGTCATAAAACTGCCATATGGCAATTTTGAAAGTAGTGTATTTGTGTACTGGCCCATTCGCCCATTAGGATAAACATGTTTTGTAAGTGGTATGAGGGAGACTTGAATTGAGGTATTATATTGAGCACATTGTGTACCTACATGCAAGGAGCAAGGCATGTATTTTCCCCATTAGGCTGAAAGGGGATGTACTGATTCTACTCTACGCAGGGTGGGTATGCCATTCCGTGACTGGCTGCTTTCCTTCTGTTAATAAACTAGCTATCTTATATTGTGCCTTTCGTTAACAGGAAGCAATGACTTGTAAATAAAGTGTTTTGTTTTGTAAGAATGAGTACTGATGTGTTTTTCTGTGAATAGTTATAATTGAAGTAATTCTAGTACAATTTGGGGATTAAAAAAAAAAAGTTGGGAACTATTTAGTGGTCACAAAATACTAGTCACAAATTGTGACCAGTAAAGAGTTTTCAGAACTGACCTATATATTAATAGGTCGGTTCTTAAAATCCAAATTGTGCTCATGAGATAGGTTGCAGATTCTGATTTGTTGCCGTCACAGGGATGATGGCCTACTGTACTGAGAGGAGCACCATGTCTGTGACTGCTTTTAAATAAAGTAATAATTTTTTTAATGCAGCTTGTTTGCCTTAAAAGAAAATAGAATGAGTTAAAACAAGTGAAAGGTTTCTCAAAGTCTTTTTTAGCAAGAACTCCTAAAAAATGTGTTTTTTTGGCATTCACACATTTGTGTAGTCAGTAAATTATTAAGGGTTCGCTACTGGATTTAGGTAACAAAACATTAATAAATTCTTTTTTTGAAAAGGATGCCCTAAATACGCCCCTTCTAAATCATGATTCGGTATGGTTTCCTAAACTCACTGAATGATTCAGAAAACGCCTTCTGAATCATTAATTGGGCTTAGTACATTTGAAAAAGGGTTTTAGCATTAAAAAAACCCTCTGCTTTACCACAAAATGCTAAAATCCTTTGTACATCTGGCTTTTTATTACCCAAGTGGGACTCCTCAAAAAGCCAGGTCTTCAGCTTCTGCGCAGAATTCAAGAACTGCGGAGGTGGGTCCTATGTGTAGCGGCAGGTAGTTCCACACTTTAGGAGTGATCTTGTTTTCCGTATGCATGGAGGTGTGCAAGGTGGAGTGCAGATGAGCGGAGGTGTCTGGATGGTGTGTAAAGAAGATATAATTAATGAGATATGGTGGGTGGCTGTTGTGAAGCACCTTTAAAGTGTGGGTGAGGAGATTGAATTGTGCTTGTTTGTGTATGGGGGGCAGTGGTGCTCCTCCAGGTGTGGTGAGATTTTACTGTGACATGGGAGGTTAAGAGTGATTCTGATTCTCTACAATGCCTGTACTTGTTTCTACTTGCTTGTGCTTATTTTTCGGTTCCAACAAGGCCATCTCTAGTCATAGAACTATTACCTAGTTCTTTGTCAATTATCTTCAAAGCTGCCCTGGCCCCTTCTCTTCACTATCTGGACAACTAATAGATGAGGAGGAAGTTGTGGAGTACAGTAAGCGCAATAGGTCTCATTGTTGAAGTTCTTTATGTGGTTGGAGACAGCATTACAGCTGTTATCTCAAACCGAAAATGTAAAATGAATTCGTTCAAACAGCGCCTGATGCCCTGAACACATCGTTTGGTTGAATAGTGGCGGTTCCTGTTTTTTATTTCAAGCCTCTTGAATGTCCGCACAGCAGCGGCCTTTCAATTGTAATGCAACTAAAAGCTCAATTCCAATCCTACGGTTGGTGGTTAAACTGAATGGCTACAGTGTGAATAGAGGCACATTCCACCCTTGGCACGCTCTCAAGGTCACCCTGGGCTGCGTTTGGGTTTTGATGTAGCGATTCACTGCACTCAAACAGACGACAGCCTGTCTGAGAGCATTGTGCAGTCAAAGAGAACACCGCCCTTCCTCCGAGGAACACTAGGCCCTGGTCACGTGTCCTGGTGATGAGCTAATAGGCCTCCAGCAGCAGTTTCTCGCACACGCAGCTCACTGGTTCAGTACCTTTTGATGGAAATACTGTTGCTAAAATAATAAAAACATTAGATAGTGCGTGGTCAAAGAGGCCTTTGTCAAAGGCTCACTTCATATCTGTGAAGGAGGGGTCTGTGATTTGAGGTCGAATCATTTGAAACACCGTAATGGGTATCTCTTTCCAGGGCAAGGTGGCCAACCTCTGATTGACCCAGCAGTAACGGGACCCAGGGATGTGGGAGGTCGTATGCACTACAATTAAGTCCTCTTGTACCTCTCAACCCCAGGGCTTGGGGAACGAAAGTTAAGTAGAGGGCCCATTATTGTCTGCATTAGGGTCCAAGGCTTCTCCGCTGTGCATAGCCGGACTGAGAACCCAAAGCAGATCTGGCAAATTTTGTCAGACCATCCCCCATAAGCGAGAAAGACCACTGCGGGCTCGGAGGGTTCTGTCCTCCAAGAATATTTAGAGGGAAATTGTAAAAACGATGCAATCTACAACACATTTTTTCACTTGTATTAGCTTTTAAAACACTGTAATGGTGACCTTACAGTGCACCAGGATACGACAATCTTTACTAGGGTTCTTCAATGATTCCCTCACCCTCACCCTTTAGCACTGCCTCTCATCTCTCCATCCTTCTCTTACAGGTATTTTATTTGTTTTACAGCTCTTCTCTTACCAGCGTAGGGTGTTGGAGCACTTTACACCAGACAAATATACAGAGACAATGAATCATTCATGTGTTAGTCAGTGTATAGAACATGTTGACAAAGATGACTACAAGATGTAGGCCATCCATACTGGTAGGCATTTTTTAAGAGTGCTTAGTCTGGGGAAGCATAAACTCAGGATTCAGAACGTAACAGAGTGGTTAGGGTTGACTTTACTAATAATTTAATTCTACCCAAACAAACCCTTTTTAGCAAAATTAGGACAATCAAAGACTGGGATAAAACATAACTTTCTAACCATTACAATGAAGTTTGCATGTAGCTCTTGGATGGCAGATCATAACTCACTGTGCTAGATTATGATCGTAATTTATGAATGCACGATAACAAAAGGATCTCTGTGACTAAAGCAGTAGCCCACTGAGCTACGCACACAAAATACTATTCTGTGATCTCCATAGTACACATTCTTTGCAGCAGGAATATTAACCATCTGCACCAGTTTAAATGAGTAAAAATCGTCACCAGGCCAAAACCCGACCTCTGTCCAGCAAGTACATTAATCACCAGAGTTAGCTTGGCATTTTTATTATTGCTTGAAAACTGTTGGATATACATGGAACTTTGCAGTGTTTTTAAAAATGCAGAGTTGCTACAAAACTGACCCCCCATAATAAAAGCAGCCCCCAACTCTTCCAGCCTCCTGGGGAAATGCTAGATACCTCGTACGGTCAGGTCAGTCTTGCTGCTATGACACTGTTCAAGGAGGGCTCAGCTCAAAGGAAAGGGTGGTTATTTACATCCAGGGTCGGCTACGGCATGGGCAACGTGGACCTAAAGCAGCAGGTGAGTAAGCTGAGTAGCAATGAACCATTTTTGTGCCCAGCAGCAAAGGCATTACATTTCTTTCCCGTCATGGCACTGTCCTTGCACAGGCTGCCTCTGGTTATAGCACCAGAAAACCCTATTCAAATACTGCCAATGTACCCACCGTTACCAGAGGGCAGTCCATCTCTGATGTTCTCCCAGGATGCACCACAACTTGTACAATCAGTGAAAGGTACATTTGTGAGCTGACCTTGTCAGGTTACAAGGGTTGAGTTTCAACACTCAAATACCCCTTCTAGAGCCATTCACACCCAGTACAGGACACAGATGTATGCCACATCAGAAAGACTGGAAAAAGAACAAGGCCAGCTAAGCAGGCGTTAGCATATGGTTAAGGAAAAGAAGCACTAAGGAATACAAATTAAGTATTTAACATTGCCTTCTGCAGTTCCTATTTTAATGTGAATGTCATCAGACGAAGTGCTTCTTCAGCTGATGTCACCAGAGATTGAATCAGCATAGCCAGGACAATCTTACCTCAATTAATATCCCAAATAGTCCGGGACAAATAAGATGCTAATAAAACTGAAATGGGAAATATTCAAATTTTAAAGTGATTGTTTGTCTAATTCCACTGGTAAAATAGCATTTCGAAGTCCGGATCAAAATCTAAACTAATTTATGAAATGGAAACCTGCTCTTCAAGAGTTTTAGAATGACGATAAATGGGCACACTGAAAGGACGACTGATGACGCAGAAATGAAGGTTTTACATTTATTAGCGCATAAAACTTAGTGCTGCAATAATCAAGTGTGACTTTAACCGAACTAATAAAGATTGTACGGGGACAAATGTGCCCTCAGAGTAGTTCGCCAACATTTATAAGCGTGCTCTATGTAACGTGATGTATTAGAATTGTACTAATCTGACATAACCGTAAACGTGTGCCATGATTTGCTTGTTTGAAATGTTTTAACTTAGCATAACTTTAGTGGAGGCTTTGGCCTAGTTGCCTTGTCTCACGGTTTAGATGCTCGTGTTTTTCTAATGTGCTAATAAAACGTGTATTCTTGCTTGAAGCTGTACTTTTCCAGTGAGATCGGTTCACATGCTTATCTTTAAGGTTTCGTGCCAGCCTGGCATCTTCTTCTTTGCTCCAAGGTCAATCTGCAGGTGCAGACAATGGAAGCTCTGAAAGTGAGTTAATTGGTAAAATATGTTGCAACTTACGTTCCCGACTCCAAGGATAATGTATGCCTAGGTAGAAGCTTGTGAATTGTTGTTTTTGATTGGACAATTTGAAGCCAACCTATGAACCCTCCAATGGAAGACCCTACTGGATTTGAACTGTTGTTTATTTAAACCTGGTGCACAAGAAGAAAGCAGCCATTAGCCATTAGCCATTACCCATTGCACCCATTGCGGACATTATTGCCCATTGCAGCCATTATGGCCCATCTTGCCGACCTCGTCATTTTGCCATCTTCTACGATGCCAATTGATGTTCAACGCCATTTTGAATGAGACTTTGATGCTTTCTCTAATCGAGAGAAAGAGACTTTAAGTAATTCTCACCCTAGAGACTTTAACTTTGATTTGCCCCTTTGCATAAAGTAGTAGTTTTTTCCTTTTATCTTGCCGCTGTGAGGCAATTGCCCCGTCCACCCTGCCCCCTTTGTCCCCGTCCCATGCTGATCGAAACCGGTACCTGTGAGACGAAGACTTCCTTGAATGCTGATCGAATTTGGTAAATATGAAAGGAAAATGTACAATTGCATTGTGTTTCTTTTTAGGTAACCAACTGCTGATTTTTGATAAGAGCCCTAGTTAGGAGTTTTCCAAATCAATGTTGCTAAATTGTTTTTTTGCATGAAATCCCACATGCAGATGCTAATTTGAGGTTAGATGAGGATTCATTTGTTGCACGATGCAATTTGAGACCTTGTTATGCTGACTAATGTATGCAATTAGCCCATTACAGATTATAGTTTTAGTGGTTTTGCGTTGCTATTATCGAATGCATTGTTATTCAAATGCTGCATAGATTGCATCTTTTTTGCCGTTATGGACAGCTATTAATGTTCATTTACATATATCATTTGGTGTTGAGACACATTTATATCGTGCTAGCTTTGTTAATATAGGGAAATAAATTCATTAACTTTGAATGAACTGGTGTGGTTATTCATGGCCGAAAGGTCATGGTTCGCCGAAATGTTTTCTGGATTAATTGTGAAGTGTTATGTTGATCAGGGCATTGCTTATGTTCGTTATTGATTATTGATTTGATTAAATTGACTAATCTCGGGTGAAGAGAGCCCCACTTGGTCAAAAGATTCATCGACCCAAGAGCGTCCAAATACAGGTAATTTATTAGGACGGAACGCTCTATCAGTAGATGGTAGCAGAGGACGGTTTCGCCCTTTGGGACCCCACTCGAGAGGTATATGGTGTTGAATTGAAGGTTTCGCCCTTTGGGGACCCCACTCGAGAGGTATATGGTGTTGAATTGAAGGTTACGCTCTTTGAGACCCCACTCGAGAAGTATATGGTGTTGAATTAGATTTTTCTTGGGTAAAACAGATTGAGAGAATGATGATGCCCTAAGTCCCCCGCGACTTTCCCGGGATCTCGGAGCTTGCGAATGGAGAGAATGGAGGTGTGAAATCGGCGTTGGCGGTACTAGTGACGGTATGAGTGAAGTCAGAATTTTGCGCTTGCACAGCTTATTGCCGCAGATTGTTTGAAAAGGTTGCGAGGATTTTAGAGAATAGCGGAGGTGCGACTCCGAGTGTGAGAGTAGGGAAGTCGTCGAACTTCATGTGCATGTGGCGCTTTGTGCAGAAAAAGGTCCACGTGGTTGTTGTTGTTGAGACGGGCCCTGCGAGGTCAAGAGACTCCGGAGTATGTTGAAAAGTGTATGAGACACTTGTTTTATGTTGTGGTCTGGTCGGTTTAATAGGTTGACCGGGCGTGGTCAACGAGTCGGTACGTGTGTTAAGGGAGTGGAAGAAAACTTCGACTTCGGGCTTTGACAAATTCTAAGTGCACTAGAATAGATCATTGACAAGTTGAGAGCAGAGTCTGCGGGTCAGGATTTGCTTGCGAAAGTGGAGACTGAGAAAGATGGAATAACTGCCGAGGCTAGTGAAAAATCCCTAAGGTCCTGAAGCGATTGTGTTACCCTTCCTGTAGTAAACCGACAGATCTGTTTTATTATTATTTGGTTGCTCGCGATACATGCCAGAAGTTGTTACGAGAGGAGCTGAGTGAAGGAGGACAAGCCGCGAGGCTTTGTCAGCCGCAGAGTGTGTGAGTGTGACGTCACTAGGAGCCGCGCTGGGATAGGTTGGTTGCAGAAGAAGGGTCGCGCACGGATTGGACGCAGTCCGTGGGGCTCGATTGGAAGGGGAAAGGCAAGCGAAGAGTATTCCGGGAATTAAAGTCACTTATTGATTACAAACTTTGTGAAATAAAAGACGAGAAAATGAAATTTTTTAAAGCATTAAAGAGTGCGATGAAGGGGGAGTCTTACATTAAAGCGAGCGTAGGAGAGGAGACGCCACCCGAAGGTACACCAGCTTACATTGTAATGGAGGAAAGGGGGGTAGCTCCGTGCCTTTGGCTAAAGCAATGGCACAAGCTGACAGAGAGACATGGGAGCGTAGCGTTCCCGATCCATGGGACATTCAATATAAGGATCCTAGAGAATTTGAGATTCGCGATGTACGACATGAAGGTACCTCCAAGGCCAGCACAGTTTGAGGCTCTAGCGATTTGGGAACTAATGGCTAGACAGCAACAGCAAAAGAAGTTCGAGACCAGGATAAGAAAGGTAGAAAAGACACTAGCGGACGCTAGGTGGGATAATGCACAGAAGGTGTGGAGGTCAGATATATTGCAGGGGATAAAATTGTTTCCCGCAATTGCTAAGGAAGAAGAGGCGACAGGCAAGAAAGCTACCTGTAAGACAAACAGGAGGTGTTCCAAAGATAGAGAGGACGAGGAAAAGTTAAGGAGAGAAGACGAGTCAGAGGATGAGGAGTTCATCATGCAATTGCTGAACGACCGTCCACCACCTTATGCAGAGAGTGAACAAGGTCCAAGTACCAGTTCTGCCCCTCCGGCACGGGTACAGAATAATGAAACTCCGAATTCAGAAACGCCATCGGGATCTAAGGACCCGAGTTTACTGTTCACCCCGCAGATACCGCAGGTTAGGAGAATATATCCAGATGTGCCTATATTGAAAACAGCAGAAAATTATCAGCCGCAGGTCCCAAGGTACTACAGCAGTGACAACAGTACGGGAATGATTCTAGATCCAACCGTAATGGGAGTACAGAATGGTCGCAACCCAACATTGGCACAAGCTGAATCAACCCAGCTTTTGATGCCTCAAAAGCAGATGCAGGGGGGGACCGCACATGCTCAGATGACGGGGAGTCAGACGGGCATGCCGGCAATGATGACCCATAGTGTGGGAATGAACATGCCTCAGAACCTGGGGAATGGACAGAACCCAGATGCGATATCCCTACCCATTACTGTAGGTCCACCGGTACCTTTGTACATTCAGCCTAACTCAGGTATGAGTGGTCAAGGATCAGTGGTGCAGAATGGGACGGAAAGGAGGTGCATAGAAAACACTCCAGAGACAACTCCGATAGCGGCTCTGCCAACTGGATCTGGGTCCTTGATGGAGTTTAGTCCCATATGTGCTCAGTCAACAGTGGTGAGGTCGAGTCCCCCACCGATGATACCGCTATCATCGAACACTGAAAAGTTGCCGCAACCATCAATGGCAGTCGATGTGAATGCTACACTGATGGGGTTGAATGCGCAACAGCTGACACAGTGGTTCAACAGTCTGAATTCCACACAAAGCTCAGCCAGTGGGAAGGAAGAGGACTATCTGAATAGGGTCAGGTTGAACATGGAAGCAGAAGAATTGGTGGAAGGGACTATGGGTTTGAATAGGTTAGAGTCCTACTCAGAAGAAGAGCTGAGGTATCTATATCCCAGGATTACGAGAGAAGTGAACAAGGTACATAGAAGGTTGCAAGAAATAGCTGACAAAAACGGGGTTGAGATAGACAAGACAAAACACTTGAGCAGGAGCTATAGATTGGATTTCGGGACCACAGACTTTGAACACATAAGGTCAGCAGGCATGAAAACGCACCTTAGAGAATTGCTGCAGAGTGCACAAGTGTGGAGGTGCTTAGACAAATGGGAAAGTAGATGGGCAAAGAAAAAGGAAAAGAAGAAAGATAGTGTCCCAGAGCATAAGGAGAAAAGACCACAGAGTAGTGATGCAATAACCATGTTACCAATGAGGGAGACAGCAGGGGGAAAATTAATACATGTACCGTGGCACAGAAGCGACATTCAGTCTTTTACGGATGATTTTCCCAAACTGAGAGAGAAACCGATTGAATGGTATCAACAGACTGATAGGTTTGTGAAGCTTGCAAAATGTCTTTGGGAAGACCTGAATACCCTCTTTGAGATTGTGGTTCCGGCAGACTTGTGGGAAGACTGCAAAAGGGCTGTAGATTGGCCGACAAGTGAACCAGAGAGGGACAGGGATACGGGTGCACCATCACCTATGGTAATGAGCTTGTACTATAAGGTGATTGAGCATTTGAAGACGAAGGTTGCCGCGAAAAATGTGGATTGGCAGAAGATTGATCGAACTGCCCAAGAGGCTAAAGAGTCGATTCATGGTTACTATGAGAGGTTGTTGAAGGCGTTCAAGAACTACAGTGGCACGGAAACAATAGAGGCGAAGGACATGCTTCATTTTGTGTTTAGATTTGTGGAAGGGCTGAGACCAGAGATAAGTCAGATGATAAAGACGCATTTGATTTGTTGGCAGTCGAAACCGATTGATGAGGTGTTGAATTATGCGAAATACTGTAGCGACGAAATTGAAGTGAAACAGAAAAGGTTGAAAGAGAAAGTGATGGTGATGCAACTTAAAGCAGCTCAGACAGGTTTGCAAGGGTTGCAAGGGTTCCAACAGCAGATGCCGCAGCCGCAGCCGCAGGGAAACATGGTGTTTCAGCCACAGGCGAGAGGCAGAGGCAGAGGAGGCTTTGGGAGTAATGGTCCGGATTTGAACACTGTTGCGATTCCGAATGGTGTGCAGGCAATGAAAAGGGTGATGCTGTGTCACGTGTGCGGAATCGTCGGGCACTGGAAACGCGAGTGCCCGATGGTGGTGCAGGAAGGTGCAGGTGTTGGTCAGCAAAACAATGATGTCAATGCATTCCAGACAATGAGGGGATCGAAAATGAGAGGTCCAAACCCAAATTTTCAGACCATAAATCAGCTGCAGGGATTACAGCCCATGCAGCCGCAGCAGATGCAGATGCCCCGTATGCAGATGACGCAAATGCAGCCAATGCAACAGCAGTTTCCCATGGTACCTAATCAGCAAATGCAAATACCTTTGGCACCAGTGAGTCAGCAGCAAGTGATGGTTCCTCCACAGGTCTCGGGTCAGGTGATGAATACAAATGGCACAGTACAACAGTTCCCATTACACAGTGAGAATGGAATAAACAATGTATGGGAGAGTGAAAGTTCAGATGAGGAGGGAAATTGTGTGCTTGCAGCATCCTTGGAAGTTGATCAAAAGGGTCCATATGTGGAGGGAAGAGTTATGGGTCATCGTGTTTCATTCTTGGTTGACACAGGAGCCACACGTTCAACTGTTAGGAGCATTGAAGTACCAAATTTGCCACTCTCAGGGAGAACAGTTCAAGTAGTGGGAGTAGCAAACAGGCACCTGACGAACCCAATCACAGATCCAGTACAAGTCAGAATTGATAACTATCAAGGGTCACATAATTTTGTGGTATATGACTCAAGCCCGATAGCACTGTTAGGGAGAGACCTATTGTGCAAATTGGGATGTTCGATTATGTGTTCGAACGATGGAATTAGAATTCAGACGAGCAGTGATGGGGAAGAAGAGGACAGTGTAGAAGGGGTTGAGATGGAAACTGTCGATGAAGAATATCCTCTGATTAACCTTTTTCCGATGATAACTGAAGAAGATATTCCAGCTGAATTACGGGAAACAGTCGGAAAGGAAGTGTGGGATATGACAGGAAAAGAGGTGGGATTGGTGAAAGGAGTGGAACCAGTGAAAGTGACCGTAAAACCCAATGTAACCTTTCCCCAGACCCCACAATACCACATGGCACAAGACACCCTCATGAAAGTCGCCCAACTCATTGACGAGTTTGTAAAACAAGGAGTACTGAAAGAAGTGTTAAGCAGTCCATGTAATTCACCAATCATGGGACTAATAAAGCCGAGTGGAAAGGTCCGAATCGTGCAGGACTTGAGGAAAATAGATGACATCATAATTAAATGCTGCCCTGTAGTACCGAATCCAGCTGTGATAATGTTTCAAGTCCCTTGCGATGCCGAGTGGTTCTCAGTCATCGACTTGTCACAAGCATTCTTTTCGGTGCCTCTTCATGAGGACAGCCAATTTCTCTTTTGTTTCAAATTCTTAGACAGAGTTTACAGTTGGTGTCGAATTCCTCAAGGGTTTTCTGAGTCACCGTCAATTTTCAATCAGATTCTAAAGAAAGACTTGGAAGCGTTAGAATTGCCATTCGAGTCAACCCTAGTACAGTACATTGATGACTTACTGATTGCATCTAAGACAGAAAGTGGCTGCAGAGCCGACACCATTGCTCTACTGAACCATTTGGGAAGGAATGGACACAAGGTGTCTCCTTCAAAGTTGCAGTTCTGTCAGAAGAAAGTAAAATACTTGGGTCATCAAATAGAGAAAGGGTCACGGAGAATAATGAAGGAAAGAATAACAAGTGTACTTCAAATGAGTCCACCAAAGACGAGGAGGGAGGTGAGGAAGTTTTTGGGGATGGTGAGCTACTGTCGCCAGTGGATTCCCAACTTCTCAACTCTAGCAAAGCCTTTACTGAAACTGACCCAGAAGGATGCCTTGGATGAAATTGAGCTGAAAGGAGATGAGATGGATGCTTTTATTGAATTGAAAGAATGCATGTGCAGGGCTCCAGCTTTAGGTATGCCTGATTACACAAAGCCTTTCACATTGTTTTGTCATGAACGTGATGCATGTTCTTTGTCTGTCTTGACCCAAGCCCATGGTGGCATAAACAGACCAGTAGCGTATTTTTCAGCTACTTTGGATCCGGTCGCAGCAGCACTGCCAGGGTGTTTGCGCGCCGTAGCAGCAGTTGGTATCAGCCTCACTCAGAGTGAAGGAATAGTGATGGGACACCCATTAACAGTCATGGTCCCTCACTCAGTTGAGATACTTTTGACCCGCTCCCGAACACAACACATGACTGGAGCAAGACTCAGAAGGTATGAAACAATAATTCTGGGCTCACCGAATGTGCAGCTGAAAAGGTGCACTACGTTGAATCCAGCAACCTTGCTTCCCGGTGAAAATGCTGAAATTGAGAACGCTGAAGACGTTGAGCACGACTGCCTTCAGGTGACTGAATTTTGCACAAAACCCCGACCTGATATTAGGGATACTAAGCTTGATGAAAATGACCATATTATTTTTGTTGATGGTTCATGTCTAAGAGATGGGTTGGGAATTTGGAAAGCAGGATATGCTGTATGTACTGTAACAGGTGTCTTGGAAGCGTCCTGGCTCCAAGGAGTCTATTCCGCACAAGTAGCAGAGCTTGTAGCCCTTACAAGAGCATGCCAACTGTCTACATTGATGAAGGTTACCATTTACACTGACAGTCAGTACGGGTTTGGAATTGTGCACGACTTTGGGCAATTATGGTCACAGAGAGGTTTCCTGACCTCTTCAGGGTCCCCAGTGAAAAACGGGGAGAGAATAAGGGAATTGTTACACGCCATTCAGATGCCAGCCGAAATTGCAGTGGTAAAGTGTAGTGCTCATACAAAAGGACAGGACTATGTTTCCCTGGGAAATGCATATGCGGATCAAGTCGCAAGATTTTGTGCCTTGAACTGTATATTGCTCAGGGATGAATGGAATTTGATAAGTGAGCCAGAGCTCGAACCAGCTGTAGCATTTGCCTTGAAGGTCGTGGATACAATGGATGAACTAAAAGCATTACAGAATAGCGTCAGGGAGGATGAAAGAGTTTCCTGGATTAAGTCACAATGTACAAGGAGACCAGATGAGTTATGGGTTTCAAATGAAGGAAAATTTGTTTTACCAAATAGTCTCTTATCGCAGCTAGCGCGGTTCTATCATGGGCAGGCTCACCTAGGGAGAGATGCCATGATAAGATTGTTCAAAACTGATTGGTTTAACCCCAGATTCCGTCAAGTTGCAGAAGCAGTTTGCCATCGTTGTGTCATTTGTCAGCAGATGAACCCAGGAAAGGGAACGGTTGTGAACGTGAGCCACATTGGCAGGGCGGGTGGCCCGTTCAGCAGAATGCAGATGGACTTTATTGAGATGCCTGTGCATGGAGGTCTGAAGTATGTGTTGGTGATTGTGTGCATTTTTAGTCACTGGATTGAAGCATACCCCACACGTAGAAATGACAGCCTTACAGTTGCAAAACTATTGTTGAGGGAGTTGATACCACGTTTCGGATTCCCGATCCCTTTAGAATCAGATAGAGGATTTCACTTCAATAACGAGGTGATAAAGTTACTTTGCGCAGCGCTGAACATTGAGCAAAAACTGCATTGTAGCTATCGCCCTGAAGCCTCAGGACTGGTGGAACAGATGAATGGTACACTGAAATCAAGAATGGCGAAAATATGTGCATCGACAAATTTGAAATGGCCTGACGCATTGCCTTTGGTGTTAATGTCAATGAGAAACACCCCTGACAAAAAGACTGGATTGTCCCCACACAAAATTCTCATGGGCAGGGCCATGAGACTTCCTGCTGTTCCCGCAAACGCGCTTTTGAATATTACAGATGATATGGTGTTAGACTACTGCAAAGGTCTGGCTGACGTGGTTCGCTCTTTCTCTCACCAGGTGGAAGCAACCACCTTGTCACCGATCCAAGGTCCAGGACACACACTGAAAGCAGGTGACTGGGTCGTGATAAAGAAGCACGTGAGGAAGTCGTGTCTGGAACCCCGTTGGAAAGGCCCTTTCCAAGTGATCCTGACAACCACTACCGCTGTGAAGTGTGCGGGAGTTCCCAACTGGATCCACGCCAGTCATACAAAGAAAGTGTTGTGTCCCACAGATGAGGAAGTTGAAGCGCTGAAACTGCCAGTACCTGATAACAAAGTGCCGAGCGCTGAGACAGAGCAAAACAGAACTAGAAGCGAACAGGCAGAAATAGAGGAGAGAGAAATATTCTCTGAGGACGAAGCAACCGATTCACTTGGGGAAGGCCAAGGAGGAGCCTCAGACAGCGACGAAGCAGCTGAAAGTGACAAAGAGCCTGAAGAAAGTAACGGTGACAAAGGGCTCGAAAGAGGTGAAGAAGCAGGAGAGCCTGATCAGAGGAGGGCTTTCCCAGAAGCAGACGGTACAGAAAAAGAAAAGGAAAACCTGATTGACTCCCCAGAAGGAGGGGACAAGGCAGAACAGAACGAAACTGTTCAAACTTCTTCAGAAGAGATCGCAGGTCCATCAAGTGGACACAGTGCAAAGAGAAGACCAAGTGTATCACCAGTAAAACTAAGAACTAGAGAAACGTTGAACGACAGTGAAGGGCCAAGAGTGAAAGAGAAAAGAAAGGAAGTGTCTGTCGTGGTACCAACATCTATTGAAGAAAAAGACTTGGCCAAAGAGGAAAGTACCAGTGAGGCAGAATCAAAGAGAGATGCAAAATTGAAAAGGAAAAGGATACCAAACAGGAGATATTCCGGTCCAGAATGGGCATATGTAGTCAATGACGATTGGACCGACGAATTTGTATCTCTTAGCCTCGAGAACGAAGAAGAAGAGATACCAATAGAAAAGAAAAGTTTTATGGACACTATTGACTGAAAAACTGATAAATGACATTGCTTGCTATAATCTAATGTGATACAACCAGCTGAGACATTGCTAAACCGGATGAGACATTTGCTAACTTGATAAGACTATGATAACCTGATTGACTCTTAAACCCGATTTGAGACAACGTTGCTAACTGGTAAAAGACTGAGTTATTGACGAATTGAGACAAATGCTGCTAACCGATAAGTGACTGGGCTCCTGAAGAAAACTGTGTGAACATTGCGCTCGTTCAGCTTTGTAACTAATTGCTAAATCGTTTCTTTATAAGTGCTTCTAGCTCTCTGATTCTATACAGATCATGACTAAGTACGCTACACAAAACAGTAGAGTGAAATATTGTAAAAATGCGTGTATAGGCTTGATAACTGCATGTGTACTAATAATAATGGCAATAGTGCTTGCAACGCGTGGTAAGGGTGAGAATGAGAAAATTGATGCTTCTACTTCTGCTCCTGTTACTGTCACTGAACTAACCGCATTGAAAAGACTAGAATTAGATGAGAGACACTTGCATGATAAGAAGGAACTTTCGTATAATGTTTTCTATCGCCTACTAACAGAATATGTTGAGACTATGGATGCGAAAGATTGTTATGTGTGTACACAGATACCGACATCGGTAACGGAAGGGGTGACTTATCACCACATGCCTCTTACATATGGGATTACATGTAGTTTAGTAACTTCTAGATTTTATGGTCAAACTAACATACAGTATTTTTATTCAAATTATGATGTTACCTTTGCATATGTTCCTATAATAACGCAACTAAGCCAGATTGCTAAAGATTGGGATGCTAAAATAATGAGGGAATTTTTCGAGCCAATGCAACCTTTTGAAACAGCTCACGCTCATAGGGAAAACCTTACCTGCTCGCTCTCTGCAGTAGAAATAAGCTTTTTAGATCGCACAGATGATAGAAGGGCACAAATGAATGCGAAATTAGAAAAGGAGCTAAGTAAGAGGACTTCAGTAGATAATTATGCTTTTGCCGCAATAAAAACACAAGGAAAAATAGCTTTAGACGCTTGGCATGTAGGGAAATTTTGTATATATCGTGGTGAGTCTTATTATGATAACATTTTCGTGGGAGCGAGTGAATGTAAACATACGTTTATCTTTAAGGCCAAATGGACATTCATGCTGAACGGACTTGACCCTGTCATACCTGGTGTATATTACATTTGTGGGCATAATGCCTATTATCGTCTTCCAAAGGGATGGTGGGGGAGATGTTATTTGGGTATAGTGTTCCCAAAGGTTTATCAACTGGATGACCTATCGGTGATTCCAAAGACGCCTGGATCTCATCGTATCCAGAAAAGAGAGACCGCAGCTGCTGTGGTAGGAGATATATTTGGAGCCATGATTCCTTCATTGGGAGTTGTGTTGAATTCCATCAAAATAAGAAAGTTGTCTACTATAGTGGATAACATGTTGACAAAGTTTTCAGGTGCTATAATCCTGATGGATGCTGAACTTGCAGCAGAAAGAGCTATGACTCTTCAAAACAGGCTTGCCCTAGACATTCTTTTAGCAAAGGATGGCGGCGTTTGCAAAATGCTTGGTGCGCGTCACTGTTGCACGTATATACCAGACAACAGTGTGAAGATTAAAACAATGCTTGCAAATCTAACAAAAGAGAGTGCAGACTTGAAGGAATTGAAAGAACCAGGAGTTTGGGAGAAGGTTGGAAAGGGAGTTGCTTCAGTGGGAAATTGGCTTGGTGGCATTTGGAATGGAATATTACTAAAAATAATACAGGGAATACTAATAGTACTAATTTGCATCTTTGGGATTTGGGGAATAAAGAGGGGAATACTAATGATCATGGCAAGAATTAAGAGAAGGAAGGAAGAGAAAATGATGAAAAGAATGGCAGAAGAATACAAGGCAAGAACAAGGGGAACTAAAAGGCAAAGAGAACTGACATAATTTTAATGGAATAAAATTTGTGGGAATAGTTTTGTGTGATGACAAATAGTCATCAGAGGAGGGATTGATGACGCAGAAATGAAGGTTTTACATTTATTAGCGCATAAAACGTAGTGCTGCAATAATCAAGTGTGACTTTAACCGAACTAATAAAGATTGTACGGGGACAAATGTGCCCTCAGAGTAGTTCGCCAACATTTATAAGCATGCTCTATATAACGTGATGTATTAGAATTGTACTAATCTGACATAACCGTAAACGTGTGCCATGATTTGCTTGTTTGAAATGTTTTAACTTAGCATAACTTTAGTGGAGGCTTCGGCCTAGTTGCCTTGTCTCACGGTTTAGATGCTCGTGTTTTTCTAATGTGCTAATAAAACGTGTATTCTTGCTTGAAGCTGTACTTTTCCAGTGAGATCGGTTCACATGCTTATCTTTAAGGTTTCTTTGCTCCAAGGTCAATCTGCAGGTGCAGACAATGGAAGCTCTGAAAGTGAGTTAATTGGTAAAATATGTTGCAACTTACGTTCCCGACTCCAAGGATAATGTATGCCTAGGTAGAAGCTTGTGAATTGTTGTTTTTGATTGGACAATTTGAAGCCAACCTATGAACCCTCCAATGGAAGACCCTACTGGATTTGAACTGTTGTTTATTTAAACCTGGTGCACAAGAAGAAAGCAGCTAGCCATTAGCCATTACCCATTGCACCCATTGAGGACATTATTGCCCATTGCAGCCATTATGGCCCATCTTGCCGACCTCGTCATTTTGCCATCTTCTACGATGCCAATTGATGTTCGACGCCATTTTGAATGAGACTTTGATGCTTTCTCTAATCGAGAGAAAGAGACTTTAAGTAATTCTCACCCTAGAGACTTTAACTTTGATTTGCCCCTTTGCATAAAGTAGTAGTTTTGTCCTTTTATCTTGCCGCTGTGAGGCAATTGCCCCGTCCACCCTGCCCCCTTTGTCCCCGTCCCATGCTGATCGAAACCGGTACCTGTGAGACGAAGACTTCATCCGGAGAGACCGCTTCAACCGCACCGGAGGAGGCATCGCCATCGCACACAAAAGCTCCATCAGCATCTCGACCCACACCGACAACTCACTTCCCGATGCCGAACACCTCCACTTCGCGATCCACATCGACCCCAAGACAACCCTAAGAGGCACCCTCATGTACAGACCACCAGGACCCCGCACGAAGTTCAGCGAAGACATCGCAGACTTCGTCAACCCCCACGCACTCTCATCCACCGACTACATCCTCCTAGGAGACCTCAACTTTCACCTGGAGAACCACACCGACAACAACACCACCGCCGTTCTAGACAACCTCGCCAACCTGGGACTGAAACAACTGGTCAACACCCCCACCCACTACGCCGGACACACGCTCGACCCCATCTTCTCCTCAAGCAAACACATCACCTTCAGCCACACCACCGAACTCACATGGTCGGACCACAGCTGCGTCCACTTCAGCTTCAAGAAAACCACCGTGCATCACCACACCCGGCAACCACCAAAAAGATACTGGAACCGAATCACCACAGAACAACTCGCAGCAACGCTCTCCCTGAACCAACCCACCAGCACCAGCAACCCCAACGAGGCCGCCAACAACCTCACCAACTGGATCTCCGACTGCGCCAACCTCCTGGCCCCTCTGAAGACCCAAACCAACACCAACAACCACAAGAAAAACTCCTGGTTCACCACCGAACTCAAAAACTCCAAGAAAGAATGCCGCCTCCGCGAGAAGACATGGCGCCTCAACCCGACAGAGGAAAACCTGACAGCTCTCAAGGACACCACCCACCAACACCACCAACGCCTCCGCACCGCACGAAAAACAGCCTACCAGAACAGACTTGACAACAACGCCCACAACAGCAAGGAACTATTTGGCATCGTCAAAGAGCTCTCCAACCCGGACGCAGAAACCAACCCCATCCCTCCCTCACAGGACCTCTGCGACTCCCTCGCGACCTTCTTCCACCGTAAGATTGCCGACATCTACAACAGCTTCACGACCACCAACATGAACCCGCCCCCGGAAGCCGCAAACGACATCTCCACCATCCTCGCCTGGAACCCTACCACCACCGAGGAAACCACCCGCGTCATGAACTCGATCCACTCGGGATCACCCTCCGACCCCTGTCCTCACCACATTTACAACAAGGCTGACAACATCATCGCACCCCACCTCCGAGACGTCATCAACGCCTCCCTCACCACTGCTACCTTCCCTGAAAGCTGGAAACACGCAGAACTCAACGCCCTCTTACAGAAACCTACAGCAGACCCCACCGAACTCAAAAACTTCCGGCCTATCTCCCTCCTACCGTTCCCCGCCAAAGTGATTGAGAAAATCGTCAACGCTCAACTCACCGCCGCCCTGGAAACCTCCGACTCCCTCGACTCCACTCAGTTCGGATTCAGGGCCAACCACAGCACCGAAACCGCCCTCATCGCAGCCACGGACGACATCCGAGCCCTGACCGACAAGGGTGAAACCGTGGCCCTCATTCTCCTGGATCTCTCTGCAGCCTTCGACACGGTCTGCCACCGCACCCTGATAGACCGCCTTTGCAGCGCCGGCATCAGAGGCAAGGCCCTGGAATGGGTCATCTCCTTCCTCTCCGGAAGGACCCAGAGAGTCCGCCTCCCCCCCTTCAGATCCGCAGCCACGGAGATCATCTGCGGCGTACCCCAAGGATCCTCCCTCAGCCCCACCCTATTCAACGTCTACATGACCCCCCTGGCAAACATCGCACGCAAACACGGACTCGACATCATATCCTACGCCGACGACACCCAGCTCATCTTATCCCTCACCAACAACCCCACATCAGCAAGGACCAGACTGCACGACGGCATGAAGGAAGTAGCGACCTGGATGACAGACAGCCGACTGAAACTGAACACAGATAAAACGGAGGTCCTCATCCTCGGCCCTACCCCCTCCGCATGGGACGACTCCTGGTGGCCCCCCGCCCTAGGCAGCACTCCCCAACCGACCAACCACGCACGCAACCTCGGCTTCATCCTGGACTCCTCCCTCTCGATGACCAGACAGGTCAACTCGGTGACCTCAGCGTGCTTCAACACCCTCCACATGCTCCGCAAGATCTTCCGCTGGATCCCCATCGACACCAGGAAGACCGTCACCCATGCCCTCGTCACCAGCCGCCTGGACTACGGGAACACTCTGTACGCCGGCATCACCACCAAGCTGCAGAGGAAACTTCAACGGATCCAGAACGCCGCAGCACGACTCATCCTGGACATACCTCGCCACCACCACATCTCCGGACACCTGAGAAAACTCCATTGGCTCCCGGTCAACAAGAGGATCACCTTCAGACTCCTCACCCACGCACACAAAGCCCTCTACAACCTCGGACCCAAACTCATCAACTCCCGCGTCTCCTTCTACACCCCTCCGCGCACTCTGCGCTCCACCGGTCAGGCCTTGGCAGCCGTTCCCCGCATCCGCAAAACCACCGCCGGAGGAAAATCCTTCTCTTTTCTGGCAGCGAAGACCTGGAACTCCCTGCCCAGTCACCTTCGCGCCATACCCGAACACCTCCCCTTCAGAAGGCAGCTCAAGACCTGGCTCTTCGAGCACTGACCCCCTCCCCCCCAGCGCCTTGAGACCCTTATGGGTGAGTAGCGCGCTTTATAAATGTGATTGATTGATTGAAGACTTCCTTGAATGCTGATCGAATTTGGTAAATATGAAAGGAAAATGTACAATTGCATTGTGTTTCTTTTTAGGTAACCAACTGCTGATTTTTGATAAGAGCCCTAGTTAGGAGTTTTCCAAATCAATGTTGCTAAATTGTTTTTTTGCATGAAATCCCACATGCAGATGCTAATTTGAGGTTAGATGAGGATTCATTTGTTGCACGATGCAATTTGAGACCTTGTTATGCTGACTAATGTATGCAATTAGCCCATTACAGATTATAGTTTTAGTGGTTTTGCGTTGCTATTATCGAATGCATTGTTATTCAAATGCTGCATAGATTGCATCTTTTTCACCGTTATGGACAGCTATTAATGTTCATTTACATATATCATTTGGTGTTGAGACACATTTATATCGTGCTAGCTTTGTTAATATAGGGAAATAAATTCATTAACTTTGAATGAACTGGTGTGGTTATTCATGGCCGAAAGGTCATGGTTCGCCGAAATGTTTTCTGGATTAATTGTGAAGTGTTATGTTGATCAGGGCATTGCTTATGTTCGTTATTGATTATTGATTTGATTAAATTGACTAATCTCGGGTGAAGAGAGCCCCACTTGGTCAAAAGATTCATCGACCCAAGAGCGTCCAAATACAGGTAATTTATTAGGACGGAACGCTCTATCACGACTCACCTTTAAGAGTGAGACTATTTTCATATATGCCAGCAGTGGATAGGAATCACACATGCATATCAGTCTGTTACCATCCAGAAGGCAGCTAGCAGTTGGCAGATATACTTATTTCAATGGAAGACTACGAATTAAAGAACAGACCTTTATAGAAGTTTATGTATTGGAAGTGCATTGCCCAATAGTGTCTGTATATTACACTCAGAACACATTGACAAACTATTTCTTTTAGCCGGTTAAGCAAAAGACGGCTTGTCTGTCAAAACATTGTTTACCACATCGTAGCCAAAATTATTGTGTCAAAATATTGTCAGCAAAGTTTTGAGTTAACATGCTCTGTATGTAAGTTGTCTAAATATAGTGCCAAAAATATTTTGGAACAAAATGTCATTAAAAAACTAAGCATATGGAAATATATATATATATATATATATATCAAAACAAATCCCTTCAGGGTTAGAGTGATGCATAAATTATGCAAAAAAGAATAGAGAACTCTGGGTAGTTCCCAAGTTTAGGTGGAGAGCAGCTCTAGTAAGGAGCACCCTGCAACACCAGCGACACTCTAGATTTGCTCACCTCAAATGTCTGTTTATCTAGCAAAGTCTTTAAGCATAGGTTTGACACAGTGCCAACCTTGCCGAGCTTTAAAATAACAAAAGCCATTTACCACTCCAGCCACAGTATTAAAGCTTTGGACTGGTAAAGTACCGTCCAAGCCAACCTGGAATGAGTAAAAGCAAACCCTGACACGTACTTAAAGACTTTGCTGTACAAATGGCAAAAGACTTTGGTGGTCATTACAACCCTGGCAGTCGGTGTTAAAGCGGCGGTAAGACCGCCAACAGGCCGGCGGTAAAAAAAATGGAATTACGACCGTGGTGGAAACCGCCAACATAGACAGCCACTTTAACACTCCGACCGCCACGGCGGTACAAATAAACACAGCGGCGGTCACCACCAACAGACAGGCGGAGTACAAGGTACCGCCCACAGAATTACAACCCACCAATCCGCCACCTTTTCTGGGGCGGATTCACTGCGAAGAAAAAAACAGCGGAAACGGGACTTCGAAGGGAAAACGCTCACCTCTACACACCCCACGAGGAACCAGGACGCCATGGAACCAGAGCTCCAGATTTTTCCAGCCTTTATCTTCCTGCTCCTCTACCAGGAGCACGAACGCCGGCGGCAAAGACCACGGTGAGTACTGCACCTACGACACAGGGGAAGGGGGAGGGAAAAAACAGTGACACACACATGCAACACGCAACGCCCCCACCCTCACCCACTACAACACACACGCTAATAAATCATGATACATCACAGTTACAGCCCCCCGACACCCCCTGGAAGAATGCAAGGACAAAAGGAAATGAGTCGAAAAACTGTGATATATTCAATTACATACATCCAAAATATTTACAAATATATACATTTATACTATGTACAAATAAATACACCAAGAACACAAGTCCAAGGGAGTCCACCATCATAGTCCGTGGATCACTGGGCCCAAAAGGCATGGGCGAGGCCCACACAAGATACCCGAACAAGACGGAGAGAACACTGCAGGAGCATCAGATAGAAATAAAACAGGCACCTCAGGGGGAAGGGAAAGGGTGGGCACCTCTGCTGGTTGAGTGCACAATGCCAAATCCACGAGGGGGTCCCATGCCCACTGTTCAATCCTGCGGAGTGCAAAGCCACAGTCTCTCAAGTCTCTACAGTGGGTGGGTTGCCTACTGTTCAATCCTGGGGAGTGCAAAGCCACAGTCTCTCAAGTCTCTACAGTGAGTGGGTTGCCCACTGCTATATCCTGGGAAGTGCAAAGCCACAGTCTCTCAAGTCTCTCAAGTGGGTGGTTTGCCCACTGCTTTATCCTGGGGAGTGCAAAGCCACAGTCTCTCAAGTCTCTACAGTGAGTGGGTTGCCCACTGCTTTATCCTTGGGAGTGCAAAGCCACAGCCTCTCAAGTCTCTACAGTGGGTGGGTTGCCCAATGTTCAATCCTGGGGAGTGCAAAGCCACAGTCTCTCAAGTCTCTACAGTGGGTGGGTTGCCCACTGCTAAATCATGGGGAGTGCAAAGCCACAGTCTCTCAAGTCTCTCAAGTGGGTGGTTTGCCCACTGCTTTATCCTGGGGAGTGCAAACCCACAGTCTCTCAAGTCTCTACAGTGGGTGGTTTGCCCACTGGTTTATCCTGGGGAGTGCAAAGCCACAGTCTCTCAAGTGGATGTCAATCTCCACTGGTTCTGGAGGGGGCCTTGTGCCCAGAGTGCTTCATCCTGCCAAGGACAGAGGTAGTGGATGTGAATCTCCACTGGTTCTGGAGGGGGCATTGTGCACAGAGTGCTTCATCCTGCCAAGGACAGATGTAGTGGATGTCTTTCTCCACTGGTTCTGGAGGGGGCCTTGTGCCCAGAGTGCTTCATCCTGCCAAGGACTAAGGTAGTGGATAACAGTCTCCACTGGTTCTGGAGAGGGCTTTGTGCCCAGAGTGCTTCATCCTGCTCGTGACGACCTCAGTAGCGTCAGAGCTTTTGGCCCTCATGGGCCTGCGGTGCTTGGTGCGGCGGTGTCCTTGGCAGCGGTGCTTGTGGCAGGAGTGTCCTTGGCAGCGGTGCTTGTGGAGGTGGTGTCTCTGGCAGCGGTGCTTGTGGCGGCGGTGTCCTTGGCAGCGGTGCTTGTGGCGGCGGTGTCCTTGGCAGCGGTGCTTGTGGCGGCAGTGTCTTTGGCAGCGGTGCTTGTGGCGGCGGTGTCCTTGGCAGTGGTTCAGCTGCTGGCGGTCCTGTCTGTGGCAGTGGGGCTGCTGGCGGTCGCCTCCTGGGCAACGGGGCTGCTGCTGGCGGTCCTGTCTGGGGCAGTGTGGCTGCTGGCGGTCACCTCCTGGGCAACGGGGCTGCTGCTGGTGGTCTTCTCCTTGGCAGTGGGGCTGCTGGCGGTTGCCTCCTGGGCAACGGGGCTGCTGCTGGCGTTCCTGTCTGGGGCAGTGGGGCTGCTGGCGGTCGCCTCCTGGGCAACGGGGCTGCTGCTGGCAGTCCTGTCTGGGGCAGTCTGGCTGCTGGCGGTCACCTCCTGGGCAGCTGGGCTGCTGCTGGCGGTCCTGTCTGGGGCAGTGGGGCTGCTTGTGGTCGCCTGCTGGGCAAAGGGGCTGCTGCTGGCGGTCTTCTCCTGGGCAGTGTGGCTGCTGGCGGTCGGCTCCTGGGCAACGGGGCTGATGGCGGTCTTCTCCGCCGTGCTGATCTTCCCAGACTTGCCGGTATTCTTGTGCCCCTTCCCCACCTTGGAAGGTGTCGCAGCTGACTCCACAATCCCAACTGGACCCCTGTGAGCGGCTTTGGTGGCTGGTTTCTTCCCCCTCTCCTGCCGGGCACTGGCCAACTTTTGATGCTTGACAGGTGGGGGACTGTCCGTGCTGTGGCTCCTTGCCACACTGCCTGCCCTGCTACCTGGTGCACTCCATAATCCGGTGACTACTGGCACCACTGGTCCCGCCGATGTTGTGTCTGAGGTGCTAGGTTGGGACCTGGAGAGTCGGGCCCTAGGAGACTGACGGGGTGGGGGAGGTGAGGGAAAGAGGTCAAGGGTGGACAGGAAAAGTTTCTTAGGAACACGGGATGGGTAGATGGGGGGGTTTGGGAGTGGAGGAAGAGGTAGTGGTCGTAGGAGGTGTACGTTTGGTGACTTTGGGTGAAGGTGCATGGGCTGGAGGCTGTCGTGAGGTGGATGGCTGTTGGGTGGGTGTGTGGCTGCGTTTGTGTACCTTGGGAGGTGGCCTCACAGACACATTGGGAGAGGACACAGGGTAGTTTGCCCACTGGTTTATCCTGGGGAGTGCAAAGCCACAGTCTCTCAAGTCTCTACAGTGGGTGGGTTGCCCACTGTTCAATCCTGGGGAGTGCAAAGCCACAGTCTCTCAAGTGGATGTCAATCTCCACTGGTTCTGGAGGGGGCCTTGTGCCCAGAGTGCTTCATCCTGCCAAGGACAGAGGTAGTGGATGTTTAGTTTTAGTTTTAAGGATTTATAAAGTGCGTAGTGACCCGAAGGCATCCCAGCGCTAAACCTAACCTGACCAGTGCTGGCAATAGGAGAATTGAGAGAGCTACCTACAGAAAAGAATAGTCTTAAGTTTTTTTCTAAAAAGCAGTTCTGAATGTTCATGACGGAGTTGAGAGGGAAGATCATTCCAGAGACGAGCGGCCTTGGTGAGGAAGGAGTTGGCCCTCCAAGCTCTCTTAGACCGCAAGATGGTCACAAGTCGAGAGGAGGAGGACCTCAGACTTCGAGAGGGGACATAAAGACATAGCCGCTTTCTAAAGAACATTGGACCCTTATATTGCAGGGCTCTGTGAACAATGCATAGGGCCTTAAAATGAGTGCGTTGCTTAACAGGGAGCCAGTGAAGTGTGGAAAGAGCAGGCTTAGCGGATAAATGTCTGGGAAGATTGACAAGAAGCCTGGCAGCTGCGTTCTGGACTGTTTGCAGCCTTTTTATAACATAAGCCGGGGCGCTGAGAAAAAGTGAGTTCCCATAATCCAAACGGGAAAGGATAAGAGTTTGAACAAGGATTCTTCTGGCCATAGGGGGAAGAAGATTAGAGATTTTCCTAAGGACTCTTAAAATGCCAAAGCATGTAGAGGAAACTCTTTTTGCTTGATAATCCATGGTCAGGCGAGAATCCACCCAAAAACCAAGGCTTTTTACCTGGTCCTTGGGAGGAGGAAGATTATTGAAGGCCTCAGAGTACAGCGAAAGCGAAGGAGCTGGGGGGGCATTGCCTAGTACAATGACTTCTGACTTTCCATCATGGAATTTAAGCTTAGATTGGATCATCCAAACTCCAATGTCTTTCATACAACACGAAAGGTTGGCCGCCGCCGAATCCCCGGAACTAGATAGTGACACTACAAGTTGAGTATCGTCGGCATAGGTGACCAAAGACAGATTGTAGGGAGCGATCACTTTAGCCAGCGGGGATAGATAAACATTAAAAAGAGTTGGACTCAAGGAGGAGCCCTGGGGAACTCCACAAGTCAAGGGAAAGATATCAGAGAGGTAGGCTCGGTCCAGGACTTGAAAGATCTACCTTTGACGAAAGCGGACAACCAGGACAATGCCAGGCCTCCTATCCCTAATTCCGAGAGCCTACAGCAGAGAAGGTTGTGGTCCACCGTATCAAAAGCAGCGCTGAGATCAAGTAGAATCATGGCTACATGAGACCCTTGGTCCAGAAGTTGCCTGGCTGACTCCGTCACTGTGAGGAGGGCTGACTCCGTGCTGTGATGAGCTCTAAAACCCATTTGAGTGGGGTGAAGGAGTTCATGACTCTCTAAGTTGCTGGTTAATTGGTGGTTAACATGTTTCTCCAGAATTTTTGTTGAAATGGGAAGGAGAGCAATGGGTCTATAATTCTCCAGCAGAGATGGGTCCAGTTTCGTTTTTTTTAAAAGAGGCTTAATGATGGCATGCTTAAAAAGAGGGGGAAGAAAACCTAAGGATAGGGAATGATTCAGTATTTTTGTAAGGGGAGGAACAACAATATCTGAAACTCGCGAGAGGATGGAGGGAGGGGCGGGGTCTAGGGGGGAGCCCGATTTAATTTGAAGAAGAAGGTTGGTAGTAACAGTATCAGTGAGAGGTATAAAAACGGTTAATGTGCTTCCGGAGAGGGAGGGATCCATCATTTGGTGCTCTACTGTACCTGGGGGAGGAGAAGAAGGGAACCCAGAGTATATCTTGATGACTTTGTCATTGAAGTGAGATGCCAGAAGATTACTGTATTCAGTGGAGGGCTCTGTGGGAGGAGAGGGCATAGGGGTTATGGTTAATTCCTTAAAAATCTGAAAAATGTCCTTTTGTGAGCAGGAGGAGTTTTCTATTCTTAATCCGTAGTAGGAGGACTAGGCGGCTTTAATGTTTTGGTGGTAGAGTCTGACAGATTGCCTATATATTTCTCTATCAATGGGACTGTAATTCTTTCTCCAAGCTCTTTCTAACCTTTTGCACTTTTTTCTTAATTCTAACAGACGAGGTGAAAACCAAGGTTTAGCCTTATGGGGGGGCTTGTTAGATCTTAATTTGATGGGCAGAATACTATCCAAAGAGGAGGAGATCCATTCATTAAATAAATCTGCGGAGGTGGAGGGGGTGCTGGCCCCCAAGGAGGTCTGGAGAGCAGCACGCCACTCCACAAGGGCCAATTTTGACCAAATGCGACCAAAGGTTGAGGAGGTAGGCTGCACCTCTGGAGTAACCTTGTAAGGGAAAGAGAAAGATAAAAGGCAATGATCCGTCCAGGTTAAAGGCTGGGACGGCAAGGTGGTGAGGACAGGGAGATTACTGAATAGGAGGTCCAGCGTATGGCCTTTGGTATGGGTAGGTCCTATTACGTGTTGAATTAAATCAAGCGCAGAGAGGGACGCAAGTAGAGACCTGGCGTGCGGACAGTTTTCATTATCAAGATGGATATTGAAATCCCCAAGAATAGTAAAGTTAGGGGATTTACAGATAAGACTAGCTGCAGCTTCCGGCAAGGAATCTAAAAAACGAGTGCAAGGTCCTGGGGGTCGGTAGAGAAGCATACCTGAAAAGGTAAAAGTGGGGGAGAGATAGAGAGAGAAAATTAAGCTTTCACACTCCGGGATATCAGAGGGGAAGGTGGTACACCGAAAGATATTTTTGTAAATAATGGCTAGACCGCCACCTCTTCCATGGAGTCGATCTACATGCGCCATAGAGTAGGTGGAGGGTAGAGAATTGCAGATATCTACTGCTGAGTCATTGCCCAACCAGGTTTCGGTAAGAAACAAGGCGTCAGGGGAAAGATCTTCTATGAGGGTATATATGTGAAGGGAGTGTGCTGGTAAAGAACGACAGTTGAGGAGGATGTGAATCTCCACTGGTTCTGGAGGGGGCATTGTGCACAGAGTGCTTCATCCTGCCAAGGACAGATGTAGTGGATGTCTTTCTCCACTGGTTCTGGAGGGGGCCTTGTGCCCAGAGTGCTTCATCCTGCCAAGCACTGAGGTAGTGGATAACAGTCTCCACTGGTTCTGGAGAGGGCTTTGTGCCCAGAGTGCTTCATCCTGCTCGTGACGACCTCAGTAGCGTCAGAGCTTTTGGCCCTCATGGGCCTGCGGTGCTTGGTGCGGCGGTGTCCTTGGCAGCGGTGCTTGTGGCAGGAGTGTCCTTGGCAGCGGTGCTTGTGGCGGTGGTGTCTCTGGCAGCGGTGCTTGTGGCGGCGGTGTCCTTGGCAGCGGTGCTTGTGGCGGCGGTGTCCTTGGCAGCGGTGCTTGTGGCGGCGGTGTCTTTGGCAGCGGTGCTTGTGGCGGCGGTGTCCTTGGCTGTGGTTCAGCTGCTGGCGGTCCTGTCTGTGGCAGTGGGGCTGCTGGTGGTCGCCTCCTGGGCAACGGGTCTGCTGCTGGCGGTCCTGTCTGTGGCATTGGGGCTGCTGGCGGTGGCCTCCTGGGCAACGGGGCTGCTGCTGGCAGTCCTGTCTGTGGCAGTGGGGCTGCTGGCGGTCGCCTCCTGGGCAACGGGGCTGCTGCTGGCGGTCCTGTCTGGGGCAGTGTGGCTGCTGGCGGTCGCCTCCTGGGCAACGGGGCTGCTGCTGGCGGTCTTCTCCTTGGCAGTGGGGCTGCTGGCGGTTGCCTCCTGGGCAACAGGGCTGCTGCTGGCGTTCCTGTCTGGGGCAGTGGGGCTGCTGGCAGTCGCCTCCTGGGCAACGGGGCTGCTGCTGGCAGTCCTGTCTGGGGCAGTCTGGCTGCTGGCGGTCACCTCCTGGGCAGCGGGGCTGCTGCTGGCGGTCCTGTCTGGGGCAGTGGGGCTGCTTGTGGTCGCCTCCTGGGCAAAGGGGCTGCTGCTGGCGGTCTTCTCCTGGGCAGTGTGGCTGCTGGTGGTCGGCTCCTGGGCAACAGGGCTGATGGCGGTCTTCTCCGCCGTGCTGATCTTCCCAGACTTGCCGGTATTCTTGTGCCCCTTCCCCACCTTGGAAGGTGTCGCAGCTGACTCCACAATCCCAACTGGACCCCTGTGAGCGGCTTTGGTGGCTGGTTTCTTCCCCCTCTCCTGCCGGGCACTGGCCAACTTTTGATGCTTGACAGGTGGGGGACTGTCCGTGCTGTGGCTCCTTGCCACACTGCCTGCCCTGCTGCCTGGTGCACTCCATAATCCGGTGACTACTGGCACCACTGGTCCCGCCGATGTTGTGTCTGAGGTGCTAGGTTGGGACCTGGAGAGTCGGGCCCTAGGAGACTGACGGGGTGGGAGAGGTGAGGGAAAGAGGTCAAGGGTGGACAGGAAAAGTTTCTTAGGAACACGGGATGGGTAGATGGGGGGTTTGGGAGTGGAGGAAGAGGTAGTGGTCGTAGGAGGTGTACGTTTGGTGACTTTGGGTGAAGGTGCATGGGCTGGAGGCTGTCGTGAGGTGGATGGCTGTTGGGTGGGTGTGTGGCTGCGTTTGTGTACCTTGGGAGGTGGCCTCACAGACACATTGGGAGAGGACACAGGGGATGTGTGAATGGTAGTGGGGGTGGTGACTGCACGTGAGCGGGGTGTGCTGGTGGGTGTGCTGGTGATGGACGTAGTGGCTGAAGATGTAGTGCATGCAGGTGTGAGTGGAGACGCGACAGGGAGGGATGAGGGAGATGAGGAGGAGGGGGACATAGTGGAGGCAGTGGATGTTGGTGTGTCTGCATGTGTGTGATGCTTGAGTGAGTGCCTGTGGGATGTGTGGTGCTTATGTTTGCCAGAGCTTCCTTTGTGTGTTGAGGTGTGTGCATGCTGGTCTGATGGTGTGCTTGGGATAGGCTGAGGGACAGGGGTGTGGGTCTGGGTGGAGGAAGTTGGAGGGGGGGCTAGAGAAGGGACAATGGCTGCCATCAGTGCTGAGGCCAGAGTCCGAAAAGCTCGCTGAAGGGCTGCCTGACCAGAATGTATGCCCTCCAGAAATGCATTGGTTTGTTGCTACTGCCTCTCTACACCCTGGATGGCATTCAAAATGGTAGACTGCCCAACAGTGAGGGACCTAAGGAGGTCAATGGCCTCCTCACTGAGGGCAGCAGGGGTGACAGGGGCAGGGGCTGAGGTGCCTGGGGCGAAGGTGATGCCCACCCTTCTGGGTGAGCGAACACGGGGCAAAGGCTGAGGGGCTGCTGGGAGGGCGGTGCTGGTAGGCCGGTGGCGGCTGTACCTGTAGATGCGGGGGCACAGATGGTCCCGCCACCGCAAGGGAGCTCCCATCAGAGGAGGAGTCCGTATCGCTGGTGTCAGCTCCTGTCCCCGCAGTGGAGCTCCCCTCACCCTCCGTCCCACTGGTGAATTCGGAGGATGTAGTCTCGCCCTCCAGGGCCATGAGGGATGCAGCTCTCTCCTGCTCCGGTGCCACTGCTCCTCTGCCTGATGATGCTAATGCACACAAGTACAGGGAGACAACAAAAAGGGGAGGGGGAAGACAGAAGAAAGACATGTTGAGTGCATGCAATACCGCTACCGTTGACGGACACTATTCAATCCCTGGGAAATGGCTTACAAGGCTATGGGTGATTTCTGCACACATGGATGTCACAGGAGCCTGACTAGGTGTAGTTGGCACTGTACCCAGGTGGGGTGGGGTGCCACAGGGTCTGCCTGAAAAAGGGGACTTAACTAGCAAACTCGCCCTGGCCTAGGGCAACCCACAGCCCACCTCCCCCACCCTGACACCTACAATGCGCGCCGAATCAGCCGAATGAGAGTGTACGCACACCCTTGTTGCTGCTGTGATGCCCTCAAGCGCCCATCCAACTCTGGGTACGCCACCGCCAGGATCCTGAACATCAGGGGGGTCATGGTGTGACGGGCACCCCACCCACGTTGGGAGGCCATCCCCAGCTGGGCCTCCGCCGTCTTCTTGCTCCAGCGGCAAATGTCCTCCCATCTTTTCCGGCAGTGGGTGCTCCGTCTGTTGTAGACCCCCAGGGTCCGGACGTCCTTGGCGATGGCATGCCAAATATCCTTCTTCTGGTGGGCGCTGACCTACAGGAATTGTACAGGGGAAAAAGAGAAGTTATTACCAACTGCACTGTCACAGTCATTGACCCGCATTCCTACCCTTGCCATGTGGCACAAATGCACTCACCGTTGTTTGTTTAATGCACGCCTCACTCTCCCCCCCCTATCTTTCATCCACACCACTCCACACAGGCATTGCCCATACAGCATGCTCCCAGTGTACTTACCTGTTTGTCTGGAGGACCGTAGAGTAGCGTGTACTGGGGGAGGACCCCATCCACGAGTTTCTTCAACTCCTCCGTGCTGAAGGCAGGTGCCCTTTCCCCAGACGCACGAGCCATTGTCTCTTCCAGACTGAGGTCACAGCAGCACTTGCAGTGTAGGTCCTCTCCTATCGAAGATCGGGTATCGAGTGATTGAACAGATGGAAAATGGTGGTCACGTACCATCACCGCCGGCGTACATCGTCATTGGCTCCTGGGACCCATAGGGTCCAATGTTAACAAATGCAGAATTGTGCTGCGGTCTTCGACCGCCTACCGTGACGGTGTACAACGCCAGCGCAGTTACCTCATATCCCATTGTCCCACTTTACAGGTCAGGCAGCCGCCATTTCAGGGGCCCACATGGCTTTATTTTTAACTACGTCACACATACCTAGGCCTTGGCTCAACACTTATACAGGCAAATTTCGTTTTATGAATAGTTTTCTGAGTAGGCTGTGTTTACGTACCTCAGAGTTGGTTGACTCTGTGCTCGCTGTTCTCCTCCATAGGCACCGTCCGCTGGGGCATGTGAGGAGATGGCGGCATCCTCCGGTGTACAGACCACTGGTGGACCTGTCGACAATGGAGGAAAGACATGTGATCAACACCTACAGGCTTGATCGTGCCACAATCCTGGAACTGTGTGCCCAGTTGGAGCCAGACCTTATGTCAGCTATCCGCCATCCAACAGGAATCCCCCCTCAAGTGCAGGTGCTGTCAGTACTCCATTTCCTAGCAAGTGAGTCATTTCAAACAACAGTGGCCTTAGCATCAGGGATGTCCCAGCCTATGTTTTCCAACGTGTCGTCCAGAGTATTGCTGCCCTGGAGAAACACATGCGCAGCTACATCGTTTTCCCTCAGGTAGAGGATTTGCCTTCAGTGAAAGGTGATTTCTATGCCCTGGGCCATATCCCAACATCATAGGTGCCATTGATGGGACACATGTGGCTTTGGTCCCCCCCCGCAGGAGTGAACAGGTGTACAGAAACCGGAAGAGTTACCATTCGATGAATGTGCAGATGGTGTGTATGGCAGACCAGTACATCTCCCATGTTAATGCAAAATTCCCTGGCTCAGTGCATGACGCTTACATCCTGCGGAATAGCAGTATCCCTTATGTGATGAGGCAACTCCAGAGGCACCGTGTGTGGCTATTAGGTGAGTACCTGGAACCAAATCAATGGGAATAGTTGTCTGGGTCTGGGGATTTCCCTAGGGTTAGTGTGTGTCTAACAGTTGTCTCTCGCCATTTGCAGGTGACTCTGGTTACCCCAATCTGTCATGGCTACTGACCCCAGTGAGGAATCCCAGGACAAGGGCAGAGGAACGCTACAATGAGGACCATGGGTGAACTAGGAGGATTATAGAGAGGGCCTTCGGCCTCCTGAAGGCCAAGTTCCGGTGCCTCCATATGACAGGTGGTTCCCTATTCTACTCACCAAAGAAGGTGTGCCAGATCTTCATGACCTGCTGTATGCTTCACAACTTGGCTTTGCGACAACAGGTGCCTTTTCTGCAGGAGGATGGTCCAGATGGAGGTGTTGTGGTAGCTGTGGAGCCTGTGGACAGTGAAGATGAGGAAGCAGAAGAAGAGGACATCGACAACAGGAACTCAGTGATCCTGCAATACTTCCAGTGAGACACAGGTAAGAAGACAAACATGCCTGCTACATGTACTTTAACACTACCATCTCTCTACTGTCTGTCCTTTTCACCCAGTGTATGGTCACTGAGTTTTCACTTTCCCTTACAATTTCACAGATGTGGGTCCCACTGTGTGACATCTGCTTTGTTTCCTCATGGACTAGAGCTGTGTGACATAGGTATGTTGACATTACATTTGAAAGAGCATTTTGTCACTGTAATTGCTAATACACTAATTTGAAATCACAGACAGACTCCAGATTGTTTTGTGCTTTAAGGGTGTTTATTTAAGTGCTCAATATTGGAGGGGGTTTTAAAATTGTGAGGAGTGAGGGTGGAGGAATGTCCATGGCAGAGTCCAAGCTATTAGTCTCACAGGTGCATTGTACAAAGGGGCATAGGAAGTGGAGCTGGGGTAGTTTGAGGATGGGGACAGGGTGACAAGGTGGGGCAAAAGGATGACAATCAGGGTGGTCTCATTTCTTGGCAGGGGTCTTGGCATCGTTCTCTGTCTTTGTCCTGGATATCAGGGACCGTTTGGGGGGTGGATCTCCATCTGCAGGGGGTGGGGTGCTGGTGTGGTTGTCCTGTGGCAGTGCCTCCTGTCCACTAGCGCCGGCGGAGGTGGTGGGCAGTTCATCGTCCAGGCTAGTGTCAGGGGCCCCTTGTTGTGCCACAGTGTCCCTCCTGGTGTTGAGGACTTCCTTCAGCACCCCTACGATGGTGCCCAGGGTGGAAGTGATGGATCGGAGTTCCTCCCTGAAGCCCAAATACTGTTCCTCCTGCAGCCGCTGGGTCTCCTGAAACTTGGCCAGTACCATTGCCATAGTCTCCTGGGAATGACGGGAGGCTCCCATGATGTTGGAGAGGGCCTCGTGGAGAGTGGGTTCCCTGGGCCTGTCCTCTCCTGTCGCACAGCAGCCCTCCCAGTTCCCCTGTTTCTCTGGGCCTCTGTCCCCTGAACCGTATGCCCACTGCCACTGCCCCCAGGTCCCTGTTGTTGTTGGGGTGGTGGGTTAGCTTGGGTTCCCTGTAGTGGTGGACACACTGTTGCTTGACGTGTCCTGGGGACAGAGGTATGGGCCCACTGGGTCGGTGCTGTGCTGGTGTTTCCAGAGGGGGGAAGCTCTGTGGTAGCCTGTGCCAGTGTGAGGGGAACGGACTGTCCTGAGGTCCCAGATGGGCCGGGCTGGTCGTCTAGATCCAGTTGGACAGAGCTGCTGTCATCACTTTGGGACTCTTCTGTTGGTGGTGTGGACATGTCTGGACCCTCCTGTCCGGTGACATTGGGTTCGGGTCCTGCAGGGGTGTAAAAGCATGATTATTGCATGTGTGTGTGCCATGGTGTGCAATGGGTGGGTGACCGTGTACCCCAGTGCTTGCATTCCTGTGTGGGACCTTGTGTGATGATGGTTTAGGGGGGTGTATTGGTATGTGCAGTGGCCATGCTTTGGTGACGGGTGTCCATGCTTTGTTGTTGCATTCAGGGCTTGGTGTTGGGATGGGTGGTTTGTGATATTGGGACACTTGTGAGGAGTTGGAGTGATGGGGGTGAAGGCGAGGGTGGGGGTATGTGATGGCATGCAGGTAGGGTGGGGGATGTAATAGTAAATATTTGACTTACCAGAGTCCATTCCTCCAGCTACTCATGCGAGGCCCTCAGGATGCAGAATAGACAAGACTTGCTCCTCCCATGTTGTTAGTTGTGGGGGAGGAGGTGGGGGTTCGCCGCCAGTCCTCTGTACCGCGATGTGGTGTCTTGAGACCACGGAACACATCTTCCCTGGAGGTCGTTCCACCTCTTCCTGATGTCATCCCTATTTCTTGGGTGCTGTCCCACTGCGTTGACCCTGTCCACTATTCTTCGCCATAGCTCCATATTCCTAGCTATGGAGGTGTGCTGCACCTGTGCTCCAAATAGCTGTGGCTCCACCCGGATGATTTCCTCCACCATGACCCTGAGCTCCTCCTCAGAAAACCTGGGGTGTCCTTGCCGTGCCATGGGGTGGTGTGGGTGTTGTGTGGGTTGGTGTGTGTTGTGATGTGTGGGGTGACATTTAGTGGTCTGATGTGTGAGGTGCGTGGATGTTATGTGGGTGATGGTGTTGAGTGCCGGTGGATGCTTGTTTGTAGATTGTGGTGTCTCTATCTGGCCTTCTTTCTGAATTTTTGGTAGTAGGGGTTTGTGGGTGATGTGGGTGTGTGTTTTATATTGTATTGGGTGTGTGGGAGTGGTGTGTGTATGTGTATCAGGTGTGTGTATTTCGAATTGTCTAATGTGGATGTGTTTTATAAAAGTGTGTGGATTCGTGGGTCGTGATAGTGTGGGCGTATTCCTGTTGGCGTGACGGTGGAGGTTTTGTTTTCGCCAGTTTATCACTGACCTTTGGAGTGCCGGACTTGTGTGGGTGTCTACATTTTGGCGGATTCCATGCTGTGGGTCATAATGACCGTGGTGGAATTCCTCAGCCGCGGCGGTGTGTTGGCGGTTTTCTGCACGGCCATAAGCAGCTTTTACCGCCAATGTTGTAATTACCCCCTTTCTCACTATCTAGCTCGGCGTGGATGGCACTGTGCTGATCCAATGCTTAAAAACTTTGCTAGATAAACAGACATTTGAGGTGAGCAAATCTAGAGTGCCGCTGATGTTGCAGGGTGCTCCTTACTAGAGCTGCTCTCCACCTAAACTCGGGAACTACCTAGAGTTCTCTATTCTTTTTTGCATAATTTATGTGTCACTCTAACCCTGAAAGGGATTTGTTTTAAGTTATACTGGGTGCTCCCTTGTGTCTGGACAAAGCTAAACCTCTCTGATGAGCTCTAATGAGAGCGAAACACGTGTCAGGGGTTGCTTTTACTCATTCTAGTTTGGCTTGGACGGTACTTTACCAATCCAAAGCTGTAATACTGTGCCTGGAGTGGTAAATGGCTTTTGTCATTTTATAGCTCGGCAAGGTTGACACTGTGTCAAACCTATGCTTAAAGACTTTGCTGTACAAATGGCAAAAGACTTTGTCAGTATCTAGCTCGGCATTGATGGCACTGTGCTGATTCAATACTCAAAGACTTTGCTAGATAAACAGACATTTGAGGTGAGCAAATCTAGAGTGTCGCTGGTGTTGCAGGGTGCTCCTTACTAGAGCTGCTCTCCACCTATACTTGGGAACTACCCAGAGTTCTCTATTCTTTTTTGCATGATTTATGCATCACTCTAACCCTGAAAGGGATTTGTTTTGATATATATATATATATATATATATATATATATATATATATATATATATATGTGTGTGTGTGTGCGTGTGTATATATCTCTCTCTCTATATATATATATATATATCACATTACATGTGATGTATTTAAAACGCTAAGCTACAAAATATAAATAAAAATATAAAACTTAGTATTTGCTAATATACATTTATACTTTAAAAAATAAAAGCAATATACATATTTTTTTCAAATAAATTCGATTAAAACTATGAACAATAAAAAAAATCATACTGAATTACAACAATTAAAAAAGTATAAAACAAAAATAAAGAAAAACATAGTTTGTTTACATAATATACAGAGTTATTAATGAAAAATTGCAAAAGCAGGGAATATGTTGGATTTTGGAGAGATTAGATGTACACTTCAATGTCAGCAAAAGCAGCAAAAGTGTTGGACTTAAGAGAGGTTATATTTACTATAAGTACTCCAATGTAAGCACAATCAGGAACTTCAGAGGGGTTAGATTTACTACCCCCAATCCAATTAAAGCCACAGTTGGAAAATTGTTGGACTTTGAATGCATTCAAACTCCAGCATAAGCTAAATCATTGAACGTGTTGGATGGGTTAGAATTCCTATTCCTACTCCAATACAAGCAACAGTTGTGAAAATGTTGGACTTTGGATGGGTTATATTTACTATTCTCACTCCAATCTAAGCAACCATTTGGAAGGTGTTGGACTTTGAAGGGTCTGATTTATTATTCCCACTCCAGTTTAAGCAAAATCAGGGAGAGTGTTGGGGTTTGGAGGTGTTACAAATGCTTTTCACATTCCAATGGAAGCAACAGTTGGGAAAGTGTTGGTTTTTGGAAGAGTTAGATCTACTATTCCCACTCCAACGTAATCACAAGCAGGGTAGGGGCTTGACTTTGGAGGGATTACAATTACTATTCCCACTCCATTCTAAACAATTGTAGAGAAAGTGTTGGGCTTTGTAAAGGTTAAATTCATTATTCACTATTCCTACTCCAATCTAAGCAAAATCAGGGAACATGATGGATTTTTGCTCTTCCCACTCCAACAGAAACAACAGTAGGAAAAGTGTTGGGCTTCAGAGAGGTTAGATTTGCTATTTTCATTCAATTGTGATCAGTTGTAGGAAATGTTGGACTTTGGAGGGATTTAAATTCAACTACCTACTGTAAAATACGCAAAATCAGGAAAAGTATTGGGCTTTAGGAGGGGTGGAGGGATTCAATGTACTATTCCTTCTCCAGTCTAAGCAACAACAGGGAAAGTGTTGGACTTTGGAAGTCTTAAATTTACTATTCCCACTCCAATCTAAGCAACAGTAGGGAAATTGTTGTACTTGGAGAGGTTAGTTTTACTTTTTCCACTCCACTGTAAATTAAATCAGGGAAAGTGTTGGACTTTGGATGGGTTAGTATTTTGTGTGCATTACTATTTACAACACAACCCAGACTGTCCTAAGGTCCAGCTGTCCAAGTTTGGTGGAGGTAAGAGCTTGCCTTCCCGGTTTGTGACAGTACCCCCGTGCACCGCATCATCTCCAGCTCCTTGGGCTTCTGTGTACTTCTTCCAAGAATCCTTTGTGCACAGTGTAGCCCAGGTCCCCAGCACTCCATCCTGCGATGCACAATTCGCTGAGCTGTTCTTCGGCATCATGAGACCTTCTTTTGTTGTGCTGCACCAACTGCACTTTGCATCTTCTTTGTCCCCGTGTCCTGGGACTCCAGCGGGTGCTGCCTGGTTATCTGTGGGCTCTCTCCAGTGTTTGGAGCCCCTCCCTCTCCTCAGTCTGAGTTGAGGCCCCCAGGGCCCTCTTGGGTCCAGGTAGTGCCATTTTGATGTAAACTGCGACCTTGCTTGAACCAAGGCTTGTTGGACAAATCCAGCGACACAAACAGTCTGCATCCAACATCTTGACATGGGACATCTCCTGTACCATGCAGGAACCCGCAGCCATCTTCTTTGGTGCTCTTCTGCAGACTTTTTCTAACCAGAGAATATTCTTTTGCACAATCTTCTAGGTTGGCAGGGGCTCCTGTCCTTCCTTGAATCTTCTGCACTTCTGGACTTGGTCTCCTCTCTTCACAGGTCTTCAGGTCCAGGAATCCACCATTTGTTGATGCAGTCTTGCTTGTTTCATGGTACATCTCTTATCACGACTTGTAGTGTGTCCTGAGGAAATTTGCATTACTTTACCCCTATTTTCCTGGACTCTAGGCTGGGGTATTTTTCTTACCTTTGGTGCTTTCTTACACTCCCAGCGCCCGCTACACACTACATTTGCCTAGGGGGAATTTCATGATTCGCATTCCACTTTCTTAGAATGTGGTTTGTGTTGCCCATAGGCCTATTGCATTCTATTGTATTTCCTACTGTTTGCACTATTCTATGACTATTTACTTACCTGATTTTGGTCTCTAGTGTATATATTGTGTATAATACTTACCTCCAGAAGGAGTATTGCCTCTAAGATATTTTTTGCCTTGTGTCACTAAAATAAAGTACCTTTATTTTTGGTAACACTGAGCATTGTCTTTTATTGTGTATAAGTACTGTGTACCTATAGTGGTATTGCAGGAGCTTTGCATGTCTCCTAGTTCAGCCTAAGCTGCTCTGCTACAGCTACCTCTAGATAGCATAAGCTGCTTGAACACTGCCTACATTTCACTAACAACGGATAACTGGACCTGGTATAAGGTGTAAGTACTTTAGGTACCCACAACAACCAGGCCAGCCTCCTACAGGGTCCCTGAGGGTGGTTAATACATGCTGCAGCCGTTAGGGACCTTCCCTGGCCACAGGGCACTTGGTACCAGGGGTACCTTTTACAAGGGACTTAACTGTGTGCAGGGCTGCGCCAATTGTGGAAACAAGGGTACAGTTTTAGAGAAAGAACACTGGTGCTGGGGCCTGGTTAGCAGGGTCCAGCACACTTCCAAAGCTGGCATCAACACTAGGCAAAAAGTGGGGGGGGACCATGCCAACAGTGGCATTTTCCTACACTTCACATGAAGCTAAATCGCCTGTATGACAAACTGCAGGAGGACATTGGCCATCCGTCAAGTTGAAACTGCCGGCGGCCACCAATGCTGCCGCACTCCCGCAGGGTCTATTTTGCGATCCCCACTGGGCCGGCGGGCAGAAACCTCATTTCCGCCCGCTGGCTCAGCGGGGATCTCGGCCGCAACACGGGAGCCAGCTCCAAATGGAGCCGGTGGGGTTGCGGCTGTGCGACGGGTGCAGTTGCACCCGTCGCGCTTTTCACTGCCTGCTATGCCGACAGTGAAAAGCTCCATGGGGCCGTGACAGGGGGGCAGTGGGGGCCCCCTGAGGCACCGCGACTTCCCTTTCTGCCAGCCTTTTCATGGCGGTTCATACTGCCATGAAAAGGCTGGCGGGAGGGGGACTAGAAATCCCCTGGGCAGCGCTGCAAGTAGCGCTGCCCTGGGGGATTACAAACGCTGGGACAAAAGTGGCGGGAAACCGCTGGTCCCGGCAGTCCGACCGCCAGGGTTGTAATGAGGGCCTTAGTGATTTGGGGAACACTGCTGGAGAGTATGCACAGGGAGATGGCAGGGGAAGGCGAACATGGGTTGCCATCTCAAGATACAGAGCATAATGCCACACAGAAATGGGAGTGGGAGGACACGGGGATGGTGAGCCGACTGTGGCGGAACTGCATAGGCAAACAGGTAATTGAGGGGGAACACCCACATTGGTCTGAACTATGGGAACTGAGGTAATTATGTTATTGGGTTTCTGATTACTTCATAGTGATGCTAATTGTGAGGGACTCTGGAGCTAACAATGAGTGTTGGATCGCCTCTGATACATGCAACTGAAAAGGATGTGTATCTGTACTTAATCTACCGCTGTTCATTGTTATTCCTTTTTATGTCATCTCATTTATAGCCTTGCAGGCCCTGTTTTCTCACTGGTAATGCTGTATGCATCCGATACAGATTTAATGCTTCTTAGGGCTCAGATTATGGGCTTGTTCATACATAAATTCCAATAAAGAGAATTTTGAAAAAGTATAAAATTAAAAGTGGTAGATCAAAATAAAATGTAATAATAGACACATATTTAAATATATTCAGAATAAAAAACAACTAAAATAAATACACTCCCCTCCTTGTACTCCCAAAACCCACTAAGAAACTAAACATACAAAATAAATTACGATTAAGACATTAAGAACATTGAATTGGTTATTAAATAAAACAAATGATATACATAAAAGTGATTTATTTTTATTACAAAGACATTTTCCAAGGCATGATTAATCAAGTAAACTACAACATATAATTGACACCAATTCAATTAATCAATTAAATAATTTGCATGGTTAATTATCAACAAATTGTATAATTAACCTAAAAACTCTTTATGTATAAAAAACAATAATATATTTCTTTACTACGTTCTCACCCTAAAATGCTACAAACCCAACAATCTATTTCTAAATTATGAACTCATAAATCAACTGTAGAAATTGTAAATTACACCCTAAAATCACAAAATACACTTAAATAAAATATCAGTTAATCAAATAACTAAAAAACATATGTAATTACTTATTCATTACTTAATCAATGTAAAAATATTTAAAAACAAAACAAAATAATGTATCATTAAATTAACTATCCTCACTAATCTTCAACAAGCCTACCAACCTACTACTAAATTAAAAAGTACTAATTATTTTTTTTTTAAATGCAAATTACACTGTAAAAATTACAAAATGTACTGAAATGTTTAAAATTACAATCCGTTAAATAGTTCACATAATTAATCACAATTAAATATTTATTAATAGAAAATATCATTTCAAATAAAAAGCGATTCAGAGTTTAACTAAATTTCCACACCAGCCCCTACAAACCCAAGAACCTGCAACTAAACTAAACAATACTAGTTAAATGTAAAACAAGTTTAATTACACATTAAAAGTACAAATCACAGTAAAAAGAAAATATTTATTTGTAATAAAAGTAATACCTAAAATCATATAACTAATGCATATTCATGTAATTAATAAACTAGATTGAATAAAACTATAGTTAAAGAATACAATATTATATTCAACATATTAATATATTAAAAACAATATTATATAACTAAAAACAATATTCTTGACTTTTATGTTCTGTCCCACTACATTTTTGACTCTTTGATATTATTGAGATGATATTGTTGCACCACTATATTTTCTTACCAACATTTTGATCATTGACTCAAAAAATATAATGTCTGTGGACTATGGGGCACATTTCTGTCCTAGAACTCAATTTTAATGGGCTCAACATCGACCTGCTGTAGAGGAGGAGAGACTGTTTTAAGGTATTTTAATTTAGAAATGACTTTGGATTTTTTTTCTGGTGAAAACAATAAAAACATAATTGTTCGGCAATATCAACTTGGATATTCAAAAGACAGAAGGCTTGGAAAATGTACTTGCTCCATTGTTTGTGAATGCTTTCGCTGATGAAGCTAGTGAGCATCACGCAGAATGATCTCTTGTTACTTCCTCCCAATAGATTTGAATTGTGTGTATTTACACTTGCTGCATCATGAGGCTGTATGCATGTTCATTGTTTCACAGGCCTGTAGAGTATATTTGCCATTGAACATCATGTTCCTAATGGCTCATTGTTTTTGTATTGACAACACTCCCACATACATAATTGTCCCACTGCTATAAAATAAAATGATCCTGTAAACTGAATGGATTAGTCTAGCTCCAAATGAAAGATGTAGACAAAAAATGTATCCTTTTTGGGATGACCCAGGACATGCCTCTTGAAAATGCCTTAGAACACAATTTAGCCATTTACTAGTTTCTCTGGTTCCGGTGATTCTTTTTAGGAGTTCCGAGAGGTAAGGAGGAACACATCAACACTTTCAATCAATTAACAGTGTAAGCCACACTTTGATTCTTGGAGGCGTAAGTCTAGTTCAAATGTTTTATTACACATTCAAAGCCAGACATGTATATGAGTCTCAGAAACATACTATATAAGTACGGAATCACTAAATGCAAATTAAAGGATTTAATCAAATTAAATCATATTGGCATAAGGTATACAAGGATCTCTGTTGCAGCAATACAAAGATAACAATTGGTGTTCTGAGTATAAATTGTGATCTTTCTGTCTAACAATCCGAAAATTAAATAAAACTAATTATTCTAATTAAGCCAAGGTAAATCTTAAGACTTCTCCGGAAATGTAGGAAATACGATATTAATCAAAATTGTCAGCATAACAGAAATCTCAGTGGAAGTTCTGCAAGAGACAGATGTGCGGACCTTGAAGACACTTCAGTCAAAGTGAAGTATGGGGATCTGTACCCCCGTTACGCAGTCATTATGAGTTTGGCGGTCAGAAAAATCTGACCGCCAAACTACTGACGTGGAGCCCCCCACGGTAATGGCAGTCTCCCCACCGGCCTCATTACAACTTTCCCACTGGGCTGATGGGGGCATAAGCCCAATGGGAAAGGTACAGCAGCATTGTTCCTGGCTCATAATTATGCAGGCTGCAATGCCGCTGCTCGTAGAGTACAGTAGCACCCTGTCTGTCATCTCATGAACCGAACATCAGGACGACATTGGATACCTCCTATGTCCAGGAGGTCGGATGCAAGTTCTTCTTCACATCTTCTAGTTAGCACTTCTCACTCTTGCCAACATTCCCTCCCATACCCCCTTTATCTCAAAACTCACAACAGGTTTTTTATTAACTGTAGGCTTGTGCAGATGCACCTGCACAGAAATAAAAATGCAACACAAGCAAAATTCCACATTGAAGGTTAAACATAGAAAAACATTTCAGGTCTTCTCAAGTGAATTTAGCAGGGAATTCAATACACGTTTGAGTATATGGCTATACTTGCAATTCATAACCACAGTACATTGAATATAAACGCATACATATGTTAATTTACAGTTGATACATACCACTACAGAAACATGCATATATCTTTCTTACTTTTTTTTACTTATAAGTGCACCACGGCAACATGACTTTTCAATGCACAACATTAACAGAAATACATTAGAACACATGTTAAATATGTCATTGATTACATCTTCATGTCACTTCTGGAACACATAATGGCACAGCCAAGTTATGCTCTCTTAGGACTAATTTGTTCAACTGAGAAATAGTGAAAAGCAGTAGTCCCAGAATATTTTTGTGACACAAATAGAAAAGCTGGAAGCCTCTTTAGCACCAGGAAAACCGTGTATCACAGGTTCAAACTTTCTTTCTGAGGTACTGAGCTTGACTCATGAAAGGTCATGGTTGCTTGCCTGTTGATAAAGTCACTCCTTTTTCACAAGGTGATTGTCCTATGGATAAAATAGTCATATTTTATCAGTTATAGGTCCCAGGAGTCAGTTAAATTTTATCCAGTGCATGGTGACTATGAGAAGTCCATCTCCCACTCAGTTGCTCGATTTCAGGGCTCCATATTATTAACACAGATAGGTCCCATTTGTCAACAGCAGTCAACACTTACCTGATGATTTTAGATTCATACAGTGTACAAATGGGCTGTCACTCCTATTTCAAGCACGTAGCTGTTTTATTCACCTGGTTTATGCACTGATGTGGCAGGGAATGTAGGTTTGGAAGTTGTTTTTGAAGGGCAGTGGTATATGAAGAAGTGGCCATCACAATGATTTGAGTCTGGTTTGGTAAGAAATGTTGAATTTTCCAAGTTGTTTCCAATGTTAGATGTCTTACAAATGTTAACTAAACAGTTTAGGGTCAGGAATGTAATCTTTTGTTCAAACAATCTGTTTAGCATTAAGGCTGTGACATGTCCTGTAGTATTGCAACTTCTGAAGAAATTAGTGCTGGTTTCTTTGCCAGGGAATATGACAATTAGATGAAAATATGTTCCCAACGTACAAAATGTTTGTCTCACTGTTAGATGCAGGAATCTGGCCACCCTGGAAAGATGACATATTTGCTATGAGACCTCTGGGAAGTTGGTTCTCTTTTCTAGTAGGGCTATTGGCATCTTTGTTAGCCCCTAAAACTAAGAAAGCTTCCATGTCTGCTTATTGCAACCTTGTGGTTTTTGTACGGAAAATTATTTTACTGGCATGTGTCCCTTGCAGGAACTATGGGCTTTAGTCTAGAAGTCATAAAAAGAGTTATGCCCTATACCATGCACATGTCGGCATCTGTCAACAATATAATTATTTACAAAGTTATCAGTGTACATGGTATGGTCATCCAACATTCATATTAGGAGAGTTAGCTAGTAAAGGGGGTCAGAACTCAACAGGGCTCATTTAAGTCATTGGAAAAATTGTACACCTGGCAGAGAAATCTGTATATGTATATCACATATCTGAAACACTGCTGTGTAAAACAGCCTTGTTGTTGGTTTTTGACTTGTCATTATGTATTAGTTAACTAACTGCCACAGCAAAAGAGGGACTTCTCTGGAGGATTTAGGATGTGGCTGTAGCTTAGACATTTTATTTTAAGTCCCTATCTCGATTGTTTTATATGGGAGGGTAGGAGGGTGTTGCAGTACCAGTGATTGGCCATGTGTGGTGTTGGACTTACTCCAGCTACGAGCTGGAGTAACTTCCAACTGTTTTGAGTCCTGTTGTGGCTGTAGTAACTTTAGAAGGTGAGTTTGTGACTAGCAATGGGCTTACTCATTTGTGGGGGGCTGCATGTCGCGCCCTAAACCCCTCCTTACTTTTTCCTAAACCCCTTCCTCTTTAGTAGCAAGTATGCTCCTTTTTCCATCCACTCCCGGACCCTCCAACTACTAAGTAGTAAAGTTACATGTGTGATGATCTCCCCATAAAAAAGAAAGGAGAGGTGGAGATGGAGATTTACACTTTAAGGTGTGTGAATAGCATTTTGAAGTGCTTTAGTGATACTATACTTACTAGTAATACTAAACTTACTACAAAATCCAGTTTGTGAATATGCCCCAATGTGTTACATTTCAGACTTTATTATGACTACTCTGTATTCCAGAAGCTCAAGCAGAGTGATTTGACTCCTCCCAGTTTATGACACATTTTAGATTTTGCAAAGAACAAATCTTTGATTGTAGATTCAATAGGAACATTTCAAGTCCAGATTGAGGAATAACATATTATCCGGTTACATTATCATTCATTTCTCAAAGCTTGAAGATAGAGATTAATGGTTTTATTAACTTTGTGATACACTGTAGTGGCTGATGACTATGCAAAGGCAAATAAAGTGTGTGGGTAAACTAGGTCCTTCCATTGGAATTGAACAAATTTTCTATGTTTAATGGTACAAAGAGGTAAACATGCTTAAAACAAACCTCAACATCTAGTCCCCTGAGAGTGCAAGGTCTGACAGATGGGCTATTTTCTCCATTCTGCAGTGCTGACAGAGGAAGTAAAATTCCATAAAAATAGGGTTTGTTAATATTGTTCTCTTCCTGTAGAAGGAAGATAATACTTATGAAACCCCTTGAATGAGGCATGTTAGTTTCCACAGCAGATCTTCCATTCCTTGTGATGCCAGACATGTTGCTTTTCTGTAGGAAGGTTGCTTTCTTCTAGCATGGTTACCCCCATTTTTGGCCTGTTTGTCAGTGTTTGTCAGTATGTTTGTATGGTCTCACTGGGATCCTGCTAGTCAGGAACCCAGTGCTCATAGTTTGTGGCCTATATGTCAGTATGTTTTACTGTTTTGCCAGTATGCTTGACTGTGTCACTGGAGTCCTGCTAACCAGAACTCCAGTGCTTATGCCCTCTCTGATTCCAAATTTGTACTTACATACTGGTAACCCAGTATTCCACTCCAAAATGGCATACTGGACCCCTCTCATAGGTCCCTAGCATATTGTACCTAGGTACCTAGGGCATTGGGGTTCCAGGAGATCCTCAAGGGCTGCAGCATTTCTTTTGCCACCCACTAGGAGCTTTTACAAAGACGTTTTCAGGGTTGCCATTGCACCCTGAGTGAAATAGTGTAAGCACTATTTCACAGCCATTTTCACTGCACCAAGTAACTTATAAGTCACCTGTATGCCTAACCTTCAGAACCTGAAGGCTAGGTGCAAAGTTACTGTGTGTGAGGGCACCACTGCACTAGCAAAGGTGCCCCCACATCATCCAGGCCCATTTTCCTGGACTTTGCGAGTGTGGCGCCGCCATTATAAGTGTGCACTACATATAGGTCAATACATATATGTAGCTTCACAGTGGTAACTCCGAATATGGCCATGTGAGGTGTCTAGGAACCGGAAATTGTACCCCCAATCTGATTCTGGTATTGTGGGGCCAATTCCATGCACCCTGGGGGGTCCGCCATGCACCCCCAGTACTGCCATACCAGTCTTCTGAGGTTTCCACTGGCGCCCCAGCTGCTGCCACCTCACAGACCAGCTTCTGCCCTCCTGGGACTTGGGTAGCCCAATCCCAGGAAGGCAGAACAATGTATTTCCTTTGGGACAGGGGTGTTACACCCTCTTCCTTTGGAAATAGGTGTTACAGGCATGGGAGGAGTTTCCTCCCAGAGCCTCTGGAAGTGCTTTGAAGGGCACAGATGGTGCTGTTCTTGCATAATCAAGTCTACACCGGTTCAGGAACCCCCAGCCCTGCTCTGGCACAAAACTGGACAAAGGAAAGGGGAGTGACCACTCCCCTGTGCATCATCACCTCAGGGATGGGGCCAGAGTGTCTCTGGGTTTTTCCATCTTGGATTCTAAGGTGTTGGTATACTCTGGGAGCATCTGATTGGCCAGTTCCAGCAGGTGGTGTCAGAGACCCCTCCTGATAGGTCCATACATGGTTAGGTGACCAATCCCCCTCTGAGGGCTATTTAGGGTCTCTCATGTGGGTGTTTCTTCAGATTTGGATTGCATACTTTGCTTTCACCTTCTTCCATCAGATCAACCGCAGAACTGCTCTGGGAACTCTACAACTGCAACAAAGTATCCAAGAAGGCTACTGCAACTCTGTAACTTCAGCTCCTGCCAGCAACTGCAACAATTTCCAGGTTGTGCACACTGTGAGGGCTGCCTGGATTCATTCTTCCATCAGAAGAATTGAAGAAATCTTCAGTGGAGTGACAGAGTCACTTCCCTGCTTCAGCAGGCACCTCTCTTCAGTGACGACCAGTACTCTGGGTCCCCTCTCCCAATGACGAACATGGAATATGTAAAACAGGTGGTAGACTCAAGTGACCCTGACTGTCCAAAGGTCCAGCTGTCCAAATTTGGTGGAGGTAAGAGCTTGCCTCCCCGTGTCAGACAGTACCCTGTGCACCAAGTGTTTTACAACTCCTAGGGCTTCTGTGCACTTCTCCAAGAAATCCTTCATGCACAGCGTAGCTCAGGTCCCCACCACTCTATTCTGCAACGCTCAGCTCCGTGAGTTGTTCCCCGGCGACATGGGATCCCTTTGTGTTGTGCTGCAATGACCGCCATTTGCAACTCCTTTGTCCCCGTGCTGTGGAACTCCTGTGCATGCTCCCTAGTCTTCTGAGCGCTCTCTGAGTTGCTGAGAGCCCCCTCGGTCTCCCTCTCCTGGGTAGAATTGACCTGGTCCTTCCTGGGCCCGGACAGCAACATTATTTTGCCAAACATGAGTTTTGCGTTTACCAAGGCTTGTTGGCAGAATCCTGTGATGCAAACTAGACTGCATTCATGCATCCGGTGTGGGACATCTTCTGCACCAACCAGGAATCTGTCTTCTTTGGTGCAATACTGACTGTGTCTTCTCACTGGTGGTTCTCCTGCACCTTCATGCGGGTTTGCAGGGGCTACTGTTCCCCCTGGGCAGATCAGTGCTTCTTGGACTTGGTCCCCTTCTTCCACAGGTCTTCAGGACCGGGAATCCATTATTGGTGTCTTGCAGTCTCTTCTGGTTCTTGCACCGTCTTCTACCATGACTTCTAGTGAGTTTTAGGAAACTTGCTGTATTTTACACCTGCTTTCCTGGGCTCTGGGGTGGGGTATTTTACTTACCTTTGGTGTTTTCTTGCACTCCCGGCACCCCCCTACACACTACACTTGCCTAGGTGGGAAGCCGACATTCACATGCCAATATTTTAGTATGTGGTCTGCGTTGCCCCTAGGGCCATTGCAACTTTTGTGATTTTCACTGTTGCACTATTTTATGACTGTTTACTTACCTGATTTTGGTTACTATGGTATATTTTGTGTATATTACTTACCACCTAAGGGAGTATAGCCCCTAAGATATTTGAGGCCTTGTGTCACTAAAATAAAGTCCCTTTATTTTTGGTAGCACTGAGTATTGTCTTTCTTACACGTGTAAGTACTGTGTGACTGCAGTGGTATTGCTAGAGCTTTACATGTCTCATAGTTCAGCCTTTGCTGCTCTGCCTACAGCTACCTCTAGACAGCCTGGCTTCTAGACACTGCCTACATTTCGTCGTTGTTGTTAGCTTTATTTCGGTAAAAACAAGTACCATAAAAGCACATCACAAATTCACGATTTTACAAAAATAGGCTATGTATAAAAATCCTCGAATATAAAACATTAGACTATGTATAAAAATCCCCGAATATAAAACATTCCCCCTATAAAGATTCGTGCCATATTATAGAATCGTGCAAAAATAGAACGTTTTTCATAATAAATATTCCTAACTAAAAACAATAAATAAGATAAAAGTAGAAAACATTCCCATTATAGGCTCCTATTTATGAGATAGTTTTAACATTTTTGTTCTCACACGCCAGATTTCATCTGGGTAGCTGGCTAGGGCGAATGCCACCTCTCCCTGGGTATTAGACCTAAAAATTCTAAGAGCTGCAAACCAATTTTGGAAGCCCATGGTTCTGCAATGAGGTATAATCCATTTGATTCGTTGTTTATCATAAGCAGGACAATGGAATAGTACGTGTGCACTACAGTCGGGAAGGCCACAGCCCATCGGGCAAAGGTTGGCATGAGGATCATCTTTAGACCAGGTGCAAGTAAAGGAACGTAGCGGTAACAAGCCTAGCCTGAATCTGATGTAAAGGGCACGGGCTCGGGGGAATGTGATCAGGTCCATATACGATTCAAACTCGTAGTGACATTTGACTGATGTAAACTTATCTGTCAAGCTACCTAAAGAGACCTCTGCTAGTTTGCCCAATTTTAGCCACCGCCAATATGCATCCTTGGCAGGCTCAGATAACGAGGGCACATATGTCTTTGAAATAGAACCTGAGTGGTGTTTTGAGATTTGCAAACAGGTCCCCTAGGTTCGCAATTTCTCCAGCAATGGAAATATATAAGCTACAAGCAAGAGTGAGTGCTCTGTATGGAGCGGAGTTATGGGGATATGGTAACCCGAAGGACTTGGAGATTGCTGAAAACTCTTTTATAAAGTCTATCCTCAGAATACCCACTAGTTCCCCTACGATGCCTGTCCGTATGGATGTGAACTTAGACTCTATTGCACATATAGCTGCGCTGAAACCAATATTATACTGGATCAGAATATGGTCCCTGGATACACTTAGCCCATACAGGACATGGTTGAAAGCCCTGATCAGTGAAAACTACACAGGAAAAATCCCATGGTGCAATTATGTTAGAGCTAGTCTGACCAATTTGGGGTTGGACCATTTTTGGATGGTCCCTTATGATCTACCCAAAAATGCGGTCTACATTTCACTAATAAGGGATAACTGGACCTTGTATAAGGTGTAAGTACCTCTGGTACCCACTACAAACCAGGCCAGCCTTCTACACTTTCTCACAAACAAAATAAAGCAAGGAAATTACTTTTGAATTTGTATAGACTATAGCACCACTTGATAACCTTGTACTATTTTCAGAGCCCAGGAATCTGAAAATATGTGATGTCACATAAAGAGGAAGCATATTATTCTCCTATCTATTTTTATAGGGGAAGAATACAAAGAAATCACTGTTAGAGGAAGTGCTCTGCCAGTGTCTTGGCCCATGTTATTTCTCATAGGATATACTCTTGATGTCAGAGGGAAAAAGGCAGCTCCTTGTTTTTGTTTTGTATTCCATAAATGGTGCTTCAGTTAAATGGATGGAAACTGGAAAGAAAGACTGGAAGTGTTCATCAGAGCTTGCCTTGCCTTTACTGGTCTTTGCAAAAACTACAGATGCACTTCTGTGGGATGATTGGGCGTTATCCAGAGAAGGACAATCAAAAACATATTAGCACATTTATTTTCTAAAATTGCTTTCAAACAGTGATGTGAGCTCCAGGCGCTACTTCAGCGGTAGCCAGCTTACCTAGTTCTGAGTCAGTTTGATAAGCAGTCTCCTCCTGTGTTCCAAGGACATTGCACAGTTTGGATTTCCTGGGAGGCATAATGATGTTTCAGTTCAGTTTGAAGGGATTTGAGCATCTACTGTGACACCACTCTCTAGCTATTTTGCCCAGGTGTTTGTAAAGGCTGTACTATAAGTAATAGTTTGTGTTGAAATTATGTCCACTCCTTATCTACACCCTTCTACGGGTTTTATCAGATTTAGAGAAAAAAGTTAGGAATTTAGGTCTATATTTATACTGTTTGAAGCAAAACTGCGCAAACGCAGTTTTGCGTCAAAAAGTATAGCGCCGGGTTGCATGATTCCAGGGCGCCTGGCGGGCGTCAAATTTATAGAATCCTGCAAGCCAGTGGGAAGGATGGGCTAGCGTCAATAAAAATGATGTTAGCCGAGTGGGGGTGGCGGTATGAGAGTAGGGGGTTTTGCACCAAAAAATGATGTTAGGCTGGTGAGAGGCAAAAACAAAAATGCCTCTAAACAGCCTTTCATCATTTCCTGATGCAAAACCATCCATACCACATGACTCCTGTCTTAAGAAAGACAGGAGTCATGGCCCCCACCCCAATGGCGAGCACAGGGGACAAGGGTCCCCTGGGCATGGCCACTGCACCCAGTGCTATGAAGGGGGGCCCATTTCAGAACTCCCTGTGGCACTTTAAAAAACAAAATTCTTACTTATACTTACCCTACTGACCTGGGATGGGGTCCTTCATCCTCTGGAGTCCCTGTGGTGTGGGTGTTCCTGGGCCTTGAGGTGGGCACCTGTGGGCTCTTTCCATGGTGTTTGACCATGGAAATGTGTCCAGAGGTCTCCTAACTCCTTCCCTGACACAGGTGTTAAATAAAGGTGTTAAGCAGGCTTAGTGCCATTATTAGGCCCACCTCCCTCCCATGCACCATTTTTGCATGGGAGGATAAATAAGGCGCTAGGGCCTTAGAGTCATTTTTTGGATGGGAATGCCCACCTTGCATCTCATTGACGCAAGGAGATTTCACACATCCAAAAAGTGACTTTAACTCCAATATTTTGGCGCTAGATGTGTCTAGCATCAAAATATAAATATGGAGTTAAGTTTGTGCTGAATTAGCGTAAATAAAATGATGCTATTTCAGTGCAAATTGAGTATAAATATGGGCCTTAGTGTTCATTTTGGGTGTAACTGCCAAGCTAAGGAGGTTTAGGGCAGTACTTAATTTGTAAAGAAATAAGTGAACACAAGATGTTTTCTTAAGAGCATGGCTGTCTCTTTATCTCATTCATGCAGCTTATTTTTCATCTCTGCTTTCTCCCTTTGTTTCTTTTTCCTATTTGGTCTATCTTCTTCTTTCTCAGTTTTCTGCTTTTCTCTTTCTTGCTCGTGATCAATGCAATGAAAAATGAGTGAAGGTCCCTAAAAATGAGTAACGGTGTCAGCGGCCTGCAACAACTGTCAGGTATTAAGTACCGGATAAAGAGGTGTCTTCCTGAATTTATTAGTTGCAATTTCATACATTGCGAGGAAGCTATGAACATGTGTGTACTCTCCCACGTGCCTACTTGCTGGAGTGAGTAATCAAACACTACTTCTCCAGCCGAGTCAAAGACTAATCAATGATTACTTGATTCCCCCTTTGTATCTGGACCCATTGTAGTAGTGAGAACAACCTCATACAAATCAAAGAATAATTATAATTTTTCTCCTAGAGTGACAAGATTTTCTTGTCGCTCTAAAAGGGTGGTTTAATTGTGAGTATTTTGCCACTGTCCTTTGTGGAATGTCAGTGTTGTAAACGGTTGCTTGCAATGTCAAGATTTCCTTCATTTTTTTCACTACTAGCTTTCTTGGTATATTTCCATTTGTGCCTTCTCTTTCCCCTAAAGAATTATATTAATTAGGGTTCATTGTGTCTGTGATCAGTTCCCTGACACTGATAAGTAAACTTCTCAGGGGATAAATGCCTTTCCCAACCATCAGGGTGGACCCTACTTGTATTGGCTACCACCATCATTACAGACAGCTGGAAAAACTAAACAATACAGGATCGTTCCAGATGCCACCACCAACTCCAAGACATTACAGGGCAAATTTATAATTTTTGATGCAAAACTGCACTAACGCAGTTTTGCATCAAAAAGTTTAGCACCGGCTTGCGCCATCCCTGAATGCCAACCGGGCACCATATTTATGTAATGGTGCAAGCCGGTGCAAATGGTGGGCTAGCGTAAAATAAATGACATTAGCCGGGTGCTGGTAGCGGTATGGGAGAAGGGGGTTTTGCAACAAAAAATGACATTAGGCGTGTTAGAGGCAAAAAAATGTCTCTAACTAACCTAGCGTCATTTTCTAAAGCAAAACCATACCACATGACTCCTGTCTTAGAAAAGACAGGAGACATGCCCACACCCCAGTGGCCAGTACAGGCGACCAGTGTCCCCTGGGCATGGCCATTGCACCCTGTGCCATGCAGGGGGCCCCAAGTTGGGCCCCAAATGGCACTTTAATTTTAAAAGAAATACTTACCTATACTTCCCTACTTACCTGGGATGGGGTTCACCATCCTCCGGAGTCCCTCTGTTGTGGTTTGAGGTGTTCCTGGAGCTTGAGGAGGGCACCAGTAGACCCATTCCATGGTGTTTAACCATTGAAATGGGTCCACAGGTCCCTAATGCTTGGTCTGACCCTGGCGTTAAATAATGGTGCAAAGCAAGCATTGCACCATTATTTAGCCCCCCCTCCACCAGTGCGCCATTTTGTTTAGCACAGAGGAATAAATATGGGGCTATTGGATCAGCACAAATTTTTTAGATTGGGACATCTACCTTGCATCTCATTGATGCAAGATAGGTTCATGCATCTAAAAAATGGTGCAAACTCCAATATTTTGACGTTAAACGTGTCTAACATCAAAATATAAATATGGAATTACTTTTGCGCCAAATTTGCATTAACAAATGATGCAAATGCAGCACAAATGGAGTATAAATTTGCCCCTACATGCTCTAAAATTTTGAAAAGAATATATAAAACTTAAATAATTTGACCATTGACCCCACACATGACACCTCCTAAATACAAATTAAATTCTTGGACTTGGTAATATACATCAAAAATCATTTTGTCAATATTGAATTACACAGAAAAAAACTACAGCTGTGAACTCAGTTTTATGCTTAACAAATTGACAACCAAATTGCCAAACCAATAATATACTCACAGGGTAATTCCAGTGTATTAAATTAATAGTAGTAAATTAACAGCATTTGAAGAAAAAGTTGTCAAATCAGCCAGACATCTTAAGGAAGAAGTTACTGCTCAAAAGTATTGCAGAAATCTTGAATTAGTCTGACAAAAACATAGAACACCACTTTTGAGCATCAAGAAAAATGCAGAGAACAAAACCTCAAGTTCCTGTCTAAGGGGCTGATTACATTTTGGGCAGATGGTATGGTCCATTGATCCACCAGGGCGATAGAGTAAATTACTGCAACACACTGGTGGAGGGACTGTCCGCAAAATTTATAAATGGCCACTAAGCTGGTGGTCATTTATAAAATATTTTCAGGAATCGCCAACAGTGCAGTATCTGTCAAGGCGTTTCTCTGTTTAGTGCAGAGCTCCACCAGCAGGACCAAGCCCTGTACCAAATAGGTTTCTTTCTTTTTTTATTTTTAAAAAGAAAATCCTGAAACAGGAGTTTCTTTTTGAAAATGAAAAATGCAATGCTTCCCTTGCCATGGGAATCCTCTCCCAAGACAAGGTGAGCATTTAGCAGTTTTCTCTGCCCCCCTTTTGCCAATAATTTCCTGGCAGTGACAGGCACTGGAAAACTGACCTTTAATCCCACCTATCTAGATTAAGGGGGCAGAATGACAGGTCAGCCTCCGAGTGTCCTTATTCCACAGTGCCTTCGGAGGTGATTAATCACAGCAGATATGATTCACCCTAAGGTCTGCCTGCAATTCAATTCAGTGGGTGGACCACATTCTTGGACCACATTATTGGCAGAAAGTATACTCTGCAACTTTTTTGACAGAGTATCTTTACAGCCAAAAATTAAATTGGGCCCTTAGTTCTAAAGGTCTATTACTATATTGGCAAATCACTTAAAATAAACTAGTAATATATCAAAGACAACTCTACCCTGACCAATATTCTGTTTAGCATTCCTAAAATTGCTTTCAGGGGGCACCAAATCAAATGAACATACTATGTCCCTCTGAATTCAGAGACAAACACTTCAGTAAACCAAAGGCATTCTACACATGTTACAAAGGCATGGTATGCAAACTAGGCACAGACAAGACTGTGACATTTAAATTCAGACATTCTAAGAAATATAACACCAGTGAGTGGTTAAATCATTGTAGCACTTAAAGAGATCTGCTCACTATTCTTTCCCTCCAAACTGACACAGTGGCAGCACCATTGGTCCATTTAAAACAAGAATTCAGGAGCACTATTTAATATTATCAAAGTAGAATGCAAATTATCATTAGCGGGGCACTTCAACAATAATGAATATTAAAATCTGTTAATCTTGTTTGCTTTTTAAAAAAAAAAAACATATAAACCTGTAGGATGGGACTCCGAGTTGGGATACATGAGCACAAGAATGGATAATCAAACTGGGCACATTAAGGCACAGCCACAGCAAAAATGCGGAACTACCCTACTGGCTGCCATGACCATAGATCTGAACATACTATGACAAAAGACTATGGCCCTCATTACAACCCTGGCGGTCGGTGATAAAGCGGCTGTAATACCGCCAACAGGCCGACGGTAACAAAAATTGAATTATGACCACGGGGGAAACCGCCCAGACAGACAGCCACTTTAACACACCGACCGCAACGGCGGTAGCAACGAGCACCACGTTGTAACCGCCAAGAGCAGAAGACAATGTTCTGCCCACTGTATAAGGACAGGCCTATCCGCAACCTTTTCTGGGGTGGTACCAACGACATCAAAAGCACGGCGGAAACAGAACACAGAAGTAAAAAAACTCACCTCTGGAGACACAGGGAACAACCACGACGCCATGGAGCCTGGGTTGCACATCTTCCCCATGCTGCTATACCTCTTCATGCATTATGAACATCAACGCCGGAAAAGACGACCACTGTGAGTACTGCTGCCTAGCACACAAGGGAGGGGGAGGAAAAAGAGAGTGACACACACATGCAACACCCCCACACCCAACACCATACACATAACCAGATGCAGTAACATTACATATCCTGGGGAGTGCAAGGCCACAGTCTCTCTAGTGGGTGGTATGCTCACTGCTCGGGCCTGGGGAGTGCAAGCACACACTGTCTCTAGTGGGTGGTCTGCCCACTGCTTGGTCCTGAGGAGTGAAAGGCCACAGTCATTCAAGTGGGTGATGTGCCCACATGCTCCGGAGGGGGCAACAGGCCCTGTGCGATGTCCTGGGGAGTGCAAGGCCACAGTCTCTCAAGTGGGTGGTTTGCCCACTGCTTGGCCCTGGGGAGTGCAAGGCCACAGTGTCTCAAGTGGTTTGTTTACCTACTGCTTGGTCCTGGGGAGTGCAAGGCCACAGTCTCTGAAGTGGATGGTTTGCCCACATGCTCTGGAGGGGGCAACTTGCCCTGTGCGATACCCTGGTGAGTGCAAGGCAACAGTTTCTCTAGTGGGTGGTATGCCCACTGCTTGGTCCTGGGGAGTGAAAGGCCAAAGTCTCTGTAGTGGGTGGTATGCCCACTGCTTGGTCCTGGAGAGTGCAAGGCCACAGTCCCTCTACTGGATGGCTTCTCCACTGGTTCTGGAGGGGGCCTTGTGCCCAGTGTGCTTCATCCTGGGAAGGATGTGGTGAGTAGATGGCTTCTTCCACTGGTTCTGGAGGGGGCCTTGTGACCAGTGTGCTTCATCCTGGCAAGGATGGGGTGAGTGGATGGCTTCTTCCACTGGTTCTGAAGGGTGCGTTGTGCCCAGTGTGCTTCATCCTGGCAAGGATGCAATGAGTGGATGGCTTCTTCCACTGGTTCTGGAGGGGGCATTGTGCCCAGTATGCTTCATCCTGGGAAGAATGGGGTGAGCGGATGGCTTCTTCCTCTGGTTCTGGAGGGGGCCTTCTGCCTACTGTGCTTCATCCTGGCAAGGATGCGGTGAGTGGATGGCTTCTTCCACTGGTTCTGGAGGGGGCCTTGTGCCCTGTGATACAGCACTTGGGGAGTGCATGGTCACAGTCTCGCACCTGGGTGTCACACCTACAGGATTTGCAGGGGACCGGACGCACTACAGCCCATGGAGGCAAGACTACACACTGCCTGTCGGCGGTGACGGCTGCTCAGTGGTAGCAATGGCAGGGATGGTGTCGGGGCTGGCAGTGGTGGGGGGAGGCTCCAGCCCATCCCCTGCAGCCTCGGATGGCTGACCACTGGGGCTGCTGATGTTGGCAGTGGTGATGCTGGCGGTGCTGGTGGTGGTGTTTGTGGCAGTGCTGGTGGTGGTGCGGGCAGTGGTGGGGGGAGGCTCCAGCCCTTCCCCGGCGGCCTCGGACGGCTGCCCACTGGGGCTGCTGCTGCTGGTGGCGGTACTCGCAGTAGTGGGGGGAGGTTCCAGCCCCTCCCCTGCAACCTCAGACGGCTGAACCGCCATGGTTGGTGGTGGGGGCTCAGAATCAGTCCCAGCCCCAGACCTCATGTCCTTCCTGCCTGCTGGTGCAAGCTGCTTGTCCTTCCTCTTGAAAGGTGGTGGTGCCTCCTTGCCCTTCCCCTTGGCAGATGGTGGTGCCTCCTTGCCGTTCCCTTTGGCAGCTGGTGGTGCCTCCTTGCCCTTCCTTTTGGCGACTGGTGGTGCCTCCTTGTCCTTCCCTTTGGCAGCTGGTGGTGCCTCCTTGCCCTTCCCCTTGGCAGCTGGTGCAGGCACATTTTCAGTGTTGATGGCTGGTTCTCTGGAGTCTCTCCCACCTGCAGTAGCTGTCGACACTACTGTGGTCGTGGACTGGGTAGCTGAGGTGCTCGCCTGGGTTCTGACCACCCTGGCCCGACGTGAAGGAAGGGAGGGAGAGGTGGGAAGAGGTCAACAGTGGAGAGGAGTGTCTTAGGGACATTGGGGCGGGAATAGGGTGAAGGTTTGGGAGTGGAGGAAGTGGTTGCAGGAGGTGTCTGCTGATTTTGGGTGCAGGTGCATGGGCTGGATACTGTTATGAGGTGGATGGCTGTTGGGTGTCTGAGTGCTTGCGTTTGTGTACTTTGCAAGGAGGGGGCACAGACACAGTGGGAGAGGACACAGGTGATGTGTGCATGGATGGGGGGTGGCGACTGCCAGTGAGGGGTGTGTACTGATAGGTGTGATGGTGATGGAGGTAGTGGATGAGGAAGTAGTGCATGCAGGTGTGAGTGTAGACGCTACTGGGAGGGTGGTAGACGACGAAGAGTAGGGGGACACAGTGGAGGCAGTGGATGTTGGTATGTCTGCATCTGGATGGTGTTTGTGTAAGCACCTGTGGGATGATGTGTGGTGCTTGTGTTTGCCTGAGCCACTCCTCTGTGTTGTATTGTGTGCATGCATGTGGGTCTGCCTGTGTGCTTGGGATAGGTTGGGGTTGAGAGGAATGAGACTGGTTAGAGGAAGTTGGAGGGGGAGGCTAGAAACAGGGACAATGGCTGCCATCAGGGAGGAGGCCAGAGCTTGGATTGATCTCTGTTGGGCCGCCATTCCAGAGTGAATGCCGTCCAGGAATGCATTTGTTTGTTGCAAATGGCCTGCCAGCCCCTGGGAACAATTCACTATGGTTGACTGCCCAACAGAGATGGATCGCAGGAGGTCAATAGCCTCCTCACTCAGGGCAGCAGGGCTAACTGGGGCAAGGCCTGGGGTGCCTGGAGCGAAGGAGATGCCCACCCTCCTGGGTGAGCGGGCACGGGAAACTTGCTGAGGGGCTGCTGGGAGGGCGGTGCTGGTATGGGGGGTGGCGGCTGTAGCTGTAGTTGGGGTGGCCACAGAGGTGTCCGACACTACCATGGAGCTTCCAACGGAGGAGGTATCACTGTCCAAACTGTCCCCTCCTGTCTCCACCGTGGTGCTTCCCTAGCCCTCCATCCTACTGGTGCCCTCACCATCGGTGGATTCGGCCTCCTGGGTCCTGTGGGATGCAGCTCCCTTCGTCGCCGGTGCCTCTGCTCCTCTGCCAGATGATGCTAATGCACGTAAGGACAGGGTGACAAAACAAAAAGGGGGGAAGAGACAAAGAATACATTTGGTCAATGGCTGATCCAATACCACCATTGGCATACACAACACACACACACACACAGGGAACAGCCCTATGCACTAGGCACTGCACTACCAGTCACAATGCTAGTCACCAGGCCATGGAAAGGTATAGCAGCATACCTGGCACCCACTGACCCCTGCCCAGTAGTGAATGCTAGCTTGGTAGGAGGTGGTGTTCATCAGCCCCTGCCCAACATGGGACCTACCCTGCAATGTCTGGCCTGGCCTAAGGGCACCCACAGGCCCACATCACCCACCCGGAGACCACTCCACCACGCGCAAGTAGTGCATAGGAATATTTTACTCACTCCCTTGTGGCTGCAGTGATGCCCTCAAGTGCCCATCCAGCTCCAGATAGGCCACCACCAGAATGCGGGCCATCAGGGGGGGTCAGGTTTCGACGGGCACTCCTTCCTTGTAGGGAAGCCATCCCCAGCTAGGCCTCCATTGTCTTCCTTGCCCAGCGTCTCAGGTCCTCCCACCATGTGTGACAGTGGGTGCTCTGCCTGCTGTGGACCCCCACAGTCCACACGTCCTTGCCGATGGCACGCCATATTCCCTTTTTCTGAGTGGCACCGACCTGCAGAAAAAAACCCATAGAAAAATGTATCTGTCAGACCGTTCGGCCAGTTACACTCATAGACCACCATAGCCCTCACATCCCCTTACGCACAGACATTGCCCACCATACGTGCAGCACGCTGCCCAGGGACCTTCCACCAACCCCCCATACGAGGCCCTCACACACAGCACTCCATGCATTCATGCCCCATGCATCGTGCTCACAGTGTACTCACCTGTTGGTCTGAAGGCCCATACAGCAGTCGGTACTGGGGTAGGACCCCATCCACCAGTCTCTCCAACTCCGCAGCGGTGAAGGCAGGGGCCCCTTCCCCAGTGACACGAGCCATGGTTGGTTCCAGACACAGGTTACAGCAGTACTTGCAGTATAGGTCCTCTCCTGTTGAAGGTCAGGTAGCAAGTGAGTGAATAGATAGAAAATGGCGGTCACGTCCACGGCGGTAAGTACCGTCACCGCTGGCATACATCACCATTGGCCACTGTAACCCATAGACCCCAATGACAACCAATGAGGAGTTGCACAGCGGTACTTGACCACCTCCCGCAACGGCGCACAACGTCAGCGGCATTACCTCATTTCTACATGTCCATCCACACAGGACAGGCAGACGCCATTTCAGGGAGGGCAGGCCCTGGCACCTAACTGCGTCACAGTACACATAGGCACCATGTGAGCCTCTCCAACAAAATACTGTTACAGTCACAACATGCAATGCAGTGCAGTGTTTGCAAATGTGGAATACTGACCAGCTGCTCCCCGTTTTGCCCCCCAGATTACAACCGCTGCAGACGAATAGGAGATGGAGACAGCCCCCTGGTGGACTTGGCAACAATGGAGGACAGGCACATTATCCTCACCTATAGATTGAACAGGGCCACAATCACAGAGCTGTGTGCCCAATTGGAGCCTGACCTGATATCTGCTATCCGTCACCCCACTAGGATCCCCCTCTTGTTCAAGTCCTATCTGTGCTCCATTTCTTGGCAAGTGGCTCCTTCCAAGTGACAGTGGGCTTGGCAGCAGGAATGTCACAGCCAATGTTCTCAATAGTGCTGACCAGAGTGTTGTCTGCCCTGATTAAACACATGTACAGCTGCATTGTTTCCCCCCAGGTGGAAGATTTGGCCACAGTGAAAGCTGACTTCTATGCAATAGGACATATCCTCAACATCATTGGGGCAATCAATGGTACACATATTGCATTTGTCCACCCCAGAGAAATGAACAGGTGTTCAGAAATCGAAAGAGATTTCACTCCATGAATGTGCAGATAGTTTGCCTGGCATACTAGTACATCTCCCACGTCAATGCAAAGTATCCTGGGTCTGTGCATGATGCCTTTATCCTGAGGAATAGCAGCATCCCATATGTGATGGCTCAACTCCAGAGGCACAGGGTGTGGCTAATAGGTGAGCCCTGGTTCCCACCCAGTGGATGTTGGTGTATGGATATGGTGTGGGCCCTAAGGGTTAGTGTGTGTCTAACGGGTGTCCCTCGATATTTGCAGATGACTCTGGTTACCCCAACCTCTCATGGCTACAGACCCCTGTGAGGAATCCCAGGACAAGGGCAGAGGAACGTTACAATGAGGCACACGAAGAATGATCTAAAGGACATTCGGCCTCCTGAAGGCCAGGTTTCGTTGCCTCCATCTAACTGGTGGATCCCTGTACTACTCACCCAAGAAGGTCTGCCAGATAATCGTGGCATGCGGAATTTGCATAACCTTGCCTTGAGATGCCAGGTGCCTTTTCTGCAGGAGGATGAGGCTGGAGATGGGCGTGTGGCAGCAGTGGACCCTGAGGACAGTTAAGATGAGGAGGCAGAGGATGAGGATGAGGATAACAGAACAGCAATTATATGACAGTATTTCCAGTGACACACAGGTAAGACACTGTAACTTCACTTTACACTGACAGTTTTGTGTCTGACATTGTACATGGCAGGCAAATTCTCCCAATTCAATGGCCACTTGGCATCTCTATTTTCAGATATCTCTGCCCCACTCTGGCACCTGGTGTGTTGACTGCAGCCTACTACAGGTCATTCCTATGTATTTATTCCTGTACAGTTGTATTGCAGCGTGTAAAGCATGCTAAACAAATACATAGTTAAATCATTTGACAGACTCCATACTTGTATTTTTAAAATGGTGTTTATTTAAGTGCTAAGCAGTGGAAGGGGTAGTGGAATGGGCTGGGTTGATGGTGGAGGAAAGTCCAGGATAGAGTCCAGTCTATTTGTATCACAGGTGCATTGTCCAAGGGGGCATAGGAAGGGGAGCAATGGCAGTTCAAGGTGGACAGAGTGACAGAGTGGGATACAAGGGTGACAATCAGGAGAGTCTTATTTCCTGGCTGTGGCTCTGGTTCTGTGGGTGCTCCTGGTGTCTCTCACTCTCTGGTGCCAATTCTTTCTAGTCAAAAAGGGTTGTGGGCAATGTGGATGTGTGTTTTATATTGGTGTGGGGTGTGTATGTGTGTCAGGTGAGTGTAGTTTGAATTGTCCAATGTAGTATTGTTTTGTATGTGTGTGTGTATTTTGAGCGCGGCGGTATGTACCGCCAATGGTTCACCGCGGTTGAATGTCTGCCGCAGTGATTTGTGGGTCATAATGCTGTGGGCGTAGATCTGTTGGCATAACGGTGTGGGTTTGGATACCGCCAGTTTATCACTGACCTTTGGGCTGGCGGACTTGTGTGTGTGGCGGTATAGTGACGGATTGCTATGTGTGTGTCATAATATGGGTAGCGGTAAACCGCCACGCTGGCGATATGTTGTCGGCAGTCAGCATGGCGGTAAGTGGGACTTACCGCCAATGTCATAATGAGGGCCTATGTTATGGTACTATTGTCCTTGTATGACAACGCTGTTATATCCAGAGATTCCAATATGGCTTCTAAAGTACGTAATTCACCAATCACACTTACAATGATATACTGTTTTGTGTCCTTGTTATTCCAATAAGTTGCTATATTAACTTCCCACAAAAGGATACACCTTCTTTATCCAGTTTTAACATCTATTTTGAGAACAAGCTTTTTTAAATGATTTCATATAACACCTAGGTTGTCAATATTATTCAATCCACCAATAGTCTACCAAGGACTGCACCTTTATGACATGGTGAATACTCCTTCAATCAATCAATCAATCCGTTTTTTTTAAAACTCAGCTAATCACCTGATAGGGTATCCAGACGCTTGCAGGTCCTGGAGGCCTATTCGAGCAGTCAGGTCTTCAGGACTGTTAGACCTGGCAGTTTTTTGGTGTGCCTCCTGTGTCTTTTTGCCTTCTGACCTCTTGTTTTTATGGTGTACTGAACTCTGTTTTTGCTGGTTTATTGTCTCTGCACACTTAACCACTGATAATCAGTGCTAAAGTACAAGTGCTCCCTATATAAATTGAACTGTTGATTGGTTTATCCATGATTGGCATATTGATTCACAGGTAAGTCCATAGTAAAGTGCACTAGAGGTGACCAGGGCCTGTAAATCAAATGCTACTATTGGGCCTGCAGCACTGATTGTGCTCCCCTCATGACTAGCCCTGTAAACATGACTCAGACCTGCCACTGCAGTGTCTGTGTGCAGTTTTAAACTGCCAATTCAACTTGGCAAGTGTACCCACTTGCCAGGCCTAAACCTTCCCTTTTACTACATGTAAGGCACTCCTAAGGTAAGCCCTAGGTAGTCCCATGGGCAGGGTGCAGTGTATGTTAAAGGTGGGACATGTACTGATGTGTGTTACATGTTCTAACAGTGAAATACTGCTAAATTCAGTCTTCACTGTTGTAAGGCCTATCTCTCTCATTGGTTAACAAGGAGGCTGCCTTTAAATAACTTTAAAGTGCTGATTCCCTTTGAGGGCAGATAGAAATATGGAGTTTGGGGTCTCTGAACTCACAACTTTTAGTGAAGTTGGTTTTTAGATTGTTAGTTAGAAAGTAGGCATTTTCTTGCTTAAACCATCCTGTGACTCTACCTGTTTGTGGATTTCCTCTCTGGGTCAGTTTGACAGTTGGGCTGTTTACACCTCTCCTCTAGACAGTGACACAAAGGGAGGTGGGATGTAGCCTGCATATCCTGATGAGCCATCTGAGTTAGAGTGGAGGGAGGAGTGGTCACTTACACCTGAAAGGACTGTGCCTGTCCTCACACAATGCAGTCTCCAACTCCCTGGTGTGTGTCTGGGGCCTGGCCTGGACAAGGAAGGATTTTGCAAACAACTGAGACTTTCGATTGAAGTTTGCCAATTTCAAAGGCAGAAAGGGGTATAGGTATTGGACCCAAAACCCCAGACTTTTAGAATCTTTCTGGAATCAAGAGGAACCTCTGCCAAGGAGAAGAGCTGAAGAGATGGAGGAGGAGTACTGCCCCTTGGCTGTGTTGCTTTGCTGGGTTGGCCTGCTGTTGCTGTTTCTGCCTTAAGAGAGGGCAAAGGGTTAACTTTACTGTGTATCCTGCTTGAGAAAGTTCTCCAAGGGCTTAGAGTAGAGCTTGCCTCCTGTTGGAAGTCTCAGGGATATCAAAGACTTCAGTTTCATGTGCCTACAGCACTGGGAACTGTGTGTTTTGTGCTGTTCAAAAAGAAAAACTACTGTGACCCGGCCAACGACGCTGGCCTGCACCGTGACCTGCCGACGCCACAAGGAGCCGCACTGTCCAGCTTCACACCATGACCCTGGTCTCACAGATGCCGTCATCTGATGCCGCCATCGAGCTTCTGGCCGCACTGTGACCTGTGGGCCCCCAACTCTGGTATCGCCTTGCTCACGCCGCATATCCCCTATGCCGGCGGTCCTGCTGACACCGCTGCCACTGCCTGCACCGTGGCCTGTGGACACTGCTTATAAGGTACACAAAGCACCGTCCCGTCCCACACTGCGGCCCTGGTCCACCGACGCCAGCACCATCGATTCCAGTCTCATCACCAGGCCTCCCTGCCTGCACCACGACCCGTGGACACGGCACGGAGCCCATCCTGGTCTGCACCGACGACTTGGGCCTACCGACAATAGCACTTCAACAATGAAGAAGCCGCTGCCTGCACCGTGACCTGGTGCCACCGCATGTCACACAACCCCACTTCACACCGCAGATCTGGTCTCACCGACACTGTTGGATGCTGCCACCGAGCCATTGCCTGCATCATAACCTGTGGGCACCGCACAGTTTTTATGGTGTGCTGGATCGCATAATCCTGCTTTGCACCACAGCCCCAACACTAACCATGGCAGCGCTGTTGACTTCATCAGCCCGGAGTTCAAGCCACAACGCGTGTGACTTCAAGGGCCCGATAAACCCCACACCGACTCCAGAATGAACACCGCAACACCAGCAACACTGCTCTCCTGAGCTCACCGCAAAGATCTCGGCGCCATGCAATTCCAAGTTGCTGTTTGCGAGACTTCCCGACACCGTAGTTGGCCCACAACACCGTGGCCGACCTGAACTGTTGGGTTGGTTGAACACAACCTCCGTGATAGCCCCGGTGGAGCTATCGACTTCAAGGAACTGTATTTTTAAGTAAATACTTGGAAAATTCATATCTTTGTTATTGTATTTTTCTCGTTGTGGTCTTGTTTTACACAGATAAATATTGGCTATTTTTCTAAAACTGGTGTGGTGTCCTTTTGTAGTGTTTTCACTGTTTTATTGTGTGTTATGTGCAAATGCTTTTCACATTGCTTCTGAGATAAGCCTGACTATTCGTGCCAAGCTACCAAGTGGGTGAGCAGGGGTTATCTGAGCTGGGTATCTCCCTTCTCCTGACTAGAGTGTGGGTCCCTACTTGGAGAGGGTGCAAACCGACTACAACTAGAGACCCCATTTCTAACAAGGGACATTCGGAATTCAGGAAGTGAGGTGATGGTCTGGAGGTGCGCGGGGAGGCTGTTCCAGGTTTTGGTGCAATGTGAGAGAAGAAGCATCCACCACTTCTGCTTCGGTAGAGAAGACGATGTTGGTCTGTGATTTCATGGTGAGCTTGTTGTCAATGATGATTCTGAGGTTTCTGGAATCATCGGAGGGAGTGGGTGCAGGTCCTAGGTCTGATGGCCACCAGGCATTGCATGTGTTGCTGCTGTTGTCAAAGATCAGTACTTCCATCTTGTCTGTGTTTAGCTGCAGGCAGTTGTTCTTCCTTCAGTCAGCGACACTTGTGATGCAACTGTGGAAGGTGGTTCTGGTAGTGGGGGTGTCATTGGTGAGTGGGAGAATGAGTTTGGTGTCATCTGCTTAGGAAATTATGCTGTGATGGTGGGATCTGACGATGTTGGCCAGTGGGGTCATATATGCATTGAAAAGTGTAGGGCTGAGGAATGAGCCCTGGGGGGCACCGCAGGTGATCTCCATTGGTGTTGAGGTGAAAGGTGGGAGATGGATCCTCTGGGTTCTTCCAGTGAAGAATGCGGTGATCCATCTGAGCACCACTTCTTGGATGCCGAGGTGGTGGAGTCTTTCGATCAGCATGTGGTGGCATATGATGTTGAAGGGTGCCAAGAGGTTGAGGAGGATTAAAGTTGCTGTTTCTCCTCAGTTGAGGAGGGTTCAGATGTCATTGGTGGCTGCGATCATGGCAGTTTTGGTGCTGTGATTGCTGTGGAAGCCAGTTTGGGAGGAGGGAGATTGGCTGGTAGTTTCTGGGCTTGATGGGGTCAGCGGAGGTTTTTTTATAGTGGTCTGACTTCGGCATGTTTGGAGAGTATTTAAGCAGCTATATCCAGGAGGAAGATGTGCTGCAGTTCTTTTCAAGTATTTTTCATTGCATTCATCAGTTCCCCTGTTCCCTATTCCCCTTTTTGAGATGTTCTTCTGGTATTCATTTGTTACCATCTTTGTTCTTCCTGGAGTTTCCCTGCCATTTCCTGCTGGTGTTCATAAGCTCTCTTCACATACAGAAGAATTTTCCTGCCCTTTTGTCATTTTCCTTCCCTCGGGCTTCATTATTGAAGGCATCAGTTGTCCAATGAGGTACTCACACTGGACAGCATTGTTTCTTAGTGAAAGAGTTATCCATATCACACACAGTCGCACTGGGAGATACATGATTCAAGAATACAGCTTCCAGACCTTAGTAGGTTGTGGCACCAGAGAGTCCAAAGATTTGGTCTAAGAATGGAATCTGTGGAAGGGAAACTGACGAATTATCAAGTTTATGCCTTGGTTCAGATCCTGAAATAACAAAATTTGGAGTTGCAACAATTGCATGATGAAAAATCTGCATGAAGACACTAGAAGCTAGTGATACCTATTTGCCAAGTGGACCTCCAACTGCTCTTTGTTTTTCTGTGGACCCCGCTAAACTAAAAGAGTTCTTAGACTCTAACTGTGCATTTCACCTTTTGGCTAGCACAATTTACTTAGGACCATTCTAGGATTGGATATATAGTTTGCTCCCTTGCGAGATCTGCTGCATCCTGGGCAACGCCTTTGCTTATGTCTAATGACCCTAGTTTATCAAATTATGCAAATCTTCTCTTTTTTTAGATTTGGAGCTTTCTGAGGAAGAGGCTCTCTGTGACATTCAGCAGGAATCCACATATGTTTATTCTGTGTTTCCAAGATTAGCCATCTGGCCGCAGAGACCACCTTCGTTGATTGGATTTTGATGACTTTGTTTTCTCCTGGATAAGGAGACAGAGGGGGTCATTGCAACATTGGCGGTAAAAGCCGCTTACCGCCGTGCACAAGACTGCCAACACACCGCCGCGGCAGTGGAATGCCACCACGGTCATTATGACCCACAGCTCGGAATCCGCCAAAATTCAGACACCCACAAAAGTCCGCCACACCAAAGGTCAGTGATAAACTGTCGATAACAAAACCGACACCGTCACGCCAACAGGAATACGCCCACACTATCACGACCCACGAATCCACGCGGCGGTCTTTCAACCACAGTATTCCATTCGCGGTACACACCTTTACAAAACACATCCACATTGGACAATTCCAAATACACACACCTGATACACATACACATACACACCCACACACAGAATACAATATAAAACACACACACACATCACCCACAAACCCCTACAACAAAAATCCCGAAAGAAGGCCAGAGAGAGACACTACAATCTACAACCAAGCATCCACAGGCACACAACACAATCACCCACATAACATCCACGCCCCCCACACAACACACCACTAAATATCACCCCACATATTACAACACACACCACCGCACACATCATCCACACCACCCCATGGCACGGCAAAGACACCCCAGGTTTTCTGAGGAGGAGCTCAGGGTCATGGTGGAGGAAATCATCCGGGTGGAGCCACAGCTATTTGGAGCACAGGTGCAGCACACCTCCATAGCTAGGAAGATGGAGCTATGGCGAGGAATAGTGGATAGAGTCAATGCAGTGGGACAGCACCCAAGAAATAGGGATGACATCAGGAAGAGGTGGAAGGACCTACAGGGGAATGTGCGTTCTGTGGTATCCAGACACCACCTTGCGGTACAGAGGACTGGCGACAGACCCCCACCTCCTCCCCCACAACTAACAACATGGGAGGAGCAAGTCTTGGCTATTCTGCATCCTGAGGGCCTCGCAGGAGTAGCTGGAGGATTGGACTCTGGTAAGTCAAATATTTACTATTACATGCCCCACCCTACCTGCATGCCATCACATACCCCCACCCTCGCCCTCACTCCCATCACTCCAACTCCTCACAAATGTCCCAATATCACAAACCACCCATCCCAACACCAAGCCCTGCATGCAACAACAAAGCATGGACACCCATCACCAAAGCATGGCCACTGCACATACCCATATACCCCCCTAAACCATCATCACACAAGGTCCCACACAGGAATGCAAGCACTGGGATACACGGTCACCCACCCATTGCACACCATGGCACACACACATGCAATAATCATGCTTTTACACCCCTGCAGGACCCCTACCCAACGTCACCGGACAGGAGGGTCCAGACGTGTCCACACCACCAACAGAAGAGGCCCACAGTGATGACAGCAGCTCTGTCCAACTGGATCTCGACGACCAGCCTGGCACATCTGGGACCTCGGGACTGTCGGTTCCCCTCACACTGGCACAGGCCACCACAGAGCTTCCCCCCTCTGGAAACACCAGCACAGCACCCACCCAGCAGGCCCATACCTCTGTCCCCAGAACACGTCAAGCAGCAGTGTGTCCACCACTACAGGGAACCCAGGCTAACCCACCACCCCAACAACAACAGGGACCTGGGGGCAGTGGCAGTGGGCACACCGTTCAGGGGACAGAGGCCCAGGAACACAGGGGAACTGGGAGGGCTACTGTGCGACAGGGGGAGGACAGGCCCAGGGAACCCACTCTCCATAAGGCCCTCTCCAACATCATGGGAGCATACCATCATTCCCAGGAGACAATGGCAACGGTACTGGCCAAGTTTCAGGAGACCCAGCAGCTGCAGGAGGAACAGTATTTGGGCTTCAGGGAGGAACTCAGATCCATCAATTCCACCCTGGGTACCATTGTAGGGGTGCCGAAGGAAGTCCTCAACACCAGGAGGGACACTGTGGCACTCCAAGGGGCCCCTGACGCTAGCCTGGACGTTGAACTGCCCACCACCTCCGCTGGCGCTAGTGGACAGGAGGCACCGCCACAGGACCACCACACCAGCACCCCACCCCCTGCAGATGGAGAACCACCCCGCAAACGGTACCTGAGATCCAGGACAAAGACAGAGAACGATGCCAAGACACCCACCAAGAAATGAGACCGCCCTGAATGTCATCCTTTTGTCCCACCCTATCCATCCTCAAACTGCCCCAGCTCCACTTCCTATGCCCCTTTGGACAATGCACCTGTGAAACAAATAGACTGGACTCTGCCATGGACATTCCTCCACCATCACCCCTCCCCATTTTACAGCACCCTCCAATATTGAGCACTTAAATAAACACCCTTAAAGCACAAAACAATCTGGAGTCTGTCTGTGATTTTTAAATAGTGTATTAGCAATTACAGTGACAAAATGCTCTTTCAATTGTAATGTGAACATACCTATGTTACACAGCTTTAGTCCATGAGGAAACAAAGCAGATGTCACACAGTCTGACCCACATCTGTGAAATCGTAAGGGAAAGTGAAAACTCAGTGACCATTTCCGGTGAAAAGGACAGACAGTAGAGAAGTAGTAGTGTTAAATTACATATAGTAGGTAGGTTTGTCTTCTTACCTGTGTCTCACTGGAAGTATTGCAGAATAACTGAGTTCCTGTTGTCGGTGTCCTCTTCTTCTGCTTCCTCGTCTTCAATGTCCACAGGCTCCACAGCTGCCAAAATACCTCCATCTGGACCATCCTCCTGCAGAAAAGGCACCTGTCGTCGTAAAGCTAAGTTGTGAAGCATACAGCAGGCCATGATGATCTGGCATACTTTCTTTGGTGAGTAGAATCGGGAACCTCCTGTCATATGGTTGCACCTGAACCTGGCCTTCAGGAGGCCGAAGGTCCTCTCTATAATCCTCCTAGTTCGCCCATGGGCCTCATTGAAGCGTTCCTCTGCCCTTGTCCTGGGATTCCTCACTGGGGTCAGTAGCCATGACAGGTTGGGTAACCAGAGTCACCTGAAAAAGGCTAGGGACAACTGTTAGACACACACTAACCTGTAGGGATATCCCCAGACCCAGACAACTATTCCCACTGATTTGGTTCCAGGTGCTCACCTAATAGCCACACACGGTGCCTCTGGAGTTGCCCCATCACATAAGGGATGCTGCTATTCCGCAGGATGTAAGCGTCATGCACTGAGCCAGGGAATTTGGCATTCACATGGGAGATGTACTGGTCTGCCAAACACACCATCTGCACATTCATCGAATGATAACTCTTCCGGTTTCTGTACACCTGTTCACTCCTGCGGGGGGGACCAAGGCCACATGTGTCCCATCAATGGCACCGATGATGTTGGGGATGTGTCCCAGGGCACAGAAGTCACCTTTCACTGTAGGCAAATCCTCCACCTGAGGGAAAACGATGTAGCTCTGCATGTGTTTCAGCAGGGCAGACAACACTCTGGACAACACGTTGGAAAACATAGGCTGGGACATCCCTGATGCTATGGCCACTGCTGTTTGAAATGACCCACTTGCGAGGAAATGGAGTACTGACAGCACCTGCACTTGAGGGGGGATTCCTGTGGAATGGCGGATAGCTGACATCAGGTCTGGCTCCAACTGGACACACAGTTCCAGGATCGTGGCACAATTAAGCCTGTAGGTGATGATTACATGTCTTTCCTCCATTGTCGACAGGTCCACCAGCGGTCTGTACACCGGAAGATGCCGCCATCTCCTCACATGTCCCAGCGGATGGTGCCTATGAAGGACAACAGCGAGCACAGAGTCAACCAACTCAGAGGTACGTACACACAGATTACACAGAACACGATTCATAATCCGAAAATAGCATGTATGAGTGTTTAGGCAAGGCCTAGTTATGTGTGACGCAGTTAAAAATAGAGCCATGTGGACCCCTGAAATGGCGGCTGCCTGACCTGTAAAGTGGGACAATGGGATATGAGGTAACTGCACTGACGTTGTACACCATTGCGGTAGGCGGTCGAAGACCGCAGCGCTATTCTGCATTGGTTAACATTGGACCCTATGGGTCCCAGGAGCCAATGACGATGTATGCCGGCGGTGACGGTACACTCCGCTGCGGACGTGACCGCCAATTTCTATCTGTTCAATCACTTGATACCTGATCTTCGACAGGAGAGGACCTACACTGCAAGTGCTGCTGTGACCTCAGTCTGGAAGAGACAATGGCTCGTGCGTCTGGGGAAAGGGCCCCTACCGTCACATCGGAGGAGTTGGAGAAACTCGTGGATGGGGTCCTCCCCCAGTACACGCTACTCTACGGTCCTCCAGACAAACAGGTAAGTACACTGGGAGCATGATGTATGGGCTATACCTGTGTGGAGTGGGGTGGATGAAAGATGGGGGGAGAGAACGAGGCGTGCATGAAACAACGGTGAGTGCATGTGCCACATGGCAAGGGTAGGGATGCGGGCCAATGACTGTGATGGTGCGGTTGGTAATAACTTCTCTTTTTCCCCTGTACAATTCCTGTAGGTCAGCTCCCACCAGAAGAAGGATATTTGGCATGCCATCGCCAAGGACGTCCGGACCCTGGGGGTCTATCACAGACAGAGTACCCACTGCCGTAAGAGATGGGAGGACAATCACCGCTGGAACAAGAAGACGGCAAGGCCCAGCTGGGGATGGCCTCCCAACGTGGGAGGGGTGCCCGTCGCACCATGACCCCCTTGATGTTCAGGATCCTGGCGTACCCGGAGTTGGATGGGCGCTTGAGGGCATCACAGCAGCAACAAGGGGGTGAGTACACTCATTCTGCTGATTCAGCACGCAGTGGAGGTATCTGTGTGGGGGAGGTGGGCTGTGGGTTCCCCTAGGCCAGGGCGAGTGTGCTAGTTAGGTCCTCTTTTTCAGGCAGGCCCTGTGGCACCCCACCCCACCTGGGTACAGTGCCAACTACACCTAGTCAGGCTCCTGTGACATCCATGTGTGCAGATGTCGGCAATAGCCTTGTAGGCCATGTCCCAGTACCGCCAGAAGCAGCCCCGCAGGCCCAGACAGGACGCCCAGCGGGGCACAGACAGGACCGCCAGCACCAGCCCCGCTGGCCCAGACAGGACCGCCAGCACCAGCCCGTTGGCCCAGACAGTACCGCCAGCAGCAGCCCCGCAGGCCCAGACAGGACCGCCAGCAGCTGAGTCGCTGCCAAGGGCACCGCTGCCACACGCACCGCTGCCAAGGACACCTCCGCCAAAAGCACTGCTACAAAGGACACCGCCGCCACAAGCACCGCTTGAGCGCCAAGAGCACTGACGCTACTGAGTCCGCCACGAGCAGGATGAAGCACTCTGGGCACAAAGCCCCCTCCAGAACCAGTGGAGATTTACATCCACCACCTCAGTCCTTTGCAGGATGAAGCACTCTGGGCACAAAGCCCCCTCCAGAACCAGTGGAGAAAGGCATCCACTACCTCAGTCCTTGGCAGGATGAAGCACTCTGGGCACAAAGCCCCCTCCAGAACCAGTGGAGATTTACATCCACTACCTCAGTCCTTGGCAGGATGAAGCACTCTGGGCACAAAGCCCCCTCCAGAACCAGTGGAGACAGGCATCCACTACCTCAGTCCTTGGCAGGATGAAGCATTCTGGGCACAAAGCCCCCTCCAGAACCAGTGGAGAAAGGCATCCACTACCTCAGTCCTTGGCAGGATGAAGCACTCTGGGCACAAAGCCCTCTCCAGAACCAGTGGAGATTTACATCCACTACCTCAGTCCTTGTCAGTATGAAGCACTCTGGGCACAAAGCCCCCTCCAGAACCAGTGGAGATTTACATTCACTACCTCAGTCATTGGCAGGATGAAGCACACTGGGCACAAAGCCCCCTCCAGAACCAGTGGAGACAGGCACCCACTACCTCAGTCCTTGGCAGGATGAAGCACTCTGGGCAGAAAGCCCCCTCCAGAACCAGTGGAGAAAGGTATCCACTACCTCTGTCCTTGGCAGGATAAAGCACTCTGGGCACCAAGCCCCCTCCAGAACCTGTGGAGACTGTTATCCACTTGAGAGACTGTGGCTTTGCACTCCCCAGGATGAAGCAGTGGGCAAACCACCCACTGTAGAGACTTGAGAGACTGTGGCTTTGCACTCCCCAGGATTGAACAGTGGGCAACCCACCCACTGTAGAGACTTGAGAGACTGTGGCTCTGCACTCCCCAAGATTGAACAGTGGGCATGTGGCCTCCTCGTGGATTTGGCATTGTGCACTCATCCGGCTGAGGTGCACCCCCTTTCCCTTCCCCCTGAGGTGCCTGTTTTATTTCTATCTGATGCCCCTGCAGTGTTCCCTCCGTCATGCTCGGGTACCTTGTGTGGGCCTCGACCATGCAGTGTGGGCCCAGTGTTCCACGGACTTAAATGGAGCAATACATGGACTTCTATTCTTGGTGTATATATTTGTTAATAGTGTATATATATTTTTGCGTACTGGATTTTAATAGATTACAATGGTTACACTCATTTCCTTTTGTCTTTGCATTCTTCCAGGAGGATTGGGGGGTGTAACTGTGATGTATCAATATGTATTAGTGTGTGTGTTGTCGTGGGTGAGGGTGGGGGTGGGGGTGTTGCGTGTTGGGTGTGTGTGTCCCTGTTTTTTCCCTCCCCCCTCCCCTGTGTCGTAGGTGCAGTACTCACCATGGTCTTCGCCGCCAGCGTTCGTGCTCCTGGTAGAGGAGCAAGAAGATAAAGGCTGGGAAAATGTGAAGCTCTGGTTCCATGGCGTCCTGGTTCCTCATGGGGTGTGAAGAGGTGAGCGGTTTCCCTTCGAATTCCTGTTTCCGCCGTGTTTTTGTTCGCGGTTAATCCACCCCGGAAAAGGTGGCGGATTGGTAGGTTGTGATACTGTGGGTGGTACATTGTCCTCGGTCAGAGTGTTAAAGTGGCTGTCTTTGTTGGCAGTTTCCGCCGCTTTAACACCGACCGCCAGGGTTGTAATGACCACCAGAGTTCCTTCACTCACTGTAGGAGGCTGCGTCTCTATGTGGTGTGCAAAACTAAGCACACTATGCCGGGAGGTCAGGCAACCGAACGTTGATTTTAAGGGGTAAAAACTAGACCACCGAATGCTCTAATTTTTGTGGTAGCTAGGTCGAGCAGTTAGTACAATCTTTGGAAAGTGCAAAGCATTTGTTGTACTCACAGCATCAATTTTGCAACTCACACACTCAAGAAAATAACTTGAGGCCAATTTCTAAACAAAACTTCAGATGTTTATATAAATGTTAACACCAAGATCATCAGAATTGGTCAAGTACGCTTTGAGATGTGGATTTTTGAAGTTGAATAAAATAGTCTTTTTGTGCGTAACTATACACCAAAGGAATCAATGGAGGCTAACCTTTAAAAATACATATAACATCATGCAGTAGGTTTACCAAGTTCTTCTTTTGCAGGTTGGTCGAGTTCATCGGTGGCCACACTGTGCCAGCTTGAGAAGTTCAGGTAGCTCCCGGTTCCGGTGGAAGCAGCAGGAAAAGGTCTCTGGAGCTGGTGCCGGGCTGCTGCAATGGACCACTTGAACAAGCACTGCACAGGTAAGTTTAAAGGTGAATCCTGGGGCTCCCCTTTGAGTGTTGAGGTTGCAAGGGGTGGGGGATGCTTAGGGCACAGCAGGTTCTTCATTGCCTGGCACAGGGTAGCTGGGTGCAGTGTGAATCAGTGATCCAGAAGCTGTGTGCAAGGATGCCCTCAGAAGGAGGAGGTAAGTCGGTTCAAGCATTGCTTGCAGGACAAAGGTGGCACTCTGGAGAGAGGTCCAGGTTGTTTCTGAAGACCCTTGCCTGGGGCTTCCCCTTGGTCCTTTTTCAGTCCCAGGTGGACTGTTTTTCTTGGTGTCCAAAGTCAGGTGACCAGTACCCATGGTATTGTTACGGTTCAGCCGCTAGAGGGTGCAGTGCCGCCAAACTTGCACACTGGAAGGCTTTGTTCTTACGGTTGTTGGTGCTAAGTTTGGTCCAGCTGCAATATCCAGTTCTGGGGTTAACATCCAATCAGCGAACTGGACCTCACTGGCTTGTTGATTCCTTGTGGATTTAGAGTGGTACCTCCAATCTAGAGTGAGTTCTCAGAGAATTTGTGAAGCCTGGAGGTTGTCTGGGGTTCTTTAGAGTTTTTCCAGTTTTCCAGCAGCTCCTCAGAGGCGATGATCCGGTTCTGGGTGCAGCAGGCAGGGTTTGGTGCCTTTTCTTTGGTGCAGCAGGTCCACAGTTATCGTGCCTTGGATCTTCTTGGTGCTGGTCTTCTTATGCCTGTTGAATTTGATTTCTTGGTCTAGGGATGCTCACTAAATGCTGTATTTAGTGGCCATTTTAGGGGGAACAGGATAGTGACCAATGGGTCATTTACCATAGGGTGGCTACACCAAGTAAGTGACAACTTCCTGTGGGCAAAGGTTACTTCCCTACACCTGATTGGCTATTTTCCTTCCATCCGAGATGGGAGAAAATGAAATGGAGAGGTCACTTTGCATGCAACACCTTGGGGGTGGTGCAGGCTTGGTAGGGTCACTCCTCCTGTCCTTTGTTTGGTTTTCCTGCCGTTGCTCCTGCCAAAAGTGGGGGTTTGCAACAGGGGTGGTCATCTGATGCTAGCAGCAGGGCTGGGGATCGAGTTTCAAGGGCGGTAAGCCCTTTGAAGCTCAATAGCAGGGCAGTGCACATTCCCGAAGGATGGGGTGTTAGCACCTCCACTCAGGAAGGGCTTTGTTCTGCCTGAATCCCAGAGAGCAGGAACTCTCACCCCAGGGGTTCAGACTTGTGTCTGGAAGTGGCAGTTGGTTGGGACCGGCCAGCGACCATGCCAGGATAGTTTGCTTTTGCAGGGGGCACCTCTAAGGTGACCCCTGGGTACATTTTATAATAAATCAAACACTGGTACCAGTTTTGATTTATCATTCTGAGTTGTTTGATACCAAACAACCCAGGGTTCAGAGTGGCCATCATGTAGCTGTGAAACAACATACTGACCAGTGTCCAGCACATGCATTTAAAATGGCTGCATTGTTCACTCACTATCTACCAGGTGTGGCTAGGACGCAGTGGGGGCATATTGCTCATGCAGCTTTGCCCTCACATACAGTATACTGCACTCTGTCTTAGGGCTGGAAGGCCTGCCAGAGGTGTCACTTATCTATATTGCATGCAGTGTGTAGTGGACAGGGCACACAGGCAGTGGACAGGGCACACAGGCAGTGTGCCATGTCGAGTTTGCATTTTATGATTGCACCAGGACACTTAGCCTGCAATGGCAGTGCTGAGTGCACCTGGATGCATGGCCCTAGAGGGTGGCACAATCAGTGCTGCTGCCCTCAGGGGCCTATCCATAGTACCCCATGCCCTTGGTACCTAAGTACTATTTGCTAGAGACTGATAGTGGCAGCTAAAAGTGTTGACATTTGCCTTTGCAATTTGTAGGGAAAGAACACTGGCACTGGGACCCTGGTTAGCAGGATTTCAGTGCACTCCAATCCAAGTTGCATCCAGAAACCAGCAAAAAGTGGAGAAGGTCTTGTGTGGAAATGCCTCAATCTTCTCCCAGAAAAAAAAATCAGAAGCTCAGCTTCCCGAATCCTTGAGCAACACAGCAAAAGAGTCAATTGCAGATCGGAACTTCCAACTGTGCACTTTCCGAGTCAGAAAGGGGATATCACGACAGGAACTGTCTATCTATGTATTGTAGCTCTCTTGAACACTGATGTAGTCTAACCTTTAGTAGAGCCTCTCATGTCACAAAGATTATCAGAGTGTGACAGCTTATATTTTATGTTACTTGCAGTTTTAATTGTAAAGCGTAGAAAGCTGCACTGTCACGTAATTTAAATGTGCACTTGCTTGTATTTTAGAGTTCGACCCTGGCAACATTTGAATTGAATCACATGCTAGAGGGATAAAATTGATGTATAATGTTATTTAGACTCTAGACTAACAGTGTATATATAAATGATGTTGAATTTCTCATGGTTAGTACATGATTAATGAGTTTGAAAATAGGTGCAAAAGTGAGAGGAATGCAATTCTCTGTTGTACTTAATGAAAAGCAGTAACAAAGCTTTCCTGTTTTAAATTAAATGTATTATTCATATTAATGAAATATTAATAATGCTGAATTTATAAGTTTGCATATTACATGTGTGTTACTAAAACACATTCATTACACACAAATCTTTTGTGGGTTCAAAGATTCATCCACATTGAAGAGCACTGATTCCTGCAAGGATGAAAATGCTACAACAGTTCTGGTAGCAGAATGATAGTTTCATCCCAGAAAGGGAGAACCATTTCTGTTTAGTGCTAGGGAGATAGGAATGACCCCATGTGATTGCCCAGTCTAAAGATTTCCTAACCTAATCTTGTCCCATGGTTCACTCCTTAAAATTGATGAAGATCCAGCCTTGGCCCTACAAGTGATGGAGCGTGAGTATTACTAGGATTTGGGCTTGCAATGCTTTGACTTGAAGATTGTGGTGAAGTGTTTTGTAAAGTCGTCATACTTGAAGTGATTGTGGCACTTTTTGCTCAAAAATGTCCACGATTATTGTTGTTGTTGTTGATGGGTCAATTGTGGCCTAAGATCCAAGGATAAGTAAGGTATTTCTCATGAGACGTTGTTGGCAGTGCCAATAGTTTTCCTTGAGTGAGTGTGAGTTGTTGGCTTGTATTTGGTGAATCCTAAAGCCTATGTATGATCTACATCAAGCGGAGTGAGAATTGCTGGTCAAGTTTCACTCATCATATAATTGTGAAAGCTATAGTTGGAGAAGTATAAGCCTGTACAGCTTTGAAGTGTTTGAATTCCTACCTGTAGTGTGCAGACAGGTTGTTGGTTTTTGCTCATAATATTTTGCTTTAGGTGTGAGTGAACAATTGTGTGAGAAACAATTGTAAAGCGATTGCAGCTGTTGAATGAAGTGAGTGTGACTTCATATTGTGCCATGCTGGTATGGGTCACTTAGTATGAAGCCGCACTGGTATTGGTGGACACTGTCACATTGCTAATGGTTGAGAACCAAAGGATTGTGGGATTGAAATTACTTATTGATTTTATCGCAAGTTGTGGAATTAATTGAATTTGACCAAAAATTGAAATCCTTCCAAGCCTTAAAAAGTGCGTAAAGGGGAGATTTATATATTCCAGTTAGAGAAGGTATAGAGACACCACCTGAAGGAACTCCATGTTATATTGTGTTGTCCGCTAAAGGTTTTTATGCATATCTTTGGCTTGAACAATGGGGAAAAACTACTGAGAAAGATAGTTCATTAGCGTTTCCCAGATACATAACCTTTAATTTGAGAATTTTAGATAATTTGAGGAGAATAATGTTTGAAATAAAACCACCTCCACGACTTGCATAATTTGAACTTCTCAGTATTTGGGAACTTGTTGCTCATGAAAGAATGGAGGCTTAGTAAGAGACTAGAATGCAGAAAACAATTAAGACACTTTCAGAAGCTAGACAGAATGCAGAACAGAAGATGTGGAGAACAGGTATATTAGATGGACTTAGAATATTTCCAGCCATTTCAGAGGAAGGCGCCAGAGGTACAACATCTAAGACTCAAAAGAAACAGGCAGAGAAAGCAGAACAGACAGCAGAAGCTGGGAGTAAAACAACAGTAACGTATGACAGTGATTCAGATGATGAGCTTATAAATTAGTTATTAATAAATCGCCCACCTCCGTGTCATTCAGCTGAGACAGGAATGAAAGGTGAAGCAGTACAGAATATAGGGGGTGATTTTAACCTTGGCGGACGGCGGAGGCCGTCCGCCAAGGTACCGCCGTGAAATGACCGCACCGCGGTCAAAAGACCGCGGCGGCCATTTAAACATTTCCTCTGGGCCGGCGGGCGCTCTCCGAAAGAGCGCCCGCCGGCCCAGAGGAAATGCCCCTGCAACGAGGACGCCGGCTCAGAATTGAGCCGGCGTAGTTGCAGGGGTGCGACGGGTGCAGTTGCACCCGTTGCGTATTTCAGTGTCTGCAAGGCAGACACTGAAATACTTTGCGGGCCCTCTTACGGGGGCCCCTGCCGTGCCCATGCCATTGGCATGGGCACGGCAGGGGCCCCCAGGGGCCCCGCGGCACCCCCTACCGCCATCCTGTTCATGGCGGGTTTCCCGCCATGAACAGGATGGCGGTAGGGGCTGTCAGAATCCTCATGGCGGCGGAGCGCGCTCCGCCGCCATGAAGGATTCCCCCGAGCAGCGGTAAGTCGGCGGGAGCCCACCGACTTGCCGCTTCTGACCGCGGCTGAACCGCCGCGGTCAGAATGCTCGTGGGAGCACCGCCAGCCTGTTGGCGGTGCTCCCGTGGTCGGTGGCCCTGGCGGCCACCGGCCGCCAGGGTCAGAATGACCCATAATAGTCTCAAATGTACCAATTGCTCCAGCTGCACAGGCCCTGAATCAGATTGTTTCAGTTACACCTTTAAGTTCAGAGACAAAAGTGTCTGTGGTTTAGCCACCAGTTACCACTGTTAACACAGTTCAGCCCATTCCAAGCCCAGTTGTAATTAAAATTGTCCCAGATCCTACTGTGAGTCAAATGGTGCAGATACCTCATGTGAATCAGCCTGTTCAAAATTGTGCCTCGGATCAGTCAGTACCAATGTTTAGACCAGTTCAATCAATGTCAAATGCTACCCTGAGTCAAACAGGACACTGCCAATTCCTCAAAACCAGACAAATCTTATGGGTCCTGATGCACTAACAGTTCCTGTGACTATAGGTTCAGTTGTCCCCTTATATGCTTCAGGTAGTACTGGAAGTAACGTTCATTTAATAACAGTCCATACTGTTCCTGAAACACCAGTTAAATCTGCGGGGATATCACCAATTGGTAAGCAGAGATCAGTATGTTCAAAGTATTAGGACATGGAGAGAACAGCTTCTCTTGTTCCACATTTGGGGCCAGATGTATCATGAAGGCCTTTTGTGATTCGGAATTTGCGATTTTTAAGAAATCGCTATTTCCGACTCGCAAAATGCCATGTATCACATTTGAGAATCGGTAATAGCGATTTCTTAAAAATCCCAAATGCTATTACCGAATCGCAAATTGCATTACCGGCCCTATTCGCACCTATGGGCCCATATCTGCGAATTTGTTGCATTTTCAAAATTGCGATTTCTTAACTAGAAATCGCAATTTTGGAAATGCAAAACCCCAGGGTGCTGGGGGCCTAAGGCCCTCTCTGCTGCACCCCAAAATTATTTTTTTCACCATGTAAGGTGCACACATGCCAAAAGGGCATGTGTGCTTTACATGCAAATTTTAAAAATGCATTTTAAATGCATTTTTATAATTTGCACATGGTTACCACCAAGTTCAACTTGGTGGTAAATAGCGATTCCTAAATGCCCAAATCGCATTTAGGAATTGCTTCATACATGTGCTAAGGAATCGCAAATAAGGAATCCTTATTTGTGATTTCTTATTTAGAGAGTCGCAATTTGCGACTCTCTAAACAGGGTCGCAATTTTAAGGAATCGCTATTTTAGGGATTCCTTAAAATTGCGTTCAGAATGTCTTTCATGCATTCTGAAATGGCTTTTTGCATTCGCAAATGGGCATTTGCACTGTTTGCGAATGCAAAAAACCTTGATACATCTGGCCCAAAATCCCTATGCAAATTGCAGAACCTAATCCGCTGTTAAATCAGACAGGACCAGTTCATGATGAGGGGTTTCCTCGGGGAACCCCACCTTATCCCATGCTTAAACCAGGTCAGATTCTGAATTTAAATTGCAGTACCTCGCAAGATGTACCCCAGAAAACAAAATAGCAGTTAACAAGGTTTCACTGCACAGCAATTCACAGACTGATGGAATAGTTTTATTCCACAAGGTGCAACAGGATCGACAAACGGCAATGTTAGAACAGAGGAGACACCAGAGAGAGACAGATCAGTGAATGTGCTCAGATTGAAATTAGGATCGAATGAACCAATTCTGGGAATGTTGGACATAGCTCAATTGGAAACTTACACAGAAGACGTACTGCTGTTCGTATTTAAATAAGTTACTCAATGTGAAGGACAGGCTTATAGGATATTAGCTGCATTTGTCAAGAAAGAATATGTGAATTTCAAAACCTTTGAAGAGAAGTTACAGATTAGAGTTCATTTCAAAAGACATAGCTAACATGAGATCGCCCAGAATAAAAACTGCACATTAAGCAATTGATTACCTATATACAGACATGGGGAGCATTAGCTAAGTGGGAAGGCAGATGGATTAAGAAAAGAGATCAGAAGAAAGCAATGCCAAATATGCCTCCGGCAGGAGCAAATCAAGCCGAGGACAATGTGAAAATGATGCCCATGAGAGAAATACCAGGTGGAGGTTATGTTCACGTACCTTGGAGTCAGAGTGATACATTGTCATTCACCAGTGATTAGCCAAGACAGAGAGAAAAGCCTGTGTAGTGGTACAAGAAGACTGACAGATTCATGAAACTTTCAAAGTGCTCGTTGGAAGATTTGAATATGTTGTTTGCCATTATGGTTCCGACTGATTTGTGTACTGCGTGTAACATACATGTTGATTGGCATGAATGTGAATCACAGAGAGAGCTAGTAACAGGTGCACCATCTGAAGAGGTAATAAAAAAGTATTACAAGATGATTGAGTTCCTGAAAAATAAAGTGTCCTGGAAAGATATTGTTTGGCAGAAAATTGACATAACAGCGCAGGAGACGAAAGAATCACTTCATGCTTATGATGACAGATTGTTACATGGTTTCAATCATCACAGTGGTACCGAGACTATAGAAACTATGGATATGGGTCAATTTGTGTTCACATTTGTAAAGGGATTGAGGCCAGACATAAGTGAGATGATTCAGCAGCACCTGATTTGTTGGCAGAATAAACCGATTGATGAGATTCTGCATTATGCAGTGATGAGACAGAGTTGAAACAGAAGAAGTTTAAAGAGAAAGTCATGGTTTTGCAATTGAGAGCTGCACAGAAAGCAAATCAGAATCTGCAGGTGAAGGTGAAGACTAGTGCAATGCAAGGAGTACCTCAGCAGGTGGTGAATATTCTCCAATCTAGAGGTAGAGGACGTAGTGTTCAGATAGATCAGAGTGGAGGTGTTCTTGATATCCAGTCTATGAAGAAGACTAATCTTTGTCATGCATGCAGGGATTTGGGTCATTGGCGACTTGAATGTCCACATAATAATTAGAATTTCAAGTGCAGAATGCTGGACTTACTCAGACTCAAAGTAATGATCAGGTTCAAATTCAAAGAGTTCAAAGCCCTGAATTCAGAATGTACATGTGTCCCTGGGACAACAGATGCACATACCACAAGCCCAATTGACACAGCAGCAGGTGATTGTTCCTCAGCAAAACAGAATCAAATGGCAAATGCAAATGTGAATCAGATAGCACCACAGTTTCCCTTAATTGATTTGAGTGATGAGGAATTCATGGAAATGTTTTACAGTGATAGCTCTGATGATGAGGATTGCATGCTAGGTGCATCCTTGGAGGAAGCTCAAAGTGGTGCTTATGTAAATGAAAACACAAACATTATGAGCCATGAGTGCCATTCTTGGATGACGGTCCACTGACAGAGCAGCTGAAGTATCAAATTTGCCCCTTTCAGGAAATAGAATCCAGGTTGTGTGAGTTGCCAATAAGCAATTGAAAAATCCTGTAACAGAGTATGTTCCTGTTAAAACAGGTTAATTTGAAGATGAGCACCAGTTTGTGGTCTGTGATTCAAGTCCTGTACGTTTGTTGGGATGGGATCTCTTATATAAGTTGAATTTTTCCATTAGTTGCACACCAAAAGAAATAGTCATTTAGACAAACGAGGACAATGTGCCCTGTAAAACTATAGAGCACTATCCAAGTGTCACTTTGAACCCAATGATAACATGTAATTGTTAGCCCGAAGATTTGAAAGAAACTGTGACACAAGAAGTTTGGGATTTTTCAGGAACTGAAATAGGACTCCTTAAAAGTGTTGAGTCCATTAAAATAACAGTAAAACCAAATGCAATGTATCCAAAAAAATACCACATAATATGTCCCCAGAGACAATTGCTGGAATTACCTCTTTGACTGATTGTTGGATTGATTATGGTATTTTAAAAGAAATCAAGGGAAGGTCCTATAACTCTTCTATTTTAGGATCGCGGAAGCCCAAGGGAAAGTACTGCATTGTTTAAGATTTGATAAAGGTGAACAAGACTGTTGTTCCATGTTGTCCTGTGTTACCGAATCCTGCAGTGATTTTATTCCAAATTCCCTGTGAAGCTAAGTGGTTTATGATCACTGACCTTTGCCAATCATTTTTTTCTTTACCATTGCATGAGGAAAGCCAGTATTTATTTCCATTTTAATTCAGCCGTTATGTTTTGCCATGGTGTCAAACTCCTCAGGGGTATACAGAGTCACCATCCATTTTCAATCAGATACTGAAAAATAATTTGGAGTCCCTTAAAATGCCCTATCATTCAGTCTTAGTGCCAGTACATTGATGACCTGTTGGTTGCGTCAAACACCAAAGAAGCATGCAAAATGGATACCATTGCCCTTTTGAATCATTTAGGAGAGAATGGTCATAAAGCTTCCCCTGTTATAATACTGTATTGTAAGAAAGAAGTCCTGATTTATGTCATCACATTGGGAAAGATGTGAGGAAAGTGTTGCAAGAAGGAAGCTAAGCAAGCATGAAAATGAATCCTCCAGTAACACAGAAAGAAGTCTGAATGTTTTTGGGAATGGTTGGCTACTTTCATCAGTGGATTCTGAACTTTTCCCTTTTGGCCAAGCCTTTACAGGGGCAATCATACAAGGACATGACTGATCCGGTACCATTGGATGTAAATTGCATATGCGCCTTCCCAGACCTGAGAGAAAACATATGCCTAGCCCAGGCAGGGAATACCTGATTATAACATATGTTTTCTTTCTTTTGGTGCCAAAGTGATGGATGTGCACTCTCAGTTTTGACACAGCTGCATGGAAACACAAATAAGACTGTGGAGTATTTTTCTGCCACACTTGATCCTGTAGCTGCAGAGTTGCCTGTTTTTTTAAAAGCAGTTCCTGTCCTCAGAGTCAGCATAGAGCAGTGCAAAAGCATTGTGATAGGACATCAGCTGAGCATTTTTATCCTCAATTCAGTGGAGATTTTGTAAACCCATACAAAGATCCAATACCTGACACGAGCCCGTTTATCCCATTATAAGGAAGTGATCCTTGCCCCATCGAATGTGAATATCATAAGATATACAATATTAAACCGTGCAAACTTGATGCCTATATCTGTTGGAAATGCAAATGACCATGAAGAAGAGGTTATGTATGACTATTTTGATGTGACTAAATTGTGCACCAAACCAAGACCTGATGTTCCTGTAGACGAAAATGACTGTCATGTTCTTTGATGGCTCCTGTTTTAGAGCTAAAGATGGTACCCTGCGAGTAGGTTACGCAGTTTGCACAGTCTCAGGTGTGATAGAAGCCTAGAGAGGCTTTAGGACCTCTTCTGCTTCCCCAGTCTGAAACAATGACAAAATGTATCATTTGTTGAATGCACTACAGTTACCAGCAAAAATTGCCATTGTGAAATGCCTAGCCCACAGAAAAATCAATTGATTGTATTACCCTGAGTAATACCTTTGCAGATGAAGTTGCTATGTATTGCGCTCTTAGTTGTGCACCCTTTAATGGAGAGTGGAACAGTGATAGACAGGATGAGACAAGCCAACATTTCTTCATGACTGCTGTTGACACATGGGAGGAAGTGTAAAGGTTGAAGGAAGGATAGACAGAGGAGGAACAGCAAAGTTGGATTAAAGCAGGAAGTGTCAAAAAGATTGAAGATGACACTTGGGATTCAGGTGATGGAAGAGTAGTGTTGACAAACAGCTTTCTGTCCCCGATGGCAAGCCATTACCATGGACAGTCACACCTAGGTAGAGAAGCTATGGTCAGAACACTCAGACAAACATGGTTTAATCCTAAATTTAGAGAGTGATTGCTGGAGCCAGATGCCACCCATGCATCACCTGTCAACAAATGAATGTACTGAAACGTACAGTTGTTACACTGAGTCACATAGGTAGGCTAGGATGACCATTTAACAGAATGCAATTTAATTTTATTGAGCTGCCAGTGTGCAATGGACTGCAATATGTTGTAGTTATTGTCTGTATTTTTTCAAACTGGGTTGAGGCTTATCCACTAGAAGAAACAATAGTCTCACAGTAGCAAAGCTGTTATTTAGAGAGTGGATACCTAGGTTTGGATCCCTGACTTCTCTAGAATCAGACCAAGAAACTCATATCAACAGTGAGGTCCTTAAAATGTTGTGTGCAACTTTACAAGTTGAGAAAAGATTTCACTGCAGTTATCTTCCAGAAGCTTCAGGTCTGGTAGAAAAGATAAATGGAATACTGAAATTCTGACCATCAAAAGTATGTGCACCCAGAACACTGAATAGGCCATATCCATTGCTGCTTGTTTTGATGAGTATGCACACTACACCTGACAGGAAAACAGGACTGTCGCCTCATGAAATCATCATGGGGCATTCTATGAGGTTGCCAGAAGTGCTTGCAAATGCGCTTGTGAATATTACAGATGACTTGGTGCTGGATTATTGCAAAGTACTAGCTGATGTGGTGCGTTATTTGTCTCATCAGATTGGGGAGGCTAGTGTACAGATGCAGCAGGAACTGTGTCATGACCTATGTCCTTGTAACTGGGTTATGCTTAAGAAACATGCAAGGAAGGCCCTTACCAAGTCGTCCTTGTGATGACAATAGCTGTGAAGTGTGCTGGTCTCCTGAACTGGGTACATGCTAGCCACACTCACAAAGTTCCAAGTCCTCTTGATGAAACAGTGCTTGCTCCAGAAGGGTCAGTTACAGTGAGTGCGAGGAATCGGTCAGCCAAGCTGTAGAGGCTGGACAAGTGGTTGTAGCACAGACTTGGTCTGATGGGGTAATGAGAGAGTCAACAACAGTGACAGTAGTGAATGGTACAGAAGGGCCGAGACAGAATCGGTTAACTCATGCAAGTTCAGATGTTGATGAAGGATTAGTCTCGCTAGATAACAGATGTACCCAGAGACAATTGGCCTAAGGAGAAAACTGTGCCTGCTGTACAAGTGCCATCAACTTGGTGAATAATTGCATTGTTGAATGAGACTATTTTTCAATTGCTTCACTCACAAAAAAGGGCTTAAAAGAGTAGTGATAAACAAAAGCTGATTTGATTTTTGATTTTTCAAATCACAAAAGAAGTAGTAAGTGTAAATATATATGCATAGGTCCAGCAGTAGTGACAGTTATCATGATCATATTATTGTTTATAGGTTTGAGTTTGCCCATAATAAATGATTGCACCCTCACTTGTTACAAATTCAGTAAATCCCCATGCAGATCAAAATTAATTTTACACAAATGAGAAGTGTTTACGCACTGATAGTTCTAAAGGTGATTAATCAGTAAATGTGTATTATAAGTTGTTGTATGAATATGTTAAGCCAATAGAAAGTAGAAACTGTTATGAGTGTACACAGCTGCCTTCATCAGTTAGTGAAGGAATTACATATCATAGTTTTCCCCTAGCCTATGGAATTTCCTGTATTCTGTTATTAACACAGTTTTATTAGCAAAAGTATTACCAATACGTCTATTCAAATTATAATTTAGTGTTTTCAATTGCCTCTGTCATGAAACATTTAAGTAGAATTGCACAGGCGAAGGACATTGATTATGTGGGAGGTTTCCTTAAGCCTACTTTGACATTTGGAACAGTATATGCACACAATAATAATTTAACTTGTCTTCTTAGTCCCATATAAAAGGAATTCATTGGACATTTGAGGAGAGAAGGAGAGCAATGAAAGTCAAAATAGAAAAAAAGAGTAGTCGTGCAAAATTGGTAAAGAGATGCGACACATTCAGTGGCTGGAAATCAAGAATGCCTGATTACTGATTGCCAACATGTGAGGAAGTTATGTATAAATAGGCTGAAAACAAAGACCGATACACATTTTGTAGGTACTAGTGAGTGTAGGGATGTATTCTTGTTTAAAAGTGTTTGGTCTTTTATGCTGAATGGTCAAGACCCCGCCATACCAAGTGTTTATTTCATATATGGAAAGAATACCTATTACAACAGCTGAAAGGCTGGTATGGTACATGTTACCTGAGAGTAGTTTTCCAAAGATTTATCATGTGGAATATTTTAATGATCCATTTTGGAGTGAGAAATCCAACTCCAGAGTCAAAAGAGGAACAAATGCTTCAGAGAGATATTTTTGGTTCCATAATTCCATCAGTAGGTTTGATCCTTAATGACATCAAGATAAGAAAGTGTCCACAATAGTGGACAAGTTACCTACAGACACTGCAAGTACCATATTGTTAATGAACACGAAAATGGTAGCTATGAGATCAATGGTTTTGGAAAATCATCTTGCTTTAGGTATGTTACTGGCGAAGGAAGGCAAAGTTTGCAAAATGTTACATGTGCAACAGTTGTTGCACATATATCCCTGACAATAGTAAGGAGATACTGAAGTATATTTCAGACGCAATTGACTTAAAACAAGACCTAAAAGAACTGACAGCAACAGGTGCACAGGAGGCTATAGGAAATGGGTTTACAACCATTGGTAGATTGTTTAAAAATCTGGGAAGAGGTATTGTGGGAACAATTTTGAGACCCCTATTGATTGTAATCTTATCGGCCCTAGTTGCAATTGGATTTTACAAGTTATACAAGACACTGAAGGAGAACAGAGCTATGAATAGACAGAAAAGGGAAGAGATACAAATGGAAAATGGGAGAAGCTTGTATTACAATAATGTCAAGCAGATAGAGGATTTCAGAAGGTCTTACCTGAAATGAACCTCTGACTTTTGAGCTGTCTCATTGAAAATGAGAGTGTGAGTAATTTATGATGGCCTAGTTGCATCAAAGGGGGGACTGATGTAGTATAACATTTAGTAGAGGCCCTTCTGTCACAAAGATTATCAGAATATGACAGTTTATGTTTTATGTTAATCATAGTTTTAATGGTTAAACATAGAAAGCTGCACTGACACACAATTTAAATGTGCAATTACTTGTATTTCAGAATTTGACCTAGGTTGCATTTGAATTAAATCACATGCTTGAGGGATACAATTGATGTATACTGTATTTAGACTCTAGACAAACAGTGCATATAGAAATTATATTGAATTTCTCATGATTAGTAAATGATTAATGAGTTTGAAATATGTGCAAAAGTGAGAGAAATGCAATTCTCTGTTGTACTTAATTAAATGCAGTAACAAAGATCTCCCATATGAAATGAAGTATTCATATTAATGAAATATTATTAATGCTGAATTTCAAATTTTGCATATTACATGTGTTTCTCTAAAACATATTAATTAAATGCATTATTTTGATTCTTTTGTGTTACTATGAGTGAAACCTGTTGAAGCTTTTGATTTGTGACCGTGCTAGAAATGCTGATTAATTTCCTAATGTGAACTTTATTTTAGGTTATTTTCTTGTGAGAAGCTTAACTAGTGGTAATAGGCTCTCTTGTTTAAGTATAGAGAGAATGTGGCATAGTGTCCTTGATGGAAGAACATCGTGAAACATGGACTGTTATCGTTACAATTGGTTCACACAAGTGGAAGATGTTCCAATGACAGACCTGGCAAAGAATTGGACTGTTTCAACTTGGAGTCTGGTGATTGATTACTATTTGATGATGCTCCTCCAACGTGACATGAAGTGATAACTTTGGTGAATCAGAATGCTTTGTGAATTCTAATACTGATGGATGTTTGAAATTTGAGCAGTTTTGAGCAGTCCCTGACAGACCCTGGCAGTCCTCAGATGCTGTCCTGATGCTTGCTGATCCTGATGCTTTACTGATGAAGATTCCCTGAATGCTGTCCCCCTAGAGAGGTATTTTCCTCTCTGCCTTTGAAATGCCCTTTTAGACATAGAAATTATTTTATTTTCCCCTTCAGAAGACTCTTGACCGAGCTTCTGATATGCTGACGCTTTCCCTTTTTCCTAACCTTTTGCCTAACTCAGTTAGTGATCTGCAGTCCAAGATTATTTTTTCCAAATCATTTTTGTCCTTTTTATGCTTTTCGTATTTTGTTTGCATGTATTTCTCCCCACACATGCCTTTCCTGATTTTGTTACTGGTAGGGTTAACCTTTGCCCAGTCAAAGATTTTCGACTCTGCTAATTCAATTTGACTGATGACTGTTATTTCTCTGTAACTCAGATATTCTTGTTGATGATATGCATTATTCTTCTTGAATGATTAGTTTTATTAATGTTAGTTCACCTAAATATATTTTGACAACTTGGGCAATCCGTGGTGATTATGTACCTTTACAATTTGGTTTTGTGGATTGTCTACATGACTTTGTTCTTGTGTTTGTAATAAGTTCTTAATTTTATTTCCTATTTGGGGGTTTTCTTCTGTGTCCACATTGGTCATGGTGTTGAAATTATTTGGGGTGGTATTAAAATTCTGTTGATGGTTCTACCAGATTACTTACTGGATTCAAAGATTCAGCATTGATTCCTGCAAAGGATGAAAATGCTACATCAACACTTAGGGCCTTATTTAAAGTTTGGCAGGCTGATACTTAATCACAGATATGATGATATGCTTTATTACACATGCCATAGATTTTAATGCACTTGTGATGCGGCAGACTTGATATCTGTCACATTTGTGATGAAGTAACCTGTTGCCAAACCCTAAATCATGCCTTTATATTGATCTTGTTCAGTTTAGCCTCAACAGCTGTCATGAAACACCAGATAACATTCTTTATAAAAGGGGAAAGGGTGGGAGAACATCAAACTCCTTTAGTCAGATCATCTGATTTTTTTCATCCTCTTTAATTTTTGCACCTGTAGGAATGCTTAATTACCACCTTGTTGAGTAGTGAAGTCAGTCATCTATATGTATATGACATTTGGATAACACAAAAGGACATTCCTTGAATGTCCAAGGAAATCCCTGAGCAAGTCCAAACTATAGATGGCTCTCTATTGGCATCAGGACCAATCAAAGAAAGTTCAGCGATGCGGAAAATGGTATGTATTTGTGGGAGTGGAAACCTACAGAACCTTCTCCTATTTCAAAGTGGACACCATGTCTAAATAATAAAGATGCAACTATTAAGTATACCTCTGGACCCGTAGAAGACTCAGAATGACTGCTGTGCTGCTCTGCAAGGACTGCTACTCTGTTGACCTGCTGCCCTGCTGCCTGAGTGAGAAGGACTAGACTTGCATCTTGAACTCAGGAACACCAGAGCGACTTCAAGGGCTAGTTGGCTGGCCTACTGATCAGAGTCCCAGGAACAGAAATGTCTCCAACCACCTTGAACCCAGCACTTGGACCCTGTTTGCTGTAAGTCCTATCCCCCAAGTGATACCACCCCAGTCCTGGACCCTTGAAAGTGGACCTAAAGGTCTTCTGCCAGTGCAACTGTGGTCCTGTGGGAAGAATCAACACAGCACAATACATCTCCTCACAGCTCCAATTCAGAACCTTAGCAGTGTGACACATCCCCTGCACCGGACCTCACATTGCAGCCCTGCAGCTTCTTTGGAACCACAAGTGCATGACGCATCTTTGATGCAGGACTTCTCATCACAAGTCTCTCATCAAAGGCATCTTTTACAATGACACAGGACTTAACATTGCTACCCCACAGTTTCCTCTGCTGCACAATGTATTCTCTATGAGGGATCTTGCAATGTTCCGTTAACTGGGATTTAATGTACTGTGTTTAGCGGGCCTAACTTGGTCCTTGTATCCAGCCTGTGATCCATCATGGTAAGCCTTAACCTGTGATTTTGTACCAGTCTGGCGCAACCAGCTAACCACACTTGGCACTTGGTAATTCTAGGCAGTATTTTCACTTGGACCTTTAAAATTGCAGGTCTCCAGATCTACTAATTTGATTTGTGTAATTTTGGTCTCAAATAATGTATTAAACTTTAGTCTATTTTTCTAAATTGGTTTGGGTTTTTTTGTGCTGTGTTGTCACTTTATAACTGTTTGAAGTGTTGTATGAATACTTTACACATTGCCTCTAAGTTAAGCCTGACTACTTTTGTGCCAAACTACCAGAGGGTTGACCACAGGTTAATGTGGGATTTGCCTGTGTTTCACCCTGACAGAGATTGTGGTTGCTGCTTGAGTGGGGTTCATCCCTCACAAGCAGTAACCCAATTTCCTACAATGGCTTATCTCAAAAGTATCCAGGTAGTTTATTAACCTTTGAACAAAATTTGATTAGATGTCAGCTAATCACTGGATCTGTTCTATTTTTCCTTGAAAGTGTTACAACTAATTCTTCCCAAGTAAAGCCTGAAGACCTGGAGAATCTTTTCTTATCCTATAGGGACAGACTATAATTTAAGGATCATGTCAGGAAAACTATTGCCAGCGTTGTTAAGTTCTTCCCTCAGCAAAAATGATTCCCCTTTTCCTTGTACCCACGTTGGTTGCAGCGGCGTCCTCCCTCCCGGTGGCTCTTGCGGAAGCTGTTCTTAGTACTAGCTTCTTCAGGTTTAACTGCCACTCAGAATGGTGGCCGCCAATCCTTGTGAGATCAGCGCTCTAGTATCTCTACCTTAGTCTCGTACTGAAGCTTCCCTCTGGCTGTTTCTCGCTGGGAGCCCTGCACTTCAACTGTCACCCTGAGGAGAATGAGCAGTGTTCCTGATGCGCTTCGTTTCATAGAGAATTCTTCCAGTTTTGAGTAATTAAATCTTTTTCCTTTTACGGTGTGCACACCAGCTACTTTTTCCCTTTTGAAGAAGCAGAATTTTGTCCTTCTTCCAACAACTTGCTATCGGCTTTCTGAGGAGAATTCGTTTTGGCTTAACAGAATTTCAATCAACTGCAGTAAGGAATCTTTTTTTATGATTTCCAAACTTACCTATATATATATATATATATATATATATATATATATATATATATGTACATATATATTCAATAACTCTTTGCTTTGCAGACTTAGAGACAAACATCAGTGCTCAGACTAATTCCTAGAGACTGTGACTGGGAAAACTGAACCTTGAGAAGGAGTTTTCATTTCCTGTAAAATACATTAGTAGTTTGTATAGTTGTGAACTTTTAAAATGCTCCAGAGAATCTTGGAACCCTCTTGCCCCTGTAGAAAAGAAGATATTAAGTTAACATTATTCTCTTAGACAGAGGCTAGTCTCTCAAAACATCCAGGTTAGGAGAACAATTGAATTGGGTGAATGTGAATGGCTGAACAGTTGAATGCAGATTAGGAATGCACGTATCTATGCTCTTATCACCTGACTGCAAGTCCTTCCAAATCCCAATAAGAAGAAAGGTGCCAGTTTTCAGAGACACACACTGAACATCCTATCTTCAAGTGGAAAACGGGGGGTGGTCTCTTTCTCTATTCCTATTCCCCTTTCCCCCTAGCGGATGCAGGGTTCAGATAATCAGTTAAAGTCTGAGCAAGCATCTGTTGAGGGGAGTTGGGTAAAAGGCATCTGCTCCTGTGGAAGTTTGATTTAATGCGTAATCTTCTGACAGATCAAGCCTTATAAATATTGGCCCAAGAGTTAATCACTGAAGGTCTATGGGTGTGTCAAAATTTCCAGACACCAAGCTACTAAGGCATTACATACACACTAGATCACACCCTTTGATGAATCTGGTGGCCATCAGTCTGAGCACATTTGGAACAATATGTTGCTACTTTCCCAGTCAGTAACCAGAGAAAGCATCCTTGTACAAAAACCTCTTAGATAATTTTTACTACTACCAGTTCCTCCAGATTCATGATTTAATTGATGATTTCATTTTAATCTTCTGGTTTCAGGAGGTCACAGAGTGATAATGGTTACAGCGGATACCTTTTTTAAGATGACCCATTTTTGAAGCTAAGTCCATGGCTCAAAACTTCTTACAGGATATTTTTTCATCTTCCTGAATTACCACAAGTGATAATTTCTGACCATGCATCACAATTTGTTTCCTATTTTTGGAAGGCATTCTGTAATATTCTATGGATTGAACTTTTCCTGTCTTCTGGCATTCACCCCCTTTGTCATGGCCAGAGTGAACGGGTGAATGAAGGTCTGAAATAATATTTATGTTGTTTTGTAATTCTACTCAAGATGATTGTTTTTCTTTTCTCCATTAATCTGAATTCTCTTATAAGAACTCTGTACACAGTGGTACTCAGACTTCTCCGTTCTTGTGCCTACAAGGCTTTAATACAAGAGCATTTCTATGTGCCCATCAAGAAACAAATTCTGTGCAAGAAGATGCAAGCCTTGAAGAAGAATTACAAACCTTAAAAAAGTAGATCAAAGAAAATTGCTAAAAGCTAAGGAGAAGATGAAGGAAAGTTCTGATGTTCAGATAACTCCTGATTTCATATAACTCCTTCTCCTGAACATCAGTTAGAGAACAATGTCTGGTTATCGACAAACTTTCTTATCTCTTACTCATCTTCAAATACATTTAAAAATCATTGCCAAGGACCTTTCAAGATTGTCCAAATAATATAAAGAATCAATCAAGTAGCCTTTAAGCTTTGTCTTTCTCCAAAATGGAGAGTTCATCGAGTTTTTCAAACATTTTAGCTAACATCTTTCCATCTAAATCCTTATCCACGTACTCCACATCTGTCACCTCTAATTTCCCCAAATATGAAATCCAGGACATATGTGATTCACGGATTTCACATGGGAAGTAACAATTTTTGCTAAACTGGAAAGGGTATCCTCCTAGTGAGCATCACTGGAACAATGTTTCTATTGTCCATGCCCGGGTCCTAATTTGTCAGTCTTTCAGAACACACCTAGACAAGCCAGGTGCTTTTAAAGGGGGCACATATTGTCATGCACACTCCCAAAAACTGGGACAAGACTTGGTCTGCGGACATTTTTGAGACCCAGTAGTCCCATGGTACTCACCCGCAGAGCCTGGTATTTCCCGCAGTGGTGTTTGCATTAATTATAAGCTGTGCTTGTCCATAAAAGGATGTGTGTTAGCACTCCTGTTGCGACTAATAAGAATAGAATACTTACCTACTTTCCTGGGTTCCCCTGTGGTGTTGATGTGGTCCTCTTCCTAGCATACCTTGACAGCAAGTGAAGTGGAGTATCTTGTCTATGAATCAATCCAAGAAAGCCTTTGTATTATGTTATGCTTCCCGTTCTTCCCAGTTCAGGATAGAGATGGAGAAGATCCTGGAATAGCCTCGTGTCTTGAGAGTTCTAAGCAGCTCTGTCCAAGAGGAAGATGTACCGAAGCAATTTTGAAAAAATATTCATTACATTCATCACATACTTTTCCGAACCATCTGCCTGTGGATTCCATACCAGTTCCTTCTCACATTGTTCAGCAGCTCCAATTCCAACTGAAAGAATTTTTTTTGCCCTTTTGGTATTTTCCTTCCTTATGGGCTCATTCTGGAAGGCACCTGTTGTCCAGTGAGGTACTCACACTAGACGGCATGGTGGCTACTGAAAAGGGCCATCCAAATCTCTGACAGTCTACTGGAGGATAGATAATTCAAGAATCTAACATACAGCTCCTGACAGTGTGAAAATGAGTAAAAGTGGCACATCGCTGTCCTCTTTGAGCAGGCTGAAGAGGAAAAAACGCATTTGACTATTCAGACTATTCAGAGGTACAGAGCACAACTAAGACCTCAGGGAGGCAACAGTAACATTAAAAGGCACCAGGACAGCTATCCGTAAATTCTGAAAGCAACCTCAACAGCACTGCATCAGCAATTCAGCCCTCATAAAATAAATGTATACTGGGTACTTCTTGCTCACAGGGTTCCACTGATTTTATCCTTAGCCTGTTACTGTAGCATGAGATTAGTACAGGCTGATTCCCTCCACCATGACTCCCTTATTTGTAAGTCTTAGTATCATTTTGGCCTTTATATTTCATGAGTTCTGAGTGTCTGATCTACATCACTTCCCTGATAAGTATTGGACCACTTTGCATAGCTATCCTGGGGATCAAGTTTTAACGGGGTGCACTTGGTGTTCAGTGTTGGGACCAACACTAGGGTAAGCAGCAGGACATCAGAAGTAAAATGATCCAGTTTTTAAAGTCTGAGCCCCATCCCCCTGCTTGCCCTGGCCTCCTGAAAAAGCTCCCACAACCATCAGTCTGATTCTACAGATCCTGAGACGGTATCTTTGGGAGAGGAATATCCCATCTGATGACATAAAGGTTCAGGTTAAGAAATAAATTATTTGCATGTGTTTCAAGCAATAGTGGATGCCTTCAGTGCAGCATTTAGGGTAGAGAAAGTATATTCCTCTAACTTGTCATGAGAGGGGAATCGGTCCACTACAAGTCTCAAATTCAGTCCACTAGTTCTAACTACTAAACCTGTCTCTGAAAAGTGCCTTTGTTGTCTCAGTCCAGTGCAAGTGAGGGTCATTTACACCTCGAGCAAGTACACCAAAAAAGAACACAGACGTCTTTTTACACCACATGGAACCAATGAACCAAGCAGAATTTCTGCTTTTTCCCCACTAAAATGCATTTACTTCTCTATAGTCCTGAACATGTTCACTGTGTAAGAGCACCTTGTATGTGGCACGTAGGCATCATCCAACTTCTTTCATTCATTGAAACTCTGCAAGCTTCTGCAGAAATCTCTGAGCTTCTTCAGAAATGCTAGTGACCCAGGGGTCAGTATGGTAGGCACAGTAGAAGTCTCCTGTATGAATTGATTCTGATTTTCTTACTGAAAAGTATGGATGTCAAGACACTAAGACCTTCCATTGGTCACAGCAATGATCTTGACCTTGATCAATTTAACTAGAGCAATTTTATCAACAGGTACCAAGAGGGATACTTATATGCTCTAAAAATGTAACTCATTATAAATCATAGCCTAGGTTGCATGACATCTGACACTTTTGGGTGTAATGTACTTGTGCTGCAAATTGTTTGGAAATGGATTTAAAATGTTTGTGAATAGCTACAAAGTTAAGAGCGTATTTTTACAGGATTTCTCTGGCCACTTTTTTTTACTTATCCCTAGGAATACTGAACACTGTAAAGCACTAAAACTATATTTGCATAATGCACACCTTACTGAAGACACTATGGGGCATATTTACAAGCCCCTAGCGTCACCAGAGCATCAATTTTTGTGACGCTCTGTTGGTGCAGTGCACTGTGCTGTATTTGCAAAGTGGCGTTAAGCCACTTTTTGTGGCTTAACGCCACCTTGTAATAAGGCTCCTTCACACACAGCACTTTGCATGGAAGCGGCGTGCAATGGGTGTTGCTGTGGTCATTCCACAGCAACACCCATTGCATTTTGACACTGGCCCAGATTGACAAGATTTCATAAACCTGAGGCAGCACCAACATCTAATGCCACCCTAGGGGTGGTGTTAGCATGGAGCAACAAGGAGAAATGCTTTCATTCATCCTCGTTTTTTGCTCTTTCCATGTGTGCTGCATTTTGCAGCACACATAGAAAGAGCAAATCGCCATTAAAGACTGTTTTTGTGCAGGAGATATCCCTTCCTACACAAAAACGTATCCCTTCCTGCACAAAAACAATCTCCCCTGCACGCAGCCATCCTTGCACGATGGCGCATGGGTGGCTGCGTTGGCACTTGGCAGCAAATTTGGCACTGGTGCAGGGGGAAACACAGGGATTCCCCTGTATTCTAGTAATTACGGTGCATCCCTGCATTTTAGAAGTGAGGAGCACGGCACTGGCAATTTTGGTGCAGCGGCCATGCTGCACCACTTCTTGTAAATATGTCCCTATGTTTATTCATATCACACACTAACAATTCAGCTTCCATAAAGCATGCGTAAATCATGCATATATAATAGAAACCTTTTCCTGGATGTAAGAAACTGCACCTGGAATAATCCTTTGTGAATTAGGCCCTCACTGCTAAAAATAATAATACCGAGGTTATAATGTTTGGGAAGAGTCCTGAACTGTTGTACAAAAACTAATGTAAACAATAATGCTTGGAGAATTTCCATCCTGATAAAATCGTAGAAAGGTTTAGGGTTTCTCCTTACTTCCAAACTGTTACTGAGTATGCCATTTGGGTGATGGTATGTTGCTTTTCAATACCTTTGCATACACTGAAACTGGTGTTACTCTGTCAGATTTCCACTAACAGTCATCACCTTCCTAATATTCGGGTCACACTACACAAGCAGCATATGGTTTACTGGCCTTCTTCCTTCAACAATTGGAGAGGGTACAGTAAGTGTGTCATCATTGAGGAATAGCACATCCCTCCAGTGTGTGGTATTCAAGCCCATATTTATAGGAAAATGATGGAGCACGATGCTGCACCAAAATTAGCAGCGTTGTGCTCCGTCATTTTCACAACGCAATGATGCACCATATTTAATTGAATACGGTGCACCCCTGTGTTGTCCCCTGCGCTGGTGCTAAATTTAGCTGTCAGCGCCAATGCAGGCATCCTTGTACCATCGAGCAAGGATGTCTGCATAGAGGGGTGTGATTGTTTATGTGCTGGAAGGTGTCCCTTCCTGCACATAAACAATCACTAATGGTGGTTTGGCACTTCTGTGTGTGCTGCAGAATGCAGCACACACAGAAATGCAGCACACACAGAAGTGCCAAAGCGTAATTTTGAAATGATTGTTTATGTGCAGGAAGGGACACCTTCCAGCACATAAACAATCATTTCTGGCATGTTGCTTTTTCTATGCATGCTGCAGAATGCAGCACACATAGAAAAAGCAAAAAACAAGGAGAAATAAAAGTATTTCTCCTTATTGCGCCTTGCTAACGGCTCCCCTGGGGTGGCGTTAGATTTTGGAGCTGCCTCAGGTTTACAAAATGTCGTAAATCTGAGGCAGCATCGAAATGCAATGGGTGTTGCTGTGGCACACCCACAGCAACACCCATTGCACGCCCCTCTGACACAGAAAACTAGATCGGAGGGGCCCATATTTACAAGGACGCATAATGCCACAAAAAGTGGCGTTACACCTCTTTGTAAATATGGAGCAGAGGTTAGCGCCACTGGAGCATCATGTAGAGTGATGCTCCATTGGCGCTAGGGGCTCTTAAACATGCCCCTCAGTCTTTTGAATAGGCGCATATCAAAACCAGATCATCAGGATAAATTTCAATGTCAGAAAACCTTCAAGGAAAACCAGCTTTGTTGGCTTTTTGTGATGCCAAGGTTTAAGTTTCAAAGGGGCATATTTATACTTGGTTTGTGACGTTTCAGTGTAATTTTTTTTTACGCTAAAACAGGGCAAACTTAACTCCATATGTATATTTTGATGCTAGACCCGTCTAGCGTCAAAATAAAGGAGTTAACGTCATATTGTGCATGCGGCAAACTACCTTGCGCTAATTAGATGCAAGGTAGGCATTCCTGTCCACAATATCACACTACTCCCCACCACCATATTTATACTCTGGTGCAAAAACGACGTGCACGGAGTAGGCAGACCCAAATAATAGCGTTAAGCCTACTTAGAACCATTATTTAATGCATGGTTCTGACCAGGTTTAGGGGACCTGTGAACCCATTACTACGGCTAAACACCATGGAATGGGCCCACAGATGCCCACCCCAAACCCCATGAACACCCACACCCACACCCACACCAGATGGATGCCATAGCATGGGGGACCCCATCCTGGGTAAGTATAAGTAAGTATAATTTTTTTTCTGTGCCATTGGGGGTCCCTTACATGGGGCCCCCCGCCTGCCATTGGATATTATGGCCTTGCCCAGGGGACACTGGTACCCTGGGCTGGTCGATGGGGTGGTGGGCATGACTCCGTTCCTTACTAAGAAAGGAGTCATGTTTGGGTGGTGGTGCGTAATTTCTGACCCACTAAAGCCTTTTCCCCTTTCCCATTGCACCCCCGGCTAGCGTATTTTATTTAGGCGCTAACCTGTCCTTTGCACCACCGTGCGCAATTTCATAAATATGGTGCCTGGCTGGCGCTGTAGAATGGCAGGAGCTATGGATTTTGCCAGAAAATTGCACTACCTCAGTTTTGCAAAAAAAATCCATAAATACAGATCAAAAACTCTGAATCATGTGCAAAGCTTACAAGATCAAGTGTCCCAGGTGCCTATAAAAGTTTGCACCTCTCCACACACCTGCCAGGGACCTTCGATTGGGCGTCACGCCTCTTTGCCACACAACTTTGAAAGCAGTTTAAACCCAATTAATATCATGAAGGACTCTAATTTCTAGAACATGTTCCTCCCACCATGTAGGCAGAACCAAACTTCTTATTGCTTCACAAACCATCTCAAAACAGAACTTTTCAGTCATTCGATTCAGGCTTTGACTAAAGTGCAATGACTGGCGAACGCGGTGTGAGTGGGGTCACATTTCCATCCCATTGGACTCTGATGGTCCTCAGCATTCTTTCCATGCCTTTTCTGTACAACAGAATGCTCTAAGGGTGCAGTTCAGCAATGAGTGGTGCTTTACAAAAATAAATACACGCATAAATAATAAGAATGGTCTTTTAGACACAGAACTGGCTGCATCTGGTAATGTGGGCCAATTAAATTACATATTAACACTTTGAAAAATAGATAATATTCAGAACATACAAAATCACATGTTCTTAAAGGGTAACAGTAGAATGCCCGATGCTAAAATTTCCCAGATCGCTGGTCCCTCAATAAGTTAAGTGTCCACAGGGATAATCTATCCTATGTGATCTGAGAACACCACAACTAAACAAGCAGAATTTTCCAAAGTTCTTTATTTTCTTCCCAAGCAAGCATGATAATTTCTTTGTATAGTGGAACAGAAAAACAACATATAACAACCCACACATGTTTCGTACCTCTGACGCTTCTTCAGGGCTGTTGGGTCAAGAAAAGAATAAAATAAACATATTACAACGCAGTTACGTACAGAATTTACACCAATAGTAGTGAATCCCAAAACTTTTTTATATTTCTTATACTTCTTTGCTGTAGGCTCTCTCAATTAGGGATAGGAGGCTTAGCTTTGTCCTGGCTGTCCGCTTTTGTCAAAGGCAGCTCTTTTCAAGTGCTGGATCGAGCCTACTTTTCCGATATCTTTCCATTGACCTGTGGAGTTCCTCAGGGCTCCTCCCTGAGTCCAACCCTCTTTAATGTCTATTTATCCCCGCTGGCTAATGTGATCGCTCCCTACAATCTATCTTTGGTCACTTATGCCGACGATACTTAACTGGTGGTATCACTATCTAGCTCTGGGGATTCGTCGGCGGCCAACCTTTCGTGCTGTATGAAAGACATTGGAAGCTGGATGGCCCAGTCTAAGCTTAAGTTCAATGATGGAAAGTCAGAAGTCATTGTACTGGGCAATACCCCCCCAGCCGCTCCCCTCTCATTGTGCTCAGAGGCTTTCAATAATCTTCCTCCGCCCAAGGACCAGGTAAAAAGCCTTGGTTTTTGGCTGGATTCTCGCCTGACCATGGACTATCAAGCAAGAAAAGTCTCTTCTACTTGCTTTGGTATTTTAAGAGTCCTTAGGAAGATCTTCAATCTTCTCCCCCCTACGGCTAGAAGAATCCTCGTTCAAACTCTGATTCTCTCCCGTCTGGACTATGGGAACTCACTGTTTCTTAGCGCCCCGGCCTATGTCATAAAAAAGCTGCAGATAGTCCAGAATGCAGCTGCCAGGCTTCTCATCAATCTTCCCAGACATTTATCCGCTAAGCCTGCCCTTGCAACTCTTCACTGGCTCCCCATTAAGCAGCGCACCCATTTCAAAGCCTTATGCATCGTTCACAGAGCCCTTCAAGATAAGGGTCCGATGTTCTTTAGAAAGCGGCTATATCTTTATGCCCCCTCGCAAAGTCTGAGGTCCTCTTCCTCCCGACATGTGACCATCTTGCGGTCTAAGAGAGCCTGGGGGACCAATTCTTTTTCCACCTAGGCCGCTCGTCTCTGGAACGATCTCCCCTCTGAACTTCGTTTTGAACCCTCAGAGCAGCTTTTCAGAAAGAAACTCAAAACTATTCTTTTTTGTAAATAACTCTCTGAATTCCTTCTGATTGCCAGCTCTGGTCATGTCTGGTTAGCGCTGGGATGCCTTAGGGTAACTACGCGCTTTATAAACCCTTTAAACTAAACTATTTGGGTTACAGGCCTGTTATAAATGCTATCGCTTCAGAAAATGAGCACACAGATTCTCTGAAGGTGTTCCATGGCATACCTACGGAAATGATTTCTAAGTAAAAAATCACACAGTAATACATTCCAATTAAAACTGACCTAAATGTAAATGATAAAGCTGTGCGTCATGAAAACACTGCCATTGGCGGCAAAACGTATCATGTCTTGAGTGAACTGATAGACTGGTCTGACTCCAATCAAAAAATAATTTATGCGTGTGCCACCCTACAACTGCGAAAATATATACACATCAAAATGTGTTTATCATAAGGGCTCAGCGCACCTTCCTTCCATAGAAATAACCTAATAAATAATGAATCCCCACCTCAGAGTATCCAGACACGATTTTTATTTCCCAATCAATCTCGCACAATTTGTAGCAACTGCAGTGAAAACAAAGAAGCACACAGTAAATACAATTTCTAGATACACTCCATAACTTCAGAGGTTGCAGCCTATACCTGAGCTCTCGACGGAAACTGTCACAGGAGTCATCACAGACACAGTAAAAGCATATCCTGCTCCGACGATTATCAAAGGCTACCAGAAGGATCTGGTTCACACTGTGTCCAATATTGATAAACATCTAACAGTGACTCCAGTCACACTCTTATGTCGCCCGTTATGGGACGACACTGTAACTGTATAAATAAGATGTATATATTAAAATACAAAATACTGTCACACCTGCAGTGCCTCCGCATTCAGGAAAACCACTTGTGCAAACTCCGATTCTCTCAAAAAATGTAAAAAGCTAAATCATACAAACAAAAAACGAAATGGATTTCGGCTTATCCCACAATGTCATAACTATGGCCACAAAATAAATATAACATTGTAACCTTCAATAATGAATACATATAGTACACATTATAACATTCAAACTTAGTTATCACACTGATTTTACACCAGCAATCGCCCCTGCAGCTTCATAGCTTACCTAATAATCAACAAGCATTTGCAGTGCAATAGGTCTTGCATTTGCTTGAGTTAGAGCTATTGGTGATGTAAATTCATAACTGGACTTTTCTTGACACATAACTTGGTCACCCAGCCTCATAATTTGGTCTTTTCCTGCCATATAATTCTAGTGGCCCTACATATAACTAAAGGACTTATATTTACCTTCTTCCTCTATCTGCAATAAAAAATGAAAATATTGGCCATTTAGCATCCTAATTTAAATCTTCCATGCTTAACCCAATAGAATACTACTTTCATCACCCCACCATCAGAGTTGCTGGCTGGCTAACACAATTCGGAGAAAAAAAGACACACAACATCCACGGAGGAGTAACAAGAGAAATAAACCAGAAAGGTCACCCAAACATAGCAAGAGTGTTCGAACAGTCATAGGTGGTCATTCTGACCCTGGCGGTCTTTGACCGCCAGGGCGGAGGACCGCGGGAGCACCGCCGACAGGCCGGCGGTGCTCCAATGGGGATTCCGACCGCGGCGGTAAAGCCGCGGTCGGACCGGCACCACTGGCGGGCTCCCGCCAGTGTACCGCGGCCCCATTGAATCCTCCGCGGCGGCGCAGCTTGCTGCACCGCCGCGGGGATTCCGACCCCCCCTACCGCCATCCAGATCCCGGCGGTCGGACCGCCGAGATCCGGATGGCGGTAGGGGGGGTCGCGGGGCCCCTGGGGGCCCCTGCAGTGCCCATGCCACTGGCATGGGCATTGCAGGGGCCCCCGTAAGAGGGCCCCTACATGTATTTCACTGTCTGCTGCGCAGACAGTGAAATACGCGACGGGTGCAACTGCACCCGTCGCACAGCTTCCACTCCGCCGGCTCGATTCCGAGCCGGCTTCATCGTGGAAGCCTCTTTCCCGCTGGGCTGGCTGGCGGTCTGAAGGCGACCGCCCGCCAGTCCAGCGGGAAAGTCAGAATTACCGCCGCGGTCTTTCGACCGCGGAACGGTAACCTGACGGCGGGACTTTGGCGGGCGGCCTCCGCCACCCGCCAAGGTCAGAATGAGGGCCATAGTGTAATAAGGATGTTCATTTGGCCTGAGTCATGGTCATAATTGCAAAAAGGAGAGATTAACAAAACATATAAAATTATCATAGAAACCCAATAAAAACCTTTCTCAGAAATAAATTTTCGGTATTAGATTGTAATTACAAATTAAGCACTGCAAGCTAAAGGGGTTATAAGTGACTGTACACATATTAAAAATGCCAGAGATGGCTTTAGAATAATGGTGCCTCAGTATTCTCATTGAACTGCAACAGCTGCAGGTTGCAAAGGAAAGCTTTAGGCACTGGGACATGACTATTTACAATTTAAGCACTGAAGTGAGCTAAAGGGGTTAAAAGTGGCAGTACACATATTAAAAATGCCCGAGATGGCTTTAGGATAATGCTGCCTCAGTATTCACATTGAACTGCAAAAGCTGCACATTGCAAAGGAAAGCTTTAGGCATCGGCACGTGATTATTTACAAATGAAGCACTGATGGGAGCTAAAGGGGTTAAAGTAGCTGTACATACATTACAAATGCCCAAGATGACTTTAGAACAATGGTGCCTCAGTAATCACATTGAATTGCAACAGCTGCGTGTGGCAAAGGAAAGCTTTAGGCACTGTCACGATATAATTAAGCACTGTGCTAAAGGGGTTAAAAGTGGCTGTACATATATTAAAAATGCCTGAGATGGCTTTAGAATAACGCTGCCTCAGTATTCACATTGAACTGCAGCAGCTGCACATTGCAAAGGAAAGCTTTAGGCACTGGCACGTGATTATTTACAAATTAAGCACTGAAGTGAGCTAAAGGGGTTAAAAGTGGCAGTACACATATTAAAAATGCCCGAGATGGCTTTAGGATAATGCTGCCTCAGTATTCACATTGAACTGCAAAAGCTGCACATTGCAAAGGAAAGCTTTAGGCATCGGCACGTGATTATTTACAAATGAAGCACTGATGGGAGCTAAAGGGGTTAAAGTGGCTGTACAAATATTAAAAATGCCCGAGATGGCTTTAGGATAACGCTGCCTCAGTATTCACATTGAACTGCAACAGCTGCACATTGCAAAGGAAAGCTTTAGGCAGCGGCACATGATTATTTACAAATTAAGCACTGATGTGAGCTAAAGGGGTTAAAAGTGGCTGTACACATATTAAAAATGCCCAAGATGGCTTTGGAATAACGCTGCCTCAGTATTGACATTGAACTGCAGCAGCCGCATGTTGTAAAGGAAAGCTTTAGGCACCGGCATGTGATTATTTACAACTTAAGCACTGCTGACACATATTATGGACATGGAGTAAGATAAAAAAAAGCTAAAGCATCACATTCGGGGAAAGTATATAATTGTCCATTGTGTAACAATCATATGTAGTGTGTGCTACATATTCATGAAAAGTAAAGTTAATTTATAGGAAAGGAGAATCAAGAGCTATGGCCACCATGGTGTGTGATGAGAAACAAAAGAAACAATGTGAAGTCATTGGTAATCATGGAAAGTGCTTGAATACTGCCAACCGAGTTCCCACTGTGTAAAACCTGAAAGCGCCATGGAGCGCGAAGGGGACACACAAAAGAAAAAAGTAGTTTCACTCACAGTAAAACATATCAACAATCATGCAATTATCCATGTAACAGGCATAACAAAGAAGCCTCAAGGCAGGACAAACTTAAAGCATGCAGAAATAACATTAAATGATTTTGAAAGACAGGCCTAGGAACGAATGAAAGTGATGGGCGTGAAATGGGTGTGGTTAAAATCTACTTGCGCGCTCAACCTAAAAACGCTGTAACCAAAGGTCAATAAAGTGCGAGCTATCAACCTGTCCACATTACAAATCACCCTTTAAACACTCTATTCCCACCTGGTGAAACCAAACCATTAAGTTCAATTACAATTAACCAATCCTTAAGAAAGAACATATAAAACAACCTATTGCCACAACCACAATAAACAAATCGTGTGATTGCAAGCCTAAGCATATTATCTGAATATAAATGAATGTTAGTAGCTGAAATAAATCATGATAGTTAACGAGCCTGTTCGTAAACATACTAATAATAACCATCACGCCCAAATCCATATTTCGACAGTATTATTTCTATCTCTTCGGACCAACGTATATTTGAAGCAGTGAAAGTGTCATTCATAGTATATTACATAATTCCGTTCCAGCAGCAGAAATAAAAAAAAAAGGGGAACTCCATCCTATGCAGTAAATACCACTCTGTTATCATCTGATCTACAAAACTCTGAGCACAAATGAACAAATTAGAGACAAGTTTCTACAGTCAAAGATTGGAATCTCCATAAAACTATTGACCAATCCAAACTCATAATCGTCACACTACCTCTGTTATCCAAAGACATCCTCTTGATCTCATTTTGATATCCTCTCCAATATACTGAAAAGTAAAAATAAATAAAAATAAAAACCTCCCATCAATTTAAGGATTACAAATTATCCGAAATATATCCTAAAATATTTTTAAAATCTGCCTTTAAAGAACCTGAGATCAATTGATTGGGATGCCAAAAAAAGTTTTTATTACCAGGGAATAGAACCCCTGAACTGCAAAAAAGAGTCCAAACACGTTAACCATCGAGCTACCTCTAACGTTACCAGCTGCTGTCTCTAACACGTAATCTTAACCCTTCAAATAGTGCACAGACAGGACATCCCACAAAGCTGACACTCCTGAAACACAGGGAGCCAGACCTCTGCATAGAGATTATCCAATACAAATCAATAATTCTCAAATCTATACAAAGGCTAAAGCAACAATAACTCTCTGAAGGTATGAGCTCCACCCGAAGGAATCTATAAATCGCTATCCAGAGCATGTTTCCTTTAAAACCTATAAAAACTTTTTTCATGCTGACAATTGGTTTGTTTATGAACATCTGTTTGTGCTACTGTGCATTAAGTTAACGTTGTTAGATGTTAATGAACATGATTTGGTTACAGTATATATTTTGTGTTTTGTTACACATATTTATTTTACAACTTGTGTTAGTGTACACCCACGTGCATTCATGTGTTACCATGCACACAAACTTGTATATTAATACAAGTATTTCAAAGGATCTTTACATATATTGAATCATTACCAAAATAGGAAAGACAGAAATGTACGAAGACAGTGAATAGACATAATAAAGCCAAATGTTAAGTCAGAGATGGCCGGAGAGGGGTCACAAAAAAAATGGGTATGATGTGTATTCTTTTTGTCAAACTATCCTCTGGATCATCAGAAAGCAAATATGTCAAATATATACTTATAAACATATATGCTTTTATTTCCAACCTGTGTTGGACAATGGTGTCCAGAGTAGTTGCATGCGGGTTTCACCATCGGGCAACTAAAGCTTTGAGATAGAGTGACTGAAATTAAAGTATTTCAACTTGCTCAACGGAAAATAAATAGCAAGAAAGTTAAATTTGCAGGGCTATGTCACATAAACACATATTGGAGAAAGGGGTGTTTCAGAACACATATTGAGAGAATAGGAAGCCTTTTGAAAGTGGTAGAAAAAGGCCTTACCAGAGATTTTGAAACTCAACTATTTTCACAAAACTCATAAGTGGAAATGCTAGAGGCACAGAATTCAAATTCATAGTTATCTTGATCATACATCTTTAGCAGAATAAATGAAAAATGTTTTCCCTGGATAGTGAAGATGACAGTTTCCAGATTTGACAGGAATGATGGGTTCATAACCTCTGCTGGGAATGTTGCATTATTTGTTGTGTGACAGACAGCACTAAAAGTTTTAATTGCCATGTTGCATATGATGAGTGCTCAACAAGTAATTGTGTAATAATTAAAAAAGAAATTATTTCTGTGTGTAAGATAATTGAATCTCAAGTAGTATGATCTACACTCATCACATTGGTTTGCACAAAGGTGAATACCTCACTTAGGGCCAGATGTAGGAAGCATTTTGCATGGTGCAAACTGCGAAGATCACGGTTTGCGCCATGCAAAATGCTCATCGCGATGCTCATTCACAATTTGCGAGTCGGTACCGACTCACAAATTGTGAATACGACTCGCAAATAGAAAGGGGTGTCCCCTTCCTATTTGCGACTCGCATCGCGATGCTAATTTGCTTTGTGACCGTGAATGCGGTCGCAAAGCAATTCGCAGTTACCACCAGTGTCACACTGGTGGTAACCCATTCGCAAAAGGGAAGGGGTCACCATGGGACCCCTTCCCCTTTGTGAATGTTGAAAAAAAGTTTTTTTCAGAGCAGCCTACTCTGAAAAAACGAAACCAAATGGTTTTGTTATTTTTTTAATTTTGGAAAAGGAATTATTATTATTATTTAAGGAAAACGGGCTGCAAAATAAAATAAAAATGCTTTAAAAAGCAGTCACAGACATGGAGGTCTGCTGTCTTCAGTAGGCCACCATCCCTGTGAGTGCAGGGACTCACTATGGGGTCGCAAAATGCGACCCACCTCATTAATGTTAATGAGATGGGTCTTTGCGACCCCCATAGCGAATCGCAGACGGTGTCTGAGACACCGTTCTGCATCCGATTTTGCGAATCAGAACTTGCTACATCTGGCCCTTAGATTCAACATTATCAAGAGACCAGAATTCAAATTTCTGTAGGTAAGGGCTACACTTTTAAATGAAGCATTTTCAAAATATACATTTTGTAATTATTGATCAATATTTTCATTGACTTTGCACATAAATATATTCATTAGCAAACTGATAAGATTTAATGAGTGGTATCTAATCAGAGCTCAGTGAAACAGCAAATTCATATGGCTATCTTTAATACAGTACTGAATACAAGAGAGTTGCAGTAAAGACACAGTTATCAAGAGGATGGAGCCAAGTCTTGTAGGTCGGCATGTAGAGAGCCACCATTTTTGAGAAACTTTACTGTGTGATAACGAACCACCTATGCTGGGTATCTAGCCATTCGATTAACATAATACAACCACATTTTTAGAGTGAGGATTTCTAATGTTAGTAGCAGCAAATTTAACTAAGAATCCATTTTGAGAAGAAAAAAATGTCATTTCATGCAATTTCAGGAAAATGTTGAACTTCTACAGACATGTTATTTCTATGGTCAGGTTTCTATTATTTAAAGATATAGGACCTCATAACGACTTTGGCTGTCCCAGGACCGCCATATTCGCAGTGGTAGTCATACCACCAACAGGCTGGCGGAGAAAACCATCAAATTATCACTTTGGGGGTATTCTGTACGGAATACAGCCAAAACACCACCGGCAACACCACAGTGGTCAGACTGCCAAGGACGACTGAAGGCACCTGTAGGCCGGCAGAGACCATGTTTCCGCCTGACATATTGCAAGGCTGCACACTGCAAGATTTCCGCCACGGTCGCACCACCACAGAAACTCATGCGGAAAGGAGCTTAATAAATGGAGACACTCATCTTCAGGAACCCATACTTGCATGGAGCCGCCATGAAACCACAACTAGATGTCATCCCGGTGATCCTGCTCACCGAAAGACTTTGGAATCTTCGCTGCCACCAACGACAGCAACCGTAAGGACATACACTTACCTTTTACTGTTGTATATTGTTAATTTTTGCACACTGACACAACATACCATTGGGCAGGTGGTGTGAGGGCGACACACACATAACTGTACACTAACATCCACATACAGCCACACAGACAATTGCACATACACAGTACACACACATGTCAAAAACACACATTTACTCATGGAAAAACAGCACAGGCCCAGTCTCACACAACACCACAACACGTAACAACAGCACCACCACTGCACCATCGTCAACACATTGGCAAGCACTCACAATAGCCACTACCCAGGGACACATCACACAACACAACCTACAACCAACACGTAACGAACACACATAATTACAAAATCAGACAACTTACGAATCAACACACACATCACACACACAGCACATCATCACATGCACAAAACATGCACACAGTCAAGGCACACAAAGCCACACAACACAGCAACAAACACATGTCAACACAAACACCACAAAATATCATGACAACAGCATGTCTGCCACATAACATGCCCATCACACAACACCCTATCTCTGGGGGGCAAAAACACTGCACACACCCACACATACTGCAAATACACTAGAGGAAGTACAAGCACCACACACATTCACATATTGACATACAACCAATGTTAGCCAGGAACAACTCTAACCTAGTAGAAGAAATGCAGAACAAAGACGTATCCAGGAAACCAACAACTGGTTGGTCGGAATATATTTTTACCAAAGTTTTGAGTAAAGTCAAAGGCCACAGGCCAGTCTATAGTGCCAATAATGTGCACCAAAGGCAAATATTGGTGCCCCAAACTTGACTCCTGACTGCCATGTAACCTCCACAGGTAGGGGCATCAACGGGGCAGGCAGGAACCTCAGGGATTATCTGGGGATGATGGTGGTGGAGGGGGGTTTTGGCCTTAGGCTTGGAAAGGGGGGGGTTTGGATTTGGCTTGGGACGGGGGTTTAGGTGTAGGCTTGGGGGAAGGGTGGGTCTTCATGGGAGGGGTAGACTTTTTGGTGGGGGAAGAGACATGGGTACTTGCAGGGGGATAGGGGAGGCCTTAGAGGTGGAAGGGATGGACTTGAGGAGGGTAACGGCATTTTTAGGGGTTTCATAGGGATGGCGAAGTAGGGAAATGGGCAAACTCAGAAAGGAAAGCTTTTTTAGACACACAGAGATGGTCAGTGCAAAAGGGTTTGGGTGTGGAGGGAGAGGGAGTGGTTGTATGAGATGTTGGTATGGATGTCTTGGGTGTGTGTTTGTGGGAGGTATGCTTGTTGGTGGTGGGTGTCTCTTGGGTGGGTAAGTGAGGGCATTTATGTCTTTTGGGATGAGGGGGGCTGGAGGTGCTAGGACATGCCATAGTGAGTGTACGGCTGTCTGTTGGGGTGGTGCCTGCAGGTATGGAAGATGTTCTGCATGTAGGAGTGCCAGTGGTTGTGGCATCTGCGGGTGTGGTGACTGGAGTGGATGTCTGAGGGTCTGCTGTGGGGCTGTCTGTGGGTCAGATAGGTGTAGTGGCTGGAACTGTGCATGTTGGGGTGGTGTCTGCAGGTGTGTCTGGTGTGCTGTCTGTGATGCTGGGGGTGGTGGGGATGTCATGGCAGGTTGTGACATTTGCTGTGTGTGCATCTGAATGTCGCTTGTGTGTATGCCGGTGATGTGTCCTATGGTGCTAATGTTTGTCTGAGCTACCCTTGTATGTTGAGGTGGGTGCATGCCTGTCTGTCTGTGTGCTTTGGCTGGTTCTGGGAAGAGAGGTTTGGGATTGGGAAGAGGAAGGTGGAGGGGAGATGTTAGACAAGGGGTGACTGGCTGCCGTCAATGTGCAGGCCAGAGCCTGAAAGGATCTCTGTAGGCCAGCTAGTGCACCATCTACCCACACATATCATAACAATCCTTCATTCCACCACATTTCATCAACATCATCATACACTCAACATTTCACACATTGGTACTGCAGTGCATTTACCTGCTCCTCTGGCACACCATAGAGCTGTTCATACAGGGGTAGAACCTCCTCCACAAGCTTCTTCAGCTCATCAGAGGAGAGGGCAGGGGCCCTATCACCTGTAGGATGTGGCATGATTGCTCCCAGAGGCAGTACACAGCAGCTCAGGTCATGAAGGTCTTGCTGGCAGCAGTGTCAGGAGTCAAGTAAGGCATGAAGCATGAGATTGTGGTCATATCTGCCACATATGGGACCATCACTGCCAGCGGACATCACCATTGGCCCAAGTCCACCAAAGGCAGCAATGTGTTCCAATGGCAATGTCCACGCGGATGTGCATGTAATATGAATGGGATGTGGAGATGAAGTATCCTGAGTTATGTACATGAAACAGTATTGTCAGCAGAGTAATGATGATCTGTTCATAGTATAGGTGTTCCAACTATGTTACACATGTTAAGTAAGTTGATGTCACTTTTACAGTCAGTGACATGTTTCTCCATTCAAAGAACATACTAGGCGTAAGGGGATCGGATTATGGTATTTAGGCAAATGTTGCCCAGGTATGTGCTGAGTACAACTTTTTCGCTGTTTCATGTGACATAATGTAGCTTTATCAGTGATGTTGGTGTGATCATACTTATGATATATAGATTCAGTCACACACATATTTTCTGATTTTGTCCCACATAGTTACCGTGGCATGAGAAGATCAAGAGAACTTCCAGTGTACCGTCCACTAGCGACCTGCACACAATGGAGGAGCGACATGTCACCCAAATACAACGCCGGGATAGGTAGACAATCATGGATCTCTGTCGCCAGTTGAAGCCAGATCTGATGCCTGCCATTTGTAATCCCAATTGCATACCTCCTATTGTACAAGTCATGTCAGTGCTACACTTCCTGGCCATTGGGTCCCTTCAAAATACAGTGGCCCTAACTGCAGGGATGTCTCAGCCCATGTTCAGTCTGGTTTTGAAGGCTTTACTCTCTGAATTGTTGAATCACCTGGACAACTATATCATATTTCCCCAACGTGAGGATTTGGCCCATGTAAAGGCTGTGTTTTATGCTTTGGGACAGATTCTACATGTTCTTTGGAGCCATAGATGGAAGCCATGCTGCCTTGGTTTCCCCAAGTGCCCATGAACAGGGATATAAGAATAGGAACATTTCCACTCCATCAACATCCAAGTGGTCTGTTTGGCTAACTTCTACATTTCACAAGTTTGTGCAAAGTACCGTGGGTCAGTCCATGATTCCTTCATCATGCAGAACAGCAATATCCACATGCTAATGTCACAACTATACACAGAGAGGGCCTGACGGTTTGGTAAGTTATATATGTAATGTGTGTCTGTACCTTTTATCTGCTATCATATATGTTGATGTCCAAGATAATTTGTTTGGATTGTTGTAACCATATCTTACAGAGGACTCTGGCTACTCAAACCATCCTTGTTGTTGACACCAGTGAAGTACCCAACCACGTCAAGTGAAGTCTGCTTCAATAAGGGCCACAGGCATGTAATGGAGCGGGCCTTTGGGCTCCTGAAGGCAAGATTTTGTAGCATTGATAAGTCTGGAGGAGCCCTCCTCTTCTTTCCCAACAAGGTTTGCAAATGCTAGCAAGCATGCTCCACCACCTCACCCTGAGACATCAGATACATTCATACCAGATGAGAGGAAGTCAGCATATCCTGTGGGTGTTAATGCAGATTTGCCAAGTGAGGAGGAGCATGATGTGGATGAAGCTGGGGACATCAGGGCTGATCTCATCAGTCAGTACTTCAACTGAATCAAGGTATGTGATGTGATGTAAAAAAAGTGATTAAGTGGAGTATTCGTGAAGTTCAGAATGCCAGATAAGGTTCTTATTATGACCCTCAGATAGGTCATAAGTGGCTCCAAAGCCAATGGCTCAGATATGCATGCAGACGGTTACTTTGAGTTGTGTGCAGACCTGTTATGCACATATTCTAATGTTTTCACAATGCACAATCAAAGTAACATATGTACATGCGATTTAGCAGTGTAATGTACATGTATCAACGTGACCTACACCTTATGTTTCTCAATTCCAGATTGCAGATTGACTGTTTGGCTCATCCTCATTTGGCAAAATCAGACAGTTTCACAGTTGTATGGGATTTGCAGACTGATATGTGAAGTGAAAATGGATTAAAACAGGTACTGTCTGGCATGAGATTTGTGGTGTGTGAGTTCTATGTCAGGACAGTGGGATGGTAGTGTCCTTTTCCACACTAAACACCTGGTTGGTATTGGAGGTGGAGCTAATGGTGCTGTGTGTGTTCATTTGTCTCTGAGACATGTCATAATGTGGTATGCAGACCCTCTAACATCATAATGTTTTGTGTTGTATGTAAACTAACTTGTACATAGGTCAGTATACTTCCACTTTGCAGAACAATGTGCATGTGTCTGAAGACTAACTTAGGTGAGTGGTAAGCCTAAAGATACCTGAGCATGGTAAGTGGGAGGTTCCATGACTGGGGACATTAGTACTGACCTCTGTCTGTTTCATGGGGTATGGTCATTTGGGAACTGTGGTATGGGTATGTGATAAGGCTTTAGCCAATGACACACTGAGCCGATCTGTTTGCCTCATGGGATACTAAAGACTGACATGTCTCTAACTTCAGAGGTCTGTGGGTTAGTAGGGTTTGACACCTATGCTACAACACTGAAGTAAGCAGCAGCACTTCACTTTGCAGACCAATGTGCATGTGTCTGAAGACTAACATAGGTGAGTGGCAAGCCTACAGATACCTGACCACAGTAAGTGGGAGGTTCCACAACTGGGGACATTAGTACTGACATCTGTCTGTTTCATGGGGTATGGTCATTTGGGAATTGTGGTATGAGTATGTGATAAGGCTTTAGCCGATTATACACTGAACCAATCTGTTTGCCTTCTGGGATACTGAAAGACTGACATGTCCCTAACTTCAGAGGTCTGTGGGTTTGTAGGGTTCTACACCTATGCTGCAACACTGAAGTAAGCAGCAGTACTTCACTATGTGGTAATTGTCATTCTCCAAATAAAGATGTTGGAATGTACAATGCAAGTGATTTGTGTCATGTATATAATAAATTGTCAATGCAATATGTATCCCGGTTATACAGTACATGTGTAATGACCATGACAAATGCTTTACATTAGAGAGGAACATTTTGATACAAGCCTTTCATACATGACAGTTGTATATGTTTGAATAATCACACCAACACATGTTCTGTGGATAAGTGGTATTTATTGGAGAGTGCACAGAAAAATGAGTGATAAGAAACAAAAATAACACAAAGAAAACTGTGAGTGTTCAGTCATGGTGGGTGAATTCATCAGGGTAGCTGCTACATCATTTTGAAACACAAGTCCAGTGTCCTCGTGCCATAGGAAAATGGAGATAGGTTTCAGAACAGTCAACAGGGTATATCTGTGCCACAAAAGGGGAACCAATCAATAGAGGTTCACTTCCTGACAGTGGGTTTGGTCTTGGCATCTGCTTCTCTTGAATGTCTGGTTGGACATCCACATTTGTGGGGGTTCTTCTGCTACAAAGGGTGGGGTGTTTGAGGTATTCCCTTGCCCTGGCAGGGCCTCCTTTCTACTAGAAGCCACAAATGTAGGAGGGCTTGGTGTTTCACTGCTAGTGGAAGAGGCCTGATGTTGGATATAAAACCTAGTCAGGGTGGTATTCATGTATCTCAGCACCCCAGCAATGGAAGCCAGGATGGCATTTTGGGCCTGCCACTGCTGCATGGGTTCCTGGAGGGTGTCCTTCCACAGCTGTTGGATCTCCCCCATCATGGTCAATACCTGGCCAATCATGTCTTGGGAATGCTGGTAGGCTCTCAAGATTTGGGAGATGGTGTCCTGGTCAGTGGTGTCCCTTGGACCACACCATCCCTCTCATGTACCCTAACCCCACTTACTTGTGCCCCTGGCACAGTGTGCCCACTCCACTGGTGGCAGGACCATCATTGTCGATGGTGATGACAGGAGGCGCAGGTACCTGTACTGGGGGCACACGATAGGAGACACTGTCCTTGGGACACAGGTTTGGGGGTGAATGGTTACCTGTGATGTGGATGTAAACGGGCTGGGAGGAATCGATGTGGGCAGGGAGAGTCTTGCAGTTGTTGACTGACCAGGTGTCCCTAATGGGCCAGCTTCATCCTCAGTGTCCAAACATCCAGGTTTTTTTTTCCTTGTTGGGGTCTTCACCCAGAGGGGTGGTGTCAGTCTCTGGTGTCCTCTTCATGTTGAGAATGGCAAGGTTACCTGTAGGAGAAGTAGAACACACAGTTCCTGTAAGAGATGCAAGAAGTGATGTTTAACTTTGACATCTAAGCATGCTATGTGACATACACACACTGCCTTTACATGGTCCCCTGATATGACAATGACAGCTGCTTCCAAATCTGGCTTAAAGCAATGTGGAACCCAGAGATTAGCAATTATATACACCATGCTCCAAGCTCTTGGAGTATGTTGGTGTTTATATGACTGCTGATACCCTCATATCTTGTCTGAATAAAGACATGACAATGAAAATTTCTCTCCTAGTAAGGTGTATGGCATAATTGATTCAACTGACAGTTGGGCAATGCTCAATGGTGACAGAGCTGGCGCACAGTAGGGGAGTTACCATTTGACCTGGGCCTCTGTATGGATGTACTGCAAGTACATCCAGTTTCCAATAGAGTCACACAGCACATTCAATACACAAACACTGTGGCCCCAGGTGAGTTTAGTTGACACATGGCATGCCAGAGAGGGATATTTCGACATTTGAACACAGGGGTAGTGGTTGGTCTGATCATTGAAGTGGGGAAAGGTGATCAGTGGGCATGCAAGACAAAACCTTTTGGTGACATGAATGGTTTAGTGACTTACCAGATTCCACTCTCCCAGGTATTTCTGTCAGGCCCTCGGGATGCAGGATGTCCAAGACCTTCTCCTTCTATGATGTGAAAGTAGGGGGAGGAGGTTGGGGTCCACCGCCAGTCTTGCGGACCGCCAGCTGGTGCCTGGCGGCCTTAGAACATACCTTTCCCTGAGGTCGTGCCACCTCTTCCTGAGGTCCTCCCTTATGCGTGGGTAACTGCCTACATAATTCACCCTGTCCACTATTCTTTGCCACAACTCAATTTTGCTCCACAAAGGTATGGCTCTACTCTGACAATTTCATCCACCATGACCCTCAACTCATCATCGTGAAACGTGGATGTTTTATGGAGGAAGAGACGGTGAGGTAGTAAAAAATGTGGTCGAAAATATTTAGTGATGAAGTGTTGGTGCTGTGATGTGAGTGGGTGACGGTTGTTGTGCATTGTGTGGGATGCTAAATTGTGTGCTGTGTATGTTGTGCAGGTGTGGGATGCATGCTGAGTGAAATGTGTAGGGGTGTCTATTGTTTGCTTTGCCAGTTATTTTTTTTGCTAGTCTCTGGCTGTGAGTGGTATTTTGGTTGCAAGGGATTGTGAGTTGTGTAGGGGTGTGTTTTATAGTGCAATGTGTTGGGTATGTGGATGTGTGTCAGGTATGGGGTATTCAAACTATCCAATGTGGTGTTGTGTTGTGCCAGATGTGACTTCAGATCGTCGCAGCTCATATTTTGATCAGAGGCTTTTTACCGGGCTGGTAGTGCTGGTGGTCATACCCCCTCTTTTCTGTCCTCCAGTGTCCTGGCAATTTTGGGAATTTGACTGTTTTTTGGCAGATTGAGCCTTGTAACTCTAATACAGGGGTTGGATGACCACCAACATGGTGGCCTTATGGCTGTCACCACTGTAGCAGTCTTACCATCAGACTGTCAAGCTTGTGATGAGCCCCATAATCTTTAAGCAGAACATATTTGTAATATAAATCCAAACAGAAAAAGCTAAAATAAAAATTTAGAGATATTGAATAAAATATATTCTTTAAAAGTACTGCTGAAATTTTTAGTGTTGAGGTATAAATTGATTGCATACTATGTTTGAACTTTAATTTTCAAATTGTTTTGCTAACTTTACCAGAAAATAGCAAGTACTGATCAGACTGTGATTTTTGAAGTGCCTTGAACAATTTGGAAAGAAAAAACACAAAAGTGTTCATCAAATCAAAAGTACTGTAAACTGAGTGGGGTAAATTAATGATCGCTGTGAACATTAGAGGGTCATTTAATCCATATGCTAGGATGAAAAACTTTACTGTAATATACTTTTGTCCATATTTTTTGTGGAAATTAACAGGGCATGTGTTGATGTCTGGAAGAATCCTAATGGTGCCCTAAGGAAGTGACATCATGAAACATGTGCTGCCAAACCCTTGGGAAATTGTGAAGATACAGAGGCACAACTGTAAATACTTCAATTATATAGACATTTTTTTGCTTCCAATCTTGTTTTTTGTTTTATGCATTACCATGCTTTGCTCAGATAACAATGTGTCTCTTTACACTGAAACACAAGAATTATGTTTGCCATGTTATTGGAGTCTTTGATATTCGCCTTCTCATACAATTTATGTTGAACTACAGAAATGGTATTTCAAATGAAAAATATGACTATTTGCCTACGTTTTGGCCAGATATTTCATGGCAAAAGAGCACAGGAGAAAACAGAAATATTTGATATGAAGCATCTTCCCTAGAGGAATGTTGAAAAAAGTCACTTTGTCATTCCATGCTTCTAAGTGTCCTTATCTCCTGATGAGCTTCTCTGTTGATTGTAGATAAAGATGAATACTGGATGGCTAGGCAAGCCCCCTTCTCAGATGATGAGCTTTCAGCCTCTAGAAGGCACAAAAGCATAAATAGAAACAGAAGGGGGACTAATTCATATTGTAGTTCCCAAAAGGTTCATGTGACACTTAAGGACATACTTCAGTTCCTTATTTGTGGTCATAATCTTTCACATAGGTAGCTGAAGAGAGGAAGAAGGAGGGACTTTTGTGAATCCCAGAAACTGTACTGACTAAGCGGGCACTAAGAAGGAATATAGTTTTCTATGTATGAAGGGCTATCATCTGTTTGGGCTGAAACATTTGAAGAATGGCTTCCAACAAGACAATCAAAATAATAAATGTGGCTCTTAGAACAGTGGCACAAACAAAATAATGGGGCCCTCCTGCAGATTGCAATGGGGACCCCTGGTTCTCCCATATCTCACAGATTTGCATTGGCCCTGGGGGACCAGTGGGACAACTGAAGGGGTAATTGCCGGAGAAAGGTTGGGGGCCCCTATGTGCCACAGGGGTTGCATGGGCCTTTGTTATGCCCCTGTCTTAGAACCAACAATACTTGATTTTATCAACTGGTAAAACATCGCAGGGCTAATGACAATTCAAAGTGGAGACAACCATTTTCAATTTCTTGCTTCCCCATGTCGCATGAGGATGATCCTGTAAGTTTAGGCACTTTTTTCTCCATAAATACCTGAAGACGTCTTGGTCTTTTTACACCTCGGCAACATTTACTTTCCCAGAAAGGGTAAGGATGCTGAACCAATCCTCATAAAAACCTCTTTGATCAACCATGGTTCTAGTCAGTGCCTACTCTACCTGGAGGTTGGGGAGAGCAGTGAGGGGCACTGTGTTTTCAAGTATCTTATGGTTTTAAAGCACCTGCTGCCGTTTTAGTTGCCTCCAGTAAGTTTCAGGCAGCAATAAAGATGTTAAGGTAACTCTGGTGATTGATAGACCGGCTGGAAAGAGACTGTCTTTTCGCAGTTTTGACTCATCATAAAGTAGCATGGAGGCTCAATATGCCTGCTGCAAAGCAAGTGTACAATGCAGCTCACTGAAGTGCATATTATGTAAATTTCTCAGTGGGTTATCGCATTTGTCACAAAGATGTTGTTGTTACATGCAATCTATAGGTGAAAATCCTAATATCCTGTAACATAGTACAGCGAGCTATTAACTGTCATCAAGGAGCAGCATCCAAACTGCATGGTATAGGTTAAAGCATTATGAGTTTTCCCCAGTTCTTTACTTATCCTAATGTTGCTAAAAGGGCTAGTTTGGGAAGAATGTAATTCTTATTAGTAAAGACAACCCCCAACCACAGTGTTACATTTTAAATTCTCAGCTTGTGCTTCTCCAGACCAAGAAATCTTACACTATACTGTCTACCAGTATGGGTGACATGTGACTCCTGCACCTTGTGGTGCTCTGTGTTATGTAACATTTCCCATACACTGAATTACACACGTGTGATTCATTGTCTCTGTGTAATGTGTGTGTGTGATGTAAAGTACTCTGACACCCTATACTGTTATGATTAGCGCTATAAAACAAAAGAAATGCATGTGAGAGAGAGTGGTTATGGATACTTGAGGGGCACTGTTAAATGTTGGTGGTGAATGAATCTGTAGAGAAGGAGGTTATGGGGGAAGAAGGGAGCCAACAAACATTGTCTCACGGGGCACCACCAGTGCTAAAGCCAGTCCTGGTTCTAACTTACAAAGCATCTTCACCTGCGTCTACCATCTCTGAAATAGGGTCATATTCCCAATACATAATCCCCAAATCTCTGCATCTTTAGCCCCTGTGGAAGAAGGAAAGGCTTTTCTCAGTCAAATCCAAATGAATAACAACCTTCACAATCATAATAAACAGAACTTAAAGTATTAATTACTATGGCGAGAATGCAAAAACCATAATGTATAAAATGTTTTACAATGAGTATAGCCACAAATGTTGTGGGAGAATAAGTACAGTCACGATAAGCAAAATGATGGGCACAGGTCAGACTAACACACAGTGGCAGAAGTTGCCAGGTAAAACCATCACCAGAGGCAAGAAAGGTGTAAGAAAGGTGAACATGCTTACGGGCTTACAGAGACGTTTAAAAGCCCACCATTAAAGGAAAAGTGTAAATGTAAGAAAAATAAAGATCTAAACCCACCATGGAAGAACTCCACATAAGTTCGAGGTATCCTGTGGTGCGCTGCTCCACAGAAAGGAAAAATCGATTACACCTGACATGCCTAAGGTGAAAACTAAACTATCAGATAAACCTACGAAATGAGCAAGTGTGCAACATTTTGACAAACATAAATTCAAAGAACAACCTTTTAACCTATTTAGTTAAAAATGCAACAGGAGCAAAAGCTACTTACCTTATCAGCAAAGAAGAGGGTGAGTTAGGGACATGCTTTAGGAAGTGTTCTATGATTCATATTCTTTACTGTGGTTTTAACCACAATTTGTGTTACTGGCTTTTACAGTAGTCGATGCAAATTGTAGCCTTAGGGCCTTGTTAGACGTGTAGGTGATTTGAAATAACAATAGAGCGATAAATGCTACCTAATATAAGTTGTTGGGAACAACATGCAGATGTTGATGTTGAACGCACCAAAATCTGCATGATACAGTGAACACTGTATGGTTTTTCCTGGTTAACAATTGCCAGGTTGACGAAATGTAATGAATTAATTTTTGGACCCGTTAAATACCGAACAACTCGTAATTCCAAGAGGTGTTTGTGAAGTTAACAAGTCCTGCAATGAACATGTAGTGTGGCTCTGATCCTATTATACAAAATGTATATTTTTAAAAAACTTTTGGGGACGGACAAGCACAAATATCGAATGGTGGTGTGTATTACAACGGTAATGTCGAGCAGGGCAGAACATCTCAGACCAGTGGCTCAAGCGAGGATGCTATATCTATGTGCAAAAGATCCAAGTCTGTTATGCTGTATTCAGCCATGGTGAAAAGAAGCTACGGTTTGCCGTATGCTGACTAGCAGACGGTGGCCCTTTAATATCCATACAGAGCAGTGGGCATACCAAAGGACTACCACCTCCCATACGTCAAATAGCCATGATATAGGTATGGTCTTCTTACCTTTCCTAGTGTAAAGACTACCATGTGCGATAAGGCAATATAGCAATTTTCAAAAGCATTGCAGAATAAAAATAAAAGTCTAGTTCGCAGACAACAAATAATAACACATCAAACAACAGACGCAAACCTTGCTTCAGCCCCACCACATTTAAAAAGAGGAAACGCTTTCTGAAAATGCATTTTTTTCATTTTCATTTTTGAAACATTACGATGATGTTTCTAGTGGTTTATGTCTTAGAAACAGTGCACGGGACACTTTCTCCATTTAACAGCTTCTCTCTCAAAGACATGGGCCCTCATTATGACTTTGACGGTCTTTTTATAAGACCCCAAATGCCGTGGGCGCCAGAAAACTTCCAGCGCTGGTGGTCTTCCGACCACCATATTATGAGTACTGCAGAATTACCGCCACATTTTGGATAGAAATCCTCCAGTAGTCGTGCTGGCAGTGGGAGGTGCATGGACGATTCCACCACTGGCCCACCCCACCAAAAGGACTCTGACAGCCGTATTACGACCTGTAATACAGCCTGGCGGTGTTTGTATGGCAGGGCGCTGCCGGCGGTTGAAGCGCCTGTTCCTGTTCCCTGCCGGACAACCTCCTCGCCAGACAAGGTAAGTCGGGCATCAGACAAGGGAGAGGGGTAGGAGGGTGGGGCGTGTTTTGTGTGTGTGTGTGAGTGGGTGTTGTCTACATGTGTGAATGTAAGTGTGTATGCGTGTGTGTATGGGTGTTTTTATGTATGTTTGTAAGCGTGTGTGAATGCATATGTGTATTTGTGAATGCATGTGTGCATGCGTGTGTAAATGTGTGTATGCGTGTGTGTATGTGTGTGAATGTGTGTATGAATGCGTGTGTGATTGTTGAAGTGAGTGTGTGTATGGATGCTTGTAAGCGAGTGCATGTATGGATGCTTGTGAGTGAATGCGTGTATGTAAGTGTGCGTGAATGAGTGTATGCAGGGTGCATGTGGGTGTCAATGTGTGTGTGTCCATGTATGCAGTGGGGGGCGGAGAGGTTGTTGTACTGGTGGGGAGGGGGGCGCTGTACTGGTAATGGGAAGGAGGGTGGGGGTATTGGCTTGCAGGGGTGTGGGGAGTCATCTGCCAGTGACAGGAAAGAAATCTCCTGTCACTGATAGCCTTTTCACCAGGGTTTTTGTGGCGTTGCTACCGCCGTGGAAACCCTTGTGGAAAGCTGACTCCTAATACCGCCAGCGGTCTTCATTAGACCGCCGGGTCGGAGATGCTGATCTCCGTCCCAGCAGGTCCAACCGCCCTGGCTGTACAGGTGCAAATGTGGCAGGTTGGCAGAGGCCAACTCGCCACACTCACAATGTGGCCGTCTTCACTGCTGGCCCATTGGCGGTCAGACCGCCACCATGGCCCTGGTAGTCAGAAGACCGCCAGGGTCAAAATGAGGGTCATGGCTTCTTTTCTGGTATTTATAGTTTCTCATGGCGTTTTAAACACACAAGTAGTAAGCTCATTTAAAGACTAAGATGCTGCCTCATCAGCAATTGAGCATTTTAGAAAACTGGAACTAAACATAATTTAAACATTAAATTACATATTTGGCATTTGAGATTACATGGATCATCAAACCTTTAAGAACTCTGGCTTAATGCAAACAAAAAATTACTTTATTGTATTGTAGTTTGGACGTGTTTTATGCCTGCTCTGTGCTTGATTAAATCCTGCTACCTTATTCGTTTGGACATGTTCCGAATGCATGTGTACTAAAATAAAGCAACAGTGTTTGCAGTGAGTTCGACTTTCTGTCATTTTGAATCAGAATCATGAGACTACATAAAAGAGTGTGTTACTTGTCAAGTGAGATAAAAACAGAGCCACTAGAATTATGTGGTAGGAGAGGACCACAATATGTGGCAGGGTTGACTAGATTATGCAACAATCAAAAGCAAATTATGCAGCGCAACGTGGCATAGTTTTGAAAGTATTCATTATTTTCTCATTTGTACACATAGGGCCTGATTCTAACTTTGGAGGACGGTGTTAAACCGTCCCAAAAGTGGCGGATATACCACCTACCGTATTACGAGTCCATTATATCCTATGGAACTCGTAATACGGTAGGTGGTATATCCGCCACTTTTGGGACGGTTTAACACCGTCCTCCAAAGTTAGAATCAGGCCCATAGTATCACTGTGCAAAGAGTTTACCCCATTATAACTAGTTAAATAAATAAATACAGCAATAAACAACTGATAGATGATCCATCAACCTTTGTGAGGGCCTTCCACTAAGCGAGAACATGTTTGTTATGGGTTTAATAACTTTTGATCTGTTTCAGCTGGAAACAATTTTCTGTTAAAATCTGCAGTATATGCAACAGATGATGGAATATGTGGCAACTGGCGCAAGTCCATAATTATGTGGAAAATGCTGCAGCCGCAGAATTGCATAATTCAATTAGCTCTTGAAATATACAATGTATGGATGGACACTGACTAACAAAAAAAGCAGAACCCACAGCATGACAAGCTGTGGATTTAGGTTTAGCGAAATAAATAGCTTTATGTATCCTGTAGTAACCATTTTCAAAAGGAAATTGATGTTAGCCTCTCCCCCCAAACAAAGATCGAACTGGAGGAGAATTGTTGGGAACTGCATTTCCATGCTTCATGTAATTAGAGGAATAAGGGCCAGATGTGCCAAAAGACTAGTTGCAAAAAGTGGTAGCAAAAATTCACCCTCTTTGTGTGACCAGTCTGTAATTTTACCATGCAATCTATCTACTAAAAAGTCATGTTGCAAAATCTCCAGTTGAAAGGAGTTGCACAACAACCTGCCTAATGAATATTATGTAGGCACGTCCCTATATGCGACCCTCTGTGATTCGCTACAATAATTAGAATTGAAGTGGATCTTTTCCTTGAAATACTAGGCATAACTCTGATTATGAAAGATCTGCCTTAGCAATATATTTATATAACCAACTCTCTATGCTTCAATAGGTAATTGGGAATTGCTGAAACCTAAACACAAGGGAACATGACTATTCTTGCAAAATACATGTACACTCACGCCGCTCCCTATGCTTAGATAAACTCTCTTAAGCTCTTTTGCTATATGCTTTTTTGTAAAAGAGAGTATTGTTTTTGCTTGACTTTGCAGAAACATGCCAGAACACCATTAGTATCCTGTGATATCCTGCTCTAATCAACATATATACATCTGACAATCTAATAGTTGGTACACAATATTCATTCAGAAATATACACGTGTGATGTGTCCGGTTAAGAATATGTCCTGTTCCTCATAGCAGAGTGAAGCTCTTACAATTCAAAATAAATGCACAAGAAGTGGGTTCAAAGTTGATTTTTATTCACACATTGTCTGGACTTCTGGAATTAGGAGAGGTTTGAAAACATGCAGATCATGTTCTGCACTGACACACACATAAAGAGTCAAGTCAAGGGTACACAAGTTAACGTCCTATGGGTTATGGCATACAGGAACATTTTAGGTTAGTGCTTTCAAATTAAAGAAAGGTACATTTCCGCGTTTACCTACTCCCGTTATAGGTCAACTTGAGTTTTTAAGTATAAGAATGAGCAATGGTTACTTGTATGGCAACTGACAATTGTGAGCATGCTGTGGCTTTTTGATACAACGATGGATCATTACCCGGCCTTTGTGTTTCATCACATGTTTTATTTTCTCTCTTTGGTTTCCTTACCTTCCTACTTTTAGTGCATAGGCCGATCCAGTGAATTTGTTTAGAGTTGTGCCTGTGTCTTGTAAAGCTCTCCTTTTCCTGGTTTTTGAGAACTCGTTCCTGATTTCCTTAGCAATCACTAAAGCGTCTTTGTTGTAAGTACCAACAAGCAACAAAAGCCCTGTTTTATTCTCCTCTCGTGAGCACAAACATGTTGAAGAAATTATGTTTTAGTAGCAAGAGATTTCCAACTGTATCCTCAGTGCCTCCTGGGTCCCAAAGAACTTCCCATTACTCATTTTATCCATTTTGCCCTTTCCTCATTTTGCCCGCACCATTCACAGTTTGCAAAATGTATATTATTATCACTCACAACATTGAATAAATGGCTGGGTTTGTGTCAGATTGCACCTACTGTAGGACTATAGTGCGCTCAACTTCAGAATACTTCTTTGTAATGAAAAATGTAGACAGTACAGTTTTTTAAGAAGCCTTGGAACTTGAAACCAAAACTCACATTGAGAGGTCCTGGCTGCAGCAACATTTTAGTACAATTGCTTACCAAGGATGTGTTGTGCACCACAAGAACCTTCATACCTGAAAATTCCAGGTGACTGCCATCTCTCTAGACATGTGAGAGTTTGTGGCCTACTGGTAAATGTAGTTCATAGCAGATGCTCTACTGCCCAGCACATTCTCTGTGAGCACACAGCCTGAAATCACTCCATACCAGCACCTTGTAATGACTACCTGCATTTCTTGTAGATGGTATCAGAGTACTGTTTCCTCGTACTGCGATCAGACTTAAAAGTGTCAACTCCAGCCCTGCCTCTTGATACATAGATCAACAGACTACCATCTCTATGTTTGCATTCTCAAACTCGAAAAATGTTTTTAAAGCAGCCCACATTCCTTAATGCCTTCGGTACTCATGACAGCACAGTTCCATCATGAGCAGAGGTGGTCGTATGCTGAAGCGGAACCATTCCATTCTCATCACATGACCCCTAAATCCCTCTGTTTACAGCAGAGGGATTTTATTTTTCTGCGTCAGGACCTGGGGAACAGCTTCCTCAGTGCCGGAGCATTTTTTTTGTTCAATATAATGACAATAGCGTACACGGCACGCTGACGTCCTTACATTGAAAGTGAAATGAACCGATCAGCTTATGTCACTTTGACTGATTTGGTGCTCGTGGGGCTATCTCAGGCCCCCCAGCACCAAAGCACGTGGGAGAGGTACCAATGTTACCTCAAGAAGGGCAGTCCCCAAGCAGGGATCCATCCACTAGGGATTTATTTTTGCAGGGGGAATGACCCCTTAGGCAAAGTCTGATCCCAATATTTGGGCACAGCTTTTGGCCTTTTTCTGTCCCCCGGGGGCAAACTGGACTTATTTTTAGGCCAATTTGCCCCCCAAGGGGGGCAGAATACCAAAAGACACCAGAGATTTTATAGACTACATATGTTGGGGAGCGTCCACTTGGGTAAGGGTGGCTCCCCATTATGGGGGGATTATTTTGGCTGTTTTCTGCACCCTAGGGGCAGATTGGCCCTATTTGTATGCAGATCTACCCCTAGGGAAGCAGAAAACCACTCAACACCTGGGATTACACTTTTTTTATTTTTAGGCTGCCCAGCATGGGCATGGCTGGCTCTCACACCCCACAAATGATGAATAGTCTTTCTGCCCCTCCAGGTGGTAGGTGGGGCAATAACCCCATCTGAGCCCTGGGGGGCAGAAAGCCCACTAGACATCAGGGATTCTTTTTTTTTTATTTGTAGGGGTGTTATATGCCCCCCCAAAAAAGGAAACTGTCTTTCTGCCCACCTAGGAGGGCAGATGTGGGCAATTACCCCTATCTACCCCCAGTCAGCACCAGGGATTACTTCTTTTTTATGTGTATTGTGGGAGCTGCCCAGCATGGGCATGGCCATGCCTCTACCCCTGAAAAAAGAGAAACAGTCTTTCCCCCAGGGAAGCAGAAAAGGACAATTACCCCTATCTCCCCACTCATCAATCCCCTTCCCTGGTGGGTGGCAGAAAGCCCACTAGATACCAGGGATTACTTTTTTATATTTTTTATTTGGATTGGTGGGGGGGCAGATAGCATGGGCATTGCCATATCCCACCCCCCCTAGAAAAGGGAAGCAGGCTTTCTGACCCCCGAGGGGGCACATGGGGGAAGTTACCCCATCTGCCTACCTGGGGGAGAAAAGCCCACTAGACATCAGGGATTACTTTTTTATTGTTTTTATTTGTATCGCCGGGGGCTGTCTAGCATGGGCTTGGTCATGCCCAACTCCCTAAAAAATGGGGGAACAGTGTCTCTGCTCTGCTGCAGACTAAAGCATTTCATCCCAATGGCACACAAGAGGATATTTGAAATTTTGGGGTATTGTTTTTACAAATGGGCCAGGAGACTTTGGCTAGCTCCCAATATCATCCCACTTGCAATGGTGAAGAGATGCACATTTTGGGCTTTGGTAGGCTGCCACCTATAAAACCCTACCAGACTCAGACAGTTCTGAAAACTAGACATCGGGGGAGTCCAGGGTCATGTGCTTCTCATCCATCCCACACATTTTCATATCAACAATGCCCTGAAAACATCAAATGTTGAATAAGAACACACATTTTTCCTCACGTTTCTGTGATGGAAACTTCTGGAATACGCAGGAATCCACAAACTTCTACCACTCAGGATTGCCCCACTTCTGCTGATACAAAATGCTGCACGACTTGTGTGACAGTTTTGCATAGAAATATTTTATGTGTCCGTGTTGTGTTTGGGCCGTTTCCTGTAGCGGGCATTGGATTACCCACACATGTGAGGTACCATTTTTTTTGGAGAACTAATAGAATGCTGGGTGGAAGGAAGTGTGTGGCTCTGTGCAGGTTCCAGAACTTTCCATCACAGAAATATGAGGAAAATTTATTTTTTTAGATGAAGTTGGAGGTTTGAAAGGTATTCTGGGTAAACAAGTCTGCTGAAATCCACGTAAATCATCCCATCCTTGAATCCCCTAGTTGTCTAGTTTTAAAAAATGTACAGGTTTGCTAGGTTTTCCTAAATGCCCGCTGAGCTAGTATTCACAAAACGCAGCTAGCTACTTTGCAAAAAACAGGTCAGTTTTGCGTGGAAATATTTTATGTATTCGTGTTGTGTTTTGGGCTGTTTCCTGTAGCAAGCACTAGGTCTACCCACACAAGTGAGATACTATTTTTATCAGGAGACTTGGGAAAATACAAATTAGTAGAACAATTGTTTTTACCCATTGTGTTTCTCTGCATTAGCACCTTGGAAATGTAAGACAGTGTGTAAGAAAGAAGTGATCTTGAGACGTGCCCTCTAATTCAAATACTTGTATGGCTACCTACTAATTCAGAGATGTGTCAATAACCCCTACTTCTACTCTTCATTTCTTGTGCCCATTTCAGAAATACATAGGATTCCTTGATACCTATTTTTCCCTATTTATATTTTACCATATGAATTGCTCTATACCAAGTACACAATGAAAACTCATAGCAAGGTGCAGCTCAAGAATTGGCCAAACCCTACAGACCTTTCAAATTCTCTGGATGCTGGAAAAAAGGACTCAAATTTGGCGTGGATACCTTGAGTGGACAAAACGTTATGGGGGCCTAAGTGTGAACTCCCCCATATAGCCTAAAAGGGCCTAGCACAGAAGAGGGGAAGGCCTAGCAGTGAAGGGGTTAAAAGAACTAGCGCTGCTTTAAAACAAATGTATTCCATGTCCATCCACTAGACTGCGGACTACTCCCCCTGAAGTTCCCCAACACAGTTCCCAAAGGGGAGACTGGCTAACAGGGACAACATCCTCTTTGTGAATGGGCTATCACTTCCTCTGAGGAATTGGTAGCTAATCAATGGTTTGTGCCCGCAAATGTGGTCACAGTTCATTGATACTTCTTGTTGCAATTTACAGTTCGGAAATAACATTTTCCTTTTATACCCTTCCGGATTTGCGATTGGGCCGGGTTTGTAAACCCATTTTGTGATTTGGAAAAGATTTGCCAAATTGCAAAATGGGCTTAGTAGATATCAAAAAGCCATTTTGCAATTGCAAGACCTGTGATTTTATGATCCACGGTGTTTGTGATCCTATAACGGCTTTGTACCTCAGCCCTTAAGTTCCTATTCTTTTTTGTTTTTTAAATATCTTGATCCTGGGTAATAAAAAAGGATTATTTTCATTATCCACATAGTTCCAAAGCAAAATATTCTGTTAGAAATTGATGGCTGGTAGGCTGGTAGGCAATCTTGAACCGTGTTGTCTGTCTAAGTTTGGCTTCTGCCTACCAATGATGCCATGAGAGAGTACTGGTAGGTGTGTGGCAGGGACTGGGAAGTTTTATAGACCAGCTGTTCACTTCACCATATGACTTGAGAGAGATCAAGTTTTATTAATGAATTAGTGGCATATAAGTAGCATGCTGCAGCTAATGAATCAACAGTTTAAAAAGTCTAACAGAGAAATTAACATAGAAATAAAATTATGCAGATTTAAATAGTGGTGGACATTTGTGCCTACTTTACATATTTCTGACACCACGTTTAACATGAAAATATTTTGCATTTATATTTGAGTGAATTATTAATAAACATTAACATGAAAAGTATTATTTTCAAGTAGAAACCATAGAAATAAAATCTATTATGAGTATTAGATGAAAATGAATTAAACACACTTATGTTGAATTAGATGGAAAAATAAAAACATGTTTAAAATTGCTTTGACATAACATGAATGATGTTTAATAAAATAATTTGCTTTGCATATTTGATTTGAAGTTTAAAGTGGATACGAGTATAAAAGATTGAGAACCCACTAAAAGTGTATAAGGTATTTACTGGTTGCCAATTCAAGCAGAATTTCCGAACATTTGCTCCAAGAGCCTTGAGGTCCAAGATTATTGACTGGTGTCCATTTTAAATACATGTCGTAGATGTTTGAGGCATTGAAACAAAAAGCCGACATGTGTTTCGCCCCCTGTGGTGTATCTACCTGGGGCTTTTTCAAGGCCAGTTAACAAAGTCACAATACTCCCATTATTGGAAACATATGTAGTAGGTCAAAACATTCATTATGTCTGTAGGCAAGTTGCTATGTGTCTACGGCCCGGGATAAATCCCACCTGCTTCAATTGGCAACCAATAAATACCATATACACTTTCAGTGGGTTCTCAATCTTTTATACTCTTAAGTTTGTGACCCAAGGGAGTACTGGCCCATACCCCAGTTGATTACCCACAACACCATCTTAAAAGGGCATTTAAAAAAGGAAGAGAGAGTTGGGCCATGGCAACTTGATTTCTTGGAAGATTAAAGTGTGCAATAATATTTATCAACGTATTAATTGTATTAATGTGCCTTTATACTTTGTTAACTTGACTAGACCTGAAAGTTCATTTTGCAAACTGCAATGGAAAATGTTGGTTTATTTTGTCCTCTCTAACCTGAATTCTTTCCTGAGGTAGCAAGTGTAATGTTGAATGTTCTATTGTATTGCAGGAGAAGAGCATGTTTCACATTTAGATAATGTAACAATACTTGTTCTAGCTGCCGAATGGAGCAGGAAACTACTGTACTCATGTATAAGAATAATAGTTTAGTTTATCATAGATCATGTGAAAAGAAACGTATGTTTCAAATTGTTAGAAAATGTAATATTCTATCAGAACCATATGAAATCATAGTAGGGAACAATGGACATTTGTTGAGAACATTTCTGAATGTAACTGAAACTTGGTGGTGCCATCTACAATGATTGGATGCGGAAATCAACACCCAGTATGTGCCTACCCGAAGGACCAATCAAATGGATTTGGGTTATTTTAATTAGTGAAGAACTTTGGAATCTGAGCTGTTCCCTTCTAAACCTGCTTGAAGTCAGTCCGTCTTGAGATCCCTTTAGAGTCAGTTCTATGTTTCTTTAAATCTACTCTCTCACATTCCTATTCTATACGTTTCCAGGTGAGTTTTTCATCATAGTCTTGACTGCCTTATTCTGTTATGTGGTTCAGTACTAATAAGCCCAACTACTTCTGAACTGCTGATCTGTCCTATGTGCAGCCCGTGTTCTGCACCATCCTGATGTTGCTATCAACTAATGCCGGAAGAAGGTGACCACTCTGACAAATTATCGCTGTTGGCTGTCCCATGGGAAAGGAATAACTGAATGTGATTTCTTGTTTCCTTTCTAGCTTAGTCACTTACAAAAGCATATGTTTGAGTTAGTTGCCCTAGTTAGATGTTTTCCAAATAATTTATGTATTTTTTTATTTTTGCTTTTGTCTGCATGTGTTGGACCTTTCAAACACATAAAAGTCTCAATTCTGGTTAGTATTAGGAATGGCCCAGCTCTGAAATGTATTGCTAAAACTGTATTTCGATGATTTACTGATGTCACCATCTTCTGCTTTGAAGTCTGCTAATAATGTTCATAATGTTTTGCTGCTAATTTACATAATTCTTTTGGCGTGTCTAACAGTATTGATGCTTAGTAGACTGAGGGGGTTATTCTAACTTTGGAGGAGGTGTTAATCCGTCCCAAAAGTGACGGAAAAGTGACGGATTTACCACCAGCCGTATTACGAGTCCATTATATCCTATGGAACTCGTAATACGGCTGGTGGTATATCCGTCACTTTACCGTCACTTTTGGGACGGATTAACACTCCTCCAAAGTTAGAATAACCCCCTGAATCTTTTCAGACGTTTTGATCAGCCTATGTTTTTTTTCTCTAGTCCCAAAGCAAAATATTCTGTTATAAAATGATGCCTGGTGGGCAACCTTGAACCTTGTGGTATTTCCAAGTTTGGCTGCTGCTTACCAATGCTGTCATGAAGAGTATAGGTAGGTGTGTGGCGGGGATTGGGGAGTTTTATAGACCAGCTGTTCACCTCACTATATGCCTCAAGCTTGGTAGCAGCAGGTAGCTGGCATCAACAAGTTCCTGGAGAAGCAGGTAAGAATAGCATTTTTAAGTTCTGCAAAATGAACTGGGAGATGGGGAGAAGAAAGAATTGATCACTATCAACTCACTACAATGGGAGTAGATAACAGGACAATGAGAAAGGGGGTGAGGATAGAGGTGGAAGCAGGCAGAGCTGTAAGGATGAGCAAGAATAGTCGAAAGAGGGAAGGGATTTAAGAGAGCTGGGAGTTGAAATGGCCTGTTTTTTTGTGTTGTTTAATGCTATTGTTTTAGGTTGTGCTGTACAGTCTCCCAATGTTTGTGTATAAGTATGTTGGGGGCAGAACTTCTCCCCCTCCATATATCCGCTTACCACCGCACATGCAGCAGAATACTGTTGTTTAGTCCCAACCACTGGTTGCGCAGAGCCATCGGTGTACATGACCACCTGATATTGATCAATAGGCAATGTGCCAGCGGGAACTGGGTACTCCATTTCATATTGAAGAAATTCTTGAGTCTGCAGTTTAGGGTCAAATATATATTCTACATCAGTGGCCGTCAAAGACGTTGCCCATTGTATCCATCGCGGGTGTAATGCTTTCAAATTAGGAACACTCGCTTTAGTAACAGCCTCTAAGGCTGGAATCGGGGAAACAACAATGATGCGTTGGCCCTGGGCAAGAGGCCGTTCTTTAATCACAGCCATCTGTACAGCAGTGAGAATTTTCTCAGTCTGTGCAAAGCGTTGTTCGGCAGCAGAATACAAGTGGGACTTGTATGCTATCGGGACTGTCTCACCTTCATTGAAGGTGACATATGTAAATCCAACAGCCCCAGGTATAACCCTGATGACCAGATGTGTCTTATTGTCCCGTGTGTGTAAATGCTTTACTGCCAAGAGATCAGTTTGCAAATCTCGAAGAATTTGTGTATGCTCAATCGTTCAAAATCGACTCGAAAAATTGGGACGAATCAATTTGTATAAGGGTTTTATACGTGTAGCATAATCTGGAATGTAAGTTCTGCCAAAATTTAGAAATCCCAATAACGACTGGAGTTTTCGAATCGTATTAGGAGGTTGCAACTGGGCACATTTTTCCAAAAAGTGTGGCGCTAAGCTCTTGCCCTCATTCAACAGCTCATACCCAAGGAATATGACGCTAAGGAAGGCAATTTTTGATTTTTTGAAATTACATTTGTAGCCAATATCGGCAAAACCCACAACAATGCGGGCTACCCGTCTCAAATGTTGTAGTAACTCATCATCTGTCAGATAGATATCATCAACATATGACAAAGCCTCAGGGTCCAATACGTGTAAAATTTCAGTCACACGAGCCGAGAACAGTCCTGGGCTATTCTTATACCCCTGAGGCAGATGACAAAAAAGTTTCTGAGAGCCAAACGCACTAAGGGGGTGATTCTGACCCTGGCGGTCGGTGATAAATCGGCGGCCAACCCGCCAACAGGCTGGCGGTCCAAAAAATGGTATTCTGACCCTGGCGGGAACCGCCAACACAGACCGCCACTTTAACACTCCGACCGCCACGGCGGTACAAACAAACAGTGCGGCGGTCACCACCAACAGGCAGGCGGCAGACAATGTACCGCCCACACTATCATAACTCACCAATCCGCCACCTTTTCCGGGGCGGGAGCCCCGCCGATAAAAACACGGCGGAAACAGACTACGAACGGGAAAACGCTCACCACTACGCACTCTACGAGGAAGGAGGACAGCATGGAACCCGAATTGAACATCATACCTGCTCTCGTCTACCTTCTCATCTACCACGAGTACGAGCTCCGGCGCAGACGACAACGGTGAGTACTGCACCTACGACACACGGGAGGGGGGAGGACGAAAGGTTACGGGCACACACATATGCGACCCCCCCAATATGTACACACCAATGCAGAGCAACAAGTCACAGTGACACCACCCAAACACCCGTAAAAAATGCAATGACATAATCAAATTTCGAATAAATATTTATGTACAAAAAAGCTCCTGAAAATTATTGTCCAACCATGAAAAATATTTACATTGAAAAATATTATATACACATCAGTGTATAACTGAAGTAACAAGTCCTGCACATCCTACGAATTGAACATGTCCGTGGGCCAAAGTTTTGCGAAACAAGGGCAAAGCCCACACAGGAGACCTGAGTCCTTTGGAGAGAACACTGCAGGGGCATCCGATGTAAAAACTACAGGCACCTCAGGGGGAAGGGAAGGGGGGAGCACCACAGCCACATGAGTCCACGACGCCAGATCCACGAGGAGCCACCATGCCCACTGTACCATCCAGGGGAGTGCAAAGCCACAGTCTCTCAATGTCTCTACAGTGGGTGGGCTGCCCACTGTACCATCCAGGGGAGTGCAAAGCCACAGTCTCTCAATGTCTCTACAGTGGGTGGGCTGCCCACTGTACCATCCAGGGGAGTGCAAAGCCACAGTCTCTCAATGTATCTACAGTGGGTGGGCTGCCCACTGTACCATCCAGGGGAGTGCAAAGCCACAGTCCATCAGGTGGATTACAGTCTCCACTGGTCAAGGAGGAGGCATGGTGGGCACAGTGAACCATAAACAGTGCTTGAGATGAAGGGCCCAGTTCAGCGGTGCTTGAGACGGCGGTGCCCAGCGGAGCGGTGCTTGAGATGAAGGGCCCAGCGGAGCGGTGCTTGACAGGAAGGGCCCAGCGGAGCGGTGCTTGACAGGAAGGGCCCAGCGGAGCCGTGCTTGACAGGAAGGGCCCAGTTCAGCGGTGCTTGAGACGGCGGTGCCCAGCGGAGCGGTGCTTGAGACGGCGGTGCCCAGCGGAGCGGTGCTTGAGATGAAGGGCCCAGCGGAGCGGTGCTTGACAGGAAGGGCCCAGCGGAGCGGTGCTTGAGACGGCGGTGCCCAGCGGAGCGGTGCTTGAGACGGCGGTGCCCAGCGGAGCGGTGCTTGAGATGAAGGGCCCAGCGGAGCGGTGCTTGAGATGAAGGGCCCAGTTCAGCGGTGCCTATCTTCACGGCGGGGCCCTGTTCAGCGGTGCTCTTCTGCACGGCGGGCCCTGTTCAGCGGTGCCTATCTTCACGGCGGGCCCTGTTCAGCGGTGCCTATCTTCACGGCGGGGCCCTGTTCAGCGGTGCTCTTCTGCACGGCGGGCCCTGTTCAGTGGTGCCTATCTTCACGGCGGGCCCTGTTCAGCGGTGCTCTTCTGCACGGCGGGCCCTGTTCAGTGGTGCCTATCTTCACGGCGGGCCCTGTTCAGCGGTGCTCTTCTGCACGGCGGGCCCTGTTCAGCGGTGCTCTTCTGCACGGCAGGCCCTGTTCAGCGGTGCCTATCTTCACGGCGGGCCCTGTTCAGCGGTGCCTATCTTCACGGCGGGCCCTGTTCAGCGGTGCTCTTCTGCACGGCGGGCCCTGTTCAGCGGTGCTCTTCTGCACGACGGGCCCTGTTCAGCGGTGCCTATCTTCACGGCGGGCCCTATTCAGCGGTGCCTATCTTCATGGCGGGCCCTGTTCAGCGGTGCTCTTCTGCACGGCGGGCCCTGTTCAGCGGTGCTCTTCTGCACGGCGGGCCCTGTTCAGCGGTGCCTATCTTCACGGCGGGCCCTGTTCAGCGGTGCCTATCTTCACGGCGGGGCCCTGTTCAGCGGTGCTCTTCTGCACGGCGGGCCCTGTTCAGCGGTGCCTATCTTCACGGCGGGCCCTGTTCAGCGGTGCTCTTCTGCACGGCGGGCCCTGTTCAGTGGTGCTCTTCTGCACGGCGGGCCCTGTTTAGCGGTGCCTATCTTCACGGCGGGCCCTGTTCAGCGGTGCCTATCTTCACGGCGGGCCCTGTTCAGCGGTGCTCTTCTGCACGGCTGGGCCCTGTTCAGCGGTGCCTATCTTCACGGCGGGCCCTGTTCAGCGGTGCTCTTCTGCACGGCGGGCCCTGTTCAGCGGTGCTCTTCTGCACGGCGGGCCCTGTTCAGCGGTGCCTATCTTCACGGCGGGCCCTGTTCAGCGGTGCCTATCTTCACGGCGGGCCCTGTTCAGCGGTGCTCTTCTGCACGGCGGGCCCTGTTCAGCAGTGCTTATCTTCACGGCGGGCCCTGTTCAGCGGTGCCTATCTTCACGGCGGGGCCCTGTTCAGCGGTGCTCTTCTGCACGGCGGGCCCTGTTCAGCGGTGCCCATCCAGTAGGTCAAGGGAGCCAGACCTGCTCAGTCGCCCTCGGACCGTGACGTTTCTGGACCCTTCGGGGACGGAGTCCTGGGCTCTTTAGTGTCCTCCTTCACAGCTGGGATGTGACATGTGGGGCCCACCTGCTCCGCGCTCCTGCTGCCCTTCCGCTCCTTTGATGGGGCTCTCGGGCCCTTGCCTCCCCTAGATGTTGTGGCTGGTGAAGTGGGCGCACATTGCTCCTTGGGGGCAGCCGTGTCAGTCCTCGCACGGCGGCCCTTGTTTTTGTGGGTCCTCTTGCCGGGGGGGGGGGCTGGATGTGTCCTTGCTGCTGATCGAAGTGTCACTGCTGGCAAAGGGTGGACTCCAGTACCCAGTCACAACAGTGACACTCGAAGCTGGGCTGGTGGTGGCTGCGGTGCTCTTGGGACTCTTTGCAGATGGGGGGGTAGGTCATCAGAGGGAAAGAGGTTAAGATTAGCGAGGAAAAGTTTTTTAGGGCCAAGGTAAAGGGTAGGAGAAGTGGTGAAGGGAGTGGAGGAAGAGGATGTGGTTGTAGGAGAGTCAGGTGTGCTGTCATTGGGTGAAGGTGCTGGTGCTGTAGGCTGTCGTGAGGTGGATGGCTGTTGGGTGGGTGGCTGCCTGCGTTTGTGTGTCTTGGAAGAGGGGGTGACAGACACAGTGGGAGAGGACACAGGGACGTGTAAATGGCAGTGGGGGTGGTGACTGCACGAGTGTGGACTGTAGTGGAGGGTGAGGTGGTGATGGAAGCACTGGCTGATGTTGGGGTGCATGCAGGTGTGAGTGTAGACGTCACAGGGAGGGAGGAGGGAGACGAGGAGGAGGGGGACACAGAGGTGGTAGTGACTGCTGGAATGTCTGCATCTGGGTGTTGCTTGGGTGAGTGCTTGTGGGATCTGTGGTGCTTGTGTCTAGATGAGCTGCTCTTGGGTGTTGAGGTGTGTGCAGGCTGGTCTGATGGTGTGGATGGGATAGGCTGAGGAACAGGAGACAGAGACAGGCTGGAGGCAGTAAGAAGAGGGAGGCTGGAAACAGGGACAATGGCTGCCATCAGTGCTGAGGCCAGAGCAGTGAACGCTCGTTGATGGGCAGCCTGACCCGAATGAATGCCCTCCAGGTACGCATTGCTCTGTTGCACCTCCCTTTGCACCCCCTGGATGGCATTCAAAAGGGTAGTCTGCCCAACAATGAGCGTCCTCACGAGGTCAATGAGCTCCGCACTGAGGGCAGCAGGGGTAACAGAGGCAGGGGCTGAGGTGCCTGGGGCGAAGGAGACGCGCGCCTTCCTGGGCGAACGGGCACGGAGCAAAGGCTGAGGGGCTGCTGGGAGGGCGGGGCTGGTGCGCTGGGTGGCGGCTGTACCTGTAAAGGCGGGGGGCACGGATGTTTCCGCCACCGCTAGGGAGCACCCATCCGAGGACGTGTCTGTGTCGCTTGTCTCACCACCGGTCCCCGTTGTGGTGCTCCCCTCGCCCTCCGGATCACTGGTGCCCTCGGTGTCTGTTCCTGGGCCCACCGGGGCCTTGTGACCTGCAGCTCCCTCGTGCTCCGATGTCAAATCTCCTCCGCCTGATGATGCTAATGCACACATGCACAAGAAGAGGAAGAAAAAGGGTGGGGGGAGAAAAAAGAAGACCAGGTTGAGTGCATGCAATGTCAACACCGTTGGCGGAGAGGACAGACACAGGAGCCTCATGCACTAAGCCGCGCATTCGGGGTACACTACTCAGTACTACTGACTAGGACAACAGGTCAAGAGACGTCTAACGCGCACATGGGTGATGCTGGACCATCAATGGCTGTACTTGTCACCCTACAGAGGTGGGGGCCGGGGGCACAGGGCCATGCCTAAGGGAGAGGACTACACTACAGAAAGCGCCCTGGCCTAATGTCACCCACAGCCCTCCTCCCCCACCCAGACGCCTCCACTGCGCAGAGAGATAGTAGAATGTGCTGATACTCACTCCCTTGTGTCTGCTGTGATGTCTTAAAGCGCCCATCCAAATCAGGGTAGGCCACCGCCAGGATCCGGGACATCAGGGGGGTCATGGTGCGACTGGCACCCCTCCTAGGTTGGGAGGCCATCCCCAGCAGTGATTCTGTGGTCTTCCTTGTTCCGCGGCGGATGTCCTCCCACCTCTTGCGGCAGTGGGTGCCCCGTCTGTTGTGGACCCCCAAGTTCCGGACTTCCTTGGCGATGGCACGCCAAATGTCGACTTTCTGATGGGCGCTGACCTATTTGACATGTACAGGGTGGAAAGGAAACAATCATCAATGACCTGCATGTTAGATGTGATTGGCCCCCCCCCACCAACTTTGCTATATGGCACATGCTCTCATCTGTCGTGCGTTGCACTCCTCATTCGCCCCCACCCCACCAACTTACATCCACCCCAATCCACACAGGCATAGCCCATTCCATGTGCACCCGGTGTACTCACCTGTTGGTCTGGAGGACCGTAGAGTAGCGCATACTGGGGGAGGACCCCATCCACGAGCTTCTCCAACTCTTCAGAGGTGAAGGCAGGGGCCCTTTCCCCAGTCGCAGCAGCCATTGTATCTCCCAGACCGAGGTCACAGCAGCACTTGCAGTATAGGTCCTCTCCTGTGGATGATCAGGTCTCGAGTGATCAATCAGCTAGGAAATGGCAGTCACGCCCGCGGCGGTGCGTACCGCGGCGGTGCGTACCGCGACCGCCGGCGCACATCGTCATTGGCTCCTGAAACCCATAGGCTTCAATGTTAACCAATGCGGCTTCGTATAGCGGTCTTCGACCGCCTACCGCCACGGTGTGCCCCGCCAGCGCATTGACCTCACATCCCATTGTCCCACTTCACAGGTCAGGCAGCCGCCATTTCAAGAGCCCACATGGCTTAATTTTGACTGCGTCACACATGCCTAGGCCTTGCATTGCCACACATACACGCCTTTCACTGCATTGCGATTCTTTAACTGTGCAAGCTGTGTGAACGTACCTGTGGTTTTCCTGACTCTGTGCTCCATATTGTCCTTCCTAGGCACCGTCCGCTGGGACTTGCAAGGAGAAGGATGAATCCTCGCGTGTACCGTCCGCTGGTGGACCTGTCGACAATGGAAGAACGGCATATAATACTACGCTACAGACTTGACCGTGCCACTATACATGATCTGTGTGCCCAGCTGGAACCAGCCCTGATGTCCCCCATCCGCCAACCCACAGGGATTCCCCCTCTGGTGCAGGTTCTGTCAGTCCTCCATTTTTTGGCAAGTGGCTCATTCCAGACAACAGTGGCCATGTCATCTGGAATGTCTCAGCCTATGTTTTCCAAGATTTTGAGCAGAGTGTTGTCTGCCCTGATGAAACTCATGCGGAGCTACATCATTTTCCCAGAGGAGGGTGATTTGCCTACAGTGAAGGGTGATTTCTATGCCCTTGGACATATCCCCAACATCATTGGTGCCATTGATGGGACACATGTGGCTTTGGTACCCCCAAGAGACGATGAGCAGGTGTACAGAAATAGGAAAAATTACCATTCTATGAATGTGCAGGTGGTCTGTTTGGCTGACCAGTACATCTCCCATGTAAATGCCAAGTTCCCTGGGTCAGTGCATGACGCGTATGTTATGCGAAATAGCAGCATCCCCTATGTGATGGAGCAGCTACAGAGACAACGTGTGTGGCTAATAGGTGACTCTGGTTACCCCAACCTGCCTTGGCTACTGACCCCAGTGAGGAATCCCCGGACCAGGGCAGAGGAACGGTACAATGAGGCCCATGGGCGAACTAGGAGGATCATAGAAAGGACCTTTGGCCTCCTGAAGGCCAGGTTTAGGTGCCTGCATATGACAGGGGGATCCCTGATGTACTCACCAAAGAAGGTGTGCCATATCATCGTGGCCTGCTGTATGCTTCACAATCTGGCATTGCGACGTCAGGTTCCTTTCCTGCAGGAGGATGGTGCAGATGGTGGTGTTGAAGCAGCTGTGGAGCCTGCGGAGAGTGAAGAGGAGGAAGCCTCAGAGGACGATATAGAGAACAGGGACAGAGTTATAGAACAGTATTTTCAGTAGCACACAGGTAAGAATCACCCATGCCATTTTACATTTCCTGAAAGCCTCCTGCATCTCAACTTTGTCTATTTCCCCCCAGAACTTTTAACATGAGGTTTGATTTTCCCTTCCCTTTTCAGTGCTGTATGACCCACTGCGTGACTTCTGCTTGGTTAGCCCATGGACTAATGCTAAGTGACCTCGGTATGTGTTCATCCCAAGGTTAACAGAACGTAATTGATATGGAATGTGTTATACATTTGTTAATAAGACAGGCTGAGTCCTGATTGATTTCAGTGCAATGAGTGATTTATTTTTAGTGCACGATGATGGTACATGATAGAAAAACAGTGATGGGTGGGGGTGGAGTAATGTCCATGGCGGAGTCCAGTTCTCAGTCTCACAGGTGCATTGTCCATATGCCTGTGGAAGGATGGATCAGGGGCAGTTCAAGGTTTGACAGGGTGGCAATGTGGAACAGTGGGAGGACCTCAGGGGGTATGTGATGCTGGCGGGGGTCTTGACATCCTACTCTGTCAATTTTTTTGATCTCAGGCTCCTCTTGCGGGGTGGTTGTTGTTCAGCAGGAGGTGGGGTTCTGGTGGCCTGTCGTTGTGGTGGGGCCTCCTGTCCACTAGCGCCGGCGGAGGTGGTAGGCTGTTCCTGTTCCGGGGTAGTGACAGGGGCCCTGTGTGATGCCACATGGTCCCGAAACGTGTCCTCTATACGGTTCAGGGCCTGGACTATGCTCCCCATTGCGCTAGAGATGTTGGTTAGTTGGTCGCTGAACCCCATGTAGCGTTCCTCCTGCTGTGCCTGGATCTCCTGGAACCTGGCCAGTACCGTCGCCATCGTCTCTTGTGAGTGGTGGTAGGCTGCCATGATGGTGGTGAGGGCCTCTTGGAGAGTGGGTTCCCTGGGCCTCTCCTCCCCACCCTGTCGCACAGCAGCCCTCCGAGTTGCCCTGTTTCCCTGGGCCTCTGTCCCCTGGACGGTGTGCCCACTACCACTGCCCCCAGGTCCCTGTTGTTGGGTTGGTGGGTTAGCCTGGGTGCCCTGTAGTGGCAGACACACCGCTGCTTGACCTGTCCTAGAGACAGAGGCATGGGCCCGCTGGGTGGGAGCTGTGCTGTTGTTCCCAGAGTTGGGTCTGCTGTGGCCTGTGTCTGTGTGTGGGGAACCGACTGTCCAGAGGTCCCCGATGGTCCGGGCTGGTCATCAGGGTCCAGGTCGACAGAGCTGCTGTCATCACTAGGGGCCTGTTCCGGGTGTGGGATGGACATTTCTGGTCCCTCCTGACCGGTGTGTTGTCGTTCGGGTCCTGCATGGGGTGAGAGGGTATGGTTATTGTTTCTGTGTGTGCATTTGCTTGCGTTTTATGGGTGCCCTTGTCCCCCAGTGCTGGCATTCCCTTGGGGGAGGTGTTGTGAGGGTGTTTTGGGGTGGGGGGGTGGATGGGTATGTGCAGTGGTCATGCTTAGGTGATGGGTGTCCATAGTTTGGGGATGGCATGCAGGGGTTGGTTTTGGGTGGGTTGTGCTAGAGAGACAATGTCAGGGAGGATGTGTGATGGGGGGTTGGGGGTGAGGGTGGGGGTGGTGGTTAGCATGCTGGGGGGGGTGAAGTAGTTGAGCTTGTACTTACCAGAGTCCATTCCTCCGGATACTCCAGCGAGGCCATCAGGATGCAGGATGTTTAGTACCTCTTGCTCCCATGCTGTGAATTCGGGTGGTGTGGGTGGTGGTCCCCCGCCAGTCTTCTGCACTGCGATGTTGTGTCGCGAGACCATCGATCGCACCTTCCCCCGTAGGTCGTTCCATCGTTTGCGGATATCGTCCCTATTTCTGGGATGCTGTCCCACCGCGTTGACCCTGTCCACGATCCGCTGCCATAGCTCCGCCTTCCTGGCTATGGTGGTGTGCTGCACCTGTGAGCCGAAGAGCTGGGGTTCAACTCTTATGATTTCCTCCACCATGACCCGGAGTTCTTGGTCCGAAAAGCGTGGGTGCCTTTGGGATGCCATGGGGTGGTGTGTATGAGGTGTGGGGTGGTGTATGTGGTGATGTGTGTGTTGGTGTGTGGTGCTTTGTGCTTCTATGTGGTGTGTGTGATGGTGTAGTGTGCCTCTGTGTGATGTAGCTCTATTTTCTCAGATGTGTCTCTCTCTCCTTCGTCTCTGGTTTTTGTTAGTAGGGGTTTGTGGGTAATGTGGGTGTGTGTTTTATATTGTATTGGGTGTGTGGGAGTGGTGTGTGTATGTGTTTCAGGTGTGTGTGTTTCAAATTGTCCAATGTGGTAGAGTTTTGTAAAGGTGTGTGTATTGTGACCGCGGCGGTGTGTACCGCCAATGGACTACCGCGTTTGAAAGACCGCCGCATGGATTTGCGGGTCATAATTGCATGGGCGTATTTCTGTTGGCGTGGCGGTGGAGGTTTGGTCATCTCCAGTTTACCACTGGCCGCTGATGTGGCGGACTGCAGTGGAGTTCGGATTTATGGAGGTTTGGCAGTTGTGGGTCAGAATGTCCATAGCGGCTGACCGCGGCCGCCGCGGTATTGTGGCGGTCTTCTGACCGGCGGTAAGCGGCTTTTACCGCCGAGGTCAGAATGACCCCCTAAATCTTGTAAAATCCCTACTTTCGGGCGCTATATTTTGGCAGAAGAATCCATTCGAGATGTCTAAAGTTGTTTTGTATTTCTTACGCACAATATTATTCATGAGCACTGCGCTGTGTGAATTTTGTATTGCATATGTGCGTGTATGTCCATTTAAATGTCTGTAATCCACCACTATCCTATAAGAATGGTCCGGTTTAGCTACAGGAAACAAGGGATTATTCATTGGTGAGACTCAGGGTGCAATAACTCCCTGGTACTCCAACTCTGTTAGTATTATCCTCACCGATGCCCTTGCCTCAAATTTCATAGGATATTGCGGCTGCGGCTGAGGTTCGCCCTTTATTGGAATTACATGATAAGGTGAATCCCTATCCCACCCCACATGATTTCTGTATAAGGCGGGTGCTTGTGCCAGAGCCCATTTGATACTATAGGACTCTGCGAGTTCTCCCGGAACAAGTGGTGAGAATGAAGGTGAAATGACCTCCTCCCCAACTGAACAGTCGCGAACAAAGTCTGGGGGCCAATCCTATTCAGCCAGCAGGATGTCATATAACTTGACTACACTATCCCAAAAGATGGCGTTTATAGTGCTCCCAATGTCCCCTTCTAATTGCAAAGTTACTGTATAAACTCTATCAGGATCAGAGACACGCATATCTGCTGTTTCGACTTGTATGAAGTCATCAGTTGCTTTCACCTCCAGATGCTCTAGAAGATTCCGGCGAACTATTGTGACCTCTGCCACGCTGTCTAACAGTGCTAACGCCCATGTCTTGTTCTTCAAGAGAACTCTCTTCTTGTGTGGCATGTCTGACTGAGACAGCCGCCACCTTTTTCTTTTTAAATTGCTGTTTTTGTTGGATGGGTTTCTCTTCTTTCTTGACAGAAACCTCCGTTGAGCGTTGTGATTCCTGTCTCGGTTTCACATACTCTGTTCTTCGCTCTGACCGCCCACCTCTCTCATTTCTCTTTTCCGATGAGTCCAGAAAAGAACGAGATTGGCGTGTATCAGTATATTGATATCTATCAGGTGTTTTCAGATTATCCCTATTTCTCAGATTATACCTAGACTGCGGGGTCTCCGGTCGCGGAGATTCTCCCCTTTCTTTTTTAGGTGTTTGCTGTTTTTTCTCCCAGCGCTTCTTATTACCCTCAAGTTGCTGTATTTTAGTAGAATCCTTACTTTGTTTACCCTGCAACTGTGGTTTTTGTGGGCGAGCCCCTAGGCTATCACGACCGATACTCAAATATGTTTCCGCTATTATTCTCGGAAGCTCCCGCTCTTGATTAAGCTGCGGGACATCTCGAAGACGCATACGCACTGCTAGTGCCACTGCCTCCCCTTTGAGATTACTCAATATAATAGAAGAAACTGCGGCAAAGTTGCCCATCAGTTGCATCCCTAAATCTAAGGCTGGGGCAGCCCCATATTCATCTTGAATTTGTTTTCGCACTTCCGGCAAATTCGCCAATGTGGGTGTACCATGTGCTGTAGTGTAAAGCGCGGCAAAAACCATGCCCCAGGTATTACAATGATCCACAGTAGGAACCATTCCATACGGCAAACACATCGTTAATATTCTATGTTTATCCTGAGGTCCCGTATGGGGAAATACTGCTTTCAGCGTATTAATCTTTTGCGCCAGCCAAAATGGAGTTTCCTCTCGCTTTGCTGGTCCCTTACCCATAACTGAGTGTACAGTGGCCGGATTTATTCCCGGTACCACTGCATGTGGTTGTGCCGGAGCAGCACGCGCTGCATTCGTATTCAATGTCTGCATCACAAACTGAACTAATCTTCTATATGTAGTCACTAAGTCTATATATAAACGACGAACGTCAGCCACCGCCAAGTTAGCAACCGCAGGATAAGGTGTATATGTGGCCAATAAAGGCCAGGTAGGACCATCATTACTCAGCGGACCTAGCCTTACTTGTGCTACTGTGTGTGGGAGGGCGCCATCAAGCCAATTATGGTGTTCTTGATAAGATAAAGGTATTTCTAAATATGCATATGCCCTGTACTGTCCAGGGACGTTCGCAATAGCGTATTCATGAAAAGTGTTTGTACCCCCATCAACTGCTGGAAATACGACCCAAGAATAAAAAAGTTCTGTTCTATAGGCTGCATGGGCGTCCACCACAAAAGTGACCGGACCCCCTGGTTCGTCAAACTATGTGCTATCAGATGTCCGGTGAGCGGTTGTCACATATTAAGCGCGATATTTACTACTTGAGGATTTGCCATTATAAAAACAGCACCTGGTCAGAGAAGGCACACCAATATCGGGGTTTTCCTTTCAGAGTTCAAGCTTGAACAACCGACCACAAAATAATAGGATGTACCTATATTGTGGTGGCAGAAATCCTCAGCGCCACGGACGTCTCCGTTAACGGAACCGAGGAGTCAATATATATATGAGACCGAGAGAGTCAGCCGGACCCGAAAATTAGAGTCAGACCAATCGTTGGCGGCGCCATGTCGTGTGGGCTCTTATTATCCTAAATGAGACTACTGGATTTCTGGGTAGCAGAGTCGTTCCTGGTGTGGGGGACTGAGTCTTACCCACTTAGAAGGACCTTTGTTACCTTCAATCTGGTTTTGCTCCGGCTAACTAGCAGTGCCTCATCTCTCCCAAGGGGAAGGGATGATTAGGCAGCCGAGCGCATGACATCTATAGAACTTCCCAGGGAAGTCGTGGTCACTCAGGTCCCAAACAGCTCTCTCATTTACATCTCATTTACAGTATGATCTCATATACAAATGACAAAGGCAGTTTTAAGTTTTATAGATTGTTTTTAATAAAACGACTGTATTTTAGATATTAAGGCATGAGCCGCAATAACCAGAACCATACAACACAGTAGGATTGAAATAGTCACTATGAGAGTGAAACATAAAAACAACGCCATCATGGTGTTAATAGATTCTATTCTCTCTCAATAGATTATATTTAGAGCACAGCATGTTAAGCTATTAGCTTGCCTTTCAGATTCCCTTGGAAGGCATCAACCCTCATACCTGAGCAAAGGTCTGTGATCTGGTTCAGCATCTGCAACGAGGCAGTCAGCGTCTAGTTGTGGTTCCCGGGTCGGAATCTCCCTCTTGCGTGTATTAGGACAAGGAAGTGTTTTTATAACTAACATGTCAGTGTGATCACAAAATGTTCCTACGCAAGAATGTATTCAAAGACTAAACTCCTACCACTTCTATCGGCAATGTACCAGACTGTATCCTTGACTGGAGCCTAGAGTGAGGAAGAATGTGTTATTGAGAACTCCAGCGCAGAAGTAGGCTAAACAGTATGATACTGGAAAATAAAACAAGACCGTAGAACTGGCTATTGAAAAATAACAGTACGAAGCTGAATAAAATGCATTTAGAGCAAAGTGCACGGGGGCTCAATGCTGCAAGCAAAGGAATAAAATACACCCAGGGCAAAATGCACAAAGGCCTAACGCCTGAAGCAAACGCGTAAAGGATGCACATCCCTAACCACAATGGGCTCCTTTTAATTAGTGTCATACAAGTAATCTCAGTGCCTTTTTATACTCTGAGTTCTCTAAATGTTCTTAATTTTTATATTCAGAAAGAGAACTGAAGGTATAATCCTGAAAACGTTTAGGAATTTGTGATCGGTGCTGACATTTCTTGGCATTTCCTCAATGTGGAATTGTACACATTATACAATAGTTCACTGTGGAAATCCTGCACCTTTTTATAATGGCTACATTTTTTATTGTGTGTTTTTCTCCATGGGGCTAATATTTTTCCAGCATAGAAAACCATTCCCCTAGTCTCAAATGAACAATGGGGCTGTGTCTTACCTCTTGTAGCCTCTACCTCAACCCTGTGTGTGGATTTCAAACATCCATACTTTTACATCATTATGAGTAATATTATGAGTGAGTAAAACAGTTTCCGACTGCAAGATCAACATTTGTGAATTCCTTTTAGATACCAATTCTAGTTGCACATGTAAGTCATACTTACACATTCAGAGCCTGATTTAGAAAGGTTAACTTACACTTTTGTATAAGTTTATGATTATTTGTTATTCACAAAAGTATTTTACTAGTAGTACCTTTCACGACTGTGGAGCCTCCGCACATAAAAAGATTGGACTGTCCTATATGTGATTTTGCAGCCATGGCGTTTTCTGAATAATTATAGATTTACAGCATAATCCGTCATCTGCATTTAAAAATATTTTTTTTAAACAGGGAAAAATGCAAAGATTGCAAGTTAAACTTATGTCAGCTATGTCAGTTATGTATAAAGGGCAAATCCCCCAGTTTTGGGGGTTTATAAACATTTGTGCTTTTTGTGTGAATTTGTAATGTTTCTTTAATATAAGTTAAAATCTTACTACCCTCCTCACCTATAACTTCGCTATAACCTTTATGGTTTTCTGTGAATCTCTATACTTTTTATAACGTTAAACTACTATTCTATTACAATACGTTTGCAGCTAACCGCTTGCTTTGCATGGCCGAAGGTGATGGTGGGAGTTGACCACAGGACTTGGCGACAATGAGGCAGGGGTGGCTTGTCAGCCAAACAACATTTTCTTTTCTTTTTCTTTTCTTCATGTTGTGCCCGTCAATCAAATTGCTTAGTCTATCGGCACTCCCTCAAGTTTGACCAAACAGAACTTTTTGTTGTTGTTTTTTTCTCGTTTGTGAGTCTTGTACAACAGATATCTATACAATACATTTTTAACCATAATTTCTCTAAAACGGCTGAAAAGAATTAAACGAGACAACAAAAAACATGCTTTCTGAGTGACGATCTAGTCTTCTGTCAAATTTGGTGTAATTCTTTACAGCCATATTTCCTGTATCAGTGTCTAATTTCTAATTTTTCCGATGGAAAATGTGTGGGGAAAAAGTGTTCAGGGAACCCCTTTTTTCTCGGCCCACGCTTGACAGATCACCCAGAAACTTAAGGGAGCTCAGGTGGATGAACATGTTTTGGAGCACTATGACTGGCTGCTAGCATCATGAAGAAAAATGTTTCTGGCAGCCATTATAACTTAGAACTTAGTCCTCTGCCCTGCATTTTTTTTTAAATATAGGGGGCAAGGTAGGGGTTCACTGCTCCTGTATTCCTCGTGGGTATGTATCAGAGGCCTGAGCCCAAAATAAAAAAAAACAAGCATTTTTTTCCATGTTCCAGCAGGATCCCCACGATTGCAAAAAAATAGAAAAAGAAAATGGCAACCCGCCATATTTTTTCTAAATGTTTGGGGATAAGAGTGTGATTGGGCCCCCCCTTTGTGCTGATTTAGGCCCCAGGGAGTTCATCCTCCAGGGCCAAATTTTTAAAAAAGAGAAGGGGGAGTACGGTCCTACCATCTAAGCCTTTATAGGCCCAAGAGGTCCCATCTACCGGAACAGACTTGTATATTAAAGGGGAGGGGAGCTGTCACACAAATTTGTTTATGACATCCCTGCAAGATCACTGCAACATTTGCAATGAAATTATTGATGAAAAACTGTGCATGGTGGGGACATGAGTTTTATTGCCTTAGAGCATGAGTTCTAGTTACTTGAGATAACTATAACTGGTGAATTTCAGTGGTTTCGGACATTTAAAATGGCATGTTTGAACTGGCATTATCATCTAACTATGATGTCACTTAATCCTTTGTTTTTTTCAGGGATCTATCTATCTATCTATCTATCTATCTATCTATCTATCTATCTATCTATCTATCTATCTGTCTGTCTATATCTATCTATCTATCTATCTATCTATCTATCTATCTATCTATATATATATATATATATATATATATATATATATATATATATATATACACAAAAAAAAGCAAAGGTTAAAGTGGCATTAGAGTTAGGTGAAAATTTCAATGTTTTAAACTTAAAAAACTGAAACTCACATCACGAACTAAGGCAACTATAACTCGTGCCCCGGCCATGCACAGTCTTCTCATCAGTTATGTTATTTCAAGTGTTGCAGTGATGTTATCAGTGATATCATAGAAAATGTCATGAGTGCTGCAATATGTGAGCACATTAGCAGTGTATGGCGAGGGGGCAAGTTACAGATTTAACCTTTGTTTTTCCGCAAATTTATATGGTTTTTCAAAGTAATATATTATCACCATATTTAAAACTGACACCCTGCCACACACAGTCTTTGGCCTTCAGCTTATGTGCCCTTGCCCCCCTTCTGAGCCTTAATAAACACCAGAGACCCATCCCCAAGGGCAAAATTCCATTGGAGTGTGGGCTCACCCTCTCTGAGCCTGTAAAGGCCCTGGGACCTTATCCCCCAGGCTCGGCCCATTTACTCTCTCCCTGGGATTCCACCCCCTGGACACAGTAGTTTCCTTGCCTGCATTAGTGTGGTCAGGAAAACACGTATGATCCCGCATTTTTAAAGCTCCTGCTGGGCGGGAGCAGACATGTCTTTCCTGCCCTGTCAAAGCAACATGTCAACATTCACAAAGCAGTTCCTTTCAATTACTTCCAGACCATTTAGTACTTCCTGTTTTAAAGATAACTATATATGCTTCCACACACTGCTTTCGGCCACTTTCTCGACAAATGGGCTTTGAACCCATTCCAAGATAGCAACTCTTGCATGGCATGAATGCAAAGGCAGCCATCTTTGAATGTTTTGTGAAATTTTATAACAACAACATTCAAAGACATCTGCCTGTGCATGTGCACACATGTGCATGCATCAGTGGCCACTTGTATGGTCTGGTATGAGTGCAGCTGTCATCATACAAATATGTGAGCATCACTAGCGAGGGGCTTTGGCTCTGCCCACATGTTGGGAGCCAGGAGTATGTTTTGATTGGGCAGAAGTAGTGTTCTTCCACAAAAAATGCTTGACTTCCAAACAGCTGTGGTCATTTTGTTTATTTGTCCAGCTGTCTGAGATTGAGCTTTCAAGTGCACACCCCATGACACTATAATGCTGTAAAAGTGTCTTAGGTAATGAGATAACTAGATCATTTATGGATCGTTAAGTCTGGCTTGACAGTGCATTTGTCACATGGCCTTTGAACATACATCAATATTCTTTGCTACTCCGCAAATCACTATCTACTTGTAATGCTTCACATTACCATACAATATTCACTTAAAGTCAGACCTATTGGTATTGCCAGTGCTTGCTTAAAATGTGTTTGTAATGGAGATTGTAGGGAAGTGCCCTTTGTGGATGGTCACGCCCACACTTTTTGCTCTAGATGCTGTTGGTTATGACACTGAAAGTGCATGAAGCCAGCTAACTATCCCCCAGTGACAATGCTCTCTCCCTAAAACTGGCATCTGCGAATTGGTATCCACAATTGGCAAGTACTTTAACCTCCTGATAGGTCCCTAGTATATGGTACCTGTGGTACCCAGGGAATGTGTTTAAAAGGGGTCACCAAGGCCTGAAGCACTGTTTGTACCACACTGAGTGACCCAAGTAAACTAGTGACAGGAGGCCTGCCATTGCAGACTGCAAGAGCAGGGTGAACTGCTCAAACTTGACTGTGCCCACACCATGTGTGGCGCAGCCCCAGCATTGTCTTTAATATATGTCAGTCACCCCTAAGGTAGGCCTCCTAAGCCCAGAAGGAAGGGTGTATTATGTCAAAGGTGTGGAAATATAACTACAAGCTTATATGTCCCTACCATTAAAGGCTAATATAAGTGAATGACGGTCCTTAGGATGACATGGGCTGGCACCTGGGCAAACCCGAGGTCACCAATTCCATTATGGTGCCACCAGAATGGTCATGTTTGGTATCACACAACAATTGTTCTCACTCCTGACATGAATCTCTTGTCAAGTGCGATGAGGCATGGACCCAGAAAGCAATCTTGAAGGTTGCACACTGAGTTGCCCCAGTTTTCCTGTGCTCTGGCTGCCAGCCCACACCTGCTGCTGCCAAGATAGAATTCTGACCACCTGGTGAAGAGAGGGGCAAACACTCCCAGGAGTCAGGACAATGGGCTGGGTAGAAAGGAGGTCACACCTCCCTTCCAGGAAGGCTAGTGAAGTGGCAGATTAAAGTGGTGAGCTTCAAAGGGCATATTGCCTCTGATATGCAAGCTGGCTATCTCTCAGTGGAAGACAAAGCCACCCCCCTGCACCCAGGCACAGCGTGAAAATTAGCGAGGAGGCATACACCCCAAGAAGGCTAGCCACACCTCTAGAGTGGGCAGCGTGGTCTGTACAGGAAGACTTCTGCCATCTTGAAAAGTGGAACAAGAAAGGGTTCTGATTAGAATAGGTGCCACAACCACCAGGATGTGGTCACCTCAGGGGCTGATTAGCCGCTGGGGCTAGTAACCCATTAGCTATTTGTACCCACATCCCTAATGCCCCTAATTACAGAATTTAACCCTCCACCCCCACCAGCACCAGATGCTCAGATCTGCAAAAACTTGCAAAGAAAGAACAAGAGAAGACCTGCATTGATGAAAACAGGCACCCGTACTACCAAAAGGCGTGATACTTTCAACATGTGGCAACCTCTTGGGCCAAAGACTGCTTCCCTCAGCAAGAGGGAACCCTTTGTGACCCAAAGTCAAGACCAGACTCCCTTGAAGTAGTGGCACTACTCCCCTGCCTCGTGCAGTACTTACCGGATCTGAAAGAAGCACTGGCTATAGGGCCATCCAAGGGATCGCCTAAAGATAGGTGGACCAGTGCATTTTGGGAAGTGCAGTTCAGCTCCCTGCCAAGTTACAGCTGGCTACCGTTTTCCACTGGACCTCCAGAAGGGGAGATAGCTTCTCCACCACCTTACCACTGCCAAGGCTTGTTGGTGGCCAGTCTGGTCATCACCACCTTTGCTCGACACTGCATCTCAATGACACACTGCAACACCTTCATCCAATGTCACCTGTTTCTCTGTTGCAGAGTTTTTGCATCTGTTTCCTCACCTGCACAGTCTCAGCAATAAAACCAGCAACTGCAGCCCCCGTTCAGCACCAAGAACAGCCAAACACACCCCTGCACCCAAAACACCCAGGCTAGGAGGAGTTGTTCTGACTGGCAAATCCTGGTCTAGAGACCCACACAAGCTTAATCCTCCAGTGGGCTCCCACAAACTCGACCTGCACGTGACCGAGGGTCAAAAATACAATTTTCAGCACCAGCAGCTTCTGAGTTCAGTACCAAGGACAATCAGGACACCTCTGCACCCAAGCCCCATGAGCCAGTCAAAATTGGTCTGACTGTTGTAGCTTACTCCTGGGACCTGTACAATCCTAACTACGAGTGGGTTCCTTGGAACTCACCCCGTAAGTGACGGGGTAACACTTGTAACTTTTCCCTGCAATTATGAGATTTGATAGCTTGTGAATGCACTGATAACTCTGGTTATGCATATCTGATTTGCTTTGTTTTGGTGTCTAAAATTATATAAACATCTGCTTTATTTGTATAAATTGGTGTTGGATTTCTTCTGAGTCTAGTCAATTACTTATCATCGAAGTTGGTACTCTGAAAATATTGACCCATGTTCCTCTAGTAAAGCCTGACTGCTCTTTGCCACACTACCACGACTGAGCTAAGGATTTATTATTGTTAAACCAAAGGACCATCCTTGGGGTATTGTGAGAGTATTACATAGTGAAACCTAACCAGTAGCACAGCATAATAGTCCACTTTTCTAGAGAGATTTACAAAAACATCAAAAAATGTTAGCAAAGATAATAGGTTGGGAGCCATTGCCACACCTATTCGCTATGCAAATGCGTGTTGTTCATCTATTGTGTTGGAAGCTGGTATAGTTAATATTTTCTCCACAACATTATCCCCCCAAGCAGCATAAAGGAAATAGGATTACTGGTTGGGGGGGTGAAACCCTACTCAAGCAGCAACCCAAATTCTTGTCAGGGTGGCCCACAAGCAACTCCCAAATTAACCTGTGCTTAACCCTCTGATAGTTTGGCACAAATCAGTCAGGCTTAACTTAGAGCAACGTGTAAAGTATAATAAAGTGAAAACACAACACAATAAAAATCCCACGCCAATTTAGAACAATAGAGTAGAATTTAATAAATGGAAACCAAAAAGACAAAAGTCCAGTAAGTAGAACTGGAGGTATGCAATTTTGAAGTGAAAATAATGCTTAGGATGACAAAACGCTTACTGTGGTTATCTGGTTGCACCGGACTGAGACAAAGTCACAAGTTGGGGCTGATCATTATGGAGCACGGGCCGGAAATAATGTAGAGACTAAGACCCTCATTACAACATCGGCGGTAAAAGCTACTTACCACCGTTCAAAAGACCGCCAACACACCGCCGCGGCCGCAGAATTCCGCCACAGCTATTATGACCCACATTTCTGAATCCGCCAAAATTCAGACACCCACACAAAAGGTCAGTGATAAACTGGCGATAACAAAACCTCCACCGTCACGCCAACAGAAAAACGCCCACAATATCACGACGCACGAATCCACGCGGCGGTCTTTCAACCGCGGTATTCCATTGGCGGTACACACCGCCGCGCTCAAACTACACACACTCTTACAAAACACAGCCACATTGGACAGTTCCAAATACACACACCTGAAACACATACACACACCACTCCCACACACCCATTACAATATAAAACACACACCCACATCACCCACAAACCCCTACGACAAAAAATCTGAAAGAAGGCCAGAGAGAAACACCACCAGCAAGAACAACAGCATCCACAGGCACACAACACCATCACCCACAGAACTTCCACGCACCTCACACAACACCCCACTACATATCAGCACACTTATCACCACACACTCCACCCCACACATCACCTACACCACCCCATGGCACGGCAAAGACACCCCAGGTTCTCGGAGGAGGAGCTCAGGGTCATGGTGGAGGAAATCGTCCGGGTAGAGCCACAGCTATTCAGAGCACAGGTGCAGCACACCTCAATAGCAAGGAAGATGGAGCTATGGCGAAGAATAGTGGACAGGGTCAACGCAGTGGGACAGCACCCAAGAAATCGGGAGGACATCAGGAAGAGGTGGAACGACCTACGGGGAAGGTGCGTTCCGTGGTCTCAAGACACCACCAGGTGGTTCAGCAGACTGGCAGCAGACCCCCACCTCCTCCTCCACAACTAACAACATGGGAGGAGCAGGTCTTGGTGATTCTGCATCCTGAGGGCCTCGCAGGAGTAGGTGGAGGAATGGACTCTGGTAAGTCAAATCTTAACTATTATATCCCCCACCCTACCTGCATGCCATCACATACCTCCACCCTCACCCTCACCCCATCACTCCAACTCCTCACAAATGTCCCAATATCACAAACCACACATCCTAACACCAAGCCCTGCATGCAACAACAAAGCATGGACACCCATCACCAAAGCATGCCCACTGCACATACCCATACACCCCCCTAAACCATCATCACACAAGGTCCCACACAGGAATGCAATGTGGGTACACGGTCACCCACCCATTGCACACCATGGTACACCCAGATGCAATAATCATGCTTTTACACCCCTGCAGGACCCCTACCCAACGTCACCGGACAGGAGGGTCCACACATGTCCACACCACTGACAGAAGAGGCCCACAGTGATGACAGCAGCTCTGTCCAACTGCATCTAGATGACTGGCCCGGCCCATCGGGGACCTCGGGACAGTCGGTTCCCCTCACCCAGTCACAGGCCACCACAGACCTACCCCCCTCTGGAAACACCAGCACAGCACCAACCCAGCTGGCCCATACCTCCGTCCCCAGGACACGTCAATCAGTTGTGTGTCCACCACTACAGGGAACCCAGGATAACCCACCACCCCAACAGCAACAGGTACCTGGGGGCAGTGGGCACATGGTCCAGGGGACGGAGGCCCAGGAACACAGGGGAACTGGGAGGGCTGCTGTGCAACAGGGGGCGGACAGGTCAAGGGAACCCACCCTCCACGAGGCCCTCTCCTCCATCATGGGAGCCTACCACCACTCCCAGGAGACGATGGCAACGGTACTGGCCACGTTTCAGGAGACCCATCGCCTGCAGGAGGAACAGTATATGGGCTTCAGGGAGGAACTCAGAACCCTCAGCTCCACCCTGGGCACCATCGTAGGGGTGCTGAAGGAAGTACTCAACACCAGGAGGGACAATGTGGCACTACAAGGGGCCCCTGACACTATCATGGACGATGAACTGCCCACCACATCCGCCGGCGCTAGTGGACAGGACGCCCCGCCACAGGACCACCACACCAGCACCCCACCCCCTGCCGAAGGAGAACCACCCCGCAAACGGTCCCTGAGATCCAGGACAAAGACAGAGCACGATGCCAAGACCCCCGCCAAGAAATGAGACTACCCTGATTGTCATCCTACTGTCCCACTTTGTCACCCTGTCCATACTTAACCTGCCCCTGCTCCACTTCCTATGCCCATATAGGCAATGCACCTGTGAGACTAATAGACTGGACTCTGCCATGGACATTCCTCCGCCATCACCCCTCACCATTTCACTATCCCCTCCAATATTGAGCACTTAAATAAACACACTTAAAGCACAAAAGAATCTGGAGTCTCTCCGTGATTTTGAAGTAGTGTATTAGCAATTACAGTGCCAAAATGCTCTTTCAATTGTAATGTCAACATACCAATGTCACACAGCTCTAGTCCATGAGGAATCTAAGCAGATGACACACAGTGGGACCACCATCCGTGAAATCGTAAGGGAAAGTGACAACTCAATGACCATACACTGGGTGAAAACGACAGACAGTAGAGAGGTAGTAGTGTTAAAGTACATGTAGTAGGCAGGTCTGTACTCTTACCTGTGTCTCACTGGAAATATTGCTGGATCCCTGAGTCCCTGTTGTTCATGTCTTCTTCCTCTGCTTCCTCGTCTTCACTGTCCACAGGCTCCACAGCTGCCACAACACCGCCATCTGGACCATCCTCCTGCAGAAAAGGCACCTGTCGTCGCAAAGCCAAGTTGTGAAGCATACAGCAGGCCACGATGATCTGGCAAACCTTCTTTGGTGAGTAGAATAGGGATCCACCTGTCATATGGAGGCACCTGAACCTGGCCTTCAGGAGGCCGAAGGTCCGCTAGATCACCCTCCTAGTTCGCCCATGGGCCTCATTGTAGCGTTCCTCTGCCCTTGTCCTAGGATTCCTCACTGGGGTCAGTAGCCATGACAGGTTGGGGTAACCAGAGTCACCTGCAAATGGTGAGGGACAACTGTTAGACACGCACTAACCTGGAGGGATATCCCCAGACCCAGACAACCATTCCCACTGACCTGCTTCCAGGTGCTCACCTAATAGCCACACACGGTGCCTCTGGAGTTGACCCATCACATAAGGGATGCTGCTATTCCGCAGGATGTACGCATCATGCACTGAGCCCGGGAACATGGCATTCACATGGGAGATGTACTGGTCTGCCAAACATACCATCTGTACATTCATGGAATGATAACTCTTCAGGTTTCTGTACACCTGTTCACTCCTGTGGGGGGGGACCAAAGCAACATGAGTCCCATCAATGACACAAATGATGTTGGGGATGTGTCCCAGGGCATAGAAATCACCTTTCACTGTAGGCAAATCCTCCACCTGAGGGAAAACAATGTAGCTCTGCATGTGTTTCAGAAGGGCAGACAACACTCTGGACAATACATTGGAAAACATAGGCTGGGACATCCCTGATGCTATGGCCGCTGTTGTTTGAAAAGACCCACTTGCAAGGAAATGGAGCACTGACAGCACCTGCACTTGAGGGGGGATTCCTGTGGGATGGCGGATTGCTGACATCAGGTCTGGCTCCAACTGGGTGCTCAGTTCCTGGATTGTGGCACGGTCAAGCCTGTATGTGATAATCACATGTCGCTCCTCCATTGTCGACAGGTCCACCAACGGTCGGTACAACGGAGGATGCCGCCATCTCCTCACATGTCCCAGCGGACGGTGCCTATGAAGGACAACAGCGAGCACAGAGTCAAACAACTCAGAGGTACGTACCCACAGTTTACACAGAACACCATTCCTACACAGAAGATGGCCTGTATGTGTGTAGAGGCTAGGCCTAGGTATGTGTGACGCAGTTGAAAATGAAGCCATGTGACCCCCTGAAATGGCGGCTGCCTGACCTGTAAAGTGGGACAATGGGATGTGAGGTAACTGTGCTGGAGTTGTACACCATCGCGGTAGGCGGTAGAAGACTGTGGCGCAATGCTGCATTGGTTAACATTGGACCCTGTGGGTCCCAGGAGCCAATGACGATGTATGCCGGCTGTGACGGTAAGCACCGCCGCGGACGTGACCACAATTTTCCATCTGTTCAATCACTCAATACCTGATCTTCAACAGGAGAGGACCTACACTGCAAGTGCTGCTGTGACCTCGGTCTGGAAGAGAAAATGGCTCGAGTGTCTGGGGTAAGGGCCCCTGCCTTCACATCGGAAGAGTTGGAGAAGCTCCTGGATGGGGTCCTCCCCCAGTACACGCTACTCTACGGTCCTCCAGACAAACAGATAAGTACACACGGAGCATGTTGTATGGGCTATGTCTGTGTGGAGAGGGCTGGATGTAAGAAGGAAGGGAGGAGAGTGCTGCGTGCATGAAAGACGGTGAATGCATGTGCCACATGGCAAGGGTAGGGATAGGGGCCAATCAGTTTGACTGTGCAGTTGGTAATAACTTCTCTTTTTCCCCTGTACATTTCATGTAAGTCAGCGCCCACAAGAAAAAAGATATTTGGAGTGCCATCGCCAAGGACATCCGGACCCTGGGGGTCTACCACAGACGGAGCACCCACTGCCGGAAAAGATGGTAGGACATTCGTCGCTGGAGCAAGAAGACGGTGGAGGCTCAGCTGGGGATGGCCTCCCAATGTGGGAGGGGTGCTCGTCGCACCATGACCCGCCTGATGTTCAGGATCCTGGCGGTGGCCTACCCAGAGTTGGATGGGCACTTGAGGGCATCACAGCAGCAACTAGGGGGTGAGTACACTCTCATTCTGCTGACTTTGCGTGCAGTGGAGGTGTCTGGGTGGGGGAGGTGGGCTGTGGGTTTCCCTAGGCCAGGGCAAGTTCTGTAGGTAAGGCCCCTCCGTAAGGCAGGCCATGTAGCACCCCACCTCTGTAGAGTGCCAAGTTCACCTAGTCATGCCCCTGTGTCATCTATGTGTGCAGATGTCGTCCATAGTCTTGTAGGCCATGTCCCAGGAATTGAACAGTGGACCCCAAGAAAGCGGTGTAGTGCAGGGGGCTTCTGTGTCTGTTGTGTCCGCCAACTGTAGCGGTAATGCATGCACTCAACATGTCTTTCTTCTGTTGTCCCCCCCTTTTTGTGGTCTCCCTGTTCTTGTGTGCATTAGCATCATCAGGCGGAGGAGCAGTGGCACCGGAGCACGAGGGAGCTGCATCCCACATGGCCCTGGTGGGCGAGACTACGGACTCAGAGTTCACCAGTGGGACGGAGGGCGAGGGGAGCTCCACGGCGGGGACAGGAGCTGACACCAGCTACACGGACTCGTCCTCTGATGGGAGCTTCCTTGTGGTGGCGGCAACATCTGTGCCCCCACATCTACAGGTACAGCCGCGACCCCCCCTACCAGCACCGCCCTCCCAGCAGCCCCTCAGCCTTTGCCCCGTGCCCGCTCACCCAGGAGGGTGGGCATCACCTTTGCCCCAGGCACCTCAGGCCCTGCCCCAGTCACCCCTGCTACCCTCAGTGAGGAGGCCATTGACCTCCTCAGGTCCCTCACTGTTGGGCAGTCTACCATTTTGAATGCCATCCAGGGTGTAGAGAGGCAGTTGCAACAAACAAATGCATTCCTGGAGGGCATTCATTCTGGTCAGGCAGCCCTTCAGCGAGCTTTTCAGTCTCTGGCCTCAGCACTGATGGCAGCCATTGTCCCCGTCTCTAGCCTCCCCCCTCCAACTTCCTCCACCCAGACCCAATCCCTTGTACCTCAGCCTATCCCAAGCACATGTACAGACCAGCATGCACACACGTCAACACACAAGGGAAGCTCTGGCAAACATAAGCACCACACATCCCACAGGCACTCACGCAAGCATCACACACATGCAGACACACCAACATCCACTGCCTCCACTGTGTCCCCCTCCTCCTCATCTCCCTCCTCAGTCCCTGTCTCATCTACACTCACACCTGCATGCAGCCACTACGTCCCTCTCCAGCACACCCACCACCACACCCCGCTCACGTGCAGTCACCACCCCCACTACCATTCACACGTCCCCCTGTGTCCTCTCCCAGTGTGTCTGTGACACCCCCTCCCAAAATACACAACCGCAGGCACACACCCACCCAACAGCCATCCACCTCACGACAGCCTCCAGCGCATGCACTTTCACCCAAAGTCACCAAAGGTACACCTCCTACAACCACCACCTCTTCCTCCACTCCCAAACCCCCTCCAGCTACCCGTCCCAGTGTCTCCCAAAAACTTTTCCTGTCCACCCTTGACCTCTTTCCCACACCTCCCCCACCCCGTCCGTCTCCTAGGTCCCGAACTAGCACCTCAACCACAAAAAATCTCCGGGACCAGTGGTGCCTGTAGTCACCGGAATCTGGAGTGCACCGGCCACCAGGGCAGCCAGTGTGGCACGGAGCCACAGCACAGACAGTCACCCACCTGTGAAGCATCAGAAGTTGGCCAGTGCCTGGTGGGAGAGGGGGAAGACTCCAGCCACCAAAGCCGCTCCCAGGGGTCCCGGTGTGAGTGTGGAGTCAGCTGTGACACCTTCCAAGGTGGGGAAGGGCCACAAGAAACCCGGCAAGTCTGGGAAGTGCAGCACGGCAGAGAAGACTGCCATCATTCCCGATGCCCAGGAGCCCACCTCCAGCACAAGCCCAGCTGCCCAGGGCAGGACCGCCAGCACAACCCCAGCTGCCCAGGACAGGACCGTCAGCACCAGCCCACCTGCCCAGGAGGCCACCGCCAACACTAGCCCCGCTGGCCAGGAGGCCACCACCAGCCCCGCTGGCCAGGAGGCGACTGCCAGCACCAGCCCCACTGCCCGGGAGGCCACCTCCAGCACCAGCCCACCTGCCCAGGAGGACACGCCAGCACTAGCCCCGCTGGGCCATGACGGACCGCCAGCACAAGCCCCGCTGGGCCATGAAGGACCGCCAGCAAAAGCCCCGCTGGGCCATGAAGGACCGCCAGCAGCTGAGGCCCTGCAATGGAGACCGCCATCTCAAGCACCGCAGAACAGGGCACCGCCATCTCAAGCACCGCTGAACAGGGCACCGCCATCTCAAGCACCGCTGAACAGGGCACCGACAACTCAAGCACCGCTGAACAGGGCACCGCCGTCTCAAGCACCGCTGAACAGTGCACCGCCGTTTCAAGCACCGCTGAACAGGGCACCGCCAACTCAAGCACCGCTGAACAGGGCACCGCCAACTCAAGCACCGCTGAACAGGGCAGCGCAAACTCAAGCACCGCTGGCCCATGAGCGGCATAGGCACTGACGCAACTGAGTCCGTCACAGGGTGAATGATGCACTCTGGGCACCATGCCCCCTCCAGAACCAGTGGAGACTGTCATCCACTCCCTCTGTCCTTAGCAGGATGAAGCACTCTGGGCACCATACCCCCTCCAGAACCAGTGGAGAAAAGCATCCACTACCCCAATCCTTGGCAGGATGAAGCACTCTGGGAACCATGCCCCGTCCTGAACCAGTGGAGACTGTCATCCACTCCCTCTGTCCTTAGCAGGATGAAGCACTCTGGGCACCATGCCCCCTCCAGAACCAGTGGAGACTGTCATCCACTACCCCAATCCTTGGCAAGATGAAGCACTCTGGGCACCATGCCCCCTCCAGAACCAGTGGAGAAAAGCATCCACTACCCCAATCCTTGGCAGGATGAAGCACTCTGGGCATCATGCCCCCTCCAGAACCAGTGGAGAAAAGCATCCACTACCCCAATCCTTGGCAGGATGAAGCACTCTGGGCACCATGCCCCCTCCAGAACCAGTGGAGACTGTCATCCACTACCTCTGGCCTTAGCAGGATGAAGCACTCTGGGCACCATGCCTCCTCCAAAACCAGTGGAGACTGTTATCCACTTGTGAGACTGTGGCTTTGCACTCCCCAGGATATGGCAGTGGGGAACCCACCCACTGTAGAGACTTGAGAGACTGTGGCTTTGCACTCCCCAGGATATGGCAGTGGGCAACCCACCCACTGTAGAGACTTAAGAGACTGTGGCTTTGCACTCCCCAGGATTGAACAGTGGGCAACCCACCCACTGTAGAGACTTGAGAGACTGTGGCTTTGCACTCCCCAGGACTGAACAGTGGGCAACCACCCCACTGTATAGACTTGAGAGACTGTGGCTTTGCACTCCCCAGGATACGGCAGTGGGCAACCCACCCACTGTATAGACTTGAGAGACTGTGGCTTTGCACTCCCCAGGATACGGCAGTGGGCAACCCACTTACTGTAGAGACTTGAGAGACTGTGGCTTTGCACTCCTCAGGATTGAACAGTGGGCAACGCCCCCCCCCCACTGTATAGACTTGAGAGACTGTGGCTTTGCACTCCCCAGGATTGAACAGTGGGCAACCCACCCACTGTATAGACTTGAGAGACTGTGGCTTTGCACTCCCCAGGATGGAACAGTGGGCATGTGGCCCCATCGTGGATTTGGCATCGTGCACTCAAGCGGCTGAGGTGCCCCACCTTTCCCTCCCCCTGAGGTGCCTGTTTAGTTGCTCTCTGATGCCCCTGCAGTGTTCTCTCCGTCATGGCCGGGGATCTTGTGTGGGCCTCGCCCATACTGTGTGGTCCCAGTGTTCCACAGACTTTATTAGAGCACTACCTGGGCTACTATGCTTGGTATATATTATGTACATGGTGTATATATATATTTCTGCCTACTTGTTTTTCATATATTACAATGGTTACACTCATTTTCTATTGTCTTTGTATTCTTCCAAGGGAGTTTGGGGGGTGTAACTGTGATGTATTGATATGTATTTGTGTGTGTGTTGTAGTGGGTGAGGGTGGGGGTTTTGCGTGTGTGTGTCCCTGTTTTTTGCCTCCCCCCTTCCCTGTGTCGTAGGTGCAGTACTCACTGTGGTCTTCGCCACCGGGGTTCGTGCTCCTGGTAGAGGAGCAGGAAGACAATAGCAGGGAGTATGTAGAGTTCCAGGTCCATGGCGCCCTCGTTCCTCGTGGGGTGTGTAGAGGTGAGCGTTTTCCCTTCGGGATTCCTGTTTCCGCCGTGTTTTTATCCGCGGTGAATCCGCCCCGGAAAAGGTGGTGGATTGGCCTGTCATAATAGTGTGGGCAGTACATTGTCTCCCGCCTGTCTGTTGGCGATGACCACCGCGCTGTTTGTTTGTACCGCTGTGGCGGTCGGAGTGTTAAAGTGACTGTCTTTGTTGGCGGTTTCCGCCACGGTCGTAATTGCAGATTTTTTACCTCTGGCCTGTTGGCGGTCTTACTGCCGCTTTAACACCGACCACCAGGGTTGTAATGACCACATAAGTTAGGCTCAATTAACAGAGTACCTAAATCCGGGTTGCGGAGCATTGCGAGGTTGTGTTGGGCAACAGCGCCTGCAAGGTCCTGTGCTGAGGAAGCATTGTGCAGCCACAGTTCTGAAGAGCTGCAGAGCTGCGATACAAGGTCTTGCTTCGAGGATGTATCATGCAGCAACAGTTCTGAGTAGTTGAGGGGCTGCGATGCAAGGTCCTGTGTCAAGGATGAGTAGTACAGCAGTGGCTTCGGGGACCTGTGTCATGGATGTATCTCACTCAGGTAGATCAGAATTGAGGGTGTGAGGCGATGCATAGTGCTGCGTTGCTTCTGCCCAAGAGACCACAGCCGGGCTGGCACAGAACCTTCAGGCCCACTTCCAAGTGTCTAGAACTGGGTGGCACCTCTTGGGGGGCAAGACTCACAGCAGGCAGAGTCTAGTTGCTGGGCTCTAGGTGGTTGTAGCCTTTTCTGTCCCTGAGGCTGTAATCAGGAGGCCAGCCAACTAGACCTTGGAGATACTCTGGTGGTCCTGTGTTCAAGATGCATGTCCAGTCCTTCTCATTCAGAAAGCAGAACAACAGGGCAGCAGGGCAACAAAGTGGCGGACCTTCTTGCAAAGCAGCACAGCAGCTCTTTTGTGTCTTCTACAGATCCAGAAGTGTACTGAAGAGTTGGGTCTGAGGGTCCAATATTTATTTCAATAAAAGGAAGGGGGAAAAAAGGAGGATTGGGCGGTCCAGTGTATACCCTCCCGACAATGTAATAATATAATATGGTACACTGTTCCGAAATTTAGAAAAGAGGAAAGAGAAAGAGTCATGATAATCAGGAGCAATAGTCCTCACACACCATATTTGGTGTCATGCTTCATCATCGGACAGCTCCTCGTCAGATCGACGCTGCAATGTCTGACGGGCACCCCCCGAGGGGGGGCTCTTTGCCGGAGATCTTTTTTATATACTCGATGATGCCGCGGAGCCAAATATGGGTCCGAGAGAGGAAAAAATATATAGAAAAAAATAAAATTGCCTCAGATCCCTCACTCAATAATTTTATTACTTGCTGTTGGGAAATGGTCAAGATTAAAAGAAATAAAGGGAGTGAAATTAGAGACAATGCTCGGACACTCACACAGAAACAATCAAAATAGAAGAGGATGGAAATGATCCAACACTCCTTAGTATGCGGTCGACATGTTTCGCGTCTCTTTTGGTCCAACAGGATCCCGTGACGCTTCTTCAGGACCTACTAAATCATAAAGTTTCTCAAAAAAACAAAACAATATACCTACACTCCTGCTGACTAACGCTCACAGTCAGGGCGTCATCAGTCACTTACTAGGACTAAACCGGACTGGTTTTCCTTTCCTATCAGTCGCCCATCTCCACTAAAGAATAGGCTCCATGGGGTCACGCTGGCCTATCGCCCGGTTGACAGAAAATTTCTGTGGTCGCCGGTGTCCACAGCAGCACCTACCCAGGGGCCGCGTTCCCAATATTTATACCTGTTGCCAGCTTTAAAGTAGGAGAAGGTTCTGGAGGTCCACCCCAAGAGGTATTTTGGAATTTCCTTCCTCCCTGCCCTGGCCTCAGCTTGTTTGGGGACACAAAAGACTAGTGTCAAACCCTTTGTGAGTTTGCTGTGGCCGAGGCTTTCAGATGTGCAAGTGTGTTAGGTGACAGTTCCGCCCCCTATCAAGTCAGAGATGCCCATCCTACTATCACCTATTTCTTCTTTGTCTCATTGTCTTGAGGCAAAACACAAAGAGCAACTGCCAGCTACACATAATCATGTGGCCCAGTATACAGGCTGTTGGTGCCAACTGGCTGGGACAAGAAAATTCCAGCTTTCTAAAAGTGGAATTTTCTGAATTGTGACTTAAAATCTGACTATACCATTAAAGAAGGTTTTAAATTACAATTCTTTAGACTCCAAAGTTGACCTACCTCCTTGCTCCTAATTGAAAGTTATAACTTATTAAACAAAATAAGGTAACCCAGCGTTATTCTATTGGAGAGGTAGGCCATGCAGTAGTGAAAAAGTAATTTAAGAGTTTTTCACTACCAAGGTAAAAGTACATGCCACCTTTTAAATACACTGCACTCTCCCCTAGTGGTTGTTTAGGGTCTACTCTAGGGGATGACATGTTTATTAAAATGGAAAGTTAAGGCCGGTCAAAAGGTTCATTTTACCAGGTTGAAATGGCAGTTTGCGCCTGCACCCACAGGCTGCAATGGCAAGCCTGAGACTTTTAACGGGCTACTTAGCAGGTGGCACAAGGAGTGCTGCTGGATCACTAGAAGCATTTAATTAACAGTCCCTGGGTACATGTAGTACCACTTTACTAGGGACTTACAAGTAAACTAAATGTGCCAGTTGGGGAGTGGGTACATGCACTTTAACACTGGTTAGCAGTGATAAAATGCACCGAGTCCTAAGGCCAACAAAATCGAGATCAGGAAAAAATGGAGGAGTAGCAGAAAAAGTTTGAAAGAAGACCAAGCTAAGGCTAAAAGGTCTAACACAGTCGAAAGTGTTTCATCTTCTCTTAGAGGATTATCACAACTTTTATTCAGAGAAATTATAGCCACCTTTAAAATATCTGTTTTATGAATCCTTTTTATCCTCCGACTTAGTCTTTCTGTGTCCTGAAACCTAAAATAATTAATATAAGATCATGTAATGCTGTCCCTAAGCAGCTACATTTTATAGATAGGCACCAGAGACGTTTTTTTGCTGAGAAACATCAAATATGGAGCAATTCACATCGCCATGCTGGAGTTGCACCTTACTGGTAATGCCTAATTAGGCCCAGACATGTCTGTGCTTGCTTATAACCCTCTAAAAATGACAAGTGTCATATAAACTGTCCCTTCTGAGAATGGATCAACTGTGATTTATAATGGTACGGTGTGCAGAAGTTGATGTATTGAAATGAAGACCTCACTAATTGCCAATTGTTCAGTATTATATAAGCATTCCACCCATCTTATCTTCAAATACTCAAGGCATAAGAGGCTCAAACCTGCTAGTCAGCACAGACTGCCCGACTTAAAGACCTCCAGAACAGTTATGTCCTGATGACGGTCTTCATTCCACCACGGAGAGCTGGAGAGTTACAAGCTGCCAGATTTGTGTTTGTGTTTAGAACCTGGTTCTTTGCATTTTTTTTGCCGAAGTTCAGAAATCACCGTTACATTAATTAACTTCACATTACAGATGGAATGCTCATTGTGTACTGTGTGTTAGGCTATTGCCTCAGTCTACCGCCTCTTGACTTTATAAATTCCAACGTTCACTCCATCTGACTAATTTAGGGAGGCCCTATTGATTTGCATGTAAGCTGCCGGGCTGTACCTGGAGACTGTTCGGGCTGCAGCTTTCAATTCACATTCAGTACACATGGTGGAAGATTACATAACAAAAGGGATGGGTGGGGGCGAAAAAAGACTCCACCTCCCATATGTTCCTTTGTGTGGGGGCTGCGGGCCTACCTACATCACAAGAAGGCCAGGAACAAAGAGATTGAGCCATACCTCCCTGTGCAATTTAAAGGTGATGGCTGATGCCACGCCCCACCCCTCCCAGCCATACAAGATTCCCAACATGGACACAAGGCACCTGAAGCAAGGTGATGGATCACATAAGGCTTCTGCCCAATTGCCCGCCATCTAGCACTCACCACCTAGGATAAACGTTCCATAATGTCCACTCTCCCTGTGGTGGGGGAGAGCCTTAGAACATGTTCTTGGTTACTATCGCAACTATACAATCATGTTCTCCTAGAAGATTCCTCCTGCAGCAGTAAGGTTGTTCTTTGCAGCTGCACTGCCAAACAATGGTTTCTCACGAGTACATTGAGGAGTAAGTAGGACAGGTGAATAACAATGTGATTATTTACCTTCAATCTCCATTCATGAATGCAAAGGTTTGTACTTCATTGGCTAGCACAATTATCTCCCTCTCCTTGACGTATTACCTCACCAACCCACCCTGAATACCATGAGAGTGACACCACGTCCGTTAAAATGGCTGAATGTACCCCCAAATATTGTGAATGAAAAAGATACTTCAGACTAAATCAATTGTGCAAAATGAGGATGAGAAGACCTCTCTATTGTGGTCTCAGGTCTCCCCAAATCCGTTTCCCAAAGGAGGCGCTGTGTTAATTCGAGCCCGTGTAAGGTTGCGGGGAGGGGAGGAGGGGGTGTAAATCTTACTTAGAGACCAGGCTTGAAAATCGTAGTGGCCTACGGTGTTATTCGGTAGTTCACAAAAGCAACGAATCCTTAATTTGAAAAAAATAAATATGATTCGTTTTTTGGGCCTCGTAAAACAGGGTGCTGGCACCTCTGAAGAAACAATTCGCGGACCAGTGAGTTTTAGAAAGCTAGAGAGACAAACGCACACACACAACTCGCTGTGATGCCCAGGACGATATGCTAAAGATCAACAGGAGGAAAACGGGAGAAAAAGAAAACCATTGTTGTCGATGAGACTTGGAGATAAACACACCCTTTTCGTGCAGCAGACCTGACACTCAACCCTGAGGTAAATGTAAATTAATCTCAAAGGTCTCTTCGCCCGGCTGTCGAGGATTTATCACATTCGCCTAGTAATAATAGAGGTGAACAAATGACTCCTGTAGCCTGCATATCTCTGCCCTCCAAGAGAGCCCCATCCATCAATCAGGCATGAAAGGATTGCCAGTGTGTCTTGTTTTGGCCTTGGGCCAGAGGCTGATGTCATGAACGTGCTTGCGGACGGTATGATTTATCCATCCGCGCGCACGCTGGATACTTTTATTATGATTATAAAAACAGATAGAGAAATGTCAGAAAAAAAGGCCAAAAGCTACATTTTAGCCCGGCGAGCGATGCAATTATAGTGACTCAAAGTGAAGTAGCGTTGGACTTTCTGAAGGTTCCCACTGCCCCTAAGCATGGCGCTCTGCCTTTCCTCTTCTTGGTTGTTCTGTCAATTCTTTTGCTCCAGACTTTCAGCCTCCTCTGCAGTCACTCTTCCACACCTCTGCGTTTAGAACCTGCTGACAGCGAAACACCCTTCCTCTATCCGTCTAGCGTAAGAAAAATATCTAGATTATCTTTCTATCAGATTAAGTAATCTAAACGAGAAATTGCACATAAAACTAGACATTGTTTTCCTAGCTTCTTCTCGTACATTCTCATACAAGCCAACATTTAGAAACAGGAAAGAGGGAGATTTTGGGGCAAAAAATCGTGACCATTTATTTATCTAGTCTATTCACATTGAAATGAAGGCAACTGTTTTAGAGACAGCTAAAACAAAACAGTATATATATTTACTTATAGATAGCTCTGCTTTTCCCTAGAAAGAGTGTTTTTTGGTTTGCTAATAACTTTGTCCCTGTTTGAAGAATCTTAACAAAACTTTCCAAACAAAACTTTGTCGACCTCAGCTCCTTCCTGGAAAGTTTCGGGGTGATCCATGAACCGAGTGCTTCAGTGGGGTGTTGGGGGGTAAAGGGGGTGGTTACTAAAAACTCAAAATCCATATGCATTTTCCATATATGTCTTTAAGACGGGCTACAGCAGAAACTGCTGAACAGAATTACACCAGATTTGGCGGGAAGCTAGTTCTTGGTCCACAGACTGTGTTTTTTGTGATTTGGTGTACATCTGTTCCTTAATTTTTGAGAAACTAATGGTAAAAAAATATAGCTATCTGGATGGTGGATTCTGCAAGAATCTCAAGAGACTCTTGCAGGACTGGCAGCTTAAAAATGGAGCATTCTGATTGGCGCAGGGAGCTTTATTTCCCTTGGGCTAGCTCGCTCCTGCAGGAGTCAGACTCATGTGAGAGCAAGCACTCTGATTGGCTGCCAGCAACATTAGAAAATGTTGCCAGCAGCGCTTTACGGGACTCAGGGACTTAGTTCCCTGTCCTGAAACAAAACAAAATAGTAAAAGGAGCAAGTTAGGGATACCCTGACCAGTAGAACCCATGGGGGGGACCCCCACTGGGGACAAAAAAGAAAAACAATTGGCAATAAATGCTGCGATCCAGGAGACTCTCAAAGGATAAAAAAAAACGCAATGGTTGCTGGGCTGCATTTAATTATCTGATGCCCCAGGGTTCCTACTCCAGGAACTGACTTCATAAAGGGGAAAGGGGCTGCCTGGCCCTGCTTCCTGTGCCTCCAAAGGCCCTCGGGAGCCCACCCCATTACCATTGTTACTTTTTATGGTGAGGGGACGCTTGGCCCCCTTCCCAGAGCATCAAAAGGCCCCAGGGAGCCCACTTCCCAGGGCTGAATACCTGAATTAATGGAATGGCCTAGGAACTCCATTACATGGGGCTGCCTCAGATGCTATGCACTGGGGAGCCCTTCCACGGAAAATAGCAGTTTCGCTGCCTGCAGCAACGGGAGCAGGGAAACCTATGTTTGCTCTCACTTGAAACACCACAGAGTATTAAAAAGTATCTATTAAGCACAGTGTACACTCTATGCAAAACTTGTTCGAAGAGCGACTATTCACATAAAATAACCAAGGAATGAAGGCTCTAAAGATCATACGACCTGCAGCCTTCATACAGATAGCACATCTTCTGAAGCAAAACAAGCACATGTTCATAGGTTAGTAGCTGGTTCACACATTCTTCTATGTTGAGTAGAAATTGTCATGCAGAGACGATTCTGTCTAATAACTCAAGGCTGCTTACAACATTTTTAGTATGTAGCATATGTAATCTTTGACCTGCTGGAAACCTGATGGAAACCTTTTCTGCAGTGCCAAAAATCTTGTGTGGAATATAGTAAACATAAGTCAACTGATACCTTCACACAGAGTTTCTCTTTAATACAAAGGATTTATAACAGGTTCAATACCCCTACACACCTATGATGCGTTAGTAACACATGCCTTTTGCAAAAGCATACCAATTAGCTGGACACAGGCTGTACAAAAGTAGGTAGAAAAGTAATATGGTAGTTATTCGCCACTATGTAAACTAACACACTCTTTGGGTGATGTCATTAATGATTCCATTTGAGATGTCATGAGTGATGTCATAAATGATGTAATTGAACATGTCATGAGGGATGTCATTTGTGAGGCCATAAGCAGTGTATGGCCGCTAACTAAAACTGGTGAATTTATGTGTCTTTTTTAGTTCAAAACAATATTCACCTAACTATAACATTGCTTTAACCAGTGTTTTTTTAATTTTTTCAGGTGAAAAAAACATATATATGTATGTATAATATATATATATATATATATATATATATATATATATATATATATATATATATATATATATATATTACCTAGTGGTTGCCACAAGGTGGTTAAAGTTAGGACCATGCCTGCATAGAAGAAGCGTTTTTCTTTCTTGCCCAGATCTTTGGCACTGTTTGACCAACCTTCACAAAATTTTCCCCAAAAAAGTGTGCCGGTGTTTCTTGTTACGCACTGAAAGTTTGGCAGTGATCCGTTAAGCGGGGTCCGAGAAAAGGGGGGGCAAAAAATTGTGTTTCTCATGTTAATTCTCATAGCAACTTTGAACATGACTGCAGCCCAAACCGCAGGATAGAATTACACCAAATTTGGCAGAAAGCTTGCTTTTGGTACGCAGATTGTCCTTTCAATTTGCAAAATTTGTGATTTCGGGGCACATTTGTTGAAAAAAAATAAGTGCTGGCTCCCATACTTGTTTTTTTTTAGTCCCTAGATGGGTCAAGTCCTGGGGGTAAAGCAAAAAATAAGGAGGGGGCCCACTGGGCCCCCCTCCTGTGTTCTTCAGTGCACCGGTAACTGCCACCTCCCTGGGCTTATTTTTCATTTAATGTGGGGGGGCGCAAGGCCCCCTGTAGCCCCAGGGACCACCACCTCCCCGGGGCTTTCTTCTGTTTGAATATAGAGGGGCCACGCACCCCCCGCAGCCCCGGGAACCACCACCTCCCCAGGGAAAACATGAAAAAAAGAAAGGGGTTCCATTTCAGAGCCCCAGGGACTGCCACCTCCCTCGGGCTAACTTCACAGTTGGAGGGGGAACCCGCAGCCCCCCTCGAGGAGCCAATGATGGCCCTTGGGACCACCACCTCCCAGGGCCGGCTCCTGCTATGTCCCAGGTGCGCATCTCCTGGACATAGCTGTTTGCTTTTGCTTGGTGAGAGATGACAGCTCCCACAAACAAAAGCAAATAAAGTCCGCTTTCTGCAAGTGAGAGCTGTCGAACAGCTCTAACATGCAGAAAGCAGAGTTTTCATCTGTCTTCCCCGCATGCAAATATACATGCGAGGAAGACAGATTAAAACATTGCTCTTGCAAGCAGGGAGCTGCTATTAAAAGCAGCTCCCTGCTTGCGGGAGCAATGCCGGCTCCCGCAGGGTCCTGTCACTTTCTCTCTCTTCCATTCCATAGTGGGATGGAACAAAGAGAGCGATATATTGTCATTGCAATGGTCTCTCCATGTAATGACTTGAAAACACCAAACTAGCAAGATGTTTGGGACGAATGTTATAGTGACGTTTAGATGGAAAGCAAAACAGAGTCACTTCTGGCATAATGGTCAAGGTCTTGTACTATCACTCAGTAGGTTGACAGTTCAAATCCTTGTATTGCTTGGCTGTGTGTTTATTTTTTCAGTAGTGTTTTGACTGCTAAAGGTTCCTAGTGATGCAATGTTCACTTTTTTCCAATCACATGGGTGGGTTGACTGTCATAAGTATGTCAGGAAGGATTACAGTGAAGAGTTACCTGTGGCCTAACGTTTAAGGTCACAGACCCTCACACTGAAAGTTGAGGGTTCTACTCGAGGTTTATCCCATGTCATTTTCCTGCTTTAATTTCTTTTACACTTCAAACGTTTAAAAGGTTTATACCAGAAGGTGATCTCACTCTTTTTAATTGACAAGTCCATTTTTCTTTTCAAGTTGTCCCCAAAGTAACTATAACTTGCGCCCTCGCCGTGCCCTATTAATTACCTCACAAATTACAGCACTCATGACATCTTTAATAACATAATTGATAAGATTAATGTAAGATTTGCAGTAACATTTTTGACAAAAAACCCTTGGCATGGTGGGGGCACGAGTTATAGTTACCTTAGGGCACGAGTTATAGTTACTTCAGTTAACTCCAACTATAACCAGTGATTTTATATATATATATATATATATATATATATATATATGCGTACACATATATATATATATATATAGATATATATATGTGTGTGCAGGTATAATATATGCCAGTAGGTAGTTATAGTTCGGACCTACTTTTCATAGAAAAATAGTTTTTTGACTTGCCTGTATCTTTGGCACTGTTTGACGAATCTTCACTAAATTTTCCAAAAAGTTGGGCCTTGTACATGGAAAGTTTCGGGGTGATCCGTCAAGCTAGGTCCGAGAAAAAGGGAGGGGGCAAAAAAAGTGATTTGCCCATGTTCATTTCCATAGGTAAGTTAGACACAACTGCAGCCTGAACTGCTGGACGAAATTACACCAAATTTGGAAAAAGCTAGCTCTTGGTCCAGAAAGCACCCTTTTTTTCATTGGTGTAAATCCATTCACTAGTTTTTGAAATTTTAAAAGAAAACTAAATTTGTATATCCAGGGGAGTGAACCATTCGCCAGAAGCGTGCAGAGATCTGATTGGCTGCCAACTTTGCTTTTGGGATCCACCATGCCCTGCTAATTACCCCACATATTACAGCACTCACAACATCTTTGGTAACATAATTGATAAAATCAATGTAATATTTGGAGTAAATTATAGATCAGATACTCTAACTATAACAGTTGAATTTCTGGGTTTTTGTATGTTTAAAACCTGAGCCTAACTACAATGTCCCTGTAACCTTTGTTTTTGTAAGTGAATATCTATCTATCTATCTATCTATCTATCTATCTATCTATCTATCTATCTATCTATCTATCTATCTATCTATCTATCTATCTATCTATCTATCTATCTAACCGAAGCTCCTGCATTTGCCAGTATCCTCCACCAACGAGCCGGTGCTGGGGAAGTGGGCGCAGGACCGACTATAAATAATTCAAAGGCTCCTTCGTGTTACACTTCAGAAAAATGCCCGCACTCCAGAATTAATTAAAGCTCATGCGTATCGACCATCTCAGTCTTTGTCAGAGCACACAAAGTGGAAAGGAAGAGCGCCACATTTAAAGACATATCCACATTTCTTAAAAAACAAACATGAAGAAAATACTTTGTTGTCCACAGACTAGCCGTCACAAGGAAACATTGTTAATAATAAGTTGCAACAAAATATCACCACATCGATCCTTCAAACATAAAAAGGAAAAGAACTTTGAATTTGTTTTACGAGGATTAAACCCAATGAAATCATTCTCGTAATACCATCTGCCAGATAATTCCTCTGTATATTTACTGAAAAAAAAAGATTACAAGGACGTTATAGTTAGGAAATAGAATTTGAAAAAACATAGAAATTCACTTATAAAAACAAAGGTTAAAGGGACGTTATAGTTAGGTTCTGAATTTACTTGCACAAAATCATAGAAATTCACCAGTTAGAGTTATTTTAACTATAACTCACGCCTTAAAGTAACTATAACTCGCGCCCCGCCCTGCATAGTTTTTCCTTCAATTATTTGACTGCTGATGTTTCATCTATATTTTTAATGACGTTACAGAAGTTGTCATGCGTGCTGTAGTATTTGGGGTAATTAACAGTGCATGGCAAGGGCATGAGTTATAGTTACCTTAGGGTATTTAGGTCGCTTATCAGTCACTCAATCACTTACACCAGTGTCCTACTGACGGAGGTCCCCACACTACGACAGGCCTACTTGGCTGCTGGACCTGGCCCTCAAATAGATAGGTGAAACTTGCCCGGTGCTCCATAAGTTTAGTGTCCAATGGTACAGACACACGTCTGAAGAATCACTGCCTGCATTTCAGTAACTTACTGTCTGGGTGAGCAAAACTTGGACGCTGCTCTGGTGTCCTGATTTAGATCCTCTTGATACTTAGGAGCCCTGTTTCAGCATACAGTGGGAGCTACAGCTCACCTAAACCTGACAGCATATCTGAAGCACACGTCTACGTGGCAATCACCATGGTGAAACCTTCTAAATATGGCACTATGGTAGTGGCCCATTAGTGTCACATCTGCAGTAAAAACGTTGCCACAAATGTGGCTCTAAGGGGCCCAAGGACCTTATAAATCTGGCCCATAGTCTTAAATTTCTGATGTCCATGGCCGCTACTTTTACTGTGTTATCTTGGAATATACAGGGTATAGCAACCCCAGCCAGGAGGCACAAGATATTTGTGTATTTATGACGCAGACACATACACCTAGCTTGTCTCCAGGAAACACACCATACCATAGGCGAGTTGGACAAACGAAAGAGGTGCTGGAGTGGTCAGGTTTATGGGACTGGCTATTCAGCTTATGCTCTGGATTGCTCCAGAGGTGCCCTTGGTAACATCCAGAGTGCTCATTGACACAGAGTGCCGCTATGTTTTTCTCGAGGGGAAATTGGATGGACGCCCCCTCTTCATAGTGTCCCGCTATGCACCCAACACTGCATAGGGCAATTTTTTATACACCCTTTCCCCAATTATGTCATTTGACCCCCAAGCACCTGGACTATGGGGGTTGACTTTAATTGCATACATGACACTACTATTGATAGATCACTACCCCCACTCCGGGGCACACAGACTGTGTAGGACACAAAACGCTTTCAGCAGTGGTCCAGAGAATCTGATCAGATTGGTGTTTGGTGCTAGGGATACCTTGAGGAGGCAGAATATTCTTACTATGCTTTGGGACATCAGGTACATAGCCGCTTAGATTATTTCTTTTGTAATGCAGAATGTTGATCCCTCATGCAGACCTCTGAATATCTGGGGAAGACCATCTTAGATGATAGTCCGCTTTGGGTTACATTCCAGTGGGGGGCAAGGATGCCTATCCCAACATGGTAGCTCCGTACAGAAGCACTGCACGACAGTGCGTACAAAGAGACAGTGGACACATATATTAATAGATATTTTTAGGACCATACAGGATCAGTGGGGTCAAGAAGACCTGAGTGGGGAGCCATGAAAGCTGTTTTTAGGATACATTGTATCACCACGATCTGGGCAGCTCATACTCACACTGTGCTGGAACTAGAGAAGTGTATACGGACTTTAGAAAAAGAGGCAGTCACGCTGCCTGAAGTGTGCCCTCGCTTGGCAGACCTGCGTCGTCAATATCATAAGAAGACGCAACAACTTTGTGCCCTGGACTACAAATCCTTTTTAGCTCGACAACACAGGATGGTGACAAGCCAGGTCACAAGCTGGCCATGTTGTTGCATACTGTGTCCCGTGCCATAGGAAATAAGGAAGGGTACCTGAAAAATACTTAAGCAGGCATTAATGAGGTATTCGCCCGATACTACAAACACTTAGATTCTCCACTCCAGAGCCCCTTCCGGAACAAATATTGGACTACCTGAACTCAATTACGCTTGCCAGGCACTCTGCAGGAGGCTCTAACAGTGGTGCTGAAACCGGGACAAGACCCACCTAGATGTAAGCTCATATAGACCCTTATCAATCTGTCATAAGGACTCTCGTACTGCAACAAGACTGCTGGATTTGTGATGGCAGCACCTCTGCATTGTGGTTGACTGAGTCGGTCCCACATTAGTTGGCAGCTATTGACCCAACCCTCCCGGCTCACTAGCAGCACCTCACCAAAACTCAACCGGAAAATGTGATTTGTGGCGGCAGCCTTGCGCACAGAATTCTGAAAACCCCTTGTGGAAATCATGGTAAAACAAGCCTCACCTTATACCTCTCCACATACAAGTCTCTTACACACTCATAGGCAAGAAAGGAGATACAGGACAGTTTTCAATACATTTATTGAAAAGACTGCAATCTATGATAAAATGCATGAGCTGCAATGATTAGTATAATGAGGAATAACAAAATCGGAATCGGGAGAATTAGAGATGTAAATATGAACAACCCCAACATATTGTCATGACATAAGTATACAATTCCTACATAAAAGCCTAGTCTCTAGCCCCTAAGCAAGAGCATGGTGATGTAAGCAAAATCTGTCCATACAGTATCCATGAGAAGCACGCCCCATCCCTGTTACCTTGCTACAAGGTCAGGAGGCCAGTCTCCAGATCAGGATCCGTGGAGACACAAAGGCTAAGGTCAGTTGAAAACCGGCATGGTGCATGGATGGAAATTCTGGCTGGAACCCCCTCTAATGCCCTTTGTCCTACAAGATGTTTTTATAGGGGGCATGTTTATGTTCATGCACAGAAGCCTGATGCGGGTATGTACCTAAGCACTGGACTGTTTACACAGCCTTGGGACCGGCAATACAAAATATTATTCATTGTTCCTCGCATTAAGTTCTTGTGATTATGAGGAAAAGAACATGAAGCAAAGTATGTCATCCATAGCTCTGATAACAACGCTTTTGCAGATTAGCAGCTGCTAGTAAAATTAAAACAATGCCACTGAAAGAAGCAATAATAAAATAATAAAAATGAATACAAAATACAGAACATAAAAACTAGGTAAAAGGTCACCGGATCGCAAGCCTAAGCTAAGTCATCACTATGCCCAAGCGACTAACTAAAATGGACCCACAACACCCTCCCATATCGCCGGAACAAAGGTGCAAAGTCCAAAGCCTACTATTAAAAATGCTCTAATTTAAAATCCTTAAAAGCATAGCTAAAATCATATCTAAGAGACAAATGTCTAAATTGACAAGACAAGCAGGCCAACAGACAGTTTGAATTAAAAGGCAATTTGGTTTTACATTTAACTTTTTGAAAACAAAACCAAATGGTCAAATTCTAACAGTAATCATCGTCTTTCAGGAAATCTCCAAGTTCATACAGGGAGATTGAGACCAAATGGGATTCCTCTTTGGCAGCTGACAAGTTGATCTATGTGTTGGCAGAAGGCTCCACGGAGCAGAAGTGTGCTGCAGTCTCAAGTGCAGAATGAACATGTAGGTGGCACTGTCCATTGTGCCAGATGTCGTTGAAGCCAGCAGATCCACAAGTGGTAGCTCATTGGATGCCTCACAAATCATCTGCAGTCTCAAGGGACATGATAATGAATGAACCCTCATCGAGAACATTAACAGATCCTTGTCCACAGGAGATGCAGACTGCAGGCTGCACAACAAGACACACTATTGGTGCACATTCGAAGAATCACCCGATTCAGTGGAATACTGGCTGGTGTTCTTTCATGTAACTATAACTCGTACAATAAGGTAACTATAACTTGCGCCCCCTCCATGCACAGTTTTTTTCTTCAATAATTTGGAGTAAGTTTGAGGATTTAGCAGTGCATGGCGAGGGCGTGAGTCATAATTACCTTATGGCGCAAGTTATAGTTACGTGAAAGAACTCTTAACTATAACTGCTGAATTTTTATGATTTTGTAGAAGTAAATTCAGAACCTAACTATACTGCCCCTGTAACCTTTGTTTTTTTAGTGACTGTCTATGTTTTTTTTTAACACAAACGTTAATATTTGTGTCAGGTTGTGGCAAACCAATCAAGGTCTTGCTTTTCCCAAGGATCCAAGGAGGATCTGAAGACGATCCGAGGAGGATCCACAAATCCACCGATCAGCCAAAAAAAAGAGTGGGAAATTTTATGTGTCCTTTGGGGTCAGGATACATGTATCCTTATTCCTTTTATGTTTTTTCACTGATTTTCCCCACCTCTCCCAGGCAATGCGAGAATAAAAATGGCAGCCACAACTTTTCTGTCAGGTTGCGGCAAGCCAATCAGGGCCTTGCTTTTCTTCCAAACCCGTAGAGGATCCGAGTAGGATCCAAGGATGATCCGAGTCCCTATATATACAAATTTGTTTTCCAGTTAATTACAAAAAAAACTGAACGGATTCACACCAAATCATGTAAAAGTCACTTTCTGGACCAGGATATACCTTTCTGCCAAATTTGGTGTAAATCCATCCAGTAGTTTCAGCACTATTGCTGTTCAAAATACCTATGGAAAAATAAATGGACAGATCACCCTGAAACTTTCCAGTCAGCAGCTGATGTGGCTGCCAAAAAACTAGGGCCCAACCGTAACTACGTCGCGGTGACCACTGTTATTATGTACATATATATATATATATATATATATATATATATATATATATATATCATTTGCCAGCTTAACATTTAAGTTAAAGATGCTGCACTCACCGAATTGTTACTTTTGGAAAAGTATAAATGGAACATGGATCGGAGTAACAAGTTACCGTGATCAAGACCGAGAAGGTCGAAAAGCGTTGTTGTTAGTTGGTGGGGTTGCTTTTTCGTTAAATAAAATAGGATCAATCACAATTCTGTGAGTGCAGCATCTTTAACTTAAATGTTAAGCTGGCAAATGATTTATGGGAATAGGTCCTTCCCCGACGAGCAGAGCGCGCCTTTCTTCATGGATCTGTTGGAGCTTAATATATATATATATATATATTTATATATATATATATACATATATATATGTATAAATATGTATATATATTCCCCCACTAATGGCCCCCTCCAGGCGTGCTCTATAGCCGGTGCTCACGTCAGGGAAGAGCTGGTTCCCTGTAAATGATAGTCCAACAATTGGTTTTTAGTCAAACGCGGCACACGTAGAATCTTCAGAATTCTGTTTTTATTACTGATTGATTCAATTACAACCCACACTAACGCGTTTCAACCCTCCAGGGTCTTGATCACGGTACAGAGTACTCCATTCTTCCCAATTTATCCTCCCTTTCCCAGTTTGTCCTTATGTGGCATTCTGGGATCTGTAGTATATGTTGGACACCACATTATAAATACAAATATAAATACAAATATAAATATAACAACCACCAAAGAGGTGAACCTCATGTACACCACCACAACCAAAAACATTTGTGTCTATTTACATCAACATACCCATGTCCATACGTGATATATTCTGACATTTATTCCATCCTATCTATAATGAGGCCCTTCATTTTATTTTATTTTTGCAGTTTTCTATAGTGGAGACATGACCCAAAGGTATTGGTGTGCTTGAAATGAGAATCAGTTACATTGAATAAGAACACCTTCCTTTTTGGCATGGGGAGATTAAGTGATTTGCCGAGAATCACAGGATGTCAAGCTGATGATGAAACTCGAACCTGGTTCCCCAGTTGCAAAGTCTGCAGCTCTGGCCATAACACCATATTCTCTCCCTTAAGTGCAACATATAATCGAGTGATCAACTGGATAAAAAAACAAGCTAGCCAATTATTTAAAAGTGCTTTTTCGCTATTTTAGAACTCAGTAAATATGTCTTCGTTTTAGTTTTTTAGAGCACTAACCATAATTTCAATGGGAATAAGACCCTCTAATTTGTATAAATGCTTTAGGTATTATAGTTTTGATTACATCAATATGACATCAGGTGTGCCACATTTTTGTAATAAATATAGAATGTTAGCGATCTACTTGTTCATTGGAATGCTGTGGGGCAGAGGTCAAGGGGCATGGACTCAGATAATTTAGGGCAGGGAGGAGGGTGCAGAGACAACAAGTTAACCACGCTGGCAGGCGGGAGGGGCAGTGGCAGCACAAAGGACAAGGGAGGGCAGGGGTAAGGGGCAACAAACCAACCATGGAGGACAGGCAAGGGAAGCTGTGGCAATATAACAAATCATTGAGGGCAGAAGGAAGAGGCAGTGGCAGAACAACCATACATGCCAACAGACCTGATTCAGGCAGGGGACTCCAAGTGTCTTTAAGCCCAAAACGGCTTTATTTCATTTGTCTCCTGCCTAAAATCTCCTATTTTTTAATGTAAGTCAATGGGGAAAATCACTTACCCATGTGTTTTTTTTCAAAATCTCCCTCTTACTAAGTTCAAAATGTTGGCAAGTATAGTAAATTGAATCACTGGGTGCAGGACGACTAGGATAGGGACTTAGACTTGGGTAACAGAGGGCAGTAGGGCAATGGGCTGGGGAACTAAACTGACTGACACTGGAGGTGGCGGGGACAAGCAGCAGTCATTTGACTATGCTAGACAGGTGGGAGGGACAATGGCAGCGTAACTGAATACTCAGAGTAGATAGGAGGGGCAGTGGCAGGTCCATGGAACATGGTGAGCAAAACGGAGGGAACAGGTCAAGCACACAGACATTGGAGGGTAGGGGCAAGCTAAACACAGAGGCTAAGCAGGAGGGCAATGATGGGGCATATAATTGGGCAATCGAGGGCAGGAGGAGTGGGCAAGGACATCAAGCTAAGTGGAGGGCAGTGGAAGTACATCTGACCAAGTAGGGCAGGAGGGAGAGGGCTGGTGCACGGCCTCAGACAGCAGAGGGTAGGGAAGAGGTGGATGGGGCAGCAAGGTAACTGTTCAGGGTAGGTGGGAAGGGCAGTGGCAGAACAACAGCCAGACAGGGCTGTAATGAGGGAGCAGGGGAAGGACTTGGACAGTGGATGACAAGGAGGATTGGGCAGGATCAGCAAGCTTGGGTGAGGGCAGCACAATTGCAGGCCAAGCCCTGGGTCCAACTCCCCCACTAATGTGCATTGCAATGGGCATTTTATAACTAATGTTTAAAAAAACGCTAGAAATTCACTGAAAAAATTAATTAATGTTAGGAAATAGAATTAAAACAAGTTTAGAAATTCACTAAAACACCAAAGATTGGAGGGAGGCTATAGTTAGGTTCAGATTTTCCACACATAAAACCATAGAAATTTACCTGTTAAATTTAGTGTTATTTTGAGTAACTATAACTTTGCGTAAGGTAACTATAACTCACATCCTCGACATGCACTGCTAATTATCCCAGATATTACATCACTCATGACATCTTCTATAACATCATTGATAATACCACTGTAACATTTGCAGTAAAATTATTGATGAGAATATTGTGCATGACGAGGACGCAAGTTAAATAGCACTAACTTTAACAGCGTAATTTGTATGGTTTTGTGCTTGTAAAATCTGAACCTAACGATTACCCCCTGTAACCTTTGAGTTTTTAGTGAGAGTAAATATATATCTAAGCATATATATATATATATCTATATAAATACATATATATATATATACATATATATGTGTGTGTGTGTGTATATATATATATGTATATGAATATATATAAATATATATATATATATATATACACATACATATATGTATTCCTCGAAATGTTGGTCACTAATAAATTTGCATCTCTTTGACGAATCTCCACAAACCTTTGCAGACCTATTCTACCTTCAACATTGGAGGACCATGCAAAGTTTTGCAGTGATTGGTCAAGAGGGTGGAAAGATACAAGGAAGGTTCAAAAACATGTTTTTCCACCAATGCATTTTCCATTGACTTTTTTTATCTCATGTAGCACAAAAACGGCTGAACAGATTTATATGAAATATGGCAAAATTAGGTATTATGGTGTGCAGATTATCCCTCAGGGTACTCCAGGTAAGTAGCATAAGTAGGATAGGCATCATGAAGCTATAAGGCATTTTAACTTAGTGATATCTGTTGCCAAGGTATTTTTGCTATATTGTGCAGTATTTAACTGATGTACCATGATACACAGCAATGATAAGTCATTATGTCATTGGCTAATGACTGCATTTACAAAAGTTTAAAGGCAGCCATTGTGGTGGATCCTATTTAGTTTTAATGGGACTCTGGAGTTCAGCTTAGCCTTCTGGCTTGCATGCCTGTGCCCCTGTCACCTTGTGACATTTAACCTACTTAGCTTGCTCTGTCTTAGCCTATTTATTTATTTATTCCTTTCAAAATGGCTGCTATGTTTATAGTTAGTGAAATGTTTTGATTTTACGTTATCAGTGCCACGCAATGAAGGCATTACTATCAGCATCAAAGTTAAGTGAGATACGTAGATATTGATATCATAATCCCTTTCCCACTTACGTGTGACAGGAACATAATGTAATTTGGAAGGTATTACTTATATAATTGCTGTCCCAAGCATGCCTCTTCATCTATTGTTTAGAAAGATACCTGTGTCAGGGGTCCTACAAGATCTGCATAAATACATCTCATGCAGGTTATCATAGGGATTCCTACCAGATGCCAACAACGCTATCTATGCTACATGTAGCCTTGATGAAGACCCAGCCTTCGTGTCCCCACAAAGTCTGATCTAGAGACCTCATTCCAAGGTAACAAGGGTTGGGGCTCTTCTCATGGACATGGTACTGGTAGATTAGGTTTAACACACCTAGCTCTCATTAGGTTAGAGATTAGGTTCACTATGCTAGGGTTTAAGGGATCTTTTACATTTCATGTTTATTGAAAGACTGTGGAGGTCTTTGTATTCACAACTCTCATCTTTACAATTCTGCTTCTTGCAGTGTTCATTATCCTTATCATTGCAGCTCATATATTTTACAGTAGATTGCAGTCTTATTAAAAAACCTATTGAAAACTTCACTGCATCTCCTTCCTTGCCTGTGTGTGACTGAGACTTATTGCTCATGTGAGAAAAGGGTACTCTCCGTTTAACCACGACTTCCCTGAGAAAGGGCACTGTAGAGTCCATGAGTAAAGGCTACCAGAAATCACCTTTCACTATTTGGGTTTTTGGTGAGGTACTGCTTGTGAGCCGGGAGGGTTGGGCTGACAGTTGCGACTTGTTGTAGGAATAGCCTAGCCGCCTACAAACAAAAGTGCTGTCATCCCTAAACCAACAGTCTTGCCTAGAGCAAGAGTCTAACTACGATACCATGTTGTTGTTAGGTACAATTTACCCGTGTTCTGCGTTTCACCCTTAGATGTAGATAAGTATTAGGTTTGATATTTTTCGCCTACCTATTACCACTTTATTAAAGTTTTAATAGGTAGCAATAAATATTTATGTTTCTATTTTATCCAGGAATTTTTTTTACGGAGTGCCCCTGTACTACCTCAAGTGTACCATGGTAGTGAAAATAAATTAAATAAATATGTAAAAAAAAATAAAAGTACACTGTTGTACCCTATATTTAACAAATATAGTACAATACAGTGAGTTTTTCCATTTATAACATATTTAAAACTTCAGTAAAAAGTCTACAGAGTACAGCAGTAATACCTACAAATTACAACAGTAAACATTTTCAATAAAAATGTGCATTTATTTCTAAACTGCTGCAAAAATGTATAAAAAAATCATAGATACATTTCTCTACCTATTAGGACCTCATTAAAGTCTTAATAGGTAGGGAACAACATTGCGAATCGCAATTAGACAACTTGCAAAATTAAATGTACAAACGTGTCTCAGACACAGTTAGCGATTCCAAATGGGGTTACAAATGACCTACCTCATTACACTATTCCACTACATGCCACTCCACTCCTCGTCATTACACTGTACGTCAGTAACACTCAATGTTATTCCACTCCATACCAATGCACTGTACGCTACTCCATTATATGCTACTCCACTCTACGCCACATACACAACTCTCTATGGGATACCACTTTACACCACTTCACTCTAGAACTCTCCACTCTGTGCCAATCTACAGTACTCTATTACACTGTACACCACTACTTTCTTCCCCATTAGGTTCTATACCACTCGACTCTACAAAACTACACTGTACAGCATTCCACTCCACAACACTCCACTCTACGCCACTAACTGTATGTCACTCCACTCTATGCTACTCCAATCTGTACTAATCCACTGTACGCTACTATACATTGTACCTCACTCCACAGTGCACCATTCTACTGTATACTACTCTACTGTATGCCACTTGTCTCTAAGCTATTCCACTCTATACCAATCCACTAGACCCCACTCCACTCTACCCCACTGTGTACACTTTTCCACTGTATGCCACTCCAGTGTACACCAGTGGAGTGGCATATAGTGGAACCGCCCAGTGGCACCAGTAACCACTGGGTAGTTATAGTATGAAGCATTTTTCAAAAGGAAAAGTATATTTTGGTTTGCTAATAACTTTGATGCCAGTTGACAATCCTCACAAAACCTTTCAAAAAAAGTCTAATCCATCCCAGCTTCTTCTTGGAAAGTTTTGAGGTGGTATGTCAGACGGGATCTGAGAAAAAGGGGGATCCCAAAATGTGTTTTCTCCATGTAATTTTATGTTGGAAAATTAGGCACAGTTACAGCCACAATGGCTGAATGGAATTGCACCACATTTGGCAGAAAGCTAGATCTTGGTCCAAAAGTTTGCTTCTAGTGATTTGGCTCAAATATCTGATTGGCTTTTAGCACATCAACAAAGAAGTAGCTGCATCCTTTTTAGGACTCAAGGACTTACTCCACTGTCCTGGAAAAATGCTTCTCAAAAACATATATGGGGCAGGGTAGGGATGCCTTGACCCCTTAGACCTGGTGGGGCCTATGAATCCTTCACATATTACATCACTCCTGACATGCTCTATGATATCATCAATACTTTCACTGAATCATGTGAAATTACATAATTAATGACAAGACTGAGCATGGCGGTGGTGCAGGTTATAATTAATTTTGGGCACAAGAAATAGTCACTTGAGATCACTTACAAATAATGAATTTCATTGATTTTGTTTGTTTAAAATAGTATGTTTTAACTGAAATTTTCACCTAACTATAACGTTCCTTTGATCTTTGTCATTTTCAGATACATTTCAATGTTTACAAAAAATATAAAGTACATTATTATTATTAGACTTTCTAACTATAACATCACTGTAAGTTGTGAAAATGCAGATAAATATATATATATATATATATATATATATATATATATATATATATATATATATATATATATTACATACTGGCGGTCGCCAGTAGGTAGTGATAGTTAGGACCTAGTTTCCATTGAAAAAGCGTTTTTTGACTTGGGAATATCTTTGGCGTTGTTTGGTGAATCTTCATGAAAGTTTCTAAAAGAAGTATGCCCAATGGTCTTGTTGTGCATGGAAAGTTTTGGGATCATCCATCAAGCAGGGGCAAGGAAAAAGGGGGGTCATAAAAAGTGTGTTTCCAATTTTACTTCCCATATGGATTTTGAACATGACTACAGGCCAAACCGCTGGACAGAATTACACCAAATTTTGCAGAAAGGTAGCTTTTGGCATGGACATCACACCTTTTGTTATTGGTGTAAATCTGTTCAGTAGTGTTCAAGATATTAAAGGAAATCCAAATGTGTATATCTAGAGGTGCGGACCCTCCGCGAATCCTCCCAATCTCGTGCAGAGTTATGATTGACTGCCAACACTTCAACTAGGAAGTGTAGGCGGCCATTTTGGGACTTAGCTTAAGCCTAGTCCCAAAAAAGAAATGCAAAAAAAAGAAAAGGGGCTAGGATAGGAATACACTGATCCCCTACCCTTGGTCTAGGGGTCCCCCTTGGATCTCACCAGGGCAAAATAGGATTTTTTTTTAAAAAAATCAGAAAAATCCACAGATGGGGCCATGGAGCCACAGATTTGTTTTTAAAGGAGTGCGGCCCCCCGGGTGGGCCAGGTCAAAGGGGCATATAGCGGATTTTTTTAAAATGGAGAGCCCGTCTCCAAGGGCTTATTAAAGCTTTGAGGACCACCACCTCCCCAGGGCTGAATTTTAAGTTTTGCAGGGGGCTGCATGCACCTCCCCCAGGGGATCACCACCTCACCAAGGTTACAATATTATAAAAATGTGAGGGGGGCTGCACAGACCACCCCCCATTCCCCGATGACTACCACCTCCCCAGGCCTACGACAAATACAATTATGTAGGGGGGCTGCATGAACTTCTCAGGCCCACCCTGTACTGAACAAAGGAGGGGGTCACACAGCCCTCCTCCTGGAGTCACATATTGGTTGGATTAATGTATAGCAATTTAAATTACTTTATGTTAAAAAAACTATAGAAATATAAATATATTTATATATATAACACATAGACACACATATATGTTCGTCACAACAGCGACTCCAGATGGTAAATGAGGGCGTACTCACAGAGTCGTGTTTTAAACATGGCTATATACTAGCTGATCCACGCTTACTTGTTTCGGTCCCAGATGGCCTTGTTCAGAATAAGAAGCTGTTCATCTTAGTATACCATATACATAAATCAACATGTCTTTCCAACAAAGTGTAGACATAAAAGAAGTACATAAATGTTATATGGTTCTGACAATCTCATACCTCCACAAAAAGTAATAATAATGTTGGTACATAATTCCAATACTTTTCCAATTTGTTGTAGAGATTATTTCTCATAAATTCTTATTTGCAAACCAAATTACTAAATATAAATTAATCAACATATAAAATTCTGCAATATTTCAAGTTATTATAAATTAAAATCTGATTTGTGTATACTATAATACATCTGGGATACATTTCTAAGATGATAATTATGAGAGGATGGAGTATACCAATGTATGCATGCTGACTCACCTGTATCAAGTCTAACGTGCATTGTGAATTCATCATCATGATCATCATGAGCACTTTATTCAGCGGATTTGACCATAAAAGCATAACACACAATTAAAAATACATTTAAAACACATATCATAAAAACAGTACTAAAACATCAGATTTACCTACATATTATATACAGTCTATAACATACTCAAAATACAATCAAAAGCATCCGGTCCAAATAACAGATAAAATGCAGAAAAGGCTTAATCCTCATGCAAAGAATTTCCTAGATCACAATCACTCTCCTTATAACTCGATAAAAATAGCCCCTGTTTCTTCGCGCCCATCACTATACCCCAGCATGTTAAATTAGTCTGAAATGAATAGGGCCAAAGTGCTAGAATATGATAATAGGGCCACAATTTAAAGTGCAAATGTGCATGATCGTAACCTAGACTAACCCTCCTGTTGGTATCTCTACGGGTTACTAAAAAGTTGTCTCTGCACACTAGATCTAATACTCCAGCTCCAATGGAGATACTTGGCAACTGCATAAAGTATAGGCTCATTAGTCTCAGCTCTCACCATCCTTAGAGCCACCACATATTGCCTGACCCCGATGTGTTTTCAAATGGGCAGGATCCAACTCTCCCTGTGAATTCAAATCACCCATCTGCAAAGTGCAAACAAGTTATATTAGTGCTTCATTGGTGCATTGGAACTCCAATCAATATATTTTGATAAATGCATTTAACAATCATAAAATCTGTATGTTGCGTCACCACTGGGTAGTTATAGTTAGGTCAGGTTTCCATAGAAAATGCCTTTTTAGTTTTGCTTATAACTCTGGCACTGTTTGACAAATCTTTACAACACTTTCCAAAAAGTGCTCTTTTTACCTAGTTTGTGCATGGAAAGCTTCGGGGTGATCCATCAAGCTGGGGCTGAGAAAACAGGGAAGGGGTCCCAAAACACAAAATCCCCATGCACTTTCCATAGATGTTTTAAGAAGCACTACAGCAAACACTGCTGAACAGAATGACACCAAATTTGTCAGGAAGCTAAATCGTGGTACAGAAAGTGTGCTTTATGTGATTTAATGTAAATGGTTTGAATAGTTTTGGAGATATTAAGCTGCAAAAATGTTTGCATTTCTGGACAGTTGGGTTCAAGGGACTCTCGCAAGAGTTCCTCAAACCAAATTGTTAAAAATAAAGCACACTGATTGGTCCAGGGATCATTTTATCCCTTGGGCCATCTTGCTCCCTTGGGAGTCACCCCCCAGGCCCTCTTGAGGGGGACCCAGAGGGACCACCAATGGAGCCAAAAAAAAAAAAAATCTTCTCTTTTTGCTGCAGTTCCACAGGATTCCAACTGGATTGCGACAAACCAAAAAAAAAAAGAAACAAAATGGAGGCTCACTCTGTATTATTAATTAATGAGGGAGGGGTGTGGGTGGGGCACCCCCACGGTGGGCTCCCCCACCTACACCTCATTTAAAGGCCCCTAAAACTCCATCCCCCGGTCAAAATTCAACAAAAAGGGCAGGGGCTACGCAGCCCTTCGCAGATCCTCAAAAGAAACCAAGAACACCAGGTCCATGTGTCTTTGAAAGGGGAGGGGGGTCACACAACCCTCCTCACTGAGCATCAAAAGATGCCAGGAACCCTATCTCCTGGGGCCAGTAATTTACTCTGCCCTGTGGATCCCACCCTGGGACAGAGTAGTTTTTTATAAATCTCCTGCTGGGCGGGAGAAAACATGCCTTCCCTGCTTGCAGGCCCTGGGAAATAGGGTCCCTGGGGCCTCTTCTGGCTCATGCAGGGGGCCATGTGGCACCTACCCTATAGCTCATTTATGGCCCCTGGGCATGGATCCTTCAGGGCCCTTTTGAGCTCGGGGGAAAGGGGCCACACACCCTTTCGGCTAATATCAATATGTTTGGCCACGGGGATGGACTCTTAAGTATCATGGAGCGGGGGGTCACATACCAACTCCCCTATTAAATAAAATTCAGCCCCAGGGATGTGGTTCCTGAGGCCCATTTGGGCTTGGGCTGGAGGGCCACATGAACCTTCCTCTAAAAAAATGGTTTTGGCCACAGGGAATTGGGTCTTCGGGACCTCTAGAGGCTAAGGGAGGGGGTCACGTGCCTGTCTCCCTATAATTTCTGTATGGCCCTGGGGAATGGAGTCCTTGGGCCACCCTTTGTGCTTGGGTAGTGGGGCCATGCACCCCACTTCTCTAATATAAATATGTTTGGCCCTAGGGCATTGGGTCTTTGGAGCCTCTTAAGGCTCAGGGATGGGGGCCACGTGCCCCCCTCCCCTAATATAAATGCCTTTGCCCCTGAAGGAGGGCCCCTGGGGTCAACAGTAGCTTAGGAATGGGGGCCGTGTGATCCCATCCCATGTAAGGGAGCTAGCTGCCTGAGGCCAACATCACCACACAGCCAAAGGCCATGCATGGCTGGGGTTGGCTTCTGGTGGATAGTCGTTTGCAGGGCCTGACCACGGGTCAGGCTCTGCTGCCAATCACATGCAGCACACAAATAAAGGCCATGCATGGCTGGGGTTGGGTGAAATCCAAGGATTGCTTGTAGGGACTGTCCATGGGCCAGCCCCTGTGGTCAATCGTACGCTTTGCACGGTCGAAGACCATGCACTATGTGGGCTTGCTTTCTTGCAAGGCCTTGGTCCTGTGGCCAACCATCCACTGCACCCAGCCAAAGGCTGGCTTTACATATGGTAATATAATATTACTTTACGTTAAAAAACTATACAAGCTAAAAAAAAAAAACTATGGTTAAAGTGATGCTATAGTTAGGAATTCTAAATACATCTTAATTTAAATGACAAAACCATAGACATTGACTGAAAACAAAGATTACAATGACATCACATTTAGGTCTGATATAAGATCTGATTTTGTTTAAAAAAAAAATCTTATTCACTGAATAGGTTTAGGTGACATTATAGTTAGGTGAAAATTTCAGTGCCAACGTAATGTTTTGAACTAAAAGAAACAGAGAAATTCACCAGTTATACTTAGCAGAGCTAACTATAACTTGCACCCCTGCGATTCACTGCTTATGACCTCACATATTACACCACACATTAATGAACTCATTTGAGATGTCATAAGTGATGCCATAAAGGATGTCATAGAACATGTCATGAGTGATGTCATAGGGGCCTGACTAATGAGAGGAGAAGCCTTGAGTGCGTCATAATGTCCCTCCCCTCCATCAAGAATGGTACTAAATAGTATTGTATGCCACACATCCAGAAATATGATTTATGCTCTGCATTTCTCCATGTGTATTTGTTTTACCATAAAATATTTAATCAACACCAGGATTCAATATTAACTTATTCTTTGGATTGTTCTGTGAAGATTTGTGAAACCTCACAAAAGTCATTAGGAAAACAAAACATGGCTCTTCGTTGGAAACTGACCTGTAGATACGGACACACACACGCTTCCCTCACTCACCTGCAAATAAACTAGCACATTTTCATACTTGACCAGAAAAGCCAGTGTGTCTTCCCTTCAGAAGCAAATCACTTTTGTTAAATGATTCCCAGGTGAAACCATGTGCCAGTGAGTGAGCGAATAGAGTGCATTCATTTCACCATCTTGCCACAACCTCTGAAAATGAATGGGTTTAAAAAAAATATTAAGGGCCTCATTACGACCCTGGCGGCCGGCGGTAAGCTGGCGGTAACACCGCCAACAGGCTGGCAGTGTTACTCCAGCTGTTATGACCGTAGCACAATAGCCACAGCCATACCGCCAGCCCCTCCACTATACCGTCAGGCTTTCGTCTGGCGGTCATAATCCCCAGGGTAGTGGTGCAAGCACCACTGTCCTGGGGATTATGAGTCCCCGACCACCAGCCTGGCCACGGCGGTAAACACTGCCATGGAAAGGCTGGCGGTAAGGGGGACTTAGGGTGCCCCTGGGGGCCCCTGCACTGCCCATGCACTTGGCAGTGCAGGGGCCCCCTAGGCATAGTCCTGTCGCGCCTTTCACTGCCTGACTTTTGGGCAGTGAAATGTTCAACAGGTGCTACTGCACCCGCTGCACATCAGCATTGCCACGGCCTCTATTATGAGCCGGCAGCAATGTTGATATGACTTTTCCGCTGGGCCAGCAGACAGTAACACTGTTACCGTCTGCTGGCCCAGCGTAAAAGTCATAATAGGGAGCCAGAAATACCACCGGCACTGGCTGTATTCTGTCTCCCGCAGCCTCGGCTGTCTTTTTGAAAGACCGCTGAGGTTGTAATGAGGGCCTAAGTGTTCTGCCTCTTGCTTCTGTTTCCTCATTTTCATTTACCTTGGCACTCATGCAAACTTCCATATGGCTTGAAGAGACACATTTTTGTAAACATATTTAATTTAATGAAACAATGTGTTGAAATGTGGGTTTTGCATGTTGACTACTCAAAGAGGAATACTATGAACCGATTTAACCATTGTCTCCCAGTGGAAGCCAGTGAAAGCCACCACAAGTCTGGAGGAGGGTGAAACAAAGGTCCAGATTTAAGGGGGCCTAGTGCCTCCTTGCACCACATTAGCATCCATTTTTTACACTACTGTGGCCCAACGAGGCCAAAATCGCTGCGCAAGATTTAGAAAGTGGTGCAATGCATGCATTGCGCTATTTGTAACCCCTTGCGCCACATGTATGCTAGTGCCTCCTTGCACCACATTAGCATCCATTTTTTACACTACTGTGGCCCAACGAGGCCAAAATCGCTGCGCAAGATTTAGAAAGTGGTGCAATGCATGCATTGCGCTATTTGTAACCCCTTGCGCCACATGTATGCAAGGGAGGGACTTTCCACATTAGGGGTGCCAAAAAATGGAACAAAGAAATGTAAAATATTTATTTCCGCCATTTTTTTCAGCATTTTTAATGCCAGCTCAGAGCAGATGTTCAAAGGGGCATGCCTTTGGTTACAATGGGCCCGTATGTACTGTTCAGGGTTAGCGCCAACATTTTGGCACTAACCGTAACAGTACATCAATAGCGTCAAAAATTCTGATGATATTGCCCCCTACCCTGCGCCATGGTCCACTGTATTTTAAATATGGTGCACACATGGTGGCGGTAGGGGTGGGTGCTAAGGGGTGCAAGGAAAGTGGAGCTGCCCTGGGTGCAGTGCCACTTTTCTTAATCTCCCCTAAAGTGTTTAATTTGAAAAAAAAATCTGTGAATGGGCCCAAAGTTTTCAGAGAAGCCTGCAGCTTGTTCTGCAAATGCCAGGGTTGCAGAATACCAAAGCTGTCTAGCCTCAAATCCTCCTCATGACACTTTTTTCTCTCATCCTGCATTTCCTCTCTGTCCTCTGTCTTGCGGGTCCTTTTTAGCCCTAGCTTCCTTCCCTTGGCACTGTTTTCCTATCTTTTTCTTCTTTCCTTTTCTTCCTTTATTAGCTTTCTCTTTTGAGCTCTGGGTTCAGGTCTGATGGTGAAAAATCTGTCTACTGCTAACTGCTTGCAACCACCAACACTAAGTAAGCATTGGTGAGACACAACTAGAAGTGTTCCAAGAAACAAGTCAAGTAGATAAAGCCTTAGGCATCCATATGGGACAGATAAATTATGTTGGGCCTGTGATGTCCTTTCAGTGATCTGCAATATCCTTCTCAGAGGAAAGAAAGGCATTCAGCTAATTCATCTAAGATGAGCATAAATCCAACAAGCCTCCATAGTGATTAATTTAACATCAATGTATGTAATATCAACAGCAACATGGTGAAAAATGAGTTTTGGAAATTGAATCAATAGGGAAAGTTTCACTAGAAATTGCACCAGGTAGATAAGCACTGTTTCTACCAAGATCACACCAACCTGTGTGGGATTACCCCCAAAAATGCTCAGAGATCATAATATGCGTATGGTGTCTCAGATCTGTGTAAATGATGCACAATGTTTACCTTCATTGTACATGTTATCTATGTTCTTGAAACAGATACTAGAAGAAGGGATGGAGCTTGTGGAACTGTGCAAGAATGCCCTGCATCAGTATCTTTAATACTAGGTCTCCTCATAATTGCCACTTGTATTATTCTTGACTTACCAGTTATCCATTGCTTAAAATAATAAGCATACATATACACATGACTTTGCACAACTCATCTGACTGATTGTAATTGTTTTTATGCTTTGATGCACAAAAAAACAATAACAACTGTTTAAAGGAAACAACTAAATGCTTAGGATTGGCCTTGAGTGGCAGGGCCAGTTTTAAGAAAGATCTTTATATTTCTGATAACATTTGAACATGCAGTTGGGTTTAAAATCAAAAAGTACATTTGTCATTAGCTTTGGCGGGTCCTTGGAATTCTGGTTCAGGTTTCATGGTTTGTATGGTATAGATGTATTTCTTTTTAATCTATTTAATTGTATGATCAATTTAATTATGCCAAGCCCCCACCAAATTGAGATAAATGGTCTGTGATAGGGTGCCGAGTCGAGGGCCACAGTGGAAGTACCCCGGGGGCACTTCACAGTTCACCGCTGCCATACAGGAGGAAGCAGAGCCGCAGGGGAGAGGAGAACACCAAGAGCAGTTGGCAATCAAGGGGGTTAAAAACTCCGTACATCCTGACACCGGGGGGACAACAGAAGTGGAGAACAGAGGGACAACGGTACCGGAAGGTGAAGCAATGCGAGGTGAGGACGAATTCCTGGGCGATTGCAGAGTAGAGAGACAGGAGGAGGAGCAAGACGGCCGTAGAGAGGATTGCTGCCCAGAAAGAGGGAGAAGATGTGCAGAGACCAGCCATGTTCAGGGAAGAACTTGGCCATCCCTGGTATGAACTTCTCCGTAAACGGAGAACAGGGCAGTCAGGCGGTGGTATGAAAGAGAGGGAAGGGGTGGGGAATGGGAAACCACACACGGGCACTGGGCGGTGTACACCAATAGGTACCATCAGGGACACAGCAGCTAAGCAAGCGTAAAGGAAGGTTAAGAACACACAGGGACGGGCACAGTACAAAACTAAAGAAAACAAAGAAAAAAAGAAAAACTGTAGCAGGGAAAACAGCGGCGAGAAAAGAAGGAGGGAAAAGGAAAGAGAAACGCTTTATCAATAGAAAAAGAAAGGAAGAGAAAAAAGCGAGAGAGCAATAGAACCAACTACTGACAGAGAAGAGTAAAGACTACCAAGATAAAGCAGTGAGACAGGAGTTAGGAGACAGAAAAGAGGAAAAAGAAAGACTCAGGGAAAGAGTAAAGATAATAAGAAAAATATAAAAATAAAAGATAAATGTACATTCGAAACGGTCTCTTCTCTTCTTCCTCTTCCACATAAACTCCTCCAATGCAATGAGATGACCACCTAAACCAGGGATGAAAAGAAGAAAGAACAACTCAAGGACTACAACCCTGCGAAGAACTTGTGACAATAGTGAACTAAAGATATAACAGTGAAAACAAAAAGAAAGAAATAAAGACTTTTTGAAGCCCTTCACTACGCTTGCAAGCCTTTATTATTACTTAGTCTGTTACATGGTCCTTGCAGACACATTTCCAATCTTTGTGCAGGATAAGATCTGGTGAATACTTCAATCAATTAGAAACATAGGGCTCAGAATTAAGAAATGCCCTAGCGCCACTTTGTAAACCCTTGCACCATATTATGCCTGCAGCAGGCATTATGCATGCAAGGGGGGCGTTCCGGCATTAGGAGGCCCAGACAACTGGTTCAGTGGAATCTATGAGATTCCACTGTGCCATTTCTAGCGTCCTTTGTTATGCCTGCCTAAGGCAGGTGTTGAAGTGAGGCTCCCATTGTTTTCAATGGGACTCCTTTCACTTTGCAGGATTACCATCAATATTTTTGGTGCTAATCCTGCAAAGCACCAAACTAGTGTCAACATTTTTGACGCTAGTTCCCTAACGTGCACCATGGTGTGCAGTATCATAAATACGACACACACATGGTGGCATTGGGGGGCACAATGAGGCGCAAGAAAAGTGGTGTGTCATGACATGATGCACCACTTTCATAAATTTGCCCCATAGTTAATTACACTAGGTCCACTGGGTCACTCCATTGTATTTTGCCTGTATGTACTGTTTCAAACATGAGCCACATAATATACAATATGTCTTAGGCCTTCCTAAAATGCTAGACTTCATCCCATACGAAAGGGTACACTCAAAATTCAGGTATTTTCTGTCTTGTTGGTCTCACTAGGGAGGTGCAGATTGACTCACCAAGCCTAGCTCTCCATGTTTGGGCACACCTCTCAGGTATATGGAAACTGGCAATTAATCTGGGTGTATTATATCTATCAATCATATGCAAATCAGCATTGATCCCCCATCTCAGTTTCTCAGCTCAGCAATAGCTTGTAGGCCAAGTATGTCCCTAACAGAAACATAAGCGACCTCTGTTATGATATTTGATGTTATGTTATGCTACATTACATTAGTGTATGTATTTATATAATACAGTTGAAGTACATTCACATACACAAGGCTTACTGGGCTAATTTTATCAGGATACTACAGACAACATTGTACTCAAAATTAATCTATGATCAGCAAACTGTATCTTTCAATCAACGTTCCAATGGATCAAATATGGATGCAATTTCACATATATCAGGGACCAAGACTATGGAACTCTTTGAACAAAAGCTCCATGCAGAGGCAAGTTACAACCACTTTAGGAAAGGCTTGAAACCAATGTGTATATGACTAAATCCAACACGTCTAAGCCGTGCTTCACAATACCCAACTAAGACCATACCTTTACTGATTGTACTCTCACTCCCCCACTCTTTTTTTTACCTAGTGATCACTAATAACCAAAAGATGTGGTGCACTAAACAACAATTCTAAGTAAAAATAAAAAAATAATTTACGCCTGAATCTCAGCAGTTAAGTCCAGTTCAAGGGTCCGGGTGTGGTACCAATTTTCTGGGTCTACCCATGTTTTACTTCCAATATTGTGATTTCCATGACATTTACTTATTTGATTTTCTTTCCAAGTTCTGCAAACTGTCTAGAATTTCTAACTATTTGCATAAATACAGCAAATCATTTTACAAAAAAGAAATAGGACACTTTTTTAGGTGGCTGTTTTAACCCTCCTTCAATTAGCCAGGCCACAACTACTCATTGTTTGTAGGACTCCCTTCAGAATGACTCAAAACTAGTGTAATCAGTTAAAAAAATCATTTTAGATGAGGGACCCCTTGTTAGTGATAGAAGCTAACCTCAGTTCCAACCCTTTATTATTTTCGGATTCTGACTCACTAAAAATCTAATAAGGGTTGACAGACCTGACCACTTCTCACTACATAGTACAAATGAGTATGTTAAGATTAGACATTTGGGCAGAATTGTATAGATCTTATCACATATATTCTGGTTTACTCTTACAGAAAGGAGTGTCTCAAGTGACCATTGTTAAGGAGAGCACACAAAGTGGCAACAACAAAACTACAGAAGGAGAACCGCCAAGTAAAGGCTATTCACATTCACTGAACCCACTCCATGCATCCCTGATTCCTAATCCAACCCCTTCTTCTTCTTTCTTCTAACCCCAGCTCCATTCCTTTATCTTGCTCTCACATTCACAAGCACCCTTCTCCTGATTTGCTCTCAGATCATCATGCACATCGCCACTTCCAGAGACTGGGACTTTAGCAAGGGCTTACCAAATGGTTTCAAACACATATTTTGGAGTCAAATTTTAAAGACAGGTTTGAAATTATTTGGTGATTTGACACCATGGCCCTGTGGGATTATTCAACATGGTCACCAACATAGTGCTTTAATCTAGCATTACTGTTTTGATAATAGTCATGTTACCTGTCCTCAGGATGAAAGAATCAAGGCCTCAGTGCTCAAGTTTAATAGCAAATTTAACAAGTATTTGTCTTAACATACAGACCCCCAGAAACTGGGCACAATTACATGCATTAATTGATTCTCAGTCTTAACTATTACTGCAAGGTGATAATACAAAATTGTTTGGTGAGGGACAACATTTTTGATTCAGCTATTTCAAGTATTCAAGCATTTCAGAAGTAGTCACTTTTTCATAACTTAACTCTAAACTCTTAATACAAAAAGCACCTCTGTCCATGTACCTGTCTAATCTCATGTTTACCTCTTTGATAATGGCTCAAATTCCAATTCTAATTATCTGATATGATAATTTTGCAAAAACATGTCTGATTGATATACACATAGTCAAACATCCAAAAACTTCAAATGCCAAATATTTCTCCCATTATTGAAACCCAATATACTTTTCCTGTAGGTTACAGGAAAAGCCTTTTTTGACTTGCCTTTATCTTTGGCACCATTTGACAACTCTTTGTGAAAATTTCCCCCCAAAAAATTATTCTTGTTGCGCATGGAAAGTTTTGGGCTGATTCGTCAAGCGGGGCTGAGAAAAAGGGGGGTCAAAAAGCTGTGTTTCCCTTGTTAATTCCCATAGGACCTTAAGACACTACTATAGCGCAAACCACTTGATGGAATTGCACCAAATTTGGATGAAACTAGTTTTAGGTACGCAGATTGTGCTTTCACTTCTTTGGTGTAAATTTGTTCAGTAGTTTTTGAGATAATAAAGGGAAAACAAATGTGCATACCTCTGGCCGTTATGACTTCTGGAAGAATAAGAACTTGTGCATTGGCTACCAACATTTCAAACCAGAACGTGTTGGTATTGAAGTGTTGGTAGCCATCTTGGAAGTCAGCTTCAGTGGAGTCCTACTAGAAATTGTGAAAAAAGGATATATGGTCAGGGGAGGGATGCCGTGACCCCTTAGCTCTGGTGGTGGGATCCCAGAGGGACCCCCCCCCCCCCCCCCCGGGCTAAAAAGCATTTTTTTAAATTTTTCACAAGATTGGGGAATTAACAGAAAAAAGCATGGACTCCTGCGCTAATTTCTGTGACACCACTAGGTGGTCAAGGTTCTGGGGGCATTTAAATTTTTAATGCCGGGGAAGCCCTCTAGTCCCACCACAACGCCAGGGACCACCACCTCCCTGGGCTTCAAACTGTTGTAATGGGGGGGCCATTCAGCCCCCACCGTAGCCCCGGGGACTGCCACCTTCCCTGGGCATTTGTGTTATTCTATGTAGGGGGGGTCACAAGGCCCCCCTTAGCCCTGGGGACTTCCAACTCCCTGGGGCTATTCAGGGCTTCTTTATTTGTGGAAAGTGTAAGGCCTGTAAATCAAGCTCGAACTGTAAAGAGGTCAATTTTCCAGGGACTTACAAACCTTTCATAATAAGGAAACATGTATCCTGTTTCTCTGATTACAGTATCTATGCTTTGAAATGTCCAAGCAATAAATTCTATATTGGCAGTACAATACATATAGCTAAAAAATGAATTTTGGAACATATGAGAGCAATTAAGAATGAAGACAAATCATATCCAGTTGCAAGACATTTCAAAGAATACCATGATAAGAATGTAAATAAATTACAATTTATGGTCCTGGATAGGATTAAATTGAATGAAAGAGGAGGAAACAGGACGTTAGATTTAAGGAAACTGGAGTCACGGCTAATCATAAGATGTAACACAATGGAGCCAGGAGGCTTGAATAAGGATGAAGAATTATCAGTGCATCTATATTGACAATAACTTTTTGTCGTGAAACATGATTTTAAAATATATGTTGTGATATGTTTTTCTTTATTTCCATTTTTGTTAGGAGGCATGAGTGCCAAAAAATAAAAAGCAAAGGTTATATTATAACATGAGAATTGTAGGACTACTTAAAGAAGCAATTTCAAGGACAGTAGCTGCAGATCTGATGTGTGAGTATATTTGATATAATATACAATACAGGTACATATAAGATATAAAGAAAGAATGAAAAGTAAAGAATAAAAAGATGATATAAAATTTTTTAATTTAGAAATGTATAAGAGAGGAATTTAGTCCTTGATAATAAGAAGAAAGTACGTATGTGATGAGGATAATGTGTGCCTGTTTTCTGGAATTATATGATGTTCAGTTAATTATAGTTATAAGAACACAGTTTAAGATGGCCGCTATTATTTTGGAAAAGATGTAGTCCACTTTCTATGTTTATGTTATGTGATTTAAGTTATAATAGGAAATGAAAGAAGGACTCTGAATATCTCTGTGAGCAAGGGAGCAGAGTCTCTTGAAACGCGTTGGAGTGGAGTTTTTGCCGTATCTGTTTATCTGCCTGAATGAATAAATATTAGTGGAAGCAAGTAAGTGACTGTGGAGTTCTCTTTGATATGAGAAGTGATTTTGGAATTTAATAGGGTTCTCGACCCTTTCATAGTCAGCCGTGCCGGGTGCAGACTGCACGCGAGTGTGTTGTTGCGTGTATATATATATATATATATATATATGTACGTATATATATATATATCTATGAATTTCCTGGATGCCATAACCAGTCCTGGGGCTCATTACGAGTGTGGCGTTCTACAGACCGCCACACTCACAGTGGCGGTCTGGACCACCATCAATGTGACGGTCTGACCATCACATTAAAACCCTGGCGGTTGGACCACAAGGAAACTACCAGCACCACCAGGATCTTGGATCCCGGCAGTCTGGAGTGCCAGAGATACTAATGCACCAGGGCAGTACAGCAAGCAGCACTGCTCTGGGAATTATGACCTCGTTCTCCCCCAGCCATTTCATGTCAGTAATAAGGACATCAAAAGGCTGGTGGAGAACAGGTGCATGGAGCCACAGGCCCCCCTCCTGCCCAGCACCCTTGCAATGTTCACTGTCTGCTTTGCAGACAGGGAATATTGCAAGGATGCTAGTGCACCCTGCTCACTACAGCGTAGCCACCGGCTTGATTACGAGCCAGTGACAACGCGGTAGCCTGTTTCCTGCTAGGCTGGCAGGCGGAAACGGAGGTTTTCACCTGACAGCCTAGTGGGAAATTCCGAATGGGGCCGGCTGGGAGGTTGCCTGTGTGGCGGCAACCTCCCCGTTGGAAGTTCAGCGGACAGTAAAAACAATATGTTCCAAAACGTGTCATTGTATTGTTCTCAACTTATTTCTTCACATGAAATCATGCCATAGTTTGATTAATTGAGCCTTAGATATATGAAAAATGCAAAATCAAACATAATATTCTAATCTGATCCGTCAATATGGGGATACAATTCATATTTGACTCTCTATTGCCTATTCATCAAAAACACACAAAAATATACTTCTACAGTGCTACCTGCCTTTCCATTTAAAACATTTACATGGAAATGAACAAGACAGGCATTTAGCAAGCAGGAATTAATAAACAGTCCAACCCTTCAATCTAACATGCAAGTGGTAAAGCACAAACTTTGTTTACGAGTTGCTAAGCCTCTTGTCTCTAAGGTGGTCATGATGACAATGGCAGTATTTTCTGAATGCTGCTGTGGTGATGGTCGCCAACATACCGCTGCGGAGGCGAACATCCGCCCACCAGATTATTACACACACACACAAAACCAACAGTAACCAGCCACAACTACAAATCCACCAGACCCAACAAACACAAAAAACTGACAGAACTATTACCCATACTGTTACACCAGCAAAACAACACCCTCCAAATAATGACCCATGAATCACCACAGCGGACATTCAACTGCGGTTAACCAGTGGCGGTGCACACCGTCACTGCAGAAATGGCCACCCAAAACCAAAATAAGCCAACATTGTCCAGTCCAAAAAACCCACACCCACTACAAATACACCCATCCCACACACCCACCATCAGCACTATAAAACCCACCCCCACCTAACCCCCTTTGCAAACACGAGAAGACCGCTGCACCTTGCCAGCCAAATCCCAGAGATAACTGCACACACACACCACAACTACCCATTGATCCGTCACGCACCACACACTCCACCACATCACTCAACACTCTCTGCACAACACAAACACACCACACAACACCCATGTCCCCACAAAGGCACTCCCGTTTCACTGATGAGGAATTGCAGGTGATGGTGGAAGAAATAGTCACGTAGAGCCACAGCTGTTTGGAGCACAGGTACAGCAGATCTCCAGGAGGATGTAGCTATGGCAGAGGATCGTGGACAGTGTGAACACCATGGGACAACAGCCACGCACAAGGGACGACATTCGAAAGAGGTGGAACGACCTATGGGGGAAGGTGATTTCCATTGCAGCAAGGCACCAGCTCACCATCAGTAGGACTGGCGGTGGACCCCCCTCCTCCACCCCCAAAGTTGACAGCATGGGAGGAGCAAGTCTTGCAATACTGCTTCCTGAGGGCCTCACTGGAGTACCCGAAGGACTGGACACTGGCTAGTCACCATTACCAACCTACCACCACCCATACCTGCATGCTATGTCACCCCCTCACCCTGTCTCCCTTCACCCCACTTCATCCCACACAGAGCACTACCCCAATTACCACACCTAAATGTCCACCCCTGCATGCCACACCCACTGCAAGCCCATCCCTCCCAGCTTTGGATGCACACCCACCAGCAATGCATAGACAGCATGCAGAACTACCAATCCCACAATCCATCACCATACACTACCAAAGGTAAGAGGACAACACCAATATCATTGGGAAGGTAAAAATTTGGGATGTGTGACAGACAATTACCCTAACAAATCACTTACATCCCCACAGGTGCCCCAGCCAATGTCAGCGGCAAGGAGGTGCTACTGCAACCCAGTCCCCCATAAGAAGATTCCCTCAGTGATGACACCATCTCTGAAGGTCTTGATCTGGATGAACTCCCTGGCCCATCTGGGACCACTGGTCAACCGGCTACCACATCCCACGGCCAGTCCACCACAGGGCTCACCAGCCAGCCAATGCCCCCAAACCTCTGTCCCCAGGACAAGACAATCAGTAGTGTGCCCACCTGTACAGGGACCTGAGTCGACACAACACAGGCAAGACGATGAAGGTCCTGATGTAAGTGGGAGTAGGCACACCATTCAGGGGCCACACAGGGGGCCAGGGACAGTCGGAAGACAGCTGTGTGCCAGGGGGAGGGCCAGGTCCAGGGAACCGATTGCTGAGGAGGTACTCAAAAATGTGCTGGGGGCATACCAACAATCCCAGGACAGGATGGTTCAGGTGATCAACATCATGCAAGAGAACCAGCAGCTGCAGGGGGAACACCACCAGGAGGTCATGCGACAATTGCAGGCCTTAAATACCACCATGGCCTCCATTGCAGGGGTGCTGAGTGACATGGCGAACAACATAAGTGAATTCACAACACACCAGCTGGCCCCTTCCACTAGCCAGTGTACTGACCAGCCCTCCAAATCTGCTGCAGCTAATGGACAAGAGGGCCTGCCACAGGGCTCACAGGCCACAAGCACCCCTCCCCCTGCCCTGCAGAAGGTGAACCACCCTGCAAACGTTCCCTGTGACCCAGACAGAGACCAGAGACAGTTGCCAAGACCACCACCAGGAAATAAGCCCCTCCAGAATGTCCCCCTTGTGTTCTACTGATTCACCTTGTTAACTTTGTACTGTCATTGCTCCTCTTCCTATGGCCCATGGACACTGGACCTGTGCTACAAACAGACTGGGCCACTACATTGGACCTTTCCCAACCATTGTCCCACTTTATTGCACTTTCCATTGTTTTGTGGTTATTCAAATAAACACCCTTGAACACAACTTGCGTAATAGTGCTTTATCAGCAATACATGTGCAATGTGTCGGACTGTATTGAACTGCATTATCCTGTGCAAATGTCCTGTCATTTGTGAATCCCTCCAACAAATGTGTCTCAGCAGTCTGTAGTCATCACATCAGTACACTATTGTAACTACACCAACATCTGAAAGAAGGGAAGGCATAGGTGACAGTCACTTGTGATGCAAAGGTATTGAGACATGTGTAGATCAACAGTCTAACATCTGTGTCACTGGAAGTACTGCTGAATATGTATCCTGTTGTACACATCCTCCTCTTCCTCACTGTCCTGAGTGTCCACTGCTGCCACAGGTGCATTGTCACCCCCTTCCTCCTGCAGTTAGGGCACATGGCATCTGCAGGCCAAATGTGCAACATGCAGCAGTCCACCACAATCTGGCAGACCTTCCCAGGGGAGTAGCATAGGCATCTACCTGTTAAATGGAGGCACCTGAACCTGGCTTTCAGGAGACCGAAAGTGCGTTCCACAACCCTCCTGGTTCGCCCATGTGCATCATTGTACCAATTTTCAGCCCCTGTTCTTGGATTCCTAACAGGGGTCAACAGCCAGGACAGGGCAGTTGTATGGGCCTCCAGATCAACAGGTGAGTACATCATGGGTACTTTGGATGCGACATGGTTGCATGTAGAGGTGTGTGTGTCCTAGCAGTGTGTCATTTGGAGGGGTATGGCTGCAGGCAATGTGAATGCAGAGGTATGGGTCATGTGTGTGCTTCATGAGGGGCAAATGCAGTATGTAAGCCATCTGTGTGACAGGCTGGACTGTATGGTGCATGGTGTCCTTCTGTCTGTGTCTCCTCTGCAGGTCAGCGCCAATCAGAAGAAGGAGTTGTGGCGTGCCATCACCAAAAATGTGCGGACCCTGGGGGTCCACAGCCAGTGGAGCACCCACTGCAGGAAACGGTGGAAAGACCTGAGACACTGGGCCTGGAAGAAAGCGGAGGCCCAGCTGGGGACGGGCTCTCAACAATGGAGGGGTGCCCATTGGACCTTGACCCACCTAATGGCCCGCATACTGGCGGATTTGAGGGCAGCCCAGCAGCCACAAGGGGGTGAGTACAGACTGTGTGGTGTTTTGCATATGTTGCCTGCCAGGGCGTTTGGGTGCAAGGTTCAAGTTAGTGGATGCCTCAATATGCCGGTTTAGCCATTCCTGCATGCTCTTAGCTATGTAGAGTGGTATGCATTTTTGGTATTGCTAGTTAGCTAGCATACCATGGCAGACACGGCTTAGTTGGTCCCAGTAGATGTGCAGATGGTAGTGTTTGGGTTCCTTCCTGCTGTAGTACCTATCCAATGGTTTGTCACTGTGGTTTGTACAGCGCAATGTAAGTCCCAGGGAGTGATTGTGATGTGTATGGCATAGGTGCTGTTGTTGCTGTGATTGACCTTCTGCTCCCTTTCTTTCTCCCCCACACTGTCTCCTTTTCTCATCCTGTCCTTGTTTGCATTAGCATCATCTGGCGAAGGAGCAAGGGCACCGGCGAGTGGGGGAGCTGCAGCCCAGGGGACCCAGGAGGGAGAGTCCACCGACACCAAGGGGACCAGTGGGTTGGAGGGCGAGAGGTGCACCATGGGGGAGACTGGAGCAATGAATACAGACTCTGATTCCTCCTCCGATGGAAGCTCCCTGGTGGTGGCAGACCCCTCTGGGACCACACCAGCTACTCCATCTTCCACCACCCTGTACCTGCACTGCCCTCTCCATAGACCGCACCCAGTTGCCGGTACCCGCTCACCCAGGATGGTGGGTGTCTCCTGCGCCCCAGGCACCTCAGCAGCCAGTCATCCCTGCTGCCCTCAGTGAGGAGGCTATTGACCTCCTGAGATCCATCTCTAGTTCAGTCAACCATAGGGAATGCCATCCAGGGGCTGGCATCCCAGATGCAGCAATACAATGCCTACCTGGAGGGCATTCACGGTGGCTTGGCTGCCCTACCGAGATTGTTTCATGCTCTGGCATCCTCTCTGATGGCAGCCAGTGTCCCTGGTCCTTCCATCCCTCCTCCAACTACCTGTTCCCAGTCCCGAAGCCCTCTCCTCCAACACATCCCACTCACACAATCAGACAAGCATGTGCCCAAAACAACAGACAGAACTCGCACAGACAAACACAGGCAGCCCACTTCACTCCACAAGCAGACACACGGCCAACACACAGAAGCACATATAACAACAGCCACTGCCTCCACTGTCTCCCCCTCCTCTTCCACTCTCACAATCACATCAATACTCACACCTGCATGCACTGCATCATCAGTCCCAGATTCTGCCACAAGTACAGCCTTGCCCACAGTCACCAAAACAGCAGACACGCAGATATGCACCCCACACACCAGATGCGTAGTCACCACCACCACCATCATCACCTAATGCAGCACACCCACCTCACTTGCAGACACCATCACAACATACATCCACACGTCCTGTTTGTCATCCCGCACCCTGTGTGCCCCCCTCCAAAGGCACATAAACGCTTCCACTCAGACCCCCAACAGCCATCCACCTCACACATGCACACTGTCCATGCACCTGCACCCGAGTCCAGCACACCTCCTACTCCTACAACCACTCCCTCTCCCTCCACTCCCATTCATCATCCCACACCCCACCCGTCTGGCCCTAAGAAGCTTTTCCTTTCCCTCCTTGACCTCTTCCCTAGCCCACCCCCGTCCTGCCGTTAAGAGGAAAGTCCCCCCTCCCAGCCCAGTACCTACAGCTCCCATTCAAGTCCTGTTCCCCTCCCTAAGAGTTCCCCCGCAACTAAGGGGAACAAGAGTGGCACTCTGGCCCCCCGTCCCAAGGTCACTCCTCCGCTCCCTACCCAGAAGGGTAAGGACCTGTCCCCTCCCAAACCCAAGCCTAAGGACCCTCCTCCCAAGAAACCCCTCACCCCCGGACCCAGCCCTGCCCCCTGAGGTGCCTGCCTGCCATCTCCATGATGCCTCTGCCCAGTGGAGTGCCTAGGCTGTCAGGAGTCAAGTTGGGCCTTGGACGTTGCCCTGTGGCCCTTAATAACTTTGGACTGGCCAATGGCCCTTTCTGTACATATGTATATTTATATATTTATCTCTACTTACAATTGGGGTCGCTGTTCCCACCTATTTACAGTGGTTTAACAACAGGTATGTGTCCTGGCTTTCTTTGCTCCTGGGTTATGTTTGTTGTTGATTTACTCTGCAGATTGTTCTGGGTGTGTGGCATGTATATTTGGTGTGTGTTGTGCGTGTGTGTGTGTCACTCTCCCCTCCCTCCCTTGTGTGCTAGGCGACTGTACTCACCGTCGGTGTCTTCATCAGCATTGGTGCTCCTGGACGGCCATTGCGTGGTACAGCATCAGGAAGACTTCCAGTTTGGGTTCTATGGCGGCTGTGGACTCCTCTGTGTCCCTGGAGGTGAGTGTCTCCTTTTATATGATGTGTTTCCGCCAGGCTTTTGGTGGTGTTGCTAACACCCCAGAAATCCTGGTGGTCTGCTATACCATAATATGGTGGGCTGATCTTTGTCTTTTGCCAGCCTTAAGGTGGTTACTGCTGTGGTCAGTGGCCGTACCACACTGGCAGTTGGAGTGATACATTGGCTGTCTATGGGAGGGATCACCGCCATGGTCATAATCTGGCAGCCATTACAGCCAGCCTGGCGACGATACTACCACCGTCGCCGGCGTGGCGGTCACCTGACCACCAATATCAAGTCAAGTCAAAGGAACTTTATTTCGGCTACAAGAGCCATAAAAGCGCATAGCAGCAATAAATAAATACAAATAAATACACAAAGTAATAAATGTAACAATACATATAATGATAAAAATGGAATAAAGATAAAATACACTCACACAGTGTGATGGAACAATCTTGTTGGAACCATTAAGCAGATAAAAATTTCCCTCTAGCAATCGAGCTAGCTCCGAGGAACTTGGCAACGGCGATCACTAGCGTTGGCATAGTGTCTGATCTGAGGATTCGCAGGGCTATTTCAGAGCTGCGGACTCCCAGCAGTCTGCATGCCGGGGCCAGCCATTTCCTACGTGAGGCGGTGTACGCGGGGCAGGCAAAAACGACGTGAGGGAAGTTTTCAATGGGGGCTTTGCAGTCGGGACAAGCGGTTGATTCTTTGTGTGACCATCGGCTGGTGAAAAGTCTTAGTGGTAGCGTTCCAATGCGGAGCTGAAAGTACAGTTTCCTTTCCCTTGGGACCGTGATTATGTCCCAAAAAGCCTCATACTTTTAAGTTAACAAAGTCACAAGATAATGTAGTGTGAAGTGCGGCCCCTAGACCTTCATGATCTGCCATTTGCCAATATAGTTTCTTTAGTTCGCTTTTCGAGGGAAAGACGGAGGTGGTTGGTGAATTCCAGAGTTCACTGAGCCCGAGTGAGTAAAGTGACCCCTTGATGTATCGTAGCTAGGGGATACTGTGAAGATGATCAGCTTTTAAAATAACCTGCAGGGCTACAGTAAAGGTTTCAAGCTTTTGGGTAGTCCAGAGACGCTGCCAGTACAGGAGAGGGCGTAGGCGGGCTTTATGACCGATGTGTTTTATGCCAAGATCCTTAAAAAGGGGGAACAGTGGAGTGCTTGGCAGAAGGGACACAAGGTTTCTTAGGAAGTTGTTTTCAGCGATGGTTATGTCTTGGATGTTGGCGTAACCCTATAGTTCAGCCCTGTAAAGTGCTGAGGTCACAGCCTGGGCTTTGTATATTTGTATTGCTGGGCGAATTGGTTTTGTGTGTGAGAGGTGAACGTTTTTGAATAGTACCCCTGTTGTTTGCTTTAGTTTTAAAGCTTGCTTTCCTATGTGTGATTTCCAAGACATGTTGTCAGTCAATGCTATACCCAGGTAGCTGAAAATGCCCACCTTCTCAAGTGTGGTGCCCTCTAGTGTAAACTTCCCTCTAAAAGATCTATGGGGATTGAGGGTCATTAGTTTTGTTTTAGAGGCATTGATTTCAAGTCCCCGCGTTGAGCAGAATTTCTCAAAGCACGTGAGGAGTTTCCTTAGTCCACTAGGGGCCTTGGATATCAGGAGAGTATCATCTGCAAAGAGCATGACAGGGATTTTTTGTGTGCCAAGTGATGGTGCTCAGCCTCCACTCTAAGCAGGGAGGGGACAATTTCATTGATCTACAGAGAGAAGACGGTCGGGGCAAGGACACACCCTTGCCGCACACCCATTAATACATGGATTCTATCAGTTAGTAACCCCTTGTTGTCCCACCTGACTCGTGCGTAGTTGTCCTCGTGGAGCCGTATCAATAGTGCTAGGATATGCTCCTGGATTCCCATTCGGGAGAGAGTGTCCCATAGTTTGTTGTGAGGTACTAGGTCAAAAGCAGACTTTAGATCCACAAAAGCTACATATAGGCTCCCTTTACCAATGAGCACCGTTTTCCAGTACAAAAATAGGAACGTGAGGGCTTGGTCAATGGTAGATATTTTTTTCCGGAAACCGTCTTGGAGGGGGCTAAGGATATCATGATCAGTTATCCAGTCTTCAATCTTTCCCACGAGGCAGTGGCAGAAGACTTTTTGCACACAGTCAATTGGACTAATTGGTCTGTAGTTGCAAGGGAGTGATCTGTCGCCCTTTTTAAAGATCGGGACAACAAAAGCCCCTTTCCAGGACTCAGGGATAGGCTCCCCAGATGCTATTGCGTTCGCTATGATGGTGAGGTATCTTGACCAGGATGCAATGTCGGTTGAGAACAGGTCTGCTGGGACACCATCCGAGCCGGGGGCCCTGCCGCGTTTTATGGTGCCTAGGGAAGATATTATGTCAATTTGAGAGACCAGCTGGAGCACTTCAGTGGTGGGTGCTAAAGAAGTGTTTAGGCAGGGGTCCATATGAACAGGAGTGGGGCTATCATGGTCATGGGAGTACAGCCTACTAAAATGATCCACCCAGTCTTTCGGGGCGATGTTGGTTGTAATGTTCAAACCACTGCTTTCCGGGCCTCGCGCTGCCAGGGACCAGAACAGACTACAATTCCTCTTGCGCACAGCGTCGCTAAGTGCTGTCCACCACTTATCATCTTGGTCACACTTGGCTTTGCGTATGGCTGATTTGTAGGACTTCCTAGATAGGCTGATGGCGTTGGCATCCTTGGATTTAATAGCTTGGATTAAGTGCTTATTTAAGGACCGGCACATTTTATTGAACCAGCGGTGCCTACCTTTGGGTCTCTTGCCATCATGGGCTGTGGATACTGAGAAGTGGGCTGCGATATCCCTAAAGCATGAGGTGTGAATTAAACTTATTTCCTTATAGGGAATTGAGGGACCCACCTCTAGGTCCATTAATGTAGTCTTCAGGGTGTTATTAGCTGCGTTGATGAGTGCAGGCCGAGCCGCAACCTTGTCCCACTTTAGGTGTTGTTTGTCATTAACCAGGCTAATACCCTCTGGTGCTGCTACTGAGGAGTTAATCGTGGGTGAGTGGTTGCCCAAAGCTAACGTATGGACAGAGAGAGGATTATGATCACTTTCAGTTCTATCAATGATCGTCATGTCAATGACTAGGGGCCAAAATCTTATATTGAATAGACAGTAGTCGATTCTGCTGGTGTGGTTGGTTTTGTTGAATGTGTGACGGCCTTTGGCATCTGATTTGGTTCTGCCACGTAATGCCCTGAGCCCAAATTCCATGGTCAGTGACTTTACTTGGACAGCGACCTGCGTCCATCTCTTGATGGGTGGAATGGACAGGGCGGAGATAGACCAAGCTCGATCCTCCTCGTCTGTGGACCTGAGATCATCCCAGTCTAGAGGTTCGAATGTGACATTAAGGTCACCTACCACAATAGTTTTATGATGGCGGGGGCAGTTTTGCAGGAGGGCTGCCAGGACACAAAGGGTTTTGGAGACTTAACCCCCCCTGACCCCTCGAGTGTAGATATTGAAGATGTTCACAACAGTGTCAGGCCCGAATGATAGGCGAAGACCTAACAGGTCGGGAGAATCGGTGGGTAGCTGTAATATACGACAGTTAAGTGATGTTCTGATCCAGATGGTCAAGCCCCCAGAAGGCCTGCCTCTAGTACTTGGCACGGCAGGGATGTGGAAGTTTGAATAGCCTGTTCGAAAAAGTGGATCAGTTGACCATGTCTCTTGAAGAAGGCATATGTCATGTTCTTCAATGAAAGAGGTAAAGGATGGAAGAGGGAGAATAGATTTCAAACCTGCCACGTTCCATGAGACAAGTCGTACCCCAGTGAGTGGAGGAGCTATCCTGTCTAATGGCCTGGTATTTACATAATTAGCTGCCAGAGGTTGATTTGGCAGGTGAGGTTGAGTGGGAAGAAGTGGATCAACACCAATGTTGGTCAGTGAGACCTGGGGTGAATGGTGATGTTCCTCTAATGGAGCTGACCTGGCCCTGGTGAGGGAAGTGCTTGCAGGCTTAGCTATCGGTTCTTGATTTGGTGGGCAATATTCATGCAAGGTGAGAGATGCATGTAGGAAAGTACCATCTTGCCTGGCATGTTACCCCCATTTTTCACTGTATATATGTTGTTTTAGTTGTATGTGTCACTGGGACCCTGTCATCCAGGGCCCCAGTGCTCATAAGTGTGCCTGAATGTGTTACCTGTGTAGTGACTAACTGTCTCACTGAAGCTCTGCTAATCAGAACCTCAGTGGTTATGCTCTCTCATTTCTTTCAAATTCTCACTAACAGGCTAGTGACCAATTTTACCAATTTACATTGGCTTACTGGAACACCCTTATAATTCCCTAGTATATGGTACTGAGGTACCCAGGGTATTGGGGTTCCAGGAGATCCCTATGGGCTGCAGCATTTCTTTTGCCACCCATAGGGAGCTCTGACAATCCTTACACAGGCCTGCCACTGCAGCCTGAGTGAAATAACGTCCACGTTATTTCACAGCCATTTTACACTGCACTTAAGTAACTTATAAGTCACCTTATGTCTAACCTTTACCTGGTAAAGGTTAGGTGCAAAGTTACTTAGTGTGAGGGCACCCTGGCACTAGCCAAGGTGCCCCCACATTGTCCAGGGCCAATTCCCCGGACTTTGTGAGTGCGGGGACACCATTACACGCGTGCACTACATATAGGTCACTACCTATATGTAGCTTCACAATGGTAACTCCGAATATGGCCATGTAACATGTCTATGATCATGTAATTGCCCCCTCTATGCCATCCTGGCATAGTTGGCACAATCCCATGATCCCAGTCGTCTGTAGCACAGACCCTGGTACTGCCAAACTGCCTTTCCTAGGGTTTCACTGCAGCTGCTGCTGCTGCCAACCCCTCAGACAGGGTTCTGCCCTCCTGGGGTCCAGCCAGGCCTGGCCCAGGATGGCAGAACAAAGGACTTCCTCTGAGAGAGGGTGTTACACCCTCTCCCTTTGGAAAATGGTGTGAAGGCAGGGGAGTAGTAGCCTCCCCCAGCCTCTGGAAATGCTTTCATGGGCACATTTGGTGCCCATTTCTGCATAAGCCAGTCTACACCGGTTCAGGGACCCCTTAGCCCTGCTCTGGCGCGAAACTGGACAAAAGAAAGGGGAGTGACCACTCCCCTGACCTGTACCTCCCCTGGGAGGTGCCAAGAGCTCCTCCAGTGTGCTCCAGACCTCTGCCATCTTGGAAACAGAGGTGCTGCTGGCACACTGGACTGCTCTGAGTGGCCAGTGCCACCAGGTGACGTCAGAGACTCCTCCTGATAGGTTCCTTCAGGTGTTGCTAGCCTATCCTCTCTCCTAGGTAGCCAAACCCTCTTTTCTGGCTATTTAGGGTCTCTGTCTCTTGGGATTCCTTAGATAACGAATGCAAGAGCTCATCCGATTTCCTCTGCATCTCTCTCTTCACCTTCTCCCAAGGAATCGACTGCTGACCGCGCTGGAAGCCTGCAAAACTGCAACATAGTAGCAAAGACGACTACTGCAACTCTGTAACGCTGATCCTGCCGCCTTCTCAACTGTTTTCCTGGTGGTGCATGCTGTGGGGGTAGTCTGCCTCCTCTCTGCACTAGAAGCTCCGAAGAAATCTCCCGTGGGTCGACGGAATCGTCCCCCTGCAACCACAGGCACCAAAAAGCTGCATTACCGGTCCCTTGGGTCTCCTCTCAGCACGACGAGCGAGGTCCCTCGAATCCAGCAACTCTGTCCAAGTCACTCCCACAGACCAATGACTCTTCAGTCCAAGTTTGGTGGAGGTAAGTCCTTGCCTCCCCACGCCAGACTGCATTGCTGGGAACCGCAACTTTTGCAGCTACTCCGGCCTCCGTGCACTGCCGGCGGAAATCCTTTGTGCACAGTCCAGCCAGGGTCCACGGCACTCTAACCTGCATTGCACAACCTCCTAAGTTGTTCTCCGGCGACGTGGGACTTCTTTGTGCGACTTCGGGTGAGCACCGTTTCACGCATCCTCGTAGTGCCTGTTTCTGGCACTTCTCTGGGTGCTACCTGCTGCTGAGAGGGCTCCTTGTCTTGCTTGATGTCTCCTCTCTCTCCTGATGCAATTTGCGATATCCTGGTCCCTCCTGGGCCACAATAGCATCCAAAAACGCTTACTGCACGATTTGCAGCTAGCAAGGCTTGATGGCAGTCTTTCGGTGGGAAAATACTTCTGCACCACTCTCTACGGCGTGAGGGATCCGTCCTCCAAAGGGGAAGTCTCTAGCCCTTGTCGTTCCTGCAGAAACCTAAGCTTCTACAGTCCAGTAGCAGCTTCTTTGCACCCACAGCTGGCATTTCCTGGGCATCTGCCCATCTCCGACTTGCTTGTGACTTTTGGACTTGGTCCCCTTGTTCCACATGTACCCTCGACTGGAAATCCATCGTTGTTGGATTGCTGGTTTGTGTCTTTCCTGCAGAATTCCCCTTTCACGACTTCTATGTCCTTTGTGAAACTTTAGTGCACTTTGCACTCACTTTTCAGGGTCTTGGGGTGGGCTATTTTTCTAACCCTCACTATTTTCTAATAGTCCCAGCGACCCTCTACAAGGTCACATAGGTTTGGGGTCCATTCGTGGTTCGCATTCCACTTTTGGAGTATATGGTTTGTGTTGCCCCTATCCCTATGTGTCCCCATTGCATCCTATTGTAACTATACATTGTTTGCACTGTTTTCTAAGACTATACTGCATATTTTTGGTATTGTGTACATATATCTTGTGTATATTTCCTATCCTCTCACTGAGGGTGCACTCTAAGATACTTTGGCATATTGTCATAAAAATAAAGTACCTTTATTTTTAGTATAACCGTGTATTGTGTTTTCTTATGATATTGTGCATATGACACTAAGTGGTACTGTAGTAGCTTCACACGTCTCCTAGTTCAGCCTAAGCTGCTCTGCTAAGCTACCATTATCTATCAGCCTAAGCTGCTAGACACCCTATACACTAATAAGGGATAACTGGGCCTGGTGCAAGGTGCAAGTACCCCTTGGTACTCACTACAAGCCAGTCCAGCCTCCTACATTGGTTGTGCAGCGGTGGGATAAGTGCTTTGAGACTACTTACCACTCTTGTCATTGTACTTTTCATAAGAGAAAAATATACAAAACAAGTTCAGTGTATGTACACATAGCTAAAAAGTTTTGCATTTCCTCTTTTCACTCTTTTCTAAGTGCTGAAAAGTACTTCTAAACTTTCAAAAAGTTCTAAAAAGTTTTAAAAGTTTTTTTCTCTGTCTTTCTAAAAGAACTGACAAACTTTTTTCTCTTTTTCTATCACTTTAACTCTCTCTAAAAATGTCTGGCACAGGCCAAAATGTTGATCTGTCCAAGATTGCATATGATCACCTTAGCTGGAAAGGAGCAAGGAGTCTCTGCATAGAGAGAGGTTTGAGTGTAGGGAAGAATCCGTCCTTGGAATTGTTACTTAACATGCTTAGAGAACAAGATAGGGCTAAAAGTGCCCCATCTGTTGAAAAAGTAGCTAATGGTTCCCAATCTGATCCAGGGACTCCCCCAGGAAAAGATTCAGGAAAGAAACTTCCAAGCCTGCCCATTACTAGACAGTCTAGCATAGTTGGTACTGATGTTGAGTCACACCATACAGATAGTGTTGTCTCACATCATAGCAAGAGCATTCATTCTCATCACAGTAGAAATAATGTTTCTGTTAGCCAAGCTGTTAGGGTGCCCTCTGTAAGGGACAGGTCTCCTTCTGTCCATTCTCATCATACTTCTGTTTCAAGACATGTCCCTCCCACCCACCCTGATGACAGATTGTTAGAAAGGGAGCTCAATAGATTGAGAGTGGAACAAACCAGACTGAAGCTCAAGAAGCAACAGCTGGATTTGTAGAGACAGACTTTAGAAGTAGAGAAGGAGAGACAGAAACTGGGTTTAGAAACCCATGGTGGCAGCAGCAGTATTCCCCATAGTCATCCTGCAAAAGAGCATGATTCCAGGAATCTGCACAAGATAGTTCACCCTTATAAGGAGGGGGATGACATTAACAAGTGGTTTGCTGCACTTGAGAGGGCCTGTGCTGTACAGGATGTCCCTCAAAGGCAGTGGGCTGCTATCCTATGGCTATCATTTAGTGGAAAAGGTAGGGATAGGCTCCTTACTGTAAAAGAAAATGAAGCTAATGATTACAAAGTTCTTAAGAATGCACTCCTGGATGGTTATGGCTTAACCACTGAACAATACAGGATAAAGTTCAGAGAGACCAAAAAGGAGTCTTCACAAGACTGGGTTGATTTCATTGACCATTCAGTGAAGGCCTTGGAGGGGTGGTTACATGGCAGTAAAGTTACTGATTATGACAGCCTGTATAACTTGATCCTGAGAGAGCATATTCTTAATAATTGTGTGTCTGATTTGTTGCACCAGTACTTGGTGGACTCTGATCTGACCTCTCCCCAAGAATTGGGAAAGAAGGCAGACAAATGGGTCAGAACAAGGGTGAACAGAAAAGTTCATACAGGGGGTGACAAAGATGGCAAGAAGAAGGATGGTAAGTCTTCTGACAAGGGTGGGGACAAATCTAAAAATGAGTCTTCATCAGGCCCACAAAAACACTCTGGTGGGGGTGGTGGGCCCAAATCCTCTTCTAATCAAAACAAGGAAAAGAAACCATGGTGCTATTTATGTAAAATAAAAGGCCATTGGACAACAGATCCCAGTTGTCCAAAGAAAAGCACCAAGCCTCCTACCACTACAACCCCTACTGCTACACCTAGTGTCCCTACTAATAGCAGTGGTGGTGGGAGCAAACCTACTAATAGCCAATCCAAGGGAGTAGCTGGGCTCACTATTGGTAACTTAGTTGGGGTTGGTCTTGTTAGGGAGACCACAGAGGCTATATTAGTCTCTGGGGGGCTATTGATTTAGCCACCTTAGTTGCTTGTCCCCTTAATATGGATAAGTACAAGCAGCTACCCCTAATAAATGGTGTTGAGGTTCAGGCCTACAGGGACACTGGTGCCAGTGTGACTATGGTCATAGAGAAACTGGTCCACCCTGAACAACACCTACTTGGACACCAGTACCAAGTAACCGATGCTCACAACAACACACTTAGCCACCCCATGGCTGTTGTAAATCTCAACTGGGGGGGGGGGTTACTGGTCCAAAGAAAGTTGTGGTAGCCACAGATTTACCTGTAGACTGTCTACTAGGAAATGATTTGGAGACATCAGCTTGGTCAGATGTGGAGTTGGAGGCCCATGCAGCAATGCTGGGCATCCCAGGGCATATTTTTGCTTTAACCAGGGCTCAGGCCAAAAAGCAAAAAGGACAGGGAAGCTTGGATCCTGGAACAATGGACCAAGTGCTCCCTAAAGCTAGGGCTAGTAGACGTAAAGCACTTCCTACTATCCCTCCCTCTACAGTGGATTCTAATTCTGAGGAAGAAGAATTTCCACCCTGTGCAGAACCTACACCAGAGGAGCTGTAAGCAGACACTGCTGAGCTTTTGGGTGAAGGGGGGCCTGCCAGGGAGGAGCTGAGTGTGGCACACCAAACCTGTCCCACACTAGAGGGTCTAAGACAGCAAGCTGTCAAACAGGCTAATGGGGATGTCAGGGACTCTCACAGAGTTTACTGGGAGGACAACCTCTTGTACACTGAAGCAAGGGATCCTAAACCTGGAACTGCCAGGAGGTTAGTGATTCCTCAGGAGTACAGAAAGTTCCTCCTAACTCTAGCCCACGACATTCCCCTAGCTGGACATCTAGGGCAAATGAAAACTTGGGACAGCCTTGTTCCCTTGTTTCATTGGCCTAGGATGTCTGAGGACACAAAGGAATTTTGTAAGTCCTGTGAAACCTGTCAAGCCAGTGGCAAGACAGGTGGCACTCCAAAGGCACCCCTTATTCCACTGCCTGTGGTTGGGGTTCCCTTTGAAAGGGTAGGGGTTGACATAGTTGGCCCCCTTGACCCTCCCACTGCTTCAGGCAATAGGTTTATCTTGGTGGTAGTGGACCATGCCACAAGATATCCTGAAGCTATTCCTTTAAGGACCACTACAGCACCTGCAGTGGCAAAGGCCCTCCTGGGAATATTTTCCAGGGTGGGCTTCCCAAAGGAAGTAGTATCAGACAGGGGAAGCAATTTCATGTCTGCATACTTAAAGGCCATGTGGAAGGAGTGTGGTGTGACTTACAAGTTCACTACACCCTATCATCCACAAACAAATGGACTGGTGGAGAGATTTAACAAAACTCTCAAAGGCATGATTATGGGTCTCCCTGAAAAACTCCGCAGGAGATGGGATATCCTGTTAACATGTCTCCTTTTTGCCTACAGGGAGGTACCCCAGAAAGGAGTGGGCTTCAGCCCCTTTGAACTCCTCTTTGGACACCCTGTTAGGGGTCCACTAACACTTGTCAAAGAGGGTTGGGAACAACCTTTAAAAGCTCCAAAACAAGATATTGTGGATTATGTACTTGGCCTCAGATCAAGGATGGCTGAGTATATGAAAAAGGCCAGTAAAAACCTTCAGGCCAGCCAAGAGCTCCAGAGGCAATGGCATGATCAGAAGGCTGTTTTGGTTCAGTACAAACCAGGGCAGAAAGTGTGGGTCTTGGAGCCTGTGGCCCCAAGAGCACTCCAAGATAAATGGAGTGGACCCCACACAATTGTTGAAAAAAAGGGTGAAGTCACCTATTTAGTTGACTTAGGCACTGCCAGGAGTCCCCTTAGGGTGCTCCATGTCAACCGCCTGAAACCCTACTATGACAGGGCTGATCTCACCCTGCTCATGGCAACTGATGAGGGACAGGAAGAAGACAGTGATCCTCTATCTGATCTCTTCTCTTCCACAGAACAAGATGCTCTTGTGGAAGGTGTAGTTTTGGCTGATTGTCTTACTGCTAAGCAGAAAGACCATTGCATAAATCTCCTGGGTCAGTTTTCTGAACTCTTCTCTACTGTGCCAGGTACCACTTCTTGGTGTGAGCACACTATAGATACTGGAGACAGTTTACCTGTCAAAAGTAAGATCTATAGGCAGCCTGACCATGTCAGAGACTGCATAAAGCAAGAGGTGCAGAAAATGTTAGAACTGGGAGTGGTTGAGCACTCTGAAAGTCCATGGGCTTCTCCTGTGGTACTTGTACCAAAACCCCATTCCAAAGATGGAAAGAAAGAAATGCGGTTTTGTGTAGACTACAGAGGTCTCAACCAGGTAACCAAAACTGATGCTCACCCTATACCCAGGGCAGATGAGCTCATAGATACACTGGCATCTGCCAATTATCTAAGCACTTTTGATTTGACTGCAGGGTATTGGCAGATCAAATTATCAGAAGATGCTAAACCTAAAACTGCATTTTCAACCAGTTCACAGTAATGCCTTTTGGATTGAAAAATGCACCTGCCACTTTTCAGAGGTTGGTGAACACAGTCCTGCAAGGGCTGGAAGCTTTCAGTGCAGCATATTTAGACGATATAGCTGTCTTTAGCTCCAGCTGGGATGATCACCTGGTCCACCTATGGAAAGTTTTGGAGGCCCTGCAAAAGGCAGGCCTCACTATCAAGGCTTCAAAGTGCCAGATAGGGCAGGGTAAGGTGGTTTATCTGGGACACCTTGTTGGTGGGGAACAGATTGCACCACTACAGGGGAAAATCCAAACAATTATTGATTGGGTTCCCCCTACTACTCAGACTCAGGTGAGAGCCTTCCTAGGCCTCACTGGGTATTACAGGAGGTTCATTAAGAACTATGGCTCCATTGCAGCCCCTCTTAATGACCTCACATCCAAGAAAATGCCTAAAAAGGTATTATGGACAGCAAACTGTCAGAAAGCTTTTGAGGAGCTGAAGCAGGTCATGTGCTCTGCACCTGTCCTGAAAAGCCCTTGTTACTCTAAAAAATTATATGTCCAAGCTGATGCATCTGAATTAGGAGTAGGGGCAGTCCTATCACAACTTAATTCTGAGGGCCAGGATCAACCTGTTGCTTTTATTAGTAGGAGGTTGACCCCTAGAGAAAAGTGTTGGTCTGCCATTGAGAGGGAGGCCTTTGCTGTGGTCTGGGCTCTGAAGAAGTTGAGGCCATACCTGTTTGGCACTCACTTCATTGTTCAAACAGACCACAAACCTCTACTTTGGCTAAAACAAATGAAAGGTGAAAATCCTAAATTGTTGAGGTGGTCCATATCCCTACAGGGAATGGACTATACAGTGGAACATAGACCTGGGAGTAGCCACTCCAATGCAGATGGACTCTCCAGATATTTCCACTTAGACAATGAAGACTCATCAGGTCATGGCTAGTCTTATTGTCCTTCGTTTGGGGGGGGGGGTTGTGTAGGAAAGTACCATCTTGCCTGGCATGTTACCCCCATTTTTCACTGTATATATGTTGTTTTAGTTGTATGTGTCACTGGGACCCTGTCATCCAGGGCCCCAGTGCTCATAAGTGTGCCTGAATGTGTTACCTGTGTAGTGACTAACTGTCTCACTGAGGCTCTGCTAATCAGAACCTCAGTGGTTATGCTCTCTCATTTCTTTCAAATTCTCACTAACAGGCTAGTGACCAATTTTACCAATTTACATTGGCTTACTGGAACACCCTTATAATTCCCTAGTATATGGTACTGAGATACCCAGGGTATTGGGGTTCCAGGAGATCCCTATGGGCTGCAGCATTTCTTTTGCCACCCATAGGGAGCTCTGACAATCCTTACACAGGCCTGCCACTGCAGCCTGAGTGAAATAACGTCCACGTTATTTCACAGCCATTTTACACTGCACTTAAGTAACTTATAAGTCACCTTATGTCTAACCTTTACCTGGTAACGGTTAGGTGCAAAGTTACTTAGTGTGAGGGCACCCTGGCACTAGCCAAGGTGCCCCCACATTGTCCAGGGCCAATTCCCCGGACTTTGTGAGTGCGGGGACACCATTACACGCGTGCACTACATATAGGTCACTACCTATATGTAGCTTCACAATGGTAACTCCGAATATGGCCATGTAACATGTCTATGATCATAGATTTGCCCCCGCTATGCCATCCTGGCATAGTTGGCACAATCCCATGATCCCAGTGGTCTGTAGCACAGACCCTGGTACTGCCAAACTGCCCTTCCTGGGGTTTCACTGCAGCTGCTGCTGCTGCCAACCCCTCAGACAGGGTTCTGCCCTCCTGGGGTCCAGCCAGGCCTGGCCCAGGATGGCAGAACAAAGGACTTCCTCTGAGAGAGGGTGTTACACCCTCTCCCTTTGGAAAATGGTGTGAAGGCAGGGGAGGAGTAGCCTCCCCCAGCCTCTGGAAATGCTTTCATGGGCACATTTGGTGCCCATTTCTGCATAAGCCAGTCTACACTGGTTCAGGGACCCCTTAGCCCTGCTCTGGCGCGAAACTGGACAAAGGAAAGGGGAGTGACCACTCCCCTGACCTGTACCTCCCCTGGGAGGTGCCCAGAGCTCCTCCAGTGTGCTCCAGACCTCTGCCATCTTGGAAACAGAGGTGCTGCTGGCACACTGGACTGCTCTGAGTGGCCAGTGCCACCAGGTGACGTCAGAGACTCCTCCTGATAGGCTCCTTCAGGTGTTGCTAGCCTATCCTCTCTCCTAGGTAGCCAAACCCTCTTTTCTGGCTATTTAGGGTCTCTGTCTCTTGGGATTCCTTAGATAACGAATGCAAGAGCTCATCCGAGTTCCTCTGCATCTCTCTTTTCACCTTCTGCCAAGGAATCGACTGCTGACCGCGCTGGAAGCCTGCAAAACTGCAACATAGTAGCAAAGACGACTACTGCAACTCTGTAACGCTGATTCTGCCGCCTTCTCGACTGTTTTCCTGGTGGTGCATGCTGTGGGGGTAGTCTGCCTCCTCTCTGCACTAGAAGCTCCGAAGAAATCTCCCGTGGGTCGACGGAATCGTCCCCCTGCAACCGCAGGCACCAAAAAGCTGCATTACCGGTCCCTTGGGTCTCCTCTCAGCACGACGAGCGAGGTCCCTCGAATCCAGCAACTCTGTCCAAGTGACTCCCACAGTCCAGTGACTCTTCAGTCCAAGTTTGGTGGAGGTAAGTCCTTGCCTTCCCACGCCAGACTGCATTGCTGGGAACCGCGACTTTTGCAGCTACTCTGGCCTCCGAGCACTTCCGGCAGAAATCCTTTGTGCACAGTCCAGCCTGCGTCCACAGCACTCTAACCTGCATTGCACGACCTCCTAAGTTGTTCTCCGGCGACGTGGGACTTCTTTGTGCGACTTCGGGTGAGCACCGTTTCACGCATCCTCGTAGTGCCTGTTTCTGGCACTTCTCTGGGTGCTACCTGCTGCTGAGAGGGCTCTTTGTCTTGCTCGATGTCACCTCTCTCTCCTGACGCAATTTGCGACATCCTGGTCCCTTCTGGGCCACAGCAGCATCCAAAAACGCTTACTGCACGATTTGCAGCTAGCAAGGCTTGTTGGCGGTCTTTCGGCGGGAAAACACTTCTGCACGACTCTCCACAGCGTGTGGGATCCGTCTTCCAAAGGGGAAGTCTCTAGCCCTTGTCGTTCCTACAGAAACTTAAGCTTCTACAGTCCAGTAGCAGCTTCTTTGCACCCACAGCTGGCATTTCCTGGGCATCTGCCCATCTCCGACTTGCTTGTGACTTTTGGACTTGGTCCCCTTGTTCCACAGGTACACTCAACTGGCAATCCATCATTGTTGCATTGCTGGTTTGTGTCTTTCCTGCAGAATTCCCCTTTCACGACTTCTATGTCCTTTGGGGAACTTTAGTGCACTTTGCACTCACTTTTCAGGGTCGCATTCCACTTTTGGAGTATATGGTTTGTGTTGCCCCTATCCCTATGTGTCCCCATTGCATCCTATTGTAACTATACATTGTTTGCACTGTTTTCTAAGACTATACTGCATATTTTTGGTATTGTATACATATATCTTGTGTATATTTCCTATCCTCTCACTGAGGGTACACTCTAAGATACTTTGGCATATTGTCATAAAAATAAAGTACCTTTATTTTTAGTAAAACTGTGTATTGTGTTTTTTTATGATATTGTGCATATGACACTAAGTGGTACTGTAGTAGCTTCACACGTCTCCTAGTTCAGCCTAAGCTGCTCTGCTAAGCTACCATTATCTCTCAGCCTAAGCTGCTAGACACCCTATACACTAATAAGGGATAACTGGGCCTGGTGCAAGGTGCAAGTACCCCTTGGTACTCACTATAAGCCAGTCCACCCTCCTACAATGCAGCATTGTCATATTTGCACAGTAAGCCGTCAGAGGTCTGGGGAAATATGTCATGAGAGGGAGAATAGGTACTTGCACTGGCAGTGTTAGGGATTGCAGCAGGCCTGGAAGTGATTGATATATGTTGGTTGCGTGGTTTTTCAGCATAGATTTTAGATGAAGCTTTAAGTCAATCGTTTTCACCAAGGGTAGATAAATTATTTGCTGCGCAGTAGGTCGGGCAATCCCCGTAGTGTGAGGGTGGCCTAGGGTATTTGAACTGGATGCGCGAGTGTGCTGGTGGGCTTGTTCTTGCATCTAGGGCCACCAAATTATCCACCATGGTCCTGTCCTTGAGTGTCAGTTTTAAAATGTCAAAATGTGATCCCGGGTCAGGCCATCTTGCTACATGAATTATGTCCTCACGTATTACAGAGCGACAGCCTCTTACATGGCGAATCCAGTGAATTGCCTTGTTTCTGATAGAGTCTGCCCCTTCCTTTTGTGTTGATGTGTTTAACTTAGGAACGTTGACCATTAGAACTACATTTCCTGATTGAGACCAATCAATGGCAGGCTGTACAGAGTGTTTTGGGGCAGTATTGCTCATGAGTTTGGGGATTTTGTGATGGTCGTCTAGTGCATTTCCTGCACCTAAGCTGTTATGCAAAGGATGCTGGTGGAAGTTCTTGGTCTTAATACCGGCTGAGAGGAGGCCATCACAGCTGGGTGCTGAAAAATTGGGCAGATTCGTTGCGCTGCCTGCTAGGGTTGGGCTTTGGGTAAAGTTCATGGTGGCCGTGTCATCTGCCCATCCACCCTGGTACCTGGGTCGAGGTCATCATGTGATTCTAGGGCATTAATTAATGGGTTAAAGCGGTTGCTGCACTGGATGAAATCGTTAGAGCCCAGTTAGAGCCCAGTAGTGGCTCGTTCACTAGAGATGGAGCAGTGTGGGGGATAACATTCCTGCCCTCTCCCTGCCATGTAGCGGCTGTGTCCTGTTGCCCACGTTTCACAAAAATCTCAGCAATTTTCTTTAGGCCAGCCCTCCTTTTGATTGGGGAGCGTTCCCCCCCAGTACCGTTAAAGTTATTTCCCTGAGGAGTAGTTAGAATTCCCTCGCATTCACCCAAAAGAGAGTCAATTCTGTCCCTAACGCAGTTACTAGCAGCATGCTTGTGCCTTTTCCGCTTAGCTTTTAGCACTGCCCCTGCCTCTATTGCTTTCCTTTTACCCATCTGGGACTGTTATTGGTGATAAAATGTTCTATAGAGTATCAATATAACGATGCAACCTACGGGACGGCACAGTATTGGCAATGGTGCGCAGAGCTAAGATCAATGATGCCTACTTGAATAGTCAATGTTAGGGGGGTGGCCCAGCCCGGCCTCTTCCGGGCTCCGACGGGCGTGGACGGGCCCGTCCTTGGCCTGGGCTTTATAGCGCTCGTTGGTGTCAAGTGGGTGCAGGTGAAAATGGCCGCCTCCTGGGGCCTCAAAGCAGCTTGGGATATGTAGTCCCTCTCAAGTCTTTAGTGCGTCCCGCACAGCGAGGTGCCCCCACGCGCTTTATAGCGCTCGTTGGTGTCAAGTGGGTGCAGGTGAAAATGGCCGCCTCCTGGGGCCTCAAAGCAGCTTGGGATATGTAGTCCCTCTCAAGTCTTTAGAGCGTCCCGCGCAGCGAGGTGTCCCCATGCGCTTTATAGCGTTCGTTGGTGTCAAGTGGGTGCAGTTGCAGGTGAAAATGGCCACCTCCTGGGGCCTCAAAGCAGCTTGGGATATGTAGTCCCTCTCAAGTCTTTAGCGCGTCCCACACAGCGAGGTGCCCCCACGCGCTTTATAGCGCTCGTTGGTGTCAAGTGGGTGCAGGTACAGGTGAAAATGGCCGCCTCCTGCGGCCTCAAAGCAGCTTGGGATATGTAGTCCCTCTCAAATCTTTAGCGCGTCCCGCGCAGCGAGGTGCCCCCATGCGCTTTATAGCGCTCGTTGGTGTCAAGTGGGTGCAGTTGCAGGTGAAAATGGCCGCCTCCTGGGGCCTCAAAGCAGCTTGGGATATGTAGTCCCTCTCAAGTCTTTAGCGCGTCCCGCGCAGCGAGGTGCCCCCACGCGCTTTATAGCGCTCGTTGGTGTCAAGTGGGTGCAGGTGAAAATGGCCACCTCCTGGGGCCTCAAAGCACCTTGGGATATGTAGTCCCTCTCATGTCTTTAGCGTGTCCCGCGCAGCGAGGTGCCCCCACGCGCTTTATAGTGCTCGTTGGTGTCAAGTGGGTGCAGGTGAAAATTGCTGCCTCCTGGGGCCTCAAAGCAGCTTGGGATATGTAGTCCCTCTCAAGTCTTTACCGCCAATATCATAATGAGGGCTTAAGTTCTCTGGTAAATGTAAAGATGAAACTTTCACACTAAGAAATATACTAATTTGCATATACATACAATGAAGCATAGTTAATATCATTTAATCCAACTAACTTTTCCCCAGGGCACTGAGAATTTGACTAATTCCTCAGTTAAAATGCATGCTTATTTATATTGCATGTTGATATGCTTCAACTGAGGATTCCATTAGATAAGCAAACAATTCACTATGAATCCTTTAGTTTTCAAATTCCTTCTTATTTGTCTTGTCACTCACATCAATCTGATGTGTAAAGACCAAGAGAAACCTTACCATGAACATACTGTAAAATAAGTCAGGATGACAACATCTACATCTCAATCCTCTGTCATAAATTCACCAGAGTAGTGTTTTAAATTCATATGAAACAGCCACCCTTGCTAAGGGTTGGCCTATTAAATGAAAGAAAGTACATATAGGTATAAATCAACTGGAAAATATATACAAGTATACACTGGCATAGGCAGCTGCTATTTATGAGGTCCACAGAAGAATTTATTTTTAGTCCCTAACATGATCAACAAGGGCTTTCCGTAAAAGACAAAACTTTTTTGATATTAAGACGAGGCCTGAAAAACAGGATTCCTTACTTTTGTTATGTCAATTGGTGTTTGCGCTGTCATCAAACACTTTCATAAATTTGTGTGATGAGATTAAACATAAACACTAAAGAAAACCAAAATTATTTGTTTAAAACCAGAAGCATTGCCAATAAGATTAACAACCAATATTCTCCCTCATGCTATCCTGCAAACGTTTGATGGGTATTTACACATAAAAAGATGGTATTCAGCGCATTGCTACCTGTCTCATTGAGATTTATCTTTTCTAAGATGACACAACTGATGCCATGCACATTTTAATCATAAAGTAATTAAGCATAAAGTTAGTTACTTTCTTATTTCTAATAAATGATCAATGCTCCTTGATTCTGCAGGTTTCCCTTGCATATCATGACTTCTTAATTGAATCACAATAGAAGTTCAATAGTGCATGTTTTTTGTCACCATGTGTTTGATGGCTTTACATCAGAACTCATTTGCCTTCCTTGTAAACTCACAATTGGACAACTTACTGTCAGGAATCTTGCCAAACACAGGCAGGGTAGTGTGTAGGGCTTGTCAGAGTGATTCTATTTTTTACTTGCACCATTGTTTAATTTCATTCCTACATGTTGATGAAAGACAAATCAAAGAAGGAGGTTCACCAAGGAAGGAGGCTTTGGCTTCAAAGAAAGGAAAATATTTGTTGGCTGCGGATGACTGTTTTCACCGTAAATAACAGGTGCTTAAACACCCATATTGGAAGTTGCTGCATGAAAAGAGGCAGGCGGTATTTCAATGGAGAAAGAGTCCTCATGGTTTTTCTACAGAATCTCCATAAAATAGTAGATGGTATTGAAAGAAAGATGAAAACTGTGGAAGGCTAGCTGAAGTCTATATCTACCACTCACAGTTTTGGAGATTTTGGATCAAACCATTGAGGAGACTTAAACATTTGAAATTCATGTTGCTAATTGAGATGTGGAACATATCAAGGATTGTGTGGTGACTATTATTGCACAAGTGGAAGGCCTACTGAGAAAGTGAAGAGAGGACGCAATGTCTGAATGTGAGGCTGGCATGCTTCAGATGGTCATACTAATCTACTTTGCTCTATTGAGATATTTCTATGCATTTCGATGATGACAAGTTATGAAAATGGCATATTCCAACACATGTTTGTGCTGACAGTCTCTCCTTTTTACTCTGCTATCTCCCATGTTTGGGACTTGGACCTCATGTTGACAGTTGGTGGTACATATACAGCTCTTGCAGTGTGATGGATTCATTGCCTTCTTCCTTATAAGATGATTATATCATTCCGTGAGAAGTTAGATTGCACATTACAATTCACTGTCTCCAGATTTCTCCTCTTGTGTGCACATACATAGTTGGGTCTGTTTATGTTTAGCACTGAGGTGTTTCACTTTTTCTAATAGGGTTTTAATTTTAATATGATTTGGTACATATTTGGTGTTGATGTATTCAAGCTATTTGTGCTGTGTCACTACTGTACAGTGCCCCATTGTTCTTATACTCCAAAATGTGCAATTGCAAAAAAGGAAACAAAAACTGCTGAAAATGAGTGAACAGCATTATCTTCAGAATGTTTTCCCAGTGGACCTCATGCTGTCTAAAAACCCTGGAGAAGCATGATCTAGTGCATATTGAAATGTAAGTAACTTCTAAGGCAGTATATTAATTTTAACATCATTCACTTTACTAATATTTGAAGTGGAAGATGTTAACTGATCTCCCAATAGGCCTAACTTGAGCCCATGCATCAAAAATGTTATGGAGAAAGCATTTAGCTCATGCAGGATCATGACCCCTAGATATCTCAACAAATCAAATACCAGTCGATTCACAATACCTTCCAGATTTCAGTTTGTCACCACTGTGCTGTCCAAATGTCAAGACATGAATAGATCAAGACACACTAGTTCCAGTTGAATGCTTTAATTAGAAAAACGTCTAATAATATCAGTCACTCTAACAAATAGTTATAAAACCAGAAGTCCAAAGTACTTCTCCAGCCTTCATGGAAAAAGCATGCCTACAGAAACTGTAAAAGAAACAGCATGAACCAATGATGTAACTAATTATACTGCCACAGAATATATCAGGTCATATTTGAACATTTGAGGACTGATTACTTTGAACATTTTACAAGATAATCCTACCAAAGTACGTAAAGTGTTATAGGTTCAGACTCCAAACCTGAGACAAAAATGTACCTGCTAATATATCACACAATCAATTCAATTAATGAAATACTGTAATCAAAGAAAATCAATATCTAAAATAAATGTTGACTTGCTCACAGAAATAATCAAGCTATCAAATATTGAAAAATGATTATTGTATTTATAGTGTATACCTCATGCTTTCAAATTATACTGAAAAAATATGTTCCTTTCCAGAAATATCTTACACAATGTCTCATAAAGCATGCTATATCACATGATAAGTTCCACCATTGAGGATTAATTCTCCAAATGCCACTTGACTATATGCATGTGCTGATTTATTTTAGTGGGATGCCTAGAGTGAAAAATATTACTTGATATTGAATTTTACATGTAATCAATGTTGGCATGGGTCCCTGAACAATGGCATCTGCAAGTGTTGATATCTTTTTTTTTGGTTAGAAATATTTGTATTGTTTTTCATAAAACAGCATACATTGCCGCATACTGCAGTATACAAGAGAGTAGTAAAACAAAAGACGCAATGCATTCAACCAATGTGCACGATCATAAGCATGTGTGGGGCACCGTACAAAAGACAAATCAAGGGTTATGAATCAGGTACAATATCTGATGGGGCAATCAAGTCTTCAGTCAATAAATAAGTATGAAGTGGAGCCCAGATATCTTTGGGCCAGGACATAAGAGGCTGAAGAGATGCGTAGAGTTTACTTGCGGTATCACAATAAGTGAGATCAGGTAGCTTGTCATTTGTAGAAGGTTTCCTACTGCTACTCCACAAAATGGCAATCCACCATTTAACTAACAAAAGTGCCATTGCTGCAAATCTTCTGTGCTCAGTGGTGAGAGGCTTGACATACCCCAGGAGTGCCAGAAGAGGGTCAGGGTCAACGGTGTGTTCGAGTATAGTAGAGATAGGCGTGAATATAGCTTGACAATAATCTTGTAGAATGGTGCAGTTCCAAGTTAGATGGGCAAAGTCAGCATAGACACCTGCACATTTGAGACATTTGTGAAAGCACAATAAATCATATTTGGCAAGAGCCTCAGGGGTAGTATATGCTTGGCATAGTGCAACAGTTTGTGTCTGATATTTATGAAAACCATCTTAGTCTGCATACAGCAGAACTGCCATACCTTGTCAGAGATGGGGGAATTCAGATCCCACTCTCAGGCCACCCGCCATGCAACATGGAGCCTCGATCTCAGCTCTAGGCAGGAGTGGTAGAGGCGGGAGACAAGTCTAGTGCTTTCCATTGTCAAGGTCACCATGGCAAGGGAAGTAAAGTTAGGCTGCTCCTCAGGAAATGTGGGCAATATTTCTTGAGGTATACTATGAAATCAGAGAATGACAAACTGGTTCATTGTGGATCTAACTCAATCAGTCTCAAGTATGTTGTGAAGGTCTAGCTTACCATTGGCGAAGAGGTTGCCCAGAGTACAGGTCTGGAAAGTGTACGTTGAACCAGCATTTCCTGCGTCATGGGAAGCTAGGGGTTATACTTAAGAGGAATATCTGGTGAGTAGAGGATGTCAAAACCTAAATATCGTTGAAGTTTAGACAATGCCCAACAGGATGTGGAAAGGGTGTGTATGTCCCAGGGTTCTCGAGGTAGTCCCATAAGGAGGAGGGACAAGGGGAGTTGGTCTGCCTGGTGTCTTTCAGGTTTTAGGTAAGGAAGTCTAGCATTTAAATGGTACCAACAGTATGAAAAGTGACACTGTGCGACCAAGTAGTATAAGTGGAAGTCCGGACCCCAAAGCCGCCCTTGGAGCAAGGGAAGGTGAGCTTTTCTCATAAAATTTTGGGGCAGTGAACCGCCTACATTCAGCGTGTCAAAAGGGGATGCAGCGTAGAGAAGAAGGAGATTTTTAGCGCAATTGGAATATTGATGAACAGATAAAGGAAGCACCACCATTTTAATAATCATAATGCATCCCGAGATGGAGAGAGGAAGTCGGATACACCTCTCAATTTGGGAGGAGAGGGTGTCAATGGAAGGTCCATAATTACACCAGACCACTTCTTACTTCTCTCTGTGAAGAAAAATGCCTAGGTATTTAGTGGAATCATCGCACCATTTTAGAGGGTCACAAGGGGACAAGGAACAGTGACCTCAGTAAGTGGGAACAGTTCAGATTTATGCGATTTTATTGCGATATCTGAGAGAGCTCTCAACAGAATAATAATTACCCTGATATTAGAAAGAGAGTATATCATCAGCGTACACAGTGGCTATAATAGGACCATTCTGAAAGCATACTGCCCTGTGTAAATGTCGCTTTTGAAAATATCATATGAGTGGGTCAAGTGCGATAATAAAGAATAAGTGGGAAAGGGGGCACCCCTGACGGGTACCTCAGGAAATGGGTAAAGCGACAGTGAGGTGACCGTTGACTCGCAAGCGGGCCACTGGGATGGCATAGAGAAGCAGGATTGGGTCATGAAAGTCACAGGGGATGCCCAGCTTGTCAAGATTAGCTCTCAAGCGCAGCCATTTGAGGGAGTCAAATGCTTTTTCTGCATCAAGGAGGGCAACCGCTGCAGGCACGTAGGGTTAATTTGGTTTGTTACTGAAAATATTGTGCGTAGGTTAATGGTGGTGGAGCAATGCGGCACAAAGCCTGTCTGAAGAGGGGGAATTATGTGTTCCATAAGAAGTGCTAGTTGTGTCGCTATGACTTTCACGAGGATTTTGCTATCATAATTGAGCAGAGACAGGGGCCTATAGGGAGTGAAAAGGTGCAGGGGTTTGCCAGGTTGATGGAGAAGAGTAATAATGGCCTCCTGTAAAGAGGGGGAAAGAGTGCCATCTTCAAGGGCTTGCGTATAGACCTCACAGAGGTGCCAAGCCAGGGCATGTTTAACGGCCTTGTAGAAGTGTCCAATAAACCAATCTAGCCCAAGGGCCTTATATCCACCTAGGGCATCAATGGCTTGTGAGATTTATTCCTGCATGATGGGAACCACCAAGACCTGTTGCTGGTTATCCATAAGCCAAACCATGGTGATCTCAGAAAGATATGACCTAATTTCCCCAGCTCCACCCGCAATTCGAGAGGTGTATAGGGTTCGATAGTAACAAAGGAGATTGCAGGTGATATTACGATCACCTGTGATGATAGTGCGGTTATCAGCATGAAGGTACGTGACTTAAGGTAGTCTGGTAGTTATGTCACATAATTTGAGCCAGGGTGTGACCCAGTCGGACCCCTCCCTGTAATGGATGGTGGGGGCATACTTGCCCAGAACTGTCATCTCTCGATTTGCCAAGTCACAGAATTATCGCAATAGATTGCCCCAGATATGGCAGAATCAATAGTCTGCAGTTCCCTCTCCACCAAGCTAAAACATTATGTATACATTTTAAAACACCTGAATGTGTTGAGATGCAGACCGCTCTAATGTAGGTTTTGAAGCCTTCCCAAATGGTGGCCTGTTTGGAAATGGATCCCGTGTTCAAGGAAAAGTATCAGTTAATGACTGTGAGAAGGTCTAAGTGGAAGACTGCATCAAAGACCGCCAATTCCGGGAAGCACCCCTGCCTGAGAGTAGAGCAGGAGTATAGCACCGTGAATGTAAGATTAACAAGGGCGTGATCAGAAAGTATACGAGGCATATGCGTCAGGTCTTGCATCAAGAGTAAGAGGTTTTAGGAAACAAACCAGTAATCAAGATGTGGCCAAGTGCCATGGAGGCAGAGTAGAAGTGTATTGCACCCAGTGTATGGCTAGTGAGTGCACCAAGCACTGGATAGGTGATATGTGTCAAATAGATCCTGAAGTGCACATAGTGAGCATGATTTACAAAAGCATCCAAGTAACAAATTAAAAGTAATAAAACAATTATAATCAATTGAAAACTCCCCATCTCACTCCTGTGCAAACCTGCCCAACAATTGACATCAATTATGAAAAAGTTAAAAATGTCAGCACATGAAAACAAATCACACTAAAAAAATAAATAAACATACTTGATGAAGATAACAACAGCATATAAAATAAAAAACTAATAAAACTCAACCAAGTGAAAAAAAACTATACAATGTACAACTATATTTTTTTTAATGATGTAAAAGTCATATCTCCGTTATTTTGTCCAACAATTTTTTGACATTACACAATATGTGTGTCTCATGACATTTTAGAAATGATAGTTTGATGGAAGGGGCAGCTGATGATTTATAACAGCTTGTAGTGCAAAAAGTAATAAAACTCAACCAAGTAATTAAAAACTATACTTTGTACAGCTTTATTTTTAAAGATGATCTAAAAGTCATAGCTTCTTTCTTTGTCCAACAATTTTGGACATCACACGATATTTGTGTCTCATGACATTTTAGAAATGACAGTTTGATGGGAGGGGCAACAGGTGATTTTTTATCAGCCTTATGCTATAATGGAAACATTGTAAGAGGGTGATATATGTACTTTACAGACATTCAGCAATGCTAATTTGTCTGTTGTATCTTTTACAATTAAATTGTCCAGGCTGGACATAAGGTGAAGATGCTGTCACACACTTACTCCACCTACCATTCAAAAACTGCGTGGCATCAAGGAAAATAAAGTAATGATGGAAAAATATTCACCTTAGCTCACAGGGTGACAACCAAATGGACAGGGAGGTAAAAGGAATATACTTTCACAAACTCTCTAAGAAGACAAACATTTTGAGTGAAAACCATATCAACATTTTTACAGACAAAGAGGCAGTAGACATTTTTGAAAAAACGTTTTTTGGACCACGGCCACCTGGTAGTGGAATCTAGGAATAACTAGTAGTCTAGCAGCACCATAATTTAGGGAATTGGAAGGATTATAGCAAAGACATTTGAGCTGAAGATATCCATGGAGAAAGCCACAAAAAAACTAATTACCATGTGTGGTAATTTGAAAATAATCTCTGCAGGTATTGGAAGCTAGTAGAAGGCCTCTGAATATGCTGAGTGGGTAGAACAGCCCAAGGCCAGATGGGCAGCAGCTTTCCGCAAGCGCTGAAGATGAGAAAGGGTGTCAGTAGAAGAGACTAGAAACAATGGGCATCATTATGAGTTTGGCGGACAGTTTAGGTCGTCCGTCGAACTTCCGACAGGGAGGTTGCCGCCATAGTGGCTACCTCCCCGCTGGTCCCATTAAGAGTTTCCTGCTAGGTCAGTGGGCGTAAACCCGAGTTTCCTCCCGCTGGCCTAGCAGGAAACCCCCTAAAGCATTGTCTTTGGCTCGTGACTGAGCTGGCTGCAATGATGTAGGATGCAAGGTGCACTACCACCCTTGCAATGTTCACTGCCTGCAAAGCAGGCAGTGAACATTGCGAGGGTGCTGGCCAGGGGGACACTGCAACTGCCCATGCCAAGTGCATAGGCAGTGCAGAGGCCCCCCTGTTCTCCACCAGCCTTTTCATGGCGGTAACACTGGTAGAGAACGAGGTCGTAATCCCCAGGTCAGTGCTGCTTGCAGCACTGCCCTGGAAGATTAGGATCCCCGCAACCGTCAGACCTGGCGGTGCTGGCGGTCCGACCGCAGCACGACTGTCAAGTGACCACCAGACTCGGAATGACCCCCAAAGTGTTGCAGTGAATCATATGGATGAGAATGCTGGCTTGGGAGGAGAGGAAAAGTGTATTTTTTGTAGAATTTTGAGAAGGTAGAATCAAGAAGAGAAAAGGATATTGATGTGAGAGAGGGTGAAGAGATAGATCTTGATAAAAACTAAGCCGAAATTCCGGGCATAGTCAACTGGGTCTGGAGGAGCGCCAAGTTGAATAGGCCAAAGGTTGGCAAGATTTAGCTGAGGTGAATTTCATGTCATATGTAATGTTCCATTTGTTAGTATATTTAGTTACATAATTAATGATGGCCATTTTTAGAACACAGTACACAGGCTTATTTTTTCCTTACCACTTTATAAAAGATGTTAACTACTACAGATGCAATGCTGCATTGCCTCATTGCAAACGAAGCATTGCACTCGCAAAAAAGGGAAATTTCAACCTTCTACAGTCCAACTTTTCTTAGGTACACGAGGCACAGTAAAACAACCAGAACTCATAGTTCAACTCATGGAAAACATCAACCATGACTGAAATTCCGATTCATAAAATAGATTATTTTTTAAATAACAATTCTTTTATTATTTGTAAATATTAAACTTCAGCAATTAGGAAAAGCAAATAAAAAATATACAGTCTGTATGATGAGGGCCGGCTCATTCAACGTTGGCAGGACACAGCGCCAAAGAACAGCATTTAAACAATAATATGATGAGCAACTTTCTCTTTGAAGGAAGGTTCTTCTTTGGAATTTATTAAACTTATGATTCTTGTCCAGGTGTACATGGCCACACCAAGGCCACACCTCTAATAAAGACTCTTTCATTAAACCTTAAAGAGTCCCTTGCGTTTTTTCCCATTTACAGCTTTCTAGATTGGCAGTTTCAATTTAAACATGACTGTCAGCCAAAGCAGTATTAGTTTAATAAAAATTACTTTGCACCAGAATATATTTTTTGCCTCTGGTATGTAATATTGTGTTTATTTACCCTTCTGTTTTGCATCGAAAAGATAGTAAATTCTTTACATTACAACACGTCCTCAATTCTTGTATTTCTATTTTAAGAAAAACAGATTGCAGAAAACGTTAACTAGTGAAAACAATTGAACAAATGTTGCTTCATACAATATTTGTTCCTAGTTTACTGTGCAAAAATAATGTACTTAATTTTTACTTAAAATACTTTACTTGCTTTTCTATACTGTACACAGATTACCCAATCCATTGATTGTAGTCTATCAGATCATGCTGCCACATAAGTCACCATTTGAACATCCTAAATCCGGATTCGGAGTCTGTGTATCTCTTATGACCAGAATAGTCTTGCTGGGCTGTACAGTTTCATTCTCTTTCAGGAATTGACCTGTTTCTTGAATATTCCACTCTAACCTTGATTGATGGCACCAGCCTGAGGCGTCGGCTAGAGAGCACCTTGCAATTTATTTTCTAGAAATTTTCATTCGATACCCACAAAATTCATACATGCCTTACTAAAAGTCATCAATTATTTTGAAATTGATTTCATTGTCAGTTAAGATCATCAGCAAAGTCTATCTTCTCTTCGTGCCAAACTGAGCGAAAACAATCAATCAAGCTGTAAAAAATAAATGTAACCAGTATATCCCTTATTATTTGAATTACACACAGCACGATTCTTTCACCAACATAGTAAGCTGACCGCCGTACTCATAGTGGAAATAAATCCCTATCAACTATGAAATAACTATTGACAGAAAAAAAAACAAGTTGGTAAAATCACATTGTTTATATGTATAAGTAATTGAATGTGCTTACTAAGCGTATTCACTGGAAGCTTGCCACTCAGAAACGTAATAGCCGGTAACACATGGAATGTGTCCTGGGACACTAATGTAGCATTTCCCCTGAAACTATACTATACTGAAACTATACTAGACACCCTATAACAAATAGGGACTGCCGTATTCACAAACTGCATTTTGGAGTATGGTTTGTAGTGCTGCAATAGCACTACAAAGGTTCTACAAAATAATATTCATAAACAAACGTCTGACGTTTCTGTCTTCACCTCTTTTATCTTCTTCTGTGTAGAGATCTCCGCCATGACTATGGAGTCTCCGCACATGTAAGTAAAGATTTTAGTGTTAAAGGTAGGAGAGACAGGGAGAGTAGATGGAAAATAGAGAATACTTACTACTAAAGGTGAGGAGTCTGGGAAGGTCTAAGGAGAGGTTCTTAGAGGAAAGAAATCAAAGGAGTGTGAAACCCAACACTAATAATTGCTAGGTCTTGACAAACAATTTTTGGGGACCCTCACCCACTAGTACTCACCAATGGTGTATATCAACTCCACTGGCTTATCATAATGTTTTGTTTCATCATTGGGTCCTCTACCTGAATGCAGACAAGGTACAGGTAGGTAACACCCCCCCACCTGGAGGGAAAACCTCAAAATATGAAGTTGGGTGAGATCTGTATGAAATATGATAAAGGTACCTCAGATTCCAGAGACTCCTCTTTAATATATGTTGGAGTAAGTGTAAGATCAAAAACAAAGCTGGATATGTGAGGAACAAGCAACTAATCCTTCACAGCCTACATGCATGAATAATTGAGTGGTCTACATGTTTCAGCCATTTCTGCTCTACTAGGTAAAGTAGCTTTCAGACCTTGGAAAAGACAGATCCTTTAGTCAAGCATAGGGACAGTACTGTAAAATACTTAGGGGGTCATTCTGACCCTGGCGGTCATCGACCGCCGGGGTCGACGACCACAAAAGCACCGCCAACAGGCTGGCGGTGCTTCCTCATGTATTCCGACCGCGGCTGTGAAGCCGCGGTCACCCAGCCATGTCCGGCGGTTTCCCGCCGGATTACCCCCGGCTGGGAGAATCCTCCATGGCGGTGCTGCTTGCAGCGCCGCCATGGGGATTCCGACCCCCTTCCCGCCAGCCTGTTTCTGGCGGTTTTCACCGCCAGAACCAGGATGGCGGGAACGGGTGTCGTGGGGCCCCTGGGGGCCCCTGCACTGCCCATGCGACAGGCATGGGCAGTGCAGGGGCCCCCTAACAGGGCCCCAGAAAGATTTTCACTGTCTGCATTGCAGACAGTGAAAATCGCGACGGGTGCAACTGCACCCATCGCACCTCTGCAACTCCGCAGGCTCCATTCGGAGCCGGCCTCATTGTTGCAGGGCCTTTCCCGCTGGGCCGGCAGGCGCTCCTTTGGCGGGCGCCCGCCGGCCCAGCGGGAAAGCCAGAATGGCCTCCGCGGTCTTTTGACCGCGGAGCGGCCAAGTGGCGGTTCCCGTTTGGCTGGCGGCTACTGCCGCCAGCCAAACTCGGAATGAGGGCCTTAATGTGAATTGCGGATGATAGTTATGCTTACAGTTCTCCAGGAACATTTTCCATTACTCATACTCTGAGGGAGAAGAACAAAACAGAATACCGTAAATGGACTTCATAAGTGCTGACCCGGCAAATAGTCCACCTAATCTAAAAACCCTATCACCAATTGTGAAACCTTTATACTCCTTTACAACTCATCAACACACATTTATAGTGGTTGGGTGGAGAGAAAAGAGGAAAAAAGGAAAAGGAAAAAGAAAAACACTTTGAGATTACTGTTGTTTTGCACTTCCCGAAAAATGGTATAGAAATGTAATAGAATTTTGTGTCACCTAGAAATTCTCAATTAATATTTTTCATTCTCTTGTGTGACGAATGTGCCATGACTAACTTAAAAAGAGCCTAGTAAAGCCCCAGAGATTATGAAAGGAGGAGGATGGCCTTAGTATCACACATTGCAAATCATAAAACAAAAGTTTATTAAGAAATCGAACAAGGAGTAAATATTACATGCTAAAGTCTGTACTTTAATGAATCATACTCCTGCCAAGGGTCTGGCAGTTATTTTGAAAAAGGGACTGCTCAGCACCTAAACCTAGCAGGTCCTCCCAGTCCTGTCTGTTAAACTGCTGTAAGCAGAGCAGTGTTCTTATACGTTGCCTCAGCCCCCTTGCACGTCCCTACTGGCACAGGTTGAGTGGCATTAGGTGTTCAACAATGGGGGAAGCGTGAGCCACAGAAAACACAGCGAGTGGACTACATACAGCATTGAGAACAGTGAAAAAATACTCAGGCCCGATTCAGCTCTTGGCAGATCTGGTCCCGTCATTGCTTTTTTGTCTGTTTCTCCATCTACCTACTAGGCGGTCCGCCCACTCTATTTAGATGCTGGCAATTCCATGAACAAAAGTCCGTTGGAGTGCTGCCCTCTCTGCCAGAATTTTCCTCCTGCGTTGACACCGCCATAGGCAAAATCAGCTTTCAGAGTGAGTACAGCCATTTGTGCTGCCATGCCAATCACGATGTGCGTGTCCCACCGATGTAAATGTGCAGGTAAACCTCCACACCTGAGTTCACAGATTGAAAAGGATATAAGCTCAAAACTTACTTTTTTCTCTTTTTTCACTTTCCTGAACCCGATGGTCCAAGTCCTTCCTTTGCTGCTGCAACTTGACCATGAAGCAAATCAACCCTGTTGTCTCCGAAATCAAAGGTAAGTGTCTTTTTTACCTGTTACATTTTGAATTGTCTGTTTACATTAGCCCTGGACTTGTGCACTTTTACTTCACACTTACAAGCAATATTTTACTAACATGCAATGCATATGTGTTTAATGTGTCGTGTATAAAATTGAAAGAAATACACCTCTATAATTTTGTTTCATTTACACAGTTGGTGGAAGTTGCTTTTATTGACACCTACACAGAAGGTGACATTAATCACAAATTCAAATGTATACATACAGGTCTGTTTAATCATTTGTCATAAATATATATATATATATATATATATATATATATATATATATATATATATATATATATATATATATATACATATATGCATTACACATTTTTGGAGTGATGCAAATTTAATGAAATTGAGAAATTGCATTAGACAAAGCAAAAGGTTTGTTCATAATAAATGTAAAATCAATGTTTGTGCAAAACATTTATATATTTATTCATGTCACATTTCCCCTTGTCTAGTGCATTTTCTGTATATAAATGCATTTTAATTTTTTTAATGTATAAAGTATATTTGTTTATTATTATCACATATCAATTTTAAATAAACTCAACTGTATAAACATATAAACAAAATGTTTATTTTTGGTGTAAGTGTCCATTATCATAATGAATGCTTGCACCAAAATTACTATGTCCATTACAAATGGTTATTAATAATGTATGCATTGTACAAAATTGTTATTTAAGAAAGCTTTTGTGTTTACTGTCATAATTGTAAGTATGATTATGTATCTCAGAATTTCATAATTAACATTGTTACTAATCAATGACTTGTAAAGAAATAATATTGGCAGGACAAACTTTGTGAAAATAATTTTTTTTATTAAGAAACGAGAGACCTCTCTCAAAATCTTTATTAAAAATGAAATAGAATTTTAAAAACAAATATGAAGCACAGCATCAACTAATGGGATTTTGGCCCAGAACTTGCCTCCTAAATAGACTGCTAAGGAGTAGCCTCCTAAGGAAGAGGCATCTAGTGGGCACAGAACAGGTACCTCAAGGATGCTTCTTGGTAGGGGTGGGATTCAGTTTCACAGGGGTCAGGGACAGGTAAGAAGTGAATTCAAGTGAAGGAGTAAGGGTAGGAGGGGTAGGAGAGGATTGGGTTTGGGGGTAGAGGAAGCTGATGTGGATGATGTGTGTGTGTCTGTCTGTTGTGCAGTTGCATGTGGGTCTGGTGTATGTTGTGTATGTCTGGGTGTCTGCTATTTTGGGAAATGTTTGATGTTCGAGTGAGTGTGTGCATTCCTGTTTGGTTTGGGTTGTTATGGGTGGGCTTTTGTGTGAGTGTGTGTTTTGGATGAGTGTGCTGTTGAAGTAGTTGGTGGGGTTGTGGTATGTGTGTCTGTATTTTTGCAGCTGCACATGTGTATGTTTAGATGTGTGTAGTTTAGCAGGTGTTTGATGTTCAGGTGAGTACGTGGGTTTGGGGTTTTTGGGTGTTGTTTTGCCATTAGGTATGGTTTGTGTCAGTGTTTTTGGATGAGTATGCTGGTGATAAGGTGTTTTTTGTGGGCGTGGTGCTTATGGGTGTGGTGGTAGTTGTTGTGGTGGTTACATGTGTGCTGGTAGTTGTGGGTGTGCTGGTGGTTGGGGTGCTTGTGGGCGTGCTGATGATTGTGGGTGCGCTGGTGCTTGTGGGTGTGCTGGTGCATGTGGGTGTAGTAATAGAGGTGGTGGTTGTGATGCTTGTGGATGTGGTGCCTGTGGGTGTAGTGACAGTAGTCTGTGTATGTTGTTTGGGTGTCCGTTTATGTTTTTTTGTGTGTTTATGTGTGTGTGAGTGTACTGCTTGTGTCTGTTGGAGTAGATGCATGAAAAGAGGTGTGTGTGCTTGGGATAGGGATGGTAGTTGGGATTTGGGATGAGGGAGGGACGTGAGTTGGGGCACAAGGTTCAGCTGGTTTTGGGGCTGCAGTGAGTGTAGAATGACATCCAGAAATGCAACCATTTGTTGCATTTGGCAACTAAGGCCCTCTATGCCATTCACGATTGCTGTCTGGCCCACAGAGATGCTGCGTAAACAGTCAATAGCCTCCTCACACAGTGCAGCCAGGGCAACAGGGGGTGAGGTGCCTACAGCAAAGGAGATCCCAGTCCTTTTAGGGGGTCAGGTTTGGTCAACTGGGGGTGGCAAGAGGAATGATGGAGATGGGTCCTTGGGTAGTGGACTGGAATGCAGATGGCATGGTTCCTATAGGGTCTTCCACCACTTGGGGCTGGTCTCTTGTAGATGCCTCCGAAGATGATGAAGAGCTGGTGGCGTCTGTTCAAGTCTCTTCACCCTCCATGCCACTGAGTTCATCAAGTCTGATGTCTCACCACCCAACATACAATGCTGCTTTCCTGCCTTCATGGTCAATGTCTCCTTTGCCTACCACTGAAGATGCTGAAAAGACATATACAATAGTTGTATTGTGTCTGTTCAAATAGAACAGATCATGAGTTTTTTTTTTCTCAAAATAATTTTCAAAATCTTCATATTTCACCTGCTTCAAGGCTTTCAAACTTAGGTTTATTTTTCCATTATACCATGCATGTAGGGAACAGCTTCAGAATCATTTGGCCACCGTTTTTTCCTTATCCATTATTCCTCCCATAATATTTATTATCATTGTTTTAAACCATTTTCAATTTTCTCCAGGAATTGTTTACCACCTCTGGATGTTTCTGATTGGTTGATTTCAATGGTGAACTTATGTCACAAAAAATCAATATCAAACAAACAAATCTTTGTACATTGTACATTGTCCATCTGCAAAAGCCTCTTGAACTAATCTCTTTTTCTTCAATATTTATTTATCACATGGACATAACATAAAAAGTAGCTTTTGGGTATTTGTTGTTCTGTCACCAATGTGTACACATTCCTGTCTGTTTTATTAAAAATTGCTTGTCTATCAAATTCATTTTTAAAAAACAGACTGGCTTACATGCAAATTTGTGAAGGTATAACACATCATACAAATCTGCCACTTTTAACACACTTTTTTTTTAATTGAATAGTATTTGTTAGTAAAACATTTTTGTAAACTGTTTTTACAAAACATCTTGGTGTTTATTATAATTTTTGTAGTCTTTTTTGCTCACGTGTTCACTATTTCTCGGCTATAACACCAACTCACCAATGTGATGTTTGGAACATCCACTGCATCATAAGTGCATTTTGTGGTATGTCACGTGTAATAGGACCAACATAAGCTCCTTTACCATTGTGATGCAGCATCACACCTCACACAATCATAAATTGGGCCTTTTTGGTACAACCATTCCTTCTAACATCAAACAAGTTCATGTACCTTTTTTCTTAGGCCGGCATATGTCTGCTCAAAACAGTCCTTTGGTAGTGATCGTAAATACACCGGTATCAGGTTCAACAAAAAATATACAAAGCACATCATCATACACCTTGTGCCAAACTTACACCTTCCAGAACTCCTTTTGTGTGTTGGACGTGTGTCAACCTTTACAGTGACGCCATCATTTGTTGCTATAACAAAAAATATTTATTTAGCAAGAATAACTCAAAAAAGAACTTACCTCCTTGCTGCTGCTGTTGGGCTATCAATTGCCCATCAAGCTGGGAATAGGGCACAGCAAGTATGGGGCCACTGGGGGGGGGGGGGTTAGGGTGTGTCACATTCGTTTCCCATGTTGGGAGGACTGGCTGAGCTGGACGTCTGTTGACTTTTTGGTTCAGCATCACAAATCTTCCCATCTTTTGCTGCAATGGATGCTGTGCTACTTATAGACCCCAGAGTCCTCACATTCTTCACAATGGCCTTTCAGATGGTTTTCTGTTGATGAGTGTTGACCTTGTGGATATGAAAAATAAAAGAAAAAATGTTTTGGGAGTTTTTGTTTGTAGTGATGTAACACAATTATTAGAATACAATCACAAGCATTTTGAACAATTTGGAACAGCATAATCGTTTCTTAATTTTTCTTACATAAAACTTAAAATTTGTAATGACCTGTTGATTACCCTTATCCCTTCTCAAGTCTCTACTTAATAATCCAGGCCAGTTACATCATCTGGGCCAGGGGTCTCTGATCAGTGAAAACTCATTGTGAGCTACTGAGGGGTAAACAACTTGCAAATTGCTACCAGACACCCCCACGCCCAGCTTTATTGACTTTGATCCTAATGTCCACAGAGCCAGATACTATGGTTTGTACCTAATACAATGGCTAAGGGCACTATGAAAAGGTTGCTATGCGCGTCCTTGAGAGCACGGTCTTTGGGGATGTATGAACATGTATGCATATGAATGGGATATATTTTTATACGTGACTGAGAGCCTGTGTCATATGTAACTGCAGCACAGTACATGCCTTTCCGTATATGTGGCACTGTTACATGTATAACACAAACATATTTTTTTAAATGGGATCAAATTAAAGTGCAGAAAAATAATTTCCCAAAAAGTTCATGATATTTTTCTGCACTTAAAAATTCTCTCATTTAAAAATTGCTGCATTTTTCCCTTGTACTCATGGCACAAATCAGTTTTATTTGATATGTAAAAATGTACATATATTCATATACTTTTAATGCAAAAATAATGTATTTAAAAACCTTGGCATATTGTTAGTTTAGTAGATTTCACATTAAAATGTTACATATACATTTATGTATATGGAACTACACGCCAAACAAATAGGGCATGAAACACACAACACATACTAATGCTTTGGCGTTGTCTAATTAGAATGTGTTCCAAAATAGACATCATGTTTTTTTTCATCTTTAGTTTACAAAGAAGGTAAACTTCACTTCAATCACTACACTTCACTGTGGAATGAAAAGGGACATGCTAGCCTGTGTTTCTATAAAAAAACAAGTTTGTGAGAGTTACATTTTCATTTCAAAACTACGGCATGAAACATATAACACATACTAATGTTGTGGGATTGTCTTATGAGAATGTGTTCCAAAACAGACATCATGATTTTTCATTTGTTATTCACAAAGAAGTGAAACTTCACTGTAATCACTACACTTCACCCAGGAACTGAAAATGACATTCTAGCCTGTGTTCTATAAAATAAAATGTTAGTGAGAATGTAATTTTTATTAAATGTTGTTCCTCTGGTGAGCCATACAGCTGGCTGTACAGGGACAGGACCTCCATTGCCAGCAAATGAAGCTCCTCTGCCAAAACATTAGGGGCTCTGTCGCCTGCTTTCCAAGGCATTGTGTTTCCCAGAGGTAAGAAACAGCAGCAGGAATGGTGGAGGTATTATTGGCTGCAGTGTTAGGAGGCATGTGAGCTTTTCCAATATGCCGCGTACATCTACAGGACGTGCACGATCGTCAATGAAAATGGGGACATCCATTGGCTAAACCAAACACAAGAGTACGGGGTTCACTTTATAATACAGGAGCTACTGACAGGGGAAGTATCCCTTGGAGTTCCTAGAACTGATTAGATTAGTTAGTAGTGTTGAATACTGTGGAGGGTCATGTTTTGATAGTGGGGGGGTTCCTTTATGGACTGGGTGGTCTCACACACTAAATAGTGTCATGCTTCATCATATGACCACCTAGCCCCACCCAGGTAGGACAGTGCCACCTGGGCGGACTCAACCTCACTGTTAAAGGAACAGGAGGGAGTGTGTAAATTTTAACTGTTCTTGAAAATGTGGGATCCAGCTAAGCTAGGGTATACATAAAAACACCTAGACAGTCACCTTGTGTGAGAGTACACTTTTTAATAATGGTGTCTGCTGGTGTGATTAAAAACAAAAAAATGGGACAATGGGACGTAACAATGGGAGTCCTGCCAAGATCTAAATCGGGCCCTTACTCTTATTCCTTACAAACCATAAGTTAACAGAAAAAGGTTAACTATTATTGAAACATCTGGCCTGACTTTGAGTTTAGCGGGCAGGTTACTCTGTCACAAATGTGACACAATGACATCTGCTGCATTACGATCTCCATAGGCTAATACGGAATTGTGATACAGTGGACCGAATATCTGTCCTGTTTGTGATGGAGTAAGACCCTTTGCCAAACTCAAAATCAGTCCCATATTCTTTATTCAACTGAGGTTATATTTAGAAACCCTAAACCGACCAAAAACTGTTTGTACCTTCCAGAAAAAATTGGCAATTTGCCACATTTGGAAAAAGGGAAAATGACTTGTGTGTGTACCTTGAGAACCTTACCAAAATTATCAACCTTACACAAGTTATCAAAAATACATATATATAATAATGAGATAATTTAGAGACCTTTGACATGAGATGTATCAAACAAGCAATTTAACTTTATGCAATTACATATCACAGGACCAGCCCATCTTGAAAACATCAAGTTATTAACGTAATTGAATATTAAATATAAAGGTATTCCCAAAACCTGTGCTGTGACACCTCTTGATGTTCATATTATATGGCAGGGCTTGCGGGATCTGATAAAGTCAGAAAAATCCTTTCAAGCTGTTAATAATGTTAAACCATACTGTCATAAAGACAAGAGTTAATTGCATGCTGTTAATAAATGATAGAGGCCTATAAATTATAAAGGGAGTAGATGGTTCCAAAACTTTCATTAGTCGATGTTATTATGAAAATGAAGAGAGAACATTCTCACAAAGGAGTGCATGTAAGTGCACATGACCATTGCATTAACAGCCCATATACCGGGGCAAGATAGAAACCCAACCAAGGTGTATTTCAAAGGTGAAAGCAAGGACACAAAAATGTTAATATATGAATAGATATGACACACATATCTCATTGGCTCTGGTATTGGTTCAGAGAACTCGTATATCAATGAGATAGATATTCAAGAGGAAAAGGCTGGCCAGGGAATGTTGTCATTCAGACCATCTTGAAATGTTCTCTAGAGGTAGACCCAATGTTGCTCTTTTTCCAATAGGATTCTATCTGCTTTTTTGTTTGCATGGTCCAACATTTCCAGGATCACCCATTGTAGATCATTCACAGTATGCTTGGCTGTTAGATAATGATTACTCATGTATGTGGTCACCTTCCTGCATCTGATATTACTCCGGTGTTCCCCTATACAAGTCTTGATCTTTCTACAAGTTATCCCTACATATTTCAGACCACGTGGGCAGGTGATATAGGGTCACATATATTTCTTAATCTCTTGTGTGCAAATCTTGGCTTCTTCAAATTAAGCAAGCCCAAATACAGTATGCTCCGATTATTGTTAGTCAACTTTTTAACATAGTTGGAGGTTTTGTTCTATGTGGTGACACAGGTAAGAACATCTGTTTCCAGGACACGCTCAGACGGTTCCAAAAGCCTGTCTCTGTTCTGATGTTTGGCTTGTTTGTAACATTTTCGCACAATATGATCTGGACACTCTCTATATTTTTTAAGTTTTCTGCCAAATCATTTGCTTGGTGTTTTTAGTCCTGATTTTACTACTGTTACTTCACATCCGTAGGAACTGGCTGAATGGAAGGTTCTTTCACAAGGGGGGTGGTTGAAAACTCTTGAACTGCAACAGGCTATTCTTACTAGTTGGTTTGTAATATGTTCTTGTTTTCAACCAAGCTCCCTCTGAGATGATGGTAACATCAAGAAATGTAAGTGTGGTGTTTCTTGTGGAGTATGTGCATTTCAGGAAACTATTGCATGTATTCAGCCAGGCATTAAACTCCTAAACGATACTTTCCTCTCCTTCCCATGTGATCAATACATCGTCAATGTAGTGTTTCCAGAGGACTATCCTCTCTTTGTATGGATTGTGATCAGTGAGTACATGCTCCTCCTTAAAACGGCTAACATACAAACATGACAAGCTCAGCTAGAGGTGCTGCCCATTGATGTTCCATGGTTCTGCAGGAACAGTGAACCTTGAAATTCGAAGTAGTTCTCCATCAGAGCCACTCTACTAAATTATAATCTAAAATGCATATACTGCCAGTCTTCTCTGAAGACATTCGGGTCAATCGTTTCAAGGGTAACATCCTGAGGCAAGGTTGTGTATAAACTCTCAATGTCTAGGCCCACCAGATGATTCTTGGCTGGATCAAATTTAATATTCTCCAACAATACTAGCTAATTTCGAGTATCCTTCAGATAGGTGGAGGTCCGCTGTATGATGGGCCTCAAAAAGAAGTCAGCAAATAGAGAAAGAGGCTCCAGGTTCAAACTGATGCCAGACATTATTGGGCGGCCCAGGTGAGGTGTCTTATTCTTGTGCATCTTCTGCAAGAAATAGAAGTATGGTATTTTTGGATCCATAGTGATCAAAAAGTTGGCTTCTTTTTTTGGAATACCTTTTAATTTAATATCCCATTACATTAATAACTTGATGTTTTGAGGATGAGCTGGCCCTCTGATATATAACTGTAGTCAGTGAAATGAATCCCTGTTTGGTAATTAGAGCATACATCTTATGTCAAGGGTGTCTAAATTATGTAATTTTTATATATTTTTTGGGGTAACTTGTATGAGGCTTATTGTTTCTGTAAATACAAGGTTCACAAGGGAAACAACAAGTCTTTTTTTGCATTTTCTAAATGTGGCATATTGCCATTTTTTTCTGTCTAGTACAAACATTTTTTGTGGTCAGTATAGGGTTTCCAAATATGCTCCCAGTTGAATAACTAAAATGTTTTATTAATATCCATTAACCTTTTCTCTGCTAACTTTTGGGGTGTAAGGAAGAAGAGTTAGGGCATCATTATGACAGGCCCACATGGCCCCTGGAGAGGGTCTCCCTTCAACCCTATTATGATGTTTCCACTCGGCTGACGGGTGGATACATCCATATCAGGAGGTGTCTGCTGGTCAGCCCCGTAGAAACAGTGCAGTGGCATTGGCTACGGCTCCTAATGGAGCCAAGGCCAATGCTGTCACACAGAGGGGGCCTCCAGTACCTTTATAATGTGTACTGTCTGCCATAGCAGACAGTGCGCATTACAAGAGTACTGGGGGGGCATGGGCATTGACAGTGCAGGTGCCCTCCGTGGCCCCTAGCACTGCCGTTCTGCCAACCTTTTCATGCAGGGACCCCAACATGAAAAGGCTGGCAGAAAGGGGGCTTGTGATCAGCACGGCAGCCCTGAACTCAGTGCTGCTGAGGCTGACCACGACTCCAACCACTGCCACCCCGCGGGGATCCATGATTGGTGGCAGTGGTCCCCTGGTGGTCCAATCACCAGGGTCATAATCTGGCAGTCGAACTGCCAGGAGTGCGGGAGCCCAACCACCATCAGGGCTTTGGCGGTCCTCAGAACATCAAAGTCAGAATGAGGCCCTAAGTCTTTTTACCCTGTCTTCAACACAGCCAGTAGTCTGCTCTTTGTGTTTTCTGTGACTCATGCTTCTACCATTGTCAACAATAATACTGCTCAGCAAGTACCAGTAGACTTGTGCACTGGGCCCAAGGCAACGTATAAGAATCCCACTCCGCTTACAGATGTAGGTTGCAGTGCAGGACAGGGAGGGCCCGTTGGGTTTAGGTGCTGAGCAGTACCTTTAACAAAGTAAATGCAGGACCTGTGGCCAGAGTATGATTTATTAAAGAACAGACTTTAGCGTGTGATAGTTACACATTTTTCAATTTCTTTTGAAATTTTGTTTTATGACTTGCAGTGTGTGACAATAAGGCCACCCACCTCCTTTTGTAACCAATGGGACTTTATGAGGCCCCTTTTAAGGAAGATATGACGCACTTGTAAGATATTATTTGGGAATTTGGAGATTACACAAAATTCTATTTTCCTCCTTTCCATACCATTTTACGAGAAGTACAAAACAACAGTAACCTTAAATGGGTTTTCTTTTTCCTTTTCCTTTTCTCCTCTCCCCCCTCTATAAATGTGTGTGTTGATGGGCTGTATGACAGAAAAATGTTTCACAAATGGTGATAATGTTTTTAGATTAGATGAGGTTGTTGGGTTAATGGTGGACTATTTGCTGAGTCAGCACTTATGATGTGCATTTATAGGGGAAACGGTCTGTACAACGTGTCTGGAGCCACGCAGGCCGTAAGCACGCAAGTGGAATAAAGCTTGCCTGATCAGCGACTGCCTTTTTCTCTGCCATAACCACACATGTGCCAAACCACGCATATGCATGGTTAAGGCAGAGAGCAATATAGTGGATTGGGAGAGGACGCAGTGGGGTAAGTGGGGCAATTGGGGCTAGAGCAGAGTTGGGGGTAGCTTTTAGGGATGGGGTGGATTAAGGGCTTAGGGGCGGTGGGGGCTTGGTTAAGTTTTTTTTTAGGTATGGGGTGGGGATTTGGGGAAGATTATTTCTTAGGGCTCAGGATGGGCGAGGGTTGGGGTAGTTTATTATTTCTTAGGGCAGGGTGGTGTGGGTTGTTTATTTTTTAGGGTTTGGGAACGTTTAAGGAAGGCTGGGAGAAGAGAGGAGAGGAGGAAGGTTTGGGGGAGGACACGGTGAGGTAAGTGAGGCTGGGGCAGGGTTTGGAGGTAGTTTTTAGCGGTGGTGTGGATTTAGGGCTTAAGATGGGTGGGAGTTTGGGGTATTGTTTTAGGGCTTAGGGTGGTTGGGGAGGTCAAGCATGCATGGAAAAGATGCATTTGTGATTCAGACCGTGTTGTTAAGGCATGTGTGGTTTCGACATACGTGGTTGTGCCACACAACTCAGTTACAATATTCTATTTTGTTCTTCTCCCTCAGAGTATGAGTAATGGAAAATGTTCCTGGAGAACCATAAGCATAAATATTGTCTGCTATTGGCATTGCGTCTTTCAGGGTACAATCCCTACGCTTGACTAAGGGATCCGTCTTTTCCAAGGTCCTGATGAAAGCCACTTGATCTAGTAGGGCAGAATTGACAGAAACATGTAGACCGCTCAATTATTAATGCATGTAGGATATGAAGGATTAGTAGTTTATCTCTCACACATCCACCTTTGTGTTTTTTTACCCCTGCTCCAGCATATTTTAATGAGGAGTCCCTGGAGTTGGAGGTAATTTTAATTTTATCGTATTTCATACAAATCTCACCCAACTTCATATTTTGAGGTTTTCCCTAGTGGTGGAGGTGTTGCCTACCTGTACCATGTCTGCATTCTGGGAGGGGGCCCGATGATGAAACAATTCACTAGGATAACCGAGTGGAGATGATATATATAATTGTCGAGTACTAGAGGGTGAGAGTCCCCATAAATTGTTTGGTGAGACATAGTAATTATTATGTTGTTTTTCACTCTCCTTTGTTTTTTTCTGCATTCACTTTGGGAAACAGAGTAAATCCTCAAATCTTCTCTCTCCCCCTTTTGATATTTTGAAGGTTATTAGAGGGCCATGTATCCACCCAAAAACAAGTAAGCCCATGGATATCCACAAACTGCCTTTCTAAAGGTTCTACAGCTAAAAAGGGATTCAAAATGGTAGTAAATTTTTCCATCTCAGAGCTTAAAGAAGTCCAACACCACTCATGGACAACCAGTGGTACTGCAACATTCTCTAACAGAAACCAATGAAGTTTCTTGGTGTTTTAAAACATTTTTATATTAAATATTAAGGTAAATTAATATGAATAATGAATATGCATTTTTTCTAATACAGTATATTTATTTATATTTTTATCTATTTTAAATAATTTAAATGAATTTACCATTATTTCCATTATGTTTGTTGTATGTCAGAACATCAGGGTACATAATATTGACGGATGACAATATTTACTTCAAAACATCGATTATCACTATATGGACAAGGTAAATACTGTATATGTAGGTTAGTGTAGATTGAAGGTCACCATTGAATTGAGAACTTAGATACTTATTAGAGTTGCTTTGATTATGCTGATTTTATCTCTCTTCTTAACTGACAATAAACCTTTAATGTACAAAATGGGCATGAACCAAGGATTGAGGAAAGCACTGTTAGAGGCGGTTCAACAAGAAGCTTATTGCAGCTTAGGGTTACACATTAGGTAAAATCACACAAATATGGCACAAAGCATCATGTGTGCTTAAGGGTCCTTTTCTTATTGTACATTCTTGATTAATCAGGAAGGAGCTTCACTTTTGATGAGAAAGGTACCTGTTTTGATACTTTGTAGGCATTTATTATCATGATATAGCCTTAATGTTGAAACAAATCTTGTATTTTCCTTTGCTGGCAGCATTTCCTTATTCAGTCTTTCCAAAGGAGTGGGTCTTGTAGACACTGTGAGACACTGAGCTAGATATACTGGAGTGAGAGTGGGGGTTTAAAATTCATACTAATTTGTTTTATATTGCACATTATGCTGCTTTTCTGGCGTTTCAAGTGTTATAAGTTACAGCTCGTGCTATTCCCCAATTTAATGGTAATCAAATTTCGAGTCTCATTTAGATGGAAGAAATTGAAACACATGACCTGCAAATCCCTGTCTCAGTGGTGAGTATTTAACTCACTGAGGTATTGTGCCAGCTTTGAATGGCTAATGTTTTCCTTCTCATAATGTGCTTCCACTCAGAGCCAACAGCATCTATAAGAGTGTCAGGGCTGCCTAACTGTTCTGTCCAAAGGAGTGTTTGCATTTGCCAAACTAATGTGTGACAAAGAAATTGACACTTTACTATCTGAGTGGGCACTCAAAGGTAGTTCAACAACGGGTTTTTTAAGATAAATAGGGTATGTTCAAGCATAGATCTGATTTATAGTACACAAACCTTTGAACTAAATGCAGAAGACAATTCAGTTCCAAAAAATACTTCACAGTGCTGCATGGAATCTGTCTTGACTGCACTGTTTTTATTCTTTGGAATCTGGCTAGACCTCAAAACGTGAGGTTCACATACAGAGCGCCACCATAGTTCATTCTTGGGTGCGTAGCAGCTCATTATAGCACAAGAAACAACAAAATGGTTTTAGGCAATGGAAGGCAGAAAGCATGCAAGAGTCATCTTCAGGCAACATCTACCACCACATTGTTTTCATACTTCATTTTACTAATAACCAATGGTTTTCCTAGAACTAGGTCAAGATTTCAAAACTATTAACAGTCTATACTAATATGTGGAGCAATTTAATGAAATCACTGAAGGTATAATACAGGAGCAGACATTGCCCTGTGTAAGCATTACAGGAGCCCAAGGATATTGAAGGACAACGTCTCAAGCCAGTGCAGGACACACATTGAAACTATTAATGAAACCTGATAATCAATAATTATGTTTATTTCGATTCAGAACAAATTCCGGATGATAAATGAAATACCAACAAATGAGAACTTACTTATGGAAAAATATGGAAAGCCACAAAACAGATACTCCATATTGAATTTGTTACCAAGCAAAAAGTACCAACAACATTTATGAGGGAATTTTGGTATGAAATGATCGGATTTTGGAGGTGACTGATAGGGACTAATAACCACCCTAATTACCACAGGAAAAGCTTGATGAGAACTGTAGTAAGAAAGCAAATGCTGAGTCAGTTATTGAATGAGCCTGGTACTGTTGCAAATTAGTGCAAGAAAGCACATCCAGCAACTGAGGCCTCATTAGGAGTTTGGTGGTCGGACAAGGCGACCGCCAAACTCACAGGAAGGACACCACCATCATATCAGTGGCAACCCCCCTCCGAGCATATTACAATGTTCCCGCCGGACTGACTGGTGGGAAAAGTGCTACGATATTGGCCTTGGCTCCTTTAAGGGAGTAGAGTCCAAACCGCAGCAAATCAGCACCATCAGAATGCAGACTGGCTACAGTGCAGACAGTGAGCATTCCGATGGTGCTGGTAGGGGGGGCCCATGTGACCACCAGCACTGGCTTTCTTCCAGTCTTTCCATGATGGGATTGAAACGCTGGTGGAAATCTGAGTTGTGATCAGCCAGGCAGCACTGAGTTCAGCGCCTCCCTGGCTGAGTACAACTTCAACTGCTGTTACCCCAATGGGAACCATGTTCTTCGCAGAGATTGGGGTTCCCCGGCGGCTCTCCCCACCAGGGTTGTAATGTTACAGTCGCACCACTGCATTTGCAGCAGCCCGACCGTGACCACAAGGTTGGTAGGACGTGGACGATTAGCCTCGTAATGAGGCCCTAGGATAGCAAAATCAAAAAGGGCCATACCAGGCTTGATGGTGGCAATATTTTACTCTGCTTTCATTTTAATGTCAGGAGAAGTATAGAAGGTGGGCCTTGAAGGGGACACCAGGTAAGGAATTGATTTCGATGGATGTATATAGGAGTGGTTACTATAGGTCAGCCACATACATTTAGCAATATCGCACCCTAAAATTTCATTTAAGAGCCAACAGGTACTGGGTAACTGTATGCAATTAATCTACTCTATTCTAGGGTGGTGGAAAAAGAAAAACCTTTATTTACCTTGGAGTTTAAATAGAAAATATGTTTTTGATGGATTATGGATGTAAGATTACTTTTCAAGGCAAGTTCTTAAGATTTCAAGATTCAGTCAACAGAGAGGCAAGTAAAAGGGGTTTGAACAATGTACTAAACTTAAAGAAGGCATTTGGGGGCCAATTACGAGTTTGGCAGTCGGACCGCCAGTCCGCAGTGGCAGCAGTCCCACCACTGAGGTAGTGGTCTTCTGCACACCCAATTATGATGCGTGCAGCCCGAAATACAGACCGTGGCAAAGGAGTATGGCCTGCCAGCGAAGAGATGGACTGCAATGTTGGCCATATGTACTCCGTCGCTGTCAGTACAGAGTGTTCCCACCAACCAGATTACAAAAACACAGTGGCACTAGTGGTCCCCTGCTGGTTGCCGCTTATGTCTGTCGACCACCGAGATACACGCTCAACATTGCACCAGAACAATGGCCATTGCATGGAGACAAATACAAAATAGTTGATTACCAATTGCAAAGTGGAAACACCTGAAAATCACACCAGAAGACACACCCCATTCCAGAACATGATCTTGAACGCCACGACGCGCCACTGAAGCACAGCCATTCTGATAGCTCATCTTGTTGAGAGAAGGTAGGAATTTTTTCCAATCCCATCCCTTTTACTGCTCACCACACACCTTGCCAGCATCTTTTTGATCACCCGTTTGTGTACATTTTTCACTTGTTTGTTGCACTGTAACTCTGTCCTGATGATGTCACAGCCCAAAAACCCATGTTTTTCTGATGCAGAGTTGACCGTCGTGGTGGATGAAAGCATGAGTAGTGCCACAATTGTTTGGATTCGAAGCCAAAATACAATTTTCAATCAGAAAAGGGAAATGTGGTTCAGAATAGTAGACAGGGTGAATGCATAAGGCACCTCCTTACACACACAGAAGGAAATTAGGAAGAGGTGGAATGACCTAGGGGAAGGTGCATTCCCTGGCCTCCAAGCAACAACTGGAGGCCAATAGGAGTGGTGGTGGACCTTCAAGCAACCCTATCAGATGCTTCCCGTGGGAGGAGAAGGTCTTGGCAATCATGCATCCTGAAGGCTTGGCAGGAATACCCGGGGGAGTCAGCTCTAGTAAGTTACAGCTCACTCACTGTCACCCAATCTCAATGTCCTATCTGTCCCCAACCCAGCTTCTGCAAATTTGTGGACCACCTTGTTTTTCAACATGCAAACCACAAAGTAGCAGATAGAGCTTGTCAGATCATTGCCAATGTGTGTTGTTGCAGATGGGATTGCATGTGTCAATTACCATCAAAGCCAATTGTGACAATTAAAGTGTAGTCCCACAAAACATGTCACAATTTAGGAGCTATTATATGTGCAAATTGCTTACAGGAAGGGCCATCCCAAATGCAGTTTTTGATAAGAAATGTTACACTAACCATTTTGTAAGTGCTGGCAAGTAGACATTGAAATTATTACAACTACCATGAGGCCTTGTCTTTGCAACTCAAAAGATTAAAAAATGTGATTATGAATATTCTTACTTGTCTGACATATCACAACTGATGTCGTCTTCATGAGGAGTGACCAATCAACAGACAATGTTCAACTCAGAGACATTTCTACCTAATCTGCTTCCTGTTGTTCTGGTCCCCCCAATTGAAACACTTGATAGAAGGATTGACATCATAGCAAGTGTGTGGGCCAACATTTAGCCAGGCATGAAGTCAACTTAGCTCTCTACTAATTACAGGTGAATCATTGTCACAGCACCAGCCACATGATGAGTAATGTGAAATATGCAACCAACTTGTGCTTTTGTCTTTATGGTACACAGCAAGGCCTTTGAAATGGTCAGATAGAAATGTTGAACTTCCACTGTGTTGGCTACAATGCTGGGGAGAAGTCATGTGTAGACATCAATACAAAAGGGAAACACCTCAGAACATCCAAAGAGCTGCATGAATTAAGTACATGAATCTTATGTCCACAAATGTCTTCACAGGTTTAAGACAATGAAATATATCACAACTGTCATTGTAGTTGTAATTGTATCTATATAACGCTTACTACCCCTGACGAGGCATTGAAGCGCTAATCAGTGAGTAGCATGCTACTCAGGAGCCCAAAAGACTTAGTGGTGGACTAATATAGGAAAATATGAGTACAGTATTAGCATTAGTATATGGCGGTATGAGTTAATTTGAGTGGAGGACATGTTAGTCTGGTAGTTGGATTGAATAGAATAATGGAGGGATAGAGGAGGGAAGAATCCAGAAATGTTCATTAGGATATTGTAGTAGTAAGATGAGGTTTGCTGTGAGTAAAGGAAAGGTGGAGGATGGAAGAGTCTGTAGAAAGGGATTAGGGAGATCATAGTAGTAAAATGAGGTTTGGAATGAGTCAAAGGAGAGATAGACGAGGGAGAATTTAGTTGGGTTGTTTGGGAGCTCATATTAGTAAACTGAGGTTTGGGGTGAGCCAGGAGGGTTAGAGGAGGGAAGAGTCTAGGAAAGGTATTTTGGAGCTAGTAGTAGAATGGTTTTAGGATGAGTCAGAGGGTGGAGATAGAAGATAGATTGACAGAGGAATACGATGATGGTGAGTCAGAGTAAAGCTTTCAAGAGAGTATTTTTTTTATGTTTTCCTCTTGTACAGTAGGACTAAAGTAGTAAATGGTAAAGTAGTAAATATATAAATGCATGATTACCTAGTAAGGGAATATATGTGTAAGGAATATAGGCCCTCATTATGACATTGGAGGTAAATTCTACTTACCGCCACGCTGACTGCGGCCAACATGCCGCCGCGGACATCCTTTCACCATATTATGACACAAACACCAATCCATCACTATTCAGCCACATACACAATTCCGCCACACCAAAGGTCAGTGATAAACTGGCGGCATCAAACCCCACACCGTTACTCCAACAGAACAACGCCCATCACATTATGACCCACGAATCACCACAGAGGACATTCAATGGCGGTAAACCAATGGCGGTACATACCGCTGTGCTCAAAATATACACACACATACAAAACAACACCACATTGGACAATTCAAACACCACACACCTGACACCCATACACACACCACACCCACCCACTCATGCCACTATAAAACACCCACCCACATTACTCACAACCCTTAATGACTACAAACCATTGGCACGAGACAGAAACAACAACCACAGACAGGACCAGAGCCACACACCACCATCACCTATACACCACCCATGCATCCCACATCACACACCCCAAAACATCACCCAACACACCCTTACCCACACAACTCACACAACACATATGGCACCACAAAGACACCCCCAATTCACAGAGGAGGAGCTAAGGGTCATGGTGGAGGAAATCATCAGGGTAGAGCCACAGCTATTTGGGGCACAGGTGCAGCAGACATCCATTGTAAGGAAGATGGAGCTATGGCGGAGGTCATGGACAGGGTCAACGCCATGGGACAGCACTCAAGAACCAGGGATGACATCAGGAAGGGGTGGAACGACCTACAGGGGAAGGTATGTTCTATTGCAGCAAGGCACCAACTCGCTGTACAGAGGACTGGCGGTGGAGACCCACCTCTTCCCCCACAACTAACAACATGGGAGGAGCAAGTCTTGGCAATCATGCATCCTGAGGGCCTGGCTGGAGTAGCAGGAGGACTGGACTCTGGTGAGTCAACTCACTATAACTATCACCCCTATACCTGCATGCAATCACATACCCTCACCCTCACTCCCATCACTCCACTAGCTCCCACACACCTCACCATCACATATCACTCATCCCAATGCCATGCCCTGCATGCCATACCAATGCATGGGCACCACTCACAGACTTGCATGGACACGTATCACTAAAGCATGCACACTACAGAGAATCAGTTAGCCCACCACATACCAACTTACACAAGTGAAAGCTGCCAAGGCAAGTACAACCAAAGAGGGCAACCCACAAATGCACAATATGTCACACACAGAAACAATAACACTGCATTTACATCCCAACAGGTACCCCAGCCAATATCAGCAGCGAAGAGGTGCAGCACTATCCAGTCCCCTAACAGAAGAGGCCCACAGTGATGACAGCAACTCTGGTCGCCTGGATCTGGATGACCAACCTGGCCTATCAGGGACCTCTGGACAGTTGGTTACCCAGGCACAATCACACACCACCACAGAGCCTCCCCCTCAGGAAACACCACCACAGCACCCACCCAGCGTACCCATACCTCTGTCCCCAGGACGTCAATCAGCAGTGTGTCCACCACTACAGGGACCCCAGGACACACCTCACCCCCAAAACAATCAGGGACCTGGGTTCAGTGGCAGTGGATACACGGTTCAGGGGACAGAGGCACAGGACAACAGGGACACTGGGAGGACTGCTGTTCGCCAGGGGAGGACAGGCCCAGGGACCCGACTCTCCAGAAGGCACTCACTTAGATCGTGGGAGCATACCAACATTCTCAGGATATGCTGGGCCAGATCTTAGCCAACATGCAGGAGAACAGGCGGCTGCAGGAGGGACAGCACCAGGGGATCAGGGAGGACTTGCAGGTCATTAACACCACCATGGTCTCCATAGCAAGGATGCTGGCAGACATGGGCAACATTATGAGGGAGGTAGCCTTAGAACAGCGGGCCACTAGCCAGACATCTGAACTGCCTTCCACCTCAGCCACTACTAGCGGGCAGGAGGTCCCCCCACAGGACCAACAGGCCACCAGCACCCCTCCCCCTGCAGAAGGAGAGCCACCCCACAAACATTCCCTGCGATCCAGGCAGAAGCCAGAGACTATTGCCAAGACCCCGGCCAGGAAATGAGACTCTCCTGATTGTCACCCTTGTGTCCCACTCTATCACCCTGTCCACCTTGAACTGCCATTGCTCCCCTTCCCATGTCCCCTTGAACAATGCACCTGTGCTACAAATAGACTAAAACAATACCCTGGGCTTTCCTCCATCATCACCTCATGCCAATGCACTTGCCACTCTCCCTCCTTCTTACCACTTCAATAAATACCCTTTGAATAAATACAAGTATTGAGTATGTCAAATGATTTAAGTATGTATTTTTTTAACCAGGTTCAAACATTGCAATTCAACTGTACAGTAATGTTCCCACATGAAAGACCTGTAGTTGGCTGCAGTGATCACACCAGGAGCAATTGTGGGGCCCCAACATCTGCAACATGAGTTACCAGAGGGGACAGTGAGTGGGCATAGACATGGGAAATAACAGCATGCCAGTGACAAACATAAACCATAAAATGACAATGAAATATGAAGTAACACTGTCTTATCTGTGTGTCATTGGAAGTATTGTTGAATCACTGCAGTTCTGTTGTCCTCATCCTTATCGTCTGCCTCCTCATCCTCATTGTCCACAGGGTCCACTGCTGCCACACGGCCATCCCAAGCCTCCTACTGCTGCAGAAAAAAGGGACATGTCGTCTGAGGGCTTGTTTGTGCAACATGCAGCATGCCATGAATACCTGGCAGACGTTCTTGGGCGAGTAGCACAGGGATCCACCTGTTAGAAGCCTTCAGGAGGCCAAAGGTACGTTTGATAATCCTTCCTGTTCACCCATGTGCCTCATTGTAACGTTCTTCTGCCCTTGTCCTGGGATTCCTCACAGGGGTCAGTAGCCATGATAGGTTTGGGTAACCAGAGTCACCTGCAAATATCGAGGGACAACATGTAGCCACACACTCTCCCATATGGCCACCACCATACCCATACACCAACATCTACTGGGTGGGAACCAGGGCTCACCTATTAGCCACACCCTGTGCCTCTGTAGTTGGCCCATCACATTGGGATGCTGCTATTCTTCAGGATAAAGGCATCATGCACCGACCCAGGATGCTTAGCATTGACACAGGAGATGTACTGGTCCGCCAAGCATACCATGTGAACATTCATTGAGTGAAAACTCTTTCGATTTCTGAACACCTGTTCCTTTTGCTGGGGGGGAGAAATGCAATATGTGTACCATCAATTACCCCAGTGATGTTGGGGATATGTCCCATTGCATAGAAGTCAGCTTTCACTGTGGCCAAATCCTCCACCTGGGGGAAAACAATGTAGCTGCTCATGTGTTTAATCAGGGCAGACAACACTCTGGTCAGCACTATTGAGAACACTGGCTGTGACATTCCTGCTGCCAAGCCCACTGTCATTTGAAAAGAACCAGTTGCAAAGAAGTGGAGCACAGATAGGACTTGCACAAGAGGGGGATCCCAGTGGGGTGACGATTGCAGATATTAGGTCAGGCTCCAATTGGGCACAGCTCCGTGATTGTGGCCCTGTCAAGTCTATAGGTGAGGATATTGTGCCTGTCCTCCATTGTTGCCAAGTCCACCAGGGGTCTGTACACCATGTCTCCATCTCCTATTTATCTGCAGTAGTAGCAATCTATGGGGCAAAAGAGCAAGGAGCCAGCCACAAACTGTACATCGTAGCCACAAAAGTACACTGCATGATGTTATTTCTTTATGTATAAGTGGCATTTGTCCTGTATGTCCAATTTTGAACTGTGACGCAGTTATTATCCAGGGCCTGCCCCCCACCCCTGAAATGGCATCCGCTTGTCCTGTATTGAGGGACAGGTGAAAGTGAGGTAATTTTGCTGACGTTGTGCGCCGTTACGGTAGGCGGTGGGGAACCACCATGCAACTCCTTGTTGGTTATTATTGAGCCCTATGGGATACAATGGCCAATGGTGATGTACGGCAGCGGTGACGGTATGCACCGCCATGGACATGACCTCCATTTTCTATCTGATCACTCACTTGCTACCTGACCTTCAACAGGAGAGGACCTATACTGCGGGTGCTGCTGTGACCTGTGTCTGGAACCTACCATGGCTCGTGTGACTGGGGAGAGGGCCCCTGCCTTCATCTCCGTGGAGTTGGAGTGACTAGTGGATGGGGTTCTACCCCAGTATGGACTGCTGTATGGGCCTCCAGACAAACAGGTGAGTACACTGTGAACACGATGCATGGGGCATGAATGCATAGAGTGGTGTGTGTGAAGGCCTCATGTGGGGGGTGGTGGTGGATGTCCCCTGGGTGGCAGGCAGCTTGTGTGCTGGACCCTGTGTGTGCAAATGGCAACGTGAAGGGGTATGGTGGGCCATAAGTGTAACAGGCAGGATGGTCTGACTGATACCTTTTCCTGTGTGTATTTCTCTGTAGGTCAGCACCGATCAAAAGACGGGTATATGGCGTGCCATCGCCAAGGACGTGCAAACCATGCGGGTCTACGGCAGGCGGAGCATCCACTGTCGGAAACGGTGGGAGGACCTGAGACGCTGGGCACGGAAGATGGCGGAGGCCCAGCTGGGGATGGCCTCCCAATGAGGAAGGGGTACCCGTCGAACCCTGACCCCCCCTGATGGCCCACATACTGGCGGTGGCCTATCCGGAGATGGATGGACGCTTGAGGCCATCACAGCAGCCACAAGGAGGTGAGTACAGTTCCCATCATTACAACTTATGCATGGTAGAGGGGTACCCGGGTGGGGGATGTGTGTCAGTGGATGCCCCTAGGGCAGGCCTGACATTGCAGAGTAGGTCCCACATCGGCCAGGGTTCTGAAGTGATAATCCTGCTACATAGCTTGTAGGCATCCACTACTGGTCAGGGCTGTATGGGTCCATGGTGTGCTGCAGTTGGCAGTATGTGCCCCTCCCATGCCCTGGTAGCTAGCATTATTACTGGTAGTGCTTTGCATAGTGCATAGGGCTGTTCCCTGTGTGTGACAGTGGTGTGTACGCCAGCGGAGGTGTTGGTGCAGCCATTGACACAGTGTATCCTTTGTCTCTTCCCTCCCCTTTTTGTTTTGTCATCCTGTCCTTATGTGCATTAGCATCATCTGGCAGAGGAGCAGAGGCACCGGCGACGGCGGGAGCTGCATCCCACAGGACCCAGGAGGCAGAGTCCAACGACGGTGAGGGCATCAGTGGGATGGAAGGCGAGGGGAGCACCATGGCAGAGACTGGAGGGGACAGTTTGGACACAGATACCTCATCCGATGGAAGCTCCCTGGTGGTGGCGGACACTTCTGTGACCACCCCAGCTACAGGTACAGCTACACTCCCGTACCCGCACCGTCTTTCCAGCAGCCCCTCAGCGAGTTGCCTGTGCCCGCTCACCCAGGAGGGTGGACATCTCCTTCACCCCAGGCACCTCAGCCCCATCCCCAGTTAGCCCTGCTGCCCTGAGTGAGGAGGCTATTGACCTCCTGCGATCCATCTCTGTAGGGCAGTCAAGCATTGTGAATGCCATCCAGGGGCTGGCAGCCCAGATGCAACAAACCAATGCATTCCTGGAGGGCATTCACACTGGCTTGGCGGCCCAACAGAGATCAATCCAGGCTCTGGCCTCCTCTCTGATGGCAGCATTGTCCCTGTTTCCACCCTCCCCCCTTCAATTTCCTCGTCCCAATCCCATTCCCCTCAACCTATCCCAAGAACACAGGCAGACGAGCATGCACACAGGACAACACACAAGAGTGGCACAGGCAAACACAAGCACCACACATCATCCCACAGGCACTCACACAAACACCATCCAGATGCAGACATACCAATATCCACTGCCTCCACTGTCTCCCCCTCCTCCTCCTCCACCTCCCTCCCAGTTTCATCTACACTCACACCTGCATGCACTACATCCTCACCCACTACCGCCATCACCACCACACCTAGCAGAACACACACCTCACTGGCAGCCATGGACACGTCCCCTGTGTCCTGCCCACTGAGTCTGACCTCCCCTCTCCCACGGTACACAAAAGCAAGCACTCAGACACCCAACAGCCATTGACCTCACAACAGAATCCAGCCCATGCACCTGCACCCAAACACAGCAGACAGACACCTCCCACATCCACTCCCTCTTCCTCCACTCTCAACCCTTCTCCCTCTTCCAGGCCCATTGTCCCTAAGGAGTTCTTCCTCTCCATCATTCACCTCTTCCCTACCCCTACCCCCGTCCTTCACCTCTGGCCAGGGTGGCAAAAACCCAGGCAAGCATCTCAGCCACCAAGTCCACGGGACCAGTAGTCTCCACATCCACTCGTGGTGGGAAAGGATCCAGGACACCAGGCAGCCTCATGGAAAGGGTGCCTGCCCCAAGTGCTGCCCGGAAGGGCAAGGAGCCATCCCCAGCTGCTGCCAGGAAGGGCTAGGAGCCATCCCCAGCTGCTGACAGGAAGGGCAAGGAGCCACCCCCAGCTGCTGCCAGGAAGGGCAAGGAGCCATGCACAGATGTTGCCAGGAAAGGCAAGGAGCCTGCCTCAAGTGCTGCCCAGAAGGGCAAGGAGCCTACCCCATGTGCTGCCAGTAAAGGCAAGGGGCCTGGTGCATGGACTCAGTCGGAGCCCCACCATCAACCATGGTTGTGCAGCTGTCTGAGGCTGCAGGGGATGGGCTGGAGCCTCCCCCCACCACCACCAGCAGCAACAGCACCACCACCACCAGCAATGGGCAGCCATCCGAGGCTGCAGGGGATGGGCTGGAGCCTCCCCCTACCACCACCAGCAGCAGCACCACCACCAGCAGTGGGCAGCTGTCCGAGGCTGCAGGGGATGGGCTGGAGCTTCCCCCCACCACCACCAGCAGCATCAGCAGCACCACCACTGAGCAGCTGTCACTGCCAGCAGGCGGTCTGTAGTCCTGCCTCCATGGGCTGCTGTGCGGCCTGCCCTCTGCATATCCTGTGAGAATGACACCCAGCTGAGAGACTGTGATCTTGCACTCCCCAGGATCAGAAGCACAGGGCACGATGCCCCCTCCAGAACCAGTGGGTATGACACCCACTCACCCCATCCTCCCCAGGATCAGAGGCACAGGGCACGATGCCCCCTCCAGAACCAGTGGGTATGACACCCACTCACCCCATCCTCCCCATGATCAGAGTCACAGGGCACAATGCCCCTCCAGAACCAGTGGGTATGACACCCACTCACCCCATCCTCCCCAGGATCGGAAGCACAGGACATGTTGCCCCCTCTGGAGCCAGTGGGCAAGTCACCCACTTGAAAGACTGTGGCCTTGCACTTCCCAGGACCAAGCACAGGGCATGTTTCCCCCTCCAGAGCCAGTGTTATTGTTCCATCTGCCGGCTTAGGTGCCCCCTCTTCCCCTACCCTGAGGTGCATGCCTATTTTCCAACTGATGCCCCTGCAGTGTTCTCTCCATGTTGCTGCAGGTGACAAGTGGGGCCTTGGACTTTGGTCTGTGGCCCACGCACATTGAGAACTGGGCAGTGTCCCTTGAACTGTACATATGTATATACTATTAGATAGGATTTTCATATTTCTACTGTATTTATATTATTACACTCACTTTCATCAATTCCTGTTGTCCTTGCATTAATCCTGAGGGGTACAGGGTCAATATGTTTTAGTACTGCATCTGATTGTGTGTGTGGTGTTGGGGGGTGTGTGTGTGTTGTATGTGTCACTCTCTTTTTCCTCCCTCCCTCCCCAGTGTGCTAGGCAGATGTACTCACTGTGGTCGTCTTCGCCATCGTTAGTGTACGTGGTGGAGCAGGACATAGAAAATCATTGGGAAGATCTGAAGTTCAGGCTCCATGGCGGCGTGGTTGTTTCCTGTGTCTCCAAAGGTGAGTACTTTCCATTCTGTTTTCTGTTTCCGCCAGGCTTTTGATGTTGTTGGTACCGCCCCGGAAAAGGTGGCGGATTCATGTCTCTTAATATGGAGGACGGAACATTGACTTCCGTCTGGCTGTAGGTAGCTATTGCCATGGTGCCTGTTGTTTCCACCCTGGCGGTCGGTGAGGTAAAGTGGCTGTCTATCTGAGTCCTTACCGCCATGGTCATAATTTGGCGGTAGTTACCACCACCTGTTGGTGGTATTACTGCCACTTTATCACCGACCGCCAGGGCTGTAATGAGGGCCATAATATATTGAGATTTAAAGTTGTATAAACACAGACTTTCAAGAGTTGTAGTATTTGAAGTTATTTTATTTGTATACTTTTACAACATTATTTTATCTTTCCTCAATATTTCAATAGTGAAATGTTTGTAGATAAATAGTTAAGATGATATTTACCTACTGTGATAAATAAAATAAAGACAGAGACTCCTAAGCATCTAATCAAACAACTTATATAGAAACTATGCAATAACTTAAAAACATATCAAGCGTGAAATAATATACACATATATATACATACATATACATTATATATTTATATATATATATATATACATATATATATATGTATACATATATACACACACCCACACACACATACATACACCTACTAATACATATACATACATATATACATTTAACCTTAGGTAAAATATACATTTGTTAAACAGCCTACAGAGTATGTATATATTTTAAAATAAAATAGTTATCATACATATTTATTCAACTAAATACACATATACATACATCTAGATATATACCAATAATTAGATTATAAAATGTTTACCTACACAGGAACACGCAGTCCATTGCTATTTGGGTATGGTGGTTATGTAGGAAAGAGCCAACTCTTGAGTAGTCTGTTGAAGATGAGATAGTTATCCATTGATCTTATATTTGGGGGTAATGAATTCCATAGTTTGGCCACTTGAACAGAGAAAAATTTACTACCTTTTGTCTTTTTCTTGTATGGTGGTGGTTTGAGGCAGGGTGCCACTCTTAAGTAGAGGTTTCTTTATTTAGCATATTTGGTGATTTTATTCCTGATAAAAAGAGATCCTGTTCCATGTATTGCTTCGTGGGTGATACAAAGCAGCCTAAAGGTGGATCTTCTGGCAACTAGTAACCAATGTAGGGCCCTCAAGGCAGGGGAGATGTGGGCATGTGGCTTTACATGTAGCAGTAGTCTGGCAGCTGAATTCTGAATGTGCTGTAGTTTTTTCATAGTAGATAGAGTTGAGCCATGGTAGAGGCCATTGGCATAATCTAGTTTAGATAGTTCAAGAGAGATAGTAGCATGCACCTTGTGTGGAAATCTGAGGTGGGGAAAGATCCGTCTCAGGGTTTTCATGGTGATGAAGCTTGATCTTGATAATTTGTCCACTTGAGCATTCATTGTTAACTCGGAGTCCATGGTAATTCCAAGGTTTCATACTTACTTGGATATTTTAGGAGGTGGTACTAGGCCATCAAGCCACGGGAGGAGTGGGTCATAATGTTTCCAATCGCCACATGTGAGTATTTTGGTTTTGGAAGCATCAATTTGAGATGGCTCCATGTCATCCACTAATCAGTTTTAGGAGTATTTGGGTGTCATCTCCACAGTTGTAGCATGTGAGTTGAAATTCATTGATCATTGACGGTAATGACATAATGTACATGTTGAAAAGCCTGGGTGAGATGATTGAGCCTTGAGGGACCCCCTGCATTTGTGAAGTAGCGTTTGGAGGAGAAAGGGGGAGTATGGATTACATTTGCTTTGATTTGAAGGAAGGATGTGATACAGTTGTGAGCAGTCCCCTCTTTTCCGGCTTCGTAGAGTATCTGAATTAGGGTGTCATGTTCCACTATGTCAAAGGCAGCTGAGAGATCCAGGAGAAGTAGTGCGGCAACTCCATTGCAGTCTATTGTGTTTTTAAGATCATCCCAAATGTGATGAAGGCAGATTTGGTGCCTCTTCTTGGGTAGAATCCAGTTTGGTAGTCTGAAAGTGTGGAGTTATTTATAATGAATTGTGAGATCTGGGCAAAAGCTGATCTTTCTATCAGTTTGCCCAGGAAAGGTCCATTTGCAATTGGTCTGTAGTTGTTGGGGTAATGCAGGTCCAGGTTTGTTTTCTTTAATAATGGGTGTATTTATGCCTTTTTAAGGTCTTCAGGAAAGATTCCATTAGTTAAAGAGTTATTGATGATTCTTCTTAATGGTGCGACAGTAGAGGTAAATAAATAAATGTTCTTGAAGATGTGTGGTGGACAAGGGTCAGAAGGGCAGCCAGAAGGACTGCTTACTTTGACCAGATCCAAAAATTCACTTTGTGATATTTCTTTGAAGTAGTGCAGAGGCTGGGTTGACTTACTCTTGGAGGACATTTTTGGAAATGGGTTGGTGCTGGTTGTTTTCCTTTGTTTTAAATAGGAGTCCAATGTGTTTGCCTTGGTTGTGTAATGATTTGCCAGTTTCTTGAGAATTTTATAAAATTCTTTATTTGCAGACACAGCATTTTTAGTTCTGCCTAAGTAGTAAATTCTTTAGCTTTTTAAAATGATGATTTGTATATTCTGTTAAGTTTGCTTAGCTGAAGTTTGTCTTCAATGTTGTTTGTTTTAAGCCAGGTTCATTACAACCTTTTGATTTGTTGTTTTATCTTTTTTTAGTTCTGTATTTCACCAAGGTGCTTGTTTTCTTTTGTCCTGTTTTGTTTTTCTGAGTGGTATTAAGATATTGAAAGCTTCTTGTAGCCACTTATACATTTTTGTTAACATAATGTATTGTGTCTAGATCTGTATTAGCTGTTAGTTGTGTTTCTAAGTATTCAAAATTGAGTTTGTTCCATGGTTGATAGATGGGTGCATGTAAGGTGGTCTTGGATGTGTTGATTTATGGTGTTTTATGTGGGAAAGTTACCATATGGTGGTCTGACCATGTGACTGGTGCGATACTTTGAACTGTAAATAGTTCTGGGTTTGCAAAAATGACATCTAGGATGTGTTCCGCGATGTGTGTGGGATTGTATACAATCTGATGTAGGTTCAATGTGACTAGGTCAGTGATGATTGCGTGGTATATGAGATATATTACATCACACCTAGAATGTAGAATGGAAGGGGGTTCTATTTCCCCAGGCTAAAGGTTGGCAGAGCTTTTGCCTTGTGAGTGTGGATGGGATGCTCTTAATAAAGAACCCAGCAAAGATCAACCGAGTCCTGGATTACCTTCTAGAGATAGCTTTTGGATGGGGCATATTGGGTTCATCAAACCAAGGGGCATATTTATACTCTGTTTGCGCTGAATGTGCGTCAAAATTTTTTACGCACTTTAGGCGCAAACCTTACACCATATTCATACTGTGATGCCCGACCCCGCGAACGTCAAAATTCCTCTGTGTGCGTCATTTTCTGGATGCTGGAACCCCCCTGTCGTTGATGACATGCAAGGTAGGCGTTCCCGTCCAAAAAATGACTTTAAGGCCTGTGCGCCTTATTTATACTCCTGCGTCATTTTGACGCACAGGAGGGGGCTGGCCTTAAAAAATGGCGCCCAGCCTGATGTGCACCGTTTTTTAACGCCTGGGTGAGGGCAGGCGTTAAGGGACCTGTGGGCTCATTTCCATGGTCCACAGGTGCCCTTCCCTGCCCCAGGGACACCCCCTGCCACCCCACCCACCCCTGGAGGACACCCATGGATGGGGGGACCCATCCCAGGTAAGTACAGGTAAGTTGAGGTAAGTATTTTTTTTAATTGTTTTAGTGGCATGGGGGGGCCTAACTTGGGCACCCCTACATGCCACTGTGCCCAATGGCCATGCCCAGGGGACAGAAGTCCCCTGGGCATGGCCATTGGGCAGGGGGGCATGACTACTGTCTTTGCTAAGACAGAAATCATTTCAATGGGGGATGTGTGTCAACAAAATGGCACAAGTCCGGTTAGAGCCATGATTTTTTACGCTAACCTGACTTGCACCATTTTTTTACACAAAACTCCCATTTTCCTCTACTCCGGCGCTGCCTGGTTAGAGTCCTTTTTTTTTACTTTGACCAGCCCTCAGCGCCGGCTAACATCAATCCATAAATAAGGCACCCGCCTGGCGCGTTGGAATGGCGTTAGCCAGCGATAAATGTTTTGACGCAAACCGGCACAGGCGCTGGTTTGCATCAAAAAGTATAAATATGGGCCCATATGTTTAGGTCCCCAAGAATGCACAGGTTGAGGTATAGTGTTAGAAGGTTTGAAACTGTGCCTAGAAACGTGTCTGTGTCTGGGAATGTTGAATTGATATGTGGTGGTCTGTAAAGGAGGAGGAAGTTACAGGAGGAAGTTGGTGTAGGGTTGCATATGGTGATGTGGGCTTCACAACATTGAATGGAGATGTTGTCTGTTTTGAAGAGATTTATTGTTTGTTTGAAAATAAGAGCTAGTCCATCCCTCTTTTGCCTATGTGGCTTTGTGTGATGGTTTGATAGCCTGGAGGAACAGCTTCATGCAACATTGGGGGCATGTCATCTTCTAACCATGATTCAGTCATTAAGAGTAAGTCAGGTTGTGTATCATTGAGTAGGTCGTAGATTTGGTGCTTTGTTTTAGAGAGTGATCGAGCATTTATGAGTAGGCATTTTAGAGACTGTGTATTGGCAGTGGTGTAATTTTGTTTTGTAGAAGAGTGATCAGCATATTTTGAACTTGTAGCAGATGTTTCATTAGTGCTGATATTAACTGTATAAGGGTCACACTAGTATTGTTTTTCTATATCATGTTCCTCATCCAGCAGGCTTAGAAGGCATTTTGTTGGGTTTATGTGTGTCAGTGGTGGAGATGGTGGGTTGAGTTCTTTTTGTAGAATAGCCTTGTTGAAAACTTTTCATTTCTTTTTTGTAATGCACGCCAAGAAAATGGGCTGTAGTAGAAAAAAAACCTGCTTTATTTAAAAAGCAGTCACAGAAATGGGGGTCTGCTAGCCCCAGCAGGCCACATCCCTGTGAGTGCGGCCATTCCCAAAGGGTCACAAATTGCAACCTACCTCATGAATATTGAGGAGGTAGGTAATTTCCGACCCCATTAGGAATCCCAAACAGTGTACTTTCCAAAAAGAATGCACATTGCGAGTCACAAAACAAGATGTCATACATCTGGCCCGCCCCATATCTTGTGCCATTGATTCAGCAGTGTATGCTACAAGGACCAAAGTATACAAGATTAGCAACTGTCTGACTACATGGATGATGAGGGAGTGTTCATAAGCACAAATCTGATCTAGGTTTGGGGGGTTGTGGCAACACTATGACCAACTATTTTCTGATAATAAAGCATGCATGGACTTACTCCTGCTACTGTTGGGTGAGATATAGTGAGCCAAGCAGATGCAGTAGTCTGTGTCTTCCTGTGATATTTTGTGCTTGATTTTGATGGGCAGGTGTGTTTAATCAGATCTAATCAACCCTTCTTAATGTGCCATTTCAGGTACATCCAGGGCAAGCAAAGAAGACAGTGCCAACAGTGTTGGGGAAGCTTCTGGCCCCAATTGTTCCGGCTTTGAGTCACAGGACAGCGAGGGACCCAGTGGCCATGAGGATGCTGGGAATGCCACGGAGAAAAGCAGCTCAAGTTCATCATCTTTTGAGTCTTCCTCCAGTGGACACCCCAGAGTGGTGACAGACCCCACAGGATCTGCATCATCTTCATCCCTGTCTGCCTCCACCAGTTCCATCAGCATCCTCCCAGCAGCTCCCCACTCAGTTGGTGGGCCCGTCTCCTTTGCTCCAGGCACCTCAGCCCCTGCCCGTCCCACTCGCAGCACAGAGTGAGGAGGCTATTAACCTCCTGAGGTCCATCTCTGTGGGTCAGTGTAGGAAAGTACCATCTTGCCTGGCATGTTACCCCCATATTTCACTGTATCTATGTTGTTTTAGTCTATGTGTCACTGGGACCCTGCCAGGCAGGGCCCCAGTGCTCATAAGTATGGGCCCTGTATGTGTTCCCTGTGTGATGCCTAACTGTCTCACAGAGGCTCTGCTAACCAGAACCTCAGTGGTTATGCTCTCTCTGCTTTCCAAATTTGTCACTAACAGGCTAGTGACTAAATTTACCAATTCACATTGGCATACGGATACACCCATATAATTCCCTAGTATATGGTACTGAGGTACCCAGGGTATTGGGGTTCCCTATGGGCTGCAGCATTTCTTTTGCCACCCATAGGGAGCTCTGACAATTCTTACACAGGCCTGCCAGTGCCGCCTCCGCGAAATAACGTCCACGTTATTTCACAGCCATTTACCACTGCACTTAAGTAACTTATAAGTCACCTATATATCCAACCTTCACCTGGGGAAGGTTGGGTGCAAAGTTACTTAGTGTGTGGGCACCCTGGCACTAGCCAAGGTGCCCCCACATCGTTCAGGGCAAATTCCCCGGACTTTGTGAGTGCGGGGACACCATTACACACGTGCACTGTACATAGGTTACTACCTATGTACAGCGTCACAATAGTAACTCCGAACATGGCCATGTAACATGTCTAAGATCATGGAATTGTCACCCCAATTCCATTCTGGCCTTGGGGGGACAATTCCATCATCCCCCGGGTCTCTAGCACAGAACCCGGGTACTGCCAAACTGCCTTTCGGGGGTCTCCACTGCAGCTGCTGCCAACCCCTCGGACAGGTTTCTGCCCTCCTGGGGTCCAGGCAGCCCTGGCCCAGGAAGGCAGAACAAATAACTTCCTCTGAGAGAGGGTGTAACACCCTCTCCCTTTGGAAATAGGTGTGAAGGCTGGGGAGGAGTAGCCTCCCCCAGTCTCTGGAAATGCTTTGATGAGCACAGATGGTGCCCTTCTCTGCATAAGACAGTCTACACCGGTTCAGGGATCTCCCAGCCCTGCTCTGGTGTGAAACTGGACAAAGGAAAGGGGAGTGACCACTCCCCTGACCTGCACCTCCCAGGGGAGGTGCCCAGAGCATCTCCAGTGTGTCCTAGACCTCTGCCATCTTGGAAACAGAGGTGTCTGTGGCACACTGGACTGCTCTGAGTGGCCAGTGCCAGCAGGTGACGTCACAGGCTCCTTCTGGTAGGCTCTTACCTCTCTTGGTAGCCAATCCTCCTTCCTAGGTAGCCAAACCTCCTTTTCTGGCTATTTAGGGTCTCTGCTTTGGGGATCTCACCAGATAACGAATGTCAGAGCTCATCAGAGTTCCTCTGCATCTCCCTCTTCACCTTCTGCCAAAGGATCGACCGCTGACTGCTCAGGACGCCTGCAAAACCGCAACAAAGTAGCAAGACGACTACTAGCAACCTTGTATCGCTTCATCCTGCCGGCTTTCTCGACTGTTTCCAGGTGGTGCATGCTCTGAGGGTATCCTGCCTCCTCCCTGCACCAGGAGCTCTGAAGAAATCTCCAGTGGGTCGATGGAATCTTCCCCCTGCAACCGCAGGCACCAAAAGACTGCCTCACTGGTCCTCTGGGTCCCCTCTCAGCATGACGAGCGTGGTCCCTGGAACTGAGCAACTCTGTCCAAGTGACTCCCACAGTCCAGTGACTCTTCAGTCCGAGTTTGGTGGAGGTAAGTCCTTGTCTCCCAACTCTAGACTGCATTGCTGGGCACCGCATGATTTGCAGCTGCTCCGGCTCCTGTGCACTCTTCCAGGATATCCTTTGTGCACATCCAAGCCTGGGTCCCTGACACTCTAGCCTGCAGTGCACAACCTTCTGAGTTGTCCTCCGGCATCGTGGGACTCCCTTTTGTGACTTCGCGTGGACTCCAGTTCACTCTTCTTCCAAGTGCCTGTTCAGGTACTTCTTCGGGTGCTGCCTGCTCCTGTGAGGGCTTCCTGTCTTGCTGGGCACCCCCTCTGTCTCCTCCTCCAAGTGGCGACATCCTGGTCCCTCCTGGGCCACAGCAGCGCCCAAAAACCTCAACCGCAACTCTTGCAGCTAGCAAGGCTTGTTTGTGGTCTTTCTGCAGGGGAACACCTCTGCAAGCTTCACCACAACGTTGGACATCCACCATCCAAAGGAGAAGTTCCTAGCTCTTTTCTTTCTTGCAGAACTCCAAGCTTCTTCCAACAGGTGGCAGCTTCCTTGCACCCTCAGCTGCATTTCCTGGGCTCCTGCCCACTCTCGACACTGTCGCGACTATTGGACTTGGTCCCCTTATCTTACAGGTACTCAGGTCCAGAAATCCACTGTTGTTGCATTGCTAGTGTTTGTTCTTCCTGCAGAATTCCCCTATCACAACTTCTGTGCTCTCTGGGGGTAGTAGGTGCACTTTACACCTACCTTTCAGGGTCTTGGGGTGGGCTATTTTTCTAACCCTCACTGTTATCTTACAGTCCCAGCGACCCTCTACAAGCTCACATAGCTTTGGGGTCCATTTGTGGTTCGCATTCCACTTTTGGAGTATATGGTTTGTATTGCCCCTATGCCTATGTGCTCCTATTGCAATCTATTGTAATTCTACACTGTTTGCATTACTTTTCTTGCTTTTACCTACATAATTTTGGTTTGTGTACATATATCTTGTGTATATATCTTATCCTCATCCTGAGGGTACTCACTGAGATACTTTTGGCATATAGTCAAAAAAATAAAGTACCTTTAATTTTAGTACTTCTGTGTATTGTATTTTTTAATGATATTGTGCATATGACACCAGTGGTATAGTAGGAGCTTTACCTGTCTCCTAGTTCAGCCTAAGCTGCTTTGCCATAGCTACCTTCTATCAGTCTAAGCTGCTAGAAACACCTCTTCTACACAAATAAGGGATAACTGGACCTGGCACAAGGTGTAAGTATCTCTAGTACCCACTACAAGCCAGGCCAGCCTCCTACATTGGTTGTGCAGCGGTGGGATAAGTACTTGTAACTACTTACCACTTTGTCATTGTGTACTTTTCATAAGAGAATAATATACAAAACAGTTCAGTGTATGTACACCTAACCAAAAGGTTTTGCTTTTCTCCTCTTAAACTTTTTACAAAGTTCTGAAAAGTTTTCTAAAACTTCTAAAAGTTTTCTAAAAGTTAGAAAAAGGTTTTTTCTCTGTTCCTTATAAAGTTCTGTAACTTTTTCTTCCTTCTCACTGTCTCTAAACCTTTTACTATCATGTCTGTAGAAGACTCTACTCTTAAAATGGTCAATACTACTTATGACAATTTGAATTACAAGAGCCTAAGGAGTCTCTGCTTAGATAGAGGTTTAGTGATAGGAAAGAACCCTACAAAAGAGTTTTTATTTAACATGCTTATTGTGAATGATGAGTCCCAAGCAGGCACTTCAAATGAGAGGTTAATAGAAGGTTCCCATTCTGACTCAGGGGATCTCCTTGAGGGAGGTGGGGAGGGTTCTGTACCAGACCTGCCCCCTAGCAGGACACCTTGTAATGTTAGTAGTAATAGAGGTTCCCATCATAGTAGGGGAGTCTTTATTCCTGGAGGCCAAGTTGTTAGGGTTCAGTCATTTAGGGACATATCCCCCTCAGTTGTTTCCAATTTATCTTCTGTGTCCAAGCATTCCCAACCCACCCACCCTGAAGACAACATGTTAAAAAGGGAACTCAAAAAGTTGAGGGTTGAAGAGACCAGACTGAAGCTTAAACAGCAACAGCTGGCCTTAGATAGGGAATCCCTAGACCTGGAGAATGAGAGACAGAGATTGGGGTTAGGACCCCATGGTGGTAGCAGCAGTGTTCCTGATAGTAGTCCTGTTAGAGAGCATGATTCCAGGAATCTGCACAAGATAGCCCCCCCCTTACAAGGAGGGGGATGACATCAACAAGTGGTTTGCTGCACTTGAGAGGGCCTGTATGGTACAGGGGGTCCCTCAAAGGCAGTGGGCTGCTATATTGTGGCTATCTTTCAATGGAAAGGGTTGGGATAGGGTCCTTACTGTTAGAGAAAGTGATGCTAACAATTTTGCAGTTTTGAAGGATGCACTCTTGGATGGATTTGGCTTAACCACTGAACAATACAGGATTAAGTTCAGAGACACCAGAAAAGAGTCCTCACAAGACTGGGTAGACTTTGTTGACTGTTCAGTGAAGGCCTTGGAGGGGTGGTTACATGGCAGTAAAGTTTCTGACTATGAAAGCCTGTATAATCTTATTCTGAGAGAGCATATTCTGAATAACTGTGTGTCTGACTTGTTACAGCAATATCTAGTGGACTCAGATCTGAAAGAAGACAGACAAATGGGTCAGAACAAGAGTGAACAGAAAAGTTCATACAGGGGGTGACAAGGATGGCAAGAAGAAGGATGGTAAGTCTTCTGACAAGGGTGGGGACAAAAGTAAAACTGAGTCTTCATCAGGCCCACAAAAACCCTCTGGTGGGGGTGGTGGGTCCAAATCCTCTTCCAATAATCAACCTAAAAAGCCTTGGTGTTATTTGAGTAAAGTCAAAGGCCATTGGACAACTGATGCCAGTTGCCCAAAGAAAAACACCAAACCTCCCACTACCACAACCCCTACTGCAAATTCTAGTGCCCCTAGTAATAGCAGTGGTGGTGGGAGCACACCTACTAATAGCCAATCCAAGGGAGTAGCTGGGCTCACTTTTGGTAATTTAGTTGGGGTTGGTCTTGTTAGGGAGACCACAGAGGCTGTGTTAGTCTCTGAAGGTGCCATTGATTTGGCCACCTTGGTTGCTTGTCCCCTTAATATGGATAAGTACAAGCAACTTCCCCTAATAAATGGTGTTGAGGTTCAGGCCTACAGGGACACAGGTGCAGTGTTACTATGGTGATAGAGAAACTGGTGCACCCTGAACAACACCTACTTGGTCAGCAGTACCAAGTGACAGACGTTCATAACAACACTCTTAGCCACCCCATGGCTGTTGTGAATCTCAACTGGGGGTGGGGGGTATACTGGTCCAAAGAAAGTTGTGGTTGCCTCAGATTTACCTGTAGACTGTCTACTAGGGAACGATTTAGAGACATCAGCTTGGGCAGAAGTGGAGTTGGAGGTTCATGCAGCAATGCTGGGCATTCCTGGGCATATTTTTGCTTTGACAAGGGCTCAGGCCAAAAAGCAAAAAGGACAGGGTAACTTGGATCCTGGAACAATGGACCAAGTGCTCCCTAAAGCTAGGGGTAATAAGGGTAAATCCCTACTCACTATCCCTCCCTCTACAGATGATTCTCCTTCTGAGGAAGAAGAATTTCCTCCCTGTGCAGAACCTTCACCAGATGAGCTGGCAGCAGACACTGCTGAGCTTTTGGGTGGAGGGGGGCCTGCCAGTGAAGAGCTGAGTGTGGCACAGCAAACCTGTCCCACATTAGAGGGTCTCAGACAGCAAGCTGTCAAGCAGCAAAATGGGGATTTCAGTGACTCTCACAGAGTTTACTGGGAGGACAACCTCTTGTACACCGAAGCAAGGGACCCAAAACCTGGAACAGCCAGGAGATTGGTCATTCCCCTGCAGTACAGAGAGTTCCTCCTAACTCTTGCACATGACATTCCTTTGGCTGGGCATTTGGCCCAGATCAAAACGTGGGAAAGGCTTGTCCCCCTGTTTCACTGGCCTAGGATGTCAGAGGACACTAAAGATTTGTGAAAGTCTTGTGTGACCTGCCAAGCCAGTGGCAAGACTGGTGACACACCAAAGGCTCCCCTTATTCCACTACCTGTGGTTGGGGTCCCCTTTGAAAGGGTAGGGGTTGACATAGTTGGCCCCCTTGACCCTCCTACTGCTTCAGGCAATAGGTTTATTTTGGTGGTTGTGGACCATGCCACAAGATATCCTGAAGCAATTTCTCTAAGGACCACTACAGCTCCTGCAGTGGCAAAGGCCCTCCTGGGAATCTTTTCCAGGGTGGGTTTCCCAAAAGAGGTTGTATCAGACAGGGGTAGCAACTTCATGTCTGCATACTTGAAAGCAATGTGGAAGGAATGTGGTGTAACCTACAAATTCACCACTCCTTATCATCCACAGACTAATGGACTGGTAGAGAGGTTTAATAAAACTCTCAAAGTATGATAATGGGACTCCCTGAAAAAACTCAGGAGGAGATGGGATGTCCTGTTACCTTGCATCCTTTTTGCTTACAGGGAGGTACCCCAGAAAGGAGTGGGCTTCGCCCCTTTGAACTCCTCTATGGTCACCCTGTAAGAGGTCCACTAACACTTGTGAAGGAGGGTTGGAAACAACCTTTAAAAGCTCCCAAACAGGACATAGTGGACTATGTACTTGGCCTAAGATCCAGAATGGCTGAGTACATGAAAAAGGCCAGTAAAAACCTTCAAGCCAGCCAAGAGCTCCAGAAGCAATGGCATGACCAGAAGGCTGTTCTGATTCAGTACCAACCAGGACAGAAGGTGTGGGTATTGGAGCCTGTGGCCCCAAGAGCACTCCAAGACAAATGGAGTGGAACCCATCTAATTGTTGAGAAAAAGGGTGAGGTTACCTATCTGGTAGACCTGGGCACTGCCAGGAGTCCCCTTATGGTGATTCATGTCAACCGCCTAAAACCCTACTATGACAGGGCTGATCTCACCCTGCTCATGGCAACAGATGAGGGACAAGAAGAAGAGAGTGACCTTCTCCCTGATCTCTTTTCCACCACTGAAAATGATGCTTTAGTGGAGGGAGTAGTTTTGTCAGATTGTCTCACTGCAGAACAGAAAGACAACTGCATAAATCTCCTTGGACAATTTTCTGAACTCTTCTCAACTATGCCAGGCACCACATCTTGGTGTGAACACACAATTGATACTGGAGACAGCATGCCTGTCAAAAGTAAAATCTATAGGCAGCCTGACCGTGTCAGGGACTGCATAAAACAAGAGGTTCAGAAAATGCTTGATCTAGGAGTGGTTGAACCTTCTGAAAGCCCATGGCCGAGTCATGTGGTGCTTGTACCAAAGCCTCACTCAAAAGATGGAAAAAGGGAGATGAGGTTTTGTGTAGACTACAGAGGTCTCAATCAGGTAACAAAAACTGATGCTCACCCTATACCCAGGGCAGATGAGCTCATAAATACACTGGCATCTGCCAAGTATCTAAGCACCTTTGATTTGACTGCAGGGTATTGGCAGATCAAAGTGGCTGAGGCTGCTAAACCTAAAACTGCATTTTCAACTATAGGAAGGCACTACCAATTTACAGTGATCCCCTTTGGATTGCTGGTGTTTGTTCTTCCTGCAGAATCCCCCTATCATGACTTCTGTGCTCTCTGGGGGTAGTAGGTGCACTTTACACCTACCTTTCAGGGTCTTGGGGTGGGCTTTTTTGATAACCCTCACTGTTTTTTTACAGTCCCAGCGATCCTCTACAAGCTCACATAGGTTTGAGGTCCATTCGTGGTTCGCATTCCACTTTTGGAGTATATGGTTTGTGTTGCCCCTATACCTATGTGCCCCTATTGCAATATATTGTAAATCCACACTGTGAAAACATTGATCCTCTTATATTTTCAGTAGTTGGCCGGTGCACTCGAGGAGTGCGAAACACCGGAAAACATACGAGGATCAATGTTTTCAGCATGATTTCTGGACTACTTTTTATTTTTATTTCCTATGCAGTGCTAGCTCGCTGCACATGTGCCGATATGTTTGACTGTGAGCACATTTCTGTTTCATTTTGTGTGCTCCTTATTTGTGAAAGGCATGCAAATCAAGCGTTTTTTAAAAGGCAAGCCCATGATCCAACGAAACTGATGGGCGTACAGTGGGCATGGTTAAGCCTACAGAGAGATTACAGCAGGATAGAGTGCTTGCACACTTGACTCTAAAAATGAAAATCAGTTCTTAAGCATTTAGATTTTTCAAATATTCAGAGATTCATCAGCACAGCATTTTACTATTGGAAAGAACACAGGTCAGTGTTTTAACTGCATTAAGAGCATAGTCTTAAAGCTCACTTTCGTATGTAATTGGTGTCATCAAGTTACTTCACATGGACAATTGAACAAAGAAATAAAAGACCTTTGATTCACGTTTTGAGCACTGAGTATTCTTTATCATAGGCAATGATTAGTATACCAAAATGCTACATAAAACTTAGCTATAACATACATGTTCATAGTACATTGGTAAAATAACAATTGACCAACGCACACTCAAATCTGTATTGTCATTGCAAGTTAACAGCTATGAGTGTTATTATTCGGCAGGCGGCAAGTATTCAAGTAACCAAGAACACTGATAACATGCCCTTCTAGTGTGTGCTGCCCGTCCAAGTATCTGACAATCAACTAATCAAGGGTAACTGGTAAGATGCCTTTCAAACGCATGGAGTGTGTTACCGCCTTTTAGAACGCTGATCTTCTTGATCTCTTCTTTTCTAGGATCAGCATCCACAACGCTGGGCAGTGGAATAGATGCAGGAACAAGCATGGAGCAGAGAATCCCTCTCTGCATCTGAAGACCTCTGACTGCAAGCAATCACTTTAAGACTGGTGTGGCTTTAAATACCTGTTGCACCTGGCCACACCCAATCTGAGTCATCTGGCCACACCTAGTCTGAGTAAAGAGGCTGCTGTACCTGGCCACACCCAGTCTGATTCATGAGGATGCCACAAGCTCAGGCAACAAGTTGACACATGCCTCAGATTCCTACCCAAGTTCAAAAACAAGCATTGACTCAAGTAAACATTTATCAAAGGCAACAATCATTGTCCCATGCAAGGGCAGGTGATTTGCTGGGGGCAAATTTTACTAAACACCAGATGTGGGTTCTGGGGCATATTCAGGTTTGTAGTCCTGACAGCTCTGGCCTCCTTCCTCTGTGCAACCTCCCATCCCACCCACCTAGGGTCCCTTCCCTGTCACTTCCCCATACCAATACCCTGTTACCCGGCCTGTCCAAAACACAGGCACACATTTCCACTCACACACCCAAGCAGCACATCCACACATAGGCAGAAACACAAGGAAATAAAACAGGCACGCATCCAAACACACTAACACTACCGCCAAAACCATCACAGACTCCATCACGTGCATTACATCCACACCCACCACAGACAAAACAACATCCACTTATACACACCACTCCCCCATTACAACCACACATAGCACATCAGACACTATGCACTCATGCACACATGCACACAATATACACCCACCACCACATCCGGTACTGACAATACCACACCCACATCCACCCCCCTCAGTCACATCCATTCACACATAACCACACCCACATGTCACCACCACAGCAACATCCACTACACCCACTCCTATCACTTCCACATCAGCAAGAACCATTGAGACCACATTCTCCTCATACACACCCAAAAAACACAGATGCACACAAGCAAGCACCCAACACACCCCACCTTTAGTTGACACACCATACTCGTAGCACATTCACCAGAAACGTCTGCGCCTGCACCAGCAACAATCCCAAGCACATCAGTCACAGTCACTCCCTCTTCCTCCAAAACCCCACCCTTTCCCAAACACACTCCTAAGTTCCCTGTAGAGGACACACCCTTTTCCTTGGCCCTGAACCCTCCCAAACCTTCTACCACAGCTACACAAGAGGTGTCTACCCTTCCCATACCCAAGACCACCTCTACCACCTCCCAACCCACCACTAGTATCCCTCCATCCACCCCTTCCAGGTCCCCAGCTACCCCTTTCAAGAGACTTTCCACCCCTTCCACTTCCCAGACCCCCCTCCAAAGCATAGAGCGAACCCTACCTCTTTCAAACCCACCACTTCCCATGCTAAGTACACACCCCAAACCCAAACGCCCCCCCACCCAAATAATGTCCCAGAGGTGCCTGTCCTGCTCAATGGATGCCCATTTGTGAGGAGGTTACCTGGCAGTGTCTGAAGAGGCACGTTTTGTGGCACAGCACTGTGCACACCAACTATAAAGAGTTTTCTTCATCTTGGACACCTTGGTCCTTTTTTTACATGTATGTAGTTACTTCTGTGAACATCTAAATGTTTGAATATTGTTAATGTGACACAATGTCATTGGATCTACACATTATGACAGGTTCATATGTTTATGGTGTACTTTGGTATGTACATGCACAAATTGTGATGGAATGTGTTGGGTATGTTCTTTTCTGGGCAGGCATTCATCATGGTGGAGAGCACTTGCCCCACCTAATTTTTGTGCTTTGTAACATTGGGGTGTGGAACTGGAGGTCTGTTATTTTCCCCCTTAATGGTGCACAGGATCTAAATAGTTTAAGGGGCACTGTTGCACAGATGTATATGTGTGATGTATCGAAACTGGGCCTGGCATTGTTTTGTGTGGTGTTTCAAATGGTAAAGGGTCCAGTTATTCTTGTGCATTGTCACCCTCATTTGGCTTGCACTTCTCCCTATGATGTATGTTGGACATGTGTTGACTGTGTGCAAATTAGTCATTCATTTCTCCACACCTATAGGGTGGTTGGTTGCCATGGCTTTTTGTGACATGTGCCCATAAATTTTTGTGTAGTTTACACCTACTTTAGTTGTATGTGAGGAATGCAGTTACTAATGTGTTTGTTCAAATATCTTGCAGTTCCACACTACACCCATATACATGATACTTGGGCCCATATTTATACTTTTTGACGCAAAACTGCGCCTTCACAGTTTTGCGTCAAATATTTTACCGCTGGCTAACGCCATTTTGGGGCGCCGTGCTGACGTCAAATTTATACTTTGATGCCCAGCGGCGCAAACCACAGGTGTAAGTAAAAAAAAATTACGCACACCGCAGCGTCAAGTCGTAAAGCAAAACGACGTTAACGTGGCAGAAATGACTGTGGGTCAATTTACGACACCGCACACCGGAAATGTGGCGTTTTTTGACGCAATAGCGTCAAAATTCCCCGCAAACAGCCATTTCAGCAGAGGAGAGCCAAAATGGATCCCAGATGCCTGTACAGACCCCAGGAAGATGACAACAGACCAGGAACCAGCCAGGAGGACCCACACAAGAACCAGTACACTTTTAAGAAGAAAAGAAAGTGTCGCTTCAGTGCAGAGGATCAGGAAATCCTGGTTAAAGAGGTGACGGAACACCAGCACCAACTGTTTGTCACCTCAAAGTTTCCAATCAGTAGGAGAGAAGCAATATGGCAACAAATTGTTGACAAGTTCAACAGTGTGGCAGAAGTACACAGAACAGTCATTGAGTGCAAGAAACGCTGGCATGACTGCATGCGCAGGACCAAGGAAAAGATGGCCAGGAACAGGAAGGCAGCACTGCAGACTGGAGGTGGGAGTCCAGCACACTAGGAGGCCATGGACCACATCGAGGAGATGGTTGCAGCCGTCATCCCTGAGGAGATCATCACAGGGATTCAAGGACAGGACAGCGCAGACTACCAGGAGACAACGCACATGCAGGGTAAGTCGCATGGGGAATTATAATGCACTAATGTCAACTGTAAGCAGGGGGGATACCGACCACAAAATGCATGGAAGTCATCATATACATGGAGTGGCATGGGTAAAGGGCATGGCCTGCACAGAGAGAAGCTGGGGCACACCATAACACTACACCCACAACAGTCCCATGGGGGCATGCTGCCATGCCAACGATGGAGCAAAGGTAAAGCCACGCCAGGAGGGAAGGGCACAACATCAAACTGACATCCTGGCACACGTCAGCCACTATACCCCCTACATTAACTAGGGCCCAATTAACAACCTCTAGTTATACCGACAACTGGAATGTAACAGTGACACCAGTTGCCACTACCACCTCCGCTCTGTGTGCAGCTCAAGTAGCAAATGGCAGTAACTTCCCCATGGATCATACACACCTAAATTAGAGGGTTGAGGATGACAACTCCAATAATCCCCTGAAACAAGACAAAGGCTCCAATCCTGTCAAATGTCAATGCCCATAGTTGTCGCAAACATCAGCCAATGTCATCAACATTAGGAGCTGCACAGCACTAAGGTCACACCCATGCTGCATATGTCAGGGTCCATCCTGTGCCTGGGTCACAATGTAACATCCTAAATGGCATACTGCTCAGACAACAGCATTGAGGGGGAGGACACATGTAACTGGTCACTGAAATACACCTGCATAGTCAGTGGAGAAAATAGGACACTGCTACAACTTTCAGGGCAGTCCAATGTACCACACATTCCCAACATCAGCTGTACACATTACCAATGCCAACATCCCTATTGTGCCATAACAATGCTATGCATAGGATACACTACATGTCAACTACATATAAGTGGATGTGAAAGATCAGAGACTGGGGCAGGTCCAGATTGTTAAGTGTGCTGCTAGTGCCATCAGAGCACCCACAGCCAGTGAAAGGTCTCACCATGAGAATGGATGTAGACGGAGGGTTGAGTAGGACAAGAAGGTGGCAAATCACTATTTGGCCAAAACCAACACCTAGAGGAGATGATGCTGACAAGTCTAATAACTTACCACAATACATGTGACATGCAGGTGGGGCATAGGCCTGGGAGAATGCCCATCTGAAAGACTGGAGCAATGAACAGGAAACAAGATCACAATGTAAAATCATCACAAGGCAGGCATGTCACATCACAAAAGCCACAACACACACACACTAATTGTACCCCATTTCATTTCAGAGGACAATGGATCTCCTGCGGATATGCCTGTCCCAGAATACCCTGATGACATGGATGACGAGCTGACAAACATTCCCCAGCAGACCATCCAAGATGTCCTTGGAACCCCCCTGACCCCACCTTCAGTCACAAGGAGGAGCACAGAACAAGCAGCCATCGCAGAGGATCCACCCACCACCCCAATTGGAAGACCAGCCAGCTCCAATACAGCTGAGGACTCAGACAACACAGTCACCAGCTTTGAGAGAACTGTAGTTGGGGTACAGCAGGAGCTGGCCAATGAGGGTCGTGTGGGGATGTAAACTATGGCAGCCAGCCTAGAGGGGGTGCGTTCGTGCATGATGTCATCAGCAGATCAGGCAGCAGCCATGCAAGCCCTAACATCCATCCTGCAAGGACTACAAGAAACTGTCAAGGAATTCACCACTGCAGTAAGGGAGTTGCCACAGCACCTCGCACCCCAAACCTTCCACTGCATGCACGAATGCAATCATGACCCCCTCAGGGCCGACCTGGCTGCCTACCATCATGATGTGGCTGCTATTCTTAAGAATCAGCACATCCTCCTTGCTGCAGTACTGCCCTTAAGACCTTCACAGGTAGCAGTGATCGGGATGTCTGACTCCACGTCTTCTAACACTGAGGTGTGTGTTGCCCCTTCACAACCACCACCACCAAGGACAGAGGAGGCAACACACACATCAGAAGAAGAAGACATGGAACAGATCACATTCACATGGAAAAGTACCCGGAAGCACTAGTCCCTGCCACATGGCCAACTATTACCAAGGTCCTGTGTTTTGTAACATGCCAGTCTTACAACAACTGTACTCAATGACTGTTCTGCTAACCACTGTATATCTTGTCAGCCTGCCCAGTGCTTGTCTCTCTCTTACTCATTGGCAAATCCTGTTCCTCTGCACTGTCTGACACTTCACCCCAGCATGTCAAATGCATTTTCCTTTACCACTTGTGTAGGATCACAATGGAAGATGTTACTATAATGGACTCACAATCATGGACAATGTACATATAGCACTACAGCACTTTTCAATAAATAGCACTTACACAACAAATCTGTCTCTGGGTAATGTGACACATCAACTGTGCAGTAGATAACTGAAATGTGCCTCCTGTCAAATAACGTAGCTTGTCAATACAACAGTCCTGAAATTATGTATTCATATAAATCTGCACAGTGGCCAGGATTGCATCATACTCTGCCCTTCCTGAGGGTAATATCTGATGAAGTGAGAAACCATACACCATCATGCTGTGTTGGACAGAATACTGCTTCCTCAAGGGATAGCTAAGTCATTAAATAGTGGCCGCAAAATGTTGTCACCATGCAATACTAACACATATAACAGTGCACACAAATCTAAGCAAACACTCCAAAAACTGCATGAATTAAGGTGTCTGAGTTTACATCCAAATAGGTAATCATGCTGAACAGTGTCACAAATGATCTATGTGAGTCATGAAGACGATACTACAAGAGTGCTTATGACAACTCATCTTATAAGGGTGTCCTTGAACATCACACTGCAGTCAGACCTAAAACTGTTCCCCAATACCAAATCTGGAAGCACTGTTTGTGACTTAGAAAATATACTTATTGACAAAAACACGTTGGGATCCATATTAACTGTGATTGGTGGTTGCAACGAATGGTGGAATCTTTGCAAGGTAGCTCTGGGGTAGCTGCCAATCTTACAGCTCAGTTGGGATTTGTTCGTAGCATAGGACACAAATGTAATAGTACAAAATTCATGTACACTAATGCCAAGGCCGTGATCAACAAGCATTTAACACATACTGTAAAGGGTTCACTATATATTTATTGAATGGTAATCACAGAAGAGGAAACAGAGGGAAAAGTCTTACCTACCCTAATCTACCCTGTCTACTCATTACCCACAACTGTCCCTAACTAACCTAACTTAAATGTACTTGTAACGAAACGTTCTAAACATCAACCCCTCACCCCCTTATGAGACGAGATACATGGAGGACAACAGATACCAACCTAAGCACATACTATACTATCCTAAACAAATATATATATATATATATATATATTTTTTTTTTTTTTTTTTTTAAACACACAAGAACCCCAACATAGACCCCCACCCACCCACCCACACACTTAATAAGTAAAAATAGAAAAATTCAGGACCCCCCCATCCACTAACACTAACTAAACTAACAGCTATACTAATCTAACACTAAGCCCCCTAAGTCCACTAAGTATGAGAACAAGGAAAGAGGAGGGAGGGGAGGGAATCATGTCCATATACAAAAGTCTAGAGGTTGGCCCTTGGGAGGGTCCGCTTTATGGACCGCACACGCCTGTTCATATGGCGAACATCCCGGCTCAGGTGACTAATTTTCCATAGCACACGGTTCGTTTTACGTTCCATTGCCTGGAAAGCTGCAGGGTCAACTGTGGCAGCTGGGGCAGTCTGGGTACCGTCGGAGGAGGTTTGTGGGCGTGTAGAGCCAATGCCTGTGGGCTGCCCTGAAGGTGTTGCACTGCTGGGCCCTGGAACAACTGCAGACGGTGGGACAACAGTCCCAGCTGTGGGTGGTGCAACCTGGGTGGAACTGGTGGTTGTGCTGGTGGTGGCTGTGGTGGGCAAAGTAGGGCAACCCTGTGGGAAAGCCCTCCATGCTCCGGAGGCCCGTTCATTCCGGTATCTACGGGCCATTCTCCTGAACCCCAACTCTACCAGCAGGATGTGATGGTATCTCATGGCCCGCCTCTGGAACTCACGGACCTGGATGGGAGTCATGTTCGCAGCTGTGAAGACAAAGGCAAATATTTTACATTAGGAACAGCATTGTGTGAAATGGCACAAGAAGTAAATCAGACAATACATCTACTGTACTTGTAACAGCTCATACCACAATACAGATCATTGAATGTCCCTGAGGAAGTACATGGCAGGCCAGCCTACAAAGGTCATATCACACATAGCACATCCAAAACCTACAAAATGGGTAACAACTGGCATTAACTTGCCATCTGAGTTCTGCCAGTTGTCAGCTAACAATCATGTTGCACATCCTCCGGCAATGCCTGGGCTACAGATGTCAGTGTACGGGATGGAAATCTAAAGCCACATGGTCTGCAAGTTGTAATTGGACTTGCTAGTATGGTACTCATGTGCCATACTGAGTGTGTATACTAGGTTCTGACAAAACATTCACTTATTCACATGTATGTGTAACGTACTGGTATCATACGTCCTAGGTACCCTATTCACAAACCCATGCCTGTGTTGGGGGGGGGGGTGGAGAAACAACGAACAATTCCAAACAACATGGACACCCAGGAGTCAGCAAACCCTTGACCAATCCTAGCGCCACACATGTCAGGAAATGCAGACCTTGGTCCACATCATATACTTCCAGTAAGACATGACTTACAACAGACACAGAGTTGCAAGAACACCCATGATTTGCATGCATACCTAGGCCATTGCACTCAAGTTCCACATACTTGTAGCACTACATGTGGAAGTACATGCTGCTAGGAAGTTCAACCTACAGTTTAATAAGTACTTTGGTGAATAGGAAAGCAGAAGTCTGTTGGAAAGCGATTTGCAGTACCAATCTGGGAGAATGTGGGTCTGACAGGCAAACTAAATCTGAGACGAGTTCCAGTGTGACTCTTGTTGATACAAGTGTTATCCACATGACTCACCCCAGTTCCCATTGTGGGGCCTACAGGATTGACCTACAATCCCTAGATAATACAATAGGATAAGCATTGGCCAACTCAAACAGTTTGATAAACTGAAATCCTACTCATGGAACAAGACAAATGATTGGCCAGCGCATCACAACTTGCTATGTGTGAAACACACAGGAGTCCATCACACATCACCAGCAAACACAACACATAACAGACATATCAACACTTACTGGAGTGGTCGGGGTCCTCAAATATAGCCACCTCTCCCACAGTGTAGGGTGCCGGTCCACCTGTAAGGCATGGAAGGAAGAAATGTGCTCAGAATCTGTGCACTGACCAACAATTTCAAAGACAAAAACAATGTGTAAGCTGACGTAAGTAATGAAAGCCATTCAGACATGATGATACTGCATTTGATATATCACGGCCAACATGTACATAGCATGGGTCTCCTGTGACAGTTACACACATATCTACACATATGCAGAGGCCCTAACTATCATGTGGTGGCAAACATGCTCCTTCATTAGTGAGCAGAAATAATAATGGTGTGTAATCGTCTCATCATGGGCATCCAAGAGAGACATCCAAAGCCTGGTTACTTGAGGACTGCATTACCAGTCAAATAGCCTATGTGGACATGACACATTTATGACACATAGGTATAATGTACAGAGGGACAGGGACTTTTGTAAGCCCTCATGTTGTTACAGTTTCTTCATTTGATGTGTCCCAGCAATGGTGATTTGCACCAAACATAGAGATATGAACCCATGTGCATACCTTTGGACTGCCTTCCCTAATTGGAATGTGGCACAACAAACTCCAAATACCAGTCTAAGATATTAGCTGAGGGCACCTTACACCTTTTCCAGATGTTTTCAAATCCAGATCTGACATGTATCCAAAAAGATGAAGGACCACAATAATCCCTAACATTCATAGAACTTCCATGACCACTTTCCTTACACACTCACCAGACACACATAAGACATATGTCTGGGCCACACTGCTATCATCAATTGAGGTGAAGCCAGCACTCATTTTCTGCATCATGTAGTGTTCCTAAAGTCAGTCTAGCTATTGCATCAACAAAGTTTGCCAATATTTTAGTACATCTATACTTCACTGGCAAATGTGACCTATATAGACATGATTGGCTCCTATTTTGTTTTGTTATCTGACACAAAGGTGGCACCAAATTACATTAAGCAAAAGTATCCTGTAAGTTTGCAGAGCACGTGCTTCCTGACAGCTAGCAATTGTGATCCTTCACATAGCACATCATTTACCCTGTATGTTTCCGCAGCATTACACACAGTCAGCAACTTAGCTGGCAGATACTGTACAAATCATCTGATGTCACTACAGAGCTTTTAAATGAGCACATTTACATGATTTGTACTCACCAACATGGCCACCAATCACTATTCCCAGGTGGTCCAGCAGATCTTGCTCCCTGGTGATGAGGACAGCCCAGCGGTACTTCACCTTGTGGTCATTCCTCTGGCTCCCATACACGCGCTGCAAGTGATGCAGCACCTTTACCCACTGGATTCTTCGCGCCTCAGTGTGATACCCCTGTATCACCCTGCCCCCTGCCTCGATCATGAGTTGGAGGAAATGGCACACCAGCCATATAAACCCCCCCAACTCCTACTCACCCATCCTGCCAAGACGTGGCAAACCCAACATCTCAGCACTGAAAAGGGGAATAGGGGAGAAAGAAGAAGAAAGGAGAAAAGGGGGAAAGTAGGAGTACGAAAAAAAGTAAACTGAACCACTAAAAGAGCCCAACTGTCCCCAAACTAGCACTACCCACAAAAGACTCCCACAAACAACAAATACACTACAATACTGGACAATTGTAAACAAAACACACTCAGACAGTATACAACAACAATATTTATTTCACAAAGTAACCAGTAAGATAGCACACATGACACCAGAGCACAGAATCATTGGACAACACTCTGAACACAGCCACACAGTCTAGAAGCTTCACAGACTGCAAAGTAAAAGTGAAAGTACACCCACTGTACATAATCTGTAAACAGGATATCCTATTACATCACATCCTGCATAAAATGGCTGCTGTATTTATCGTTATGCGTCATATTTTTTCACGCATACATAATGTGCATCATATTTTTTGACGTACAGGAGAGAAAATTAGGCTGCATCCAAATAATAGTAAATTGTCTTTACAATTATTTGGATGCAGCCTAATTTTCACTCCTGTGCGTCACAAAATATGACGCACAATCTGAATTGGTGGAAAAAAATAACGCATAACCCTAAAAACAAAATTTCAGTGCATGAACTGGTTTTGGAGATTTTTTCAATTTTTATGTTATGTTACATTTGGGACACAACTGAGATAGGCTGATTCCACCCACTTTGGTGTTGATGGTGTATGTTCACATGTCAGACATCATACTGCAGCGGACCATGACCAGCTACTTCCTTAACAGGATTTTGACGGTTGGCTGATGCACTAGATGGCCATATGTGTGGCCTACATATATGTATTGAACAATTTGGGCATGTTTGGCATCAGGAGAGGATAGCAAGGTGACGTACATAAGTACAATACCTCAATGCCTATGGCTCAATGTGTGTGCAGTGGCAACTAATGTAGTTGTTGACCCAGTGTGTGTGCATCACAAGATGCATTATTGAAAATATGCTTGTATGAATGTGAAGATAATGTGTCCAAACCTTAGATGCAAGTCATTGTGGAAATGAGAGAGGACATGTGTTAGTCATACATGTAGCAACATCCAAGATTTTGGGTAGCGTAGACACCACAAATGACAAAGCATGCACCAGATAGATGGCAGATGCTTGTTCATGTCAATGGTCCACAATTTCACCATCCCATGTCCTAGATTTTTGGTAACTGCTTCCTAGGCACTTGTTGGTGAATCCCAAAGTGAGTCAGGCACATGCATTGACGAAGTGGGTACCATGTAATTGGCACAGACAGCCAAAGGTGAACCACAAATGTATTATGACGCCACAGTGGAGGTCATATAACTGAGCCACAACTCTCCAGTGGCTGTGGTGGACCAGCATACGAGGCAGCACGTGTCCACATATTTCCAGTGATCAATTGCACAGAGGTGTCTTGTTCATGTGTGTGGTCCAATGTTGATCCTGTATATTTTTAGGGGTGTATGTTGTCACAGTTACGTCCAGGTCTCATCATGAGTCAGTGGTAGCTATTCCTGTATCTACTGAGTATCCTTCGGAGATTAATGTGAGTAAAGTCAATGAGGACATGAGAACCTACATGGGGATGGTCCCACCCTGTCACTGAAGACATGTAATGAGACTGTCAACAGGGCAACCTTGGTGTGCTGAGTGAGATCATGTCTCAGGTGTCATGTTCCGGCAGGTGTCATTACAACATTTGTACACAGGTTGGCCTCTGAAATTCCCACTGCATCTGGGAACATCATAGCCTCTGTGCTGATTATTTTCGCAGCTATTCACCCCACACAGCCCATCAATATGTTGTGAGCAATGTAATTCAGCGTGTGAACTGTCAGGGTCCTAGCATCTGTGGACTTTTCATGGACATTATCAGAGGTTTCTGGTTCTGCTGGAGGCACCGTACCCAATCCCTGCATATGGCCCTGGGACACTGTCACACTTTGTGGTTCATGCATAAATGAGACCCAGACAAGGGATGGGCCATGATTTTGGTATTCAAAGACAATTTAACAAATATGGTACAATTAAAAGGCAGCTAATGCTATACAATGTATTTGGGTATGCATTGATGAAGCACATGACAAAATACCCTCTGAGGAATGAGAGGTTTGGTAAAGCAAGTGTGGTACATATGTAGCCACAGGTAATCTTTAGGGTGACGCACAGACAGGTGCCAGTCAGGCTGACAGGATGCAGGGTCAATCAGGATCCAGCAATTTCACAAGTTACATAATCAGTGGTCTGACTAAGACTGGTCGGAGGAAGAACTAGACAGTTGACATGTAAAACTGTGTATGTCCTGTGTTTTTGAAGGTGACACATGAACCCAAAGGCTGTGTTACACGGCTTCATTACTAGCAACGCATAACGGTGTATTTGACAAAATGGCAACTTCTATGCTGTTCCAGGCATCAGCAGGGGCAGTGCTTGTTGAAATGGGTGGTGTGCATGGAGGTGATCACAGGTGTGGGCTGTATCAGTTTCTCACAAGTCCTGTAGGTGAGATTTGCATTCAAATGGCCAACAGTACCTTTCACACGGAAAGCAAGCTACAGGTGATAACAGGGCTTAGAAACTACAAGCCAGTGTATTAATTGACCGGACGTCCATGCAGTCAGATGTACAATGACAATGGTATACAATAGGAAAGGGTGTAGCACACTAGATTACTATTGTTAGTCTGTGTGTGTAGAGGAGGGAATATCGGGGTACACATATTACTATTCCATGGACCTCTTCAGACAGGTGGGTTGTGACCAGGTGCATGGGTGTGTCAGGAGTTAGGAAATGAGCTGACATGTACATGGAATGTCATGTGTGCAATGCTTGCCATATGTGTGGCACTTGTGCTGTCTATGTTCTGCTTATATGGAACTCTAGTCACAGATAGTCCTTGCAAAGATTGGACGCAGTTGGACTTACTGCTATCAAGGGTCTGGTCATACATTCCTGTTACTGATGCAAAAGCACATCAGCTGCCTCATGTATGAAGCTTGTTTTCCCCTTATTGAGTGATGGTGTCTTAGTTGTGTGCCATATGCTGCGATGAACCATGTTTCCAACATGTATGTGTGAAATAGGTGTGGTCCTCTGCTATTGCCCTTCAAAGGTGAAATGTACAGGATCTATGTCATTTACAGTGTGTGTGTATGTGACCGTTGTATGATACGCATCACAATTGCTCTCGGATTTTCTGTGTCATGATCGGTATATCAGCAATGCTCCATGAGGCAACACTCTTATTCTGATAGATAGAGATAAAGGTGAGCACAAATGATTAGCCAGACCATGATATGGTGATTATTATTGGTGTTTATTTACATTAGTTTATAAAGTGGTGATGGTGATTATATTTAAAAGTAATTGTTCACGATGTGTTGGTGCCTACGCAATCCAGCGGCTGTGTTTTGTTGTTCCCCCTCATGTTGCAGGCCACCGTTCTCCTCTTCCTCCTCTTCAGGCATGTGTGGCTCTGGTTCCAGGAGGGGAATGTTCCTTCTAATGCAAATGTTGTGCAGGACGGCACAAGTTAGAATGATTTTCCAGACCATTTCAGTGGAATATAGGAGGCTACCACTAGTGATGTCGAGGCACCTGAATCTCGACTTGAGGATGCCGAAAGTCCTCTCGACTATGCTGCGTGCCCTCCTATGTGCCTCATTGTAGGCACGCTCTGCTGCAGTACTTGGGTTGCCAATGGGTGTCATAATCCATGGCTGGATCCCATACCCCTGATCAGCTGAAAGAGAAAATGAATGGGATCATGTTGATGCAGCTTGCCCCATTTATATCAGCTTGCATGGCAGTAGTTTTCTTGTGTTGTCTGTGACTCTTTTGTGTTATTGTGTTGCATCTTAGGCTTGTAGGATGTACCATCTGCATTGTGTTGTTTCCTTGGCTGAACAAGTGTTTGGCTGCTGACCGGTTGTAAGCAGAATGTTTTGCGATTTGCAGTACAGTGTGCCCTCCCTAGCATTGTGACTTGTGATACAGGTGTCCCTGTGTCTTCACTGGGGGTGAGATGATAGTTACATACACAGGTTAAAATTGACAGTGTTGTTAACACGTTCATATCAATGTACCCTGGACATCACATACCTTTCGGCTTATGCAATGGATTAATGTATACATATTTGAGACGCTTACAATTTGCAAGGTGACATTTAGGCAACACACTCCAAACGTTGTGATCATTGACGTCTTAACATTAGGCTGTACAGTCATTTCAGATGTGTGACAGGTTCAATGGTGACCTATGAAACATGCCTAGCGATGTCACAACCTCAGTGTGTTCCTGTCGACATGTTGCTGTTGTGGTGTATGTGTTGTGTGTCCTAGAGGGTTGCTGTGCAGTGAGTCTATAAGTAGGTTTTTGTACTTACCAACAAGTAGTCCATTGCCATACCGTCTATCCTGGAAGTGTTGATTGATGGTGCTGTGACGGAAGATGAATGAGTAATGCACACTCCCAGGATATTTTGCCACGATGTTGGTGATCAATCCTTGGTGATCGACAATGGCCGGCCCATTGATGGAATGTGTGTGCTTCCTGTTGCGGTAGAGGTGTTCAGTTGCAGAAGGTGGCACAAGGTGTACATGTGTGCAGTCGATTGCACCAAGAACGTGTGGGAAGCCACTAATGAGGTAGAACCCCTGTTTTGTTTCCTGCTGCTTCTGCAGTGTGTTAGGGAAGCCGATGTGGCGGGGTGTGAGTCCAATTATGGCATCCAGTACTTTGGGTAAAAAGGCAGAGAAGGATGGCTGTTATATTCCGGCAACCAGGGCACCAGTTGTTTGAAAAGAGCCACTTGCCAGCATGTGAAGTACGGCAAGCAGCTTGGTTTCTGTTGGGATGGTGCGGGGTGTCAGCAAGGTGGGTGCCAACTGTGGCTCAATGTTTTGCAGCAGCTGCTGAATGTCCTGCCAGTTCAACCTGTACCTCTGGATGATGTCATGTTCCCTGAGGCCATGGAGGGTTGTTCTGGTGCGGAATATTCTGTCCTGCCTTCTGCGCTGCCTTTTGGGGTCCCTGCTGCTGTTGTGGTAGCTGCTGTTGTTGTTGCTGGGCTCTGCGTCTGCGTGCACGCTGGATGAGAAGCACCTCCATGTCTCCCTTTTGCTGCTCTGCTGCTCTGCTGTTGCTTCTGTGTGTTCTGATTAAATACAGGTGTGTTTGCCCCATTTTAACGCCTGCCCTGACCCAGGTGTTAAATTTTGATGCAAATCGGGCTGTGCGTCATTTTCCGGCTCCACCTCCCGGACGTGCGTCATTTTTGCCCGAAAGCATAAATACGACGCACGGCCGTTTAAGTCATTTTTGGGACGGGAACGCCTACCTTGCATATGATTAACGCAAGGCGGGTTGCCGCATCCAAAAAATGATGCACATGACGTCCTAGGGCTCAGGCATCAAAGTTTAAATATGGGGCAAAGTTTGCGCTGAATGTGCGTCAAAATGTTTGGCACATTCGGCAAAGACGGAGTATAAATATACCCCTTGGTGATTCTATTGTATGTCCTGGCTATACTTGCAGCCTAGGGGACTATACACAGAAATATTTAGGTGCATGGGCAAAGTGGACTGTGGGCCAGGGACCCAGAGTTTTAGGGAGCCCCCGGATTGTAACAAGCCTGTTCTGCAGGGGGGTATTTCCATGGCGGGCTTGCATTAGTTTTTAGGTGTATTATTTAGGATAGCATTTTCCAAATGTGTTTGTTTGATGTGCCTGATGTGTGATGGTCTAGTACAGTACTGTAGCATAGAAGGTATTCCTGATTATAATGCTGCATCCCTACTTAGATTTGTTCTCTGTCAATACTGAACATAGCCTGTGTGAAGTTTAAGGGTGTCACAGTGATTATTTCCTGTGATGTTAGTATAGACCTGCTATTGTGTTAGTGTATTGTGGACACACAGCACTATTGTGAAGAGGACACCAGAAAGGTGACCTAGATGCAAACATTATTGGCTATTCCAGACAGGGACACACTAATCATTTTTGTTCTGGGGCTACCCTGGACATTATATTGCAACTGTCTGTGCATCTGTGAACTGGAATGCAAATGTAAATGGGTGAGATGAGGATTTACTGTAGGTTGCGTCCATGACGGCGTGGGTTTTGGCGGTCATCAAGCAGCAGCAGTGGCAGGATGTGTACTATTGGCTCCATGACGTCAAGGTACGTGTGCAGATGAGTGACGGTGAGTTTCTGCCTTTTATCCCTCCGTTTCCGCCAGCTCAGGTGTGGTGGTTTGGCCACCACAGTCACACCTGTGGCAAGGTGCATTGTGACTGTACTGGGGGTGGAACTGGCAGTCCACCCTCAAACATACGTATTGGCCTCGATCGCTGCCGTCGCAGTCTGCAATTCTTGGCAGTGATGGCTGTGCCACAGTGGTCTTTCCTATGCACACCCACTCAACTCATAATTAGGTGGACGGACCGCCGATTTGGCGTTAGATAAAACCACTCTTTTTCCATGGTGGTGACCTTACCGCCAAACTCGTAATCAGCCCGTTAGTCATGGGCATTCAATTTAAAACATATTCCTGAAGCTAATTGATAAAAAAAGAACATGGAATAGATCAATTGGGAAGGAACGGTGTGAAAGGTCCAAGAGAGTCTCCCCTTTGGTTGGTCACACCAGGTGTTGCCCGCTGATCCAATCACAAGGTTAGGCTATGTGTGGTGTTCAGAAATCTAATGATTACTACCTTGATAGACTGGTTCCCATTGGCAACTAGTGGGAAGATGCTGACCACAGTAAGGAATGCCCATGTATCCTACAACAGCAAACTTTCAGGTGCCCGAAATCAAATAGCATTCAATTAAAGGTCTGGTCCATCAGAAATTCACAAATATGTTTGTTTGTATGAATTTAAGAGTTTGCCATTTGGGTTGGTACCGTATCACTTCAGAGATATTTAAACAATTGATGCATGAGCTGGCAAGTGATGATAGTGTTTTCTCATTCCAAGAAAATATAAGGTGTGATCTCCGATAAGGATGTGTAGGGCTGTTTACTACTGCAAATGTCAGAGTCCCTGCACAACAAGTATTTACTGTGGATGATTTTAACTGCAAATTGGCAGCTTGTAAACCAAAAACAAGAGTTGACAATTTAACACAAACTCATCTGCAGCACACAAATATGTTCTCAGTTATGAACATCCAATCGGTGAGGGATAACAGCTTTCTTCAACAAATAGCATCTGCTACATTATTCTGATGAGTTCTAGTAAGAATGAAATATGTGCCGGGGGCTCTACACATTTCAAGGAAAAAAACAGAAATACACTGTGAAAAAGAATTCACAGTTGAAAAGAAAATGGCTACATTGATAGAAAGCTTAACCTGTTCAAGAAAGCTACTTAAACGCACCAATTGGAGGCCCAGAAGTGAAAGGCGTTTCTCTACTGCTGATGAACATATGGGTTTGACCATTGTGTTAATTTTTACATTTTAATTCTGGGAAATATCTAGAGGATGATTTCCAATTGGAGGTACAACAATAGGAACAATAGAAAAGAATGTGGAATAGATCAACTGGAAAGGAACGGTGTGAAAGATGCAAAAGAGTCTCCCCTTTGGTTGATCCCACCAGGTGTTGCCTGCTGATCCAATCACAAGGTTAGGCTATGTGTGGGGTTCAGAAATCTAACGATTAATATGTTGGTAGACTGGTTCCCATTAGCCACTAGTGGGAAAATGCTGACCATAGTAAAGAATGCCCATGTATCCTACATTGAACTCTCTGGGGCCTGTAATCAAAAAGCAATCAATTAAAGGTCTGGTCCTTCAGAAATTCACAAATATGTTTGGTTTGTATGAATTTAAAAGTTTGCCATTTGGGTTGGTACCATACCACTTCAGCGGTATTTCAACAATTGATGCATGAGCTGGCAAGTGAGGATGGTGTTTTCTGACTCCAAGAAAAGATAAGGTTGTGGTCTTCAATAAGGATGTGCAGGGCTGTTTATTACTGCAAATGTCGGAGTCCCTGCACAACAAGTATTTACCGTGGATGATTCTAACTGCAAATTGGCAGCTTGTAAACCAGAAACAAAAGTTGACAATTGAACACAAACTCATCTGCAGCACACAAATATGTTCTCAGTTGTGAACATCCCATCAGTAGGGGTTATCAGATTTCTTCAACACATAGCATTTGCTACATTATTCTGATGAGTTCTAGTAAGAATGAAAAATGTGCCAGGGGCTCTACACACATCAAGGTAAAAATAAAACAGAAATACACGGTGAAAAAAATTCACAGTTGAAAAGAAAATTACTACATTGATAGAAAGATTAAACCTGTTCAAGAAAGCTACTGAAACACACTAATAGTAGGCCCAGAAGTGAAAAGTGTTTGTCTACTTCTGATGAATATATGAGTATGAACATTGTCTTATTTTTTAAGTTTGAATTCTGGGAAATATCTAGATGGTGGTTTCCAATTGGAGGTACAACAACAGGAGTATCACCAAAAGGAATGCTATGTACACAGTGAATTTAGTATATTGAATGAAAGTAAGAGTATCTACGCACTACAGTAAATATTGAAACAAAATGGTCAGACTTAAATCCAAACCCTTACTAGAATTTATGAATGCGAATATATGTAATGTATAAATTATCATTATTCGAAGAACACAAACAGATGATGCTTCACGTCGCTGGCCACTGTAAGTGCAAACCAATAATTCTACTACATTACCAGTCAATAAAATGAATCGTGCCTGAAACCCAACTTACAAATTGTTGTGAGGCTGGATGAAAAGCTCTCCACACACAAGGTAAATTAATAACGTTTTATTTTATGAATCAAAGCTTAAATGTCCCCCAGCAACCAGCCTCTAAGAAACCACCAAACAACTGGCTTCCTCAGAACGCTGTTGCAGATGAAAACAAACATTCCAATACAGAGCGCTCGTGAGCCATGATTACAGTGCGCTTGTGAGCTTGCCCCATAACTAAAACAGTCAAAGACTTACTGAACATAAAACATCCCCCTTCTTCAATGACAGCAACAAAACAATTAATTCAACACAAAATCATCCAAATATTTAGGCTTGCCAGTAACTCTTTTGGGAAGGAATCTGTTAGGAGACTTATCTTGAACTGGCTCCTGAATCTTATCTCGCACAGCGTTCTGCTTCCCAAACACACTGGATGTTTCACGCCGAGTATGATTCAGAACATTTTCCTGCTCAATAACGTTAACATCATCCATCACTCCAGTCCAGTAAAACATCATGCCATCCTGCAAATCATTCACTCTTCTCAGACCACTCTCATGATCTTCAGAACCCTTATCCTGTGATTGGAAGCTAAGTGTGTCCACACCTTTGTCCACTCTGGCCACTTTCCTTTTACTCCACCACTTTCCATCTTCTACTTTAACAGAATGCTTGGATACCTGAACCACCTTTGTTTCCTGAAAATACTTGGAACCTTTCACTTTGTAAGGTCTCCTTATCCTTACGCGATCCCCAACTTTGAAATCAACATCTTTCACTTTTTTAATCTGATCACATCTACTCTTGGCCTTCATCTGCGAACCTACCACTTTGTCCTTCATTGATTCAAAACTGGGAATATTTTTGTCTAGATCAGAGTTCTCAATTACCCACATAGGTGACTACTCGTTAAACGCAAAAGGAGTTACTCCAGTCGTAGAATGGGGAGTGTTATGATAGCACCAAATTCTATCTCCTATCGCTTCTTGAACCGACCCACCAGCTTCAATGAACAGTTGAATTGTTTCCTTTCTCATCCGATTCACCCTCTCCACCATCCCATGGGGACTATGGAGTGCAGTTGTTAAATGTTTGATCCCTAGGTTGTTTAGAAATGTTTTCATGTTATGGGAGACAAACTGTACCCCATTATCTGTAACCACAAAAGCTGGAATACCTTCTGACTGAAATAGATTCTTTAAAAATGTAATCACACATGTAGTGTTAGGTTCCCTTAAGAATTCATACAACACCCATTTCGAATGATAATCCACAACCACCAACACAAATCTCTTCCCTCCATTCAATCCCTCAATAGGTCCAATAAAATCCATACCAATTTTTCCCCACGGCCTCGAGGGGAAATCTACAGGACACAGAGGAGTATTTCATACACTTATAGTTTTTTTAAGCTTGTGAACATACACCGCAACTATCAATCATTACTTCCACAATCGCATTCATCCCAGGCCATCAGTAATACAAACGTAATTTCTTCCTAGTGCTTGTAATTCCTGTGTGCCCCTTGTGAGCTAGTTTGACCAACCCACCCCTTAGTTCAGATGGAGGGATCAATTTAGTGCCTCTCATAACCAAATTATTTTCCACCCTTAATTTCTCTTTCACCTTAAAGAATGCTTTTAATTCTTCCATCAATTGAGCATATCTTGGCCACCCCGTCCTGATGTAACCCTTCAAATTTGTTAGAATGGGATAATTTCCTACTTTGTTCTCCCAACACTCTCTTGAAATAACCCCATCTGATGCAACGAGGCCATCAATCATGCCAATCACCATCTCTTTCTCCTCTTCACCAGTACTAGAAGAGTCCTCACCCTCACTCACTGGACATCTGGATAGAAAATCAGCTCTGCAATTATCCCCACCTTGAATGTGTTTCATTTTGAAATTAAAAACATGCATTTTAGACAACAATCGAACCAATCTGGGACTAGCATTGCTCATGCCCTTGTCATTCCATAAATACATTAAAGGTTTATAATCAGTCACCACCAAATATTCACTACCCCACAAGTGAGTGGAAAAATTGTGAATACCCCATACACAAGCCAAAGCTTCCTTCTCAATTGTACTGTAATTTTTCTCAGATGATGAAAGTCTGCGAGATGCAAATACCACTCTGGTTTCCTGTCCTTCTTACAATTGAGTGATCATAGCACCAATCCCCAAATTACTAGCATCCACAGTCACCACCGATGTAGCTTTATCATTAAAAAGTTGTATAGCTGGTGCTTCGACGATCATCCTCTTCAAAACATTGAACACCTCCACTTGTTCTTCCTCCCATTCAAATTTTGCATTTTTCCTTAATAGTTTCTGGAAAGGTTCAGTTTGTAAGGCAAAACTTTGCACAAATCTGGAATAGTATTCATACAATCCCAGAAAAGATCTTAACTGATCTTTATTATCAGGCTGAGAACACTTCTTTATAGTAGCTAATAAGGCATGAGTGGGTTTAATTCCTTCCTCACTTATCATGTGACCCAAATATTCCACTTCTCTCATCATAAATTTGCACTTTTGTTTAGAAACTGTCATATCATGCTCCTCCAATATGCCCAATACTCTATCTAGTTTGCCTAAATGAGATTGCATTGTATCTGAGCATATCAAAATATTGTCCTGATACGTCAAAACTCCACTCTCCTCTCTAAAGAGTTGGTAAATCAATTTCTGAATAACAGAAGCCGCGGATGCTAACCCAAACAGCATTCTCAAAAACCGAAATGCTCCAAACAGTGTATTAAATGCTGTTAAATCTTCAGACTCATTGGTGAGTTCAACTTGATGATATGCAGCCCTCGGATCAATTGTGGAAACAAACTTTGTGCCACCAAGTTGTGCCAGAATGTCATGAATTCTTGGCAATGGAAAACAATCCACCTGGATGTTTTTATTTAACGATCTTAAATTGACACAAAGTCTCAAATCTCCTGACTTTTTGATTGCCACGACAATGGGAGAAATCCATTGGGAGGATTCAATTGGTTTAATGACCCCATCCAAACACAGTTGATTCAAGTGATATTTAAGCCTCTGTCTCATGCACAATGGAACATTCCTGACCCTGTGTGTGGCAGGAACAGAATTTGGCTTTAGAATAATTTTATGTTCAAATCCTTTGACAACGCTCAAACTATCTTTAAAAACCTCTTGTATTTCAACAAAACATGTTCCAAAGTGTGAACACTTTCCTCACTCTCATTAACCAAAGAAATTGGTTGTGAAGTACCAGGTCTGAGGACCATCCCAAACTTACCCTGGTCCTTCCATCCTAAAATGTTGTACCCACGGTTAGCTACCTACACTTTGGAATGAATAGATCTGTCCTTATAATGAAAAGTCTCCATGAAATAACCTCACAATTCTATTTCTTGACCCCCAAAAGCAATCGTGTATATATCTGGAGGAATCAACTCCAAACCGCTTCATTTCTCCAAAAATTATTTATCTGAAATTATAGTTATAGGCAAACCTGAATCAACAGTAACTCGAATACATCAATCACCCATATTCACCTCACACACTGGCTCTCCACCCTTATCAACCTTGTCTGTGTCTGTGTCAACCATCTTAATTGACAATACCCCTTACTTATTAAACTCTTCCTCACTTATTCCTGGAGAGACTTCATGCACATCTGCACTACCAACCAGCATTACCTTAGAAGAATTCTTACACATTTGTGCGAAATGTCCCACTTGTGTGCACTTAGAACAAGATTTACCAATTGCTGGACAATCAGAAGCATTCGCAAAGTGATTTTTTGATCCATATCTAAAACAAACACCACTCTTATCACATTTATGTCCATCTATCCTGTTTTGCACTGTTGGTTTCATTTTACATGAGACAGAGTTAATACTCTCACATGAAGACATCTTGCTTTTGTTTAACTCTTTTGAAGCCAATAATGACCTCTTGATCCCTCTAGCTATATCTAACATCTCTGCTAACGTGGGTTTTCTACCGCATAGTAATCTCTCCAGTACCTTGTGATCGAAACAATTCACTACCAACTGATCCCTTAAATATTGTTCTATAGGACCAGCAAATTCACTTGAAGAGGCCAGAACTCTCAATTCTGCAATAAAGTCATCAATTGTTTCATGTCCATGTTGTTTGCAAGCAAAGAACTGGGTTATTTCTGAAAATGTTTCTCTACTCTCTGAACTGCTTCACTGTACTCATCCATTTCTGTGGCTGATAGTAATCCCACCTCTGGTAAATGATCAAAAATTCTTTGCCCTTCTGTGCCTAAACAATTGTACAAAATATGATTGAAATGATTGAAATGTTGCAAAGTAACTTTCTTATCGTAAATTTGCTTCTAAATAGGTAACTTCTTACACAACTACTAAAGCACTAAATCAAAGCTCTCATTATTCCAAACTACGAACTTAAGTATGTGTAGTAAATTATTTCAAATGTACATAACATCAACTACAATGTACACTTCACTTGAAGTAGGATATAACATCAAATATGTTATTAAGAGCCATATTTATACTTTTTGACGCAAAACTGCACCGACGCAGTTTTGCCTCAAATATTTTACCGCTGGCTAATGCCATTTCTTTGCGCAGTTTGGGTGGCAAATTTATACTTTAACGCACGGCGGCGCACACCACAGGTGTGAGTCATTTTTTTAACTCAAACCAATGCGTCACATCGTAAAGAAAAACTACGTTAACGTGGCGAAAATGACTGTGAGCCGGTTTACTACGCCACAAACCGGAAACGTGCCATTTTTTTACGCAATTGCATCAAAAAGCGGCACAAACACAGCAAAATGGGCTAAGGAGAGCCAAAATGGATCCCAGATGCTTGCACAGACCCCAGGAAGATGACAACAGACGAGGAACCAGCCAGGAGGACCCACACAAGACCCAGGACAGGGAGAAGAAGAAACGTGTTGCTTCAGTACAGAGGAGCAGGAAATTCTGGTGAAAGAGGTGACGGAACACCAGCACCAACTGTTTGTCACCTTAAAGTTGCCAATTAGTAGGAGAGAGGCAATATGGCAACAAATTGTTGACAAGATCAACAGTGTGGCAGAAGTACGGAGAACAGTCATCGAGTGCAAGAAACGCTGGCATGACTTGCAAGCGCAGGACCAAGGAAAAGATGGCCAGGAACAGGAAAGCAGCACTGCAGACTGGAGGTGGGAGTCCAGCACCACAGGAGGCCCTGGACCACATGGAGGAGATGGTGACAGCCGTCATCCTTGAGGAGATCATCACAGAGATTCAAGGACAGGACAGCGCAGACTACCAGGAGACAACACAGATGCAGGGTAAGTTGCATGGGGAACTAAAATGCCTAATTGTTAACTGCAACCGGGGGGAGACATACCGACTACACAATGCATGTAAGTCATGATATACAGGGAGTGGCATGGGTAAATGGGGCATGGTCCGTTCAGAGGAAACCTGGGGCACAGTACTACACTGCACCAACAACCTTCACATGTGGGTATGCTGCCATGCCAAGGATGTTGGAAAGGTAAAGCCAGGCCAGGAGGGTAGGGTACAACGTAAAACTGGCATGCGGTCACACGTCAGCCAGTATTCTCCCTACATGAGCTAGGGCCCAATTAACAATCTCAGGCCATATCTGCAAGTGGAAGTTAACATTGACAACAGTTGCCACTACCACCTCTGCTGTGTGGGCAGGTCAATTAGCTAATGGTGATAACGTCCCCATGGATCAAACACACCCAAATTAGAGGGTTCAGGATGACAAAATTATCAATCCCCTGAATCAATACAAATGTTCCAATCCTGTCAAATGTGATTGTCCATAGTTGCTACAAACACCAGCAATTGTCATAAACATTATGAGGTACACAGCACTAATGTCATACCCATGCTGCATATGTCAGGGTCCACCCTATGCCTGGGTCACAATAGCTCCATTGACACCATGCAACATCCCAAATGTCATACTGCTCAGACAACAGCACTAAGTGTGAAGACATATGTAACTGGCTACAGAAATACATCCGCACAGTCAGAGGAGGAAATGGAACACTGCTAGGACCATCAGTGCAATCCAATGCAGCACACATTTCCCAATATCAGCAGTACACACTACCAATGCTGACACCCTTATCGTGCCATGCCAATGCAATACATAGTATATGCTAGGTGTCAGCAACATATAGGTGGATGTGAAATATCAGAGACTGGGTCAGTTCCAGAATGTTATGTGTGGTGCAAGTGCCATCAGAACACCCACAGCCAGTGAAAGGCCTCACCATGAGAATGGAAGTAGACGGAGGATTGAGTAGGACAAGAAGGTGGAACTTCACAAACAGGCCAGAACCAACACCTAGAGGATGTGATGCTGACAAGTCCCCAAACTGACCAAAATACATGTGACATGCAGGTAGGGCATAGGCCTGGGAGAATGTTAATATGAAAGACAGGAACAATGAACAGGAACCAAGATCACAATGTGAAACTAATAGGAAGGCAGGCACGTCACATTACAAATCCCACAACACAGTACCATATCTCATTGCAGAGGACAATGGCTTTCCTGCGGATGTGCCTGTCCAGGACTACCCTGATGACATGGATGACGAGCTGACAAACATCAGCCAGCAGACCCTCCAAGATGTCTTTGGGACCCTCCAGACCCCACCATCAGTCACAAGGAGGAGCACCGAACTAGCAGCGATCACAGAGGATCAACCCACCACCCCAATTGTACGACCTGCCAGCTCCAACACAGCTGAGGAATCTGACGGCTCTGGCACCAGCTTTGAGAGAACTGTAGTTGGAGTACAGCGGGAGCTGGCCAAGGAGGTGTGGGTGGGGATGGATAATATGGCAGCCAGCCTAGAGGGGGTGCGTTTGTGCATGATGTCAACTTCCGAACAGGTCGCAGCCATGCAAGGGCGAATATCAATCTTGCAAGAACTTGAAAAAAGGTTGAAGGAAATCAGCCCAGCTGTAAGAGAGTTAACACAACACCTACAACAACAATCCTGTCAACGCATGCATGAATGCAAAATTGAATCCCTCAGGGCCGACCTGGCTGCCTACCACAGTGATGTGGCTGCTATACTTAAGAACCAGCAGCTCCTCCTTGCTGCAGTACTGCCCTTCATAGCCCCACAGTTGGTAGCTACCGGGATGTCTGACTCCACGTCTTCAAACACTGAGGTGTGTGTTGCCCCTTCACAACCACCACCACCAAGGGCAGAGGAGACAACACACACATCAGAAGATGAAGACGAGGAACAGATCACCTTCACCCGTGAGAGTACCCGGTAGCACTAGTCCCAACAACTGTACTCAAGCACTGTTCTTCAGCCCACCTTTTATCTTGTCATCCTGCCCTGTGATTGTCTCTCACTAACTCATTGGCAAATCCTGTCCCTCTGCACTGTCTGACACTTCACCCCAGCATGTCCCATGACATGTCCTTTTGCATTTGTGTAGGATCACAATGGAAGGTTTCACACTAATGGACTCACAATCATAGACAATGTACATATAGCACTACAGCACTTTCAAATAAATAGCACTTACACAACAACTTTGTCTCTGTGTAATGTGACTCATCAACTGTGAGGGAGATCAGTGATGTTTACCTCAGGTCATTGATTATAGATTGTCAATACACCTGACCTGAAAGAATGTTGGCTGATAATTATGCACAGTGGTCTGGATTGTACCATCATCTGCCCTTCCTGAGGCTTAATTCTGAGGAAAATTTAAACTATACACCATAATGCTGTGTTGGACAGAATAACGCTTCCTCAAGGGATGTCTAAGCCACAAATTATTGCCTTCAACTTTTTCTTCAAGCCAAAACTTACGTATGTGACATTTGACCCAAATTGTAGCTAACACACGTCATACTGCATGAATGGATGTGTATGATTTTACGTACAAATATGTAACCGGGCTGAACATTGTAACAAATGATAGGTGTGAGTTATGTATATCATACTACATGAGAGCATACTACCACTCACCTTATAAGGATTCGCTTGGACATCAGGCTACAGGCAGACTTAACACACTGTCCTCAATACCAATTCTGGTAGCAAAGTATGTGATATTGAAAACATACATCAAAAATTAACAACACTTTGGGATCCATGGTAACCTTGAGTGGTGGGTGCAATGGATGGCAGAATCTTAGCAAAGTAGCTTTGGTGTAGCTGCCAATGTAACAGCTCAGTTGGGATTTGGTTGCAGGATGGGATACAAAAGCTAATACTAAAGAGACACTGTACACTTCATGCCAAGGCCCTGATCCCCAAGCATTATGACACATACTGTAAAGGGTTACCTAAATATTTTTATTAAACAGTCAAAACAGAAGCTAAAAGCAGGGGATACACCTTACCTAACCTAACCTATCCTAACTACACATTACCCACAACTGGCCCTAACTAACCTGAGCTAAACTTACTTATCACGTTTAATGAAACAATCTAAACATCAAACCCCCACCTCCCCTTATAAGACGGGACACATGGAGGACAACATATACTAACCTAAACACATACTATCTTATACTAAACAAATATATATTTTTTTGTATTTTTATATTTTATTTAAAAAAACTGTTTTTGTTTTTTAAAACACCAAAACCCCAACATCATCAACACATAATGAAAAACAGATATTAAAAGTATCATATCCCACCCCCCACCCACCACTACTAAATAAACTAACAGCCTATTCTAACCTAACACTAAGCCCCCTAAACCCACTAATGTAAAGAACCAGGAAAGAGGAGGGAGGGGAGGGGAGGGAATCATGGCTGAGGGTATATTGTTTACAAGTTCGCCCTCCGCAGGGTCTTTTTTATGGCATGCACCCTCCTATTCACATGTGCCACCTCCTGCTGCAGCCTGGTCATTTTCCTCAACATATGGTCCAAGTTCTGCTGCATCCGCTGAAAATCTGCTGGGTCAGTGACTGCAGCAGGGGTGGTCTGGGCGCCAGTTGAAGAAGTATGTCCCCTTGTCGGTGCCATGCCTGTAGGAGGAGGTGCAGGTGGTGTTGTGACAGGTCTTTGAGCAGTGGAGGTTGACGGTCCTGCAAATGTGCCTGCTAAGGTTGGTGCCACCTGGGTGGTAGTGGTGGTGCTGGTGGCTGTGGTGTACATGGAAGGGCCCCCTTGGAAAAATGGCCTCCACACTCTGGAGGCTCTTTCATGGCGATAACGCCTTGCCATGTTGCGGAACCCAGACTCCACATCCAGACTGTGGTGGTAATGCATCGCCCTGCGCTGAAACTCCCGAATCTGGATGGGATTCATATTGGCAGCTGTTAAAACAAATATAAAACCAAACATTAGGTACTTCATTGTGTGATATTGCTCCAGAAATAAATCAGACAATACATCTAATGTACCAGAAACAGCCCATATCACCAACCAGATCAACAACGCAGCCTACACATGTCCTATCAAACAGCACAGCAATAATCTAAAAGATGGGTAACAACTTGAATGACCTATGCATCATTGTTCAGCCATTTGTCACGTCAAAAAGAATGCTGCAAGTCCTCCACCACTGACAGGCCAACTAATGACTATCTTCTGGTTCACAATCAACGGCCACAAGATCTGCGAGTTGTAAATGGAATTGCCAGGATAGAATGCAGTTTCTAATCATGAGTGGGTATCCTAGGTTTGAACAAGTGACTTACAGATTTACATGTCTGTGTATTATACTTGGATCATCAGTCCGAGGTACACTTTTCACAACCCTACGTCTGTGCCTGAGGGGGTTGGGGTGGACAAGCAACAAATACTTTCAAACATCAAGGACACTCAGGAAGCTTTGGACAGCTGTACATGAGTTTGGGCAGTCCACCACAGGTAAGGATGATGTCCAACTGGGATACCCCCAAACCTTGGACAGTCCCATCCACACTTATATTTGGAAATGCAGACAATTGTCAACATCATTTCCTACCAGTAACACATGACTTACAACAAGCAGATAGATGCAAGCACACATCTGGCCATGAGCTGCATGCACAACTAGGCCATTGTACTCAAGTGCCTCATACACGTAGCACATGTAGAACTACATGCTGCTAGGAAGTCAAACATACAGTCAAACATGTTCATTAGTGATTAGGGAAGCTGAAGACTGTGGGTAAGACTTTGGCATCCCTATTCTGTGTTTATCAGGGTCTGACTTGCTGACTACATCACAAATATGGTCCTCTGCTACGATTTCTGATTTTAAGTTTTATACACAAAAGTCATCCCTATTCACATGGTTGTGCCTACAGGACTGCTGTACAATCCCAAATTATGCCTATGCGCTAATGATTGCCCAACTCAAAGATGGGAAAACAATGATACTCCACTCAAGGAACATATTCGATCATTGACCAACACATCACACCTTGCTCTGTGTTCAACACACAGGAGTCAATCACACAACAGCAGCAAACACAACACAGAACAGAAATATCAACACTTACTGGAGATGTCTGCGTCCGCAAATCGAGCCACCTCTCCGATAGTGTAGGGGACAGGTCCACCTATAAAGCATGGATGGGTGAAATGCTCTCAATGTCTGTCCACTGTACAACACTTCCAAATGCAAATACTATGGTGGTCATTACAACCCTTGCGGTCGGTGTTAAAGCGGCGGTAAAACCGCCACCAGGCCGGCGGCAAAAAAATTGAATCACGACCGTGGCGGAAACTGCCAACATAGACAGCCACTTTAACACTCCCACCGTCACAGCGGTACAAACAAACACCGCGGCGGTTACCGCCAACAGACAGGCGGAGGACAATGTACCGCTCACACTATTACAACCCACCAATCCGCCACCTTTTCCCGGGCGGATCCACCGTGAACAAAAACACGGCGGAAACAGGACTTCGAAGGGAAAACGGTCACCTCTACACAGTCCACGAGGAACAGGACGCCATGGAACCCGAGCTCCAGATTCTGCCAGTCTTTATCTTCCTGCTCCTCTACCAGGAGCACGAACACCGGCGGCGAAGACCACGGTGAGTACTGCACCTACGACACAGGGGAGGGGGAGGGGAAAAAACAGTGACACACACACGCAACACGCAACACCCCCACCCTCACCCACTACAACACACATGCTAATACATATTGATACATAATCAATCAATCAATCAATCATATTTATACAGCGCGCTACTCACCCGTGAGGGTCTCAAGGCGCTGGGGGGGGGTCACTGCTGCTCGAAGAGCCAGGTCTTGAGCTGCCTCCGGAAGGCGAGGTGGTCCTGGGTGGTCCTGAGGTGGGCGGGGAGGGAATTCCACGTCTTGGCTGCCAGGTAGGAGAAGGATTTCCATAACATAACAGTTACACCCCCCAACCCCCCTGGAAGAATGCAAGGACAAAAGGAAATGAGTCGAATAATTGTGATATATTCAATTACATACATCAAAAATATTTACAAATATATACATTTATACCATATGCAATTATATACACCAAGAACACAAGTCCAAGGGATTCCACCATCACTGGGCCCAAAAGGCATGGGCGAGGCCCACACTCAATACCAGACTCCGAACAGAGAGAACACTGCAGGGGGCATCAGTTAGAAATAAAACAGGCACCTCAGGGGGAAGGGAAGGGGGGGCACCTCAGCCGGTTGAGTGCACAACGCCAGATCCACGAGGGGGCTCCATGCCAACAGTTCAATCCTGGGGAGTTCAAAGCCACAGTCTCACAAGTCTCTACGGTGGGTGGTTTGCCCAATGTTCAGTCCTGGGGAGCCCAAAGCCACAGTCTCACAAGTCTCTACAGTGGGTGGTTTGCCCACTGTTCAATCCTGGGGAGTGCAAAGCCACAGTCTCACAAGTCTCTACAGTGGGTGGTTTGCCCACTGTTCAATCCTGGGGAGTGCAAAGCCACAGTCTCACAAGTCTCTACAGTGGGTGGTTTGCCCACTGCTCTATCCTGGGGAGTGCAAAGCCACAGTCTCTCAAGTCTCTCCAGTGGGTGGTTTGCCCACTGCTTTATCCTGGGGAGTGCAAAGCCAAAGTCTCTCAAGTGGATGCCTTTCTCCACTGGTTCTGGAGGGGGCTTTGTGCCCAGAGTGCTTCATCCTGCCAAGAACAGAGGTAGTGGATGTGATACTCCACTGGTTCTGGAGGGGGCTTTGTGCCCAGAGTGCTTCATCCTGCTAAGGACTGAGGTAGTGGATGCCTTTCTCCACTGGTTCTGCAGGGGGCTTTGTGCCCAGAGTGCTTCATCCTACCCGTGACGGACTCAGTAGCGTCTGAATCATTGGAGCTCACTGGCCTGCGGTGCTGCTGGCGGCAGTGTCCTGGGCAGCGGTTCAGCTTCTGGCAGTCTTGTCCTGGCCTGCGGTGCTGCTGGCGGCGTTGTCCTGGGCAGCGGTTCAGCTGGTGGCAATCCTGTCTTGGGCAGCGGTTCAGCTGCTGGCGAGCCTGTCTTTGGCAGCGAGGCTGCTGGTGGTCATCTCCTGGGCAGCGGGGCTGCTGCTGGCGGTCCTGTCTTTGGCAGTGGGGCTGCTGGAGGTCGTCTCCTGGGCAGCGGGGCTGCTGCTGGCGGTCCTGTCTTTGGCAGCGGGGCTGCTGGCGGTTGTCTCCTGGGCAGCGGGGCTGCTGCTGGCGGTCCTGTCTTTGGCAGCTGGGCTGCTGACGGTCATCTCCTGGGCAGCAGGGCTGCTGGCGGTCTTGTCCGCCGTGCTGATCTTCCCAGACTTGCCGGTTTTACTGGGCCCCTTCCCCACCTTGGATGGTGTCGCAGCTGCCTCCACACTCCCAATTGTACCCCTGGGAGCGGCTTTGGTGGCTGATTTCTTTCCCCTCTCCCGTCGGGCACTGCCCAACTTTTTATGCTTGACAGGTGGGGGACTATCTGTGCTGTGGCTCCTTGCCACACTGGCTGCCCTGCTGCCTGGTGCACTCCATAATCCGGTGACTACTGGCACCACTGGTCCCGCCGATGTTGTGGCTGAGGTGCTAGGTTGGGACCTGGAGAGTCGGCCCTAGGAGACTGAAGGGGTGGGGGAGGTGAGGGAAAGAGGTCAAGGTTGGACAGGAAAAGTTTCTTAGGAACACTGGGACGGGTAGCTGGAGGGGGTTTGGAAGTGGAGGAAGAGGTTGTGGTTGTAGGAGGTGTACGTTTGCTGACTTTGGGTGAAGGTGCATGGGCTGGAGGCTGTCGTGCGATGGATGGCTGTTGGGTGGGTGTGTGGCTGCGTTTGTGTAACTTGGGAGGTGGCCTCACAGACACACTGGGAGAGGACACAGGGGATGTGTGAATGGTAGTGTGGGTGGTGACTGCACGTGAGCGGGGTGTGGTGGTGGGTGTGCTGGTGATGGACGTAGTGGCTGAGGATGTAGTGCATGCATGTGTGAGTGGAGACGAGACTGGCAGGGAGGAGGGAGATGAGGAGGGGGACACAGTGGAGGCTGTGGATGTTGTTGTGTCTGCATGTGTGTGATGCTTGCGTGAGTGCCTGTGGGATGTGTGGTGCTTATGTTTGCCAGAGCTTCCCTTGTGTGTTGAGGTGTGTGCATGCTGGTCTGATAGTGTGCTTGGGATAGGCTGAGGTACAGGGGTCTAGGTCTGGGTGGAGGAAGATGGAGGGGGGAGGCTAGAGACAGGGACAATGGCTGCCATCAGTGCTGAGGCCAGAGTCTGAAAAGCTCGCTGAAGGGCTGCCTGACCAGAGTGAATGCTCTCCAGGTATGCATTGGTTTGTTGCAACTGCCTCTCTACACCCTGGATGACATTCAAAGTGGTAGATTGTCCAACAGATAGGGACATGAGGAGGTCAATGCCCTCCTCACTGAGGGCAGCAGGGGTGACTGTGGCAGGGGCTGAGGTGCCTGGGGCGAAGGTGATGCCCACCCTCAAGGGTGAGCGGGCATGGGGCAAACGCTGAGGGGCTGCTGGGAGGGCGGTGCTGGTAGGGGGGGTGGTGGCTGTACCTGTAGATGCAGGGGACACAGATGGGGTTGCCACCGCAAGGGAGCTCCCATCAGAGGAGGAGTCCGTATCGCTGGTGTTAGCTCCTGTCCCCGCTGTGGAGCTCCCCTCGCCCTCCGTCCCACTGGTGTATTCAGACTCCGTAGTGTCGCCCTCCAGGGCCAGGCCATGTGGGATGCAGCTCCCTCCTGCTCCGGTGCCACTGCTCCTCCACCTGATGATGCTAATGCACACAAGAACAGGGAGACAACAAAAAGGGGGGGAAGACAGAAGAAAGACATGTTCAGTGCATGCAATACTGCTACCGTTGGTAGACACGACAGACACAGAAGCCCCCTGCACTACGCCGCACACTTGGGGTCCACTATTCAATCCCAGGGACATGGCTTACAAGGCTATGGTAGATTTCTGCACACATGGATGTCACAGGAGCCTGACTAGGTGTAGTTGGCACTGTACACAGGTGGGGTGGGGTGTCACAGGGCCTGCCTGAAGAAGGGAACTTAACTACCAAACTCGCCTTGGCCTAGGGGAACCCACAGCCCACCTCCCCCACCCAGACACCTACAATGCGCGCTGAATCAGCAAAATGAGAGTGTACTCACCCCCTTGTTGCTGCTGTGATGCCCTCAAGCACCCATCCAACTCTGGGTACGCCACCGGCAGGATCCTGAACATCAGGGGGGGTCATGGTGCGACGGGCACCCCTTCCACATTGGGAGGCCATTCCCAGCTGGGCCGCCGCCGTCTTCTTGCTCCAGACGCGAATGTCCTCCCATCTTTTCCGGCAGTGGGTGCTCCGTCTGTGGTAGATCCCCAGGGTCCGGACTTCTTTGGCGATGGCACGCCAAATGTCCTTCTTCTGGTGGGCGCTGACCTACTGGAATTGTACAGGGGAAAAAGAGAAGTAATTACCAACTGCGCCGTCACAGTCATTGGCCCGCATCCCTACCCTTGCCATGATGCACATGCACTCACCGTCGTTTCATGCACGCCTCATTCTCACCCCCCTATCTTTCATCCACCCCACTCCACAAAGGCATTGCCCATACAGCATGCTCACAGTGTACTTACCTGTTTGTCTGGAGGACCGTAGCGTGTACCGGTGGAGGACCCCATCCACGAGTTTCTCCAACTGCTCCGTGCTGAAGGCAGGGGCCCTTTCCCCAGACACACAAGCCATTGTCTCTTCCAGACTGAGGTCACAGCAGCACTTGCAGTGTAGGTCCTCTCCTGTCGAAGATCAGGTATCGAGTGATTGAAAAGAGAGAAAATGGCGGTCACGTCCGCAGCGGTGCGTACCGTCACCGCGGCGTACATTGTCATTGGCTCCTGGGACCCATAGGGTCCAATGTTAACCAATGCAGAAATGCGCTGCGGTCTTTGACCGCCTACCGCGACGATGTACAACGCCAGATGAGTTACCTTATATCCCCTTGTCCCACCTTACAGGTCAGGCAGCCACCATTTCAGGGGCCCACATGGCATTATTTTTGACTGCGTCACACATACCTAGGCCTTGCCTAAACACTCATACAGGCAAATTTTGTTTTATCAATATTTTCAGAGTCAGCTGTGTTTACGTACCTCAGAGTTGGTTGACTCTGTTCTCGCTGTTCTCCTCCATAGGCACCGTCCGCTGGGGCATGTGAGGAGATGGCGGCATCCTGCGGTGTACAGACCGCTGGTGGACCTGTCGACAATGGAGGAAAGACATGTGATCATCACCTACAGGCTTGATCGTGCCACAATCCAGGAACTGTGTGCCCTGTTGGAGCCAGATCTGATGGCAGCTATCCGCCATCCCACAGGAATCCTCCTTCAAGTGCAGGTGCTGTCAGTACTTCATTTCCTAGCAAGTGGGTCTTTTCTAACAACAGTGGCCATAGCATCAGGGATGTCCCAGCCTATGATTTCCAACATGTTGTCCAGAGTGTTGTCTGCCCTGCTGAAACACATGCGCAGCTACATCGTTTTCCCTCAGGTGGAGGATTTGCCTACAGTGAAAGGTGACTTCTATGCCCTGGGACATATCCCCAACATCATAGGTGCCATTGATGGATTGACATAGGAAGTGGAGCTGGGGCAGTTTAAGGATGGACAGGGTGACAAGGTGGGACAAATGAATGAAAATCAGGGTGGTCTCATTTCTTGGCGGGGTCTTGGCATAGTTCTCTGTCTTTGTCCTGGATCTCAGGGACCGTTTGCGGGGTGGTTCTCCCTCTGCAGAGGGTGGGGTGCTGGTGTGGTGGTCCTGTGTCGGTGCCTCCTGTCCACTAACGCCGGCAGAGGTGGTGGGCAGTTCATCGTCCAGGCTAGTGTCAGGGGCCCTTTGTTGTGCCACAGTGTCCCTGCTGGTGTTGACGAGTTTCTTCAGCACCCCTACAATGGTGCCCAGGGTGGAATTGATGGATTTGAGTTCCTCCCTGAAGCCCAAATACTGTTTCTCCTGCAGCCGCTGGGTCTCCTGAAACTTGCCCAGTACCGTTGCCATTGTCTTCTGGGAATAGTGGTAGGCTCCCATGATGTTGGAGGGGGCCTCGTGGAGAGTGGGTTCCCTGGGCCTGTCCTTCCCCTGTCGCACAGTAGCCCTCCCAGTTCCCCTGTGTTCCTGGGCCTCTGTGCCCTGAACCATGTGCCCACTGCCACTGCCCCCAGGTCCCTGTTGTTGTTGGGGTGGTGGGTTAGCCTGGGTTTACTGTATGATGGACACACTGTTGATTGACGTGTCCTGGGGAAAGAGGTATGGGCCCGCTGGGTGGGTGCGGTGCTGGTGTTTCCAGAGGGGGGAAGCTCTGTGGTGGCGTGTGCCAGTGTGAGGGGAACCGACTGTCCCCAGGTCCCAGATGGGCCGGGCTGGTCATCTAGATCCAGTTGGACAGAGCTGCTGTCATCACTGTGGGCCTCTTCTGTGGGTGGAGAGGACATGTCTGGACCCTCCTGTCCGGTGACGTTGGGTAGGGGTCCTGCAGGGTTGTAAAAGCATGATTATTGCATCTGTGTGTGCCATGGTGTGCAATGGGTGGGTGACCGTGTACCCCAGTGCTTGCATTACTGTGTAGGACCTTCTGTGATGATGGTGTAGGGGGGTGTATGGGTATGTGCAGTGCCCATGCTTTGGTGATGGGTGTCCATGCTTTGGTGTTGCATGCAGGGCTTGGTGTTGGGATGGGTGGTTTGTGATATTGGGACATGTGTGAGGAGTAGGAGTGATGGGGTGAGGGCGAGGGTGGGGGTATGTGATAGCATGCAGGTAGGGTGAGGATGAAGTAGTGAAAGATTTGACTTACCAGAGTCCATTCCTCCAGCTACTCCTGCGAGGCCCTCAGGATGCAGAATAGCCAAGACCTGCTCCTCCCATGTTGTTAGTTATGGGGGAGGAGGTGGGGGTCCGCCGCCAGTCCTCTGTACCGCAATGTGGTGTCTGGAGACCATGGAACGCACCTTCCCCGTAGGTCGTTCCACCTCTTCCTGATGTCATCCCTAGTTCTTGGGTGCTGTCCCACTGTGTTGACCCATCTTCCTAGCTATGGAGGTGTGCTGCACATGTGATCCGAATAGCTGTGGCTCTACCCGGATGATTTCCTCCACCATGACCCTGAGCTCCTCCTCAGAGAACCTGGGGTGTCTTTGCAGTGCCATGGGGTGGTGTGGGTGATGTGTGGGGTGGTGTGTGTTTTGATGTGTGGGGTAATATTTAGTGGTGTGTTGTGTGAGGTGCGTGGATGTTATGTGGGTAATGGTGTTGAGTGCCTGTGGATGCTCATTTGTAGATGGTGGTGTCTCTCTCTGGCATTCAGTCGCAATTGTTGTCGTAGGGGTTTTTGGGTGATGTGGGTGTGTGTTTTATATTGTATTGGGTGTGTGGGAGTGGTGTGTGTATGTGTATCAGGTGTGTGTATTTTGAATTGTCCAATGTGGTAGTGTTTTATAAATGTGTGTGTATTTTGATTGCAGCGGTGTGTACCGCCAATGGAATACTACGGTTGAAACACCACTGCATGGATTCGTGGGTCATGATAGTGTGGGCGTATTCCTGTTGGCGTGACGGTGCAGGATTTCTTATCGCCAGTTTATCACTGACCTTTGGTGTGGCGGCCTTGTGTGGGTGTCTAGATTTTGGCGGATTCCGGGCTTTGGGTCATAATAACCGTGACGGAATTCTGTGGTCGCGGCGGTGTGTTGGCAGTCTTCTGCACGGCGGTAAGCTGCTTTTACCGCCAATGTTGTAATGACCCCCTATGTGTAAGATTAAATCAGAAAGTCAAGCCTCTCAGACATGATGATACTGCATCTGACATACCACTGCAAACATATACAGACCCAGGCACTCCAGTGAGTGATACGCACATATCTGCACACATGCAGTGGTCCTAACTATTATGTGATGGCAAACATGCTCCATCATTTGTTTTCAGACTCATTCATAGAGTGTATTCCTCTCATCATGTGTATCCATGAGAGACATGCAAAGACACTTTCCTGGAGGACTGCAACACCAGTCACCCAGCTATTGTGACTAAGACCAATGTAAAACACACAGGTACAATGTACAGAGGGCCAGGGACAGTTGTTACCCCTCAATTTGTATAATTTGCTTCATTTTATGTGCCACAGCTATGGTAAGTTGCAACAAACATTGAGATATGAACCTGTGTGCATTACTTTTGGCATCCATCCCTAATTTAATTGTGGCACAACAAAGTCCAAATTTCAGTCTGAGATGTTATCTGAGGTCAGCTATAACTCATTACATATGTGTCAGAATCCAGTTCAGACATGTATCCGAAACAATTGAGGGACACATTATTTTTTGAAAATATATGGATTTAAAACATGTCTTTCCTGGTACATTCACAGACCATGAATAAAACATATGTTAGAGCCACATTTGCATCATCTATTGATGTGAAGGCAGCACTAATTTACAGGCTCCTGTTGTGTTTTGTAAGTTAGTGCAGCTGTTGCGTCAACAAATGACGGTAATGTGTAAGAATTATTGTATAACTCACGGCAACTGTATGTTTAACTTGCATTCCACATGTTCAAAAACATTGCCTGCAGCATATGAACAAATCTGCTACTGTCACTACAGAGCATTTAAATGTGCACATTACTCTGAACTCTACTCACCAACAAGGCCACCAATCACAATCCCCAGGTAGTCCAGCAGGTCTTGCTCCCTGGCAAACAGGTCAGCCCAACAGTGTTTCAGCTGGTGGTCACTGCACGGTGTGTTGTAGATTCGCTTGAGATGGTACAGGACCTTTGCCCACCGGAGCCTCCTTGCCTCTGTGTGATACCCCTGTATCACACGCCCACCTGCTTCTATCATTAAGGGTAGGAAGTGGCACACCAGCCAAATAAATCCCCCAGCTCCTCCTCTCCCATCCCACCAAGACGAGGCCTACCCAACATGCTTGCACAAAAAAAAGGGAATAAAGGGGTAGAGAGGAGAATGAAGGGAAAGTAGGAGAGGGAAATGAAAAAATATTAACAGAAAACAGCCCAACTATCCCCAAACTAACACTACCCACAACAGACTCCCAACAGTACAAAGACACATTTATACACTAGAAATGACAAAAAATACACTTACACAGGATACCACAGACACTTAGGAAACACAAAAAGACAATTTAAAGACCACACAGGAGACAAAATCACAAAATGCACATAGAGACAAGTCAAAACACAGCCACACAGTCAGGAAATATCACAGACTGCAAAGTGAAAGTGAAAGTACACCCACTGTACCAATTCTGTAAACAGGATATCCTATTACATCACTTCCTGCCTCAAATGCAGGGCGTTTTTATTCTTATGGGTCAAAATATTATAACGCTTACAGTCTGTGCGTCATTTTTTTTTATGCACATGCTTAGAAATAACTCTGCATCCATATTTTCAAATATGTTTCATACTTCACCAATTTCATGGGGTACAGTGTGGGAATTAGCGCTCAGGGCCAATGGATGTATCATGGCAATGAATGTCATTTTTCGACGCACATGCCTAATTTTTTGAGGCATGTGCGTCTTTTTTTACCCGTATGCGCCAAAATTTCTGTCTTTGACTGGGTTTGGGTCATTTCTCATTTGTAATAGTATTTGACTTTGACAGGTGTGACAATACAGAGATAGGCTGATTGCACCTACATTGTGCATTCCGGTGTATGGGCACATGTGACAGATCATACTACTGCAGACCATGATCCTCTAGTTGTACCGGATTTGCACTCTTCACTGACGCAATAGATGGCCAAACGTGTGGAATACAACTAGGTATTACCCAGTTTGGGCATGTTTTGCATCAATAGAGAATAGCAAGGCTACGCATCTCAATACAGTAACTCAATGCCTATGTGTCAATGTGTGTCAATTGGCTCTTACTAATGTAGTTGTCCCACTGTGTGAACATCACAAGACGCGTTTTCTCAGATCTGCTTATATGCATGTGGAGTCACTGTGTCCAACCATCAGATGCTATTCAGTGTGGAAATGAGAAAGGAAATGAGTTTGTCATACACGTAGCAACAAATGCTGTGTGAACTTCCTAGGTTTTTTGGGACATAAGCATCACCAATGACAAACCATGCACAGGATAGATAGAAGACGGTTGATCATGGCAATGTTCCAAGACTTAGCCATCAGATGTCCTGGAATGTTGGATAATACCTCCTAGGCACTTGTTTGTATACTATCCATGAGTCAGGCATTGGATAATGCTATGTGGGTACGGTGTTTGTGACCCGAGTCCCAAATACAATCCACAAATGTCATGTCACACCGCAGTTGGAGTTATAGCCATGTTTCTCCTGTGGCAGAGGAGGACCAGCAGACCAAGCAGCACGTGTGCACATATTTCCAGTGGTAAATTGCACAAAGGTGTCTGGTTCAAGTGTGTGGGGCCATGTGTAGCCTGATTCATCATTAGGGTCCATGTTGTCACAGTTACGCGCAGGTCTAGTCATGAGTCTGTGGAGCCATTTCCTGCATTTACAAAGTATCCTTCACAGCTGAATTGAAGGAAAGCCAAAGAGGAATTGAGAACACACATGGGGATAGTCCAGCTATGGCACTGCAGACGTGTTATGAGACTGACAACAGGGCAACCTTGGTGTGCTGACAAAGTTAATGGATTTTAAACCGGCAGGTTTACTCACAACATTTGTACACAGGGTGCCCTCTAAAATTCCCACTGCAGCCGGGAACATCAGTACCTCTGTGCTGATTAATCTCACAGCTATTCACCACGCAAGCCTCATCAATATTTCCTGGGCAATGGGAATCAGCGTGTGGACTGTCAGGGTCCTAACATGTGTTGACATTTCATGCACATTATCTGACGTTGTTTGTTGTGCTGGAGGCACCATAACCAATCCATGCATACAGCTATGGTACACTGTCACCATTTATCACTCATGCATACATGAAACCCAGACAAGGGATGGGCCATGATTAGGCTATTTGAAGAAAAGTTACACCCCATGATACAACAAGTAAACTGATTATGCTATACAATGTATTTGAGTATTCATTATTGATCCTACCTGACAAATTACCCCAGGAGGAAAGTAAGGGCTTGGAAAGCAACTATGAGACAAGTGTAGCCACAGGGAACCTTTATGGTAATGCAAAGATAGGAACCAGTCAGGCTAACAGGATGCAGGGTCAATCAGGAACAAAAATTTAACAAGGCAAATACACAGTGAGCATACTGAGACTGGTCAAAGCTGGAACAACACTGTGGAAAATGAAAACTGTGTTTGTCCTGTGTGTTGGAACGTAACACAATAACCCAAGGCCTGTGTTACACAAGTGATTTATACAGCAATGCATAACATGGATATACATATAATGGCAGCTTCTATGCTGTTCTAGGCAGCTGCAAGGGCAGAGCATGTTCAAATGGCGGTCCTGCATGGAGGTGCTTACAGGTGTGTGCAGCTTCAGTCTCTCACAAGTCCTGAGGTCAGAATCAAGTTCAAAAGGCCAACAGTACCTTTCACATGGGAAGCAATGTACAGGTGATTACAGGTCCTACAGACTACAATGCAGTGTATTATTCAACCAGAAGTCCATACAGAAAGAAGAACAATGACTATGGCATACCATTCTAAGGAGGGAAGCACACTGGATTCAGAATGTGAGACTGGGTGTGTGTAGATGAGGGATTATCTGGGTACACATATTCCATTTCCAGGGCACTCTGAAGAAGGGTGGGGTGAGACAGGGAACATGACAGTGGCAGGACTTAAGACCTGGGCTGGCATGTGCAGGGGATGTCTTGTGAGCAATGCTAGTCATACTTGGGGCCCTCGTGCTATCCATTTGCTGCTTATATGGAATTCTTGTCACACATACTCCTTGCAAAGATAGCTGATGTAAACTTACTGATGTCAAGGGTCTGGTCATACCTTATGGTCACCAATGCAATAGCACATCCACTGCCTCATGTATGAGGCATTTTGTTACCTTATTGACTGATGGTGTCTTAGTTGTGTGCCTTATGCTGAAATTAACCATGTTGCCAACATGTACGTGTCAAATAGCTGTGCTCCTCTGATATTGCCCTTCAAATGTGAAATGGACAGGATATGTGTCATTTACAGTGTGTGTGAAGTTGGGTGTACATTCATACCCATCAAATATGATGTGGATTTTTCTGTATCCTAATCTGTATTTCTGCAATGCTCCACAAGGCTACACTCTGATTCTGATTGTTAGGGATAATGTTATGCAAAAATGATTACCCAGACCATGATATAGTGAATAGTATAGGTGTTTATTGACATATGGTAAGACAGTAGTGATGGATGAGTAGATGGATGAGTAGAGTTCAAAGAAATTTTGGACAATATGTTGTCTCCAACGCAATCCTGCAGCTGTGTTGGATGGTCCCCCTCATGTTGATGGACAGCATCCTCCTCTTCCTCCTCTTCAGGCATTTGTGGGTCGGTTTCATATAGGCAAATGTTCCTTCTTACACATATGTTGTACAGGATGGCACACGTCAAAATGATTTTGCACACCATTTCAGGTGAGTATAGGAGGCTGCCTCCGGTGATGTCGAGGCACCTGAATCTTGACTTCAGGATGCCAAAGGTCCTCTCGACTATGGTGCGTGTCCTCCGATGTGCCTCATTATAGGCACGCTCTGATGCTGTGCTTGGGTTTGCAAATGGGGTCATGGTCCATGGCTGGATCCCATACCCCTGAGGCTTCTAGGATGTACCATCAGCATTGGGTTGTTTCCTTATCTGAACGGATGTTTGGCTGATTGACCGGATGTCAGCAGTATTTTTGTAGAGTTGCAGTACGTAGTGTACTCCATTGCAGTATGTCATGTGAAAGAGGTGTCCATGTGTCTTAACTGGGGGTGACATGAGATTTCCATACACAGAATCAATTCCACAGTGTGGGTAACACGGTTGCATCTATATACCCTGGACATCCCATCCAATTTCACATATGCAATAGAATTAGATAAATATCAGTGAGGCCCTTAGATTTGGCAAGGTGACAATGTACAACACATCTCCGTACGTTTTCAGCACTGACGTGTTGACAATTGACGTTGCACAAATTTCACATGTGTGCATAGTCAATTGTCTGCAGACCTATTTCACTGCCCTTGCCAAGTCGACTCCGGTTCTAACGTGTACCCATACTACTGAACATGTTCTAGATCAGCTGGCTAACTTGGTTGTGAGGTTGTCATTTGGAGTGTCAGAAGGTCCGTATGCCTGTACATCTTTTGTGTGTGTGTGAAATTGGCTCAATCGGTATGTGTAAGAATGTGCACTTTCAATATTGTCACACCAATATGTGTTCTTCGCACACTCCACTTGCTTATTGGTAGTGGGCAATGTGAGAGCAGGAGTGATGTGAGATATTGGTACAGTCTCAATGGTTCCATGTCACCTTCATTGTAGTCATCATCATGCTATGTGTGTCATGGTGTTTGACCTGCAGCAAAACACAACACACACCCCTTGCACAGCATATATTGGTTGGAAGGGTGTTTGATTGAGTGTTATTGATGTGATATTGAAAGGTTAATCTTCCAAGTTGTACTGCCAGTTGAGGCAATGTCATTGCCATTGTGTTGTTTTAAATTGTTCCCTTGTGTCTGTGGAGTGGCATCTGTTGTTATTTGGTTCTGTCATTTGTCCATAGGTGTGTATCCAAATGGGTCAGAATATTACACATGACTAGCAGTGTCACAACTTCAGTGTCTTCCTGGCCACGTGTCAATGTAGTGGTGTATGTGTTGTGTGTCCTACAGGGTTGCTGTGCTGTGTGTATATAAGTAGGTTTCTGTACTTACCAACAAGTAGGCCATTTCCATATTGTCCATCCTGGAAGTGTTGATTGATGGTGCAGGGGCGGAAGATGAATGAGTCATGTACACTTCCAGGTTACTTTGCCACGATGTTGGTGATAAATCCCCGGTGATCAACAATGGCCTGCACATTGATGGAGTGTGTGTGCTTCCTGTACGGTATAGATGTTCTGTTGCAGCAGATGGCACAATGCGTACATGTATGCAGTCAATGGTACCAAGCACGTGTGGGAAGCCGTTGATTTGATAGAAGCCCTGTTTGGTCTCCTGCTGCTTCTGCTGTGTGTTGGGGAAGCTGATGTGGTGGGGTGTGAGGGAGATGATGGCATCCAGTACCTTAGGTAGGAAGGCAGAGAATGAGGGCTGTGAGATCCCGGCAACCAGGGCACCAGTGGTTTGAAAGGAGCCACTTGCCAACATGTGGAGTACAGCTAGCAGCTTAGTTTCTGGTGGAATGGTGTGGGGTGTCTGCAAACTGAGTGCCAACTGTGGCTCAATGTGGCGCAGCAGCTGCTGAATGGCTTGCCAGTTGAGCCTTTACCTCTGGATGATGTCTTGTTGGTGGAGTCCCAGAAGGGTTGTCCTGGTGCGGAATATCCTCTCCTGCCTTCTGCGTTGCCTTTGGGGTCCCTGCTGGTGTTATAGAAGCTGCTGTTGTTGGTCCTGTGCTCTGCATGCATGCTGGATGAAAAGCACCTCCATATCTTCCTTTTGGAGCTCTGCTGTTGCTTCTGTGTGTTTTCTTTAAGTACTGGTGTGTTTGCCCCATTTTAACACCTGCCCGATTCAGGCGTTATTTTTTTATGCAAATCGGGCTGTGCGTCATTTTCCAACTCCGCCTCCCGGACATGCGGGATTTTTGCGTGGTTGGATAAATATGGCGCATGGGTGTTTAAGTAATTTTTTGGACAGGAAAGCCTACCTTGCATGTCATTAACGTAAGGCGGTTTCCCACATCCAAAAATGACGCACATCTCAAAGTTTAAATATGGCGCAAACAGAGTATAAATATGCCCCTAAATGTCTTGTATTTCCATTTTTTTTTAAATGGTGTGCCTATCACTGCATAGGTGAAGGTGTGCACACAGAACGAGGTGTGCGTGTCACCCATGGTGCAGTAAGGTGTGCGCACAGAACGAGGTGTGCGTGTCACCGATGTTGCAGTAGATGTGTTGTCAACTCTCCGCAGTATCCAGAAGATAAGAGCCACACAAGTCGATGAAAACCAAGAGCGAGCGTCTCCCATGAAACAGCATCAATCTTTGGGCATCCTGTTCCAACTGTACGGCATATAGCGCAACTGCCCCTTTAAATTCCAATCCAGCCAACCAACGTGCCTGCCCCTTTAAATATAGGAAGGCTCCGGATCAAAGTGAACGTTGTACACCAAGTATGATCTCAAATGTGGTTCAAGCCAAAAATATCAAGCGCAATGAATGTTCTCCAGCGCCGAATCAGGAAGCAAAGAGCGCACCAGATCGATATTTAAAGCTGTGCATGCAGCAAATAGCAGAATCTGCACCAAAACGTCTGACTGAGAATTGCGTCGAGACGCAAGCCTGAATAGTCTAACCATAGGTGCCTTCAGAAGAAAAAGGTGAAAAGCAACCATTCGTGACCAGCCGATTCAAGGCCCTCTTCGTACCCGCTGAGGGACACTTCTCCGAGTCTCACGTAGGTTTAATATTTCCTCCGCTCGTCGCCAATTTATGCTGTGAGGCTGGATAAAAAGCTCTCCGCACATGAGGTAAATTATTAACATTTTCTAAGTAGCCACCAAACAACTGGCTTCCTCAGAACGCTGTCGCAGATGAAAACAAACATTCCAATACAGAGCGCTCGTGAGCCATGGTTACAGTGCGCTCGTGAGCTTGCCCCATAACTAAAACAGTCAAAGACTTACAGAACATAACACACATCTTGCATTCTAACATGATATGAATGACAATAAAACATAATTGTATAACAAAAATAGTAAATCTTCCTTGAATAACTTTATAATGCTGTCAGTTTTGCGATCGATAGAAAGCATTTCCATGTCTTGCAACAGATGACAAAAATAATATATTAAAATTAGTTGACAATCTGTTAGTTTGAACCCTTTCCAATCTGGGGTCTTCGTTAGGGCAATTAATCCTATAGTGCCCTATATGCCAGTTAATATTAAGTCACCCATTGATACCAAATGAAAGATCGCCAACCTTAATGAAGTAAAAAAAGAGAGGAAACTGTGCTCAGGGACCTAACAAAGGCCCCTGCAACCCTGATGGTGCGGGGGGAATTAGCCTTCAAGGGGCTCCTGTCCAGCCCAAACTCATTGACTATCTGTGAGATGTTAGATTCAGGGGACCCTCACCACATTCCGCAGGGGGCTCATCATTTTGCCACTGACCGTGCTCGCAGTTGTCCACTCAGGCTTTTCCTGGGAGGCCCAATGGAACATAAACACTCAACACCCTTCTCCATAGTGTGAACGGCCATTTATTAGGAAGTCTTACTCCATAACATAACATTAACATAACCGTAACTTGATTGAACACTTTCTTCTTTTCTCTTTGAACTACCTTGTCTTCAAATCTCACTTCCTTCCCCACTTCTCTGTTCACCCAGCATCCCCTTCCATTCTCACATGCATCACCTTTTTGCATTCGTCTCCTGCCTGAAAAAAGGCATCCTTGACCTGTTTCTTTTTCCCCGGTGGAAGGTTGGCCAGGTCCGCATCTGACCCTCCACCCTCCCCATCTACTGCCACTCAGTATAAACCCTTTTGGCGTTTTGCTTCCCCACCAGCGAACACACTGCAACTCGAGAATCAGATGGGCTCAGTCCTCCACAGCTTCTCCCCCCACAAATTAGTCAGCAAAAAACGCAATTCCATCATGTAATGTGCATTCCCCATGTCCGACAAATGTACTCCATCAACTCTGAAAAGTCCCTGTTCACTTTCTTTAATCCCTTTGTGTGTCAACACTTTGAAGTCCTGCGTCCCACAGAACACCCACATAGCCCGATTAAACTTTCTCCTGGCCCGCTCAATAGCCCCATACTTCAAAGCTCCTCTCCATTTCCGTCTGGGCACAAACTCTGTCCACACCACACAAGTCCTATGCATGTTGTGTTTCAGTAATGCCAGGTCCCTCTGCATGTGTTGCAGTAGGGTGAGCCCCGATAATCGGACCAGATCATTTTCCCCCAAGTGCAAAACCAGCACATCAGAACAACTCCATGTCAGCAACATTGCAGTTATAAAAGGAAGCAAATTGCCCCACCTCATGCCGCTCATCCCCCACCACAACACCTACTCGGAAGTCCCAATGAACGGCAATAAACTTGCTTTTGGGTATATTTTGCAGCCAAGTGAATAAACAAATGTCCAGCCAGCCATGTCACCACTTTACCTTTCTCTGGGCTGTACGCACAACCTAAAAGGATAAACAAATGTCAGTGTAGGACAAAAAGTCCCCCTCCCCCAGGCCATAAAATTGTCCTGTCCTCGAAGATACTCCCTCTCAAGCCCTGACATATCTCTCGCAAAACTTCGACCTCCATCTCCCAATGCACCTGATTCGATCCCAGTTCCAGCCCAAACGAGCCGCCTCAGTTGCTGCACCAACCGGAACAAATGAGTTCCAAAATTACCCGGCTGCCTTCCAACCCGCCTCGAAGCCATTCTCATCACAGCCAACAACTGGAAAGCCGTAAGCTTCTTCCCATCCATGTGACAGAAAACACCCCCTCCTGCTCCGAAACGTGTTTCTGGAAAGAGTCCCACTCCTGCACTGGACATGCTTCCCTCTCCCCTCCTTGATCCAACCATATCCACTTCCCCTTCCCCAATTGGTCAGTTTTCGAGCGCCTCAACCAGATGCCCAAATGCCACTCTGCCTTCGCACATCCTCCTTCTGAATTCCACAAGCTTTACTCACACCTAGCAACTCAGGCACTCGGAAGGCCCCAAAAAACATCCATATCATACACAAACGAAAAAGTGCCACTAAATACGCATCCACACAACAGTCCGGCAACACAAGTAACAGTTGCACCAATAGTTCAAATGTAATAGCCTCACGCACCATCCTTTCTGACCCTGATCACGCCCTGCCTCAACCTTTCAACATTTTTGCCAAAATGACATCATTTGCAGGGTCCCTGCCAAAAAACAACTTCCCATAGAAAGACACACCCGCCAGGTTACCCCCAATCGTGGCTGGCGACAACCCTCGTGAATCAGGAATAACACAAAACGCACCACTCGCGCTTCAAGCACACCCCTCCCCATTCGCCTCAAAATCCTGAAATTCCAACCATGCTAAACGGTAATTCCTCAGCGTGGATTCAGCCAGAGACTTCTCCACCAGTTCCATGACCATCACTCCCCCGACTCCCAAATGTCTGCTGGAACCACAGTCTCATGCTCCTCTGCGCCCGGTGCCAATGCACGGAAATGCTGCCACTGCGACTGAGACAGGGAATCTGTGACAGAATTGTTGACCCCAGGAATGTGTGCAGCCTTAAATATGATGTTCAAGGACAAACAGCGCAGCATGAATCTTCGCAAAAGGTGCAATACCCTAAGATCCCTGGCCCTCTGTCTATTCACCAGCTCAACCACTGTCAAGTTGTCAACATGAAACTGCCCGCATTAGCAAGCTGCCCTAACCCTGGCATACAAAACATTTATACACCCCTCCCCCCCAACCCCAGTTCTTCCTAATCACTCACACTTACCACCCTTGCTATCAACCTGAAGGGTTTGTGAGAGGCCAATCCTAACCGCAGCGTGACAAGTCGCAAAAGAGGCAAATACCCATGCCCGCCCCCTCCTTATACCATCCCTTTACTCCCGTCCCTTCCTCCCCCCCAGCCTATCCCGCCTCAGGCCGTCTCTTTCCAGCCCGAAGCTTCCCGTGGAGAGACTGGACTGCGTCCATCTGTCCACGGGGCCCTCCATTGCTTTACTGGAAGTGTAGCTTTGAGTGTTACCTGCCAGGGCAGAATAACACCGGCAAAGGCAGCACAAAGCATCCTAATGCAAGAAGAGAAATACAGGTGGCAAGTACGTTTGATGGCAAAGGTAGCCCCTCACAGGTTCATCCTGTCTCCATTAACCCATTCCATAACCTAGGCAGGCGGCAGAGAACACCTACTGTTAAGCTGGCTTTAACTATAGAGGGGAAAGTGTAGGATGTATTTCAAGTGTTTCTAAAAGGAAACTTTCAAAAGCTACTAGAGATACTCCAACACAAAGACATTAAAAGATTTAAGATTAATTTGTAGGCTTGATCAAATTCTGTTGGAAGTACATGCACCACCTCACACCTAAAAATTGTTTCCCTGATGACTTCGATGATGAAGGACATGCACTTCTTTCTGGTGGGACCAGAATATAGTAAGTTTAGCATCATACAACACACGTGATCTTTCTTAAAGTGAGACAATAGCAAAGAAGATGGAATTTTGCAGAGTATAAGGAACCTAAGTTCAATTTATCAGAAGAACAGCCTCCATTTTGATAAATGTGAACAGAGTGTTGTACAAATTAAGGAAAAATAAAGTACTCCCTTTGTACATTGATGGTAATAATGTGAAATGCAAAAAGGGTTTGGAATGGATTTTAGAGAACAGGGATCTACATTTGGAGTGAGTGGTGAATGCTTCTATTGTGTTGAACGCGATTCAACGCGATGCATGCAGAGGCAACCTATGGCAGCTTTTGCAGGGAGAAAGTAGTATTAAATATTGTTGATCCTATCAATGTAGAGAACCTAAACCCCAAATGTCTGAACATGCTAATGAATTATTTTGTTAAGCTGCTTGTACTGGAGATGATTGAGATGGTGAATACCAACCACCACTGTTAAAAATGTTATAACTGCGGTGTGCCACAATGCGGGTCTTGGAAAACATTAAAGAAAATAAACTACAACTCAATAATGCTAAAAGAATTAGGGCAGTACAGCAGTGTAAAAACACAATTAACCACGCCATGATATCGTAGAGAACCCGACGCAAATTAGTGCACAAGAAATTAGCTAAATAAAGAAGTTGCTGTTACTTTAATTAGTGATCAAGAAAAACGATTAATTTCCAGGTGAATGCAGTAATTGATCACAAATTTGAGCATTGAGCTGGATCTGAGGGCTGCCTACCACCCACGTGGATTAAGCAAGTGCTAAACAGCACTGTCCATGAATAGGTCTGTTCAGTGACATGAAAATGTTATGGAACCTAGGATCTTTATGAGCAAGGCCATGGAGTCATTTAGGGGTCGCCAGGGGTCGCAGCTGCGACCTCTAGCTTGCCCCTTGCGACCCCTGGCACTGTATTTGCGACCCCTGGCCTCAGAAGTGAAAACATCAGTGCCAGGAACACAGAGGCATCTTGGGCCATATGTACGAAAGCTTTTTCCCATAGACACAGAATCGGTAAAATCCTTTGGTACATCTGGCCCCTTGTCCTTGAGGGCATCGGTTGGTACAGTTAGGTAGAATATAACCCTTCCGGCCAACCGAGGTAAGTAAAAAATACTTTTAAATGCATGTTGTGTGCATGTGTGCAGGTGAGAGTGTGTTTATATGAGAGAGAGTTTCTATGTGTGATTGTGTGTGTATATGTAAGCTCAAAGTGAATGTAAAGCTCAAATGGCGTGGAGTGACCCCTACCCCTGGCCTTTTGGTGATTTGACGTTCATGAGCAAGGCCCGGGATTTTTGTCCTTCAAACTAATGAGAAGTGGAGAGTCGAATTTTCGAGTGATTCCCGGGAGGACACAACGTGCTCGGAGGGGTGAATAAGCTCCTGGAGAACGGAAGGAAAGGGTGAATGAAACGCAGACCCAGTTCACAGAATGTCATGGTTGCAAGGAAGGAGGACAACTCGGAGATGTGCGTTTTGGGCATCAGGTTTGTATAAAGAACGGTATCAAAGAAGCCAAGGAAGCAGCGATGTTCTCAGAGCCCAGGATAGCTGAGGAGGTTTGAGTACTGTTGTAAATCTGGGTGATGGTAAATAAAATGTGGCACTGAAATAAAGTTGTTGTGCACAAGGGAGAGACCAGGACTACTACAAGATATCGTTGGGGTTAATGTAGGAATGGAGACTGGTTGCATGAAAGTAGAAGCATCCGTGGTGAGTTCACAGGATGGTAATGACCATGTTAATAGAAGGAATGATTAAAAAACTGGTGGAATTTGAGTTAAGAGTATTAGAATGTGTGCTGGTGAATCCGTGAGGAAAATGTTAAGGGGCATATTGAGGAAGTAGTTGCTGTGGATGGCACTTGTATCTCTGCCGATTGTACGACGAAACAACAAATTAAAAAACAACTACTGACTTAACAACGAGGTTGGAACACCGACCTCATTGCTACTACTAATGATTTTACCACGAATGCCTTAACAACGATATTTCGTTGTAAAGACATTCCTGATCAAATCATTAGCAATAGGCACCATTCACCCTACATCCCTTACCCCACCCCCCCAACCCCACCCCAAAACCTAAAACCCCCTGACCCCCCACCCACTCCCCAAAACCAAAAACGCCCCAACCCCCCAACCCCAACCTAAAACCTAAAACCCCCTGACCCCCACCCACTCCCCAAAACCAAAAACGCCCCACCCCCCAACCCCACCCCACCCCAAAACCTAAAACCCCCTGACCCCCCACCCACTCCCCAAAACCAAAAACGCCCCACCCCCCAACCCCACCCTAAAACCTAAAACCCCCTGACCACCCACCCACTCCCCAAAACCAAAAACGCCCCACCCCCCCAACCCCACCCCAAAACCTAAAACCCCCTGACCCCCCACCCCCTCCCCAAAACCTAGACCCACCACTTACCTTCGCCAACTCCCTTCTTTGTACCTTAACCACGCATGTTCGTTGTTCAGAACATTCGTAGTTAAGGCACAAAAAACCGGAGTCGTGGTTAAAAAAAGCGTTGTTGCGCTTTCGTTAACCACGACTTTCGGGAAAAAAAAGTAGTAAAAAAGGATGTTTCCCATCTATGCCCACTCAGGCTTTGGTAAATGTGTACTGGAACCTCTGATTGTTGAGGCATTTGTATAGTTTCAAATTGTCTTTGTGTTGGCTTCATCATCATGTCTAAATATCAGTTCTAGCTTTATGTCTTGGTAAAATGCGCATTTGGTTTAGGCGTTTAGCATTAGGTTTTGTGTTTTCCTTGTTCGTGTTCTTTATAAAAGTAAAATTACAATGATCTCTGTAGTATATTATTTGATTAGAATGTCTTATATAGGAGGAAGGTGCCAAGATAACTAACAGCAGATGTGTCTGCTTGGAGCTCAGCTTCACTGCCATAATCAAGCTCTCTCAATGCTCAAAGTATTCGTAAATAGCAGAGCTCTTAACAGCTGTATGTCTTTTAGTCTCTGACACATTCACCGGATACTAGAACCTACATTTTTTTTTTTTAATTAAGTCCTTCTTAAGAGAGTGCTGGCCTTAGAGGGTGCCTGAGGCTGGTGCAGCCATTGAAGAACCTAGCACTAGTGGACACTGGCTGTGTTTCACTCCAGATGGACATTGCCAGCCTCAGGCTACGACCACGTCCAGCCTTTCTCTGTTCCTGGAGCTTGGAGAATAAGACCCTTAGGATAGCCAGACCCTGTGAGGAAGCTAAAGAGGGGAGGGTACCGTTGGCCTTTGCACACAACATATGTTATCAAGGTTTTCCTTTCATTGGAGATGGCAGATGTCAGGCCTGGGGAGGCAGCCATGACATCAACCATCACAGAATGGAGTCGTTGGGAGGAAAGCACAGAGAAGACAAATGAGTGGCACTCACATTCATGGATAAGACCCCAACTGGTTTTCAGGTAACTAACAGGGCCCAATTAACTTGAACATTTTTGATTGGAGCCACAGCGTCCCTCCTGAAGGGCCACACACTTCAATATGATGTGGATCTGGTTTGTATCTGTTCAACGAACGCAGAACAAAGTATATCGGACTTGGAGTACACTTAGACTCCCCACACAAGTCATATAAAAGAACGGCTAGAGCTGACCAACAAACAGAAGGATAAACTTTCAGGGCTGGAGGATAGATCGAGAAGAAACGATGCAAAACAGCTTGGTTGCCTGGAGGGCACAGAGACACATCCCATGAAGATATTGTTTCAGGATTTATTTTCAACTCTATTAAAGCAACAACAAGAAGCTCTTTGTGACATTTAGGTAGGAAGGATTCTCAGAACTTCACCCAGAACCAAACATTTGGGCCTCTTTTGTACATGGTAACAATGCACACTCACAAATACAGAGGTAAAGGGAAGATTCTCGACAACAGGCACACATCATAAATAACAGTAACAAGTTCACAAAGGTATGAAAAAAACTGTTCATGAGGTGAAGTGCAGACTGTGTTAAAAGCATGTTGCCTAATAATTGTAGCCATTGGCTAAACTAAAGATAGATATACAGTTGCACTCTTTTGTTCTACCATAGAAAGTGCTTAAATATGTTGAAATGCTAGGGTCAAATGCCACTGAGATTGTTTGCTGGAGTTCTGTTATTGATAATAAATGCATATCTGTTCTCTTGAAAAGGAAAGGGGGCTTCCCAAACATAGGGGCATATTTATGAGAAAGTGGCGCATCGGTACCGATGTGCCACTTTTTTGGAGTTGCCCTTGCCTCACCTGACACCATGGTTGCACCACATTTACAGTACTGCACACCATGGGGGTCGTCACCATAACAGAATTTTTGACGCTGTTGTGGTGCTTTGCTGCACTAGTGCTAAAAATGTTGATGCTAGTGTAGCATAGCACAGGGAGGCCCATTGATTTCATTGGGTGCATAATTTTAACGCCTACCTTGAGCAGGCACTAAAAATGATGGAATAAATGCCACTGTGAAATCTAGTAAGTTTCACTGCGCCATTTTTTTAGGCCTTTCTGCATTGGAACGCCCTCCATTGCATACATGATGCAGGCATAATGTGGTGCAAGGGGTTGCAAAGTGGCACAATGCATACATTGCACAACTTTGTATATTTGGCGTGGGGGGAAAGGCCACCTTAGCACTGCATTAGCTAAAAACAAATTATGCTATGGCAGAGCTAAGGCGGTGCAAGGGGAATGTAAATGTGCCCCACAGTTTCTAGAAAGCACTGCAAATGTGACGGTGCAGTAGCTAGTTTTTGAAAGGTTTAAACTCCCCTTGTTCTTTGTTTTCAATTCCATGTACAATATGGAGCTACAACTCCCTCTGTTAGAGAGGAAAGGGAGGCAGGACTCACATCACAACTTTTTTCTCATTTATTGTTGAGATCAAATTGAGGTAATGGTCAGATAGTCGGGAGTGGTTGAAAAATGTAATGCTATCTTGGTCATGGATGAGATGCTGATATCTATAGAGATAAAAATAGGTTATGAAGTGATATCCATAAACTCTGTGATTGGATGTGATGGTTAATCACGTCATTCTGTTCTGATATGTACACAGAATCAAACGACTAGTGAAGAAGCACAAGATATGGTGCTACAAATGTAGGAGACATGTAAAGATAGCAACGCTTCAGGAGACCCATATGACAAATACAGAGCATGACAAACGCAGTTCCAAATGGAGGGTGGGTTTTCGGATTCTGCATTTGGATTGTCCTCCAACAAGGCCTTGATAAGGTTGAATGTGGAAGATTAGCGTACAATCCGTTTCTAGGGCTCTCAACTGACATATGAGGGGGTTATGGGTCTTTTGCACAGAAAGGAAGTGTTAGTACTAAATGCTTACATACAAAACAAAAATAATATGTTTCTAATGCAGGTTGATCGGTTCCTGACTCCTTCGTAGGTCATCTCAGAACGTGCTCCCCTTAAAGCAATGTGGTTTCTGGATAAGGTCCCTTAGTTCAACCTGGAGGCTATAGGTTGGAGCAGAAGAGGGTGCACCATAGTATAGAATGCCCATAGCCAAATTCATAACAGAAAGTTTCACTATAAGAACTTGATTGAACCTGTGATGGGTGTTATGGGAGGAGTTCAATGTTAGTTCTTATTAAATGGGGAAAGGAGGAAGATACATACATCTACCTAAAGAGGATCTAACCCTGAACAATGTTCAGTCATGGCTGTATATGTGAGACTGGTCAAGGTTTGTTTAGTACACTTTGCACCTTCGGGAGGTGCTTGAATCCCTCACCAGCTTAATGTGTCATGCTTGATTAAGGGTTCTCCATCTAGCTTGGCATAAGCATTAATATGGTCGGTCATCAGCGGGAGGTACAGCAGAGGATAGGAAGAGACACCTATACTTCCATGTCTCCACCTAGTCCTCTCTACTTTAAAGGTCCTATTCACAAACTGCATTTTGTAGGAAGTGAACTAGTACTTTAGCAGTAGTACACATGTACTACTAAATGCTATTCACAAACCTACAGGTAGAGAGCTTTGCTTCCGCCAGTCTTATCTTTTCTTTGTGCCTGCCCATGCATGCAAGGTATTTGTTTTTGTAGTAAATGTAAACAGGACAAGGGGAGAAGCTGGGAAAGCGGATTGGGTTTTGGGAAATTTAAGGACTGGTTTAGGGATGTACGAGGACACAAAAGAGTACAATCATTGAAATTCACAAGCTACACTTCTACAATTACTACAGCCAGAAAGGTGTCAAATCAGGCTCAAGGGTACTCCTCCAGCCTAGCATGTAGTAAGACAAGCAAAAAACATTATCACTCACAAGTATTGCAACCCACTCCTGTGATATATACAAAGTTAAAAAATAAATTCACTGTTTAAACTTTTATTATTTTTTTTTACAATTTTAAATTAATTCAGCACATAACTTTTAGCAGACTTTAGTACATATTAAATAAAAATGAAAATGTTAATAATGTTGGAACTTTTTTTAGTTATAGTTTAAAAATGATGTAATTAATAAATAAATATATTATAAATTATTGAAAACACATTTAAGTTGGTGAGCTAATTTGATGCAACATATTCAGCACATAACTTTTAACAAACTTTAGTACATGTTAAATAGTACTAGAAATGTTGATAATGGTGGGACTTTTTTTAGTCATTGATTAAAAATGATGCCATTAATACATCAATAGATTTACATTTCATTAACTACATTAAATATTGAATATACATGTAAGTTGGTGAGTTAATGTGATATAACATTTTATTTTATTATTTCTAGGTTAACAATAAATTATTTTAATTAGTTAACATTTCAATTATACAGTAAAATATTTATTATACGTTTTCGTAAAGCTTAGTAAACTTTAATAATGTTCCTAATATGTTCACATAGGGAACTCCCTGCAGCAGTAGCAAAGATCTCCACCAACCTGAGGACAGTTACTAGAAGTAATTTGACAGTCATAAATCCTGTTGTAAGAGGGTCAATACATGTATTCCACATCTTGATGTAAACCTATAGTTGAAAATGATGAATGGCAAAAAGTGTACAGTTACACCTAGATGTAGCAGTAAATATTAATGTGAGTAAATATACACATGTATATTTACTATTGTGAGTACACCCAATTTATACTATCCTGGGTAAAGGCATAGCTACTTTAACAACATCTAACTAATTAGTTCTGAAGGTGGGCAAAAAAGGTTTATTAGTGCATCACTTCTGCATTATTAAAAACACTGACAGATGTAGATTCATATATCTTCTTCTTATCAGGGTGTGTGGACATGTTTGAGCACTTGTCAGAGTTCCATTTGGACTAAGCAGCTATTTTGTATATATAGAGAATGAATACACATAGTTAACCATATTGAAAAAACACATGAGAAAGATGCATATCCTTGTTATTTTCATTGTATCACCCAGCCGGACAAGGTTGCTGTCGCTTGGCATATGAAGAAGGACTAGAAGACTTTATTTTTACTCTTGATTGCTTTTATCTATACTTGCTTAAGGCACAGGGAATTAGCTGATAAACTCTGGTAGTTTGGCTTTTTCTCTTTATTCCTTCCAGGTTCCTCCCAGTAAAGGGTCAGCTGGTGTCCTCGGAGCAAAGGCGAGAGGCAGGTAAGTGCAGTTTCCTTATTTGTATAAGGCTAGGGTAAGCGTAGTATGGGCCCAAAACAAGACCATTCGCCTAGTTTTACCCGGATGTACAAGGGTAATTCACTTCAGATAAAGAGCTATTTAAGGTTTGACATGCTCCTCGAAACACAAATACACCCTCATCCGGAGGAAAAATACAAATCAAAAAGTGTAATCTCATCCAGAGGTAAAAAATACAAACCAAAAAGTGTAACCTCATCCAGAGGAAAATACAAACTAAATAAATATACATACCGAGTGTACACTCCTAAGACTGGGAGTGTTCTCTACTGTGAGCTTTTCTTGTGAGTGATTGTGGGGTAAACCTAATCCTGCAGCCCTATATGCCAAACCCCACCCCAGTCTCTCTACAGAGTAAAATCCCAACCGGTTATGCTCCTACGATAGCCATGCTCCTCTGGAAGTGTGGCTAGATGATGCATCCACCTGACTGCCCTTTTGGCATAGACTGCTACTCTCTGCTTTGGTATTTTGTTTGCGGTAGAAGCTGGGCCTGGTCGTTCTTGCCAGCATTGTGTTCCTCCTCGCTGGCGTTCTTTTCCATGCTACCTTTCTCTGTCTTGGCGTGCAGCGAGAGTCGCGGGTTACACTATAACTCCTCCTCCCGTTGTCTCCTTTTTATCCCTTGTCGCTTGCTCTCAGGTTCTAATCTGATGTCTGACTTGGTCCTTCATCTCGTTTGGTGTTTCCAGGGAACACCTGCGGGAGAAAATAGTTTTTTTGCTAATGCAGCACGTAGCGGAAACATGTGGTGCTGAGAAAGGGGAAGCCGTTGGTAAGTCCTCTTCCCCCCTCATACCCTACATCCTGACAATTACATAGCAGCCTGTAAACAACGAGAAAAGTAATTATAAAAAACCTTATACCTACTGGTAATCTGTAACATTTTCACCTATTGCACTCCCATGATATTATGTATCCTTTTTATACACTTGCTGATTCAATTAATTACTAATAAACACAAATTAGGTCAACTCGGGGAAGTATGTACCTAGACTCCCGCGGCATTTAGAAATAATAAAGGCCTCTTATCTTAAAAATATAATAGCCTCAAATTGGTTCATGTCACCTTTTTTATTTCATCTGACGAAAAGATTTCTTTACTTATAAAAACTTCATTAGGAAATAGGTGCTCATAAAATAATGGCGCAGAAAGTGATGGTGTGATATTAGTGCCAAAGTGTTATATACAATATATAAAAATGTGGTTAAAAAACATATGAGAAAGAAGCAAACTTCAATGGGACCCCTTTCTTCCAGGTGTCCTGAAGTTACTTATATGTAATCAACATGGGTCATCCTCAGGACTGAACAATTCTTCTAGCCGGAAACACCTAAACAAATAAAATACACATACTCTTTTTACAATACTTTTATTGATAAACTCATATATAATTGAGTCCAAAGTAACCAAGTCACATTTACCTATTATTCTAAGATTTTTTTGGCATGGGTCTTTATATATGAGTTATTCTTAGCAGAATATAGAATATGTCTCATCACTTTTCTGCAATAAAATTAAATCATTTTTTTTTTTTAATTCTGCTGTTATTGGATATCTGTTTTATACATTCTAATCTATCAGAATTTCCCTCCATTATTACTCAAAAACATAGCTTTTTTCATTCCTATTTTTCTCAGTAAATATCATTATCTATTACCATAATTATTTTAATTAACACCCCATACACTCGGGTATTCATAAAAAGTCTCTACTCACGTAATTTTCCGATTCTGGCAGCATATAACCTCAAACCTTGGTCAAACCTCTTTTAATAGTTATGTAACATCAAAGACATTCCTTTATCTTTGCCCTGAAAGATAAAATCGAATGATTCCTCTTTTTTCTATAAATATATTTATATAGAGAGATGCTAGGTTAAACTAAATTAAATTTCTAGCATCATTCAGTGCATCAAGTGAAAAAAGAGAGAACCTCCATAATATTTTCAAAAAAGGGAGGACTCGACAATTCCATTCATTTAGTAAACTGCGCGTGCTCAAAAGTCATTATCATTAAACAACGCACAAAGAAAGCTTGCATATTCGTCAAACAAACGATACCCAGGAGGCGCCATCCGTCAGCCTCCGAGTACATCAAAGAAAATATTCACTTCACTAACTAGGAGTCGCCGTCCGGTAGCCTCCTAGCACTGCTGAAAGGATTGACCGAAACCCTTCTAGTTAGGAGACATCTATAATCCTCCAACATTGTTTACAAAGTATCATTATAAACGAACTCACTTCTGCAGCCTTTCCAGATCTATATTCAAAACAGAAAATGCCATTTGTATTGCAGCCACGCGTGCCAGACAACAGGAAGGTTAAGTAAACGAGCGATCTGCGTAGTGTGCGTTACTAATTTCGCGCGCTTTGTAATCACGGAAAACTCAATGACTCCTTCGTCAAATCGAGCAATTAATTAGTCAAACCTTCTCAGCAGTTCAAAATAGTGTGTTTGTTAATCCTTCTAAAAAGACAAAGTGTAAACTCCTTTCAGCAATACAATGTTTATGTTATAAATAGACCTCTTTTAATAGTTATGTAACTTCAAGGACATTCCTTTATTTTTGCCCTGAAAGATAAAATCAAATGATTTGTCTTTTTTATTTTTATTTTTATTTTTTTTAAAGATATTTTATTAACATTTTACTCTCATACATTGGCAATACAAATATAATATACACAACTGAAAGCTTTGGTTAATTCCACTAAATATTATAACATTCAGACACTTCCATGCATTTTCCAGCAATCAATAAATCGGAATTGGTTCTGGATGTCCATGGAACATTTAAACAGTAAGTTTTCTGTATGCATTCAATATGTATAAATTCCTATCTAGTATCCAGCAAAACTATGTACACGATGGTGACTAACATGGGGTAAGTGTCTACTGTAGGTGGAGAAGGGCCTTGGCGCCTGGTAAGTGCGGACTCAGTGGTCTCATTCACTTTAATTTGTACTGGTTGAAGGATTGCCTTTAATCATGAGGGCGAGTGTGTTAAGATATCATCACGTTCAGTCCAGGACAAAGTCAACTGCGTATAGGCGGTATTAGCCTCATTCACCATTATACTCCCTTGGTATGGGCGGTCCTTGCAGAGTCCGACAGTAGTCAGTATTGTGCCTTAGTGTACGTGTCTTCGCTCCCAGCCCCCAAATAACAGGCAGTCAGGTCAACATTGGAGGGGTTCCTCTTCGCTATCTCGATGTTCCCACTTTTCTAGGATCTCCTCCCATAGGGGGTGATGGGTTTCTGGTGCACTCCTTTAATTTCTTCACGCCCCAAGACCTGTAACTCGGCCCTAGCCCACCTCGTGACATCCCGTTTCCATACCTCCAAGGGGGGGCACCCAGGCGACCTCCACCCCAGTGCTATTTGTCTCCTATAAAGTACTAATGCTAAATTCAAGAACCGGGCAGTTACCGTCCCAGCAGCCAATCCCTAACGGAGGCCCAACAGGCACACCGAGGTGGTCAGGGCCAATCTGACGCCCAGCGGCTCCTCCAGGTCGCACAACACCCCCTCCCAGGACCACTGGATTCCCGGGCTTAGCCACAGCATGTGGTCCAGATCTGCGTCCGGCTCAGTACATCTGGGATATGTTCTGGAGTCACCCCCGTAGATAATATTTAACCTGTGCGGTGTGAGGTACGTCCTGTGTAAGTAATTATACTGTATGTACAGTAAGCGTGTGTTCTGTGACACTGTCCTTGGGCACGCAAGAACTCTCCTCCACTCCGCCTCCGTCAGGTCCCTCTCCAATGTCTTTTCCCATCGCTCCCATAACGACTGCAAGGGGGTCATTGTACATTCAATCTGGGCCTTATACAACTTAGTGACCAGGTGGGTATCTTCGCCCGAGGTCAAGAGAAGGTGCAAGATCTTGTGTGTTTCAGGTTCTGCATTAATCGTACCCCATTGTGTCTTAATATGGTGTGACAGATATTGATAAGACAAGAACTGCCCAGTCGGCACGCTATTCCTTTCAGTCATATCTGTGAATGACCTCAATACTCCATTCTGGAAGAAATTACCCATGGTCACCACCCCCGTTCTCGCCCAGGTCCCCAGACCACAGCCTGACATTGACTCAACGACAGGGTGGTGTACTAGCAGCGATAAGGGAAGGGCCGGGGAGTAAGCCACCCCCACCCGACGTGAGCATCGCTTCCAGCAATCTATTGCAATTTTCAGTAGGATACTTTCCTCCTTGCACGCTCCCACTCGAGCAATCATACGTGTGAGTATCCAGTTTCTATCCTTCACTCCACTGACAGTGTATCTATCCAAATGGCCTTTCCCTGTGAACCACTTAGCAATCCACTGTAGCTGACAAGCTAAATAGTAAAGTTCAAAATCTGGAACACTGAGGCCTCCCATAAGCACCGGCCTACAAAAAACAAGGAGCGAGGTGCGTCTGCGACCTCCATCCCATATAAGATCTCTGAGTAGCGTATTTAACTCATGGAACCATGTCGAAGGCACAGATACCGGCAAGTTAGTAAAGAAGTAGAGGAGGCGTGGGAGCATAATCATCTTGGATAGGGATAACCTAGCTCATGTGGTTAGTCTAAGGGATCTCCAAAATCCCACAGATGAATGGAGCGAACGTAATGCCCTGCCTATGTTACCCTCCCGCAGGTCCCTTAAGTCATGAAACACCTGTATGCCCAGGTATTTAAAGGTGCGCAGGGCCCACACCACATCCTCCGGGCATGTAGATGGACGCACTCCACCCACCATCAAATGGGAAGACAAAGGTCTTACCTCTATTCAGGTGGAGTCCATAGAGGTTTCCAAAGTTGTCCAGTTCCCCCAGGGCCCAGGGTAATCCAGTCTCACCATCTCTTAAATATATTAGGACATCATCCGCATAAAGCGAGATAATATGCTCAGTCTGTCCCCTCTCCACCCCTCTGCCTCCCCCGTCAGATTAAAGTCGGGCGGCAAGGGGTTCGATAGCCAGGGCAAATAATAATGGGGACAGAGGACACCCCTGTCTAGTGCCCCTGTGAACTCGGTATGCCTCCGAGACCGATCTACCGGTCCTCACTCTTGCCAAAGGAGATGCATATAACAAATCTACCCAACGCACCCAGTCTACACCCAATCTCATCCGGAGAATTACCGTTCGCAGAAAGTCCCACCTTAATGAGTCGAAGGCCTTCTCGAAGTCTATTGCTAATAGGGTTGCCCCGGAGGGTTTCTCAGTGCGTGGCATGTGTAGGATGGCAAACAGGCATCTTAAGTTCAGGGAGGTATTTCATGCCGGAATAAACCTGTTTTGATCTTTGTGTATTAGATTGGTGAAATGGAGGAGAGGCCGATTGGCCATGAGTTTACTCAGAATTTTAAAGTCACAATTCAACATTGATAACGTCCGAAAGTCTGTCACCGAGACCTCACCGGGCAAGGGGACTACCAGAACCTCCCTCATTGAGTCAGGAAGAAGACCCATCGGTATGCCTCTGTGAACGTTTCCACCAGTCTGGGAGCTAGGAGCGCTGAGTACTTTTTATAGAAATCCATAGGTAGACCATCAGTGCCTGGGGTTTTCCCGGCCGCCAGTTGCGATATGGCGTCCTGCACTTCCTCTAAATTCACCGGGCCACCCAAACTTTTCCTGTCGCCATCCGTCAGGGTAGTCAGTGGTAGTGGGTGTAAATATGCCTGAAACTGCTCAGACCCCAATGTGTTCGGTTGCCTATAAAGAAAGGTATAGTACTCTCTAAAGGCTCCATTAACTTCTTTGGGTGTACATTTAAGCCCGCCGCCATATCTCGCACATTCACAATAGGTGACCCCTCCCGGCCTCACCAACCACGCCAGCATTTTCCCAGACCTGCCTTCCTCCGCTTGCACTGAGGCCAAATATCTCTGCACGCTTTGGTACCTCAACTGCTCTTCAATTCGGGAGTGTAAAGTCCTTGCCTCTTTAAGTCTATCCCCCATCATTCCTGCTCCATTCTCGTCTCTTTCTTCATCATGAATAATCTTTTCTAGATTTACCAGTTCCCAGACCTGCCTTCCTCCGCTTGCACTGAGGCCAAATATCTCTGCACGCTTTGGTACCTCAACTGCTCTTCAATTCGGGAGTGTGAAGTCCTTGCCTCTTTAAGTCTATCCCACATCATTCTTGATCCATTCTCGTCTCTTTCTTCATCATGAATAATCTTTTCTAGATTTACCAGTTCCCGTTCTAGTGTACGCTTGATCCCAGCTGACTGACTCATGCAGTGGCCTCTCACTGCCACCTTAAGGGTTTCCCACTCTACGCTCCTGGACGATGCAGACCCTGTATTGAAAGTAATATGGTCTGCGAGATAGGAACGGAGTGTCTCTCTATATGCCTGATCCTCTAAGGTAGCTGGTCTTAGTCTCCATAACGGAATGGGGGGCCTGTCCTCAGTTGCCTTCCATATAAGTAATAAGGGATTATGGTCGGACAGGGTACGCCCCAAATATTCAGTGTGCGTTACATTGTGTACAACCTTTGCGGAACAAAGTATCCTGTCTATCCTGGTGTGTAATCGGTTCAGGCTGGAGTACTATGAGTAGTCCCTATACGTTGGATGTTGAGCACGCCAGGCATCAATCAGGCCAGAACCCTGAATCCATTCCAGTGAGTATTTAGCTATTTTATGTGTTACTGCGCCCCTAAGTGGTGGAGTGGAGCGGTCCAGGTCTATATCCACTACACTATTAAAGTCCCCTCCAAGGAACAGCTCCCCCCGCACTGACGCCTAAGATGACCAGACAAACGCTGCATGAAGGGGATTTGGTCCTGATTAGGGGCGTATACACTGCATAAGGTAATTGGAACTCCATGAAGACGACCCTCCACTATCACAAATCTGCCATCTTGGTCAATGTCAGTAGTTTTAACCTCAAAGGGGACTCCTGCTCTTACCCACACTAGCGCTCCCCTGGCATAAGCAGAATACTTGGTGGCGAATACCTGTCCCCTCCATCTGCGTCTCAGTTTATCTATTTCAGTGGCAGTGAAATTAGTTTTCTGCAATAGAGCAACATGTACACCCCGCCGTTTCAAATACGAGAGCACCCGATGTCTTTTAGAGGGCGAACCCATACCCCTAATATTCTAAGGCAGAAAGGTATTATCAGCAATCTTGGGGTGAAAAAAACAGGCCAAATCCCCCACACCCCCAGGCACCCGGCCTCCCCTCCCCGCTCACTGAACTTTATGTGGATAATTCGTAACCCCTGTGTCACCATTAAAGGACTCAATTGTAAACCCCAACGCCCAATCCCCCGGGCACCTCTCAAACTGTAGGTTGCCCAGTAAACATTGCAACAGTGCAGTAATAACAACAAGTTAATTAGAGTTCTCGTAATTCTGCTTCGAGTGGTCGGGAAACCAGTAGAGGGGGTGGTTGCAAGACCGTCTAGGCCTCGCCAGCAAAGTTCTCCGCTCCTCGGGCCAAGGTTGAAGTTATTTAGGCCAGGTCATCAGCCATTTGGGGAGTCACCCTATGGACCTCTCTGGAATAGCTGGAGCCCTCTTCCGAGGACACTGACGCACAAGCTGAATCCTTCACACTGTTGTCTGTTGAGGGCGCCCCCCTACACACGGAGGCCGCTGCAACCAGAGCCTCCTTTTTTGCCAACTCTTTTTGGCCCATGGTTGGTCCCGCTGGTGGACGATCTCTATTGCGTTGCCTCTTCCGTCCTCTGTGGCTTGCCCGACCAACCTGTCTGCCCTGGTTACGTTGACACTCTGCTAGGCCTCTCGTCTCTAACCATTCCCATGCTTCCTCCGGTGTCTGTAGGAATGTAGTTTTGCCATCTAGATTCACTTTTGATTTAGCCGGAAAGAGGAGTGAGTACTGAATCCCTGCCTCCCTGAGGGTCTTCTTCACAGCCAAGAATGAAGCGCGTTTCATCTGGACTTCCAAGGTAAAGTCAGGGAACAACGTCACCACTCCGTTCTCCACCTCGAAGGGCCCAGCCTCTATGGCTCTCCGGAGCAGGGAGTCTCTATCCCTATAGTGCATTAACTTCGCCACCACCACCTGAGGCAGCCTTCCTGGTGCCAAGGGTCTCGAGGGGACTCGATGCGCCCTCTCCAAAGAAAAAAAGTGCGTAAGGTGATCTGGCGCCACGACTGTGCGCAGCCATCCCTCAAGGAACTCCACCATATTTGACACCTCCGTACCCTCTGGGAGGCCCACTACCCGTATGTTGTTCCTGCGGTTCCTCCCTTCCGCATCTTCTACCCGACGTTCCAGGCGCTGTACTCGGTCCGATAGATGTGAGACTGTGGCTGCGAGGCTATCATGTTTCGGAGTAAGTTCCGATATTGTTGCTTCTGTTTCCTTCACCCTGCCAACCAGTTTGTGGTGATCTGCCCTCAGCAACCCCAAATCCACTGCCACTTGGTTAATGTCATGCCTTAAAGTAGTTTTTGTGTCTTCAATGGCACCCATGATCTTCTCGAGGGTTGCCTGTACTGTGGGCTGCGTGAGATCCTCCATGTTCTCTTTTTTGTAATTACTAGTAGGGTTACGGTGCGGGGGTTTGCTTCTGGTCTTGCCCTTGGAAGACATCCAGGACCTACAGTGCTATGAGCAAGACGTCAAACAGGGCGGTAGGCTAATCGCCACTGCGGTGCAAGTGTACCCGATCTCACCTCTGAGTGCAATTCAGTCCAAGGTACAACGTCTGTCCTCGTGTTCTTTGCGTTAGGTTAACCCTACTTCATGAGCCTCACAGCCGTCCAAGCTAGACACAGATCACCGGTGCTGCTTCAACGGGTTCGTCCCCGGTCGGGCTAGGATGAGGTACTTCACAAGGGCAAGCACCCAGGAAGACACGTAAATCCGAGGCAGTGGACAACGTTATGTTGAGCTATGGAAGATTTGGCTCTACTCAATACACACGGGCAGTGGAACCCATGCAGACATTTGGAGTGCAGACAGTCCCTGCGATAAGCACTGAATGCAGGACTCCTCACGGTTCCCCCCAGGTTCCAACCATACTTCATGCCCAAAGGATTCACAGCGCCCCCTTCTCCCTCAGGTTCCTTCCTATGTGCAGTGGCTTCTCCAGGGACAGCTCCCAGGTCCGGTGGTTGTAAGGCAGGCAGCTATTGCAGCAGTCTCAGCTGCTGCCACCATTAAGAGCATCACTACTCCTTCACTAACCATAGAGCGCTGAGTGACCACAAAAAAGTAACAGGTACTCACGGGGTAAACCAAGCAAGTCCGCGTCCCATAGTCCACTTCAGATCACCAGCTTATGTATCTGATTGCCCAGCCTCAGATCCCCGATCCGGCCAGGGCAATAGTGAGTTCCATTAATACGGGAGGCAGCCCCACATCTCTATTCAGCTTAGGTTCCAGGGGTCGGCCGCCGCAACAGTGACCGAACTCACCGAGCGGCTGATGCGTCACACCCGTCGCCCTCCCCGCGGGGCCTGCAAGCGGTATTCCTCTGGGCTGCGATTCCCCTCCTCGGTCAAGAGCTTCTGCCCAAGCCACACTCCACCAGCAGGCGAAGAGGCAGGGGAGGCCAGCCAACCTCAGTTCCGCAGTCACCGCAGGGACGGTCGTCGCTGCTCGTCCACAGAGCCCGGGGCCACGGCTCCGCTCCTCTCCACTGGGCCGCCGGTGGAGTTACAGCTGGTTGTCAAGAGGGTAAGCAGGGCGAGCCTCCCCAGCACGGCAGTCCCTCGCGACAGGTCAGTGGTTCCCCGGGGTCCGACCCACTCTCCCGTCCAGGCCACGGCGTTATCCGGCAGCGAAGCACTCCGGCGCTCCGCAGCCCTGCACGGGTCAGGGTCAGGGCCCGGTCAACACCCGAGCCGCCCCGACAGGCCTCCGCCCAAAGTCTCCACGGAGGCGGGCTGTTATTAACTGAAGGGAGCGGAGGGAGCTCTCCACCGCCCCGGCAGCCCGCAGCGCCGGCAGTGCTCCAGGGGCTCGAACCACTCCCCCGCCGCCAGGCCCTCCTTACTTCAGTGAAGCACTTCTCATGTAGTGCAGTCCCGTCCTGGCCGGGCCTAGATCCTCGCCCGGACTGGCTCCCGGAAACTATCTGGCGTCTTTCCTCGGCTCATAAAAACCAAGTCGGGTTGTCTCCGCCGGGTATTCTAGGTCCTCTGCCCCTGGATTGTGTTCTTGGCCCGCAAGGGAAGTCAATTACAACAGGATTAATTAGGGCCTCGATGGAGCTCTTGAGTTAAGCATCCGCCATGATGGATCAGCTAGCCACGCCCCCTCGTCTTTTTTATATATATTGTATTGTATTGTATTGTAATCGTATTTATATAGCGCTTACTACCCCTGACGAGGCGTCGAAGCGCTTTTCGATGAGTAGCACGCTAATACCGGAACCCAACAAGAATTAGTGATGGATTAGTATCATTTAATAATGAGTACAGTTTTAGTATTATTATGAGTTAATTTGAGCCGCGGATATGAGAGTTTGTTAGTTAGATTGACTGGAGTAATGGAGGGGTGGAGGAGGAAAGAAATCCAGAAGTGTTAATTGGGAGTATATCCTTAATTTACTCAATCCAAAGGTTTAGGATGATTAAAGGGGGGCGGAGGGGGGAAGAGTATGTGGAAGGGTTAGGGAGAGCATAGTAGCAGTGTGAGATGAATGCAGGAGAATTTAGTAGGGTTGTGTGGGAGGTCACAGAGGTAGAGTGAGGTTTGGTGAGTTAGATGTGGAGGTGGAGGGAAGAGCTTAGGCAGAGATATTTAGGAGATGAAAGTGGTCGAAGGGATTTGGGATGAGACAGAGTGAGAATGGAGGATAGTTTGATAGAGACATGACATAAGAGTGATGAAAAATGAGAGCAGAAATTCATAGATATCTAGTATAACAACCCAAAAACCAGGAGCCATGCAATGATCCACAAACATGGCAAGCACAGAAACAACATATCCATACACATATATATACATATATATTTATACACACACACACACATGAATACACACACATATGCACATACAATACATAATTAGAATCATGGGTAAAAAATACTTAGTCAGACAGGTTTAAAAAGAGTGTGTGTGTATTTTATTGTTATGACAGTAGCAATACATATTTTCCAAAGAAACTATAAATAAATAGAAATATACTATAATCTGAAAAAATATTTATCCACGTAGGCATATGCAGTTCATAGTTGTTTGAAAAAGGTGGTTATGAAGGAAAGAGCCAACTCTTGAGTAGTTTTCTGAAAACAAGAAAGTTATCTGTGGCTCTTATAGTTGGGGGTAATGAATTCCATAGTTTGGCTGCTTGGACGGAGAAGGATGTACCACCTACAGTCTTTTTCTTGTATGGTGATGTTCTAAGGCGGGGTGCCAGTCTTGAGCGGAGGGTTCTTTGTTGGATGTATTTGGTAATTTTCTTTCTGATAAAAAGCGGTCCTGTTCCATGTATAGCTTTGTGGGTGATACAAAGCAGTTTGAAAGTGCATCTTCTGGCAACGGGTAACCAGTATAGTGCTCTCAAGGCAGGGGAGATGTGGGCTTGTGGCTTTATACATAGTAGTAGCCTGGCTTTGGAATTCTGGATACGTTGTAGTTTTTTCATAACAGATAGAGACGATCCATGGTAGAGGCTATTGGCATAATCCAGTTTGGATAATACAAGCGAGATAGTAGCTTGCACCTTGTGTGGAAATCCGAGGTGGGGGAAGATGCGTGGTAAAGTCTTTAAGGTGATGAAGCTTGTGCGTGCTAATTTGTCTACTTGGGCATTCATATTTAGCTTGGAATCCATGGTGATTCCTAGGTTTTTCACTTCCTTGGATAATTGAGGAGGTGGTCCGAGATCTTCAGGCCAGACGCACAGAGGGTCATAATTTTTCCATTCACCACAAATGAGTATTTCTGTTTTGGCGGTATTTAGTTTGAGATGGCTCCAGGTCATCCACTGATCAACGGCTCTGAGGCAACTGAAGATTTGTGAGTTTTCAATGTTTTTGGGGTCTTCTAATTGAAGTAGTATTTGTGTGTCATCTGCATAGTTGTAGCATGTGAGATGGAAATCATTGATCAGTTCTGGTAAAGATATCATGTAGATGTTAAAAAGCAAAGGTGAGATGATTGACCCTTGGGGGACCCCTGTTTTTGTGAGGTAGGGTTCGGACGAGAAGGGGGGCGAGTGGATGATATTTGCTCTTTTTTGGAGATAGGAAGTAATCCAGTCGAGATCAATCCCTTGTATGCCGGCTTGGTGGAGTCTTTGAGTTAGGGTGTCATGGTCAACCGTATCAAAGGCAGCTGAGAGGTCCAAGAGAAGTAGTGCAGCAACTCCATTTCGGTCGACTGTGTTTTTAAGATTGTCCCAGATTGCCATGAGTGCCGATTCAGTGCTTCTTCCTAGGCGGAATCCAGTTTGGAAGTCTGAAAGTATAGAATTGTCTTCAATGAATTGTGACATCTGGGCGAATGCTGCTCTTTCTATCAATTTGCCCAGGAAAGGTCCATTTGTGATAGGTCTGTAGTTGTTGGGGTCTTGCGGGTCTAGGTTTGTTTTCTTTAATAATGGTCGTATGTATGCCTTTTTCAGGTCTGTAGGAAAAGTTCCTGAAGTTAAAGAGTTGTTGATGATTCTTCTTACAGGTGTGGCAGCAGAAGTAGATAGCAGGATGTTCTTGAAGATTTGTGGTGGGCAAGGGTCAGAAGGGCAACCAGAAGGTCTGCTTGCTTTGACCAAATACATAAATTCATCCTGGGATATTTGTTTGAAAGACTGTAGAGGTTGGGATGGTTTATTCTTAAAGGGTATTTTAGTAAAGGGGTTGGTGCTGATGGTTTTCTTCTGTTTTAAATAGGAGTCCAATGTGTCTGCCTTGGTTGTGTAGTGAGTTGCCAATTTGTTTGTGAAATCTTGAGTGGTGGGATGACTTCCTTCCATGCACGTGGGCTTTCGAAATTCATTGAGAATTTTATAAAATTCCTTGGTTGTAGATTGAGCATTTAGAATTCGGTCTGAGTAGTATCTTTTTTTAGCTTTTTTGATTGATGATTTGTATATCCTGTTAAGTTTGTATAGCTGCAGTTTGTCTTGACTGTTGTTTGTTTTGAGCCAGGTCCGCTGCAACTTTCCGATTTGTTGCTTTATCTTTTTAAGTTCTGTGTTTCTCCAAGGTGTTGGTTTTCTTTTGTCATGTTTAGTTTTTCTGAGTGGTATTAGGACATCAAAAGCTTCCTGTAGCCACTCATAAAGTTTTGGTACAGAATTGATTGTATCTAGATCTGTGTTTGCTGTTAGTTGTGTTTCTAAGTGATCCAAATTGAGTTTGCTCCATGGTCGACAGGTGTATGTATGTAAGTGGTTGTGGGGTGTGTTGATTTGTGGAGTTGTCTGCCGGAAAGTTATCAGATGGTGGTCTGACCAGGTGGTTGGTGTGATGCTATGAATAGTAACGAGTTCAGGCTTAGCAAAAATGACATCTAGGATGTGACCAGTGATGTGTGTGGGATTGTGTACAATCTGATGTAGGTTCAATGCGAGTAGGCCAGTGGTGATAACTTTTGGATGGGGCATATTGGGTTTGTCAAACCAAATGTTTAGATCCCCAAGAATGCATAGAATGGAGTATAGTGTAATAAGGTTTGAGACTGTGTCAAGAAAAGCATCAGGGAAAGTGGAGTTGTTAGGTGGAGGTCTGTAAAGGAGGAGAAAGTTACAGGAGGAAGTTGGAGTAGGGTGGCATCTGGTAAGGAGGGCTTCACAACCTTGTATGGAGATGTTGTCTGTTTTACTGAGGTTTATTGCCTGTTTGAATATAATAGCTAGTCCACCTCCTCTCTTGCCTATACGGTTTTGTGTGATGGTTTGATAGCCCGGAGGAAGGGCTTCGTGCAACACTGGTGCCATGTCATCTCCCAACCAGGATTCCGTAATGAATAGTATGTCAGGTTGTGTGTCTGTGAGCAGGTCGTAGATGTGGTGCTTGTTTTTTGAGAGTGATCGAGCATTTATGAGCTGGCAGTTTAGATAGGGTGTGTTAGTGGTAGTGTTGTTTTGTTTAGTAGAAGGGTAAGTAGTATAATGTGAGCTTGAAGCAGGAGTGTTGCTAGTTGTGATAACTGTTTGAGGCTCACAATAGTCTTGCTTTTCAACATAGTGTTCCTCTTCCAGCAGGTTAAGGAGGCATTTTGTTGGGTCTGTGTGTGTGGGTGGTGAACTTGGTGGCTGAGAGAGCCATGAGGATTGTAGTGTTTTTTGTAGGGTAGTTTTATTATGTAACAAACAAGGGGATGCGAGGTTGCTATGAGTGGCATTTTTTTTATTTTGTTTGCGTTTGTTTAGTGTGGATGGAGTATGGGTTAGGGGTGGTGGAGGAGCATGTGGATCATGATGTAAGGCCCTAAATTGTGCAATGGAGGAGAGGCGAGTGAATGAAGATTGCTGGGATGGGGTGCTTGTGGTAGGTGTTTGTGAAGAGTGGGGGGGTAGGGGTGGAGATAGGATGGAATTTGTATCCTTTGTGTAGTCCTGGGGGTGGGAGTGGGTATGATGATGAGTGTAATGTAAGTTTGTGTTGCTTTGATGTGCTGATGTTTGTGGTCGGTATTGTTTTTGTGGAAGAAAGAGAGGGGATATTGGTGTAGTTGTTTTTGGTGAGGGATTTGTATGTGAGTTAGTGCTGCTAAGTGGAATTTGAGTGTTAGATGGGGTGTTGATGTGTTTTGGAGATGAATGTATGAGGTGTGTAAGAGGTGATGGGTGTGTGTCAGGGAAATAAGTATTAGTTGAGATGACCGGAAAGGGTAATATGTGTGGTGGAGTGAAAAGTGGGGATTGTATGGTTGTGTGTAATTGGTGAGGAGCGGGGAAGAGTGTTTGTAGATGATGTGTTTGAATGCAGGGTTTGGGCATTGTTATGAAGACAGGCGGTCTGTGTGGAGCGAACAGCGGATAGTGTTTTTGGTTAGTATGAGCAGAGAGTGTGTATCTGGGAGACTGAAACTGAGAGAATTGTATGTTGTAGTTTTGTATTGTGTGGGTGATGGCAGGTAGTGTTAGTGGGAGGGGACAGAGTAGTGTATGCTGTGAGAATGAAGGTGTTTGACTGTAGTAGTTATGGGGGGTATGTGTATATGTGTTGTATGTAGGGTATTGTGTTGGGTGGTGGGGCAATGCAATCTGTCTGTGGTCAGTTTGTGATGCATGAGTTGGATATCTTTGCAGATAAAGTGTTTGCATGTTGAGGGATGTGTTGGGGTAGATACCATTCCTGGGGGAATATGAATTGGGCAGCATTTCTGGCCCTAGTCCCTAGTCCCCACCTGTCCCGAACAGACCCAAACAGACAGCTGCCCTTGTCCTCTCCGCCCTTTGCCTCGATGCCTGGGCTCAGACGCCCTGAATCCTGGCCTTTTATAGCCCTACCGGCCTATAAGAAGCTCGTCCTAACCCTAGCCAATCCTGTTTTAAACCCTGATTTAGCCAACTAATGGTAAGACCCAGCCCTATTCACCAGTCACAGCCCTTTTTCCTAACCCCCAATCACAGCCCCAGCCCTAAAACCAACAGCCAATCAGAATCCCAGCCCTATCCACCAATCACAGCCCTAGAAACCAACAGCCAATCAGAATCCTAGCCCTATCCACCAATCACAGCCCTAGAACCAACAGCCAATCAGAATCCTAGCCCTATCCACCAATCACAGCCCTAGAACCAACAGCCAATCAGAATCCTAGCCCTATCCACCAATCACAGCCCTAGAACCAACAGCCAATCAGAATCCTAGCCCTATCCACCAATCACAGCCCTAGAACCAACAGCCAATCAGAATCCTAGCTGTATCCACCAATCACAGCCCTAGAACCAACAGCTAATCAGAATCCTAGCCCTATCCACCAATCACAGCCCTAGAACCAACAGCCAATCAGAATCCTAGCCCTATCCACCAATCACAGCCCTAGAACCAACAGCCAATCAGAATCCCAGCCCTATCCACCAATCATAACTGCATCCCTGGAGCTAGCAACCAATGAAACACCATCTCCCAAAAAACCAATCACAACAGCATATGCAACAACCACGAGGAACCTATATAAGGAGCATGTTAACTAAACTCCAGTCCCTGTGGCCTGGGGGGAGGCTACTGCTGCTCTATTCAGGATCTCCTTGGATACAGACAGGCTGAATCCACACTTCCAAGCTAGCAGAGTCTACTTTCCAGGTAAGGGGGAGATTGTTTAAGAGACAAACACTGCAATAGTTCTGGGCGCACACTCTAAAATCTGGCTTTTGTAAGGCAAAAATACAGGGGGGCAGACAGCTTTTAAGCACAATTTAAATCACACAAACAGATTAAAAACAGTCTCCTAAAACCACACTCTGAAAGATGTATGTAGTCTTTTTACTAAGAATAGGGGTGAAAAAAAGGGGTGCGTGGGGGGGAAAGGGGGGGTGCCACAAACTAGCAAGGGAATTCACACAGTCACGGCAAAAACGATTTTTAAACAAACACCACTTTAAAAGAGGCCAGGCTGCCTGAAAACACAGAGAGTCCACAGTAAAACAAACACTTTTTGAACAATTAATACTATTTAACTAGAAAATATCTTTGGGCTCCTTACCTAGGTCTTTTTGCAATCCTTGAACACTGGGCTGTATCAGGACACAGGGGAGATGCACACAGGAACACAAAATGGAGGTGTCTGTCTTTGGCCTTCCCTCCACAAACTTAAGGAGCCAGAGCAGGTGGGGGGGCGGGTCTCAGGTGCAGCAGAAACTCAGGGAGCCAATCAGCTAAGTCCAGTCCCTGTGGCCTGGTGGGAGGCTACTGCTGCTCTATTCAGTATCTCCTTGGATACAGACAGGCTGAATCCACACTTCCAAGCTAGCAGAGTCTACTTTCCAGGTAAGGGGGAGATTGTTTAAGAGACAAACACTGCAATAGTTCTGGGCGCACACTCTAAAATCGGGCTTTTGTAAGGCAAAAATACAGGGGGGCAGACAGCTTTTAAGCACAATTTAAATCACACAAACAGATTAAAAACAGTCTCCTAAAACCACACTCTGAAAGATGTATGTAGTCTTTTTACTAAGAATAGGGGTGAAAAAAAGGGGGGCGTGGGGGGGAAAGGGGGGGTGCCACAAACTAGCAAGGGAATTCACACAGTCACAGCAAAAACGATTTTTAAACAAACACCACTTTAAAAGAGGCCAGGCTGCCTGAAAACACAGAGAGTCCACAGTAAAACAAACACTTTTTGAACAATTAATACTATTTAACTAGAAAATATCTTTGGGCTCCTTACCTAGGTCTTTTTGCAATCCTTGAACACTGGGCTGTATCAGGACACAGGGGAGATGCACACAGGAACACAAAATGGAGGTGCCTGTCTTTGGCCTTCCCTCCACAAACTTAAGGAGCCAGAGCAGGTGGGGGGGGGGGGGGCGGGTCTCAGATGCAGCAGAGACTCAGGGAGCCAATCAGCTAAGTCCAGTCCCTGTGGCCTGGGGGGAGGCTACTGCTGCTCTATTCAGTATCTCCTTGGATACAGACAGGCTGAATCCACACTTCCAAGCTAGCAGAGTCTACTTTCCAGGTAAGGGGGAGATTGTTTAAGAGACAAACACTGCAATAGTTCTGGGCGCACACTCTAAAATCGGGCTTTTGTAAGGCAAAAATACAGGGGGGCAGACAGCTTTTAAGCACAATTTAAATCACACAAACAGATTAAAAACAGTCTCCTAAAACCACACTCTGAAAGATGTATGTAGTCTTTTTACTAAGAATAGGGGTGAAAAAAAGGGGGGCAGAGGGGGGAAAAAGGGGGGGGAGCCACAAACTAGCAAGGGAGTTCACACAGTCACGGCAAAAACGATTTTTAAACAAACACCACTTTAAAAGAGGCCAGGCTGCCTGAAAACACAGAGGCCCTCATTCTGACCTTGGCGGTCGGCGGAGAGGCGGCGGTCGGACCGCGAACAGACCGGCGGTATTAAAAATGGCATTCTGACCCTGGCGGGAACCGCCAACACAGCCCGCCAACTTAACACTCCGACCGCCACAGCGGTACAAACAAACAGCGCGGCGGTTCCCGCCAACAGCCCGGCGGCAGACAAAGTACCGCCCACCCTATTACGACCCACCAATCTGCCACCTTTTCCGGGGCGGGAGCACCGCCGATAAGAACACGGCGGAAACAGACTACGAACGGGAAAACGCTCACCTCTACGCACTCCACGCGAGATTCCGGCAGTATGGAGCCAGAGTTACAGGTCATCCCCGCACTCCTATTCCTCCTCATATACCAGGAGCACGCCCGGCGGCGCGGAAGACATCGGTGAGTACTGCACCTACGACACAGGGGAGGGAAAAGATTACCGGCACACACCCACCCACCCACACCCACTACAACACACACATCAATGCATTCCCACAGATCACTGTCACAACCCACAAACCACCCCCCTCCGAAATAATGCAAAGACCAAAAGAAGAGATCATAAACGGGCAGATATATTGAAATATGTACGCCATTAATCCCAATAAATAAATAAACTATGTACAAAATATATACAGCTACTAAATGTAGTCCAACCACTGTCCGTGGATCACAGGGGTCCTGTGCAAAGGGGCAAGGCCCAGTCCCACGACAAGAACTCCACGGAGAGAACACTGCAGGGGCATCAGAAAGAAAATAGGACAGGCACCTCAGGGGGAAGGGAAGGGGGGGCACCTCAGCCACTTGAGTACACGACGCCAGATCCACGAGGGGACTCCATGACCACTGGGCCATCCTGGGGAGAGCAAAGCCACAGTCCATACAGTCCATACAGTGGGTGGCCTGCCCACTGGGCCATCCTGGGGAGAGCAAAGCCACAGTCCATACAGTCCATACAGTGGGTGGCCTGCCCACTGGGCCATCCTGGGGAGAGCAAAGCCACAGTCCAAACAGTCCATACAGTGGGTGGCCTGCCCACTGGGCCATCCTGGGGAGAGCAAAGCCACAGTCCATACAGTCCATACAGTGGGTGGCCTGCCCACTGGGCCATCCTGGGGAGAGCAAAGCCACAGTCCAAACAGTCCATACACTGGGTGGCCTGCCCACTGGGCCATCCTGGGGAGAGCAAAGCCACAGTCCATACAGTCCATACAGTGGGTGGGCTGCCCACTGGGCCATCCTGGGGAGAGCAAAGCCACAGTCCATACAGTCCATACAGTGGGTGGCCTGCCCACTGGGCCATCCTGGGGAGAGCAAAGCCACAGTCCAAACAGTCCATACAGTGGGTGGCCTGCCCACTGGGCCATCCTGGGGAGAGCAAAGCCACAGTCCATACAGTCCATACAGTGTGTGGCCTGCCCACTGGGCCATCCTGGGGAGAGCAAAGCCACAGTCCATACAGTCCATACAGTGGGTGGCCTGCCCACTGGGCCATCCTGGGGAGAGCAAAGCCACAGTCCAAACAGTCCATAACAGACCCCACTGCCACTGGAGGAGGCAAGTTGGCCAGAGGACATCCTGCAGCCCTGCCCGAGATAGATCCTGCCCTGCCACGTCTGCCAAAGGGCCAGCGGTTCTTGCCTTGAAGGGCCCAGTTCAGCGGTTCTTGAGACGGCGGGGCCCAGTTCAGCGGTTCTTGCCTTGAAGGGCCCAGTTCAGCGGTTCTTGCCTTGAAGGGCCCAGTTCAGCGGTTCTTGAGACGGCGGGGCCCAGTTCAGCGGTTCTTGCCTTGAAGGGCCCAGTTCAGCGGTTCTTGAGACGGCGGGGCCCAGTTCAGCGGTTCTTGCCTTGAAGGGCCCAGTTCAGCGGTTCTTGCCTTGAAGGGCCCAGTTCAGCGGTTCTTGCCTTGAAGGGCCCAGTTCAGCGGTTCTTGCCTTGAAGGGCCCAGTTCAGCGGTTCTTGCCTTGAAGGGCCCAGTTGAGCGGTTCTTGCCTTGAAGGGCCCAGTTCAGCGGTTCTTGAGACGGCGGGGCCCAGTTCAGCGGTTCTTGCCTTGAAGGGCCCAGTTCAGCGGTTCTTGAGACGGCGGGGCCCAGTTCAGCGGTTCTTGCCTTGAAGGGCCCAGTTCAGCGGTTCTTGAGACGGCGGGGCCCAGTTCAGCGGTTCTTGCCTTGAAGGGCCCAGTTCAGCGGTTCTTGAGACGGCGGGGCCCAGTTCAGCGGTTCTTGCCTTGAAGGGCCCAGTTCAGCGGTTCTTGAGACGGCGGGGCCCAGTTCAGCGGTTCTTGCCTTGAAGGGCCCAGTTCAGCGGTTCTTGCCTTGAAGGGCCCAGTTCAGCGGTTCTTGCCTTGAAGGGCCCAGTTCAGCGGTTCTTGAGACGGCGGGGCCCAGTTCAGCGGTTCTTGCCTTGAAGGGCCCAGTTCAGCGGTTCTTGCCTTGAAGGGCCCAGTTCAGCGGTTCTTGCCTTGAAGGGCCCAGTTCAGCGGTTCTTGAGACGGCGGGGCCCAGTTCAGCGGTTCTTGCCTTGAAGGGCCCAGTTCAGCGGTTCTTGCCTTGAAGGGCCCAGTTCAGCGGTTCTTGAGACGGCGGGGCCCAGTTCAGCGGTTCTTGCCTTGAAGGGCCCAGTTCAGCGGTTCTTGAGACGGCGGGGCCCAGTTCAGCGGTTCTTGCCTTGAAGGGCCCAGTTCAGCGGTTCTTGCCTTGAAGGGCCCAGTTCAGCGGTTCTTGCCTTGAAGGGCCCAGTTCAGCGGTTCTTGAGACGGCGGACGGTCTATGGCCAACTGCTAAATGCCTGGTGGTGCCCTCCTGGGCAGCGGGGATGGTGCTCCTTCACTGCCCACCTGGGCTGTGGGTGGTGGGGCCCTCCTGGCCAGCTGGGCTGGGTCCTCCCTGGGCAGCGGCTATGGGGCTGGTGGGCTCTCCCGGGGCAGCTGTGCCGGTTCCTCCCGGGGCAGCGGCTATGGGGGTTGTGGGCTCCTCCTGGGCAGCAGGCCTGCTGCCTGACCTCTCCAACTTGCTGCCCTTGCCCTCCTTAGTCGTCGGCCTGTGGCCCTTTCCTCCCTTTGGAGCTGTGGCAGGTGACTGTCTCTGGGTGGTGTCCGGGGGGGATGTAGAAGGCGGGCTCCTGCGGCGCCCCTTCCGCCTTCTGCTCCTCTTCCCAGGGGGTGGGCTGGCTGTCCCCTTGCTGCTGGGCGAAGATCCAGACATGCGGGCTGGTGGGCTCCAATACCCCTGCACCCTTGTCAAGGGGGCTGCAGGGCTGGTGGTGGCTGAGGTGCTCTTCTTACCCCGACGAGAAGGAGGGGGGGGCTCAGGGTCAGGAAAGAAGTTAGTAGTGGCAAGGAAGAGCTTCTTGGGACAATGGAGAGTGGTAGGTACAGTGGGAATGGGAGTGGAGGGAGAGGATGTGGTTGTAGGTGAGTCACGTTTGCTGTCTTTGGGTGCAGGTGCAGGAGGGATAGGCTGTCGTGAGGTGGATGGCTGTTGGGTGGGTGGGTGGCTGCGTTTGTGTGGTGTGGAAGAGGGGGTGACAGACACAGTGGGAGAGGACACAGGGGACGTGTAAATGGCAGTGGGGATGGTGACTGCACGTGTGCGGACTGGAGTGGAGGGTGTGCTGGTGATGGAAACACTGGCTGATGGTGAGGTGAATGGAGGTGTGAGTGTAGACGTCACAGGGAGGGAGGAGGGAGACGAGGAGGTGGGGGTCACAGAGGTGGTAGTGACTGTTGGCATGTCTGCATCGGAATGTTGCGTGTGTGAATGTCTGCGTGATCTGTGGTGCTTATGTTTGGATGAGCTTCTCTTGGGTGTTGAGGTGTGTGCAGGCTGGTCTGATGGTGTGGGTGGGACAGGCAGAGGAACAGGAGACTGGGAGGAGGGAGTTAGTAGAGGCAGGCAGGAGACAGGGACAATGGCTGCCGTCAGTGCTGAGGCCAGAGCCTGGAACGATCGCTGATGGGCAGCCTGACCCGAATGAATGCCCTCCAGGTACGCATTGCTGCGATGAACCTCCCTCTCCACCCCCTGGATGGCATTCAAAAGGGTAGTCTGCCCAACAATGAGCGTTCGGAGGAGGTCAATGACCTCCTCACTGAGGGCAGCGGGGGTAACAGGGGCAGGGCCTGAGGTGCCTGGGGCGAAGGAGATGCCCGGCTTCCTGGCAGAGCGGGCACGGGGCGAACGCGGAGGGGCTGCTGGGAGGGCGGAGATGGTGCGCTGGGTGGCGGCTGTACCTGTAATGGCGGGGGGCACGGATGGTGCCACCCCCGCAAGGGAGCCCCCTTCCGAGGACGTGTCCGTGTCGCTGCAGGCTCCAGTCGTCCCCGTCGTGGAGCTCCCCTCGCCCTCCGTCTCACTGGTCCAGTCTGACTCTGTGGCATGGCCCTCCTGGGCCATGTGAGATGCAGCTCCCTCCTGCCCCGATGCCACTTCTCCTCCGCCTGATGATGCTGATGCACACAAGCACAGAAAGACAAACAAAAAGGGGGGGGGAGAGAGAAATAAAGGGATATTGAGTACATGGATCTCCGGTACAGTTAGCGGACATGACAGACACAGATGCCCCCTGCACTAAGTTGCGCACTTGGGGTCCGCTACGCATTCCGTGGAACATGCCCTACACGCCTAGAGTTGTCAACTGCACCCATGGATGACACGGCCCAGGGATGGCTGTACTGACACACTACTGAGGGTGGTGGCTGGGGACACAGGGGCTTACGGGGGTGCCCAGCCTACAGATATCGCCCTGGCCTAGGGGGACCCACAGCCCTCCTCCCCCACCCAGACACCTCCACTGCACGACAACAGAGTAGATGATGCTTGTACTCACCCCCTTGTGTCTGCTGTGCTGCACTCACGCGCCCATCCAAATCAGGGTAGGCCACCGCCAGGATCCGGAACATCAGGGGGCTCAGTTGACGGCAGGCACCCCGCCTACGTTGGGAGGCCATCCCCAGCAGAGACTCGGCGGTCTTCTTGGTCCCGCGGCGGATGTCCTCCCACCTCTTGCGGCAGTGGGTGCCCCGTCGATGGTGGACCCCCAGGGCCCGGACTTCCTTGGCGATGGCACGCCAAATCCCGATCTTCTCATGGGCGCGGACCTATGTGACACGTACAGGGAGGGAGAAATACCACGTTCAAGTTACTCAGCATTTTCCTTTCCAGTGGCCCAACGCCCCCCATCCCCGCCAGGCCCCCCGCCAGGCCCAACATGCCCCCCATCCCCGCCAGGCCCCCGCCAGGCCCCCCGCCATGCCCAACATGCCCCCCATCCCCGCCAGGCCCCCCGCCAGCCCCAACATGCACCCCATCCCCGCCAGGCCCCCCGCCAGGCCCCCCGCCAGCCCCAACATGCACCCCATCCCCGCCAGGCCCCCCGCCAGGCCCCCCGCCATGCCCAACATGCCCCCCATCCCCGCCAGGCCCCCCGCCAGGCCCCCCGCCAGCCCCAACATGCACCCCATCCCCGCCAGGCCCCCCGCCAGGCCCCCCGCCATGCCCAACATGCCCCCCATCCCCGCCAGGCCCCCCGCCAGGCCCCCCGCCAGGCCCCCCGCCAGGCCCAACATGCCCCCCATCCCCGCCAGGCCCCCCGCCAGCCCCAACATGCCCCCCATCCCCGCCAGGCCCCCCGCCAGGCCCCCCGCCAGGCCCAACATGCCCCCCATCCCCGCCAGGCCCCCCGCCAGCCCCAACATGCCCCCATCCCCGCCAGGCCCCCCGCCAGGCCCCCCGCCAGGCCCAACATGCCCCCCATCCCCGCCAGGCCCCCCGCCAGCCCCAACATGCCCCCCATCCCCGCCAGGCCCCCCGCCAGGCCCCCGCCAGGCCCAACATGCCCCCCATACCCGCCAGGCCCCCCGCCAGCCCCAACATGCACCCCATCCCCGCCAGGCCCCCCGCCAGGCCCCCCGCCAGGCCCAACATGCCCCCCATCCCCGCCAGGCCCCCAAGCCAGCCAGTGGCCCCAAATCCAGATAGAATTAAACTCACTTGTTGGTCTGGAGGACCGTAGAGTAGCGCATACTGGGGGAGGACCCCATCCACAAGTTTCTCCAACTCCTCTCCAGTGAAGGCAGGGGCCCTTTCCCCAGTCGCAGCAGCCATTGTCCCTTCCAGACCGAGGTCACAGCAACACTTGCAGTATAGGTCCTCTCCTGTGAAAGTTCAAGTCGCAAGTGGATAAGTAGATAGAAAATGGCGGTCACGTCCGCGGCGGTGCGTACCGCGGCGGTGCGTCCCGCCACCGCCGGCGCCCTTCGCCATTGGCTCCTGAAACCCATAGGCTTCAATGTTAACCAATGCGGCTTCGCGCCGCGGTCTTGGCCCGCCGCCCGCCGCGGTGTGCCACGCCAGCGCATTGACCTCACATCCCATTGTCACACTTCACAGGTCAGGCAGCCGCCATTTCCAGGGCCCACATGGCTCAATTTCAACTGCGTCACACAGGCCTAGGCCTTGCATAGCCACTCATACACGCCATTCACTGCATAGAGAATCGTATACTGTGCTAGCTGTGAGTACGTACCTGTGGGTTGCCTGACTGTGTGCTCCATGTTGTCCTTCCTAGGCACCGTCCGCTGGGTTGGGCGAGGAGACGGATGAATCCTCCCGTGTACCGACCGCTGGTGGACCTGTCGACAATGGAAGAACGCCACATTATCCTGACCTACCGTCTTAACCGTGCCACTATCCATGAACTGTGTGCCCGGCTGGAGCCCGACCTGATGTCCCCCATCCGCCAACCCACAGGGATTCCCCCTCTGGTGCAGGTCATGTCAGTACTCCATTTCTTGGCAAGTGGGTCATTTCAGACAACCGTGGGAATTGCTTCTGGGATGTCTCAGCCCATGTTTTCAAAGGTGTTATCCAGAGTGTTGTCTGCCCTGATGAAATCCGTGAGGAACTACATCATTTTCCCTGAGGTGGGCGAACTGGCTACAGTGAAGGGTGATTTCTGCGCCCTTGGACATATTCCCAACGTAATTGGTGCCATTGATGGGACCCATGTGGCTTTGGTTCCCCCAAGAGACAGGGAGCAGGTGTACAGGAACAGAAAAAGTTACCATTCAATGAACATCCAGGTGGTGTGTTTGGCTGACCAGTACATCTCGCATGTAAATGCCAAATTCCCAGGGTCAGTGCATGACGCCTACATCCTGAGGAATAGCAGCATCCCTTACGTGATGGAACAGCTACAGAGACACCGTGTATGGCTAGTGGGGGACTCTGGGTACCCCAACCTGTCGTGGCTACTGACCCCAGTAAGGAATCCCCGGACCAGGGCAGAGGAACGGTACAATGAGGCCCATGGGCGTACTAGGAGGGTGATCGAACGCACCTTTGGCCTCCTAAAGGCCAGGTTTCGCTGCCTGCATATGACCGGTGGATCCCTAATGTACTCACCTAAGAAGGTGTGTCACATCATCGTGGCCTGCTGCATGCTTCACAACCTGGCTTTGCACCGCCAGGTGCCTTTCCTGCAGGAGGATGGTCGAGACGGTGGTGTTGTGGCAGCGGTGGAACCTGAGGAGAGTGACGAGGAGGAAGACGACGGGGCTGAAACAGACAACAGGGACAGAATCATTGAACAGTACTTCCAATAGGACACAGGTAACATTTCAAAGATAATTTAGTAAAAGTTAACTACTCTGCAGCATCTCTGCTGCCTGTCTATTTGCCCCAGTGTATGATGACTGAGTTTTGGCTTTTCCCTCCCTATTTCAGATCTGGGGTCCCCACTACGAGTCCTGTGCTTCGTTTCCCCATGGACTACAGCTTTGTGGCAGCTGTTTGTTGACTTCACCATGTACAAGGACATATTTGCACTGTCATGTCAATTACAATCTATTGAAATCACAGCCAGACTCCTGATATTTTGGTGCAAAATAGGTGTTTATTGAAGTGCTCAAAATGGGATGGGTGGTTTCAAGTGGGTGGGGGCTATGGTGAAGGAATGTCCATGGCAGAGTCCAGAGTAACAGTCACACAGGTGTATTGTCCAGAGGCCTGTGGAGAGATGGAGCATGGGCAGTTCGAGGATGGACAGGGTGACAATGTGGGACAGTGGGATGACATCAGGTGGTATCCATTGCTGGCGGGGGTCTTGACATCCTACTCTGTCTTGCGAGATCTCAGGGCCCTCTTGCTGGGTGGTTCTCCTCCTGCAGGAGGATTGGGGTCTGGTGGGCTGCTGCTGTGCGGGGGCCTCCTGTCCACTAGCGCCGGCGGAGGTGGATGGCTGTTCTTGGTCCCGGCTAGTGGCAGGGGCCCTTGGGTGTTGTTCAGTGTCCGCCCTGCTGTTTACGAGGTCCTGCAGCAGCCCTACCATGGTAACCAGGGTGGTGTTGATGGCTCGGATGTCCTCCCTGTACCCCCGATAGTGTTCCTCCTGCAGCACCTGGATCTCCTGGAACCGGGCCAGTACCGTCGCCATCGTCTCCTGGGAGCGGTTGTATGCTCCCATGATGGTGGTGAGGACCTCGTGGAGAGTGGGTTCCCTGGGCCTCTCCTCCCCCCCCTGTCGCACAGCTGCCCGCCGAGTTGCCCTGTTTCACTGGGCCTCTGCCCCCTGGCCGGTGTGCCCACTACCACTGCCCCCAGGTCCCTGTTGTTGTTGGGGTGGTGGGTTATCCTGGGTGCCCTGTAGTGGTAGACACACCGCAGATTGACGCGCCCTGGAGACAGAGGCATGGGCCCGCTGGGTGGGAGCTGTGCTGGTGTTCCCAGAGGGGTTAGGGTCTATAGTGGCCTGTGCCTGTGTGAGGGGAACCGACTGTCCAGAGGTCCCCGATGGTCCGGGCTGGTCATCGGTGTCCAGATCGACAGAGCTGCTGTCATCGCTGACGGCCTCTTGGGTGGGGGGTGTGGATAATTCTGGCCCCTCCGCCGCGGTGTGTTGACGGTCGGGTCCTGCAGGGGTATAGAGGTATGGTTATAGTTTCAATGTGTCGCATATGGGTGTATCTGTGGGTTCTCGTGTCCCCAAGTGCTGGCATTCGTGTGTGGGGGCTTTGGTGAGGGTGGCTTGTGGGGGGGATGTGTATATGCATTGGGCATGCTTTGGTGATGGGTGTCCATGCTTAGTGGACGCATGCAGGCCTAGGTTTTGGGATGAGTGGGTTGTGATGGTGAGACATTGGCGGGGAATAGGTGTGGTGGGGGTGAGGATGGTGGTGGGGGTGAGGATGGTGGTGGGGGTGAGGATGGTGGTGGGGGTGAGGGTGGGGGTGAGGGTGGGGGTGAGGGTGGGGTTCGAGGATGGGGGTGAGGGTTGGGGTCTGATTTGGCATGCAGGTGGGGGGGAAGCAGTATTGAAGCTTCAACTTACCAGTATCCATTCCTCCGCCGACTCCTGCGAGGCCGTCAGGATGCAGGATGTTCAAGACTTCCTCCTCCCATGATGTGAATTGTGGGGGTTGAGGTGGGGGTCCTCCGCCAGTCTTCTGCACGGCGATGTTGTGCCTGGATACCATGGAACGCACCTTCCCCCGTAGGTCGTTCCATCGCTTCCTGATGTCTTCCCGATTTCTGGGGTGCTGTCCCACTGCGTTCACCCTGTCGACAATCCTCTGCCATAGCTCCGTCCTCCGGGCAATGCTGGTGTATTGGACCTGTGTGCCGAACAGCTGGGGCTCTACACGAACGATTTCCTCCACCATAACCCTGAGTTCTTCGTCTGTGAAGCGGGGTTGTCTTTGGGGTGCCATGGGGTGGTGTGTATGATGTGTGGGGTGGAGTATGTGTATTTAAGTGAGTTGAGTGTGGTGGTGTGTGTTGTTTTGTGTGTGGATAGTGTGTGGGTGATGGTGTTGAGTGGCTGTGGCTGTTATGTTTTGGATGCTGGTGTCTCGCTCTTGCCTTCTTTACGATTTTGTAAGCGTAGGGGTTTGTGGGTGATGTGGGTGGGTGTTTTATATTGTATTGTGTGTGTGGGAGTGGTGTGTGTATGTGTATCAGGTGTGTGGGATTCAAATCGTCCAATGTGGGTGAGTTTTGTTCGTTGGTGTGTATTCTGACCGCGCCGGTGTGTCCCGCCAATGGAATACCGCGTTTGAATGACCGCCGCGTGGATTCGTGGGTCGTAATGGGATGGGCGTATTTCTGTTGGCGTGGCGGTGGAGGTTTGGTCACCTCCACCTTTCCGCCGACCGCTGGTCTGGCGGTCTGTTGTGGCGGTCGGATTTTCGGAGGTTTGCCTTCTGCGGGTCAGAATGACCGTGGCGGGTTTCCGCGACCGCGGCGGGATTATGGAGGATTTCTGACCGGCGGTAGGCGCCTTTTACCGCCGAGGTCAGAATGACCACCACAGAGTCCACAGTAAAACAAACACTTTTTGAACAATTAATACTATTTAACTAGAAAATATCTTTGGGCTCCTTACCTAGGTCTTTTTGCAATCCTTGAACACTGTCCTCGTGTTCTTTGGGTTAGGTTAACCCTACTTCATGAGCCTCACCGCCGTCCAAGCTAGGCACAGATCACCGGTGCTGCTTCAACGGGTTCGTCCCCGGTCGGGCTAGGATGAGGTACTTCACAAGGGCAAGCACCCAGGAAGACACGTAAATCCGAGGCAGTGGACAACGTTATGTTGAGCTATGGAAGATTTGGCTCTACTCAATACACACGGGCAGTGGAACCCATGCAGACATTTGGAGTGCAGACAGTCCCTGCGATAAGCACTGAATGCAGGACTCCTCACGGTTCCCCCCAGGTTCCAACCATACTTCATGACCAAAGGATTCACAGCGCCCCCTTCTCCCTCAGGTTCCTTCCTATGTGCAGTGGCTTCTCCAGGGACAGCTCCCAGGTCCGGTGGTTGTAAGGCAGGCAGCTATTGCAGCAGTCTCCGCTGCTGCCACCATTAATAGCATCACTACTCCTTCACTAACCATAGAGCGCTAAGTGACCACAAAAAAGTAACAGGTACTCACGGGGTAAACCAAGCAAGTCCGCGTCCCATAGTCCACTTCAGATCACCAGCTTATGTATCTGATTGCCCAGCCTCAGATCCCCGATCCGGCCAGGGCAATAGTGAGTTCCATTAATACAGGAGGCAGCCCCACAGCTCTATTCAGCTTAGGTTCCAGCGGTCGGCCGCCGCAACAGGGACCGAACTCACCGAGCGGCTGATGCGTCACAGCCGTCGCCCTCCCCGCAGGGCCTGCAAGCGGTATTCCTCTGGGCTGCGATTCCCCTCCTCGGTCAAGAGCTTCCGCCCAAGCCACACTCCACCAGCAGGCGAAGAGGCAGGGGAGGCCAGCCAACCTCAGTTCCGCAGTCACCGCAGGGACGGTCATCGCTGCTCGTCCACAGAGCCCAGGGCCACGGCTCCGCTCCTCTCCACTGGGCCGCCGGCGGAGTTACAGCTGGTTGTCAAGAAGGTAAGCAGGGCGAGCCTCCCCAGCACGGCAGTCCCTCGCGACAGGTCAGTGGTTCCCCCGGGGTCCGACCCGCTCTCCCGTCCAGGCCACGGCGTTATCCGGCAGCGAAGCACTCCGGCGCTCCGCAGCCCCGCACGGGTCAGGGCCCGGTCAACACCCGAGCCGCCCCGACAGGCCTCCGCCCAAAGTCTCCACGGAGGCGGGCTGTTATTAACTGAAGGGAGCGGAGGGAGCTCTCCACCGCCCCGGCAGCCCGCAGCGCCGGCAGTGCTCCAGGGGCTCGAACAACTCCCCGCCGCCATGCCCTCCTTACTTCAGTGAAGCACTTTTCATGTAGTGCAGTCCCGTCCTGGCCGGGCCTAGATCCTCGCCCGGACTGGCTCCCGGAAACTATCTGGCGTCTTTCCTCGGCTCATAAAAACCAAGTCGGGTTGTCTCCGCCGGGTATTCTAGGTCCTCTGCCCCTGGATTGTGTTCTTGGCCCGCAAGGGAAGTCAATTACAACAGGATTAATTAGGGCCTCGATGGAGCTCTTGAGTTAAGCATCCGCCATGATGGATCAGCTAGCCACGCCCCCTCGTCTTTTTTATATATATATGTATATATATATATATGCTAGGTTAAACTAAATTACATTTCTAGCATCATTCATTGCATCAAGCGAAAAGAGAAAGACCCTCCATAATATTTTCAAAAAAGGGAGGACTCGACAATTGCATTAATTTACTAAACTGCGCGTGCTCACAAGTCATTGTCATTAAACAACGCGCAAAGAACGCTTGCATATTCGTCAAACAACCGATACCCAGGAGACGCCATCCGGCAGCCTCCGAGTACATCAAAGAAAATATTCACTTCACTAACTAGGAGCCGCCGTCCGGCAGCCTCCGAGCACTGCTAAAAGGATTGACCGAAACCCTTCTTCAGTTAGCACACATCTATAATCCTCCAACATTGTTTACAAAATATCATAATAACCGACTCACTTCTGCAGCCTTTCCGGATCTGTATTCAAAACAGAAAACGCTGTTCGTAAGTGATTCAACAATTGACTTTGGGTCCCAGAGTGTGCTCCTTCTTTACCCGTGTACCCCGAGTGCTTGTGTTGACGGACTGACCGGAATCCTCCTTTTCCCTGTGTATCCCGTGCGTGTGCCCCTGAGTGCCGTGTGCCCCCTCCCGCCGCTCTTCCTCTTTTCTCAGCCCCTCCCTTTAGAGTTTTCTTGGCCTTGTCGCCGTTTTTTGCCACCGTTCTTTTGCCGCCTTTTTTGCCGCTTTTTCTTTTCCCGCCTCCAGATTCCCCCGCCCGCCCGCCTCCCGCCTCCCAGCTGACCCCTCCTCCCCGGCTACCCTTAAATGGCGGCCGCTGCGAGGCAGAGGTAGCGACCACTGACCCTCGGGTAGGTCGCTCCCCTGCTCACGCAGCGCCACCAGTCCCTGACTGCCCTCCTCACCGTTCTCCTCCTGTGAGTGTGTGCGAGTGTGCTCCTTCTTTACCCGTGTACCCCGAGTGCTTGTGTTGACGGACTGACCGGAATCCTCCTTTTCCCCGTGTATCCCGTGCGTGTGCCCCTGTGTGCCGTGTGCCCCTCCCGCCGCTCTTCCTCTTTTCTCAGCCCCTCCCTTTAGAGTTTTCTTGGCCTTCTCGCCGTTTTTTGCCGCCGTTCTTTTGCCGCCTTTTTTGCCGCTTTTTCTTTTCCCGCCTCCAGATTCCCCCGCCCGCCCGCCTCCCAGCTGACCCCTCCCCCCCGGCTACCCTTAAATGGCGGCCGCTGCGAGGCAGAGGTAGCGACCACTGACCCTCGGGTAGGTCGCTCCCCTGCTCACGCAGCGCCACCAGTCCCTGACTGCCCTCCTCACCGTTCTCCTCCTGTGAGTGTGTGCGAGTGTGCTCCTTCTTTACCCGTGTACCCCGAGTGCTTGTGTTGACGGACTGACCGGAATCCTCCTTTTCCCCGTGTATCCCGTGCGTGTGCCCCTGAGTGCCGTGTGCCCCCTCCCGCCGCTCTTCCTCTTTTCTCAGCCCCTCCCTTTAGAGTTTTCTTGGCCTTCTCGCCGTTTTTTGCCGCCGTTCTTTTGCCGCCTTTTTTGCCGCTTTTTCTTTTCCCGCCTCCAGATTCCCCCACCCGCCCGCCTCCCGCCTCCCAGCTGACCCCTCCTCCCCGGCTACCCTTAAATGGCGGCCGCTGCGAGGCAGAGGTAGCGACCACTGACCCTCGGGTAGGTCGCTCCCCTGCTCACGCAGCGCCACCAGTCCCTGACTGCCCTCCTCACCGTTCTCCTCCTGTGAGTGTGTGCGAGTGTGCTCCTTCTTTACCCGTGTACCCCGAGTGCTTGTGTTGACGGACTGACCGGAATCCTCCTTTTCCCCGTGTATCCCGTGCGTGTGCCCCTGAGTGCCGTGTGCCCCCTCCCGCCGCTCTTCCTCTTTTCTCAGCCCCTCCCTTTAGAGTTTTCTTGGCCTTCTCGCCGTTTTTTGCCGCCGTTCTTTTGCCGCCTTTTTTGCCGCTTTTTCTTTTCCCGCCTCCAGATTCCCCCACCCGCCAGCCTCCCGCCTCCCAGCTGACCCCTCCTCCCCGGCTACCCTTAAATGGCGGCCGCTGCGAGGCAGAGGTAGCGACCACTGACCCTCGGGTAGGTCGCTCCCCTGCTCACGCAGCGCCACCAGTCCCTGACTGCCCTCCTCACCATTCTCCTCCTGTGAGTGTGTGCGAGTGTGCTCCTTCTTTACCCGTGTACCCCGAGTGCTTGTGTTGACGGACTGACCAGAATCCTCCTTTTCCCCGTGTATCCCGTGCGTGTGCCCCTGAGTGCCGTGTGCCCCCTCCCGCCGCTCTTCCTCTTTTCTCAGCCCCTCCCTTTAGAGTTTTCTTGGCCTTCTCGCCGTTTTTTCCCGCCGCTCTTTTGCCGCCTTTTTTGCCGCTTTTTCTTTTCCCGCCTCCAGATTCCCCCGCCCTCCCGCCTCCCGCCTCCCAGCTGACCCCTCCTCCCCGGCTACCCTTAAATGACGGCCGCTGCGAGGCAGAGGTAGCGACCACTGACCCTCGGGTAGGTCGCTCCCCTGCTCACGTAGCGCCACCAGTCCCTGACTGCCCTCCTCACCGTTCTCCTCCTGTGAATGTGTGCGAGTGTGCTCCTTCTTTACCCGTGTACCCCGAGTGCTTGTGTTGACGGACTGACCGGAATCCTCCTTTTCCCCGTGTATCCCGTGCGTGTGCCCCTGAGTGCCGTGTGCCCCCTCCCGCCGCTCTTCCTCTTTTCTCAGCCCCTCCCTTTAGAGTTTTCTTGGCCTTCTCGCCGTTTTTTGCCACCTTTTTTGCCGCTTTTTCTTTTCCCGCCTCCAGATTCCCCCACCCGCCTGCCTCCCGCCTCCCAGCTGACCCCTCCTCCCCGGCTACCCTTAAATGGCGGCCGCTGCGAGGCCGCGCAGCGGGCGCGCGCCGAAGGCGCGCCTAAGGCAAGCCCGTCTGCGTCCGTCCGCGCCTGGACTGCGCCTGGCGCCACAAACCCTGGCCCCCGTGACCCCCACCTCCCCTGCCTGACCCACAGCTCCGCCGCCCTCACCGCTCTCAACCCTGGCCGCACGCCGGGCTGCTGCTGCGCCACCCCGAAGCGGACCCACGGACCCTTCACCTGCCGCAACTGCCATTTCACCTGCCTACGAACCCACACCACACCCAACAGGAACGACTTGCCCGGAAACAACCTCGACTGCATCCTGGTCAACACCAGATCCGTCCACAGGCACGCCATCGAACTGTGGAACCTCATCGATTCCACAAACCCGGACATCGCCTTCCTCACCGAGACCTGGATGAACCCCTCCTCGGCACCCAACATCGCCATAGCCATCCCCGACGGCTACAAAATCATCAGGAAAGACCGCACCAACCACACCGGAGGAGGCATCGCCATCGCACACAAGAGCTCCATCCGCATCACAACCTACACCGACAACTCACTACCCGACGCCGAGCACCTCCACTTCTCAATCAACAGCGACCCCAAGACCACCCTCAGAGGCACCCTCATATACAGACCACCAGGACCACGCACAAAGTTCAGCGAAGACATCGCAGACTTCATCAGCCCACACGCACTCCCGTCCACCAACTACATCCTCCTAGGGGACCTCAACTTCCACCTGGAGAATCGCACCGACAACAACACCACCGCCTTATTGGACAACCTCGCCAACCTGGGACTAAAACAACTAGTCAACACCCCCACCCACTACGCCGGACACACGCTCGACCCCATCTTCTCCTCCAGCAAACACATCTCTTTCAGCCACACCACCGAACTCTCCTGGACAGACCACAGCTGTGTCCACTTCAGCTTCAAGAAGACCAACGTACACCACCACGCCCAACAACCACCAAGAAGACAGTGGAACCGAATCTCCTCGGAACAACTCGCATCGACCCTCTCTCAGAACCCTCCCACCAGCACTACAGACCCCAACGAAGCCGTAAACAACCTCACGAGCTGGATCTCAGAGTGCGCCAACCTCCTGGCCCCCCTGAAGACCCAAGCAAACAGAAACAGCCACAAGAAAAATTCCTGGTTCACCCCCGACCTCAAGGACTCCAAAAAAGGATGCCGCACCCTCGAGAAAACTTGGCGCCTCAACCAGACCGACGAGAACATGTCTGCTCTCAAAAACGCCACCCACAAACACCACCAACTCCTCCGCGCAGCACGAAAATCAGCCTTCCAGAACAGACTAGACAGCAACGCCCACAACAGCAAGGAACTATTTGGCATCGTCAAAGAGCTCTCCAACCCCGACGCCGAAAACAACTCCATCCCTCCCTCACAGGACCTCTGCGACTCCCTCGCAGCCTTCTTCCACCACAAGATCACCGACATCTACAACAGCTTCACCACAACCAACACGAGCCTTCCACCGGAACCCGCCACCGACAACAACACCATCCACACCTGGAACCCAACCTCCACAGAGGAAACCACCCGCGTCATGAACTCCATCCACTCAGGATCACCTTACGACCCCTGCCCGCACCACATCTTCAACAAAGCCGACAACATCATCGCACCCCACCTCCGAGACGTCATCAACACATCCTTTTCCACCGCCACCTTCCCAGAGAACTGGAAGCACGCCGAACTGAACGCCCTCCTAAAGAAACCAACAGCAGACCCCACCGAACTCAAAAACTTCCGGCCCATCTCGCTCCTACCGTTCCCCGCCAAAGTGATTGAGAAAATAGTCAACGCTCAACTCACCACCGCCCTGGAAAACAACGACTCACTCGACCCCTCACAGTTCGGCTTCAGAGCCAACCACAGCACCGAGACCGCCCTCATCGCAGCCACGGACGACATCAGATCCCTGACCGACAAAGGAGAAACCATGGCCCTCATACTCCTGGACCTCTCTGCAGCATTCGACACGGTCTGCCACCGTACCCTGATACGTCGCCTCAGCAACGCTGGCATCAGAGGCAAGGCCCTGGAATGGATCACCTCCTTCCTCTCCGGAAGAACCCAGAGAGTCCGCCTCCCCCCTTCAGATCCACAGCTACGGAGATCATCTGCGGCGTCCCCCAGGGATCCTCCCTCAGCCCCACCCTCTTCAACATCTACATGACCCCCCTGACGAACATCGCACGCAAACACGGACTCAACCTCATATCCTACGCAGACGACACCCAGCTCATCCTATCCCTCACCAACAACCCCGCCTCAGCAAGAACCAGACTACACGAAGGCATGAAGGAAGTAGCGAACTGGATGACAGACAGCCGGCTTAAACTGAACACAGAGAAGACGGAGGTCCTCATCCTCGGCCCTACACCAACCGCCTGGGACGACTCCTGGTGGCCTCCCGCCCTAGGCAGCACTCCCCAACCCACCGACCACGCACGCAACCTCGGTTTCATCCTGGACTCTTCCCTCTCCATGACCAGACAGGTCAACTCGGTGACCTCAGCATGCTTCAACACCCTCCGCATGCTCCGCAAGATCTTCCGCTGGATCCCCACCGACACCAGGAAGACCGTCACCCACGCCCTCGTCACCAGTCGCTTGGACTATGGGAACGCTCTGTACGCCGGCATCACCATCAAGCTACAGAGGAAACTTCAACGAATCCAGAACGCCGCTGCACGACTTATCCTGAACATACCCCGCCACCACCACATCTCCGGACACCTGAAGAAACTCCACTGGCTCCCAGTCAACAAGAGGATCACCTTCAGACTCCTCACCCACGCACACAAAGCCCTGCACAACCTCGGACCAAAACTCATCAACCACTGCATCTCCTTCTACACTCCTCCTCGCACCCTACGCTCAACCGGACAAGCCCTGGCAGCCGTACCTCGCATTCACAAAGCCAGCACCAGAGGCAGGTCTTTCTCTTACCTAGCAGCAAAGACCTGGAACTCTCTCCCCAGTCACCTTCGTGCCATACAAGACCACCTCCCCTTCAGAAGGCAGCTCAAGACCTGGCTCTTCGAGCACTGACCCCCCCCCCCGCGCCTTGAGACCCTTACGGGTGAGTAGAGCGCTTTATAAATGCGACTGATTGATTGATTGATAGAGGAGGGAACAAGACTGGACTGCTTTCTAAGCAGGAACTCTATTGGATGGAAAAATGTGGCATAATAAATAATGGATTAAATAATTTAGAAGATTGGAAACAAGCTTCAGCTTTGTAAGCACTAGATGTGGACAGATTGCAAATTATTATTATATCTGCATAATGTGATAAAAAGAAGACAAATCATTGTGCACGTTTCAATTTTTTTTCTCCAATATTTGATTGTGGCTGTATAAAGCACTAGGAAGATAGAAGGTTAAGCTAAATTGATCAATGGTGTTCACCCAGGTACAAATAAATATAGAGTGGTCCATTTAAATAACATAAACATTGTATTGCTAAAAGGCGTTTACGTTTTGTCTTTTTAGAAGGATTAACGAACACATTATTTTGAACTGCCAAGACGGTTTGGTTAATTCATTGCTCAATTTGACGAAGGAGTCATTGAGTTTTCCGTGATTACAAAACACGCGAAATTAGTAACGCACGCTACGCAGATCGGTAGTTTACTTAACCTTCCTGTTGTGTGGCTCGCGCGGCTGCAATATGAACGGTGTTTTCTGTTTTGAATACAGATCCGGAAAGGTTGCAGAAGTGAGTTCGGTTATAATGATACTTTGTAAACAATGTTGGAGGATTATAGATGTGTCCTAACTGTAGAAGGGTTTTGGTCAATTCTTTTAGCAGCGCTCGGAGGCTGCCGGACGGCGTCTAATGGGTATTGGTCTTTTGACGAATATGCAAGCATTCTTTGCGTGTTGTTTAATGATAATGACTTTTGAGCACGCGCAGTTTACTAAACAAATGGAATTGTCGAGTCCTCCCTTTTTTGAAACTATTATGGAGGTTCTTTCTCTTTTCGGTTGATTCAATGAATGATGCTAGAAATTTAATTTAGTTTAACCTAGCATCTATATATTTATATAGAAAAAAGAGGAATCATTTGATTTTATCTTTCAGGGCAAAAATAAAGGAATGTCTTTGATGTTACATAAATATTCAAAGAGGTCTATTTATAACATAAACATTGTATTGCTAAAAGGTGTTTACGTTTTGTCTTTTTAGAAGGATTAAGGAACACACTATTTTGAACTGCTGAGAAGGTTTGGTTAATTAATTGCCTAAAACCTTCCTTATTTGGATCTTTCAAGAAGCATTTTACAGAGGTATTCATTTTTGTTTTTTTTGCTATTTTGGATGCCAAGCCTTCCCTAACTCTTCCATAATAAGCATTATGCCCTCAATGTAGCAATTACATAGTTTTGTTTGATTACCACTTCCTTCAGCATAAAGGATATTGCTGGTGACCTTGGTCTCCAGAGAAATTAGGTTGACGTGGTGTATTCTATAATAAATTTCTTGGATTTTCATCTCTAACAAATATTTTGAGGCTATCTAAACTGAATAAGAGGTGGCCCAATCAGTCTTTAGGATTGATGTTAAGTTTCTTGCAAGCTACTTTTTAAAATACAAAATCTAACTGTGAACATTTCATGTGGGTGAGAGTTAAGCAGCAGTGATAAGGTCAATATTTGAAAGGAATGAGGACAACAGAGAAGCAGGTGAGCCATTGAAATCGTACCAATGTAAGCTGAAGAACTCTAGAACGATTTTGTTAGATTTTGAGATCAATTTATCTGTCATCAGCTTTTTAAGATGATTGCTAAATGTGAGTTTGTCCCTGTACAGGTAAATGAAGTGAAATTCGGATGTCATTGCATCAATTCGTAGTAATTCTACAGAGAGGCATTGAAAGGAGATAAAAGAAAAATGTTCAGACAATTGCATCAAATAGAATTTTTATGGATGATTGCAAGTCCTCCTTCCATTTTAACTTCATGTTTTTACAGATTATTGAATGTGCAGATGTTAAACGTAGGTAAAATGCATATTGGAATGTCTTGTTTAGTCATGCCTCTGTGAGGAGTGTGATGCTCACAAATTGCTACCCAATGTTTGCAGTAAAGCAGGAGCAGTCAGGAATAGTCATGGTTATGTCAGAGGCAGGTGTTGAGACTGTTGGAGGTCATGGCTATGTTATTGTGGTCTGCTTTCCTGTTCAAATGTCAATATTTAGGAAGATGCAAATGTTAAATACAGTCTTAGAGTTGTAGTAAGGAAATCAAATCTTAGGGGGTTATTCCGACCCTGGCGGTTGCCTACCGCCAGGGCCGGGGACCGCGGATGCACCGCCAACAGGCTGGCGGTGCATCCATGGGCATTCTGACTGAGGCGGTACAGCCGCGGTCAGAAACGGGAAACCGGCGGTGTCCCGCCGGTTTCCCGCTGCCCTAGGGAATCCTCCATGGCGGCGCTGCAGGCAGCGCCGCCATGGGGATTCCGACCCCTTTACCGCCAGCCTGGTTCTGGCGGTTTTGACCGCCAGAACCTGGCTGGCGGTAACGGGTGTCGTGGGGCCCCTGGATTTTCCAGGCACCAAGATTTTCAGTGTCTGCCAAGAAGACACTGAAAATTGTGACGGGTGCAACTGCACCCGTCGCACCCCTTCCTTCTGCCAGCTCCATTCGGAGCCGGCATCCTCATGGAAGGGGGTTTCCCGCTGGGCTGGCGGGCGGCCTTCTGGCAGTCGCCCGCCAGCCCAGCGGGAAACTCAGAATTACCGCGGCGGTCTTCTGACCGCGCAGCGGTATTCTGACGGCGGGACTTTGGCGGGAGGCCTCCGCCGCCCGCCAAAGTCAGAATGAGGGCCTTAATGTCTTCCTTTCATAGCATGATGAGGAGAGGCAGGTCTAAATACAGCCTCGCTAGGTGCGAAGGTGTGTTAATAGCAGATGTGGGCATTTGAGAATGAGAGCGGTTAAGCGATGATTAGGGTAATGGAACAGTGGGCAAGATTTATTTTTCCGAATTTGAAGTAGGGCAAGAAATGGAAATCAAATTTTCTAGATTAATAACTTTTGCTTTTAACTTGACCTCACCACTGGAAATAGATACAGGGACTCTAATGAATGGATGGGGCAAGGCTGAGTTTTGCAATAATTTATTTTTGAGTCATGGAAATATTGAATTAAAAAAAAAAAGATTTTGTTCTGGAACTGGATTTCATGTGAGAAAAAGATGAGGTCAGAAATGAGAACACCATTATCTGCCCCCTGGTCTTAGTCGAAGATGAGCATTTCTGGGCACTCTCTAATAAATTTGTGTTTAATGATTTTAGTAGCACTCTAAGAAAAGTTTAGTAAATAATGGATTTTAAAGGAGTTATTATTTCATTTAAGCAGGTAGGATGGGGGAGAGTGACATTGACAGTGACATGGTAAAGGCCCAGGCTATCAAAGAATTAGAGGAAGTGAGGTGGTAGAAAGAAAGAGTGAAAAGAGCAAAGGTGGAAAAGGCAGAGGATATCCGAGTAGTAATTCAGACCTGGCTTGGATAAACAATACATGATCAAAAATTATAAATAAGGAGGAAACAGGTCCCCCCCACCCCCCACCACACACTTTTTTACCCCATTTGGACCACTAGCTGCAGTTTTTTGGACTCTGAGAGTGCATTGAGGACTGCCATCCAGACCTCCGTGACAGTACTCAGTCCCTTTACAAAAGTTATGTTTAATTGGGTGTCCCCAGTTGGCAAGTACTGACCTACTTATAAGTCCCTAGTATATGGTACCCAGGATGCACAGAGCATGCAAGGCAGAGGGTCCACTTAGGGCTGCAGCAGTGTTTTTGCCACCCTGTGTGTGACAAAGTACAAAATAGCTCCCTACCGGCTACTGTAGACTGGAAAGACAGTGTTTGCACTGCCAGTTTGAATTTGCCATTCACCCCACTACCAAACGACCCTAACACTTATTAACATGTGTGCCTACTTTAGGGAAGGCTTATGGAGCCCTATGGCAGGGAGCTGTATTTTGTTAAGTAGGAAATATATTTTGAATACGCCTTAAGAGCAATACTTCCAAATTGTTGTTTTGCTGTGGATTAACTTAGTAGCCCCACTGGCTAACACAGGGTTACTGGTTGGCACCCAGCCCGGCTAACTCCTAAATGGGGCTACCTAACTGGGTCATGTAAGGTATCAAATTAATTGTGTAATTAAATGTGACTTGATCATCAAGCCAACATTCATGTCACTGTTAGCAAGTTAAGCAACATTTAGGAAGTTGCCACCCTGTGCCCCAGGTAGTCCAGTGGCCTCACAAAGGCCCTGGCACACAGACACACCTGACCACCTGGGGAGATGTGTGAATGATCTCCAAGGCCCAGGAACAAAGGCAGTTCCTGCATAGTGAGGTGTGACTTGCTCCCTCAGGATGGCCACTCGGGGTGTTAGCCCACAAGGCAAGCTTCAAAGGGGTTGCCGCCTTTGACAGGCAAATGGTGATAACACCCTTGAGCAGGCTGCCTTTTGTTCCCCCAGACAGGTTGGAAACAGGGACAGAAAGGGACACTCAGTGAAAGAACTGGTTTTCCCATGGGCGAGTAACCCTCAGCTACCACACCTCTAGGTTGGGCTGCCAAGCTCCTGAGGACCGGGGAAGGGTAGTCCCATCTTGAAAGTGGCAAGAATGTGGCATTCTAGAATAGCCAGATGCCATACTTTACAGGAACTTCATCACTTCATAGGAGGGGACCCAGTAGCCCATTGGCTAGTGACAGTGCTAAAGCAGAAAATCCCAACTATTTAGTCATAACAGACCAGATAGTGGATTTCATACTCTAGGCAAATGAACCAAAACCAGTTTGCTTTAAAGAAAACGTTATAATGAAAACGCCATAACCAATATATATCAATCATATAATAATCAATTAGTATGTTAATAACTATACAGATTTATTTCCCTATATTAACAATTAAAAATCATTCTCAAACTCAAATGATACATGTATAGAAACAACAATGGCTGACTTAGTCGGCTTGTGAATCTAAGTTTAATCAATGCAAATAAACACAATATATCAATGGTTATTACACAAAAACATAGCAATAGAATCTAAGCAAGAGACATTGAATACATTGAGGTAAAATTAATAACCATTCCGAAATATGAGAAAGACACTTCACTAAACACTAATTAGCATTAACATGTTGGACTTCATGTGAAAGAATTTAGTAACATGAATTTAGAAATCATCTAGCTAAGGCACTATTAAAAAAATAATAGCAGTATTATATTTTTAGCAGTTGGTACCTGAAAAACAAAAAACAAATAGCAATACGCTTTTCATGCATTTACACAATCACTAAGAAATTCAGCAACAACTACTTCGTCAGGGGGGCAGCAACATCAGACATCAGGATCGGAACAGGAGCAAGATAACATCAGGGATAAGGGTAGGGGAGATGGTTTGGATTTTGGACTATAAGTTACACTAAACCATCTTAGCATAAGTTCAGTATTGAACAGACAAAGTAAATGATAAAGTTACCAGAATGTCAATAGACTGTCTGGCAAAGCATGAAATGTCAAAGTGACAGATCATAAAGTAAGTCTCAGGAACTCAGGAACCTGGAACACGGACAACGTGCGACTCACTAAAAGATCACCCAGTAATGGTGACTGAACATTAAATTAAACTTGTTAAATGAAAATGATTGGATAAAGTATGAGGGGAGAAAAGTTATGACCAATCAGAACATTAATAGATATCAAAATTATATAAAATGTTAGCTCTAAGCCTTTCTATTTGCTGTTATTTCATTGGCGAAACTCAAACTAATACATTTGTTATTTCTCCTTCCCTTCTTCCATTGCACCTGTAGACTCTTTTGTTTTATAACTCCAATTACGTTGTCATCGGATAGTGATTAGAAATTATGGAAACATTTAAATCACGCCATTCTCTCCCTCAAGGAAAAGAACATAGGTTAGAAACATAACTACAGGCAAAATATACAAATACAATGAATGAAGTCAGTCAGGCTACGGAAATGCAGGTAGGAAACAGAACGCATTAGAAACATTTTATACAGATAACATTGCACAGTGACCTTGTATTTACTTCTGCTTCAGTCCAGCAGGGGCCACTAAATACACGCTTAATTCTGACATTTATTTTAGTAGAGAAATACACTCTTTTGAAAAGACAGAATACTTTCATTAGCTTAGGTTAGCATGGAAAACAAAAAGTAGGCCTTACGTATGATGGTGGCCATTTAGTCGATCACAATTCATAAGAATTAATAGATAATTAATAATATATCGAAATATGACTATAATTACATATGTGAAAAATGAAACTAAATTTTAACGCTGTTACAATCCCTCCTTTGATGACTATATATGTCATCACACAAACACACCTAAATAAATGTATTTATTTCAAAATTTCAGAATTTGGTCTAATTCACATTTTTATAAAATGTCTTTCTTCTTGAATTTTCTGCATAAAGTTTTTCGATTTAAACATCTACCGTCCTCTGATCCTTTTCAGATCTTCTTCTTTTGATCATTTGAAACATTTTATATATTTCCCTGTTAGAAATTAGGTCTTTGGTTGACAGTCAAGTTACCCCCTGTTCAAGCAAGGACCCTCACTCTAGTCGGGGGTAAAAGAGAATCACCCTCAGCTAACCCCTGCTTACCCCCTTGGTAGCTTGGCAGAGCAGTAGGCTTAACTTCAGAGTGCTAGGTGTAAAGTATTTGTACCAACACACACACATTAACTAAATGAAAACACTACAAAATGGCACAACACAGGTTTAGAAAAATAGGAAATATTTATCTAAACAAAACAAGACCAAAACGACAAAATCCTACAATACACAAGTCAAGTTATTAATAAAAATGTAAAAAGAGTCTTTAAGTAGGTTTAAACACACACTAACACTGTTAGCGTGAAAATGTGCCTTGGGTGCGTCAAAAATAACCCCGCATGGGTGAGTGCGCATCCAAAAGGGCTTGAGATGCGTTGATTCCACTCACGAGCGGGACCTTGTGTTGTTTCTCCTTTCACCGGGTCGGGCTCGTTGTTTCTTCTCTCTGGAGGAGAGAGGTGCGTCGATCCGGTCAGCACGCTCGGGTCCGGACAGGCCTTGCATTGTTTTCACACACCCAACGGTAGTTGAGTCGGAAATCCAGCTGCACGATGATCCTAAAACCACGCAGCGCGGGTTGTGATGTCGGAGCCGCCGTCAGCAATGCTGCGCGTCGTTTCTCCTGCTCCGTGTGTCGATTCTTCGGTCGCGTTTCCGGCAAGCGTCGATTTTCAGCTGCAGAGCCGGCGGCGCCTCGTTTCTTCAGCCCCAGATCGGAGTTGCGTCGATCTTTTCCCCACACGGCGCTCAGTGTGTGGATTTCCTTTTTTCAGGCTGCCAGCTTCTCCTTTCAGGGTCCCAGGAACTGGATGGGCACCACAGGGCAGAGCAGGAGTCTCTCAAGAGACTCCAGGTGCTGGCAGAGAGAAGTCTTTGCTGTCCCTGAGACTTCAAACAACAGGAGGCAAGCTCTAAATCAAGCCCTTGGAGATTTCTTCTCAAGATGGAAGGCACACAAAGCCCAGGCTTTGCCCTCTTACTCTGGCAGAAACAGTAACTGCAGGATAGCTCCACAAAGCACAGTCACAGCAGAGCAGCTCTTCTTCCTCAGCTCTTCAGCTCTTCTCCAGGCAGAGGTTCCTCTTGTTTCCAGAGGGGTTTCTAAAGTCTGTGGTTTTGGGTGCACTTCTTATACCCAATTTCGCCTTTGAAGTAGGCCTACTTCAAAGTAAAGTCTCTTTTGAATGTGAAATCCTGCCTTGCCCAGGCCAGGCCCCAGATACTCACCAGGGGGTTGGAGACTGCATTGTGTGAGGGCAGGCACAGCCCTTTCAGGTGTGAGTGACCACTCCTCCCCTCTCTGCTAGCACAGATGGCTCACCAGGAAATGCAGACTACACCACAGCTCCCTTTGTGTCACTGTCTAGTGTGAGGTGCAACCAGCCCAACTGTCAAACTGACCCAGACAGGGAATCCACAAACAGGCAGTCACAGAAATAGTATAAGCAAGAAAATGCCCACTTTCTAAAAGTGGCTTTTTCAAACACACAATCTTAAAATCAACTTTACTAAAATTTGTATTTTTAAATTGTGAGCTCAGAGACCCCAAACCCCATCCGCTCCCAAAGGGAATCCACACTTTAATCAGATTTAAAGGTTGCCCCCGTGTTAACCTATGAGAGGGACAGACCCCTCAACACTGAAAAACAAATTTAGCAATATTTCACTGTCAGGACATATAAAACACATTACTACATGCCCTACCTTAACCATACACTGCACCCTGCCCTTGGGGCTACCTAGGGCCTACCTTAGGGGTGTTTGACATGTATGAAAAGGGAAGGTTTAGGCCTGGCAAGTGGGTACACTTGCCAAGTCAAATTTACAGCTAAAAAGAGCAGGTCTTCTCTCAACTGGTACTCTCTCTTGTTCTCCTTGGACTGGTTCTTTTACTACTTCAGTTGAAGATGGTACACCCTTGCCTTCTAGGGTACCCTCCCCTTTGTCTGACACAGGAGTGGGTAATTTGACTGGAAATATTCCAGGTGCAGCCTCCAGCTCTTCCCTTTCTTTTTCTTGACCTGGAATATGCTTAGGTGCAGATAATCTCAACAGCTCTTCTTCTTCCTCTTTTGGATTGTGTGGCTTGCATTTATCCAGTTTGCAAGTCCTGCACACTTAGCAGCTGTAGTTGTGATTAATATCACCTGGTAGGGTCCTTTCAACCTTGGCTCCAAGCACGACTTCTTCACATGCTTACGAATAACGACCTAATCACCAGCTTTCAAGTTGTGTCCTTGACCTTGAGATGATTGAAGTGCGATAGCTTCTACCTGATGAGAGAAAGATCGTACCACATCAGCTAGACCCTTGCAGTAGTCTAACACCATATCATCTGTAATGTTCACAAGTGCTTTTGTAGGTACTGCTGGTAATCTCACAGCTGTACCCATGAGGTTTTCATGGAGCGACAGTCCTGTATTCTTGTCAGGAGTGCTTCTCATTGACGTTAAAACCAACGGCAATGCATCTGGCCATTTCAAATTCGTTAACGTCCACATTTTCGCCAATCTCAATTTTAGAGTCCCATTCATCTGTTCTACATGTCCTGAGGCTTCTGGGCGATAACTACAATGGAGTTTCTGTCCGCTCAATGTTTGAAGCTGAACATAGCAACAATCCTTCCTTGCTGAAGTGGCTTCCTGTAGGAGGCTGGACTGGCTTGTAGTGAGTACCTAGGGGTACTTGCACCTTGCACCAGGCCCAGTTATCCCTTATTAGTGTATAGGGTGTCTAGCAGCATAGGCTGATAGATAATGGTAGCTTAGCAGAGCAGCTTAGGCTGAACTAGGAGACGAGTGAAGCTCCTACAGTACCACTTAGTGCCATATGCACAATATCATAATTAAACACAATACACAGTTATACTAAAAATAAAGGTACTTTATTTTTATGACAATATGCCAAAAGTATCTCAGTGAGTACCCTCAGTATGAGGATAGCAAATATACACAAGATATATGTACACAATACCAAAATATGCAGTAATAGTATTAGAAAACAGTGCAAACAATGTATAGTTACAATAGGATGCAATGGAGACACATAGGGATAGGGGCAACACAAACCATATACTCCAAAAGTGGAATGCGAACCACGAATGGACCCCAAACCTATGTGACCTTGTAGAGGGTTGCTGGGGCTATTAGAAAATAGTAAGGGTTAGAAAAATAGCCCACCCCAAGACCCTGAAAAGTGAGTGCAAAGTGCACTAAAGTTCCCCAAAGGACATAGAAGTCGTGATAGGGGAATTCTGCAGGAAAGACACAAACCAACAATGCAACAACGATGGTATTCCAGTCGAGGGTACCTGTGGAACAAGGGGACCAAGTCCAAAAGTCACAAGCAAGTTGGAGATGGGCAGATGCCCAGGAAATGCCAGCTGTGGGTGCAAAGGAGCTGCTACTGGACAGTAGAAGTGTAGGTTTCTGCAAGAACGACAAGGACTAGAGACTTCCCCTTTAGAGGACGGATCCCTCACGCCATGGAGAGTCGTGCAGAAGTGTTTTCCCACCGAAAGACCGCCAACAAGCCTTGCTAGCTGCAAATCATGCAGAAAGGGTTTTTGGATGCTGCTGTGGCCCAGGAGGGACCAGGATGTCGCAAATTGCGTCAGGGGACAGAGGGGACATCGAGCAAGACAAGGAGCCCTCTCAGCAGCAGGCAGCACCCGGAGAAGTGCCAGAAACAGGCACTACGAGGATGCATGAAACGGTGCTCACCCGAAGTCGCACAAAGGAGTCCCACGTCGCCGGAGAACAACTTAGGAGGTCGTGCAATGCAGGTTAGAGTGCCGTGGACCCAGGCTGGACTGTGCACAAAGGATTTCCGCCGGAAGTGCACGGAGGCCGGAGTAGCTGCAAAAGTCGCGGTTCCCAGCAATGCAGTCTGGCGTGGGGAGGCAAGGACTTAACTCCACCAAACTTGGACTGAAGAGTCACTGGACTGTGGGAGTCACTTGGACAGAGTTGCTGGATTCAAGGGACCTCGTTCGTCGTGCTGAGAGGAGACCCAAGGTACCGGTGATGCAGTTCTTTGGTGCCTGCGGTTGCAGGGGGACGATTCCGTCGACCCACGGGAGATTTCTTCGGAGCTTCTAGTGCAGAGAGGAGGCAAACTACCCCCACAGCATTCACCACCAGGAAAACAGTCGAGAAGGCGGCAGGATCAGCGTTACAGAGTTGCAGTAGTCGTCTTTGCTACTATGTTGCAGTTTTGCAGGCTTCCAGCGCGGTCAGCAGTCGATTCCTTGGCAGAAGGTGAAAAGAGAGATGCAGAGGAACTCGGATGAGCTCTTGCATTCGTTATCTAAGGAATCCCAAGAGACAGAGACCCTAAATAGCCAGAAAAGAGGGTTTGGCTACCTAGGAGAGAGGATAGGCTAGCAACACCTGAAGGAGCCTATCAGGAGGAGTCTCTGACGTTACCTGATGGCACTGGCCACTCAGAGCAGTCCAGTGTGCCAGCAGCACCTCTGTTTCCAAGATGGCAGAGGTCTGGAGCACACTGGAGGAGCTCTGGGCACCTCCCAGGGGAGGTACAGGTCAGGGGAGTGGTCACTCCCCTTTCCTTTGTCCAGTTTCGCGCCAGAGCAGGGCTAAGGGGTCCCTGAACCGGTGTAGACTGGCTTATGCAGAAATGGGCACCAAATGAGCCCATGAAAGCATTTCCAGAGGCTGGGGGAGGCTACTCCTCCCCTGCCGTCACACCATTTTCCAAAGGGAGAGGGTGTAACACCCTCTCTCAGAGGAAGTCCTTTGTTCTGCCATCCTGGGCCAGGCCTGGCTGGACCCCAGGAGGGCAGATGCCTGTCTGAGGGGTTGGCAGCAGCAGCAGCTGCAGTGAAACCCCGGGAATGGCAGTTTGGCAGTACCAGGGTCTGTGCTACAGACCACTGGGATCATGGGATTGTGCCAACTATGCCAGGATGGTATAGAGGGGGCAATTCCATGATCATAGACATATTACATGGCCATATTCGGAGTTACCATTGTGAAGCTACATATAGGTAGTGACCTATATGTAGTGCATGCGTGTAATGGTGTCCCCGCACTCACAAAGTCCGGGGAATTGGCCCTGAACAATGTGGGGGCACCTTGACTAGTGCCAGGGTGCCCTTACACTAAGTAACTTAGCACCCAACCTTTACCAGGTAAAGGTTAGACATATAGGTGACTTATAAGTTACTTAAGTGCAGTGTAAAATGGCTGTGAAATAACGTGGACGTTATTTCACTCAGGCTGCAGTGGCAGGCCTGTGTATGAATTGTCAGAGCTCCCTATGGGTGGCAAAAGAAATGCTGCAGCCCATAGGGATCTCCTGGAACCCCAATACCCTGGGTTCCTCAGTACCATATACTAGGGAATTATAAGGGTGTTCCAGTAAGCCAATGTAAATTGGTAAAATTGGTCACTAGCCTGTTAGTGACAATTTGAAAGTAATGAGAGAGCATAACCACTGAGGTTCTGGTTAGCAGAGCCTCAGTGAGACAGTTAGTCATAACACAGGTACCACATTCAGGCACACTTATGAGCACTGGGGCCCTGACTAGCAGGGTCCCAGTGACACATACAACTAAAACAACATATATACAGTGAAAAATGGGGGTAACATGCCAGGCAAGATGGTACTTTCCTACACTTCCCCTATCTGATTCATGCACAATGCCAAATCCATATTGGCTATCTGTGTAAATTGTCACTTTCATCTGATTCAAAATATGGCAGGGTCTAATAAGAGCTACCAATTCTGCTACTTGTGCAGAAAACACTACTCGAAGCCATGATGCTTCCACTATGCCAGTGACAGTACATAATGCATATCCTGCACTCAATGTGTCCACATTTTCTCTCAGGCAGGAACCATCATCAAAAATAATTTGATCATTCTCTTCCAAGCAGGTATCTCTAATGTCCGCTCTGGGTTTTGTGCACAACTCTGTAATTTCCAAACAATCATGTTCAGTATCATCTAATCTGTCAGAACCAATGTTTTCAATCAGGAGCAAGGTTGCTGGGTTCAGCACTGTACATCTCTTAGTTGAAATATTTGGAGACCCCAAAATTGCTGTCTCATATCTAGTCAGTCTTGAACTGGTCAGATACTGAGTCTTGGAAAGTGTAAGTAAAATTTCTATTGAGTGAGGGACCATTATAGTAAGGGGATAACCCATTACTATACTGTCACTCTGAACGATACTCTGCTTAGCTGCTGCAACAGATTGCAAACAACAAGGTAAAGCTGCTGCGGCAAGATCCAAAGTGGCTGAAAAATATGCTACTGGGTGATTGACTCCACCATGTGTCCGAGTCAAAACGGACAAGGAACATGCATCACGTTCATGACAAAACAACAAAAAACTCTTAGTGTAGTCAGGCATATCTAAAGCTGGAGCTTGACACAATCTATCTTTCAGCTCAGAAAATGCTTTCATACAAGCTGCATCCAATATTATAGGATCAGAAACATCTTTATGTGTCAGCTTCTGTAATGGCTTTGAAAGAAATGAAACATTCGGAATCCACTGACGACAGTAACCAACCATTCCTAGAAACATCCTCACATCTTTCTGTGTACTTGGCACTTTCATCTGCAAAATTGTAGCTACTCTCTCTCTCAAAATTCTTCTAGTTCCTTTCTCTATCAGATGACCCAAATATTTCACCTCTTTTTTTACAATACTGCAACTTAGCAGGTGACACCTTATGTCCATTGTCTCCCAGGAATTTCAACAAAGCAATTGTATCATATTTGCACCATTCCTTTGTCTTTGATGCAACCAACATATCATCAATGTATTGCACCAATGTTGATTGGTATGGCATCACCAATGACTCCAAATTCTTTTTCAAGATCTGGTTGAAAATGGATGGTGATTCTGAAAACCCTTGTGGAATCCTACACCAACAGTAGACTTTGCCCAAAAATGTAAAACAAAATAGATATCTGCTGCCCTCATGAAGAGGCACGGAAAAGAATGATTGACATAGGTCTAACAGAGTGAACCATTCCGCATCACATAGGATCTGAAACATTATCACAGCTGGATTTGGCACAACTGGACAACATTAATCACAATGTCATTTATTTTCCTCAAATTCTGTACAAGACTAATTTTCCCACATGTTTTCCATAGACCCATTATTAGAGAATTACATGGGCTGCTCAACATTTCTTTCAGAATTCCTTTCTTCACAAATTGCTCTACCAAAGGTTTTACACCTTTGATTGCTTTAATCGTTATTGTATACCGTGAAGTCTGAGGGAAAGCTACATTTGGCTTCACTGCTACTCTGACTGATTCTACTCCTTTAATCAATCCAATGTCTTTTCCTGAAAGTTCTCATACGTTAGACCTTACAGTTTTCTGCAAATCAACAGGAAGATCTTTCACTTCAAAAACTGGAAAGAAACTAATCAAAGGAGCTTCTTCAATTACTGGCTCATCAAAACTAATCAAAAGAAATTCTTCAGACACTGACTCATTGCTAACAGTAAGTGTCAGGTCATCTTCATCATCACTGTTTGTTTGAATTTCAACAGGTAATTGAACATCTTGTTTTGCACAATAAATCTCTCCCCAGTAGTGACACTGGACTTGAATCGCAAACCACAAACTTGTGTAAACCTTTAAAATCACCAATCTTAACCAAAACTGTCTCTGTAATGGAGTTCATCAAATACTTATTTGAAACACCCACAATTTGACTTGCCTTTCCTGATAAGGGCAAATCTGGAACTTCTGCGGATCTGACTTTTGAGCGTGTAGCTCCTGTATCAACCAGAAAAGAAACTTTGTGACCATGCACTTTTACCTTAACATAAGGACCTTTCTGGTCCTCTTCTAATGAAGCAGTCATCACACACTCCTCCTCATCTGAACTATTTGATAGCCATGCATCGTTTATTTCATTCTCACTATGTACGGGAAATTGTTGAACTGCATTAGCACTATTGCTCTGGTTTATTTTCCGAACCTGTGACCACTTTAGAAAGCATTACTTGTTGCTGATCCATAGGACTTTGTGGTGCTTGCAATAGTCTAGGTATTTGAATTTGTTGTGCAAGCACCATATGCACTTGTGGCTACATCTGCTGTAACTGAGGCATTTGTACTTGTTGCACCTGCGGCTATACACTTTGTATTTGTTGCATGGGCTGTAATGGTTGAAAACCCTGCATCAGATTTACACTGTTATGGACATTTTGAATTTGACCTCTCGTTCTCGGTCCTCTCATATTCTGACATACATTGACACCATTCATTTGTTGAACAACATTTCTTTGATTCAACATTGGACACTGTCTTTTCCAATGCCCGATTCCTCCGCAAACATGACAAGATAACATTAATTTTCCCTGCGGCTCTCCTTGCATCATCACAGAATTCAAATCTACACCTCGATTAACAATCGGAAGTGTCATTCCACCACGACCTTTACCTCTACCTTGATTCTGAAACATACCCTGATTCTGAAACATGCCATTTCCCTGCTGCTGTTGGGACTGAAAACTCCCCTGAATCCCTGTCTGTGCAGCTCTGATCTGCATCACCATCGCTCTCTCTTTCAACTTTTTCTGCTTCAATTCAATCTCATCACTACAGTATTTCACATATGCAACACCTCATCAATTGGCTTTGATTGCCATCAAATCAAATGATTCTTAATCATCTGGCTAATTTCTGGTTTCAATCCTTGACAACAAGCCTGAACACAAAATGAATCATGTCTTTCGGCTCGATTGTTTCTGTACCACTGTAATGTTTAAATGCTTTTAACAACCTCTCATAGTTTGCATGAATTGATTCTATCACCTCTTGAGCTGTCCTATCTATGCATTGCCAATCAATGTTTTTGGCAAAATTCTCGTTTTCTGGAATTTAATGACCTTATAGTAATATTTAATTACCTCAGGAGATGCTGCAACTGTTGTCGGATCTCTTTGCGGCTCACTTGTTGGACAATCTGCACTCCTCTTGCACTCAATCCACAACTCTGCTGGAACAATGATTTCTAAAAGATTGTTTAAATCTTCCCACAGACATTTTGCAAGTTTCACAAACCTTTCTGTCTGCTGGTACTATTCCACTGGTTTCTCCCTCAACCTGGGGTAATCATTTGTAAATTATAGGGTATCACTTCTACTCCAAGGGACATGAACAAAATTCACTCCTGGAATCTCTCTCATAGGTAAAACCTGAACTGGCTCTTTATTCCGTGATACATCTTTAGAAGGAGTATCTGAACCCTTCCTCAGTCTTTCTCTTTTCTTGACCCATCTACCTTCCAATTTTCCCAAATCTATCTCATATTTGTCTGCTAATTTGTGTAATTGCTGAAGTACTTCTGCTGCTCCCTCTGTAAGTAATGGACACAAATATATCAACTGGGCTTCAGTATAGGAATCAAGTCTGTTTATTCCCATTGTCCCTTCCAGAAGCTCACCCGCTTCCATTGACAGGCTTGTTTTATTTATGTATTCCTTCTCCTTGAACTGACTCTCAGAAACACTTTTAGGCCCTCATTATGACATTGGCGGTAAATCCTGCTTACCACCATGCCGACTGCCACCAACATAACAACGCTGCGGCGGATAACCGCCGAGCATATTATGGCACACACATATCAATCCGTCACTATACAGCCACACACACAAGTTTGCCAGCCCAAAGGTCAGTGATAAACTGGTGGTAGAAAAACCCACACCGTTATACCAACAGATCTACGCCGACAGCATTATGACCCACGAATCACAGTGGTGGACATTCAATGGCAGTAAACCATTGGCGGGACATACCGCCGCGCTCAAAATACACACACTCAAACAAAACTACACCACATTGGACAATTCAAACTACACGCGACACTCATACACACGCCATACCCACACACCCACCCCACCATAAAACACACACCATCACCCACAACCCTTTACGACTAGAAAGAATTGCCACCAGAAAGAGACAGCAAGAGCACACACACAACCAGAGCCACATAACATCATCACCTATACAACATCCACGCACCTTACATCACACACCCCAACACATTGTGATGCTATTAATTGTGTTTGACCAATGACTTTGTGTTTCACCACTGCGCATATTAGTTGCTCAATGTTCACCAGTAGCACATTCTGGTGGTCATTACAACCCTGGCGGACGGTGTGAAAGGTGCGGTAATACCGCAAACAGGCCGGCGGACAAAAAAAGGGAATTATGACCCTGGCGGAAACTGCCAACAAAGACAGCCACTTTAATACACCGCCCGCCACGGCGGTACAGACAAGCAGCGCGGCGGTTACCGCCAACAGACAGGCGGGAGACAATGTACCGCCCACACTATTACAACTCGCCAATCCGCCACCTTTTCCGGGGCAGATTCACCGTGGATAAAAACACGGCGGAAACAGTTTCTGCAATGGGAAAACGCTCACCTTAGCACATCCCACGAGGAAGGAGGACACCATGGAGCCGGAATTACAAATCCTACCTGCCCTTGTTTTTCTGCTCCTTTACGACCAACAGCTACGTAGGCGCAGAAGATACCGGTGAGTACTGCACCTACGACACGGGGAAGGGGGGAGGCAAAAGTTAGGGGGGCACCCACCAAACACCCCCACCCTCGCATTATACAACATACACACCAATGCAGTCATAAAAATCACAGTAACAACTCACAATCCCCCCGGAAGAATGCAAAGACAATGCGAAATTCGGGCAAACATTGTAATGTGCCAATATACATGTCATACAAAAATATACAGATATATATCTCAAAATCACTCTTATTTACACATACAATCCGAGAAGTAGTGCAGATATGTACACAACAATGTCCGTGCACCAACAGTCCAAAAATGCATGGGCGAGGCCCACAATAGATACCTGACCAAAATCGGAGAGAACACTGCCGGGGCATCAGATAGAAACACTACAGGCACCTCAGGGGGAAGGGAAGGGGGGGCACCTCAGCCAGATGAATGCGAAGCCAGATCCACGACGGGGCTCCATGCCCATTGATGTATCCTGGGGAGTGCAAAGCCACAGTCTCCCAAGTCTCTACAGTGGGTGGTTTGCCCACTGTGCCATCCTGGGGAGTGCAAAGCCACAGTCTCTCAAGTCTCTACAGTGGGTGGTTTGCCCACTGTGCCTTCCTGGGGAGTGCAAAGCCACAGTCTCTCAAGTCTCTACAGTGGGTGGTTTGCCCACTGTGCCATCCTGGGGAGTGCAAAGCCACTGTCTCTCAAGTCTCTACAGTGGGTGGATTGCCCACTGCGCCATCCTGGGGAGTGCAAAGCCACGGTCTCTCAAGTAGATGCAGGTCTCCACTGGTTCTGGAGGGGGACTGGTGCCCAGACTGGATGAGGCTTCCACGGGGAAGTACCTGTCCTGTCACTGTCCCAGCTGCACATGGGATAAGGATGCCTGATGTGGCGGTCCATTCATTCCTTCACGGTGCATGCCCTGTTCAGCGGTGCTTTGCCATGGCGGTCTATGGACTGTTCAGCGGTGCTTTGCCATGGCGGTCTTTGCCCTGTTCAGCGGTGCTTTGCCATGGCGGTCTTTGCCCTGTTCAGCGGTGCTTTGACATGGCGGTTCTGGACTGTTCAGCGGTGCTTTGACACGGCGGTCTTTGCCCTGTTCAGCGGTGCTTTGCCATGGCGCTCTTTGCCCTGTTCAGCGGTGCTTTGACATGGCGGTTCTGGACTGTTCAGCAGTGCTTTGACATGGCGGTCTATGGACTGTTCAGCGGTGCTTTGCCATGGCGGTTCTGGACTGTTCAGCGGTGCTTTGCCATGGCGGTCTTTGCCCTGTTCAGCGGTGCTTTGCCATGGCGGTCTTTGCCCTGTTCAGCGCTGCTTTGACATGGCGGTTCTGGACTGTTCAGCGGTGCTTTGACATGGCGGTCTATGGACTGTTCAGCAGTGCTTTGCCATGGCGGTTCTGATACGGACATTGGTGTGTGGCATGACGATCTCTACACTGGGCATTGGTGTGTGGCATGACGATCTCTACACTGGGCATTGGTCTGTGGCATGACGATCTCTACAATGGGCATTGGTGTGTGGCATGACGTTCCATCATTGCCCAGCGGGGCTGTGGCATCCTGGTCCCTCATGGGCTGTGACTCCGGAGGTGGTTTCCGGACCAGTGACGATACTTGTGCCCTCCTGGGCTGTGACTCTGGCGGTGGTCTCTGGACCAGTGACGATACTTGGGCCCTCCTGGGCTGTGACTCTGGCGGTGGTCTCTGGACCAGTGACGATACTTGGGCCCTCCTGGGCTGTGACTCTGGCGGTGGTCTCCTGACCAGTAACGATACTTGGGCCCTCCTGGGCTGTGACTCTGGCGGTGGTTTCTGGACCAGTGACGATACTTGTGCCCTCTTGGGCTGTGACTCCGGCGGTGGTCTCCTGACCACTGATGATACTTGGGCCGTCCTGGGCTGTGACTCTGGCGGTGGTCTCTGGACCAGTGACGACGGTGCTGGCAGTTGTATCTGGACCGCCGGAAATGATGGCGCACTTCTCCGCCATGACACTCACAACAGGCTGGGCAGACTTCCTCTGGACCTTCCCCCCCTTTTTTGGAGTTACAGCTGACTCACCAATCGCCTTCGATCCCATGTCACATGTTGTCCCACCAGGAGTCTTAAGACGGTCCCGTCGTCCACTCTCCAATTTCAGAGCCTTTACAGGGGGTGGGCTGCCAGTGCCTTGGCTCCGGGTCCTACAGCCTGCCCTGGTGGCCGGTGCACTCCAAAAACCTGGAACACGCACCACTGGTACTGGAGGCTTTTTGGCTGAGGCGCTACGACTGGACTGATGAATTGGAGGGGGGGGTGGGGGCAAACAGGTCAATTTGACATAGGGACAGTTTCTGACGGACACTGGGATGGGTAGCTGGAGGGGGTCTGGGAGTGGAGGAAGAGGAGGTGGTTGTAGGAGGTGTCACTTTAGGTGTTTTGGGTGCAGGTGCAGGTACTGGAGGCTGTTGTGAGGTGGATGGATGTTGGGTGAGGGATTGCCGGCGTTTGTGTACTTTGAGAGGGGGCGTCACAGACACACTGGGAGAGGACACAGGGGACGTGTAAATGGCAGTGGAGGTGGTGAGTGCAGGTGAGCGGCTTGTGGTGCTGGGTGTCCTGGTGCGAGTCCTAGTGCCTGTAGATGTGGTGCATGCAGGTGTGTGTGTGTAGACGAGACTGGGAGGGAGAAGGGAGAAGAGGAGGAGGGGGACACAGTGGAGACAGTGGATGTTGCTGTGTCTGTATGTGGGTGAGGCTTGCGTGAGTGCCTGTGGTGTGTGTGGTGCCTATGCTTGCTTAAGCTACTTGTGTGTGCTGACTTGTGTGCATGCTGGTCTGTAGGTGTGCTTGGGATGGGCTGGGGTACAGGAGATTGGGTCTGGGTGGAGGAAGTTGGAGGGGGGAGGCTAGAGACAGGGACAGTGGCTGCCATCAGTGCTGAGGCCAGAGATTGCAGGGTTCGCTGAAGGACAGCCTGACCAGAATGAATGCCCTCCAGGAATGCATTACCGTGTTGCAACTCCCTTTCAACACCCTGGATGGCATTCACAATGGTCGACTGCCCAACAGTGAGTGACCTGAGGAGGTCAATGGCCTCCTCACTGAGGGCAGCAGAGGTGACTGGGGTAGGGCCTGAGGTGCCTGGGGCGAAGGTGATGCCCACCCTCCTGGGTGAGCGGGCACGGGGCGAACACTGAGGGGCTGCTGGGAGGGCGGTGCTGGTAGGGGAGGTGGCGGCTGTACCTGTAGAAGTGGGGTGCACAGATGGTGCCGCCACCACAGGGGAGCTCCCATCGGCAGACGAGTCCGTGTCGCTGGTTGGTGATCCGGTGGCCGACGTGAAGCTCCCCTCGCCCTCCGTCCCACTGGCGCATTCAGAGTTGTGGTGAGCCCTCCATGGCCATGTGGGATGCAGCTCCCTCGTGCTCCGGTGCCACTGTACCTCCCCGTGATGATGCTGATTTACAAATGGACAGGGAGAGCAGGAAAAGGGGGGGAGACAGAACAAAGAGAGTTTTAGTGCATGGCATGCCGCTACCGTTGGTGGACAAGACAGACGCAGCAGCCCCCTGCATTACGCCGTGCTCCTGACCTCTGCACATGCAATTTCTGGGATATGGCCTACATGGCAATGGTGGAAATCTGCGCACATGGATGCCACAGGGGCAACTATACCTCAACTTGGCACTCTGCTGAGGTGGGGTTGAGTGCCACATGGCCTACATTACAGAGGGGCCTTGCCTACCTAACTCGCCCTGGCCTAGGGACACCCACAGCCCATTTCCCCCACCCAGACCCCTCCACTGCATGCAAAGTCCGCAGAATGAGGTTGTACTCACCACCCTGTGTCTGCTGTGATGTCCTCAAGCACCCATCCAACTCCGGGTAGGCCACCGCCAGGATCCGGAACATCAGGGGTGTCATGGTGCGACGGGCACCCCTCCCACGTTGGGAGGCCATCCCCAGCTGAGCCTATGCCGTCTTCTTGCTGCAGCGGCGAATGTCCTCCCATCACTTACGGCAGTGGGTGCCCCGTCTCTGGTGGGCCCCCAGGGTCCGGACCTCCTTGGCGATGGCACGCCAAAAGTCCCTCTTCTGGTGGGCACTGACCTACATGACATGCACAAGGGAAGAGGAACAGTCATTACCAACTGCACCGTCAATGTGAGTGGCCCCCTCCCTACTCTGGCCATGTGGCCCATTCATTCCCATCCATTGATGTTCTATGAACTCTGGCCCCTTCCCTCTTCCACCCAGCCCTCTCCACCCAGGCCTAGCCCATACAACGTGCTCCCTGTGTACTAACCTGTTGGTCTGGAGGACCGTAGAGTAGCATGTACTTGGGGAGGACCCCATCCACAAGTTTCTCCAACTCCTGTGCAGTGAAGGCAGGGGCCCTTTCCCCAGACGCAGCAGCCATCGTCGCTTCCAGACCGAGGTCACAGCAGCACTAGCAGTGTAGGTCCTCTCCTGTCAAAGGTCAGGTATCTAGTGATTGAACAGATAGAAAATGGCGGTGACGTCCGCGGCGGTGACGTCCGCGGCGGTGCGCATCATCACCGCCGGCGCACCTGTTTATTGGCTCCTGGGACCCATAGGGTCCAATGTTAACCAATGCAGCATTGCGCCGCGGTCTACGACCGCCTACCGCGACGGTGTGCAACGCCAGCGCAGTTACCCCACAATCCCATTGTCCCAGTTTAGAGGTCAGGCAGCCGCCATTTCAGGGCCCCACATGGCTTCATTTACTACTGCGTCACACATAGCTAGGCCAATACTCAACACACATACAGGAAGGGTTTTTTGTCTGGTGTAGTCTTGTGTGTAACTGTGGGTACATACCTGGAGGAATAGTGACTGGTTCTTCGCTGTTGTCCTTCTTAGGCACCATCAGCTGGGACATATGAGAAGATGGCGGAATCCTCTGGTGTACCGACCACTGGTGGACCTGTTGACAATGGAAGAAAGACATGTCATCGTCACCTACAGGTTTGACTGTGCCACAATCCAGGAACTATGTACCCAGTTGGAGCCAGACCTGATGTCACCAATCCGCCATCCGACTGGAATCCCCCCTGACATGCAGGTGCTGTCAGTGCTCCATTTCCTTGCAAGTGGCTCTTTTCAGACAACAGTGGCCATGGCATCAGGGATGTCCCAGCCTATGTTTTCCAACGTCTTGTCCAGAGTGTTGTCTGCCCTCCTGAAACACGTAAGGAGATACATCATATTCCCTCAGGTGGAGGATTTGCCTACAGTGAAAGGTGACTTCTATGCCCTTGGACATATCCCCAATGTCATAGATGCCATTTATGGGACCCATGTAGCTCTGGTCCCCCCGCAGGAGTGAACAGGTGTACAGGAACAGGAAGAGTTATCATTCGATGAATGTCCAGATGGTCTGTTTGGCAGACCAGTACATCTCGCAGGTAAATGCAATATTCCCTGGCTCTGTGCATGACGCCTACATCCTGCGGAATAGCAGCATCCCTGATATGATGGGTCAACTCCAGAGGCACCGTGTATGGCTATTGGGGGACTCTGGTTACCCCAACCTTTCCTGGCTATTGACCCCAGTGAGGAATCCCAGGACCAGGGCAGAGGAACAGTACAATGATGCCCATGGGCGGACTAGGAGGGTAATCGAACGCACCTTTGGCCTTCTTAAGGCCAGGTTCAGGTGCCTCCATATGACAGGTGGATCCCTATTCTACTCACCGAAGAAGGTGTGCGACATCATCATCGCCTGCTCCATGCTCCATAATTTGGCATTGCGACGCCATGTGCCTTTTCTGCAGAAGGATGATCCAGATGACGGTGTTGTGGCAGCTATGGAGCCTGTGGACAGTGATGAGGATGAAGCTGAGGAAGAAGAAAACGACAACAGGGAGTCAGTCATACAGCAATATTTCCAGTGACACACAGGTGAGAACATTTTCTGGTTTAACATTACATTAACTTTCACACGTCTACCTCTATCCTGTACCTACATTTCACTCACTATTTGTTAATTGAGTTGTACCCTTCCATTTCAGTTTCACAAGTGTGGTAACCTACGTGTCAACTGCTTGCATCCTTGAAGGGCTTGTGATGTGTGACATTGGTATGTTAGCCTTACAATGGGTAACCCATTATGACACTGTAATTGATAATACAAAGTTCCAAATCATAGACTGACTCCAGATTTGTTTGTGTTTCAAGGGTGTTTATTTAAGTGCTCAAAAAATGAAGGAGGGTTGTAAAATGGGGATGGGTGATGGTAGAGGAATGTCCATGGCAGAGTCCAGTCTATTAGTCTCACAGGTGCACTGCCCATCTGGGCATTGGAAGTGGAGCTGGGGCAGTTCCAATCTGGACAGGGTGGCAAAGTGGGACAGTGGGGGGACAATCAGGATGGTCTCATTTCCTGGCGGGGGTCTTGCCATCTTGCTCTGTCCTGTTCCTGGATCTCAGGGCCCGCTTGCGTGGTGGTTGTCCGTCTGCAGGGGGTGGGGTGCTGGTGTGGTGGTCCTGTGGCGGGGCGTCCTGTCCACTAGCGCCAGCGGAGGTGGTGGGCAGTTCGTCGTCCTGGCTAGTGTCAGGGGCCCCTTGGAGTGCCACGGTGTCCCTCAAGGTCTTTTGAATGTCCGTCAGCACCACTAAGATGGTGCCCAGGGCGGAGCCGATGGTCCTGAGCTCCTCCTTGAACCCCAAATACTGCTCCTCCTGCAGACGCAGGGTCTCCTGCAACTTGTTCAGGACCGTCGCCATTGTCTCCTGGGAGTGGTGGTATGCTCCCATGATGGAGGAGAGGGCCTCGTGGAGAGTTGGTTCCCTTGGCCTGTCCTCCCTCTGTCGCACAGCAGCCCTCCCAGTTCCCCGGTGTTCGTGTGCCTCCGTCCCCTGGACCGTGTGCCCACTACCAATGCCCCCAGGTCCCTGTTGTTGTTGGGGTGGTGGGTTAGCCTGGGTGCCCTGTAGTGGTGGACATACCGCTGATTGACCTGTCCTGGATAGGGAGGTTTGGGCCCGCTGGGTGGGTGCTGTGCTGGTGTTACCAGAGGGTGGAAGCTCGGTGTTGGGCTGTGGCTGGGCAAGGGGAACCGACTGTCCTGAGGCCCACGATGGTCCGGGCTGGTCATCAAGATCCAGTGGGGCAGAGCTGCTGTCGTCACTGTGAGCCTCTTCTGGGGGTGGAGTGGTGTTGTCTGGACCCTCTGGTGTGTTGACGTTCCTTCAGGTTCCTGCAGGGGTATAAGAACATGATTATTGCATGTGTGTGTTTCATGGTGTGCAATAATTGGGTGTGCATGAACCCCAGTGCAGGCATTCCTGTGTGGGGGCTTGTGTGGTGATGGTTGGGGGGGGTGTTCTGGGTATGTGCAGTGGGCATGCTTTAGTGAGGGGTGTCCATGCTTAGTTGTGTCATGCAGGGCTTGGTGTTGGGATGGGTGGTTGGTGTCATGGGTAGATTAGTGAGGATTTGGGTGATAGGGGAGGGTGTGAGGGTGGGGGTGTGTGATAGCATGCAGGTAGGATGGGGGATATGATAGTTAAGATTTGACTTACCAGTGTCCCATCCTCCACTCCTCCAAGGCCCTCAGGATGCATGATGGTCAAGACTTGCTCCTCCCATGTTGTTAGTTGTGGGGGAGGAGGTGGGGGTCTGCCGCCAGTCCGCTGCACCGCGATTTTGTGCCTGGAGACCGTGGAACGCACCTTCCCCTGTAGGTCGTTCCACCTCTTCCTGATGTCCTCCCTATTTCTTGGGTGCTGTCCCACGGCGTTCACCCTGTCCACTATTCTGCACCATAGCTCCATCTTCCTGGCTATTGATGTGTGCTGTACCTGTGAGCCAAATAGCTGTGGCTCTACCCGTACGATTTCCTCCACCATGACCCTGAGCTCCTCCTCGGAGAAGCGGGGGTGTCTTTGGCGTGACATGGGGTGGTGTGTGTGATGTGTGGGGTGGTGTATGTGTTGATGAGTGTGGTGAGTGTAGTGGTATGTGGTGTTTTGTGCGTGGATGTTGTGTGGGTGATGGTGTTGTGTGCCTCTGTGTGATGGGGTTGTCAATAGCTGTGCTCTCTCTCTCGCCTTCTCTCAGAATTTCTGGTTGTAGGGGTTTGTGTGTGATGTGGGTGTGTATTTTATATTGTGTTGGGTGTGTGGGAGTGGTGTGTGTATGTGTCTCAGGTGTGTGTATTTGTAATTGTCCAATGTGGCGGTGTTTTGGAGATGTGTGTGTATTTTGAGCGCGGCGGTGTGTACCGCCAATGGAATACCGCGGTTGAAAGACCGCCGCGTGAATTCGTGTGTCGTAATAGCATGGGCGTGTTTCTATTGGCGTGGAGGTGGAGGATTTCTTTCTGCATGTTTATCGCTGACCTTTGGTGTGGCGGTGTTGTGTGGGTGTCTGAATTTCGGCGGATTCCGTGATGTGTGTCATAATAGCTGTGGCGGTCTACCGCGGCCGCGGCGGTGTATTGGCGGTCTTCTGCACGGCGGTAAGCGCCTTATACCGCCAATGTTGTAATGACCCCCTATATGTTTTGTTCAGTCTAGCTGCCTATTGGCTTTAACATGGAGTTAGCCATTACATTCTGTATTCAGTTTAGCCGCCTATTGGCTTTGACATGGCATTAGCCATGACATTTTGTATTCAGCTCAGCTGCCTATTGGCTTTGATACGGCATTAGCCATTACATTCTGTATTCAGTGTAGCTGCCTTTTGGCTTTGACATGGCATTAGACATTACATTTGATATTTAGGTTAGCTGCCTATTGGCTTTAACGTAGGGTTAAACATTGCAGTTGAGACATTACAGATGTCCGTGTTTTTCCAAGCTGTGTTTTTCCACAAGATGGACCAAGCTGTTTTCTTCACACCAGACCTTAGCTGATAAGAGCACGTAGATTTTGTGTTTACCTCGCAATCCAGTCTGAGAGCGGAATTGCTCAGGAGAACTGGCCACTCTCCAAGGTTGTTCGGATTTCACACTGAGTTTGCTTTTAAGGATGACTTTGGGCTACAGTGAGTTAGATTCGAATCTGCTTGACTTCAGGCTGGAGCTAGACGTCAGTTGCCAGTCTCTCGTTTGGGTAGAAAATCTCTTTCTCACAGTTGACCGGAGTCATCAACTTGCAGACCCCAGAAAGATGAAGCTGAGTAAGCCCTACCGCCTTGCCCATACGGTGATGAATTTGACTTTTATGCTTTGCTTTGCAGTTATGTTATATATATTTGCTGTGTACATTGCAACTGAGAAGTACTGTGATATATTTTGCTTTCATTGCTGCAACTACTTTTGAATGTGTGCTTCCAATCTACTAATTTCGTCTCTCAGGAACTTGTGGGTGGGGGAGAATTAACAACAATAAAGGTCTTCTTTGAACTCAGAAGTGCATTCCAGAGAGGTCCTGTAAGCTCCGATAGGAGATAAGTAGGAAAGCGGAACACACATCACCCCACACACCCTCACAAACACCACTCACACTACACCCATGGCACCACAACCACACCCCAGATTCTCTGAGGTGGAGCTAAGGGTCGTGGTAGAGGAAATCATCCGGGTAGAGCCACAGATATTTGGATCACAGGTGCAGCAGACATCCATTGCTAGGAAGATGGAGCTATGGCGGAGAACTGTGGACAGGGTCAATGCTGTGGGACAGCATCCAAGAAGAGGTGGAACGACCTATGGGGGAAAATGCGTTCCACAGCAGCAAGACACCACCTAGCTGTACAGAGGACTGGCGGTGGACCCCCACCTCCACCCCCACAACTAACAACATGGGAAGAGCAAGTCTTGGCAATCATGCATCCTGAAGGCCTGGCAGGAGTAGGAGGAGGACTGTCAAATCTCTATTAATAACACCCTCCCTACCTGCATGCCATCACAGACCCCCACCCTTACCCTCACTCCCATCACTTCACCACCTCCCACATACCCCACCATCACAACCCACTCATCCCAATACCAAGCCCTGCATGTAACACCAATGCATGGACACGCCTAACAGACCGGCAGGTACACTTATCACCACAGAATGGACACTGGAGAGAATCACCTAGCACACCAAATAGTAACTCATGCAAAGGCAAATCTGCCAGGGCAACAACAACCATAGAAGACAACACACCCATGCACATGATGTCACACAGAAACAATAACAGTGCATTTACATCCCCATAGGTCCCCCAGCCAATGTCATGGGAGAAGAGGTGCCAGCAACATCCAGTCCCCCCACAGAAGAGACCCACAGTGATGACAGCAGCTCTGCTCACCAGGATCTGGATGACCAACCTGGCCCATCAGGGACCTCCGGACAGTCGGTTACCCAGGCACACACTCACACCACCACAGAGCCTCCCCCTTCAGGAAACATCACACCAGCACCCACCCAGCGGGCCCATACCTCTGTCCCTAGAACACGTCGATCAGCACTGTGTCCACCACTTCAAGGACCCCATGGCACCCCACAAACACCGGACAATCAGGGACCTGTGGTCAATGGCAGTGGGCACACGGTTCGGGGGACAGAGGCACAGGACAACAGGGAAGCTGGGAGGACTGCTGTGCGACAGGGAGAGGACAGGCCCAGGGAACCGACTATCCAGGAGGCACTCACCGCGATCCTGGGAGCATACCACCATTCCCAGGAGATGATGGGCCAGATACTAGACAAGTGGCAGGAGAACATGCAGGCGCAGGAGGGACAGTACCTGAGGATCAGGGAGGACTTGAAGGACATCAACACCACCCTGGTCTCCATTGCAGGGCTACTGGCAGTCATGGCCAACACTATGAGGGAGGTAGTGGCACACCAGCGGGCCTCTGTCACTATCCAAACCAATGAACAGCCATCCACCTCCACTGCCACTAGTGGACATGAGGCCCTGCCACATGAACAACAGGCCAACAGGCCAACAGCACCCCTCCCCTGCAGAAGGTGAACCACCCTGCAAATGTTCCCTGCAATCCAGGCAGAAGCCAAAAACTATTGCCAAGACCCCGCTAGGAAATAAGACTCTCCTGATTGTCACCCTTGTGTCCCACTCTGTCACCTTGCCCACCCTGAGCTGCCATTGCTCCCCTTCCTATGCCCCCTTGGACAATGTACCTGTGGACAATAGACTGGACTCCAACCAGGACTTACCTCCATCATCCCCCCTAGCACATTGCCCCTTTACCTCTTCGCACTTAAATAAGCACCCTTTGAATAAATACAAGTATGCAATAGGTCGAATGTTTTAAGTATGTATTCGTTCAACAAGGTTTAAACATTGAAAATCAACTGTACAGAAATGTATACATAGGAATGACATGTAGTTGGCTGCAGTTAACACACCAGGAGCGATAATGGGGCACAAATATCTACAAATAGAGATGCCAAAGGCTACAGTGAGTGGCCATTGAAGTGGGAAAAACAGCCTGCCAGTGACAATGTCAAACGCAAAACTGTCAATTAATTGTGAAGTTGCACTGTCTTACCGGTGTGTCATTGGAAGTATTGATGAATTATTGCACTTCTATTGTCCTCATCCTCTGCCTCCTCATCTTCACTGTCCACAGGATCCACTGCTTCCACACGGCCATCTCCAGCCTCATCCTCCTGCAGGGAAGCCACCTGGTGACGTAAGGCAAGGTTGTGCAACATACAGCATGCCACGATGATCTGGCAGACCTTCTTGGGTGAGCAGCTCAGGGATCCACCTGTTAGTTGGAGACAACGAAACCTGGCCTTCAGGAGGCCAAAGGTCCTCTCTATAATTCTTCTTGTTCACCCATGTGCCTCATTGTAACGTTCCTCTGCCCTTGTCCTGGGATTCCTCACAGGGGTCAGTAGCCATTAGAAGTTGGGGTAACCAGAGTCACCTGCAAATATTGAGGGACAACTGTTAGCCACACACCAACCCTTAGGGCCCACACCATACCCATACACCAACATCCACTGAGTGGAACCAGGGCTCACCTATTAGCCACACCCTGTGCCTCTGGAGTTGAGCCATCACATATGGGATGCTGCTATTCCTCAGGATAAAGGCATCATGCACAGACCCAGGATATTTTGCATTGGCGTGGGAGATGTACTGGTCTGCCAGGCACACCATCTGCACATTCATCAAGTGAAAGCTCTTTTGATTTCTGAACACCTGTTCATTTCACTGGGGGGACAAATGCTATATGTGTACCATCAATTTCCCCAATAATGTTGGCCATATGTCCCATTGCATAGAAATCAGCTTTCACTGTGGCCAAGTCCTCCACCTTGGGGAAAACGATGTAGTTAGGCATGTGTTTAATCAGGGCAGACAACACTCTGCTCAGCACTATTGAGAACATTGGCTGAGACATTCCTGCTGCCAAGCCCACCGTCACTTGGAAGGAGCCAGTTGCCAGGAAATAAAGCACTGATAGCACTTCCACAACAGGGGGGATCCCGGTGGTTTGATGGATAGCAGATATTAGGTCAGGCTCCGATTGGGCACACAGCTCTGTGATTGTGGCCCTGTCAGCTCTATAGGTGAGGATGATGTGCCGGTCCTCTATTGTTGCCAAGTCCATCAGGGGTCTGTACACAGAGGTATGTCTCCATCTCCTATTCATCTGCAGCGGTTGCAGTCTATGGGGCAAAATGATGGGCAGCTGGTCAGTATCTCTTATTTTCAACTACTGCACTTAAATGCATGTCGTGATTGTAACAGTATTTTGTTGTAGAGGTCCAAATGGTGCATATGTGTACTGTGACGCAGTTAGGAGCCATGCCTGGCACCCTCACCCTGAAATGGCGTCCGCCTGCCCTGTTTGGAGGTACAGGTGGAAATGAGGTAATTCCTCTGACGTTGTGCGCCTTTGCGGGAGGCGGTCGAAAACTGCTGTGCAACTCCTCATTGGTTAACATTGGGCCCTATGGGGTACAGTGGCCAATGGTGATGTACGCCATTGATGAAGGTATGCACTGACGCAGACGTGACCGCCATTTTCAATATGTTCACTCACTTGCTACTTTCCCTTCAACAGGAAAGGACCTACACTGCAAGTGCTGGTGTGACCTGTGTCTGGAACTGACCATGGCTCGTGTCACTGGGGAAAGGTCCCCTGCCTTCACCCTGGTGGATCTGGAGTGACTGGTGGATGGGGTCCTACAGGTGAGTACACGTGAGTACGATGCATGGGTCATGAATGCATGGAGTGCTGTGAGTAAAGGCCCTATGTAGGGGGGGTTGGTGGATGGGCCCTGGGCAGCGTTCTGCATGTATGGTGGGCCATGTCTGTGCTAATGGGGATGGGAAGGGGTATGGTGGGCCATGAATCTAACAGGTAGGACGGTCGGACTAATATCTTTCCCTGTGTCCATTTCCCTGCAGGTCAGCGCCCATCAAAAAAAGGGTATACGGTGTGCCATCGCCAAGGACGTGCAGACCCTGGGGGTCTACGGCAGGCGGAGCACCCACTGTCACAAACGGTGGGAGGACCTGAGATGCTGGGCATGGAAGACGGTGGAGGCCCAGCTGGGGATGGCCTCCCAACAAGGATGGGGTGCCCGTCGAACCCTGACCACCCTGATGGCCTGCATACTGGCGGTAGCTTATCCGGAGCTGAATTGGTGCTTGGGGGCATCACAGCAGCCAAAAGGGGGTGAGTACAGTGCCCCAATATACAACTTGCACCTGGTGGGGTGGTATCCGGGTGGGGGATGTGGGCCTGTGGGTGTCCCTAGGCCAGGTCTGACATTGCAGAGTAGGTCCCATGTTGGGCAGGGTTCTGATGTAAAATACCTCCAACCAAGCTAGTAGGCATCCACTACTGGGTAGGGTTCTGAGGGTCTCAGGTATGCTGCAATTGGTGTTAGGTGTCCCTATCCATGGGCTGGTGACTAGCATTGTGACTTGTAGTGCATTGCCTAGTGCGTAGGGCTGTTCCCTGTGTGTGTGTGTGTGTGTTTGTGTGTGTGTGTGTGTGTGTGTGTGTGTGTGTGTGTGTATGGTGTACGCTAACAGTGGTGTTGTTGCCGCCATTGACCAAGTGTATCCTTTGTCTCTTCCCCCACCTTTTTGTTTTGTCACCCTGTCATATGTGCATTAGCATCATCAGGTGGAGGAGCTGAGGCACCAGTGACGTAGGGAGCTGTATCCCACAGGGCCCAGGAGGCCGAATCCACAGATGGTGAGGGCACCAGTGGGACGGAGGGCAAGGGGAGCACCATGGCGAAGACAGGATGGGACAGTTCGGACAGGGATTCCTCCTCTGATGTAAGCTCCCTGGTGGTAGTGGACACCTCTGTGCCCACCCCAGCTACCCCCATACAAGCACTGCCCTCCCAGCAGCCACTCACCGTGTTTCCCATGCACGCTCACCCAGGAGGATGAGCATCTCCTTCGCCCCAGGCACCTCAGGCCCTGTTCCGGTGAGCCCTGCTGCCCTGAGTGCGGAGGCTATTGACCTCCTGTGATCTATCTCAGTTAGGCAGTCACCCATTGTGGGGCTGGCAGCCCAAATGCAATAGACAAATGAATTCCTAGAGGGCATTCACACTGGCATGGCGGCCCAACATATATCAATCCAGGCTCTGTCCTCCTCTCTGATGGCATCCATTGTCCCGGTTTCTAGCCTCCCCCCTCCAACTTACTCTACGCAGTCCCATTCCCCTCAACCCCAACCTATCCCAAGCACACAGTCAGACGAGCATGCACTCAGGATAACACACAAGAGTGGACATGGCAAACACAAGCACCACAATTCATCCCACAGGCACTCAGACAAACACCATCCAGATGCAGACATACCAACATCCACGTCATCCTTTTGCATCTCAGTTGCGTCTACACTCACACCTGCATGCACTACATCCTCATCCACTACACCCATCACCAGCACAACTATCAGCACACACACCTCACTGGCAGTCACCACCCCCACTTCCATGCACACATCCCCTGTGTCCTCTCCCACTGTGTCTGTGCCCCCTCCTCCCAAAGTACACAAACGCAAGTACTCAGACATCCAACAGCCATCCACCTCACAACAGCATCTAGCCCATGCACCTGCACCAAAACATAGCAGACAGACACCTCCTACAACCACTCCCTCTACCTCCACTACCAAACGATCTCCCACTTCCCGCCCCAATGTCCCTAAGAAGCTTTTCCTCTCCACCTTTGACCTCTTCCCTAGCCCTCCTCCCCGTCCCTCAAGTCAGGCCAGGGTGGTCAGAACCCAGCCCAGCTCCTCAGCCACACAGCTCAGGGGCATAGTAGTGTCCACAGCTACACCAAGTGGGAGAGTATCCCGAGCACCAGGCAGCCGCACTGATAGGGTGCCTGCACCAAGTGCTGCAAGGAAGGGCAAGGAGGCACCGCCAGCTGCTGCAAAGAAGGGCAAGGAGACACCCCCAACTGGTAAAAGGAAGGGCAAGGAGCAATCCCCGGCTGCTGCCAACCGGAGCAAGGATACATCCCCAGCTGCTGGCAGAAGGGGTAAGGGGCATGCACTAGCAGGCAAAAAGGATATCAGAGCCCCCACCACCAACCATGGTGGTTCAGCCGTCCGAGGCTGCAGGGGATGGGTTGGAGCCTCCCCCCACCACTGCCAGCACCGCCACCAGCACCACTGCCAGCAGCAGCAGCCCTAATGGGTAGCCGTTTGAGGCTGCAGGGGAAGGGCTGCCGCCTTCCCCCACAACTGCCAGCACCACCACCAGTACTTCCAGCAGCAGCAGCCCAGTGGGAAGCCGTCCGAGGCTGCAGGGAAGGGGCTGGAGCCTCCCCCCACCACTGCCAGCACCGCCACCAGCACAGCTACCAGCACCACTGCCAACAGCAGCAGCCATAGTGAACAGCCGTCCGAGGCTGCAGGGGAAGGGCTGGAGACTCCCCCCACCACTGCCACCAGCACCACTTCCAGCAGCAGCAGCCACAGTGGGCAGCCGCCCAAGGCAGCAGGGGATGGGCTGGAGCCTCCCCCCACCACTGCCAGCACCGCCATCATCACCACCACCACTGCCAGAAGCAGCAGCCCCAGTGGGCAGCTGTCCGAGGCTGCAGGGGATGGGCTGGAGCCTCCCCCCACCACTACCAGCACCGACACCAGCACTGCTACTGCCACCACTGAGCAGCCGTCACCGCCGGCGGACAGTGTGTTGTCCTCCATCCATGGGCTGGTATGCGGCCTGGCCTCTGCAAATCCTGTAAGTCTGACACCCTGCTGAGAGACTGTGACCTTGCACTACCCAAGACCTGCATCACCGGGCACAATGCCCCCTCTAGAACCAGTGGAGAGGCCATCCACTCACCCCATCCTCCACAGGATGAAGCTGACTGGGCACATTGCCCCCTCCAGAACCGGTGGAAAAGCCATCCACTCACCCCATCCTTCCCAGAATGAAGCTCACTGGGCAATGCCCCCTCCAGAACCAGTGGAGAAGCCATCCACTCATGCCATCCTCCACAGGATGAAGCTCACTGGGCAAAATGCCCCCTCCAGAACCAGTGGAGAAGGCATCAGCTCACCCCATCCTTCCCAGGATGAAACTCACTGGGCACAATGCCCCCTCAAGAACCAGTGGAAGTAGTTACCCACTAAGAGACTGTGCCCTTGCACTCCCCAGGACAAGTCAGTGGGCAAGTCACCCACTTGAGAGAATGTGGCTTTGCACTCCCCAGGACCAAGCACAGGGCATGTTGCCCCCTCCAGAGCATGTGTGCAAGTCACCCACTTGAGAGACTGTGGCCTTGCACTCCCCAGGACCAAGCACAGGGCATGATGCCCCCTCCAGAGCCAGTGAGCAAGTCACCCACTTGTAAGACTGTGGCCTTGCACTCCCCAGGACCAAGCACAGGGCATGTTGCCCCCTCCAGAGCCAGTGGGCAAGTCACACACTTGAGAGACTGTGGTCTTGCACTCCCCAGGACAGAGTGATGGGTATGTTGGACCCCCCAGGACCAGTGGCATTGTACCATGTTCCGGCTGAGGTGCCATTCCATTCCCCGTTCCCCTTAGGTGCCTGTCTATTTTCAACCTGATGCCCCTGCAGTGTTCTCTCCGTGTTGTTGCAGGAGTGAGGTTGGGCCTTGGACTTTGTGATGTGGCCCTGTGGCCCACGGACATTGAGGACTGTGCAGAGTCCCTTGTATTGTAAATATGAATATACTTTTTGATTTGGATGCACAAATTTCACCTATATTTATCTTATTACAGCTTTTTTACACTATAGTAGTTGTCATTGCATTATTCCTGAAGGGTACGGGGTTTATACATCATGTTACCGCATCTGGTTGAGTGTGTGGTGGTGGGGGTGTTGCGTGTTGCGTGTGTGTGTCACTCTCTTTTTCCTCCCCCTCCTCCCCTGTGTGCTAGGCAGCTGTACTCACCGTGGTCGTCTTTACCGGCATTGGTGTTCATAGTGCAGCTGAAGGTAAAAGAGCATGGGCAATACATGCAACTCGGGCTCCATGACGGGGTGGTTCTTTCTTCAGTGTCCAGAGGTGAGTTGTCTCCCTTCTGAGAAGTGTTTCCGCCAGGCTTTTGATGCCGTTGGTACCGCCCCAGAAAAGGTGGCGGATAGGTGTGTCATATTACTGAGGGTGGTACATTGTCTTCCACCTGGCTGTTGACAGTTACCACCTTGGTGCCTGTTGATTTCACCCTGGCAGTCGGTGTGTTAAAGTGGCTGTCAGTCTGAGCGGTTTCCGCCGTGGTCATAATTTCAAATTTATTACAGCTGGCCTGTTGGCGGTATTACTGCCACTTTATCACCGACCGCCAGGGTTATAATGAGGGCCTTAGACTGACTCTCTGAATTGTTTGAAGTGCTTGATTCTTCCAACCACCTTGTTAATTGCTGTGCAGTCAAATTTTTTAATGAAATATTACTAGGTTGTACGCTTGGTAATTGCTGTTGCATTGGGCTCACACGTTAAGGAGTCAAAATTTTAAACTCAGGGCCATTTCCTAATCCAGTTGTTTCAGTATTTCTAATCGGAGTTAAATCTAATAATGACCTTGATCTATTTAGAGTATGTCCTATAGGTGACATTAGCCTAATGTCTTATTTCAGAATTGTAACTCTTTGATTCTCTGTGCTCTTTTTACCCTGTGCATATAAAGGCACAAGTGGACCAAATGTAATTGGTACTGAAATTTAATCTGGGTTCCTGGTTTCTACATTCTGAGAATTCTCCACGCCTACATTCTCCATCCTAGGCACTAGCACTGGAGTGGGCTCTGTCTGAATCAATCTCAGCTCTTGTAAATTATGTCCTGAAGATACTACTAGTTTAGCAGTAGTGTTCACAATAGGAACATCTCGATAAATCCCAGGAATATTAGTCTCTGGCAGCTGTACATTGTCTGTTGACTTATTGAAGCTACTCTGCATCGGCATTTGTACAAAAGGACTAGTCTGAATCAAACTCTGATTCACCTGTATCGAACTCTCAGTTGTGTTATGGTTACTCCGTACTGGTCTCTGTGTCACCACATCTGGTATTGGTGCAGTAGGATTTGTACCCGTAGTACTTTTATCCTTCTTGAACTACATAAGGTGGCAGACGATTTCTCAAAATCTGTGTAATAAGCTTATCTTCGTCCAATTCCTCATCATTAATCAGAAACCTTTTAGGCTCTTTTGATGCCTGCTCTTCAACTGCTGAAGAAGAACTCTTTTTAGATTTCTTTGAAACCTTATCATTGTCTTCAGTTATTGCAGGAAACAATCTAACACCCTGTAAGATATTGTGTCTCCACTGTCTCTGCTCACTGTCCCATCTAGCTTCGCTAGTGATTTTTCTGCTTTTCTCATTTTTCTTTCAAATTTCAATGACTGTTGTTGTCTAGCTACTAGCTCCCAGATCACTAATGCTTCAAACTGAGCTGGTCTTGGTGGTCTTAGACAATACATCACTTGTCTCAAATTCTCCAAAATTCTCAAATTAAATGTATCATTTTCAGGAAACGCTAAACAACCTTCCTTCTTCATGATCTTAACCCAATGTTTTAACCAAAGACACACTCCGGTACCTTTCTCTTCAATTACGATATATGTCGGAGTACTTTCTGACGGACACATTTCTCCTTGCCTAGCAGGTATATACTCATCTGCTCTAAAGGCACTTTTTAAAGCTTTAAAAAACGTAATTTCCACAAATTTATTTTAAAAATTCAAAAATCAGCAAGTGACTACAATCCCACTATCCTATTCCCACTACTCCCTGCTCGATCAATTGTGCTTCACGGTTGTCCACCAATCCATGCGCAACTCTTCTCACTAACCAACCTATCCCAGCGCTGCACAAAAATGGCGTCTCACTTAGACACCATGGCTGACAAAGTCTTGTGTCTTGTCCTCCTACACTCAAAAACGCTCAAAACTAAGGCAAATTAATTGCTTGCATTTCTTCAAAACCAATAATAAAACAAATTTGTCTATTTATATAGGTAGGGTAAATAAATTCGCTTCAGGAACCGTACGAAATTTCACTGATGGCTTTTCGCCCTCACAGCAATTCTTTCCCAGTTCCCCAGATTCGCAAGCAAAATTTGACCCGCAAATTTTGCTCTCAACTGTTCTGGTGCACATAGAACTCCCCAGATTGCAGTCGAAAAGTCCAAACATTCAATTTAACTCGCAAATTTGACTTACCAACCACGCCTGATTGGTCCAGTAAATAGATAAATTACAACAAATATCAAGTTTCTCCATGCACTTTTAATATATTGTGGAGTCTTAGACCTATCCAGTGTGGTCCATCTTATCAACAACCACATGGACCAAGTGCAACACACATGTGAAGTTCACCGACTTCCCTACTCTGACACTTTAGAGTACACCAACTCTTTCTCTAACATTATCTTTTCTTCTGGAGTACGCCAACTCCCTAAAATCTCACAAACAACTCAAAGAAATGCAAATTAGCTATAGCTGTGCAAGCGCATATTCCATCTCATCCAATCTAACAATAGAACACTAAGGGGCATATTTATACTCCGTTTGCGCCGGAATTGCGTCGTTTTTTTTTACGCAATTTAGACTCAAAACTAACTCCATATTTATACTTTGGCGTTAGACGCGTCTAGCGCCAAAGTCCATGGAGTTAGCGTCATTTTTTAGCGTGGACACCTACTTTGCGTTAATGAGATGCAAGGTAGGCGTTCCCATCTAAAAAATCGACTCCGAGGCATGTGCGTCGGATTTATACTCCCGGGCAAAAATCACGTCCGGGAGTGGGCGGGTCAAAAAAAATGATGTACGGCCGCTTTTGCGCCGTTTTTTAGCGCCTGCAAAAGGCAGGCGTTAAGGGACCTGTGGGCTCTGAAGGAGCCCAGAGGTGCCCTCCCATGCCCCCAGGGACCCCACCTGTCACCCTTGCCCACCCCAGGAGGACACCCAAGGCTGGAGGGACCCATCCCAGGGACATTAAGGTAAGTTCAGGTAAGTATTTTGTTTATTTTTTTTTTGTGGCATAGGGGGGCCTGATTTGTGCCCCCCTACATGCCACTATGCCCAATGACCATGCCCAGGGGACATAAGTCCCCTGGGCATGGCCATTGGGCAAGGGGGCATGACTCCTGTCTTTGCTAAGACAGGAGTCATTTCTATGGGGGTTGGGAGTGGGAAAAAAATGGCGCAAATCGGGTTGAGGCGCAAAAATTGCCTCAACCTGACTTGCCCCATTTCTTGACGCCCAAGCTCCATTTTCCCCAACGCCGGCGCTGCCTGGTGTACGTCGTTTTTTTTAACGCACACCAGACGGCGCCGGCGGCTAACGCCGGCTAACGTCATTCAATAAATACGGCGCCCGCATGGCGCTTCAGAATGGCGTTAGCCGGCGCTAATTGTTTTGACGCAAAACTGCATTGGCGCAGTTTTGCGTCAAAAAGTATAAATATGGGCCTAAGAACATTCCCTATCATCCTAGGAAAACTCCAAGAACCGCGGAGTCACTTTGGGCATTTAGCAATTCATTTCATCACAATTGAACACCTTCAAAAAAACATTGATCAAAAACATTAATAAAATTCACTACATATGATGCAATTATGACATCATGGCACCCCTGGCACCCTGACCCCTCTGGTCACACTGGAATCAGAGAAAGGACGGAAGAAGAACTGTCCTACTGCTTTTGGTCCCACACAAAGAAAGGCTGCACCATTGGAAAGACTGTGCCTGCTGCACTTTGGGCTAGCAAAGCTTTGACTGCGCCTATGGCTCCTGGCTCAGTGAAGCATGCATTCCCAACACCAACCTACCGCAGTGTCTCCATGGAACAGTTGGCTGATCTCCTGGAGCCAGTCTTAAGGTCCCAAGAGGTGAAAGAGACCAAACCAACAAGTTGCTAACCACGGCAGAAGTTTTGCTGCTACCATTAGCTGGGCACCAAAGAGGACAAATCCCATATAGGCAAAAGTTACACCCATATCTGCTGGGTCTGGGAGTGCTAACAGAGTCCGGATTTATCATACCCAAAAGACACTGGCCCCCATCTAAGGATTTTGTCCCAACCACGGTGCAGACTGACCAGCAGCCCAGCATCAGCTGGCCTGCTACTGCAAGATAGAGTACTTCAAAGTACCCCAATCTCTGTGGTCAACTTTGCTCTACTTGACCCATGGACCAAAGAGCACTCATAAAGACACCCCCGTCGGAGCATCCTCATAGCATCTTTTTGCCTCCATCCCTCGGAATCAGGACCATCCATTGATGTCTATAGCTCTCATCCTGTAAAGTTTGGATCTTGTTTAAATGCTCTGGTGGCCAGGTAACTGTCCAAAGTATCCTTTCTGGCTTCCTAGGCCTCTGTCCTGCTGTACTTGGTTGCTCAAATTGGGCCAGAGTTGCCGAACTAACTGTTTCAAGCTTTTCAAAAGGTCACAAACTTTTTGTTGGCCCATGCTTGTTTGCGCTTAGTATAAAAGTTATTTATTGCTTCTAAAATTCGTATCTCTGGATTTTGATGATCAAGGTCTCTAAAAATGTATCAAAATATAATCTATTTTATAAATTGGTCTTATTTCTTTCATATTGGTTGATTTACTTATTTTTTGTGTGGTGCTGTTAAATGCTTTACACATAGTACTTTTGCTATGCCTAACTGCTCGCTGCCACAGCTACCCAGGGTTGAGCCAGAGGTTAAGTAAACAAGTCTGACAGCAAGATGGTATTTGTGAGTGTACTGCCTGATAATTGCCCAAACCATATCATATAGCACACCCAAATCCTCACAATGGCAAATTAAAACCCTAGAAGAAAAATTTTATCATGAATATTCCATGAATTTGATGACAGAAAAGATCTTGTTTGATATGGCAGGGCCCATCCCAGCAGAAAGAACAGTAAAAACATCACAATTACCCTGACAGTATCTATAACAATCACAACTGAGCCAGCCTAATTGAAGATTAACTTAGGTCTTTCCACGATAATGCTCAAGGAGAAGTAATTGCATTATTGAGATAAGACCTAATTACCCTGATACAACAGTGACAACAGGGGTGTCCAACATAGATACTTTTTAGAACCAATACATATACATTTATTAAAGTTTAACAACAAAGCCACAGCAAAACGTGGCATAGTAGAAAATGTGAGGTAAAAGATACCAAGATGAAAGTGTCCCTAAGGCAAATGTGAGGTATATTGAAAATAGATTACATAATAGTGATTAAAGGTGAAAGATATGCCAGTATATGAGAGAATTATATAGGGGCAAAACAAATTAGCTCACTTGCACTAATTTGATTTCTAAAGTGCAATCTGCAGCCTTGTGAATTTGACCTTTTTTCAGCAGTCTGACTTCCAGACTTTCATTAGTGACTTCTGGTTTAGAATGTGAAAACGTGTTGTAGCGTTTTCAATGTGAGATTCAATGATATGGCATTAAGTATCAGAGAATTAGTTCTCTTTCATTGTTTTACTTTTAAGACCCAAAAGATGGCCCCATAACTGGTAAAAAACAGAAAAGCAATAAAGTTGATGATAATCCAGATCATGGTCTCAGCAGAACAAAATGCAGGATAGTCATAGGAAGACCAGAAGGGTCCGGACAATCAGGAACTCACAGTGGCATTTCAGAACCTTTAAAATACATCAGTTTAGCTATATCCATCTTCACAGATGATCAGGGCCAGAGTTATCAAGACTCACACACTGCTGCGTTGCACATCATTTCGGGAGAATGTGATGTGCTGCATTATGCAGTATTCCTACATCATGAATGCACCATATTTACTACACAGCACACCGTGATGCAGGGCCAAGAGATGCGTCACACATCATGACGCAAGTTTGTGGTTCTATAACACAACTACTACCTGCGTGACGGAAAGCTGACTTGCATGCCGCAAGACACCTTTATGTGCCTCAAGTCTGCATGGTGTCATGCAGGAGTGCAATACTCAGCGTGAAAGGTTAAAAAACCATGCAGTGTGAGACAAAGGTTTGTACCAACACTCCAACATCTTGTACTATGAAAGGAGCATCAGAAAGGCAGGAGGGCACTTGCCTTGAAAATCGTTCAGAAATCCTGGGCAAAAGAAACAGGAAGCTAAACTTCACAGATGATAATAATAAGCATCTTTTGTTTGTCACCACTAAATTACCATTACTCAAGAAAGATGCTTTATAACAAGCAAAAGTGGATAAGATCAACTGTGTGGCACCAAAAAGAGGGACTGTAGTAGAATGTTAAAAAAGTGGCATGACCACAAACACGTGTCAACAGAAAAACTGACCTGGAACCTTATGGCTCTAATGAGGACTGGAAAAGGGTCGCACGTCTAGGAGGAGTTGAAGCCACTGGAGGAGCAGGTGGCATCCCTCATTCCAACTGAGTTGGTTGCCGGAATCAAGAACATGGACACTGCTGACACAGAGGATCAACAAGATGCACAGGGCGAGTGATATCATAATACATGCAATATACATGTTGGAACTGGCAATATGAACACTTACAAATATAAGGGTACAATAAGTAAACTCTCAAGCAACACAGGGCTTCCAGCACAATTGCTGCACTGCATTGTGTGAAAGAGGGAGAGAATTTTTTTTCCACATTAACAAAGATATGGAACTGTTCTGCCCTCTTCCTGTGCTGATTCACTGTGTGCAGCCTAGCGCAATGCAAGCACTCTTGCACCATGGTGCAAGAGTAGGCTGATTATATTTGTGTACGAAAGGACACCTTCCTGCTAAAAAAAAATCCTTAGAGCCATTTTACTCTAGAATGCAGCACAGATGGAAAGCGGAAATAACAAAAAGAAAGATAAATCTCTTTGTGATGCCTCATTTGGGATGGCGTAGCATAGTGACGCATTCCCTAGTTTACAAGTGTTAAGAAATATGGGAATGCCCCTCAAACCATGGGTGGATGTGTGGTAACACCCATGCTCCTCTCATGGAATACCTTCTCACAGCAAAAAAACACAAGGCAGCGATTTTCACTGTCTTCCGTTACTCTATATTTACTATGCCATGCACAGCCACACACAGTGGCTGTATGTGCATAGCTAATCTCATGTAAGGGCTTGTGTTGCCTATGTGTCACCTTGTGTGATGAAAGGGCAACATAAGTCTTCTGATAAATGTGTTCTGGAGTGTATAGTACCACATGAAAAAAGCTTTGATACAGGCCACATTGCAAATACCAGTTACCTGTGGTGCATTGTGTGCTGCCTAGTTATACATCATACACAACTCAACCAAATTGGAAGGGTGCCTGCACACATGTCACATGTATAAAGCAGACACATAAGCTGTGATACTAAGATACAAAAGTTGGGTTGCCTTATCCTCATTCATGACACACAACACTTCAGTTTCTACATATGTGTCACACATCCAAAATGTCATAAGTATGGATCTGTTTTCAAGAACAAACATACTGGTTGACATGTTTATGATTAAAATGTTATACTATGTGCATAGAAAATAAGTGAGAGAACATGACCTCTCTATTTACATCAACAACATAAACGTTAAGTACAATACCTATGCATCTTCAGTAAATTTGCTTCAGTGTTGTGTGAAATGTTGCATCTGATCAAATTGTAAAACTCTTTTCAGAAATCAATGTGAATGTTAGTTCTCCAGTGCAAATATATTTCTAGAGCTTCAGTTAGCACTACTCACCCAACAACTTTTAAAGGCTACCATCCATCGTGATGCATCCCTGTGATATGAAGAGTGGTACATGTGGGATATCCTAGTGAATTTATGCTTCTGTGTGTCTTAAGTTCAGAAATGTGTGTGGATGACAACAACCCACTTGTAGTTCTCAGTGATAATTTTCAAATGTAATGTTGCCCAATGGTATGTCAGTACTTATCAATGTAATACTAAAGTGAAGGTCCAACATAAGTAGGATACTAAAATATTGTAATGTTTTGGTAACATCTGGTGAGCATGAATGTAGTAGGTATGTAGTACAAATTGACTGTCAGTCTAGATGTTGCAAGGAACACACAGGCTTGTGTACCAATGTCCACAGACAAAGAAGACAACAGTGAAGTGAAATACAGGTGCAGATTTATCAATATGTGATGCAGCGCAATTCAGCAAGACAACTTGCCAAATGCAGCACTCTGCTATGTCAGATGGAGACGGCAGGAATGTGCCATTTATCCCAAGATATGAGCCATTCTTGCTCTCTCACTGTGCTGGGTGCAAGGGTTCCTGCATTGCAGTCAGCATTATTTTGGTACAGGGAGGGGCACCTTTCTGCAAAAAAACAATCCTTAGAGGTGTTTTATCTTTAAAAGTGTTGTGCAGAATGCAGGACACTTAGAAAGAGGAAACAACAATGAGAAATAAATATATTTTTCTTTGTTTGAGCTCTATTGGGAAGGTTACAATTTTGACGCATTCTCAACATTACTTGTCTTGGTAAATCTGGGAAGGAGACAAAAAGCACAGGTGGATGCATGCGAACACCCACATTCCTACCATGTAACACCTCCCTGGTACAGAATAACACACTCCAGCAACCTGTGGTGCTTACATAACTCTGGATTTACCAAGCCACGCAAGGTTACACAAGGCAGCTCTCTGTGGCTGGCTTATTGTGACTTAAGGAATGCATTGTTCTTGCATCACCTTGCGTAACACAAGGGAAACTCAACTCTTTGGTAATTCTTGCCCCCAGTTTGCAGAAAAATTGATCACTACAAGTTTTGTATTAGAATGTTGATAAGTTCTCATATCAACAATGCTATACTACAAAATGAGGTTTGTGAAACTATCCCACATGCGTTTACTGGCGAAATTTGCCTACATCACAATATAGCCATGTTAACATATTGGTATATATGCTTGTAATATACCTGTGTAGGAGGAAGTGTCAAAAATTACTGACATAATCAACTTAGGCTCATCTACATCACATGCGGCCTCTGTGGAATGCTAATATATCCCACTTCCTTTACCGAGGTAATGACTAGCTCTTCTGTAAACAGCCTGTATATGATGAGTAGCCTGTCCTTGAATTCCCCCACCCCATAGATGAAGACACCTTCAACCAACTTCAGGACACTATATACACTTCTTCTCCAATCTTGGCAAGGGAAGAAGGCGTTACTGAATCTCCAAGTGAACCAACCCAGACTGTTCATCAAACATCTGTTTGCCATATGCCAGTGAGGACTTTGATGACACCCAAATCAACTTCAACTTCCATTCTTGAAGGAGTCCAGAAGTGTCCCAACCCCAATAAGGGGATGGCAGAGTCAATACGAGACACCCATTCTTGGCTCAATGGAACTAATGACTCCTTAGCTGACATTACTGGTGTAATAATGCTGAGGCACAAAGAAGAACAGCCTTCAACATTTAACACCAGTGATGTTGCCAACCAGCTAGGAACCTTAAATTCCTCTATCTAGTCTTCCCAACAAGGACTGCAGGCCTAAGGCAATCGATTGGAGTCTAAGATGAACTCCTTCATGGGAGCAACTAGTTCCCTTAACAGCAACATTGTTGCTGTGTTGCAGAACTGACACCCCCTTGCCAGAGAAAACCATGCAACTGTATCAGCATTCACTAATATTATTGGGAAATTGCCCCATACATCTTCGCCCTCTGATGTTTGTGTAATGGTGCCATGCACCATCACTTCTCAGCCTTCTATTTCCCCTAACAACCAAAGCAGCAGGCTGAACATTCATCAGAGGAGAATGATATAGACTTTCCAAGTATAAGAACCAGAATTTCCTGGTGGACAGTTGTGAGTGTGTTGTGGCCAGTTTTACAAAATGTTATGTTTGCCATCATGCCACCTTCTTTGCAAACAAGTGTAGTCTTCTGTTGGTGACATGGAGTTGATCTTGTTCATCTGTTCTTGTCATACAGTTCCTTTTGAGCTAATGGTAATGCTCTGTGGTGTTGTGTTGTGTTTCTCAATTTGTAATGGTATTAATTTTGCACTATTTCACCAAACACATATTGTTTACCTTTCCTCCTCTAACACCTATTTTTATTGAGTGATTTTCCCCATGGATACATGTGTGCAACAGCAACATTTATAAAACTATTGCTTTATCCTAACATGTCCATGGTGTATGCATCTATATTAAGTTATGTAAACTGTTACTTCTGACTTAATGAGATGATGCTGTGGTGTGGTAGAAAAATGGAGACACAGCACACTACCACGTTACAGATTATTCAGCAACATGATTCAAGATTGTACACATACCTAAGGTGCCAGTCTTACTTCTACCTTAGGTTCAAAATCTTGAATGATCATACAGCTGTCAATTGACAAAATGAAAAAAGGGAAGAAAAAAAACTCTGGGCAGGACCTAGTGGAGTCGACACTCCTCCCTGAAGCTGTGACTGGGGTCACAGAGATAGACACCTCCGGCACACCACGTACCAGCCAAAGTAAGTGCAATATTGAATTGTAACCCCATATGTGTATGCACAATAGCCCCTTAGGAACTAGCAAGTAATGTAAAACATTGTGAGAAGTAGCCCATGCCACATCTTATAAGCAGCACAACAATGCATTATGGGAGTGGCAGTCCACAACCCAGAGCTGAAAGTAGCACAAACAATGTATCTAAGTAGAGCGACACCCAGAGGAACACAACACCCACAACACAGTGAAGAGAAGTACCTGTACCTTTATTACCATTGTGTGACCTTACTTGCAACAAACATAACTGACATGCTGCACATTGTCGTTGCAGGTGGGCCAGGCCCAGCAGCCACAGCATCAGCCAGCGTAGGCGAGACTGACACCCATCCAGCCTCTGATTCCAACACAAGTGGGTCTCTCACCATTGCGCCTGTCCGACGCAGGCCCAGGGCACTGCTACTGCCAGAGTTCAGCCAAGACTCAGATGAGCAGCAGAAAAGGCCAATTACACCATCCCCAACAGGCAGGCGCAGCCAGATACAGGAGGCCAGTTGTCAGCCGACCACAGCACCCCGCAGGATGGCGACAAATGCCAGTACACAGCAGCATGAGGCAGGTGAGGTTCCTTCCTTCTTTGGTGGGCTGGAAGCTGCTATGTTGCAGCAGCAGTGCCTACAAAACAAAAGGATCCTTGGATTACAAAAAAATATGCAGCAACATAACACCAACATGGGGGGCCTGCATCGCCAGCTTGAGTGCCTGAATGCTAACATAGAACTACTGCATGAGGGACAGGTGCAGGCATCACAGGACACCAGAGAGCTCACTTGTGCTGTGTGTGAACTATGCCAGGAGCTGCGCCATGAGAGGGTGAGCCACCGCAGACAGGAGCGCAGATTCCTTAACATGTTCGGGGGCTTCTGTCGCTCTGTGAACAGGGTGGCTACTGCAACGTCACTGATTGAACGTCGTGCAGTGGCTGCACAAGTGGAGGCAGGACACAGCAGCAGGGATGTGGCTAACGGACTGGTACAAATCACTAATGTGATCGATAACATCCTGGGACAGAGGTCAGCCACACCCAGTGAGCTTGCACTGGGGGACACAGAGGACACTTCCAGCCTCAGCAGTGTAGCTGTACCAGCATTGGACATCAGACGGTGCAGTGCCAGGCACAGCACTGAGGCAGACAATAGAGGTGCCAGAGAGGTAACTGGGCACCCGAGTGGTGTGCGTGGCCGCAAAAAATAACTGTAGCGGCCAGAGGGGTAATGTGTTCACTATGATGTAGTAGTGCATTACTCTGGACTTCTATTGTCTCTAGTTTTTCACTTCATTTTTTTTGCTATTCGTAGAACGAACATTACCTGGCATTAATGTAATCAATTTAATTCACTACAGGTACAGTTGTCATTCATACTTACATCTGAAATGGTTGTGTGTGATGTCAGCATGCCTTTGCCTTCCCTGTCTGATGGCTGTAGGGGTGGTATGGGATCATCATCCTCATCAGATTCAGATTCACATATTTCTACAGGTATGCCCCTGGTGGTAGCTATTTTGTGCAAGATTGCACAAGTAGCCACTATTCTACATGTGGTCTCTGGACTGTACTGTAGTGCCCCTCCACTTTTGTGGAGGCACCAGAAGCGACTCTTCAGCAGTCCAAATGTGCGCTCCACCACGTTGCGGGTCGCCCTGTGTGCTGCATTGTATCTCCATTCAGCAGGTGTTGAGGGATTGAGGTAGGGCATCATCATGTAGGTGCGCACTGCGTAGGCACTGTCTCCTGGAAGGGACAGAGGGTATAATGAGTAACTGAGCCATCTGACATCAGCACGCCATCAATGCGCCATTGTATAGAGGGACAATACCTAGTAGATATCCTTCTCCAAACTCCCCAGCTAGCAGTCTTGTGTGTATGCTGCTAGATGTATGAATCATGTGTGCTCCCTGGGTACCTGGCCACGAGATCAGTTATGATGAAGGAAGCATTGCAAATCACCTGTATATTCATTAAATGTTGGTATTTCCGGTTGCAGTACACATACTCTGTGGCTGATGGTGGACAGATTGCAACATGTGTCCCATCTATGGCACCTAGGACGTGGGGGAACTGTGCTGTCTGGTAAAATAACATTTTTGTCTGCTGTATTTCCTGTGGGGTGTGGGGGAATCTGATGTGCTGGTATAGTTTGCTCAGCATGGCGGTGATAAATGCATTGAAAAATCTGGAGAGGGTACTCTGTGAGACCCCTCCAGCTGCTGCTATGACCCCTTGATAGCTCCCTGAGGCGAGTAGGTGGAGGGAGCATAATACCTGCACATGGGTGGGTATGCTGTGAGTCCTTAGTGTTCTGCGGTGCAGTATGGGTTGTAGCTCAGCTATCAGATCAAGTATCATGGCTGAGTTCAACCTATATCTCTCATATATTTCCTCCTCTGTCAGGTTAAAAAGTGTAATGCTCACTCTGAAAATGCGCTCCTGTCTCCTCCTCCCTCTCCTCAAACCTGCCAAGATCCTCATCCTCCTCGCCATGACACAGAGTGCAGCTATTGTGGAAAAGAGTCTGAGGCATTCTGGGCCTCTTTATATAGGTTGCACCTGGTTACCACCTGGTTTCACTTAGTGGTATTTTGCATGTGCAAAATGCCATTCTGAGAAAAAACGCAATTTGCGATTTTTTGCTGCATCGAATTGCGACTTGGATTTTGCGACTCGCAATTTCCTACTGGAAATACCAAATCACAAAATGCGACTCGCAAAACCAGGTCGCAACGCAAAAAAACACAATTTTTGCAAGTTCTTATTTTTGGTCTGCGAATGCTTTTCATGCATCGCAGACCATGTTTTTGCACTCGCAAACGGGCAATTTTTGCGATTCGCACCATTTGTGAGTGCAAAAAAGTTTCATACATCTGGCCCCTAAACTCCTAAACTACTCCAAAGAGACAGGCAAGCACTTTAGGCAACAATACATTATGAACACAAAAACCGCACACAACTAACACTAATAGACAATACTAATGACTGAAAGCCTGAGTTAGAGTTTGGTGGATGGGGTTACTCCGTGACAAATGTGACAGATATCCTGTTCGCCGTAATACAATTTTGTTTTATCTTATGGAAATCCTAATGTGGCAGACTGGATATCCGTCATGCTTGTGACGGAGTTACCCATCCTTTAAACTCCAAATCAGGACCAAACTCAACAAATCAGACATGCATCATATCCCAAGTTCCTATCACAATACAGCCAAAACTCCACACAGACCCACTATTCACCAAGCACAAACAGAAAGTGAATCTAAAGTTCATATGCTTCTTAGTATGCAGCCGTACCCACTGCATCATTACTTGGGAATATCCACCTAATTTGCATAGTGTTGCATCCTATTTTCCGATAAAAGGACCACCAAAACATATTTGCGCAATGCATTGTCACATTTTATCACGCAGGGGCCCTGCAATACATGTTTGGGCTACATAGCACCTAATTTTACCTAGCAGGGCCACACAATGCATGTTTGTGCTGCACAGCGTCCCACTTTGCCACACAAGATAAGTTTGCCATGTGCAGCATCCCATTTTACCCCGTAGGAAACGTTAGACATGTTTGTCCTATGCACCATCCAATGTTACCACGCAGAGGCCCTACAGGTCATGTTTGTCCAATGCAGATTCTTATTTTACCATACAATTGCACCCAAGACATGTTTGAGCTGTGCACTATGGTGTCAATCTACCTTTAGTTCAACACAGTGCACCACACACTACCTGCCCAGCATTTAATCTGAAGTGACACCTCACAGAACAGCAATGCACCTTGCTGCATGGCATTGGGTAACAAGAACACCACAGAAATTCCAGATATTTGCAATGATATGCTGCATTTCAGCTTTCTCATATTGGTGTATCATTCATCTTTGCCTAGTGACAACTGAGAGAAGTGTGTACCATAGTGCTAAGGTGCCTGTGTTAGAGGCAGGTTTGGTGGTTAGCAGGAAGGGACAGTGTGGTGTTCTGTTTTTATGGGTGAGGGAACATGATTCTGTAACCAAGTTATGATGTAGAACCCTAGTTCCATGCTGTGATGTAACTTGTTTAGAATGCATGATTGTTACCATGGGAGACTGAGAAGTAGTTGAACTACTGTTAGCTGTGGAGGAGGTCTCGCCTATGGATGTACTTCAATAAAGAATTCCTGCTTTACATCAAGATTTCCTGGCCTACCTTCTATACTTATTTCACACACACCTTCCGACCCAACATTAATTTCATTAAGTTAGATTCCTCTTTCTATGTGTGTTGCTGAGACCATAAAATTTCAATACATGTTACATGACACTTGTGAAGTTGTTACATTTGTGCGCAGTCCCATCTTTAGAAGTATTTGTCAAGCTAGAAATATGTCACACAACATTTGTGCATGCATGTTAGCATCCCTGAATCACCAATTGCACACCTAAAAATTGTAATGTGAAGTGACACAGCACAAGCTGGTGGCTTGATATACATTTATTTACAATGAGATGCAAGGCAACACAGGCACTTAAATCTGATATAATATTCACCAAAGAGCCTCATTGCATTGCTCAGAGATGAATGGAAAATACTGATTCTTTCAAGGCTGGGTAAGTCACTGCTGGGACAAGTATTACACGGGTTGCGCATCGGTATTCCAACACATCCACCCATGTTACTTGACACATTCGCAGATCTACTTATACAAGTAAACCTGGAAATGGGTCACAATCAGCTCCCTTCCCAGGTGAGGTATATCATCGAAAACTATGTTTATTTTTGCAAGTTATTTCCACTTTCTATGGGTGCTGCATTCTGCATCACACATTGAAAGCAGAAAATGCCTTGAGGACTTATTTTTGTGCATGAAGGCATTTCCTGCACAAAGTCTATCCTGCCTGTAGTGCAGTCATCCTTCAACAATGGCACAAGGGTGCCTGGGATGGCACTAGACTGTACTCATTGGGACACTATTCTTGTGATGCTACGCATTGCACGAAGTGGACAACAATGTTGGCTTGCATCATGTACTTTCAAATACATATGTATGTACCATTGCAGAGTCTACATCAATGGAGTTATCCATAGTAGGGGCTGAACATAACAGTATGTAACTAAGTGCATGATTTAGAGTTTAGTGGAGGTTGTACTCTGTCACAAATGTGACGGATAGCCAGCCGGCCACATTACAAGTGCCATAGGCTACAATGGAATTGTAATACAGCGGATGGGATATCCACCCCGCCTGTGATGGAGTAACCCCCTCTACCAAACTCTAAATCAGGCCCTAACTCAGTTAATCTCATATATTGTGGGATTTTTTTATTGGCAGGAGATTTAGTACTGTTTGTGTACTTTTAGGTCCCATTGCACAACCATGTTTTTGAAACTGCAGATACCAAGACTGTGTTGTGTAATTTGCTTTGTTGACACTCTGGTTACACATATTTCCAGGTTCTCACCCACAGCATACCTGCTCTAGAATGGTGAAAGTTCTTACTTTTGATGCTACGTCACTTCAAATTTCTGGGTAAATGGTTGTATGCATTGCCCCCATATTAAGTTTGAGCACAAAACACACGCATAGCCACACAAAGTGGGTTTGCATGGCTTAATGCACAGTGACATGTAGATAAGTGGACAATTCATATGTGAACCCAACTACTATGGTAATAATTACGCGATTACATGCCCCTATGACTGCATGGCTTATACTACATACCTTTTGTATTGAATTTAGTTCATCAGAAAAAGTAGACCATTGATACCGAGCACATTCTGTGAAACACAGGAGCTGTGTTGAGAAGTTTGAAAATACTCAATATACACTAACACTTATCATCTCTTCTCCTTTGTTAGTGTTCTACACATTCAGCATGAATCATGCAGTGTCGACTGGCTATTGTGATAATGACACTGTGCGACAACATCATCAATACTGTGAAGGCATTAGGAGGTGTGATGTATTTTTTATGTACATATGTATTTTAGATTGATCCACTCAGCTAAACTCATACTTCCCCAAATTAAACATCTTTGCTTTGCTCATGGCTCAGATGTCTGCCATTGAAAAGGAACCCATCCATATATATATATGGGAGGAAGTGCACAAGCAAGTGCGTCTTTTCCCCGATCAGTACTGTTTACATAACATACTGTTTTCGAGCCGCATGAACGGTTGATCTCGGAAACAGATACGCAGTCACGACGCATTGCTGGCACATCATGACTGTACGAGGAAGCGCGGCTGCATTCTACTGATAACTCGCTTGTTGTTGTTTTTACAGCGCGTTATCTTGTTTGGGCACGTACAGGAGTGGCGGATTTTGGCCATTAAGGCACAAGCTTTCGTGGAATGAATGTGACACCGGCTCAAACAGTTTAACTGATACTGTGAATATAGAAGCCATACATTTATAGAAGTCATACATTTTGTCAAGAAGAACTGCCTTTTTGTGTTTGCGTTGAACCAATGTTTTGAACAATTTAAGATTTTAGAATTGCCCAGTTGTGAACCTCTTCCTGGTAGTAACATGATATAGGAAAAGAGTGGGAAATACACCAGATCCAAGGTTGTATTGTCCACATCCAAGATAATAGCAGAGACATTGGTGTCTGTTTGACTTGTCAAACTATTTAACTTATCTCAGCAATTATGGCTTCCGGATGGGAAGCACGACGAAAGGAGAAATCGAATAAACTATTTTTTGCCCAGATGGATGAGGGGCCTAGTACTCAGCCCGGTCGTGGTAGTATGAAGGTGGAAGTGAAACTGCAAACCCTATATGACAAAATGGAAAAATTGCACAGAAAAGAATTGTCTAAATGGTGGGAGGTTGAATCATTACAGAGATATATCGATGTGGAGCGTGTCCCTAGGGGACTGAGGATTTATACTATACCTACCTATGAGGATCCTGATCCGGAAATGCTCGAGGAGTGGGCTGAGAATTCAAAACAGAGCTCATTGAATATGATACGTATACTAACGAAATATGCAATGAAGGATAGGAGTAGAATCTTGGAAGAGATGGAGAAAGTAAGATTGGAGTTATTGTCATTAGTCACACAAGAAACACTTGACGAATATATGAAGAATTTAGAGAAAAAACTCTGTAAATTAGAGGAAGAGATCACTGCTAAAAAGCAGAGAAAATTTATACGGGACTTTAAGGATTATCAAGCAGGCCGTATTCTAACTTTCCAACGGAAATATGATCATATGTACAACGAGGGAGTTACTGAGTCAAATTTGAGGGACTCTGAACGGGCAAGCCAACCAATTGAGGAACAGGAAGAAAGTGACATTTCGGATGGAAATCTTTCAGATGTACCAGACACAGTCTTGTCTGGGGCTTTGACATCAGATAAAGAAGTGGACAGATTGAATTTTTTAAAGCAATTCAGACTGTTGAACCAGGGAAGGATGGATCAGCACAAAGGAGCTCACCCCCAAAGGGGCAGAAGACGAGGAGTCAGAGGAAGAGGGAGAGGAACAGACAGGCCAAGAAGAGGGGACGCAGGAGACGATACAAGACCCCTGGGAGTGGTAACCCGAGCACGCAAGTGAAAATTATGAATGTTGTGAATCTCTCCAGCAGAGTGTTGTCTGCTGTTGAAGAGGATCTCTTATCTCTGGGTCTGTCATTCTGCCCAACCAGCTGTTTTAACTATACTCAAACTAGGATTGACACCTTCAAATTCATTAGGAAATTGAAATTAAAAAAGTGGTACCACACTAAGGTTAAAAATGATGAGAAAGTGGGGGCGAAGAAAAATGTGAGTAATTTATGCATCTCTGACATTGATGTGTTACATACAGCAATGGATTCATGTGAGGGGGTGGTTGCTCATGAGGATCCTATCTTGAATTTAATGGGAACTGGTATTGCCTTAGATAATATCTGCCCGAGCAATTTCAAACCTAACTCTACCTTTCTACCTGCCATTCATTGTGATGCCCTTGATGTTTTTGAACGAGAAATGACTAAACAATTGAAGAAGATGAGATATGGTGTGATGAATGTGAAGAATAGCAATTTATCTGGTGAACAGTGGCAAGCTCTCCAGAAATTGAAAGAAGACCATACCATTGTCATTAGGCAATCCGACAAGGGGGGCAATGTAGTCATTCAGGATACCACCGAATATGTGGCAGAGGGAATGAAACAGCTCAGTAACACTCAGTGTTATGAAGAAGTGAGTTGGGGAGATGTTAAATCAATGAATGAGCAATATACTGACATGCTTATTGATTGGAGAGATCAAGGAATAATAGAATGGGATGAATTCCTGTTTCTTAAGTGTGATCATCTGAAGATTCCAATTCTATACCTTCTCCCTAAAATTCACAAGGATGCAGTTAATCCACCAGGGAGGCCTATAGTTTCGGCTATTGAGTCGCTCCTGGAGAATACATCTAAATATATTGATTATTTCCTACGCCCTTTCGTTGAGTCAATACCTTCCTATGTTAAAGACACCACACATTTTTTAAAAATCATAGAAGGTATCCAATGGGAAGATGACTTCTTACTGTTAACCTTAGATGTGACCAGCCTTTATACAAGTATAGATCATGACTTGGGGGTGAGAGCTATTAGACACTTTCTCAGAGCAAGGTCATTGTCTTTTTTCTTCCATTCGGAAATGTTGTGCACTATGATTGAGTTCTGTCTTAAGAACAATGTGTTCTTCTTTGATAGTCATCTCTACAAGCAGTTGCAAGGGACAGCTATGGGCACCTGTTTCGCCCCCAGCTATGCAAATTTGTTTATGGGCTGGTGGGAGGAACAGGTGTCAGAAGAGATCACCCAATTTGATACCAATGTGGTCTTGTGGTGTCGTTTTATTGACGATATCTTTGTAATCTGGAGGGGTGATAAGGAGGCAGCTATGCAATTTGTGCGAGATTTGAACACTAATAAATGTAACTTAAGATTTACTGAACATCTTGATTCGAGGTGCATTGAGTTCCTCGATGTAGAAATTTCTGTGAGGGGCAGTAGATTGGTGTCCAAACTGTATAGGAAGGTAACGGCTGGCAACAGTCTGTTATGTGCTCACAGTGCGCATCCGGGGACCCTGATACGTAGCATTCCATTTGGAGAATTGTTGAGAGCCCGGAGGAACTGTAGTGAGGCAGTAGATTTTCAACAGGAGTGTGAAGTAATGTGTGAGAGGTTTAGAAACAGAGGCTATGGGGCTAAAGTGATCGATCAAGCCAGACGGAAAGTGGAGACTTTGAATAGAGATGATGTCTTGTATGGAACTAACAGGAGCCAGAAGAAGGAGAATGACTCCATTAGATTTATTACAACTTACAGTAATCAGTCGTATAAAATACGTTCCATACTGAGTAAGAGCTGGCATATTTTTTAGACTGACCCCGTTCTGACCAACTGGATCGATGATAATCCCCAAAAAACTTTTAGGAGTAATAGATCTCTCAAGGATAATTTGTGTCGTAATGATGTAACATCGAAAGGACGTATGCAGAACACGAGATTGGAGGGCTTTTTCTGTTGTATGAAATGTAAAGCCTGCAAAACCAGCAACAGCTGCAGGACATTGAATGTTCCAGGAAGATCAGACAGTTTTGTAATTAGAGGTAATTACAGCTGTAACACGTCTTATTGTGTGTATTGTCTGATATGCCCGTGTGAGAAGTTGTATGTGGGCAGCACAATACACAACGCTAAGAAAAGAATTTTGGAACATAGACGAGCTATTAAGAATCAGGGTAAAAACTACCCAGTAGCTAGACATTTCTTCAGCCAACATTTTGGCAATGAGAATCTGCTGAAGTTTGTAGTTATTGATCAAGTGAAGATTGGGCGACAGAGAGAGGTTGTTACGTATTTTAGAGTCTAGATATATAATAGATTTCGAAACATTGGAACCTGTAGGGCTGAACTCGAGTGAAGAGCTGAGTATCCATCTAGGGTAATTGATACGTTTTCAAATAAGTTGGGGGAACAGGGTGGCCTTTTAGAATAGCACTTTGAGTGGTGGTGATTTTTTTGATATTTTTATTTAAGTGAATAGTTGTTGGGTTTTAGGAGGTTTTTACAGTAGAAGAACTTGTATGTCTACCCACTTGGGTTGATAGGTTCCATTATATGAGAAAGGTTTGTGAATATCATTATAACAGTATGATATCTTCTAAGAAAGTCTTTTGCAAATATACATGCCCTTTTGGGCGTTATAGGACTAAATTTTAGTAATTTAGACATGGGTATAAATACTCAAGATTTATAAGTAATATATTGAATTTAAAATTTTGAAAAGATTTATATTTATTATACCTTTATGTTATAATGAATTATTCTATATATTTTTGTATTTTTGCAATTGGATTTTATTCTATTTATTCTTTGGAGAGTGATATCATGTTAAATTTTATGATGGATTTGAACAAATATCAGAGCTGAATTTGATCAACAACTTGAAAGACTATGTTACAAACTACTGTGCAATTGACTTATAGGTGCACTTTAAGATGGCCGCCACATTATGTGCTTCATGGTGGAGGAATTTAGATTGGTCTGTTTTTTATGTCTATGATTAACTTGGGTTTTAGTTTGGAGCACTGTGACAATGATTTATCCATGAGTAAGGCTGATGCCGAAACGCGTTGGATGTTCTGTGCTGAAATAAATTAAATTTCACTTTGGAGGTGTCCTGGGTCTCCTGATATCTAAAGGAGTGTTGGAAGTTATATATATATATATATATATATATATATATATATATATATATATATATATATATATATATATATATATATATATATATTCCTAACAAGTAAGTGTTCGTGTACATACTTAGCACATTTATTCATTGTAAATCATACAAACACAACAACATGACTTTGTATTTCTTGTGATAAACAGACATGTCTATTGACTGATAATATGTGTAAAGTTAGGTCAAGACTGCCATTGCTATTTTATGTATAAAAAAATAAAGTGCACAATTTCATAACGCAATTCTTCATCCTCTTCAGATATCAATGTCCCAATGTAGATGTGCATTTACAGATATATTGTGCAGAATTGCACTTACAAGGAGAATCATACACACCATTGGGGTTGTGTAGAGGCACCTCCAGCCTGACTGGTCCAAACACCTGAAATGTGATTTTAATACACTGCACGTTCATTCATCAAGCATTGAATGTCTTCTGTCCCTCAGTCTGAAGTAAACAGGGTTATCAACCATGGCTGTAGGTCATAGCCTTGATCACCTGGTGAAAGATCTAGGAAAATATATTAGGAGTAGTTCTTAATTTGGATATGCTTGCTGGAACAATGACATTTGTGGAAAGTGTACAACAACTAATGAATTTTATGATAGTGTTTGTTTATTTAGTGTGTACATAGTTCGAAATAAGGGGATTATTACACATATGCCTGCACGGAAGTCCTTTTTACAGTGCACAATCAACTGTTTTCCACATCAATAGTTATAAGCAAGAATGGGACTAGATTATGTTGACCATCGTGAAACATTTATGACATAGTTATACAGTTATTGACACAAACTTGACTTAATGTTGTGCCATGTACATTTGACACACATGAAATGTAGTACTATATGTATTTTAGTAACAGTGACGGAAACGATCTGAGTCACACCTACAATGTATTGGGTTCAAATCAGGAAAACATATACATAGACAGATGTCTAAATTATTGTAGGTCATTAACACATATATGAAAACATTCAATTACCATGTTTGAACCATGGTCCATTATGATCCACACTGAATATTCCTTAGATTAACTCTTTTCCTACTGCAGCACTATGGTTATGTAGGCGACATTTTCAAAGTGACAGATACAGTGTTAAGTACATGAGTTAATCAATGTAAGCCATAGAGTATATGAAAATTGCACGCTTGATATACTTGTACTCATTTACAGATGTGCCCATAACTATGTTTATGTGTTCTTGTGCAAACGTTTCTACGTAGAGTAAGAACATGGCTTGCTATGGCACACAGGAACTGTTATATTGTTACAAGGGAGTGTGACTTCTGGTTACAATGCCACAACCGTGATGGCATGCTATGTGCAAACAAAGCCTTTGGTTTACAATTGTGTCCCCCAAGTTAATAGCAGGAGGAAATCAATGACTTCAGTGTTATGTAGCACTCCAGACAAGCCTACTTTTGTGTGCCCTTGAGTGGGTTTGTACATCACTTTCGAACAAGGTGGCATTCTTCTGTGGATTTACATGGCATTTCAGTATTTTAGGTATTCCATGGCCAGACCATGGGCATTCACATGCATTAACTCAATGTTTTGCAAACACTGCCAGATTGAATGCAGCTATTGTGTGAATGGGTGTTAATAGTGTGGATCCCATACGCAGGCATACCATTGTCATACATGATTTACTTCTTACTTCTCTGCCAACATATACTACCTTCTGCAGCATATACAGAAAGAGTACAAAGGATTTAAGGCTTCATTTTTAATAATGATTTTGTCCTCTCCTCACAATCAACAGTTTGTGGGCTCTAACACATACACCCTTGCACTATGGTGTAAAGATTCCGGTGTTGTTGGTAGACTGCAAATGGTGTCCCAGCACCTGGATAAACTGAGAATCTTCCACACGTTTCCTGATAGGGTAAGTGTGTCCGCTCTCGCTTTGATGTGATACAGCACAGCAACTTTGTTCACTGGGCTGCACTGCATGAGAGATTAGTAAATATCACACCCAATGATACCCAATTTTTGATCTGTTTGATTTCTTTATACCCACTATGTGTAAATGGAACACTTTATTGATGGTATTTATGACTATTGTCAAATGTATTTCTGAGCCACATAGGCATAATAAGATGTGAAATTTGAGTTACCAATCAGTAGGCCATGTCCATAATTCCCATTCTGGAACCGCTTATTTATAGTGCTTTGTCTGAATATATGGTCTTCATGGGCACTTACAAGGTACTTGGCCAGGACATTAGTGAAGAGTCCATTATGGGCCACAATTGCCTCCACATTTACTTGAATAGTTATGTTTCCAAATGTGGAAAATATGTGCAGTAGCTGCAGGCGGGACCAATAGCACATGAGTACAATCTATTGCACCAAGAGCATGTGGAAAACCTGCAATTTTATAGAATTCTTACTTGGTGGTTAGTTGTTGTAGGCCGGTTTTGGGGAAAAGCAGGTACTGTGGCGAAACTTGATAAGGGCAGCTAACAGAGATGGCAGAAATGCGGAAAGGGCACCCTGCGATATGTCAGCCAAAATAGCAAAGGTGCTCTGGAAATACCCACAGCCAAACTTATGTAGTACTGCCATCAATTTCACATGTGGTGGAACCGCATGGGTCTTTCCTGTTGCTGGTTAAAGATTTAAGTAAATCCTCTCCAGCAACTCTAGGATGCTCTCCTTTTTCAATCTGTATAGCTAGATCACCTCTTCTTCCCTGAGACTACTGAGGGTGATCCATTGTTTAAATATGTGCTTCTTTCTCCTTCGCTGTTACTATTGTCATCTCACACCATCCCCCAAGTGCAGAATAACTGCCCTCATGGTGTAGATGAACTTGCCATGGAGCTTTGGGGTAGAGATCTTTTTATACTGATGGCCTTGCATCACTGCGTGCACCTGTGTTGGCCATGCACAGCATTTTGACGCATTTCCATTGTTGCTTCACACTGTGTGATGCTGGGTCATGCAGTGATATGTTAGTAAATCGCAAAGCGTTAAGGTTGCATTGGATTCTGCATGGGAACACCTACTTTGCATACATTAATCCCTGCATCACGCAGGCTGACACAGTGCAGCACTTGCACCACGCAAGTGCCTAATAATTACTCAGGAAGGCTCCTGTGTCACCTAGTAAATCAACTTTAGCCCTTGTGTTGACTTGTGTCGCCTTGCATGATGCAAGGGCAATGCTAGAGCTTGATAAATCTGGGCGTCAATATCTACAAAGGTGTATAACCCTTGGAAGCTTTAGCAGGCAGACTGGGTTGGAGCTACAATGCAGTTTGACTGGAAGAAAGCCACCAGTAACAACACTACCACCATTGCAGGGTCCCACTTAGTAACCAGCAGAGGAAATCACTAGGAGCTTCAATCCAGAACACCCATGAGGCTACGGATGCCAGGAACATAGTTGCTGTAGTTATCACTGCTAAGGGTGAAAAGGCCTTGAGCCCCTTTAAATAATATGTCAACAACGTCCTGGGAAAAACAAGCAGGTCCCCTGGTTTCCATAAACGCATTACATTTGAAGGTTCTGATCCATGAATGTAGCAGGCAAATCGATATATCCACAGACAGTGATCCTTGGACTGATGAGCTCCTCAGATACTGTCTTACAGTGACTAGCTTGTAATAGTTTCCCATAAGTGCAGCTTATGTGGTGCATAGTTTGCCTAACCAGCTTTTTCTTGGATGGTTAGGTAAACTATGCACCACGGAAATGGTTGCTTTTATCTTTGCATACTAAAGGCAGCAATGTCTCTTAGGGGTATTATTAGGTATATTATGGACCAGATTTAAGAGGGCCTAGTGCCTCCTTGTGCCACATTAGCGTCATTTTTATGATGCTAATGTGGCCCAACGAGGCCAAAATCACTGTGTCAGAATTGCAAAGTGGGGCAATGCATGCATTGCCCCACTTTGTAACCCCTGGTGCCATATTATGCATGCGCCAGGCATAATATATGCAAGAGGGGTTTCCCTCGTTGGCGGACCACGAAAATGGCCAAGTGGAATCTAAGTGATTCCACTGCAACATTTTTACCATCTATTTGTTTATGCCTGCACAGAGCAGGAGTTAAAAGGGGGCATAACATTGTTTTCAAGAGGCCCCAATGTACTTTTCAGGATTAGCGCCAACATTTTGGCGCTAATCCTGCACAGTACATTAATAGCGTCACAAACATTGACTCTATTGTCCCTTCCCTGCACCATGGTGAGCCGTATATCAAATACGGCACATACATGGTGGTGGTAGGGGGGGCACAAGGGGCCGCAAGAAAAGTGGCACTACATGTAATGTAGCTCTACTTTTCTTAAATCTGTCTCTATGTTCTTGCATTACTGACACTGACGTTAGTTAGCACTGTGCTAGGTGCTAGGGTCACCTATGATCGTGTTTTGTCAATATCTAGCCAGCGTTCATGTCACATGCACTGTTCTCTCAATAGTATGTCTCTCTGTACTTAACCTGTGGAGGAGGTTCCTCTGAAGACACATTACTACTACACCCATATAGATCTAACTATGATCTCAGCGGTGCACCGCGTTGTGTAAGCTAATAATTCCAAGAGAGGGCCCCTTGCAGGGTGCATCTGTTATCCAATAGTGCTAAGCGCCTACACACTGTCTCAACTAACCACTACAATAGCATCTCTTAGCAATTTCAATACACCTTGTACTAATGCAGCTGCACCCTCGCTCTCCTCTTTGTATTTCTTTTGTGCAACCAATGAAAGAGTAGACACACAAAGACAATCTGCCAATACCTTTTTGAACCAGGCATATATTGTTTCTCATATTGATACTCTGGAAATGAGGGCCATAAAGTTAGTAATTTATGAATACCAAACAGCTCAAGAATATGCAAAAAGATGAGTGCTCACAGGGCCTCAGAGAAGCTGGCACTCGAAAACTAGGCAAATTGTTGTTTCTGGCCACATCCTTAGTACTTGCTGACATTCCTGGAGCATGCACCAAAAAAGCGCTTCGTCACCAGACATGTCCAATGGCTGTGACTTGTGCATCAAGACATGCTTACTTAGGCTGCAAGAGTGGGTTCAAAAGGCCACATTACAACACTCTTACATACAACACACAACACTGAAGAAGTGCTCCTAGCACTAACAGGACATGCACAGCCATTGTTGGAAAACATTTAAGTTGGCCAGTGCCTTAAATAAAGGTTCAGGAGACAGTTTCTGTATTTGTCTGCGGTGCAGGTTAGGAGAGAATGGCATGCTGCGAATGACAGGGAGCAGAGGTACAAAATGTAGTTCAGCGGGCAAGTACCACAGCAACATTACAATTACAGTAAGCGGGCATGTGCTTTCTCCTATCAAGACACAAACGCAGATGTCCCTCAAAGTACTTGAGGCTGTAGTCTGTAAGAAAGGTGGCTTTAATGCAGGCTGTCGCCAGAAAATCAATTCAATTCAATACAATTTATTATTCCAACGGAGGTCCACATAACGCAGTATCGAAAATATAGAATACAAGAATACATAACACATTTTAAAATGCAAGATGATTCAATAAAACTCCTTAATATAATAAAAAGTTCAAAATATAACATTATACATAAAAAAATGCTACTTTCACCGATTTAGATTTTGTATATACCAGCAAAATGATCCATTACTACAAATTGAAAAAAAAATCTACAAAATGTGAAAAACATATCACAAACCATTTCATTAGGTAGAAACATTAAACCCTTGCTGGCCTCTGATACAGATCGAATATTATATTTAAATAACAGTGACCTTAGAAAGTGACAACGTGCATTGTGCAAACAAGGACATGAAAGTATTATATTATCAATATCTTGAATATGCAACAGGCATAATTCACAAATTCTCTGATTTTTTGGGATTTTATATCAAACGCCAGTGATAATACATAGGGGGAGCAAATCCCTTCTCAGCAATAGGATCACACTTTGCGCGGGCGTGCTTTTTTCATGCGTGATATGTAGGTATTATGATGTTATGCTCTTTTACTTTTATGAATATAACTGAATAAAGAATTATTGTTATCCTTACAGAAAGTCAAAATCTTACTTTCAGATATGTTTATTTTCAGAAAGTGGGCTTCTGCATACTTCATCAAGGCAATGAGGCAACATTGCAAGCCAATGGAAGTTAGATCCATTACAACCATGTCATCAGCATACAACAGGGTGCTAATAGTCATATTGTCATATAATCATATTGTCAATTTTTGGAGGTCCCACCTGCATCTGGCGTAGAATACCTGGCAGAACACATAGAGAAAGAAAACACAACCAGGGAGCCAACAAGAAGCCTTGTGTCAAGCTGTTTTCAGTTTTAACCTTTAGGGACAAACATTGCATCCCTTCCGTAAGGATTTGGCACCATCAATAATGAGCATTAGGAGATGGTGAGGAACAGCCAAACAAACCTTTCTCCACAGAAGTCAATGAAGGCCCTATATACTGGCATACCCCGGGAAAAACGTTATTTCTCAATAATTTCTTGGAAGACAGCAATGCCATAGATAGTGCTGTAATTCCTACTAAAGTCAGCTTGTTAAGGAGAATGATGTTATTTTCTTGAGCCCATTGTTGTAAGTGAGAGAGTAAACCCCTAGCAAAGACTTTGCGAGTTGCATCCAGCAACGCTATCTGCCTAAAACGTACTTGAGAGCATTTGGGGCCCTTTTTATTAAGCAATACGATGACACTACCCTTCTAAGATGAAGGAATTTTTCCAATTCAATAGACGATCACAGATCTATCTATACATGCACCAGCTGCCCGGACTAGACTACCCAAGAGTTCCAAAATTAATATTCTTCATAAACTCCCTAAATGTTCCTGCTCCAGGATGGTTGTGGATGGCCACAATACAGCAGTTTCCTCAGTGCTTCTTCTAAAATAAGTCACGTGTTTTTTTACTTCATATATTTATTAATCCTACATACAACATAAATTTAGACTGTTTGCACGTGTAAAGATAAACAACAATACTGCAGTTTGCTTTTCTCTATGTATACTAGAAAAGGACTCTGTATTTTGTGAGCGCTTTATATGAGCACCAGTGGCATTACACAAGGACACGTTCATTTTTATGTATTTTTAGGCACGAGGAGAGTAAGTGATGCTGAGCCATACCAGGTTCCCCAGATTCAAAGTCAGCAGCGTTGGCCTCTACGGTGTCGCGTAGGCTCTCATTATTTTAATGAGACTACTGGATTTTGAGTGGCAGAATCGCCCGCGGTGTGGGAGACTAAGGGAGTAATTCCAACCCTGGCGGTCGGTGTTAAAGCGACGGCCAACCCGCCAACAGGCAGGCGGTGCAAAAAATGGAATTCTGACCCTGGCGGAAACCGCCAACAGAGACCGCCACTTTAACACTCCGACCGCCACGGCGGGATAAACAAACAGCGCGGCGGTCACCGCCAACAGACAGGCGGGAGACAATGTACCGCCCACCCTATCACAACTCACCAATCTGCCACCTTTTCCGTGGCGGGAGCCCCGCCGATAAAAACACGCCGGAAACAGACTACGAACGGGAAAACGCTCACCTCTACACACTCCACGAGGAATCTGGACAGCATGGAACCCGAATTACACATCCTACCAGCTATTGTCTACCTGCTCCTCTACCAGGAGCACGAACGCCGCCGCAGGAGACAACGGTGAGTACTGCACCTACGACACAGGGGAGGGGGGAGGAGAAAAGATTACAGGCACACACATACGCGACACACCCACCCTCACCCACAACTACCTACACATCAATGCAGAGCAACAACTCAGAGTGACACCCCCAAACCCCCCGGAAGAATGCAAAGACAAAATAAAATGATCATGAAATTCAAAATATATTGTAAGGCTACGTAAAACTAATTTTTTCATACATCCATAACTATATACACATATGTAAATTGTCCGGTCCAAATTGGGTTTCAGTCATTGTACGTGGGCCGATGGGCCTCAACACATGGGCAAAGCCCACACAGGAGACCCGAATCCATTGGAGAGAACACTGCAGGGGCATCAGATAGAAAAACTACAGGCACCTCAGGGGGAAGGGAAGGGGAGGCACCTCAGCCACATGAGTCCACGACTCCAGATCCACGAGGGGCCTCCATGCCCACTGTGCCATCCTGGGGAGTGCAAAGCCACAGTCTCACAAGTCTCTACAGTGGGTTGATTGCCCACTGTGCCATCCTGGGGAGTGCAAAGCCACAGTCTCACAAGTCTATACAGTGGGTGGATTGCCCACTGTGTCATCCTGGGGAGTGCAAAGCCACAGTCTCACAAGTCTATACAGTGGGTGGATTGCCCACTGTGCCATCCTGGGGAGTGCAAAGCCACAGTCTCACAAGTGGATTACAGACTCCACTGGTACTGGAGGAGGCATGGTGCCCAGAGTGCATCGTGCAGCCCTGCCCGACACAGATCCGGCCTTGCCCATTCTGCCAACGGGCCAGCGGTGCTTGAGACGGCGGTGCCCAGCGGAGCGGTGCTTGAGATGAAGGGCCCAGCGGAGCGGTGCTTGACATGAAGGGCCCAGCGGAGCGGTGCCTGAGACGGCGGTGCCCAGCGCAGCGGTGCTTGAGATGAAGGGCCCAGCGGAGCTGTGCTTGAGATGAAGAGCCCAGGGGAGCAGTGCCTGAGACGGCGGTGCCCAGCGCAGCGGTGCTTGAGATGAAGGGCCCAGCGGAGCGGTGCTTGAGATGAAGGGCCCAGCGGAGCGGTGAAGAGACGGCGGTGCCCAGAGCAGCGGTGCTTGAGATGAAGGGCCCAGCGGAGCGGTGCCTGAGACGGCGGTGCCCAGCGCAGCGGTGCTTGAGATGAAGGGCCCAGCGGAGCGGTGCTTGAGATGAAGGGCCCAGCGGAGCGGTGCTTGAGATGAAGGGCCCAGTGGAGCGGTGAAGAGATGGCGGTGCCCAGCGCAGCGGTGCTTGAGATGAAGGGCCCAGCGGAGCGGTGCTTGAGATGAAGGGCCCAGCGGAGCGGTGCTTGAGATGAAGGGCCCAGCGGAGCGGTGAAGAGACAGCGGTGCCCAGCGCAGCGGTGCTTGAGATGAAGGGCCCAGCGGGGCGGTGCTTGAGATGAAGGGCCCAGCGGAGCGGTGCTTGAGATGAAGGGCCCAGCCGAGCGGTGAAGAGACGGCGGTGCCCAGCACAGCGGTGCTTGAGATGAAGGGCCCAGCGGGGGGGTGCTTGAGATGAAGGGCCCAGCGGAGCGGTGCTTGAGATGAAGGGCCCAGCGGAGCGGTGAAGAGACGGCGGTGCCCAGCGCAGCGGTGCTTGAGATGAAGGGCCCAGCGGAGCGGTGCCTGAGACGGCGGTGCCCAGCGCAGCGGTGCTTGAGATGAAGGGCCCAGCGGAGCGGTGCTTGAGATGAAGGGCCCAGCGGAGCGGTGCTTGAGACGGCGGTGCCCAGCGCAGCGGTGCTTGAGATGAAGCGCCCAGCGGAGCGGTGCTTGTGATGAAGGGCCCAGCGGAGCGGTGAAGAGACGGCGGTGCCCAGCACAGCGGTGCTTGAGATGAAGGGCCCAGCGGAGCAGTGCTTGAGACGGCGGTGCCCAGCGCAGCGGTGCTTGAGACGGCGGTGCCCAGCGCAGCGGTGCTTGAGACGGCGGTGCCCAGCGGAGCGGTGCTTGAGATGAAGGGCCCAGCGGAGCGGTGCTTGAGATGAAGGGCCCAGCGCAGCGGTGCTTGTCTTGAAGGGCCCTGTTCAGCGGTGCTTGTCTTGAAGGGCCCTGTTCAGCGGTGCTTGAGACGGCGGTGCCCAGCGGAGCGGTGCTTGAGATGAAGGGCCCAGCGGAGCGGTGCTTGAGATGAAGGGCCCAGCGGAGCGGTGCTTGAGACGGCGGTGCCCAGCGCAGCGGTGCTTGAGATGAAGGGCCCAGCGGAGCTGTGCTTGAGATGAAGAGCCCAGGGGAGCAGTGCCTGAGACGGCGGTGCCCAGCGCAGCGGTGCTTGAGATGAAGGGCCCAGCGGAGCGGTGCTTGAGATGAAGGGCCCAGCGGAGCGGTGAAGAGACGGCGGTGCCCAGCGCAACGGTGCTTGAGATGAAGGGCCCAGCGGAGCGGTGCTTGAGATGAAGGGCCCAGCGGAGCGGTGCCTGAGACGGCGGTGCCCAGCGCAGCGGTGCTTGAGATGAAGGGCCCAGCGGAGCGGTGCTTGAGATGAAGGGCCCAGCGGAGCGGTGAAGAGACGGCGGTGCCCAGCGCATCGGTGCTTGAGATGAAGGGCCCAGCGGAGCGGTGCTTGAGATGAAGGGCCCAGCGGAGCGGTGCTTGAGATGAAGGGCCCAGCGGAGCGGTGAAGAGACGGCGGTGCCCAGCGCAGCGGTGCTTGAGATGAAGGGCCCAGCGGGGCGGTGCTTGAGATGAAGGGCCCAGCGGAGCGGTGCTTGAGATGAAGGGCCCAGCGGAGCGGTGAAGAGACGGCGGTGCCCAGCGCAGCGGTGCTTGAGATGAAGGGCCCAGCGGAGCGGTGCTTGAGACGGCGGTGCCCAGCGCAGCGGTGCTTGAGATGAAGGGCCCAGCGGAGCGGTGCTTGAGATGAAGGGCCCAGCGGAGCAGTGCTTGAGATGAAGGGCCCAGCGGAGCGGTGCTTGAGACGGTGGTGCCCAGCGCAGCGGTGCTTGAGATGAAGGGCCCAGCGGAGCGGGGCTTGAGATGAAGGGCCCAGCGGAGCGGTGCTTGAGATGAAGGGCCCAGCGGAGTGGTGAAGAGACGGCGGTGCCCAGCGCAGCGGTGCTTGAGATGAAGGGCCCAGCGGAGCGGTGCTTGAGACGGCAGTGCCCAGCGCAGCGGTGCTTGAGACGGCGGTGCCCAGCGCAGCGGTGCTTGAGACGGCGGTGCCCAGCGCAGCGGTGCTTGAGATGAAGGGCCCAGCGGAGCGGTGCTTGAGATGAAGGGCCCAGCGCAGCGGTGCTTGTCTTGAAGGGCCCTGTTCAGCGGTGCTTGTCTTGAAGGGCCCTGTTCAGCGGTTCTTGTCTTGAAGGGCCCTGTTCAGCGGTTCTTGACACGATGGTGACCTGTTCAGCCGTGCTTGTCTTGAAGGGCCCTGTTCAGCGGTGCTTGTCTTGAAGGGCCCTGTTCAGCGGTTCTTGTCTTGAAGGGCCCTGTTCAGCGGTTCTTGACACGGCGGTGGCCTGTTCAGCGGTGCTTGTCTTGAAGGGCCCTGTTCAGCGGTTCTTGTCTTGAAGGGCCCTGTTCAGCGGTTCTTGACACGACGGTGGCCTGTTCAGCGGTGCTTGTCTTGAAGGGCCCTGTTAAGCGGTGCTTGTCTTGAAGGGCCCTGTTCAGCGGTGCTTGTCTTGAAGGGCCCTGTTCAGCGGTGCTTGTCTTGAAGGGCCCTGTTCAGCGGTTCTTGTCTTGAAGGGCCCTGTTCAGCGGTTCTTGACACGGCAGTGGCCTGTTCAGCGGTGCTTGTCTTGAAGGGCCCTGTTCAGCGGTGCTTGTCTTGAAGGGCCCTGTTCAGCGGTTCTTGTCTTGAAGGGCCCTGTTCAGCGGTTCTTGACACGGCGGTGGCCTGTTCAGCGGTGCTTGTCTTGAAGGGCCCTGTTCAGCGGTTCTTGACACGGCGGTGGCCTGTTCAGCGGTGCTTGTCTTGAAGGGCCCTGTTCAGCGGTTCTTGTCTTGAAGGGCCCTGTTCAGCGGTTCTTGGCACGGCGGTGGCCTGTTCAGCGGTGCTTGTCTTGAAGGGCCCTGTTCAGCGGTGCTTGTCTTGAAGGGCCCTGTTCAGCGGTGCTTGTCTTGAAGGGCCCTGTTCAGCGGTTCTTGTCTTGAAGGGCCATGTTCAGCGGTTCTTGACACGGCGGTGGCCTGTTCAGCGGTGCTTGTCTTGAAGGGCCCTGTTCAGCGGTGCTTGTCTTGAAGGGCCCTGTTCAGCGGTGCTTGTCTTGAAGGGCCCTGTTCAGCGGTGCTTGTCTTGAAGGGCCCTGTTCAGCGGTTCTTGACACGGCGGTGGCCTGTTCAGCGGTGCTTGTCTTGAAGGGCCCTGTTCAGCGGTTCTTGTCTTGAAGGGCCCTGTTCAGCGGTTCTTGACACGGCGGTGGCCTGTTCAGCGGTGCTTGTCTTGAAGGGCCCTGTTCAGCGGTGCTTGTCTTGAAGGGCCTTGTTTAGCGGTTCTTGTCTTGAAGGGCCCTGTTCAGCGGTGCTTGTCTTGAAGGGCCCTGTTCAGCGGTGCTTGTCTTGAAGGGCCCTGTTCAGCGGTTCTTGTCTTGAAGGGCCCTGTTCAGCGGTTCTTGACACGGCGGTGGCCTGTTCAGCAGTGCTTGTCTTGAAGGGCCCTGTGCAGCGGTGCTTGTCTTGAAGGGCCCTGTTCAGCGGTGCTTGTCTTGAAGGGCCCTGTTCAGCGGTGCTTGTCTTGAAGGGCCCTGTTCAGCGGTTCTTGACACGGCGGTGGCCTGTTCAGCGGTTCTTGTCTTGAAGGGCCCTGTTCAGCGGGGCTTCACATGTGTCTCCAGGGCACCATATCCGGCCAACCTCTGGAGTTCACTCGCCATCCGACTTCTCGCTTGCGGGGCCCTCCTGTGCTGGAGCCCCGGGCCCGTGGGTGTCCTCCTTCACACCTGGAATGGGGCTGGTGGGGCCCTCCTGGGCAGCTCGCCGTGCTGCCCTTGCCATCCTTCCGTGAGTCTCTGTGGCCCTTGCCTCCCTTTGTAAATGTGCCAGGTGGCACCCCACTTCCTGACGGTGCCAGGGTAGTGCCTTTGGAGGCTGCCGTCTCTGGCCTCTCGCGCCGGGCCTTGCCTTTTTTGTTTTTTTTCCCAGGGGGTGGGCTGGCTGTCCCTTTACTGCTGGCCGATGTAGCTGCCCTTGAAGGTGGTGGACTCCAATATCCCTGTACTATGGTCCTTGTAGGTCCAGGGGTGGTGGTGGCTGAGGTGCAGATTGGACTCTTACGAGATGGAGGGGGTGGGTCAGGTGATGGAAAGAGGTTAATTTTGGACAGGAAAAACTTTTTAGGAGCAGTGGGAAGGGTAGGTGCAGTGGGTATGGGAGTGGAGGAAGAGGATGTGGTTGTAGGAGAGTCAGGTCTGGTGTCTTTGGGTGCAGGTGCTTGTGACGGAGGCTGTCGTGAGGTGGATGGCTGTTGGGTGGGTGGCTGCCTGCGTTTGTGTGGTTTGGAAGAGGGGGTGACAGACACACTGGGAGAGGACACAGGGGACGTGTAAATGGCAGTGGGGGTGGTGACTGCACATGTGCGGAGTGTTCTGGTGGGTGTGCTGGTGATGGACGTAGTGCCTGATGATGTTGTGCATGCAGGTGTGAGTGGAGACGTCACAGGGAGGGAGGAGGGAGACGAGGAGGCGGGGGACACAGAGGAGGCAGTGGCTGTTGGTATGTCTGCATGTGGCTGTTGCATGTGTGAATGCTTGTGTGATTTGTGGTGCTTATGTCTGGATGAGCTGCCCTTGAATGTTGAGGTGTGTGCAGGCTGGTCTGTAGGTTTATCTGGGATAGGCAGAGGAACAGGGGAGTGGGACTGGGTGGAGGAAGTTGGAGGAGGGAGGCAGGAGACAGGGACAATTGCTGCCGTCAGTGCTGAGGCCAGAGCGTTGAACGATCGTTGATGGGCAGCCTGACCCGAATGAATGCCCTCCAGGTATGCATTGCTCCGGTGCACCTCCCTTTCTACCCCCTGGATGGCATTCAAAAGGGTAGACTGCCCAACAATGAGCGTCCTGAGGAGGTCAATGACCTCCTCACTGAGGGCAGCAGGGGTAACTGGGGCAGGGTCTGAGGTGCCTGGGGCGAAGGAGATGCCCGCCTTCCTGGATGAGCGGGCACGGGGCGAACGCTGAGGGGCTGCTTGGAGGGCGGAGCTGGTGCGCGGGGTGGCGGCTGTACCTGTTGTTGCGGTGGGCACGGATGTTGCCGCCACCACAAGGGAGCTCCCTTCTGAGGACGTGTCTGTGTCGCTGATGTCTCCATGTGTCCCCGTTGTGGAGCTCCCCTCGCCCTCCGTCTCACTGGTAAACTCCGAGTCGGTTGCATGGCCCTCCAGGGCCATGTGAGATGCAGCTCCCTCGTGCTCCGATGCCACTTCTCCTCCGCCTGATGATGCTAATGCACACATGAACAGGAAGACCACAAAAAAGGGGGGGGAGAAAATAAAGACATGTTGAGTGCATGCATTGGCAACACAGTTGGCGGAGAGGACAGACGCAGAAGCCCCCTGCACTACGCCGCGCACTTGGGGTACACTACTCAATCATTGGGACTTGGCCTACAAGCCTATGGACGACAACTGCACACATAGGTGACACAGGGCCATGGATAGCTGTACTTGGCACCCTACAGAGGTGGGGGGCGGGGGCACAGGGCCATGCCTTATGGAGGGGCCTAGCCTACAGAAATCGCCCTGGCCTAGGGAGACCCACAGCCCTCCTCCCCCACCCAGACACCTCCACTGCGCGCTAATATTGCAGAATGTGCTGGTACTCACCCCCTTGTGTCTGCTGTGATGTCCTCACGCGCCCATCCAAATCTGGGTAGGCCATCGCCAGGATCCGAGACATCAGGGGGGTCAATTGTCGAGTGGCACCCCTCCTACGTTGGGAGGCCATCCCCAGCAGAGCCTCCGCGGTCTTCCTGCTCCCGCAGCGGATGTCCTCCCACCTCTTGCGGCAGTGGGTGCCCCGTCTGTTGTGGACCCCCAGGGTCCGGACGTCCTTGGCGATGGCACGCCAAATGCCGATTTTGTGATGGGCGCTGACCTATGTGACATGTACAGGGGGAGAAATAACATTATTAGGATATTCTGCATGCTCGATGTGAGTGGCCCCCCATCCCCACCCTTGCCATGTGGCACATACTCTCATCCGTCCTTTGATGCATGCCTCAATCGCTCCCCTCCCCACCATCTTACATCTACCTGACTCAACCCAGGCATTGCCCCCAAAGCATGGTCCCAGTGTACTTACCTGTTGGTCTGGAGGACCGTAGAGTAGCGCATACTGGGGGAGGACCCCATCCACAAGTTTCTCCAATTCTTCAGAAGTGAAGGCAGGGGCCCTTTCCCCAGTCGCAGCAGCCATTGTATCTTCCAGACCGAGGTCACAGCAGCACTTGCAGTATAGGTCCTCTCCTGTGGATGATCAGGTCTCGAGTGATTAAGCAGATAGAAAATGGCGGTCACGTCCGTGGCGGTGCGTACCGCGGCGGTGCGTCCCGCGACCGCCGGCGCACTTCGTCATTGGCTCCTGAAACCCATAGGGTTCAATGTTAACCAATGCGGCTTTGCGCCGCGGTCTTCGTCCGCCTACCGCCACGGTGTGCCACGCCAGCGCATTGACCTCACATCCCATTGTCGCACTTCACAGGTCAGGCAGCCGCCATTTCAAGGGCCCACATGGCTTAATTTCTACTGCGTCACACATGCCTAGGCCTTGCATCGACACTCATACAAGCCATTGAATGCATAGAGAATCATGTGCAAGCTGTGGGAACTTACCTGTGGGTTGATTAACTCTATGCTCGATGTTGTCCTTCCTAGGCACCGTACGCTGGGACTTGCGAGGAGATGGAGGAATGTTCCCGTGTACAGACCGCTGGTGGACCTGTCGACAATGGAGGAACGACATGTCATTCTGACATACAGGCTTGACCGAGCCACTATACAGGAACTGTGTGCCCAGTTGGAGCCAGACCTGATGTCACCCATCAGCCAAACCACAGGGATGCCCCCTCTAGTGAAGGTTCTGTCAGTACTCCATTTCTTAGCAAGTGGGTCATTTCAAACAACAGTGGCCATTTCATCAGGGATGTCTCAGCCTATGTTTTCAAAGGTGTTGTCCAGAGTGTTGTCTGCCCTGCTCAAACACATGCGAAGATACATCGTTTTCCCTGAGGTGAGGGATTTGCCTACAGTGAAGGGTGATTTCTATGCCCTTGGACATATTCCCAACATCATTGGTGCAATTGATGGGACACATGTGGCTTTGGTACCCCCCAGTGAAAGTGAACAGGTGTACAGGAACAGAAAAAGTTATCATTCGATGAATGTCCAGGTGGTCTGTTTGGCTGATCAGTACATCTCCCATGTAAATGCCAAGTTCCCTGGGTCAGTGCATGACACATACATCATGCGAAATAGCAGCATCCCTTATGTGATGGAACAACTACGGAGACACCGTGTGTGGCTAATTGGTGACTCAGGTTACCCCAACCAGTCGTGGTTACTGACCCCAGTGAGGAATCCCAGGACAAGGGCAGAGGAACGCTACAATGAGGCCCAAGGGTGTACTAGGAGGATCATAGAAAGAACCTTCGGCCTCCTGAAGGCCAAGTTTAGGTGCCTGCATATGACAGGTGGATCCCTAATGTACTCACCAAAGAAGGTGTGCCAGATCATCGTGGCCTGCTGTATGCTTCACAACCTGGCATTGCCACGCCAGGTGCCTTTTCTGCAGGAGGATGGTCCAGATGGTGGTGTTGAAGAAGCTGTGGAGCCTGCAGAGAGTGAAGAGGAGGAAGACGAAGAGGACGACACAGACAACAGGGACACAGTGATACAACAGTATTTTCAATAACACACAGGTAAGAATCAACACAGGCATTTTACATTTACTTACAGTCTCCTGCCTCTCTACTGTCTGTCCTTTTCACCCCGTGTATGCTAACAGAGTTGTGACTTTCCCTTCAATTTCAGAGCTGTGGGCCCCACTGCGTGACCTTTGCTTTGTTTGCCCATGGACTACAGCTGTGTGACAGTGGTATGTTGTCATCACAATGTAACTGGTCATTTTTGCACGTTTATGTCTAATACAGGCAGACTCCAGATTATTTGTGTGCAATAAGTGTGTTTATTAAAGTGCTCAATTTTGGGACATGGTTGAAAATCGGTGATGGGTGATGGTGGAGGAATGTCCATGGCAGAGTCCAGATTTTCAGTCTCACAGGTGCATTGTCCATATGCCTGTGGTAGGTGGAGCAGGGGCAGTTTAAGGTTGGACAGGGTGACAATGTGGGACAGTGGGATGACATCAGGGGGTATCCTTTCCTGGCGGGGGTCTTGGCATCCTACTCTGTCTTCTTCCTAGATCTCAGGCCCCGCTTGCGGGGTGGTTCTTGTTCTGCAGGAGGTGGGGTTCTGGTGGCAGGTTGTTGCTGTGTCGGGGCCTCCTGTCCACTAGCGCCGGCGGAGGTGGTAGGCTGTTCCAGGTCCATGCTAGTGACAGGGGCCCTTTGTGGTGCCACATGGTCCCGCAATGTGGTGACAATCTGGTTGAGAGCCACAACGATCGTGCCTATTGCGGAACTAATGTTTCTCAGTTCTTCCCTGAACCCCATAAACTGTTCCTCCTGCAGTACCTGGATCTCCTGGAACCTGGCCAGGACCGTCGCCATCGTCTCCTGGGAGTGGTGGAATGCTCCCATGATGGAGGTGAGGGCCTCGTGGAGAGTGGGTTCCCTGGGCCTGTCCCCCCCCTGTCGCACAGCAGCCCTCCCAGTTCCCCTGTTTCCCTGGGCCTCTGTCCCCCGGACCGTGTGCCCACTACCACTGCCCCCAGGTCCCTGTTGTTGTTGGGGTGGTGGGTTAACCTGGGTGCCCTGTAGTGGTGGACACACCGCTGATTGACGTGTCCTGGAGACAGAGGCATGGGCCCGCTGGGTGGGTGCTGTGCTGGTGTTCCCAGAGGGGGGTAGGTCTGCTGTAGCCTGTGGCTGTGTGAGGGGAACCGACTGTCCCGAGGTCCCCGATGGGCCTGGCTGGTCATCTGGGTCCAGGGAGACAGAGCTGCTGTCATCACTGGGGGCCTCTTCTGGGGGTGGGATGGACATTTCTGGACCCTCCTGGGCAGTGTGGTGGCGTTCGGGTCCTGCAGGGGTATAAGAGTATGGTTATTGCTTCTGTGTGTGCCATTTCGTGAAATGGGTGGGTGCCCATGTACCCCAGTGCTGGCATTCCTTTGTGGGGGCTGTTGTGACGGCGATTTGTGGGGGAGATGGGTATGTGCAGTGGGCATGCTTAGGTGATGGGTGTCGATGGTTTGTGGTGGCATGCAGGGTTTGGTGTTGGGATGGGTGGGTTGTGATGGAGAGATATTAGCAAAGAGGATGTCTGATGTTGGGGGTATGAGTTGGCATGCTGGTGGGGTGGGGGGGATGAAGTAGTGGAGATTTGACTTACCAGAGTCCATTCCTCCTCCTACTCCTGCGCGGCCCTCAGGATGCAGGATGTTCAAGACCTGTTCCTCCCATGTTGTAAATTCTGGGGGTTGAGGTGGGGGTCCGCCGCCAGTCCGCTGCACCGCGATGTTGTGCCTGGATACCATGGAACGCACCTTCCCCCGTAGGTCGTTCCACCGCTTCCTGATGTCGTCCCGATTTCGTGGATGCTGTCCCACAGCGTTGACCCTGTCCACTATTCTTTGCCATAGCTCCATCTTCCTGGCAATGGTGGTGTGCTGCACCTGTGTCCCGAAAAGCTGGGGCTCTACCCGAACTATTTCCTCCACCATGACCCTGAGTTCTGCGTCTGAGAACCTGGGGTGTCTTTGGGGTGCCATGGGGTGGTGTGGATGAGGTGTGGGGTGGTGTTTGCGGTGATGAGTGTGGTGAGTGTAGTGGTGTGTGGTGTTTTGTGCGTGGTTGTTGTGTGGGTGATGGTGTAGTGTGCCTCTGTGTGATGGTGTTCTCTATTCTGTGCTGTCTCTCTCTGGGCTTCTTCTCTGATTAGTGGTCGTAGGGGTTTGTGGGTGATGTGGGTGTGTGTTTTATAGTTAATTGGGTGTGTGGGAGTGTTGTGTGTATGTGTCTCAGGTGTGTGTATTTCAAATTGTCCAATGTGGCTGTGTTTTGTAAGTGTGTGTGTATTTTGAGCGCAGCGGTGTGTACCGCCAATGGAATACCACGGTTGAAAGACCGCCTCGTGGGTCGTAATGGCATGGGCGTTTTTCTGTTGGCGTGACGGTGGAGGTTTGGTCTTCGCCAGTTTAACGCTGGCCGTTGGTGTGGCGGACTTTTGTGGATGTCGGGTTTTTGGCGGTTTGCCTCTTGAGGGTCAGAATGACCGTGGCAGTTTACTGCGACCGCGGCGGTGTTGTGGCGGACTTCTGACCGGCGGTAAGCGGCTTTTACCGCCGAGGTCAGAATGACCCCATAAGTCTAATCCACTGCGGGTGATGCCTGTTGCTCCAATCCTGGTTTTGCTCCGGCTAACTCACCCAAGGATAGGGATGACTGGGCAGCCGAGCGCATGACATACTTGGTTTCTCAGGGAAGCCGTGGTCACTCAAGTCTCATCCGTTTCTCTCAATTACATTTAGTCTCATATATAAATGACAAACAGAGGCAGTATATGTTTTAATAATGAGTTTAATAAAACAACTGTGTAAGGAAATGCCTCCTTGGCATGGTCACCCCCTGACTTTTTGCCTTTGCTGATGCTATGTTTTGAATTGAAAGTGTGCTGAGGCCTGCTAACCAGGCCCCAGCACCAGTGTTCTTTCCCTAACCTGTACTTTTGATTCCACAATTGGCACACCCTGGCATCCAGATAAGTCCCTTGTAACTGGTACCTCTGGTACCAAGGGCCCTGATGCCAGGGAAGGTCTCTACGGGCTGCAGCATGTATTGTGCCACCCTAGAGACCCCTCACTCAGCACAGACACACTGCTTACAAGCCTGTGTGTGCTAGTGAGAACAAAATGAGTAAGTCGACATGGCACTCCCCTCAGGGTGCCATGCCAGCCTCTCACTGCCTATGCAGTATAGGTAAGACACCCCTCTAGCAGGCCTTACAGCCCCAAGGCAGGGTGTACTATACCATAGGTGAGGGTACCAGTGCATGAGCACTGTACCCCTACAGTGTCTAAGCAAAACCTTAGACATTGTAAGTGCAGGGTAGCCATAAGAGTATATGGTCTGGGAGTCTGTTTTACACGAACTCCACAGCACCATAATGGCTACACTGAAAACTGGGAAGTTTGGTATCAAACTTCTCAGCACAATAAATGCACACTGATGCCAGTGTACATTTTATTGTAAAATACACCACAGAGGGCACCTTAGAGGTGCCCCCTGAAACTTAACCGACTATCTGTGTAGGCTGACTGGTTCCAGCAGCCTGCCACACTAGAGACATGTTGCTGGCCCCATGGGGAGAGTGCCTTTGTCACTCTGAGGCCAGTAACAAAGCCTGCACTGGGTGGAGATGCTAACACCTCCCCCAGGCAGGAGCTGTAACACCTGGCGGTGAGCCTCAAAGGCTCACCCCTTTGTCACAGCACCGCAGGACACTCCAGCTAGTGGAGTTGCCCGCCCCCTCCGGCCCCGGCCCCCACTTTTGGCGGCAAGGCCGGAGAAAATAATGAGAATAACAAGGAGGAGTCACTGGCCAGTCAGGACAGCCCCTAAGGTGTCCTGAGCTGAGGTGACTCTAACTTGTAGAAATCCTCCATCTTGCAGATGGAGGATTCCCCCAATAGGATTAGGGATGTGGCCCCCTCCCCTTGGGAGGAGGCACAAAGAGGGTGTACTCACCCTCAGGGCTAGTAGCCATTGGCTACTAACCCCCCAGACCTAAACACGCCCTTAAATTTAGTATTTAAGGGCTCTCCCTGAACCTAGAAATTAGATTTCCTGCAACAACAAGAAGAAGGACTGCCTAGCTGAAAACCCCTGCAGAAGAAGACCAGAAGACAACAACTGCCTTGGCTCCAGAAACTCACCGGCCTGTCTCCTGCCTTCCAAAGAACTCTGCTCCAGCGACGCCTTCCAAAGGGACCAGCGACCTCTGAATCCTCTGAGGACTGCCCTGCTTCGACGACGACAAGAAACTCCCGAGGACAGCGGACCTGCTCCAAAAAGACTGCAACTTTATCCAAAGGAGCAGCTTTAAAGAACCCTGCAATCTCCCCGCAAGAAGCGTGAGACTTGCAACACTGCACCCGGCGACCCCGACTCGGCTGGTGGAGAACCAACACCTCAGGGAGGACCCCCGGACTACTCTACGACTGTGAGTACCAAAACCTGTCCCCCCTGAGCCCCCACAGCGCCGCCTGCAGAGGGAATCCCGAGGCTTCCCCTGACCGCGACTCTCTGAAACCTAAGTCCCGACGCCTGGAAAAGACCCTGCACCCGCAGCCCCCAGGACCTGAAGGACCGGACTTTCACTGCAGAAGTGACCCCCAGGAGTCCCTCTCCCTTGCCCAAGTGGAGGTTTCCCCGAGGAAGCCCCCCCTTGCCTGCCTGCAGCGCTGAAGAGATCCCTTGATCTCTCATTGACTTCCATTGCGAACCCGACGCTTGTTCTAACACTGCACCCGGCCGCCCCCGCGCCGCTGAGGGTGAAATTTCTGTGTGGGCTTGTGTCCCCCCCGGTGCCCTACAAAACCCCCCTGGTCTGCCCTCCGAAGACGCGGGTACTTACCTGCAAGCAGACCGGAACCGGGGCACCCCCTTCTCTCCATTGAAGCCTATGCGTTTTGGGCACCACTTTGAACTCTGCACCTGACCGGCCCTGAGCTGCTGGTGTGGTAACTTTGGGGTTGCTCTGAACCCCCAACGGTGGGCTACCTTGGACCAAGAACTGAACCCTGTAAGTGTCTTACTTACCTGGTAAAACTAACAAAAACTTACCTCCCCCAGGAACTGTGAAAATTGCAGTGTCCACTTTTAAAATAGCTATTTCTGAATAACTTGAAAAGTATACATGCAATTGAAATGATTCAAAGTTCCTAATGTACTTACCTGCAATACCTTTCAAACAAGATATTACATGTTAAATTTGAACCTGTGGTTCTTAAAATAAACTAAGAAAAGATATTTTTCTATAACAAAACCTATTGGCTGGATTTGTCTCTGAGTGTGTGTACCTCATTTATTGTCTATGTGTATGTACAACAAATGCTTAACACTACTCCTTGGATAAGCCTACTGCTCGACCACACTATCACAAAATAGAGCATTAGTATTATCTCTTTTTACCACTATTTTACCTCTAAGGGGAACCCTTGGACTCTGTGCATGCTATTCCTTACTTTGAAATAGCACATACAGAGCCAACTTCCTACAAACTGCATCTTAGACAGCAAAGCGTGAGCTGCAAGAACCAGGACGACACAACATGACAGGATTAAAATTGTGATGAGAAGAGTGAAGCATAAGAATAACGCTATCATATTGTCAGTATTGCCAATAGACTAACTCCTACCTAAACTATGATAGAGCACAGCATGTTAAGCTCTCATTCTGCCCTTCAGGTTCCCCTGGGAAAAACATCATCCCCCATACCTGAACAAAGGCCTGCAGTCTGCGTTAGCATCTGTAGCAAAGCATTCAGCAATCAGCATACAGTTGTGGTTCTCTGGCTGGAATCTCCCTCTAACGTGTAAGGGACAAGGAAGTGTTTTTATAACAACACAGCTGATGTTCTGGGAAAATGTCCCTACGTAAGGGTGTGTGTTTTCTACAAATGTTGGAGACTAAGCTTCTACCACGTTCACTGGCAATGTACCATGCTGTAGCTTTGGAAGAAGCACAGAGTGATCAAGAATGTCTTGTTTGAGAACAGAGTGCTGGCCTAGGCAATAACAGTTAGATAAACAGAAAAATAAAACAAGACAGTAAAAGTGGATAGTGCAACAATAATAAAATGAAGACGAATAACATATATCTAGGTTAGGGTGCACAGCCGCTTGGCCTAGTGTGTTAAAATAACGTGCATGGAGCTATGGCTAAAATGGCTACACAATACCCTCCCTTTGTTGATTGAAGGTGGTTCAAAGCCTAAGGGCAAATAAAATTGCTACTAAGCTCAACCTACGATATATGTAAAGCAGTGTCAAGTATGACAAGTCGGAAAGACACGTGAGCATGTAGAAGGACAATTTAAAACATGAACATTTGGCATAAAACCGAATTTCAAAAGGCAAAGTTATTTTTGAAAAGTTCCAATCGATTCCGGGACCATAGAGGAAAGTAAGTCTTCCACTTCGGCCGATGTTTAAATTGGAAAGTCATCGCCAAGAAGGAGCAAGGAGCAGATGTGTTCCATAGCGAGCATCAGCCAAGGCGGCATTCCGTGGTGTGCCCAATGATGAGTCATGAGCCACATCTTCACGGAAGGGCAACTCATAAGTAGCTTCTCGTAGCAAACGCAACCTCAACGCGCATGTCTGGTAATGAACCCTCAGTGAGAACATCAACAGATCAACGTCCAATGAAAGCAAGCGCTGCGTAGAAAGACAAACTTCCAGTGTGTGTTCGAAAGATCACCAGAGGCACTGCAACACGGGCTGCACACAATGTAAAACTGGTCTGAATGACAAAGACCAGCCACACTCCAATTGCTCCAGGAGTGTTGCTCCAAAATACTGCATCATGCGTTCATGACACAGCTGCGCTGATGGGAGCGCTTTCATTCCTCCTTGTTGCGGTGGTACAGCCATTGCGCATAAAAAATAGCAACAGCAGAATGCCAGCTAATAAAGCCAAAGTTATTGGAAATCCCCTGAAAATACTAGAAAAAATTGAGTGGATAGCTGATGGTATTAAACCGAATATGGAGGAGAAGGTGTGAATGAAACCAGAACCAACAGCTTTAAAGAAATGTGTGATTCCAGTTGTACTGGACGCATTAAATATCCGTCCCACAAGTTCACCAAAGTATCTTGGAAAGTTTGTACTTAAAGGGGACTGTATTTCTGCTGACGACCTTGCCACCTGAAGTGCGTAGGTCTTGCGTGCAGATGTAAGGGCCACATGCTTTTGAAACAATTAAGCCTTGAGTCTGCTCAACTTATCAAACTGGAACTCCCTTAAGATAACAATCCAAGTTCGCTGCAAATGCGTTACACGCCCCATGCAAGGACAGCTGTTTACAAACCATGGAATGGCTGACTGAAGTCTCACATTCACTACCGCTAAGAAAGACTTCTTTCATGCCATTGAGACATTTGTATGAGAAGGTAATCTCCCACACCTCATGGATGTAACTGTCTCCCAGCCTTTCATATCTGCCTACCGGAATGTGTTTGAAACAGGAGGTGAATTTAAGTGTAGAAATAAGCAGATTGATGACCCTGTGTATTAGCCACTCAGCAGATGGTATTTCAGCCACAGTAAAAGGCACCTTTTCTAATTTCACAATGTTTAGCATGACATAAGTCGCTTCCTTCTTAGCCATTAGTTGTTGTTGTTGCGTTAAATTAAAGGAAGAAAAGATTTTCCTTGCGCTGACGTGCTGCCAGGGAACGCAACCTGCCTTCAATGTTTGAAGTGTCTAACCCAGCTGCATAATGGACCTTAGCTGACTCTGTCCATGGTGGAATGAAGACATATCTGTTTGTATGATGTCTATAGCAGAAGAGACAATGTTATTTAAGGTGTACATCCGGTCGGACAGGGTATTAATCCCATTATCTACAACAGCCAATGCCTTTTTCATATTTTCCTGGTCTATTTGCCTTTACCGGGCAGGAGCTTCTTGTTGGCAAAGCTTCCAAATTTCATTATATACTTCATATAAGAAACACTTTCTGCAGTGTTTTCTGGAGCCTAACAGGAAGTCCTGCAAGTCAGTATTATTAGAAAGGAGATTGAGATATGCTCTAACCGCATCTAGTGAGGAAGTTCTTAACCATTGCTGGCATAGTTTCCCTACACTATATGTTGTAAATATACCTGCATGTTCGGATGACATATAGTGAGGGTCCGGCCTATTAGTTCTAAAACCTCCAGAGGAGTTGATAAAACGTTGGCGACACCCATTGGTATCCACTGGCCACAATAGCCACCCACCAGGACGTGTCAGTGAAACATTAAATGTACCATTCTGGACCCATTCGTCAAGCTGATCTTCAGTTGCATTTATATATTTTTGCCATTTATAAAACTTTGCAAGGGCAGGTATACTGGGCGTGTTTAATTCTTTCATCTTTGCTAAGCCTAAACAACTTGTTTGTTGTACTGTTTCATTTAAGAATATCATTTGTACAGGTATCGGGCATGCTGAATAAAGCTTTCTTCTCCCTTATTTTCCAATGTCTAGTTCCCCATACACTTTTTAAGTCAATCGACTTCAGCCAATATTCATAGCCTTCTATAGACAACTGGGAAACAAAGGATTCCAAATATATAAATATATAAATTGCATATTCGTCAATGGTATATGTATGTCTTTAGTAGGTGGCAGTTTAAAATAATATGACTCAGCATTTTTTACATTATGCCCAGAAAAATATGTAAACTTTTCAGAATATGTTTTGGAACTCCCTTGTGGTGGAGTCGGACAATGTTCCCATTGTGTATAATTAAAAACAGTTTTGGGGCGCTCGCTCTATGTATGAAATGGTGCCCATAATAATAATTGCAAAACTTATCACTATAATTTTCTTTAGATTGATAAACATCTCCGTTTTCAAATACAGTATAATGCTGCAATTCAGTCATCATAGAATCAACTGTTTTCACATCCCAATCATCAGAAACAATGCCTTGTATTATAATATCAGTCATTGACAGTTTGAACACATATGGTATTTGAATAACTTCTGTGGGAACGTATATATCAAATATTACTTTATCCCAAACAATCCCATCAGGAATTGGTATTGCGGAAATGTTCACAAAAGATAAGTCTCTCCGGACCTTATGTGATGAAAAATGTGGTTTTATGACCTCATCCACCAGTTCAACTGTTGATTTCTCAGGAAGAAAATGACCATGAATCAATAAAAATAAAGTAATAACAAAACCAATCCAAAGTAGTAACGCTTGTACTGTGAAGGAAAGCCATAGATAGTTCCATGGAAAACAAAATATGTTATTTTAAGCCAGTTCATTAGCTTACATGTGTTTGACAGTTCAGGTGTCGAAGAGGCGAATGAGTCAGAGACGTCATCATTGATGTCGGCAAAATATCCAGAAGCAGTTCGTGCAAAAGCTGGAGTTGTGTTCATTGGTGGAGTTGGTGTTTCTCGCGGTGGTACAGAATAAATCGGACCATCAGTTTGTGTTGAAGCTGTATCAAAACGATCAATTATTTCTGTATTATTGGATATTAGTTGAACCAATGCAAGATCATTTTCCACCCTCCCCAAGCACGGAGAGGTGTCGGTGTTACTGCTTACAACTAGTAGAGGAACGTCTTGACCAGTAGTGAGAGGGATTTGGGAACTACCGGGTGTTCCTCTTGGTCTGCTGTGCAGGATCAGCCACATGTTGTAGTTTGACATTGTCGATGGAGACAAAGAGGACCGCGGAGGCCATTCTGACTTTCCTGCTGGGCTGGCGGGCGCCCGCCAAGGTAGCGCCCGCCGGCCCAGCGGGAAAGGCCCTGCAACAATGAAGCCGGCTCCGAATGGAGCCGGCGGAGTTGCAGGGGTGCGACGGGTGCAGTTGCACCTGTCGCGATTTTCACTGTCTGCAATGCAGACAGTGAAAATCTTTATGGGGCCCTGTTAGGGGGCCCCTGCACTGCCCATGCCAGTGGCATGGACAATGCAGGGGCCCCCAGGGGCCCCACGACACCCGTTCCCGCCATCCTGTTCCTGGCGGTAAAAACTGCCAGAAACAGGATGGCGGGAAGGGGGTCGGAATCTCCATGGCGGCGCTGCTTGCAGTGCCGCCATGGAGATTCAGCCCATTCAGGGGAAATCCGGCGGGAAACCGCCGGATTCCCTTTTCTGACCGTGGCTTTAACGCCGCGGTCAGAATGGGCTGGGAAGCACCGCCAGCCTGTTGGCGGTGCTTCCGTGGTCGTCGACCCGCCAGGGTCAGAATGACCCCCAAAATGATTTTCTTTGGCACCTGCCAACAGCGGTAGAATTACAGTTCTAGTACTGTGTATCCCCAAGACTGGGACTGGTGCTCGATAGGAAGGGCCAAATTCCTTTTTCACAGCAACCTTTTCACGTACTAGATCCCCAATCCTGGGAATCCAGCCGGTAGGCGTTACAGGTACTTCCTTCATTCCTGTGGAGTCAGCACTGATAGAAGAATTGTCATCACGGAACTGTTGCAAGTCCTGTAAGACAGTGACACGTTAATTTATGTCAAAAGGTGTTTCTGCCGCCTTCCTGACAGAACCATCAAAATACGGAACATACATTTGAGTTTCGAACAGGCACTCATATGAAGTACGATCCCCCAGGGACCTTGTAGGCAGATTGTTAAGTGCTCTCTGAACTCCATACAGGTGATTAAGCCAACAACGACCCGTACCTAAGACTCTGGCTGTTAAGGATTGCTTTAAATCACGGTTTATTCGCTCCACGACACTATTTCCCTCGGGATGAAATGGAGACGAGTACTGGAGTTGGACAACCAAGGAAGCCATGGCGTCCCTGAATGCCCTTGAGGCGAACGCAGAGCCCTGGTCTGAGTGGAAAGCTGCAACCGCATATGTACCGATAAAGTCTCGCAAATCTTTAATAACAGTCCGAGTGTCAGCTGAGCGTTGTGGTCACACCCATAAAAATCTAGAGCAAGAATCAACAGCAACCAATATATGCTTGTATGCACTATCCGGTGTTAGGGGACCACAATGGTCCAAGTACACACATTGTAATGGTTTATTTGAAATCAAGAGGGCGTTTGGCAGTGGAAACTTTGATTTGTTGGCAGATGTCACAGCAAATTACATACTGCTTGGTCTCTTTGTAGAGGCCTGGCCACCAATGGCGGGCTTGTAAGATTGAAATTGTAGCCGCCACACCAGCATGGGCAGATGCCACCCCTTCATGTGCTGCTTTAATTAATTGTGATCTTATATCTCTGTGGGAATATCTCGCACCCCTACGCCTGGTATCTTAACCACAGCGTTCAGCATACCTCCCATGCTGTAGGAATATTTGTCAGGAAATCCTTTTGGATAGGATGTACCATATGCCCTAGCTGTCACTGCAGCCCATATGTATGCATCTGGTTTTGAACTCAAGCGAGTTACTGCAGCAACAGCAGCAACAGCCACTGCTGACTTTGCAGCTTCATCAGCCAATGTATTCCCAGCAACGTGTATTCCAATGCGCTGGTGTCCAAGTGTGTGTACAACATGGACATTTGGTAGCGTCTCTTTTAGATCTGCTACTTTCCCCCACAGAAGTCTGTGTTTAATGGTGTTGCCTTTAGAATCTCTGAACCCATTCTGGTGCCAGTAATGCAGGTATTCATTGAAGGACTGAACACAATATTATGAATCACAAACAATCAGCGTTGGCTGTGCAGGATCCGTACGTTCCAGTGCCATCAGCAGCCCTTTTAACTCTGCCAATTGAGCAGTGCAATCCCCTAGGGTTTGCGTAAATGTGTGTAGGGGACAGAATTTATTGTCCTCCAAATAGCCGCTTACGACAGCGCAAGCAGCAGAATATTGGTGTTTTGTGCCAATTGCAGGTTGTGCAGAGCCATCAGTGAACATGACCCTGTGATATTGTTCGATAGGCAGTGTTTTTGCTGGAACTGGGTATTCTAGTTCATACTGCAAAAATTCTTGAGTTTGTAATTTTTAGTCAAAAATGTAGTCAACATCAGTGGCTGTCAAAGACCTGGCCCATTGTATCCAACGTGGATTTAATGCCTTTGCGTTTGGAACGCTGGCTTTTGTAACAGCCTCCAGGGTTGGGATTGGAGAAACAACAATAATGCGTTTTCCTTGGGCCAGAGGTCATTCTTTAATGACAGCCATTTGTAAAGCAGTGAGGATTTTTTCAGTGGGAGCGAAACGTTGTTCTGCCGCTGAGTATAAGTGTGATTTGTATGCAATCGGGACTGTCTCACCTTCATTAAATGTCACGTAGGTGAAACCGATGGCACCAGCAGTTACTCTGATGACTAGGGCCCTCATTCTGACCCTGGCGGTCCTAAACCGCCAGGGCCACGGGCCACGGAAGCACCGCCAACAGGCTGGCGGTGCTTCAGTGCCCATTATGACCGCGGCGGTAAAGCCGCGGTCAGAAAAGGATTTCCCCTGGGCCAGAGAATCCTCCAAGCAGCGCCGCCAGGGGGATTCCGACCCCCTTCCCGCCATCCTGTTCCTGGCGGTAAAACCCGCCAGGAACAGGATGGCGGGAACGGGTGTCGTGGGGCCCCTGGTGGCCCCTGCACTGCCCATGCCATTGGCATGGGCAGTGCAGGGGCCCCCTAACAGGGCCCCACAAAGATTTTCACTGTCTGCTATGCAGACAGTGAAAATCGCGACGGGTGCTACTGCACCCGTCGCACCCCTGCAACTCCGCCGGCTCCATTCGGAGCCGGCTTCCTCGTTGCAGGGGCTTTCCCGCCGGCCCAGCGGGAAAGTCAAAATGACCCCCGCGGTCTATTGACCGCGGTGCGGTCTTTCGACGGTTTCCGCCCGGCGGGCGGCCCCCGCCGGGCTCAGAATGAGCCCCTAAATGTGTTTTATTGTCCCTCATGTGTAAATGTTGTGCTGCAAGCATGTCTGTCTGCAGTTCTCTGAGAATTTGTGTATTTTCAATTGTCCAAAATTTACTTGAGAAATCAGGACTTATTAAATCATATAAAGGTTTTATGCGTGTGGCATAATCTGGAATGTAAGTTCTGCCAAAATTTTGGAAACCCAATAGAGATTGGAATTTTTTTATCGTGTTTGGAGGTTGCAGTTGTGTGCATTTTTCTAAGAATTGTGGTGCTAGGCTCTTTCCTTCAATTGACAGCTCATATCCCAAAAACAGGATGCTGAGGAAGGCAATGTTTGTTTTTTTGAAGTTGAATTTGTAACCAAATTCAGCAAATCCGACAACAATTGGGCTACCCGTCTTAAATGTTGTAGCAATTCATCATCCGTAAGATAAATATCATCTACATAGGACAATGCTTCAGGGTCAATCTCGTGCAGAATTGCAGTAACACGAGCTGCGAACAGTCCTGGGCTGTTCTTATACCCCTGAGGTAAACAACATAATTTTTTCTGGGAGCCTAGTGTACTGAAACTTCTTAAGTCTCTACTCTCAGGCGCTATATTCTGGCAGAAGAAACCATTGGAAATGTTCAGTGTTGTTTTGTATTTTTTACACATTATATTGTTCATCAGTGCTGTGCTATGTGAGTTTTGTATAGCATATGTGCGTGTATGACTGTTTAAGTGTCTGTAGTCTAAGACTATTTTGTATGAATGGTCTGGTTTTGCTACTGGGAATAACGGATTATTCACTGGGGAGACACAGGGTTCAATTACGCACTGGTACTCTAATTGCGTGAGTATTTCCCTCACGGGTGCCTTTGCATCATGTTTTATTGGATACTGAGGCTGTGGTTGGGGTTGAGTTTTAATAGGAATTACGTGGTAGGGGGATTATTTATCCCATCCTACGTGATTGTGGTATAAAGCAGGTGCCTGTGCCAAAGCCCAATCAATGGCATAGGATTCAGCGAGTTCCTCTGGAACAAGGGGCGAGAAGGAAGGTTTAATAACGTCTTCCCCATATGGGCAGGTACAGACAAATTCAGGTGGCCAATCTTGTTCGGCCAACAAAACATCATATATGTTTACTACGCGATCCCAGAAGATTGCATCTATTATGCACTCAGTGTCTCCTTCTAACTGTAGGGTTACTTTATACACCCTATCAGGCATGGAGACACGCATGTCCGCAGTTTCTACTTATATAAAGTCATCAGTTGCTTTCACCTCCAGATGCTCTAGAAGACTCCGGTGAACTATTGTGGCCTCTGCTGCGCTGTCTAGCAGTGCTAGTTCCCACTTCTTGTTCTTCAAGAGGACCCTCTTCCTGTGTGGCATGTCGAACTGCGACTGCTGCCACCTTTTTCTTTTTGAATTGGGGTTTTTGATGGGCAGGTTTCTCTTCCTTTTTAACAGAAACCTCAGATGAGCAATGTGATTCCTGTCTCGGTTTCACGTACTCCGTTCTTCGCTCTGACCGCCCACCTCTCTCATTTTGTTTTTCCGATGAATCCTGAAAGGAACGAGATTGGCATGTATCAGTATGTTGATATCTATTAGGCGTTTTTATATTATCTCTATTTCTGAGATTATATCTAATCTGTGGGGTCTCCATACGTGGAGATTCTCCCCTCTCTTTTCAAGAAGTTTGCTGTTTTTTATCCCAGCATTTCTTATTACCCTCAGGAGCTTGCTTGGAAAAATCTTTATTAGATTTGCCCTGAAATTGTGGTTTAGTTAGTCTGGCTCCTAAACTATCTCGACTAACGCTAGAATAGGTCTCTGCGATAATCTTAGGCAGCTCGCGTTCCTGATCCTGTTGAGGAATGTCATGGAGCTGCATGCGCACTGCTAGTGCGACCGCTTCCCCTTTAAGATTACACAAAATGATTGAGGATACTGTGGCAAAATTGCCCATTAATTTCATCCCCAAGTCCAGAGCCAGGGCAGCCCCGTATTCATCTTGAATTTGTTTCAACACTTCCGGCAAACTGGCAAGTGTTGGTGTACTGTGTGCGGTTGTATAGAGCACAGCAAAAACTGTGCCCCAAGTATTACAGTTATGTACTGTAGGGACCATCCTAAATGGCAAGCACATTGTTAGAATTCTATGTTTATCCTGAGGTCCCATATGGGGAAATACTGCTTCCAGCGCATTTATTTTTTGTGCTAACAAAAACGGAGTTTCCTCTCGTTTGGCGAGTACTTTACCCATGATTGAATGTACAGTAGCAGGGTTTATACCTGACATTACTGCATGCGGTTGGGCAGGAGCAGCACGTGCTGGGTTTGTATTTAATGTTTGCACCACAAACTGTACCAATCGTCTATATGTTGCTGTTAATTCAGTATACAAGCGACGAACCTCAGCTACTGCCAAATTCACTACTGCAGGATGTGGTGCAAAGGTGGCCAATAAAGGCCAGGTAGGACCATCATTACTTAGAGGACCTAACCTTACTGGTAATATTGTGTGGGGTTGGGCGCCATCAAGCAATTTATTATGTTCTTGATAAGATAATGGTATCTCTAAATATGCATATGCCCTGTATTGTCCAGGTGTATTTGCGTGTGTATAATAATCAGATGTATTTGTGTTCCCATCAACTGCTGGAAATGTGACCCAAGAATAGAAGAGTTCTGTTCTATAAGCTAAATGGGCATCCACCACAAATGTGACTGGACCCCCCTGGGCCGTTAGCCCGTTTGCTAATAAATGTGCAGTCAGAGGTTGTCTCATATTGACTGCTACTACCTGCTGTGGATTCCCCATACTAGATCAAAGAAGTGTTCAGAGAAGGCACACCAAATAGTGTTTTCCTTGTAAAGTTCAAGCTTGAACAACCTCCAGCCTCAGATAGGATAGCCTACGTAGCTTGGGTGGAAATCCTCAGTACCACGGGCGTCTCCGTATACAGTATTGAGGCATCACTGTATATAATGAGACAGAGATACTCCGAGAGGAGCTGAAAATTAGAGCCTGACCAAACGTTGGAGGCGCCATGTTGCGTAGGCTCTCATTATTTTAATGAGACTGCTGGATTTTGAGCGGCAGAAAAGTCCGCGGTGTGGGAGACTAAGGCCCTCATTCCAACCCTGGAGGTCATGGACCGCCAGGGTGGAGGGACACGGAAGCACCGCCAACAGGCTGGCGGTGCTTCCAGGGCCATTCTGACCGCGGCGGTAAAGCCGCGGTCAGAAAAGGGGATCCGGCGGTTTCCCGCCGGATTTCCCCTGGCCCGGAGAATCCTCCATGGCCGTCATGGGGATTCCGACCCCCTTCCCGCCAGCCTGTTTCTGGCGGTTTACACGCCAGAAACAGGATGGCGGGAACGTGTGTCGTGGGGCCCCTGGGGGCCCCTGCACTGCCCATGCCACTGGCATGGGCAGTGCAGGGGCCCCCTAACAGGGCCCCATAAAGATTTTCACTGTCTGCTTTGCAGACAGTGAAAATCGCGACGGGTGAAACTGCACCCGTCGCACCCCTGCAACTCTGCCGGCTCCATTCCGAACCGGCTTCATTGTTGCAGGGTCTTTCCCGCTGGGCCGGCGGGCGCCCTTTAGGCGGTCGCCCGCCGGCCCAGCGGGAAAATCGGAATGACCCCCGCAGTCTTTTGACCGCGGAGCGGTCTTTCAACGGGGTTACTTTGGCGGGCGGCGTCCTCCGCCCGCCAAAGTCAGAATGACCCCCTAAGTCTAATCCACTGCGGGTGATGCCTGTCGCTCCAATCTGGGTTTTGTTCCGGCTAACTAGCAGTGCCTCATCTCTACCCAAGGATAGAGATGACTGGGCAGCCGAGCGCATGACATACTTGGTTTCCCAGGGAAGCCGTGGTCACTCAAGTCTCATCCGTTTCTCTCAATTAAATTTAGGGCCAGATGTAGCAAAACTCCAAATTGCGAGTTGCAATTTGCGAGTCCCAGCGACTCGCAAATTGCAACTCGCAATTTGGAATGCAGAAAGGTGTCTCAGACCCCATAGTGAGTCAGGGCACTCACGGGGATGGTGGCCTGCTGGAGACAGCAGACCACCATGTCCGTGACTGCTTTTCAATAAAGCAGTCTTTTTTTTTCAAAGTGTAGCCCGTTTTCCTTAAAGGAAAACGAGCTGCACTTTGAAAAAAAACCGAAACCTTTAGTTTCGGTATTTTTCAGGGCAGGTAGTGGTCCCTTGGACCACTACCTGCTCTGAAAAATTATTATTTTTTCCAGACACAAAGGGGAAGGGGTCCCATGGGGACCCCTTCCCGTTGGCGCCTGGGTTACCATCCACTTCAAGTGGATGGTAACTGCGCTTTCATTTGCGACCGCAATCGCGGTCGCAAATGAAAATGCATAGCATTGCGAGTCGCAAATAGGAAGGGAACACCCTTTCCTATTTGCGAGTCGGAAATACATTTTGCGAGTCGGATCCGACTTGCAAAATGCATTTCTACATAGCAAAGAGGCTTTTGCGACTCGCAAAACCCTTGCTACATCTGGCCCTTAGTCTCATATATAAATGACAAACAGAGGCAGTATATGTTTTAATAATGAGTTTAATAAAACGACTGCATCTTAGATAGCAAAGCGTGAGCTGCAATAACCAGGACGACACAACATGACAGGATTAAAATTGTGACAAGAAGAGTAAAGCATAAGAATAACGCTATCATATTGTCACTATTGCCAATAGACTAACTCCTGCCTAAATTATGATAGAGCACAGCATGTTAAGCTCTAATTCTGCCCATCAGGTTCCCCTGGGAAGACATCATCCCCCGTACCTGAGCAAAGGCCTGCAGTCTGCGTTAGCATCTGTAGCGAAGAATTCAGCAATCAGCATACAGTTGTGGTTCTCTGGCTGGAATCTCCCTCTAACGTGTAAGGGACAAGGAAGTGTTTTTATAACAACACAGCTGATGTTCTGGGAAAATGTCCCTACGTAAGGATGTGTGTTTTCTACAAATGTTGGAGACTAAACTTCTATCACGTTCACCGGCAATGTACCGTGCTGTAGCTTTGGAAGAAGCACAGAGTGATCAAGAATGTCTTGTTTGAGAACAGAGTGCTGCCCTAAGCAAAAACAGTTAGATAAACAGAAAATAAAACAAAAACGTTAAAGTGGCTATTGCAACAATAATAAAATGAAGCCGAATTAAATATATCTTGGTTAAGGAGCACAGCGGCTTCGTCTAGTGTGTTAAAATAACGTGCATGGAGCTATGGCTAAAATGGCTACACAACAACGGCACATCCCATCCCTCCTGCATAGTCCTAGACACAAGGTTAATACTGCTTATTGCAATATCTCGGAATGATACCCTCTTTGTAGAGTGTTAGCGCATCAGACCTTATTAAGTAAACTTACAAGGGAGATGCAAATAGGCCGGTGGACCTTTTGACTGAGCTTTGAGTAGTTCCCACCATATATCCTGTACCAATACAAACCAATAGCAGTAACAATCAATGACATTAATAATCAACAGGAGTCAGTAATTTCCACACACCAGGACCTCCCGGCCATGAATAACCACACCTTTATGTAAAAGTTAGAATGTTTATTTCCCTGTATTGACAATGCTAATGTCACGTAACTTAGTCTCAAAATCAAATGATAAACACAGAAAAACAATACTGGCTGGCGAAAGCGGCGAAAGAATCGCAATCTAATCAAAGCTTGAGCTACTACACATTCTAAGGTATACAAATTGATAACACAAATAACTGTGCAAACGGAATAGCCTACATTTAGATTAAGCAAGGAAAGACATCAACTGTTATCACATTTAGCAAACTTCATCAGTGAGAACCCTAACTAACATCACATAGGAATCACATGTTTTGACTTCATGCAGAACAATTTAGTAACACAAATTGGAAAACATTTAACTATGGCTCTATCAAAATACCAGTTGGTACCTAGAAACAAAGCAGATAGACATAACAATCAGTAACATCATCTCATACCTTGCCTCAGTATGGTTCAGCAAGATGTGACAGTCTTCGTCAATAGGACATCAGTTCGGTCATTAAGAAATCAGGATTTAGCATTAAAATTTCAGGAAAAGCAAAGTCTCCTCATGCAGTTCGGAAAAGAATAATAACTAAACACTCAAGAAGAATTGGGAGAATGGCGCATCTCCTCTTGTTGCAGTCCTGCTAAGTTAGATTTCCTAAAACTACTTCCCACGTCCTTAGTGGTCAAAGAATCGCATGTTTACACTCAGTCCAATGAAAATAAAACCCCAAATCTAAAGTTTTACTAGTACGCGGTTCACATGTCGATGATTGGCTCCTCTTCTCCTGTTCCCATTGTTCGACTTGTCAGGTATCAATATTGTTGCAGCTTATACTCCAGTCAGTGCATCCATTGTCTTCTCCTGGGAAGGTCATTCTTACACATACTATGATATACAATGTATCTCTAGCTAGGACAACATTTTCTAGAAAGCAGTTTCTCATGAGAACGAACTTCAGCTACGAGCACTTGGTCAATACAGTGGCGAATCACAATTTAATACTCTAAGCAGCCGTTTTATAAGTCACCTAAGAAATGCAGCTTGACATGAGGCCGTTCAACTAGGCCCAAGACCTCGCTACGTTAAGGCCTGTGATTAATAAAGCTAATACATAATGCATAACCCTCAATATGACATATTACTACTTTAATCAAATAAAATATAAGCTCAACATTTTACATTAATAAGCCATTAATAAGTACACTTCGTGAATATTGGCGGCCACTCAGGTGGGTGCAACTTCAAATATGTGCATTCATTTTCTCTAAGTTAATTCGTTTTCTATGCAAATTCAACACTCAGAATACATGAATATTTATCAGTAAAGTTTGGTATTAACAAGAGACCTCGTGTTGTAACCTGCATGCGCTGCAGCACTGTGCATTGCTGATCACCAAAATAAGCCTCACAAAGCAGTAAAGTCGAGTTATGTTTTCGTAAAAAGCTTTGGGAAACAAACGGAGAAGAAAGTGCAAAAATACTGCGCCGCATACCTGGTTGATATTACTGAACATAATCTTTATTGCATGGTGATGGACACAGTAAATCAATTGTCTTCGCTGACATTACAAACAAGGTTAAAATTATTTAAACCTGTTCACGATTAACATTTGTGTGTGATCTGAATTTGAGCAAGCAATATTTTTGATGCATACTGAGAGAATTTGCGTAGCAAATTAAACCATGCAAATACTGCGCCCACGCCGATTCGAGTTGGGGTTATGCAGGGTACACAACTTTTTAGGAGGGTTTTGCATGCAAGGACTGAATGTTCTCTTTTTGCCTTAGTGCCGTGTAAATGCAAATGCTATCGTTGCTTGGTTTACACTCACCACTTCATGCAGTTACAGGCCCGTGGGCATGCGGTTAACAATCTGCTTTGGTTTTCTTTGTTTAGTGCCAAGCCAAAAAACGGGAGGGTGTGTCTTTGTTGGTGAACCACAATAGAAAGCGAAATGCAGAGTTCAGAGGTTTAAGGATAAACATGTGGCAAAGGTGCAGGTGTTTTCTTAAACTTCAAATTGCTTACGATCACACCTGGTATTAAGGACCTGCGAAAAAAGGAATTGTCAAAGGGGTTTCCCTAGAATTTATTTTAATTTTAGATGCTCACGTTATCGTTCCTAAACATATATTAGCCTACCATGCATAATGTATAGCGATGATAGCCAGGCTCATTACAAACTACGTAAACAAAATCGCAAGTTAAACAAGATAGCAAGAACATAAAATTTAAAGAGTACAGAAAGAACACAATAAAGCTAAACTAGTGGAATTGACCTTCAAAAATATATCTAGTCAGGATCAATCAGAATTACATTTTTAGGCTCCAAGCAATTACATTGTCAGGGTGTTAGCCTAATATTTAAAGATGGTATTCGTGCAATTATAGGGAATGTTTGGTGCTTACTACTCCTGAAAAGGCACTCACTCGCTTTGCAGATAGGTACCAAACTACTCTGCAGTAGTGATTTGACAAATATAGGGCTTAGAAGTAGTTGGGCATTTTCCATTCAGAGCCATGCTTTGTAAAATATTCTTATGCAGAACTAGTGCAATATCGTTCAAGTTCACATTATTAGTACCATTTTCTTTGATTGGACAGCAAAACCTCAATTAGGGAGAGAAGATTAATTCGTATTTGTAGTTCAGGCATGTTCTAGCAGGACCTCATTTACACATAACATCATGCAGGGTGAAGACTATGGGGTCATGCAGGGTGGAAATTATGAAATAATTATTTCACAGTTTCTCAGGTAGCTGTAGGAACTTTTGTTTGAATCAAACAGCAGTACACAGAATCGTGAGTGGATATATTTTTTATTCACTTGAACCCATTGTTGCATGGTAGGAGTTCTTTCAGTTCTTTATCCAAAGCCAGTATTTAAATTGTGAATGAGATTCTTGCTCTCTTTCCGCATCACGTTTGAGGCTGGGGATGGTAAATTGGGCTTAGTTGTGTGTGCTGGGTATTTTTCAGGTAATGTACAAGAATTCATGGTTCCTGTTTTGGAGATGGGTACCAGAATAGTCCTTGTCTGTTGTCTTTAATACATTTGAGTGGAGAAAAGCCAGGACTTCATCATAGTTCTGAATTATAGTTGATTATCTGTGGCTCGTATTTTTGGTGGAAGTGCTTACTGTAATTTAGTGCTTGAAAAGAAAAGGATGTGTGTTTCAACAGAAAAGTCCCCCGAATGCTAAAGCACCTAGCACCCCTGCCCTGAGGGCCCCAACTGTATGGATGCCTGGATCCCTAATGCTGATTTTTTGTTGCTATGGGCAAACACGGATCATGTGTGTGCACCATGATATAGGCTGCCTCATGGACTGCAGTCTTGTTGGACCAGGAGGGGTGCCCAAATTGCTACCCGCATAGTGGTGAAAGATGTCTGCCTTTACCAGGAGCTAAGCAATATGAGCAAGACAGTGGCAGCATACCATATAGTGAGTAGTAAGAATGAGCATGTCTTGCTTATCACTCTGAACATCTGGTCGCAGTCGACCGGGGCAAAGTCAAAAGTTGAAGCTGACCGTGATGAAGCCTTGCTCGGCTACACTGAGCAGGAGGCCTTGGTTAAAGTTTTACCTTCACACTTAGATGTTTTCTTGAAGATTTTTCTTTAACCGGGACAAAGTCACAAGTTGAGGTGACCTCCCTGGAGCCTTCTTTGGATACGCTGCGAGGAAGGCCTCTGTCAAGTTTTCTATAATCGGACTTAGAAACGTTTTTGGGACGGATTTCTTCATCCAAGACCAAGTCAAAAGTTGAGGTTGACCATGATGGAGCTGATTTCGATGCGACGATGTTGGATTTCCTTTCACGAGCCTCTAGTCAAATCCTGGAAGTCTGGGCTTCTGGCATTTTTCAATGGGATGAACCTACAAGTCAGGCCAGGTCACGGTTGGAGTTGGCCGGCTTGACTTTCACCATGAGGTTGGTCCACTTATGGCGCTTTTTTCCAAAGTTGCTCCAAACTTCTGGATCTTCTTCCAGAAGTACATTTAAGGTCCTTCAATTGTCCACAACTCACCCAACGTTCCAGAAGCTCTGAGTTGCTCTTCTGGGGTTAGGACTACAACTCCCAGAATGCACCTGGTCCAAATCCTAAAATTACTAGTGGCCAGTAGGGCTATTTTTACAGGACTTATTGCAGGGGACTCTCGTTAGCTCCTTTCTACCTGTAGATTACAGGGAGTCCCTTCTTGAGGTTGTAGAAGACAAAGTCCTTTTCTTGATGAAGCCCAAAGTGTGCAGCTGGTGCAGTCCTTCTGAGTGCAGGGTCCAGGTGCAGGCCAGGGGTCCAGCAGGGCATTCCTTCTTCTTCTTATCTTTTTCCAGTAGGGAGTTGAAGTGTTGGGCAACTCTGTCATATTTATCCTTATTAATGTGGTGGAAATCAGGGGGTGCTCCTGTCCAATCACGTGCAGGCCACCACCCTCTTGAGTGGCCACTTCCTGGGAATTGTGGTAAAAATCAATCCCAGGGAGCAACATTCCTCCAAAATCCCAGATGGTGAAAAATTCAATCTTAGAGTTTAGATCTGGATGAGTCCACCCACTGGTGTGGCTCAGTTTCCTTTAACAACCCCCTTTCCGTCCCTCTCTTAATGTAATCGGGGGCACCTGGCTGCCTGGGGCTGCAGGAAATGGGGGAGGTCTAGTTGCTGTCCCAAATGTCCTTCCCTCCTTTGAAGTCCAGTTTGGCTGCTCTCCCCACATCCTGTTCCATCATCCTCTGAGGCAGATCTCCTCCCACCAGATGCTTCCTTTGTTTCAGCCCAGGCCACTTCACACCTCCTCAAGGTAGCCTGGCTCAGGATGCCAGAGGCTGATAAATCAGAGAAGGACAATACAGGGATGAAGTTGGTAACTTTTAGCAAGAGTTCTTTCCCTGTTCAAGTTATATTAAATTCATCAAAACTTTTAGTTTGATACCACAATTGCTATTTTAGCTCCTTCCTATGGAAAATAAGACTTTAGTATTTTAAAATAAAGTTTTTACATGTTAACCTATAGAACCCATTCACTACAATGGGGAAACACAAAAGTGGTTATTTTTCCCTCACCAGGGCCTATAAAACATCTTTTATAAAGACCCTGCTTATAGTTACACTGCACCCAACCCTGGGGCCACTTAGGGCATACCTTAGGGGTGACTTATATGAAAAAAAGGGAGCTTAGGACTTTAAAAGTACTTGTAATTCCAAAGTCGAACTTGGGGTTAAATGTAACTTCAAAGCAGCCAGCAAGGTAGGCCTGCTTTTAAAATGACACTGGGCACCACAGCAGGGCACCTATGGGTGTACTATCTATGCTGGGATCCCTAAACCTACATGCCCTCCCATATACTAGGGACTTATAGGTAGGTTGGTACAGCCAATTATAATTAGCCTAATTTGCATATTCCATTTTACACAGAACACTGGCCCTGGGACTGGTAAGCAGTGCCCAGGGCATAGTTACAGTCAGTAACCACCAGTATCAGTCACAACGTTTGCGGGTGACCAGGGCAAAAAGGAGGACTTTCCTACAGTTCCATTTTGGAATACCCAGGACATGATGAAATATGAGAAGAGGAGGTAGAGGAATTTCCCCATACAGATTTGTGTACTGCTGAATTCCTGTAAGCTAGGTGTGACACACTGGAGAAGGTAGAGCTAGGTTCTTAAGCACACTTCAAAGGGTGTCCTTTAATTCGGAGAGAGGTCATAAGGAAGGGACCTCAGCACTTTCCAGGAATGAGATGGAGCTCATAGGTGAATCATAAGAGTAGCGTCAAGACCCTGGGGTAAGCTTTTAATACACATATCAAAAGGAAGCAGACCCTAACATGAAAATCAAAGACTCAGGCCCTCATTACGAGTGTGGCGATCTCAAGACTGCAACACTCACGATGGTGGTCGGACCACTGCAGACAGGGCTATCCGACCGCCTCATTATGATTGTGGTAGATGGGCCACTGTCCGACTGCCGGCACCGCCATGTTGCTGCCTGTGGACAGCCTGGCGGTCTCGGTGGTCGCAACCTGCAGCACTGCCCTGGGGATTACGAGTCTCCTTTCCACCAGTCATTGCATGGCAGTCTCACCGCCTTGCAAAGGCTGGCCGAAAGGGGCCATCGGGGGCCCCATGGAGTCCCCTGCATTGCCCATGCATTGCAGTGCAGGGGCCCCTGTGGACAGCACTATCATGCATTTCACTGCCCGAGTTATGAGCAGTGAAATACGTGACGGGTGCTGTCGCACCCGCCACCACACCACAACATTGCCGCCGGCTCGATTACAATGTTGTGGTGAGTTTTCCACTGGCCCAGCAGGCAGAAACCCTGTTTTCGCCCAATGGCCCAGTGGAAAACTCCTAATAGGGTGGGCAGCATATCGCCAGCACTGGCGGTATGCTGGCTGCAGCGGGCTTAAGTGGTCTTTTAAAAAGACCACCGAAGTCGCAATGAGGACCTCAGACTCTAAACCGCCTTTGGTGTCTGCAAATGGAGTATAAGAAGGAGAACACTTTACTCCATACATCAGTGTTTTATAAATTCAGTCCGAGCTGTTGCTTGCTGGTCATTTGTTCTTTTCTGGCTTTAATTCTGTAACTACCCTGTCATTTCTTCTAGTTGTTTTCCTCATAAACAACATGAGACTTTGATGGCTCCTTTCTTCTTCCCTTCTTTATTTTCTTTTTTTTCTTTTCTTCCTAAATCCTTTCCCTTGGATGGGCTATCATCTCCAATGGAAGAAGATGCACTTCATGTTTTTGTTCTCTGTCCCATGACAGACAGACTTCTGGAAGGCACTGGGAAAGTGATTGGCTAGAGCTGATCACCCAGATGATTTTTGCTGGTCTCCTTGATGTGATCATGCAGCAATCAAGCCATAGCTGTGTTGTTTTCAGTGAAGTGGCTTTTTAAGGGATGACAAGAGTCATGTCTAGGCAGCATCAGGTGGCTGTAACTGAGAGCTGGGCTGGTTGAGTACAGTGGCTCCTTGCATTCAATGCACTGGTGAAAAGGCGGAGCTGCTATGTCCAGCCCCAGGTGACGTGGGTTGGAAGTGCTCGGGATTGGCACTGAGATTGGTGTCAACTGGCAGTGTTTTTTTTCAGGCAATACATGCATTGCACCACTTTGTGAATTTGGCGTGGTGATTTTGGTCTCTTTGGGCCCTGTTAGCGTAAACAAAGAGGTTGCTAATGTCATGCAAGAAGGCACTAGGGGATCTTAAATCTGGCCCTAATTCTCTACTGTCTGTATCATAGAAACATCAACACAGCCCAAATTCTGCTTCCATATGTCACTGCAGAGATGAATTCAACTTGATAAATCTTAAGAGGCTTCTTTCCCGATGGAGAAGCAAAATCGGTAACCAGTGCAATAGCCCTCATAAACTGATTTTTCTTAGTACCAAACAGTGGAAGCCAGGAAAGTGCAGGGCCTGTTAGGGGGCCCCACGACACCCGTTCCCGCCATCCTGTTCCTGGTGGTAACAACCGCCAGGAACGGGATGGCGGGAAGGGGGTCGGAATCCCCATGGCGGCGCTGCAAGCAGTGCCGCCATGGAGGATTCCCTGGGCCAGGGGAAAACCGGCGGGAAACTGCTGGTTCCCCTTTTCTGTAAAGCCGCGGTCAGAGTGGCCCAGGAAGCACTGCCAGCCTGTTGGCGGTGCTTCCGCGGTCGTTGGCCCTGGCGGTCGGTGACCGCCAGGGTCAGAATGACCCCCACAGTTCTTAGTTGGAACATTGCAGGGCTGGAGAATAAATTGGGCATCCCTGAATGGCGTAAATTTATAGATGAACATAGGATATGCCTCTTTCAAGAAACGTGGGCACTGGAGCCCAAATATAGAATTGGGTTTAAAAGCTATTGGGTCTCAGCATGCAAGGCGAACTCTGGGAGACCTTCAGGTGGATTGCTCATATGGCTCAGCTGTTCCCTCAAGTGTCGGGTTGAAGTAGTAGACATGGGTTGTCCCAATCTGATGGGTTTAATAATACCAACCCTCAAGGAGAAACAATCGCAATAATTACCTGGCAAATTGTATCAATGACTCATCTAAGTTGGCAGGGAAGAAAGTGCCATGTTTGCTTTACGCGGATGATACCATTTTGTTGGCTAAAACATCTATGGGAATTCAAAATTTGGTCAATCAATTCAGTGCATTTTGTAGAGATTATGGGCTGGATGTCAATGTTAAGAAAACAAAACTTATGACATATAGGCCCTCATTCCGAGCCTGGCGGGCGGCGGAGGCCGCCCGCCAGGCTTCCCCCCTCCGAAATACCGCTCCGCGGTCGTAAGACCGCGGAGGGTATTCCGAGTTTTCCCCTGGGCTGGCGGGCGGTCTTCACAAGACCGCCCGCCAGCCCAGGGGAAAACTCCCTTCCCACGATGACGCCGGCTCGTAATAGAGCCGGCGGAGTGGGAAGGTGCGACGGGTGCAGTTGCACCCGTCGCGTATTTCAGTGTCTGCTTTGCAGACACTGAAATACTTTTAGGGGCCCTCTTACGGGGGCCCCTGCCGTGCCCATGCCATAGGCATGGGCACGGCAGGGGCCACCAGGGGCCCCGCGACTCCCCCTCCCGCCATCCGGTTCCCGGCGGGAGAACCGCCAGGAACTGGATGGCGGGAGGGGGAGTCGGAATCCCCATGCCGGCGCAGCATGCTGCGCCGGCTTGGAGGATTCCTTTGGGGCAGCGGGAAACCGGCGGGAGACCGCCGGTTTCCCTTCTCTGACCGCGGCTGAGCCGCCGCGGTCAGAATGCCCCGCGGGGCACCGCCGGCCTGTCGGCGGTGCCACCGCGTCCCACGGCCCTGGCGGACTTGTTCCGCCAGGGTCGTAATGACCCCCATAGTGCCCTGAATAAGAAAACAAAAGCAAATATAGTGATGGACTCAGTCCTTTTGGAGAGGGTCACGGAGTACGATTATCTGGGCATTAGGTTATCGGATAGGGGCAGTTGGGATGCAGCCATTAGAAAAGGGGCACTTATTATTAGTCAAAAAGGTGGAGTGTTAGAACGAAAGGGCAGAGCCGTAGCGAGCCCCCCTCTGATTCCCATTTCTGAAATTTACAAAGTCCAAGTCCGTACTGCTGCCCTGTATGGAGCAGAACTCTGGGGTTCTTACAGACAATTGGATACCTTCAAACTAAAGAAAATTATTTTCTCAGTCACATATCTAGGTTGGGGAAGGGCACGCCGATGATCCCTCTTAGATTAGATCTCGGTATAAATAGTATTAAAGATACAGCGGGTTTAAGACCACTTTTATAATGGGTTCGATTGTGAAAAACGGAAGAACTTGAGCCTTTCAGGGCAGTAATCAAAGATCTTATAACACCTTATCAGGGATGGGAAAAAGTTTGTTGGTTGAGGGAGATGAAATCAGCTTGGGTCAAGTTGGGCTTCCCCCATTATTGGGAGAATCCTGAGATGATTCCTGCTAACGCCAGGTTGCTGACCAAAAAGAGATATTGGGGGAAAGTTCATGATGAGTCTCTTCACTGTAACGGGTCAGGTCGGTTGACAGCAGAGGTTTTGCTGGTTAAACACGAACCCCGGCTCGAGAACTTTCTGGATCTCCCTATACCAGCACGTGCCCGAGCCCTATTCCTTCAGCTCAGATACGGTACATTAGGAGTTAATAGTTTCACTGCCTATTGGTCGACTAACAGCTCCATGTCTGATAAATGTATCAATTGCCACTCATGTGAGGAAACACCTAAGCATGTTCTGTTTTTCTGTCCCTTGTACAAGTGTCCTAGAGGAAAGTGGATTATCCCTCGGTGCAAGGTTTTGCTATTGCATGATCGAGCCAGTGCTTACAGATTATGCAAACACGATTCTTCCACGTTGATAGTAAGCTCAGTCTCCAAATATTTGTCAGCAGCTTGGACCATCCGCAGTAGGATTATCTTAGATTCTGGTCTATTAGTTGGAGAGAGGTCTAGCAGCTAATGGACAAGGATTTTAAATGGTCATGAAAGTTAAATACGATTATTTATGTTGTTTTATCTCCGGATTAATTTCAAAGATATTAGGTTTTATTGTTTGTGTTTTTTATCGGATTCTTTACCTAATTGATCCATAGCACTGTAGCACATAGCACTTTGTAAGTAATAAGATGTAACTTCTATGAATAATTTATTTGAGAAATGAGTCTTACTCTGCAGTACTTTTTTTAATGTTTGCTTCATAGTATTGCAGCATGAAGTATTTTTTGAAGCACTATGAACTATTTTCCATGAATAATTTATTTTAGAACAGTCTTTTTAAAAAATGTAAATTTATGTATGTCTAGATCAGAATATATGGCACTCTGTTGTTTATATAGGCAAGATCAGAAAAGATTTAGTATATAATTCGGTTCTTTCAATTTGTTCTGGTAAATGGTATCCATCAGGGCGAGGAGGCACAAAGTTAGGAGTATCATTTAACATCTGTCCTGTTAGACAAGGAGTGTATTAATTGTATTTTTTTTTTTTTTGTGAAGGTAATGATCTTTGTTTTATTTTTTATGTATGGTTGTTTTTATGCACTTTAAAGGTCTAATTTTAGACCGAATAAATAAATAATAATAATATTGTCATCCTATGAAATCATTTTTTTAAGTGCTGCACTATTTCCCTTCCTTGCTTGAAATGGCCACCTCCTTTGACAGTTACACAAATTTGTTAAGGGAAAGTCACCAGTTTCCTTGGTGTCTCTCCACAATCTTAAGAGCTGCAATAACACAGACATCCAAATCATTTTGAAGAGGTAGGAAGGTATTTGCCTGCCCTGAGTAAAATTACTTAACAGGTGGTTTGGCTGCTCCCAATACAACTGCTCTACAAGGCTACAGCTATATAAGTAAATCTCTTTAATACCTAAAAAACTAAGGAATCCACACAAGTCCAAAAGTTTGAAAACAGTCCCAAATCTGTTGTAACATTATTTCATTATTTTTACAACCAAATAGCTATTTTTCATCTTGAACACATCACCACATTGATCTAAGTCTAGATTTTGACAAAGGATTTGCTGAACTGACATCAACAGCAAGGGCTTCAGGCTGACGTTGCTTAATTGTGCAACACAAATTCTCTATTAGTACTGTTTTAGATTTTAGTTCAAGTCTTGCCCTTGCCATAATAATAGACAACATAAGAAGCTGAGTCATTTAGAAATTGTGCCTCTAACTGACAAAGACAATCCATTTGAGAAACAGGAGATGCATTAAAGAAGGTGCTCGAAAGAGAGAATGCTGATCTTGACGGAGGGTAAGTCCAGTAGAAGGTAGGGAGTGAAAAAGGTGTTTAGAGGGGTTTAGGGGGGAAACCTGGATTTGGAAGTGTGTGTGTGTGTGTGTGTTTTGTTTGTGTGTGAAGGGACGTTTTAGTAAGAGGTAGGTGTGAGAAAGTAGATGTCAGTGTGTGGACAAATGACAGTTTGTAAAAAGGAGTCAGTGGGGCACACAGGAGGATCGCAGAAGGGTGTGAAGCGTCAAGACTAGTACACCTGCATACAAAACTGCAGCACCCCCATCCCGGGGTTGTAACAGCGCAGGTAGTGCATAACTCATCCACATTCAGACTGTGTGCATCTCTTGCTCCCCCAGCTGAACAGACACTGGGTTGCATGAGTAAAATAAAGTGAGAGCAGAGTTCAAGATTGGCATCAGCAGGACTGGTGAGCTATGATAGAATCATTAGTTGTTTGAAGTGACATGGTGGATATAATAACAACAAGAATTACAGGCACTGACATCAAGACTAGGGGTATCATCAGTAGGGCTTGCAGGATATGACCAAAGCATCACAGACAAAATATAAGTAAAATCAAAGGTGAAAGAGAGTGACGTTACTGTGCATTTTCTGAAATCAATGGAATCTTGCACACCAGAGTGAAAGCTCCAGGGAATGATATCTGAGTAAAACTGGCCACAACACACACACACTCACACACATTCAGTCATTTACCCAAATGCTCATCTCAGTAAACTAAACTCCTCTCCAAATATCTGTGTGTAAGCTAATTGACATTGATGCTTCAGCAGTATATTTTTGTGATCAATGGAAGCTTGCAATAAAACTATGGTGCAAGATCTCTGTAACAAAGGGAACCATGTATTGTAAATAACTTATGTGAGAAATAAATCTTGTTTTCTTCCTATCATGCTTTACCTATTCTGTGAGAAAACAAAGTTTGCACTCTTGATTTGAGATGTATTGCTATGTGGAGAGTGAGAGGAGCTTGTACTGTAGCTACCAAGCATGAAGGCATAAAAATGGCAGAATTTTATCCAAAGTGATAACATGGGGAGAAATTCCACCACCAACAATTCCAAGTGACGCCAAGCCTAGAATTATCAGGTCCGTAAACCCCACATCTGATTTCAGACCTCAGAGACATTAGACTTCCCTTTCATGCTGTGGGTGTAGAAACTGTGGACAACAGCATGCCCATACGGTGCAGCAACAGCAGGAGAAGGGGCAGACAGCCTCTCTGAGGATGCTTTCTCGCCCATGCTTACACATGTCAAATCAAATCAAATCAAATCAAATCATTAACATTTATAAAGCGCGCTACTCACCCGTGCGGGTCTCAAGGCGCTAGGGGGGAAAGGGGGGGTTATCGCTGCTCGAACAGCCAAGTCTTTAGGAGTCTCCGGAAAGCGGAGTGGTCCTGGGTGGTCCTGAGGCTGGTGGGGAGGGAGTTCCAGGTCTTGGCCGCCAGGAAGGAGAAAGATCTCCCACCCGCCGTGGAGCGGCGGGTGCGAGGGACGGCAGCAAGTGCGAGGCCAGCGGAGCGGAGGGGGCGGGTGGGGACGTAGAAGCTGAGGCGTCTGTTGAGGTATTCCGGTCCCTTGTTGTGGAGGGCTTTGTGTGCGTGGGTGAGAAGACGGAAGGTGATCCTTTTGCTGACTGGGAGCCAATGCAGGTGTCTCAGGTGTGCGGAGATGTGGCTGTTGCGGGGTACGTCGAGGATGAGGCGGGCCGAGGCGTTTTGGATGCGTTGCAGGCGGTTTTGGAGTTTGGCGGTGGTCCCGGCGTAGAGGGTGTTGCCGTAGTCCAGGCGACTCGTGACAAGGGCGTGGGTCACGGTTTTTCTGGTGTCGGCGGGGATCCAGCGGAAGATCTTGCGGAGCATGCGGAGAGTGAGGAAGCAGGCGGAGGACACGGCGTTGACTTGCTTGGTCATGGTGAGAAGAGGGTCCAAGATGAAGCCGAGGTTGCGGGCGTGGTCTGCGGGGGTCGGTGCGGTGCCGAGGGCCGTGGGCCACCAGGAGTCGTCCCAGGCGGACGGGGTGTTGCCGAGGATGAGGACTTCCGTTTTTTCAGAGTTCAGCTTTAGGCGGCTGAGCCTCATCCAATCTGCGACGTCCTTCATACCCTCTTGTAGGTTGGTCTTGGCGCTGGCGGGGTCCTTGGTGAGGGAGAGTACAAGTTGGGTGTCGTCGGCGTAGGAGGTGATGATGATGTCGTGCTTGCGTACGATGTCGGCGAGGGGGCTCATGTAGACATTGAAGAGTGTCGGGCTGAGTGATGAGCCTTGAGGTACGCCGCAGATGATCTTGGTGGGTTCTGAGCGAAACGGAGGGAGGTAAACTCTTTGGGAGCGGTTAGCGAGGAAGGAGGCGATCCAGTCCAGGGCCTGGCCTTGGATCCCGGTGGAGCGTAGGCGGGTGATTAGGGTGCGGTGACAGACGGTGTCAAAGGCAGCCGAGAGGTCGAGGAGAATGAGGGCGACTGTTTCACCGTTGTCCATCAGGGTTCTGATGTCGTCTGTGACTGAGATGAGGGCGGTTTCCGTGCTGTGGTTGGTTCGGAATCCGGTTTGTGAAGGGTCGAGCAGGTTGTTGTCTTCCAGGAAGGTGGTCAGCTGTTTGTTGACGGTCTTTTCTATTACCTTGGCTGGGAAAGGTAGAAGAGAGATGGGGCGGAAGTTTTTCAGGTCGCTTGGGTCAGCCGTAGGTTTCTTTAGTAGGGCGTTGACTTCAGCGTGCTTCCAGCATTCGGGGAAGGTAGCAGAAGAAAAAGAAGAGTTGATGACGGTCTGGAGGTGCGGGGCGATGATGTCGTCGGCTTTGTTAAAGATGAAGTGCGGGCAGGGGTCCGAAGGTGCGCCGGAGTGGATAGAGTTCATGATGGATTTGGTTTCTTCCGTGTTGATGTGGGTCCAGTTGTTGAGGGTGATGTCCGGGGAAGCGGGTTCAGTGGTGTATGGTTGGGTCTGGTGTCCGAAGCTGTCGTGGAGGTCGCTGATCTTGCGATGGAAGAAAGTGGCGAGGGATTCGCACAAATCCTGTGAGGGCGTGACGGCGTTGGCGCTGGCGCTGGGGTTGGAGAACTCTTTGACGATGCTGAAGAGTTCTCTGCTGTTGTGGCTGTTTTTGTCTAGTCTGTCGGTGAAAAAGTTCCTTTTGGCAGTGCGGATCAGGTGGTGGTGTTCGCGTGTAGCGTTCTTGAGGGCGGTCATGTTGTCCGCGGTGTGGTCCTTGCGCCAGGCCTTCTCAAGGGCACGACAAGTTTTCTTTGATTCTTTGAGGGTGTCAGAGAACCAGAGAGGTTTTTTGGTGTTGGTCTGTCGATGCGTGCGTTTGAGGGGAGCAAGGTTGTCAGCGCAGTTGGAGATCCAGTTTGTGAGGTTGAGAGCTGCGTCGTTGGGGTCGGTGGTGAGGGTGGGTTGGTTGGCGGCGAGAGCGGAGAAGAGTTGCTCTTCAGGGATCTTGTTCCACTGTCGACGAGGGGTGGGTTGAGTGCGGAGGTGGGAGGTCTCGCGTCGGAATGTGAAGTGGACGCAGCTGTGGTCGGTCCAGTGTAGGGCAGAGGTGTGGCTGAAGAAGATGTGTTTGCTGGCGGAGAAGATAGGGTCGAGCGTGTGTCCGGCGATGTGGGTGGCGGTGTTCACCAGTTGTTTGAGGCCGAGGTTGGCGAGGTTGTCGAGCAGGGTGGTGGTGTTGGGGTCGTTGTTTTGTTCCAGATGGAAGTTGAGGTCGCCTAGGAGGATGTAGTCCGGTGAGGCGAGGGCGTGCGGGGAGATGAAGTCGGCGATGGCGTCGCTGAAAGAGGCGCGAGGTCCGGGAGGACGGTAGACGAGGGATCCTCTGAGGGTGGTCCTTGGGTCGGTGCGAATCTGAAAATGCAGGTGTTCAGCGGCGAGGGGGGGGTCTTCGGTGGAGGTGGTGACGCTGATGGAGTCTTTGAAGATGATGGCGACACCTCCTCCTACTTGGTTGGTGCGGTCTTTTCTGGAGATCTTGTAGCCTTCGGGGATGGCGGTAGCGATGTCTGGAGCAGAGGAGGCGTTCATCCATGTCTCCGTGATGAAGGCGACGTCCGGGGCTGTGGAGTCCAGGAGGTCCCAAAGTTCAACGGCGTGCTTGTGGACGGAACGAGCGTTGATCAGGATGCACTTGAGGTGGTTGATGGCGCGTGGGCTTGTGGTCGTGGTAGTTGCGTCCCTTATTCAAGGCATCTTCCCAGATGCTCTCAAGACAGGCCTGATCCTCCCATTCCTAAAATAACCTACTCTAGATCCTTATGACCTTGCCAACTGCTTGCCCATCACTTACCCATCATTCATTGGCAAGATTATTGAAAAGGCAGTCTAAGTTCAAATCCAAGGTCATATCAATACCAACCATATTTTGCACGTCAACAAAATCTGCCCTAAACCAAGCCATCATGTCCCTGTACACCAGGACTTGGATGTGAGTGAAACTCCCAGGTCAAACAGCCACTGCTAAGATCAACACAGACTGAGGAATAGAACAATCCTGTGTGCTGGTTCCCCTGTTAATCAACCTCTATACAGCTGATTTGGGTCTGGTCTTAGCCCAGAGCGGCTCAATTCACTCCAAGAATTGGTGACAGAAGAATCCAACTCATGCAGTACGCACATGATTTAGTGCTGTTTGACCATAAATAAATTGGCCTGCAAAGGACCCTCAATGCTCTGGATACGTACAGCCTCAGGAACAAGCTTATGGCCAGTGGGAATAAAACAAAAGTACTGATCTGTGGAAAGTATTGAAAGAAGAGGTTCACAAGATGGTGGCTGAGGCCACAGAGGCTAGATTGTTCACAACATTATAACTATCTGGAAGCATGGCTATGTGAAAATGGCAAACCGTCACTGCACCTATAACAAATGAAAAGCAAAGCAAGAATGGTTATGTATGCACTGTGCAAACCAAATACCACTCTCGATAGCCCAACATCCACTGCTATACGCAGAGTGGACTGTGCCAAATTGCTGCCAGCAGTTAACTACGCACAGCAAGCTTTCCAGGGATGTTGGCAACTGACCTACAAAAGATCCAGTGCACAGCCTATAAGAAGTTATTCCACCTTCCATCTTACACAAGGAAAACACTTATCAGGCTGGAATTTAGGCTTGTTAAGCAAGAGCTTGAAAACTTGGCAGCCTTGGCAAAATATTACTGCCAGACAATGGCTGCACCCGCCAACAACATGAAGGCCCTAAAAAAACAATCTTTACTAGTACTAACAACCCTTGCTCCATATATCTAACTGCAGCCAAGGAAAGCCTGCAATTTGCGGCGAAGAACTGGGACACAAACACGATCAGTTACACAAACATTAAATCCACAATCAATAAACAACTGTACCACCGTTCACGAGAAATGGACATGGAAGCCCTTCTAGTTAAGGTCCTGTACCAGTCATTAACAGGCCCACAATTGTACAAATCAGCCAAACTTCACCTTAACTAGGCAGTGGGAAAAGATACTCTAAACCTCATTTTATCATCTAGATTAGTGCTACTTCCAATTAGAGAACTGATTCCAACACCATCACTCACTGTAGACTGTGTAACTATAGAAGTAAATCTCTCGCACACATAATACTCTGCTTTCTGGCATTGTTACACACCCACTGAACTGAGGCCTATTTTAATACCACAGGCCATCTGTTCAGCCAAAGAGGTTGTTTTTCTTTTGTATACCCTGGAATCAGTGATTGATATGGCCAAGTTCAGGAAATTCATATTGCAAACCAGCCATCTGTTAATGGGTAGGAACGACCAACAGCCCCAGCCACAAAACACTCATCAATGAAGCATCAATCTGTGGTCTGCGATAAAGTGGCTTGCATCTTCAGACCAAAGATTTTAGCTCCACTGCCTGCACTGTATAACTCGTGTCCCCTCAAGTTCTCTATTTTGCACTTGAATGCAACATGTCACAACTTGGTGAACACAATTTGGCACTCATCCTCCTGTGGTTATCTCTGACGTCACTATACCTGGCACGACCTTGAGCTGCTCACATGTACGCTACTGTAAAGTTTTTTTTTTTTTTTGTTTTTTTTATCGGAGCCAGCACTATATTATGAACATGCACTAGCATCCACAGATTCCTTTCACTAAGGTTTTTTAAAATCATATCGTGTTTTTCTTTAGTATGACATTTTTGTATTGCCATCATTTTCGTTTTGCTTTAGTATGTTGATGTAAAGGCGAGTACATAGACACGAGCCTTCTTATATATCGGCCTCACTGTTGCTAAAAGAGACATTGCGAGAAAGTGGCCCAATGTCATTCCATATTATTTCTAAAACCAGAGACTGACCCCCAGAAACACCACAACATTTGGGGAGAATGGATGCAACATAGAGGTTTGATGTCATGAGAAGTGAGAGGGCGGACTTTGGGCCATTATTCTGCGCAATGTCATAGTACTCGTGTATTAAAGCATGAGAAACTTGGGGCAAGCAATCTTAAGACCAACTGATGTTTTGCTATGTCACTATAATTTATATAGCATGTGTCGTGGACATGAGTCCAATATATTGTCATGATACAAAGTGCTAACAAAATGGTTTATTGAAAAAGAAGCTTTGACTATGTCTGTCTATGTTTGCCGTTCTGGGAATAACATGTAATAAGGGAAGAATTACTGGTAAAGCTGCATTGCTGGTACACACCATCCAGGTGGGTTTCCCTGGTTTAGTTATGTTTATGATTAAATCACCCAGCTCCAATGAAGGCTGGGCTTATTATGAGCTCAGATGGGCGGCGTGGGCCGTGATCTGGGGGTTCTAAAAGCACACAGTATCTACTGAAGAAAATATGGGGACCAAAAGAACCAGGAAGCGAAGGAAGGTGGTATGTCAGGTTAGGAGACGTCTAGCAGAGGTAATAAAATGGGACAGGTAGGTCCAAAAGTGTGTGGTAGACGAGTAAGCCCAACTACGTGATGAGTAGAGGCAAATAGATGGGGTCACGTTGAGTTTTATATTGCACTACTGTTTAAAGGTGGTTTTGTGGGGCGGTGTAGTGAGTGAGGTACGCCATTGTTTTTAAGAGTGTAACTATCATATTAAAAGTGTTGTCTGTTTTTTATTGTGTTGTCTCAGAAAACGATGGCGTTAGAGCTACACTTCTTCGAACTGCCGAGAGCTCCAGGGCATAAAATACTGCTACAGATGGATAAGCTATCACAAAAAGGCCTCCGGCATTACATACAAGTACTAGCTCCTATTTCATCAAGTGTAAAAAGTGTGAAAAGAGTCAGTTTATCGGAATTGCAACATTTCAATGGTGATAACAAGCAGCTCGGTTTAAAAAGTGATTAGATTTCTAAAAAAAATGAAATCGAAATGTTGGATCTTGTAAAAGCAAATGACCAATGAAGGTCTATGGCTGAAAAAATGTCATGATGGCGTTTTCTAAGATGAGGCAATTAGGGGATATTAAATCAGTTATCCTATTTCAAATAGTTGTATACGGTCTATACTACATTTATATATTTAGTCGTTCAGACGTTCATACGTATGTATGTGATATATAGTGTGCAGTGCAGATTTTTTTTTTTAAACTGTCCTCTGTATTTATTTTTAAACGAAAAAATGTACATGGGCTGCTTTAAAACCCTTCTTGCAACCTTCTTCTGAACACAAAGGATGTTAAAGCCACAGCTCAAACATTTCTCCAGGGAGAGATCTGGCGACTGGTCACCTGCTGCTTTGGTGTTCTTTGTGGTGAGGGCACCATTTCTGATGTGGGGTTTGTTATGCAGATGCATTTCAGGGGGCACCGCCCCCTGGGGAGAACGCTTCCTCGCACAGGTACAGATTTACAGAATAGGCTTGTTTTTCCAGGACAGTGAATAATCAGACACGGGGAAGTAAATCCTTTTTGGGTGTGTCATCCTCTCTGAGCTTTATAATGGAAACAGTTCTGCGTGTCAACATGCAATGCTTCAGGCGTGAATAATCCTTCCAGGGAAACCCCTGCGAAGCAGATCTGACCAGCAAAATAGCCACAGCTTCAATTACACAAAACACTCAAAGGAACGGGAATACTTTTAGGCACCTTACCCTAAATACAACTAGAAATGGAAAAGTTCTGGGTTTGGGATAGCCCTGTGCAGGGTGTAGTTTGTTTTTGTTTGTGTACCTTTCACGCTAAGAATGAGCAATATATTATGTCTCTCATTTCTACAACATCAGGTCTCCCCAAAAGCTAAACCTCGAGGAAAGGTTGAGTGCTTTCTAAAGTCAGCACAGTTTATCTCCGTCTGCCAGCATGTAGTGACCTTGTTCGCACGTCATGCCACTGTATCTTCACACGGACCGGCTTTCACAAAACTTGCCAACGTAGGTAGGGTCAGTCCGAGAGTGCAGCATCACAAGAGTGTACCATCAATTTGGTCAAAAACGTTGGTAGGGCAAATGTATTCAAGATTTTGGGCTGCAGACACAATTTCCCCCTTAGGTAAGGGAGTGCTCTGCGTGAAACCAAATTTGGCACCCCTTCCCGCTCCTCCTCTTTAATGATCTTTGTGTCCCAAGTCGGAGTTAGACTTCTGCAAGCAGCTCCTGCAGCCCTCTGGAGATGGTACCCTGGCGTGGGCTCAGCCCTCACATGCTAAAGACCAGCCCTTGCTGCAGACAGTTGCTTTCAGACAATGGTGCCTATTCAAGAAATGCATACTGGGGTGTGTTTAGTAGGACCGCAATAGGACTACTCACAAACTACTAAAAGCTATTGACAAACCTATGTATGGTGGTCTATGCCTCTGCCTCTCCTATGTGGAAAATTGTGACTACCTACTACTAAAAGGTAGATGTTGAGGGAGAGTTAAGAAGGGGTTATGGGATGGTCATAGAAAGGTTATGGAGGGACATTCACCCCCTCACAAAAGAGTAAACCCAGTGCTGTTCACAAGCGGCACTTTCAGATTTATTACAGCTAGAAAGGATGCACAATAATCCTAAATGAACTCCAATTCAGACCTGGAATAGGTCCAGCACAACACATGACCAACCACTGCTACTCCAACACCCTCCCACAGAAAATAGCTGAGGCAGGGACTTAAGATATAACCCCATAAGAAATAATGTTAAAATAAATTGATTTACTTAGAGTTTTAAAACCATTTATAAGTGTTTTCAATTTCCAAAAATAAAAAATATGTTATAATAAAATATTGTAATAACCTTTTTGCTTTAAAAAAAAAAAGTACATTTTTAAAAAATAATTTCAGAAACTAAATTAATTCACTATATCACTTTTAGAAACTCCTACCACATAATTAATTAATAAAAACACTTTTAGGTGAAATTTTAAAAATAAATCTTAAAATATGATTTCAATTTAATTCAATATACTTTAATTAAATATTTATTTCCAAATTAAGTAGAGCTGTAGCATTTTTTTTTGCTTAACATTTAAAATATATAAAATTAATCTATTGAATTTTTTTCTATTTTTTTAAAAGTTTCATAAAGCTTTATCAATTTCCCAATACTTTACCATAGTTTATTCAGACTCCATCCCCTAAACTGATGGGTGAGAAACATGTAAGAATGCACTTTGCAGTATCTTTACAGCCACAAATTGTGAATATCCAAAAGTAGTAAAGTTATTACAACATACACAAAGAATATTCCAATAAGGTATTTGTTACTACTGGAGCTCATTATGGATATGTACAGCATCTCCAGGTTCATATCATATTATTCCACTAGGTTGTTATCTGTGCAGAACCACTATATTAATGACATGGTCATTCTCTCCATGTTAAAGACCTTGCAAGCAAAGAAGATTGTATCCTTCACATGATGCATCATTTCTCCTCTACACTACCTAACATTAATGCACTGTTCCAGTCAAACAGATACTCACTATCTCATGCCAACAGCAATTTTATTGAGGTGTACACTTACATTCACAGCCACAGAGAACAAGCTCCTGCCTCTCTGAAGAGGACATTATTGACCTAAGAGACTACGACTTCCTAAAATCACTCTCTAACTCGGATCTCTCCCCTTGTGAATCTAACCTATCTATCCCTACTAGTGCTGGAACAAGACAATTGCATGTATCCTCTAAAGCATGTGACATTAAATAAAAACCTAATCTAGATTCGGTCAGAACAGTCAATTCCCTACTTTGCTGTCTTCTACACAACTGCTGAATAGCTGTTAAAGAACAAATAGAGATTACTGATGCAATCAATTAAGTCCCCCAACCATCCTCCTGCCAGATTGTTATCTACTATCCTACTTACAAATTAACTGAGTTGTCTGTCTCCAATGCCTTCATAAGAGACTTTAACCAGGCCTTTGGTGATGTTAATGTCTCTACAGATATTATGCTAACTACATTTCTACAAAACAATGATCTTCTGTAGAACTGTTGTAGACATCCTCACATTAAAGACTCTGCTATTGATCTGATTATCTAAAAAAGAAAACATTCTAACTATTGAAATCCCTATACTGGCTCATTCGTCTGATCACTCCAGGGTACCTCTATTTATGTCATGTATGCATTAGAAAACCATTGGTCTATCGAAAAACTGAGACAATCTTTTTGTGGCAGTACAAATATTGAGGCTTCTATCTTGGCAATGATGGACCTTAGTAATCTTTCAGCTATTTAATCTTTTAAAGGTGAAATGTATTATCATCTTACCTCCTCAAAAAAGTAAATGATAGAGATCTTAACCTTCTGCAAATGATTCTGAAAAAAACAGATGGTGAGAGAAATCTCTTAGAACTCTGAAAGAATGAGGAGGCACCCATCCTTTTCATCTAATCTACAAATGCTTGGAACAGCCAGGGTACTTTACAAGAGATACATACTTAATGCAAGGTATGATCACATAAAATCTCTAATAAATACAGAAAAAAAGTGAGTGAGAAAACTCTTGACAGTTGCTAAGAAAACCAAAAATCCTCCCCTATCTTTCACTGTCTAAGATCCTCATGCTCAAACAGAAGAATTTACTCAGTCATTTGTTGAGAAAGTTAAACCTACTGAATGTATTTTGCCCCATCACTCATCATTCTCAAAACCATTTCGCTAATAGCAAATCCCGGTACTCTGGGCAGCCATTAAGGAGCATTTCTCAATTTTGTTTGTACAAAATCATAACAATGTGAGTTTGTCATACCCTTTCACAGACCCATTTCTTATTTTATAGCTTTTCACTGCTCTAAATATTTCTGCTATTGAGTGACCACCTATAACCCTATTGTAGTGTTCTAGTAAATTTGTCTCTCTCTCTTTCTATGTGCCTTTCTTGACTGCCAGGTCGAAGGCGCACACAGCTGATACTGAAGACCAAAATAACTTTTGGACCATTATAGGATGCATTACTTATTGCGTAGTTTATTGAAAGTTGTATACCCTCATATTTAAAACAATATATCTTTAGCTCTTAGAAGTTTTCCAGTGGGGTTTTAGACAGGGATGGAGAATGGAGAGTGAGTTGCTTCAGGTCATCGAGGATTCTTTACACATCTTTTATGGTGAAAGTTCATATTTACTTATTCTCTTTTGTATGTCTGCCGATTTAATTAAGCATGATAACTCCATTATTATCTGACTCTCAAAAAGTGTATGGGTATTTCAGGCCTAATCTTTAATTGGCTTTCATCATACTTAACCAACTGATCTCAACAGATTAAAATTAGAAACACTTTTTCAAGGGATATCACAAGGCTCTATGTTGGTTTTAACTCCATTCAGTCTCTGCCCTGAACCTCTCATTGTCATCCTCAAGAACTCAGGGGTTCTATGCCACCAACATTTTTTTGACACTCAGCTACATATAAATATGTCATCACCTAGTTATATTTGACATCTTGCCTATATACTCAAGATCATTCAACATCAGGGTGGCAATCTACCATTTGAAATTTAACCCAAGGAAAACTTTGTTTATCCATATTTCTCCTACGCACACCAGCATTCCAGTTCAGTCTTGAATAGATGGTTGCAAAATGTTTGGTTTTAATCTTGTGATCATTGAATACTGAAAAATCTCTGGGAATTACTCTAGATAAGAGGTGTAACCTAGAATTTAAAATTAAGAATATGGCAGTGCAGTCATGATCTGCAGACCATGCTCACCTTTCTATACAGGACAAGGGAGGAGATACATTCCACTGAACGTCCTTGGTCCATGAGTATTTCTCAGCAGAAGAGGCCAAGAGTATATGCAGAGTGTGGGCACCAAGCACTTGGAGAGAGTCCTTGCGACTGCTATGCATATACTGCACAAATTCAGTTAAGGCAAGACAGACTACAAGTCTCAGGATTCACGGGACTCTCAAAAGACTTTAAACATTGGTGCTAACTTAAATTCAAGAGTCTATGAGCCATATTTACAAGAAAGTGGTGCATCACTAATGAAGCGCCACATTCCTTGCAGCCCCCTTGCGTCCCCTAATGCCACCATGATAGCACCATATTTACAATACGGCACACCATGGTGCATGTTAGGGGCAATAGCCTCATTTTTTTGACACTATTGTAATGCTGTACTGGATTAGCATTAAAAAAATGACGCTAATCCAGTATAGCGTTAAAAGGCCAATTGAAATCAATGTGAGCCTCATTTTAACGCCTGCTTTAAGCAGGCTTTAAAAATGACATTAGAAATAGGGCAATGGAATCTTGTAGATTCCATTGCGCCATTTTTAGTGACCCTCTAATGAGGGAACGCCCCCTTTGCATACATCATGCATATATAATGCATTATGTAGCGATAAGGGTTTACAAGGTTTGCGCCACCTTGCAAATATGGCGCTATGGTAGTGGACCATTATCTTCACATTTGCAGCAAAAATTGTGTCGCAAATTTGGCGCTAAGTGGCACAAGGGCCTTGAAAATATGGCCCTATGTTCCTCATGTTTCTAAGTATTCCTTCCATGGCAATAAAGATAGCTGCTCTAGCTAGGACCTTCTTTTCAGAGTGGGGTGTTATGCTACGCTATATTTCCAAAATGTGAGTCACGAGGGAAAATGAAGTGAGGGAACATCCTCCAAGAAGTTAATAGAACCCATAAAGCCCTAGTTGCCTATACTGTTATACATGAAGAATCTTCTAATTCGTCAAAACAAGGAACACTTTTTATGACAGAGGATAACTAAAAAAATCAGACTCAAAACAATTAAAAATACACTCACAAGGATAAGGGTTATCAAAGTCAAGGATCAAAACTTCATGATGTTGAGGAGACATCTCACAAGATCAATAGACAGACAACAGCTGCTGGTGGCTACTGCACCCCAGAAGTCTCTTTTTTTCCAGCATTTATTTATAATTCATCCATTTTTCAGCATTTATTTATTATTTAGCAATAAACAATGCAATGCAAAGAGAAAAACATAGAAAACCATCACATGTGAAACTCTCCATCTAGGGAATATTGGCCCTCTTTACGACCCTGGCGGTGGGTGATAAAGTGGTGGTAATACCACCAACAGGCGGGCGGTAACTACTGCCAAATTATGACTATGGCGGTGATATCTCTGATAGACAGCCAATGTACCACACCGACTGTCAGGGAGGAAACAACAGGCACCTCGGCAGTAGCCACCTACAGCCAAGGAGAAGACAAAGTTCCACCCACCATATTATGACATGCCAAACTGCCACCTTTTCCGGGGTGGTACTAACGCCATCAAAAGCCCAGCGGAAACAGAGCCCAGAAGAGAAAGGACTCACCATTGGAGACAAAGGGAAGAACAACTCCGCCATGGACCCAGAACTGCCATTTTTTCTGATGATCTTCTACGTTATGCTCCACCACGAACACCAACGCGGGCGAAGACGACGACGGTGAGTACAGTCACCTAGCACACACTGCCCAGTCCACAGTCAACAGGGGCCACATGGTCACAGGGAAAAGTCCAAGGCCCCACTCGATCCCTGCACCAATATGGAGAGAACACTGCAGGGTCATCAGTTGGCAAATAGGCAGGCACCTCAGGGGGAAGGGGGATGGGGAAAGGGGGAGGCACCTCAGCCAGATGCGCAAACAAGACCACTGGTTCTGGAGGGGGCAACATGCCCTGTGCTTGGTCCTGGGGAGTACAGGGCCACAGTCTCTCGAGTGGGTGAATACCCCACTGGTTCTGGAGGGGGCAACATGCCCTGTGCTTGATCCTGATGAGTGCAAGGCCACAGTCTCTCAGCTGGGTGACTTGCCCATTGGTCCTGGAGGGGGCAACATGCTCTGTGCTTGGTGCTGGGGAGTGATGGGCCATAGTCTCTCGAGTGGGTGACTTGCCCACTGGTTCTGGAGGGGGCAACATGCTCTGTGCTTGGCCCTGGGGAGTGCAAGGCCGGCAGTCTCTCAGGTTGGTGAATACCCCACTAGTTCTGGTGGGGGCAGGCCGCACAGCAGCCCATAGAGGCTGGATCATATGGTATCTGCCGGCAGTAATGGCTGCACTATGGTGGTGGTGTGGTGGGAGGCTCCTGCCCAGTCCCTGCACCCTCCAACGACTGCATTTTGGTGGTGGTAGTGGGAGGTTCCTGCCCAGCCGTGCACCCTCTGATGGCTGCACTGTGGTGGTGGTAGTGGGAGGCCCTTGCTTAGCCCCTGCACTCACTGATGGCTGCACAACCATGGCTGGCGGTGGGGGCTCTGTGACAGCTGCTGGTGCAGACTCATTCCCATTCTTGCTGGCTGGTGCAGGCTCCTTCCCCTTCTCGCTGGCTGGTGCAAGCTCCTTCTCCTTCTTGCTGGCTGGTGCAGGCTCCTTCCATTCTTGCTGGTTGGTGCAGGCTCCTTCCCCTTCAGTAATTGTGGCAAGGAATCCTTCCTACCACAAGTAGGTGCTGAAGAAACTGGGCCCATGGACTGTTTGGCTGAAGTGCTTGGCTGGGTTCTTGATACCCTGGCCATACGTACAGGATGGGGGTATTGAGTAGGGCAGAGGTCAACGGTGGGAAGGAAAAGCTTTTTGGGGACATTGGGGCAGGAGGAGGAAGAAGTAATGGGAGTGGAGGATGAGGGAGTGATTGTTGGAGGTGTTTGTCTGCTAAATTTGGGTGCAGGTGCATGGGTTGTGCGCTGTTGTGAGGTGGATGACTGTTGGGTGTCTGAGTGCCTGAGTTTGTGTACTTTAGGAGGGGGACAGACACAGTGCGAGAGGACACAGGGGACGTGTGCATAGATGATGTGGAGGTGTCTGCCAGTGAGGTGTATGTTCTGCCTCGTGTGGTGATGATGCAGGTAGTGGATGATGATGTAGTGCATGCAGGTGTGAGTGTGGGCGTAACTGGGTGGGAGGTGGAGGAGGAGGGGGAGACAGTGGAAATAGTGGATATTGTTGTGTCTGCAAATGAATGGTGTTTGTGTGAGTGCTTGTTGGATGAAGTGTGGTGCTTGTGTTTACCTTTGACATTCTTGGCTGTTATCCTGTGTGCATGCTCGTCTGGCTGTGTGCTTGGGATGGGTTAGGGTAGAGGTGAATGGGACTGGGAAGTGGTAGTTGGAGGGTGGATGGTTGAAACAGGGACAATGACTGCCATCAGAGAAGAGGCCAGAGCCTGGATCGATCTCTTTTGGGCCTCCAATCCACTGTGAATGCCCTCCAGGAATGCATTAGTTTGCTGCATCTGGGCTGCCAGCCCCTAGATGGCATTCACAATGGTTTATTGCCCTACCAAGATGGATCTCAGGAGGTAAGAAGCCTCCTCACTCAGGACAGCAGGGCTCACTGGAGCAGGGCCTGAGGTGCCTGGGGCGAAGGAGATGCACACCCTCCTGGGTGAGCGGGCACGGGCAACTCACTGAGGGGCTGTTGGGAGGGTGGTGCTGGTACGGGGGTGGTGGCTGTACCTGTATCTAGGGTGGTCACAGAGGTGTCCGCCACCACCAGGGATCTCCAATCAGAGGAGGTATCTGAGTCTGTATTGTCCCCTCCAGTCTCCGCCATGGTGCTTCCCTCGCCCTCTGTCCCACTGGTGCCCTCAGCATCAGTGGACTGTGCCTCCAGGGTCCTGTGGGATGCAGCTCCCTCTGTCACCTGTGCCTTTGCTCCTCTGCCAGATGATGCTAATGCACATAAGGACAGGATGACAAAACAAGAAAGGGGGGAGAGAGACAAAGGATACACTAGGTCAATGACTGCACCAACACCACCGTTGGCGTACACAGCACCCTCACACACAGAGAACAGGCCTCAGTACTATGCATTGCACTACCAGTGATATTGCTAGCCACAAAGGCATGAGGAGGAGCACACACCGCCAACTGCAGCACACCTGGGACCCACGCATCCCTGACCGGTAGTGGATGTTAACAAGCTAAATATGCAGTATTTCCCTTTCAGACCCTTACCCACCAGAGGACCTATGCTGCTATGTCTGGTTTGGCCTAGGGGCACCCACTGACACACACCACCTGGATACCAACCCCCCAGCCCTTTCCTTCAATGATGGCCTCTGTACTCAGCCCCTTGTGGCTGCTGTGATGCCCTCAAGCTCTGGATAGGCCACCTTCTGTATGGGGGCCACCGCGGGGGTCAGGGTTCGCCGGGCACCCCTTCCTCGTTGGGAGGCCATCCCCAGCTGGGCCTCCGCAGTCTTCCATGCCCAGCGTCTCAGGTCCGCCCACTGTTTGTGACAGTGGGTGCTCTGCCTGCCACAGACCCCCAAGGTCCACACCTCCTTGGCGATGGCACGCCAAATACCCTTCTTTTGATGGGCGCTGATCTGCAGAGGCAATACAGACAGGACAACACCATTAGCCAAACAGTCCAGCCTGTAGCACATATGACCCACCATACCCGTTTCCATCACTATTGACACACATCAGGACCAGGCTTGACAAAGGTGAAACCGTTGCCCTCATCCTTCTCGACCTTTCCGCAGCCTTCGACACCGTATTCCACAAAACCCTTCGCACACGCCTCTTCGATGCCGGAATTAGCCACAAAGCCCTGGAATGGCTCATCTCCTTCCTCTCCGAAAGAACCCAAAGAGTTTGCCTCCCCCGGTTCCAGTCAAAGGCCACCAAGACCATATGCAGAGTCCCCCAGGGATCCTCACTCAGCCCCAACCTCTTCAATATCTACATGGCTCCACTCGCCAGCATCTTCTGACCTGGCAGCCTCAGCATCATTTCCTACGCTGACAACACCCAGCTCATCCTCTCCCTCATGAGGAACCCCTATACCACCAAGAACAACCTCCACACCAGACTTCTCGCCATCGCTAACTCGGTGACAGCAAGCCATCTCAAGCTAAACTCAGAAAAAAACGAGATCATCATCTTCGGACTCAACAAGTCAGCATGGGACAACTCCTGGTGGACGGCCACCCTGAGACCACCCCCAAAATCCACCACCTACGCATGCAATCTCGGCTTCATACTAGACTCTTCTCTCTCCATGACCCAGCAAGTCAACGCCATCTCGTCCTCATGCTTCAACACCCTTCGTATGCTCCGCAAGACCTTCAGGTGGATTCCCGTAGAAACTAGAAGAATGGTCACCCACGCCCTCGTCAGCAGCAGACTGCACTATGGCAACACACTCTACGCGGGAACTACGGCCAAGCTCCAGAGAAAACTCCAGCGCATCAAGAATGCCTCAGCACGTCTCATCCTCAACCTCCCTCGGCACGAACACATCTCTGCCCACCTCATAACCCTACACAGGCTACCTGTAAACAAAAGGATCGTCTTCAAAATCCTAATGCACGCTCACACAGCCCTCCACGACACCGGACCGTCCTACCTCAATCATCGACTTAACTTCCACATCCCGACACGCCAGCTCCGCTCCGGCGACCTCGCCCTCACAAAAGTCCCTCGCATTCACCACACCATATCCGGCGGCAGGTCGTTCTCCCACCTTGCTGCCAAAACCTGGAACTCCCTCCCCACCAACCTATGCAAGACCCAGGACCTCCTGTCATTCAGAAAACGCCTCAAGATCTGGCTCTTTGAGAAGTAGCACCCCCTCCACCCCGGCACCTTGAGACCCTACAGGGTTGTAGCGCACTCAACAAATTTATTAATTGATTGATAGCCCAGCACTCAACGTGTACCCAGCCAAGAGGACATCCCTCCCCTTTACACAATGCCTTCACACACACCTCCATACATTCATGCCACATGCATCGTGCACACAGTGTACTCACCTGTTGGTCTGGAGGCCAATACAGCAGTCCGTACTGGGGTAGAACCCCATCCACCAGTCTCTCCAATTCCTTTGAAGTGAAGGCTGAGGCCCTTTCCCCAGTCACAGGGGCCATGGTAGGTTCCAGACACAGGTCACAGTAGCACATGCAATGTAGGTCCTCTCCTGTGGTAGGTTAGGAAACGAGTGAGGAATCAGATAGAAAATGGTGGTCACGTCCGTCGCGGTGCATACCGTCACCACCAGCGCAGATCACTATTGGCCACTGTACACAATAGGGCCCAATATTAACCGATAAGAAATTGCGCAACGGTTCACGACTGCCTCCGCCACACCACACAACATCAGCGGCATTACCTCACTTCCATCTGTCTCTCCACACAGCACAGGTGGACGCCATTTCGGGGGGGGGGAGTGGCCTATGGAATAATGCTATGTCACAGGATAAATAGGCACATACTTGACAATTCACATTGTCCCATAACATGTTTACAGATTGCAGACTACTGTTGTGTCTCCATTGTTCAGTTTGTGACAGGCTCCTCACTCTTTTGTCCCTTAGATTCCTACCACTGCGGATGAATAAACGACGGAGACATACCCCGTATGCAGACCCCTGGTGGACTTGGCTACACTGGAGGACAGGCACATAATACTCACCTATAGACTGGACAGGGCCACAATCACAGAGCTGTGTGCCCAATTGGAGCCTGACCTGATATCTGCTATCCATCATCTCACTGGGATCACCCCTCTTGTTCAAGTGCTATCAGGTCACCATTTCCTGGCGACTGGTTCTTTCCAAGTGACAGTGGGCTTGGCAGCAGGAATGTCACAGCCAATGTTCTCAATAGTGCTGACAAGAATGTTGTCTGCCCTGATAAAACACATGTGCAGCTACATTGCATTGCCCCAGGTTGAGGACTTGGCCACTGTGAAGGCCGAATTCTATGCAATGGGACATATCCCCAATATAATTGGGGCGATTGATGGAACACATATTGCATTTGTACCCCCCGTCAGAATGAACAGGTGTTCAGGAATCAGAAGAGTTTTGACTCCATGAATGTGCATATGGTGTGCTTGGCAGACCAGTATATCTCCCACGTCAATGCTAAGTATCCTGGGTCGGTGCATGGGCTGGTGCTGCCATCTAACAGGTGGATCCCTGTGCTACTCACCCAAGAAGGTCTGCCAGATGTATGTTGCACAACCTGGCCCTCAGACGACATGTCCCTTTTCTGTAGCAGGAGGAGACTGGAGATGCCGCTGTGGCAGCAGTGGACCCTGTGGACAGTGAGGATGAGGAGGCAGAGGATGAGGATGTGGACAACAGAACATCTGTAATCCGTCAGTACTTCCAATGACACACCGGGGAAACAGAGCAACTTGACATTTCAATTACTTTAGGTTGAATTCTGTGTGGCATTGACATGATGGTATTTCCCACTTCTATGCCCACTTACTGTTCCTTCTGGCTATTCATTTTGCAGATGTTGGTGATTCATCAAATACTCCTGGTGTGATCACAACAGCCAGCTACAGATCATTAATTCTATGATCATTCTATGTACAGTTCATTTGTATAGAGGGGCAAAAGTGCAATGGGATTGGGTGATGATGGAGTAAAGTCCAGGGTATTGTTCCAGTCTGTTTGTAGCACAGGTGTATTGTCCATGGGGACATATGAAGGGGAGCAATGGCAATTCAAGGTGGACAGGGTGACTGAGTGGGACACAAGGGGGACAGTCAGGAGTGTCTCATTCCCTGGTGGGGGACTTGGCATGTGTCTCTGGCTTCTGTCTGGATCGCAGAAAACGTTTGCAGGGTTGTTCACTTTCTGCAGGGGGAGGGGTGCTGGTAGCCTGTTAGTCCTGTGGCAGGGCCTCCTGGCCACTAGCGGAAGTGGAAGGCTGTTCAGATGACTGGCTAGTGGCAGGGGCCCGCTGGTGTGACACTGCCTCCCTCATTATGCTGGCCATGTCTGCCAGCACCCCTGCTATGTAGATCAGTGTGTTGTGGATGGCCTGCAAGTCCTCCCTGATCCCCTGGTACTGTCCCTCTTGCAGCTGCCTGCTCTCCTGCACATTGTCTAGGATCTGGCCCATCATGTCCTGGAACGTTGATAGGTTCCCAGGATCTCGGAGAGTGCTTCCTGGAGAGTCGGTTCCCTGGTCCTGTCCTCCCCCTGGTGCACAGCAGTCCTCCCAGTGTCCCTGTTGGCCTGTGCCTCTGTCCCCTGGACAGTGTGCCCACTGCCACTGACCCCAGGTCCCTGATTGTCTTGTGTGCGAGGTGTGGGCTGGGGTCCCTGTAGAGGTGGGCACACTGCTGATTGACGTGTCCTGTGGACAGAGGTTTGGGTATGCTGGGCGGGTGCTGTGGTGTTGTTTCCTGATGGAGGAGGTCTGTGACTGGGCTTTGGTAACTGGCTGTCCAGTGGTCCCTGATGGGCCAGGTAGATCATCCAAATCCTGAAGACCAGAGTTACTGTCATCACTGTGTGCCTCTTCAGTTGGGGGACTGGATAGCGGTGCCATGTCTTCTCCAGTGACTTTGGCTGGGGTGCCTGTGGGGATGTAAATGATGTGTTATGGTTAATGTGTATGACATATTGTACATCCCTGGCTTCCCCTCTATGATTGGTGTTGTCCTGCCAGCTTTTATTTGTGTATGTTGGTGTATAGTGGGATTGTTATTTTCCCTAGGCTGTGCATACTTTAGTGATGAGTGTCCATGCAGGGCTGTGAGGGGTGTCCATGCATTGGTACTGCATGCAGGGCTTGGCATTGGGATTAGAGAGATGTGATGGGGGAGTGTGTGGGATGTAGTGGAGTGATGGGTGTGAGGGTGAGGGTATGTGATGGCATGCAGGTAGGGGGTGATAATAGTAGAGAGTTGACTTACCAGAGTACAGTCCTCCTCCGACTCCGGCCAGGCCCTCAGGATGCAGTATTGCCAAGACTGGATGCTTCCATGCTGTGAATTGTGGGGGAGGTGGTGGGGGTCCACCGCTAGTCCTCTGTATAGCGAGCTGGTGTCTTGCTGCTATGGAACGTACCTTCCCCCGTAGGTTACCACCTCTTCCTGATGTTGTCGCTTGTTCTTGGGTGCTGTCCCACAGCGTTGACCCTGTCCACGATTCTCCGCCATAGCTCCATCTTCCTGGCTATTGATATCTGCTGCACCTGTGCTCCAAATAGCTGTGGCTCTACCCGGAAAATTTCCTCCACCGTGACCCTTAACTCCTCTTCAGTGAAACGGGAGTCCTTTGTGGTGTCATGGATGTATGTGGTGTGTGTTGGTGAGGGTGTGTTGGGTAATGTGTTGGGGTGTATAGAGTGGGGTGCATGAGGGGTGTATGGGTGTGAGTGGTGTGCGTGTGTAGTTGTGACAGTGAACTTGGTGTCTGTCTGGCGACAATGATTCGTATTCGTGAGAGGTTGAGGGTAATGTGGGTGGGTGTTTTATAGTGGTGTGGGTGTGGTGTGTGTATGTGTGTCAGGTGTGTGTTGCTTGAATTTCCCAATGTAGTGTTGTTTTTTCTGTGGGTGTTCATTGTGAGTGTGGCGGTATGTACCGCCAACGGTTTACCGCAGTTGAATGTCCGCTCTGGCGATTCGTGGGTCATAATGTGGTGGGTGTTGTTCTGTTGGCATAACTGTGTGGGTTTTGATACCGCCACTTTATCACTGACCTTTGGGCTGGCAGATTTGTGTCTGTGGTTGAATTCTGTCAGATTGGTGTGTGTGTCTCATAATATGGTGAACGGATATCTGCAGCTGCCGTAAGTTGGCGGCTGTCATCGTAGCGGTAAGCGGGATTTACCACCAGGGTCATAATGAAGGCCATAGTCTGGTGTACATAGCTATTAAACACATAGCATAATCCCACAACAGTCTCTATGCAGGGAAGCAGGGATTAGATCATGTTCGTGAGGAGGAGGGAGGTGAGGAGAATGGTGAAGGCACAGCATGAATGGGAAAGGGGAAAGCTACTATAGGCTGTAAAGGGGGAGCACAGATATATGTCAATGTTGGTAGTGTGGTGATATGCGCTTTGCATTCAGGGCCGCAAGCTGGGAAGGACATCTCAACACAAAGAAGGGTCTATGGGCATCAAGTGACGGCTGCTGATTATGCATACAACCTCAGCTATTGAAGGAGTGGTGATTGGTGGTAATACTGTGAATGTGTCAGCTGCGGGGTGTATAAGCACTTACAAGAAAGGGGTCCCATACGTCCTGGAAAGTGTCTAGCTTGTCAATGAGTTGATAGGAGGTCCTTTTGTAGCAGGTCACTCAGAGAAGCTCAAGCAGCCATTCACTATATTGCAGAGGGTTGGGCTGTCACCAGTAGTGGAGTATGCACAGTTTGGATATCACCAGAGAGGAAGCCAGCCAGCAGTGTACATGCGTCAACACATCAGGTAAGTCCGAGACATTGTGCAGCAGCACCAATTGTGGAGACATCGTGATCCACACATGGCTACAATGTCATAGATGGTTCAACGCTTGTAACCAATGAGAGGAAAGGGCCAGGCAGGTTCATAGGATATGAAGGGATCACAACATTCAGCATCACACCTCAGAGAAAGGTTGTTGGGCGACAGTTTGGACCACTTGAGCTGTGGGAACTAGTACCAGTCATTCAGAATTATGAAAAACAGGAACCTCAGTTTAGATTTATAGAGGACTTGATCATGGGATAACAGCATGTCTGTCTAGTCTTCCGGGGAGTACACCTTGCCTGACAGTGGTTGCCAAGCAAGTCTAGTGGTGGCTAGGGTGGGGACTGAATGCTGAATTCTAATGGGGACCCATATGGGCCAGATGCTACTGCCCTGAACTGACCCAGCATGTACAGATACTGGAGAATAGGTGACACTTTCAGCTCAATAGCAGAAGCTCTGTAGGCTGAACAATGCAATGGGACAGTTGTCAGTACCACCAGTGGCCCACATCTCGGAGCTTGAATTCATTGCAGGGGTCATAAAGGACTTCATGGTACCTCCACTCAGCAGTTGTTCCACCTGCCGCATGCCTCACTTGTTCCAATATGCCCAGTACACTGGCTGGCCACACAAAGCTGCATTATGCAACAGTGGGTCCTTGTGGTGCAACATTGGGGTAATACCAACAAGTAGGTCGGCCTCCCTCCAGGCCATTTCTAACATAGCCGGATTCACCGTGATCGGTGGATTGGTAGTAGAGACATATGGGTATAGTGTCAGGTAGGGAGCCAAGGAGGGCACACTCAAGGCAGACCCAATACAGGGCTTAGCAGCCAGGGGCCAGGTGGCCATCCAGCTGGGAAAGACCAAAAGCCAGACCATATGATGCCATGTGGTGAGTCTCAGACCCTGCTGGAGTGTCCCCCCATAGTCAGGGTAAAAGAAACCTAGTTCATGCCTACTCCAAATATAGGCTCTAATGGAGTAAATGCTCTCCAAATGTGGTTTAGGTATTCAGAGGGGCACCATACTAAAAAGATAGCGGAAATGAAGCAACACCGTCATCTTTACTGCTTGAATTTTCCCCCAGAGTGACAAATTAAGGATAGACCATTTCAAGACGTCTCATTGGGAGCTTTCAAGTAGATGGAAAGGTTGCCCTCCACCATTTGGGAGAGTCCTCTGTTTATGCAGATTCCAGAGGCCTTTTGGTACCCATCTCATATTGTAGCCCTGGATACAGGCAATAGTGGTAGCCCTAGTCTTGGCCAGTACCTTGCTATTTGACCAGTTGATTTTTTGGCCTGAGAGGGCTGAGAGTTCATCAGTGATGGACATCACTGCAGCAATCAAAGACAGAGGGCTTGAAAGAAGAAGCAAGCTATCACCTGCATAATGTAGAGCTTTGAGTTCCCTGACTTCTGGAGAGATTCCCCCCCCCATCTTCCTGGTTCTTTGAATGGCAGCAGCAAGGGATTTGAAGGCTATGAAAAACAGCAGTGGGGACAGAAGACTTCCCTGTCTGGAACCAGGCTCACCAGAATGAGGTCAGAGTGGAAGCCTCTACAGGATATCTCAGTCATCAGTGTGTTATACAGTAGTTGCATCTGGTCATTAAAGTCATCACCCAGGCCCATGCGGATACCTGTACCTGGGAGGAGGTGAGATGTACAGAATAAGGCTTAGGCTAGTTTCTAGAGCAGGGTGCCTACCAAGGGAAAGTAAGAATCACCAGGCAGAACCAAAGGCAGTGACACAGTCTTACCTTCCCACCCTCCTCATCATCGAGGCAAGTTGAGATACCATGAACTGAGGAGTGGAGTGCTTTTGCATAACTGGCCAGTGGATCCCACCACCTTTGGGTCTGCCTAATTCAACCACATGGGGAATCCCAGGAGGAAAACAAATGAACATTGGTGGGTCGCAGGAAAAAACTTCCTTCTGAGGGTTATGATCATCTCAACATCTCTTCCTCTTGCTAAGGAGGAGAAGGGGGAAACATCACACTTAACATGTGAAATTGAAAGGCTTGGGTCCAAGCTTCTGGAGCCCAGACGCCGGTTAGTAACAAACCACAATTCCCATTGAGAAGGAACAAACCATAGGCAAGCTTACACCACAACATAAATGGAGGGGATAGGAAGGGTGAAAGAGAAGACAGCTATAGAGAAACATAGGCTGGAGCAACAAAACACATGCACGACAACAGGGAGGCAAGTAGAAACAAAGAATATGTTCAGCCTTTTGCTGCATTTCCAGCATGCACAGCTGGCTGTTTCAATGGAGACTGAGATTTTATTTTGTCTCATTTTTTATGAAGAGTCTGCACTACCCAGCCTAATCTGATTCTCTCCTTGTGGTGTCTTCCATCTGCAGGTGACGTGGCTGGTTTTTGGAAGGTTTCCGGGGGGGAAGGCCGAGACGCATCACTCACTGAGGTCATGTCCATTGGGTGGTCCTACAGTGCAGCTTTGAACTGTTCTAGGTTTAACGGGTCAAGGAATTCATATGTTTGGCCGTTTACAGTGACCGTCATCCTTGCTGGTTCTAGAAGCCTATATCTTATGCCCTTCTATTACATCCATTCATGTAGTGCTAGGGATCTTCTATGGATCGCTTTGGTTGCTGCTGAGTAGTCCACTGAAAAGGATATCCTGTTCCCATCCAGGAGTGAAGGTTCCTTGGTTTCCTTGGCTGCAGACAAGATGATCCTGGTGGGTTGGTAGTGCAATGTGCATGCAATTATTTGATGTTGGATGTTTGTTCCAGGGGTCCGGTAAGATCATACATGGGGTGCTCTCTGGAACTCAAGGGGCTCTGCCTTTGCAAGCAGTACGAGAGTCGGGATCACATGTGTCAAGTGGCAATCATGTTGGTAGTCTCCGTAGATTTGAAAGTTGTCTCTTCTAGCCCTGTCCCCTAAATCAGTCACTTTCCACTGGAGGAATCCACGCCTCAAATCCAGGATATGATCATATTGGAATTCTACAGCACTCAGTCATTGACCGACCTTGTCCGGCCATATATGGATAGAAGACATGTCCTGACGAATGGACTTCACCTCAGAAGCGAGGTCAGTCATTTTCGCATCCATCGCTGTGAGGGTGGTCCCTACAGCCAAGATCTCTTTAAGAATAGCCCCCATGACACCCTTTGAGGGGCTTGAAAAGAGACCTTTTGGGACTGGTGTGAGATACCAAGCACTTCTGACAACAGCAATTAGCTGGCTGCTGGGCAGCAGGTCGTCATACTCAGCAGAAGTAGGACGACTAAGCAGAGGCTGCAAGAAGTCTCTCTGAAACAGATGTGCCAGTGGGGCCAAGGTAGCTCTCACTCAATAATGACTGTCAAAGAGTGAGCAATGACACCACCCTGTCAGTGTAAGTTCCCACTCACAGTGAACAATGGGCCTCAGTATCCATTTAAGGCAAGTTCCTGCATCAGAGCAGGCTGGGGAGTAAGTAGTATGCAGGTCCATGCTATCCCACTGACCCAATGGTCTGTGGTTTGTGGTTTGTGGTTCGAGTCCAGCTTCCAAGGTAGGTGGGTGCAAGACAGCTATCTCAGCTAGTGAAGCTCCTGCCAGGTCAGTCCAAGGGGAAGTTTTGTCAGCCTGTGTCCAGCACTTGGGGGTGAGGGACAGGAGGCTGTCAGCAACTCCAGGGTCCAGGCAGGTTGCTCTGTGATAGTTTGTTGAGTGAGCACCAGCTGTGCTCAATCAATGCTGGAAGGTTGTGTGCTTCCAACTGCAATAGAATTGAAGGGGCCCCTCTAAATCGTCCCAGATTGTGATGAGGGAAGCTTGTACCTGTAGTACTGGGTCGCATTTACCATCTGTGGCCTCCCAAACAGGTCCAGCACTCAGGATGTTCTGCCAGGTGAGCCACCTGGAATAGCCTTCTGATTGCTGGACCAGCAGCTCTCCCCGCATGAAGTGTGCCACATCCTACCTTAATATAACTGGCCTGTGGGCTGAGGTGACTCTTGAGGGGCATCTGATCTGCCCGCGTCAAAGTCAGGCTCCACTCTCCACCCTCCGCCTCTTTCTCTCTCACAGGCATTTTAACCATGTTGTGTGGCCTGTGGTTGTTTAGCCTGTTAGTGTAGTCAACGTCTGGGGATCCACTTTACCCTCACTCCCTCGGCTCAGAACTGTGCGGTAGAATCATCAGGGCTTGGTTACAGCTCTCAGGATATGAGGTTGACTCTGAAGACCGCCTGGCTGGAGGGGAGGGGCAAGGTAACCCCACCACAGAACGTATACAGGTAGCGGCCAAATTGGTCTCTTCCAAGCTCCGCCTCCGTGTCCAAGGCTTCTAACCATTGATGCTCGCTCAAGGGGGTAGCTGGCCACATGTATCATGTGGGTTATTGAGACTTTAATCCCACATGTATCTGTTATAATACACCACTGTGCGGCCTATCACTGATTATACTTCACTCACAATTGTATGTTGATCTGGCAGAAACCTAAAGTAGTAGTTTGAGTGTGCTCAAAACCGCCAGCCCCGTAATGAGACCCACAATGCCTCCTATCAGCGCTTAGCCTGAACCCATGCTCACCACCCTAAACAATAAGATTTGATACACATTTGACATATTGGCATCCTGCTGACTTAGAAAGAGAAAGCCTGTGATCAAGGCCAACACAAATGGTCTGAATTGACCCAAATGAAAAGAAAGTGTTTGAACCTGGGATAAAAACGATGAAACTCCTCTCTGATTCAGACAAAATTAAAGGATGAAATAGCTACGCTTGATAAGAAATAGAACTGTAATAACAAAATATTTAATATCTGTCAAGAATTTTTTTTTCTGAAGTTCTTAAAAATTTACAGATCACCTCCCAGCAACGTTATGAAAATCTAAAGGAACTGCTTCAGGGTAAAGATCACAGTTCTAATGATTCTATTAATAGCAGCATAGCACAATCATATTATAATCCCAAACCCTCCCTCAATCCAACTAGTCTTCTCCATTAAACCTATGACAGGAGAGAATGTTTCACATTTGCTTCGAAAGCCGAAGCCTTAAGCTATTCTATGGAATAGCTGACACAGCAGCATTCATTAAAAATGTCTTCCCAACCCTCATAGCAGGCAGTTCCAGCATGATGAACACTTCTCAACTAAGTGCACTTCTCTTCTAAGTGGCAAGTAGCTTACCTCGTGAAACAGGCAATCATCACCCTCCTCTTTAAGAAAACTATACCAGAGCCACTTCTGCTGTCCAACTACGGTGTAATCTCAAACCTCCCATTTTCAATCAAAATATTGGAAAGATCCATGAAGGAGAATTCACCAGAGAGCTGCAAGTATATCTAGATCCGAACCTCATATTGAATTACTTTCAGTCTAGCTAGAGTCCTTCTTGAGGCCCAGAACTAGCACTGATAAACATCAAGGAACTCCTTATCAGTATGTATGAAATACAGCAAGAAGCTCTTATCCTTCTTGACCTATTGGTGGGTTATGATATGATCATCCTCACCATTCTGCTGAATAAACTCAAGGTATAGACTAGGACATCTGTGATTGCCTTGAATAGATTGACTTCTTTCTTTCCATTGTTTGAACAAGTCAAAGGCATAAATCCTAAATGTAGGAGGGGAAAGCTTTCTTTCAATGTTATTTCCTAGTGTGGCCTCACCATAACCATGTCAATTTAGAAGTCCTGTTTTTTTTTTCTTTGATTCAAACCTCACCTTCCTGCCACAAATCAACACAGTTGTCTAGGAAACTAATGTCTAGCTCTCTTTCCCCAGGAAAGTCCTCCCCCACCCCTAGATTGAAATAACACTTGCTCTTATACGGGTTAAACTGGACTATTGTAACATAGTCTACTCTGACCTGCCTAAAAATGAATCCACATATTGCAAAGGGTGCAACTCAGGCAATATCTTTACTTACTGGAACTGGACAATTTTCAACAATCCCTGATACTTTGCAGCTCCTCCCAGTTTAATTCAGTATTAGCTTCAAATCACTATGTATTGCGCACAAAGTCTGGCTATCTTCAGAAGCTGAAAGTATCTAACAGCAAAATATGCTTTCATTGATAATCCCTGGCTGCAGCCCCCAAATGACCTGCGACTTCTAATAAAACACAATACTTACGTCAATTTCCATTGCAACTCAGCTACTTGTTTTTAAAACACTATTTTCATAGCTACCTATCAATGCATTTCAGGGTTCTACACTCCTTCATCAGTAAAACTCCTGGTACATCAACCTTTGTAAGTCTGCATCACATTTATATCTGCACAAGAATGAAATCTAATACACTACCAAGCTGTGTCAGTACATTACATATCATAAACACGGTACATTATCACTTTCAAGATATCCCTGTGGACAGTTGATACTCACACCTGTCTTATTGGTTTTACTGTTGAGGCTTATAATACAGTCTTTACATTTTGGAGCTTTTTTAGCACATCAGGATTCTCAATTTTAGTAGTTCGTGTGCATAACCTGGCATCTTATTGTCTTTCATTTACGTACTTGTTAGCGTTATGAATACATATTTCAACTCTCGCTATTTAACTCATGTGTCTGGCAGTAAACACACGTTCCATAAAATCATGTGTTTCTCCAGTCAGTTTACTGGAGCTTCAACCTTTAACTCTGTATGGAAGTGAATCACCTCAAATTCAGAAAACTCCTGAAAAAGGAATTGTTCAAACAGACCTGCAAAGACTTCTAGTACAATTCACTGGGAGGCATCGAAGACGTCCCATCCAATGCATCCTAGGGCCCCAGCTGCCATATTTCTAAAAATTCCACATTTTCTCCGTATTCCAATTGTAATATATTTTTTCTGCTTTAAAGTGACCTGCCTGCCCTGCATCCCTCTGTAAAAACCCCTAAATAAATAAATGCAAAACGTTCCAGTGAGAAAATATTGCCAGATCTGCAACGAAGATAAATCAGCAACCAGTAGAGCAGTTTAGGGGCTGGATCACAAAACAGTTTTGGCTAGTGCTATTTGATGTTTTCATGAGTATTAGGTAGATGCTAACACCTTTTACCACTGTATTTTGAAGGTGGGTTTGTGGAAGTGATAATGAATAATAATATATTTTTGTATATTTGCTGTGTTGCACTTTGTTGTGGTGGTGATGTGTGACTTTTTTGTGGATTTGTATTTTAATGTTGCTCTGTTGCATTGTGCTGTTGTTCTATTGTTCTGATTTTGTTGTTTTTCATTCTGTTCTGACTGTTGACCTGTATGGTTCCATTTTATTTGTTTGTTATGTTGATATTTTGGTTTGTGGCATGTTATTGTCTTGTGTTCTTTTGTGCTCTGTATGTACTGAAGAGATGCCAGCAACCACCACTATATTGCCAACCAAAAGCAGTACGTTTCTTTAAATGGCAAATAACCTTTTACCACTGCTCTTTAACCGTTTAAGACTCTAGTTAGTACAAAACTGTGGCTAGTTATAAATAAGAACTCGCAGTCTTCGCTTTGCTCCATGCGTTACATCAACAATTGTTGGGTTCACCATATGAGATACAACCGTAGAGGATAGATCACGCTTTTTGGCTGGCATTATTACATGTCCTTCGTGAAAATTAAGTCAATGTCTGGTGCATACACCATTCACCAATATATTATGAAAGCAATTTTGTCGAAGTGAGAATGTGTGGAAAGAATATTTGTGAAACTTTGCTATGTTGCACTTTGTTCTGCTGGTCACGGATTATGCTGTTTTAGTCTGTTGTGTTTTGTGCTGCACGATTGATTGCATCGTGTTTTACGGGGGTTCAGACAGAAGGTTCTATGGAAAATAGTAAAGGGGCTAATGATCATGTCCAATTCACAAATGACACGGGAAGTGATGTCACATGCAGTGATGGTGTAACTTTCTTATAATCCTTACATACAAGGTTAATGACCTATTTTACAGAAACAGAGAATGAACATTAATCACAAGAAATAAGAAAAGAAACATTTTTGTTTTACTACTTTTAAATCACATGCATATTTTCTCTTAGTGAGCAAACAAACGCTGCTGTGTGCATTTTTTAAACATTAAACTTGCTATTAAGGCGCCTTTGGTCTTTGATGGTTGTCTTTATCTGTCTTAATTAACAAAAAAGAGGAGAGGGAGCTGGAAGATTAGTTGCAGCCCCTCACATATCCTCCCTGGACTTACTCATAAATCAAAAGAATGGGAGTAAGGGGTGGGACTGCTCTGATTCAGTACTAGAAATGTATTTCTAGTACTTTCGGTGTTACTGAGTATCTCTTTTCAGGAATAAGAACCCTCACCCACCGATGTGGCATGCTTTGTCATAGGATTCTGTCCGACTCTAGATATGCAGTGCAAATCCTAGTGGGACTCTCAATGAGGTCTCTTTAGACACCAGCCCCTATCACAGGCAGTGAAAAGTCCTCCACTAAAAAGCCCCCATTGAGGGGCCCGTTAACCATTGCACCGCCTGTCTAGCGTGGCACAGAATCCTATGATGAAGCATGCCGCCTTGGTGGTTGAGGGTTATTGTTCCTGAATATAGAGATTCCTGATAGTTGTGTTGGATTGAGAAAAACGTAGAAAGTACTAGCAAGTACTACCAAGAACTTTTTTTTTTTTTTTACCAAGAACTTTCTACTAATGAATCAGGTTAGTTTATTCCCCCGGAAACGTCACATTCCTTTGATTTGTGAGTTCTACGTTTATCGTCAAAGCACACAGGGCTTCACTTTACAGTTCGTTAAACAGTAAAGGTTAATCGTGTCAAGATCTCTATTCCTCAGCCAAGAGATTACAACATAAACCCCTATGGGGCTACTGGCACAAATATATGGGATGCTGCAAGTGGGATGGAAGTTTATAACCATCCCCAGGTCAACTCCAAACGTAAAGTGTTTACGAATGCAAAAAGCTGCAGTGTTAGGGCACAAGATCACATCTTTCAGGTTCAGGCTAAGGGGAACAGAGTCCCTTTCTATAAATAGTGGGTGGTGTCCGTACACCTGCGTTCACCCCGACTTGTTCAATGCTGTTGTTGCTGTATTGCATTCTCTTTTCGACTGCTTTGATGTGCCCTGTTATATTATTTGTGCTGTGATTTTGCTTTGAGGTATGTTATTGTGCTTTGTTTTGTTGAGCTCCTTTAGCTACTTTAGAGATGTCAGTAAAAGCTGCTATGTTTTCCGCCAATAGCAGCACACTGAACATTCCAATGACAACCACTGCCTAAAGAGGTACAATACAAGCGCTCCATCTGCAGCCATTTGAGACACCAGTCAGCCTTAATGTGTAGCAGAGGCTGGTTTTAAATTAATGTTGAAATCTCACGTTATGTGAAATGAGCCTTGAACTCCTATAACACGTTCTTGCTGGAGCCCAGCAAAACACATTGTAGCAGGTATTATTTTTGAATGTTGGAGAAGGTTTGCTGCCTGTTGGGGCTGTGCCACTACAATGTGATGCAGGTACAGTTCTACGCCAGAATGCTCAATGCCAAACACATTTCTTAAAAGATGGCCGTGGTGTGAGCGGTGTAGCTCCAGATACAGGTAGATTGGGAGCATCCTGAGTGCAGTATGTTCTCCACTCCAGGTGCTAATTCTATGCTTAGAATTAAACAAAATGCATTTTATAGTATGTTTAGTAGTGTTAAAATTGTACTACTAACATACTCCAAAATGCTTTTTACATACCTCTGTATAAAGGTCTGTGCTTCCGCCTCTCCTCTCTTTTCTGTGCAGAGATCCACGTTCCAACTGCGGAAACTCTTTACACATATGTATATGTTTTAATAGTAACTGTGGGAGGGAAATCGGGGAGTGGTTAGAAAATGGGGAATACTTACAAGTAAAGGCAAGGGGTTAAGGGAGGAGTAAGGAGGATTTCGGAAAGGCTAGGGGCGAGTTAAGGGAGGGACATGCACCCACCCACAAAAAAGGTAAGTCAACTGCCATGTACAAACTGCCCTTTATAGTTAATGGAGCCAAACTAAAATAGTAATAAATGTACTCCAGCTCAGAGGTGAAGAAAGTCCAGCACCACAAATGGTCAACTACTGATATTGCAACACCCATCGATAGAAAATAATGGAGGTAGGTACTTAAAATAAAACTCCAGAAAAACTGATCTAAAATCAATGTAAATATTTAACCTATTTAAAAATATAAATAGGTTTTATTTAGTGTAATGCAAATTCTATAGAATACATAATTTTTAAATTATTTTGGATATAATATTAACCTTTTTAAATTTAAAAAGCAAAAAAGTATTGTAACAGTAAATTTTAAAAATAATTAAATAACTCTTCACTCTTTGTATCACTTTTAATAATGTTTAATACATAATACAAAATATATATATCTTTTTATTTTATGTGGGACCTTTTTTACTTAAACTTTAGAAAAATAACTTTAATTTAAGATATTAAATTTAAGATATTTAATTTAAAATTAAGTTATTAGTGCTGTAATTTTTTATATTGCTCTGCATGTAAGATAAATACACACAAATAATTAACATTAATATTTAGAAAACATGTTTTTTCTATTTTTTTACAAAGTTTAATAAACTTTTAAACTTTTCTCTAAACATTACCATAGGAAGATCTCTGATCAGATTAGAAAGGTCTCCACAAGTGTGAGCAATGTAAATTACAGCCATAAGATCACTGCTAGTAGTAACTTTACGGGGCTGTATGATGGAACAACGCATGCACTCACAACGCATGCCTTTACAACGCAGTAAGTACAATGCATGGTCATCACCACGCATGCAGTTACCACGAAATATTTTTACAATTCATATGCTTTTACCATGAATGTCTTTACCACAAACATTTCGTAGTGAAAGCATAGCTGGTAAAGGCATATGCATGGTAAAAACTAGAGGTGTGTATAACATACATTTTATATATATATATATATATATATATATATATATATATATATATATATATATATATATATATATATATATATATGTATATATATATACACACACAAACACACCTTTCCACCCAAAATGCTACCTACCTTAAACCCTACAAATTACCTTACCACCCCAAGACCCATACCCACACTAAAACCCAAACACCCCTTGCCACCCCAAACCCCATACCCACCCTAAAACCTAAAAATGCCATTACCACCCCAAAACCCATACCAACCCTAAAACCTAAAATTGCCATTACCACCCCAAAACCCAAACCCACCCTAAAACCTAGAAATGCCCTTACCATCCCAAAACCCATACCCACCTTAAAACCTAAAAAATGCCCTTACCACCCCAAAACCCATACCCACCCTAATACCTAAAAAAGCCCTTCCCACCCCAAAACCCAAACCCACCCTAAAACCTAAAAATGCCCTTATCACCCCAAAACCCATACCCACTCTAAAATCAAAAAATGCGCTTATCATCCCAAAACCCATACCCACCCTAAAACCTAAAAATAACCTTACCACCTCAAAACCCAGGCACACCCTAAAACCTGAAAATGCCCTTACCACCCCAAAACCCATACCCACCCTAAAAAGTAAACACCCCTTACCACTCCAAAACCCATAACCACCCTAAATCCTAAAAATGCCTTCACCACCCCAAAATCCATACCCACCCTAAAACCTCAACACCACTTACCATCCAAACCCCATACCCACTCTAAAACCTAAAAATACCCTTGCCACCCCAAAACCCAAACCTACCCTTAAACCTAAAAATGCCCTTAGCACCCCAAAACCCATACCCACCCTAAAATCTAAAAATGCCCTTACCATCCCAAAACCCATACCCACCCTAAAACTTAAAAATAACCTTACCACATCAAAACCCATGCACACCTTAAAACCTGAAAATTCCCTTACCACCCCAAAACCCATACCCACCCTAAAAACTAAAAAACCCTTACCACCCCAAAACCCATAACCTCCCTAAAACCTAAAAATGCCTTCCACACCCCAAAACCCATACCCACCCTAAAACCTAAACACCACTTACTATCCAAACCCCCTACCCACCCTAAAACCTAAAAATACCCTTACCACCCCAAACCCCATGCCCACCCTAAAACAAAAAAATGCCCTTACCACCCCAAAACCCATACCCACCCTAAAACCTAATATTAACCTTACCACCCCAAAACCCATGCACACCCTAAAACCTAAAAATGCCCTTACCACCCCAAAACCCATACCCACCCTAAAAACTAAACACCCCTTACCACCCCAAAACCCATAACCACCTTAAAAACTAAAAATGCCCTTACCTCCCTAAAACCCATATCCACCCTAAAACCTAAACACCCCTTACCACCCCATACCCACCCTAAAACCTAAGAAAACCCTTACCACCCCAAAACTCATGCTCACTCTAAAACCTAAAAAAAACCTTACCACCCTAAAACCCATATCCTCCCTAAACCTAAAAATGCCCTTACCACCCCAAACCCACCATGCAACCTAAAAATGCCCTTACCACCCGAAAGCTCTTACCCACCCTACAACCTAAAAATGCCCTTATCACCCCAAACCCCTTACCCACCCCAAAGCCTAAAAATGCCCTTACCACCCCAAAATCCATACCTACCCTAAAACCTAAAAATACCCTTTCCACCCCAAAACCCATACCCACTTTAAAACCTAAAAATGCTCTTACCACCCCAAAACCTGTGCCCACCCTCAAAGCTAAAAATGCCCATATATATATATATTATCAACCCACTTAATACTTACCTGTACTTACCTTTAAAACCTTTACCACGCATACACCTTTACCATTCATGCCTTTACAATGAAATTCATTGTAAAGGCATGCGTGGTAAAGGTATATTCGTGGTAAAGACATGCGTGGTAAAGCCATGCCTGGTAAACACATATGCGTTGTAAATACATTGTGGTAAATGCATTTCATTGCATTCACCGCGATGTAAGTGATGTTTCCCACTTTAAGGTCATAAGATATTTGTACTGACTCCACCCCCTATTTCAGGGAATGGGGACATGTAAGTCTACAGTTTTTAGTAACTTTATACTCGTAAATGGTAAATAGCCTAACATAGTAACGTTACTCAAAGGTGCATGAGTAATTTTACTTGCAGTAAATCTACATATGAAGATTTATCTCTATAAATAGGGCTCAGCTTTTTTAATGTCATAATTTTAGTGCTTTAATTCTTTTAATATTATCTTTTACTCTGTTATTGTTGTTTGCAGAGCTTGTATATCGTTTGAGTGTGACAGGTGGTTAAAGGCAGGGAGCTCCCAAACATCAATTCAAAATGATCCTCTCTTTGTTTTCTGCTGGCCCTGCCTAGTGTGCCATGCAGCACCAGGTATGAAACTATACATATACCTCTCAGCCAATCCCTTGAGTCAAGAGAGAAAGAAGAAGTGGGGGAAATTGATGATTGGACCCTGTTGTTTCCTTTGCTAGCAGAACCCACCCTTCAAGTTACATTCACCTTTTATACAAAGGGATGTTTGCAATCATATATTTGTAATCCTAATTTTTTTACCACTAATAAACACAAGCACACATTCACAGAAGCATTCACAATTGGTATTAGGCTCATAATTGTTCCATTGTTTGCAATCACCTTTTAAACACAACAAAAACAACAGTCCAGTAAGACCCCTTATTAAAGAGCTGTCTCACTCCAGATAATACTATCACACTCATCAAAAACTAGTAATTGGATACTACCAACAGCATTCACACACCGCTCACAAAGTAGCAGTGACACACAATCAGCAGCATTCTCACACTTGTCTCTGGCTAGCAGTAACACATTACCAACCATGCTCACATCTCTGTCAGAATGGCAGTCTCCTACTGCTGACAGAGTCTCACCCTCACAAAGTAGCAGCCTCATTATAGACAGCACTCTCATAATCCCCAAAAGTCAGTAGTCTTAACACTCACAGACTATCAGTCTCACTACCAGTACTCAAACCACTTAAAAAGTAGCAGTGCAAAAATTTAAACAGCACTCTCACACACCTCACTGGTTTGCAGTCATCCTACAGAGCTCACACTCCTCACAGTGCAGTAATACCACACTACAAACAGCAGTTGCATCACTTACAGACTAGAAGTCTTAAACTACTGCCAGCACTCTCACATCCGTCATAGAATAGTAACCTCAAAAAGCAGACACCGCTCCAACCCCCTCATAAAACAGTAGTCTCACAATACAGACACCACTCTCAACACCCTCAGAGAGAGCACTCCCACCTCTCTCAGACTAGCAGTCACAATCTGTTGACCAGCACTCTCACACCCCTCAAAGACTAAAAGTCAAACACTACTATATGCACTCATACCCCTCACAGACTGGTAGTTACACTACAGACAGCACTCTCTCTCTCTCAAATAAAACTGCCAGATTCTGACATCCTTCATAGTCTAGAATTCTCACATAACCAAACATAATCTCAAATTGGTCACATAATAGCATTCACATGCCACTGACAGTACTTTAACACCACTCACAGAAGAACACTTCCTGAAGTACTTTTATGCCTACCACCATCTGATATTCTCATTCTATCAAAGACTTCTCACACTCCTAGAGTAACCGTCAGATGTTACTGATTGTATTCTAATTGGCTATCAGTCACACTTACAGACACCAGTCTCACCCTGCTCACTTAGCAGCAATCTAGCACCACTGACATCAGTCCTTCAGTCCTCACAGACAGCATAACCACACACACAGAACCATCCTTACACCATTCAAAGTAGGAGTCTCGCACTACCGACAGCACTCACGCCCCTCATAGACTAACAGTCATCCACTACCATAGATTGCTCTTACGCCCCTCAAGGACTAGTAGTCACACACTACATGAAGCAGTCTCCCACCCCTCACAATCTAGAAGGGAAGCTATTTGGTATGGCTATTGAAAGTGCCTTCTCATTGTTTGGCGAGTTTGATTGGTGAGTTTGTGTGTGTGATAGTATGAATGTACGAGTGGGTGAATTCAAGAATGAGTCCATGGGTAGATGAGTAGATGGAGGAGTGCAAGGATAAGTGCATCGATGCCGAGTGACTAATTGCAAGAGTGTAAGAATGAGTGATTGCATGGGCTGAAGAATTTGCTGTTTCAAGTATAATGTGCACTATTGGCTTTTCTAGTGGCTGTTTAAAAAGCAACCCATCACTTTAAGACCACTGGCTGTTTAATGTTCACCTGTTAGGAATTTGAACACAAGGTGCCATTAGCAACCTCCTGGAAGCCTCCATCCGCCAACACAGTCAGTAGTGCTTTAACAATCATTGCTATATCCCAATTTGGTTGAAACTTTGAACCCGTTCTGGCAAGTATCACGCATGAGGTGTTAGACTACCTATTTGGTCATGTTTTCAACATTACCACAATGTCCAGGTTTGACCCGTAATCTCAACAAAGCCCTGGATTTATTCTTTTACTCTCTTCCTTCTGAGAGGGGTACCAGAACTGGCTTATCCTCCACCTAGAATTTTTATCCTTACTCTGGCAGCTACCTGTAGCATGGAAGGCTTGCTTCCCAATATGTGAGGCAATTAACCAGATAAGTACTCTGTATCATATGAAATACCATAAAGGGACCTGTGGATCTGTTCAAACTACTCAAAGGCTGAAAAACATAAAACTGTGTGTCTGTCTCTTGCACTTCATCATCCATCACACTGCTATGCTGTGTCCCACAATACCACAAACGTGCGTTGGTGGTCATCACGCACATCATGGAACGCTTCACACAGAATCAAAACAAAAATAACATCCTTCTAACAACACACCCTATATCGTATAGCATGCTACTCATGTAGGCAAGCACTTACGCAGTCCACATAGGGTAGTAAGCACTATTTAAATGCTGCACTACAATAAAACACAGTACAATACAATACAATACAAAGAAAGATAAACAAAGATGTCTCTGTTGCTGGACGTCAATATACTCAACTTTACTCTGGAATATAGCAGAAGGTATCTCTCTTGAGTGCAATCATGCTGCACTCCAAAAACTATTGATATACTGCTGCCACCTGGGACCTGGGGAACAATCATAAAAGGGGAGGGGTTATTTTTTTTGAGAGTGAGTAGACCGTTGTAGGGTTTCACTCATTTCAGGGGATGCTAAAGGTAAACAAGGTATGAACTAGAATTGCTGGTCAGGGTATCCTTTAAACTAGGAGCACGTGAACGATAGCAAAAAAATTCAAGGGAACTTTTGGAGAGCAATTATAAATGGCGGGGATGTGACAACTAATGTGAACACCTGTATACATTCATACTTACTATAGTTACTTTAGAGAGTTGCCAAAGCCTAGCTCCAAACTCAGGAGGGGTGTGGCAAAGCCACACCAGCTAGGCAGATTTTGAACATATATATTTATTAAGATATGAGCAATTCACCCCCGTCAACACTCAAGCTTGGCCTCACCTATCCTCCTCCAATTCAAATCACAACCCATAAAAATTTTCAACAGTGCATGCAGAGCATTCTGAGCATTACATACCTAACATTCTAAATAGGAAGATACCACACATCTCTCTTTCTATAATTATAAATACTGAAAACAATGCACAATAATTTTCATTCAAGAACATAAAACCAAAAGTACATGCAATCATATCACCTACCACGAGAAAAGAAGAGCATGTTACATTACATGTTACATTACTTGACACATTAAGCCGTTAAGGCAAAACTGAAAAAAATAAAAATAAAAAATGTTATATATATATATATATACAGGGAGTGCAGAATTATTAGGCAAGTTGTATTTTTGAGGATTAATTTTATTATTGAACAACAACCATGTTCTCAATGAACCCAAAAAACTCATTAATATTAAAGCTGAATATTTTTGGAAGTAGTTTTTAGTTTGTTTTTAGTTTTAGCTATGTTAGGGGGATATCTGTGTGTGCAGGTGACTATTACTGTGCATAATTATTAGGCAACTTAACAAAAAAAAAATATATACCCATTTCAATTATTTATTATTACCAGTGAAACCAATATAACATCTCAACATTCACAAATATACATTTCTGACATTCAAAAACAAAACAAAAACAAACCAGTGACCAATATAGCCACCTTTCTTTGCAAGGACACTCAAAAGCCTGCCATCCATGGATTCTGTCAGTGTTTTGATCTGTTCACCATCAACATTGCGTGCAGCAGCAACCACAGCCTCCCAGACACTGTTCAGAGAGGTGTACTGTTTTCCCTCCTTGTAAATCTCACATTTGATGATGGACCACAGGTTCTCAATGGGGTTCAGATCAGGTGAACAAGGAGGCCATGTCATTAGATTTCCTTCTTTTATACCCTTTCTTGCCAGCCACGCTGTGGAGTACTTGGACGCGTGTGATGGAGCATTGTCCTGCATGAAAATCATATTTTTCTTGAAGGATGCAGACTTCTTCCTGTACCACTGCTTGAAGAAGGTGTCTTCCAGGAACTGGCAGTAGGACTGGGAGTTGAGCTTGACTTCATCCTCAACCCGAAAAGGCCCCACAAGCTCATCTTTGATGATACCAGCCCAAACCAGTACTCCACCTCCACCTTGCTGGCGTCTGAGTCGGACTGGAGCTCTCTGCCCTTTACCAATCCAGCCACGGGCCCATCCATCTGGCCCATCAAGACTCACTCTCATTTCATCAGTCCATAAAACCTTAGGAAAATCAGTCTTGCGATATTTATTGGCCAGTCTTGACGTTTCAGCTTGTGTGTCTTGTTCAGTGGTGGTCGTCTTTCAGCCTTTCTTACCTTGGCCATGTCTCTGAGTATTGCACACCTTGTGCTTTTGGGCACTCCAGTGATGTTGCAGCTCTGAAATATGGCCAAACTGGTGGCAAGTGGCATCGTGGCAGCTGCACGCTTGACTTTTCTCAGTTCATGGGCAGTTATTTTGCGCCTTGGTTTTTCCACACGCTTCTAGCGACCCTGTTGACTATTTTGAATGAAACGCTTGATTGTTCGATGATCACGCTTCAGAAGCTTTGCAATTTTAAGAGTGCTGCATCCCTCTGCAAGATATCTCACTATTTTTGACTTTTCTGAGCCTGTCAAGTCCTTCTTTTGACCCATTTTGCCAAAGGAAAGGAAGTTGCCTAATAATTATGCACACCTGATATAGGGTGTTGATGTCATTAGACCACACCCCTTCTCATTACAGAGATGCACATCACCTAATATGCTTAATTGGTAGTAGGCTTTCGAGCCTATACAGCTTGGAGTAAGACAACATGCATAAAGAGGATGATGTGGTCAAAATACTCATTTGCCTATTAATTCTGCACTCCCTGTATATAAAATTATTTTTCATTATACCATTTAACTGGAAATAAAACACATACTACAACATCTTGAAAGGGTGATCAACTTTGCTACACACACAGTCCTTCAGATATACTGGTTTCTTGATACATCCTACACTTTTCCTTAGATCAATAACTTTGTTTAACTCACCCTGACTTTCTCTCATCTGGTAAAACAACTGCTCATTATCAGATAACTTTGCTACTGTGTTCAAATACCACATTTTAAGATTATGGCCCTCATTAGGACTTAAGCGGTGGGTGCCAGATTCCGCCCACCATATTACAAACACGGCATGATTTCCACCACATTTGGGTGGAAATCCTGCAGTAGTTGTGCTGGCGGGCAGAGGCACATGGGCAGTTCCACCACTGCCACGCCTTGCTAGAAGGACTCCAGCAGCTGTATTACGACCTGGAATAAGTCCTGGTGGTGTCCTAATGGGGGCGCACTGCCAGCAGTGGAAGTGTCTGTTCCCGTTCCCTGCCAGACGACCTCCCCGCCGGATAAGGTAAGTCGGGTGTCTGACTGGGGAGGGCTGTGGGAGGGTGGGGGGTGTCCTGGGTGCATGCGTGAGTGGGTGTTTGTCAGTGTGTGTGCATATGTGTGGTTGTCTGCATGCATGTATGCATGTTTGTGTGTGTGTAGGTGTGTTTGTACAGGTGTGTGCATGAGTGGTTGAATGCGAGTATGAATGTTGAAGTGAATGCGTGTATGAATGCTGAAGTGAATGTGTGTATGAGTGTTGCAGTGAATGCGTGTATGGATGCATGTGAGTGAATGCATGTATGTCAGTGTTGGTGAATGAGTGTATGCGTGGTGCATGTGGGTGTAAGTGTGTGTGCATGTTTGGAGGGGGGTGGGGAAGGCAGGCACTGTATCTCAAGGGGGGTAAGGGGTGCTGTACCTGAAGGGGGGTGGGGGGGGTGGAGGGGGCGCTGAACCTGAAAGGGGGGGTGGAGGGTTCTGGTATGGATGGGGGTAGGGGGGTATTGTGCTTGCTGTGGGGGTGGGGGTGTCATCTGCCGGTGACAGAGAAGAAATTCCCTGTCACCGGTCGCCTTTCAGCCAGGGTTTTTTGTGGCGGTGCTACTGCCACGGAAACCCTGGTGGAAAGCTGGCTCAAAATACCACTGGCGGTCTCCATTGGACCGCCGGGTTGGAGAAGCTCATCTCTGTCCTGGCGGGTTCAACCGCCCTGGTGGTCTAAGCGGGTTGTGGCAGGTTGGCAGAGGCCAACCAGCCACACTCATAATGTGGCAGTCTTCACCGCCAGCCCATCTGCAGTGATACCGCCACCGTGGCTCTGGCGGTCACTAGACTGCCAGGGTCGTAATGAGGGCCTATGTGTATTCATTGCATTTCATTGAATTTCGAAAAACCTTGATCACTTTTATAGGACTCAAAAATTTAGAAGATGTCACTTGTTCTGGGTCTGTTGATCTTCACAACATCACCAACCTCTATCCTCGTCTCTTTAGTTGCTTTGCACAGATCAAACATTTTCTTTCTTAACATCATCTTATCACACTCCATTTTCTCACAAACATTCTTACAATTCTCAACATCATCATCCTTTCCCACCTTTATATTGACCCAAGACAGGCAAATCATGAATTTCACTTTCCTTTTCCATAATAGTTCAAGCGGTGCGTTACCTGTAGAGGACTGTGGTGTTAATCTATACACTATGACCTTTCTTTTAAATTCCTTCTGCCAATCCAGATTATTCGCTACAGCTCTTTCCAAGGTATCTTTTAATACTTTTAAAACATTTTCAGTATTCCATTAGTCTCAGTGTGACAAAGAGCAGATTTCTTATGTTTCATCTCCCTTTCCATAAAAAAATCTTCCATGTCCTTGCAGTCCAATTGTAACCCATTATCTGGTCAAGAAACTTAACCACATCACCTTACGCAAATGAATTGGTAAACTGGTAATAGTAATCTCATACAATCCTGAATACATATCCATCAGCACGGTAACATATTTATCTACTCTGGATACCTTAATAGGGCCTTTCTTGGCTATGTACCTCAGCAGCCGCCCTTCATTGAAGGTCTAGAAGCATCCACAGGGGCAAGTGAAGTTCAGGTCAGAATCCACCTTTTTGGGTTCTCCTCTGCTCTTTCTCTAAAAGAACGAGTCCTGCCTTCTAGCCATCACAAAACAGTAGGTAGCCATAACACTACCTCTGCAAAAGTGTGCGTGGTTCTGCTGCCCAGCTGATTAGGGGCTGCATAGGAGAGCTTTGGTAATCCTGAGTTGCATGGATTACTGCGCAGAGATCCTTTGCAAGAATTGGGATAATACACAGTAGTAGCTTCTATCCCTCTCTACATAATGCAGTGTTTCAGGCTTGTCCTGTAGAAGCCATATTTAGATTTTTACAGAAAGGGTTTTATGGACCGTTGTGTAGCACATAGAGGGTCATTCTGACCCTGGCGGGCGGCGGGAGCCGCCCGCCTGGCGGGAACCGTCAAATGGCCGCTCCGCGGTCAGAAGACCGCGGATGCCATCCTGGCTTTCCCGCTGGGCCGGCGGGCGACTGCCAAAAGAGCGCCCGCCGGCCCACCGGGAAAGGCCCTGCAACAAGGAAGCCGGCTCCGAATGGAGCCGGTGGAGTTGCAGGGGTGTGACGGGTGCAATTGCACCCGTCGCGATTTTCACTGTCTGCTAAGCAGACAGTGAAAATCTTTATGGGGCCCCCAGGGGCCCCACGAAACCCATTCCTGCCATCCTGTTCCTGGCGGTAAAAACCGCCAGAAACAGGATGGCGGGAAGGGGGTTGGAATCTCAAGCAGCGCCGCCATGGAGATTCAGCCCATGCAGGGGAAATCCGGCGGGAAACCGCCGGATCCCCTTTTCTGACCGCGGCTGTACCGCCGTGGTCAGAATGGGCTGGGAAGCACCGCCAGCCTGTTGGCGGTGCTTCCGTGGTCCCCGGCTCTGGCGGTCTTGGAACGCCAGGGTCGGAATGACCCCCATAATGTGGGTTCTCTATTTCAGTAGCCATGCATACTAAATGAAGAATAACCCGCTTTGCGTGGGGACATGAACTATGTAAATGAGGATTTGCCCACATGGGCAGCTTATGTTCCATCATGTTCCATCATGTGAAACAGAGTAAATATGCAGGTACTGTTATATCTGCACTGTATAAAGTTGAAGTTGGTGTTATTTTTGCATTAATGTACTTATGTGCATTAGTTAATTGTGAAAGTGGTGTGTTGTGGTAGCCATTTAATAGTTGTTTGCAGGGGTGAGTAATACACGAAAAAGGAAGTACATGTACACCAGTAGCTGCCACAGGAGGCTCCTCCATATAGGCATAGGAGCGTCATCGTCCCTGCCAGAAGCCACCGTTTCCCAATAAAATCTTTAGCATTTTTGTTCCTGCAAGAATTTTTGCTAAAACTAGACGTTGCCCTCTTTCCATCACCAGCCCTACTTTTAATGCTAACAAAATTGACTTAAATGAAGTGAAGGTCCAGCCCATGCGTTGTATCAATGTTCCGATGCATTAGTTTCAGGAGCCTTAGTTGCCAATACCAACATACCATGGACATTAGCTGTTTGTATCTTGTGGCCGGATGTACGACCAGTTGTTTTGCCACTAGCAATTTGCGATTTCTGTGAGAATCAGAAATTGTGAGTCACAAAACAAAATATACAACAATGTCTAAGACACTGCTAGCGATTCCTAGTTGGGTGCCAAGGGACCTGCCTCATTAATATTAATGAGGCAGGTTGCACTTTGCGACCCATTTCGGAATGGCCACACTTACAGGGATGGTGGCCTACTGGGGACAGCAGACCACCATGTCTGTGACTGCTTTTTAAATTAAGTAGTTTTTGATTTAATGCAGCCCGTTTTCCTTAAAGGAAAACAGGATGCACTTCGAAAATGAAAATGAAACATTTCAGTTTAATTTTTTCAGAGTCGACAGTGGTTTGAGGGACCACTGCCTGCTCTGAAAAAATGTTTGCATCCTAATTCACATTTGCAAATGGGTATGAAATTGGGGTTAACTATGATTGTTTTGTGAACCCATTCACGGTCACAAAACAATCATACATGCCCCTGCGAGTCACAATTAGAAAGGGACGCCCTTGGGATGCCCGCTCCTAATTGTGAGTCACAAACCGTGTTTTGGGAGTCGGTAACTTTATGCTGATTCACAAAATAGGGATTTGTACATAGGGAAATACTTTTATTTTGTTGCAAACCAGCTAGTTCTGTGAATCTGCCCGTTTGGGACCAACAAAAAGCTACATACATGTGAAAACAGAACACAGAAGTCAAAGGACTCACCTCTGGAGACTCAGGGAACAACCACGACGCCATGGAGGCCGAGTTGCACATATTTCCCATGCTCGTCTACCTTTTCCTGCATTACGAACACCAACGCCGGCGAAGACGACCACGGTGAGTACTGCCGCCTAGCACACAAGGGAGGGGGGAGGAAAAAGAGAGTGACACACACATGCAACATTCTCACCCCCAACACCATACACACAAACAGATGCAGTAACATTACATATCCACCCCGTACCCCTCAGGAATAACACAAGGACAAAATGATTTGAAGAAAGTGAGTGTAATATGATTAAATAACATGAATAAGTGCATTAAATTACAAATGTATATACATATTTACAAATGGAGGGACACTGCCCAATCCTCAATGTCCATGGGCCACAGGGCCACAACACATAGGCCAAGGCCCCACCTCACTCCTGCAACAACACGGAGAGAACACTTCAGGGGCATCAGGTCGAAAATACACAGGCACCTCAGGGGGACGGGGAATGGGGGGTGCAACTCAGCCGGAAGATGGTACAACACCACTGGTCCTGGATTTGGCTACATGCCCACTGCTTGGTCCTGGGGAGTGCAAGGCCACAGTCTCTCTAGTGGATGGTTTGCCCACTGCTTGGTCCTGGGGAGTGCAAGGCCACAGTCTCGCTAGTTGGTGGCTTCTTCCACTGGTTTTGGAAGGGGCCTTGTGGCCAGTGTTCTTCATCCTGGGAAGGATGGTGTGAGTGGATGGCTTCTCCACTGATTCTGGAGGTAGCCTTGTGCCCAGTGTGCTTCATCCTGGGAAGGATGGGGTGAGTGGATGTCTTCTCTACTGGTTCTGGTGGGGGGCTTGTGCCCAGTATTCTACATCCTGGGAAGGATGGGGTGAGTGGATGGCTTCTCCACTGGTTCTGGAGGGGGCTTGTGCCCTCTGATGCAGATCTTGGGGAGTGCAAGGTCACAGTCTCTCACCTGGGTGTCAGACCCACTGGATTTGCAGGGGCCAGGACACACAACAGCCCATGGACACAGAACTACACACTGTCCGCCGGTGGTGACGGCTGCTCAGTGGTGGCAGGTGCGGGGCTGGTGTCGGGGTTGGCAGTGGTGGGGGGAGGCTCCAGCCCATCCCCTGCAGCCTCGGATGGCTGCCCACTGGGGCTGCTGCTGCTGGTGGCAGTGCTGATGGCGGTGCTAGTGGCAGTGCTAGCAGTGTTGGGGGGGGAGGCTCCAGCCCATCCCCTGCAGCCTTGGACGGCTGAACCACCATGGTTGGTGGTGGGGGCTCAGAATGAGTCCCAGCACCAGGCCTCCTGTCCTTCCTGCCTGCTGGTGCAGGCCCCTTGCCCTTCCTGTCAGCAGCCGGGGATTGCCCCTTGCCCTTCACACCTGAAGATGGTGGTGACTCCTTACCCTTCCTAGTCACAGCTGGAGGTGCTTCCTTGCCCTTCCTTGATGCACCTGGGTCAGGCACCCTGTCAGTGTTGCTGCCTGGTGCCCGGATCCTCTCTCACCTGCAGTAGCTGTCAACACTACTGTGCCCCTGGACTGGGTAGCTGAGGTGCTTGCCTGGGTTTTCTTCACCCTGGCCTGATGTGAAGGACGGGGGTAGGAGGGGGTAGAGAAGAGGTCAATGGTGGAGAGGAAAAGCTTCTTAGGGACATTGGGGAGGGAAAAGGGTGAAGGTTTGGGAGTAGAGGAAGTGATAATAGGAGGTGTCTGTCTGCTGTATTTGGGTGCAGGTGCATGAGCGCGATGCTGTTGTGAGGTGGATGGCTGTTGGGTGTCTGAGTGCTTGCGTTTGGGTACCTTGGGAGGATGGGGCACAGACACAGTGGGAGAGGACACAGGGAAAGTGTGCATGGAAGTGGGGGTGGTGACTGCCAGTGAGGGGCGTCTAGTGATAGGTTTGATGGTGGTAGTGGATGAGGATGTAGTGCATGCAGGTATGAGTGGAGCGCTACTGGGAGGGAGGTGGAGGAGGAGGGGGACACAGTGGAGGCAGTGGATGTTGGTATGTCTGCATCTGGATGTTGTTTGTGTGAGTGCCTGTGGGATGATGAGTGGTGCTTGTGCTTGCCTGAACCACTCCTGTGTGTTGCCCTGGGTGCATGCTGGTCTGCCTGTGTGCTTGGGATAGGTTGGGGTTGAGGGGAATGGGATTGGGCAGAGGAGGTTGGAGGGGGGAGGCTAGAAACAGGGACAATGGCTGCCATCAGGGAGGAAGTCAGAGCCTGGATTGATCTCTGTTGGGCCGCCATGCCATAGTGAATGCCCTCCAGGAATGCATTTGTTTATTCCAAATGGGCTGCCAGCCCCTGGATGGCATTCACAATGGTTGACTGCCCAACTGAGATGGATCGCAGGAGGCCAATAGCCTCCTCACTCAGGACAGCAGGGATAACTGGGGCAGGGCCTGAGGTGCCTGGGGCGAAGGAGATGCCCACCCTCCTGGGTGAGTGGACACAGGAAACACGCTGAGGGGCTGCTAGGAGGGTGGTGCTGGTACGGGGTGGTGGCTGTACCTGTAGTTGGGGTGGGCGCAGAGGTGTCCACCACCACCACGGAGCTTCCATCAGAGGAGGTATCTGTGTCTGAACTGTCCCCTCCAGTCTCTGCCGTGGTGCTCCCCTCGCCCTCCGTCCCAATGGTGCCCTCACTGTCGGTGGATTCAGCCTCCTGGGCCCTGTGGGATGCAGCTCACCCCGTCGCTGGTGCCTCTGCTCCTCTGCCAGATGATGCTAATGCACATAAGGACAGGGTGACAAAACAAAAAGGGGGGGACGAGACAAAGGATACCCTTGGTCAGTGGTGGCAACAACACCACCATTGGTCACAGTCCATTGGTGTACACTACACACTCACACACAGGGAACAGCCTTACGCACTAGGCAATGCACTACCAGTCACAATGCTAGTCACCAGCCCATGGACAGGGATACCTAACGGCAATCACAGCATACCCGAGACCCACAGACCCCTGCCCAGTAGTGGAGGCCTACTAGCTTGTTTGGAGGAGGATGACATCTGACCCTGCCCAACATGGGCCCTACCCTGCACTGGCCGGCCTGGCCTAGGGGCACTCACAGGCCCACATACCCCACCTGGATGCCACCCCACCACGTGCAAGTAGTATTTTGGGGCACTGTACTCACCCCCTTGTGGCTGCTGTGACCCCAAGCGCCCACCCAGCTCCGGATAGGCCACTGCCAGTATGCTGGCCTTCTGGGGGGTCAGGGTTCGATGGACACCACTTCCTCATTGGGAGGCCATCCCCAGCTGGGCCTCCGCCATCTTCCATTCCCAGCGTGCACAGCGTCCTCCCACCGTTTGCGACAGTGGGTGCTCCGCCTGCCATAGGCCCACAGGGTCCACACATCCTTGGCGATGGCATGCCATATACTTATTTTATGATGGGCACTGACCTGCAGAGAAATACACATAGGAAAAGGTATCAATCAGACCGTGCTGACTTTTACACACATGGCCAACCATAGCCCTGCCATCCCCTTACACACAGACATTGCCCACCATACATGCAGCAGGCTGCCCAGGGCCCTTACCCCAACTCCCCCCCTACACGAGGCCCTCACACACAGCACTCCATGCATTCATGCCCCATTCATCGTGCTCACAGTGTACTCACCTGTTAGTCTGGAGTCCCATACAGCATTCGGTACTGGGGTAGGACCCCATCCACCAGTCTCTCCAACTCCACAGCGGTGAAGGCAGGGGCCCTTCCCCCAGTGACACGAGCCACAGTCCGTTCCAGACACAGGTCACAGCAGCACTTGCAGTGTAGGTCTTGTCCTGTTGAAGGTCAGGTAGCAAGGGAGTGAACAGATAGAAAATGACAGTCACGTCCCCACTCTTGTGCAAGTCCTATCTGTGCTCCATTTCCTGGCAAGTGGCTCCTTTCAAGTGACAGTGGGCTTGGCAGCAGGAATGTCTCAGCCAATGTTCTCAATAGTGCTGACCAGAGTGTTGTCTGCCCTGATTAAACACATGTGCAGCTACATCGTTTCCCCCAGGTGGAGGATTTTACCAAAGTGAAACCTGATTTCTATGCAATGGGACATATCCCCAACATAATTGAGGCTATGATGGTACACATATTGCATTTGCCCCCTCCCCCCCCCCCGGGGAAATGAGCAGGTGTTCAGGAATCGAAAGAGCTTTCACTCCATGAATGTGCAGATAGTGTGCCTGGCGGACCAGTACATCTCCCATGTAAATGCAAAGTATCCTGGGTCTGTGCATGATGCCTTTATCCTGAGGAATAGCAGCTATGCAAGTTGGACAGCAGACGATTTTAAGGTATTGTCTTGTGCAATCTTCCCTACTGAAGCCATTTAGGGTCCAGTGGGTCCTTAGGCCAGATATCCCTGACTAGTGATTTTCCTTTCAAATTATCTTTTCCTAAAAAACCCTCCCCCTTAAATTTACCTAACCTACTAATCTTATTCTTTTTACCGCAATGCCATACTACCACACTGTTACTACTGGGTAGACCCTGCAGAGCATTTTACCTTGGCTGTCGGTTACTAGTGTAATTGCGCGTTGTCGCTCCAAGGTGAACACTGTAAACCATTTCCCACTTGCCTCTCCTGGGTGAATGCTATTAACCATTTATTACGGCTGCCTCTAGTGCATGCTTTCAGCTGCTCATTTTTCACTGCTGGTTGGCCACCTACCCTAGCAAACAAAGAGTAAAATGTGCTTGCCACTACCAATTGCCAATGATGTAAGATATGGGGATTAGAATATAGGTGGTCATTACAACCCTGGCGGATAGTGTTAAAGCGGCGGTAAAAATTTTGAAATTACGACTGTGGCGGAAACCGCCAACAAAGACAGCCACTTAAACACTCCGACCGCCACAGGGGTACAAACAAACAGCGCGGCGGTCACCGCCAACAGACAGGCGGGAGACAATGTACCGCCCACACTATTATGACAGGCCAATCCGCCACCTTTTCCGGGGCGGATTCACCGCAGATAAAAACATGGTGGAAACAGGCATTTCGAAGGGAAAACGCTCACCTCTACACACTCCACGAGGAACGACGACACCATGGAGCCGGAACTCCATATTCTTCCTGCGCTAGTCTTCCTGCTCCTGTACCAGGAAGAAGACCACAGTGAGTACTGCACCTACGAAATAGGGGCGGGGGAGGCAAAAAACAGGGACACACACACGGAACATCCCAACCCCCACCCCCACCCTCACCCACTACAACACACACGCCAATGCATATCCAAACATTACAGTAACACCCCCCAACCCCCCCGGAAGAATGCAAAGACAAAAGGAAATGAGTGTAACCATTGTAATATATCAAAATAGAGTAAGCAAAAATATACATATACACTATTAACAAAAAATATACACCATGAATAGTAGTCCAGGTAATGCACCATTCAGAGTCCGTGGACCACTAGGCCCAAAATGCATGGGCGAGGCCCACACAAGATACCCGAACATGACGGAGAGAACACTGCAGGGGCATCAGATAGAGATACAACAGGCACCTCAGGGGGAAGGGAAGGGGGGGCACCTCAGCCGGATGAGTGCACGACGCCAGATCCATGAGGGGGCTCCATGCCCATTGATGTATCCTGGGGAGTGCAAAGCCACAGTCTCTCAAGTCTCTACAGTGGGTGGGTTGCCCACTGTACCATCCTGGGGAGTGCAAAGCCACAGTCTCTCAAGTCTCTACAGTGGGTGGTTTGCCCACTGCTTTATCCTGGGGAGTGCAAAGCCACAGTCTCTCAAGTCTCTACAGTGGGTGGTTTGCCCACTGTACCATCCTGGGGAGTGCAAAGCCACAGTCTCTCAAGTGGATAACAGTCTCCACTGGTTCTGGAGGGGGCTTTGTGCCCAAAGTGCTTCATCCTGCCAAGGACTAAGGTAGTGGATGGGATACTCCACTGGTTCTGGAGGGGGCTTTGTGCCCAGAGTGCTTCATACTGTGCAGGACAGATGGAGTGGATGCATGTCTCCACTGGTTCTGGAGGGGGACTGGTGCCCAGAGTGCTTCATCCTGTGCAGGACAGACGGAGTGGATGCATGTCTCCACTGGTTCCGGAGGGGGACTGGTGCCCAGAGTGCTTCATCCTGTGCAGGGCAGACGGAGTGGATGCATGTCTCCACTGGTTCTGGAGGGAGACTGGTGCCCAGAGTGCTTCATCCTGTGCAGGGCAGACGGAGTGGATGCATGTCTCCACTGGTTCTGGAGGGGGACTGGTGCCCAGAGTGCTTCATCGTGTGCAGGACAGACGAAGTGGATACAAGTCTCCACTGGTTCTGGAGGGGGACTGGTGCCCAGAGTGCATCACTCACCCCGTGACGGTCCCTGTTGCGTCACTGCCCCTGCCGCTCATGGGCTAGCGGTGCTTGACTTGGCAGTCCTTGCTCTGTTCAGTGGTCCTTGCCCTGTTCAGTGGTGCTTGACTTGGCGGTCCTTGCCCTGTTAAGTGGAGCTTGCCCTGTTCAGCGGTGCTTGACCTGGCGGTCCTTGCCCTGTTCAGCAGTGCTTGACTTGGCGGTCCTTGCCCTGTTAAGCGGTGCTTGCCCTGTTCAGCGGTGCTTGACTTGGCGGTCTTGCCCTGTTCAGTGGTGCTTGCCCTGTTCAGCGGTGCTTGCCCTGTTCAGCGGTGCTTGACTTGGCGGTCCTTGCCCTGGTAAGCGGTGCTTGCCATGTTCAGCGGTGCTTACTTGCCCTGTTCAGCGGTGCTTGACTTGGCGGTCCTTGCCCTGTTCAGCAGTCCTTGCCCTGTTCAGCGGTGCTTGACTTGGCGGTCCTTCATTGCCCAGCTGGGCTGGGGCTGGCGGTCCTTCATTGCCCAGCTGGGCTGTGGCTGGCAGGGCCCTCCTGGGCAGCTGGGCTGTGACTGGTGGGCCCTCCTGGGCAGCTGGGCTGTGGCTGGCGGGGCCCTCCTGGGCAGCTGGGCTGTTGCTGGCAGGGCCTTCCTGGGCAGCTGGGCTGTGGCTGGCGGGGTCCTCCTGGACAGTGACGATGGGGCTGGCGGTGGCCTCCTGGCCAGCGGGGATGATGGCGGTCTTCTCCGCCGTGCTGGTCCACCCAGACTTTGCGGGTTTCTTCTGCCTCTTCCCCACCTTGGGAGGAGTCACAGCTGAGTCCACACTCCCCCGGGACCCCTGTGAGCGGCTTGGGTGGCTGGAGTCTTCCCCTGCCTGACAACAGGCACCACTGGTCCCGGTGATTTTGTGGCTGAGGTGCTAGTACGGGACCTATGAGTTGGATGGGGGGTGGTGGGAAATAGGTTAAGGGTGGACATGAAATGTTTTTTGGAGACACTGGGACAGGTAGCTGGAGGGGATTTGGGAGTGGAGGAAGAGGTGGTGGTTCTAGGAGGTGTATCTTTTGTGGATTTGAGTGCAGGTGCATGCGCTGGAGGCTGTCGTGAGGTGGATGGCTATTGGGTGGGTGTGTGCCTGCGTTTATGTATCTTGGGAGGGGGTGTCACAGACACACTGGGAGAGGACACAGGGGACGTGTGAATGGTAGTGGGGGTGGTGAGTGCACGTGAGTGGGGTGTGGTGGTGGGTGTGCTGGAGAGGGACGTAGTGGCTGTAGTGGTAGTGCATGCAGGTGTGAGTGTAGACAAGACTGGGAGGAAGGAGGGAGACGAGGAGGAGGGGGACACAGTGGAGGCAGTGGATGTTGCTGTGTCTGTATGTGTGTGATGCTTGCGTGAGTGCCTGTGGGATGTGTGGTGCTTATGTTTGCCTGAGCTTCCCTTGTGTGGTGAGGTGTGTGCAGGCTGGTCTGATGGTGTGCTTGGCATAGGCAGAGGTACAGGGGATTGGGTCTGGGTGGAGGAAGTTGGAGGGGGAGGCTAGACACAGGGACAATGGCTGCCATCAGTGCTGAGGCCAAAGTTTGAACGGTTCGATGAAGGGCAGCCTGACCAGAATGAATGTCCTCCAGGAATGCATTTGTGTGTTGCAACTCCCTTTCTACACCCTGGATGGCATTCAAAATGGTAGACTGCCCAACAGTGAGGGACCTGAGGAGGTCAGTGGCCTCCTCACTGAGGGCAGCAGAGGTGACAGGGGCTGAGGTGCCTGGGGCAAAGGTGATGCCCAAACTCCTGGGTGAGCGGGCACGAGGCGAAGGCTGAGGGGCTGCTGGGAGGGCGGTGCTGGGTGGGGGGGTGGCGGCTGTACCTGTTGAAGTGGGGGGCACAGATGTTGCCGCCACCACAAGGGAGCTCCCATCGGAGGACGAGTCCGTGTCGCTGGTTGCAGATCCTGTGACTGCTGTGGTGCTCCCCTCGCCCTCCGTCCCACTGGTGTATTCAGAGTCCGTAGTGTGGGCCTCCATGCCCATGTGGGATGCAGCTCCCTCATGCTCCGGTGCCACTGCACCTCCGCCTGATGATGCTAATTCACACAAGACCAGGGAGACCGCAAAAAAAGGGGGGGGGGAACAGAAGAAAGACAGGTTGAGTGCATGGCTTACCGCTACCGTTGGCGGGCAAGACAGACACAGCAGCCCCCTGCACTACGTCGCGCTGTTGGGCTCTACAGTGCAATTCCTGGGAAATGGTCTACAAGGCTATGGACGACATCTGCACACCTAGAAGACACAGGTGCATGAATAGCTGTACTTGGCACTCTACAGAGGTGGGGTGGGGGGCCACTGGGCCATGCCTCACGAAGGGGCCTAGCCTACGGAACTCGCCCTGGCCTAGGGAAACCCACAGCCCTCCTCCCCCACCCAGACCCCTCCACTGCGTGCAAAGTCAGCAGAATGAGAGTGTATTCACCCCCTCGTGTCTGCTGTGATGCCCTCAAGCGCCCATCCAACTCAGGGTAGGCCACTGCCAGGATCCGGAACATCAGGGGGGTCATGGTTCGACGGGAACCCCTCCCACGTTGGGAGGCCATCCCCAGCTGAGCCTCCGCCGTCTTCTTGCTCCGGCGGTGAATCTCCTCCCATCTCTTCCGGCAGTGGGTGCTCCGTCTGTGGTGGACACCTAGGGTCCGGACGTCCTTGGCGATGGCACGCCAAATATCCTTCTTCTGGTGGGCGCTGACCTACATGAAATGTACAGGGGAAGAAGAGAAGTCATTAACAACTGCACCGTCAAAGTGAGTGGCCCCCATCCCTACCCTTGCCATGTGGCACATGCCCCAACCGTCTTTCATGCACACAGAACTCTGCCCCCTTCCTTCTTACAACCTGCCCTCTCCATACAGGCATAGCCCATACAACATGCTCCCTGTGTACTTACCTGTTGGTCTGGAGGACCGTAGAGTAGCGTGTACTGGGGGAGGACCCCATCGACAAGCTTCTTCAACTCCTCCGATGTGAAGGCAGGGGCCCTTTTCCCAGACGCACGAGCCATTGTCTCTTCCAGACCGAGGTCACAGCATCACTTGCAGTGTAGGTCCGCTCCTGTCGAAGATCAGATATCGAGTGATTCAACAGCTAGAAAATGACGGTCACGTCCACGGCGGTCACGTCCGCAGCGGTGCGTACCATCACTGCTGGCGTACATCTTCATTGGCTCCTGGGACCCATAGGGTCCAATGTTAACCAATGCAGCATTGCACCGCGGTCTTTGACCGCCTACCGCAACGGTGTACAACGCCAGCGCAGTTACCTCACATCCCATTGTCCCGCTTTAGAGGTCAGGCAGCCGCCATGTTTAGGGGCCCAGATGGCCTAATTACCAACTGCGTCACACATACCTAGGCCTACTCTCAACACACATACAGGCCAGATTTTGTGTATGAATCGTGTCCTGTGTAGACTGTGGGAACATACCTCTGAGTTGTTTGACTCTGTGCTCGCTGTTGTCCTTCATAGGCACCGTCCGCTGGGACATGTGAGGAGATGGCGGAATCCTCCGGTGTACCGACCGCTGGTGGACCTGTCGACAATGGAGGAAAGAAATTTGATCATCACCTACAGGTTTGACCGTGTCACAATCCAGGAACTGTGTACCCAGTTGGAGCCAGACCTGATGTCAGCAATCCGCCATCCCACAGGAATCCCCCCTCAAGTGCAGGTGCTATCAGTGCTCCATTTCCTTGCAAGTGGGTCTTTTCAAACAACTGTGGCCATGGCATCAGGGATGTCCCAGCCTATGTTTTCCAACGTGTTGTCCAGAGGGTTGTCTGCCCTGCTGAAACACATGCAGAGCTACATCATTTTCCCTCAGGTTGAGACTTGCCTACAATGAAAGGTGACTTCTATGCCCTTGGACATATCCCCAACATCATAGCTGCCATTGATGGGACCCATGTGGCTTTGCCCCCCCCCCCACAGGAGTGAACAGGTGTACAGGAACCGGAAGAGTTATCATTCGATGAATGTGCAGATGGTATGTTTGGCAGACCAGTACATCTCCCATGTGAATGCCATGTTCCCTGGCTCAGTGCATGACACCTACATCATGCGGAATAGCAGCATCCCTTATGTGATGGGTCAACTACAGAGGCACCGGGTGTGGCTATTAGGTGACTCTGGTTACCCCAACCTGTCATGGCTACTGACCCCAGTGAGGAATCCCAGGAGCAGGGCAGAGGAACACTACAATGAGGCCCATGGACGGATTAGGAGGGTGATCGAACGCACCTTCGGCCTCCTGAAGGCCAGGTTTAGGTGCCTCCATATGACAGCTGGATCCCTATTCTACTCACCAAAGGTGTGCCAGATCATCGTGGCCTGCTGTATGCTTCATAACTTGGCTTTGCGATGACAGGTGCCTTTTCTGCAGGAGGATGGTCCAGATGGCGGTGTTGTGGCAGCTGTGGAGCCTGTGGACAGTGATGAGGAGGAAGCAGAGGAAGAAGACATTGACAACAGGGACTCTGTCATCCAGCAATATTTCCAGTGAAACACAGGTGAGAATACATTCCTGCCTACTACAAGTACTTTTACACTTCTACCTCTATCCTGTCTGTCGATTTCACCCAGTGTATGGTCACTGAGGTGTCACTTTCCCTTACGGTTTCACAAGTGTGGGTCCCAACGTGTGTCATCTGCTTAGATTCCTCATGGACTAGAGCTGTGTGACATAGGTATATTGACATTACTATTTCCTGGAAATTTTGTCACTGTAATTGCAAATACACTACTTCCAAATCACAGACAGACTCCAGATCTTTTGGTGCTTTAGGTGTGTTTATTTACATACAAAATATTGGAGGGGGAAGTTAAATGGTGAGGGGTGATGGCGGAGGAGTGTCCATGGCAGAGTCCAGTCTATTTGTCTCATAGGTGCATTGCCCATATGGGCCTACGAAGTGGAGCTGGGGCAGTTCCAATATGGACAGGGTGACAAAGTGAGACAGTGGGTTGACAATCAGGGTGGTCTCATTTCTTGGCGGGGGTCTTGGCATCGTGCTCTGTCTTGTTCCTGGATCTCAGGGACCGCTTGCAGGGTGGTTCTCCATCTGCAGGGGGTGGGGTGCTGGTCCTGTGGCGAGGTGGTGGGCAGTTCATCGCCCATGCTAGTGTCAGGGGCCCCTTGGAGTGCCACAGTGTCCCTCCTAGTGTTGAGTATTTCCTTCAGCACCCCTACGATGGTGCCCAGGGTGAAGCTGATGGTTCTGAGTTCCTCCCTGAACCCCAAATACTGTTCCTCCTGCATGCCTGGGTCTCCTGAAACTTGGCCAGGACCGTTACCATCGTCTCCTAGGAGTGGTGGTATGCTCCCATGATGGAGGAGAGGGCCTCATGGAGAGTGGGTTCCCTTGGCCTGTCCGCCCCCTGTTGCACAGCAGCCCTCTCAGTTCCCCTGTGTTCCTGGGCCTCCGTCCCCTGGACCGTGTGCCCACTACTACTGCCCCCAGGTCCCTGTTGTTGTTGGGGTGGTGGGTTATCCTGGTTCTCTGTAGTGGTGGACACACAGCTGATTGACGTGTCCTGGGGACTGAGGTATGGGCCCGCTGGGTGGGTGCTGTGCTGGTGTTACCAGAGGGTGGAAGGTCTGTGGTGGCCTGTGCCTGTGTGAGGACAACCGACTGTCCCGAGGCCCACAATGGTCCAGGCTGGTCATCTAGATCCAGTTGGACAGAGCTGCTTTCCTAACTGTGGGGCTCTTCTGTGGGTGGGGTGGAAATGTCTGGACCTTCCTGTCTGGTGACGTTGGGTAGTGGTCCTGCAGGGGTGGAAAAGCATGATTATTGCATCTGTGTGTGTCATGGTGTGCAATGGGTGGGTGACCGTGTACCCCATTGCTTGCATTCCTGTGTGGGTGCTTGTGTGATGATGGTTTAGGGGGGTGTATGGGTATGTGCAGTGGGCATGCTTTAGTTTTGGGTGTCCATGCGTTGGTGTTGCATGCAGGGCTTGGTGTTGGGATGTGTGGTTTGTGATATTGGTACATTTGTGAGGAGTTGGAGTGATAGGGGAGGGGGCGAGGGTGGGGGTATGTGATAGCATGCAGGTAGGGTGGGGGATATGGTAGTTAAAGGTTTGACTTACCAGAGTCCATTCCTCCACCGACTCCTGCGAGGCCCTCAGGATGCAGAATCGCCAAGACCTGCTCCTCCCATGTTGTTAGTTGTGGGTGAGGAGGTGGGGGTCCGCCGCCAGTCCGCTGAACCGCCAGGTGGTGTCTGGAGACCACGGAACGCACCTTCCCCTGTAGGTCGTTCCACCTCTTCCTGATGTCGTCCAGATTTCTTGGGTGTTGTCCCACTGTGTTGACCCTGTCGACTATTCTTCGCCATAGCTCCATCTTCTTTGCAATTGAGGTGTGCTGCACCTGTGCTCCAAATAGCTGTGGCTCTACCCGGACGATTTCCTCCACCATGACCCTGAGCTCCTCCTCCGAGAACCTGGGGTGCCTTTGCCGTGCCATGGGGTGGTGTAGGTGATGTGTGGGGTGGTGTGTGTGGTGATAAGTGTGGTGATATGTAGTGGTGTGTGGTGTTTTGTGCGTGGAAGTTGTGTGGGTGATGGTGTTGGGTGCCTGTGGATGCTAGTTTGTGGATGGTGGTGTCTCTCTCTGGCCTTCTCTCTGTAATTGTGGTTGTAGGGGTTTGTGGATGATGTGGATGTGTGTTTTATATTGTAATGGGTGTGTGGGAGTGGTGTGTGTATGTGTATCAGGTGTGTGTATTTCGAATTGTCCAATGTGCAGTGTTTCATAGAAGTGTGTGTAATTTGAGCGTGGATTCGTGGGTCGTGATAGCTTGGGCGTATTTCTGTTGGCGTGACGGTGGAGGTTTTGTTTTCGCCAGTTTATCACTGACCTTTGGTGTGGCGGACTTGTGTGGGTATCTGAATTTTGTCGGATTTCGAGATGTGGGTCATAATAGCTGTGGCGGAATTCCGCGGCTGCGGCGGTGTGTTGGCGGTCTTCTGCACGGTGGTAAGCGGCTTTTACCGCCAATGTTGTAATGACCCTCATAGTGTTAAAAATGGGGTCTCAGGGTGGCAGTCAGTTTTCATCCTGTCCAACTAGAGACCCTCACTCTACTCAGATTAAGGGAGTTACACAGCTCAGATAACCCCTGCTCACCCCCCCTTGATATCTTAGCACAAGCAGCCAGGCTTATCTCAGAGGCAATGTGCAAATTATTTCTACCAACACACAGAGTAAAACAGTAAAAACACAAAATCATTCAACACAAGTTTAGAAAAATAACAAATATTTATCTGAGGAAAACAAGACCAAAATGAAAATAAATCCAACATACACAAGCACAGTTATGAATTTCTAAAGATTAAACTTAAATCTAGAGCTTAGAAACACAAATGCTTCAATTTGGTGTTTTCGTGGCAATGCAACAGAGTTCTACCCAATAATCCCACACCAGTGGCACCGGTCACAAAGTCACATGGACCCCGAGGTACAAAAGCAAGCCAGTGCATGGAATTGAGGAGGTGAGGCGTCGCTGGATCCAGAGCTGCGTCAGTTCCTTACTGCGGAGCAGGGGAAATGATGCAGCAAGGGCACAAAGCATTGGTTCCTTACGCTCAGGCAAGGTCAATGGCTCATAGGTCAAGACACAGAGGGGCGACCTAACGGGGTTGCAGTCATGTAACGGGGCTGAGGGCGCTATGGCGGAGTTGGGTGTCACGGACGTCAGTGGCATGGCATTCGGGATTCAGAAAGTCACAGGACGTCAGCGTAGCCCCCAGTGAGGACCAAGGCTTCAGTTGCAGGTGGCATCGCGGGATCCGGCAGCGGCGCTGGTCTGGGCATCAACTGGAGTCGGTGTAACTGTTTTTTCTTGTTCTTCAACCAACTTTCACTCCCAGGGGCCCCGAGACTGGAGTAGGTGCCACCAGCGAAATAAGATCCACAGCAAGTATACCCAGAGGCTGGTAGGTGAAGTCTTTGCTGTCCCTGAGACTTCTTAACTGGAGGCAAGCTCAGTCCAGGCCTTTGGAGACAATTCACAAGCAGGATTGCAGAAAGCAAAGTCCAGCCCTTTCCCACTTAGGCAGAAGCAGCAGCAGCAAGTTCGGCACAGCAAAGCAACAGGCAGGGTGGCAGGTCCTCCTCAATCTCTACTTCATGGCAGGGGTTCCTCTTGATCCAGAAGTAATCTGAAAATCTGGGGTTTTGGGTGCACTACTTATACTCACTCCTGCCTTTGAAGTAGGCAAACTTCAAAGGAAAGTCTCTGTTCTTCACAAGATCCTGACTTGCCCAGGCCTGGCCCTAGACAAACACCAGGGGATTGGAGACTGCATTGTGTGAAGACAGGCACAGTCCTTTCACGTGTAAGTGTCAGCTCCTTCCTCCCCACTCTAGCCCGCGTGACTTATCAGGATAGGCAGGACACTCCTCAGCTCCCTTTGTGTCACTGTCTACAGGGAATTGACAACCAGCCCAACTGTCAGTCTGACCCAGACGTGGATTCCATAGGCAGGCAGAGGCACAGAATAGTTAAGCAAGAAAATGCCCACTTTTTAAAAGTGACATTTTCAAAAGGACAATCTAAAAACCAGCTGTACTAAAAGATGTGTTTTTAAATTGTGAGTTCAAAGACTCAAACCCCATATCTCCATCTGCTCCCAATGGGAAACTGCACTAAAAAGATATTTAAAGGCAGTCCCCTCATTAACCTATGGGAGGGATAGAGAACCCACACCAAGAGCTGCCAGGTCTAACATATATATATATATATATATATATATATATATATATATTTATATATATATATATATATATATATATATATATATATATATACATACATACATATATGTATAAACATATATACATATAAAGCAACAAACCTCTACCAAAAGGGTACGCTCAGACCAATCCTCTGTTTATTCACAGTCAGGCTTCCTCCGATCCGTTTCAGCCATAGCCCTAATCACAGGTCACAGGAGTCCAAACCCACCACAGTGTAATATTCATGATAGAAACAAACAAGGGGTCACTTCATTGATTCTATACAAATACCAGTGTAGACATGAGCGCCATCTTGGAATGGTACATGGGCACAATACAAGATATATGCATTTTAACAATTGTAAATAACCCATGTAATACGCTGAAATGTGCAGAGCAAGGACATCCATATCTGCATTTTGCAAGTTAATAATGAAATTACAAACTCACATTGTGCCCGCTTTAAATGCAATATGACATGCAGAAAATAAAAAAAACCTGAAAAGCAGTGAAATCAAATAGTATAACAGTAAAGTATAAGTCAAATTCAGATGCCCGAAGAACGCTGAAACATGCAAATATATCAATGCCAGGGTCATAAGTGATAAGGGTCAACTTTGAGTGGTAAGCGGGGGCAATGCCAACTGTAAGAACATTATTCCTGTAAGTTACAACATGTAAAAGTTGAAAATACTATATAATGTGATGTAACATAGTGTGTGTACTCATTTCTATATAATACCAGTTGAAGACAATCCACCAACATTTCTTTTAACAAAAGGGTAAGATATAATTTGTACGTAAGGCGCAGGAAGTTTGTAAGACAAAATGCACACCAATGAAGGTGGAAATGTGCAAACATGCCAAAGGTGTCTCCTTGGTGATGACCAGGTAACCAAGTACACTAATGTCAATCCATGCGGCAAACACATGCAGAAATAGGCCTGTGCTCAAACTATCTAAAATTTGTCTTTGGTGTAAGCATATTTGTGGGCAGCCTTTATGCACTGCCAATTAACTACGTGCAGGATAGAAATACTGAGGTTCAAACACCCCTGGCGGCAAAACCTCCTACATGATATTGCATACTACATTGGGCTTTATAGAGAACCTAAGAACAGGTAACTGGAGAAATTAACTAATGAGAACAGCCGTGCTCAACTGAATGCACTATAAAAAGGGGAAATGCCCCCTAAGTAAATGGCTATGAAACGCCCATGTGGGCTAATGGATAACGTTCTCAAAAAGGCTCCCAAGATCCCATCCATGTAGGCAACAAATATAAAACAAGGTAAATCTTCTTGCAGGCAGTCCCAATACATGGTGACTACATGAACAGCAGTGAAATGAAGTGACCTAAATGAAAAGACAAAATGCAACAAAAGTTAATTAAAATCAATTAAAACAGGTTGACATTTCTGAAAACAAGACACAGAAAGATGCATCACAAACACTACAAGGCATAACAATTAGATAAGATGCACTGACAACTCCTCATCACAATGAGGTCCAAAAGGTGTGAGGGTGTCAAAATCCGATATGAAGCATGATTCAAGTTTGCACAGTCTCTTTTCCCTGTACCCTCCTCTGAAGTTAGGCAACACTGTCGAAGAAAATAAACCATAGTAAGTCCTCATTGCTAAAGTGCTTTTCAGCAAAGTGTCTCACCACAGAATACTGCTGATTGGCGTGGCATATTTCCCTGATATGATCAAGTATTTGCTTCCTGGCTTTGTGTATAGTGATACCTATGTACAGCAAATTGCATAGACAAAGAAGGTAGGTGGTGTACACAATAAACAGTATTGCAAGTGACAAATTTTCTGATCCAAAATTCTCTTGTCATGTTGGGGATAGGCACACTTGAAATATAACAACTGTTGGAACATGCTCTACAGTTCTTGCAAGAATAAGAAACCCATAAGAGAATTGTTCATCCTCTTATCTTTGCTGTTCACTACGCTCTAACTTAGACTGTCTCTCAGAGATCTACACCTTTTAAAGATGATTTGTGGTGCTGAGCCCAGATATTTAGCAAGTACGTCATCCATTTTAAGTATATGCCAATGTTTTTTTTAGGATATCCCTTACGTTATGTGCCTGATTGGAGAAAGTGGTAATGAATCTAATGGTATTGTGAGACTCAAGAGATGATTTGGCAGTGGGGTAAAGTACATTTTGTCTGGGTACTGAACCAGACCTTTTTTTATCCTGTAGAATGACTTTGTTAGTGCACCCTCATTCTTTGAATCTGCTGATCATAAGTCTACTTTCTTCATTAAAGTCCAGTTTATCTTCATCCTCAGAAATTCCCCATATGGAATACTGAAAAGACGATCCTTGATATTCACGCAACTTTCTCTCTTAATCCCTCTCAAAAGGCAGATTTGCAAGTCCAGGACAATTCCCAGCTTCCTAGCGCTACACTCTCAGTTTTTTAACCATTGACTGAAGACTTAGTAGCAATTTATCTATCTACGATAAAATCTGGATCTCCTTTAGATCTCGCTCCCCCTTATATTGTATCTCTGGGCTCGGATATCATAGTGCCTGTATTAACTGATATCTTAAACCACTCTCTGACATCTGGCCTTATACCGCAACATTGGGAACATGCGGTTGTTAAGCCCCTATTTTTAAAAAAACAGGCTCGCTGAAACCCTTTTTAGTAATTACAGACCAATTGCTCTTCTCCCTATAGCATCCAAAATAATTGAAAAACACATCAATAACCAATTAACAGGCGTTCTCTAAAGTCATAAACTTCTCCATCATACACACATATGGGTTTCATACCACAACATAGTACTGAAACTTCTCTTTTAGCCGTCACAGAAGACACTCGACAACCATAAGATTCAGGTGAATACGCAGCTATCATCTTACTAGACCTAAGCGCTGCATTTGATACTGTAGACTATAATATTTTACTTAAAAAATATCACTGGTAGGAATCGAACAGACCACTTTCAATTGGTTCTCTTCCTTTCTGAGAGATAAGACCTTCCAAGTTCTTGACCGTTCCTTTATTTCTAACACGTTTTCCCTTACCTGTGGGGTCCCACAGGCCTCTTCTTTGAGTCCCACTTTTTTTAACATTTATACGTCCCCTCTAGCCAACATCGTGGAATCATGCGGTCTTTCTCTAGTATCCTATGCCGACGACACTCAGTTGGTCTTCTCTCTCTCCACCAATGTCAACCGGGAACAAGCTAATTTATCCTCTTGACTTTCGGATGTGGCCAGATGGATGGCCAACTCCAAACTCAACCTCAATGATGAGAAATCAGAAGCAATGTTAGTTGAGAACTTTTCCGTCCTCAAGTCCCTGGCCCCTGTTTTGGAAAGGTTAAAAGATCTCCCTCTGCCTAAAGAGAATATAAAGAGCATAGATTTCTGGTTAGACCCCCATCTTACGATGGATTGCCACTCCAACTAGTTGTCCGCAACCTCTTTTAGTCTGCTAAGAACTTTCAGGAAAATTTTCAAAGTTCTCCCCATTTTGGCCAAAAGACTCATCATTCAGATATTGTCACATCTAGACTATGGAAATTCTCTTTTATTACGTTATTATTCTCAGTGTAGACACTTCCTAGTTTAGTGGTTCCAATTTAGTGCTAGGAAGCCTTCGGGTAGCCATGCAGTAAACTAAACTAAACTGTACTGTTTATAAGGTTGGTAGGATGAGACCTGTTAGCATACATCAAGCTATTGCCAGCAGTGGGTTTGCGAAACAACTTTGCAACAAATTTCCCCTCTGCCACGCTCACCTCAACATCCAGGAATTCAATGGAAGTGTTACTCATGTGGCCTGTGAAGTGTGGCTTATAGGGTTTGGAATTCAGTTTCTGCACAAATTCTGACACAGACTTTTCATGACCGCGCCAAATGAGAAAAGATCATCAATAAATCTAATCCACAAGACCACCTGATTCTCAAGTTCTATCAGGTTGCTGGTCACTTGCTCCTCCCACCAGCCCACAAAACAAACTGTGTAGCTGGAGGCATAGCAGGTGCCCATTGACGGCCCTTGAGTCTGTCTGCACACACACCTGAATGTCAAGTATAAAGAAGTTGTTATTGAGGGAGTAACAAATCATCTAAGCAATAATCTCAGTGTGCAGAAGATAAGAGATGGGTCTGGCTCTCATGAAATATTAACATGCATGTATGCCTGCTTCATGCTGGATACTGATGACATCTAAAGTTTACAGTGTGTATTCATCTTCCCACTGACTATCCTCAATGATCGTCAAAAAATGGGCTGTGTCTTTCAAATAGGTAGGAAGTGCTGTGACAAAGGGTCTCAAAAAGAAATTTATATATTTTTAGGTATAATTAATATAAAACATAACAAATATTAACAATTCAATTCCAAATTATCACTTAACTACTAAATGTGAGAAAGTAGCCTCTTCCTAGCCTTGTTACCCCCACTTTGGGAATGTTTGTGAGTGTATGTCAGGGTGTTTTCACTGTCTCACTGGGATCCTGCTAGCCAGGGCCCAGTGCTCATAGTGAAAACCCTATGTTTTCAGTATGTTTGTTATGTGTCACTGGGACCCTGCTAGTCAGGACCCCAGTGCTCATAAGTTTATGACCTATAGGTATGTGTTCCCTGTGTGATGCCTAACTGTCTCACTGAGGCTCTGCTAACCAGAACCTCAGTGGTCATGCTCTCTCTTTACAAATTGTCACTAACAGGCTAGTGACCAATTTCACCAATTCACATTGGCATACTGGAACACCCTTATAATTCCCTAGTATATGGTACTGAGGTACCCAGGGTATTGGGGTTCCAGGAGATCCCTATGGGCTGCAGCATTTCTTTTGCCACCCATAGGTAGCTCTGACAATTCTTACACAGGCCTGCCACTGCAGCCTGAGTGAAATAACGCCCACGTTATTTCACAGCCATTTACCACTGCACTTAAGTAACTTATAAGTCACCTATATGTCTAACCTTTACCTGGTAAAGGTTGGGTGCTAAGTTACTTAGTGTGTGGGCACCCTGGCACTAGCCAAGGTGCCCCCACATTGTTCAGGGCAAATTCCCCGGACTTTGTGAGTGCGGGGACACCATTACACGCGTGCACTGTACATAGGTCACTACCTATGTACAGAGTCACAATGGTAACTCCGAACATGGCCATGTAACATGTCTAAGATCATGGAATTGTCACCGCAATGCCATTCTGGCATTGGGGAGACAATTCCATGATCCCCCGAGTCTCTAGCACAGACCCGGGTACTGCCAAACTACCTTTCCCGGGGTTTCACTGCAGCTGCTGCTGCTGCCAACCCCTCAGACAGGTTTCTGCCCTCCTGGGGTCCAGCCAGGCTTGGCCCAGGAAGGCAGAACAAAGGACTTCCTCAGAGAGAGGGTGTTACACCATCTCCCTTTGGAAAAAGGTGTCAGGGCTGGGGAGGAGTAGCCTCCCCCAGCCTCTGGAAATGCTTTGATGGGCACAGATGGTGCCCATCTCTGCATAAGCCAGTCTACACCGGTTCAGGGATCCCCCAGCCCTGCTCTGGTGCGAAACTGGACAAAGGAAAGGGGAGTGACCACTCCCCTGACCTGCACCTCCCCTGGGAGGTGCCCAGAGCTCCTCCAGTGTGCTCCAGACCTCTGCTATCTTGGAAACAGAGGTGCTGCTGGCACACTGGACTGCTCTGAGTGGCCAGTGCCAGCAGGTGACATCAGAGACTCCTTCTGATAGGCTCTTACCTGTGTTGCTAGCCTATCCTCCTTCCTAAGTAGCCAAACCTCCTTTTCTGGCTATTTAGGGTCTCTGCTTTGGGGAATTCTTTAGATAACGAATGCAAGAGCTCATCAGAGTTCCTCTGCATCTCTCTCTTCACCTTCTGGCAAGGAATCGACCGCTGACTGCTCTGGACGCCTGCAAAACTGCAACAAAGTAGCAAAGACGACTACTGCAACCTTGTATCGCTGATCCGGCCACCTTCTCGACTGTTTTCCTGGTGGTGCATGCTGTGGGGGTAGTCTGCCTCCTCTCTGCACTAGAAGCTCCAAAGAAATCTCCCGTGGGTCGACGGAATCTTCCCCCTGCAACCGCAGGCACCAAAAGACTGCATCACCGGTCCTCTGGGTCCCCTCTCAGCACAACGAGCGTGGTCTCTGGAACTCCGCAACTCTGTCCAAGTGACTCTCACAGTCCAGTGACTCCTCAGTCCAAGTTTGGTGGAGGTAAGGCCTTGCCTCCCCACGCTAGACTGCTTTGCTGGGTACCACATGATTTGCAGCTGCTCCGGCTCCTGTGCACTCTTCCAGGATTTCCTTTGTGCACAGCCAAGCCTGGGTCCCCGACACTCTAACCTGCAGTGCACGACCTCCTGAGTTGTCCTGCGGCGTTGTGGGACCTTCTTTTGTGACTTTGCGTGAGCTCCGGTTCACTATTCTTTGTAGTGCCTGTTCTGGCCCTTCTGTGGGTGCTGCTTGCTTCTGAGTGGGCTCCTTGTCTTGCTGGACACCCCCTCTGTCTCCTCACGCAATTGGCGACATCCTGGTCCCTCCTGGGCCACAGCAGCATCCAAAAACCCTAACCGCGACCCTTGCAGCTAGCAATGCTTGTTTGCAGTCTTTCTGCATGGGAACACCTCTGCAAGCTTCTTCACAACGTGGGACATCCATCCTCCAAAGGGGAAATTCCTATTCATCTTCGTCCTTGCAGAATCCACAGCTTCTACCATCCGGTGGCAGCTTCTTTGCAACCTCAGCTGGCATTTCTTGGGCATTTGCCCACTCCCGACTTGAGTGTGACTCTTGGACTTGGTCCCCTTGTTCCACAGGTACTCTCGTCTGGAAATCCATCGTTGATGCATTGCTGGTGTTGGTCTTCCTTGCAGAATTCCCCTATCACGACTTCTGTGCTCTCTGGGGAACTTAGGTGCACTTTACACCTACTTTTCAGGGTCTTGGGGTGGGCTATTTTTCTAACCCTCACTGTTTTCTTACAGTCCCAGCGACCCTCTACAAGCTCACATAGGTTTGGGGTCCATTCGTGGTTGGCATTCCACTTCTAGAGTATATGGTTTGTGTTGCCCCTATACCTATGTGCTCTCATTGCAATCCATTGTGACTGTACATTGCTTGCATTGCTTTCTATTGCTATTACTGCATATTTTTGGTATTGTGTACATATATCTTGTGTATATTTGCTATCCTCATACTAAGGGTACTCACTGAGATACTTTTGGCACATTGTCATAAAAATAAAGTACCTTTATTTTTAGTATATCTGTGTATTGTGTTTTCTTATGATATTGTGCATATGACACTAGTGGTATAGTGGGAGCTTTGCATGTCTCCTAGTTCAGCCTAAGCTGCTCTGCTAAGCTACCCTTTTCTATCAGCCAAAGATGCTAGACACCTCTTCTACACTAATAAGGGATACCTGGACCTGGTGCAGAGTGTAAGTACCCCTTGGTACTCACTACAAACCAGGCCAGCCTCCTACACTAAACAAATAAAAAATTACATTTCACAAAATTACAAAAAATATTATAAATATTTTCAAATGCATACACTGCTCACAATCCAGTTTATGCTACAGGAGGGAAAACATTAGACTTCAGAGGGGTTAAACTTACTATTCCCACTCCAGTCTGTGCAACAGTAAGGAAAGCTTTTGACTTCAGAGGGGTTAAAATATACTATTCCCACTCAAGTCTCTGCAACAGTAGGGAAAGCGTTGGACTACAGAGGAGTTACATTTACTAATCCAACTCCAGTCTGTGCAGGACTTCGGAGGGTTAAAATGTAATATTCTCACTCCAGTTCGTGCAACACTATGGAAAGTGTTGGACTTCGGAGGGGTTAAAATTCCTATTCCTATTCCAGTCTAAGCAACAGTAGCGAATGCGTGTGACTTTGGAGGGGTGAGATCAACTATTACCACTACAAACTAAGCAACAGTAGGTAAACTACTTCACTTCAAACACATTACATATTTGCATTACTTTTGTAATTTAAAAAACAAAATAAAACTCTTAATATAAACATTATTACTTAACGTAACATATAAATACATTTAAACAATAAAAAATAAAAAACAGTTTACCAAGTTACAAAATAATGTTTATTTAATTATGACTTAATTAACTTCCCACCCTATGCCCATGCAAGCGAGAGCAACCCATAACTAAAATAAATATAACACAATTTACATAATTGATAAACAACTAAATAACTAATTAACAATTATTAATCATTTAGTAATAATTAACTTATTAACTTCCCACCCAACAGCCCACAAACCCTGCAGCCTATACCCAAAATATATCTAGTATAGTGGCATAATTATTAATCAAGTAAATATTTCATTACACAATAATAGTTATTATTTATTAAATATGACTTAATTAACTTCCCACCTCCACAAACCCAAAAACCTGCGCCTAAAATTTGACTTAAATAAATGATTATCACATAATTGACATATTTAATAGCCAATTAAATAATTAATAAGTTAAAAAAAGTCATTGTTAATGAATTATTACCTAATTAACGTCCCATCCTACACCCCCACAAACTCAACAACTGGCACCTAAAATGTAACTAAAATTATTCTCACATAATTTACATAATTAATAACCACTTAAATATGTAATAATACATTACAAATTGATCAATTAATTATTAACTAATTAACTTCCCAACCTATACTCCGACAAACCCAGCAACCTGCACCTAATATTTAAGCAAAATAAATGGTTAATACATAATCTACACAATTAATAATAAATTAAATAATTAATAATAAATTACAAAATAACTGTTAATTAATTATTACCTAATTAATAGCACACTCTATACCCCTACAAACATAGCAACCCTCACCTAAACTATAATTCAATAAATCAGTATTACATAATATACTTAATATGAATCACATACTTACTTGAAAAGTATACATTAATAATAATTAATGATTACTTAATCAACTTTCCACCCGATCCCTGTACAAGCCCAACAACCCTCTAAGACAGTATAAATTACTATAAACAATTACATAAAAAACTCTAAGGGGCAGATTTAAGATCCCCTAGCCCCTCCTTGTGCCACATTAGCGTAATTTACGCCAATGTGGCCCAACTAGGCCAAAATCGCAGTGCCAAATTTATAAAGTGGCGCAATGAATGCATTACGCCATTTTGTAACCCTTTGAGCTACATTATGCCTGCACCAGGCATTAAGCATTCAAAGGGGGCGTTACACCGTTCAGGGGCCGAAAAAATGGCACTAAGAAATCACCTGCTCAGAGCAGACATTAAAAGGGGGCACACCATTGTTTACAATGGGCCTCTTTGGGCTTTGCAGGATTAGCGTCAACATTTGTTATGCTATTCCTGCAAAGCTCCGAACTAGCATAAAAAATGTTGACGCCAGGTCCCCTAACTACTGCCATGGTGCACCGTATCTTAGATACGGCGCACATATGGTAGCATTTGGAGGGTGCTATGGGGAGCAAGAAAAGTGGCGCTGCACTGGTTGCAGCGCCACTTTCCTTAAATCAGGCGCTACGTCATTTAAAATTATAAACTATATTAAAAAATTAAGATCAACTATACAAATAATAATAATACATAAAATTTATATATGAAATAAAACACATTAAAATAATTAAAAACAATATTCTTTACAACTATGTTATTGTAAGCGATATTAATAAAGATTTTTCTGTTAACAATATTACCTGAAAAAACCTATATTCCTGATATTTCTGCACCACAATATTTCTGTATCACAATATTTGTTTCTGCTATTTCTGTATTTTAATATTAAAAACTTGATATTTTGTCCAAACTTCCCATGGTCTCTGCTGTTACATTGAAAAAAGTTCAAATTAATTAATCTAGCATGGAGGAGGACGTGATAGGGAGATGGTGCTAAAGAAAGAGTGCCTCAGTTCCTATGTGGATTAATCAGCTGCTGCACAAATTAAGTCAACATACTTCAGTGCAGTGGCAAACACTTTTAAGGATCCTATATCATGAATAGGGTAACCAGGTGTACCTAATTTACCAAGACAGTCCTGGTTTATCACCATTTGGCCTAGCAAATTTCAGAAAATGTTGCTCATATCTCAGTTTTCAGAGCAGGTGGAGTCAACACAGAAGGTGACAAGTGCTCACAGGCTTCAGTGCAGAATTAGTTTGCACCTCCTAGCAGAAAGAAGTTTAGTTGGCACTATTGGCACTGTGAGTAACAGTGTATTTAATTCCCCCCACAGCAATATTTCCATGTTAGTGAGCATTGTCAAATGAGTTAATTTGAGCCTCTTAGACAACACAAAACTGCAGTCCTACTTTTAAGCTTGTGTAAAATCACAGTTCTAATGATCAAGATCTAGTCATTGAGGTTATGAATTACAGTTTTAACAATGACTGATAAATGAAGGCTGATCCGTGAAGCACTCTACGGCTCAAGGGCTTGGACCTTTGTCCTCCACTTCTTCCCCCAATCCATTTTCATTTTATCAGTTCTACAATGGAGCAAAATAATTCATTTCCTGAGCTCCGTAGTATTTGAGATGCAGAATTGTAACTCTAATTACGTTTTGTCCGGTTTAATTCTGTTATACATTTCAGGCATGTGTTTGTCTGGCAAAGCCAATACTTCTCGCCTATGAGAGCTATTGGCTTTGGCAATATTTTGAAGCTATGTTGAACAGCAGCGTGGATGCTTTGGAGTGTGGTTAAAACTAATTTTAAAATGTACAATGATGCAGCTAGGGCTAATGCACCCTTTTTTAAGCACATTAGCACCGGATGCATTGTTTTCCTTTTTTTATTTATTATTTTTAGCCATGCTGCACAGCCACCACGCTGCTATGGAGCATGTCTAAAAATCATTGGCAAAGTCGGCAATGGTCATGCTGTAGAGCATGAACAGAAACCAATGGCAGAGCCAAAAGTCTCAAAGACGAGACCTTTTGGCTTTGCCAATACTTGTTAGGTCTTGACACAACTCCCCTGTGATTCTGAGACAATCAGTTAATCTCCCAATTTCTGAAAACTAAAAAAATATGACATTTGTCAAAAAATCCTATCACCTAGAGCAGTGGTTCCCAAACTTTTTCGACCCGTGGCTTCCTTGACCTATTGGCCATTGGCTGCGGCTCCCCATTATGTCACTTTTTTTCGACTGGTGGGGGGATGTAAGCCAGGACTCTGGAGCACTTCAATATTTCTCCCTAAACAATAATTGGGATGAAGCCAATAAAGGGCTTCTGCGATAGGGACTTGTCTTTAGTGACAGAGTACGCACTGCCAGTAATCTGCTGCTGCAGGCTAATGCACAACATTTTTGTCACGCTCTTTCTGACTGCCATAGCGCTTTCTCCTTCTTCCTGGCAAGTTAAAAAAACAAACACATTAGCATTTTTGATCTCAGATCCTGCAGCACCACACCTGGAAGTCTAAATATGACAATAGACCTGATTCAGGCCTCAAGGGGAGAAATACAGTCTCCTGATTCTTTTTTTTAATCTCCCACTTTCCTCTTAAATGTTGACATTTTTTTAATTTCATGATTACCCTCTTTTCTTGAGTAGCTGTAGAACACGGACAGAAGTAACACTCCATCACTGTCCTGATTGTGCCAGACCCTGCCTAAACAGACACGCTCTTTATTTATTAGGCAAGACATCATGCGCTGGTCCAAACCATTCCAGACGCTGACATCTGAGGCTTCCATAACACCCCCACATGGCATTCCCACACAGGTTACTCAGGGCTGCAAATGTACATTACAAAACCCTAACAAGTTTATTTTTGCACTGTGATTCTATCTTTTTCATAGTACCATGAGGCTCTGTTCCTAACATAACATATTTAGAATGGGGCCGCATGGTAGTATGAAAGAGAACGAATGGCAGTGCAAACAGTGCCTAATTTGAGCCAGTGCTTTCCGCAGGGCTTAATTTGAGCAGGAGGTTTCCGGTTTTCTACTTCAGAATTTAGTAAGAGCAAAAGATACATATGGGAAACGTGGAGGAAGAGAAAAACTAAAAAACATCACAAAGGGAGAAAGTAGAAAGCTGCATGAGTGAGTTGAAGGAGTAGGGAGTGGCTGTAAATGGATTAACGAGGCCAGAGAAGGCTCGCACATTTAAATGCAGCATCCGCTTGTTTCAAAAGAGAGCTTTGAGCACCAGCACATTTTTATTTACAAATTAAGCACTGGGTTTCCAGTGGGGGGCACCGGCACTTATTTTTAAGGACTGGAACTTAGGCCCATATTTATGAAAAGTTTGCACCGCATTTTCATTATTTTTTTACGCAAAAGCAGCACAAACTTACAAAATATAATTGTATTTTGTACGTTTGCGCCACTTTTGCATAAAAAAATGACGCAAATGCGGCACAGACTTTTCATAAATGTGGGCCTTAGTTTTCTGCATCAGGCATTTACTGCGAGCAAAGGCACAGATGGGAAAGACGAAGGAAGATAGGGTCGGAAAAGCTCCACATTGGGAGAAAGATGCAAGAGTGAACAGAAGGGGTAGGGAGAGGCTGTAAATGGATTGAAGAGGTCCAAGATGGCTTTAGGATTAACGCTGCCTCAATGTTCTGTGCATGCATATTTAATTGCAGCAGCCACGTGTTTCAGAGGAGAGCTTTCAGGTACGTTTTTATTTATAAATAATTAAACACTGAGTGGAAACAAATCAAACTTGATGGGTTTTACAATTTACTATGTAACACTGCAAAACCCTAACAAGTTTGATTTATTTCCACTGTGATTCTTTTTCATACTACTGTTGGGCTCCATTCTAAATGTAACTTGTAGTATGAAACAGAAAGAATCGCAGTGCAGATAAATCAAACTTGTTAGGTTTTTGCAATGCTACAATGTCTACTGTAAAATCTGTCAAGTTTGGTTTGTTTCCACTGCAAGTCTTTCTCTTTCATACTACCATGCAACTTTGTTAGCTGAGACTCACAGTGGAAACAAATCAAATTTTATGGGTTTTACAATTTACAACATAACATTGCAAAACCCTAACAAGTTTGATTTATTTCCACAGTGATTCTTCTTTTTCATTCTCCTGTACAACTCCATTCTAAATGTGACCTATTTTTTTAATGGGGCCCTACGGTAGTATGAAAATGAAAGCACTTCAGTGTTCCCTAGAAGTGTGTGGTGCCCCTGGTGAGTACAGATGGCGCGCACACTTTGGGAAACACTGACTTAGAGAAAGCTATTGCGTCCATATCCATGTCTTAGTGAAAATAAGTTTAGAAGCAGATCAAATCTGTTGTCACAATAAAAGTAGATACCATCTGTTGTCACACTAAACATGTATTTCAAAGGAAAAAAGGCTTATTTGAAATGCGTGTGACACAGTAAAACATAGTTACAAATGGCAAGAGGTCAAATAAAGATGACAGGGAAGTAACAAAAACTAAAAGTAATGCCTCAATCACACCTCGATCAGCAGAAGGACAGCAATCAAGCTGAAGCAATCAGTCTTTGGTCCATGATCCAGCCGAAAGAAGAGGAAGTGAAGCTGATGTGCACTGGCTAAAGGGGAGGCAGCAAGTAAGAGTGACAAAGAAGCCAACCAATGTTACGTGATGGGCGGGCTTCAAGCCCCTTGTATACAATATCTCTCAGGAGAGCGCATGCACCTCATGCACTGTCACAGGCAAGACCTAAAAACTAAAAGTTGTGAGGCAATGTTGAGAAGGCAGCATCAATACATAGCGTGTCTGTGGTAATGGATCTTATGGGCCTAAACACCCAGCAGGAGGGTAACAGTATGTTACAATGCAGTTGTTCAAGGCGGACCTTAGATTATATGTTGTGTGCGCCCTCTCCTCCCCTGCGTGGCATCTATAAACTGCATGTCTCACATTTCCGCACTCCACTTCGATTTAGTAACCCGAGGCGCTGGCATTGATTCGTCTATTTGCAGACTTTCAATTCCTTGTTTGATCTCTGAGCTGCAGGAGAGGAGGCGGAATGTTCTTCTCAATGTGCCCACCGCTCTAAGGCGGGAATCCCTCAGCAAGAACAGTGCGCTTCTTTCACACTCGTGTGACTGTTGCTGTTCAACAACAATGGTGCAAAACTGTGTGGCTTGCAGTGCAGGGACTCACAGAGGTCGCTGTATGGGTTCCACTGAATATGGGCAGTTCGTTAACAAATGAGACTGTAAAAGAAACAGAGGGGAAATGGCGAGACCTCTCTGGATATGGAGAAAAGCGTACTGAATGTAAGTAAGAAGGATACAAATAAAATTGTGAAGTTTCAAGCAGTGTGCTTGTGGTGCCGCAACAGAATCCGTGCTTTTCTCAGCAGCCGAACGTTTTGTTTTTACGTGTTGCGTAAAACGAAAATAAATGGCTTCTGTGTTCGTCGCTAAATATGTTTTTTGGATGTAGGAAACGGATATCATTCCGGGTGCTCAACAAATAATTGCTTAATTTACTGTTGTGCACGGTGATTTAAATGGGCCGGTACTGTCCGGTACTGTGTACCGGCCCTTTTTTATTTTTAAAGTAAGTGTACCTGCACTTCTCACGACAAACGTAATACTTTTAGTTGGAGAGTACCGTCACTTCTCAGAAACAAGCAGGGACTCTGATACAGAGTACCCGCACTTCTATTTTTCAGTTTCAAGCACTGGTTGTGCAAGGGATACACATCGGCGATACACGTGATTCTGAAAATGTCAACCTGCTATGCGGCACATGCATCGTGTCGTTCACAGCTGCCGGCTGCCACATGAAAACTTCAACAAACGTTCATGCCTCTTGGTAGTTAAAAATGAAAAATAACTTGCTAAACTTTTATTTTACTTCTGGCTCAGCATTAAAGTCCAGATTAGTGTGAAAAGCCGCGATGTATCAGTGCTCAGCTGCCCTGCTATCCGGTTTCCAAAGCGGCATAATGGAAGGTGGACGTGCATTCCTATAATGTATGGTGTGCCTGGTGAAATAACACCCCACATCTCATCTCTAGGATATGTGAACTCGCACACCACTCAACCCTTTGTGATTTAGGGGTCACTCAATCCCTCGTGATATACAGCATCCATTCCACATCGTTAAGTACAACATAGCGTTCGCATAGCATAAATTACCAAATAATGAATAGGTGACGAGTGTAATACAAAATCATCGGTCCATGTATAAAATGTGAAGTGAAAGTTTGAAGCAAAAAATTATACACTCTCACGCAAAAATAATGCAGGCAGTGTGGGTTAATTAGATCAATGGACACATTCTGCAAATTGAGAGAATAATTACTGGCAATATTAACGCCCTCTTGTGTTTTAGCGAATAAGAGCATTTCGGAATGAAATGGAGTAGACTGCGTCCGTAACCACACTATGGGGTTCATTACAACCCCAGCAGTCGGCGGTAATATGGCGATAAGTACTGGCAACAGGCTGGCGGTATTTACCGCCATATTATGACATTGGCGGGTTGGCTGAAGCCACTCCGACCACCCCAGCGGTATCAGCCGCAGAGCTGGAGATATACATCTCCAGCCCGGCAGCCATCACTGTTCCGCCTGCGGGATTATGACCCCGCCTACTGCCATGGTTTTCGTAGCTTCCTTACCGCCAAGAAAACCATGGTGGTAGGCACTATCAGTGACAGGGAATCCCTTCCCTGTCACTGATAGTGGTCTCCCCCCCTTCCTCTCCAGTTACCCCCCACCGCTCCTGCCTCTCTAAAGCCCCCCACACCTCCTACATTCACGCCCCCTACACACATACACAAAACCTTTCCCACAAACATCCAGGCATGCATACATCCACTCACACACACCCGCACACACTTTCACACATGCACGCAGACAGGCAGTCACAAAACACAACATACACGCACTCACACCTCCATACATGCACTTGCATCCACAACGCAACACACACCCGCATCCGCGCACACAAACACACTCACACTCACACACACACCCCCACACACACACAAAACCCTCCACCCCCTTCCCCTGTCGGAGACCCGACTTACCTGTGTTCAGAGGGTCCTCTGCAGGAGGCGGGAAGGGGCGCTGCTGCCACCAGCAGCGTCCGCCAGCAGACCACTGCCAGGCCGCATTATGGGTCATAATACGGCTGGCGGCGGTCTACTGTTGTGGCACTGCTGGTGGCAGCAGCGCCACCTTACCGCCATACGCCAGCATGGCCACAGCCAGATTTCTGCCATCCTTCTGGCGGAAATCCGGCTGTGGACATAATACGGCGGACGGCTGGTAGCTGCGACAATGGTCTTTTGGCGGCCGTCGGCGTGGCGGTAGGCGGTTTTTACCACCATTCTCAAAATGAGGGCCTATATGTGGTCTTATACAGATTAGAGGTAAATTATATATATATCAGCCCTGGGGACCCTATTCACCAAGGCTTGCCACCTTTTTTCAATTTTTTTTTAGAGCGGTATATGGCCCTCTCCCTGGGCCATATTTCGGCCCTGGGGACCCACCCCCCAGGACCCATTGTTTTAATGCAGCCCTCTGTCTCTAGGCCAATTTCAGCTCCTGGGCACCCCATTTGCCGGGGCCTGGCCGCATTCTAAATGGGGAAGGGTGCACGAAAGCCCCTCTCCCATGGCCGACTTAGGCCCTGCGGCAGACACCATCTCCCAGCGTCCGACCACAATATGAATGGGGGTGTGGTGAACGCAGCCCCCCTTAGTAGGCCAATATTAGCCCAGGGATCCCATTCCCTGGGGCCTGACTAATTAATAAAGGGGGGGATATGTGGCACCCCTTCCCAGACTGATCTCAACCCCGGGGACTCCATCCTCCGGGCCTGGATAATTAGTTAAGGGGGAGGGTGGTTGGCGGCCCACCTGCCCCTCCCTGTGCCTATTTCAGGAATGGAGTCCCCCAGGGCCAAAATCATCCCAGGAGGGGGCCTTTGCTGCTCCTGTCCCCGTTTACATTTTTGGCCGGGCCCAGGGGGCAGCAGTCCCTGGGGCCATAATCAGCCTGGGGAGAGGATCACTTGCAGGTAGTCACTTGCGTCTCCCTCCCCTTAATTCTAAAAATAAATTCCCCAGGGCATTGGCGTATCCAGGGGATCAAAATGAAAGCAAGCCTGGGTAAATGTGCTTGCTTTTATGTAACACTTTCCTGTGGATTTACAGATCTTCCACAAATTTGATGGAAAATTGAAAAAAAAAAATTTCCCCTCAGCTGCGTCCTTTCTGGACCAAGAGGTACCTGTCTGCCAAATTTGGTGTAATTCAGTTCAGCGGTTCGGGTGGCAGTGGTGTTCAGAATCCCTGCAGGAAATTGTATGGGAAAAATGTGTTTAGAGACCCCCTTTTCTTGGTCCCCACTGGACAAATCACTCAGAAACGTTAGAGACAGCATCTAAACTGACTGGCATACTAGTTTAGAACCTTTTGCAAAAAGTTGCCAAATAGCGCCAAGATTATTAGCAAAACAAAAAAGGGCTCAGTCTATGAAAACTAGGCCCTAACTACAACTACTTACTGTTTGATACATGGTGAGAAATTATTAGCAATACATACACTTAAATATGTTTTTCACATACATCTTTGAATATTTGATTTAGGGCAGAGTTAAATTGAATGTTTGCAGCTTGTGTAGCTGGAGGGAGGCCCTACAGGCCTGGTCCTCCATAGCGGTAGTGGAGGTGTGATTTCTGGCCCAGAAGTTCCCTCTCCATACAATATGTTGGGTGGTTGTGTGAGGAGTGAACCCAGTTGCTCATGACGATCAAGTGCATTGCCCAGTAATATCCTTGCATGTCCGGGATGGTGAGCCCTCAATTGTAGGGGTTGCACTGTAGCATCTTAATTGCTATCCGTGGGTGTCCACCTGCCCATAAGAACGTACATAGTTCTGTATTTATTTTGGTGAAAGTTATCCAGATTGTCGTGTTGATCTGCCCAGCATGAAGCCGGATTGAGCTTGGTGTATTAATTTGGATATGACCTGTAGTTATCGTGTGGCCAGGATCGTGTCAAGCAGTTTTGTTTCTATGTTTAAGAATGAAATCGGGCGGTATGATGCACATTTGTCCCGTGGCTTCCCGTCTTTAAGTATGGTAACAATTGTAGCCCTCTGGAGATCATGGAGAAGTTCCCCCTTCTCTCTTGCTTCTGGAAACATGTGCAATAAGTGAAGCACAAATAGGTTGGAGTATTTTTTACAAAACTCCGCTGGGAGGCCATTTAGTCTGGGTGTTTTCCCTGAGCGGAGCTTGGCTATTGCTGCATGTACCTCGGCTATTGTCAGATATTGTTCCCGGCCTCTCTGTCAGTCATCTAATTCTGGGCCAGGAATCATGTTGTGATATTGAGCTATTGCATCACAGTCTGTGAGGGGCTGGGCACTGTAGAAGTGTGCATAGCAATGTGCAAATTCATCCACTATCTGGGTGTCGGTGTCATATACGTCCACTGTATCTCACCTGATCGTTTTTATCCATCTGGCTTTTTGTTCTTTTTTGCTAAGCCACACCAGTATTTTCCCCACCTTGTCCCCTGATTTGTACAATCTGTGGTGTGTGTTCTCTTTGTGTTTCTGGGCCTGTGATTGTGCTACCTCTCTATCTTCCATTTTTAGAGGGAGGCTATCTGTCTTAGGAGAAGCCAGGGATCCCTCAAGTTGCAGTACTTAGGCTATAATGTCCTCTAGCTCCTGGATGTCCCGCTTCTTTTTTTGCGCTATCATATTTTGTGGTCTATGGCATAGGACCGCCTTGTATGCCTGCCATAGGATCACCCTGGAGGTCACTGAGTCTTGGTTCTCTGCAAAGTGCAACTGTGTCTCAACACAAAGTCTACGTGCCACCTCTATCTTTCTTGGCCCAGGCACTTAAGTGAAGGGGTCCCACTGTAACCTGCAGAGGCGAGTGGTAAGAGAGTCCTCACATTAGGTAGCATGTCTGTTGGACATCCCTGGCCCTGGATGAAGATGCAAGTATCTAGTCAATGCATGAGTACATCCCATGTGCCCCTGAAAAATATGAGTATTGTTGTTCCGTCGGATGTGCCGACCGCCAGGTGTCCTTTAATCCAATTTTTGCTACAAATTGTGCAAGAGCTATCTGTGTAGAGTTAGTGATTCGTGTGTTTGAGCGGTCAAGGCCATTGTCCATCACGTTGTTGAAGTCCCGCTATGATGTGTCCAGGGGAAGGTAGTGTCAGTATGATATCTGTGATTTCAACCAGGGTAGGGGCTGTAATCGTGATGGTGTGTATACACTTCATACTGTCATCTCAGTAGGTGCTCAAAAGGCATGAACCCCCATGAACCTGCCACCCGGGTCCACCTACCTCTTGATCACTTGAAATGGGGTGGCTCCTTCTCACACAAAAAAATTGCCACTCTTCGTGTCCCTCTAGTAAAACTTGCATGGACCAGGGTGTGGTAGGCACCCTGCCCATGAAAGTAACAGTTTCTTCCCTGAAGGTGTGCATCCTAGGAGGAGAACTAGGTCAGAGAGTTGCCTCTTAATGTTTTGAGTTACTAGTCCACTCTTGATCTTATTTCCTAGCCCGCTGACGTTCCATGACAGGATCATATAGGGGTGGTCTTCAAGTTTAGTGGGATGTGTCATTTTGTTAACCAATGTTGCTATTTGTAAATGCTATTGTCCATTCCAATTCCGTGTCGTGCGGTGCCCAATTGCGTTTTGTCTGTCTCAACAATGATCAATAAAGACAAACTAACAACATTCTCATGTCAGAACAAAGACCCTCCCACACCCCATTGTCTGACCTTCTGACCAAACCACATCATATGATCTAGTTCCTTGTCAAACAGAGCATGAGAGGGTGGCACCCCACCGGCATCATATTATGAGAAGCCCATGGAGGCATTAACCACTCAAACAAACAACTGTCATATAACGTTTCTCAGTCCCCTTCTTGTAGAAGGAACCTTTCTGGAAAAAAACAATAAAAGAAAGTGAGTTTGCACTCTCTCTCAGTATGTGCCTAACAGGTTAATGATGAATGACGTAGTAGGGGAGCATGACCAGGTTCATAATGTTCTGTGTGTGGCCAAGATACATTTTAGTTGCCTATTCCATCCTTGTTTGGAAGCCTGTCTTCTGTAGGAGGTGTCGCTTCGTCTTGATCATGTTCCAAGTCCACAATCATGGTCATTAGTGGGTGCTCCTTATCAGATTCTGATGAGGAGTCATCAGTGGGGTTATCTTGTTTTAAGTCAGTGCTCCGCTGGCCCGGCTGGGTTCTCTTTCCCGTTTACTGTAGGCTTGTTCCCTGAGTCTGAAGAGACTCCAGATTTATGTGACAGTCATGGGCCAGCCATCGGGGTTCCTTTTTAGGTTGAGTGTGCAAGCGCTTTGACCTGTTGTAAGTATTGTGGGCTTTTAACCACACCCACCACATGCCCAGCACTTTCACTCGTTCATGGGCTTGTTCCCTTCGCTGTCGCATCTGGATTCATCCCCTCTGCAAATTGAGATCAGAGGACTCAGCCCGTGGTCTTGGGCACACCAGTGGTCTTTCCTCCAGACCGGTCCAGCCTCTTCTGAATATGACCTTAAGTTTTGCAGGGTATCGTAGCAGGTATTGCAGCTAGAGAGCTATAAGTTTAAAATTAACGGAGTCAAAGATGCAACTCTATTTCTGTACTTCCTGTGAGTAGTCAGGGAAGATCATGATTTTCAACTAGCCATAGTGAGTCTCCCCTAGGCACTGCGATTCTCATAGAATCATGTCTTAATCTAAGAAATTAAGAAGGTGGGCTAACAAAGGTCATGGTGGGGCCCCATGGGGTGGTCGAGTGCTCAGAGCACAATGGGCTTGTTCCAGAACGAAACAAGGAGAGAATTGGCCATTTGGGAGGGGTTCATTCAGGCATTTGGCCAAGAAGGCTGCCATATTGGCTCCCTCAACTCCTTCAGGGAAGCCGACAAAGTGTAAATTGTTTCTTTGGGCAAGTTCTCTGCATCATCCAGTTTCCATTAGAGTTCCTTTATCGTGGCTCACAGGTCGATGACTTCCTTTCACAGTCCGAGCGCTGTATCCTCTATCTCGAAGGTCCTAGCACAGTAGGGTGACTTCAGACCTCACTTAACCTATCCTCTCCTCTAGCAACTCTCAAGAAGAGTGGATGGCTGACAGCAGAGCTGCGTTGTTCGGCATTGGAGAAGCCGTGACTTGTGTTTCTCTTTGGTGGTGCGCTTTCTTGGCACATTGGTCTAGCTTGACCTGTTTTGGGTTTTTCTGTTCTGTCTTTTGCCATTACATTGGGTACTCGTGGTCTATCCCTTGGTAGGTGTGAGAGGGCGGATGCCCCATGTAATCCCCTGGCCACCTTGGCCTAATGTGGGTGGCGTCCTTCCCCTGATCTAGGCCCAGGTGTGTTGCAACCACATTTCAATTTTCATTCAGTTCGCCCTGTCGGTTATACCCCGAGCATTCGGGGTGGCATTGAAGTCAGGCATCTTGAGTGGAACCCCTCCTGCAAATGTTGCATCATTAACTGGGGGGGGGGTCCCTTAAATGGTTCCCTTGCCTCTGCCCCTTTTATCCCAATTCAGTGCCCCTCAAGGGAAGGGGGTGAGTACAGCATACCGCTGTCCGAGGGGTAGTAGTTGTGGTGCTTTGAAGGGAAGAGGGGAATCCTTCATTCGCTGCCCGGGGCGTCACAGATTCTCCTTGAGCATTGCACTGTTTGGTACAGTGTGTGTTCCTTTGTGAGGTTTGGGCCAAGAAGTCAGGGCATTGTGGGACCTCCCGTGTGATAGCCCACAATTATTATTTGTCCTGGGATGGAGGCCACAGGGCTGTCATTTAGGGTTCTCAGGCTGCACAAAATGTGCCTTTAGATCTGTGTTGGGCAATAACAGTTGTCTAGACATGGTGGAAAGCCCCTCCAATGGGGTTCGTATTTGCATCCCAATCTGTGAGCAGCAGGCCTTCACCACTGTTGTGTACTGTTTGCTTTTATGTGGGTCCACTCTCCTCACCTCTCTATGCCTGAAGAGCGCCACCGGCCAGAGGTTATATCAGGCCATATGTCATGGCCCATTGATACTGGGCCCGGATCCACTGGTAGAGGCCCTGCACCCGTCCGGCCCCAGGCAGGGTGTCCCAGGAGGAAGGGCGGGAGAAACAAAGTCTGCTGTTGATGGAGCAGCGAGCCCTGCCACGTCCAAACTTCTCTGTGGCACCGGACAGGAGCACGGGGACCCTCCTCTCTGTTGGAGCCGTGTTCCCACCCAGGTCTCCTCCTCAGACACAGGTCCCAAACCACAGTGCATCAGGGCAGGTAATCGATGCTGCACCGGAGACTGGAGCACCCCTCAGTCTAACACTCGTCCAGGTCTTCAGCTCTCCCCTGGGTGCCTCCATCAGCCAAGCGTCTGGGCCACCACTGCCACGTTTTACCTCCTCACTCTCTTTGATCCTAGTCTTCTGGGGACGCATTTCTCATGCAGCAGGCCCCCAGTTGTTCTATTTCAGTTCTGTGGTAGTCATCATGTCTAGGGTGCCACTGAGGTTTCTTCAAGCGGCAGGTCTATAGCTGTGCTTTGCCATTCTATGGCAGTCATGGTGCCTGTGCCTGTGTTGGAGTGGTTAATCACAGGGGTAATGGCCGGATTCGTGTCGGATTTTGGCTGGGCTGCCTGAGCTGCCTTCCAACACATCTTCATGGCCACCTTGTTGGTCACTCCCCTGAAAACCTAACATTCTTGAACAGAAAAAAAAGAAAAATGATCCCCACACCCTGTGAGAAAGCTCCCAGAGTTTGAAGGCTCAAATGTTTTTGTTTTTCAATTACGAACTCCCTCTTTGGGAGTTTTTTATTTTTAAAAACAAAAAGGTAGAGTGTGACATCATGAAAGACGGCAGCTGCGTGCAAAAATTGAGGTACCTTTAAAGGAGCCACCTTGAGGACGGTTCCGCTGAACGTCCAGAGATCCTCACCAGGCTGGCAGTGATCTCTAGATATGATGGACAGTAGTAATATTGTCTGCCACCCAGACGGACGGTGGGCTGAACTTCAAGTTATAAGTCACTATTAGATCGTCTGAAAGCACAAGGGATGCAATGTGGAGGGGCCCCGGCAGGCTCGATTCCAGCTCCGTCTCCCTAGTAGGGTAGGACATGGAGCTAGAGAAACAGGGGCCTTGAGATGGGAGGATGTCCCGGGTCCCTTTCTGTGCCCGACACTGACCGCCCCCAAACAAACGCAATACATTGGTCACTACCAGAGGAATCACAAGGTGATCTCTTAGCAATACAGGATATTTGAATATTATGTGGATATGACTCGAGGGAATGGGATGGGTAAGGGGGGTGGGCAACAGGGATTTCGTTTGACATGCGTTTGAGTATTTTTCAGATCTTTTGGAATTGCACAATTTCTATGGAATTCATAATGATGCCTGCCTCCAATCACAGGTGGGGCTGGATTGTACTAACAAAACTGTTTTCAATACAATTTGTTTACAAAAAAAAGTTATGTCAGTGTCTTAATGTAGGTCACCTGGCAATCCTATCCAGTGGTGTGGACTAAGTAGATTTAATGAGTGGGACTTTAGAGCCCAACAAGGAAGTTTAGAAATCACAGTAAAATTTAGATTTTCTGAGTGCTGACTGAGTGAGGACACACATCTGGTTATCATTTGAGATAGGTAGTGAGCTAGTAGACAGCTTAAGGCTTTAGAAACTATCATTAGTAGTCTGTAAACCATTGTGAGTTTTACTGATAACCAGGCAGCCAATTTTGGGATATTTGTTCAAAAAGTAAAAAAGGTCCTTTTGGCAATGCATTTTCACTCACTCGTTTTGTCCCTTTGGGCCAGTTCTGTGGCTTTTGTGGGCCATTTCTCTGTTTGTGCAATATCTCACACTATATTCCTGACCTTCACCATCTCCCCAGCTTCTCTGCACCCTTTTTCTGCCCTCTCTGCGCCTCTATGTTAGATAATATTGGTATCTCAAAACTGAGTGACACAATGACAGGTACCAATATTTGCTCATTCATGGACCTATAGGCCAGGCACGACATGTAGAAACACCAGTTTCTCAAATTTCTACAACTGAGACATGCCTCATAGCCCCATATTAAAGACCTCACAGAGCTCCTAGATTTTAATATCATAGAAGCAAAATTGCTGAAGGGAAATATGCTTCATTTGTAAATACATTCATAGACAAATAAAAGCTTATTTGTAAAAAGTTCCTAGCTTCTTACTTGCTAACTGTGGGCCAGATGTACAAAATTCAGTTTTTGCATTTTCTAAATAGCAAATCCTAAAAAATCACGATTTATAAAATGCAAAATGGAATACACAAACAGAGATTTCCTAATAGTGATTTGTACCGATTAGGAATCGTTATTAGGAAATCGCTATTTAGAAAATGCTACATCATTCGTTCCTGTGGGCCCAAATGCCCATAGGTATGAATAGATGGACATTTCCAAATTGACGATTTCCTTAAAGGAAATCACAAATTAGAAAATGCAAAACCAAGGGTGCCTATGGGCCTACGGCCCCCCTAGATGCACCCCCTAAAAAAGTGGCACACATGTAAAGAGTGTGCATTTTTTTTAATTGCACATGGTTACCAATGACTTGTAGTACATGGCAATAGCATTTCCTAAATGCCCATTTTGCATTTAGGAAATCCATATTTACTATTTCATATTGAGGGAATCACAAAATGCAATTTCTACTTGGTATAGGTCTTTGTACATGTGCAAAGGCAGCATTACATTTCTTAACAGACCGAAATTGCGATTTAGTCCATTAAGAAATGCAATTTCCTTTTGTACATCTGGCCCTGTTTGTTGTATGTCTTAATGCCTTTATTTTTATTGGTGGGTACCTGATGTAACATGGAAGTTGTCTCATTGTATAGCGCTGGTAGCGTTGAATGATGTGTTCACTTGTTCATTCCTTTAGATTTTGTACCACCTGGAATGTCTGATGCTAAAGTATCCACAGAGTTCTTGTCAGGCTCCTGGCTCACTTTCTGCATCTCTAATCTGCCCCTTTTTCTGTATGGCAGAGCCTGCTTTCCTGGGACTTGCAGCGTCTGCATAGTTTTCTGCTCAGAGTGATCCTCCTCGTTATTATGCTATGCCACAGCCATCATCTTACCAGAACTGTCAGTTCTCTAGCAGTAAAAGTCATCAACCTCATCCTTGGTGAAAAGAGTCCCAATTTTACTGCTGGATAACCATGGCCTTATTACTGGCTTTGAAGTGCTTTGGCTGTGGCACCAGCAATGGTGATGGAGATGATTTAGATTGTGTTTGAAGCAAGCTTCTTGGTTATGAGAATAGAATAAGGTGTATTGGAAGAGCAGGACTGTCTGCTTTTCTTCCTTTGTTCTCTTGATTCATGGGTGTCAAGCATAAATTCCAGAAGGGCTTGGTCCTTATCTGAATTTCAGAATATCATCCTAAAATATATCTAAAAAACAAACCATGAATCTAAGTCAAACTTATTTAAATAGTGAAAAGAAAGACTGAAAATAAGGCATGAATCCGACCCTCATGAACAACCCTATCTAAATTCACCAAGGATGCTGCTATTGCTGTGGAAATTTACGTCTGCCCAGCAAGAGGGTAGCGACTCTCATAAATTTCTTTGTGCTGATTGTGTGGGTGGACTTCAGGGATACTGGTGTAGAACCAATGGATTCCAGGGTCCCACTCCTCACCCGGGAATGGCAAGTTGTAACACTAGCTTTCCAGTGTGCAGATATTGCTACTGAGATTAAACAGAAATGCACAAACATCATATCCAACCTTGCTAACTTACTCTTAAATTAGACCTCATTGAGTAAGTCCACATTCTACATTGCTCAATAATGCAGAAGGCCCCCTTGGAAAGTGAGATGACATTGGGTGTTTTAGGTGGTCTTGAAGTTCAATAAGAATTTGGGAAAAAAGCATCCTGAGATCCATGAAAGCCATATCACCCTGGGTCTCCCCCCAAATCTGGGCAAGGGTTGGTAGGCAACCCTACCAACCACTGTCCAGTGGTTGTTGGGTTGTCTGGGTGCCAGCAAACCTCAGGCCCAAATACTTTAGCTGCCCCTTGTGAGATAACATTGTTATTGGCATAGTTTTCGTGTTTAGCGAGCATTAAGGGCAGAAAAACATGCAGAGATCTACACACTCCACATCATGCTTGCTTCCCCAGGCCTCTACTTGTCAGAAACAACCAAGGTTGGTAGATTTCCATAGGTGCTGGCTGACCTAAGCGCCAATATTTCTACTATCCCTCACAAAAAATGAGAGGACATTGGGCAGCACTGAGAGAACACGCCCCACCTTTCTGCTGTCCTGGAGTCAGAGGTTGAAAAATATTGCCTGGTCTCTAGATTTGGGGAGTAGCCCAATTCCTAAACAGGCTAACCCTCGTGCCATTGTCTTTTATTGTCACCAATCTCTGTTGTTTAATGGGCTTTCTTTTCCCTGGGGTAGTCATATTGTGGTGTACTCCCCAGTCTGCCCCAAAGGGTCAGAAACGCTCTTTGTTACCGGAGGGTGATGTGGGTGGGGGTAGTGAGGCCCTATACCAAGATTGGACAGGCACCTTCACCCCATTCCATTTTTTGACTACCAACCCCAGGTGTCTAGCAGGTTTACTGTTTACCTTGGGCAGAGAGATTGGAGTAAGCACCACAGTCTGTCACCTCTACCACCTGCAGGTTGACACAAAGACTTTCTGGTGCTCACTGGAGGAATGGTGCAGACCAATGCCAGTGAGGACTGGACCACTCTAGTAGTAGCCTGGGATGGGGGTTGATGTCTTATGCCAGGATAAGATAGCCCTCTATTCTATTCCCTTTTTAATAACAAATACACTAATAGTCTACTGGGCTTTCTACACTCCTGGGGTAGGTAGGCTGGGGTAAACCTGTCAAGGGCCCAGGAGTATAGAGGTGCAGACAGGCTACACCAGTTTCACAGGCTGCAAGACAAATTCAGGAGCGTGGATGTATAGCATTAAGGCCCATATTTAAGAAAAAGAGGTGCATCAGAGCTGATGCGCCACTTTTTCTGCACCTCCTTACCGGCACCTACCAACAGCGTGGTTGTGCTGTATTTATAATATGGTACACCATAGCAGTCGTTAGCACATTGCCATAAAAAGTTTTGACGCTATTGTGGCTCTTTGCTACACTAGAGTCAAAGTGGAAAGTGCAAGGAGGCCCATAGGCTTCAATGGGAGCGTCATTTTAACACCTGCTCTGAGCATTACTTGAAAATGATGCCAAAAATGGCGCAGTAAAATCTGTTAAATTTCACTGTGCCATTTTTGCAGGCCTCCTAGCGCTGGAACGCCCCCTTGCATACATTATGTCTGGCGCAGGCATAATGTGGCACAAAGGTTTACAAAGTGGCGCAATGGGCCACTTTGTAAATATGGCACGTGGAAAAAGTCATTTTAGCACTACCTTAGCATAAAACAATGAAGCTATGGCGGCACTAAGGTGGCGCTGACGGATCTTAAATATACCCGCAATTGTTTTAATCTAATGGTGTCTAATTTCGTTTGGAAGGGTGCCAATGTTTCTTTTTATATTATTCCGGTGAAAGAAATATGCAGGACTCGATATCATCACAGAACATACCAAAAATACCCTTACCACCATTATGCATGTTCATAATTGTTCATCACTCAGGAATGCTTAGCTTAATGTGGATTCCCATTTGTACTATCATCATTAACCTTATTGCATTTCCGCATTTTTAAATCTCCCTTCCTCAGTAATCCCATGTGCATGTTCAAATGTGACCCATCGCTTATTTATCTTCAGCACGTGTACAGATGCAGTCAGATATCGTGAGTGGTAGACCTGATTTGCACCATGACTGAAAACACATCAGTCTTAAATACTGGAGCATGTTCAAGTTTATACCACGACTCAGTAATTATACGTGCATATTAAGCATTTCATCATCTCTTACTAATCCTGAGTCTATAGACATATTTGCGCCATCACTCAGTAATACTACATTTATTTGCAAACATGAACAGAACAACAACGTCACATTTGCTAATATTACAGTTATCCATTTACATGCGTAAATGACAAAGTATTTATGCTGGCGCCCCTACCCTACTCCCCATCCTTTCCCAAGAGTAACATTTTGGCCTTCTTTTTCCTCTCATGCTGCAAGCTGCCCAAGAGCACAGGACAACAGATGGTACTAGTGATTCCTGTGAAGTCCGCAGAAATGGTGCAGAGCCCCAGGCTGGTATTAGTTGTGCCTCCGAAGTCAGCAGGAAGGATGTCATACACCAGTCGCTACTAGTGGATGCTTTGCAACATGAAGAAAAGGTGCAGTGCCTCAGGTCCGCAGAATGGGGTCATACTCCGGGGTATTACTCGAGGTCCTTCTGGAGTAAGTAAAAAGGGGGCAGTACTGCAAGCTGTACTAGAGAATTCGCCGAGGTCAGCAGAAAGGGTTCCGTACCTCAGGTCGTAACTAGAGGACCTTTTAAAATAGATATGCTTAACAAAATCAAGGTATTTGAAAGCACTTTTCAATAACTGGCCTGCCAGCAAAATGCTAATGTCTGAAAAGGAATACTTTTCACACAGTTGGTGACTTAACATATAAATCACCAAAGGCAAGTGGAATGCTTTACAATCCTGGCTTGAGAAAGCATAATGTGATGTTTCCTTTAATCCAGTCGCTCTCTAGCCTAATGCAGCTCATCTCTAGGATTTAAAATAGATGAACACATTCCAAGAACAAGAGTCAACCTGATAGAAAGAGTTGTTGTTTTGCTCAGCAGTGCTAATATTGCTTCTTAAGTTTTTTTCAATTGGAATCTGCTGACGCTTGGTGAATGTTCCATGAGCTGCGACCAGCAGTGCTAATGCTTTAACAACACATGTGCCTCCTTAGGAAATATGATGAAAGTGTTTGCCTTTACACCTTGCTTGACGAAATCAAAGCATTTTAAACACTTTTAAATAAGGAATATTTAACGAAAATGTCAATAGGTGAAACGGGATAGCTAGAAAGTATGGTGTGATGTCATGCTGTACAATGAAACCATTACGTTCTAATTAATTCCAATGTTTTCCAATATAGTGCAGTTCACAGGGATTTAAATGTCAAGAAAGTATTACTAGAACAAAAGTCACCACAGCAGATATGGGCAAGTCACAAATCAAATTATATAGCCAATCCCCATTGTAAAATGCAATATTGCATTATACTTCTGGGAGCAGATACAAAATGGAAAGACATGCCAAAAAAGATAATTAGTGAAGTGAGATGGTCCAAAACCCGCTCCCTGTTTATTTGTGTGTGTTGGTGACCTGCCCTCTGGCAGTCAGTTGAAGTTGGCTGCAGCCACAATGAATAATAATAAAGAAGAATAAAGGACGTTAGTGGTGGCTTGGGGAGCAACCTTGTAGGATTCTTCTCCCACATCGCCGTCAAGACCTGGAACACCCTCCCCATCCATCTAGGCAATCTCCCACCATGTCACAGTTTATGAAGGACCTCAAGACCTGGCTCTTCGACTGATCCTCATTACCCCCCCTTACCCCACCTCCCCCCGTGCCTTGAGACCCTCACGGGTGAGTAGCCACGCTTTACAAATCCCTGATTGATTGATTGAGTGTAGGCCTGAAAGGTAGTATTCTATGCAGAAAAAATAAATATTCCTTCACAGAAACATTTTGGCAGACACAACAGGAAGGAGGAAGATCTTGAGAGACCCACAGAACAACATATTGAATATACAATTAAAATATATATACATATCTCTATAACATATATACATGTCTGTGTGTAAACACCACATGTGAGGTAGGATTTTAAAGAAACCTCGTAAATATCCCGATTTGAGCACTATAAATATTGGTTTAGCCACTCGCCCTTTCCACCGCCAATCTCTCTCAGACCATGAACCCACAACTCCTCTACTGCCAGTGAATCCTTCCTCCTGTTCTATCCCCTTCACCCAGCTGTAAGCCTCTTTCTGTATCCTATCATTTATCTGCCGTCCTCTCTTTGGTTCCTCAGTTTTACCCCTTTCATGTACAGAGTGCCAATGCTTTGCAGCTTGATTTGCACACTAGAAGTCATATACACACAAGCTAGAAGCAAGCGGGACTGCATAGACAATAGAATGCGCAACCTGTATATTGTAGCTTGAGAGGCAAATCTATGTCTAAGAAGCACATCGCACTGTAGTGTGGTGTAACATCTGTACAGCGCTTCATACCACTGTTGTGGTTCGAAAGAGCTCCTCTGTATGGTAAGATAAGCATCTATCACTTTTGTTCTATTGGGTTGGTAGAGTTTGGGCTTATACAAGGCAATTGTTCAATGTCCCATGTGAGCTTTAAAAGAATGTAAAAATAAAGTTGCGGAAAACTTTTGCACCCAGGCAGAAAGTGAGACAAAATTGTTTGGCACACCTAGAGCCAGCCCTTACAGTCCCACTTTCTGATACATACCACCCTCCCCCTTGCATGATATATGCTTGATCAAGAGGTCAGGCTTGTGAAATAGGAATGATGTTGTCTCACCAGCCTCAAACCTTTACGACACAGTACCTCTACTTTCATTTGAACAGTCCACAAACTACTCCACCATTCTTCCAAAGAACATAGTTTCACATTTTGACTCTTCTTTTGAGGAGTAAAGGCAGAGATGTATTTCACACTCCCAGGGAGAAAACAAAAAGTTGAATTTCACAGAGATTAGGCTCACCCAGGCCACATAGGTATGGGCATATACACATGCATGTGCACATACAAACACAATGCAATGTAATGAATGGTAGGACTAGGTCCAAACCTTTGGACCTAGCTCCCAGAGTTCTTATCATGCCAGGCCTCTCAAGCTATGTTGTTTCCTGTATCAGCTTCCTAGAAAGCTCCTGCCAGGTCCAGGAAAATGACATCAGCTCTGTGGTCTGAACTATTAAGGGCCTGTGGGTCTGCACAAAGGCCAACTTTTATTTTCCATGTTTAAAGCTAGTCTGAATCCCACCGAATATGCTGCCATTACTGGTATACAAGATCACTTTATAGCTTATTCTTGGCCTCTTGGTATTCGTAGGGGTATAGCCCATCCCAGAAACATCACAAGAAAGCCTTTTGTCAACACCCACCCATAATGCTGATGGCCTTATTGTACTGACCCTAAATATCTGCTCCCATACTGTGCTTCATCTAGTATCAATCTTGTCATGGCATCACAATGATCCAGTTAATTCTCTCCACTGGAGCAATAGGAGCTAGGCCATTTAAGGGGATCACCCACCAATTATTCTATAATGATAGCTTCTTCCTGTCTGACTCTTGTGCTGCCCCTTAAACTTGTCTACGACCAGCTGTACCCTTTCCAGACCCTCCCATCTCTTGAGGCTTTCTCCCCCTTGGGCACTTAGTTTACCACTCTCTTTCAGCAGGACAATTCAACACTGTCACACTCATTGCTCCACCTGGCAAATCACACTCACCCTATGCACATTGGCAACTTATTCAGAAGAACATGACATCCTGCTATCTGCAGATGAAATCACAAACTTCCCCACCATACTAAAATGTGTTTAGAACTCTCACCTTTGGTAACTAATAAGCTCAGACATACAAAGCATTCTTAATAATGACAACCAATCCAAAACACTGGTCTTATCACTGCATTCACTTGAGCATTTATACTGTAAGGAGGGACATCTACAACTTCCTCACTCTTACTTGTTCGGTTCTGTCAAACCAGCATTCGCATGCATGGAGACCTCTCACATCGACATGTCTGACAGCTATTATCTATGTGAGTCTCATCATCAGTGATCACAATCCTGCAGCTCAATGATAGGCATCTTTAAGCAGCATTGTTGGACCTGGCTCTTTTTGCAGGGTCATCCCCAAACTTTTTTGCCTCCTCCTTTATGTTTTTTTGACCCATGTTTTGTTGGCCTTAGGACTGCTAATCAGTGCTAAAGTGCATGTGCTCCCTCCTCTAAACTTTTGTGATGGCTTACATCTGATTGGCACATTTAGTTTACCTGTATGTCCCTTTTACAGTGGTAACCCTTATACCCATGGCCTGTAAATTAAATGCTACTAGTGGGCCTGCAGCACAGTTTGCGCCACCAACAGAAGTACCCTTTCAAACATGTCTCAGGCCTGCCACTGCAGGGCCTGCATGCACAGGCTTGGCATCTATAATTATTTGCCTGGCCTGGAACTCCCCTTTTACTACATATAGGTCACCCTTTTGGTAGGCCCTAGGTAACCCTAAGGGCAGGGTGCTGTGTAGGTAATATGTAGGACATGTGCCTTCACTGTGTGGCATGTCCTGGTCGCGATAAACAGCCTATTTGGTTTCTCACAACTGTGAGTGATGCCCCTCTCATAGGTTTGCATTGGGAATTATCTTATAAATGTCTAGGTGGTCATTTCTGTTCTATGAGGAGTAGCGCGGCCATGTTTGGCATGTTTGGAATTGTAGTGAGAAATCCTGTTTATTTGGTGTAGATGGATTTTTTATTACCATTGTGGAAATGCCACTTAGAAAGTGGGCATTTCTCTATGCTTATGACACTTGTGCTTTGCATCCTGAATCCAATCCACGTTTGGGGTAGAGTGACAGCTGGGCTTTGTGCTTACTTTCCAGACAGCATCACACAGGGAGGGTGGAGGTGTAATAGGATTACATCTGCATACTGAATGGTCTTCCTGGTTTAGAGAGTGGGAGGCAGGGCGCACTGACATCTGTATAGGCTGTGTCCTGCCCTCACACAAAGGGCTTGTTTACTCTCTACTGATGTCTGGAGCCAGGACTGGTGTTTACAGGGGGAGTTATGCACTTCTAAAGGTCTTTTGAAGTGTCCCCTTATATCAAAGTCAAATTGAGTATAAGTATAGGGATTGTACTTCATGTTTGTAGACACTGCATGGACTTGGAACCAGATGCTGTCGGACGGGGCTGTTATGCTAGGAGGAACTGCCATGAGGGCTGACCTGCAGTTGTGCTGACCTGTGGCATGCTAGATTGCCTCTCTGTCCAAGGACCCTGATGTACTGACCTGCCGCTAGTTCCCCGCATCTGTGTGCCCCCAGTGCTCTCCCAGGGATCAGCAAAGGAATTCCCCTGTTACCATTGCTGCCTCTGGCCCTGCAGCTTTAGCGTGTGGGGAGCGCTATATTTTGCATTGAAGTCCCTCATTGATGTCTCCACAAAATTGGTGGCGCACCGCTTTGCTGTTCCTTTAAGCCACGCAGGGAGAACCTCGCCTCCAGTTGGCTTGTCTGAGTGCTTTATTCTTTAAGTAAGGGTGTAGCAGCATGTGGAGTCTTCAGCCCGGCCCGCCCGGCAGGTGAGCAATGACGTGCAATCATCCCAGAACTAAGTGCCACGCGGAGGTACCATCCCTCTGTGTGTGACCTGGCAGCCAGACACTGAGGGCCCCTTTGTGAGGCCCCACCTAAAGGAAGTCACCAGACCGTCAACATAGGAGCCCAAGCGAAGGCCGTCTTGTGGCTCTCACCTTGGCAGCAGCCAATCCGCGGATTTGCAGATAGTTGCCTCTGAACACTCTTGATCTCCAAGAGGAGGAGACTCCGGGAGGTTTCCCTGTGGCAGGCTGCTGTGTGCGAGTAGCAGTCCAAGAAGCCCCAGAGAGTTTCAGGACCGTCTGAGGCCTCACAGCAGTTCCCCTCCTGGTTCAAGGAAGCTGCAGGGATTTAGTTTGGTACATGAGGGAGCCAGTGAGGTCTTCCCACCAAACTCTGCAGTGTGGCGCCTCCTATCCCGGGTTGACATACCTCGAGGCCACAGTAGTTAGGTTTTCTGTACACCCTGTATGGTTGAGGTATGACATGCAATAGACATGCAGGTGCCCCAGAGCCCCGCAAAGGTTATGAAATTACTGCCTAACCTGTAGGAGAAGCGCAGGTGCATGGTATTGAGGGGCCACTTGCATTGTTCTTTTTGAGTAATATATGGTTTTTCACCTGTGGGCTTGTTCTAACTTAACTACTGCAGTTTTTGTGCCCTGCTGTATTTATGTATATCGTGGTTATGCCCTGGTTTGACAGGATAACGGGGACTATTACAGTGACTGAATCATATGCACAGGGATATTTTACAACGTAACAGTTTTTTCTATATTGCACCCACTGTGATGGTTAGACAATTGCCTAGTTGGACAAAATAAGTACAGATTTATGTCGTTTTGCTCTATGGTTTATATGCAATACAGTTAATTTTTCATATTATCTGGTGTGAAGTCTCTTTTGTAGTGTATTTATTGTGTTGCTAATTTGGGTGTGTTGCACAAACGTTTACATATGACCTCTGAGGATAAGCCTGACTGCTCTGTGCCAAGCTACCGGGGTGAGTATAGGTTATCTTTGGTGAGTAACTTACTCACCCTGAATAGAGTGGTGGTTTCTCCCTGGCTGAGATGCATACCGTAGCCAACCAGAAACCCCATTTCTAACAAGCATCCAAAAAATAATCTACCTACCCTCATACTTCCTGCCATTCCAAGTCCCATTTCTGCAGTAAGGAACCTAGCAGTAGTACAGTTCAACAATAAATCCTCTCTTGTACAGCAAATCATGAAGGAGATGTACAACACCAACTTCCACATCGTGCTTCTGATAAAGATCTTCCCGTTGCTCCAGGGTACACACTTCATTGAATTAGCTATGGCCTTGGTTTTTTAAGGCTTGATTATTGCAATATCATCAGGCGAAGAAAGCAATGGAAAATTGCCGTCTTCAAAATCAAGCTGCCAGATCTGCCTAAACTTGGAGAAATCAGTGCACATCTCTCTCACCATCAAATAACGCCAATGGCGTCAAATTGAATAGAGAAAGTAATTCAAACTTCAGGGTACCATTCTCAAAGCACAGGGGGATATGAAGTTCAAATGCTAACAGGGCCTATTTCAACCCTACATACCCAAATGGAATCTGAGGTCAATCAAGGCAAACTTCAGAACCAAAGCCATTGCATTACTTACAAGTTTTAGTTATTAGAATCATGGGAAAAGGTCTGTCTCTGTGACTTGCTCTGCCAAGACTCAGGACCATTCCAAGTATGGCTGTCTATAAGAAGAAAACTCAAACCATGTGTGTTCAATGAATCAATCAATAAATAACTATATAAATACTTGAAGGGCCTCAGTCATGCTTCTGCCGCCCAATGACACCCTCCCACACCTGGACCTTGTTTATACTTCACTTAGTTATGCTAATCATGACCACTAGAATAACCACTGTGGAAACATTCGTCATTAAGAGAGAATAATAACCAATGCATGATTCACACACCAGCCCAGTGTCCACAATCAATAATGATTTGTGTGAACGGCTGCTTTCTTCCTCTTTAGTGCCATATCCACCATCAGGTCTGAGTTCAGGGCATCTTCATGGACCTGATACCTTCATTCACAAACAGTTAACAATGACTAGTATGTGACTGAGCTTCAACAAGCAATGCTGGACACATGGTATTCAATCTTAGGTAATTGAGCGGATAAGAGGCTTCAAATGGGTCATATATTTGTGGGTAGGCACAAGGCGTCCTGAGTGTAGGGTCAGACTGAGAATATAAAATAAAAGTGTACTCCATTAGTGAATTAGAAAGGTAAAAAATTGGCACATGTTTGCACATTGCAGCACTTTTGATCTTCTAAAGACACAATGCATCAGTGTTTTGCAAGGTATATAAGATGTATTATATTTGAGTTTGCTGCAGGGAATGTTTGTTTTGATATCAGGGAAATCATCAGTAAAAATCAGTCAAGAAGACCATAAACCAGGCCCATAAACAGGCAAAGAATCAGCCCACACACCGACCTGTCAAACCTGCCCATCAGGCACTGCCTAATAGCCATATGGGCAAGTCTGACTCTGCCTGAGGGCCACCAAAGGTTAGGTGTGTATGCTCACATGCAATTAGGAAATGTGGTTTTCATTTGGTAGGCTGTGCACATACTTGCTAAAGATATCTGAACATGAGGAGAGAAAGCAAAAAAACCAAAGGTGCAGGTTTCCAAGGGACGGGTGCAGACGAGACCACAGAAAAACAAACCTTTGCAACCTGTAGTGCTGACAGATAGTAAGCAAAAATGTGAACTTCTACTTGTGGTAACACAGAAATCATGAGTACAACATATAGGAGGTCATTACGACCCTGGCGGTCATGAGAGCACCAGGGCCGCAGTGGAGGTCGGACAGCCACTAAAGCAACGGTCTGACCTCCACATTATGACTGTGGCAGAACCACCACAGTTGGAACGCCGACACCGCCCGGTTGCCGACAGCCTGGTGGTTCTGGTGGTCTCAATCCGCAAGGGCAGCGCTGCTTGCAGGGTTCCTCTGGGGATTATGAGTCCCCTTTCCGCTAGCCTTTGCATAGCAGTAGCTCGCCATGCAAACGCTGATGGAAAGGGGGTGCCGTGGGCCCCATGGGGGCCCCTGCAATGCCCATGCACTTGGCATGGGCAGTGCAGCGGCCCCCATGGACAGCTCAGTCGCATCTTTCACTGCCCGAATTACAGGCAGTGAAAAGCGCGACGGGTGCTGTCGCACCCAGCGCCCACCACATTGCCGCCGGCTCATTATGAGCCAGCATCAATGTTAAGGCCCTGTTCCCCGCTGGGTCAGTGGGGAACTCTTCATAGGGCTGGCGTGGTGGTCTTCCGTGTGAATGAATGGTGGACGGCCTCCTCCGCCCGCCAAACTCATAATGGCCCCATAGTATTCCTCTGCACTCACTTTTTGTAACACTAGAGCCCTATTATGTATTACTGATCCCTCTCTGGTATCCAAATGCCACCCTCATGTAAACAGCTGCCGGGTGAATTCACAGTGTCTAAGTAGCACACCGGAACGGAAAACGTTTTGATTAAAACGCAACAATTCATCTGAAGAAGCATTTTGCGGGAAAGTAGAAGCTGGCTTCCACCTATATATTATTTACAAATGAAAACAACTCCTCTTTGCATTTTGGGATATTTAGATGCAGTCCTTCATCAGGAGGAAAAAATCCAGTATTGCATAATTAAAAGAGAACTTAAAAATTGAGATCAGGAGTAGACTCTTCAGTACTCATAAACACTTGCTTGCAGCAACACCTGCCTGAACCCACACCAGTGCTCATCCCTCTCCTGCCCACACGTAGATCCTCAGTAGGAGCCCAGTCAGTCAATTGTGGAGCAGAGTTCTTGTTCCTTGTGACCCTGGCCTCTTCCTATTGACCTCCTCCTCCAGCTGAATTCAGTGGAAGCACCTCCACTAGGCAAACATTCACAGCCTTGTGGAAGTCAGCTTGGGCTGCTGCTATTTTATGCTACATTTCGGCATCCTTGCCATCATTCCCAATTTTCTCATCACCAATCCACACAGAAGCACGTTCTCTGTGTGCTGCGCCTATCCCAGTAGAGGATACTGACACCTCTATCTTTGGAAGTGTGTATGCTGCCTTTTGCATGAGACAGAGCGCTGATGGAATTATAGTGGTCCTCAGCAGCTCAGCGTCACAGCAGGTATTTTCGCTTATCTCCTGAATGGACACCTTACTTTTAGTGCATGACATGGATTGGAGATTCACCAGTCGTGGTGACAATTTTTCGATACCGCCAACTCCTTGTTAGTATTTAGTTGATGCCTTGCCTCCTGTGAACCCATTTTGTGTTGCAATTACTCGCGCCTACATTGTATCTATCCTGATGATGATCCTATTATTCGGATAAGGATCAAAACACCTTTGGCAATATATACGGACTCAGCTTGTAATGATGTATTGTATATTTCAAGGGCTGTATTGATTTATTGTATATCTTATGGGTTATATCTCTGCACATGCAGAAAAAAGTTTATTTTCTTGTCATATGTATAACACCTTTGCTTGCACATTTCTCTCACTTTCTTCACGTCACTTTGTTCACAAAACACTGCAGTACTTGGTTTTGATAATTTATTTATGGATGGACTAATATACAATAAAAACATTGCTTTGATTTGCATATGTTGTTTAACATTTTGTGTTGTTTTGTGTTAGTTTTTCTAGCTAGGGACCACTATTGTTCCATAATAATAATTACCTCAGGTCCCTTGGATACCCAGGGTCTCCCTTTCTTTGAAATAGCACCTGGTCCAACAGCATACCTCATTAGTTTAGTTTGGGATATTGTGGGACTTGTGGGGGCCTTAAATGGAGCTTTTCAGTGGAAGGTCCTGTATACATTTATGCTAGACATAACACCAAGCAGTCGATACAACGGGTATAATAGTGAAATCTTAAAGAAAGCCTCCATATATGATATAAGTAGAAGACAACTAGCAAATGACCAAAGGTAGAATATATAGGATCTCTTGGAGCGCTATAATGAGATCCAATTCAATATAGTGTTCATTATTCCGGTCTTTTTACAGATCTATCAACAAAAAACACAATCTCTGTATGAGGAAGGGGTGTGGTCTTGGAGGGGGCGGGGCCTCTTGCCACGAACTACCTAAGAGGCACTTCTGTTCCCTACCCCACCAAACCCCTTCAGTAAAAAGAAAAAAAAGCTGATTGAAGCTGGTTCCAATATCCTGGGTGTTTTTAAAACCTATAATGGAGACCAGCTGTTGAATGCCTTCACTGGTGAGCTGGACAACAACTAGTTGCTGTGGATTCTATCTCGTGTTTCCTGCCACCATGTGATATTGTCTCCTCACCGAGAGACCATGTGAAGTGAGCTGATATCGTGTGTCATGCAGCAACACTGTGTGTATTGGCAGGTTTGCTTTGTAGTAAGGTGGGGTGAAGTACTGTATAGAAGGTAGAAGAGAAGTTCAGTATTAAGTTCATAGTAGGTTCCTTCTGGTAAACTGTAGATTTTAGGCCATCCTAGGTGATTAAGGAGGAGTCCAATGCATAGAGCTCTAGCCTCTCTCTCTGGGATGTAGTACTGTAAGATGTGCCCAATCTTGTTGACTACTGCACACAATGGTTGGCTCATGGTGAAGCACAAATTTTAGCATTTTGAACTAAGTGTGTTGATCAAACACACAGGATCCCCTTGTAACACTTTCACTGCAGCATCCATGATTCATTCAAGGTTCATGTATGTTTTGCACTGTTTAGATTATTTACAGGCTCACTACGCTCTCTAGTCAGTGGCAGGTCATGGCACCCTTGGCACATATATTCAGGTACTGGACATATAGCAGGTCATTTCACACACAATACACAAAACCAAAAGATGAAGCCTACAGTTTGCAAAAAAAGGCAATGTTGTAAAATGTGGAGCACCACAAAAATGCTAAACCTTACAGTAGGGGATTTCTTTTCAGATTTTCCAGTCCCTCTAAACTCAGTACTGATTGCCCTTGTGCTCATTACTAGCAGGATCTTTCACACAGTGCATCCAGGAACTCTATAAGATAACTCTTCATAGCATGTTGCCTCTGATATGAATAATGAGGCCCACAGGAGAGTACACTGTTCCCCTTCCTCATTGGGGGTGGTAAGGGAAGAAGTAGGTGTCACCTGTCTAGTTGAACAGAGAGGCTTGTGAACTAATAAAGCTGCCCATATAAAAAAGACTCATGTTCTGTGTGATACATTCCTTTATTGGGGAATACCATCATGGCTGTATGTTGCACTCACATGGAAAAAACAACACAGTCCTTTGAAGAAGGATGAAAAACAATCAAACTTTTCATAGCGAACCTGGCCACACACATATGGGCCATCACACTGAAAGACCCACATACAACCTACTGACTGGGTCGCAATGTACTGGGTTCCTAAGTTCTTTGCATGCCAGGCTGTCTAATGTGTTCTCTCCCTTTCACAGTGACACTATTAGCAGTCTTTTACTTGGAATATAGCTTTAAATAAACCATCATGGGCTGGTCTGTGTTAAATTTGTGGATCTGTTCTGTGTAGCATTACCTCCCATACCATTAACTAACATAAAAACTAGAGAATCAGCTGACATGGCTTCCGTGCTAGAATCCTTCCTGGTGCCCTACTTACCTACTAGGGATTAAAACTCACATTCATATGTGTAGGAAAGTACCATCTTGCCTGGCATGTTACCCCCAAATTTCACTGTATATATGTTGATTTAGTTGTATGTGTCACTGGGACCCTGCCAGCCCGGGCCCCAGTGCTCATAAGTGTGCCTTGTATGTGTTACCTGTGTGATGACTAACTGTCTCACTGAGGCTCTGCTAATCAGAACCTCAGTGGTTATGCTCTCTCATTTCTTTCCAAATTGTCACTAACAGGCTAGTGACCAATTTCACCAATTTAAATTGGCATACTGGAACACCCTTATAATTCCCTAGTATATGGTACTGAGGTACCCAGGGTATTGGGGTTCCGGGAGATCCCTATGGGCTGCAGCATTTCTTTTGCCACCCATAGGGAGCTCTGACAATTCTTACACAGGCCTGCCACTGCAGCCTGAGTGAAATAACGTCCACGTTATTTCACAGCCATTTACCACTGCACTTAAGTAACTTATAAGTCACCTATATGTCTAACCTTTACCTGGTAAAGTATGGGTGCTAAGTTACTTAGTGTGTGGGCACCCTGGCACTAGCCAAGGTGCCCCCACATTGTTCAGGGCAAATTCCCCGGACTTTGTGAGTGCGGGGACACCATTACACGCGTGCACTATACATATGTCACGACATATGTATAGTGTCACAATGGTAACTCCGAACATGGCCATGTAACATGTCTAAGATCATGGAATTGTCACCCCAATGCCATTCTGGCATTCTGGCATTGGGGAGACAATTCCATGATCCCCCGAGTCTCTAGCACAGACCCGGGTACTACCAAACTACCTTTCCCGGGATTTCACTGCAGCTGCTGCTGCTGCCAACCCCTCAGACAGGTTTCTGCCCTCCTGGGGTTCAGCAAGGCTTGGCCCAGGAAGGCAGAACAAAGGACTTCCTCAGAGAGAGGGTGTTACACCCTCTCCCTTTGGAAAAAGGTGTCAGGGCTGGGGAGGAGTAGCCTCCCCCAGCCTCTGGAAATGCTTTGATGGGCACAGATGGTGCCCATCTCTGCATAAGCCAGTCTACACCGGTTCAGGGATCCCCCAGCCCTGCTCTGGTGCGAAACTAGACAAAGGAAAGGGGAGTGACCACTCCCCTGACCTGCCCCCCCGGGAGGTGCCCAGAGCTCCTCCAGTGTGCTCCAGACCTCTGCCATGCTGGAAACAGAGGTGCTGCTGGCACACTGGACTCTGAGTGGCCAGGGCCAGCAGGTGACGTCAGAGACTCCTTCTGATAGCCTCTTACCTGTGTTGCTAGCCTATCCTCCTTCCTAAGTAGACAAACCTCCTTTTCTGGCTATTTAGGGTCTCTGCTTTGGGGAATTCTTTACATAACGAATGCAAGAGCTCATCAGAGTTCCTCTGCATCTCTCTCTTCACCTTCTGCCAAGGAATCGACCGCTGACTGCTCTGGACGCCTGCAAAACCGCAACAAAGTAGCAAAGACGACTACTGCAACCTTGTAGCGCTGATCCAGCCACCTTCTCGACTGCTTTCCTGGCGGTGCATGCTGTGGGGGTAGTCTGCCTCCTCTCTGCACTAGAAGCTCCGAAGAAATCTCCTGTGGGTCGACGGAATCTTCCCCCTGCAACTGCAGGCACCAAAAGACTGCATCAGCGGTCCTCTGGGTCCCCTCTCAGCACAACGAGCGTGGTCCCTGGAACTCAGCAACTCTGTCCAAGTGACTCCCACAGTCCAGTGACTCTTCAGTCCAAGTTTGGTGGAGGTAAGTTCTTGCCTCCCCACGCTAGACTGGATTGCTGGGTATTGCGTGATTTGCAGCTGCTCCGGTTCCTGTGCACTCTTCCAGGATTTCCTTTGTGCACAGCCAAGCCTGTGTCCTTGACACTCTAACCTGCAGTGCACGACCTCCTGAGTTGTCCTCCGGCGTCGTGGGACCTTCTTTTGTGACTTCGGGTGAGCTCCGGTTCACTCTTCTTTGTAGTGCCTGTTCCGGCACTTCTGCGGGTGCTGCTTGCTTCTGAGTGGGCTCTTTGTCTTGCTGGACACCCCCTCTGTCTCCTCATGCAATTGGCGACATCCTGGTCCCTCCTGGGCCACAGCAGCATCCAAAAAACCTTACTGTGACCCTTGCAGCTAGCAAGGCTTGTTTGCGGTATTTCTGCACGGAAACACCTTTGCAAGCTTCTTCACAACGTGGGACATCCATCCTCCAAAGGGGAAGTTCCTAGTCCTCTTCGTTCTTGCAGAATCCACAGCTTCTACCATCCGGTGGCAGCTTCTTTGCACCCACAGCTGGCATTTCCTGGGCATCTGCCCACTCCCGACTTGATCGTGACTCTTGGACTTGGTCCCCTTGTTCCACAGGTACTCTCGTCTGGAAATCCATTGTTGTTGCATTGCTGGTGTTGGTCTTCCTTGCAGAATTCCCCTATGACAACTTCTGTGTTCTCTGGGGAACTTAGGTGCACTTTGCACCCACTTTTTGGGGTCTTGGGGTGGGCTATTTTTCTAACCCTCACTGTTTTCTTACAGTCCCAGCGACCCTCTACAAGGTCACATAGGTTTGGGGTTCATTTGTGATTCGCATTCCACTTTTGGAGTATATGGTTTGTGTTGCCCCTATACCTGTGTGCTCTCATTGCAATCTATTGTGACTGTACATTGCTTGCATTGCTTTCTATTGCTATTACTGCATATTTTTGGTATTGTGTACATATATCTTGGGTATATTTGCTATCCTCATACTGAGGGTACTCACTGAGATACTTTTGGCATATTGTCATAAAAATAAAGTACCTTTATTTTTAGTATATCTGTGTATTGTGTTTTCTTATGATATTGTGCATATGACACCAGTGGTATAGTAGGAGCTTTACACGTCTCCTAGTTCAGCCTAAGCTGCTCTGCTAAGCTACCCTTTTCTATCAGCCTAAGCTGCTAGACACCTCTTCTACACCAATAAGGGATAACTGGACCTGGTGCAGAGTGTAAGTACCCCTTGGTACCACTACAAACTAGGCCAGCCTCTTACATTGGTTGTGCAGCGGTGGGATAAGTACTTGCAACTACTTACCACTTTGTCATTTTGTACTTTTCATAAGAGAATAATATTTTTTTAAAAAGTTCAGTGTATGTACACCTAACCAAAAAGTTTTGCTTTTCTTCTCTTACTCCATTGCTAAGTGCTGAAAAGTACCTCTAAACTTTCAAAAAGTTTCTTAAAAGTTGAAAACGTTTTTTTTCCTGTTCTTTAAAAAGTTCTGAAACCTTTTCTTTCTTTTTCTGTCCCTTAAACCTTTTTCTATCATGTCTGGTACAGGTCAAACTCTGGATCTGACCAGCACTGCTTATGACCACCTTAGCTGGAAAGGTGCAAGGAGTCTCTGCAATGATAGAGGTTTAGGGGTAGGGAAGAATCCCTCTAGAGAATTGTTAGTTAATATGCTCATTGAACATGATAAGACCATAGCTGGCACATCTGGTGAGAGATTAGCTGATGGTTCACACTCTGATTCTGGGGTAGCCCCAGTAAAAGTGTTAGAAGGGAACCTTCCCAACCTGCCCCTTAGCAGGCCACCTAGCAGGGCTGGTACTGATGTGAGTTCACATCACAGTAGGGAAATTACTCCTTTAGGCCAGGTTGTTAGAGTGCCATCTGTTAGGGACAGGTCTCCCTCTGTTCATTCACACCATTCTTCTGTGTCAAGGCATGCCCAACCCACCCACCCTGATGACAGAGTGTTAGAAAGGGAACTCAATAGATTGAGAGTGGAAGAGTCCAGGCTGAAGCTGAAAAAGCAACAGTTGAATCTAGACAGTCAAGCATTTGACTTAGAAAAAGAAAGGCAGAGGTTGGGGTTTGGACCCCATGGTGGCAGCAGCAGTATTACAGATAGTAATCCTGTAAAAGAGCATGATTCTAGGAATCTGCACAAGATAGTTCCCCCTTACAAGGAGGGGGATGACATTAACAAGTGGTTTGCTGCACTTGAGAGGGCCTGTGTTGTACAGGGGGTCCCTCAAAGGCAGTGGGCTGCAATCCTATGGCTATCTTTCAGTGGAAAGGGTAGGGATAGGCTCCTTACTGTGAAGGAAAGTGATGCCAATAATTTTACAGTTCTTAAGAATGCACTCCTAGATGGTCATGGCTTAACCACTGAACAGTACAGGATCAAGTTCAGAGAAACCAAAAAGGAGTCTTCACAAGACTGGGTAGACTTTGTTGACCATTCAGTGAAGGCCTTGGAGAGGTGGTTACATGGCAGTAAAGTTTCTGACTATGAAAGCCTGTATAACTTAATCCTGAGAGAGCATATTCTTAATAATTGTGTGTCTGATTTGTTGCACCAGTATCTAGTGGACTCAGATCTGACCTCGCCCCAAGAATTGGGAAAGAAGGCAGACAAATGGGTCAGAACAAGAGTGAACAGAAAAGTTCATACAGGGGGTGACAAGGATGGCAAGAAGAAGGATGGTAAGTCTTCAGACAAGGGTGGGGACAAATCTAAAAATGAGTCTTCATCAGGCCCACAAAAACACTCTGGTGGGGGTGGTGGGCCCAAATCCTCTTCAAATCAAGTAAAGAAACCATGGTGCTATTTATGTAAAATAAAAGGCCATTGGACAACTGATCCCAGTTGTCCAAAGGAAAGCACCAAGCCTCCCACTACCACAACCCCTACTGCTACACCTAGTGCCCCTAGTAATAGCAGTGGTGGTGGGAGCAAACCTACTAATAGCCAATCCAAGGGAGTAGCTGGGCTCACTTTTGGTAATTTAGTTGGGGTTGGTCTTGTTAGGGAGACCACAGAGGCTGTGTTAGTCTCCGAATGTGCCATTGATTTGGCCTCCTTGGCTGCTTGTCCCCTTAACATGGATAAGTGCAAGCAACTTCCCCTAATAAATGGTGTTGAGGTTCAGGCCTACAGGGACACAGGTGCCAGTGTTACAATGGTAATAGAGAAACTGGTCCACCCTGAACAACACCTACTTGGTCACCAGTACCAAGTGACTGATGCTAATAACAACACTCTTAGCCACCCCATGGCTGTTGTGAATCTCAACTGGGGGGGGGGGGTTACTGGTCCAAAGAAAGTTGTGGTTGCCTCAGATTTACCTGTAGACTGTCTACTAGGGAACGATTTAGAGATATCAGCTTGGGCAGAAGTGGAGTTGGAGGCTCATGCAGCAATGCTGGGCATTCCTGGGCATATTTTTGCTTTGACAAGGGCTCAGGCCAAAAAGCAAAAAGGACAGGGTGACTTGGATCCTGGAACAATGGACCAAGTGCTCCCTAAAGCTAGGGTTAGTAAAGGTAAAACACTACTTACTATCCCTCCCTCTACAGTGGATTCAACTTCTGAGGAAGAAGAATTTCCACCCTGTGCAGAACCTACACCAGAGGAGCTGGAAGCAGACACTGATGAGCTTTTGGGTGGAGGGGGGCCTGCCAGGGAGGAGCTGAGTGTGGCACAACAGACCTGTCCAACACTATAGGGTCTAAGACAGCAAGCTGTCAAACAGCAAAATGGGGATGTCAGTGACTCTCACAGAGTTTACTGGGAGGACAACCTCTTGTATACTGAAGCAAGGGATCCAAAACCTGGAGCAGCCAGGAGATTGGTGATTCCCCAGCAATACAGAGAGTTTCTCCTAACACTAGCCCCCGACATTCCCTTGGCTGGACATGTGGGGCAAATGAAAACTTGGGACAGGTTTGTCCCCTTGTTTCATTGGCCTAGAATGTCAGAGGACACAAAGGAATTTTGTAAGTCCTGTGAAACCTGTCAAGCCAGTGGCAAAACAGGTGGCACTCCAAAGGCTCCCCTTATTCGACTACCTGTGGTTGGGGTCCCCTTTGAAAGGGTAGGGGTTGACATAGTTGTCCCCCTTGACCCTCCTACTGCTTCAGGCAATAGGTTTATCTTGGTGGTAGTGGACCATGCCACCAGATATCCTGAAGCAATTCCTCTAAGGACCACTACAGCTCCTGCAGTGGCAAAGGCCCTCTTGGGAATATTTTCCAGGGTGGGCTTCCCAAAGGAGGTGGTATCAGACAGGGGAAGCAATTTCATGTCTGCTTACTTAAAGGCCATGTGGAAGGAATATGGTGTGACATACAAGTTCACCACACCCTATCATCCACAAACAAATGGACTGGTGGAGAGGTTTAACAAAACTCTCAAAGGAATGATAATGGGACTCCCTGAAAAACTCCGGAGGAGATGGGATGTCCTGTTACCTTGCCTCCTTTTTGCTTACAGGGAGGTACCCCAGAAAGGAGTGGGCTTCAGCCCCTTTGAACTCCTATTTGGACACCCTGTAAGAGGTCCTCTAACACTTGTGAAGGAGGGTTGGGAACAACCTTTAAAAGCTCCTAAGCAAGACATAGTGGACTATGTACTTGGCCTAAGATCTAGGATGGCTGAGTACATGAAAAAGGCCAGTAAAAACTTTCAGGCCAGCCAAAAGCTCCAAAAGCAATGGCATGACCAGAAGGCTGTTCTGATTCAGTACCAACCAGGGCAGAAAATGTGGGTCTTGGAGCCTGTGGCCCCAAGAGCATTCCAAGACAAATGGAGTGGACCCCACATTATTGTTGAAAAAAAGGGAGAAGTCACCTACTTAGTTGACTTAGGCACTGCCAGGAGTCCCCTTAGGGTGCTCCATGTCAATCGCCTGAAACCCTACTATGACAGGGCTGATCGCACCCTGCTCATGGCAACAGATGAAGGACAGGAAGAAGAGAGTGACCCTCTCCCTGATCTCTTCTCTTCCACAGAACAAGATGCTCTAGCGGAAGGGGTAGTTTTGGCAGATTGTCTTACTGCTGAGCAGAAAGACCACTGCATAAATCTCCTGGGTCAGTTTTCTGAACTCTTTTCTACTGTGCCAGGCACCACTTCTTGGTGTGAGCACACTATAGATACTGGAGACAGCTTGCCTGTCAAAAGTAAAATCTATAGGCAGCCTGACCATGTCAGGGACTGCATAAAACAAGAGGTTCCGAAAATGCTTGAACTGGGAGTGGTTGAGCACTCCGAAAGTCCATGGGCCTCTCCTGTGGTACTTGTACCAAAACCTCATTCCAAAGATGGAAAGAAGGAAATTAGATTTTGTGTAGATTACAGAAGTCTCAACCAGGTAACTAAAACTGATGCTCACCCTATACCCAGGGCAGATGAGCTAATAGATACACTGGCATCTGCCAAGTATCTAAGCACCTTTGATTTGACTGCATTGTATTGGCAGATCAAGTTATCAGAGGATGCTAAAGCAAAAACTGCATTTTCGACTATTGGAGGGCACTACCAATTCACAGTAATGCCCTTTGGTTTGAAAAATGCACCTGCCACTTTTCAGAGGTTGGTGAATACAGTCCTGCAAGTATTGGAGGCTTTTAGTGCAGCATATCTAGATGATATAGCTGTCTTTGGCTCCACCTGGGATGATCACCTGGTCCATCTGTGGAAAGTTTTGGAGGCCCTGCAAAAGGCAGGCCTCACTATCAAGGCTTCAAAGTGCCAGATAGGGCAGGGAAAAGTGGTTTATCTGGGACACCTGGTAGGTGGAGAACAGATTGCACCGCTTCAGGGGAAAATCCAAACTATTATAGATTGGGTTCCCCCTACAACTCAGACACAGGTGAGAGCCTTCTTAGGCCTCACTGGGAAGTTCATAAAGAACTATGGTTCCACTGCAGCCCCTCTTAATGAACCCACATCTAAGAAAATGCCTAAAAAGGTATTGTGGACAGCTAGCTGTCAGAAAGTTTTTGAGGAGCTCAAACAGGCCATGTGCTCTGCACCTGTCCTAAAAAGCCCTTGTTACTCCAAAAAATTCATTGTTCAAACTGATGCATCTGAATTAGGGGTAGGGACAGTCTTATCACAACTTAATTCTGAGGGTCAGGATCAACCTGTTGCTTTTACCAGCAGGAGGTTGACCCCTAGAGAAAAGCGTTGGTCTGCCATAGAGAGGGAGGCCTTTGCTGAGGTCTGGGTACTGAAGAAGTTGAGGCCATACCTCTTTGACACTCACTTCATTGTTCAGACCACAAACCTCTACTTTGGCTAAAACAAATGAAAGGTGAAAATTGTTGAGGTGGTCCATATCTCTACAGGGAATGGACTATACAGTGGAACATAGACCTGGGAGTACCCACTCCAATGCAGATGGACTCTCCAGATATTTCCACTTAGACAATGAAGACTCATCAGGTCATGGCTAGTCTTATTGTCCTTCGTTTGGGGGGGGGGGTTGTGTAGGAAAGTACCATCTTGCCTGGCATGTTACCCCCATATTTCACTGTATATATGTTGTTTTAGGTGTATGTGTCACTGGGACCCTGCCAGCCAGGGCCCCAGTGCTCATAAGTGTGCCCTGTATGTGTTACCTGTGTGATGACTAACTGTCTCGCTGAGGCCCTGCTAATCAGAACCTCAGTGGTTATGCTCTCTCATTTCTTTCCAAATTGTCACTAACAGGCTAGTGACCAATTTCACCAATTTAAATTGGCATACTGGAACACCCTTATAATTCCCTAGTATATGGTACTGAGGTACCCAGGGTATTGGGGTTCCAGGAGATCCCTATGGGCTGCAGCATTTCTTTTGCCACCCATAGGGAGCTCTGACAATTCTTACACAGGCCTGCCACTGCAGCCTGAGTGAAATAACGTCCACGTTATTTCACAGCCATTTACCACTGCACTTAAGTAACTTATAAGTCACCTATATGTCTAACCTTTACCTGGTAAAGGTTGGGTGCTAAGTTACTTAGGGGGTCATTCTGACCCTGGCGGTAAATACCGCCATGGCGGAGGTTGGCGGTAGCACCGCCAACAGGCTGGCGGTGCTCCGCCGGGCATTCTGACCGCGGCGGTACAGCCGCGGCCAGAAGCGGAAAGCCGGCGGTGTACCGCCGACTTTCCGCTGTCCATGGGAATCCGCCATGGCGGCGCAGCTTGCTGCGCCGTCATGGGGATTCTGACACCCCATACCGCCATCCTGTTCCTGGCGGTTCGCCCGCCAGGAACAGGATGGCGGTATGGGGTGTCGTGGGGCCCCTGGGGGCCCCTGCAGTGCCCATGCCAATGGCATGGGCACTGCAGGGGCCCCCGTAAGAGGGCCCCACAAAGAATTTCAGTGTCTGCTTTGCAGACACTGAAATTCGCGACGGGTGCAACTGCACCCGTCGCACCTTCCCACTCCGCCGGCTCCATTCTGAGCCGGCTTCCTCGTGGGAAGGGTGTTTCCCGCTGGGCTGGCGGGCGGACTTTCGGCGGTCGCCCGCCAGCCCAGTGGGAAACCCAGAATGACCGCCGCGGTCTTTTGACCGCGGTACGGTCTTCTGGCGGTTCCCGCTTGGCGGGCGGCTACCGCCGCCCGCCAAGCTTAGAATCAGGGCCTTAGTGTGTGGGCACCCTGGCACTAACCAAGGTGCCCCCACATTGTTCAGGGCAAATTCCCCGGACTTTGTGAGTGCGGGGACACCATTACACACGTGCACTATACATATGTCACGACATATGTATAGCGTCACAATGGTAACTCCGAACATGGCCATGTAACATGTCTAAGATCATGGAATTGTCACCCCAATGCCATTCTGGCATTGGGGTGACAATTTCATGATCCCCCGAGTCTCTAGCACAGACCCGGGTACTGCCAAACTACCTTGCCTGGGGTTTCACTGCAGCTGCTGCTGCTGCCAACCCCTCAGACAGGTTTCTGCCCTCCTGGGGTCCAGCCAGGCTTGGCCCAGGAAGGCAGAACAAAGGACTTCCTCAGAGAGAGGGTGTTACACCCTCTCCCTTTGGAAAAAGGTGTCAGGGCTGGGGAGGAGAAGCCTCCCCCAGCCTCTGGAAATGCTTTGATGGGCACAGATGGTGCCCATCTCTGCATAAGCCAGTCTACACCGGTTTAGGGATCCCCCAGCCCTGCTCTGGCGCAAAACTGGACAAAGGAAAGGGGAGTGACCACTCCCCTGACCTGCACCTCCCCTGGGAGGTGCCCAGAGCTCCTCCAGTGTGCTCCAGACCTCTGCCATCTTGGAAACAGAGGTGCTGCTGGCACACTGGACTGCTCTGAGTGGCCAGGGCCAGCAGGTGACGTCAGAGACTCCTTCTGATAGGCTCTTACCTGTGTTGCTAGCCTATCGTCCTTCCTAAGTGGCCAAACCTCCTTTTCTGGCTATTTAGGGTCTCTGCTTTGGGGAATTCTTTAGATAACGAATGCAAGAGCTCATCAGATTTCCTCTGCATCTCTCTCTTCACCTTCTGCCAAGGAATCGACCGCTGACTGCTCTGGACGCCTGCAAAACCGCAACAAAGTAGCAAAGACGACTACTGCAACCTTGTAACGCTGATCCAGCCGCCTTCTCGACTGCTTTCCTGGTGGTGCATGCTGTGGGGGTAGTCTGCCTCCTCTCTCCACTAGAAGCTCCAAAGAAATCTCCCGTGGGTCGACAGAATCTCCCCCTGCAACCGCAGGCACCAAAACACTGCATCACCGGTCCTCTGGGTCCCCTCTCAGCACGACGAGCGTGGTCCCTGGAACTCAGCAACTCTGTCCAAGTGACTCCCACAGTCCAGTGACTCTTCAGTCCAAGTTTGGTGGAGGTAAGTCCTTGCCTCCCGACGCTAGACTGCATTGCTGGGTACCGCGTGATTTGCAGCTGCGCCAGCTCCTGTGCCCTCTTCCAGGATTTCCTTTGTGCACAGCCAAGCCTGGGTCCCCGACACTCTAACCTGCAGTGCACGACCTCCTTAGTTGTCCTCCGGCGTCGTGGGACCTTCTTTTGTGACTTCGGGTGAGCTCCGGTTCACTCTTCTTCGTAGCACCTGTTCCGGCCCTTCTGCGGGTGCTGCTTGCTTTTGAGTGGGCTCTTTGTCTTGCTGGATGCCCCCTCTGTCTCCTCACGCAATTGGCGACATCCTGGTCCCTCCTGGGCCACAGCAGCATCCAAAAACCCTAACCGCGATCCTTGCAGCTAGCAAGGCTTGTTTGCAGTCTTTCTGCACGGAAACACCTCTGCAAGCTTCTTCACAATGTGGGACATCCATCCTCCAAAGGGGAAATTCCTAGTCCTCTTCGTCCTTGCAGAATCCACAGCTTCTACCATCCGGTGGCAGCTTCTTTGCAACCTCAGCTGGCATTTCTTGGGCATGTGCCCACTCCCGACTTGAGTGTGACTCTTGGACTTGGTCCCCTTGTTCCACAGGTACTCTCGTCCGGAAATCCATTGTTGTTGCATTGCTGGTGTTGGTCTTCCTTGCAGAATTCCCCTATCACGACTTCTGTGTTCTCTGGGGAACTTAGGTGCACTTTGCACCCACTTTTCAGGGTCTTGGGGTGGGCTATTTTTCTAACCCTCACTGTTTTCTTACAGTCCCAGCGACCCTCTACAAGGTCACATAGGTTTGGGGTCCATTCGTGATTCGCATTCCACTTTTGGAGTATATGGTTTGTGTTGCCCCTATACCTATGTGCTCTCATTGCAATCTATTGTGACTGTACATTGCTTGCATTGCTTTCTATTGCTATTACTGCATATTTTTGGTATTGTGTACATATATCTTGTGTATATTTGCTATCCTCATACTGAGGGTACTCACTGAGATACTTTTGGCATATTGTCATAAAAATAAAGTACCTTTATTTTTAGTATATCTGTGTATTGTGTTTTCTTATGATATTGTGCATATGACACCAGTGGTATAGTAGGAGCTTTACACGTCTCCTAGTTCAACCTAAGCTGCTCTGCTAAGCTACCCTTCTCTATCAGCCTAAGCTGCTAGACACCTCTTCTACACTAATAAGGGATAACTGGACCTGGTGCATAGTGTAAGTACCCCTTGGTACCACTACAAACCAGGCCAGCCTCCTACAATAGGGTAAATGGCTGTTGAGTTACCAGTCCTATTGTGGTGATCCCACATGCATGCCCACAGTCTATTCTGCATTTGACAGACATTGGACTCTATCTTCACCCACAGCCCGGCCATTTTGTCCATTTGAGCACTGAGGAAGCATGGGGGTAAGGAGAACATCTGTCTGCACCTGAGCATGGATCTAGTTTCTATACGTCTAACTCTTGTCCTAGCCCTGTAGGAACTCATGGCTCGCAAGACTCCCACTGAGAAACAGACTTGAGGGTCCTAAACATAGTTCTCCATGGAGTGCTCCTCTCATTCAGGTTCTCCACTTCCGGGTCCCTCGCACTGGAACATTGTAACCTTGGTAGGATTCAAGCTCTTCATCTCTCCACCTAACCAATCACACTAGCAGTGTACGGAAATGAACATACTCGTGCAATCTAACAGTTGGCAAACACGGGCTCTGACGGATGGTTTATTGTTTGGACAATTACCCGGGATTTGGTGGAATTGTAAAGGTAACCTTTTTTTCCCTACCGAAGCAAATATCTGTGACCGTGAAGCTGCCCCAAATATTTAATGAATTATTGCTAAATTAAGCTTGGTTTTGCCCCATGAAGGTTAATCAACCCCTCTTAAAAACGCACAGAGAGAAATGTGCAGTTGTATTTAATCTGTTTCTGGTGAAGTTTCTAAGGTTATAAAACACAAAGGGAACACCCTAGCAGTAGATTTAAACCTTAAGCATCCCAGGATTTCTTATAAAAAGAGCTCTCAACTTGAATCAGTTACAGGCTACCCACCAAACAAAACTAACAGCTATTTCGGGTTCCCTCCTGTTGCAGGGCATTTTAAATATGGAAGCTGTATAGTATACCCTTACACTAGAAATACAAGGAAGTACCAGACGTTACTGGCCATACCAGATGCAACAAATTCAGTCATCTCCTGCCTCTAGTGCCTTGTGCCTATTTTATATTGTCCAAATAACCCTCAAGGTGAAACAACAATTGGTCATCATATAAGGCGAATAAGATTCAGAACTGTGAATTGTCTATTAGTAGGCCATTACTGTCAGAAAAAACACAGCAAAAATAATTTACACTAGCATTTTACAGATGCGATTGTGACACCTCTAGAGGATGGTGATGTGCTGACTATCTTACCCAAATGTTAATAATAGAATGAATGAACAGTGCCAACGAGGTGTATCCGTATATAAGATATGTCGTATCAGTATACCACATCTATGTTCTATGCCAATATCACGTGTATATCAGTGTACATTTTCATGTCATGTGGGGAATCTTAAACATGACGTGTTACGCTCAGTTTTAGATTTGACACTACAGGATTATGTGTGCAAGAGAAGTGATCATTCTTTATTTATTCGGAATTGCACTACTCTGTAGTGTCAGCAGGCCGGAAGTGTCAGAGCGGTTCGGGGAGGCGGCGGCGTGCGACGAAGGTCCCTCGGCAGGAAGCCGGGACTGCGGCTGTAGAGGGGCCGGCAGCAGCTAACACGGAGACACTTTGGTTTTCGGCCCTTCCGTAAAATTCTACATTACTTATATTTTATCTTATATTTTATCTGCGCTCGATTTCCGTCAGGATTTCCCCTCCGAGGGGCTGCAGCTCAGGGACAGAAGGTAACGCAGCCCCTCATCTGCACCCGCCGGAGACTCTTCTGCATACCTCTGCGTGCGTACTACTGCCCGAATCAGGCGGGAGTCTCCAGGTTCTTAAGGAAAAGCTTTATTTCGGCGCTCTCCCACTCTTCCGCTATAACCTGCCCCCTGCTTCTCGTCCCGCCTGTTGCGCTCCTGATGACGCAGAAATGAAGGTTTTACATTTATTAGCGCTTAAACGTAGTGCTGCAATAATCAAGTGTGACTTTAACCGAACTAATAAAGATTGTACGGGGACAAAATGTGCCCTCAGAGTAGTTTGCCAACATTTATAAGCGTGCTTTATATAACGTGATGTATTAGAAGTGCACTAATCCGACATAATCGTAAACGTGTGCTATGATTTGCTTGTTTGAAATGTTTTAGCTTAGCACAACTTTAGTGCAGGCTTCGGCCTAGTTGTCTTGTCTCACGATTTAGATGCTCGTATTTTTCCAATGTGCTAATAAACGTGTATTCTTGCTTGAAGCTGTACTTTTCCACTGAGATCGTTCACATGCTTATCTTAAGGTTTCGTGCCAGCCTGGCATCTTCTTCTTTGCTCCAAGGTCAATCTGCAGGTGCGGACAATGGAAGCTCTGAAAGTGAGTTAATTGGTATAAAATGTTGCAACTTACGTAACCGTCTCCAAGGATACTGTATGCTTAAGTAAAAGCTTGAGAACTGTTGTTTTTGATTGGACAATTTGAAGCCAACCTATGAACCCTCCAATGGAAGACCCTACTGGATTTGAACTGTTGTCTATTTAAACCAGGTGCACAAGGAGAAAGCAGCCATTATTGCCATTACCAGCCATTTTTATAGCCATTTTTGCTATTACTCGCCATTACCCGCCATTTTGCAGGACATTGGCCATTATGGCCCATCTTGCTGACTTCGTCATTTTGCCGTCTTCGAGAGACTTTTAAGAAATTCTCGCCCTAGAGACTTTAACTTTGATCTGTCCCTTTTGCATGAAGTAGTAGTTTATCTTGCCGCCGTGAGGCAACTGCCCCGTCCACCCTGCCCCCTTTGCCCCGTCCCATGCTGATTGAATCCGGTACCTGTGAGACGAAGACTTCCTTGAATGCTGATTGAATTTGGTAAATATGAAAGACAAATGTACAATTGCATTGTGTTTTCTTTTAGGTAACCAACTGCTGATTTTTGATAAGAGCCCTAGTTAGGAGTTTTCTAAATTAATGTTACAAAATTGTTTTTGCATGAAGTCCCACATGCTGATGCTAATTTGAGGTTAGATGAGGATTCCTTTTGTTGCACGATGCAATTTGAGACCTTGTTATGCTGACTAATGTATGCAATTAGCTCATTACAGATTATAGTTTTAGTAGTTTGCGTTGCCATTATCGAAGGCATTGTTATTCAAATGCTGCATAGATTGCATCTTTTTCGCCGTTATGGACAGCTATTAATGTTCATTTACATATATCATTTGGTGTTGAGACACATCTACATTGTGCTAGCTTTGTTAATATAGGGAAATAAATTCATTAACTTTGAATAAATTGGTGTGGTTATTCATGACCGAAAGGTCATGGTTCGCCGAAATGTATTCTGGATTAATTGTGAAATGTTATGTTGATCAGGGTATTGCTTATGTTCGTTATTGATTATTGATTGGATTAAATTGACTGATCTCGGGTGAAGAGAGTCCCACTTGGTCAAAAGATTCATCGGCCCAAGAGCGTCCAAAACCCAGGTAAATTATTAGTACGGAACGCTCTATCAGTAGATGGTAGCAGAGGATGGTTGCGACTTTTGGGACCCCACTCGAGACATACATGGTGTTGAATTAACGGTTTCGACTTTTGAGATCCCACTCGAGAAGTTGAATTAGATTTTTCTTGGGTAAAACAGATTGAGAAAATGATGATGGGCTAGGTCCCCCGCGACTTTCCCGGGATCTCGGAGCTTGCGAATGGAGAGAACGGAGGTGTGAAATCAGCGTTGGTGGTACTAGTGACGGTATGAGTGAAGTTAGGATTTTGCGCTTGCACAGCTTATTGCCGCAGATTGTGTGAAAAGGTTGCGAGGATTTTAGAGAATAGCGGAGGTGCGACTCCGAGTGTAGAAGTAGGGAAGTCGTCGAACTTCATAGAAATAGCGGAGGTGCGACTCCGAGTGTGAGAGTAGGGAAGTCGTCGAACTTCACGTGTATGTGGCGCTTTGTGCAGAAAAAGGTCCACGTGGTTGTTGTTGTTGAGACGGGCCCTGCGAGGTCAAGAGACTCCGGAGTATGTTGAAAAGTGTATGAGACACTTGTTTTATGTTGTGGTCTGGTCGGTTTAGTAGGTTGACCGGGCTTGGTCAACGAGTCGGTATGTGTGTTAAGGGAGTGAAAGAAACTTCGACTTCGGGCTTTGACAAATTCTAAGTGCACTAGAATAGATCATTGACAAGTTGAGAGCAGAGTCTGCGGGTCAGATTTGCTTGCGAAAGTGGGGACCGAGAAAGATGGAATAACTGCCGAGGCTAGTGAAAAATCCCTAAGGTCCTGAAGCGATTGTGTTACCCTTCCTGTAGTAAACCGACAGATCTGTTTTATATTTTTGGTTGCTCGCGATATATGCTAGAAGTTGTTACGAGAGGTGAGTGAAGGAGGACAAGCCGCGAGGCTTTGTCAGCCGCAGAGTGTGTGAGTGTGACCTCACTAGGAGCCGCGCTGGGATAGGTTGGTAGCAGAGAAGGGTCGCGCACGGATTGGACACAGTCCGTGGGGCTCGATTGGAAGGGGAAAGGCAAGCGAAGAGTAATCCGGGAATTAAAGTCACTTATTGATTACAAACTTTGTGAAATAAAAGACGAGAAAATTAAATTTTTTAAAGCATTAAAGAGTGCGATGAAGGGGGAGTCTTACATTAAAGCGAGCGTAGGAGAGGAGACGCCACCCGAAGGTACACCAGCTTACATTGTAATGGAGGAAAAGGGGGTAGCTCCGTGCCTTTGGCTAAAGCAATGGCACAAGCTGACAGAGAAACATGGGAGCGTAGCGTTCCCGATCCATGGGACATTCAATATAAGGATCCTAGAGAATTTGAGATTCGCGATGTACGACATGAAGGTACCTCCAAGGCCAGCACAGTTTTAGGCTCTAGCGATTTGGGAACTAATGGCTAGACAGCAACAGCAAAAGAAGTTCGAGACCAGGATGAGAAAGGTAGAAAAGACACTAGCGGACGCTAGGTGGGATAATGCACAGAAGGTGTGGAGGTCAGATATATTGCAGGGGATAAAATTGTTTCCCGCAATTGCTAAGGAAGAAGAGGAGACAGGCAAGAAAGCTACCTGTAAGACAAACAGGAGGTGTTCCAAAGATAGAGAAGAGTCAGAGGATGAGGAGTTCATCATCCAATTGCTGAACGACCGTCCACCACCCTATGCAGAGAGTGGACAAGGTCCAAGTACCAGTTCTGCCCCTCCGGCACCGGTACAGAATAATGAAACTCCGAATTCAGAAACGCCATCGGGATCTAAGGATCTGAGTTTACTGTTCACCCCGCAGATACCGCAGGTTAGGAGAATATATCCAGATGTGCCTATATTGAAACCAGCAGAAAATTATCAGCCGCAGGTCCCAAGGTACTACAGCAATGACAACAGTGCAGGAATGATTCTAGATCCAACCGTAATGGGAGTACAGAATGGTTGCAACCCAACATTGGCACAAGCGGAATCAACTCAGCTTTTGATGCCTCAAAAGCAAATGCAGGGGGGAACCGCACATGCTCAGATGGGCATGCCGGCAATGATTACCCATAGTGTGGGAATGAACGTGCCTCAGAACATGGGAAATGGACAGAACCCAGATGCGATAAACCTACCCATTACTGTAGGTCCACCGGTACCTTTGTACACTCAGCCTAACTAAGGTATGAGCGGTCAAGGATCAATGGTGCAGAGTGGGACGGAGAGGAGGTGCATAGAAAACACTCCAGAGATAACTCCGATAGCGGCTCTGCCAACTGGATCTGGGTCCTTGATGGAGTTTAGTCCCATATGTGCTCAGTCAACAGTGGTGAGGTCGAGTCCCCCACTGATGATACCGCTATCATCGAACACTGAAAAGTTGCCGCAACCATCAATGGCAGTCGATGCGAATGCTACACTGATGGGGTTGAATGCGCAACAGCTGACACAGTGGTTCAACAGTCTGAATTCCACACAAAGCTCAACCAGTGGGAAGGGAGAAGACTATCTGAATAGGGTCAGGTTGAACATGGAAGCACAAGAATTGGTGGAAGGGACTATGGGTTTGAACAGGTTAGAGTCCTACTCGGAAGAAGAGCTGAGGTATCTATGTCCCAGGATTACGAGAGAAGTGAACAAGGTACACAGAAGGTTGCAAGAAATAGCTGACAAAAACGGGATTGAGATAGATAAGACAAAACACTTGAGCAGGAGCTATAGATTGGATTTCGGGACCACAGACTTTGAACACATGAGGTCAGCAGGCATGAAAACGCACCTTAGAGAATTGCTGCAGAGTGCACAAGTGTGGGGTTGCCTAGACAAATGGGAGAGCAGATGGGCAAAGAAAAAGGAAAAGAAGAAAGACAGTGTCCCAGAGCATAAGGAGAAAAGACCACAGAGTAGTGATGCAATAGCCATGTTACCAATGAGGGAGACAGCAGGGGGAAAATTAGTACATGTACCGTGGCACAGGAGCGACATTCAGTCTTTTACGGATGATTTTCCCAAACTGAGAGAGAAACCGATTGAATGGTATCAGCAGACTGATAGGTTTGTGAAGCTTGCGAAATGTCTTTGGGAAGACCTGAACACCCTCTTTGAGATTGTGGTTCCGGCAGATTTGTGGGAGGATTGCAAAAGAGCTGTAGGTTGGCCGACAAGTGAACCAGAGAGGGACAGGGATACGGGTGCACCATCACCTATGGTGATGAGCTTGTACTATAAGGTGATTGAGCACTTGAAGACGAAGGTTGCAGCGAAAAATGTGGATTGGCAGAAGATTGATCGAACTGCCCAAGAGGCTAAAGAGTCGATTCATGGTTACTATGAGAGGTTGTTGAAGGCGTTCAAGAACTACAGTGGCACAGAAACAATAGAGGCGAAGGACATGCTTCATTTTGTGTTTAGATTTGTGGAAGGGCTGAGACCAGAGATAAGTCAGATGATAAAGACGCATTTGATTTGTTGGCAGTCGAAACCTATTGATGAGGTGTTGAATTATGCGAAATACTGTAGCGACGAAATTGAAGTGAAACAGAAAAAGTTGAAAGAGAAAGTGATGATGATGCAACTTAAAGCAGCTCAGACAGGTCTGCAAGGTTTGCAAGGGATGCAAGGGTTCCAACAGCAGGTACCGCAACCGCAGCCGCAGTTGCAGGGAAATATGATGTTTCAGCCACAGGCGAGAGGCAGAGGCAGAGGAGGTTTTGGGAATAATGGTCCGGATTTGAACACTGTTGTAACTCCGAATGGTGTGCAGGCATTGAAAAAGGTGATGCTGTGTCACGTGTGCGGAATTGTCGGACATTGGAAACGCGAGTGCCCGATGGTGGTGCAGGAAGGTGCAGGTGTTGGTCAGCAAAACAATGATGTCAATGCATTCCAGACAATGAGGGGACCGAAAATGAGAGGTCCAAACCCAAATTTTCAGGCCATAAATCAGCTGCAGGGATTACAGCCTATGCAGCCGCAGCAGATGCAGATGCCCCGTGTGCAGATGACGCAAATGCAGCCAATGCAACAGCAGTTTCCCATGGTACCTAATCAGCAAATGCAAATACCTTTGGCACCAATGAATCAGCAGCAAGTGATGGTTCCTCCACAGGTCTCGAGTCAGGTGATGAATACAAATGGCACGGTACAACAGTTTCCATTACACAGTGAGAATGGAATAAACGATGCATGGGAGAGTGAAAGTTCAGGAGAGGAGGGAGATTGTGTGCTTGCAGCATCCTTGGAAGTTGATCAAAAGGGTCCATATGTAGAGGGAAGAGTTATGGGTCATCGTGTCTCATTCTTAGTTGACACAGGAGCCACACGTTCAACTGTTAGGAGCATTGAAGTACCAAATTTGCCACTCTCAGGGAGGACAGTTCAAGTAGTGGGAGTAGCAAACAGGTACCTGACGAACCCAATCACAGATCCAGTACCAGTCAGCATTGGTAACTATCAAGGGTCACATAAATTTGTGGTATGTGACTCAAGCCCGATAGCACTATTAGGGAGAGACCTATTGTGCAAATTGGGATGCTCGATTAGGTGTTCGGATGATGGAATTAGAATTCAGACGAGCAGTGATGGGGAAGAAGAGGAAAGTGTAGAAGGGGACGAGATGGAAACTGTCGATGAGGAATATCCTCTGATTACACTTTTTCCGATGATAACTGAAGAAGATATTCCAGTTGAATTGCGAGAAACAGTCGGAAAAGAAGTGTGGGATATGACAGGAAAGGAAGTGGGATTGGTGAAAGGAGTGGAACCAGTGAAAGTGACAGTAAAACCCAATGCAACCTTTCCCCAGACCCCACAATACCACATGGCACAAGACACCCTCATAAAAGTCGCCCAACTCATTGACGAGTTTGTAAAACAGGGAGTACTGAAAGAAGTGTTAAGCAGTCCATGTAATTCCCCAATCATGGGACTAATAAAGCCGAGTGGAAAGGTCCGAATTGTGCAGGACTTGAGGAAAATAAATGACATCATAATTAAATGCTGCCCTGTAGTACCAAATCCAGCTGTGATAATGTTTCAAATCCCTTGCGATGCCGAGTGGTTCTCAGTCATCGACTTGTCACAAGCATTCTTTTCGGTGCCTCTTCATGAGGACAGCCAATTTCTCTTTTGTTTCAAATTCTTAGACAGAGTCTACAGTTGGTGTCGAATTCCTCAAGGGTTTTCTGAGTCACCGTCAATTTTCAATCAGATTCTAAAGAAAGACTTGGAAGCGTTAGAATTGCCATTCGAGTCAACCCTAGTACAGTACATTGATGACTTACTGATTGCATCTAAGACAGAAAGTGACTGCACAGCTGACACTATTGCCCTACTGAACCACTTGGGAAGGAATGGACACAAGGTGTCTCCTTCAAAATTGCAGTTCTGTCAGAAGAAAGTGAAATACTTGGGTCATCAAATAGAGAAAGGGTCACGGAGAATAATGAAGGAAAGAATAACAAGTGTACTTCAAATGAGTCCACCAAAGACAAGGAGGGAGGTGAGAAAGTTTTTGGGAATGGTGAGCTACTGTTGCCAGTGGATTCCCAACTTCTCAACTCTAGCAAAGCCTTTACTGAAACTGACCCAGAAGGATGCCCTGGATCAAATTGAGCTGAAAGGAGATGAGATGGATGCTTTTATTGAATTGAAAGAATGCATGTGCAGGGCTCCAGCTTTAGGTATGCCTGACTACACAAAGCCTTTCACATTGTTTTGTCATGAACGTGATGCATGTTCTTTGTCTGTCTTGACCCAAGCCCATGGTGGCATAAACAGACCAGTAGCGTATTTTTCGGCTATTTTGGATCCGGTCGCAGCAGCACTTCCAGGGTGTTTGCGCGCCGTAGCAGCAGTTGGTATCAGCCTCACTCAGAGTGAAGGAATAGTGATGGGACACCCAGTAACAGTCATGGTCCCTCACTCAGTTGAGATACTTTTGACCCGCTCCCGAACTCAACACATGACTGGAGCAAGACTCACAAGGTATGAAACAATAATTCTGGGCTCACCGAATGTGCAGCTGAAAAGGTGCACTACGTTGAATCCAGCAACCTTACTTCCCGGTGAAAATGCTGAAATTGAGAACGCTGAGGACGTCGAACATGACTGCCTTCAGGTGACTGAATTTTGCACAAAACCTCGACCTGACATCAAGGATACTAAACTTGATGAAAATGACCAAATTATTTTTGCTGACGGGTCATGTTTAAGAGATGCAATGGGAATTTTGAAAGCAGGATATGCTGTATGTACTGTAACAGGTGTCTTGGAAGCGTCCTGGCTTCAAGGAGTCTATTCTGCACAAGTAGCAGAGCTTGTAGCCCTTACCAGAGCATGTCAATTGTCTACATTGATGAAAGTTACCATTTACACTGATAGTCAGTATGGGTTTGGAATTGTGCACGACTTTGGGCAACTATGGTCACAGAGAGGTTTCCTGACTTCTTCAGGGTCCCCAGTGAAAAACGGGGAGAGAATAAGGGAATTGTTACACGCCATTCAGATGCCAGCCGAAATTGCAGTGGTAAAGTGTAGTGCTCATACAAAAGGACAGGACTATGTTTCTCTGGGAAATGCATATGCGGATCAAGTCGCAAGATTTTGTGCCTTGAACTGTATATTGCTCAGGGATGAATGGAATTCGATAAGCGAACCAGAGCTTGAACCAGCTGAAGCATTTGCCTTGAAGGTCGTAGATACAATGGATGAACTAAAAGCATTACAGAATAGCGTCAGGGAGGATGAAAGAGATTCCTGGATTAAGTCACAATGTACAAAGAGACCATATGAGTTATGGGTTTCAAATGAGGGAAAATTTGTTTTGCCAAATAGTCTCTTATCGCAGCTAGCGCGGTTCTATCATGGGCAGGCTCACCTAGGGAGAGATGCCATGATAAGATTGTTCAAAACTGATTGGTTTAACCCCAGATTTCGTCAAGCTGCAGAAGCAGTTTGCCATCGATGTGTCATTTGTCAGCAGATGAACCCAGGGAAGGGAACAGTTGTGAACGCGAGCCACATTGGTAGGGCGAGTGGCCCGTTCAGCAGAATGCAGATGGACTTTATTGAGATGCCTGTGCATGGAGGTCTGAAGTATGTGTTGGTTATTGTGTGCATTTTTAGTCACTGGATTGAAGCATACCCTACACGTAGAAATGACAGCCTTACAGTTGCAAAACTATTGTTGAGGGAGTTGATACCACGTTTCGGATTCCCGATCTCTTTAGAATCAGATAGGGGAAGTCACTTCAATAACGAGGTGATAAAGTTACTTTGCGCAGCGCTGAACATTGAGCAAAAACTGCATTGTAGCTATCGCCCAGAAGCCTCAGGACTGGTGGAGCAAATGAATGGTACACTGAAATCAAGAATGGCGAAAATATGTGCATCGACAAATTTGAAATGGCCTGACGCATTGCCCTTGGTGTTAATGTCAATGAGAAACACCCCTGACAGAAAGACTGGATTGTCTCTGCACGAAATTCTCATGGGCAGGGCCATGAGACTTCCTGCAGTTCCCGCAAACGCGCTTTTGAATATTACAGATGATATGGTGTTAGACTACTGCAAAGGTCTGGCTGACGTGGTTCGCTCTTTCTCTCACCAGGTGGAAGCAACCACCTTGCCACCGATCCAAGGTCCAGGACACACACTGAAAGCAGGTGACTGGGTTGTGACAAAGAAGCACGTGAGGAGGTCGTGTCTAGAACCCCGTTGGAAAGGCCCTTTCCAAGGGATCCTGACAACAACTACCGCTGTGAAGTGTGCGGGGGTTCCCAACTGGATTCACGCCAGTCATACAAAGAAAGTGTTGTGTCCCACAGATGAGGAAGTTGAAGCGCTGAAACTGCCAGTCCCTGATAATAAAGTGCCGAGCGCTGAGACAGAGCAAAACCGAACTGAAAGCGAACAGGCAGGAACAGGAGAGAGAGAAATATTCTCTGAGGACGAAACAACCGACTCACTTGGGGAAGACCAAGGAGAAACATCAGACAGCGACGAAGCAGCTGAAGGTGACAAAGAGCCTGAAGCAGCTGAGGGTAGCAAAGAGCCTGAAGCAGCTGAGGGTAGCAAAGAGCCTGAAGCAGCTGAAAGTGACAAAGAGCCTGAAGAAAGTAACAGTGACAAAGGGCTCGAAAGAGGTGAAAAAGCAGGAGAGCCTGATCGGAGGAGGGCTTTCCCAGAAGCAGACGGTACAGAAAAGGAAAAGGAAAACGTGACTGTCTCCCCAGAAGGGGGGGGACAAGGCAGAACAGAACGAAACTGCTCAAACTTCTTCAGAAGAGATCGCAGGTCCATCAAGTGGACACGGTGCAAAGAGGAGACAAAGTATATCACCAATAAAACTAAGAACTAGAGAAAATTTGAACGACAGAGAAAGGCCAAAAGTGAAAGAGAAAAGAAAGGAAGTGTCTGTCGTGGTACCAACCTCAAGTGAAGGAAAAGACGTGGCAAAAGAGGAAAGTACCAGTGAGGCAGAATCAAAGAGAGAAGCAAAATTGAAAAGGAAAAGAATACCAAACAGGAGATATTCTGGTCCAGAATGGGCATATGCAGTCAATGACGATTGGACTGATGAATTTGTATCTCTAAGCCTCGAGAACGAAGAAGAAGAGATACCAATAGAAAAGAAAAGTTTTATGGACACGGTTGATTGAAAAACTGAAATGACAGTGCTTGCTATAATCTAACGTGATACAACCAGCTGAGACATTGCTAAACCGGATGAGACATTTGCTAACCTGATAAGACTTTGATAACCTGATTGACTCTTAAACCCGATTTGAGACAACATTGCTAACTGAAAGAGACTGAGTTCCGAATTGAGACAAATGCTGCTAACCGATAAGTGACTGGGCTTCTGAAGAAAACTGTGTGAACATTGCGCTCGTTCAGCTTTGTAACTGAATTGCTAAATCGTTTTCTTTTTATAAGTGCTTCTAGCTCTCTGATTCTATACAGATCATGGCTACACAAAACAGTAGAATGAAACATTGTAAATATGTGTGTATAGGCTTGATAACTGCATGTGTACTAATAATAATGATAATAGTGCTTGCAATGCATGGTAAGAGTGAGAATGAAAGAATTGATGCTTCTACCTATGCTCCTGTTACTGTCACTGAACTAACTGCACTGAAAAGACTAGAATTAGATGAGAGACACTTGCATGATAAGAAGGAGCTTTCGTATAATGTTTTCTATCGCTTGCTAACAGAATATGTTGAGACTATGGATGCGAAAGATTGTTATGTGTGTACACAGATACCGACATCGGTAACCGAAGGGGTGACTTACCACCACATGCCTCTTACATATGGAATTACATGTAGTTTAGTAACTTCTAGATTTTATGGTCAAACTAACATACAGTATTTTTACTCAAACTATGATGTTACCTTTGCATATGTTCCTATAATCACGCAGCTAAGCCAGATTGCTAAAGATTGGGATGCAAAAATAATGAGGGAATTTTTCGAGCCAATGCAACCTTTTGAAACAGCTCACGCTCACAGGGAAAATCTTACCTGCTCGCTATCTGCAGTAGAAATAAGCTTTTTAGATTGCACAGATGATAGAAGGGCACAAATGAATGCGAAATTAGAAAAGGAGCTACATAAGAGGACTTCAGTAGATAATTATGCTTTTGCCGCAATAAAAACACAAGGGAGAATAGCTTTAGATGCTTGGCATGTAGGGAAATTTTGTATATATCGAGGTGAATCTTATTATGATAACATTTTTGTAGGAGCGAGTGAATGTAAACATACGTTTATCTTTAAAGCCAAATGGACATTCATGATGAACGGACTTGACCCTGTCATACCTGGTGTATATTACATTTGTGGGCATAATGCCTATTATCGTCTTCCAAAAGGATGGTGGGGGAGATGTTATTTGGGTATAGTGTTCCCAAAGGTTTATCAACTGGATGACCTATCGATGATTCCAAAGACGTCTGGATCCCATCGTATCCAGAAAAGAGAGACCGCAGCTGCTGTGGTAGGAGATATATTTGGAGCCATGATTCCTTCATTGGGAGTTGTGTTGAATTCCATCAAAATAAGAAAGTTGTCTACTATAGTGGATAACATGTTGACAAAGTTTTCAGGTGCTATAATCCTGATAGATGCTGAACTTGCAGCGGAAAGAGCTATGACTCTTCAAAACAGGCTTGCCTTAGACATTCTTTTAGCAAAGGATGGCGGCGTTTGCAAAATGCTTGGTGCGCGCCACTGTTGCACGTATATTCCAGACAACAGTGCAAAGATTAAAACAATGCTTGCTAATCTAACAAAAGAGAGTGCAGATTTGAAGGAATTGAAAGAACCAGGAGTGTGGGAGAAGGTTGGAAAGGGACTTGCTTCAGTGGGAAATTGGCTTGGTGGCATTTGGAATGGAATATTACTAAAAATAATACAGGGAATTCTAATAGTTCTAATTTGCATCTTTGGAATTTGGGGAATAAAAGGGGGAATATTAATGATCATGGCAAGAATTAAAAGAAGGAAGGAAGAGAAAATGATGAAAAGAATGGCAGAAGAATACAAAGCAAGAACTAGGGGAACTAAAAGGAAAAGAGAACTGACAGAATTTTAATGGAATAAAATTTGTGGGAATAGTTTTGTGTGATGACAAGTAGTCATCAGAGGAGGGATTGATGACGCAGAAATGAAGGTTTTACATTTATTAGCACTTAAACGTAGTGCTGCAATAATCAAGTGTGACTTTAACCGAACTAATAAAGATTGTACGGGGACAAAATGTGCCCTCAGAGTAGTTTGCCAACATTTATAAGCGTGCTTTATATAACGTGATGTATTAGAAGTGCACTAATCCGACATAATCGTAAACGTGTGCTATGATTTGCTTGTTTGAAATGTTTTAGCTTAGCACAACTTTAGTGCAGGCTTCGGCCTAGTTGTCTTGTCTCACGATTTAGATGCTCGTATTTTTCCAATGTGCTAATAAACGTGTATTCTTGCTTGAAGCTGTACTTTTCCACTGAGATCGTTCACATGCTTATCTTAAGGTTTCGTGCCAGCCTGGCATCTTCTTCTTTGCTCCAAGGTCAATCTGCAGGTGCGGACAATGGAAGCTCTGAAAGTGAGTTAATTGGTATAAAATGTTGCAACTTACGTAACCGTCTCCAAGGATAATGTATGCTTAAGTAAAAGCTTGAGAACTGTTGTTTTTGATTGGACAATTTGAAGCCAACCTATGAACCCTCCAATGGAAGACCCTACTGGATTTGAACTGTTGTCTATTTAAACCAGGTGCACAAGGAGAAAGCAGCCATTATTGCCGTTACCAGCCATTTTTATAGCCATTTTTGCTATAACTCGCCATTACCCGCCATTTTGCAGGACATTGGCCATTATGGCCCATCTTGCTGACTTCGTCATTTTGCCGTCTTCGAGAGACTTTTAAGAAATTCTCGCCCTAGAGACTTTAACTTTGATCTGTCCCTTTTGCATGAAGTAGTAGTTTATCTTGCCGCCGTGAGGCAACTGCCCCGTCCACCCTGCCCCCTTTGCCCCGTCCCATGCTGATTGAATCCGGTACCTGTGAGACGAAGACTTCCTTGAATGCTGATTGAATTTGGTAAATATGAAAGACAAATGTACAATTGCATTGTGTTTTCTTTTAGGTAACCAACTGCTGATTTTTGATAAGAGCCCTAGTTAGGAGTTTTCTAAATTAATGTTACAAAATTGTTTTTGCATGAAGTCCCACATGCTGATGCTAATTTGAGGTTAGATGAGGATTCCTTTTGTTGCACGATGCAATTTGAGACCTTGTTATGCTGACTAATGTATGCAATTAGCTCATTACAGATTATAGTTTTAGTAGTTTGCGTTGCCATTATCGAAGGCATTGTTATTCAAATGCTGCATAGATTGCATCTTTTTCGCCGTTATGGACAGCTATTAATGTTCATTTACATATATCATTTGGTGTTGAGACACATCTACATTGTGCTAGCTTTGTTAATATAGGGAAATAAATTCATTAACTTTGAAAAAAATTGGTGTGGTTATTCATGACCGAAAGGTCATGGTTCGCCGAAATGTATTCTGGATTAATTGTGAAATGTTATGTTGATCAGGGTATTGCTTATGTTCGTTATTGATTATTGATTGGATTAAATTGACTGATCTCGGATGAAGAGAGTCCCACTTGGTCAAAAGATTCATCGGCCCAAGAGCGTCCAAAACCCAGGTAAATTATTAGTACGGAACGCTCTATCACTCCCCGCTGTGAGTCGTGAGTCACTGAGAGGGAAGTACTAGGATCCGAGCCCGCAGGTAGTGCAAACCCGGGAGCAGGGGAGGGAGCAGAATCAGGAACCCACCCACCCCTCCCGCTGCAGCCTGCGCAACAACACCGGCACTGGAGCCCGCACTATCTGTTTAAAGTAGTTAGTAAAATTAACAAAGATAGGAGATCATCATTAAGTAGGGTTAGTCCAGAAACATCTCCCATAAGGCAGTGCTTACCCCCTACATCAATGTCTCAGAGTGTCTCGACTATTTCCAACAATGAGAACGATTTAAATATTGATGTTTCTGTGGTAGAGCAGGCTTGTTGTTCCGAACCAATTCAAGTACAGGATTGGACATTACCATCAAGGTCTCCTCTTATTCAATCTCCCACTAGGAGAGCGGTACGGGCCTGTAGGAAGGGGCCTGTCAAGAAAGCAGGGTGTCGGAAGCCAAAAAAAGCTGGCCCAACAGCTACCAATAGGGGAAATGTCCCTGAGTCCACCAATATTATTGAGGGGACTAGTCTGCACTCAAGTCAAATTGATCTTCTGGTTACAACTCTTGAATCTAAATTGGAAGCATTGGTCAGTCCCCTGGTGGCCAAGGTAGAATTAGTGCTTCTTAGGGTTACTAGACTGGAGGGCCTTGTAGAATCTTGCCTGACTCGGTCTATTGTTCCACTGAGTACCCACTTAGACTCAATAGGCTCTATGGATAACCGCTCAGTGGGTTCAGTTACACACTCTATAGTCAGTAATAGGGTGGAGGGCTTGGGGGTTACTGTTCAGGCCCCACCGACTGTAAGTGTGTCGACTGCCTCATCCTCGTCTACATCGTTAGTAGGGTCGGCTAGTGTACAAAATACATTTAGTCAACCACGATCAATACTAAGGAGTACTCAGGACTCTATACGAGGGTCAGTCATTGATAGAAGAAGTATAACTAGGCGACATAATTCTATTAATCTCCCGCCAGAATGTGCACCATATATTGTGGTTCTAACAAATGTCCCAGAGGTTGATATGTGCTTGAATGGTTCTGGGGTAGAAACGTATCCTGCTCTCAAAAACAAAACGCTTGCTTGGTTGAAAAAGAACTGTGGATTTCCTTGTGCCCTTGCAAATGACATTTTATTTACCCGCAGAGTTAGCTGGATTGGTAATGGCCCTAAAAATAGAGGTGGAGACTGTATTATTATAAATTTTAAATACCCACAACACGTGGCAACAGTGCTTCTGAGAGCTGCAATTTTGCCAACTCTAGAAAATGCGGTTCTTGCTAGACCTCTTGGCTTCTTTTATAATTATGGGGCCAATATTCAATGTCGCCCGTTGTATGTGCAAGGGCAATGTTCAAATGAGAACGGAAGAGGTATGGATGTCTGTACCCCGAATGTATTTGTGAATATGTCCCGGTCTCAAATTAGGGGGGAGTCAAGTCGTCATCAGCTGAATTACAGGCAGACCGTTAACACTTTACCTCTTCACAATCGGTTTGCTGCCTTATCCTCTATGGAGGAAAATGATTGACTGCCAAATGTCTTGGGAAATTCTTCCCAGTCTTCAGCATCGTCCATCAGGATTGCCACATGGAACATTGCTGGCTTAAAGAGCAAGTCTGGGATAGCCGAATGGGAAAGGACACTAAAATCTTTTGACGTCATTGCTTTACAAGAGACCTGGGATCAAACGAATAGCTTTTCCCTAGATGGCTTTTGTCATTTTTGCATTCCAGCTACAAATAGTGTGGCAGGAAGACCTAAGGGGGGTTTATTAAGCCTTTTCAAACTGGATATGAAAGGCATTTTAACTCAATGCCCCTCGGGCTCAGTAAATTGTCTAATTGTTGAGCTTTCCACCCAGGATAAGGGTAAGATTCTTTTTATAAATTTTTATAATTCGCACGCTAATGATTGCACCAGTCAAAACTTGGATGACTTGGATACATTTTTGTCAGTCTATAGTATAAATGTTAATACTTTTGAGGTAATATTATTAGGGGACTTTAACATACATCCATGTACCCTACCCTGTATTAGGAGGGATGAGGAAGGCCCTCCCTTTTCCTCAACTGCTCATCCAGAACATACCAGGCAGGGGGATTATCTTGAGCTTTTCCTCGCTAAATGGAACTTATATGAGTCTGGCTGTGGAGATGGGAATAGTAGGTCCCCTACATTTAAGGGCAAAGAAAATGGTACTATTATAGATTACATTTATTTGTCTTCCTTTTTGTTAAATAGTGTTTTAAATTATTGTACTGAGGTGTCAGTTTTTAGTGATCATAATCCTGTTGTACTTGTTTTTAAGAATACTGAACTGATTTCTCTAAAATTAGGTGCAGAGCGTGGGGGCTTGAACCTTAAAGTCAAAGACCAGAATCGTAGATTGAAGTGGACAAAAATAGTCCCTGAAACTTTTTTTCAGGAGGTCTTATCTAAAGTGGAGGATGAAATCTCTACATGTCTAGCGGAAAATCCAGATCCCAAGGAGGTTATAGTAGCATTTGATCAGATTTGCTTAGAAATTAATCTTAGTCTCCAGGCTAAATTTAGCCAGAAGGCGCTAGAGGGCAATAGATGGTTTGATAAGGAATGCTCTAAAGCACATGGTTTATTAATAAAGGCATTAAAAACTATTCCTAAAGATCGATTAAAAATAATAAATGCTAGGAAAGTGTATAAAAAAACTATTCTAGAGAGGAAAAGGACTCTGAAAGATAATGCCTTGGCCCAACTTTTGGATCCAGATACCCTAAAAAACTGTGGTTTATTCTGGAAAATAATAAATCAGCCCTTTCTTTCTGATATAACTAACACTCCTTTAGAGGCAAATATTCCAGATGAGGGTTGGATAAAACACTTTAGTCAGATATACTCTAATATTGGTCCTCCTGGTGGAATTTTAGCAGATGAAGTTGGGGAAATCTCCCCTGACAAGGTTGCAGTTATTTTTTCAGTCACAGATGTTGAAAGGGCTATAGACTTAACCACAAAAAACAAAGCCCCGGGCCCAGATGGGGTACCTGGGGACGTTTTTAAAAGTTTTCCAAAATTTTGGTCTAAGGTATTATGCAAGGTTTTTAATAATCTTGCATTTGATAAAATCCCGCCTTCTTGGAAGAAATCTATAATTATACCAGTGTTTAAAAAGGGTAATAGGCAAGACCCATCTTGTTACAGGCCGATTTCACTGATTGATTCCTCAGTGAAAATTTTAGGTCGAGTTATCTTAAATAAATTGAACGATTGGTTAACAGAGAAAGGGGTCCTAGCAGATGTGCAGTATGGTTTTAGACCCAAAAGGAGTACTATAGATCAAGGCCTGAATTTGTATTTATTAATAGAGAAATACACGAAGGCGAAGGAGGGTTCCATGTATCTGGGGTTCATGGACCTCTCGTCAGCCTTTGATCTTGTAAATCGATCTAAATTATGGAAAATCTTACTTGACATGGGACTGGACAAGGCTCTTGTTAACCTCTTAGTAGATTTACATACTGACCTAACAGTTTCTGTTAGAGTTACTACTGCGGGGCGATGCACTAGCCACTTTAACTCAGAAAGGGGAGTCAGGCAGGGGTGCATTCTGGCTCCCCTCCTTTTTACTATTTATATAAATGCCTTGGAATCCACACTAAAAGATGCTACCCAGGACACCCCACGGATAGGAGAACTCGGTATTCCGGTTCTCCTATACGCGGACGATGCTGTCCTGCTTTCTCGTACTGGTGTTGGTCTTCAACGATTATTGGACGCCTTTGAGGTTTTTATGACTTCCCTGGATTTAAAGATTAATGTTAAAAAGTCCCAGATTATGATCATGGGTAAGGGTAATAAAAATAAACTCCCCAAAATTTTTACTTGTGGGAGGCAAGAACTGTGTAGAGTAGCAATATTTCCATACAGGTTCTTAGGGATCACTTTCGATGAGAAAGGCTCTTGGGGCCCCCAGATAAAAAATAGAAATGTTGCCCTTGCAAAATCGTCTTCTGCTCTTCGGGGTTTTATGAATAAACTTGGGGCGAGGCCAATTGTTAGTTTGCTAAAAATTTATGAAGCAAAATGCCTTGCAATAGCAACGTATGGAAGTGCGATATGGGGCCATTGCTCTATGGAAAGTATACAGATCACGGAAAATAAATTTCTAAGATCGGTTCTCTCTCTTCCCCAGTCTACTCCCACACACATTGTCCATACTGAATTGGGTGTGGGCTATATTTTAGACTTGATCAAACTGGCCCCCGTTCTAGCCTGGCTAAAGATTTGGCTGAATCAAGAAATTCCGCTCAACCATTCCATTTTAAAAGATTGCCTGCAGCTGGATAAAGTAAATAAAATAGCGTGGCTAGTTTATATCAAAAATTGTTTTGTTAGATTAGGGAGATCGGATCTTTTTTATTCCCCGGAATCAATAACTGTTAAAGATATTGGATTGATTAAAAGCATGATGAAAGATCTGTTATGTTTAGAAAGAGAACAAGTTGAATATGAGAAACCATTGGTGCGGGCCAGTATCATTTTGAGTACTTATGTGGGCCCTGAATTATATTTGTCTATTGTAAATCAACCCTTGCACCGGTTTCTACTCACACGCTTTCGGTTTAACCTGATCCATCTAACTCTTGGCCATTTTCAAACCTGGTCTCTTCCGGAAAAAGGAACGCCGTGTAATTGTGATAATTTTTTGATCCAGAATACAATGCATTTTATGTTATTCTGTGATCATTACGCGGCCTTAAGAAAGAAATTTTTGCTCCCAGTTTTAAAGGAGGAGGGGTTTATACAGGTTAAACCTGCCCTCTTGTTCTTACAGTTATTGCAGACCCCTAGGATTATGTTCCATGTTGCTAGTTTTTTAGTGGGAGCTGTTAGGGTTAAGAAAAAGAAGTTCGCCATCAATCCGATTATTTTATTGTAATGAATTGAGTGATTAATTAACTTCTTATAGGAAATGTAATTTCTGCGAATTTGGGAGAATATTAATGATTCACGTTAAATGATGTTTCTAGGATGTTTTACTTTATTGACCCTCCTCTTAAACATTGTAGATAATATGAATTGTTGATTGCTTGTAATTCTTGATTGTTCTGTTTTTATGCCTTTTTATGATATTTATTTATCGAAATAAAGTACTTTGACTGACTGACTGACTGGCTCTACTCTGTAAACTCTTTGGTAATGGACTGAGTTGCAATAGTATTTTCCCACGTTGATGAAGGAAAGATTTGTTTCCTATTTCGTTTTTCTTTATAAAGTAAATCTGAGGACTATATTGTTCCAGCCCTAGGTGAGACCTTTTTTCGCTTCAGTCTTTGTAACTTGTATACATCTTTGTTTTTTCTTGACAGAGGATTTTGCTGCACATTGCAACGTGCCTGCCATTTCCAAATTGGCCTGTCTTGGACACGCATCTATCAGTGCAATGATCCCCAGTGTGGATGGGACTCAAATGCAAATGGAAGCAACAATTGGGTAAAATCCAATCTGCAAGACCCATCCACAGTGATATATTTTTTTGATATTCTAATTAGGTTGGGATATTTAAAGGCCTCGCTTTGCCGTTATCAACAATTTGCGCCCTCTGACCAAAGTCCAAATGTATCCATCTTGCAGACACACTCAATCATTAGGATTTCGAGCTGAGATGACCTTCGGGTAACCCTTCTTCACAAATCTCGGCAATCATTGATGGGCATTTTAATGTTTTTAATTAGGATTATGCCCTCGGCCTTTGCAGGCCTCTTTTACCATTGATGGTCGGTTTTTTGAGTGACAGGCACAGCTCACAAAAATCATGTTTTGCAAATATCAGACTAGCAGACAATGAAGGCTCTTGGCAAGCACCATTATTTGCATTTGCCTGGCTCTTACTTGCTACTGTGGTAACTTTCTTTTGTGTAGGATGTTGTTTTTCTACAGAGGGCCTTCCGCCCATGAACAATCTGAGGGCCGAAGAAAGTGCACAAGATAGATACATAGAAGAAGTTTGCTGAATTTGTCACTGGTTATTTATCTAAACAATCCCGTCATACTCAACATGCTAGTTTTTTGTCATTTCTACAATTAGTGAGAAGTCATCATGACTGTCGCAAGGGGTGCCGGGCATCAGGAGGCTGGTGATGTGTAGCAACTGCACAAAGACATTGAGACTGTCACTTGCTGTGCATGGGGTTTATCCCAAATAACGCCAAACTTCAGTGGTGAAAGAGATACTGAGTCATGGAAAAACATGACGAAGTACTGTGAACTGACAGCAGAGAAGTTTATGCCCATGTTGAGGAAATGTGTCCCAACAGACAGACGACAGGCAGACGCAGTGAGTAGATTGATCTGTGACTGTCTCATCATAGCTTCAGGCAACTAACACAGCAACTTTCACAAACGTGTAAATGCTTGTTGTGTCTTGTGAGTATGAATGATTGAATCTTTTTAGATCCTGAAAGACTCCATAGCATGATGACATAAGTGTTAGAAAGTGGTACAGTAAATGCTAGTTTAGAATGTTGAGTTTGCGGTTACATGTTGAAGAATACAAGTGTGTCAATACATCGCTTCTGTGTGGCATTTTCAGTAGTGGGTACCCAAGCTGGGCAGGACACTACAACTGGTGATGAGGATGGGATAAGTAAACCGAAGATCGACAGTGCTCTCTCAGAGAGTTTACCATGGTGCAAGCAAAATCCTTGAGCGTGCCATGTGTGGCTTTGTCGAAGTGCCAAACCGACGGCCAGGGCATGTGGAGCTAAAGTGTAACTCCAGCAGTTGTGAAGCATTTGAAGATAAGGAAAGTATTACTGCAAAGTCTATGCGTCAGTGGTCAAGAAACTACGAACAAGAAAGATACCGCCCTGCTATGAAATGTAGAGCTATCCAGCATATAGAGCGTTACTGCTGAAGTTGGATACAACCAGATTTTGAAAGTGCAGCAATTAGCAATGGTAGAATACGTAATAACGCTGCAGTCAAAAGCACTGCAAGGCAGAGATCAACCAGGGGTTAAGAGAGTGAAAAGAGAGCCTGAAAGCACAACCACTCAAGTACATGAAAGGAATATCTGCCTATCTAAACTGATTAAAGAGATTCATAATTATACTGCTGAGGGTGACTTCAGGAGAAGTACCTGGGGTTGTGATTACGGAGCTGTCCATACCTGCAGCGAAGAGTGGTGTGGCAGAAAAATGTTCTGCCAATTGAGCCCATAAAAGATGTCCCAAGGCGGGCACATCGCGTGGCCAGGGTAGGGGCATGAATGGAACAGATCCTGATTTTTAGCAAGGGGAGCTGAGGGAGAGCTCCAGTTGCAGTGTCAGCCAATCTTGTGAACAGTTGCAATGCTGCCACCTTCCTGAAACCACCACCACCTTTCAATACTACCAAAAAGCAAATCATTGGTGATATATGGACTGCTTGGTTAGAGACACTTGATGATTTCATCGGTGCACTGGAAGAAACAGGTAACAAAAAGATAATCAAATATCTCAAAAAGCTTGTTGGTGATGGTGTCAAAGAAGTTATAAAGAAAATACTGCAAGCTGATGAAATTCCGCACTGTCAAATTAAAGAATCCTTGAACCTCAATTTCAATACAGTACCAAATGTAGATCATAAAAGATATATTTTCAGTCAGGAAGGACAAAGAGTTGGTGAAACCATAGATGAATTTGCTGAGAGACTGGATATGCTTATACAACACTGCAGATTCAATGATTTTATTGACAAAGAAGCTATACTTCTCAGAGTATTGACAAATGCTTGTCAGATTCATTCAGACAATGAATGCTGAGAGAAAACTTTTAGTCTGGAGCAAGTTCTCATGGTTGTCAGTGCTGAAGAGTGTGTCGATCGGCAAGCTGTTGACAGGGAGGGCGGAAGTGCCCAAAATGAGTCAGTCATGAACATGAAAAGTAAGCAGAAACATAAAGCTGAAGGACATAAAATTATGTCTCCTCTGAAAAAGAAATTGTGTTTCAGATGTAGATTTTCATTTCCACACAAAGGTAATTGCCCTGCTTTAAGACAGATATGCAAATGTTGTGGTAAAGAGAACCATTTTGTAACATTCTGTAAGGTGAAGGAAAGAGTAAGAGTGTCATGGCAAGTAGACAAAATGGCTGACTGAACGTTCCAGAAGCAACATTAAACGTGTGCCCACAAGGCCAAGCAACCACATCAGCTGAGACAAATCGACACCAAAGTTGATCGTCATCTAAATCATCGTTAAAAAAGTTTGTCAGTATCAGTATCAAGTGAAAGTGAGGAAGATGATTGCACAATGTTAATGTTTACCCCATAGAATTGCGCTCATGTTGGACTGGCTGTATTTGAAGATAATACCAGTCAAAGAAAAGTTGACATGTGAAAGCACCTAAGTCATTCAAACACTGTTTAAAGATTACACTGAAAATGGATGGTTGTGCAATACTTTTCATCATTATACTGCGTTGCGTCAATAAATATTATGCCTAAGGAGAAATACAATGAACTGTCTCCATTAGTGCGTCTAACGCCATCAAAAACTAAAGTGTATACATGGGCTGCATTGATGCCTCTGAAAAATAAAGCCTCATTTATAGTGACACTGAAACACAAGAAAAGATAAGAGCAAACCCCATTCATGTTCTTTAAGGTACGGCATCAAGGGGGTGATTCTGACCGCGGCGGACGGCGGTCGCCGCCCGCCAAGCGGTTCCCGCCGAAAGACCGCTCCGCGGTCAAACGACCGCGGCGGTCATTCTGGCTTTCTCACTGGGCCGGCGGTCGACCGCCGAAAGTCCGCCCGCCAGCCCAGCGGGAAACACCCTTCCCACGAGGACGCCGGCTCAGAATGGAGCCGGCGGAGTGGGAAGGTGCGACGGGTGCAGTTGCACCCGTCGCGTATGTCAGTGTCTGCAAAGCAGACACTGAAATTCTTCGTGGGGCCCTCTTACGGGGGCCCCTGCAGTGCCTATGCCATTGGCATGGGCACTGCAGGGGCCCCCGGGGGCCCCGCGGCACCCCCTACTGCCATCCTGTTCCTGGCGGGAGAACCGCCAGGAACCGGATGGCGGTAGGGGGTGTCAGAATCCCCATGGCGGCGGAGCGCGCTCCGCCGCCATGGAGGATTCTCAAGGGCAGCGGGAAGTCGGCGGTACACCGCCGACTTTCCGTTTCTGGCCGCGGCTGAACCGCCACGGTCAGAATGCCCAGCGGTGCACCGCCAGCCTGTTGGCGGTGCTACCGCCGACCTCCGCCATGGCGGTAATTACCGCCAGGGTCAGAATGACCCCCCAAGTGCCTGTTTGCTCAGTTTCAGCATGTCTGCTGATATGGGATTGATATTGGTGAGTTATAATATGAATGCTCATCACAAATTAGTAAGTCAGTTTCCTTCATTATTTCATGGTTTAGGAAAACTTAAAACTATGAAAGTACAATTGCATACCAATGAAGAGGTTTGACTTGTTGTTCATAGACACAGAAGAATTGCATTCATTTACAAGAAGCTGTTTAAAAGGAACTTGAATCATTATTTAAGCATGATATAACTGAACATTCAACTGGTCCGATGCGATGGATATCTGCCATAGTGGTAGTGCCCAAAAAGGACAGTAAAGGAACTGTACAAATCTATATGGATATGCATCAAAGGAACAAAGAATTTGAAAAAGAACAACACCCAGGTCTGCACATGGCTAATATGATAACTCAATTAAACAGTGTGAAAGTCTTCTCTCGCCTTGATTTAAACAAAGGATATTATCAATTGGAACTCAAGGAGAATTGCAGGTACTTTACAGTCTTCTCTATACATATTGGTCTATTCTGCTACAAAAGACTAAAGGCCAGATGTATCATGTATCCAAATAGTGATTACCTAATTGTGATTCATTGCAAATTGCTACTACGTAATCGTTATTTGAATGTATGAAACTCCAGGAGTTTCATTTAGCGACTCCTGATGGCTCGCAAATCAACCCACCTCATTAATATTCATGAGGGAGGTCGCAATTTGCGACCCATTGTGAATAGCTATAATCACAGGGATGGTGGCTTGGTGGGCTCAGAAGACCACTATGTCCGTGATTGCTTTTAAATAAAGCAATCTTTATTTTTTAAATGCAGCCCGTTTTCCTTGAAGGAAAATGGGATGCATTTAAAAAAGAAAAATGAAAAGTTTTCTTTTCATTTTCTAAGAGTAGGCAGTGGTCAAGTAAGTAGGTGGTCAAATGCATATGTTTTGCGACCGAATTTCGGTCCCAAAACATTCCTACACACTGCTGCCGTTCAGTATTAGGAAGGGACGTCCTTGACACGTCCCTTCCTAATACCGAATCGGTATGTAGTCACAATTCCAATTTGCGATTCGGTAACAAGTTACCAAATTGCAAATTGGAATTCATACATATCAAAATGCATTTTTGCAATCACAAGCGGCCCGATCGGGCCGTTTGCGGTCGCAAAATTGCATGCTACATCTGGCCCTAAGTGCCTGATTTAGAGTTTGGCGGACAGGTTACTCCGTCACAAATGTGACAGATATCCCCTCCACCATATTACGATCTACATAGACAATAATGGGATCGTAATACAACAGACAGGATATCTGTCATGTTTGTGACAGAGTAACACACTTTGCTAAACTGTAAACCAGGCACTAATTTTTGGTGTGTCATCCACTGCAGATATATTTCAAGACGTCATTAGACATATCAGACAACTCTTGGTAAATGTTTTAAACTATAGCGATGACATTCTGTTTTTTGGAGCTACACAGAAAGCACATGGAAAGCGTTACAGCAAGTGTGTTTTTTATTTGTTGATTCTGGTTGAACGATAAATGCTGAGAAATGGTAATTCAAAAAGACAAAGCTAAACTTCTTTGGCCATTTCTTTTCTGATGGTGGTGTGGCACCTGATCCTGCAAAAGTACAAGCATTGTCAACTGCCAGTCCCCCTCAAGATGTTTCATGTTGCGTTCATTCTTTGGCATGACCAATGATTGATAGTGATATATGCAAGACTTTTCTACTGTGAGTGCTCCACTGAGAGACCTGACGCAAAAAAATATACAATTTTACTGCTCATATGAATGCGAGCAGAGTTTTCAGAGAATCAAACAAGCTAGTGAAAGCACTACTGAAATGGTATATTTTGATCCAAAGTGACATACTGAAGTTGTTGACTCTAGCCAAGTCTGGTTAGGCTCTATCCTTGCACAACACCACAACCAATAGCCAAATGAGCAAAGAAATATTGTGGCCTTTGCAAGCAAAAGCCTGTCTCAGATTGAATGTACTTATCTACAATCAGAAAAAAGAAAGTTTAGCAGTGCTGTGGGATTGTGAACATTTCCATGTATTCCTGTATGGGAAACCCTTCAATCTTGAGACAGATCATCAAGCATTACTGACTGTATTTGGCAGTCCAAAAGCTAAGATGCCTCAATGAATTGAACAATGGGGTCTATAACTGCAAGAGTGCAACCACACAATTGTGCATCTGCCAGGAAAAGATCAGAACCCTGCCAACTACTTCTCCAGAGTGCCCACACAATGTCATGGTACCCCATCTAAGACTGCTAAAGCCTATATAAATTTCATTGTGAAATCAAACACACCAGCTGCCATTTCATTGGAACAAATTGTCACTGCCATGAGTCCAGATAGTGACATGCTAAAGTTGAAAGATATGATTACACATCAGTCATTAAATGGACACTCAACCGCTTACCAGTGACAGCGAGTAACAGAAATACAAAAATGTCAAAGATGACCTAACAGTAACACAATTATCCTGCAAGGTTCGCAAATTGCCATTACGAAGAGTCTCCGACAGCAAGTGGTTGAACTGGCTCATGAAGAACATCATAGAATTGATGAACACTTTGAAAAATAATTAAAAACCTGTTATCTATGTAACTGCTTGTCACGAAAAACTATTCTGCACCCTGTGAACATGTCAGAGGGGCCAAAGCATGCCTGGGAACAGATTGCTGTTGACTTTTTCGGTCCACTTGACAATGGTTGTCACATGATGGTGACTGTGGACGAATACTCTTGATTCCAATTAGTTGCAATTCTCTCATTTATCACTCAGGACTGAGTCACTGAGAGATCAGATAGCATCTTTGTGACATGGGGCATTCCTATGATTTTGAAAACTGGCAATGGCCCACCGTTTAGTAGCAGAGAATTCAAAGGCTTCCTCAACCTGCTTGAAGTGAAGCATCAGAAAGGCACACCTCTTTGGCCACAGGCTAACAGCCTTGTTGAACAATTTATGAGTACATTAAAGAAAGCTGTTCAGCATGCTGCATTACAGAAGTTCAACCTCAAAATTGTCTTGAATTCTAATTTAGAAGCTTACTGTTCAACTCTCACTTGATCACAGGTGAAAGCCCTGCAACAATGATGTTCCGGAGAGACATAACAACCAAGTTACTTCAGTGGGCCAACATCAGATCCAAAACTGATGCAGAAACACATACAACTGACTTGAATCACAAGCAGAAGATGAAGGCCTATGCTAACGAAAGGCGACATGCAAAGAAAATTGTATTCAACCCAGGAGATCAAATCCTTGTTCATCAGCCACAATGATGCAAACCTGATGCCCCTTTTGATGCCGAGCACTTTCAAGTTCTAACTAGCAAAGTGCACATGATAAGTGCCCATCCTCCAGGAGAATCTATCATGCAAGATTTCTCGCACTTCAAACAGGAGATTCAATGCTTGTCAGATGTTAATGTCAAGACTGGATCAGAGAAAACCTGTGGTGAATCCCAGATGACCATTCCTCCTACTTCACCAAAAGCGATCATAGACACTTATTGCTTCCCAGTTTCCCAAGACTGGATCTGTATGAGTTATAAAAGCACCAACAAGACTTACTGAAGAATTATAATATGCATATGTTGTAAAAAGTTTTATTTTTTTATTTATCGGAAGGGGGCATGTTGTGTCTTGTGAGTCTGACTGATGGAACCTTTTTGGATCCTGAAAGCCTCCGTAGCACGATGATATAAGTGTTAGAACGTGGTACAGTGAATGCTGGTTTAGAATGTTGAGTTCGCAGTTACACTCAAAAGAATAAAGATGTGTAATTACATCGCTCTATGTGTGGCATATTCATTAGTGGGTATCCAGACTGGGGAGGAAGCAGTACTTTAAAACAACTAGAAACTTTACTACTTTAGTGAAGGCTAAGTCAATTATCTTTCTTATGACTCAAGTATTCAAAAACAAATTTGTACAATAGATTTTGCTAAGGAAGCATCATTTTGATGCTAAATCATAGTAAATAGATGGAATTGTTTCAGTTTATTTAAGGTGGAAAAATCCAAATACTGTAATTAATTGGAAGAAAATACTGCCCAACCTATGGTTCTTTCCTCATCCTTGGTCCAGACTCCTTGATATACTTAATAATTTTTATACGTTTCTTAATTTTCTGTTTCTTTAGGATCAATGCACAGTAGCATGCAACACTTCTTTCTCTTTTGACAATGATCCAGATGATGGATGAAATGTCCACATTTTTCAAACAGACATAGGGGAGACCATAACATAATTGTCTTCAAGTCTTAGTGATTTTTAATTAACTTGCCATATTCCATATGCTTGCCATTATCCCTTCGAACGTGAAAGCCTTATCTGAATTATTTGTATGATCACTTTGATGGCTTTAAAGTCACAATTCTTTTTTGACTGGATTGTTTTGACATAGGCCTACAGGAGAAAGTATAACTCACCCTCTTAATAATGACAAATCTCATGAGTGACATTGTCAATGCATTCTTCATACCACTCACCCGGTAAAGAGGAGCCTCCACACATTGTATTTGTTTATGTGCTCTGTGTTCTGGCATTTTTGTGGTTACATTTGAAACTATTTCTAGCACTAGGAAACAGATTATATCCATGCCTAACAAAGATTACTTTATTATTGATATAACTTTCAGAAGAGTGAATTGAACCAGAAAAGACATATATTTCCTGCAGATGGATGTCAATAAAGCGTGTGAGCTTTCGCCACACCAGCCCTACCGTTGTCTAATGTATAGTACATGCCTGGATGTGAGAAATGTGTTCTGATTACAATTGATGGATTCACTTTTGCTCTTATGCTGTCAACACCAATCAGTTTTCATTGCTGTATCACTGCAGGTAGTTGGTTGAATTACTCTGAGGACTATTGCAGCGCCTTTTTCTGATTCATGAATACAGTGCAGAGTATTTTGCCGGTGGCTACATGGAGGTGATGAATATTGTAATCCATGCAATAAACTCAGCAAGAGAAACGTCATGTCAAAGTGATCAACTCTGAAAAAAAGCAACGCCAGAAAAAACTCCGTCTACTGGAGATGGGAGCAAACAGTGTAACTGATATCTAAATATGCCAGGGAATATACAGAGTAAACACCTCTGAATGATTACTTCCTACACATAGAAAGGCAATGTTTCCTCATCTCCTTTCGAACGTCGCAATGATATTGCTAGCTAGCGAAATACCCCCTGGAGGGATAAACCAAGTAACTTTCATGCCTAGAGACCACTGAAGTTGGGAAGACAACGAATCATTCATTAAAAAAGTATTGACAAATTAAAGAACCATCTATGAAACAAGAATATCCTTTAAACCCTTCCCATGAATTCAATATCAACATATTAATTACAACATACAATTGAATAAAGAAAACAATGCTTCAAAAAGCAGCCACCAGACCAGTGTTGGTATGCAATATCCGATCAATACTGGGTTACAGTATAATTCCTAGGATGTTAATAGCTATCGCTCATAATGAACGTCCGAGGGTGTTTTTTGTATTAAAGAAACTGACTGCTAAGCAGTGCTTATTTAGATCTGGTGTTTGCAGCTGTTGGGCACCTGTGGATCAGGGCTTATTTGTCATAATCAGTCTTTGACCCAGAGCAAAAGAGAGAATGGCAGAAAAGAAGAGCGGAGGACAGAGAGAAATAAAGGAAACAGTGACAAAGGCAGAAAGCTGGAGTGACAAAGAATGCACAAGAGTGGGCCATAAAGGCAGGTGACAAAAGATGGTGATGGAGAGAGGTAAGAGGTGAAATCAGAAACCCCCACGGCGTTCAGCAGCATTGTAAGGGGGCTCTTAAGAAAATATTTGGGGGTCCAGGGTTAATTTTATTTTATTTGCAAATTAAGCTTCTGCCAGAAGTGTGTGAAAAAGTGTGGGGAAAAAGATTTTAAACATGGACGCTGGCTATAGCTAGTAGCTCAAGCCCATTCTTTCAATATAAAGGACGCCTGAAAGGAGACTGTCACTTTCTGGGTCTGAGATCTACACGGAGAGTCACTGTGACACAGAAAATATTCCTTTGGGAATTAATGAGACTGGATGCTTGTGGGAAAGTACCATTTTGCCTGGCATGTTACCCCCATATTTCACTGTATATATGTTGTTTTAGTTGTATGTGTCACTGGGACATAAGTGTGCCCAGTATGTGTTACCTGTGTTATGACTAACTGTCTCACTGAGGCTCTGCTAATCAGAACCTCAGTGGTTATGCTCTCTCATTTCTTTCCAAATTGTCACTAACAGGCTAGTGACCAATTTTACCAATTTACATTGGCATACTGGAACACCCTTATAATTCCCTAGTATATGGTACTGAGGTACCCAGGGTATTGGGGTTCCAGGAGATCCCTATGAGCTACAGCATTTCTTTTGCCACCCATAGGGAGCTCTGACAATTCTTACACAGGCCTGCCACTGCAGCCTGAGTGAAATAACGTCCACGTTATTTCACAGCCATTTACCACTGCACTTAAGTAACTTATAAGTCACCTATATGTCTAACCTTTACCTAGTAAAGGTTGGGTGCTAAGTTACTTAGGGGGTCATTCTGACCCTGGCGGTCCATGACCGCCATGGCGGAGGGCAACGGAAGCACCGCCAACAGGCTGGCGGTGCTTCCTGGGCGATTCTGACCGCGGCAGTAAAGCCGCGGTCAGAAAAGGGGAGCCGGCGGTTTCCCGCCGGTTTCCCGCTGGCCCAGGATATCCGCCATGGCGGCGCTGCTTGCAGCACCGCCATGGGGATTCCGACCGCCTTCCCGCCAGCCTGTTTCTGGCGGTGTCCACCGCCAGAAACAGGATGGTGGGAACGGGTGCCGTGGGGCCCCTGGGGTCCCCTGCACCGCCCATGCCACTGGCATGGGCAGTGCAGGGGCCCCCTAACAGGGCCCCACAAAGATTTTCACTGCCTGCTTTGCAGACAATGAAAATCGTGACGAGTGCCACTGCACCCGTCGCACCCCTGCAACTCCGCCGGCTCCATTCCGAGCCGGCTTCATTGTTGAAGGGGCTTTCCCGCTGGGCCGGCCGGCGGTCTTCTGGCGGTCGCCCGCCGGCCCCGCGGGAAAGCCAGAATGACCGCTGCGGTCTTTCGGAGGGAACCGCTTGGCGGGCGGCGACCGCCGACCGCCACGGTCAGAATGTTCGCCTTAGTGTGTGGGCACCCTGGCACTAGCCAAGGTGCCCCCACATTGTTCAGGGCAAATTCCCCGGACTTTGTGAGTGCGGGGACACCATTACACGCGTGCACTACACATAGGTCAATACCTATGTGTAGCTTCACAATGGTAACTCCGAATATGGCCATGTAACATGTCTATGATCATGGAATTGGCCCCTCTATGCCATCCTGGCATTGTTGGCACAATCCCATGATCCCACGGGTCTGTAGCACAGACCCGGGTACTGCCAAACTGCCTTTTCAGGGGTTTCACTGCAGCTGCTGCTGCTGCCAACCCCTCAGACAGGTTTCTGCCCTCCTGGGGTCCAGCCAGGCTTGGCCCAGGATGGCAGAACAAAGGACTTCCTCAGAGAGAGGGTTTTACACCCTCTCCCTTTGGAAAAAGGTGTTAAGGCAGGGGAGGAGTAGCCTCCCCCAGCCTCTGGAAATGCTTTCATGGGCACAGATGGTGCCCATTTCTGCATAAGCCAGTCTACACCGGTTCAGGGACCCCTCAGCCCTGCTCTGGCGCGAAACTGGACAAAGGAAAGGGGAGTGACCACTCCCCTGACCTGCACCTCCCCTGGGAGGTGCCCAGAGCTCTTCCAGTGTGCTCCAGACCTCTGCCATCTTGGAAACAGAGGTGCTGCTGGCACACTGGACTGCTCTGAGTGGCCAGGGCCAGCAGGTGACATCAGAGACTCCTTCTGATAGGCTCCTTCAGGTGTTGCTAGCCTATCTTCTCTCCTAAGTAGCCAAACCCTCTTTTCTGGCTATTTAGGGTCTCTGCTTTGGGGATTTCCTTAGATAACGAATGCAAGAGCTCATCAGAGTTCCTCTGCATCTCTCTCTTCACCTTCTGCCAAGGAATCGACTGCTGACCATGCTGGAAGCCTGCAAAACTGCAACAAAGTAGCAACAACGACTACTGCGACACTGTAACGCTGATCCAGCCGCCTTCTCGACTGTTTTCCTGGTGGTGCATGCTGTGGGGGTAGTCTGCCTCCTCTCTGCACTAGAAGCTCCGAAGAAATCTCCCGTGGGTCAACGGAATCTTCCCCCTGCAACCGCAGGCACCAAAGAACTGCATCACCGGTCCTCTGGGTCTCCTCTCAGCACGACGAGCGAGGTCCCTTGAACTCAGCAACTCTGTCCAAGTGACTCCCACAGTCCAGTGACTCTTCAGTCCAAGTTTGTTGGAGGTAAGTCCTTGTCTCCCCACGCCAGACTGCATTGCTGGGAACCGCGTGTTTTGCAGCTACTCCGGCTCCTGTGCACTCCACGATGATTTCCTTTGTGCACAGCCAAGCCTGGGTCCACAGCACTCTAACCTGCATTGCACGACCTCCTGAGTTGTCCTACGGCGGCGTGGGACTCTCTTGTGCAACTTTGGGTGAGCACCATTTCACTCCAATTTGTAGTGCCTGTCCTGGCACTTCTGCGGGTGCTGCCTGCTTCTGAGAGGGCTCCTTGTCTTGCTGGGTGCTTCCTCTGTCTCCTGACGCAATTGGCGACATCCTGGTCCCACCTGGGCCACAGCAGCACCCAAAAACCTTAACCGCAAGCTTTGCAGCTAGCAAGGCTTGTTTGCAGTCTTTCTGCGGGAAAATACTTCTGCACGACTCTTCACGACGTGGGACATCTATCCTCCAAAGGGGAAGTTTCTAGCCCTTGTCGTTCTTGCAGAATCCTCAGCTTCTACTGCCCAGTAGCAGCTTCTTTGCACCCACAGCTGGCATTTCCTGGGCATCTGTCCACTCTCGACTTGATCGTGACTTTTGGACTTGGTCCCCTTGTTCCACAGGTACCCTCGTCTGGAAATCCATCGTTGTTGCATTGCTGGTTTTGGTCTTTCATGCAGAATTCCCCTATCACGACTTCTGTGCTCTTTGGGGAACTTTAGTGCACTTTGCACTCACTTTTCAGGGTCTTGGGGTGGGCTATTTTTCTACCCCTCACTGTTTTCTTACAGTCCCAGCGACCCTCTACAAGGTCACATAGGTTTGGGGTCCATTCGTGGTTCGCATTCCACTTTTGGAGTATATGGTTTGTGTTGCCCCTATCCCTATGTGCCCCATTGCATCCTATTGTAACTATACATTGTTTGCACTGTTTTCTAATACTATACTGCATATTTTAGGTATTGTGTACATATATCTTGTGTATATTTGCTATCCTCATACTGAGGGTACTCACTGAGATACTTTGGCATATTGTCATAAAAATAAAGTACCATTATTTTTAGTATATCTGTGTATTGTGTTTTCTTATGATATTGTGCATATGACACTAGTGGTACTGTAGGAGCTTCACTCGTCTCCTAGTTCAGCCTAAGCTGCTCTGCTAAGCTACCATTATCTATCAGCCTAAGCTGCTAGACACCCTATACACTAATAAGGGATACCTGGGCCTGGTGCAAGGTGTAAGTACCCCTTGGTACTCACTACAAGCCAGTCTAGCCTCTTACAATGCTCTAATGACAACTGTGCACAGGGCAGCATATTCAAGCGTCTCAAGCAAAAATCATCCATCTTCACTTCATGCCCTAAATCTTTCAGTCTTGAAGCCCATATCGCCAACTACAAGCCACATATGAGCATGCAGGGGCCAGGTGTGGGCTGGACTAGTGTCCCAAGGATCACATAATCTCACTCCATCATAGTGAAGACCCTTTACGATGTTACAAACTTCAGGACAACGGGGTTTACACAAAATCTGACAAATAATAAAAGTTTGCGTTTAATGAAGCTCTACATTAAGGCCAGATTACGAGCTGGGCAAAACTCAGGGGGTCTTTACCACACTCAACAAATGCTGTTACACCAGGGTGGGAGATATATAAACCAAAGCTCACTGTGCATGTTATTATGAGGGTACACCTTAACTAAGCCTTTATTGCCATCTGAGATAGGGAAAGAAGGTGATACATTCTAAATTAATGATGACTGACGGAAAAAAGAAACAGAAGTGCTCCGTAATTTGATTCAAATTAAATTTCCCTACAAAGATATTAAGAGTTGGTGAAATATAGATCTTTAGAAGCAACCTACACAGAATGTTTCTATTCTTCTTCGTAGTGGTCGGACTTGGAATAATTTATTTGGGGGGGATGGTGGTAGTTTCACTCTGGCAATGCTGTGTTTGGGACCTGATAACGCGTCCAGTCCTTATTAATTACCTGTACTTGGACACGTTGGAGGTCGGTGAATCTTTTAACCGAGTCGGGCTCTCCTCATCCTAGGATAGTCGGGTCTCTTGAATCAATGATCAATAACTATTGTAATCAATAATTAATACTCAATTAATAAACCAAAATTACACATCAGAAATCAATGTCAGTTGATATTTTGGCGCACCATGACCTTTCAGTCATGAATAACGACACCAGTTTATTAAAAGTTAGTGAATTTATTTCCCTATATTAACAAAGCTAGCACGATGTATATAAGTCTCAAAACCAAATGATATATGTATATGAACATTACTGGTTGTCCATAGCGGCGGAAGAAACGCAATCTACGCAAAATCTGGATAATGATACATTCAGTTATCTAATATGCAAATCACTAATATAACTAACTGTATTTGACTAATTTCATACATTGGTCAGCATAACAAGATTTCAAATTAGCATGGTGCATCGAATGAATACCTCGACTAACCTCTAATTAGCATTGGCATGTGGGACTTCATGCAAAACGAATTTAGTCAACACAATTTTGGCAAACTTCTAGCTTGGACCCTATCAAAATAGCAGTTGGTACCTAAAAGGAAAAACACAATGCATAATACATTTATCCTTTCATATTTACCAAATACAATCAGCATTCAAGAAAATACTTCGTCCCTCAGGTACCGGTTCGATCAGCATGGGGCAGGTTTCAAAGGGGCAAAGTTAAGGGCAAGTTTCCTTGCAGCGGCAAGGAGAATGGGGCAAAGTTACTTCATGGGCAAGACGGGGGCAAATCAAAGTTAAAGTCTCTAGGGTGAGAATTCTTAAAGTCTCTTTCTCTCAGATAGAGAAAAGGGCATCAGGGTGTCGTCCAAAATGGAGTCTGGCATCTGGCTTCAAATTGGCATCGAGGAAAATGGCTGACTTCTCTTTGTCCAGTGGGTTTAAGTAAGAAACCTTCCAAATTCTGCAGGGTCTTCCATTGGAGGGTTCATAGGTTGGCTTCAAATTGTCCAATGAAAATTGTCTTTTTACTAGCGCTCATTTATGCATACATTGTCCTTGGAGCCTTGGAACACAAGTTGTAACATGGTTTGCCAATTATTTTTACTATATGTACCTTCATTGTCTGCACCTGCAGAGACTGACCTTGTAACAAAGGGGATGAAACCGGCCTAGTACGAAACCTTGGAGATAAGTGTATTAGTCATCTCTGCTGGAAAAATACAACTTCAAGCAAGAATATATGTTTCATTAGTTCAAGGAAAAGCCATGCAGTTAGAATTTGAGACCAGGCAACTAGGCCAAAGCCTTTACTAAATTTAAGCTAAGCATAAAACAGTTTCAGTAAGAAATCATGGCATACATTAGTAATTATGACGGATTACTACAATTTTCAATTCTTCAGGATTAATAAAGCTTGTTTACAATTATGGCGAACTACCCCGAGGGCACAATTTCCCTCGTACATTATTTTCTTTAATAAAATCACACTACATTATATGCTTTTGGTTACATGATTTGTGAATATATGTTGGATCCTCTTTTTCTGCGTCATCAGACCTAATATATGCTATGTGATCTTATTAGCAACAACTGTATTCTCATTCATGGCCAATTAAAGATGTTGTTATTTTTTGTTAAAGTTCAATAAAAATCGACTTGATTTAAAAAGGCAAAAGGTTATCTCTAAAATATCGTCCTGACATTATATTGTGGGCAAAACAATGAGTACCAACATATTGGTAACATAAGGTAAGTTCATATATCTAAGTATAGATTTGGTATTTTTAACTCCACATTTACATACCTTAAAAGTATGTAGATCTTCAAGGTACATGGAAGTAGACTTAAGCAAAGTAAATCCATGCCTTCTTAAATATACTTAACTTACCGATATTTTGGTAATATATATTTTTCTCATGGTAGTAGGGTAGGAAGGTGTTCTCTGGATATTTTGATGGAATACCTTGTGCTCTGATTACAACTTTAATTGTTTATCCTCTCCTTAACTTGCTCATGAGGTGTAAATGTATAACAGGAGGCAATATACCTGCCTTTAGAAGGCTGCAGGGCTCATGTCACAACTCTGACTGCTGCAGCAACTGTCATTTCACTCGTTTGGCATCATTTCACTTGTGTGACAGTATCCATTAAATATTTCACCATCTGGATTAGTTGGCCTTCTGTGTTTATCCACAACCCCTTTTACTGTAAAGCACACCTAGCACTTCACTGCTGCACTCCTTAGGATGGCTTTTTGTTGATGCCCATTTGCTTTACCACCATCTCCACCCACAGAACTTCCCTACATCCAGAAGATCTCAGCAATCAAAACATTTAAACCAGTGCTCCTAAACTTTTTAGAACCACAACTTAATTTTTAGAACAACAGACTTTTGAGATCCACCTAGTTTTAATGGGCATGATGAGAACTATTTTTGAATGTAACTAAAGCATTATTTGGTAGCCCACTGTCATTTAGAGACAGCACATTTTCCACTGAAATGGCCATTACATTTATTTAAATATACATACAGTTTTCCTGATGAAACTATATTGTACACAAATTATAGTATGTGGAAATCAGATTTCAGTTAATATTTATGCATCACCATGTAAAGTGCCTTGATTAGTTTTGATCCCATTAAAATCTTTGTTTCCATTACACTTCAGTTTACAAAAAATGTGCTTCATACGTTTGTTGTGTGCTACAAAATAATTAGATCCTACAAACTTTTCTTTCACACTCCCTATACCCTTGCAAGATTGTTGCATAATTCACTTTACTTTTCTTTATCTGACTGCAAAGTGAGAGGAGTTTTTCAAACACCAATCACCACGTTAAAAAATATAGGCAGCTGTTTATCAGAAAACATAGCCTGACATTTGACCTCCATCTTTGAAGTGCAGTAAATGTGACAAGATACATACAGAATTTAAATGCATCTTTATTTATTGCTTGGACTTTAGCGACCCACCCAAGATTGTCTTACAATCCACCAGTGGGTCGCAACCCAGATTTCAGGAGACACTGACCTAGACATCTAGTTCCATAATCAGCAAGAAAGAGTAGGCTGAACACCTCCCACGCGTTTGCCTCAGTGCTGAAGATACACCGCATGGGGATTAATTGTGAGTTTGTCAGAATCCAGGCATTTTCTATTGCACCAGATTACAATATTTATTGAGTTCCATAAATAACAGCTATTGCAAGGTTCTGGGAAATAACATGAGAATTTTGGTGCTTAAAGCACCAAAATGTGCACGGTACTGTAAATACCGTACACAGACTCCCTGTAAAATTCTGGTATCTTTGACTTGGTGAAATTTAACAAAGGGTGAGATATTTAATGCACCCAGTAAATATGAGATGAGGTAAATGCCACCCAACTTGTATACCTGACATCTACTCCAATAGGAATTGGAAAAAACGGACCCATTTGTAATTAGGCCCATAGCTTCTAGTAAGCAGGAGTCAGCAGGACTTTTAACTTTAAAATTATACTATAAAATAACTTGTGGCTGATAACTCCTCAGTAGTCAGGACAAGGATCTGTTACCACATATCTCAGAATCACCAGAATTAACCAAAGACAATGACAACACCCTTCAACCAGAAGGGATAGTTTGATTTTCCAAAAAGTCCCATGGGAGACTCAATGCTAGAGTTCACAATTGAACAGTGCGCTGGGATGTAAGCCAAAGCCCAATTAATGCAACATGTTATACGATGGTTGCTAAATAGTGCTGTATGGGAGAACCCTGCCTGGTCCACGCCCTGATTGTTTAAAAGTGTTTCCAGTGCTTGTGCCTCTGTACCTCTGAATGATCCTGCATGGTCATATACTGATGAACAGAGACCACATGAATTGGGTCGGTGTTGTTTTTGGGAACACTCAAAAAAATGTCCTTGTAGACTCCACCAAACTACATGCAAAGTACTCCACTCTAACCTTTACTATACTGACCACTCCTAAAATGGTAGGCCTGCACTTTTGCGTCTATTTTAACAATGTCTACAACAATTTTTGTTTATACGCATTGATATTCACTGAACCATGTTTGTAGAACATCTTTGAATCGTGTGTGCTTTGCCCATCACCTACCTTATAGATTAACCACATTAAGACCCTATCAAACATGCACTCCACGAGTAAGCCAGAAACTTTATGCTTATTGGCGACTTTAGGAAACACCACATTAATGCTACAATATAAGAAAAGCAATATTTTCAGTCCATCAACAAATGTATACGTTATTAGGATTCTATCAGAGTTGTCCCTTGCATTCTAAGCTGGAACACTTTCCTCACCACAGCCTTTAAGTTACAGTCCACACACGTATCCTTGTATGGCCACCGTTAGTAACTTAATTTGGCCTTTATTTACTAAATCCTCTAGTTCTCTGCTTTTGAGTACACCACGTCAAGAACCATAGTAAATAAGCACTAATCACAATCTCCTAGGAACGGTTTTAGTTTGAAGGTATACCAGATTAAGAACATGTTCGTGTTACAGCCAGTTTGCAAACGAGCGATCCAAAAATCGAGTATGCCAACGTTTAGGAAAACTTTTGTTTGGCTTGAATGTGTACCATCGTTCTTTTGGAACGGTTTTCTTTCGAAACGTTTTTATTGGTTTAAGTAAACAGAGAAAGTAAAAGGTATTCCAAAGTATACCGAGCAATATCGAGAAAAAGAAAAATATTTTGCCGACGTAGAAAACATTTTGCGAGTGGTAGAATATATAGAAGCATTCGCAGTACTGCATTTTTCAGCACAATAGAAAATCCAACTATGAAGGGAGGGAATTTATCAGTCAGGGCCCATAAGGACAGTTGTACAGCTAGAATAAGCAATTGTAAATTTTACTTATGGTCCCCACACCCTACAGTGTTTAGCGGGATAGTCTCATTTTATGTACCATTCACTCTTGTGTACAGCACCAGTCCATACCAGTGCGCAGTTCCCTCAGAGTAGGGGACTGTGGGCCCCTCTAGAGTTTTGTGATATTGGGCTTGGCTAACAAGTAGCCCTGCCCAATGAAGATTTGGTGGGCCTGTGTTCCTCCTTCATTATCTATGATGCCCACAATGACAGTTTTGGGTAACTTATCCATGAGGAAGCCAAGTATTGTCTTAATTTCACGTTGAACCCATCTCCAATAAAGCTGTTTGAGTGAATAGTCCAAAATCAAGTGGAAGAGAGTGCCTCATGAAGATTTACACTTTCAGAATAATTGTTACTTCCAGGAGGCCTCAGGCTCTCTTGAGAGGTCCAATGTAACACAAACAACACAAAGAAGTGGTTAGCGTGCATGATGTCGCAAAAGAAAAGAGAAAAGAGAAAAGTAGATGGGCGAACCCATGGAGCAAAAGAAACTCCATATCTTAGACAAAGGTGACCAGCACTTGAATGCTTAACCAGACCACAGAACCCCTTTGCATAGAGAGATAGCCAAGAGAACACCTGCCACCCTTGATAGAACTAGAACACCTGCATAGCCCAGATCAGGGGACAACTGGCAGAGACAGGCCCCACAGACGAGAAAGACCAGGTTAAGCCAAGCAGTATGTGAAGCAAGAGCAGAAGACTCAAAGAACAAGACCCCTAGCAACCAGTCCAGGAGATGCCAGGTACGACCACAGAATGGCCTACAACAGAGCTGTATAGAATAAATACATGCCTTTTTGTTTATCTCTGATCTCCTAGCAGTTTTTTACGCATTTATCATTTCAACAATGTTCCCCCGTTAAGCCACTTGTTAATGCAAAACATACTACATTGTCACTTTTCCGTCATTTATCTACTTCTGCTTTTTATCTTACCCTTTTTACAAGTTACTGTTAATTCTCTAATTTCTTTTTTTAATTATATTACCTCACCCAACAGCCCAAACTCCCTTCACTGTTAAACACATTTCTCCAAACCATTCACCCACAAACCCTTGACCCCTAAACCTTTCTCCCATCACCTTAAAACCTTCAGCCTTCAATGTTCATCCTTAAATCTTTCATCCACAAGGCCTCCTCACCTAAACCCTTTGCCCTTCTCCCCTAAACTCTTTGCCGTTTACCCCTAAACCATTTCCCATTCATTACTTAACACTTCACTCCTAGAGCTTTAGCCCTCTACCATTTAAAACTTCACCAATGATCCCTTAACCTTCACTTCCAAACCCTTCAACCTTCACACCTAAATGTTTGACCCTTCAGCCTTCAACCCTTCACACTTAAACCGCACACCATTCACCCTTAAATACTTTGTCCTTTTCCCCTAAACCGAAACCCTTTATCCCTAAAGCCTTCAGCATTCACCAACAAACCCTTTAACCATAAACCTTTCACTTTTAAACCCATCAACATTCATCCTTAAATCATTCAGCCTTCATACCTTCACTCCTAAATTCTTCATCAACATTTGTTAACACATCACCCTTCTGCTTTAAACCTTTCAACCTTCACCCCAAACTCTTCACCCTTTAGGCCTAAGTGCTTCTTCCTCCACCCTTAAACACTTCACTCCTAGACTCTTCACCCTTTCATCCTTAACCGGTCATCGTAAAACCCTGCATCCATCAATCCTTTACTCCAACATCCTTCACAATTCACTACTAAATCCTTCACCGCTAAATCCTGTATCAATCACCCCTATGCCCTCAGCCCTTCACCCTAAACCCTTCACCACTCATGCCTTAGACCATGCCCGTTCCTTAGACAATGCCCCTGAAGCCTTAACCTCTAAGCACCTGACCCTTTACCCGTAAATCCTCCAGCCTGAAATCCTTCACTCTTAAACCTGTTTAATTCACTTTTAAACCCGTCCCCCTTAAACAATTCACCCTTAAACCATTCAACAATCACCCTTGAACCGTTCCCGCTAAACTTTAACCCTTCACCCCAAACCCTTCTCCCTTTACTCCTAGACCCTTCAACCATAGACCATTTCCCTTCACCCTTAGACCCTTCAACATACATATTTTAATTCTTCAGCCTTAATTCCTTGACACCTAAATTCACTACACTACCTACAACCTTTATTTTCACCTGTAACACTTCACCCTTTTCCTTTAAGCACCTTCGCTCATCATGTTTAAATACCTCATCCTTCACCCTTAAACCCTTGCCCCTTAAACCGTTCACTGTTCACCCTTAAATCCTTCACTCTTAAACCTTTCACTGTTGAACCCTTCAACCCCAAGTCCTTTATGCTTGAACCTCTTAACCCATCATCTGCACACCTAAACCCATCAAACTTCACTCCCCCTTTTCTCTTCACTCTGAAGTCCTTTATCCTTAAATCTTTTACCCCTAAACCCTTCACAATTTGACCCTAAACCCTTCACCCATAAATTCTTTATCTTTCACCAATTACCCCTTCACCCTAACCCTTTACTCTATCATGTAAGATATTTTCCATACACTATTATTTATATATTTCGTCATTGTGCAATTTACAATGAAATGACAAATGACGAGAAAGTCTACAATTAAATTAGAGTCTAAGAGGAAATGGCTTCAAAATGAAACCCAGAAGGGGACAGGCATGAGTGACATTCGACCACCCCAACCTGGACACATTGAAACTACAAAGATTCATAGGGGAAGTCCAGAGCATGGAAATACCCAAAAGACTACAGCCTGTCTGAGCCCCTGCGCCATTAGCTGTAGAGACTCAGGGGTCCAAAAAGCAAAACAGGCATTGAACCAAACAAGTCCACAAACAAGAGAAGCCTGAGTGCACATGACGTTGTAAAAGGGAACCAACACCAGAAGGGGTTCCGACCCTAAGATACAAAGGCAGACGGGAAACTATAAGCCGCCCAACTGGACATTCTGCTCGTAAGCATATGTACTCTGAAAAGGAGCTGAGCATATATCCAGCTATAAGCCAGCATGTGATCACACAACACTTGGTTGGGAGAAGCTGCAACCCAGAAGTCAGTGAGCACAATGTAGCAAAAGAAACACAATTCAGGGCACAACTCAGGGTGGGCACAGGTGGGGAAGGCTCCCCCACTATTTTTAGAGGGTGGACTCCATCCCCCTTAGCTTGAGGCCAGGGGAAGCTGAGAGTTGTTAGTGGTGTCAACTTGTGCCCCCACAAGTGTGCCTGCCCAGGGGCAGCTCCTTTGCAATGCCAGTGGAGCATCGCCCCACTGGCTAAGATCCACCAGCAAAAAAATTCAATGTTATTTGAATATCGTTTTTTTTTTCTGTTGCTGGCTCAGCCAGCAGGTGCAGGGAGGGGCGTGGCTGGAGTTCGGGAAGTGGGAGGGGGAATGAGGACTTGTGTGCACTAAATTTTGGACAGACTAAGACAGCTGTCCAAACACACATGCGCACTTAGGTTTCCCCAGGCCAACTGTGGACAGAGCTGGACTGCAGAAAGTGCACAGGCCCCAGGGTTGTGTCTGAGCAGCAGTCACTGTCCCTCAGACTAATTCTGAAGCTGCTTATATACTATGTCTAGCGTGTAAGCAGCGCCAGTCCTGCTGGGGAGCCTCTTCTGGTGTCCCAGTGAATGCTGGGACACCAGAACAGGAAAGGAGGAAGAACGAGGCAGCAAGAGTGGACGGCAGCGGCGACGAGCGGTACGTTTTTTAAAAATGTATTCACCTCTCCCTCCTCATCCCTGTTACCCTGTCGTTCCCCATGCCCCTTCCCTTGATATCTGCGAAAGCCCCTGCTTTATCTGCCTGTATTTTCTTTTCAGTGTATGGCGTTAAAATCGTGTGTGACGATAAATCAAGATCTTTCCTCCCCTGGCAGCTTCCTCTGCCTGTTGGAATGGCCCAGCAGGTGGTTGGTTAGCTACGACTCACTCAATTGCACCCTATTAACTTTTCCGTAGTTTAAAATGGTGCTACTGTTGAAAAGAAACATCAAGGTCTTAACTCTTTATAAAAAAAATACACCAGCACATTTTATTCTGTAAACTCTTTTAAAAGGTAATTACAAAGTACCACAAATTTGTTTAAAAATGGTTTCACTTTCAGCTATTTCAAGGCTCAGTTATAGATTTATATATAAATAGTAAAATTACTTCAAAAATGTTCTCTTCACCTTTATGTGTGACTCGATTAGTTTGTTTTTGTTCAGGATCCTACTTCAGTTCGGAAAACTCATGCAAAATGTCACTTTTTAAATGTATCCCAAATCACTGGGTTTAATTTCTTACATCTTCCCCGCTGCCAGCTTCATTAGCTCCACATGACAACGTTAAGAGTGCGTACCTTCCTAACCAATATCTTTATTCATCAATGTTATATGTATATCAATTATATTAGTTCACCATTTCAAATAAACAAATGTTTAAATGTTTAGAAATACATGGATTATGCTGTCAATGTAGACTTGTTAATTATCTAAAACAATCACTGGTTTACATTCAATGAGTTAATGTATGGGTATATTTGTCTTAAAAATGAATACGAAACATTGTATGCATATATTTGTATTCGTATACATATAATAATACATCAGGTTTGGCGGTAAAGTAGGCAAATCCCTTTTTCATTTGGGACCTTGTGATATCACTGCGTGTCACACCTTTGCATATGCTAATTAATCTCCCCTACTAATTGTTTATGACTTGAGCTCTGAAACAGTACCAGCTGATAAGCAACCAGATGGTGGAAAACAAACCCCAGCTGGGATTGGAGCACCACCAACATGTTTTTAATAAACTTTGAATTGATTTTATGTAACAAAAACAGTAAGCAGTTAACACACAAGCTGAGTATGGCTCAATTCTGGGAAAGGGATAGACTCCAGTCACATGTCATGGCAGTACGTTTAAAAACATAGTACCCGTGGCCGAATTTGGACACCAGGTGTATAAAATGTCTAGGAGACAAGAGCACATTGAAGCCAACTCATAAAACCAAATAGACAAGGATTAGAACAATTGTACGAGATTGGCTGCCTTAGTCACATTACCTTGGGACAAAAGGGCACAAACATCACCCCTCCTCGTCAGAGCCTTCCTCAGAGTTAGTCACATACTCAGCAACAAATTTATTGAGAAGATGCCCACACAGTATGATCGCATCCGAGGCACCCACATCAGTGCAGGCAATACTCATGTGAGCTCCTCCGCTACTCCCATTCAAGGAGATCCTGCTGACAGAAAGATACCAATGGTGCTCAGGTGTCCATCCATCCAATGGCCGCTCGCTTTTTGGCCAAGAGCAGTGCAAACTGGGCAGCCTACAGGGAATCCTCCGCCCCCCCTGAGTTTCACCACCACCCCCAAGAGGCAGGCCAACAGAGTAAGTGTGATCACAGTCTCTGCCGCTTCCTCTATTTTGGGCACCACATCCCTCCAGAATCCCTGAATCACAGCACATGCCCAGGCCAAGTGCAAGAAGGTGGACCCCAGCTCCCCCCGAGGGGTCCATCCTATTCAATTGCCTTCGAGTCACATATGTGCAGTGTAGATAATTAAAATGAAGCAACTTGAATCTATGGTTGCATAACACCCTTCTCACCAATTCAAATGAACCTGTCCAGTCAGCATCCTCAATAGGCTCCCCCAATTCCCGTTCCCAGGTCCAGCGTGAATTGTAAGAGGCATTAACCATGTCAGCCCGGATCACCTTTAAAATAAGGAGTTGATATGCCTTCTCTCACCCCATTGAAGTAGGCCACCCAACATCAGGGAGGCCTGGGGTGCTGCAGGGAAAAAAGCCCTGACTTCTCACGTGAAGCTCTCCAACCTAGCATAATGGAGGAAGTGACCCGGTCCTACTTCAAAGGTCTCCCGTGCCTCCTGGATGTGAAAAATTCCTCCTGGGGTACGGATCCTCCACCACCTGGGAACCCCGCCCTCCGCTGGTCCATTGCCATATCTCCCATCAATTGCCCTAAAAGGAGCAAGGTCCCAGAGACAAAGCTCCCTATCAAACAGGGCCCTACGCAGCACCTCCCCCATCACTACCTCCCATATCACCACTGTCTGCCTCACCACGTACAGGATCGCATACTTGGACCAACCCCCACCCATCAACAAGCACGCCAATGTGTCATCTCCCAGCATATCGAGAAACAATCGCTTCTCCAATTACCTGGGTCTGGCAACCACTTCGCAGAATGTTGTAAGATAGCCACATAGTGGTAGTGCCGTATATCCGGTATAGAAAGAGCCCTACCCTCCATGTCATGCTTGAGGATCGATAATGCCATTATACTACACTGCCCAGACTAAGGAAATAAGTAAACTATCCAATTCGCAGATATTCGACCCAATAAAGACAGCAAGGGAGAAAGACCATTTTGGCTACTGCAGCCCTATCTATTAATGACAAGGGGATTCTATTCCAATATGGAGCCCTCAAGTTCATCTACAACTCTATCCCCACTTAATCACCAATACACATTCTCTGTCAGGCGACCCAAATATCTAAAGCCCTATGTTTCCCAGAGATAGCAGAGTCCGGGTAACTCAGCAGCGAGCACCCCAATCAAACCTCCAAGTGGAAACAAGAGTGAGTTCCTGAGATTAACCCAAAGTCCTGAGACCATGCCAAAGGCACTGAGGAGCCCTATTAACATTGGCACAGCCTGGCAAGGGAAGAGTATATATATCAGCACATAATCTGCATAAAGAGAGATAAAATGCATTGAACCCACCACTCTAATCTACCACGGCTCTAAGGCTTTATGAAGGAGAAGTGCCAAGGGCTCAATAGCAACAGCAAACCGGAGCGGCAAGAGAGGACAACCCTTCTTGGTACCCCTCCCAATCTCCCACCTCTCAGAAAGGTTGTCCCCAATCTTAACGCAGACCATGGGGCTAGTGTACAAAAACCACACCCAGCTACAAAAGACAGGGCCGAACCCCATCCCCTGCAGCACTGCCATCACAAATGGCCACTCCACGGTATCAAATGCTTTTTCCAGATCTAGGGAGACGAATGCCAATTGTCAATTGTCATCTATGGTCCCGTGTAACATGTGTGTGAACCTCCAGAGATTCAAGGCAGTACTATGGGCCGGCATGAAACCACATTGGTCTTCATGCACCAAATCATGAATCACTCCCCCCACAGCCGTGTCGCTAACAGTTTACATAGTATTTTGACATCAGCGTTGAGCATTGTAAGGAGTCTATATAATGAAGGGTATGCCGCGTCACCCCCAGGCTTCAATAAGAGGAAGATAACACCCTTTTTCATAGAGTGTGGAAGTAACCCATTTGCCCACGCCTCTTTAAGGACCTCTAGCAACTTCTCCTGAAGTGTGACGGAGTCTGCTTCAAAGAACGCAACAAGGAACCTATCCCACCTGGAGCCTTGGATCTATTGAGGGCCCAGATGGTTGTACCCAATTCCTCCCGGGAGATCACACTCTCCAAGACCTGTACAAGATCTTGAAACAAGGTAGGCAACCCCACAAATGCCAAGAAATGTTCAATCAGCCCTAGGGGACCCACCGCTCCTGTGCTATACACCCCCTTGAGGTGTTCTATGAAACAAACTCAGGATATCAGGGTGACTAATTCTCCACTAAGACCAAGAACATGAAGGATAGGAGGTACCTCCGGCTCCATTTGCAATATCCATGCCAAAAGTCTACAGGATTTGTCCCCATCTCTGTGTAGTCTTTGACGGTAAGCCCTGATCGCGCACTTATCCAGTGATTCCCAGGCCGACCGTACCTCCCACTGAACTCAGAGCACCCTCTCATGCACCCCTGGCAAGAGTACCTCAGAACCCTGGAGATTTGTCAAACTACGTTCTGGCACACCTAGATTGGCCTCCAGCTGTCATTGTATGCCAGAGGTGATTCCTGTGCGGGCCCCACACATGATTGTCTTGAGACTCTCGCAAACCATAGCTCTGGAATGGTAGAACCCAGCTAACATCCAAAAAGTCATTAAGGGATGTGACCAGTGCGTTACGTGTGCCCCATTGTAATTTGAGTAGCACCGGTGCATGATCAGAGAGAAAGCACCCTCCAAGCTTAACCCCCAACAATTTCTGAATATCTATGCCGCCAACCAGTATATGATCCGAGCAGCTATAAGGGTTGTGGATCAAGGAGTGACAGAGATACTATGGCCATTGGGGTGCAGGTCCTACTTACTTAACGTGTAAAAGTGGCACTCAAACCACTTAGATAATGTAAAACACCATACCATCTATCAAATTGAGACAACAGTACAACACATACCATATCCTGCAACAACGGCACAATCCACCTATCCTCCCAAGACCATCGCTCCTCAACTCAGAAATAGCAATAGAAAGAATAGAAAGGAGTACATGTGGAAAAATGCAAGGAATCGAGACATAGAAGGGACATGCAATTAAGTAACAGAGTCACCCAAGTCCGGGCCTGGCCCTGTGGTGGGCACTGTTCCCATCAAGACAGGCTCAGCATCCCAGAGTACTAGCGCCAGGGTGCCATCACCCTGGATCTCAATTCTCCCCGGGCTCCCATCTTTGCATGACGATGAGCCAACCAGCACCTTGTCCTCCTGGGATCTCCAGTTCAGGCTGTGGGCTTCACAGGCACTCTCAGTTCCAACCCGCTGGGACCCATCCTCTCCCGAGGCACCTTATCCCATGCCTTCAGCCATCTCCACACATCTTCTGGGGTATCAAAGAAGTGGGACTTTCCTCAAGACAGGACCCTCAAACAGGCCAGGTGCAAAAGCACGTAGCAGAGGTCCATGGAGTGCAGCTTGGCCTTGACCTCCAGGAAGCCCTTTCAAGACCTCTGAACTTTTTTGGTGTAATCCGGGCAGATGGAGATCCTGTGATTGTCAAAGTGGGCAGCATCGGTCTCCCAGGCAGCACGAAGGATACAATCCTTGTCCTTATAGTTCAAGATCCGGGAAATGATAGCTTGTGGCGGAGCCCCAGGCCTAGGGTCCACCCTGTCAGTTACAAATAGCGGGGACAAACCATTCGGCTTCAGCACATCTCGGATCCAGTGCTCCACAAATGCTTATATTACATTACCCTCAGAACGCTCTGATAACCCAAGAAAACAGAAATGATTGCAGCAGGATCTGCACACCGCATCTTCCACTCATGGCTCAAGGGTACCCGCTCTGGAAATGACCTCAACCATCTGTTTCCGCAGTGTGACACTGCAAACTGGAGCTCAGTGATGGAGTCCTCCGCGGCTCGTACCATATCAGACACCTTCCTGAGGTCTACCCAGAGGAGGTTGACCTCAATTGCCACTATCTCAATCTTCCCTTCGAGGGCCACCCTGGAGCTGTGTATTGTGGCATGTAACTCCACCCTCGAGGGCTCCTGAGAGGACAGACCAGGTGCCAGATTCTCCCCGTGACCAGCCTGCCATGTCTGCCATTGCGGAGGGGGGACCGGCGTAGTATACTGCTCTATGGTGTTCCCCTACTAAGGGGCTGGCTGCCTATTCCTCCCCATGATAGGGGCCAGAGGTAGATTCCTAGTCTCACTACACCAGGTCACAAGGTGGCAGAGGCACCACCCTGGAGGACACAGCAGTCCTGACAGAACTGTGCTGCCTAGCCATCATTCACTCCCCAGCCACAGGATAAATAGTACGTAGGGGGGGGCGAGAAATCAAGCCTCCATCTGTGGCTTCCACAGTCTCGCAAAGCCCCTCAGCCAGACACCCCCCAATGATCACTGTCCCAGGGGTGGTCAATGAAAGAGGGAACACAAACCCCAGCACCTGGCTCTGTGGCCCAAGGCCCAGCCCAGAAGAGAGGTCCTCTATCCAAAGGGGCTCCCAAAGTGGGAACCAGGATGAGCTATAAGGCCAGTGTCCAGGCCAGGGTGATCTTGGGCCCTCAGTTCTTATGCTTCTACCAGGGTCTGTGAGGCCAGCACAACTTCAGGGGCAGGTTCACCCTGCATAAACTCAACACATCACAGCCCAAACCCCTACACACCAGCAACTCCAGGCCCACCACCAGTGCAAAGGAGGACGAGGGAGTCAGGGATGTCCCTGTCTCAGTGATTTGTGATGAAGAAGACAGCCTCAGGTTCCAGGACCCCCACGAGACCGTCAGCCGGATTCAATTCATAGCCGATGATCAGGGCCCAGCACAGTCCAAATAGTTGCTGGTGTAAGAGGGAGCTCCCTCGCAAGTCTCCAGTCCAGGGAAGGGTCAAGCACGCACCTTGCCCACGGTGCCTCTCATGATTGGCGGCCCTCTCAGTAGAGTTGCATCGGGTGAATGATGTTCCCAACTTTGTCCCGCGGCCAGGGCCACATGAGGCTGCGGCTCCGATCACAGCAACAGGGTGAGGTCTCCAATGCAGTATGGATGATCCCCCACAGCTCCAATCCGGTGCTTGCTCACTCTCCCATGGTGCTGAGTGAGCGTGGGGGGACAGCTGCCAAGCTGCAGGGGGAAATGGAGATAGATACAGCAAGATTCTGAAGGATATCACCATGGCTGCGAGGAGCCATTTAGAGATGCGTCCTGCTGGCCATCTTTCCTGGCAACTCCTCAAGCACCACCAACATTAAACAGAACCAAAACCAGCCAGTGATTACCCCAAGACCAGGACACATCAATCCCTAATCAGCCACCTCTACAGTGAAGAGACAGATGCCCCAGGAAGCAGCAAGTCCAGCAACATTCCTAGCCCTGGAAAATGACAGTGCCAAGACCCAGCAAGGAACATGGATACCCAATCCCAGCTGCCTGCTCAAGTTATACCAGACTGCCACTCCTGAACCCCAACCAGCCCAACCAAAGGCAATTAATCCACCAGGAAGATCCACAAGTAAGCACATCCCCAAAGAGACTCACGGGGGAGGAGAGGCAGCATGGTAAAAGTCGAATATATCAATGCCCACTGAGTCCACATCCATTCAATGCCCTCCAATGCCAGGGACTCAAAAAGCAGAAGCATTAGACTATGGAAACACTAACAAATACCATGCAGTCACTGAACCAGACAACCAGCAGAAGAAGGCACAAAACTTGCACAAGCAGAAAAGTGCCCCATAACCCTCACTAAACAAACTGCAACCAGGCACCACTGGGAAGCAAAACCAGAAACCTGCACAATTTTGTTCTGTAAGACATTCATGAGCTCACCTCACCTAAGAGAGGATGCAACTTTCACTCAAGTTTTCATGCAAGAAACTTTCAGCCTCTTCAATGTTTTCGGCAAGATAACTTAGTGAGTTATGAACTCGCTGTCAACATCTGATTTAGTCTACAGGCCATGAGCTGGAATCATAAGCTAAGTCATTGCAACCTTTCATCCTTCTGAGGTTGATAAACTGAGTACCATTACATTGAGTAATAGTGACACCTGCTATTCACAGCACTCGGAGCCGCCAAGCAAATGGTGTTTAGCATTCATAAACAAACATTTGTGATTGAGTGTAGATGACTTAAAACATCAGGGGTGACATAATATGAAAAGGTATTAGACATCACTTGCAAAGTTCAATACACAATACATTTACTTCTTTCACAACACAGTGAGTATATAATGTGTGTGTGCCAATTCAGAAATTAAATGGTCTTAAATAATATGATATTGTTCATGCTATGTAATTAAAGCTAGTGGCAGACAGTTGTGTGATTGCCCTCTACATTAACTGTACCTTCCAGGAATATAATTATTCTCATAATGTTGTTCAACCTTTGAATGCAATGTATGATTGATTATTCCTTGAATGACATTTCCTCACACTCCTGTTAGTCTCTTTGTTTTGAATGATAGTTTATTGCCTTACGAAACTGTCTATTTTTCATTCCAGTACTACAAACTAGTGATTTGGAAGCTCCCATATTTAAACATATTGCTTGCTCTATGGTAACTCCAAGCAAAAGATTCTGAAAATAGAAATAGTCTTTAGTATCTTGACAGATTTAGAAAAGCTTGTGCGATAAAGCAGCCTGTCCTATAGTTAAGTGAATTATGCCAGAGAGAATTTGCACACTTACAGTGTATGCCTTCTGAAAAGGCAGAGCTCCACTAGACCTAGGGCCAGATTTAAAGTTTGGCAGACGAGGTTCCCGAAGGGTGGCGATTAGCCCCCCTCCAATCCTTCACTATGGTGGATAACCGTGGGATAGCTGATCCTCAGAGTCATTACCTTGTCCTTAAGGATGGAGTGGAGGGCCACAGTTTCAATCTTCTTTGTTTATATGTCCCTCCTTCACTGGCATAGTCCCTCTTTCAGACTCTTGCAGATCTACGTTCAGCACTCCCTGACAGAGTCACAGTGGTGGAAGGTGATTTTAACATAGTTTTAGGCACTGCTGTTGATACCACTGGTGCCCCATCCACTCACAGATGTGCAGGGGCTTGTCGACTTTCCAGTTGTGTTGATGCACTTGTGTTGTGAGATGCATGGCATTTGTGGAATCCTAGAAAGCAACAGTATAATCATAGTCAGCAGTTTACCACTTCCACGGTCATAGTGACTTGGTCTTTCTACTGGTCACGGATTGTCTCTGGCTGTTCAAGGTACAGATCCACCCTCAGGAGATCTCCGATCATACGCTGATCCTCCTCTGTCTGTGCTCTCCGTCCTCTGCTTGGTGGCCTATGTGGCATGGTACCTTTGAGATGAGACATAATCCCTGTAGCTGGCTGATGAACTCTGCACTTATTCCAATCTAATAAAGGGACCATAGACTCTTCTGACACAATCTGGGTGGCTTCTAATGCTACTATTCAGGGACATGCCAAAGGTATTCTATGCAGACAAGAGAAAGCTAAACTCCATCAGACAACCCGATTGGAAGCTCGAGCCCTCCGGCATGAAGTGCGGTTCAATGCTCGAGGGGAGATTGCTTTTCAGCACCAGCTGATCCAAGCTGAGATTCGCCATTTGTGGGGAGATAAAAATAGCAAGCTACTGTGGTGACTTCCTTCCCGACCTATGACTACTCGAGTGATTCCTGAGATTGTGGATGCTGCCGGCTCCCCTCAATGTACTTCCGTAGGCATAGTACTGGTGTTTGGAGAGTGTTATCAGTGTCTTTATGCGGTGGTGCCAAGGCCGCAGGTGGAGCAAGATTTCCCCCTGTTGAATGACATTTTGCTGCCTCGGGTGTCTTGTGCGAGAGACGGGTCTTTAAACAGTCTCTCACAATTGAGGAGACCTCTAATGCCATATCTGCTCTCTCCGCTGACAAGACATCCAGCCCTGAAAAATTCCCTCATGAATTTTACAGCAAGTATAAGGAGATTCACTCCACACATTTGCTTGCTCTCTACGCTGAGGCTGCCAAGGTTGGTCACTTTCCACAGGAGCTAGACATGGCCACCACTGTGGTCATTCCAAAATCGAACCCTCCATCTAGTGATTATGTAGTGTATCAGCCCATTCCACTTATTAATGGGGAGATAAACATTTTTTCCACAATTCTGGCCTCACATCCTAAAACAGATCTTACTGCCCTCATACATCCGTACCAATGAGGCTTTATGCCAGCTAGGGACACGAGGTACTATTTAAGACGCCTTCATCTTGCACTAGCATGCCAGCATCTCCTGTCCCCCTCCCTGGCCCTATTGTTGATAGACGTTGAGAAGACCTTTGGTACAGTAGACTGGACATACCTAGCTCAGGTCCTCCAAATGGCAAGGTTGGGACCCCGTTTTTGAAAATGCATCAAGTTTTCCTCTCCAATCCGACTGTGCAGGTGTGGATTAACAGTGCAGTTTCAGATCCATTCCCTATCTGCTGAGGTACTCGACAAGAATGCCCTCTTTCTCCCCTTCTTTTTGCACTTGTTACCAAGCCCTTCATACGCAGTGATGTGCAGGTGTGGGGTTGGGAGTGGGGTACAGGACATGATGATCGCATCGTGCTGTATGCGGATGATGTTCTTTTGTTCCTTTTCAGACATGAGGATACCGGCCCATGGTGCCTTCGTCTCCTCCAGTTATTTGCAGAGGCATTGGGTCTACAAACGAATCAGACAAAGTTGGTGCTGGTTTCTCTTCATCCTACTTGTAATTGCTCTGCCTGGCAGGATACTATACCAATACTACGGCTGAGTTTCTGCTATCTGGAGTCTTAATTTAACTCCCCTCATTTGCATGGTGAAGACAGACTTGAAAAGATGGCAACCCTTTTAGTTTAACATAATGGGGCGCATTGTTCTCTATAAGACAGTGATTCTGCCAAAATTCCTCTATATCTTTCAGAACGTCCCCAATATATGCCTCACCAGTGGTTTAAGAAGATGGACTCCGTGGCAGTGTCCTTTATCTGGCATTACACTAGATTGAAATGGCTCTTACTTAATGCCAATGTACATTATATGAGGGTGGGCTGGGCATGACCAATTTGTATCTCTATTACCTGGCTTCCCTATCCCTGGTAATAAATGACTGGTTCACTGGTAGCTGTCCGGACCCAGCATATAGAGTTGTCCTCCCTGGGATCTGAGGGGAGGCTGGGGATGCTGTATGGTGCCTGACTTCTGCAAGCCCTCTCAGAAGTGACTTGAGTACTCTTTCTGAGCTGGCATGCCACACTTACACATACCAGCTGGGACTCTATGCTCACCCCCCAGCAAACGCCATTATGGAGAAGGATGTGGTTAAGCGAGACAGCTCACTTGGAGGGGTTTCAGCAATGTGACAGAATACATTTCTCTCTATTGGGAGATGTCAGGTTTGGCTTCTAGATATTTTTCTTTCAGGTACTTCAGGCTACATATGCTCTGTCACTTACCCAATTTCCCAAATACGTCCAGATGAGACATGCACTGAAAACTCTCATTCCACTAGACACAGTATTTCTGAAATTCAGGCCCCTGGAGGATAAGTTCCTATTGGGTGCACTGTGGAAGGGTGGCATCTCTCAAACCTACCGGACACTGGTAAATAATACCCATGATACACTAATACTGTACACTCATACACTTATGTATTCCTGAAAGAATTCAGGAACAGACTTGAGGCCTGGCTCTTCGACTGAGCCCAGCAAGCCAGCGCCTGGATACCCTCCCGTGTAATAAGCCACTCTATTCTAGTACTGATTGATTGATTGACTGATTGACACACCTGCAGGACTGGTGAGAGGAGTGGCTGGGACAGCTGGACGATCAGGTTTGGGGAGGTGCTTAGATGGCCCCTCTCACTATTGCGATTTCTTCCAGACTGCAGCTAGTACAGATATGCTATTTACACAGTGTTTATTAAGCCCCCAACCGTTTACACAAAGCACACCTACTTCCCACTCCAGCCAGTTTCAGATGTCTGCGTACCCCGCAGATTTCTATCATACGGTCAGGACATGTCCAGTTATTCTGAAGTACTGAATGGCCTTTGCTGTAGAACTGAAGGAGGTGCTGAGATGGGCAGAGAGCTGTCGCCAAAATAATTTCTCCTGGACATCTTTGAGGGGGTGGGGGCGCGAAGGCCAACCAAGAGCTGTTGGGAGTGGCCACCACTGTGGCAAAATGATATATAGTGAATAAATGGGGGTTGTATGATGGAACAACGCATGCCTGAACAACGTGGTCAGAACAACAACTGCGTTGTTTCCACACATGTATTTACCACGCATGCCTTTACAACGATTTTTCGTTGTGAAAGCATGCCTAGTAAAGGCATGTGTGGGAACGGCATGCGTGGTTCTAGCATGCCACCCCCACAACTGCCCTAAAAACATATCTACCCCGACACCCCACCCACTCTAAAACATGTCTACCCCACTCACCCACCTGCCCTAAAAACATATCTACCCCGACCGCCACCACCCACCCTAAAACATAACTACCCAACCCCCCACCACCCGACCTAAAGGCATAACTACCTGACCCCCATCTTCCCCAAAAACATAACTACTCTGCCTCCCCACCCACCCTAAAAACACAAGTACCCCAACCCCCTAAAAACACTACTCCCCACCCCAACCCGTCCTAAAAACATAACTACTCTGCCCTCACCCACCCTAAAAACACAAGTACCCCGACACCCCACCACCTGCCCTAAAACACTATTACCCCAAACCCTCCCCACCCACGTTAAAAACATAACTACCCTGACCCATCCTAAAAACATAACTACCCCGGCCCGCACCCACCCTAAAAACATAACTACCCAACCCCCCCACCTGCCCTAAAAAACATAACTATCCCAACCACCCTACACCCCCCCTAAAAACATAACTACCCCGACCCCCCACCACCCACCCTAAGAACACTACTACACTGACCGCTCCCCGCCTGCCCTAAAAACATAACTACCCTGACCCCCCACCAACTAGAAAGCATAAGTACCCCACCTCCCCACCCGTCCTAAAAACATAACTATCCCGACCCCCCTACCCACCCCAAAAAAATAACTACCCCCACTGTTCATCCTTATGAGTGATATTTTTAGCTTTTGTACCAGTCAACGAAGTATCAACACAACAATCCACATGCAATCGCAAGACTAAGAAATTATGTCCTCACCTTGGAGTCTGTGCCTATGCGGGTATACACGAGGGCCATAAACAAAACACAAGAACTGAAAAACCCTATCCAACAGCAGCATTAAATTCAAAGGTAGGACCTTGTTTTGGCCAGTAACGTTTGACTGCAAGGATAAAACTTTGCTATTATTATTATTATAAGAGGAAGCATGTTTTTCTCCTAATTCAAGGTGATCGGAGGGAAGAATGTGGGGATTAATCTCTACTTTCTTTAACTCCCCTTGTCTTTAACTTCCATAACAGTTTCTCAATGATTATCAATTTAATTATAAGCAGAATTAGGTCGACCAGTTAGCAATGTGTATTTACTCACTATGATGATGAACAGTCAGCTGAAAAACAAGGCCCTAATATCCCAGTGAAATGTGTCTTTATTGCTTTTCGTATACCAGACGCATCCACAGATTATGCATCTCTTGTACTCTGAGCTCTGACTTCTGTTAAGACAGTTAAGTATTAGCCAAACCAACAGATCTCGTCTGTTGTGGTTCTCACATGCTGTTCAGAAAGAAGCCACTGTACAAGTACATGTACCACATCTATGTACACCACTTTACACATAGCTGTACTCATTCCATCAGTGCTGAGAGTACTTTAAAGTTTGCAAGTGCTCTAAAGACATAAACACTGCCATCCATTGGTGGTACATGTTAGCGCGTCTGACCTTATTTGGTTTTTTATCGTTAGGATTATAAGGGAACGCATTAGCAGTTTGATAGACCTTTTGACTGTGCTTAGAGTAGTTCCTACCATAAGACCCAGTTCCAAAACAAGTCTATAGCAATACCAATCAATAACATCAATAATCTTGGGAGTCAATAATTTCCACACACCATGGCTCCTTGGTCATGAATAACCACACCTTTATGTAAAAGTTAGAATGTTTATTTCCCTATAATAACAATGCTAATATCACGTAACTTAGTCTCAAAATCAAATGATAAACATAAAGAAACAATACTGGTTGACCAAATGTCCTAAAGAACTGCAATTTAATCAAAGCTTGGACCACTATACATGCCAAAGTGACAGTACAAATCAACAGTATGAATAACTGTGCAAACGAAATGGCATACATTTAGATTCAGCAAAGAAAAGACATCAACTATTGTTAATATTTAGCAGGCATCATCAGTGAGTTTCCCAACTAACCTTCAGATTAGAATAGCATGTTTGGGCTTCATGCTAAACAATTTAACCAACACAAATTTGGAAAACATCTAACTATGGCTCTATCAAAGTTAGCGGTTGGTAACTAAGGACAAAAGCAAATAGACATAATAATCAGTAACATCGTCTTATACCTTGCCTCAGTATGGTTCAGCAAGCGGTAACAGTATCCATCAATTGGACATCTTGTTCGGTCAGCAAAGCATTGGAACTCAGCAATGAAGTTGAAGATGGAGCTGTCTCAAGAATAAACATAATAGAATGTCGCTTCTAGGCAACAAAGTTAAATAAAGTTAAGCATGTCTCCTCTCGGGACGGTCAAGAAGGATAATGTGGAATGGCATATCTCCTCTCGGAGCAGTCTGGCTAAGTTAGATTCCCTAAAAGTACTTCCCACATTGCTATTGGCCAAAGAATCGTACGTTTACGTTTATTCCAATGAAAGTAGAACCTCAAATTTAAGAATTTACTAAACCATTGTTCACATTTTGATGATTGGCTCTTCTTCTCCTGTTCCCGTCGTTATGCTCGTCAGGTAACAAAATTTTATTAGCTTATACTCCAGTCAGTGTTTCCAATGCCCATTCCTGGGAACCTCCTTTTTACACACACTAAGTTATACAAGGTATCTATAGCTAGTACAACATTTTCTAGCACGCAGTTCTAATGGGGAGGAATTTCAGCTACTAGCATTTGGTCAATGCAATGGAAAATCACAATTTAATTCTCTAAGCGGTAATTTTATGATTCGTCTAAGCAATGCAACTTGACATGGGGCAGTGTAACTAGGCCCAAGACCTTGCTAAACTAAGGCCTATGATTACTAAAGCAACTACATAATACATAACCATTAATATGACATGCTACTACATCAATCCAAATACAGTATAAGCTCAAGATTTTACAATAATAAGCTGTTAATAAGTACACTTCGTGATTATTGATGGTCACTCAAGTAGGCACATTGTCAACTGGTGTATTAATTTTCTATGCAGATTCAACATTCAGAATATATGAATATTCACTAGTAAAATTTCAGCGTTAACATACACTCACACCACCATGCATAATCTCACCCTCTCCTGCTCAGAAGACGATTCACTGTCAAATGAATTGCTCTTGTCTTTTTAGTCATCTGGGCTACAAGGCCAGTCATGTCCAATATTTACCCAGAATACCAGTCTCTAGCACTTAAATTCAGTTGATCTGCTATGACATGTCCACAAGAACTCCACGACTGTTTCGGAAGATTTCCTCCTGCATGCATTTGTATGTATTGCATGGATTACTACTGGCCATCCTACAACTGGCAATGCTCCAATATTGATCAGCCATTGGCCAATCTCCAACTTTGCCTGCCACAGAAAGATCATGGAAAGGGGGTTACAAGGTAATTGCAAAAGTATATTAAACCATCTTCTCCTTCCAAGTGCTGGACGTAGACCAATATGGGGGACACAAAAACTGCTCTCACTAATATCAGGAAAAAGATGGTGGTGTTCTCAGCAGGAAGCAAAAATGAAGTCCTCTTTGTTTTTTTCTTTTTTCCTAAACAGTCTTTAACTTGCAGTTCAAATTAAATATTCTGTATGTTTTACTGCAGGAACTTTTGTATTTCCAAAATAACCTTTTATTGATTGATTGAAGGTCACATTTCTCACACTCCTAGACGTCTTTGGATCTCACAATATGGTGGGCAATTGAATACTTCTGAGCAAACCAAAAGACAGAGCTGAAGTCATTGGTTCACAGAGAAATTGCCCCAGCTTCCCTCACCAAGCAGCCAACAAGTCTAAATTTGATCAATGGAATTGTCATCTTGGAAGGTGTCATGTTAAGTATGCCAGGAGTCATCTCATTCACGCTTGCCTTTAACATGAACATTCCTCCCTGGGTGCAGCTCATAAAGCAATATCAACTAAACTCCTAAGCACACAGTAAAAAAAAAAACAATAACAAATCTCAAATCAACTGTCATTCAGAAAACAGGCTTGTGAATCAGTCCAACATGCCCATCTGTGTAGGCCACGTGTTTGTTCTGTAGGAAAGAGAGTTTTCTTTGCCTGCACATATCTAAGACAGAGACTGTTGACTGTAGGATGAAAATCCACCTCTCCACCATTTAATTGGCCTACCAGATTAAGACCAGCACCATCTACTGCTATATGAACCTGGAGTCATTTTCAACTCTGAACTCTTCACCGCTCCTGAGAGCAATACTGAACTCACTAAATTCAAGCCTCATGGCTATGAAAGCCCTGACAGCTGAATAGTTCTAGCTTGCTTTCAATTAAACTACTCATAATTAGTGACTGAAACCATTGGACTGAGACCCTCTATTCACCGACTGGACTGGGACGCTCCATTCACCAACTGTACTAACTCTCACATTCTCTCTTTAGCAAACAAACATATGTAGCTTTCTATAAAAACTCTAAATTAATAATAGCGCATTTGAATGTCTTGATAAGATTATATTTTCAGTATTATACATTTGGTGAGAGGAAAAAGTGTGGGATGTTGTTGATATTTGCAAGGTGTGCAGCCTCCCACATTAGTAATCAAGGGACTTAACCAAGAGATGTGAGAAGGACTGGTGAACATGATGCTGATTTGGACACTGTAAAAAATCTGAGTATTTTGTGGGGTGGGTAACTACCCTTCTCAATCAAATATCACAACCCTTATCTGGGTGAATCGTCAAAGTTACTAAATTAAAATGAGTTAAACCCACTGGTAGCTATGGCACAGACTTGTCAGGCTTAATTTAGAGTAATGCATAAAGTATGTATGCAGTACCAAAATAATAATAAAGGGAAAATACAAACAATACAAATCTCAAACTGAATTAGAAATATAGTGTAAAATGTAATAAACAAAATGACAAAAACCTAGTAAGGAGAACCAGAGATATTAATTTTTAAACTTTAAGTCAAAATAGCTCCAAAAAGCACAAAGAACCAATGACGGTAAATGGTCATTGAACACAGGGATCTAGGAGCAGTTTGTGGCTGACCTGCAATGGAGAATGGGTTGGATGCACCAACCAGGTTTATCCTGGTCAAAGATTTTTCCTTCTGACTTATTACTTTAAGTTCCATCCCACCACAAGAGTACACTTCTAAAGCCCTGCAGGACTCCAGTGGAGGCACTTAGAGACTCACAGAGTGTCATGCAGTGGCCAACTGCAGGGTCAAGTCCAGGTCCATTTGCCACTGGTCAGCTGAGAACTTCAGGAAAAAGGACTCCTGCAGCTTCCCCGTAGTTAAACTGGAAATCAGTCTTATGACTTTCGAAGCCCACTTCTTCTAAATGAAGGAAAACCTGCCATGGAGAATAATTACACCCAAGACTGGAATGCATTTCTCTTCCTGACATTGACATCTTAACCAGAAGGTTTCAAGCAGGTGAAAGCTGGAATTATGGCGCTGAACTAGCAAGAGACCAGTCTCCTTTTAAAGAAAGTAAGAGCCAAGCTATACAACAACCTGTGACCCATCAATCTAATCCTAAAAGTGATTCTTTTTTAAAAATCTTTTATTGTATTTTGACAAAACAAACCACAAATAATGAATCTCCCCAACACCAAGTTCAAAGTGATTCTTTAATGGAGAGGTGTCCAGTGAAGCTGGTATTATAGAGGCTTTGCGTGAATTAATTTTGAAGCACCATCCATAAGTCAGACTGCAGGAATCTTCACCACCTGCACCCACTGCAGCAGATATTTAGGCATTCACAAACAGATGAAGTTACTCTAGTCCAAGCACAGTAATGACCATAATGACCAAGAATTATCACTCATCCATAAGGAGGAGGGGGATTTTGCTGAGCAGATGAAAATGTAAACAGCCGGACAACAACTCAGTCATTTAGGACCATAAACATCAACTCACTGTCAGATTTCACAGTTAGACTCTTATCCTACCACAAGGGCTTAGAATGCAGAGTCATAGTAGAGGGACAGAATCAAACAAATCTCTTAGATGGAGTATCCCTTGCAAACAAAGTCCTCCATCTTACCAAATGTTTCACTTGAGCCAGTGGCCATGAATCTTCTCCACGACCTGAGCTGGACAAAGTTGGAAATTCTAGACTGCCATGCACCACCCACCCCCAAAGATGGAGGCAAAGCTGGTTGTTGTCAGCGTTCAAATAGAAGCCATGGGAGAGAATGAGTTTGGCGAGAGGTTTGAAGTCTATGTTAAAAGGCTAAGGAGAAAGGTCTAACCCTTAACAAACAAGTGAAACCGCTGTTGAGCAAAAATGGAGAAGAGTGACAGGTCCATATTTAAAAAAAATGACTCACAACTGTGCTAGCACAGTCATGCGTCATTTTTCTTAACGCAAGCTAATGCCAATCCCTTACACCACCCATGCACCATATTTAAGAAATGATGCACAATGGCGCTAAAGAACGGCTAGCACCTCAAAATAAGACACTAGCCAGTGATGGATGGCGTTAGGGGAAATGGCGCTAGTGGGTGAAAAATGATGGTAGGCTGACTAGCGGCAAAATATCTCCCTCTAGGCAGCCTAGTGTCATTTTTTGACACACAAGCAGCCAAATAATGACTCCTGCCTAAGTACCCCAATGCCTTCCATATGGGGACCAGTGTCCCCAGTGAGAGCCAGCATACCCAGTGCCAGTCTGGGGGCCCTATGTAAGGGGCCCCCACTGGCACACTACACTTACGCACGTACACTTACCTGCAACTTACCAGGGATGGGCTCCCTCCTCCAGTAGTGTCCCTGTGGTGTGGGTGGTGGTTATGCTGGGGGTTTGGGTGTGCATCTTTGTGCCAATTCCATGGTGTTTCCCCATGGAAATGGGCCCAACAGCAAATTAACGCCTGGTCTGACCAGGCATTAAATAATGATGCTAATCCGGCTTAGCGCCATTATTTAGGTCGACCTCCTAGTTGCGCATCGTTTCAGTGTTGGGAGTTAAATATGGCACTGGGGGGCTAGCGTCATTTTTAGGAAGGGAACTCCTATCTTGCATCTCATTGACGCAAGGTGGGTTGGTGCTTCCTAGAAATGGTGCTAACTCCCATATTTTGACACTAGATGTCAAAATATAAATATGGAGTTAAGTTAGCTCCGCTTTAGCGTCAAAATAAATGGCGGTAAGGCAATGCTCACTTTCCATAAATATGGGCCTTAATGGCTGCAACGAGCTAGAAAAGAGGTAAACTAAGTGAGAGCTCTGCCTTTAATATAGATTTTGTGGAGCCTAGAAAGAAAATACATTAGTCGAAAATGTAAAATGCCTCTGACAGATCAATGACAATCAGGGCGCTGACACCGCAAACATCTCAATCCACTGGAAGTTCTTCTAAACGAGCTAGAAGCTGTAATTTGGTGTTTCTTCTTAGGTGAAATCGAGTCTTGAGGAAAGGAGAATGCTTTCATGTAAAGGCTTTTTTTGCTTGGCAATATGACCTTAAAGGATTTTAGCTTCTGACAGCAGGAATCTTAGTCGTTTTTTTAAAGAATAAGCTTAATTATTGCTTAATTAATAAGGTGGGACAATACTAGACTGAAGGGTGCTGTTGAGAGTCACACTCATGATTGATATTATATGGTCAGTTTATTGCAAGGACTTGAGAGCATTTATGAGAATGGGTCCTTCATTTGGCCAAAGCCTGGGGGATTAACTAATATTGTAAATTATCAATTTACTTGCCAACAGAATGTCAAGGGTATGACCCAAAGGATGGATCAGCCCAGTGAACAATCGTTGCACTTCAAGAGGAGTAAGCCAGTCTGCAAATCAATAGAATGTTTGTCAGACCCATCTCTAAATGAAAGTTAAAATCACTGATAATGAGTTGTTTCCAAGCAGTGACTCCCAGGGAGGTAATAAAGATTTTTACTGGTCACAAAACCTCCAATTTAATAAATCATAGGGTTTCCAATTGGCAGAAATGACTGGTAGAGGGGAAATAAGGGTCACACGTACAAAGCGACTACTGGTCAGAAACCCTCCCATTCTCCTATTCACTTAATTAGAGGGTTTGGGAACAGTAAAACGCTTTTTCCATTATACTAAACTCACTCAGCAATTGGGAAACAATTTTGAATTACTAAATGGGTTTGGAATTGATTAATGATTCACCATTCAGAAGGGACATTTTTGGGGCATTCCTCCAAAAACTGCGAATGTGTAAGCTATGTATCAATGGTTTGTGACAGAATTCTAGTTGCAAACCATTGATCAGCTACTGACTCAAAAGTTGAGGTGGTAACTGATTCTCAAAGGGTAAGGGCAACCACTAAGCACTCGTTCCCCACTGAGAATCAATGAGAGAGATTCAGGGGTAATAGGCAGTGGTCCAATGGACTACTGCCTACTGTCACTGAGGATTTTCAAAATGGAAAACCTTTTTTCAAGCAGCCTGTTTCCTTTCAGAAACTCAGGCTGTGAGGGGTGTGGCTTACTCTGCCAAAATGGCAGACCCACTCCAGCGAGACTCTGCTATGGTATCCCAGATATACCTAATAAATCCTGCTGTTAGCAGGACATCCTCGGTCATAACCATCCCAGCTGCATTCCCAGCTTCACTGCACACCTGGATAAGTTGCTCAGTCAGAACCTGCTTTGCCAGAGGTATCGTCAGAGCACTGGGGCACCACTACCTTCCTACTGCTGAGGCCTGGAGCCAAGGGCTGCGCTGTGGCCGGTCCCAACTACTACAAACCAAATTTGCCTACACCTGGGCACCCTGCGGCTGGACTTGAGAGGTGGCCCTCACATGGAATACTATTGACTTGCCCGCATCCTGTTGGCTCCCGCTCTACAGTAGGAACCCACACCACTGTGGGACTACCCATACCATTGTGGCATCTGGAGGGTGCTGCTTGAGGCTATCCGCCTGAAAGGCCTCCCGAATCCTGGTCTCCAATTTCCTGCCCTGCCCTGGAAGGCTGTAATGACTTATTGTTGATGCACTGGCACCCTGGCAGCACTTGACACAGAGGCCCTAAATCTACTGTGCAGAATGCTGTGGTTCGGTGCCATCGCTGCTTCATACACAAGACCTCAAGTTAAAGCACATGCTGCGCATTCGCTCAAGTCTCTGGGTGATTCCTCTACAACCCCACAATTTGGCCTGCAGGACCTGTGGGTGGGAACTCCAACCTTGGGAGGGCCCTCCAGGTGGCAATTACTTTGGAGGCACTGTAATCTACTGAGGCCTTGCCTGTGTGCTATCAAGCACACATTGGATATCTGTCATCTGGGCTGTCGCTCCTTCATCCGTCACATTCACTGACACTGGCCCCTGTCCAAAATGTTGTGACATATGCCTGCACCCCTCATCCATGACTGACCTGCTGAATCTTGGGGTTGTACAGCTGACCAGGTGGGACTGAGCATTTTGAGATGCCCATGCTGCGGTGCCTGGGAGGAGACCATAGGCATCAGCTAGCAGGCCCTCTATCACATTTCCCTGAACTGTTTTGTCTGAGCCTTCCACTCCCACTGCACAACAATGCGGCACCTACACTCGGGCAGACAGGGTACACCCTCACGCCGTCAACTGTCACTGGCAACGATAGAGAAAACCTGCACCTCATTGGAGTCTAAAGTAGATAGCGTGGCCACTGATCTTATGATACTCTACGCAAACCACCGTAAACTGGCTGACAGAGTTCACCCTATCAAGCAATCCCTCGCTGATCTTCAGCCAAAATCCCAGCAATGGAAACCACCTTGACGAACCTTCCGGATCGGGTCTATTCATTGGAAACTAGAGCTGAGGACGCAGAGGGCCATTCCAGGAGGAAAAATTTCCAACTTGTAGATCTCCCTGAAGGGGCGGAAGGGAAAGATGCAGTTGCTTATATTAAACATTGGATGTGGGAACAGTTCCCTCCGACCATTCTTCCACAGTTCTTTTCAATTGAAAGGCCACACTGTGTCCCGGTATGAAAACCCATACCTGGTTCCAACTCTAGACCACTCGTATTCCGCCTACCTCATTACCCCAATCGAGACTCTATCCTACGGGAAGCACAGAAACTAACTGACGTTGTTGTGGATAACGCTTGTGTTATTTTCTTTCCAGATTACACTGTGATGGTACAGCTCCAGATGGACTCCTTTTATCCATCAATTGATGCCTCTGTGACCTGGAGCTGTGGTTCTCAGTGTTATTTCCTGCACGCCTTCCGGTGGTTGCTGAGGGGACAAAACACTTTTTTGACTCCCCCCACAAGATGCTTGGGACTGGCTGGAATCGTCTGGACTTGCACCTGCATGCCCATCTCAAACAGGAGACCCAGTGCCTTGTGCCCTTGCGGAAGGCCACCACAATGGGTGGTGAAGCTGATCCTGATGCTACCCTCAGCCTGTGACTGCTCCCGCCTTGGAACAGATCATACTAGAGAGACGCCATACACTGCAGGTAGCCACTCCGATTCCTTAGCCTGTCCTGGCCTTGGGCCTTGATGATAAGTCCGCCAGTTCCTTAAGCGATGAAGGTTCCTCCACTACGTGGCCTTCCAGGTTTGACCCGGAGGCCACCCTTAGGTGACACCGCAGACATCAGACAACATAATTTGAACTTTATTGCGAAACTCCTCATTGAACCGTTTGTTGAGCCTGCACTACCTAATGTACATCACTGCTTACTTAAAAAAGCTTTCCTGTTTGCTGCTTCTTCTCCCTAATGTACTTATTTATTTTGTTTTCTCCTTTCCCAGTCCTCCCAAGGCTTTCATCATCTTAATTTTCACTGTACTGCCTCACTGGTGCTGTGGGTTGGACCTGGACTTAACAATTCTGCAATTGATGGTTTCTTGGTTACCCACTGCCGGCTGGCACACATGCCTACTCACCAGAGTGACCTTTTCTTTGACTGCTGCACCCATGTGTCCCCCTCCCCCTTACTCAAGTCTTCATTTTTTACACATGTTGGTCAACAGTTTGGGCTGATACATGTTGTCACTCTGCTCTGATGGTCTTCACTGTTCTCTGTTAGTTTTATTTCCTGTTACACATTTTGTTTTAATGGTCCCACCCCTGCCACACACTCCTGCATGAAGCTAACATCTCACACACACTGATCTGCTGCCTCAATCGAGGTGACCAATCATCATACTCCCTTCTGTAGACATTATGGCCCACGCTAATGTCATCACTTGGAGTGTGTGGATGTGTGGGGTATGCACACCCAGTCACGCCACTATGTTGTTTACTCTTATCTTAGGGGGCACTCCACGCACATAGCATTGCTGCAGGAATCACACTTAACACTCCCTGAAGCAACTAAACAGCATCAACAGGGGGGAGGTCAAGTATTTGCCACCAATTTCTTTTGTTATGAGCGGAGAGTACTGATCTGGGTTTGACTTTGGATCCTTATCATAGTGGAAGAGGTTGTCATAGACCCAAGGGGTCGCTACCTATTCATTAAGGGCTGCTTAGATGGACGTCGTATCCTTCTGGGGAATATGTATGCCCCAAATACAGCCCAGGTTTTATTCTTGCACAAATTGCCTCCCACTACAGAGGGCTCCCATGGCTTCTTAGGGGCAATTATAATAGTGTGTTAAACACTGCCTTAGATTGCTCATTCCACAGCTGCATCCTATCACACTAGCATTACAGGACTGGCTTCAGCACTGGCACCTTGTTGACATCTTGCATCTATTCAACGCCAACACAAGGGTACATTCCTTTTTCTCCTCACCACACAATCTACATGTTAGTATTGACCGCCTGGTTAGCACACCTAACCTGATTCCCTCTATCACCCATATCGATTACCTGGACCAAATCCATTCTGATCACAATCCCCAATACTTGCAGCTTACATTTGAAAGGGGTCCTAATCCGATTCCCACCTAGTGTTTACAATCTGCAGTGCTGAAAGACTCCCCGTTCAACTCATCCCTTGTCTCTGTCAATAAGGGTTATTTTGGGTTTAAGACGGGAACCGCCACCACCGTGTTGCTTAAATGGGACGTGCTTAAAATGCCAATAAAAGGATAATGCGTAGGGTGAATGGTAGCATGCTCCACCAGATCGAGACAGATTTATCTCACATTGAGCACACGCTCTTAGACCTTGAGACCCTCTCTGCACGTGACCCAATGGGTAATCACAGCCTGGCAGAGGCGCAGCGCAACCACACTTCTCTTTTGGAGATTCTACGCTGCCTCAACTATGCGGCTCACTCCGCTCAGAGGCATGCAGCGGACAAAACAAATCTGGCATCCTCTCGGCATGGCTAACTAGACAGGACAAACCATGGAATCCCATCTTATTACTGTGCCCAGCTGAAGGCACTTTGCTTTTCACTCAGCACTTTATACATGAAGAGTTGACTTGCCATTAAAGCTCACTATATCAATTGGTATCTAGCTCTGTCCTGGAGGACATTGATTCCTTCCTCTCTGCGTTGTCCCTGCCCCGCATTACAGGTGGAATTAGAACTCTTTCTGAAATACAGGAAGCCATACGAGCTCTTGCCACAGGCAAGGCCCAAGTGGCCTGCCTGCTGAATATTACAAAACCGATGCCTTGCTCCTGGCCCGTCATCTGCAAAAACTGTATGAAGAAGCTTTATAGTCCTCCCAGCCTCCCTTAGCGAGGTGCTTCTTATTGCCCATCCTAAGCCAGACAGGGACCATATTGCACTGGACTCCTGCAGACCCCTGGCACTATTGAACATGGATTACATAATATTGGCTAAAATTCTCACAAACCGATTAGCACCCCTGGTTCCCTCCCTGGTCCATCTGGAGCAGAATGAGTTTGTCCCAGTCCGCAATACCTCTCTTAATCTGAGGAGTTTCTGTCGCCTCCTGACATATGATACGGATCAGTGACCCCATGCTGGTTGCCTGGTGCTGGAACTGGAAAAGGCCTTCAAATTTTGGGAATGGGCCTTTCTATTTGCAATGCTGCCACGCTATAGTATAGGGGCTCGCTTCATTTGGCTGGTGTGACTGGTATACACTCTACCACTGCCCAGGGTTAAGATGGGCTCTCTCATCTCAGAGCCAATTCAGATGCACAGAGGTACTCGGCAAGGTTGTCCACTTTCCCCTCTACTTTTTTGTCTAGCTATAGAACCCCTGTGTATCTTCTGCAATCAAGCTGGAGTATGGGGTTTACCCTTGGGTGCGGCATCCATTCAATTTCCCTTTAGACAGATGATCGGATCCTCTATTTTAGGGATGTCTTCTCAATCCCTCCAGTGATCACTCTAACGCTCAACTGTTTTACCCACCTCTCCAGACTAAAGGGGCAAGACAACTGGGCAAAGTCCTGCCTATTTCCATTTACACCCACTCAAATGGACCCAGTCTTCAATATCAAAGGTCTTCAAGTGACTTGGCAACCAGTTGTGTTCAGATATTTGAGTATTTGGATGTATCCTTACGGCACAGACCTGTTTGATGGCAATCTCACACAATCCATCATGTCTCTGAAGTCTCAGAAGGCCTTTTGGTGCACACTATCACTATCCTTGGCAGGGCGTGTGGCTCTCCTTAAAATGGTGGTACTCCCCTGCCTGCTTTATTATTTTTCCAACCTCTCATTATACGTCCCTCGTCCCTTCTTTCAATAATACAAGAGATCAATATATGAGTCTATCTGGAACAAATCCTGATGTTGGGTGGTGCTTTAGAAGCTTTATCTACCCATTCATTGGGGTGAGCTGGTGGTACCGAACCTCGAGCATTACTACCTTGAGTATCAGCTTCAGTGGGTGGCTAAATAGCTAGTCGGCTTGCACCTCCCTGCCACTGGCACGATGTTTCCCACCTGGAATTTACCTGGCATCCTTCCACCGTTCCATCCTTGCTCCAAGATGCCAAGATAAATCCCATACTCCTGCAAGTAGCATACCAATGCTTCTGCTGCTGACTATACATTACCAGATCAACGACACCTTATGCCCCGATGATGACCTTGCTTGGTACACCCAGGGGACAATAAGGGATATCCACGGCAGAACTAGCCACGTGGCACAAAGTGGGCCTCCACATTATTGGTGATCTCTATTGAGACTGGGCCCTTATCCCCTATGAGTCCTTGATGGAAGAAGAGGGGTTGCCCCCTGGCACTTCATCTTACACAGCACTTTGATTGGGATGTTGGGGCATGGATGGGGCAACATGTCACAAGAACATCAGACACACCTTATCATGCAGTATCTTCATGTGATAGATGAAGTCTGACATCTGACATGCTGGCTCTGTGACTCGTAGCAAACTCACTCTGCAATGCAGCTGTCATCTCCATGGCAACACTGGGAGACGGACCTGTCCTGTCCCTGCATTGATAGGGAATGTTCCACTTTGCTGGAAAACCCAGTCCACATCCCTCACAATACTTGGTTCCATCTCATATTATTTTCCATTATACATAGGGCCTATTTGACCCCTGGTAAAACTAATCAATACTTCAACAGAATATATGCTGCATGCCCCTGGTGTCATCTGGTGGAAGCTGATTTACCCCACATGTTATGGGCCTGCCTGTCCTCGTATCATTATTAGCAAGGGACTACATTCCACTTATCCACCTGCGCTGGGTAACCCATCCTGCACAGATGGGAAACATGCCTCTTTACCACAAAGGTAAAAAAACAGGGATATCTCCCGCTTCCTAGACCTGGGATTCCTATTAGCCAAACATCTCATCACCTGAAGATGGCAGTCACATGAACCTCTGACCCTTGTTACCTGGTCACACTCTATTACCGCGTGGCCCTGGGCTGAGAGTATAGCACTGCACAGGGAAGACAATATAGGGCTCCGTATATATCCCATATCAGCCAACTAAGACTTTATCCTGACTGATCTTCAGACTTCCATGCAGGACAATGACACTACCCCCATTGGTACCCAGGAGGGTGACTCGGAGACAACGGAGACTCTGTGTGGCACTTGAGCCCCGACCCACCCCCTTTGCCTTGATTGGCAATATGTCTTCCTAACAAGTGGTGTCGCTTATTACTGTGTGGAGAGGGGGTGGGATTTGAGTTGTTTGTTGTTATTGTTCTTTCTCAAAATCAGACTCATCTTTTTATTATTCGACGCATTTGTTGTCATACTCTAAATTGCCTACCATGTTTGAATTGAAATTAATCTCCTGTGCGATTGTCAAAAGTTGGATTTGCAGATGACTGCGTGTATAGTGGTACCTACAGGACAATGCATGTACTGTACTACTTAATTTGTTGCTATAATTTTGCAAACCACTTTTGCTGGAATGCAGCAAGTGTACCCTTATTACCTGTATTTTTAACTGACCACACTGCTCACCGGTGTAATATAAACAAAACTCAAAATGATTAAACAAAAAAGAAACTCAGGCGGCTTTAAAAAAATCTACTTTGAAATAATGTCACATGGCCAGTGGTCTGCAGTCCCTTGCAGGCCTCCCTCCCTGGCAAGGTAGACAATCTTCGACCTGCTTTATGATTGATAATTAGGCTGGTTGTTCTATAAATCCCTCCAATTCACTTGTTTTAGCCCACCTATTAGTACATAGGTCAGGCTGCAAAATAAATTACAGGTCGCAAAGAGTAGGTGCATAATTTGAGACCCATTTTTGCAATCAGAACAAAGTACATCTGGCCTGAAGTCATTAGAAACCAGTAAAAACGTAGGCCCTTACTTATACTTTTTGGTACAAAACTGCACGAAAGCAGTTTTGCACCAAAAAGTTTAGCACCGGCTTGCACCATTTCTGTGCACCAGCCGGGCATCATATTTATGGAATGGTGCAAAGGGTATTCTAGAGTTAAAAAAATGACTCTAACCAGATTAGCGTCATTTTATGATGCTAAACCTACCATGCCATATGACTCCTGCCTTAGAAAAGGCAGGAGTTATGCCCACCACACCAATGGCCAGCACAGGGGACAAGGGTCCCCTGGGCATGGCCATTGCACCCTGTGTCATGTATGGGGGCCCATTGCAGGGTCCCCTATGGCACTTTAACAAATAAAATGCAATACTTACCGGTACTTATCAGTACTTACCTGGGATGGGTTCCCCCATTCTCCGCATTTCCTCTGGTGTGACATCACATGACCGTTTGATGTTGATATTAGAGAAAATGTTGTTACATTACCTTCTACATACCGGGATTGAGGTAGTGACACCACTGAATTCAAAATATGATCAACAAACGAAAGAGTAAACGTTAAATGCAAGATTAATAAAATAACGCACATGTTTATAGATCAGTTACAAATGTATTTTTCTATCACACATATATAATAATAATTTGTGTTATGCCACGTTATGCTATGAGTACAGCCACTGTATGCTAGGAGAGCTGCCTTGATATGTTAGGTTTGCTCAGTCACCTTCCCAGATGCAGCGAGCATGGACACATCCCTACATGCCTATGCACAGGCCCAAATGCCACGACACAGCTGAAAATGCCCACGCCCAGCCACGGGCCAAACACATCACCCAGGTCCCAGACACCGCCTTCAGTTCTTTCATATAGCCTCAACCATTATTTCAAGCATCCATTACACACCAGTTGTCAATCGCATGGGCAGCATCAGTACAGAGTCAGTCAGCCAAATGGTTAATCATAAATCAATCTGATGTAGCTACATCATGCCTGGTGATCCCTAGGATGTGTTTTTCTTCTCTTTTCTCCTGGAGGGCGTGGTCCTGAAAAGGCACATGTAAAGCACAGCAAAGGCAGAGAAAGTGAAAGGAACTCTGTTGCGGTTGGCATCTCTGAAATTAAATGGGGCTTTTGTATTAAGCGTGCAACATTTTTATTTATATGCTATGCTTTTCACGCGCTTCAGAATGTTTTCTATTTGTAAAATAAAAATATTCTGAAGTGGCAAAGAAACTCAAATGAATTAAAACGTTCATTTTCTGCAGATAGTAAACAGGGCAGATGCGAATCCCGTTTTCCTTCTGTGCGTGCCACTCTCTTTGCGATCTCGGAGGCTAGGGGTTGCAAAAGGAGTGCCAGAGGTCCGGAAGAGCAAACCAAGGGTCACAACTGTGACCTCTGCTGAGCTTAAAATGACGTCCATGGGGTCATAGCTGCGACCCCTGGTGACCGCTAAAAGTCATCGATGCTAAAATGGCGATTTTGACTTTCTTTACTCCCTGTATATGACATATGGATGCAGTGCAAAAAATGTCCGATGTGTTGGTCTGCTCCAGTATTTATACAAATAACAATTTAAATGCCACTATTATTTTTATTTTTTTACAGCACTATAGTGATATTCATTAATATGCAGGGAGTCAGAGCACTTTACATCACAGATGATTTACTGGGCACACAAAGATCTCTGCAGCCGGTGTCTTAACCCCATAAGACATCTTAAAATGCACACTTTGCAACAAATTACGCAGAACAGATTTACTGCCATGCAGTGCAGGAAGGGCGGGTTAGGTCAAGGGAGGTGAGAGGGGGAAAGAGGAGAGAGTGCACCTAGGTGCGCATGTGTGTTTGGCCTGCCGTCTCAGGCCGGCCAAACACACATGCGCACTTAGGTTTCTCCAGCCCAGCTGTGTTAAGCAACCGGGCTGGAGAAACTTCACAGATCCCAGGGCTGAGTCTGAGTGGCAGGCCAAGCCACTCATATCAGTCCTGGTGCTGCTTTCATGCTAAGGTAAGCAATTCTGGGACACCACAAGAAGAGGAGCAACAAGCAAGGCGGCAGGAGTTGGCGGTAGCGGCAGGAAAGATGAGTGTTTTCTTTAATTTTTTCCCCCATCCCCGTCGCCGCTCCCCATCCCTTTTGTCCCCCTCACCCTCCTTGACATTTGCAGCATCCACAGCTGGTTAAACAACATAGGATTTTTGTGCAGGAAGCAGTTTCCACAGTATGAGTAAATTATATCTCACAGTGAATCACAGTAGACAGAAACAGTCATCAATAAGTTTTACTTGGATGAGCACCTCTCCTGTGTATGATGAGTTTGTAAAGCAGGATAACATTTTTTACAGTAGCAGTCCCAGAATTATCTTAGTGCATGATGAGAGTGCGGTAGAAGAAAGAGGACAGGAAAGAAGCATGGGAAAAAAAAACAATACATAGCTTGAATTTAGGATTAGTGTATCCAATCAAGATGTGTTTTTGCATAGGTACCATGGCATTTATAAAGCCTCAGTCAAAACTGATCATGACAAATTGATGGTCAGTGATATTCTGAATAACTGTATCGCACCAGGCTAAGCCTCCATTTTTTAGTTCATAAAATGAGGACGCCAGTTCCTTATGAGGACTGCAGCACCTAATCCGATTGACACCATCTGTGCTCTTTGAATGAATTCTTTTACACTTCGCATCTGCTCCCTAGGCTGAACTGTCACAGAAAACCATTACTTCCATGAAGCATTGTATCGCTTTTTGTGTTATAATGTTAGATTTCCTAGGAACCTACTTTTATTAACTCCACTATCCCAGCTGTGTCATTTTGTGTGGTTTTAGTCCCTGACCTTATTATTTCTCCATTATAACAACTGTATACTGCTTTCCTGAGAATCCAACATATCAGTTTGTCTGTCAACGCTGTCCTAGGTTGCTGTTTGGAAGCTTTTCACTTTTCACTTGAGAAACAGATCAGGAAATGAGAGATGAGGCTGTTTCTAATGCTGTAAAACAGCACCTACATATTTCTATTTTACCTTCCTTGCATTAATGCAGTAAATAATTTGGTACACAAACCATTTTATAATCTCAGCTCTTCAGATTTCCCCTCCCCTTTTTAGATCTAAACTGACACAGCGCACTGGCGAGATCCTTTGTTCCTTAAAAAAAACCTTAAAAGGGCTTGGAGGTTTGGAGCCTGCCCATTGCTTACCATTGGTTGGCTTCATTGTCACTTTCATTTCCTTGCTTCTCATTCTTCAGCACGGCTGGTTTCAACTTCTCCATGTGTTTGTCTCTTCAACACAGAATAAACTGTAACTATGCACTGATTAATGTATTTATTAATGTTCTTCCGCTGCTCACACTTGGATTCAGGTACTTTTTAGGTTGAGCGGGCAAGTGCTTTGACCTGTTGTAAGTGTGGCGAGCTTTTAACCACGCCCACCTCATGCCTATCACATTCACCTGTTTGTGAGCTTCCCTTTGAAAAATCACTTGATGTCATTGGTAAATGCTTTACGTTTGTCCTGCCTTGGGGCGGTTATGTTACCACCTTGCAGACTGCCCCTAGTACCTGAATTATTGCACGATCGCAGATATACTGTTGCTTGGGCAAACTGCTTTTCCTTTTGTCTTGCCCCTTCCTGCTGCATGGCAGCCATGGCGTTCACATCATGAACAGGCAGAACAACATGAACTCGATTGGCAGGATTAAAGCACTGGTGCAATCTTCATAGTTACCTAATCAGAGTCATTTCTTGTGGCTCTCCCCTTAAAACACTTGAAATTGGTAAATGCTTTACACAAAACAGAAATCCTCAAAGCAAAAGCAGCTCACCCGGCACAGTGGGTGAGCCAATACTACAATATTCACTGCACTCGCGGGAAACTTGCTCCATAATGTTGCAGGGCATTATTTGACAAAACATTTTTGCCCATGATTCAGCCCATGGAGGTCCTAGGACACTGGGACCAACCAAAATGTTCAGCATGACCTGCTCTTTCTGTCTATATCTTTCTGTCTGGGTCCCCACACTAGGTTAGTCGGACCCCAAAATAATAACCCCTCCCACCGCTCAGTATCTTTTAAAGTGCTTTTATGGTTGGAACTTTTGTTTAACAGCTGAGAGTAGTTTGTTTTACAGGCTTTATTTGTAATATTAGTGCTATAGGTCTGAAACCACAGAAATTGTGTACAATGCACACGCTCTCCACTCTCTAGAAACTAAATATATGACTACTCTACACTATTTAATGTTGTTTCATTTTTGTGTGGTTATGTTTTCCAGAGGTTAAATATATCGTTATATGACTATGGAGGTCATTACAACCTTGGCGGGTGGCTGAAGCCGCCCGCCAAGGTTGGACCGCCGGGCGGCCGCCAATGCAGCCACACTCCTGCCGCGGCCATTAGGAGATCCCTGCTGGGCCGACGGGCGGAACCGGCCCAGCAGGGATCACGGCTGCAACACAGGAGCCGACTCCAAATGGAGCCGGCGGTGTTGCGGCTGTGCGATGGGTGCAGTTGCACCTGTCGCGCTTTTCACTGTCTGCACAGCAGACAGTGAAAAGCTGCACGGGCTGTGGTAGAGGGCCCCTGCACTGCCCATGCCAGCCCCCGCGACTCCCCTTTCCGCCAGCCTTTTCATGGCATTATTTTGACAAAATATTTTGCTCATAACTCAGCCTGTGGTGGTGCTAGGACAATAGGACCACCACAAAAACGTTCAGCAGGATGTGATCTTTCTGTCTACATCATCTCTGAGTCCTCACACTAGGTTAGTGGGAACCCCAAAATAATAACCCCCACACTATTCAGTAACTTTTTTTGATTTTTCTCATGGCTGGAGCTTTTGATTTACAGATTAGAGTAGTTTGTGTTTTGAGGGCCTTGTTTTTAATATCATTGCTGTAGACCTGTTATCCCTGAAAATGTGTAATGTACTACACTCTCTAGAGACTAGGGCCCATATTTATACTTTCTTAGCGCTGCATTTGCGTAATGTTTTGATGCAAAATTGCCGCAAACCTACATAATACAATTGAATTTTGGAAGTTTGCTCTGCTTTTGCGTCAAAAAGCTGCACAAATGCGGCGCTAAAATAGTATAAATATGGGCCTAAATGTATGGATACACCATATCATGTAATGTCACTTTTTATTGTGCGGTCATTCCCTGTAGGGGTTAACTATATAGTTACATGATCATGTTTCTTACAAATGCTGTTTTCGTTGTGGTGTCCTCTAGGGGCTGTTCTAAACATTACAGTAATTTCAACATACTAAAATATTTGTGGTGCACGGAAACACCTCATAATGCTTTGCAGGGTATTACTTTGATAAAACATTTTTGCTGATAACTCAGGTGGTGATTCCGACCCTGGCGGTAAATACCACCAGGGCCGGGGTCCGCGGGAGCACCGCCAACAGGCTGGCGGTGCTCATTTGGGCATTCTGACCGCGGCGGTACAGCCGCGGCCAGAAACGGAAAGTCGGCGGTGTACCGCCGACTTTCCGCTGCCCAGGGGAATCCCAAGCTGCGCCGCCATGGGGATTCTGACCCCCTCACCGCCATCCTGCTCCTGGCGGTATCGACCGCCAGGAACAGGATGGCGGTGAGGGGTGTCGTGGGGCCCCTGGGGGCCCCTGCAGTGCCCATGCCAATGGCATGGGCACTGCAGGGGCCCCCGTAAGAGGGCCCCACTTTGAATTTCAGTGTCTGCTTAGCAGACACTGAAATTCGCGACGGGTGCTACTGCACCCGTCGCACACCTTCCACTCCGCCGGCTCCATTCAGAGCCGGCTTCCTCGTGGAGGGGTGTTTCCCACTGGGCTGGCGGGCGGCCTTTTGGCGGTCGCCCGCCAGCCCAGTGGGAAACTCAGAATGACCGCGGCGGTCTTTTGACCGCGGTACGGTCTTCTGGCGGTTCCCGCTTGGCGGGCGGCGACCGCCGCCTGCCAAGCTTGGAATGACCCCCTCAGTCCGTGGTGGTCCTAGGGCAATGGGGCCACCACGAAAACGTTCAGCAAGACATGCTCTTTCTGTCTACATTATCACTGAGTCCCCAAATTAGGTTAGTGGGGTCCCCAAAATAATAACCCCCACACCATTCAGTGTCATTTTAAATGCTCTCATGGCTGGAACTTTTTTTTCACAGCTGAGAGTAATTTGCATTTTAAGGTCCTTGTTTGTAATATCATTGCTATAGGCTTGCTACTCCTAAAAATGTTTAATGCACTGTTTTGTCTAAGGGCTAAATATATGGCTTCACCACATTCACTAATGTCATTTTTATTTTGAATGATTATGCCTTATAGAAGTTACCTATATACTTACGTGGCCATGTTTCTTACAAATGCTATTTTAATTGTGGTGTTCTCTAAGGGCCGTTCTAAGCATTACAGTCATATCAACATACTAAAATAATTGTGGAACACCAAAACTTGCCCCATAATGCTTTGCAGGGCATTACTTTAACAAAACAGTTTTGCTCATAACTCAGCATGTGGTGGCCCTAGGACAATAGGACCACCACCAAAACATTCAGCAAGACGTGCTCTTTCTGTTTACATAAGTTCTGGGTCCCCACACTAGTTTAGTAGGTACTCCAAAATAGTCATCCTTACCACCATTCATTATATTTTTAAGTTCTCTCATGGTTGATTTTTTTTATTTTTTTTTATTTTAAAGTATATAACGCTGAGAGAAGTTCTGTTTTAGAGGCCTTGTTTGTAATGCTATTGCAATAGACCTGCTAGTTTTAAAAATGTGTAACACATTGTTCTCTAGGGGCTAAATATATGGTTACAATGCATTACTTTCACCTGTTTTTTTCATAAGATTATGCCCTTTGGGGGCTAACAATATGGTTCTGTGACTGTGTTTCTTGCCACTTATATTTTTGTTACGGTGTTTTGAGCACTACATTCTTCTGCCAACGGTTTATTTCTGATAGAAGTTTATATGATAATTGTATATGTTTTAATAATCTCTCCTTATTACAGTTATGACCATGATTCAGGTCAACTTAACATCCTTATTACACTATGACTGTTTGAAAACTCTTCTTATGTTTGGGTGACCCTTCTAGTTTATTTCTCCTCTGTGGCGGCTGCCTTGTGTTTTTTCGGGAGAATTCTGTTAGCCAGCCAGCAACTCTGATGGTGGGTGGTGAAAGTGGTATTCTATTGGAATTAGCATGGCAGATTTAAATTAGGATGCTAAATAGCAACATTTTAATTTTGTGCTGCAGATAGAGGAAGAAGGTAAACAGAAGTGCTTAGTTATAAGCATGGCCCCAAAAATTATATGGCAGGAAACGAAAAAATTATGAGGCAGGGTTTATGTGATAAGAAAAGTCCTGTTGACACTAATCCTGCAAAGCCCATTGAGGCCAATTGTAAATAATGGTGTGCCTCCTTATAATGCCTGCTTTGAGCATTAAAAGTGCCCAAAAAAATTATGCAAAGAAATCTTTTAGATTTCCTTGCGCCATTTTTTTTAGCCCCACCTAATGGGGGAATGCCCCCTTTGCATACATTATGCCTGGCGCAGGCATAATGTAGGGCAAAGGGTTACAAAGGGGCACAATGCATGCACTGTGCCACTTTGTAAATTCGGCCTGGCGATTTTGGCCTCGTTGGGCCACATTAGTGTGAAAAAAATGAAACTAATGTGGCGCAAGGCGGCGCTAGGGGCTCTAAAATCTGCCCCTTAGCTCTCTAAAAGACACCACAGTACAATGTATACTTTCCTGAATAAAATTCAATACAAGAAAATGGGCATTTTTAATCTAGATATTGCAGACTGTCATTATTGTCAACATATAGAAATTAGGGCAGATTTATAAGTCCCTAGCGCCACTGTGCGCCACATTAGCGTCATTTTTTTCTTATAATGTGGCCCAACGTGGCCAAAATCCTCACGCCATATTTACAGAGCCACTTTGTAACCCTTTGTGCTTCATTATGCCTGCACCAGGAGCATTCCCCCGTGAGGGGGGCTGAAAAAATGGCGCAAGGAAATCCAAGAGATTTCCTTGTGTCAGCTTTTATGGCACTTTTAACGCCTACACAGAGCAAGCTTTAAAAGGAAGCTTCCATTGCTTACAATGGGCCTCTAGGTGCTTCGCAGGATTAGCGTCAGGATTTTTGACGCTAATCCTGCAAAGCGCTGGACTAGCGTACCAAATTCTGACGCCAGTCCCCAAATTACTGCTATGCTGCACTGTATTTTAAATACGGCGCACACATGCTAGCATTAGGGGGGCACTAACGGGCGCAATAATTTTTTTTTCTTAAATAAACCCCTTAATCTGTGACCTGCAGTCTGAGATTATCTTTTTCCAAATTGTTTTTTCCTTTATGTACTTTTTAAATTTTCCCACATGTGTTCCTCACCACACATGTATTTCCTGATTTGTTTAGCTGTAAGGTTGACATGTGCCCAGCCATAGATTATTTACTCTGCTAAATTTGAATTAACTAATGATTGTAAATTCTGAGCAACTGGTCATAACGGTGTCTCAGATATTCTTAGTGATTTTATGTCTTATTCTTCTTGAATATTTGGTTTTATTGATGTTAGTTTGGCTGAATCTATTTCGACACCTTGAATAACCCTTGGTGACACATGCTTATCGACAAAAGTGCAATTAGCCATGTAACAGGGGCGATAGCCAAGGCGTAACAAAACCTCCCAAAGGAGGGACAAACATAAAGCATTTACCAATGTCATCAAAGGATTTTTGAGGGGCAAGCCCACGAACGAGTGAAAGTGATGGGAGTGAGGTGGGCGTGATTAAAAGTCCAGATACATACCAACACGTCGGAAAAGCAGCGCATACGCGCTGCTATGCTCAATCTAAAAAGGACCTTTTCAAAGGTAAGGGAAAATGGCAGAGAGAAAGATTCTTCTCCAAGGGTACAGCATTCAGGTATTCTTGATCAGCAAGACATCAAATCCAGCAAGGCATTTGCAAGTGTCTGCATAGGCCTGCTTAGGAAAAATTCTCAAGAAAGCCCAGAACTGCTACTGTCGAAAGTTCAAGATCCATCAATATTTCAAACTCCACAAAACAATTTGTATTGCCAATAATATCAGTTCATGTCACGTTGAATAGGCATCCTCCAATGAGGACTAATTGATTAACTCTAATTTGAAGCAGTTCAGTTCTTCCCTGGTCTATCATGAGAACATCTCTTTTCCATGTGACTACAAGTAGGTTTGAAACAAATGTATACGAAAGCAGTCCATGTTCCTGTAATGTGTTTTTCTCAAGGGCAGAATAATGCATCTGTCCATGTTTAAACAATGGGATCAATTACAAAGGTCTTTTCTTCTCATAGGAATGAAATCTGAAAGAAGACTTCCCTTTATAAAAAATAGTAATTTATCATTTTACATAACTACAAAATGCAAGCTCTGCAGGCCTAACTTATGCTAGCACAAGGAAAAATGTCAAATGCATTTAATGACTACGGTTTAGTAAAACTCATATGATACCCAAACTTATACATTCACCATTAAAATAATTTCTTAATTATAAGTAATACATTTTATATAAATGGAAAAACCTATTACTGCATCTCATTAAGTATAACAGAGAAGGGCATTTCTCTCACTTGCACATATTTTTAAACTAATTAATCTTCCATTAATCACAAGATATTCAATATCTTTTCGATATGCACTGTTAGTCTATAGTCTAAATTACATTTTAACATCAGTTTTATCCTTCTAACATATAATATGAAATCAAAAGGAAGCTAAGTCGAACTTTGAAATACAAGCAATTGCACATTTAAAATCACATTAGTTTTTCTCTCTTTTACTTACACAAACTTAATCTTGATGACTTTTATGACACAAGGGACAGCACTGAGGGGCAGATTTATGGAAATTGGTGCTGCACTGAGTGCAGTGCCACTTTTCCTGCCCCCCCTTAGAAGCCCACTACTGCTACCATGTGTGTTCTGTATTTAAAATACGGCACCCCATGGCGCAGGGTGGGGGTCAATAGCGTCATTCTGTGTGACGCTATTAATGTACTCTGCAGGTAGTGCCAAAATGTTGGTGCTACTCCTGCAGTGTACATAGGGGCCCATTCTAAAGAATGGAAGCCCCCTTTTAATGTCTGCTCTGAAGCAGGCGTTAAAAGTGCAGTAAAAAATGCTGCAAGGAAAATTCTTAGATTTCCTTGCACCATTTTGCCAGCTCCCCTAACAGAGGAACGCCCCCCTTTGCATACATTATGCCTGGCGTGGGCATAATGTAGCGCAAAGGGTTACACAGTGATGCAATGCATGCATTGCATCACTCTGTAAAAACGGCGTGGGAATTTCGGCCTAGTTGGGCCACATTAACGTAAAAAATAATAATGTTAATGTGGCGCAAGGTGGCGCTAGGGGACTATAAATATGCCCCTAAATTTTAATCTCTATCTGTGGTGAGTGCTGACCTTCCCTCTATCTCCTTCCAGCTGTATGAGTATGCCCAATACAGTGCCCTCTATCTCAGCACCTGCATTTGCTCAGGGTATCCTTCAGCATCCTTTAAGTATTTAGAATGTCCCAATTCCCCAAAACCTGTTCTGGCCACATTCATAGAAGTAGGATTATATTTTAGGAGACTCTATCGACAGCCATGTTGTACAGCAGTGCAAAGACTTTGCAGCATAGCTAAAGGTTAGAAGAAATGTGCCATGATACAGCCAACACTGGCCGCATCATAGTGCTTTTTCACCACACACTTCATTGCCAATCTTGCCATCCCCCAGACCCATTTTGCATTGCCTCCCTCCACCTTCTGTGGTACCTCCCAAACAGCAACAACAAAGTTACTATGACACGTTTAGAACTGGCTGCATCATAGCACTTTTTTCCTCTTTCAGCTCTGCTGTATAGAAGATGTGCTGCTGTACAATATGACTAAAAGATGCTGCAAAGCCAATAGTTCTTGCATAGGTTTGCCAATGCTTGCTGAATTCATTTCTATTAACTGGTTATCAATGAAAATCTTTCGCTGTCATAATTTTTTATATTTGTCACGGTTCTTGTAGCGATACTGTCTCTCTTTTAATTTTGATAGTATTGCTATTTCTGTATTTGTATTTCTGTGGCTTGTCACCTACTTCTGGTTCTTCATTGACACTTATTTTTGTAAAATCTTGAGCTGTGTGTGCAAACTATGGGGCACATTTAAGAGCCCCTTGCGCCTTATATCGCCACATTAGTGTCATTTGTGTTCAGCTAATGTAGCGATATTATGGCAAAAAACGCTGTGCCATATTTACGTTGCTCCAGGCATAGTGTATGCGGGGGTGTTTCCCCGTTGTGGGGGGGGTGAAAAAATGGGGCACAGAAATCAAAAAGATTTATTTGCTCTATTTGTTTCGCCATTTTTAATGCCTGCTCAGAGCAGGTGTTACAAGGGGGCACACCATTGGTTACAATGGGCCCCTATGTACTGTTCAGATTTAGTGCCAACATTTTGGCCCTAACCTTAGACAGTACATCAATAGCGTCAAAAATTCTGACGCTGTTGCCCCCTGCCATGTGCCATGGTGTGCCGTATTTTAAATCCAGCGCACACATGGTGGCAGTAGTGGGGCGCTAAGAGGTACAAGGAAAGTGGCGCTACAGTAGGTGCAGCGCAGCTTTTCTTAAATCTGTCCCTATAACTCATATTATTTTGGTTATGCCCATCACATAATTCAGTATCTTGTGTGAGTTGGGGTCAGCTCGTTTTGTCAAATGTGAAGCTTTCTCCTTCTTTTGGGGAACAAAATTGTGGTCAGTTGTGTTTTGCAGTAAACTTCCAAGTATTGAGTTTTCCTGATATTATATCCAAACGCTCTTCATTTTTGTGTGCATTCTATGATTTTGTTTTATAAACTTGCTTTGGTGCATTCTATTATTATAATATAACACATAAATGATACGGCAGTTGGTAGTCTCCGTTTGTTTTAAGCTAATAATGAGCCTTTTAAGACTATTTTAGTTATCTAAAATATTTCCTGCTAACCATCATCTTATTTTCAGAATAAAATTTGAACTTAAAAAAAAAATCTTTTTATTGACAATTTGACATTTCCAAATACGTTTAACATCTTATAATGCCTTCTGCGCATTGGGAACATAGCAAGTAGTTTACCATATCTCAGCAAGTTACATCTACAGTAGTACCAGAGTAGGTTTTACATAAGCATTATTGATAGCTGATAACTAGGATGTGTGGACTGGGCGCCTAGGCACAGAGGAGGCATATAGTTGTGTAATCAACAAAAAGATGACATTGTTTGTTGTAGGAGGCTGGCCTGGTTTGTAGTGGGGACCTTGGGTACTTACACCTTATACCAGGTCCAGTTATCTCTTATTAGTGAAATGTAGTAGTGTTCTAGCAGCTTAGGCTGATAGAGGTTGATATACCAGAGCAGCTTAGGCTGAACTAGGAGACATGCAAAGCTCATGCAATACCACTTATAGTTACACAGTACTTATACACAAGTAAAGACAATACTCAGTGTTACCAAAATAAAGGTATTTATTTGGGTGACACAGTACCAAAAATATCTTAGAGACAATACTCCTTCTGGAGGTAAGTATTATACACAATATATACACTAGACACCAAAATTAGACAGGTAAATAGTCATAGAACAGTGCAAACAATAGGAAATGCTGATGAATGCAATGGGAGAAAATAGGTCTACGGGCAACACAAACCATATACTAAGAAAGTGGAATGCGAATCACAAATTCCCCCCTAGACAAGTGTAGTGTGTGCAGAATCGCTGGGAGAGTAAGAATACAGTAAAGGTAAGTAAATTACCCCACCCCAGAACCCAGAAAAGCAGGAGTAAATTACTGCAAGTTTTCTTAGGACACACTACACCTTGTGATATGGATAATTGCAATAACCAACCAAATCTGCAAACAACAACTGCTGGATTCCTGGGCCTGAAGACCTGCAAAGGAAGGGGACCAAGTGCAGAAGTCGAAAGAAGTTCCAGGAAGGACAGGAGCCCCTGCCAACCCAGAAGAGGGTGCAAAAGAAGAGTCCCTGGTTAGTCGAAGGCTGCAGGAAAGCACCCTAGGAAGATGCCAGTGGGTTCCTGCATGATGCAAAAAATGTCCCACAACATGAAGATGGATGCAGATGTGATTTTGTGTTGAAAGTCGCCAACAAGCCTTGGTTACGACAAAAGTGCGTTTTGCATCAAAATGGCACTGCCTGGACCCAGGAGGCCTTAACTCTGTGTGAGGGGAAAGAGGGGGCTCTCAGTACTTTAGAGAGCCCTCAGGATGTCAGACAGCACCCACAGGAGTCCCAGAACACGGGGACAAAGGAGGTGCAAAATGCGGTTGGTGCAGCACAACAAAGGACGGTCCCACACCGCCGGAGAACAACTCAGTGAGTTGAGCATCACAGGATGGAGTGCTGGGGACCTGGGCCAGTCTGTGCATGAAGGAATTTTTCAAATAGTGCACAGAGGCCTCAGGAGACGAAGAAGACGCAGTACACAGGGGTACCGTCGCTCTCAGGGAAGGCAAGGTCTTACCTTCTCCAAATTGCATCACCAGGACCTCAGGACAGTCTATGTCGATGGGGTCTAACCTCTGTGTCTTTAGGAGCATGCTCATTGCTGTGAGAGGAGTCCAAAGGTACCGGTCGTCATCTTGCAAGGTGCCTGCTTGAGCAGGGGAGTGACTCCGTCACCCCACTGGAGATTTCTTCAGTCCTTCTGGTGCAGGGTGAAGACAGGGAGTCCCCAGAGTGTGCACACCATGGAAACTGTTGCAGTTGCTGGCTGGAGCTGAAGTTGCAGAGGAAAAGTATCCCTTGTGGATACTTTGTTGCTGTTACAGCAATTCCTGGAGAAAGCTGTGGTTGATCTGTGGTCAGAGGATGAAGTAGTAGTTGCAGAGGATTCCTGAAGTAAACTTGCAAGCAGAATCTGAAGAGAACCCACAGGAAAGACCCTAAATAGCCCTGAGAGGGGGATTGGCTACCTTATCAGGTATGGACCTATCAGGAGGGGTCTCTGACGTCACCTGCTGGCACTGGCCACTCAGAAACCTCCAGAGTGCCCCACACCTTGTAAAGCAAGATGGCTGAAGTCTGGGACACACTGCAGGAGTTCTGGGCACTACCCCTAGGGTGGTGATGAACAGGGGAGTGGTCACTCCCCTTTCCCTTGTCCAATTTTGTGCCAGAGCAGGGGGCAAGGGGTCCCTGAACCGGTGTAGACTGGCTTATGCAAGGAAGGCACCATCTGTGCCCTTCAAAGCATTTCCAGAGGCTGGGGAGGCTACCCCTCCCCAGCCTGTAACACCTATTTCCAAAGGGAGAGGGTGTATCACCCTGATCTCAGAGGAAATGCTTTGTTCTGCCTTCCTGAGACTGAGCTGCTCAGACCCCAGGAGGGCAGAACCCTGTCTGTCAGGTGGCAGCAGCTGTAGCTGCAGTGCAAGCCTCAGATATCTGGTTTGGCAGTACTGCTGGAGCCCCCAGGATGCATGGAACTGGCTCCCCAATACCAGATTTGGAATGGGGACAATTCCATGATCTTAGACATGTTACATGGCCATATTCGGAGTTACCATTGTGAAGCTACATATAGGTATTGACCTATATGTAGTGCAAGCGTGTAATGGCGTCCCCGCACTCACAAAGTCCAGGGAAATGGCCCTGAACTATGTGGGGGCACATTTGCTAGTGCAAGGGTGCCCTCACACTTAGTAACTTTGCACCTAACCTTCAGCAAGTGAAGGTTAGACATATAGGTGACTTATAAGTTACTTAAATGCAGTGAAAATGGCTATGAAATAACGTGTGCGTTATTTAATGCAGGCTGCAATGGGAGGCCTGTGCAAGGGTTTGTCTGAGCTCCCTATGGGTGGCAAAAGAAATGCTGCAGCCCATATGGATCTCCTGGAACCTCAATGCCCTGGGAACCTAGGTACCATATACTAGGGACTTATAAGGGGGTTCCAGTGTGCCAATTGAAATTGGTATATGAAGTCACTAGCCTACAGTGACAAGTTTAAAAGCAGAGAGATAAGCACTGAGGTTCTGGTTATCAGAGCCTCAGTGACACAGACAAGCACTACTGACAACATACACATTAGGCCACAAACTATGAACACTGGGGTCCTGGCTAGCAGGATCCCAGTGAGACAGGCAAAAACACACTGACATATAGGTTTTTATCTATGAGCATTGAGGTCCTGGCTAGCAGGATCCCATTGACACAATAAAAACACACTGACACACACTCACAAACAGGCCAAACGTGGGGGTAATCATGCTATAAAGAGGCTACTTTCTCACAGTTTGTAACTACATTTGCTTTAATGACTCCACACCCACCACATAACCAGGATTAACAATGTGACATCTGAGCATAGGTAAGTGTATTTGCGGGGCCATGACTTTGACCTACGGTTCTCCGTAGGTGCTGTGCTTAACTGCCTGAGCTGATATACAGTGGTGGTACGGCGAGGGAAGTGAGCTGGCAGGTGGGCCTCTCTATTCAGGCCAGCGCATAACTTTGCCAGAAGACTGTCCCAGCTGTCGGAGATGGGGTAAGACCAAGTTTTTAGCCTGTGCCCAGGCCTCCATTGAGTGGGTCCAGGTAGGTAGAACAGGGGGGCTGGGTGACTTCCATCTGCCAGTGACCAGATGTTTGGTCAGGATGAGGGCCATATCTGTGAATCGTGCCACTGCTTTATTTGTTTTGGTTCGGGGCATTAGTCTCAGCAAGCATATCTCCTAGGTGTGCAACATGAAGAGGCCTGTACATCACACTAAGTGAGCCTTAATACCTAGCCAGTACAGGAGAAATTGATAGGCACATCCAGAACATCTGTAGGAAATCTGCATCAGGCGTGTGACAGTGGGGGCGGGCAGCACCTATGCAGTGAAAGTATCAATTGATTTTGTGGGGCGTAAGGTAGACTGTGTCTTATGTAATATTGTATTAATTTGAATGTTGCAGGACACCAGGACAGGGTATGCCACGACCTCCTGTCACTCTTTATCAATGCAGGAGCGCCTGTGGCCCAGTGTGGCAGCACGATGAGTCCCATGTGTGCATAAGGCTCTCCTTAGCCATTGCCATTGCGTTAGGTGATGGGCCCTCTTCATTACATGGAGATACTGGGTTGTGAGGAGCATGCTTTTTTCCCTGTTGTGTGTCTCCGCATTGTATCCCCAGTGACCGGATGAAAGAGGTGTAAAGTAAAAATTGTCCAGGAGGGAGGTCAGTTTGCAATAAGTTCATCTCTAGAGAGGAGAACACCGTCACAATACAGATCCCCCACAATACAGAGTCCCACTTCGTGCCAGGGACCCAACTCTCTCAGGGAAGTCGCCACTCTCCCAGTGGCGCGCCAAGCAGCGGCAATGCTGGGGAGTCAGTGTTACTAAGCGTGTTAGGAAGAGACTTCTGGGGAAGCAACAACACACAAACTGATCTAGGAGAGATTAGGGCAGCAGTGCTTTGGAGAGGAGGTGAAATGTGTGCAAGATGCAAACTAGCTCCCAGCTGCAACCTGCAAACCAGCGAGTCACCCATTTAGTTGACAGGCTAGGCAGTAGTGTTCCAAATTAGGGACACCTAATCCTCCCTGATCAGATATAAGATATAGTTTGGCAAGGGCCACCCTGCAGCACGACGCATGCCATATAAAGGCGCCTGTTAAACGCTCCACCACAGTATGGAAAAAGGTTTGGTGATGTACAGGGGCAGATTGGCAAAATAGTTCAGTAGGCATGACCATTTTCATGAGGGCTATTTGACACGTCACTGATATTGGCAGAGTATGCCACAAGGACATCTGCGCCTACGAGGAGGTCAATGCTCAGACAAGATTTCCGTTTATAACATCTGTTGGTGTGTCGTATATGCAGGTTCCTCGCTAAAGAAATGTGATGGGCTGCCATTCCAAACATGCATCATGTAACTTAAGGGTAGGGCCAGATGTTGTATTAGTAAATTGGAATCAGCAGGATTTAGTCCAATAAACTCTAAGATCCGACACTACATTAAAGCCCATATTTGCGGACTTTGCTGCAAAACTGCGCTAACACCGTTTGCGGCAAAATCCATAGCTCCTGCTAGCTCCATTCCATAACGCCAGCCGGGTGTCATATTTATGGAATGGCGCAGGGTGGCGCAAAGGGCAGACTAGCGTCTAAAGAAAAGACGCTAGCCGGTGGGGGGGTGGAATGAGGAGAGGGGAAAAGGTTTCATTTTCTGATGCACTACAAACCAAACATGACTCCTGTCTTGGTAAAGACAGGAGTCATGCCCACCACCACAATGGCCAGTCCAGGGAACCAGTGTCCCCTGGCCAAGGCCATAACACCCTGTGCCAGGCAATGCGCCCCATGTAAGGGCCCCCCAATGGCACAGAAAAAAAATAATACTTACCAATACTTACCCAAGATGGGGTCCCCATCCTATGGCATCCCTCTGGTGTGGGTGCGGGTGTTCCTGGGGCATCGGGTGGGCATCTGTGGGCCCATTCCATGGTGTTTAACCATGGAAATGGGTCCACAAGTCCCCTAACGCTGGTTCAGACCCAGGTATGAAATAATTGCACTAAGCAGGCTTAACGCCATTATTTGGGTCAGCCTACTCCGTGCAAGTCGTTTCTGTGCCAGAGTATAAATAAGGAGTTAGTGGGTTAGCTTCATAGACAGGAATGCCTATCTTGCACCTAATTAGTGCAAGGTAGTTTGCCGCATCCACAATATGATGCTAACTCCTATATTTTGATGCTATACAGGTCTAGCATCAAAATATAAATATGGATTATATTTGCGCCATTTTAGCGTCAAAATAAATTACGTTAAAATGGCGCAACACAAGTATAAATATGCCCCTTAATCTATTAAATATTTGTGCTATGGTTCCCAGAATTGCATGGATGTCTTTATATAGCAGCATGTCATCTGCATAAGTGAAACAACGTGGAGAACATCACTGAGTGGTATACCCTATTGTTGGCCGTGTCCTTGGAGGATGTGAGCTAGCTGCTCCATTGCTAGTGAAAAATGCAGTGAGGACAGCGGACACCCCTGAAGGGGATTGAATATCGGATCAGGTATAAGGTGGCCTGTTTTTACCCTTGCAGAAGAATCAGTGTATAGGAGTTTGATCAAAAGGACAAAGTGCAAACCTAGGTCATATCTGGAAAGGACTTTGAACAGGTAAGACCATTCTAGGGAGTCAAAGGCCTTTTCTAGGTCAAGCACCATGCATCCCAACTGTGGCCATGAGATGTTGGCATACTCCAGCACCCGTTAAAATCGGTGCAAAAAAGCAGTGGAGATTCAGTGAGGTATTCCTAGCTGGCACAAATACATTGTGGTCCAGATGGACCAGCTGTGGGACCTGGGGGGGGGGGCAAGCCACTCAGCACAAATGGACAGTATGGGACATGGTAGCTGTTCCTGTCAGTTTAAACATGATAGCAGAACTCCTGGTTTGTCTGCCTCAGCATGCATTTTTGTGGTGTGGGCTGCATAATTGAGGTATAACCTTCACTCTGTGAGTGAAGCATGTTCATGCCTTGCCTGACCCAGGCGTTCCCAACCCACCGCAGAATTCTGGGCCTGTTTCTCAAGTTGGAGCAATGTCTGCTTAGCCCATGAGGTCTCACCGTAAATCTGATGACATGTTCAGGTAGTTGCCCAGGTAGTGTTCTCTGATTGCCACCTTGAAGGAAAAGCGTCCCATAATCAGCCAAGAATTGTCAGTGTCAGCGTTTACATTGAAATATTCTGTTATGTTACCATGAAGGAAAGCCTTGAACAGAGGATGCTCCAGTGCTGACACTTGCAGATTGCATGTTGGGACTGGGGAAGGGCCATGGTCCCACGTTAGTTGTAAATGCAGTATGTTATGATCAGAGTTTGTACTGCCAAGGTAGACAGTGTTCATAGTGTGCATGATTATATCAGATTTACTGACAAATCAGTCTATACAGACACGTAGGTCGTGGGCGTGAGTGTAAAATGAGTAGGCTTTTGTGGTAACATTACGCAGGCACCATACATCTAATAAGCCCCATTGTTGCGGCCAGCTGGTAGCAGTGGAGCGAGGGAGGGGTTGGAAGGAGCACTCTAAATCTACATTAAGGATGCTGTTAAAGTCACCACTGACCAGCCATGGGAGTCCGCTCTACCTTGACAAAACCCCAGACAGGGCACCCAGGAATGCCGCCTGCTCAGAATTGGGAGCATAAATTGCTCCGAGGAGTGCCTGAGAGTCCTCCAGTCGTCCCTCCACATAAATAAAGCAACCCACTGGATTTATAACTGTGTTATCCACAACAAAGGGGACCCCAGCCTTTATCCACACTAATGCCCCTCAGGTGTAGGTGGAGTAGTCAGTAGAGTGTACTTGGCCCCTCCATCACTTCCGTAACTGCCCGGCCTCTACCTGAGTGAGGTGGAATTCCTGTAGGAACGCTATATGTGTCATCCTATGCTACAAATAGGAGTTTAGCATGTGCCAGCGTTGGCAAACCAGCTTGGGGGTAGGAGACAGTGTCAATGGTGTATAGCTGCACTGATTCCAGGTTGTCTGGAGCTTAAGTGGACTCCTATGTCTACTGACCGCCACCCCCATGCAGGAGTCTAGTGGAGGATACACCAGCAAGGTCTGGGAGGGTGGGGGCCCAAGCACCATCAGCAGCACAGCCAAGGTACAGACATAGGTAATGGGCAGCAGTGCAGCCCTGTTGGGCCCCAAACTATGCCATAGGACCTAGTCGCATGGTGAGGAACTTTAGGATGTCCCCCACCTCTGCTGCAATGGTTCGCCGACAGCATGTGCACAGCTATGGGGTAATCACGCTACTTGGGGGCATCATTTCTGTTATTGTGAATCAGGAGGTGCCTGAAACAATACCGTAGAGTAGCCCTCCTCACCTAAAGGCCATAGGTGCTGCAGAGTGCAGCATAACTTATCTTCAGCTCCCACCACATATGGAGCAGCATTGGATCAAGAAAGGACATGAAGGACTACAGCAGCAGGGAAGATTAGCAAATAGCTAACATATAAGCAAAGCAACCCTAGTGTATTTTAAAGGATGTAATTTGCAGTTTGTGTGGGTTACAATAGGGATTGGAGCCTTTAAGAAAAAGGACAGATGACAGGGAGCCTTTGTCTCCGAAAGAGTTGGAATCGTCGCAATCAGTGTATGGGGGTGGGATCTCGAAATGTCGCAGCCACCTGCAATGCCCTTCTCCCCTCCAGTGTAACCTGTTCCGGGTTTGGGCAGTTCACCTGCGGAGGAGCAGCCTGTGATCCCTGACCCCGGCGCCTTCCTTGGCCCCATCCTGCTGGTTGTGAGTACTTGAGCTTGTTCTGTTTTAAGGCAGCTTCTGCATTCCCACAAATCTCCACCCAAATCCATGTTTCCTTGGGGTCTGTAAAGAAATGCAACTGGCTGTCTGCCTGGACCCTGAGACAGACCGCAAACAGGAGTGAGTACTTGATGTTGAGGTACCTCAGTTTGCACTTAACTGTGATGAAAGTGTGCTGTTGGTGCTGAACTGCCATTGTATAGTCTGGGAAGACCATCATTTTCAAGTTGTCTACTATTAGGTTGTCTAGCTTGCGGGCTTCTTGCAGAATAATGTCTCTGTCTCTGTAGGGCAGGATGCATGCCATTAGCAATCTGGGTGGGGTACCAGGGGAGGCCTCGCTGGTTCTCATGTGCTCATTCAATCTAAAAGAAGGTCGAGAGGACCGAGGTGGGAATAAAGTTACGGATCCATGTCTCAAAATAGGACTCTACGTCCCCTCCCTCTGCATTTTCAGGAAAGCCCACGAAATTATTGTTGTTTCTTCGAGAAAGGGCTTCAGTGTCCTCCACCCGCTCCTCCAATGCACTGACCCATTTGTGTAGGTGCAGCTGTGAGTGTATGTCTTGGGCCTGCGGTTGGATTGTGACAGGTGACTTTCCACATTATGGACTCTGTCAGCTAGTTTATGATGATCTTATTGCAGCAGTGTGAAATCTGTTGCCACAGCATCTATTTTAGTCCCCAGGGACATGTGGACTGCTCTACAGCCACTAAAACTACATAAATCGTACCCTCCACCGAGATAGGTCCAAAAGGGCAGTCGCAGGGTCCACGGTTTGTGGGGTGGTTGACACCAGTGCCACAGGATGTGGCTGTTGGGGCTGGGTTCCAGATCTGAAGCACCCCAGGGTGAATTCCCTTCTCCATCCAGGGGGTAAGACTGGCCAGTCTCCTGTGTGGACCCACTTGCATGCACCAGGTGGTGCTGTAGCGTCTTGCTGTATGAGCAGCCCAGCAGTCCGGTAAGTACAGATGTGGGTGTTAAGGCAGCACATAATACTGCACTCATATGCCAACCCTCCTCAGGCCAGCTCTCTGCAGATCAAGGGAGGGGTGCCTGGTCCGTGTTCTAGAGCTCTTATGTAAGGCTAATGTTCCCTCTGTGCACCCCTCCACTGGGGCTCAGTAATGCAAGATCCACCCCGCGCCAGCCAGAGCTCTGGTGCATGTTCCCTACTCCATTAAGCAGTTCAAGGAGTACGGTTCTTATGTTTCAGGCATCACCTGTCTCTGTCACAGGTCGCTCAATCACCTGTGCTGTGTTCCAGGGTATGGGGATCTCTCACACTCCAGCTTCACAGGTGTCAGGCACTATTCCAGCCCTAATGCATCTCCTTCGAACTTAGAATTTCCACTTGTCTCCCCATGACCCCCCAGGCCAGCGAACACTCACTGTCTATTTTCTGCCGCATCTTACAACGTGAGCAAAGCCTCATCTGTGACGGGTGGGTGCTCAGGTCCCACTCTCTACGAGGCTCACAGGGGGATAACTCAGGCTTCCCACTGCAGGTCTTCTGGAAACCCAACCAGAAGCCTCATGGTTCTGTGCTCAATGCCGCGGGGAAGGTAGACGCTGCCCATCAATTAATCATTTGGTATTCTCTCTGCTTTTTTACAGCTATTTGTTTAGTCAATCTGTCAGTCAGTTGTTTTTTAGCACATCGGTCACCTAAAAAAATGTCATTGCACTATGCACTGCATAGTCTAGCATGTTTTAACATTTGCAACTGTTTTCACAAACCTTTCAGACAGAACCGCTCCTCCAGACTCCTACTTGCATGCATTTAGAAAACTCAATCCAGTGGTCGTGCCTTTTCCTACATCACTCCTAACACATGAAACAACCTGCCCTTGCACATAAGAGCCTACTCCTCACTTCTTGAATTCTGCAAGAAGTTAAAGACCTGGCTTTTCAAGCAATCCCGCTAGGCCCTATCTATGTCTAGACTCGCACCTGCTCGTTGCTAGGATACCCGACCAGGTGATAGTGCACTCTACAAATCTGTGTAACATAACTATAAAGAAGATTGTGGAAAAGGTAGTTTATTGATTAAAGAGAAAAGTTTTGGAAGCTTTCTGAAAAGAGAAGGTTGCCTATGGAGGGCTTCTGTAGGGCATTCCAGGCTACTGCTGCAGCAATGGAGAAGATATTATCACCACATCTTGCAGTGTAAGACTTACGACCTTAGAGAAAGCAAAGATAGTTAGGTGTCAGAATTCTCAAAGAGTGGTGCCGATCGAAGTACTTATCCCTAAAAACAGGCAATTGAAAGTAAGCTGTATTATGAACTATACTCATGGCCTTAAACATAACTCAAGAGTGTATTGGGAGCCCATGGAGCCCTCTGACTGCCTCTGTGGTTGAATGTAGTTTTTTTTTAACCCACACAGAAGACGCACAGATGCATTCTGGACCTGTTGGAAGCAGGCCAGATGTCTTTTATGGGCCGCAAGGAAAATCATTTTTTCAAAGGCGATATTTGATTAAATTATCACATTGACTACAGGCATTCTGTAATGATGATCAAGTGAAGGGGAGCTCTATCGCAATATTTACAGAAAAAAGAAGGGTTTAGAAGTTTTAGAGGACAACTGCTTTCTTCCAACAAAAATGAATGAAGAGTGCGGAAAATAGCCCCAACTAAAGAACTAACAAAAGTGCTTGTTAAGGAAAGTAGTTAGGTGTGCATAGGTCAAAGGGAGAGCCTGACTGACGGCTCAGCAGGATCATTACGATAATATCTAATGCTGTGACAGAAGTGATTTTTTCTAACAAAGGGATAGTACAGAACAGAATAAATTTGGCTACAAAGTCACACCTCCATGACATGGCTGTGTGATAATGTGTTCCTCTATGGCCACTCATAGTTTGGAAAATTTGTCAATAAAAACGTTTAAACGCTATTCGCAAAGTTTAAGGGAAGAGTGGATATCTAGATGCAAAGCAGTTAGGGCCAGATGTGGCAAAGTAAAATTTTGGGGGTTGCAAATTGCGAATCATACCGACTCGCAATTTGCAACTCGCAAAATGTTATGCAGAAAGGTGTCTCAGACACCTTCTGCGACTCGCTATGCGGTCGCAAAGACCCACCTCATAAATATTAATGAGGTAGGTCGCATTTTGCTCCATAACTCCAAAAAGCTTTCCATAGAAGTCCCATTGCTAGTACAACAACCTTCCAACCGGAAGGGTATTCCTGGAAATGAGCTTGCTACTTACCAGTAACCTTCATTACTCCGATTAGGGGTCCTCCTCATCCCAGTCCTTACAAACTGAGGGTATGCCACTCTTGTGACAACCATAGCATGCCAGTCCTATTTTTATTATTTATTTATTTTTATTTAAGCTCATCCCCCTCACTTCCTCCTGTTATGTTACCAAGCAAAAAGGCACAAAGTGCATCCAGGGAGGGAGGAAGGAAAGAGGACTGGGACTAGGAGGGCTCCTAATCAGGGTAATAATGATTACCAGTTAGTAACAAGGTCATACCTCCTCACGGTGTCCTCTTCATCCCAGTCCTTTCAAACTGAAGTTATAACAACCTCAGAAAAGACCACAGAGCACCCATGATGCAAATGCAGAATAGTTTTTATTCAAACCAAACCAAATGAAACATCACTTTGCAGCAGTAGCCAAAACTTGTGCCCCAAAAAACTGCCCCTCCAAGTCAGCACAAACAGAAAGACAGTAATGATAATGATGAAGAGAATTATGGGGGAAAACCAAGTGGCCTCCCACCAGATCTCCAAGAGGGACACACCCCCAGCCTCCGCTCATGAGGTAGAAACTGCCCTAGTGGACCTGCCCTGTAGATCAAAAGGAAGAGACTCTCATGCAATCTCATATGCGTGGGCAACGGCCCGATGGACCCATCGACTAAGTCTGAGTGGAGACCTTCCTACCCTTTGCCATGGACACATAAGGAATGAACAAAGATTTGGGCACTCAAAATGATCTTGTGCGCTCCTGAGGGCCGTCCTGACATCTATAGTGGAAAGGAGCGCAGAGGAAGAAGAATCAAGAAAAAACTGAAAAATAACCTCCTGACTCATGTGAAAGGAAGAAGCCACCTTAGAACAAACTTAGGATACAGGGAAAGCACCACACAGTCAGTAAAACATTTCAGATAAGGAAAACTGCCATGAGAGCCCCTATCTCACCAAGACACCTAGAAGAGGTAATGACTACCAAGAACACCACTTAGCTGACAACCACACCAACTACGCCTGCTCCAAAGGTCCAAAAGGAGCACCTTACCCCCTGAGAAGAATAGCCAAGAAGGAACCTCCCTTCAAATAGAGGGACGCTGCAGTCCGAAACTCCTAAGCAACCTGAAAATCAATGGTGAAATGGTAGAAAAATCATCAGAAACGCACTGGAATGCTCTAATCGCAGCCCTGTAAGCAGAAGGGGTACTAGGAGTCAGGCACTTGAGGAACCCATCATGCAAAAAGTCAAGAATTTGAAAAGAGTCGATGACCATAGGAATCTCATACTGGGCCAAACACCACTTAGAAAAAAAGCTCAGTATTTCTTGAATGATTTAAGGTCAGACTGCCTATTGGGTGATTAAATCTCCAGAGCCACCTTAGAGGAACAACCCAGAAACTCCAAATCTATGCGCTTAATTGCAAAGCCGCCAGATTCAACCTGAGAACCAACTGGAGAGACAGGCATGGAAACTGAAGAGGAGAGGGCATGCAAGGGAGATGGAGAACCTGACCCTAGGACAGAGCCAGAAGGAGAGGACACCAATGATGTCTGGGCCAATAAGGGGCAATGAGGATCACCTGAACCTTCTCCCCCCTGACCTTCTACGGGACCTTTAGCAGGAAGGGAATCGGAGGGAAGGCATACAGCAACCCCTGAGGCCATGGGATTGACAGGGCATCCACCACCCCCGCTAGAGGAGACGGACTATCTGTACAAAAAGGCAGGTGCTGAGCATTCGCTGGGGAGGCAAACAGATCCAGCCAAGGTTCCCCAAACTCCTAGCAGACAAGATGGAAGAGGGGAAGAGACAGATGATATGTCACTGAGGATGGGATGTTCCTGCTGAGGCTTTCTGCCCAAAAAATGCAACTCCCTCTGAATGTAAACTGCTTTCAGACCCAGAACATACTCCTCTGCCCAGAGAAAGATCAGGGACGAAACTTGATTGAGGAACTGGCACTCTGTATACCCCTGCCTGTTCAAGTATGCCCTTGCCACTTGATTGTCAGTCCTGACACCACATTTCTACCCTGTGAGCTGTTCTGAAAAACCACCAAGGCTCTCTGTATGGCCATCAGCTCCCTTCAATTCAAGGACTGCTGACTCTCCCAAGGAAAGCAAGGGGCACTGACCTCCATGAGATGCAACACCACCCCCCCATCCCCACATGCTGGCATCTGTCATCACTAGAACAGCAGTTGGCAGCTGGAGAGGAACCAATTTCAATAGGTTGTCCAGATTAAGCCACCATGACAGGTTCTTCACAATTTGATCTGACATGGGAATCAACACATCATAGTTCTGCGAGGAGGGATCCCAGTGGTGGAGTATGTGGTTTACCAGTGATTTTAAATGAAAATGTGCCCTTGGGACCACTGCTATTGAGGATGCCAGGAGAACTTGCACCCATAACCAACACCTTGCAGATCTTTGTGAAGGTGTCGCCACAGTCCTCACACCCGACTGGAGGGAGAGCAGTCTGTCCTCCACTGGAAAACCTGCACCCACTCGAGTGTCCAGATGAGAACCAATGAATGTTTCCTGCAGGGTGAAGAGGACCAGATCCACCTCTTGACATGCAGTGGAAAAATCAGGCGCAGACAACAACCAGTCATCAACATAAGGATACAAGACAATACCTTGTACATGGAGAAAAACAACAAGTGGTGCCAGTACCTTGGTGAAGACACAGGAAGACATGGCTAGACCAAATGGCAAGACTTGAAACTGGTAATGAAGACACTCGATTGCAAACCGCAGGAATTGCTGACTCTCCACATGAACAGGAATGTGAAAATATGCATCAGAGTCGCCAAGAAATCCCCTTTCATGAGCAGGGAATGATGGCCTGTGGAGACACCATCCAGAAATGTTCCAACAGAATAAAGGCATTTAGGTCCTGGAGGTTGAGAATGGGGTGAAAAAAACCATCCGGATCTGGAAACAAAAACAGAATGAGTAAAACCCCATACCTTCCTGCCCAACTAGAACTGGAACAATCACCTCCTTCTGAAGCAGTAACTGGACCCCGACCAGAGCCACTGAAGCTTGACAGGGTCTTTAGACGAAGGAGTAAGTCTGAAACGAGGCTGTGGAATAAGTCCTTTGAATGGAATCTGAAACCATGTTCAACTATCAAAAGGGCCCAGGAATTCTTCACCTCCTTTCTCCACTGAGACAGAAACTGCCAAAGAAGAACTCCCACCATCATATTGTCACTTCTGCTGCTGTTGGACCTCTCTTGCATGGGAAGAAGAAGGTTGGAATTTGCCATAAAATGCCCCCGCTCCCCCCCCCACCACAGGCCTGCCCCTGAAAGGGACACCTCTCAGCTTGTAGTGGATCCTATTTAGTTTTAATGGGAATCAGGAGTTTAGCTTAGTCTTTGGCTTGCAGGCCTGTGCCCCCGATACCTAGTGACATTTAACCTACTTAGCTTGTTCTGTTTTAGCACATTTATTTAATTATTTCTTCCAAGATGGCTGCCATGTTTATAGTAAGGAAGATGTTTTAGTTTCGTATTATCAGTGCCACTCTGTAAAGGCATCATTATCAGCGTAAAAAATAAATTCACATTATGTACTTTCCCAATTTCGTGTGCCAGTAACATAAAGGAACCTTTTGAGGGAATTGTTTATATAATTACCGCCCCAAGCATACCTTCTTATCTATTGTTTGGGAGCATATCTGCGTCAGGGGTCCTACCAGATCTGTATACATACATCTCATACAGACAAGATAATCAAAGGGATTCCTCCCAGATGCCATTAACGCTATCCATGCTACATGTCGTCTTTGTGCTGACCCAGTCTTCATGTCCCTACGGAGTCTGATCTAGGGACCTCATTCCAAGGTAACAAGGTTTGGGGGGCTCTCCTTATGGACATGGTACTGGCAGATTAGGTTTAACACACGTACCTCTCATCAGGTTTGAGATTAGGTTCATCATGCTAGGGTTTTAGGGCCTATTCCACATATATTTCACATCTCATATTATTGCAAGATGGTTGGGTTCTTTGTATTCTTGACTCTCGTTTTTACCATTCTGTTTCTTGCATAGTTCATTATCCTAATCATTGCAGCCCACGCAATTTATTGTAGATTGCAGTCTTATTTAAACCTATTGAAAACTTCACTGCATATCCTTCATTACCTGTGTTTGACTTAGACATATTGGGGGTCATTCCGACCCCGGCGATCAAGGACCGCCGGGGCCGGGGTCGGCAGGAGCACCGCCAACAGGCTGGCGGTGCCCCGCAGGGCATTCTGACCGCGGTGGTTTAGCCGCGGTCAGAACAGGAAAACCGGCGGTCTCCCGCCGGTTTTCCGCTGCCCTTAGGAATCCCCCATGGCGGCGCAGCTTGCTGCGCCGCCTTGGGGATTCCGACACCCCATATCGCCATCCTGTTCCTGGCGGTTCACCCGCCAGGAACAGGATGGCGGTATGGGGTGTCGAGGGGCCCCCGTAAGAGGGTCCCACAAAGAATTTCAGTGTCTGCTTCGCAGACACTGAAATTCGCGACGGGTGCAACTGCACCCGTCGCACCTTCCCACTCCGCCGGCTCCATTCGGAGCCGGCTTCCTCGTGGGAAGGGGTTTCCCGCTGGGCTGGCGGGCGGCCTTCTGGCGGTCGCCCGCCAGCCCAGCGGGAAACACAGAATCGCCGCGGCGGTCTTTAGACCGCGGAGCGGTGTTCTGTCGGGGGAACTCTGGCGGGCGGCCTCCGCCGCCCGCCAGAGTTAGAATGACCCCGTTTGTTTGTGTGAGAAAGGGGTAATGTCCGTTTAACCATGACCTCTCTGAGATGTCCCACTCTTGAGTAGAGGCGTAAAGGCTGCTATAAATCAACTTTTACTGTTTGGGTTTTTGGTGAGGTGCTGCTTGTGAGCCGGGAGGGCTGGGCCGACAGTTGAGACTTGTTATACGATTGGCCCAGTCACCTACATACAAAAGTGCTGTCATCCCTAAACTAGCAGTCTTGCCTAGAGCAAGAGTCAAACTACGACAAGCTGACTGGAAAGCTGGCCGCTTGAACCCAAATTGTTTCTTATCCTGAACTTACTTAAATGGTTGCAGGATCTTCTCCTCTGCAGGCTTTCCCACCATATCATTCAGCTCAGGACCAAACAACTTAGGATCCAAAAAAGGAATCTTATGAATTATGGATGTCTGAGAGGCTTCCAGCTTCCATGACTTCAACCTATTGGACAGGACAGATTGTCCAGGGCCTAAAGACAGTCAAAGAGTGAGTGAGTAGAAGTCCTTAAGGAGCACCTGTGTAGCAATGGCAGCATACGTATTCTGCTGAATATCATAATTGGATGCCGCATACGCTCTTTTAAAAGTGAAGTCAACCCTCTGATCCACCGGATCAGAGAGGACAGCATCCTCTGAGGCCAAGGACTATGAAGAAGCCATGTGGGCCAGAATAGTAATCTCCTTAGGTGCCTGAGGTAACTGATCTTCAAATGCATCCAAAAAGTAGCATTTAGTAAGGAAGCGGAGGACAGCAGGCTTATCAATATCCTTCCATTCCCTCTGCAGCAAGCACTAAATCGCATCATGAAGAGGCAAGATATCTTTTGACACCGTATAATATTGGGCTAGAAAGTCCTCTTCCACCACATCCAGAGGTGCAAACCCCAAAAGGTCCCTAATATGTGCCAAAACTTCGAGCTTGTCACCTTGAATTTATTGGCCTTTGTCCTCCTCAGGTTCATCAGCATCCTCCTCCAAACGTAGGCATTTAGGATGGATGTCCTTCTTTTTAATGGCTGTATCGATAGCTTCTTTAATGAGGGTCTGTAAATCCCCTTTAAAAATCTGCAGGAGCTCCTCAGCATTCCCTTGAGCCTGAGGAGTCTTGTTCACGACCAAACGCTTTGCCATAATCACCAGCACCAGGAAACAGCAAGCAGCTGTAGCAGGAGTAGCGTTCTGCTTCCTGTTAAATAGTGTAACAAAGCAACCAGATCTCATCATGCAAGACCTGGTCACCTAGAAAATGTGCAGCCAACCTCCGTGCACTCCTGTAAGCCATACACGTGGCAGGGGTTCAGGGAGACGCACAAATGGCTCCCGAGTCCACGACCCCAGATGCATGGAATCGTTCCCCGCCCCAGCCAAGCACATGGGCAGGGAGTGTGAACCACAGCAAGCGCACAACGTGCCTCCACCCCCTACAGCGAGGAGTAAGGCAGCAGCGTCACAAGGAGGCAAAAAAATGACAAGTGAGTAAGCATAGTACCCATGCACCAAGCTTACCCATACAGTAGTAATGCCACTCGAACCACGTTCATGTCTGCTCGCAAGAGGAACAAAAACAGGAGGAGGTGAGGGGAGGAGAAGCTTACATTTATAACAAATGATAATAATAAGAATTAGGACTAGCGAGCTATCGCTATCGCGAGAGGGCATACCCACCGTTTGTAAGGACTGGGAAGAAGAGGACACCATCAGGGGGTAACGAGGGATTCCTCCTAGTCAAGTGTCTGTTGCTCAGATTTGTGGGTAACGTTTAGAGAATGGGCTCTTAACCCAATGATGGGATTTTTGAGGCATTACCATGCCCACTGTACTTGTGTTCCCATCCCTGGCACCACTCTTTTTACACAGGTAGTTACCATCAAACAGAAATTGGTTCTAGGTGCCCATGCAAATACGTGTTTATGCGCACTTTAAACTGCCTGTCGTCAGCATTAAAATAGGCGTTAATTTACGTTGGTGCCATTTAACATATGAGCGTAAATGACCCTGAAAGGTAATTGTGGGATCGTGAGCTAGAGTAAATTGTTTCTGCATACTTCTAAGAGAAGGGCGAGTGACTGGGATCTGATAGAGCGTTCCCGGACCTAATAAATGACCTGTATTTTGGACGCTCTTTTGGCCGATGAATCTTTTGGCTAAGTGGGACTCTCTCTTCACCCGAGATCAGTCAATTTAATCAAATCAATAATCAATAACGAACATAAGCAATGCCCTGATCAACATAACACTTAACAATTAATCCAGAATACATTTCGGCGAACCCTGACCTTTCAGTCAGGAATAACCACACCAGTTTATTCAAAGTTAGTGAATTTATTTCCCTATATTAACAAAGCTAGCACAATATAGATGTGTCTCAACACCAAATGATAAACATAAATGAACATTAATAGCTGTCCATAACGGCGGAAAAGATGCAATCTATGCAGCATTTGAATAACAAGGCATTCGATAATAGCAATGCAAATCACTAAAACTATAATCTGTAATGAGCTAATTGCATACATTTAGTCAGCATAGCAAGGTCTCAAATTGCATCGTGCAACAAAAGGAATCCTCATCTAACCTCAAATTAGCATCGGCATGTGGGACTTCATGCAAAAACAATTTAGCAACATTAATTTGGAAAACTCCTAACTAGGGCTCTTATCAAAAATCAGCAGTTGTTTACCTAAAAGAAACACAATGCAATTGTACAATTTCCTTTCATATTTACCAATTACAATCAGCATTCAAGGAAGTCTTCGTCTCACAGGTACCGTTTTCTCGATCAGCATGGGACGGGGCAAAGGGGCAGGGGTGGACGGGGCAATTGCCTCACGGCGGCAAGATAAACTACTACTTCATGCAAAGGGACAAATCAAAGTTAAAGTCTCTAGGGTAAGAATCATTTAAGTCTCTTTCTCTCGATTAGAGAAAGCATCAAAGTCTCTTTCAAAATGGCGTCGCAGCAAGGTGGGCCATAATAGCTGCAATGTCCTGCAAAATGGCGGGTATGGGCGATGTCCAATAATGGCTGCTTTCCTCTCGTACACCTGGTTTAAATAGACAACAGTTCAAATCCAGTAGGGTCTTCCATTGGAGGGTTCACAGGTTAGCTTCAAATTGTCCAATCAAAAACAACAGTTCTCAAGCCTTTACTTAAGCATACATTATCCTTGGAGACGGGTACGCAAGTTGCAACATTTTATACCAATTAACTCACTTTCAGAGCTTCCATTGTCCGCACCTGCAGATTGACCTTGGAGCAAAGAGAAAAATGCCAGGCTGGCACGAAACCTTAAGATAAGCATGTGAACGATCTCAGTGGAAAAGTACAGCTTCAAGCAGAAATACACGTTTATTAGCACATTGGAAAAATACGAGCATCTAAACCATGAGACCAGGCAACTAGGCCGAAGCCTCCATTAAAGTAATGCTAAGCTAAAACATTTCAAACAAGCAAATCATAGCACACGTTTATGATTATGTCGGATTAGTGCAATTCCAATACATCACGTTACATAAAGCACGCTTATAAATGTCGGCAACTACTCTGAGGGCACATTTTGTCCCCGTACAATCTTTATTAGTTCGGTTAAAGTCACTCTTGATTATTGCAGCACTACGTTTAAGCGCTAATAAATGTAAAACCTTCATTTCAGCTTCATCAATCCCTCCTCTGATGACTACTTGTCATCACACAAACTATTCCCACAAATTTTATTCCATTAAAATTCTGTCAGTTCTCTTTTCCTTTTAATTCCCCTAGTTTTCGCTTTATATTCTTCTGCCATTCTTTTCATCATTTTCTCTTCCTTCCTTCTTTTAATTCTTGCCATAATCATTATTATTCCCCTTTTTATTCCCCAAATTCCAAATATGCAAATTAGAACTATTAGAATTCCCTGTATTATTTTTAGTAATATTCCATTCCAAATTCCACCAATCCAATTTCCCACTGAAGCAAGTCCTTTCCCAACCTTCTCCCACACTCCTGGTTCTTTCAATTCCTTCAAGTCTGCACTCTCTTTTGTTAGATTAGCAAGCATAGTTTTAATTTTCACACTATTATCTGGTATATACGTGCAACAGTGTCGTGCACCAAGCATTTTGCAAACGCCGCCATCCTTTGCTAAAAGAATGTCTAAAGCAAGCCTATTTTGAAGAGTCATAGCTCTTTCCGCTGCAAGTTCAGCATCTATCAGGATTATAGCACCTGAAAACTTTGTCAACATGTTATCCACTATAGTAGACAACTTTCTTATTTTGATGGAATTCAGCACAACTCCCAATGAAGGAATCATGGCTCCAAATATATCTCCTACCACAGCAGCTGCGGTCTCTCTTTTCTGGATACGATGGGATCCAGATGTCTTTGGAATCATCGATAGGTCATCCAGTTGATAAACCTTTGGGAACACTATACCCAAATAACATCTTCCCCACCATCCCTTCGGAAGACGATAATAGGCATTATACCCACAAATGTAATATACACCTGGAATGACAGGGTCAAGTCCGTTCATCATGAATGTCCATTTGGCCTTAAAGATAAACGTATGTTTACACTCACTCGCTCCTACGAAAATGTTATCATAATAAGATTCACCTCGATATATACAAAATTTCCCTACATGCCAAGCATCTAAAGCTATTCTCCCTTGTGTCTTTATTGCGGCAAAATCATAATTATCTACTGAAGTCCTCTTATGTAGCTCCTTTTCTAATTTCGCATTCATTTGTGCCCTTCTATCATCTGTGCGATCTAAAAAGCTTATTTCTACTGCAGAGAGCGAGCAGGTAAGGTTTTCCCTATGAGCGTGAGCCGTTTCAAAAGGTTGCATTGGCTCGAAAAATTCCCTCATTATTTTAGCATCCCAATCTTTAGCAATCTGGCTTAGCTGCGCTATTATAGGAACATATGCAAAGGTAACATCATAATTCGAGTAAAAATACTGTATGTTAGTCTGACCATAAAATCTAGACATTACTATACTACATGTAATCCCGTATGTAAGAGGCATGTGGTGATAAGTCACCCCTTCCTTTACTGATGTTGGTATCTGTGTACACACATAACAATCTTTCGCATCCATAGTCTCAACATATTCTGTTAGCAAGCGATAGAAAACATTATACGAAAGTTCTTTCTTATCATGCAAGTGTCTCTCATCTAATTCTAGTCTTTTCAATGCGGTTAGTTCAGTGACAGTAACAGGAGCAAAAGTAGAAGCATCAATTTTCTCATTCTCACCCTTACCATGCATTCCAAGCACGATTGCCATTATTATTAGTACACATGCAATTATCAAGCCTATACACACATATTTACAATATTTCTTTCTACTGTTTTGCGTCATCATCTGTATAGAATCAGAGAGCTAGAAGCACCTATAAAGAACTATTTAGCAATTCAGTTACAAAGCTGAACGAGCGCAATGTTCACACAGTCTTCTTCAAGAGGCCAGTCACTTATCGGTTAGCAGCATTTGTCTCAATTCGGCAATAACTCTGTCTCAATTCGGCAATAACTCGTTTTTTTTTTTTTTCTTCTTTTTTCAGTTAGCACGTTGTCTCAAATCGTGTTTAAGAGTCAATCAGGTTTTCAAAGTCTTATCAAGTTAGCAAATGTCTCATCCGGTTTAGCAATGTCTCAGCTGGTTGTTTGTATCACGTTAGATTGTAGCAAGCAATGTCATTTATTACCCTTTCAATCGACAGAGTCCATAAAACTTTTCTTTTCTATTGGTATCTCTTCTTCTTCGTTCTCGAGGCTAAGAGATACAAATTCGTCAGTCCAATCGTCATTGACTGCATAGGCCCATTCTGGACCGGAATACCTCCTGTTTGGTATCCTTTTCCTTTTCAATTTTGCTTCTCTTTTCGATTCTGCCTCACTGGTACTTTCCTCTTTTGCCAAGTCTTTTCCTTCAGTTGAGGATGGTACCACGACAGACACTTCCTTTCTTTTCTCTTTCACTTTTGGCCTTTCACTGTCGTTCAAATTTTCTCTAGTTCTTAGTTTTATTGGCGATATACTTAGTCTCCTCTTTGCACCGTGTCCATTTGATGGACCTGCAATCTTTTCTGTGGAAGCTTGAACTGTTTCGTTCTGTTCTGCCTTGTCCCCTCCTTCTGGGGAATCAATCACGTTCTCTTTTTCTTTTTCTGTATCGTCTGCTTCTGGGAAAGCCCTCCTCTGATCAGGCTCTCCTGCCTTTTCACCTCTTTCGAGCCCTTCGTCACCGTTACTTTCGTCAGACTCTTTATCACTTTCAGCTGCTTCAGGCTCTTTGTCACCTTCAGCTGCTTCAGGCTCTTTGCTACCCTCAGCTGCTTCAGGCTCTTTGTCACCTTCAGCTGCTTCGTCGCTGTCTGAAGTTTCTCCTTGGTCTTCCCCAAGTGAGTCAGTTGCTTCGTCCCCAGAGAATATTTCTCTCTCTTCTGTTCCTGCCTGTTCGCTTTCAGTTTGGTTTTGCTCTGTCTCAGCGCTCAGCACTGTTTTATCAGGCACTGGCAGTTTCAGCGCTTCAACTTCCTCATCTGTGGGACACAACACTTTCTTTGTGTGACTGGCGTGAATCCAGTTGGGAACTCCCGCACACTTCACAGCGGTAGTGGTCGTCAGGATCACTTGGAAAGGGCCTTTCCAACGGGGTTCCAGACACGACTTTCTCACGTGCTTCTTTACCACGACCCAGTCACCTGCTTTCAGTGTGTGTCCTGGACCTTGGATCGGTGGCAAGGTGGTTGCTTCCACCTGGTGAGAGAAAGAGCGAACCACGTCAGCCAGGCCTTTGCAGTAGTCTAACACCATATCATCTGTAATATTCAAAAGCGCGTTTGCCGGAACTGCAGGAAGTCTCATAGACCTGCCCATGAGAATTTCGTGCGGAGACAATCCAGTCTTTCTATCAGGGGTGTTTCTCATTGACATTAACACCAAGGGCAATGCGTCAGGCCATTTCAAATTTGTCGATGCACATATTTTCGCCATTCTTGATTTCAGTGTACCATTCATCTGTTCCACCAGTCCTGAGGCTTCAGGGCGATAGCTACAATGCAGTTTTTGCTCAATGTTCAGCGCTGCGCAAAGTAACTTTATCACCTCGTTATTGAAGTGACTTCCCCTATCTGATTCTAAAGAGATCGGGAATCCGAAACGTGGTATTAACTCCCTCAACAATAGTTTTGCAACTGTAAGGCTGTCATTTCTACGTGTGGGGTATGCTTCAATCCAGTGACTAAAAATGCACACAATCACCAACACATACTTCAGACCTCCATGCACAGGCATCTCAATGAAGTCCATCTGCATTCTACTAAACGGGCCACTGGCCCTGCCAATGTGGCTCGCGTTCACAACCGTTCCCTTCCCTGGGTTCATCTGCTGGCAAATGACACATCGATGGCAAACTGCTTCTGCAGCTTGACGAAATCTGGGGTTAAACCAATCAGTTTTGAACAATCTTATCATGGCATCTCTCCCTAGGTGAGCCTGCCCATGATAGAACCGCGCAAGCTGTGATAAGAGACTATTTGGCAAAACAAATTTTCCCTCATTTGAAACCCATAACTCATCTGGTCTCTTTATACATTGTGATTTAATCCAGGAATCTCTTTCATCCTCCCTGACGTTATTCTGTAATGCTTTTAGTTCATCTATTGTATCTACGACCTTCAAGGCAAATGCTTCAGCTGGTTCGAGTTCTTGTTCACTTATCGAATTCCATTCATCTCTGAGTAATATACAGTTCAAGGCACAAAATCTTGCGACTTGATCCGCATATGCATTTCCCAGAGAAACATAGTCCTGTCCTTTTGTATGAGCACTACACTTTACCACTGCAACTTCGGCTGGCATTTAAATGGCGTGTAACAATTCCCTTATCCTCTCCCCGTTTTTCACTGGGGATCCTGAAGAAGTCAGGAAACCTCTCTGTGACCATAATTGCCCAAAGTCGTGCACAATTCCAAACCCGTACTGACTATCAGTGTAAATGGTGACTTTCATCAATGCAGACAATTGACATGCTCTTGTAAGGGCTACAAGTTCTGCTACTTGTGCAGAATAGACTCCTTGAAGCCAGGATGCTTCCAAGACACCTGTTACAGTACATACAGCATATCCGGCTTTCAAAATTCCCATCCCATCTCTTAGACATGAACCATCAACAAAAACAATTTGGTCATTTTCATCAAGCTTAGTATCCCTAATGTCAGGTCGAGGTTTTGTGCAAAATTCAGTCACCTGAAGGCAGTCATGCTCGACGTCTTCAGCGTTCTCAATTTCAGCATTTTCACCGGGAAGCAAGGTTGCTGGATTCAACGTAGTGCACCTTTTCAGCTGCACATTCGGTGAGCCCAGAATTATCGTTTCATACCTTGTAAGTCTTGCTCCAGTCATGTGTTGCGTTCGGGAGCGGGTCAAAAGTATCTCAACTGAGTGAGGGACCATGACTGTTACTGGGTGTCCCATCACTATTCCTTCACTCTGAGTGAGGCTGATACCAACTGCTGCTACGGCGCGCAAACACCCTGGAAGTGCTGCTGCGACCGGATCCAAAGTAGCTGAAAAATACGCTACTGGTCTGTTTATGCCACCATGGGCTTGAGTCAAGACAGACAAAGAACATGCATCACGTTCATGACAAAACAATGTGAAAGGCTTTGTGTAATAAGGCATACCTAAAGCTGGAGCCCTGCACATGCATTCTTTCAATTCAATAAAAGCATCCATCTCATCTCCTTTCAGCTCAATTTGATCCAAGGCATCCTTCTGGGTCAGTTTCAGTAAAGGCTTTGCTAGAGTTGAAAAGTTGGGAATCCACTGACGACAGTAGCTTACCATTCCCAAAAACTTCCTCACCTCCCTCCTTGTCTTTGGTGGACTCATTTGAAGTACACTTGTTATTCTCTCCTTCATTATTCTCCGTGACCCTTTCTCTATCTGGTGACCCAAGTATTTCACTTTCTTCTGACAGAACTGCAATTTGGAAGGAGACACCTTGTGTCCATTCCTTCCCAAATGGTTCAACAGAGCAATGGTATCGGCTGTGCAGCCACTTTCTGTCTTTGATGCAATCAGTAAGTCATCGATGTACTGTACTAGGGTTGACTCGAATGGCAATTCTAATGCTTCCAAGTCTTTCTTTAGGATCTGATTGAATATTGACGGTGACTCAGAGAACCCTTGAGGAATTCGACACCAACTGTACACTCTGTCTAAGAATTTTAAACAAAAGAGAAATTGGCTGTCCTCATGAAGAGGCACCGAAAAGAACGCTTGTGACAAATCGATGACTGAGAACCACTCAGCATCGCAAGGGACTTGAAACATTATCACAGCTGGATTCGGTACTACGGGGCAACATTTGATTATGATGTCATTTATTTTCCTCAAGTCCTGTACAATTCGGACCTTTCCACTCGGCTTTATTAGTCCCATGATTGGTGAATTACATGGACTGCTTAACACTTCTTTCAGTACTCCCTGCTTTACAAATCCGTCAATGAGTTGGGCAACTTTCATGAGGGTGTCTTGTGCCATGTGGTATTGTGGGGTCTGGGGAAAGGTTGCATTGGGCTTTACAGTTACTTTCACTGGTTGCACTCCTTTCATCAATCCCACCTCTTTCCCTGTCATATCCCACACTTCCTTTCCGACTGTTTCCCGTAATTCAGCTGGAATATCTTCTTCAGTTATCATCGGGAAGAGACAAATCAGGGGATACTCTTCATCAACAGTTTCCATCTCATCCCCCTCTACACTGTCCTCTTCTTCCCCATTACTGCTCGTCTGAATTTTAATTCCCTCGTTCGAACACATAATCGAACAACCCAATTTGCACAATAGGTCTCTCCCTAACAGTGCTATCGGGCTTGAGTCACATACCACAAATTTATGTAACCCTTGATAGTTACCAATGCTGACTGGTACCGGATCTGTAATTGGGTTTGTCAGGTGCCTGTTTGCTACTCCCACCACTTGAACTGTTCTCCCTGAGAGTGGCAAATTTGGTACTTCAATGCTCTTAACAGTTGAACGTGTTGCTCCTGTGTCAACCAAGAATGAGACACGATGACCCATTACTCTTCCCTCCACGTACGGACCCTTTTGATCAACTTCCAAGGATGCTGCAAGCACACAATCTCCTTCCTCTCCTGAACTTTCACTCTCCCATACATTGTTTATTCCACTCTCACTGTGTAATGGGAACTGTTGTACGGTGCCATTTGTATTCATTACCTGACCCGAGACCTGTGGAGGAACCATCACTTGCTGCTGACTCATTGGTGCCAAAGGTATTTGCATTTGCTGATTAGGTACCATGGGAAACTGCTGTTGCATTGGCTGCATTTGCGTCATCTGCATACGGGGCATCTGCATCTGCTGCGGCTGCATGGGCTGTAATCCCTGTAGCTGATTTATGGTCTGAAAATTTGGGTTTGGACCTCTCATTTTCGGTCCCCTCATTGTCTGAAATGCATTGACATCATTGTTTTGCTGACCAACACCTGCACCTTCCTGCACCACCATCGGGCACTCGCGTTTCCAATGTCCGACGATTCCGCACACGTGACATGGCATCACCTTTTTCAATGCCTGCACACCATTCGGAGTCACAACAGTGTTCAAATCCGGACCATTATTCACAAAACCTCCTCTGCCTCTCGCCTGTGGCTGAAACGTCATATTTCCCTGCAACTGCGGCTGCGGTTGCGGTACCTGTTGTTGGAACCCTTGCAACCCTTGCAAACCTTGCAGACCTGTCTGAGCTGCTTTAAGCTGCATCATCATCACTTTCTCTTTCAACTTTTTCTGTTTCACTTCAATTTCGTCGCTACAGTATTTCGCATAATTCAACACCTCATCAATAGGTTTCGACTGCCAACAAATCAAATGCGACTTTATCATCTGACTTATATCTGGTCTCAGCCCTTCCACGAATCTAAACACAAAATGAAGCATGTCCTTCGCCTCTATTGTTTCCGTGCCACTGTAGTTCTTGAAAGCCTTCAACAACCTCTCATAGTAACCATGAATTGACTCTTTAGCCTCTTGGGCAGTTCGATCGATCTTCTGCCAATCCACATTTTTCGCGGCAACCTTCGTCTTCAAATGCTCAATCACCTTATAGTACAAGCTCATCACCATAGGTGATGGTGCACCCGTATCCCTGTCTCTCTCTGGTTCACTTGTCGGCCAACCCACAGCTCTTTTGCAATCCTCCCACAAATCTGCCGGAACCACAATCTCAAAGAGAGTGTTCAGGTCTTCCCAGAGACATTTTGCAAGCTTCACAAACCTGTCAGTCTGTTGATACCATTCAATCTGTTTCTCTCTCAGTTTAGGAAAATCATCCGTAAAAGACTGAATGTCGCTTCTGTGCCATGGTACATGTATTAATTTTCCCCCTGCTGTCTCCCTCATTGGTAACATGGTTACTGCATCACTACTCTGTGGTCTTTTCTCGTTGAGCTCTGGGACACTGTCTTTCCTCTTTTCCTTTCTCTTTACCCATCTGCCTTCCCATTTGTCTAAGCACCTCCACACTTGTGCACTCTGCAACAATTCTCTAAGGTGCGCCTTCATGCCTGCTGACCTCATGTGTTCAAAATCTGTGGTCCCGAAATCCAATCTGTAGCTCCTGCTCAAGTGTTTCGTCTTGTCTATGTCAACCCCGTTTTTGTCAGCTATTTCTTGCAAGCTTCTATGTACCTTGTTCACTTCTCTCGTAATCCTGGGACATAGATACCTCAGCTCTTCTTCCGAGTAGGACTCTAGCCTATTCACCCCCATAGTCCTTTCCACCAATTCTTGTGCTTCCATGTTCAACCTGACCCTATTCAGATAATCTTCTCCCTTCCCACTGGCTGAGCTTTGTGTGGAATTCAGACTATTGAACCACTGTGCCAGCTGTTGCGCATTCAACCCCATCAGTGTAGCATTCACATCGACTGCCATTGATGGTTGCGGCAACTTTTCAGTGTTCGATGTTAGAGGTATTATCAGTGGGGGGCTCGACCTCACCACTGTCGACTGAGCACATATGGGACTAAACTCCATCAAGGACCCAGATCCAGTTGGCTGAGCCGCTATCGGAGTTATCCCTGGAGTGTTTTCTATGCACCTCCTTTCTGTCCCACTCTGCAGCATTGATCCCTGACCGCTCATACCTAAGTTAGGCTGACTGTACAAAGGTACTCGTGGACCTACAGTAATGGGTAGTGATATCGCATCTGGGTTCTGTCCATTTCCCATGTTCTGAGACATGTTCATTCCCACACTATGGGTGATCATTGCCGGCATGCCCATCTGACTCCCCGTCATCTGAGCATGTGCGTTTCCCCCCTGCATCTGCTTTTGAGGCATCAAAAACTGAGTTGATTCAGCTTGTGCCAGTGTTGGGTTGTGACCATTCTGTCCTCCCATTACGGTTGGATCTAGAATCATTCCCGTACTGTTGTCACTGCTGTAGTACCTTGGGACCTGCGGCTGATAATTTTCTGCTGGTTTCAGTATGGGCACATCTGGATATATTCTCCTAACCTGCGGTATCTGCGGGGTGAACAGTAAACTCGGGTCCTTAGATCCCGATGATGCTCCTGAACTCTGAGTTTCACTGTTCTGTACCGGTGCCGGAGGGGCAGAACTGGTACTTGGACCTTGTCCACTCTCTGCATAAGGTGGTGGACGGTCGTTCAGCAATTGCATTATTAACTCCTCATCCTCTAACTCCTCTTCTCTTCTCAACTTTTCCTCGTCCTCTCTATCCTTGGAACACCTCCTGTTTGTCTTACAGGTAGCTTTCTCACCTGTCTCCTCTTCTTCCTTAGTAATTGCGGGAAACAATTTTATCCCCTGCAATACATCTGACCTCCACACCTTCTGTGCATTATCCCACCTAGCGTCCGCTAGTGCCTTTTCTACCTTCCTTATCCTGGTCTCGAACTTATTTTGCTGTTGCTGTCTAGCCATTAGTTCCCAAATCACTAGAGCCTCAAACTGTGCTGGCCTTGGAGGTACCTTCATGTCGTACATCGCAAATCTCAAATTCTCTAAAATCCTTATATTGAATGTCCCATGGATCGGGAACGCTACGCTCCCATGTTTCTCTGTCAATTTGTGCCATTGCTTTAGCCAAAGGCACGGAGCTACCCCCTTTTCCTCCATTACAATGTAAGCTGGTGTGCCTTCGGGCGGCGTTTCCTCTCCTACGCTCGCTTTAATGTAAGACTCCCCCTTCATCGCACTCTTTAATGCTTTAAAAAATTTCATTTTCTCGTCTTTTATTTCACAAAGTTTGTAATCAATAGGTGACTTTAATTCCCGGAATACTCTTCGCTTGCCTTTCCCCTTCCAATCGAGCCCCACGGACTGCGTCCAATCCGTGCGCGACCCTTCTTTGCAACCAACCTATCCCAGCGCGGCTCCTAGTGACGTCACACTCACACACACTGCGGCTGACAAAGCCTTGCGGCTAGTCCTCCTTCACTCAGCTCCTCTCGTAACAACTTCTTGCATGTATCGCGAGCTACCAAAAAATTAATAATAAAACAGATCTGTCGGTTTACTACAGGAAGGGTAACACAATCGCTTCAGGACCTTAGGGATTTTTCACTAGCCTCGGCAGTTATTCCATCTTTCTCGGTCCCCACGTTCGCAAGCAAATCTGACCCGCAGACTGCTCTCAACTTGTCAGTGATCTATTCTAGTGCACTTAGAATTTTGTCAAAGCCCGAAGTCGAAGTTTCTTTCACTCCCTTAACACACGTACCGACTCGTTGACCACGCCCGATCAACCTACTAAACCGACCAGACCACAACATAAAACAAGTGTCTCATACACTTTTCAACATACTCCGGAGTCTCTTGACCTCGCAGGGCCCGTCTCAACAACAACAACCACGTGGACCTTTTTATGCACGAAGCGCCACATGCACATGAAGTTCGACGACTTCCCTACTCTCACACTCGGAGTCGCACCTCCGCTATTTCTATGAAGTTCGACGACTTCCCTACTTCTACACTCGGAGTCGCACCTCCGCTATTCTCTAAAATCCTCGCAACCTTTTCACACAATCTGCGGCAATAAGCTGTGCAAGCGCAAAATCCTAACTTCACTCATACCATCACTAGTACCGCCAACGCTGATCTCACACCTCCATTCTCTTCATTCGCAAGCTCCGAGATCCCGGGAAAGTCGTGGGGGACTTAGCCCATCATCATTCTGTCAATCTGTTTTACCCAAGAAAAATCTAATTCAACTTCTCGAGTGGGGTCTCAAAGGGCGTAACCGTTAATTCAACACCATGTACTTTAACAGTACGGAGTCCCAAAAGGCGAAACCGTCCTCTGCTACCATCTACTGTTAGAGCGTTCCCGGACCTAATAAATTACCTGTATTTTGGACGCTCTTTTGGCCGATGAATCTTTTGGCTAAGTGGGACTCTCTCTTCACCCGAGATCAGTCAATTTAATCAAATCAATAATCAATAACGAACATAAGCAATGCCCTGATCAACATAACACTTAACAATTAATCCAGAATACATTTCGGCGAACCCTGACCTTTCAGTCAGGAATAACCACACCAGTTTATTCAAAGTTAGTGAATTTATTTCCCTATATTAACAAAGCTAGCACAATATAGATGTGTCTCAACACCAAATGATAAACATAAATGAACATTAATAGCTGTCCATAATGGCGGAAAAGATGCAATCTATGCAGCATTTGAATAACAAGGCATTCGATAATAGCAATGCAAATCACTAAAACTATAATCTGTAATGAGCTAATTGCATACATTTAGTCAGCATAGCAAGGTCTCAAATTGCATCGTGCAACAAAAGGAATCCTCATCTAACCTCAAATTAGCATCGGCATGTGGGACTTCATGCAAAAACAATTTAGCAACATTAATTTGGAAAACTCCTAACTAGGGCTCTTATCAAAAATCAGCAGTTGGTTACCTAAAAGAAACACAATGCAATTGTACAATTTCCTTTCATATTTACCAATTACAATCAGCATTCAAGGAAGTCTTCGTCTCACAGGTACCGTTTTCTCGATCAGCATGGGACGGGGCAAAGGGGCAGGGGTGGACGGGGCAATTGCCTCACGGCGGCAAGATAAACTACTACTTCATGCAAAGGGACAAATCAAAGTTAAAGTCTCTAGGGTAAGAATCATTTAAGTCTCTTTCTCTCGATTAGAGAAAGCATCAAAGTCTCTTTCAAAATGGCGTCGCAGCAAGGTGGGCCATAATAGCTGCAATGTCCTGCAAAATGGCGGGTATGGGCGATGTCCAATAATGGCTGCTTTCCTCTCGTACACCTGGTTTAAATAGACAACAGTTCAAATCCAGTAGGGTCTTCCATTGGAGGGTTCACAGGTTAGCTTCAAATTGTCCAATCAAAAACAACAGTTCTCAAGCCTTTACTTAAGCATACATTATCCTTGGAGACGGGTACGCAAGTTGCAACATTTTATACCAATTAACTCACTTTCAGAGCTTCCATTGTCCGCACCTGCAGATTGACCTTGGAGCAAAGAGAAAAATGCCAGGCTGGCACGAAACCTTAAGATAAGCATGTGAACGATCTCAGTGGAAAAGTACAGCTTCAAGCAGAAATACACGTTTATTAGCACATTGGAAAAATACGAGCATCTAAACCGTGAGACCAGGCAACTAGGCCGAAGCCTCCATTAAAGTAATGCTAAGCTAAAACATTTCAAACAAGCAAATCATAGCACACGTTTATGATTATGTCGGATTAGTGCAATTCCAATACATCACGTTACATAAAGCACGCTTATAAATGTCGGCAACTACTCTGAGGGCACATTTTGTCCCCGTACAATCTTTATTAGTTCGGTTAAAGTCACTCTTGATTATTGCAGCACTACGTTTAAGCGCTAATAAATGTAAAACCTTCATTTCAGCTTCATCAGATCTTTTGGTGCATTTAACAGACAAGAACCGCGTCTAACTGGTTGCATGAAAAGGACATATTACTACTAGGTGGCTTGACATGAGAAGACCAAGTGGATTACAATGTTTTTCCGCTTACATGTTAGTCACTTGTTGGTGTATATTCAAACACTGATGCCCCTAGCTGCCGGGATGTTTCAAAGTTCAGAACCCAAGAAACTCCCTCTTCGGTGCATTTTACCTCTCACCTACGTGCACGGGCGGGTTTCCCACGCTTTGTTTATTTGATCAAAGGCTGAGACCAGACAGAGAATGCGGCCATAATTCTGATTAAGAAGGGGATGGCCCGCACTGTTCAAAAGGCTGTAATTTGCTGGGCGTTTTTGGAAATCTTAACTATGCAATCTTTGGAGAAAGAAATCTCATGCAATGCATACCAAACACACCTTGCAAGGAAGTCAGGCATTTTTTCACTTACAGAGTGTAATTATGAACATTGAGCAACTAATCGTAACCGGGATTGCCCCAAGGCCAAAAGTGCTCTATACAGCTCACATGGGTTTGTTTGTGCAAGTGGAAAGATAGCTGCTCGGAATAAATAAATATGTGCAATCAGATACCCAGAGATGTTACTGTCCAATGTTTTTATAAAGTGAAAACCACAATAGACATATCCAGGTAGGCAATACAGATGTTTAGGATTTAACTCGGGTCCCTCGGTGCACTAAAAGACGTTCATTGACCTGATTACGAGTACCAGCAGGGGCACAAACAGAATGGTGCCCACAACGTGCCATCCTTTCACCTTCTAGAGTGATCACTGGTTCCAATCGGTACAGCGGTAACAGGCCTACTCGCTGGTTTTAAACTGTCTCCATCACTGAATCCAGCCAAAGTGGCTCTTGCTATTGCTACCGCAGTCCAAGAGTACGAGGGATTCAAATGAATCAAATCGCGGGTTTGAACACCTGGACGAGCTTAAAGGACTTCTGTGACTGGGAGTTATATTTTTAAACCTAGTAGCATCACACAAACACTGTTCACACACAAAAACACATCACAGGACCTCAGTGGAATGTGAAGAAATCGCTCTGTTTGATTTTGTGTGTATCTTTTAGGGTTACATGACTGTTCCCTTACTCGTTGCAATTTTCGTTTCTTTCTTAATGACTGATTTTCTTTATTTTTGCCCTAAGATAATGTATTCTCCTGTTCTCCACAGTCGCCATTTTGAGTAATTAAATGGTATCGGGTAGTGGCGGTAGTGGCGATTTAGAGGGGAGGGGTGTTCATTCCTGCCATGCACTAGCCTTTTTCATTTGCTGATTGGGAAAGGTCATATGCTTCCAATAGACCATTATTTAAATGTGGTTGTTGCTCTGCCACACTGGAGGCATGGACCTGGATGCATGGCAAAAACATGCCATCCCAAGCCCCGCATTGTGCCCAACTGCAGCTTAAAGGCACCTCGTCATCTCAGCTGGCAGTTGCTTCCTGGATGGGCATCAGAGACTGTGACAGGGCCCTGTACCAGCGCTCATCCCAACATGATGCTCCCATGGGTTTTGGCATGGTATTTGCTCTCTCTCAAGGCACAGCATTGTCAGGTATCCACCTTAATTCAGATCACAGTCCCTACAAAGCAACACCTCACTGGTACCAGAAACAGAAGAGAGGGAACTTGCGCTTGCTGACAACAGCCAGGTCTGGAGAGCAAAAATAATCGTGCAACCAATGTGACATGACAATTTGAACTAATAGGAGAGACTACATGTCCCAAGTCATCCCAGCACAGTTCACTTCTGGTTCAACTCAAGGAGAGCTTTTCTGAGTTCCCTATGAAAGGTGAGTAAAACTGCAATGGGGTTCTTAGGAACACTTTGAGAACTTAATCTCCATAATTCTCTATCAACCTTGCAATGCATTCCCCCATTTCTTCTTCTGTTCTTTCCTTTTATTATATATGTGGTCTTTTGCATTTGCCTAAGCTTATTACCATGATAGTTATTTGTATTGTTGTGTTTCATGTAATCTGAAGAAGTTTATTTTAGCTGTGCCTTTTTCTTCGTGTATCAGATGCCATGCCTTGATACATTTTTCCTCCTTTTCTTAGATGACATCTTGAGAACCCTTTTTTGGCCTCTTTTCCAGCCACACATTTCAAATTCTATTGCCTTATGCCAGCAGTTATTAACCTGTGGTCTACAGACCCCTCTTTTCAGGGTGGTCCGCAGAACCCATGTGACTACTAACCATTATTTTCTGTCAATAATCATAAGCATTTTGAGCTAAATACCCTGCTAGGGCTTGGAATTTGATGGTGTCCCGCATTTTGAGCTAAATACCCTGCTAGGGCTTGGAATTTGATGGTGTCCCTTGTGTCCCAAAAATCATCAGAATGTGACAATATGGGCCTCATGACTTCCCTGGCAGGTCACAGAGGCGGTCGGTCCGCCACCAATGTGGCGGTACAACAGCCACATAACGACCGCCAGAACCACCAGTTTTCCTCTATAGGAGGGATTGGCAGTGATGGCGGTCCTAATCCGCTAGGGCTACGCTGCAAGCAGCGCCACCCTGGAGATTACGACCCCCTTCTCTGCCAGCGGTTACATGGCGGTAGCACCGCCATATAATTGCTGGTGGAGACAAGGTTCAGGGGCCACCCTGGCCATTCCCGTTGCGATGTTCACTGACTGGAAAGCAGACAGTGAATATCACAGCAGGGGCTGGTGCACCCTTAGCACTACAGCATTGCCACCGTCTCTATTATGAGCCAGCGTCAATGTTGTAGGCTGTTTCCCGTTGGGCCAGCAGGAAACTCCTAACGGGGGCCGCAGGAAGGCGGCTGTGTTAGCGGCAATCTGAACGTCAGGACTTCGTCAGATGGCCTTTTCCATCCACTGAAGTCATTATCGACTCCTATATGTCTTATTAGATTCAGAGCACTAACAGTTTAACTGCAGAAAGGTGCACTGACACATTTATGAATATACCTTTTTAGGGTCGAGCCTGCGTCGCATGCGCTTTCGCTAGCGAGATGCTTTAGGAATTAATAAGGGCTCAGAGCCCCGTCCACGTCACGTTAGTGTCTTTCATTGGTTCGTGGGCTTGCCTGTTAGAATCTGCTTGATTTCATTAGTGGAAGGCACGCATACGTCATGCCTTTTCCGGTGGTTAGCTCTCCTCGAGCGCATCGACAAAGTACAGAAAACATACGAGGCTCGCTGTTTTCCGTCCGGTTCGTGGACTACTTTTTCTCTATTTTCGCAGTGCGATCTTGTTTGGCAGAAGTCGAACGCTTTGCATAATATCGACCCTGTTACACAGTTAATTGCACTTTTTCCGGTTACATACATGGTTTATGTGGCAAGAAAAGTCCGGTTAGGAGTTTACAACGCTATTAGCTCTAACACGAGGAAACGCAAGACCCGTTGCATTGCAAATGCTTGTTTTATAATGCAGAGTTCGACTTAGGTTGTATTTAAATAAAACTGAATGTTAGTAGGATTACAATGTGATATAGATTCTAGACTAACAGAATATATTGAAACAATATTAAACTTCAAGTGATTATTGATTTTAAATGCATGTGCAAAATAGAACAAAATGTAGTACTCTGCCGTATCTATTAACATGTACTAACAAACGTTGCGTGTCTTTAAATTGAATAGGAGACGCATATTATTGAAGTATTATTAATGATGAATTTATACATTAGCATATTAAATATATTATATATATTTTATTAAAACATATTCATTGAATGTAGTTTCATGATTTTTGCCTTTGCATAAGGCCTGCAGAACTTGCATTTTGTGACCATGTCAGAATGCTGATTCATTTTCTAACGTGAACTTTCTTGGAGGTTATGTCCCCATGAGAGACTAGTTTGGTAATTGACCTCATTGTTTAAGCATAAAGAGAATGCATCTTATCACTCTTGCGAAAGAACATTGTGGAACATGGACTGACATCGTCTACAATTGTTTCAAACTTGTGTGGAGTCACACGGATGGAAAATGTTCTCAGGAGGACTTGGGAAAATAAATACATGCTTCAATTTTGGGTTGTGTGAACAATTATTATTGGATGATGCCCCTTCAATGTGATATTGACTGATACTTTTGGCGAAGAAGAAAGTTTAGTGACTATTGATATGACAGTGCCCATTTGGACTTTGGGCAGATTCAACTTTAGTCCCCAGATCTCCAGATTCTTTTCAACCTGATGTTTTGCTGATGAAGAGTACCTGAATGCTGAGCCCCCTTAGAGAGGTATCTTCCTTTGTACTTTGCCCCTTCATATTTAGAAACGTTTTATCCCCCTTATGAAGACTCTTGATTGAGCTTTTGATATGCGGATGCTTTCCCAACAGTCTAAGATAATTTTTTCCAATTTTTTTTTGGGTATTTTGCCAGCATGTGGTTCACCCCACACATGTATTTCCTGGTTTGGCTAGTTGTAGGGGTTCCCATTGCCCGGCCTAAATTGATAGCTTTGCTAAATTGAATTTATTTATGATTGCATTGTAAATCCTGAGCGACATTGGATTTCTTTTTTTCAGATAGTCCTTTTAATATTATGTATTGTTCTTCTTGAATGTTTAGTTTTGTTAATGTTAGTTTGCCTAAACTTCTTTTGTTGCATTGGACAACCCCTGTGATAATATATATCCATAACTTCATATTGAGAATAACCTACATGAATACATTTTTGGGTTTGTAAAATATATTGTAACCTTATTTTGACTAGAATTTTACTTGTATGGCCAAATGGGTCATAATGTTTAAAATTATCAGATGGTGATTGAATTTGTTTGATGATTCTACTACACTCTAATGCTGGGTCAAAAGATCAGTCGACCTCCATAAGCATTGATTTCTGCAAAGGATGAAAATGCTTCAGGAGATCTGGTAGCAGGCTGATTGTTTTGTCCCACTAGAGGGGAGAACCACTTTTTGTATAGTTTTAGGGAGATTGACCCATGTGGTTCTCCAGTTCAAATGTTAACCACCCCAAATTTTGTCCCATGGTATGTTCCATAGAATGTAGAAGTTTAGCATTGTGCCTACAAGTCGTGCCTACAAGTGACAGATGCGTGGGTATAAATAGGGTTTTGCACTTGCATTGCTTATGGCTTGAAGATTGCAGTGAAGTGTCATATTGTGAAGTGTTTGCAAGAGTTGCAGTACTCAAAGTGACTGTGGGGCTTATTGCATTAACTTTCCACAGTTGTTGTTGACCGGTTCGCTGTGGCCTACGATTCCAGGATAACGCTCAAATGTAGCAGACACTTTGTTAATTTACTGTCTGCAGAGAGGTATTTGTCATGAGATGGTGTTGACAGTGCCAATAGTTTCCTTGAGTGAATGTGAGTTGTCGTTGGTATTAAGTGAATCCTGAGTGCACATGGAGGATCTGTATCGACCAGAATGAGAATTGCTGGTCAAGTTGTAATTGTGAAAGCTACAGCCAGAAAGCATGAGCCCGTAGAGCTTTGAAGTATTTGAATTCTTTCCCATAGTGTGCAGACAGGGAGGCCTAGGCGGAGTAAACAGAGTCCAGCTCTGCGGAATTCCGCACAGTTAAAAAAAAACTCAGTGGGATTCCGTTGAGGAGGAGTTCCGTGACCCACGGAGTCCTCCGGAAAGCGCCCATCTCGGAAGCGCTAAGCAGGGTCGGCCTGCTCAGCTAGGCCCACACTGCTTAGAGCTTTCAAGATCGGAACAGGCCGGTGCACTGATTTCAGGCCAGGGCTGTAGGCAGCAAAAGCTACTGTTTCAGTCCTTGTTTGTGTACCAGTGTGCATAAACAATGACAACAAAAGAAAGAGGCGAGGATTTACCTGGGTCTTCCCAGGGGTCCTCCTCGTCACCCGACAACGATAAGTCTTCTCTCCTTCAGCGGCTGCCTCCTGTGCTCCGGTGCACACTGCAGCCTAGTTATGGGCTGCACAGCATACACGGAGACTGTCTGCGCTTGCTCTGTGCAGCCCATACTGGGCTGCAGCGCGCACCGGGTGAGCTTCACTCCGCTGGCGGGGCTAGCAGAGTGTTTTTGATAACTCCGCACTCCAAGCGGAGCGTGGAGTTCCAAAAACTCTGTTAGCTCTGCCAGCAGAGTAGAGCTCCCCGCACAGGCCTACAGACAGGTTGTTGATTTTTGCTTGCATTATTTTGCATTAGAAGTGTGTGATAGTTGTATGAGAGACTTCAGTCGCTTCGAATGCAGCTGCTGAGAGAAGTGAGTGTGATGTCATTTTGTGCCATTCTGGTATTGGTTGGTTGGTGTGAAGCCATGCTGGTATTGGTCGACAGTAACGTGCTGCTTTTGGTTGAGAACAGCTTGTGAAAATGATTGTGGGATTGAAGTTATTCCCTGATTCTATCAAAAGTTATTGTGATTAATTGAATTTGAGTAAAATTTTAAAGTTTCAAAGCATTTAAAAGTGCGCTTAGAGGAGATGTATTTACTCCAGTTAGAGAGGTGCCTCCAACCAGTTGATCACGGGCTACCAGTAGCTCCCAGATCCTTTCAGAGTAGCTCACAGCCTGGAGTTAATTTTTAAATAAGCACAGGGTCATATCTTTCCTTTTAAAGCTTAAGGGAAGGCAGTGTTTATTTTACATTATTATCATCAGGCTGCAGGCTCGCTGTATATTTGTGTTATACATGTAACAGTGCCACATATGGCGAAAGGTATCTCCTGTGCCACAAGTACTTACAATATAGGCTCTGTTACCCGTACACATATAGCCTATTTATATGCACACTTGTTCATACATTCCCAAAGACCACGCTCTCACTGACACACACACACAAGGCAGCCCATTCATAGTACCTCTAGTCAAAGTATTTTGTTCACACCATAATATCTGGCTTTATGGGGATTAGGCTTAAAGTCAAGGAAACTGGGCATTGTAGCGTCTAGTAATAATGTGCAAGTTCTTTAGCCTTTGGTAGCTCACTGTGATATTCACTAATCAGAAGTAGCTCTTGCTACAGAAAAGGTTGGAGACCCCTTGTGTAGACGCCCCAATCCAGTTTATTACATGGCACTATTGAAAGGAGTTTCTGAATATGTATGGCATGAACAATGGGTTAAGATGACTGAGGAAGACTGTGCACAAGCCTTTCCTTGCTATGGATAGTTTAATTTAAGGATTTTAGATAATTTGAAATGAGTGATGTATGAATCTCAACCGCCTCGAAGGCCTGCCCAGTTCAAAGTCGACAGTATCTGGGAACTTATAGCAAGCAATAAAATGACAACCAAATACGAGAGTCGAACGCAGAAAGCAATATAGACACTGTCAGAAGCTAGATGGGATGCAGAACAGAAAGTGTCGAGAGCTGATATATTAGACGGAGTACGAATGTTTCCATCTATCTTAAAGGAAGAAAGTAAAGGCACTAAACCTAAGACAAGAAAGAAACAGGTAGCAACGCAGGCAGGCAGCAGAAGACGAGAAAAAAAAGACAGAAACATTTTAAAGCAGTTCGGAAGACAAATTCATAAATCAGCTTTTGATGAATCGTCCACAAGCATATCATGCAGTTGAGACAGGAATGAGGATTGAAACAGTACAAAATATAGCCCCAAATGTGCCAACTGCTCTAGCTGAACAGACCCCAAATCAGATAGTTCTCTGTACACCTTTAAATTCAGTGACCCAAGTACCTTTGGTTTATCTACCAGTCTCGACTGTTAATGCAGTTCAGCCTGAACCAAGTCCAGTTGTGAATCAAATTGTATCAAGTCCTAATGTGAAAACAATAGTGCAGACACCTTATGTGAATATTCCTGTGCAGAACTGTCCTCAAAATCAGCCTGTGCCCATGTTGGCACCAATTCAGTCAATGTCAAATGTTAATCCAAGTCAAACAGGTCAACGTTTCAGTACAGTCTTATCAGGACAAAGTGCTGGGATCAGTGATGAAATTCAACTGAAACAGAAGAAGTTAAAGGAAAAAGTGATGGTGATGTCATTGAAGGCTGCACTGAGAATGAATCAGAGCCCACAGATGATGGTGAATGCAAGTGGGGTACAAGTTGTGCAAAAGCAGGTGCACAATGTGGTTTAGCCTAGAGGTAGAGGATGTGGTGTTCAGGTGGATCAGAGTGGAAATGTTGTTGACATTCAAACATTGAAGAAAACAAATCCTTGTCATGCGTGCAGAATTTATGGTGTTCAGCTAAATCAGAGTGGAAATGTTGACATTCAAATATTGAAGAAAACGAATCCTTGTCATGCATGCGGAAATTATGGACATTGACGGAGGAAGTGTCCCTATAATAATGTGAATAATTTGGTACAGAATGCTGGTGTTGCTCATACTCAAGGCAATAATCAAGTTCAAATACAGAGAGTTCAAAGGCCCAAAGCACAAAATGTGAATACATCCTCAGGACAGCAGTTGCAGGTAGCACAAGCCCCTGTGGTGCAACAACAACAGGTTCCTCAGCAACAGTTAAGTAAGGTGGCAAACATGAACTAGATAGCAGTACACTACACCTTGATAGATTTGAGTGAGGATGAGCTTTCGGACATCCTCCAGCTAGATAGCTCTGACGATGAAGATTGCATGTTGACTGCTTCCTTAGAAGTAGATCAACATGGTCCCTATGTAAAGCCAACATTATGGGACACGATATGTCATTCCTAGTCGACACTGGAGCTACACATTCCACTGTCAGAACTGCAGAAGTACCAAACTTGCACTTCTCTGGAAGGAGAATTCAGGTTGTAGGAGCAGCAAATAAGCAGTTAACACATCCTGTAACAGAACATGTCCCTGTAAAAATAGGTTCATTTGAAGGTGAGCACATATTTGTGATCTGCAATCCAAGTCCTGTAAATTTGTTAGGAATTGATTTGCTGACATGTGGTGATTTGCCTGAAGATTTACCAGACACAGTTATACCTGAGGGTTGGGATTTTTCCAGAAAGGGGAAAGGACTCATAAAAGAAATTGAGCCTACTAGACAACAGTTTAGCAAAATGCAATGTATCCAAAGATACCCCTATATGATATGTCCCCAGAGACTATAGCAGGAATACCCCCCCTGACAGATAGCCTGATTGAACAAGACGTTCTGAAGGAAATTTTAGGAAGCCCCTATAACTCACCTATTGTACGATTGCGGAACCCCATGGAAACTACAGCATAGCTCAGGACCTGAGAAAAGTGAATGAGATTGTTGTTCCATGTTGTCCAGTGGTATCGAATCCTGCAGTGATTTTATTCCATATTACTGTGAAGCAGAATGGTTTGCTGTCACTGACCTGTGTCAGGCATTCCTTTCCATTCCCATTCATGAGGGTAGCCAATTTCTTTTTGCCTTTAAATGTGGCAGTCGTTTTTTGTCATGGTGCCGAACTCCTCAAGGGTATACAGAGTCACCATCAATCTTTAATCAGATTTTGAAAAAAGAACATGGAATCCCTGAAAATGCCCAACCATTCGGTTTTGGTCCAGTATATTGGTGACCTTTTGGTTGCCTCAAACACTGTGAAGCATGCAGGAAAGATACCATAGCTCTCTTGAATCATTTAGAAGAAAATTGACATAAGGTTTCCCCAGCAAACTTACAGTATTGCAAGAAAGAAGTCCTGTACTTAGGTCATCATATTGAAATGGATGTGAGGAAGGTGTCTCAAGAGAGAATCCCAGTGATCATGCGGATGAATCCCCCTCCTACACATAAGGAAGTCAGAATGTTTCTGGAAATGGTTGGCTACTGCCACCAGTGGATTCCAAACTTTCCCCTTTTGTCTAAGCCTTTGCAGAGGCTGACATACAAGGATGTGTCCTATCCAGTGCCATTTGACGATAACTACATGCGTGCCCTCACAAAACTGAGAGGAAGCTTATGCCAAGCCCCAGCCCTGGGAATGCCTGAGTATAACAAATGTTTTTGTTTGTTTTGTTGTGAGAGGGAAGGCTGTGCTCTCTTTGTTTTGACCCATGTCATGTCCATGACCCATGGAAATGCAAAAACAAGGCTGTGGCCTGTAGCATCCGCACTGCCTAGTTGTTTAAAGGCTGTCCTAGCCCTTAGTATCACCATGGAACGGTGTGAAGGCATTGTTATGGGCCACTCCCTGAATACTTTTATTCCACCCTCAGTGGAGATATTATTGACCCGCACCAAAACGCAGTACCTCACAAATGCACGTCTGGCCCGTTATCAAAAGGTAATTCTTGGTTCCCCTTCATACCAATATAAGGCATTGCAATGAATTAAATGTGGCAACCCTTTTGCCTAATCCTGTTTGAAATAATGATGACCACGAGGATGAGGATGAGGATGATCATGATTGTCTCGATGTGAATGAATTGTGCACCAAGCCTAGACCTGACATTAAAGATGTCCCCTTAAAAAAAATGACTTTGTCATGTTCATTGATGGCTCCTGTTTATGAGATAACGTTGGAAATCTGAGAGGTGGGTATGCAGTTTGCACACTCTCTGGAGTCCTTTCTGCCCAAGTAGCTGAATTGATTGCTCTTACCACAGCATGCTGCATTTCTGAACGGCTTAAAGTGACAATTTTCGCTGATAGTCCGTATGGGTCTGGTGTCTTTCCAGAGTTCAGACAGTTGTGGTCCCAGAGGTGCCTTATGACCTCTTCTGGATCCCCTATCCAAAACTGTGATAAAGGTTACCAGTTGTTGAAAATATTGCAGGTACCAATGAAAATTGCAGTTGTTAAGCACAGTTAATTTCAGTTGTTAACTGCACATCCAAAATCAAATGATTAAGTATCTTTGAGTAACACGTATGCTGATGAAGTAGCAAGGTATTGTGCTCTGAATTGCACTTCCTTTAATCTGGAATGGAATAATGGAAATAATGATGAGACAAGGCAAAATTTCTTCATGACCGCCATTGATTTCTGGAAAGAAGTTAAGAGATTGCAGCAGGAGGTGACAGAGGAAGAACAGAAGAGTTGCGTTAGAGCAGGATGTGTTAACAGAGAGGAAGATGATGTTTGGGCTTCAAGTGATGGTAAATCAGTGCTGCCAAAAATCTTACTGTCCCCAATGGCAAGACATTACCATGGACAGGCATACATAGGAACAAATGCAATGATTAGAACGTTCACACAACCATGGTACAACCCCAGATCCAGATTGATTGCCACGTTGGTATGTCACAGTTGTGGTAGGTGTTAGCAAATGAATGTAGGGAAACACACTGTTGTTACACTGAGTCACATAGAGAGATCAGGAGGACCTTTCAATAGAATGCAGCTTGATTTCATTGAACCACCACTATGTAATGGGCTTAGTTGTGGTTTGTATCTTTTCTCACTGGGTCAAGGATTACCCAACACAGAGAAATGATAGCTTCACAGTAGCAAAGCTGTTATTGAGGAAGTTGATTTGGCTTTCCAACTTCTCTGGAATCAGATCGAGGAATTCATTTCAAAAGTGTGATCCTTAAATTGTTGTATGGGACTTTAAAAAAGTTGGGCAAGGAATGCACTGCAGTTACAGACCTGAGGCTTCAGGACTTATAGAACAGATTAATGGAACCCTGAAGTCCAGACTGGCAAAAGTATGTGCATCAACCCCTTTGAAATGACAAGATGTGTTGCCTCTTATCTTGATGAGTTTGTGGAGTACACCTCATCAAACAACAGGACTACCCCCTCATGAAATCTTTATGGGGTGGGCCATGAAATTGCTAGAAGTGCCTGCAAATGTGCTTATGAACGTTACAGATGACTTGGTACTGGATTGTTGTGAAGGGCTGACTTGGTTCATTACTTGTCTTGTCAGGTTGGAGAAGTCACTGCAGAGCCACAGCAGGAACTTTACCACAAACTGAGCCGTGGTGGCTGGGTGATGCTAAAAAAGCATGTGAGAAAAACACGCTTGGAACCACATTGGAAAGGGCCTTAACAAGTGATTTGGTAACCACCACAGTTGTGAAGTGTGCTGGTCTCCTGAACTGAGAACACGCAAGCTACACTCACAAAATTCCCGATCCCCTTGATGTAGCAGCACCTGTTCCCAGAGGGTCGGTTACAGTGGGAGAGAGGAATCAGGTCAGCCAAGCTTTGGGGTCTGGACAAGTTGCTGCCACAGGGCAAGCACGGTTTGGTGAGATTCTGAGCGAGTCAACAGCAGTGGAAGGTACAGAAGCATTGAGATAGAGTCAGTTGGCTCATGCTAGCTCAGATGCTGTTAAAAATCCAGTCATGCCAGAGAAAAGAGTTGTACCTGTTGATCAGTGGCCAAAGAAGCATCCAGTGCCAGTAGTAAGAGTTCCTCCTACCATTGCTGAAGTGTCTGAAGTATCAAATCAGAGTGACTGTGATACAGGTGTTCTTGCAAATAGGAGGTCAAAGAGGAAATGAGTACCAAGTTGAAGATATTCTGCCCCTGAATAGACATATTTTGCTGCCAATGACTGGGAGAAGGAATTTGTTACCTTTTGTGCTAACTATTTATCTCCAGTTGAATATCCTGGAAATTGAATTGCATTAGAACTGAATTTTGAAATCTCATTGCTGCTTGATGAACAAAGATACTACGTTTTGGAAGTAATTATTAGTGTTTATCAGCTGCTTCTTTATTAGAGACATTTAAACTTTTAGTTTGAGCCTTTGAACATTTGCAGTTAGAGAAAACTCGTCATGAACTTACTAGAAGTATCCAACAAGAGTATACAGTTCCTTCCAGACAAAAGGAGAGAGGGAAAGAGAAGGTAGGAGGTCGGCCAAACACCAAGGGAGCAGAAGGGGATCCGTTCTCTTAGGAAAAGGAGCCCTCACACATCCAAGTGGGTGTCATGCTTCATACAGAGGGTGCTGCTTGTTGGGCTGGTGCTGCAATGCCTGATGGGCACTCACAAGAGGGTTCTTTATCTGAGATCCTTTTTTCCAATACCATATGTGAAGTATGTGGTTAGGGCCTTGTTGGACTTTTGCTTATGCAGGGTCATCCCCAGACCTTTTTGCCTCCTGCCTCCTATATTTTTCTGACATGTTGCTGTTGGCTTTTCAACTCTGAGCACTTTACCACTGCTAACCAGTGCTAAAGTGCATATGCTCTCCTGTTTAAATTGTATGTAAGTGGTTTATCCATGATTGGCATATTTGATTTACTAGTAAGTCCCTAGTAAGGTGCACTAGAGGTGCCAGGGCCTGTAAATCAAATGCTACTAGTGGGCCTGCAGCACTGGTTGTGCCACCCACATAAGTAGCTCTGTGATCATGTCTCAGACCTGCCACTGCAGTGTCTGTGTGTGTATTCTTACACTGTAAATTCGACTTGGCAAATGTACCCACTTGCCAGGCCTAAACCTTCCCTTTCCTTACATGTAAGGCACCCCTAAGGTAGGCCCTAGGTAGCCCCAAGGGCAGGGTGCAGTGTATGGATAAGGTAGGACATATAGTAATGTGGTTTATATGTCCTGACAGTGAAATACTGCCAATTTCGTTTTCACTGTTGCAAGGTCTGTCTCTCTCTCATAGGATAATATGGGGGCTACCTTTAAATATGATTAAAGTGAAGATTCCCCTAGAGAATAGATGGACAGGTGGAGTTTGGGATCCCTGAACTCACAATTTAAAAATACATCTTTTAGTAAAGTTGATTTTGAGATTGTGCGTTTGAAAATGCCACTTTTAGAAAGTGAGCATTTTCTTGCTTAAACCATTCTGTGACTCTGCCTTGTTTGTGGATTCCCTGTCTGGGTCAGTTTGACAGTTGGGTTGTTTTTCACCTCACACCAGACAGTGACACAAAGGGAGCTGGGGTGTGATCTGCATTTCCTGATTAGCCATCTCTGCTAGGAGGGAGGGGTGGAGTGGTCACTCTCATCTGAAAGGACTGTGCCTGCCTCTGACAATGCTGTCTCCAGCCCCCTGGTGTGTGTCTGAGGCCTTGCCTGGGCAAGGCAGGATTTCACAAGAAGGTGTGAGTCCCCTTTGAAGAAAGGTGACTTCAAAGACTAAAATGGGTATAAGAAGGGCACCCAAACTTACAAACTTTAGAAACACTTCTGGAATCAAGAGGAACCTCTGCCTGGAGAAGAGCTGATCGCTGAGGAACAAGTGCTGCCCTGCCTGTGACTGTGCTTTGTGGAGCTTTCCTGCAGTGCTGCTTCTGCCTGAGTAAGAGGGCAAAGACTGGACTTTGTGTGCCTTCCATCTTGAAGAAGAAATCTCCAAGGGCTTGATGTAGAGCTTGCCTCCTGTTGTTGAAGTCTCAGGGATAGCAAAGACTTCTTCCTGCCAGCACCTGGAGTCTCTGGAGAGACCCCTACTCTGCTCTGTGGTGCCCTTCCAGTTCCTGGGACCCTGAAAGGAAAGGCTGGCAGCCTAAGGACAAAAATACACGCACCGAGCGCCGTGCGGAGAAAAGATCGACGCGAACCCGATCGCGGCTGAGAAAACGACGCGACGCCGACTCCGCAGCTGAGAAACGACGCCGCAGGAAACGCGACCGGAGAATCGACGCCCGGAGCAGGAGAAACGACGCGCAGCATCGCTGACGAAGGCTGAGAGATCGCAACCAGCGCCGCGGGACTTTCGGACCGTCGCGTGGCTGGCTTTTTCGACGCGCCTCGCCGTGCCGAGCTGTTTTCGACGCATATACCCGTGCAGGGTTATTTTCGACGCACACCGCCCGTGCGGGGTTATTTTTGCCGCAAACCAGGTACATTTACACGCTAGCAGCGCTAGTGTGTTGTTACAACTACCTAAAGACTCTTTTTATTTTAAACCCTTAAAAAAATCATAACTTGACTTGTGTATGTTGGATTTTTGTCGTTTTGGTCTTGTTTTGTTTAGATAAATATTTCCTATTTTTCTAAACTGGTGTTGTGTCATTTTGTAGTGTTTTCATTAAGTTACTGTGTGTGTTGGTACAAATACTTTACGCCCAGCACTCTGAGGTTAAGCCTACTGCTCTGCCAAGCTACCAAGGGGGTAAGCAGGGGTTAGCTGAGGGTGATTCTCTTTTATCCTAACTAGAGTGAGGGTCCTTGCTTGAACAGGGGGTAACCTGACTGTCAACCAAAGACCCCATTTCTAACATTGGTGACCAGCGGTCGGGATTGGACTTGTATTTGTACTTGACATACAGTAATTGAGTGTACACTACTGTTTTGATCTCAGACCACTACGTGACCACATACTACTTGTCTTGTGATTCTGCTTTTTGTTCTCTGATGTCCTCCTGGAAGTATTGATAATATTTTTGGACTTTGTTTTTTGGTTGTGAAGCCTTTGCAGAATGGAAGTCAATTTCTGGCACCTATTTATGTATAAAAAGTGGCAGCTTAAAGCATTCTGCATGGAAAGGGGACTGGCTGTGAACAAGAAATCCAGAAGGGAGGATCTTGAGTCAGCCCTGTTTCAGTATGAATTGAAACGTTGTCAGGCAACACCACCAAATGACTCTGAGGAGGAGGACTACTCCGAAGAGGAGGGCAGTGGCCCTGAGGAGGGAACAGAAAGAGATGATTGGCTCCTAGCTCTAATCCGGAGTCTGGAAGAGCTAGATGCAGAGCTTGAGAGGGCTGAGGAGAAGAGAGCCTTAGTCCTGGAAAAAGAAAGGATTGCAGCTCAAGAGCTGAGCTGTGAAGAGCTGAAGCTGGAGGCCATGAGGGCTGAGTCCAGCTCAGATGGTGGCAGCAAAAATCTTGTATCCAGTACTGCTGAAGAAGTGCACATGCCCAGAGATGTGGTGCCCTACTTGAAGGAGGGAGTTAACACACGCCAGGAGGTTCAGGGGTATGAGGTAGCTCCAGTGATGCACAGGGTCCCTGAGGTGGATTGGGGAACTGGCATGGGGAGTCATATTCCTACTGGTGGGAGGGACACTCTACTGACTCTAGGTGAGAGTGACAGGGAGAGGGGTTCCCCCCAGGTAGAAGTCCTGGTTATGGAGTGTGAAAACATCCCAGAAGAGTGTGGGTTGAGTGTCAGGGACAGTCAGGTACTGTCTCACCAGTCTCAGGAGGGTGATGTGGGGTGCTTTTTCAAGGCAGAGTCACTGGATGGTTGGGTGAAGGGTACTTTGGTTAATTCATGTGAGGGGCTGAGTGATGTAATTGCTGGAGAGCATATGTCTAGTCCTTATTTTCCAGAGCTATGCCAACACCAGGTGGAGTGTGAGTTCTCTGACCCCAGGGAGCTTACAATGGAGGCAGACTTCTGGGTGAGTACCAGAGAGTCTGAAGAGGCATTTGGGGGTGCTCCTGAGAGGAGTGGTCTAGGTAGTTCCCAACCAGGTGAGGTAGGGAAGGATTGTAGTGTCCCAGGTAGGTCCCAGTGTAGTGGGATGGGTGAGGGACCCCATGTCCAGTCTCAGAGGAGAGGGAATGGGGATGGGTTGAGGCCCAAGGTGCCCGAGATCCGGTCCCAGGTCCTGGAGGGTTCCCTGCGGGAACCCCAGGAGGGGAGCCTAGCCTGTACCATAGGGCCATCTGTTGAGGGAGACCCCACAGTGTCAGGAGAACTTGGGGGGGCCGCTGTAGCCAGCGTCCCACCAGTTCTGGTGTCTGGCAGTACCACTCCTAGTGAGGGGGTGCAGAAGTCCAGACAGAGGGTTGAGAGGGGGTTGCGGACCCCAGTGGAGAACCTGGAGGGTCAGGGGTCAGCTCTGAGAGCAGAGCCCCCCATGAATGACCTTGGTGAGACCATTTCTGGGTTGGGGGGAATCCAGACTCTGTCAGATGGGCAGAGGTCAGGAGACCTGCGCCAGCCAGACTCTTGTGTGGCCCTTCGGGACAGTGTGTCCCTTGAGGGGGGTAAGTGTGCCCCCCTGGAAGTCCTGGTGTGCCAGGCAATGGTTCAACCGCAGGGTGGTGACTCTGGGTTGAATGATCAGGTTCAGGGGGTAAACTCTGACCTGATGGGGGGTAAGTGTGCTCCCAAGGAAGTCCTGGTGTGCCAGGCAGTGGTTCAACCGCAGGGTGGTGACCCTGGGTTGGATGACCAGGTTCAGAGGGTAAACTCTGACCTGGTAGGGGGTAGGTATGCCCCCCAGGAAGTCCTGGGTTGCCAGGCAGTGATCCAGTCTGTGGGTACAGACCCTGGATTGGGAGGCCAGGTTAAGGGTGTCCCCCCTGACCTGGAGGAAGGGGCTACTGCTAACAGTGCCCCTACCATGTTGTCTTCTGGGGGGGCCACTCCTAGTTGGGTGGTTCAGGACCCCAGAAGAGAGGGCAGGGGGAGGGAAGCCTCACCCCTGGCCCTGGTCCAACCTGAAGGTACAGACCCCAGGTTGGAGGATCAGTTGCAGGTTAACATCCCTGCACTGATGGAAGAATTGTGCAGGACTGCTTCTACAAGCACCCTGACAGTTTTTGACTCTGGGGGTGCCGCTTCTGTAGGGAGGTTACGGAGCCCCAGAGGGGAGGACCAGGGTCAGGTTGTCATCCCTGACCTGGTGGAAGAGAGGGTGGTCAAAGGGTGCCAGGCACCTGGGGCTACCACCCCCCACTCTCCACAGTCACAGTGGTTAGAGAGGCCTGAGGTCGGGCTCTCATCCCTGACAGTTGTCTGGGGCCACTGTGGCTTGCTGTCCTGGTGGACAGAGTTGCCCCTGGGGGGGGGAGGACGAGAGTCACACCCCGGGGGTGGAGTGGGCCACACCACTGTGTTGGCCCTGGTGGTACTATCTGCCCATTGCAATACATCTGTGAGCAAAGTAAAGTTAGGTGTTGCACAGATGGTGTCTGTAGATGTGGAGAAGGGTTCCCCATGGGTTAGCTTAGTGGGCCCTGAGAGTATGGACAGAGGGATCCAACTGGAGTCAGGAAGGCGTAGAACTGGAACATGCCCCTGCTGTTGTGGGCCTGGGTCCCTGTTCTATCGCCCCAATCAGGGAAGTACATCAAGGTATTGATTGTTCTCCCCTGGCTTTAGGCTGGTAGGGGGTCGTGTTGGACTTTTGCTTATGCAGGGTCATCCCCAGACCTTTTTGCCTCCTGCCTCCTATATTTTTCCGACATGTTGCTGTTGGCTTTTCAACTCTGAGCACTTTACCACTGCTAACCAGTGCTAAAGTGCATATGCTCTCCTGTTTAAATTGTATGTAAGTGGTTTATCCATGATTGGCATATTTGATTTACTAGTAAGTCCCTAGTAAGGTGCACTAGAGGTGCCAGGGCCTGTAAATCAAATGCTACTAGTGGGCCTGCAGCACTGGTTGTGCCACCCACATAAGTAGCTCTGTGATCATGTCTCAGACCTGCCACTGCAGTGTCTGTGTGTGTATTCTTACACTGTAAATTCGACTTGGCAAATGTACCCACTTGCCAGGCCTAAACCTTCCCTTTCCTTACATGTAAGGCACCCCTAAGGTAGGCCCTAGGTAGCCCCAAGGGCAGGGTGCAGTGTATGGATAAGGTAGGACATATAGTAATGTGGTTTATATGTCCTGACAGTGAAATACTGCCAATTTCGTTTTCACTGTTGCAAGGTCTGTCTCTCTCTCATAGGATAATATGGGGGCTACCTTTAAATATGATTAAAGTGAAGATTCCCCTAGAGAATAGATGGACAGGTGGAGTTTGGGATCCCTGAACTCACAATTTAAAAATACATCTTTTAGTAAAGTTGATTTTGAGATTGTGCGTTTGAAAATGCCACTTTTAGAAAGTGAGCATTTTCTTGCTTAAACCATTCTGTGACTCTGCCTTGTTTGTGGATTCCCTGTCTGGGTCAGTTTGACAGTTGGGTTGTTTTTCACCTCACACCAGACAGTGACACAAAGGGAGCTGGGGTGTGATCTGCATTTCCTGATTAGCCATCTCTGCTAGGAGGGAGGGGTGGAGTGGTCACTCTCATCTGAAAGGACTGTGCCTGCCTCTGACAATGCTGTCTCCAGCCCCCTGGTGTGTGTCTGAGGCCTTGCCTGGGCAAGGCAGGATTTCACAAGAAGGTGTGAGTCCCCTTTGAAGAAAGGTGACTTCAAAGACTAAAATGGGTATAAGAAGGGCACCCAAACTTACAAACTTTAGAAACACTTCTGGAATCAAGAGGAACCTCTGCCTGGAGAAGAGCTGATCGCTGAGGAACAAGTGCTGCCCTGCCTGTGACTGTGCTTTGTGGAGCTTTCCTGCAGTGCTGCTTCTGCCTGAGTAAGAGGGCAAAGACTGGACTTTGTGTGCCTTCCATCTTGAAGAAGAAATCTCCAAGGGCTTGATGTAGAGCTTGCCTCCTGTTGTTGAAGTCTCAGGGATAGCAAAGACTTCTTCCTGCCAGCACCTGGAGTCTCTGGAGAGACCCCTACTCTGCTCTGTGGTGCCCTTCCAGTTCCTGGGACCCTGAAAGGAAAGGCTGGCAGCCTAAGGACAAAAATACACGCACCGAGCGCCGTGCGGAGAAAAGATCAACGCGAACCCGATCGCGGCTGAGAAAACGACGCGACGCCGACTCCGCAGCTGAGAAACGACGCCGCAGGAAACGCGACCGGAGAATCGACGCCCGGAGCAGGAGAAACGACGCGCAGCATCGCTGACGAAGGCTGAGAGATCGCAACCAGCGCCGCGGGACTTTCGGACCGTCGCGTGGCTGGCTTTTTCGACGCGCCTCGCCGTGCCGAGCTGTTTTCGACGCATATACCCGTGCAGGGTTATTTTCGACGCACACCGCCCGTGCGGGGCTATTTTTGCCGCAAACCAGGTACATTTACACGCTAGCAGCGCTAGTGTGTTGTTACAACTACCTAAAGACTCTTTTTATTTTAAACCCTTAAAAAAATCATAACTTGACTTGTGTATGTTGGATTTTTGTCGTTTTGGTCTTGTTTTGTTTAGATAAATATTTCCTATTTTTCTAAACTGGTGTTGTGTCATTTTGTAGTGTTTTCATTAAGTTACTCTGTGTGTTGGTACAAATACTTTACGCCCAGCACTCTGAGGTTAAGCCTACTGCTCTGCCAAGCTACCAAGGGGGTAAGCAGGGGTTAGCTGAGGGTGATTCTCTTTTATCCTAACTAGAGTGAGGGTCCTTGCTTGAACAGGGGGTAACCTGACTGTCAACCAAAGACCCCATTTCTAACAGGCCTGTTGGGTAGATTTGTGTATGGCAGTGAATGTATGAAAGGAAGTGCGTAATAAAATTGTCTAAGTAGTCCTCTGAATGTTTTTTTTAAATAAGTGAGTCTACTTGTCAGGTTAAAAGAAGCGTAGTGGCTATCACCAGACACAATGATCTATGATAGTCTTAAAAAGGTCAACATGTGTCTTGCTGCAAATAAGTCATTAATGATCATTTAGAAATTTGTCCGACCCAATCTTGCCCTAATCTACAGAGTAGTTGGAATCTGAGTATAATTAATTGTGTCCACTCACAAATGACCTTGATATGATGTAGTTTTTAGTACCTCAACAATGATTCATAGTAAAGGGAAAGGCCAGCTGTAATGGAAAGTAAAGAAATAAACATGACTTAAACCACCTGTATGTTATTGGTGAGGTGGTTATATTATTATCTCAGTGCAACATGCGTCAAAATTATACAGTATGCTACTATCAATGTAAGGTGCCTCTAGCACAGTGATAGACAATTCTGCCTCCTTAAATGGGAGCAGAGAGTACTCTAATTTAGTGTGCAATAATTAGAAAAAGAAATGAATCACTATTCATAGCAGGGGTATGGGTCCAGTGTAGTGACCTCATATCTAAGGTAGTGCTTGCATATTCATAGTCAGGACTCCACTGGACGACCTTCCCCAGCTCTGCGCCTCTGGAGTAGAGGAGCAAGATTCCGGGTAATCTTAAATTCCCTCAGTCAATGATTATCAGGTGAGTAAGTTCTTGTACATGGCAATTCTAGACTGTGTAGCGCTGAGGGGACTATCTGTGCCATATTGAGAGAACACAGTTGTTTTGTAATCGTTTAGGAACGACTGCCAATTAGTATAGCTATCATTTTAGGAAAATATGTAGTCATGCCTAATGCCTCCTCAAGCCACCCAAATGGAGGGGGGCTCGGCAGCAACTGGGATCTCAGAAAGACTCTTTGCATGTGTGCATTGGCACAGCGAGGAAGGAATTGTCCAAATGTTGCTTGCGCACTGTCTTTGAATGTAGCCAGGCGTGCACTACTGCTACGTGATGATAGATAGCCACACAGAAACCCGGCTAAATGTTGAAAAAATGTGACCTTGAAAAAGTGCAACCTCAACCACCCAAGTAAAAAGGGTCCCCTAGTCCTAATTAGCATGTCAGTAGTAAGGCGCATGCTTCAAGGCAAGACGAGGAGTGGCCAACGTATTTTCGGAACCCCATCTTGGAGTGTGGGTGAACTACTTAGATGGTAATTGGAGAAAAGAAAAGGGGGCAAAAAAGTGAGGGTGAAGTAACTGCCAGAAGAAAATATTGAGGTAAGTCTAAAAGGCCTAATGTATATAAAAGACCAATGCGCAAACACATAAGCGCTGTCAGTCGAGAATGGCTATAATGTTCTTAGTGCACCTCTCGTGGTATGGCTCTGCTTCCTCCATAAATATGGCAAATTAAATCCACAAGAGAGCTCCAATCAATGCCAAGAGTAAATTTTGGTACATGGCTTTCAGTCCTAATGCATATAGTTTCCCAATGGGATGTGGTGAAAACTTACAATATTATAAAGACCAATTGTTTCAGCAATTGGCTGTGTCTAAGAGCCCCTCTCAAAATTCTGTGACCATTGTTTACAACCAATGGTAATAGAAAAACAATCTTTTCTACAGGGCACCAGAGATTTCTTCAATCTCATTAGGGGCACAAATGATACACACCAGATTGATTTATTAGTGACTCTCGACGTAGAAACACTCAGAACCAACATCCCACAAACAGCATCCCTGGAGGTAGTAAAGAGTTCCCTACGATCTGAGGAGTAGACATCATCTTCTCCTGTGAGTTTTATCATGGAATGTGCTACATTGGCTTTGACTGAAAACATTTTGCAATATGGCGAGCAACTGTATTATCAAACCCAGGGGACTTCCATGGGGAGTACATTCACCTCCAGTCTACCATGCCTTTATATGGCTGCCTTTGAGAGGGACAAGATTTATTATGAGTCTGATCCCTTCAGGGTCAACATATCAGTATTGTGCAGATATATTGATAACATCCTTATCTTCTGGAAAGGAGATAGGATCACGGGTGGTAACTTCCGCAGCCAGAAAAACACTCTAAATCCCTACGTACACTTTTCCAGTAACATTTCAACAGAAAAGCTCCCATTCCTTGCCCTAATGATCTGTCAAATAGGGCTAGACTGCAAACAACCACATGCAGCAAACCCACTGACTGTAACAGCCTTCTTTTGTACAGTAGTCACCACCCTAAATCACTCAGGGATAACTTGCCCTATTGACAGTTGTTACAACTACGCCACAACTGCAGCACCATACAGGATTTCCATAAACAGGTATTAGAACTATCCAAAAATGTGTAGGCAAGAGACCAGAATACGAAAAATCAAAGGTAAACATTGGGGTATCTAACAAACAGGCAACCTGTCCTTCCCACCACCACACTTTGCTTTTAAGCGTACCTCCAATCTAAAAGATATGCTCGTACACACCAGACCACAAAATTCCACAAGAACTGAACAGAGACCATTACGGGACTTATCCCGGGAGACAGGGCATTGCCCTTTTGGTTCATGTGCGGTTTGGGCCTTCACGAATGCAACAAAAGAAATAAAACTTACAGGTACATTCATTTCGCAACAGAGAACACACATGAACTTCAACACAAAATTTGTATATACATGATGACATGTCCCTGTAACAAGAAATACATAGGAATGAAAACAAGACTGGTCAAAACACGGATCGTGGAACACCGGAGCAACATCCGGTGCAAGAGACTAAGCGTCAAGATGTGTACACAGTTTTGATTGAGGGACATTCCATTAATGACGTTTGGTTGACGGTCTTGGAACCACACAACTGCATGACCAAGGACACCCTATTCAGAAGGGAGGGAAACTGGATTTTCCATCTGTCAACTCACGTGAGTTGGCTGAATGACAACATCCCATGGAGTTAAATGACTAAATAATCACTCCTTTTTCCTTGTTTAGCATGTCCCTAATTTTTCATTGCCATGACGCTACACACTGATTGCCAACACCTCCCTTCTTTTTGACAGCTATGTCTCACATAAGTACAGCAGGGTCTAATCTAAATAATCTGCCATGGCCCTCTGTTAGCCCCCACCCCTTTATAACATTGAATTTCTTCACAGCGTCGCATTAAGAAAGAATATACATTGGGCTGAAAAGTCAAGTACCAATTGAACTCTTGGCAACGATTGGACCTGTCTTGTGGATTTACTTCTGATATTTTTTTAAGAAGGCAGCTGAGCAACACCATAAGAGGGTGCACTAACAACATTATGGCCATTCCTGACTGACTGTGCTTATGCACGTGCACATTGATCTCTTATATGCATTAGGCCTTTTAGTCTTGCCTCAATATTTACTTTTGGCAATTACTTCACCTCTCCTTTTTTGCCCCTTTTTCTTGCCTCCAATTACCATCTAAGTAGTTCAACCACACTCCAAGATGGTGCTCTGAAAACACCTTGGTCACTCCCTATTGCACCTACACGCATGCACCTTACTGCCGACATACTAATTAGGACCGGGGTGCCCACCTTACTCAGGGAGTTGAGGTTTCACATTTTCAAGGTCACATTTTTTCAAGGTGAAAGACCAGTTAAATTAAGCAGGGTTTCCTTGTTGCTACGGTTATTATGATATGAAGTAGCAGTGCCGCGCACCCAGCTAAATTCACAGACAGTGTTTGAGCAACATTTGGACAATTCCTTGCAGGTTGCGCTTATGCATACATGCAACCAGCTTTCTGAGATTCCAGTTGCTGCCGAGCATTACTGGGAGCACCCACCATTCAGGTGGTTTCAGAAGTCATTAGAGCCCAGCTACAAATATTCCTAAAATGATAACTATACTAACTGGCAGTCACTCTTAAAACTAATACAGGACAAGTATGTTCTCTCAATATGGTGCTGATAGTCCTGTTAGCGCTACACGGTCTAGAATTGCCATGTTCGAGAATTAACTCACTTGATAATCATTGACTAAGCGGATTTAACACAACCAGATTCTTGCTCATTTACTCCTAAGGCAGTAGAGCTGGGGTAGGTCATCTAGTGGAGTCCTCACTACGACTATGTAAGTACCGCCTTAGATATGTGCAGAGGTCACTATACTAGACCTATACCTATGCTATGTATTAGCGGCTCATTTATTTTTCTAATTATAGCACGCTAAATCAGCGCACTCCCTTCTCCCACTTAAGGAGGCAGAATTGCTTCTGGCAGGCAGGTCGCTCCATACACCGCTGCCCCATGCCGCCTCCACTCAGCTGCCACTGTTCTTGCCCGTTCTCTTGAGCGCTTCCTGAGCGCTTCTGAGCAACCTGCCGCTGAGCCCTGCGGCCCCGCCCACTTCCTTCTCCTCAAATCTCTGTCCATTTTTAGCCCGTTTCCCGCCACTGAGCCCCGTGGCCCCGCCCCCCTCCCTCCTCCTCGAATCTCTGTCCATTTTAGCCTATTCCCGCCGCTGAGCCCCGCGGCCCCGCCCGTCTCCATCTTCCTCGAATCTCTGTCCATTTTTGCCCATTTCCCGCCGCTGATCCCCGCAGCCCCGCCCCCCCGCTTTCCCATTCGCCGATTCCTCCCTCCTCCCATCTGCCACTCCCTCCCACCTCCCCTCTTATGGCAGCCGCAGCACGGTGAACGAAGCAACCCTTGACCCTGCTTCTGGCAGGCATGTCGCTCCATACACCGCTGCCCCATGCCGCCTCCACTCAGCTGCCACTGTTCTTGCCCGTTCTCCTGAGCGCTTCCTGAGCGCTTCCGAGCAACCTGCCGCTGAGCCACACGGCCCGCCCCCTTCCCTCCTCCTCAAATCTCTGTCTATTGTAGCCCATTCTGCTGCTGAGTCCCGCGGCCCGCCTCCCTCCCTCCTCCTCAAATCTCTGTCCATTTTTGCCCATTTCCCGCTGCTGAGCCCCGCGGCCCTGCCCCCCTCCCTCCTCTTCGGATCTCTGTCCATTGTAGCCCATTCCCGCCGCTGAGCCCCCGCAGCCCCGCCCCCTCCCTCCTCCTCGAATCTCTGTCCATTGTAGCCCATTCCTGCAGCTGAGCCCCGCGGCCCACCCCCTCCCTCCTCCTCAAATCTCTGTCCATTTTTGCCCATTTCCCGCCACTGAGCCTTGTGGCCCGCCCCCCCTCTTTCCCATTCACCGATCCCTCCCTCCTCCAAGCTGCCACTCCCTCCCACCTCCCCTCTTATGGCAGCTGTGGCGCGGACCCACGCAGCGGGCGCACCAAAGGCAAGCCCGTCCGCGCCTGGACCGCACCCAGCGCCACTCCCCCTGGCCCGCAAGGCACCACACCTCCCCACGCCACTATACTCCCAGTGACCTCCATGCCATCAATCCAGGACGCTGTCGCGCCACTGGGCGCAGCATGAGCCGAACATTCGGCTCGGGCCGCGGCACGCGGTCCCAAGATGCGCCGCATCCCCAGCCTGCTCTGCACCTTCCGAGGCCCCAAATTGGGCATAGGGCCTCATTCTTCTTTAGCGCACCGCGCTCACAGGCAGGTCTGACCCCCCCACTCACCTGTTCTTTTCTTCTTCTTCTTTTTCTTGTCATCTGGTTGTGCCTTCCTTTATTGTTTTTTCTCCCTTTCTCATATTACCCTTCTCTTCCCAGCATTCCTTTTTCCCTACTCTCTATGGCTCCTAGTCCATTCTGTTCTATGTGTTTTTCCCTATCTAAGATGGTGTCCTTGTACTTCCTGTTGGTCGCTTCTTGTTTGTTGGTATTTAAGGGCTGTGATTCTTTCTCTCCTTGCGCTGCAACACTTTCTGTTTGGATGGTGTCTTCGCTCCTACTTCCTTGTATTCCTGTGCTGGTTCTCGTCGGTTCCAGTGTATTCTCCTGCATTTTGCCCCTGCTGTTACCTGTTCATTTTGTTCCTGTTGCAGGAACCTATCTTTTTGGAGGTTTTTTCCCCTTTTCAGGTTTTTTTTCCTTCTGGCACTACTTCTGAGGGACACGGCCTGCTCTTGGTGTACCCATGGCCTGCAGCACCGTGGCTACCAGAAAGAGTCGCCCCTACCTGGGCCATGGCCGAGCAATCAAGAACAAGATCCACGCCACTCGTCCTGCGTACTCCAGGTTTAAGCAGCACGTAAGTTGTGACAGACGCCCCCCACCTACTTTCAGCCCTCCCCAAAGAACACCAAGGGACCTTTCTCCTGCCAAGCCTGCAGCTTCACCTGCACCCTAAAGCACCGCAACAGACCTGCCAACAACCACCTCAGCTGCATCCTACTCAACACCCGCTCCATCCACAAACATGCAATTGAACTATGGGACCTACTAACCTCAACCTCACCGGACATCGCCTTCCTCACCGAAACCTGGACAAACTCAGCCTCAGAACCCGACATAGCCATACCCATCCCTGAAGGCTACAAAATCACCAGAAGAGACCGCACCAACAAACCAGGAGGGGGAATCACCATAGTCCACAAAAGCAACATCAAAGTCTCGAGCAGAACCCATGACACCCTCAACCTCGCCGAGCACCCCCACTTAAAAATCCACATCAAAGCCAACACCACCCTCATAAGGAACTCTGATCTACAGACCCCCAGGCCCCCGTTCTCAATTCTGCGACGCCATCACCGACATCGTAAGTGCCAACGCCCTCGACTCCACAGAATACATCCTCCTCGGCGACCTGAACTTCCACCTAGAAAACAACAACAACACCAACACCACCAACCTACTGGACAACCTCGCCAACCTTGGCCTCAAGCAACTCGTCACCTCACCCACCCACTGCGCAAGCCACACACTTGATCCCGTCTTCTCAGCCAGCAACCACATCTCCTTCAGCCACACCACCGCTGCATCCACTTCTCCTACCAGAAACCAGTCACTCCCCACCGCCGCACACAACCCCCCGACGCAACTGGAGCAAAATATCAATGGATCAACTGATTTCCACCCTCGCCTGGGCCCCACCCCCTGGGACCCCAGACCCCAACACAGCCGCCACCAACCTGCATCGCTGGATAGAAGACTGCGCCAACACCCTCGCACCGCTCAAAAAAAAAAAAAACACCCTCCACAGAATCAAGGCCAGCTGGTTCACCCCAGACCTACAGGAATCCAAACGGCTATGTCCCAGAATGGAAAAAACCTGGCACCTTGAACCTACCAACTCCAACCACATCGCTTTCAAGGATGCCATACGCAAACATCACCAACTGATTGACACCAACGCTCACAACAGTAAAGAGCTCTTCGGCATCATCAAAGAGCTCTCCACTCCCAGGACCTGCTCCAATGAACCCCCGCCATCACAGGAGTTTTGCAACTCACTTGCAACCCACTTCCGTCGAAAGATAGAAGAAATCCACAACAGCTTCAACCCCCAGACCCACCAGCTGACTTCAAACACCCATGGACCCAACGTCTAAAGAAACACCCACCTCCTCCACATCTGGACCCCCGTCAACATAGAAGACACCGTCAACACCATGGCCTCCATCCACTCCGGATTACCATCGGATCCCTGCCCACACAATATCTTCAATAAAGCAAACATCATCATCTCTCCCCACCTCTGCAACACCATCAACAGCTCCTTCGAGTCAGCCACCTTCCCAGAAAGATGGAAGCACACCGAAGTCAATGCCCTGCTGAAGAAGCCAAAGGCAGACCCAGATGACCAAAGAATTACCGCCCGATCTCCCTCCCCCCCTTCCCAGCCAAGGTCATCGAAAAAATAGTGAACAGACAATTATCCCGGTTCCTGGAAGACAGCAAGGCGCTCGACACCTCTAAATCCGGATTCCGCAAAAACCACAGCACCGAGACCGCACTCATTGCTGACACAGACGACATCAGGACCATGCTCGACGAAGGAGAAACAGCAGCACTCATCCTCCTAGACCTTTCCGCAGCCTTCGACACGGTATGCCATCACGCTCTCTGCACACACCTCCACAACGCTGGAAGCCGCAACAAAGCACTCAATTGGATCTCGTCATTTCTCGCAGGCAGAACCCAGAGAGTCCACCTCCCACTGTTCCTGTCAGAAGCCTCCAGAATCATCTGTGGCATCCCCCAAGGATCATCGCTCAGCCCCACGCTCTTCAACGTTTACATGGCCCCACTCGCCAACATCGCACAAACCGACCACATCAACATAGTTTCCTACGCAGACGACACTCAGCTCATGCTCTCCCTCACAAAAGACCCTACAACTGAAAAGAACAACCTCCACAACGGACTTCACACCATTGGCAGCTGGATGGAATCAAGCCGCCTCAAGTTAAACACAGACAAGATAGAAATCCTCATCTTTGGTACCAACCCCTCAGCATGGAACGACTCCTGGTGGCCCACCTCCCTAGGATCCGCACCCTCACCCACCACCCACGCACACAACCTGGGATTCATCTTGGACTCCACACTCAGCATGACTCAGCAGGTCAACGCCATCTCCTCTTCCTGCTACAACACTCTCTTTCATGCTTCGCAAGATCTTCAAGTGGATCCCCGTCGAAACCATGAAAACCGTCACCCATGCCCTGGTCAGCAGTCGGTTGGACTACGGAAATGCCCTATATGCAGGAACAACAACCAAACTCCAAACAAAGCTGCAAAGAATCCAGAACACATCCGCCTGCCTCATTCTTGTCGTCCCATGCCGCAACCATATCTCCCCCCACCTCAGAGACCTACACTGGTTACCAGTATCAAAGAGGATCACCTTCAAACTCCTCATCCATGCACACAAAGCCCTCCACGACACAGGTCCAGCCTACCTCAACGACCGACTCACCTTCCACACCCCCACCCACAATCTTCACTCCGCCAGCCTCGCCCTCACCTTCGTCCCCCGCATCCGCCACACCACCGCCGGAGGAAGATCCTTCTCTCACTTAGCCGCCAAGACCTGGAACTCCCTACCACTCCACCTTCGCCAGACCGAAGACCTCTTGACGTTCAGGAAACGCCTCAAGACATGGCTTTACGACCCATAGCTACCCCCCCCAGCACCTTGAGACCCTAACAGGTGAATAGTGCGCTTTATAAATCCTTTGATTGATTGATTGATTGATTGAATTGCTACACCACTTGAGTAACTTTAAATCCCTTTCTAAAACACAGTGTGCAAAATCAGTTGCTTTTAAGTGTTTCAGTGTGTGTCACTTGTCTTTGTCATGTGGTTTGTCTTTCACTGTGCTAGAGGCACTTTACTCTGATAGTAGCATGCCATATAATTTTGACGCATGCTACATTGAGATGAAAATATAACCACCTCACCAATGACATGCAGGTGGTTTAAGTCTGTCTTTATCTTTATTTTTCATTACAGGTCGGCTTTTCCCTTTGCAATGAATCATTGTTGAGGTTCTAAAAACTACACCATATCTAGGTCATTTGTGATTGGACACTATTAGTTATACCCAAATTCCAACCACTCTGTAGATTAGGGCAACATTGGTCTTGACGAATTGCGAACGGATCATTATTGACAGCAAGAAACATGTTGACCTTTTTTAGGCTATCAAAGATCATTGTGTCTGGTGATGGCCACTATGCTTTTAACCTGACACGTTGACTCACTTATTAAAAAAAACATTTAGAGGACTACTTAGCCATTTTTATTACGCACTTCCCTTTACATATTCAGTGCCATACATCAATCTACACAATAGTCCCTACACACATACTTCACATACGGCATTGAGAAAAAAGATCTCTGATAAATAGCCCCCTTGTGGGTGCCCATCAGGCATTGCAGTGCCGGCCCGATGAAGAGCAGGCCTATAATGAATCATGACACCCACATGGGTGTGTGAGGGCTACTTTTCCTAAAGGAAAGGGACCCCTTCCACTCCCTTGGTGTTTGTCTGACCCCCTATCTTCTCTTTTTCTCCCGCCATTTGTCTGGAAGAAACTGCATACTCTTGTTGTGTACTACTGATTGCATTAGAGCACATATACTGGACCCATAGGCGCTCCTAGTCCATGCCCGCCGTTGTTGAGGAACTTTCTAGAAGATCAATGTACTTTGCTCAGAACTGAAAAGGGACAGGGATAAACAAAGCTGCTTTGCACTTTTGATTTTTTAATTCTGACTTTCTAGTCTGGGTCTAGGCAAGTCATGGAGCCCAATTGAAATAAGAAGAATAAAGGTAAATACATATGCATAGGTTTGGTAGTCACATTTGTAGTCATGATTATATTGTTTATTGTACTGAGTTCGCCCATGGAAAATGAGTCAGAGAAAATTGGAGTCACAAGTTCCCTGAGTTTAGAAGACCCTATGATAGATCAAGACCCCCTGTATAAAGATGAGACTCTTGCATACAGATAGTTCTAAGGGAGATTTGTGATCCAATGTGTATTTCGAATTGCTCTACGTGTAAATAGACACCATGGGAGTTCAGACTTGTTATGTGTGTACACAAATCCATTCATTAGTGCAAGAAAGAAGTACCTATCACAGCTTGCCACTAACATATGGAATTTCCTGTAGCCTGTTATTAACCCTAATATATCAGCTGGGTTATTTTCAATTCTTCTTTTCAAATAATGACCTAGTGTTTTCTTGGGTGCCCATCATGAAGCACCTGAGTAGTGTTGCCAAAGCAAAAGACATTGACAGAGTGGGAGGATTCTTTGAACCTACATTGACATTTGGAACTGTATATGGACACAAGAATAATTTGACCTGCATTCTTTGTCCTACAGAAAAGAAGTTCATTGGACAAGTGGATGAAAAAAGGAAGACAATGTAGTCAAAAATAGAAAAGGGAGTAGTTTTGCAAAATTGGGGAAAAACACACGACACTTGCAACAGTTGGAAATCAAGGTTTCTTGGCCTTGGATTGCAACCTGTAGAGAAATTATGTGTACACAGACCAAAAGTGAAGACTGACACACATTTGTAGGTCCTAGTGAATGTAGGCATGTTTTTGTATTTAAAAGTGTTTGGATCTTTATGTTAAATGGACAAGATCCCGCCATACCAGGTGTTTATTTCATATGTGAGAAAATGCCTATTACAAGCTGCCAAAGGGCTAGCATGGTACAAGGTATCTGGGAGTAGCATTTCTGAAACAAATTTATGTGGCCTATTTTAATGATCCATTTCAGGGATGAGAAATCAAACTCAAGAGTTAAAAAAGGAGCAAGTGTTTCAAAAACAGTGGGAGATATATTTGGGGCCATAATTCCATCAGTAGGTGTGATCTTGAATCATATCAAGATTAGGAAACTGTCAACTACTGTAGGTAAGTTATCAACCAACACCGCAAGTGCCGTGTTGTTAATGGACACGGAAATGGTTGCTGTGAGATTAATGGTTTTGCTAAATCCCATTGCGTTAAACATTCTTCTTGCAAAGGAATGTGAATCCTGTAAAATGTTACATGTGCAGCAGTGCTGCACATACATACCTGACAATAGTAAAGAGATATGGAAGTACATCTCCAATATAACTGACCTGAGAAATTACCAGAAAATTCTAACAACAGCCAGTGCATTGGAAGATAGAGTTTGAAATATGGTGGTGTCCCTCGTGTCACAAAAGTCATCAGAATGTGACAATATGGGGGTCATTCCGACCCCGGCGGGCGGCGGGCGCCGCCCGCCGGGCGGAGACCGCCAAAAGACCGCGGTCAAATGACCGTGGCGGTCATTCTGACTTTCCCGCTGGGCCGGTGGGCGACCGCCAAAAGGCCGCCCGCCGGCCCAGCGGGAAAGACCCAGCAACGATGAAGCCGGCTCCGAATGGAGCCGGCGGAGTTGCTGGGGTGCGACGGGTGCAGTGGCACCCGTCGCAATTTTCAGTGTCTGCAAAGCAGACACTGAAAATCATTATGGGGCCCTGTTAGGGGGCCCCTGCACTGCCCATGCCAGTGCCAGGGGCCCCACGACACCCGTTCCCGCCATCCTGTTCCTGGCGGTAACAACCGCCAGGAACAGGGTGGCGGGAAGGGGGTCGGAATCCCCATGGCGGCGCTGCTTGAGGATTCCCTGGGCCAGGGGAAAACCGGCGGGAAACCGCCGGTTCCCCTTTTCTGACCGCGGCTTTACCGCCGCGGTCAGAATGGCCCAGGAAGCACCGCCAGCCTGTTGGCGGTGCTTCCGCGGTCGTTGGCCCTGGCGGTCGGTGACCGCCAGGGTCAGAATGACCCCCTATATGTCTTATTAGACTTAAAGCACTAACAATTTACATGTATAAAGTTGCACTGACACTTTTATGAATGTACCTTTTTTTATAATGCAGAGTTCGACTTAGGTGGCATTTGAATTAAACTGAATGTTAGTAGGATTAGAAAAAGGTATTAAAATTTAATATAGATTCTAGACTAACAAAATATATGGAATCGATATTTAACTTCAAATGATCACTGAGTTGAAACACGCATGCAGAATAGAGAAAAATGTAGTACTCTGCCATATCTATTAACATGTATTAACAAACGTACATATATAAATTGAATAGGAGTCGCATATTATGAAGTATTATTAATGTTGAATTTATAAGCTTGCATGTTATATGTGAAAATTGTGGAACATGGACTGACATCGTATACAATTGTTTCAAACTTGTGTGGAGTCACACAGATGGAAGATGTTCTCATGGAGAACTTGGGAAAAGAAGTACATGTTTCATTTTGGAATCATGTGATTGATTATTACAGGATGATGTCCCTTCAACCTGATATGGACTGTTACCTTTGGTGAATCAGAAAGCTTAGTGGCTTTTGATATGACAGTGCCCAGCTACACTTTGGGGAGATTCAGTTATAGTCCCCAGATCTTCAGATTCTTTTCCACCTGATGCTTTGCTAATAAGGAGTCCCTGAATGCTGAGCCCCGTGGAGAGGTATCTTCCTGTCTGCTTTGTCCCTTGAGATGTCCTTTTGATGTCCTTTTGAGACTTAGAAATCTTTTATCCCCTTTAAGAAGCCTCTTGATAGAGCTTCTGATATTCTGAGGCTTTCCTTTTTTACCTATTTTTTTCCTACCTTAATTAGTAAACTACGGTCAAAGATTATTGTTTCCAAATTATGTTCGCCTTTTTTGTGTTTGTATTTTTGCCCACATATGTTTTGCCTCACACTTGCATTTCCCAATTTGGCTAGTTGTAGGGTTTCCACTGCCCAGCCTAAATTGATAATTTTGCTAAATTGAATTTATTTATGATTGCTAACCCTAAGCAGCATTGGATTTCTGTATTTCAGATATTTCTTTTACTATTATTTATTGTTCTTCTTGAATGTTTGGTTTTGTTAATTTTCATTTGACTAAACTTCTTTCGTTGCCTTGAGCAATCCCTGGTGATAATGTATACCTATAACTTCGTATTGGGAATAACCTACATGACTTTAATTCTGAGTTTGTAATAAATATTTTAACCTTATTTTGACTGGAGTTTTCCTTGTATGGCCAAATGGGTCATACTGTTTACAATGAGTGCATGGTGAGTGAATTTTGTTTGATGGTTCTACCACACTCTATTGCTGGGTCAAAAGGCCTGTCAACCTCTGTGAGCGTTGATTCCTGCGAAGGATGAAAATGTTTCATCAAACTGAATAAAAGTGGCTTCTCCAACGAGGTTAAAAGTTTCATCAAGTAACAATAATACTTAAAGTATACTGCATTGCCTTCCCAAAGTAGTTGCTATCTGTATTGATAGAATAAAGAAAGATACGGTTAAAATGATAATCATTTTAAAAAATGAAAATGTTTTAGTCAAAAGCTGATTACAACTTTACAGCAGATCATGTGTGAACGTGTATAGTCATGGTTCACCTTCAAACAAACTTCAACCTGAACCAACAACGAGCTTCTGACTGCAAACTCTTTTGAAGTGGTTATTGTGTGCTTGAAAATAATACACATGTACACTTAGAAAGCCTGTGTACTAAGAACTCTGATAAATGCCTGTATATACAGGTAGGCAGCTCAAAAGGCCCTTTCAGGCTACAAGAGGCAGTTAGCGACTCCAAACACCTACACTTCTTGTGTTGGAAAATGTTTGCCTGTGCTTCAGGGCAGAGCTGAAATACTTCAACAGCAGAGGACCACATCTCAGTAGTTAAGATGCACTTCTGCATAATAAGCACCTCTTCTAGGCTTTATGCACTCACTGTCTCTGCCACTTTTGATGCAAAGGCACTGCATGGTCTCTAGTTTTGTCCATTCAAAGCTCGATTCCTGGTCTGTGTCTGTCAGAGGCCAATGTCAATGCAGTTATTACTTCTGCCTCAGTAATTCTTTTGAGAGCTCTGATTTCACACCATTACCTATAGATTTGTTGACCTGGGTCTTATGCCATTGGGTGGTCACTCTCCTATTTAAACATGTATTTGGAGAGGAAAGTAAACATGCTAAATCTATAAAGTATGGATCTGTTTGTTTATTTTTGTGTGCATTATAGTGGAGGTTCAAATCATATAAATAGTATGGTGGTGCTCCCTGGGTTCCAGTAGTGATTCAGTGGAGTTAAGTACCAGTGCCTTTCAAAAATTGCAGCTGGTGCTTAGAGAAGGCTGTTCATATCATCCTTCTAGCTTTCACTGAAGTAAGGTAAGGTCCGAAAAAAGGTTGCCACTAAACAAGGTAAGCCTGCATGTGCAAAGCCCAAGCACTAAGGGAAGAGCACCGCCCAGAAAGAGAGGGAGCTCAAGGCCCTGAACTGTGACTTTTTGTAGTGTAGTGTAGTGGGGCTGGCGGTTCAACTAATGCACCTAGACTACATTTGTCTGTACTGAATTTCAAGTCAGGTCCAAAACGTAAGTGGAAATTCATACCCCTTTCTTAAGAAATGTCAAATGCTTTATGTGTTACTGTGGGGGCAAGTAACCTAGCTTCTACACTGTCATAGCCCCTCCATCAGCCATTTTAAATCTATGTGTTAAAATACAACTTTGAAAAGGAAGTAACAATTTTAGTATTCAAATGGGCCTAAGACTTTTTCCACTCATGGTTGATCACTTAGGGCTACATGTACGTAGCATTTTGCAGATCGCAAATAGCAAATCAGGCCATTTGCGATGTGCAAAATGCACTTTGGTATGCTGAAACCCATTTTTGCGATTTGGCAAACTATTTACCGAATCGCAAAAAGGAATTGCGAGTCGCAATTAGAAAGGGGAGTCGCAGTCCTATGTATGATTGTTTTGTTACTGCGAATGCATTCGCAGTAAAAACGACCACTGCCTGCTCTGATAAAAATTAAACGAAAACGTTTCATTTTTTGTTTTTGAAATGCATCTCATTTTCCTTTAAGGAAAACAGGCTGCATTTTAAAAAATAACTGCCTTATTTAAAAGCAGCCACAGACATGGTCGTCTGCTGTCTCCATCAGGACACCAGCCCTGTGAGGGCGGCCATACCCAAGGGGGTCGCAAATTGCGACCTACCTCATAAATATACAACGACCATTCCCACTCAGTACCTCTGGAGTGACTTAGCCTTTTTGTCATTGGAAAGGTATTTTATATAGGAATGTTCATCTAGGCGATGTACCATTCAGCACCCACCCTGGATTTTCAAGGAAAAGAGACATCTAGCATTGTTTGTTATTCTGACTGAGTTAGGGTATGCCAGGTAGATTTACATCAGGATCTCCAGGCAAACTCTACCTGATAGTTGTCATCTAGGTCCCAGCTCTTATCTTTTCAGAACCTATATACAACATTATTTAGGGGGTCATTCAGACCTTGGCGGACGACGGAGGCCGTCCGCCAAGGTACCACCGACAAAGGACCGCACCGCGGTCAAAAGACCGCGGCGGCCATTCAAACATTTCCGCTGGGCCGGCGGGCGCTCTCCAAAAGAGCGCCCGCCGGCCCAGCGGAAATGCCCCTGCAACGAGGACGCCGGCTCAGAATTGAGCCGGCGTAGTTGCAGGGGTGCGACGGGTGCAGTTGCACCCGTCGCGTATTTCAGTGTCTGCAAAGCAGACACTGAAATACTTTGTGGGGCCCTCTTACGGGGGCCCCTGCAGTGCCCATGCCATTGGCATGGGCACTGCAGGGGCCCCCAGGGGCCCCGCGGCACCCCCTACCGCCATCCTGTTCATGGCGGGTTTCCCGCCATGAACAGGATGGCGGTAGGGGGTGTCTGAATCCCCATGGCGGCGGAGCGCGCTCCGCCGCCATGGAGGATTCAATGGGGCAGCGGTAAACCGGCGGGAGACCGCCGGTTTACCCTTTCTGACCGCGGCTGAACCGCCGCGGTCAGAATGCCCTTGGGAGCGCCGCCAGCCTGTTGGCGGTGCTCCCGTGGTCGGTGACCCTGGGGGTCACCGGCCGCCAGGGTCAGAATGACCCCCTTAGTCTCTTTAAGAGATTGGTGAATTTGACCTTATTAAAAACGCCTGTTCTGAACATTGATAACATGAAGAGCCAATTAAATTGGTACCAGTCATATCTATAATAATTATGGAAAAATATTTAGCCAAGTGGCTCTCCAATGTCCTGCAACATCATGATTTACTGGAATAATCTTGGACCACCTTTTGTGCCACAAAAGTCTCTTCTAGTGGTTGTGCTGGATGAGCTATGCAGCACAAGAGACGAGGGTGACCAGATGAAGCTCCTTTCGCTCCGTCTCTCTCTGCTGCCTTTCATATTGTCAGCCATTTCAAACTAGTTAAACTAGTTTATGGCATTGGAGATGGAAGGCCCTGCCCTTAAGTGCTTTTGAATGTACCTTGGTTATCAGTTTTATGTCTTCCTCATGTCTCCCTTTTCCTTTCCAGTCACATCCGTGGTTCCTGAAAGGTCTGAGAGGTCTTCAATTTGTTTAAATCAAATTTGTTTAACATTTTAAAGCCCGGCAACTTATTTTTGCCTCTGTTTTTTTTGGTGGGGGTATTTACCTACAAAAAAGACACCTAACAAATGCTGAGATTCAGTCGTCTACCTCAATCATTTGACTGGGGAGTGTCTTGCCACCATTCATATGTGGTTGGTGTTCAATTTCTTTGCGATGAACGGGTAAAAGACAACAGTCTTTGGGATACGAAGTGATACCTCGTGTTGAGCTGATGAGCTAGGACCAAAACATCTAGGTACCACACCTGTCCAAGCATCATATATTTGACTGTGAGTTCTCAGAAGGTGCCCAATTCAAAAGGCCGGAGCTTCCTGTATTTTACAGCTCAGCTTCCTTATGAAGGTGTAATCCTTCATTCGACCACAAATGCATGCCATCGAGATCACCAATGGGATTTTCCCATTCTTAGACTTTAGCATTGCTTTTGGCCTCTCTGAGGTTGGGACTAACAAATCAAATTACAGCAGCCACAACATATGGCTGTGAAAGTAGCATGTAACCTGTAAATATGTGACCTGCTTTGTAAACCTTTCTTCAGTAGTTGCCTCTGAAGCAGAACATTCGTCCTACATACTGTGCACGGGAATTAGCACAAGTGGGACTATGTTTTACGGATTGACTTTTTTGGAACCCGACAGCCACAGGAAGCTTTTGAGATCGGGCAACGTACGCCTTTCCAATGCTCATTTTTTTTTAGAGGGCTCGATTTTACAAAGAGTCTTGGTGGGTTCTGGACTAAGACATAAGCAGTGAAAGTAATTTCTTCTCTGACTCCCCATACCACGGATGACCTGGAATTTCGGAAAGCACTCAACACACATCTCTTTTGTTTTTTCTCTTGCCCTGGCAAGACTCCTTTCTTTGTGCCTTGTTGTGTGACTATGTCTGCAAGATTTCTATTTCCAGTGCCATGAAGCCTGCCTGCTACAGTGTGCTGCACAAGCAAATGAATAAATAAAAAATAAAACACCAATGCTAAAGAGGGAAACAGACAGGGGAGTTTTTGGTTTTAGAAATCAGTAAATTCCGGCACAAAAGACCACAACCTAAAATGAGAGCAAATACACACAAAGTAACAAGGACAACAAAATAATTTTTATGCAGTGGAGGCCACTCGTCAACAGGGGTGGTGGGGGGGTGTATTATGTTATGGTTCCGTCTCTCCCTCCGTCCCCCTTGGACTCCCAGAAGCACAAGGCTTCCACATTCTGCTCCAATCACGACACTGCTGTAAACATCGTGATTGGTCTGAGCACCCTGCTTCGACGCTCAGACAAGGAGTAGGGCCTTGTGCACTTTCTCTTCATGGCTGTTCAATACAGCCGGGTGTAGAAATGCAAAGTGCGCATGACTGTTTGGCCGGCTGAACACGGCCAGCCAAAGCATCATGTGCACTTATGTGCACTCACCACTCTGCTTCCAGCCCTCCCCCTCGTCCAGCCCCACCCGCCCTAACGTGGCTCCCCATCCACTGCAGAAAGCAGTGGGGCAACGCTCCTCCACGTTAGTGGAGGAGCCACTGCTGTTTTTATGTGCCAACAATTAAAATTTAGGAATTTTTATATTTTGTAGGCTAAAAAATGATTTTCCTTTTTTAAAAAAAAAGGTAAATGGATTTTTAGCGGTACAGAGTTAGGTTTCAGGAGTGTAGGGGCACTAAGAGGTTTGAGGACTCAGTGATGGGCATTGTTTAGGGTTACTACGGGATTTTAGAGGGTCAGGGATGGACAGTGTTTAGAGGTAGTTAGGGTTTTTAGGGTTCACTGATGGGCAATGCTTAGGGATAGTAAGGAGTTTTTAGATCTCAGGTGGAAGTGACTACGAGTAATAATTAATTTTTAGGGTTTGGGAGGAGGGCAGTGTTTTGACTGGTGAGGTGTTTTTAGGTTCCAGGAATGGGTGGCATTTAGGCGTAATAAGGAGTTTTAGGGTTCAGGGGTGGGTAATTTTATGGGGTAGTAAGGTAGTTTTTAGAATTCAGGTATGGATAGTGTTACGGTGTAGTAAGGGGTTTGAAGGTTCCTGGATTAGGTAGTGTTTTTTGAGTAGTAAGGAGTATTTTAGGGTGCAGTGATAAGTAGTGTTTAGGGGCCCTAAGGAAACTTTAGGGTTCAGGAACAGGTAGTGCTAAGGGGTGGTAAAGAACTTTTAGTGTTCAAGGATGGGTAGAGTTTAGGGGCAGTAAGACATGTTAAGGGTTCAGGGATAGGTTGAGTTTAGGAGCTGTAATGGTTTTCCTAGTTTTCAGTTACGGATAGTGTTTATGTGTAGTTAGGGGTTTGTAGGGTTTGGGGATGGTTAGTGGAAAATTGTAATTCAAATTAAATTACATTTAAATAGTGCTAGCATTGTAATTTATTTTTGTAAAAAGTCCAGCTATAATCGGAAGAAGGTGGGATTTTCCAAGGTGAGGTAATGTCTTTAATATTGATAGAATCTAGTAGTCTGTGCAGGTTATGCAATGCTCCACGAAATCAAGAAATAGTTACATTGGGTATTCAATTAACGCATTTCAGAAAAAAATATGTATAAAATGTACCAAGTAATGTTCTCTCCAGATAGCGGTTACATCCAAAGTTCTGCAGAGCTCTGTCATGTGTGCGTAAGTAATAGCCCTTGCCCTAGTTGCAATCGAATATAAGGGATCGAGTCTAAGGCTAATAGTTTTGTTAAATTCTCCACATATTACATATGGGTCTCTAAACGTTGCAAAGTAGGCTGCGAGAGGAGTCAAAAATCATTTATGGTCAAAGTTGTGGGTGTACAAGGAGCACACTGTGCCAATGAAGTTCAAAACATCAACAGCTACAGCAATCCATCACTCAGTGGCATATAAAGCTGCTTTTGTTACCTTGATCAGGCTCTTAAAAAATGAAATTGCTCTACGTCCAGTGTATGTATTCTGGTTATGGATTCAGAATATCTTGCCATCAAGTTGCTTACATTTGCAGTTTTGCATTGGTGATTTACAGGTGTTAGAACAAACTGAGGACTCGGCATAGTGTATGAAATTCAAATTAACCAGCGTATATCAATCTGATACCTTTAATAGTATATTTACAAGATGGCATTACAAGGCTTTCTGTCAGATATACCTTTCCTGCTTCTAGGCAATTAACCATATCAAGCGGTCAGTACATGACAGTGGTGCAGGTAGACAATGTTTTGAAACTTGTCACAAAAATTGAGAAGATTGTAGATTTCTGTTTAAGGTCCATAATGCCCATGATGGGCAGTATTGCATTTGCTAAACTGAATATGGTTAATCGGTTATTGTATATATTTCTTAAATCTAAGTAAATGCTAATTCCTACCCTATTTTCTTTTTTTTTGGGGGGGGGGAGCCAGCCAGCATTGAAGTTGGCACTTTAAAAACACTATTTGAGTATAGCGTTTGGCTGTACCACATTTCATGGCCTAATAAACAGCAGTGCATCTGCAACATGTGGAATCATGAATATGTGGGCTGACAAAGGAGGAAGCTACCAGACTGGATGCAATTTTAAAACTCCAGTGACCACATCTGAGATACCGTCGCTTGAATCAAAGTTAGTAATATCTTTGACAGAGAATTTTCATAGGATCAATGTAAGCAGTACCTACTAGAGAGACTTGGGGGGCTTGGGGGGGGGGGGGGGGTAAGCACAATAGAAACCTAAAGTTATTTTGTTTTAAACCTAAACAGATATATTGTATCAAAAGATAGGATCGATCCAATTTCCGATGTCATACAATATGTTTTTCCTTTTAAAAATATGTTTTTATATAAGTGAGTTCAGCTTAGAGAATTCCTTTCTGTCTCAGCCAGCTGTCTTTTATGAAAAGCAAAACTCAAGCTGGTACTTTTTCAGGTAACACGAGGCAGATGTGTGAGGTTGGCTTATGTTTGAAGCTGGCCGAGTTTTGTGAGAGGTAACTTTGAAAAGGTTTTCCGAAGGGGTAGGAGGAGCACATCAGCGTTGACCTTACAGTAGCCAGATTTATGTGTGCATACATGAGTGGGATGTACAGAGTGTGCTCTTCCCTAAAGATAAAATCAGTGCTTGTCGTGCAGTACAAACGTAAGACTTCCCCATCCTCTTTAGAGCCAGTAAGTGATGAGGGTTAAGGTGACTAGATTTTGAAAAACGGGACATGTCAGACATAAAAGTAGGACTGAAGCCTCTCTTGTTACTTTTATGTCTGGTCTGACACAGTTTTTGCATAATCTTATACATATGTGTGTGTATATTGTATGTGTGTCAGTAGTGTGTGTGTATACATGCACTTACAAGGCAACGTTATATAATATTAGCTGTGGGTGGCCCTCCACCCTGAGGGTTCCTGCCCTCCTCCCCTCTGTCCTCCTTCTGTTACAAGCATGCACCCGACCTCCTCCGGTGCACCCTGAAAGAAACAGCTATTAACTTAAGGGGGAGGGATCACACTGCCTCTCATCCCAGTCCATCCCATTGCATCCTGGTAAATGCAGTACACTTACTTCAGAGTTGCTGTCGTTTTCCACCAAAGTTGGGGCGAGTAGTGATGTTATCTCTAGACAGGCGTTCATGGGTATTGCCCATCATCAGTAGAGAGCAGAAGTAGCAGAATGCAGAGAAAAGTAATCTGGGGTTGCTGGTATACCTCCCAAGCCTTACAGGTTACAGTACCACTCCACTAGCACACAGGTGTATCCCAGCTGAGCTTGTCAGTTCAGGGGAGCTTTTTAAACACAAGGTGGAGGGAGCACACTGCCTCTCACCCCAGCACAGTTCACCCCATTGCATCCTGGTAAATGCAGAGTTGCTGTTGTTTTTCACCAACATTGGTGCAGGTAGTGCTTTTATCTCTAGACAAGTGTTTCCTTGTTTAGCCCTTCATCAGTAGAGAGCAGAAGTAGCAGAAAACAGAGAAAAGTCATCTGGGGCTGCTGGTGTGCTGCCCAAGTCGTCACAGTTCACAGTACCTCTCCACAGGCACACAGGTGCATGCCAGGTGAACTCATCAGCTCATTGGCTCAAGAGAACCTTTTAAACAATAGAGGGGTACACTGCCTCTCATCTCAGCACAGTTCACCCAATTGCATCCTGGTAAATGCAGTACACTTACTTCAGAGTTGCTGTAGTTTTTCACCTAAGCTGGTGCAGGTAGTGCTGTTATTTCTAGACACAAGATTCTGGGTTTAGCCCTTCATCAGTAGAGAGCAGAAGTAGCGGAGAACAGAGAAAAGTCATTTGAGGTTCCGGGTATGCTGCCCAAGTCTTCACAGTTCACAGTACCTCTCCACAGGCACACAGGTGCATCTCAGGTGAGTTTGTCAGCTCATTGGCTTAAGGGAGCCTTTTAAACGTGCTGCCTCTCATTCCAGCACAGTTCTCATTGCATCCTGGTAAATGCAGTACGCTTACTTCAGAGTTGCTGTAGTTTTTCACCAACGTTGGTGCGAGTAGTGCTGTTTCTAGACAGGCATTCCTGGGTATTGCCCATCATCAGTAGAGAGCAGAAGTAGCAGAGAACAGAGAAAAGTCATCTGGGATTGCTGGTGTGCTGCCCAAACCTTCACAGGTTACAGTACCTCTCCACAGGCACACAGGTGCATCCCAGGTGAACTCTTGAGTTAATTGGCTCAAGAGAGCCTTTTAAACACAAGGACGAAGGGGACACACTGCCTCACATCCCAGCACAGCTCACCCCATTGCATCCTGGTAAAAGCAGTACGCTTACTTCAGAGTTGCTGTATTTTTACACCTAAAGAAAATGAAGAGAAGATTTGGGACGTCAGGATAGTCTTTAGAAAATCGCTAATGGGTTGAAAAATCCTGGACTGGTCACCCTTTTTGGGGTTTCCCTCAAAGAAACACTGTCCCACAGTGCAACAGACCGAACTAACCTCCCAGAAAATTACCAAATTCAAAGCCAAACTTAAGGAGTAGCATCTGAGATGCTTTAGACCTTTGGAATTTTTAAAATATTTGTTGTGACTGTGTGGGTGGGAAAGAGAATTTTGGTTGAAAGTAACTCAATCAGTCAAACTATTGTGGATTTGTAAAGCACGGCTAATCATCCATAGGGTCTCAAGTTGCTCATTGAAGTGCGAGGATGGACTCTTGAAAATCCTTTGAATTGTATTTTTATTGGATCTAGTGCTGGTAAGAAACAAGAGCAGAGTCAGAGCCAAATTTCTTTCTCTGTGCACAGTAGAAGGAAACCCAGAAGAGGCTATGTGCTGGAAGTCACAAGCTCCTACTTTAGATTTTTGGTTGCCAGCCTGAGCAAAGTTTCTGGGATTTCTGAATAACCAAAGGACTGAGCTATCTGAATGTGAATCCAAATATGGTATATGGGACGTTTTTAATGATGCATTTGCGTGTCCCTTTAGCTCGCCTGCTTCCCTCTGAATGGGTAGATAATCCTGCCATCTGTCTGCTATACTCATGTCTGCCTTCTGACACAGAGTGCACTATGTAGCTGGCGTTCAGCAACTTGGTTTTTAGCCTCTTTAGTATCTTCCCCCTTCTCACTTTTGTTATATGTGAATTAAGTGCAAGGTCTTTGAAAGCCTGATGCAATATTCTGCTCGTATGGCACCCACTTTCTTCTTTCAAAAAGGCCACATTTTAAACCATTTCTTGTGCTCTGAGGCCCCCCTCTGGCCGTGTGTGTTGGCACTTCGTAGGAGCTGCCTACAATGATCTAAATGAAGCATTGGCTCGTGCTGAATATGCATACAGTTTAACATTGCCTCAATATGTTTTACCAGATGGATTAGTTGTCTTCGTTTATCTTTTTGAGTTGTTTTGTTTATTTAAATATATATGGAAATTAAGTTTTTTTTTCAAATTGTGTTTCTTTTAAGAAATGTCAGAACAAATAAAGAAGTGTTCAAATAACTCATGAATATAATAATTATTGAACAATCTAAAATAATTCAACAGTTTAATTCCACCTCAGTCGACTATGTAATTGATACCAACTAAATTACGAATAAAAACAGAAATGCAGGAGTCTGTATATTAATTGCAGCGAGGCCTAATGTGAATGTTTTGAATACTACTCAAATTGTTGTGACATTTTTAAATACAAAAGGCCAATTTACAAAAACAAGATTAAGTCGTTATATTACTGTTCCTTCAAATTGTTTAATTTACAACTGCTCCTTCACAAACCTTTCTGATTTAATCACAGATAACTCATGAAGAGTAGTGAAAGTTCTTTTTAAACTACATACGGTCCTAATCCTCTCTGTGCATTATCTTTTTTACACGCTCTTAGTACTACATATGTATTATAGAGTATTACCCCACCTAATAAATCTCATGAACTCCACTTTTATGGTTAGTTTGCTTTTACAAAAAGAAATGTTCTGTGGACTGTACCCCCAGAGTAAACGCAGTGTGTGATTTGTATACAGTTTAAAAAAATATATATATTTTATTAGTTTACAAGTAAAAATAGAAAAAGAACATACACCTTCAAGAGGTGGCAAACATTATACTTCCGCCATTCCCTCCCCCCACGTGGGCTCCCAGCATACAATAGGTCAGTCCTTGAGCAGCATGGTCTTTTCAGATGAGAAACCTGGTCAGAGTTGGTTATTTGTACATTTATGAATTAGGGTCTTCGTCAGTATCTATTTCAGAAGCTGACCGCGAATGGCCTGAGGCTGCTTCACTTGGATGTTCGAGGCAATCTAACAAGGTGTCCCATTGTCTCGCCATGTCCCGAGACCCACACCCGTGCTGCCTCTTGATGTAATATGCGTCCCTCTGCCTCTGCCCATTTTATCACTGCATTCTGCCATCTTTGTGGGTGAGGGCCCTGGAGTCCTTCCAGTGTGTCATGATCTCTCTTTTGGCCAGATTTAGTGCTAGGTCAATATATCGATTGGTTCTTTTTTTGGTATGAGGGTGGGGAAAATCCCCCAGTAGTGCTACTAAGGGGGTCAGTTCTAGCCTTCTATCTGTAACCGCAGTCAGACTCCTGAACACCTCCTCACAGTAAGGCACAATTGTTGAACAGCTCCAGAACATATTCTCTATTCCTGCCTCCGGCTCTGAGCTTCGGGGACACCCTCCGCCTCCAGCAGCATACATTTTTGCTATTTTATGGGGGGCAAGATACGCTCTGTGATTAATATAAAGGTTAATCAATTTGAAGCAAGTATTCCTAGTTACTGAGTAGATGTGTGTAGTGATTCTGACCCATCTCTGTTCGTCTATAGGTGTCCCCAATTCTGTCTGCCATGTCAGACGGAGTTTATCAAAAGGAAGGGAAGTGTCTTTATGTAAGGCTTTATAAAGAGCTGCAATCGCTCCTCTCTCTCCCCCCTGTGTGCAAATAATCTGGCAGCCATCATTTATAGTCGGCTCATGGGATCCTGCCTTCCATGATCTCTGTATAATACTAATAATCGCATTGTATAAAAGAAACATTCCTGGGGGCGGGATCAAATCGCTCCCTTAACTCAGCAAAGGTGCGTAATTCCCCATTATGGAACAGGTCCCCTAGTACTGTAATATTATATGTTGCTAGTTTCATGATCCCAGTTAGGGCCCGCCCCCCCAGCATGTGTGTCAAACCTTCTATTGGTATTTCCGGTGCGTATGTGAACGTGGTTCGAGGGTGCTGTAGACTACGTCCCCAACACACTTGCATAGTATGCGTGTAATTTGTGTACAGTTGGCAGTGGTGCAAAGTAAGATGATGGAGCCCCCCTACTGAATATGATGAAGGCCCTGAGTCTTCCACATTTCACAGATATTCAATGGCCTTTTGCTGAATGGGAGCCCCTTGAAGGGTTGGGGGCCCCTGGTGAGTTTGGGGCCCCCGGGCACCACAGGGGCAGTATGAGTCTAGGTTACACCTTTGGTAGTCAGATGCACATTGTCAACATTTCTGTAGCACTTGTACTCGGTTCCTTCAAATGTAATTTAGATATCCTCCGATTGTTCTGACCGATTCTTTAACACATCACTCCATAGGAAACTGGTGCAGACTTTGGGGCCGATTATGAATTTGGCAGTTCCACTGCGGACCGCCAAACTCTCTGGGAGGCCACCACCGCCATGGTGGTGGCATCCCCCCTGCCCTATTAGAAGATTTCCACCGGTCTGACCTAACTGATGGGAGGAAACTTTGAAATAGAACAGTGCTACAAGAGAGCAGTCGGCTCCCTTAAATGAGCCGAGTGCTATCTCGTAGCATAGAGGGAGCTGACCAGCACCCGCAGAATGCGCACTGTCTGCAAAGGTGTTGGGCAGGGGGACTTCTGCACTGTCCATGCCAGGGGCATGGGCAGTGTAGGCCCCCCCATGGCCCCCAGCACTTGTTCTCCACCAGCCTTTTCGTGGTGGGGAAACCACCATGAAAAAGCTGGTGGAGAACATGGTTCTAATCAGCAGGGCAGCACTGAATTCAAGGTCACCCTGGCTGATTGCAACCAGGCCTGCAGTGAGGCCATCAGGATCTTGGATCCTGGTGGAGGCAGCGGTCTGTTGGCGGGTCAGCTACCAAACTTGTAATGTGGCAGTCGAACCGCCATGGATGGCTGTGTCTTGTGACCGCCAGATTTATAATTAGCTCCTACATTGACACTAGTGGCCTCATTCTGTGTCACATCATAGTCTTGACCTGGGCACAACTGACGTTTGTGACCAGATTGAGATTACATGTTTGGTAATACTACATTTTTTTCCATGTGCAAGTTTAGTAGGTAAAACCTAGAATCTGTGTGGGGAAAATACTGCACTTGTTGAAATTAGGAATGGGAAGAATGTAGTATTACCTGGTTTCCCTTAATGCAAGCCGCTGTACTAGGAAGGGGGATCTAATTTCATTACAATACTGCACTCAGCTGTATCAATATCACCCAGTGCAATATTAATTACAAAACAGCACAGCTCTTAGAGTAAGGGTTCGGGGTTTGTGTCACATATGCATTTATTTGTATTCCAGGCAATTGTACATCACATTCATATTTGCCTGCTTCATGCTTTGTGAATCTGGTGTAGACAACACCTGCAAAAATCACGACGTTTCCAGGGGTAAGAGAGCTGTCTCGCGCAGAAATGTCAGCTCTCAGTGCGGCCATTTTATTTTATTTCCAGAGATGAAAAAATGACAAATGCTTAAGGACAAATGAAGCTGGATCTTTGAGACAGAAGAAGATCTATGGATACTGGCCGACCAATGTTGTGCAGATTTTTTGAGGGGAGTTGATGTGTACCACATGCTTGCATGGAATGAGATGGGAAAAGAAAATATGAACCACGTTGAAGACGCCCAGTGGACAGAGACTTGGTACAGGTATATTTCAAAGCCACTGGGCTAGTGAATTGTATGTTGTGATATGTTAAAAATGTTTTAAAACACTGGAATCTGTGAGTGCTTGCTAGCCAGCATTGTCTCAAAATATTCCCTTAACGGATCCAGTTCACAAAGTACTTCCACACATAAAATGTACTTGTGTGCGAAGACACCATTGTCTAAGAGTGCACATTCTTTTTCTGACTCACAGGTTCAGGGATGGTGTGAATATGCAATCATAAATCTGATTTAGCACAAGCTAATGTCTGCCAGTATAGGAGAACTGCCATGTAAGTCATTTGCTCCTAGATGTGGGTTTGTGGGCTTTTCCGGGTGTGTCCACCTACAAACGTTGGAGAAAAGTGAAAAGTGATTGAGGCATTCATCAAGCTCTTGCATTTAGTTTTCAAACCTCAGACAAATTGGAGGTTTACTCAAGTTGTAGATTGTGCAAACTAACGTTATTTTCTAGGTAGATTTTGCAAAGTAAAGTTGCTTTCTAGGTGGACATGGAGTTGCAATGAACATAGCGGTGGGTGTGTATGAGAAGCCATTAAACAACATGGGAACATATTTTCCCATGGAGGAAGAAAACAAGTAAGAAGGTGCAAAAGCACTTCCACTTTTCATTCACAAAAGGTTATCTATATATATATTATATATATCAAAACAAATCCCTTTCAGCGTTAGTGTGATGCATAAATTATGCAAAAAAGAATAGAGAACTCTGGGGAGTTCCCAAGTTTAGGTGGAGAGCAGCTCCAGTAAAGAGCACCCTGCAACACCAACAACACTCTAGATTTGCTCACCTCAAATGTCTGTTTATCTAGCAAAGTTTTTAAGCATAGGATCAGCATAGTGCTATCCACACCGAGCTAGATAGGAACAAAGTCTTTTGCCATTTGTACAGCAAAGTCTTTAAACATAGGTTTGACACAGTGTCAACCCTGCTGAGCTGTAAAATGACAAAAGCCATTTGTCACTCCAGGCACAGTACTACAGCTTCGGACTGGTAAAATATCATCCAAGCCAACAAGGAACGAGTAAAAGCAACCCCTGACACGTGTTTTGCTCTCATTAGAGCTCATCAGAGAGGTTTAGCTTTCCAGACACAAGTGAGCGCCCAGTATAAGTAAAAACAAATCGATTTCAGGGTTAGAGTGATACATAAATTAAGCAAAAAAAGAATAGAGAACTCTGGGTAGTTCCCAAGTTATGTTGGAGAGTAGCTCCAGTAAAGAGCACCCTGCAACACCAGAGACACTCTAGATTTCCTCACCTCAAATGTCTGTTTATCTAGCAAAGTTTTTAAGCATAGGCTCAGCACTGTGCTATCCACTCCGAGCTAGATAGGAACCAAGGGCCAGATGTAGGAAAAAAACAAATTGAGACTTGCAATTTGCGAGTCCGTGCGACTCGCAAATTGCAACTCGCAATTTGGTATGCAGAAAGGTGTCTCAGACACCTTCTGCAACTCGCAATGGGGTCGCAAAGACCCACCTCATTAATATTAAAAAAAGTTTTTCACCAACGTTGGTGCGAGTAGTGCTGTTTCTAGACAGGCATTCCTGGGTATTGCCCATCATCAGTAGAGAGCAGAAGTAGCAGAGAACAGAGAAAAGTCATCTGGGATTGCTGGTGTGCTGCCCAAACCTTCACAGGTTACAGTACCTCTCCACAGGCACACAGGTGCATCCCAGGTGAACTCTTGAGTTAATTGGCTCAAGAGAGCCTTTTAAACACAAGGACGAAGGGGACACACTGCCTCACATCCCAGCACAGCTCACCCCATTGCATCCTGTTAAAAGCAGTACGCTTACTTCAGAGTTGCTGTATTTACTTAAAGGAAAACGAGCTGCACTTGGAAAAAAAAACGAAACCTTTAGTTTTGGGTTTTTTCAGGGCAGGCAGTGGTCCATTGGACCACTGCCTGCCCTGAATTTTATTTTATTTTTCCAATCACAAAGGGGAAGGTGTCCCATGGGGACCCCTTCCCGTTTGCGACTGGGTTACCATCCACTTCAAGTGGATGGTAACTGCGATTACATTTGCGACCGCGAAATAGCATTGCGAGTCGCAAATAGGAAGGGAACACCCCTTCCTATTTGCGAGTCGGAAATGCATTTTGCGAGTCGGATCCGACTCGCAAAATGCATTTCTGCATAGCAAAGAGGCTTTTGCACCTCGCAAACGGCGTTTTTCGCTGTTTGCGAGGCGCAAATACTTTGCTACATCTGGCCCAAAGTCTTTTGCCATTTATACAGCAAAGTCTTCAAGCATAGGTTGAGTAAAAGCAACTCCTGACACATGTTTCATTCTTATTAGAGCTCATCAGAGAGGTTTAGCTTTGTCCATCTCCAGCACTCTCGTCAGGGCGAGGTCTCAAACAACTTAGTAGCTGAATTTAATTTAGTCAACGTGCTGACCAGGGAGGATATCTCTGATGATGTGGTCCCACTGTTTAACAGCAGAGGCTGTAATTCAACTATTAATTACATCTTTGCCTCTGCCTGTCAGTTTTCCTCTCTTATTAATTTTGTGGCGATTTGGGTAACTTAAAGTGACCACAATCTACAGTCAGCATTCTTTCAATGGGAGGCAGTCTCCAGAGAGGCTACAAGCCACATATATAAGGAGCTGGTAGTACCTTCTGACCAGGGATATCGAATTAGGTGGGCGAAGGTGTTCCCTTCTTATCTACTTTCAACCCTGATTGCTCTGAGATACTCTGACTTTTTTGCTTAAATGAGGATGCCTCTGACCCTGGTATTTTAGAATCTTTTGCTAATATATGCATTGCATAAATCTGCGCTCACTAGATCAGGTCCGGCTTTACCCCTTACCCCATCAGCATAAATGGTTTGATAATAGTTGCTCAAAGGCTCATAAAAAGTTACTGGTGGCCTTACATAAAAAGCCAGGTATTCAGGACGAGATAAAAAGGCCAGGATCCAATACAACTCACCTTTTAAAGAGAAAAAAATTGCCTTAAGAGGCAGGTCTGCGATAGTCTGCTTGCTGCCAGTTCCTTAAAGAACAGTGCTGCCTTTTGGAAAATGGTAAACCATCTCTTATATTGTCCAGAACGCTTATCTACTTTGGCCCTTACTGTCACTGAAAATGACTTGATTTCCCATTTCAAAGGCATCTATGATTCTGTGGGCCCAATCTCCAATTCCTTTGATGCACAGATGGAGGAGGAGCCTATATTTTGTATTGAGGAGGTGAAATCCGCCATCTTAACCCTCCCCTAAAGGAAAGCCCTGGGACCCCCCAATGGGGTTCATGGGGACCTATATAAAGCCTATGTTGAACTTTGGCCCCTATTATAACCTTGCATTTAAATGCCTGGTCTTATGCCATGTTCTTAGCATAGGTCGGTAATAGAAACAGTGTTCAAAAAAGGGAATTGAGTGCCCCCCTATAGACCAATTTCCTTGGTGGATTCAGTGGTAAAAATCATTGGTTGAGTTGTGCTAGATCGACATGTGACCTGGGCAACAGAGCCTAATATCCTTTCAGTTTTGCAGTATGGGTTTAGACAAGGTCAGGGTACCATAGAGCTGAGTTTGAACCTATACCTGCTTATCAGCTAGTACACTAGAGCTAAGAAAGGAGCCATTCATTTAGCTTACATAGACTTCAGCACAGCATTTGATGCAGTTAACAGAGCAAAGGTCTGAGCTGTGCTGGAGTCCATGGGGGTTGAACTTGCACTCGTCACTTTGTTGCGTAACTTTCACAAGGGGCTCATGGCGTCTGTGAGATGCGTTCCAAACGGAGAATGCACTTCGCACTTAAAATTGTAGAGAGGGGTATGACAGGGTTGCATTCTGGCATCTTTCCTTTTATTCTTTATATTAATAGTCTGGAATCTTTTTTACTTGTGCCTTGCCAGGATATCCCTAGGGTGGGAGATTGCTTTGTGCCCGCCCTGCTATTTGCAGATGATATGGTTCTAATTGCACGAACTGCCAATGGCCTGCAGCAACCTTTAGACTTTTTTATTAAATACATGGATAGTTTGGACCTCAACACCAAATTTACAAAATCCTGTACCATGGTGGTTGGTCCCAAGAGCACTAAATTTATATACTATATGGCTAAAAGTCACAACATTAGCAGGGTTGACAATTATGTTTTGATTAGGTATTGTATTGGACTCTCATTTGAATTGGAAACTGATGCTGTCGCAAACAATATATTGTCTTTTAACAGGGTCACCCATGTTATAGATTATTTTTCTCAGCGTTTGGTGCGTACTCATGTTAAAACGATCATTAATATTTACAAAGCCAAATGAGTTCCCACAGTGAGTTACAGGTGTAAGATTTGGGGATACTCCCCCACACACTCTATTCATATAGGGAAAGATACATTTATAAGAAACCTATTAAAGGTTCTGCAATGTATCCCTTCCGAGACTGTGCACGAAAAAGTAGGATTGGGTTACATCTCTGATTTTATTTGTCGCCACCCCTTGCTCCCCTGGCTTAAGGAAAAGCTCAGTTTGAATACATTAATCCTAAGGGACTGCATAGGCCTGGAGTATAGGCTTAATATTTCATGGCTGTCATAAATCAAGAGTACCATGAGCACTCTCGGTAGACCCGATCTCTTTTCTGATCCAGACCACTTCACTAAAGAAGAAATGTGTGAGTTAAGCAGGCATTTGCCGCTAAGGCAGGCTCAGAGAGGGAGGCCTTTGCGCTGCTAATACTATAATGACCCATTATGATCTGGTCAGACCAATAAGGGGTCTGGAACCTTACTTGACCCTTGAGATGTCTGGCTTCCATAAAAGATTGTTGAATCTTTTTAGATTAAAGATGATCCCCCAATTATTGTTTGTTGCGGATGGGTAGCTTAAAGGCTCTGGGTTACTTGCATGTACCTGTGGCAAAGTTTTGACCCCTGATACTTTGCATATAGTGTGTTTTTATCCTAGGTTTAAATTCCCTATGTTATAAATATAGTCGGCCCATTTTGTTACCGTTAAATCTTAAACAAGTGCATCCTGCTCTATTGTTTTTATAATCATTATCTGGTGTTCAGGTATGTTTTTTAACATGGATTTTTATGTGGTGTTTTGAGAATAAAATATAATTTTAATAGTTATGAAAACTGAGGGGTCAGTCCACCTCTATTGCTCACATCTCCAGTCTATTCAGTCATCATCTCATGATATAGCATCCCTTTTTTATATGTTTGAGGAGTTCCAACTGTCCATAGTAGAAAAATCATCAATCCACAAAGTTTTTATATTGTGCTATATTCTATAATTTGTGATGAGTCATCTACTCTTGGGGACTACCATATCAAACTCATCTGTTCAGACACTACGTTCACAGATGTAATTGCAACTTGGAATCCAAACTGTGTCCCCAGGGATATTCGTTTCCCATTAGAACTCCTCTTGGGTGCACTTTCACATGTGGAATGCCATAGTATTTTAGACAGGATTACCCTGGTGTTTATCCCAAACATGTTTTGCTATAGTCTTTATTGCTCACAAATGTTGTAAAATATGCATTTTCACTTTGTTGGTTGTACTTCCCACATATTGTTTTCTGCAACTACATTCCAGTACATAAACCACAAATTTCGAATTGCAGTTGCTTGTCTCCTTTATAGGTGTCTTGTTGCCTTCAAATGTAGTGCAGCACTTCATGTCCTGTCCAATTGTACATGCCTTGCAGGGTCCCAAATTTCCAAAACCCCAAATTTGCCTTCTTTAGCCATGTAGTTTGCTCTTTACTCGGGTTTAGGAAACTTGGGGGCTGATCCATATTTAGGTGGACAGCCTGCCGTTCCACCATAGGAACGGAGTAAAGTACTTTGTCTCCATGATGGAGGGGGCTTCCCGCCTAATTTATAAATGACGCCAATCAGACAGTCATATCTAAAAACATTGTCGGGAACCGCTGTCACTGCAGTTCATGTCAACGCATTTTACTCTTTGCTACAGGGCTGCCTCAGTAGGATGCAGCCGTGTACCAAACAGAATTCTTTTTTTTTATTCACAAAAAGAAAATACACAACCAGGATTTTCTTTTGGTAAATAAAAAAAGTAATTTTCCCCTCGTCATGAGAGTCATCTCCCATGGTGGGGTGGGGAGCACTATTTGCATTTTACTGTCCCTCACTGCCAGGGTTTGCCTGGCGGTGAAAAACAGTAAAACATTGTCATTGAGCAGACAAACATATAGCCATTTCTCCTATGCCCCTTAAGCCCCCGGGGTGTCGAGAAGCTTGGTCATGGCAGAGATGGAGTAGTCTCTGTTGTGGCCAAACTATACAGCCTGCAGGCAGACCACTATGTTGGCAGGGAGAGAGCTCTGTTGAAACCGCAGCAGAGTTCCTTTCCCGGCAACGTATAAATCAGACCCTTTGTGTTAATACATTTCCCAAATTTGGTGTTCTTCTATAGGTTTTGTGTTGGTAGGATCCCCAGATTCCTTGAGACAGTAATTATACATTAGTACATTTCAATTTTTTAGTAATAATCTACTCATAATCTGATGTTCCACAGTGTAATTCATAAAGAGCGTACAGATCTCATTACCCTCTTTTAATCTATTTGTTTCACCTCTTCTGGTCATATCTGGTTTAAACTGCAAGTCGTCCTTCTTTTTCAATTTTACTCTTTCATAAGCATTCAACAACCCACTCTTTAGGTAGCCCCTCATGAGAAATGTTGACATCATTAATTAAGCTTTGATATTGAAATCCTCATCTGATGAGCAGATCCTTCTTGCTCACAAGACCTGGCCATAAGTAATACTCCATTTTGGGGTTTTCAGATGCCCACTATTCGCATGTAGCAAGGATTTGGCTGCACCCGCCTTTCTATATATCTTAGTATGTAATGTGCTATTCTCAATATAAAGGGCCACATCCAAAAACTCTGTTTGTTCAATTCCAGCTACTTGTCAATTGTATATCATAGTTGTTCCTATTTAATTTATCTACAAATTATTTCAAGATCTTTGCCTTGTCATCCCATATAAGTAAGATATCATAACTGATCTAATCCATAATCTCAGATGATTTGTGATTTAATTTTCCTCTGACCACACCACTTCCCCACAACTTGAATAGGTTCATGTAGGTGGGAGTGAAAGAGATACCCATGGATGTACTTTGCTTTTGCAAGTAGATCTCTTTTTCAAATGTGAATACATTGCATGTCATTACAACATTTCAGGATACTGATTATCATTTGTGTAAGAAAAATCAATGAATGTGATTGCAAAAAATATTAGCACGTGTGGGTTCCTTGTGCATGATCAATGGAAGTATATAAAGAAGTGACATCTATGGTAACCATGTAGTTTGTAGATTTCCACAGTATAGCATTTATTTTCTGTAAAAGTCTGAAGTGCCCTTAATGTATTATGGCAATGTGCTAACATATGCTGCTAGAAAGTGATCCAAATATCTGGAGGTATTCTCAATTAGTGCCCCTATGGAACTCACAGTTGGACTACCAAGTGGATGTTTAAGAGATTTCTGGACCTTAGGGAGGAAGTAAATCATAAATGTTTTCATGTGAATTGCTTCCAAATAATTATGTCCCTCCATTTCCACCAAGTTTCATAACAGCAGAATGTGATGGTATTCCTTTTCAATATTCTTTAGGGGGTTAGTTTTTGAGGTCTTATAATGTTGTTGGTTTTTCAGCTGTCTCCTTGCTTCACTCAAATATTGTGACTTATCTATTGCAACAATATTACCACCTTTGTCTGATGCTTTGATTATGTTAGTATTGTTTGCTCTCAACTTACTCAACACATACCATTCCAGCCTTGTCAGAAAGTTAGTGTGTCCACATTTCTTTTTGTTTGATTTCTTATCTCTGTTTTATTACTCTGATTTCTACTGGTTTTGGTTACATCATCTACTATAATCTCATTTAAGACATCAATTTTGTTATTTGGGGTAATTGTGAACAACATTTACTTTTGGATTTCAAATCAGTAAGAACTGGGGGCCTGCCTAAAATCCCATTCCTTCCATTCCTGAAACCACATCATTGGCATTATCACTTACATTCCTCTCAAATGTGTTTCTTTCCAGGTTGTGAAGTTCCATTAGCTGTACTACTTCTGCAATGGTGAAGGGGACATTCAAACTGGAGCCATATCTTGTGACATTGTTGGGCTGGTTACAAAGTATTTTCTTTTATCTTAACTCCCTCATTAACTTATACAAATCATTCCTAGAGACCACAAAGTTTGGAATTTCGATGGGGCAGAAATTCAAACCACAGATCAGAACTTTAAGTTAAATACTAAAATATTCATAACATGAAATATATTCATATTTTTTTAACTGTGAGTACAGAGGACTGAGTGCCCAACTCCAACTCCATCTAAATATATCTACGTATATATCTACATATGTATATTGTTTCACTAAAAAAACGAAGGTACAGGGACGTTATAGTTAGGTGCAGATTTTACACACACATAACCATAGAAATTTTAAGCTGTTATAGTTAGAGCTACTTCAAGTAACTATAATTCGTGCCCTAATGTAACTTTAACTCACACCCTCACCATGAACAGTTTTCTCATCAATATTTTTACTGCAAATGTTACAGTTATATTATCAATGATGTCATAGAAAATGTGTAATGTAATATCTGGGGTAATTAGCAGAGCATGGCAAGGGTGTGGGTTATATTTACCTTAGGGCACGAGTTATAGTTACTTGAACACAGAAGAGCTATCAATGCAGTGATCAACATTATCCCATAGCCAGACATTTAGCACAAACACATTTTTGTGACTGGAAATTCCTGAAGTACCAGGGATAGAAAAAGCAGATATAAATTACAGTGGATGAAATAGAAAATTACAGATACGGAGGAGAGAATCATGGTGTATTATTGAACTAGACACAAAGACACTGAATGATCGTAATCTTGATGAAGAGTTGTTTGTACACCTAGATTGAATTTTGATTACAAATTATGCAGGAATAACAATGCCTTTTGTTAATAAGGAGCTTCTGTTTTTAGAGCAAGGTCCAATGTAATGATTTTAATCTGTCCTGTTTTCTGCTTACTTTGTCCCTTAGCAGGAGCGAAAGGAACTCTCTGAACCTCATTGGGGAAAGAGAGGCTGTCTTGGCCGAGGCACACTACCCAGCTCTTCTATGGACTAAAAATCAACTGAATGGTTTGTTGTTTTGTTCATTTCATGTGAGATTATCTGGTTTATGTTTTGTCTATTGCATAGTTATTGGACATAGTTGATTGTACGATTTTTTTACAACGGGAGGTTGGTAACTTTTATGATTTTACCCCTCTTTGGATACAGGAGTCAATCCCACTAAGTGTATTCACTACAAAAGCAGGACATATGTTGGACACTTACCTGTTTTGGAAGATACAAGCCACCTTATAGGAGGCTGTCTATGTAGGGATTCTATAAGCTCATTGTCACACTTTTCGCAACAGTCTCAGTTCACTTAGATAGACATTGTGCTTTTTACAATTTACAATGTATATGTATTTTTGACATGGGCCTATTGTTTTTCCACATGTCATAGATGTCATTTGGGTTTCATTCACACCTCTCGTAATAACATGGTCTATTGTGAGTGAGATGGAATTTTATTTTGTTTCATATTTAAGCAATTGATTGGTAATTGATGTTTACCGGAAAGCAAATTGATTGTATTCCTGATGTATTTATGCAAATGTACTTTATTCTTTGTATCAACTTCACTCCAAGATGGCAAAAACTAACCATGTCACAAATGATGTCTTTCAACATCTATGTTTACTTTTTGGTGATTTCTATCAATGGATGCTCTGTCGTTTAGTGTGTCAAGCGTCACCAAGGCCGATGTGCTGAAACGTATCGCTTGTGTTGGAGACATAAATAAATTCTTTGATGCAGTTCCCTGAGTGCGTATGTTTCCTCAATGATGAGGAGGAGTTGAGTGCCTTTTGTTTAAACCTTCAGATCCATGACTGAATACATGCGACATCCAGTGAGGAGGCAGTGCACATCAGTATATATTGTCTACTTTCAGACACCAGTAGGTAGATACAGTGTGGACATAGTTTTCATAGACTAAGCGTTTTTTTGTTTTGCTAATAACTTTGGCTCCAATTGACAAATCTTTACAAAATTTTCAAAACTAGTACGCCAGTGAGTTCAGCTGCTGTCAGGAAAGTTTAAGGTGATCCGTGAAGTAGGGGCTGAGAAAAAGAGGGGTTCAAAAATGAGTTTTCCCCATGCAATTTCCCTTAGTCATTTTGAACATGAATACAGCCTGAACCCTTGAACAGAATTACACTAAATTTGGCGGAAAGCTAGCTCTTTGTCCAGAAAGAGCTGTTTTCATAATTTGGTGTAAATCTATTCAGTAGTTTTTGAGTTATTAAAGAAAATAGATACATAAATATTTAGGGAGGCAGAGGGTCTGTGGATCCAACATATCTCATGGTGAGAGCTGATTGCTTACCTACACATCAACCAGGAAGTGCTGGCAGCCATCTTGGGATTCTGACTTAGCTAGGTCCCAAGGAAAACGGAAAAACAAAACAGAAGGGGGCAGGGTAGGAATACCCTTAACCTCTAGATTTAGTGGTGAGGTCTCACAGGGAACCTGCCGGTAGCCAAAAAATGTTTCTTTTTGTTAATTTTCCTGCAAATTTGTGGTGGATCTGAAAATCCACAGAACATTTTTTATTAAAAAGCAAGCACTGTTACCCACACTTGCTTTGATTTCACCCCTGGGTGGGCCAGGTCCCGGGGAGAATATACTTTTATAAGTAAGGGGAGGGGGGGCACACATGGCCCCGACCCAGCTGTTTTTGGCCTCCGACACCCCAAACACGGGGGACCCAGCAGTGCACTGAAAAAGGGAGAGGGGCTGCGCAGTACCCCCTCTCAGAGCCATTAATGACCCTGGGAACCCCATCTCCCATGGCTGACTGAGCTATACCTCAGGGTGCCCACCCTGGGACATAGCATTTTCCCTGCCCCACACTGGTGTGGGCAGGGGAACCTCTGTTTGCTCTCGCTTGGTGGCAGCATTTTAAAGCTCTCTACAAGCAAGAGAAAGCACTAAGAGCCAGATTTACAAGGCCCTAGTGCCACCGGAGTGTTACTTTTTGTGACGCTCCAGTGGCGCTAACCACTTCTCCATATTTACAAGGAGATGTAATGTCACTTTTTGTCAATATGGGCCCCTCTAACACAGTTTTCTGCGTCAGAGGTGCGTGCAATGGGTATTGCAATGGGCGTTCGATCACAACACCTTGCTTTTGATGCTGCCCCAGATTTACAAGAATTCGTAAATCTAAGTCAGCACCAAAATAGAATGCCACCACAAGAGTGGCATTGGCAAGGTGCAAAGAGGAGGAATACTTTTGTTCCTCCTCGTTTTTTGGTTTTTTATGTGTTCTGCATTCTACAGCACACCTAGAAGAAGCAAAATGCCATGGACAATTGTTTATGTGCCGGAGAGGACACCTTCCTGAACATAAACAATCACACCCTTCAATGGAGACACCCTTGCGCTATGGTGCAAGGATGCTTGCGTTGGCACAGGCTGATTAATTTAGTGCAGGTGAAAATGCAGTGGTGCCTCGTATCCTTATAAATACAGTGCATCACTGAGTTTCAAAATTGGTGTGGGGCTGCTAATTTTGGCGCAGCACCGTGCTGCACCAGTCAGTTGTAAATCTGGCCCTAAGTCTACTCCCAGCTGACCTTTCATCTGTTTTCCTGCGCACTGTGAAGTAAATATAGGAAAAAAATTGCTCCTGCCTGCCAGAAGCAACATTTTCAGTTGCTTCCTGCCCAGGGGGAAGCAATGCCTGCTCCCGCTGGAGGAGGAGAGCCGGCTGGGGTTGGAGGGGCATTCGGGCTGTCCCGTGCCCCCCTACAATGGTGAAGTGGCACCCACTCTTTATTGGCTGGGCCCCAGGGGATGTGGTCATCATGGCCAAAATCGGCCTGGGGATGGAGGCTGTGTGGCCCCCTCCCCCTTAATTAATTAGCCAGGCCCCAGGGATGGGGTCCCCAAGGCCAAAATAGGCCATGATAGTGGGGGCTCCCCAGCTTCCTCCCCCATTTTTAACTGGTCAGGCCCAGGGGGATGGGGTTCCCTGGATCAATATTGGCCCAGGGAAGGGTCTGTGTGTTCCCCTCCCTTTTTTAATTGGCCAGGGCCCGGGAGATGAGGCCCACTGGGCCAATATTAGTCCAGGAAGGAGGGTTGTAGGCTCCCTCCCCATTCACAATCTGTCCAGGCCTCAGGAAGATGAGGTCCCCGGGCAGAAATCTCTATTTCTTGGTTGGGGTATTCTCTTGCTCAGGGCAGATCCTGGAGATTAGTCGCAGTCAGCATTGGGATGATGAGCACTGAGAGGAGTGCACTGTCCACTCCCCTCAGTGCGCATGTATCTTTGGCCAGTTGCCTCTGGCCAGCCAAACACACAAGTGCACTTTGCTCTCTCTCGCCCTGCACTGTGTTGCAGGGCTGGAGAGAGCAGGCCCAGGCTCCTAGTCTGCCTGGGAACGCCATGTCTGGGAGCTCCCAGCCAAAACTAACGCTGCTTTGACCAGCGTCAGGATTGGCCGGAGAGCAGGCTGGGAACCTTTGCCTGCCTGCTGCTGAGATGACGAGGATCGGCAGCGCGGTGATACGTTTTTTTAAATTTGTTTTTTACATTTTATTAATCTTCCCCTCCCCCACCCCGCGCACTGCACTGCCTCCTGTAATTCCGACGAGCTGTGACTGCATCCACATGCCTTCTGAAAATAGATAACATGAAACAGAGCACATGCAGTCCTCCAGTATCCATCTAGTGGAATAACTAATAACCATGGAGGCATAAGGAAACTACTAAAGAGGGCTACATTAGACCAAATGAAGGGCCCTGAATTATATGTAAGACATGTAGGGGGCCTGCACGTACTGCAGCCATAAAGACACAGAAGAAAGATGTTTACTGATATTAACCAGAAACAACAGTCTGTTAATTCGCCTGTATCACGTCCTATTCCACTGTCCCTGTTAACAACAGCAAAAGCATGACCTTCTGGTGTAGGCTACAGTATATTATCCTGACTACAAAGAAATTATAATCTTCCTGTTCTCTCATTAACTCTTATTGTTTCCAGAAAAGTGGCGATTTGCTAAGATTTACAGCCAAGGAAGAAACAAGCACAATGAGAAAGAGAAAGTGATAACACTAGCATGGATGGCACTCAATTTTGATATCAAACAAAGGAAAGGCTTTTAGCTTTGTACATAAAAGCTCCAACAACGTGAAAGTAAAATAAAATGGTTTAATAGCTTGAAATCTAGAAGGGACATGAGCAATTTAACACATTAGTGAAGAAGGAGACACGGGATTGCACAGCTCATCGCCATATACTGATTTGTCTCGACAGACGTGCTCATGCACCTCAGTGACTAGGAGTACTCCAGAACTCAATATTTGTCAGTCTCTGAAAATCCAAAGCATATAAAAAGCGTCAGTCACATTAGATATGCATTGGAGCTGCTTAGAGTACTACGGGCAGAGCTTAATTTACAGAAATATTTGCAGCTTTTAGATTCATTTGGGTGCATAAGAAAAGCATTTGCAGGCGCGGAGTCCAAGATTCATAAAATCGGAATCTGTGAACGCAGACGTTTTAAGGCAGTGGTTCCCAACCTTTTGACTTCTGTGGACCCCCAATTTATCATTACTTGAATCCGGGGACCCCCATTGAATCATTATTAGAATCCAGGGACCCCCTCCACTGACTGCTGGGACCTAATCTGTTAATATTGTTTAATTTTCTAAGCAGTCACGGACCCCCTGAGGAGGCTTCGCGGACCCCCAGGGGTCCCCGGACCACAGGTTGGGAACCACTGTTTTAAGGCATTGGCAAAGTGCGCTCTGGCCAAGGGTGAGGCCTTTTTTAGGGGAGGGGTCTGTTTTGTAGAGAGTCTTGACCTAATGACCTTCAATAATTCTTAAACAGATTGTTTAAATACCGTTTTCCTTTCATTTATTTTTAAGATGGTCGGTTTGTGAGAGTCTTTTAAAGACATTTTGCAGAGAAATGCTGTGTTTATGTTTCATGCAACATCCACACAAAAAAGTTTCTTTTAGATCAAAACAGGACTTCACATATGAGACTGAGAGGGTGTCACAGAGATTGCATTTATATTAGTGAGCTGCAACTGTGTTACAGTTTTGAAAACACACATTACTATCCCTGAATATTAAATGTAAACACTATTAGAATTTGGGCGAGTGTGTCTGTGCACTGTCACTGGTCTGGTCAAAGAGAGCATGAAATACATTAAATTGGATCATAAATACAAAGCTGTTCCAAATAGGGGCTCCCAAAATAATTTTGGCCCAGGCCCTCAAAATCCTTAAGATGTCCCTCTATGCAGAGCTTTATGACTGTAGATTTATGGCTTTTCCAATTCCGTTTTAGCCTCTCCACAGTCTATAGTCTGTCCCACATTTTTTTTTTGAGCTGAGGCATCCATTACAGTTTAATTCAGTTCGAGTTTGTCCACAGTTGGGCCTGTAAACTGACCCATATTAGCAACAAACGCCAACGTCTCGCCACTACAGTTCAAACTATGGGCCAAAGGGGCATGAATTTGCATAATGTGGCTCAAGGTGCACTTTTAAGAATTGCTCACACACACATACAAGTAAGGTTGTCACCATCCTTTACAAATTTGTTCAGGGAAGCATTGGGGTGGAAATAAGTTATTTTTTAATCTGGCACAGCTTCCTTCTTCGCCTAATAACACTGACTTTCCCCACATGTGAAGTCCTGTTCCAGATTCAGCATACACCTGTCAACCCATTGTTGACAAATTGTGCTCAGCAGTGCCTTTGTTGAAATACCCGCTGACTGTGTTAAAAATATAATTGTACAAACACGTGTAAAAGTGATCATGAAATAACGGCTATTGAATGCCGAAATATTGAAAGCTGGGATTGGGATTGTTATCAAATAATCAATTTGGAAGGGGCAACCATACTGATACATCGTTTTGTTCCATTTTGGTCCATACTCTCATAGCTGATGATTTCGGTAATAAGGAGGTAAAACATTCACTTATGTCAACCAACTGAAAAGACACATTTGCGGGTTTGGATATAAAAAAATTCCTTTAATCGGGAACAACTAAAGCACGTTTGTAGAAACTAATGAGAGTCAAAAAGAAAACTAGTTTGGTTCAAATAATGTTATTTGCAACCATTAAGACTGCCATATCTAATGAGGGACATTATCCTCGGTTTGTGAAAGCAATAGAAAGTACTAAATATATATAGACACCTACAGCAATGCAATGTAACTGTCAACTAGGGTCACGTTTTCTCAAAAGATGAAGATTGAGCAAGAGACCTGGGCTCAGTAATGTGAGTACTATCTCTAAAACCCTGCCACAGAGCAAATCTAATGTGGGGACTGTAAGAAATCAGAGTATTAGTTGAGATGAGTAAGTACCCACCTGAAGTAATCATTTCAATCCTTGTCAGGGTGAACACTCAAAGTCACTAAATTAACCTGACCTCAACCAACCTGGGGTTATGGCACAGAGCAGACAGGTTTAACATGGGGCAATGTGTAAAGCATTTATGCAGTATTAAAAAAGTGATACAGTTGAAAAGCAAAACAATAAAAATCTCAAAAGGCATTACAAACATTGAGTAAACTTTAATGAACAAAATAACATCAAAATGTCAAAAATCCAATAAGGGGAATCAGGCATGAGAATTTTTAAAGGTGTAGGTAGGAATACCAAGAAGCCCAAATGCCAAAGACAGTCAATGGTTGCAGTAAAACAAGTCCTAGGTGCAATTTGACACTGCGATGGGATGCACGTTGTGATACACTACCCAGGTTCGTACTGATCAAAGATCCTACCCTCTGGAATTTAGTTCGTTAAGTCCCAATCCACCACAGGAATACACATCTAAAGCCCCCTAGCACTTCATGGGAGGCACATGGAGACTTGCAAGATGGCAGGCAGAGGCCAACAGGAGAGCCCAGTACATGTCCAGTACATGCCACTGATTAACTGGGCAGTTGCAGGAAAGGTCTCTTGTTTCTTGTTGCATCATTATAGCATGAACAGGATGTCAGCGTATAACCCTTGGAGTTCGCTTCTTTGTCCTGGGTACTAGAGGGAGAGCAGGCCCAGTTTTCTAGGCTCTTCTCGGGTATCAGACAGCAGGTTCAGTACTCTTCTGATATTTTACAGATCCAAGGGTGGATGCCTCAGTTAGGCCTGGAATAACCTAATGGGTAGGAATGACCCCAGGGCACACCCTAACAAATGGGGTAAAGGTTCCCGGAACTAACCCTAGCCACCTTGGGGATTTTCGAGAAGGCCAAAGTGTTCAGCCACATTAAACTTGGGCTCTTAGGGCTGAGTTGTTTGTCGGTGTGTACTATAGTAATACCAGGGTGCTCCTACATCTAACACTAAAATCCAGTTGAAAACAGTCCCTGTGCCCCCAAGAAACACAGGGACATGTGTCTGGTAGAACAAAGCAGGGGTCATTGGTAACTAAACACTGGATACAAAGGAATTCTCATCCTTTAAAGTGTTCCCCAAGTGTGATATGTAAAATCCCAGCAGACCTGTCAAGCAGATTTTGACACTCTAGCAGGATTTGACACTGTGGTGTCAACATGATGTCCACTGTGATTGGGCTGGTCTGCCTGGGGAAGGCAAGAAAAGGGTGCAGGCCTGGGTCTTAGCTACATCTGCTTGTGTCAGGGGATGCCTCTTTGAAGTTAATCAAGTTCTTGGGCCCATCTTCAGGCAACCCTGCCAAGGGCACAATAACATCTCCCCACACCACAGGCCTTTTGTTACTGTCTTCTTGGGAGCAATTTCACACTTCATTGACTCCTATTCAAATGCTAAATACTGTCTGGCAGAAGTGAGAGACAAAATTGAAGATTTATCTTCCAAGGATTTCAAACAGGAGAAAGTCACTTTCTAAAAGTAACTATTTCTTACTAGTTGTACAAAATGACCATTAAATTGCATTTAGAATATTAAAAAGTGTAGTTGAATTATTTTTCTAGCTGCTTCCAAAGCGATATTAGCATTATTAGATGTGATAATGTAATCCGGTGTTTTCTGTGGAGCAGCCAGCCTTGCTACAGTGAAAATAGATATTTTGGTGGGGCTTTTTCACCATAAAGACATGTGGAACAGTACATTTTACATGTCCTACTTTTAAATGTCGATCTGATGAAATATTGTGTTCCGTCTCCTCAATTAATTCGTTTGGAAAAGAAGCATTTACAAAAGATGTAGATGTAAGCCTAACAGTTATAGAAAAGGGGATGTTTGAGCCAAAGGTTGGGAGGTGTCTGATCACAATAGGCTGCCATTGGCTTTATTTAAATCAGTATTTATATAATCGTCCTATTAGACAAAGATGTCAAAGGTTTTGCAAGACTCCTGTTTAATGAATTAGAAACCTGGGCTACTGAAATGCCTTTGCTCCTTTTTATCAAACTATGTTTAAGGGTCAATGAAGTATAATAGATAACATTTTAGAAGTATCTCTTTTAATAGAAATAAAGCACTCCACAGCAGGAAGGCACATTTATATTTGTGTGTTTAGAATTTTAGTGCAGCCTTTGACAGACTGGCTCGTGGGATTTCATGGCATAAACTGGCACTCTGGGAAATGTCTGAACAGCTATTAAGGGTAAGACAAATGCATTATGAAAATACCTGGGTGCAGATCAAGCTGTCATATGGTGCTTGGCTTCTGGAACTTATTTTTACCAACAAAGAATTGAATCAGAGATGTGTGCTTGTTTTAATATTGGAAAAAAAGTAGCCAGCAGACAAATGCTCGAACAGGAAACTCAGATCAATCCCACAGATAGGCACAGCAACACCACAATGGTCCCTAGAGATTGGTCTCAATAAAGCACATATGGCCGGAGGGGCGCACGCACTCTCAAAACACCATAAAGTCAGATGCCACATGAAGTTAGGAACACTCAGCCAATCGGAACACAGCACACCACGATCACACGCCCCCTCATACCAGACATCTGGACACGTTACCAACTGGCCCTCATTGTCTCCACTCAAGGTCGAGGTCCACCTGCATTTGTTATCAAGGACCTTATTTATGTCTCTAAGACACCTGCATACATTCTGCACCTAGAAAAGTATGCCAAAATTGTGTTATGGTGCCAAGAGAAATGTATAAAACATCGAGCAGATCAATTGTACTTTAAGACAGCCCTCAGAACCCATTTCTGTAACGGTCTCCCAGCTGTAGTGTTTAATTAAACCAACTGTTCCTGTTTTGCCAAACGCCGCTTGTCTTTTCAAGGTAAATTTACATTCGAGAAACATTTTGGTGAGCCAGAGAGGAGCTGATTGATACCTCAGACCTGATTGCAGCCGAAGAAAGGGGTCTGCACCTGGATGGATTCACATTTGTGCAACAAGGAAGGTGAGCAGACACCACAATTGATTGGAAGTTCTGCTGAATCAGCAGGGCAGAGGTCTGTCCTGAAGCCGCAGTCAGAAGGGTAAGAGACTACATCAGACTCTTCCCACCATTTGTCATATGGCAAACTAGGAGCTCCCTGCCACTGACAGAAATCTGGCATGTTACCTATTTGATGTATCTGGCGGTCTCAGAGATAGTCAGCACCACTAGAAAAGGTGAATGTTTGCCACTTGGACCGCTGGGTGTGACACAGATGGTATTCATAGGCCCCAGTGTGATATAGGGCTGGTACCTCAATTTTGAGAGGTGTCTATCGCTTGGACCAGTGGGCGTGACACAGATGGTATGCTTGTCCCCGGGGTGTGATACAGGGCTGAAGCCTCACCGCTTGGACCGCTGTGTGTGACACAGATAGTACGCATCGGCCCTGGGTGTGATATAGGGCCGGCACCTCAATCTTATGTTTTAGTCTAAGAGGGTTTTCGAGGTGCCACTGGTTTCTTAACACAGTTGGTGTCTGAAAAAGGTGAGAGGTGTTGTTCTCTTGGACCGCTGGGTGTGACGCAGGTCTTACGCACAACCTATGGGTGTGATATAGGGTTTGATTTGGGCATTAGGGAAAAAAGAGTTGGCTCTGGTACATAAGGTGTAGGTTGTGTTTGGCCAAGAAGGGCCTGTGGTTGTCACTTTGGGCCAGATGTATCAAGCCTTTTTGCATTCGCAAATGGTGCGCATGGCCATTTGCGAATGCAAAAATGCCTTTTCCGATGTATGAAAGGCATTCAAAGTGCGAAAATAAGGAATCCCAAAAATAGTGTTTTTTGGGAAATGAGACATGAATTAGCGTGTCGCAAACAGCGTATCGCAAATAGCAATATGAATTACTGAATCGCTATTTGCGAAATGCAAATTGCGACACTGGTTAGCAAATCGCAGATAGTGATCTGCTAAATCGTGACGCTATTTGTGATACGCAGATTACGACAAGCAAAAACAGATTCGCAATGCGATGCATCAAAAATCGCAATTTGCAATTATTCGCAGAATGGCCGTTTGCACATGCAATTTACCACAAACTGAAACCAGGTGGTAGCCAGGTGCAACCTATATAAAGAGGCCCAGAATGCCTCAGCTCCTCTTCCACAATGGCTGCACTCTACGTCATGGCAAGGAGAATGAGGATCTTAGCATGTTTTAGGGGAGGGAGGAGGAGACAGGAGCGCATATTTAGAGTGCGCATTACCCTTTTTGACCAGACTGAGGATGAAATTTATGAGAAGTACAGGTTAAGCTCAGCTTGACCTGATAGGTAAGCTACAAGCCACGCTGCAGCGCACAACACACAGGACCAATAGCATACCCACCCATGTGCAGGTATTATGCTCCCTGCACCTACTAGCCTCGGGGAGCTATCAAGGGGTCATATCAGCAGCTGGAGGGGGTATCACAGAGTGCCTTCTCTAGATTTTTCAACGTATTTCTTAATGCCATGCTGAGCAGAATACAACTGTACATAAGATTCTCCAACAACCCACAGTCATTACAACAAACTAAAATTACTTTCTACCAGATAGCACAGTTCCCACATGTCCTAGGTGCCAACGATGGGACACATGTAGCAATCTGTCCACGATTGGCCAGCGAGTATGTGTATTGCAAACGTAAAAACAATCATTCTATGAACATACAGCTGATATGCAATGCCTCCTACATCATTACCGATCTTGTGGCCAGATGCCCAGGGAGCACACATGACTCCTACATCTTTCGCCACAGCGGGATACACACAAGACTGCTAGCTGGTGAGTTTGGTGAAGGATGTCTACTAGGTAATTTGATAGTTTTTAATAATGCTTGGTGTAAGCGTGACGTCAGACATCACATGTACTAATTTTACTCTCTGTGCATTCAGGAGACAATGCCTACTCTGTGCGCACCTATATGCTTACGCCCTACCTGAGCCCTGCAACTCCAGCAGAGAGGAGGTACAATGCTGCACATAGGACAACCCGCAATGTGGTGGAGCGCACTTTTGGGCTGCTGAAGAGCCGCTTCAGGTGCATCCAAAAAAGTGGAGGTGCACTACAGTACAGCCCAGAGACGACAAGCAAAATTGTGGCCACATGTGCTATCGTGCACAACATAGCAACCACCAGGGGCATACCAGTGGAACTCACAGAGCCGGACACAGATGAGGATGATAATCCCTTACCACCCCTTCAACCAGCAGACAGGACCAGTGCAGCAGAGGGCAGGCAAAGACGTGCTGATATCACGCGCAACCCTTTTTGATGTAAGTAATGACAACTCCACTTAAATGAAATGTATTTCTGTAGTTAGCATCTTTATTACCTTGACTTCAGGTAACCAATGCGTCAATAGGACATAGCTATTCACAATAGTCAGACATGAACAATTAACAGTGTCACACTAATAGCATCGTAGCAGAACTGTATTGCCACATGTTTAGTTAGTCCCCTGTAGCCCTCAACATCACTTCGTACGTCCACGCACTCCACTTAAGTGATGCATCAAAAATCGCAATTTGCAATTATTCGCAGAATGGCCGTTTGCACATGCAATTTACCACAAACTGAAACCAGGTGGTAGCCAAGTGCAACCTATATAAAGAGGCCCAGAATGCCTTAGCTCCTCTTCCACAATGGCTGCACTCTACGTCATGGCAAGGAGAATGAGGATCTTAGCATGTTTTAGGGGAGGGAGGAGGAGACAGGAGCGCATATTTAGAGTGCGCATTACCCTTTTTGACCAGACTGAGGATGAAATTTATGAGAAGTACAGGTTAAGCTCAGCTTGACCTGATAGGTAAGCTACAAGCCACGCTGCAGCGCACAACACACAGGACCAATAGCATACCCACCCATGTGCAGGTATTATGCTCCCTGCACCTACTAGCCTCGGGGAGCTATCAAGGGGTCATATCAGCAGCTGGAGGGGGTATCACAGAGTGCCTTCTCTAGATTTTTCAACGTATTTCTTAATGCCATGCTGAGCAGAATACAACTGTACATAAGATTCCCCAACACCCCACAGGCATTACAACAAACTAAAATTACTTTCTACCAGATAGCACAGTTCCCACATGTCCTAGGTGCCAACGATGGGACACATGTAGCAATCTGTCCACTATCGGCCAGCGAGTATGTGTATCGCAACCGTAAAAACAATCATTCTATGAACATACAGCTGATATGCAATGCCTCCTACATCATTACCGATCTTGTGGCCAGATGCCCAGGGAGCACACATGACTCCTACATCTTTCGCCACAGCGGGATATACACAAGACTGCTAGCTGGTGAGTTTGGTGAAGGATGTCTACTAGGTAATTTGATAGTTTTGAATAATGCTTGGTGTAAGCGTGACGTCAGACATCACATGTACTAATTTTACTCTCTGTGCATTCAGGAGACAATGCCTACTCTGTGCGCACCTATATGCTTACGCCCTACCTGAGCCCTGCAACTCCAGCAGAGAGGAGGTACAATGCTGCACATAGGACAACCCGCAATGTGGTGGAGCGCACTTTTGGGCTGCTGAAGAGCCGCTTCAGGTGCATCCAAAAGAGTGGAGGTGCACTACAGTACAGCCCAGAGACAACAAGCAAAATTGTGGCCACATGTGCTATCGTGCACAACATAGCAACCACCAGGGGCATACCAGTGGAACTCACAGAGCCGGACACAGATGAGGATGATAATCCCTTACCACCCCTTCAACCAGCAGACAGGACCAGTGCAGCAGAGGGCAGGCAAAGACATGCTGATATCACGCGCAACCATTTTTGATGTAAGTAATGACAACTCCACTTAAATGAAATGTATTTCTGTAGTTAGCATCTTTATTACCTTGACTTCAGGTAACCAATGTGTCAATAGGACATAGCTATTCACAATAGTCAGACATGAACAATTAACAGTGTCACACTAATAGCATCGTAGCAGAACTGTATTGCCACATGTTTAGTTAGTCCCCTGTAGCCCTCAACATCACTTCGTACGTCCACGCACTCCACTTAAGTGCTCAGTGTCCTCGCTGGCACCTCTTGTAGCAGGTTCACATGCAGTACTGTGTCTGGCACTGCGACGCCTCGGATCAATTACAGGGACTGTCAGACTGCTGAGGCTAGAGGACTCCTCCCTGTCCCCAACACCCAGTTCGCTGGTTGTGGCACTGCATGCTGTTTGCATTGCAACCAGTACGTTGGTTATTTGCACCAATTCCTGTGCAAGTCCCGACTGCAATGTGCCATCTCCACCTGGGTGGCAACGGCACGCCGTGATGTCAGGGCTGTCGAACATGTGAGCCGATTGACGGATCTACAGAAGCTAACAAACCTTCTCAAATATTGGTGATGGCGCCTGCGCTGGCTGACGCGCTCCTGCTAATCTCAGTGCAGAGTTCCCCAATGGCCTCTGTCAACTCCTTGGTGTATTTAGCTACTGTTTGCTGTCCCTCAATTAGAGTCTCCAACTGCTTGTATAATAACCCTAAATTGCAATTGTGAGACACAAACTGTCTGTGCAGTGACTTCAATTGTTTGCATTGCAGGTGCTGCACCTTCAGCATGGAAGCATCACGGACACCAAAGATTGATAGGCCCACTCCTTCATCTGTGCACTGTCTGCCTGCATCGTGGCACATCCTGAGGGGAGTTGACTGTCGCTGGCGCTGGCACTGGGGTTGCTGCCTTCCTGTGGGACTAGCCTCTGGTGGTGGTGTGGGTTTGTGTTCTGGCATCTCATTTGAGTCCAGGTTATACTCTGGCAGTGGTAGCACCCCTGCCCTACGTCTAGTCGGAACAATACTGTAGGACTCACTGGTATTTGAGTCAGACTGTGGCTGTGTTTCTGTTTCCCCCACTTTTTCAGATCCTGCAGCAGCAGGGACCGGGTCATCTGCAAGGATAATGTGCAGCATGTCTGTTCTAGCATTTTTCACAGATTTTCCACAGTATTGCTTTAAATGTACAATTAAATTGTGTCACCATAAGTCGTTTGTGGTGTTTCTCTATGTGGCTGACAACTATCTTGCTATTTATGTTGTATATTCACCTTAGGGTTGTGTACTACCACTCCCATAAGGCACAGTTGTGTTGTATGTAAGATGTTACATGGACTACTTTTCACTGTGCATCAAGCTATTATCTATTTCCTAAGGGGCATTTGTACATGCACATGTGGGGATACACATAATTACTGGCCTTACCTTTGCTGGTGCTGGGTGTCCCTGAGGTGTCTATGTCAGTAACACCACTGACAGCTTTTGGAAGCAATGTGGACTCCACCAGGTCTTCCATAGGGTGGACGGTGTCTGGTTGGATGGTCCGCCCTCGGTGCTCCTTGCCTCCTTTAGCCTGCTGGCCACCCTCTCTTTGGCACTTGGCCGCACGGTGTACCATCGCTTGCATATCTCCTCCACAGAGCACTGCGCAACACCCACTGCCCATATTTTTGTCTGGATGTCAGACCAGAGTTTCCGCTTCTCACTCTCAGGTACTTGTAATGAGTTTTTGCCAAATAGTCTATCATGGTTCTTAACAACCTCCTCAATGAGCACCTCAAATTCTGCCTCACTGAATTTGAGCTTCCTCTTCCTGTCTCCTTTCTCTTTCCCATTTACAGCATTGGCTATGTTGCTGTTTGGTCCTGGCTTACTCACAATGCTGACTCCCTGGTGCTGGGCTGTGTCTCTCTCCCTGCTCCTGTAGGTGCGGCTCCTGGAAACAGCATGGGCTGACTCACTTCCTGGTTGTGATGTCACCAGGCTGTTCCAGTTTGCCGTTTTCACTATTTGCGATTTTCAATTACCGAATTGCAATTTTTTTTGTGATTTGGTATTTGCATCTTGCAAAATGCGTTTGCGAATTTTAAGAAATCCCTATTAGCGATTTTCTAATTTGATACATCGCTTTTTGCATTTCTTAAATTGCGATTTCTTAAAAATCGCAATTTGAGAATTGCTAACTGGAATCTTGACACATCTGGCCCTTTATTCCTTTTCTCCACCTAAATTGTTATTATCTTTGTCCCGGAGCCGATACTGACAGACTATCAGGCTTACTTAATCCCCTGTACCATGCAGAACTTCCCCTGGTCACAGGATAGCATGCAGTAGGAGCAGCCTATGGAATGTTTGACAAAGTCATCATTTTTTCTCTGTCAGTTTTTTCTTTATTATAGTTGAACATTGATGTCTGGTGAATTAACACAACTGTGTTTTGTCTTGCGTATTGTGTTATGTTGATGACTTAATGTGCTAAATGAAAGAGGTGCTATTTCTTGCAATCGCTATTTGATACCAAAGTAAAGTATGCTATTTGATGCTAAATTTCATGATGTTTGAATTAACAATTGCACTTTCTTCTAGGTAGTGACTCTTCATATGCATTGCGATTTGTGTTTGTGAAATGTTCATCTTGACACATCTGTAAATAACACTGAGCTCATAATAAAGTAGTCACAACTAGCAATGCCCGGGTGTATATTTCCCCACTACCAGATTAAAACTTAAGATTCCTGAAAGCCAGAAAGGTTAGAAGTGTATCTGTCTCCTAAAAAACTGCCCAACGGATCATGGAGTCACCACTAAAACACATGTAAACCAGGTTCGCCAGACAAGCTAAAAAAACTTAACAAGTTTTGCCATGAATGGCACACACACACTAAGGCAGACCCATTTCCCTGCCCAAAGGAGGGAACCTTTGACACAACATAATTGAACACCTGAGGACACACATGTGGAGCAAGTACGTGGGACAAAAGAAAGACAGGAGAGGAGCACTATTAGAACTATGGGCCATTTTCGAGGAGGCCAAGACTGATAATTCTATCCCACAACCAGCAAACAAGGCCTCCCTCGCCATATGCTGGAATGGAGGTGCTCTAGCCGATGCCTGCTCTCCCAGCATTAAGTTATTCCATATCCACTGGTCGAAGAAGCTGGAGGGTCCCCTGCCAAACAACAAATTGTTAGGTCCAAGCATGACAGTCTAACAGACCAACAGGCCCAGGCAATCCCACCACCACCCCAGTCCAGAGCTAGAGCTCCCTGAAGTTCAACTTCCACCCCCCTCCCCCGTCTGTCACGTTCAGCCCATTGAACCTGAGTGGCATGGAGAACATGCTCTCCCACTGGTTCCGGTGAGCACACTTGAGTGACAGAGAGATTCATAGCAGTTCTGGATAGTGACACAACTAGTGGGGGTAAGGAAAGAGGTTCCAGTCCTCCAGGATCTGATGACAAGGTGGGAGCTACAAAGTTTGCTCAGGTAGCCGAAGAAAAAACAGAAAGCAAATTTGAGGGCAAGTCCCAACCAACAAGAACAGAGCATACCTCAAACCAAAGGAGGCAACCTAGGCGGGATTTAGAATTACAGTGCGAACTAAGGAGGGAGAGAGACAGAGCTCGCTCTCTAGAAGCACAATGAGAAAGTAGAGCGGAGCACCCTCTGCCTGAGGAAAGCAGAGATGGGTACCGAGCATTGTTCGGGGAAGAGTCTGTGGCAGAATTAGAGAGGCTTTTTGCTGGGATCGGAGCCTCACCAGATTGTCAATGTAGGAGAGGGGCTGATCAGGAAATAAGAGACCAAGGTAGCCTGGTGCTCAACTTAGACACAGGAGAACCAAGATGGCATATTTGTGCGCACACGAGGAGAACAGTGATGAAGACATCTGCTGCTCCTCCCAAATGCCCAGGATAGATAAACTGACCCCAAGAGAGAGAGTGGCCCGAGAGGAAGGTGAGATCTTCTTTGACCATTTTGTCACCTGCTAGCCCACTGGAACGAGGGAAGAGACCATGTTGTCACCTGCTAGCCCACTGGAATGATGGAAGAGACCAGTACGATAGAACCTGGACAAAGGAGGGATCCTTCAAACCAGACGACATGACCGTGGAAAACCAACTCAAAACCAAATGTACCTGTTACTGCAGGGCACATCAGGGACCATCTATGTGCCATGGGCTCAGAAGGATAAAGAAGGGCTAAGGACACTATCACAAAAATAAGACAAGGAGTGGGAAATACAGGAGCAGCCCCACAGAGAGACCGCTAAGTTAGTCCAACAAAAATTGAAAAAGACCGCCCTCAAGGGGGCAGCATTGTACGCTAGAGTGCAAATGGCACCAGTTGTGAAGGGAGCTCCACCACAATACCTCAGAGGGTTTCAACCTAGCTATAACGGCAGAAACCAGGGAGGTTGGCAGCAGCCAGACCTTAGAGAATGTCACTATTATCATAGAATGGGTCACATGACCGACAGATGCCGGCTAAAGGCACATCATGAACAGAGGTCGATGAGCCTGGGCCAGTCCCCGAAAAATCTCCATCCACAAAACCAAGCTAAGGGAAACCCAAATGCACCTTACACTCACAACAGGGGTCAGGTAGTTGGAGAGTCACGTGGCAACAGCAACCACAGACAGGCAACCCAATCCAACAAGGACCACGGCGGGAAGGGGTAACTGTTCAGGGAAGCAATTCCTTTACACAAACGCAGAACCCAAATGTGCAGTGATTTAAAAAACCTCAATGCGAAGCATGCTTTCCATGCACACCTCAAAATTCGCTGTACCAAAACTCAAAAGAATGACCATGAGACAACATTAGGGATTCAAGCCGTTACTTGCATTCAAGAAGCTTACGGCTGATGTGTGTGTTTTGTCGATTGGGTGTCTTTACTATAGTCTGCTATTCAGGATGCTTGCGGGAGCATAGGCCCCAATCTGTTGCTGATCCATGGGGTAGGGTTTGCTGGCCACACCCCAGGTGAAGGGCAGTCTGAAGAGGGGGGCAGAGTGACTCCCCGACCAGTGCTTAAAAGTAGGTCCCTGCACCCACAAGTCAATTGGGACAGGTACCAATGCCCAAGCCAGAAGGTCCCCTTTCTTAGACACCCTGCCTGGGCCTAAATTCCTGGTTGCAACAGCGCTCCCAGAAAGCTAGAAGCCTCTAGACAAATAGAGGACCCCTTTTTAGTTGCAAAATGCAGCTGGCCTCCAGTGTCAGTAGCCAGGTTTCCTGTACGCTTGGATAGTGAAGACCCATAACCTCCACAGCACATGCATGAAGGCCGCCAGATTGTGAAGCACGGCATGGTGCTGGGCCAGTGGGGAGTTCACCAGAACAACCAGCCATCCCAGTTCATCACCATCATTTAGATAAACTTCGACGAGTACTTGGCCTTGCACTGGACTCTCCATGCAGCGACATCTTGCCTCCAAAATAACAACAGAAGCATGTCGCCGGTTGGAAATTCCTGGCCACAGCCGAGAGCCGTACTTCCAAATATCCTGGAAAAATGTGGTATCAGGGAGAGAGTAATGCTGGGAAAAGGTAGTCTGAAAAGATTTGTCACATCTTTGAGCAAGAATAGAACACAGAAATATACTCTTTCCTGTATCAGGCCTAGCAATCAGCCAACACACAAGATCTTACACACCGTCTGGAGTAAGAAATAGTCCCAATGTCAGACACCGCAATATCAGAGGCAGATGGGGCCCAGGGAACAACTCTTGGACCCCCTCCAGTTCACAAAAATTAAGATAACAGATTATGTGAAGATCTAGGGAAGTGCCCATAGACCAAAAACAAGAAGCCCAAGGCTAGCCCAAAAGAGGCCTGTAGAAAAGTCGTAGTCAAGACACCTGGCGCTACTAGAGAGGTTCATGTTGCCCTCCAGGTCTAGAGTGGTATACACGTAACCTCAGGGCACGTTGTGCTCGCTAAACAATGTCCAGTTGCAACACGCCTCCCCTTTATACATCGCCCCATGCATGTGTAGGTTGAAAAACATCACCTGCACCAATTGCACTCCCATGCACACACTAGGACACTGGAGGGTTGTGGCACCCACAGAGCGCCAGTTAATAGCCAAAATCAGCCACATGCTCACGAGGTCACCCTATAAAAACTGCTTTTCCACCATACACCTAGCCAGGCACGGAGATGGGAGAGGCCCAACAACCCATAAAATGAATACATCCCTGAGCAATAACACATTTTTTCAAATTAGATATCCGAAAATCGCAGGCATTCTTAAGAAATAATTACCAATGACACATGCAAGGATGCAATTTTTTCTAAAATAACAAAGCAAACCTAGCTCTTATCCAACAGGTCTGCAATTCAACCTCCAAGTGCACCACCTTTAAGGCAGACCATCCCTTTTTCAGCAGCCACACCAACAATCCCAACAGGATCAAGAACTGCGAACTACACCATGAACTTTTTTCAACAGTTAAAACTGAGAAACCACTCATCACTAGAGGATTACAGACAGCTCCCCTGGATTCACCCATAGACCTGCATTGTTCAAAAAGTTATGCATTGCTGCACATTTGTTTACACTCTGTTTACTTTGGGTGCTGCTGCATCCATTAATTTCCAAAGAACTGTTACAGTGCTTGCATAGAGACCGCTCCCATATCACTTATAATTATACTGAACCTAACACTAGCATTCCACATGCGCTACACAGCGTCCTCTTATTCAACACATGGTATCAGCACATGACTGCCGTGGGTTCCAAAACACCAGCCAGGTCATGTTACATCTGTTCGCTGAAAACGCGTGTAGTAGGCACAGGCAGGCTTTACTTGTCCCAAGTGGTAGCACCTAAGAAGGCAAGATGCCTTCTCTCTCCACCTATACCAATGTAGGATTAGGGCCAATATACTAACCAGCAGAGTAGAATCTCAGAGAGCACTAGTGAATCTGACCCGATACACGACCAATCCCACAGCACTGTACCTTCTTACCAAAATAGCGATATTCAAAATGAGCTAGAGGGGATGTGCAGGAAGGGCACCATGGGGGAGGATACTATTTGGCCCAAGACTTTCCAGAAAAGAGATTCTTGGAGGTAGCAAAACCACCAAACTAATGCATGAACAGGTCTGCTCCTGCTTCCATCTGTGGGCCCAGGATGGCCCTTAGCATATCTGGAGCTGTCTTCTTTAATAACAAATGGACCTCAGACATGAAGTTTCAGTGTAGGGCCATCCACCTCAATGATACGAAGGGAAATGAGTCCTGTAGGGGAGGGTTGAATAACAGCATACATGACCTATGTCTGGAAATCTGGGATACTGAGGTGGATAGGTGTACCTGAATAGAAGGGAAAGGGCAACCCCTAATTGTATGGAAACTCACAATGTATTCCTTGTGCTTCAGAGGTAAAGGAACAATTCCACTGGGAACAAATGAAAACTGTGACACAACCCTACACATTCTGTACATGCATCAGGGCACCTCCACACCGATGGATACATATTGGCAGTGTAGCGAGTTTGCCTACATTCAGCTCATCCCCAAATGGCATGGACTCTGCTTCCTCGTCACCATAAACACCCCGACCCTGGTTATTCCTGGATGAGTTCTGTCAGAGTTGTACCAACACCCACTGAAGAAGGTGACTGTTGCATCTGACTTGAGAGAAAAGTACTGCTTATTATTTTGGCTGGGCTCAGTACATGGACACTCCAGAAAAATTCTGACTGTTCTCTGATGCACAAATATCAGTGTTTAGGGCCATACCCTTCTTCGCAGTGCAGACAAAAGTGAACGTCTTCTGGTTAGAGATAACCAGGTGGGAAATGCTCAAGATGATGAACAACACCGAGTTTGGCCTTAATTCGATCAAGGGAGAACTGAGAGCCACCTGCCTCATGGTGATGCAAACATCGATATGTGTTGGGCATAATGACTGCAACGAAGGGTGTGGTTTCCTGCCAGTGGAGATTTCCTGCTGCAAAATGAAGTCCTCAAATTAGGTAGAATGCAACTAAACAGGGAAGTAGTGATAGTCAAAACTGAAGAAAAACAAGCCCCCAAAAATGTGGTTGTCATGAAGTATGGGTTAGATAGTGTAGCTGAAAATTCAACTAGAGGGGGGAATGTTAATATTGAAAAAGTCAATTTCGATGTGCACCATGATACAGTCACATATAAAAATGGAATCGCATCACTATTATCAAATTCACGCGTCATAAACTCTCCATCAACCCTCTTTCACAAATAAGTGGTCAGGCAGGCTCTAAGACCTAGCTTTAAGTTAATGATTGACAGTTCACAGGTGGGGCAGCACGTAGCCAGCAGACAAACGTGTGAACAGGAAACTCAGATCAATCCCAAAGATAGGCACAGCAACACCACAATGGTCAGAGGGGTGTGCACATTCCCAAAACACCATAAAGTCAGATGCCCCATGAAGTTAGGAACATTCATGCAATCAGAACACAGCATGCCACAATCACACGCTCCTCATGCCGGACATCTGGACACGTTACCCAGTGGCCCTCATTGTGTCCACACAAGGTCGAGGCCACCTGCATTTGTTATCAGGGACCTTATTTATGACTCCAAGACAAGTGCTCACATTCTTCACCTAGAAAAGAATGCCAAAATTGTTTTATTGTGCCTGGAGAAATGTATAAAACAACATTCAGATCAATTGTACTTTGAGAGGGTCCTCAGATCCCGTTTCTGTAACTGTCTCCCTGACGTAGAGTTTTATTAAGTCAACTGTTTATGTTTTGCCAAACGCCTCTTGTCTTTTGTTTTTTCAAGGTAAATTCAGACTCAAGCAACACCTGCCACCTCTGTCCCCCACAAGCACCCACCACTTTTAAGCCTTTTTATTACTGATTTATGGTAGTTATCGTCTGCAAATAGAGTGTTTCCTCCCAAATTAGGAAACACTCATATACCCAATTTACAATATGGCGAACTACGACTAAACCGATGAGATAATTGACAAACATAAAAAAGTACATCCAAAGTCAACTGTATGTTAATTCCACTAAAACAAAAATGATGGATATTATCAAAAGTATAAATGTATAGCTGGTGCATGGGTGCCAACAAATTACACTCACCCTATCAATAACTAGCTGGGTGTTTTGTTGAGTGATCATGGGTCATTCTGAGGAATTGAGGAGCAAATATCAGCACTGCCATTTGCTTGTCAGAGCCTATAAAACAGATTATTAGATCCCTCTGCGTCCCTGATTTTGAAAGTTATGGGGCTAAGTTATTTCCTACCTGATATTATGGTAAAATGGCATTTCATAGGCAGGTACATGTATATTGACAAATTGCAAAGTTATGCCTATCAGGAGGTTTTTCCTTCACTAAATTCCTCCTGTCGTTCCAAATAAGGTTAGAATTTGGTTGGTAAAGCAAACACTGACAATTAGGCTTGCTTTGGTGCAATTATGGTACTGACTACTTCACTCTTCTACTTTTTCTTTTTTTTCTTCTTCTACTGACCGGTTGGCTCACTTCGTGCAACATAAGGCAAGGACCTAATTGGAGTAGAAGGATAAGACATCCGGCAAATTTAACTCAAGGACATTATCAATGAAGGTTGCATTGGTTATTCCAGGGCTTGATGACTTTTGGAGTCAGGTAATATTGCTTCGGCAGTTTAAAACAGTGACAAGGGAAATTAATTGTGGAAGCTTCAAGGGAAAAAGACATTGCAGAGTTTGCAATAAGATGCATACAAACAGTATTATTTCCCTGTATATGAAATAGGTAAATATATCTACCTGTCCCTTAATGCACATAATAAGATTTTTATATTATGTTTTTTTTTAAACTCCTATTGTAGAATTTAGGCAAAATTGGATTTCCTTCTCTACTCCACATGTTTTTGCAGGCTATGTGGATACAAAACTCAGTCTTATCTACTTTGTCTTTGTCCAGCTATAATACAGGCAATTCTTGTGACCTCTTTTTTTAAAGAAGGGCACAAACCAAAACTCTGTCAAAAACATGGCAGATATTGCGTCTGCTGTATTATGATTCCCATAGGATATACAGGGATTGTAATACAGCAGATGGGATATCCATCACATTTGTAATAGAGTAAACCCATCCGTCAAACTCTAAATCAGGCCCATACTCTTTCTGAAATTGCACCCTTTTGCATGAATTATAATTCTCATATTCAATGCATAGTTACTCGCTATTGTGTCAACTGTTGGAAGGATGATGCATTCAGCAACTGCTGTTTTGGTGTTTAGACAAAATATAGAGTCAAAAATATTGTGTGGACAAAATATTGTGTCAAGTCTATCAATGCCAAAAATACCATGAAAGTAAGTTTCTATGGGTAAGCAAACTTTTACTATAGTTAACTCCACCTATATGTACCTTGGAGATATATATATCTTCAAGGAACGTAGCTGTGGAGTTAAGAATAGAAAATCTATACTTACCTTCTTGATATTTTGGTCCTCAATATTTTTGACATGATATTCTGTCCACATTATACTTTTGTCATCAATATTCTATCAATCACTTGTTTTATTTCTAATGCCCGGTATGCGTTCATAGATTTATCAACAATGTTTATGCATTATTAATTTGATTATGCTTTTAGTTAATCAATCAATTAATAAAGTTCTCTATAACATTAACACTTTAAAACTTGCAATTCTAAAACCCCATAAATGTGCTCTATAAGCACAGGCAGCCCCTCCGCTATGGGAGAGGAGCGTCGCCCCACTGCTAATAAGGCAGCAGAAAAATGAAATGAAAATACATTATTATCATTTTATTTTTCCGCTGTCTAGGGCAGGGCGAGGCGGGATCGGCATCCTCCGTGTCAGGAGGGAGGCAGAGTAGTGGTGCACTCTTAGTTTGCATGTCAGTGTGGCCGTCCGTCTGCAAGATGTTTCAGCTTACTTTGTGAGACATTCACTCACAGTGCTGTCAGTTGCGATGCTGACTGGACTGGGTCCCACAAAGTATTGACTCCAGTGTGTTGGTTAGGTTTGGTTTATATCGCCACAGTGTATGGCCCTTTTAAACAATCTTGAGTGTTCGACCACATTCTGCAAAACATCTGCTGATTTCACATCTTCCCATGCCATTGAGAACACACAGACGCAGAAGTCTAGGTTTGGTTTTACAAACGCACTCTATTCATAATGTATGAGGAGAATGTATTCCTCCCATTTACTTCCTTTGAGGCTTGAACCGAGTCTTTTGGCTTGTATAGGACCTGCACGTGTGCTGCTGCAGGGTCAGATATGAGAAATGCAAATATACGTGTTTACTCCTTATCTGTAAGGAGCAAGAAGAAGTGCTATGACGGCAGAGGGAGAGTGACAAACATGTGCAGTTCCCTGCAGGAGCAGGTTACTGGCAGAGCATACTGCGCGTCACACAAAAACAGTCCCTGTCGGCTAAAGCCTGCCGAGGAACCAGGATTTTTCCATGTGGGAATTAGGAGGCGGGAGACTAGCCTTGAAATTGGTAGTCTCCTGCCTGAATCGTAAGGATTGTCATGTATGTCTACTTACTGTGCAGTGTCAGAGCTTTCCACTTGGCGTCTTCACCTTGGCACAGAGCCTTGCATGGTGGTCCTTTGGACTCCTGCATAGATACTGATATAATTATTGAAGCTCATCGGGATACCATAGGTACCATAAAGGTGGTGGCGGGTCACACTGTAGGAACTGATAGCACAGGTTAATTTGCACCCTGCGGGTTTGGTGACAGTGGGTGTTTTCGATAGCAGAGTGTGGTCCTGCACAGCATGCTGGGATTTGGTATCCGCACTAATCACTCTCATTCAGTGGGCTAAGAACCCATCACAAAAAGGTCTACTGACGTGAGACATCAGTTTACTCTTGTGGATGACAGTAGCAGCATAGTCTACGCTGTCCCCTGCTCAGTATTGTAGGTCAAAATGTGGTGAATGCAGGAGGTGGTCAGAGGTCGTTTAGCATCACACTTTTTTAGGTGCTTCTTCAACCACAGGACATTTTAAATAATCTTCAGGAAGGCCTCAAAGGCATGGACATTTTCATAGCGAAGGATAATTCTTTGTCACGAAGTGAGAGTAGGAAGGTGGGGTGGAGCTGGGAGTCTCCAGGCTGGAGAACTCAGAACAAGGGTTCCAATGAATTGGAGACAGCCACAATTAGCTAATCTGATTACTTGTGGGGCGGTTGCTCTTCCAGAGAACAGAGTAGGGGGAACGCCTCACCTGCAAGTGGGTCCCCTCTTCTTTCCCTAACGCTCCTCATGGGAATGTTCTGGGGGGAGCCCTTAAATTCACATCTGCTGTATGGACTCTGTCACCAAACTTCAATTTTGGCTACTAGTAAAATGCAGCAAAGACAAAATTGACCCAAATTGAGCTGTGGCCATATATGTCACATACGTGCTGTGCACACACCCTCTACACACTAAACCAGACACAAAAGTGACATCCACATCTCTCATGAATGGGTGAAGTAACCGGTAGCAGAGGAATGGCAGCATACCACTTTTAAAACAAGCAAGAGGGCAACATGCCATCTCCCTAAGAGACTACTAGTAACAAGGCATGTCTACTACTCTAATTCTACCACTCCAACCGCTGACTTCTCTCCACAGCCTGGTCTGTCAGTAGTTATGCTCAATAAAAGGAGGATGCCTAAGGTGTGCTACTGTGACCAGAGAGTGCAGCTCTGGGTATCAATCCTCGTCACTAAAATGTCTACGCCGCACACACATGACTGCTATGTGCGCTGAGTTATAGGTCAAAAAGCTACAATTTGCTACTGGGATTTGAAGGCAGGATGCAGGCACTCCGGAGCTGTAGAGGGGACCTTACTCCATTGCAACCCAATCCCAAGATACGTGACTCTGCTACAATCAAGGGTAACGTCGATGTATCAGACTTGGATTTCCTCCACCTAAGAGTTTTTGCTGAAATTGTCTGGTGATTGATTACCTGTTGCAAAACGCAGCCTACTGGAACGACCAAGAACATAACTTCAGAACTTAGCTTTTAGTTAGACATGAGGCTCTTGATACAAATGCAACTCTCGCACAACTTTAGCCTCTCTGATTGGTTTGGAAGCTCAGCAAGGAGAGGGCGTTGATTGCTACATCTTACCAACGTCTGCTCGAAACTGATTCGTCTCCTCATCATCATTGTGTTTTTCACCTTTGCAGCTGTGGGACACTCCTTTATTGTCTAAGAATATGGGCAAATTATTTCCTTTAAAAGGTACAGGTTCAAACAAAAATTAAGCCCTGAGTTAAACATCTGGCGGCCTGGTAAGAAGGCGACATATGCAAGTGAATTTGGCACGTATTAGCAGCATTTTTTGAATAGTTAAACACTATGAAAAGTCGTATGTGGTGCTCTGCATTTGATTCTTGTTAACTGTATATATGAGTTGCTTGTATTCGCAAACTCTAGAAGTTCTGGTGCTAATTTGGAATTGTGCTAAAATAACGTTTGTACTAGTGCAATTTCACATTAGCAATAGTTATAATCCCTTTAGCACAAGTCGTAGTACATCTTATGCACATCCGCAATTTAAATGATGGTGCACATGAAACACTGCACCAAAAATGCTTCTGTGTATGTAATCGCGGTGGCAAAGGCATAACTAAGACGTGCACAACAGTTGTTGGCACCTTATGCGCATCTTTTCTTGATATAGACCATGTCTGCCACCACAATATATCAAGTACAAACAAGCATTGACAATTTCAACAGGTCTTTTGTTTATATAGTGACAGGGTGTATTAGTCATCCATTAAAACACTGACACTCAGAAAAGTGACCACATGGGTATCAGCAGTGGCAGCATCCCTTCCACACTGAAGCGGTACACACACCATGCCCTAAATGTTGTCCTCAGGATCGAGAGAGTCTGTGCTTTTCTTATGTCAAATGAGACAGATTTCAGTAGCCACGAACCCAATCTAGCTACCTGCCTACCTCCATTAGTTATCAATTAATCATGGGTCTTAAAATGCCTAAATTGTTGTCTAATTACCTGAGACAAGGTGTGGCACGTCATTATGGGCGGAGGGTACCGTCCACCTTCCACCCTTTTGCAAAGCATGAAGAGTGCCTGTAAGTTTGAACAAAGGTCAGACTGACAGACACTCCTCATATTTAGGTCAGGCACCCAGGCACTGTCCATGTGCTAAATACACCTGGCAGTCTGAGTCAAACTTTGCTGGTCTGACGATGTCACTAGTCCGAGTGTGTGACCTCCTTAGCCAAGCAAAGCCCCATGTGCTCCCTCCTTCATGATGAGAGGGCGTGTCACTGAGAGACTTGGGCTGGGGTGCTTCAGTATTAAGCTCTCAAGTGCCCAGCACTGACTGTCAATCAGTGTCACCTTGTCACGGGGTGGGGTGAGATCAGCAACTCTCACTGACTCCACCCACTCTTTTCTATCACGAGTGAGGAAAGGACCTCCTCTTGTTGGATGAACCATGACAAGGTTAGGCACTGAGAGGAGGTGGTGAGATATTCTTGTTTTCTCTGCCCAAAAGCGTCCAACTCCTTACACTGCAACCTTCTTCCTCTCCCACTGGACCTGCCATCACCTCCGAGGCCCAGTAAGTACCTTTTCTTAATGTTTGGGTGCGTGCATGCATATATGAATTTATGCATGTTTGTAAGTGCGTACTGTGAATGGATGTGTGTGAGTATGTGCTTGTGAATGGTGAGTATATGTTTGTGTGTTTGAAAAAGTTGCACACTCATTTAAAAAGAATAGATGCCTTCTCTGGAAGCAGAAGCTGTTTCCTCCATCCTCTGATGATTTGAACTTTTTTTCTAAGGCCTACTACAGGCATATTCCTGCAGTTTGTATGTTAGTTGCAATATTTTACTTTATTTTAGCCATATCTAAATAAAATGCATTGGTACAATCTATGGTAGAATTTAGGACAAGACCAAGAATTACACATTTAATTCTGAAGGGATCATTTTGATTATTTTTTCAACAAAGGAGATAGAACATGATGTTTTTAAAAAGATAATTAATCTAGGACCAAGCAAGTGAGGCTAGTCACACACAGAACAAGTTAAGTAATGACAACAGCAATGCAAAGTTCCCATAGACACATAGCAAGAACGGATGTATCATAGCCAGCAGCTATGCAACTACAGTCATATTCACAAAAAGGCACACATACATACATACAGGTCTGCTACTCACAAATAATGGTGACTGAGGAGCTAGAGGGAACCTTGCAGAAACGTGGGGTGATTGTATTGGAAGTTGACTGCATGTCCCACTGACTGCACTTGTACTGCCCTAGAAGGTGCAACCACCATGGTCAGGCCTGAGCACTTCGACCACATGGAGCAGCATTAGCAGCAGAGGAAAGGGGGGCATGACCCAAGTGGAGAGCTGCCAAGTTTGCAAGCAGTGGCAAGGGAAGTCAGTGGTGGATCATAGCTCGGGCCAGGCTCCTGCGCGATGGTAAACCCTGGTGGGTTTCTGTAGCGGTTCACCCACAGGAGTCTGCTCACCAGCAACAACCCTGTAAATATAGACTAATATGCTCTTTCACAAGTGTATTACAGTTAAAGCAATTCAGATGTGAGAGAAAAAAATGGGCTTGAAGATAATGCAAGTTTGCGGAGTTGTCATAAAAGAGTCAAGAGTCTTGTGAAGCATAACCACTGTCATAAAGAAGCATGGAGTGCATTGCAATCTTTATTTACACTACACAGCGAAATAGCACTTGTAGGGAAGTAAAGTATTATGTGGTTTGGGGATAAGTCCTCACCATGTAATACTTTCACAATACCCCAAAGATGACCCTCGGATTCACACTAATAAATCCTTAGCTCAGTCCTGGTGGTGTGACAAAGAGCTGTCAGACATTAGTAGAGGAACATGTGTGAAGCATTTCAGGGCACCAACGTGTACTATAAGTAATTGAAACGACTCGAAAGAAATCTGACACCAATTTATAAAAGAAAAGCTTATTTTTATCTTATTTTAGACTACAGAACAAACAAAATTGCATCAGTGCAACCAGAGTTATAGATTTTAGAAGCAAAATTAAATCACAGCAAAAATGGGCATTTAAATGTAATGTTGCAGTCAATAGAGAAAAACCACTAGTGACAATCGGCCACTTCGAGGTTGAGTTACGTGGAACCCTTGCAGGGTTAAGGTAGTGCGTGTCTAAGGACCAGGCCACGACAGACAGTTCAGTTTTACCTGCTGTGTGGAGTCCTGGTGCAGAGTTGTCCTGGCTGTATAGGGTGCTGAACAGGAATCGCACTGGTGCTGATTTTACCACTTACTCTGTGCTGCAAGAAACAAGATGCAAAAACATTGTTGGGACTGGGTTGTCAATGTTGGATGCAGGCTGCATGGTGTGCCCTGAAGATGCAGTGTTGAGGATGTGAGACAATTATAGGACTGTCATCCAACAAGCTTTAGCAGTGGTAAGCACAAAGAAAAGCTGTGGGAACTTCACAGGGCCCGGGGGAGTGACATAATGGCTTGAAACTTCGAGCAGGTGAGACTACAACTCCCAGAAGACACTGGACCACCTGGATTTTGCCTATCCCACAGAGGGCCCAATGGCTGGTGAATTTTCTGAACCTGCAAGCATTTTTACCTGTAGTTTTCAGGGAACTAGTGCCACTAGTCTAAGGGACACTAAGGGTGCCTCTGGAGTCCACAGGAGTCCCTCTAACTGGGAGTGCCGAGTTTGAGCCAAGGACGAGGGTCGCTCACACAGTTCCACGTTTGTTGCCACAGAGACAGAGTATCCCTCTTTTGCGCTGTTGCAGTGGGCAAAGTCTTGTTGTCGGCGACATGGGACTCCTATTTGTCCTTTCTTGAAGTCAATTGTTCATATTTGAGGTTCTAGTATCAGAGGAGTCCCTTAAGTTCGGGATTTATGGGAATTAGGGGTGTGGAGGCTAGTATGGGCAGCTAGCTGCTGCAGCTAATCCGTCCCTGAGGTGACCACATCCGGTGGAGTGGGTTACCTTTTACTGCCCAGAACCCTCTATTCTGCCACTCCTTACATGGCAGAAATCAAAATTTAGTGCACAGACTGGGCTGTCACCCTAGAGCAGAGGTCTTCAAACCTTTTAATGACCCCCCCACCTACCCCTCAAGTGAAATAAAAATCAATAGGGCCCCGTTGCGCAATTTCGTAATTATTCTATCATTCAATTATTCTATTAAATTGGCAATGTTTAAATATGTCTAGACATATTTAAACATTGCAGTTAAGTTGTTAAGTTCTGATACTGTTTTAAAAATGCAATCAAATACATGATGCCAAACCTACTATTCTGGTCACTAGCCTGTCAAAGTATCCAAAGTGTGAATATTAGAAGTGGGGGTAGGGTTTTTCAAGAGTATTTGGAACCCTTCCATTTTATACATACTCCTGCCTTGGATATAAATGACAAAACATGTTATTGATGACCCATTACAAAGAGGTTTAGGGCTGCTCATTTTTTTTCAGCTTAAAACAAAGCCCTGTTAGCAGCATAATGCTTCTTTTGGCCACAGCCTGGTGCACCCCCTGGTTCACTTGAGGCCCCCCTAAGGGCCACCCCACCCCAGTTTGAAGACTCCTGCCCTAGAGGTATTGTCAGCCTTCTAGAGGTGTGCACTACCTGCATAGCTAAATTCCCATCTGTCCATGAGCAGACATGCCTGGGACAGGAAGAGGGCTGTGCCCTCTTTTTGGGGACAGCACAGATTCCTATCAGGGGCAGTGAAGACTTTGAGGCTCACTGCCCTGAAATACTAATTCACTAGCCCAGCTTGGGGTGGAAGGTGTGACCTCCTTCCTGCCTCAGCATTTGTCTCCGACTCAGGAATCTCTTCAAATCTAGAAAATCATATACCCAATCAGTAAAATACACTTCAATGAGGACATCACTTACTCAATTAACCAATCTCAGGCAGGAGGTCAGAGTCCAGGTAGAGTCCTGTCTTTGTGGCAGCAGGCACAGGAAGTACAGGCTGACCAGCCAGAGCACAAAGAAGTTGGGGCAAACAGGTGGGTAACCTCTAAGTTGCCACATGGGTACATGCCAGGCATCCTTTGACACCAGATTTGTGTCAGGGGATAGAGGGCACATTGTTTGACACCAAACTCAACATATCTAGGCAGCACAATAATAGTGCTAGCAACCCGGGTCTGCCCGGGTGCAAGTCCCATGTTATCCTATGGACTGGCTATCACTTACAGTGTACTTTAATGCTAAAGACACTACAGAGACATATAAGAGTATGCTTACATGTGTACACGTTAAATATATTGCACACTGCCTTCCTTAGGGGTGTCTGACATATATGTAAGGCAGTGCATTGGACTGTGCCACACATGATAAGGGTGCCTTAGAGATCAACAAGTGTGCACTGCTTCTGCAGTCTGCAATGGCAGGCCTGCTATCAGTAGTATGCTTGGGTCACCCAGGGTGGCACAAACTTGTGCTGCAGCCGTCGTGACCCCGCTACCACCTATGCCCTGGGTACCCCAGGTAATATATATTAGGGACTTATAAGAGGGTAAGGTCTTTGCTAATTAGAGAATAACCAAGTTGACAAATCAGTTTTGGGTGAGACAGCATGAGCAGGGGGGCATGGACAGCAGACTCCTTTGCAGTAACAGTCATACACATCAGCAGTGGGGCAAAAAGTGGCGGGGTGACCATGCACAAAGAGGCACTTTCCTACAGCACTATTTGCGACCTTCATCAAAGTGTTTTGCTAATGAGGTGCTGGTTACAACTAAGCTGTGCTCTACTCATTGGGCTAATATTCTCACTACTACGCTTTGTTCTGACCACAAGAGTAGATCTAAAAGCAAAAATATGTATAGATAAATCCAAACATCTTTTCCTCAAACAACAGTCACAAGAAAACAGCATCAATATGACATCATGATTAGTGGCAACAGGGATTTCTATAGACACTGCTATAGACTATCCTACTGCTAAGCTACAGGGAAAATGCTTGGGGTGACTGGAGACAGAGCCCCCACACGGCCCCACCAACCTTATCCTAAAAGATAACTCAATTTCTATGGGTCACTTTTGATAGCTTGGCTCAAGCGGAAAGAAGCAACTCAAAGAATACCATATGGAACATGTACAACAACTAACCAAAACAATCCTATATGTTAAGCACTGAAGAGCATAAATGTTCTGGACCAGGTTACTTAATAAGGTACAAATGCAATCTGTAAACTGCCCCAAAATGGAGAGAATCTGTGGTAGGGATCAAAGGTTAAAGCCAAAGCAGTTGTAATGCTTGTTGGTAAAGGTCAGCTGTGTAAGAGTAAAAATTGGATTTGTTATTTTTTTTAAATGCCTCAGAGGAGCAGCACGGTACTGTTTTTTGGTTAGTGAATGAAGCAATGCCCCCAAAGGAACTGCAGAAAGAAAATTATTTTGATATAAAGGCTCTAATTACTAGATGGGTTGGTATTTTCTTGCCACTGTTTGCGCAGAGGTCGCAATTACGAGTTGGTTGGTATTTACTGCAACAATTACCGGTTGCATTAAATATCTCACTGTTAGACCTGGCATCCTTGGCATGATTTCCCCTATCTTTTTGCCTTTGCTTCCTGTGTTTTTGACTATGTGCTGGACTTTATTTGCTGGTTTTGGTACTCTGGGCACTTTACCACTGCTGACCAGTGCTAAAGTGCAAGTCCTCTCTGTGTAAACAGTATGTGTAGCAGGCTTTTCTATGATTGGCATATTTGATTTACTAGTAAGTCCCTAGTAAAGTGCATTAGAGGTGCCCTTTACCTGTAAATCAAATGCTACTATTCAGCCTGCAGCACTGATTGTGCCACCCACACGAGTAGCCCTGTAAACATGGCTCAGACCTGCCACTGCATTGTCTTTGTATGCAGTTTTAAACTGCCAATTCTACCTGGCAAGCGTACCCACTTGCCAGGCCCAAACCTTCCCTTTTTTGTACATTTAAGGCACCCCTAAGGTAGGCCCTAGGTAGCCCCATGGTCAGGGTGCAGTGTGTGTTAAAGGTAGGACATGTACTGATGTGTTTTACATGTCCTGATAGTGAAATACTGCCAAATTCGGTTTTCACTATTGCAAGGCCTATCTCTTCAATAGGTTAACATGAGGCCTGCCTTTAAATATCTTTTAAGTGCAGTTTCCCATTGGGGGCACAAAGAGATGTGGAGTTTGGGGTCTCTGAACTCACAATTTAAAAATACAACTTTTGGTAAAGTTGATTTTTAGATTGTCAGTTTGAAAATGCTACTTTTACAAAGTGGGCATTTTCTTGCTTAACACTTCTGTGCCCCTGCCTACTTGTGGAATCCACATCTGGGTCGGACTGACAGTTGGGCTGTTTCTGAATTCTCTCTAGACAGTGGCACAAAGGGAGCTGGGGTGTAGCCTGTATATCCTGATGAGTCTCCTGGGCTTGAGTGGGGAGGGAGGAGCTGACACTTACATCTGAAAGGGCTGTGCCTGTCCTCACAAAATGCAGTCTCCAACTCCCTGGTGTGTATCTGGGGCAAGGCCTGGGCAAGGCAGGATCTTGTGAACAACAGAGACTTTACTTTGAAGTTTACCTACTTCAAAGGCAGAAAGGAGTATAAGTAGTGGACCCAAAGCCCCAGACTTTTAGATTACTTCTGGATCAGGAGGAACCTCTGCCAAGGAGAAGAGTTGCAGGAGGACTACTAACCCTTTGCCTGTGAGTGTGCTTTGCTGGGTTGGCCTGCAGTTGCTGTTTCTGCCTTTGAGAGGACAGAGACTGGACTCTGCTGTGTTTTTCTGCTTGTGAAGTGTCTCCAAGGGCTTGGACTGAGCTTGCACCCTGTTCTTAAGTCTCAGGGCCATTAAAGACTTCCTCTGACAGCACCTGGACTCTCTTGCTGAGACTCCTACCCTGCCACGTGGTACTCAATACAGTCCCTGGGCCCTTGAAATGAGAAGCTGGCGAAACCAAGCCTGAAATCCACGCACAGGAGCCGTGCAGGAGAAAAATCAACACAGCACCTGCTTCATGGCTGAAAAATAGACGCACCACCTGCATCGCAGGCGGGAAATCGACGCAACAACTGTGTGCGACTGCCAAAATCGATGCATCACCCACGCTGCGTGGCTCTTCACCACTATGCGCCGGGATTTTGCAAGCATCGTCGCTGGGCATGAAAACCACAGTGAACCTGAGCAGACCTGAGTTTGCCCGTCCGATAATCGACACATCGTTCTTCTGTGGGAGAGAAAAACGATGCATAGCCTACCCGACAGGAGAAGAAACAGCGCACAGCCTCACTTGTGAGTCAGGAATCGACTCATTGCTGACTTTTCGACGTAAGCTCACCCGTGCGGCTTTATTTTTGATGCAAGCCAGGTACTTTGTGTAAAAACAACACATTCATTGATTTCGATGGATTAAGACTCTCTTTAAGTTAAAAATTCATAACTTTGCTTGTGTTTGTTGGATTTTTGTCATTTTGTTCTTCTTTGATTTAGATAAATATTGACTATTGTTTATGTCCCTTCTGTAGTGTTTTCACTGTATTACTGTGTGTGTTGGTACAAACACTTTACACACTGCCTTTGAGATAAACCTGACTGCTTGCGCCAAGCTACCAAGGGGGTGAGCAGGGGTTGTCTGAGAAGTTTAACTCGCTCACCTGTTTAGAGTGAGGGTCCCTGCTTGGACAGAGCGTAACTGACTGCCAACAAGAGATCCTATTTCTAACACTCACTCTTTATTACATTTCAGCAGGTCAACCCTGCTGTTATTTAACAAGGGAAAGAGTTCAGTATTTACTGTATCATGTGGATTTTTGTGCAGTAACTACCACAAATTGCATGTTAGTCACTAGAAGCATCAAAATCAACATTTTATTCCCCAGAAGCTTATAAAGGGTGCTATCTATTGCACCTGATAAATAACACATCTCAGGGTATTGTTATTTATCTGGTAGGATACAAAGGACCTAAATTCCAACAAACTTGGAATAAGGAAAACATATCTTGATAAAATTGTTCAAATCGTCAAGCCCTCTATTTTCAGCACTCTCCTGCAACAAAGGAGAATTTCACATTCACAGACAGACCTCACTGGTAGGCTTTGGACCCTTGTACCAAGTGTGACTGAGAAAAGGTCATGGAGCAGCTTCATAACTATAGAGGTTCAAGGAAGACCAGGGGCAAATATTTGTCAATACAACTCTACCAGATATCTTGGAACCTCCAGCACAGCAACAGGAACTTTCTTGTATCTTCAGCTATGGGTGTCTCTCTGCTGGGAGTGAGTCAAGTAGGACAATTTACAGAGTACAACCAGTATGTTACTGGTGATGATCCCAAGTGAATCTAAATAGAATTCACAAGCTTTCTCTTCCCAACATTTGTAAACACAAAATCATCATATCCTGTGCAGGTTATTATATCTTGCAAAAGTTATGGCAGAGTCCTTTTCATCAGACAAAAAATACAAAATTATTACATCAGTGTTCCCTTTTTCACCTCTCCCCTCTACCTCTAAAGCACTCCCAAGGTTGGCCATGTCACTCCTATCAACGATCACAAAAAACCCTATGTTAAATTCTGTGTCTGGCTTAGTAGTTGTCCATATGATGATTTTGACAAAAACAAAATCAGCCATACCAGCTAGTCTTAACATGTTCAGATCAGATCGAAGCCTTGCTCTTCCAGGAGACAATGAATTTGAAGCTCAGCAAGTAAAGGATATTACACCCATAGGAATATTAATGTTCTTTTGTGTGGGGATCATATTATTTGCATTATGCTTTTATTTCCTTTAACACAAGTACCCCTGGTTTTCAATTCTAGTTGCGTTAATGTCAGTATAGTTTTGGGGCTGGGGACAGTTCTATTACCAGTTTTTTCTTTTTCCATCTATAGCTCTCTTCAGGTTCAGTTTTGAGGGAAGTTTGACCGCCATGTTTGGCGGAATATTTATATTTTGCTCATTAAATATATTCCAGGGGGCTCACTAAAAGTGCTGGTAATATTTTAATGTGTTTCATAGTTTGCCTTACTTCGCTCTGTACTGCAGATGTCAATTAATTGTGTGCACTAATCTACTGTATTCTTTTTCACACTGTGACAGCTCTACCCATGTATTTCCCAGAGAACTAACTGAAGCTTTGCGGTAAAAAAATGTTTTTTGCAATATAATTACCCCATGCATGTGAATACAGTAAACTGTTTACCCCACATAAGTGTTACATACTTGCCTTTAGGCAAGCTGTCCATGTTACTTGGGTTCCACGAAATGTTTGAATTTTTTTAAATATTTTTTTACCTTTTTGACAAAATATTTTGTCACATTTGCTTACCTTTTGTGCTGATATTTGTTCTTAACCAGTCATTTTTTGTCTTTTTCCTATTGTCAGAGAAAGTTTTTTTCAAAAATTGCTATTTTATACTTGATTATTTACCTCTTAGAGCTTTATTTAGTTGTGTTGATGCTTTCATATGTAGCTCTGTGCTTCACATCTCATTTTCATCATCCATCAAAATGTAATTTCTTATTTAAAATCATAAAAATAATATTGTTTAACATATTGTTTTTACATTTTTAGCACGTTCCTAAAGGGCGTTTTGAATTGATTATTTTTTAAACGTCCTTAAAAAAACAAAGCATATCTGTACCTTTTATTGGGATGAATAGCTTGGCAAGAAAAGTGTAAATACGTTCTTTTTTTCTTCTTTTGAATCATCATCACCAAAAATACTTTGGGGGTTATTCCAACTTTGGAGGAGGTGTTAATCTGTGACGGATTTACCACCAGCCGTATTACGACTCCATTATATCCTATGGAACTCGTAATACGGCTGGTGGTATATCCGTCACTTTACCGTCACTTTTGGGACGGATTAACACTCCTCCAAAGTTGGAATAACCCCCTTTATTCGGTTGTTCACAACTATCAAAGTAGCACTTAAACATTAAAAATATATTACTTACAATTCATTGTATGTAAAACCCATAAAACAAACAAAACAATTATGAATAATGTACATTAAAAACAATAATATTAGACAATAAATAAAACAGCATTTGTTAAAATCAATTTTTGCTGACAGCACCAAAAATGCATTAAGACCCTGCTAACTGAGAAGACAATAGATAGTGTGGTGTCACTCTTCAGGACCCTCAAGGCTAAATTATACCTTCTAACACTAAGATTCAGAAAGATTGGCCAAATCCATTTTCAGCATAGCTCTGGGCAGAAGAATACATGGGCTTCTTTCTCAATTCCTGACCTACAGGCTGGGCACAATTCAGAACTAGCATCCTTACCCCAATTGCTGGGGTAAGATCTCAACTGCAAGGAGCCAACCCTGAAAATGACATATAGACTTTTAGTAATGTAGGGGTAACCGTGTCCAAAAATGGTTCAAAATAGGAGTAGATTTTAAATTCCAAAAACTTACATGTCAGTTGACCATTATCTCTGCTCAATACTTGTAGTTCATGGGCATAAGCTCAATAACAAGCTTTCAAGGTTTGGAGGTCAGCATTGCAAAGAGATCTTGGTTCTGACCAGAACCCACCCACACCTTATTTATGCAGCCAATCAAAGACAATTCTCAACCAGGGGATACTCTTGGAGCTAGCGGTGTTAAGCAAGTCCACTAAACAATCTCTATAACTGCTCAGTTCCTGGGTGGACCAGAGACGGACCCAATAAACCAAGGGCCTAAGTACTGCCAGGTCTAAAATTCTTCTTAAATTGAGGTCAAGGAAGAGTGGAAGGAGTTGTGTGCTTTTTAGTATAGAGGGTAGCTTCCTTATAAACTTACTTTTAACACTCACCAGGCAGTTTGTTTGGCTATAGCCCTAAATCTCTGCACCAAATAGTGGCGCACTTTGGGCCTTGACTCAATAGACCTCTGGGGCCAGTGATATTGAGCAAGAATTAGTTCTCTTATACAGCCTAACACCAGCATTAGATCTATGTTCAACTATTAATGAACTCTTGGTTAACTGAGATGACCACTTTAGTTTATCAGTCAATTTAACTCCAAGATATTCAAATCTGTTTACCCTCTCTAATATCTCTCCACCAGCCCGTATTGTAGTATTTTACGTTACACCATGGCCCAGTATCATATACTTTGTTTTATTAGCATTTAACTCTAGGCCCCTCATTGTGCAGAAGTTAACAAAATTATCAATGAGGAGCTGCAATCTCCTGAGTTTTTAGAGATGAGCAGAGATTCATCCACAAAAAAGAAGAATGGGGACCTTCATATTATTCAAAGATGGTGAGTCATTATTGCAGTTAAGGAATACCTGCAACATCATTCATATAAAGTGTGAATAAGGTAGGTGCAAGCATGCACTCCTGTCAGACTCCATGCTCAATAGGGATACGTTCCGTCAATTCTCCATGGCTGCCCAACCTCACCTGTGCAAAATCCTGAGTATGAAGTTTAATGATTAATTCAAGTTACCAGGGACACCCATTTTTGCCAGGACTTGCCACAAAATCTGTTTCGAGGGATCAGGTCAAACGCAGCTCTAAGGTAGACAAATTCTACGTAGAACATTTGCTTAGACAAAAAATACGTATTTCCAATAAAGAACTGCTCATCTGTAGACCTGATCTGAAGTACTAGTCCTCGGTTGAAAACCTGTATGGAGGGGGACAAAATTTTCTAACCCTCCACCCAGACTAGTAGCATATTTAAGATGTGTCATGCAAAGATCTTTTGCAAGTTATCAATGAGACTTATGGGTCTGTAGTTCGAGGGCACTCCAGCATCCACCTTCTTGTAGACTGGGATCATTTTGCCCCCCCCCTCCATGAGTCTGGGACCTTCCCTCCTGCTGATATAGCATTTGATAGCAAATGTATGTAACAAGACCAAACCACAGGTTCTGTTTTGAATAAATCTATCGGGATTTTATCAGGGCCAGGCACCTTGGCATTTCTCAAACAATCGATAGCCCTGGCTGTGTCATCAAGACTAAAGAAAACAGGATCAACAACCCCCCCCCCAAGTTTGTGGCAGAGGAAAGCAATGCCTCTAGTCTCACGTCAAGAGCCTTACAGTTCCCAGGAGCATAAAGCTCAGTAAAATGGGAGACCCAACTGACCGGATTAATATGTTGAGAATGGGATCTTCCACAGTCCATTTCAGCATGCGCAGCTATATGACAGAATGGGTGATTATCGTTTCTTTTTACTGCAGCCAGTATCGCTTGCCAGATCTTATAATCCCAATGTTTCCTAGCTCAGTTTAGAGAATGTTTGTAGTCCTGACTATCTTGTCTAATTTCCCCACCATTATACTGCTTGATAGCAATTTTTAAGTTGCTCTTGGCAAGTTTACAATTGTCTTCAAATCCTTTTAAAACACACTTCTTTGGTGTTTCGTACATCTAAGTACTGCTTCTAATTGGACAACACAATTGGTCACGTAACATAATGTTGATTATTGGACAAAATAGGTTCCTGGACAGTGGTAGTACAACCATGAGTATCCCTCCGCAGTACTTCACCAGTTAGGGATAAGATCAAAGAATTATGGTCACTGTCCATGTGTGGATCTACTCTCATATTCCCCAACAGGGCCCACAACCTTACATCCAGTAAAGTTGAATAAGTGCCACGCTTCAACATAGGAGCTCTCCCCGGGTCGAAAGTTGTACGACCATTACATGCCCTTAAGCCCCACCCTCCAGTCAGAGAAGCTATTTTAAAGTTGGTGGCAGAAAGGTTACTATGTGGTTTCCCCACCAACCGATGGATACCCCACGATTCATCCTCCACATCAGTGATCTCGTTAAGAAAGGGGGAGGGTTCAAAGGAGCTGTTAAAATCCCCTGTAACAATGATTTTTGCATTTAAATGGACAGTTTCAAACATTTCTTCTAGTGAACCCAAAGTAGGGGATTCTATGGTGCTCGGTACATATCTAACATAAACATTTATAACAAACAAGCATAAACCTGAGGGGAACGTTATAGTAACACCCAATAGATCTGGGTAAACTGAATGAAGCACTTTCCATTTGCAGGGTAAACTATTCTTCAAAAGGCTCATCAGACCACAGCTAGCCCTACTCAACTTCACAGGGGGCTTGGCCTCTACGTTATATGTTGTAAATACACCTAGATGAACTTTTTCAGTGTCCCATGTTTCATGGAACATGCTAACATCACAACCTGCAACATAGGACAACCATTCAGAATCTGTTAATTTAGACTCTATACCAACTAAATTCCAGAACATCACAATAACATTACCATCTGAGTCCTTACTTTCCTTGCTGACAAATACATCTATGTCTAACGAGATAATATCCAAATCAGATGTTCCAATGGCCCCCAGATCTTTGACAACAATATTACTAGGACGGCTCGAAACAATACCTCGAGATGATGGATGGAAATCCTTGTTCTCCACATTACGTACACTACACATAACATTTGTTGTAACCTCAGGTGTAAATACAGACTTGGCATGGAGCTTATTGAGGGAATCTGCTTTATCTGAGCTACATGTTACAGTGCAACCAGATTACTTTTATAGCTATTGAAGAACTCCTTGACTGTCGGAGGACAAACAATACATTCATTGTCATTGGTTAGTCAATCAACTTTTTCAAGACACGATGACAAAGACGATCCAGAACACACAGATGTTTGCTGGGCTGATGGGATAGCTGGACTAGCAATGGGAAATCATTTAAGACATATTCCAGTCCCAAGACCCTCTTTGAAATAACAGGTACGTAGTTCAAAATTAACTAAATTATCAACCAGATCTTTGGAACATAGTTTTACAGAGATATAGTCAAAAGCACTCAAGTTGATTCTGTGTCTGGGAGCATGGACAATGTCAGATCTTACTATACACAAGCATTGTTGCTTTATCCTCATCCAATATATGACCTTATTTATCAGGGTATCTTGATCCTCGTAAGACCTTGGATTAAGCTTGGGTACCTGGTTCATACATATCACTCCAGAGTCCCTTACATCACCCTTAGACTGGAGGCAAGGCCAAATGGACGGTGGCAATAAAGAGTTACTTAGGTCTTTATCTGAGCCTCGCCTATAAGACAATGGAAGGGGTGGCAAACTCTTCTTTTGAAATTCTATGGAATGATGATTATGCAGATGGCTGCCTTGGCTTGCCATACTAGTCGAGTGACCGGAGTTTCTAATGACCCTCTTCTAAGTACAAGAAAACTGGCTTGGATATAAAAAAACTAGTAGCCGTTGATGGATCCTGGTTCTTCAACTGAAATCCAGTCTTAAGGGAAAACGCATAATCCTACTTTTGCTCAAAGGTTTTAACACCCCTTGGAGTGCTGCCCTTCATAATAGCTTCTCCCCTCTGAGAGGGAAGGTGATCTGGCCCCAGGGGACCGCCCATAGAGAAACATCTACTGCAACCAAGCTTGGCTTCCAGCTTTTCAATTTTAACACTCAGGGCGGCCACCAAACTATTAAGATCCTCCAATTTACGGAAGAGCACTTCGGGTCAATCACATCCATTGCTGTTACAATATTAATAGTAGCATGCTTACTAACTAATCTATTGCTTATATTAGGTTCCAATACTGCTGCCAGAACTACAGCAAAGTCTGCGTCATCTGCCACGAGAACAAACCTGTTAGAACATGGCACGTTGGAGACAACAGTAATTATGGGAGAGAGAGGCTGCCTGGAAACTACTGGTGGATCACCAAGAGGTTCAGACTGTTATGGCAAATTTGCAGCTCCAGCCTCACTCAGTGACACAGATGCCGTGGATACAGTTGCCTGAACAACAGTCATGGAGTGCTGGAGGGAATTTGTTGTTGTTTTAAAAATATCCGGGACCTTGACCCGAGATTTTTTCATTCCTGGCACATTAGCGTTGAGCAGAGTTTCTACCTCTTCAATAAGGTTATCTATGTCGTCAAGAAAATTGGCCTTTCTCGCAGCAGGCTGGTGGCTAAGAGAGGCCCTTGTTGGCTTCTGTGGTTTGTTAGTGGGGCCAGAACGATTAACAAGTTCACCCCCCTTTCTCTTGCCCATGATAACAAGATTATAGGTGCCAGATAAAAGATCGACAACTCTCCAACTTATAAATTACACTTGTAGGAGGCTGGCCTGGCTTGTAGTGGGTACCAGAGGTACTTACACCTTGTGCCAGGTCAAGTTATACCTTATTAGTGTAGAAGAGGTGTTTCTAGCAGCTAAGGCTGATAGAAGGTAGCTATAGCAAAGCAGTTTAGGCTGAATTAGGAGACATGTAAAGCTCCTACTATACCACTGGTGTCATATGCACAATATCATAAGAAAACACAATACACAGATATACTAAAAATAAAGGTACTTTATTTTTATGACAATATGCCAAAAGTATCTCAGTGAGTACCCTCAGTATTAGGATGACAAATATACACAAGATATATGTACACAATACCAAAAATATGCAGTAATAGCAAAAGGAAGTAATGCAAGCAGTGTAAAGTTACAATAGATTGCAATAGGAGCGCATAGGTATAGGGGCAACACAAACCATATACTCCAAAAGTGGAATGTGAACCACGAATGGACCCCTAACCTATGTGAACTTGTAGAGGGTCGCTGGGGCTGTAAGAAAACAGTGAGGGTTAGAAAAATAGCCCACCCCAAAACCCTGTAAGGTAGGTGTAAATTGCACCTACAACCCCCAGAGAGCACAGAAGTCGTGATAGGGTGATTCTGCAAGGAAAACAAACACCAGCAATGCAACAACAGTGGATTTCCGGACCTGAGTACCTGTAAGACAAGGGGACCAAGTCCAAGAGTCGCGACAGAGTCGAGAGTGGGCAGGAGCCCAGGAAATGCCAGCTGAGGGTGCAAGGAAGCTGCCACCTGTTGGAAGAAGCTTGCTGTTCTACAAGAACAAAGAGGACTAGGAACTTCCCCTTTGGAAGATGGGTGTCCCACGTCGTGAAGAAGCTTGCAGAGGTGTTCCCACGCAGAAAGACCGCAAACAAGCCTTGATAGCTGCAACGGTCGCAGTTAGGGTTTTTGGATGCTGCTGTGGCCCAGGAGGGACCAGGATGTCGCCACTTAGATGAGGAGACAGAGGGGGCCCCAGCAAGTCAGGGAGCCCTCACAGAAGCAGGCAGCACCCGCAAAAGTACCGGAACAGGCACTTAGAAGAGGAGTGAACTGGAGTCCACCCGAAGTCAGAAAAGGGAGTCCCACGACGCCGGAGGACAACTCAGAAGGTTGTGCACTGCAGGTTAGAGTGTTGGGGACCCAGGCTTGGCTGTGCTTGAAGGAAATCCTGGAAGAGTGCACAGGAGCCGGAGCAGCTGCAAATCACGTGGTACCCAGCAATGCAGTCTAGCGTGGGGAGGCAAGGACTTACCTCCACCAACCTTGGACTGAAGAGTCACTGGACTGTGGGAGTCACTTGGACAGAGTTTCTGAGTTCCAGGAACCACGCTCGTCATGCTGAGAGGGGACCCAGAGGACCAGTGATGCAGTCTTTGTTGCCTGCGTTGCAGGGGGAAGATTACGTCGACCCACTGGAGATTTCTTCAGAGCTCCTGGTGCAAGAAGGAGGCAGGCTACCCCCAGAGCATGCACCACCAGGAAACAGGCGAGAAAGCCAGCAGGATGAAGCGATACAAGGTTGCAGCAGTCGTCTTTGCTACTTTGTTGCAGTTTTGCAGGCGTCTTGAGCAGTCAGCGGTCGATCCTTTGGCAGAAGGTGAAGAGGGAGATGCAGAGGAACTCTGGTGAGCCCTTGCATTTGGTATCTGAAGAATTCCCCAAAGCAGAGACCCTAAATAGCCAGAAAAGGAGGTTTGGCTACCTAGGAAGGAGGATAGGCTAGTAAGAAAGGTAAGAACCTATCAGAAGGAGTCTCTGACGTCACCTGCTGGCACTGGCCACTCAGAGCAGTCCAGTGTGCCAGCACACCTCTGAATCCAAGATGGCAGAGGTCTGGGGCACGCTGGAGGAGCTCTGGGCACCTCCCCTGGGAGGTGCAGGTCAGGGGAGTGGTCACTCCCCTTTCCTTTGTCCAGTTTCGCGCCAGAGCAGGGCTGGGGGATCCCTGAACCGGTGCAGACTGGCTTATGCAGAGATGGGCACCATCTGTGCCCATCAAAGCATTTCCAGAGGCTGAGGGAGGCTACTCCTCCCCAGCCCTGACACCTATTTCCAAAGGGAGAGGGTGTAACGCCCTCTCTCTGAGGAAGTCCTTTGTTCTGTCTTCCTGGGCCAGGCCTGGCTGGACCCCAGGAGAGCAGAAACCTGTCTGAGGGGTTGGCAGCAGCAGCAGCTGCAGTGAAAACCCCGGAAAGGCAGTTTGGCAGTACCTGGGTTCTGTGCTAGAGATCCGGGGGATCATGGAATTGTCACTTCAATGCCAGAATGGCATTGGGGTGACAATTCCATGATCCGAGACATATTACATGGCCATGTTCGGAGTTACCATTGTGACGCTGTACATAGGTAGAGACCTATGTACACTGCACGCGTGTAATGGTGTCCCCGCACTCACAAAGTCCGGGGAATTTGCCCTGAACGATGTGGGGGCACCTTGGCTAGTGCCAGGGTGCCCTCACACTAAGTAACTTTGCACCCAACCTTCACCAGGTGAAGGTTAGACATATAGGTGACTTATAAGTTACTTAAGTGCAGTGGTAAATGGCTGTGAAATAACGTGGACGTTATTTCACTCAGGCTGCACTGGCAGGCCTGTGTAAGAATTGTCAGATCTCCCTATGGGTGGCAAAAGAAATGCTGCAGCCCATAGGGATCTCCTGGAACCCCAAATACCCTGGGTACCTCAGTACCATGTACTAGGAATTATAAGGGTATTCCAGTATGCCAATGTGAATTGGTGAAATTGGTCACTAGCCTGTTAGTGACAATTTGGAAAGCAGAGAGAGCATAACCACTGAGGTTCTGGTTAGCAGAGCCTCAGTGAGACAGTTAGTCATCACACAGGGAACACATACAGGGCACATACTTATGAGCACTGGGGCCCTGCCTGGCAGGGTCCCAGTGACACATAGACTAAAACAACATATATACAGTGAAATATGGGGGTAACATGCCAGGCAAGATGGTACTTTCCTACACAATCCCCCCCCCCACAAACGAAGGACAATAAGACTAGCCATGACCTGATGAGTCTTCATTGTCTAAGTGGAAATATCTGGAGAGTCCATCTGCATTGGAGTGGGTACTCCCAGGTCTATGTTCCAATATATAGTGCATTCCCTGTAGAGATAAGGACCACCTCAACAATTTAGGGTTTTCACCTTTCATTTCTTTTAGCCAAAGTGGAGGTTTGTGGTCTGTCTGAACAATGAAGTGAGTGCCAAACAGGTATGGCCTCAACTTCTTCAGTGCCCAGACCACAGCAAAGGCCTCCCTCTCAATGACAGACCAACGCTTTTCTCTAGGGGTCAACCTTCTGCTGATAAAAGCTACTGGTTGATCCTGGCCCTCAGAGTTAAGTTGTGATAAGACTGCCCCTACCCCTAATTCAGATGCATCAGTTTGATCAATGAATTTTTTGGAGTAACATGGGCTTTTTAGGACAGGTGCAGTGCACATGGCCTGTTTGAGCTCCTCAAAAGCTTTCTGTCAGCTAGCTGTCCACAATACCTTTTTAGGCATCTTCTTGCTAGTGAGATCATTAAATGGGGCTGCAATGGACCCATAATTTTTAATGAATCTCCTGTAATACCAAGTGAAGCCTAGGAAGGCTCTCACTTGGGTCTGTGTTGTAGGGGCAACCCAATCCATGATTGTCTGGATTTTCCCCTGAAGTGGTGCAATCTGTTCTCCACCTACCAGGTGTACCAGATAAACCACTTTCCCCTGCCCTATCTGGCACTTTAAAGCCTTGTTAGTGAGGCCTGCCTTTTGCAGGGCCTCCAGAACTTTCCACAGGTGGACCAGGTGATCATCCCAGGTGGAGCTAAAGACAGCTATATCGTCCAGATATGCTGCACTAAAAGCCTCCAACCCTTGCAGGACTGTATTCACCAACCTCTGAAAAGTGGCAGGTGCATTTTTCAAACCAAAGGGCATTACTGTGAATTGGTAGTGCCCTCCAATAGTCGAAAATGCAGTTTTTGCTTTAGCATCCTCTGATAATTTGATCTGCCAATACCCTGCAGTCAAATCAAAGGTGCTTAGATACTTGGCAGATGCTAGTGTATCTATGAGCTCATCTGCCCTGGGTATAGGGTGAGCATCAGTTTTTGTTACCTGGTTGAGACCTCTGTTATCTACACAAAACCTCATCTCCCTTTTTCCATCTTTTGAGTGAGGCTTTGGTACAAGCACCACAGGAGAGGCCCATGGGCTTTCAGAATGTTCAACCACTCCAAGTTCAAGCATTTTCTGAACTTCTTGCTTTATGCAGTCCCTGACATGGTCAGGCTGCCTATAGATTTTACTTTTGACAGGCAAGCTGTCTCCAGTATCAATTGTGTGTTCACGCCAAGATGTGGTGCCTGGCACAGTTGAAAAGAGTTCAGAAAACTGAACAAGGAGATTTATGCAGTTGTCTTTCTGCTCAGCAGTAAGACAGTCTGCCAAAACTACACCTTCCACTAAAGCATCATCTTCAGTGTAAGAGAAGAGATCAGGGAGAGGGTCACTCTCTTCTTCCTGTCCTTCATCTGTTGCCATGAGCAGGGTGAGATCAGCCCTGTCATAGTAGGGATTTAGGCGGTTGACATGGAGTACCCTTAGGGGACTCCTGGCAGTGCCCAGGTCAACCAAGTAGGTGACCTCTCCCTTCTTTTCAACAATTAGATGGGGTCCACTCCATTTGTCCTGGAGTTCTCTTGGGGCCACAGGCTCCAATACCCACACCTTCTGTCCTGGTTGGTACTGAATCAGAACAGCCTTCTGGTCATGCCATTGCTTTTGGAGCTCTTGGCTGGCCTAAAGGTATTTACTGGCCTTTTTCATGTACTCAGCCTTCTGGATCTTAGGCCGAGTACATAGTCCACTATGTCTTGCTTGGGAGCTTTTAAAGGTTGTTCCCAACCCTCCTTCACAAGTGTTAGGGGACCTCTTACAGGGTGCCCAAAGAGGAGTTCAAAGGGGCTGAAGCCCACTCCTTTCTGGGGTACCTCCCTGTAAGCAAAAAGGAGGCAATGTAACAGGACATCCCATCTCCTCCTGAGTTTTTCAGGGAGTCCCATTATCATTCCTTTGGGAGTTTTATTAAACCTCTCTACCAGTCCATTTGTTTGTGGATGATAAGGTGTGGTGAATTTGTATGTTACACCACATTCCTTCCACATGGCCTTCAAGTATGCAGACATAAAGTTGCTACCCCTGTCTGATACAACCTCTTTTGGAAAACCCACCCTGGAAAAGATTCCCAGGGGGGCTTTTGCCACTGCAGGTGCTGTAGTGGTCCTTAGAGGAATTGCTTCAGGATATCTTTTGGCATGGTCCACTACCACCAAGATAAACCTATTGCCTGAAGCAGTAGGAGGGTCAAGGGGGCCAACTATGTCAACCCCTACCCTTTCAAAGGGAACCCCAACCACAGGCAGTGGAATAAGGAGAGCCTTTGGAGTGCCACCAGTCTTGCCATTGGCTTGGCAGGTCACGCAAGACTTACAAACATCTTTTGTGTCCTCTGACATCCTAGGCCAGTGAAACAGGGGGACAAGCCTTTCCCATGTTTTTATCCTGCCCAAATGTCCAGCCAAACGAATGTCATGTGCCAGAGTTAGGAGAAACTCCCTGTACTGCAAGAGAATGACCAATCTCCTGGCTGCTCCAGGTTTTGGGTCCCTTGCCTCTGTGTACAAGAGGTTGGCCTCCCAGTAAACTCTATGTGAGTCACTGACATCCCCATTTTGATGTTTGACAGCTTGCTGTCTGAGACCCTCTAATGTGGGACAGGTTTGCTGTGCCACACTCAGCTCTTCCCTGGCAGGCCCCCCTCCACCCAAAAGCTCAGCAGTGTCTGCTGGCAGCTCATCTGGTGAATGTTCCGCACAGGGAGGAAATTCTTCTTCCTCAGAAGGAGAATCATCTGTAGAGGGAGGGATAGTGGGTAGGGATTTACCCTTGCTACCCCTAGCTTTAGGGAGCACTTGGTCCATTGTTCCAGGGTCCAAGTCACCCTGTCCTTTTTGCTTTTTGGCCTGAGCCCTTGTCAAAGCAAAAATATGCCCAGGAATGCCCAGCATTGCTGCATGAGCCTCCAACTCCACTTCTGCCCAAACTGATGTCTCTAAATCATTTCCTAGTAGACAGTCTACAGGTAAATCTGAAGCAACCACAACTTTCTTTGGACCAGTAACCTCCCCCCCCCCCCAGTTGAGATTCACAACAGCCATGGGGTGGCTAAGAGTGTTGTTATGAGCGTCTGTCACTTGGTACTGGTGATCAAGTAGGTGTTGTTCAGGGTGTACCAGTTTCTCTATTACCATGGTAACACTGGCACCTGTGTCCCTGTAGGCCTGAACCTCAACACCATTTATTAGGGGAAGTTGCTTGTACTTATCCATATTAAGGGGACAAGCAACCAGGGTGGCCATATCAATGGCACCTTCAGAGACTAGCACAGCCTCTGTGGTCTCCCTAACAAGACCAACCCCAACTAAATTACCAAAAGTGAGCCCAGCTACTCCCTTGGATTGGCTATTAGTAGGTTTGCTCCCACCACCACTGCTATTACTAGGGGCACTAGAGGTTGCAGTAGGGGTTGTGGTGGTGGGAGGTTTGGTGTTTTTCTTTGGACAACTGGCATCAGTTGTCCAATGGCCTTTTACTTTACATAAATAACACCAAGGCTTTTTTACCTGATTAGAAGAGGATTTGGACCCACCACCCCCACCAGAGTGTTTTTGTGGGTCTGATGAAGACTCAGTTTTACTTTTGTCCCCACCCTTGTCAGAAGACTTACCATCCTTCTTCTTGCCATCCTTCTTCTTGCCATCCTTGTCACCCCCTGTATGAACTTTTCTGTTCACTCTTGTTCTGACCCATTTGTCTGCCTTCTTTCCCAGTTCTTAGGGAGAGGTCAGATCTGAGTCCACTAGATATTGGTGTAACAAGTCAGACACACAGTTATTCAGAATATGCTCTCTCAGAATAAGATTATACAGACTTTCATAGTCAGAAACTTTACTGCCATGTAACCACCCCTCCAAGGCCTTCACTGAACAGTCAACAAAGTCTATCCAGTCTTGTGAGGACTCTTTTCTGGTGTCTCTGAACTTAATCCTGTATTGTTCAGTGGTTAAGCCAAATCCATCCAAGAGTGCCTCCTTCAAAACTGCAAAATTATTGGCATCACTTTCTCTAACAGTAAGGAGCCTATCCCTACCCTTTCCATTGAAAGATAGACATGGAATAGCAGCCCACTGCCTTTGGGGGACCCCCTGTACCATACAGGCCCTCTCAAGTGCAGCAAACCACTTGTTAATGTCATCCCCCTCTTTGTAAGGGGGAACTATCTTGTGCAGATTCCTGGAATCATGCTCTCTCACAGGATTACTATCAGAAATACTGCTGCTGCCACCATGGGGTCCAAACCCCAACCTCTGTCTCTTCTTCTCCAGGTCTAGGGATTCCCTGTCTAGAGCCAGATGTTGCTGTTTAAGCTTCAGACTGGTCTCTTCCACTCTCAACTTTTTTGAGTTCCCTTTCTAACATGTTGTCTTCAGGGTGGGTGGGTTGGGAATGTTTAGACACTGCGGAAATATTGGAATTCACAGAGGGAGACCTGACCCTAACAGTTTGCACTCTAACAACCTGGCCTTCAGGAACAAAAGCATCCCTACTATGATGGGAGCCTCTATTGCTACCAACATTGCAAGGTGGTCTGCTAAGGGGCAGATTTGGAAGAGACCCTTGTACCACTCCCTCAAGGGGTTCCCCTGAGTCAGAGTGTGAGCTATCTACTAACTTCTCAGATGAAGTGCCACCCTGGGACTTATCATTCTCAATTAGCATGTTATACAGAAATTCTCTAGAAGGGTTCTTCCCTACCACTAAACCTCTATCAATGCAGAGACTCCTTAGGCTCTTGAAGTTTAAATTGTCATAAATTGTGTTGACTAATTTAAGAGCAGTACCTACATCAGACATGATAGAAGGAGGTTTAGAGACAGATGGAAGAGAGAAAAAGTTTCAGGACTTTTTAAAGAACAGAAAAAACTTTTTCAAACTTTTTGAAACTTTTAGAAAGTTTAGAAGTACTTTTCAGCACTTGGCAGATAGTGTAAGAGAAGAAAAGCAAAACTTTTTGGTTAGGTGTACATACACTGAACTTGTTTGGTATATTTTTCTCTTATGAAAAGTACAAAATGACAAAGTGGTAAGTAGTTACAAGTACTTATCCCACAACTGCACAACCAATGTAGGAGGCTGGCCTGGCTTGTAGTGGGTACCAGAGGTACTTACACCTTGTGTCAGGTCCAGTTATCCCTTATTAGTGTAGAAGAGGTGTTTCTAGCATCTAAGGCTGATAGAAGGTAGCTATAGCAAAGCAGCTTAGGCTGAACTAGGAGACATGTAAAGCTCCTACTATACCACTGGTGTCATATGCACAATATCATAAGAAAACACAATACACAGATATACTAAAAATAAAGGTACTTTATTTTTATGACAATATGCCAAAAGTATCTCAGTGAGTACCCTCAGTATGAGGATGACAAATATACACAAGATATATGTACACAATACCAAAAATATGCAGTAATAGCAAAAGGAAGTAATGCAAGCAGTGTAAAGTTACAATAGATTGCAATAGGAGCACATAGGTATAGGGGCAACACAAACCATATACTCCAAAAGTGGAATGTAAACCACGAATGGACCCCAAACCTATGTGAACTTGTAGAGGGTCGCTGGGGCTGTAAGAAAACAGTGAGGGTTAGAAAAATAGCCCACCCCAAGACCCTGTAAGGTAGGTGTAAAGTGCACCTACAACCCCCAGAGAGCACAGAAGTCGTGATAGGGGGATTCTGCAAGGAAAACAAACACCAGCAATGCAACAACAGTGGATTTCCAGACCTGAGTACCTGTTAGACAAGGGGACCAAGTCCAAGAGTCGCGACAGAGTCGAGAGTGGGCAGGAGCCCAGGAAATGCCAGCAGAAGGTGCAACGAAGCTGCCACCTGTTGGAAGAAGCTTGCTGTTCTGCAAGAACGAAGAGGACTAGGAAATTCTCCTTTGAAGGATGGGTGTCCCACGTCGTGAAGAAGCTTGCAGAGGTGTTCCCACGCAGAAAGACCGCAAACAAGCCTTGCTAGCCGCAAGGGTCGCGGTTAGGGTTTTTAGATGCTGCTGTGGCCCAGGAGGGACCAGGATGTCGCCACTTGGATGAGGAGACAGGGGGGCGCCCAGCAAGTCAGGGAGCCCTCACAGAAGCAGGCAGCACCCGCAGAAGTACTGGAAAAGGCACTTAGAAGAGGAGTGAACCGGAGTCCACCTGAAGTCAGAAAAGGGAGTCCCACGACGCCGGAGGACAACTCAGAAGGTTGTGCGCTGCAGGTTAGAGTGTCAGGGACCCAGGCTTGGCTGTGCATGAAGGAAATCCTGGAAGAGTGCACAGGAGCCGGAGCAGCTGCAAATCACACGGTACCCAGCAATGCAGTCTAGCGTGGGGAGGCAAGGACTTACCTCCACCAAACTTGGACTGAAGAGTTACTGGACTGTGGGAGTCACTTGGACAGAGTTGCTGAGTTCCAGGGACCACGCTCGTCGTGCTGAGAGGGGACCCAGAGGACCGGTGATGCAGTCTTTTGTTACCTGCGGTTGCAGGGGGAAGATTCCGTTGACCCACAGGAGATTTCTTCAGAGCTCCTGGTGCAAGAAGGAGGCAGGCTACCCCCAGAGCATACACCACCAGGAAACAGGCGAGAAAGCCGTCAGGATGAAGCGATACAAGGTTGCAGTAGTCGTCTTTGCTACTTTGTTGCGGTTTTGCAGGCGTCCTGAGCAGTCAGCGGTCGATCCTTTGGCAGAAGGTGAAGAGGGAGATGCAGAGGAACTCTGGTTAGCTCTTGCATTCGGTATCTGAAGAATTCCCCAAAGCAGAGACCCTAAATAGCCAGAAATGGAGGTTTGGCTACCTAGGAAGGAGGATAGGCTAGTAAGAAAGGTGAGAGCCTATCAGAAGGAGTCTCTGACGTCACCTGCTGGCACTGGCCACTCAGAGCAGCCCAGTGTGCCAGCACACCTCTGAATCCAAGATGGCAGAGGTCTGGGGCACGCTGGAGGAGCTCTGGGCACCTCCCCAGGGAGGTGCAGGTCAGGGGAGTGCTCACTCCCCTTTCCTTTGTCCAGTTTCGTGCCAGAGCAGGGCTGGGGGATCCCTGAACCGGTGTAGACTGGCTTATGCAGAGATGGGCACCATCTGTGCCCATCAAAGCATTTCCAGAGGCTGGGGGAGGCTACTCCTCCCCAGCCCTGACACCTATTTCCAAAGGGAGAGGGTGTAACACCCTCTATCTGAGGAAGTCCTTTGTTCTGCCTTCCTGGGCCACGCCTGGCTGGACCCCAGGAGGGCAGAAACCTGTCTGAGGGGTTGGCAGCAGCAGCAGCTGAAGTGAAAACCCCAGAAAGGCAGTTTGGCAGTACCCGGGTTCTGTGCTAGAGACCCGGGGGATCATGGAATTGTCACCCCAATGCCAGAATGGGCCCCAGTGCTCATAAGTGTGCCCTGTATGTGTTCCCTGTGTGATGACTAACTGTCTCACTGAGGCTCTGCTAACCAGACCCTCAGTGGTTATGCTGTCTATTTGCTTTCCAAATTGTCACTAACAGGCTAGTGACCAATTTCACCAATTCACATTGGCATACTGGAACACCCTTATAATTCCCTAGTATATGGTACTGAGGTACCCAGGGTAATGGGGTTCCAGGAGATCCCTATGGGCTGCAGCATTTCTTTTGCCACCCATAGGGAGCTCTGACAATTCTTACACAGGCCTGCCACTGCAGCCGAAGTGAAATAACATCCACGTTATTTCATAGCCATTTATCACTGCACTTAAGTTACTTATAAGTCACCTATATGTCTAACCTTTACCTGGTAAAGGTTGGGTGCTAAGTTACTTAGTGTGTGGGCACCCTGACACTAGCCAAGGTGCCCCCATATTGTTCAGGGCAAATTCCCCGGACTTTGTGAGTGCGGGGACACCATTACACGCTTGCACTATACATAGGTCACTACCTATGTATAGCGTCACAATGGTAACTCCGAACATGGCCATGTAACATGTCTAAGATCATGGAATTGTCACCCCAATGCCATCCTGGCATTGGGGAGACAATTCCATGATCCCCCGGGTCTCTAGCACAGACCCGGGTACTGCCAAACTACCTTTCCCGGGGTTTCACTGCAGCTGCCGCCAACCCCTCAGACAGGTTTCTGCCCTCCTGGGGTCCAGCCAGGCTTGGCCCAGGAAGGCAGAACAAAGGCTTCCTCAGAGAGAGGGTGTTACACCCTCTCCCTTTGGAAAAAGGTGTCAGGGCTGGGGAGGAGTAGCCTCCCCCAGCCTCTGGAAATGCTTTGATGGGCACAGATGGTGCCCATCTCTGCATAAGCCAGTCTACACCGGTTCAGGGATCCCCCAGCCCTGCTCTGGCGCGCAACTGGACAAAGGAAAGGGGAGTGACCACTCCCCTGACCTGCACCTCCCAGGGGAGGTGCCCAGCGCTCCTCCAGTGTGCTCCAGACCTCTGCCATCTTGGAAACAGAGGTGCTGCTGGCACACTGGACTGCTCTGATTGGCCAGTGCCAGCAGGTGACGTCAGAGACTCCTCCTGATAGGCTCTTACCTGTGTTGCTAGCCTATCCTCCTTCCTAAGAAGCCAAACCTCCTTTTCTGGCTATTTAGGGTCTCTGCTTTGGGAAATTCTTTAGATAACGAATGCAAGAGCTCATCAGAGTTCCTCTGCATCTCTCTCTTCACCTTCTGCCACGGAATCGACCGCTGACTGCTCAGGACTCCTGCAAAATCGCAACAAAGTAGCAAAGACTACTACTGCTACCTTGTAACGCCGATCCTGCCACCCTCTCGACTGTTTTCCTGGTGGTGCATGCTGTGGGGGTAGTCTACCTCCTATCTGCACTAGAAGCTCCGAAGAAATCTCCCGTGGTTCGACGGAATCTTCCCCCTGCAACCGCAGGCAACAAAAGACTGCATCACCGGTCCTCTGGGTCCCCTCTCAGCACGACGAGCATGGTCCCTGGAACTCAGCAACTCTGTCCAAGTGACTCCCACAGTCCAGTGACTCTTCAGTCCAAGTTTGGTGGAGGTAAGTCCTTGCCTCCCCACGCTAGACTGCATAGCTGGGTAACGCGTGATTTGCAGCTGCTCCGGCTCCTGTGCACTCCTCCAGGATTTCCTTTGTGCACAGCCAAGCCTGGGTCCCCAACACTCTAACCTGCAGTGCACAACCTCCTGAGTTGTCCTCCGGCGTCTTGGCATCTTCTTTTGTGACTTCGGGTGAGCTCCGGTTCACTCTTCTTCGTAGTGCCTCTTCCGGCACTTCTGCGGGTGCTGCCTGCTTCTGTGAGGGCTCCATACCTTGCTGGGCGCCCCCTCTGTCTCCTCACGCAATTGGCGACATCCTGGTCCCTCCTGGGCCACAGCAGCATCCAAAAACCCTAACCGCGACCCTTGCAGCTAGCAAGGCTTGTTTGCTGTCTTTCTGTGTGGGAACACCTCTGTAAGCTTCTTCACGACGTGGGACATCCATCCTCCAAAGGGGAAGTTCCTAGTCTTCTTCGTTCTTGCAGAATACACAGCTTCTACCATCCGGTGGCAGCTTCTTTGCACCCTCAGCTGGCATTTCCTGGGCATCTGCCCACTCTCGACTGACTTGGTCCCCTTGTTCCACAGGTACTCTTGTCCGGAAATCCACCTTTGTTGCATTGCTGGTGTTGTTCTTTCTTGCAGAATTCCCCTATCACGACTTCTGTGCTCTCTGGGGAATATAGGTGCACTTTACACCTACTTTTCAGGGTCTTGGGGTGGGCTGTTTCTCTAACCCTCACTGTTTTCTTACAGTCCCAGCGACCCTCTACAAGCTCACATACGTTTGGGGTCCATACGTTATTCGCATTCCACTTTTGGAGTATATGGTTTGTGTTGCCCCTGTACCTATGTGCTCCTATTGCAATCTATTGTAACTTTACACTGCTTGCATTACTTCCTTTTGCTATTACTGCATATTTTTGGTATTGTGTACATATATCTTGTGTATATTTGCTATTCTCATACTGAGGGTACTCACTGAGATACTTTTGGCATATTGTCATAAAAATAAAGTACCTTTATTTTTAGTATATCTATGTATTGTGTTTTCTTATGATATTGTGCATATGACACCAGTGGTATAGTGGGAGCTTTGCATGTCTCCTAGTTCAGCCTAAGCTGCTCTGCTAAGCTACCTTTTCTATCAGCCTAAGCTGCTAGACACCTCTTCTACACTAATAAGGGATAACTGGACCTGGTACAAAGTGTAAGTACCCCTTGGTACCCACTATAAGCCAGGCCAGCCTCCTACAGGGGGACGGCTGAAACATGGACAATGGCTGTCATCAGAGAGGAGGCCTGAGCCTGGATTGATCTCTGTTGGGTCGCCACTCCACTGTGAATGCCCTCCAGGAATACATTAGGTTGCTGCATCTGGGCTGCCAGCACCTGAATGGCATTCACAATAGTTGATTGCCCTACAGAGATGGATCTCAGGAGGTCAATAGCCTCCTCACTCAGGGCAGAAGGGCTCACTGGGGCAGGGCCTGAGGTGCCTGGGGCGAAGGAGATGCTCACCCTCCTGGGTGAGCGGGCACCGGAAGCTCACTGAGGGGCTGCTGGGAGGGTGGTGCTGTTATGGGGGGAGTGGCTGTACCTGTAGCTGGGGTGGTCACAGAGGTGTACGTCACCACCAGGGAGCTCCAATCGGAGGAGGTATCAGAGTCTGTATTGTCCCCTCCAGTCTCCACAGTGGTGCTCCACTCGCCCCCCGTCCCACTGGTGCCCCCAGTGCCAGTAGACTCTGCCTCCTAGGTCCTGTGGGATGCAGCTCCCTCACATCGCCGGTGCCTCTGCTCCTCCACCAGATGATGCTAATGCACATAAGGACAGGATGACAAAACAAGAAAGGGGGGAAGAGAGACAAAGGATACACTTGGTCAATGACTGCACCAACACCACAGTTGGCGTACACAGCACCCTCACACACAGGGGACAGGCCTACGCACTATGCATTGCACTACCTGTGATATTGCTGTCCACCAAGGCATGAGGGGGAGCACACACTGCCAATTGCAGCACACCTGGGACCCACGCAACCCTGACCAGTAGTGGATGATAACAAGCTGGGTAGGCAGTATTTCCGTTTCAGACCCTTAGCCACCACAGGACCTACGCTGCTATGTCTGGCCTGGCCTAGGGGCACCCATTGGCACACACCCACCACCCGGATAACACCCCTCCAGCCGTTTCCTTCAATGATGGCCACTGTACTCACCATCTGGTGGCTGCTGTGATGCCCTCAAGTGCCCATCCAGCTCTGGATAGGACACCGCTAGTATGCGGGCCATCAGGGGGGTCAGGGTTCGACGGGCACCCCTTCCTCTTGGGAGGCGATCCCCAGCTGGGCCTCCGCAGTCTTCTATACCCAGCATCTCAGGTCCTCCCGCAGTTTGCGACTGTGGGTGCTCCGCTTGCCATAGACCCCCAGGGTCCGCACCTCCTTGGCGATGGCACGCCATATACCCTTCTTTTGATGGGCGCTGGCCTGCAGAGGCAATACAGACAGGACAACACCATTAGACAAACATTCCAGCCTGTAACACAAATGACCCACCATACCCGTTTCCACCACTTTTGGCACACACATAGCCCAGCACTCAACGTGTACCCAGCCAAGAGGACATCCCTCCCCCCTCACACAATGCCTTCACACACACCTCCATACATTCATGTCACATGCATCATGTCCACAGTATACTCACCTGTTGGTCTGGAGACCCACACAGAAGTCCGCATTGGGGTAGGACCCCATTCATCAGTCTCTCCAATTCCTCTGACGTGAAGGCTGGGGCCCTTTCCTCAGTCACACGGGCCATGGTAGGTTCCAGACACAGGACACAGCAGTGTAGGTCCTCTCCTAAGGAAGGTCAGGAAACAAGTGAGGAATCTGATAGAAAATGGTGGTCACGTCCGCGGCGGTGCATACCGTCACCGCCGGCGTAGATCACCATTAGTCACTGTACCCCATAGGGCCCAATATTAACCAATGAGGAATTGCACGGTGGTTCCCGACCGCCTCCCGCCACAGCGCACAATGTCAGCAGCATTACCTCACTTCCATCTGTCCCTCCACACAGGACAGTCAGACGCCATTTCAGGGGGGGCATGCCTATGGAATAATGCTGCGTCATAGGATAAATAGGCACATACTTGACAAATCACACTGTCCCATAACATGTTTACAGATTGCGGACTACTGTTGTGGCTCCATTGTTCAGTTTGTGACAGCCTCCGCACTCTTTTGTCCCTTAGATACCTACCGCTGCGTATGAATAGGAGATGGAGACATACCCCCGTGTGCAGACCCCTGGTGTACTTGGCTACACTGGAGGACAGGCACATTATCTTCTCCTATAGACTGGACAGGGCCACAATCACAGAGCTGTGTGCCCAATTGGAGCCTGACCTGACATCTGCTGTCCGTCATCCCACTGGGATTCCCCCTCTTGTGCAGGTGCTATCAGTTCTCCATTTCCTGGCAACTGGTTCTTTCTAAGTGACAGTGGGCTTGGCACCAGGAATGTCACTGTCAATGTTCTCAATGGTGCTGACAAGAGTGTTGTCTGCCCTGATAAAACACATGTGCAGCTACATTGCATTCCCCAGGTTGAGGATTTTGCCACTGTGAAGGCCCAGTTTTATGCAATGGGACATATCCCCAGTACAATAGGGGCGATTGACGGAACACATATTGCATTTGTCCCTCCCCCCACCAGAATGAACAACTGTTCAGGAATCGTAAGAGTTTCCACTTTATGAATGTGCAGATGGTGTGCTTGGCGGACCAGTATATCTTCCATGCCAATGCTAAGTATCCTGGGTCGGTGCATGATGCCTTTGTCCTAAGAAATAGCAGCATCCCAAATGTGATGACCCAACTACAGAGGCACAGGTTGTGGCTAATAGGTGAGCCCTGGTTCCCACCCAGTATATGTTGTTGTATGCCTATGGTGTTGGCCATATGGGATAGTGTGTGGCTAGGGGCCAGATGTAGGAAGTTCCAATTTTGCGAATCGGAAATTGCGAGTCGGTGCGACTTGCCATTTCCGATTCGCAAAATCGGATGCAGACCTCCATGTCTGTGACTGCTTTTTAAATAAAGCAGTTTTTTTTTTATTTTGCAGCCCATTTTCCTTAAAGGAAAATGAGTTGCAAAATAAAAAAAATAACGGAACCATTTGGTTTCGTTTTTTCAGAGTAGGCAGTGGTCCATTGGACCACTGCCTGCTCTGAAAAAAGATTTTGGGCAACATTCACAAAGGGGAAGGGGTCCCATGGGGACCCCTTCACTTTTGCGAATGGGTTACCACCAGTGTGACACTGGTGGTAACTGTGAATTGCTTTGCGACCGCATTCGCAGTCACAAAGCAATTTAGCATTGCGATGCGAGTTGCAAATAGGAAGGGGACACCCCTTCCTATTTGCGAGTCGCATTCACAATTTGCGAGTTGGTACCGACTCACAAATGGTGAATGTGCATTGCGAGGAGCATTTTGCATGGCGCAAACTGCGATTTTCGCAGTTTGCGCATTGCAAAATGCTTGCTACATGTGGCCCTAAATGTTGTCCTTCAATATTTGCAGGTGACGCTGGTTACCCAAACCTATCATGGTTGCTGACCCCTGTGAGGAATGCTAGGACAAGGTCAGAAGAACGTTATAATGAGGCACATGGGTGGACCAGAAAGATAACTGAAAGGACCTTTAGCCTCCTGAATGCCACGTTCCGGTGTCTCCGTCTAACAGGTGGATCCCTGTGCTACTCACCCAAGAAGGTCTGCCAGATAGTGGTGGCATGCTGCATGTTGCGCAACCTGGCCCTCAGATGCCATGTCCCTATTCTGCAGGAAGAGGAGACTGGAGATGCCCCTGTTGCAGCAGTGGAACCTGTGGACAGTGAGAATGAGGAGGCAGAGGATGAGGATGTGGACAACAGAACATCTGTAATCCGTTAGTACTTCCAATGACACACAGGTGAGACAGTGCAACTTTACATTTTAATGACTTTGGTTGTATTCTGCGTGGCATTGGCATGCTGGTATTTCCCACTTATATGCCCACTCACTGTTACCTCTGGCTATTCATTTTGCAGATGTTGGTTATTTACAAATACTCCTGGTGGGATCACAATAGCCAGCTACATGTCATTGATTCTATGCTCATTCTATGTACAGTTCATTTGCAATGGTTGTACCTGTTTCAATCAATACATATTTGAAATACATGACATACTCGAAATCGATTTTTATCCAAGGGTGTTTATTGTAGTGCTAATATATAGTGAGGGAAGTGCAATGGGATGGGGTCATGATGGAGGAAAGTCCAGGGTATTGTTTCAGTCTGTTTGTAGCACAGGTGCATTGTCCAAGGGGACACCGGAAGGGGAGCAATGGCAGTTCAAGGTGGACAGCGTGACTGAGTGGGACACAAGGGGACAATCAGGACAGTCTCATCTCCTCGCTGGGGTCTTGGCAAGTGTCTCTGGCTTCTGTCTGGATCGCATGGAACGTTTGCGGGGTGGTTCACCTTCTGCAGGGGGAGGGGTTGCTGGTGGATTAAACCCAGATCTGTGACTGGGGGTGAGTGTTTGAAAAGTTTCAACACTCCGTCCATCATCCTTTTGTGTTGCTATGGAGGGGTGCTGGTGGCCTGTGAGTCTTGTGGCGGGGCCTCCTGGCCATTAGCGGCAGCGGAAGTGGAACGCTGTTCACATGACTGGCTAGTGGCAGGGGCCCGCTGGTGTGACACTGCCTCCCTCATTATGTTGGCCATGTCTGCCAGCACCCCTGCAATGGAGATCTGGGTGTTGTTGATGGCCTGCAAGTCCTCCCTGATCCTCTGATACTGTCCCTCCTAAACTCACCTGTTTTCCTGCACGTTGTCTAGGATCTGGCCCATCGTGTCCTGGGAATGTTGATAGGCTCCCATGATCTCTGAGAGCGCCTCCTGGACAGTCGGATCCCTGCTCCTGTCCTCTGCCTGGAGCACAGCAGTCCTCCCAGTGGCCCTGTTGGCCTGTGCCTCTGTCCCCTGAACCGTGTGCCCACTTAACCCAGGTCCCTGATTGTTTTGTGTGCGAGGTGTGGCCTGGGGTCCCTATGCAGGTGGGCACACTGATGACTGACCTGTCCTGGGGACAAAGGTTTGGGGACGCTGGGTGGGTGCTGTCGTGTTGTTTCCTGATGGGGGAGGTTATGTGGTGGTCTGTGACTGGGCTTGGGTGACCGGCTGTCCAATGGTCCCTGATGGGCCAGGTAGATCGTCCAGATCCTGAAGACCAGAATTACTGTCATCACTGTGGGCCTCTTCAGTTGGGGGACTGGATAGTGCTGGCACCTCCTCTCATGTGACATTGGCTGGGGTACCTGTGGGGATGTAAATGATGTGTTATGGTTAATGTGTATGACACATTATACTTCCCTGGCTTCCCCTCTATGGTTGGTGTTGCCCTGCCAGCTTTTAATTGTGTATGTTGGTGTGTGGTGGGATTGTTAGTTCTCTATGCTGTGCATGCTTTAATGATGAGTGTCCATGCAGGGCTGTGAGGGGTGTTCATGCATTGGTACAGCATGCAGGCCTTGGCATTGGGATTAAAGAGATGTGATGGTTGAGTGTGTGGGATGTAGTGGAGTGGTGGGAGTGAGGGTGAGGGTATGTGATGGCATACAGGTAGGGGGTGATAATAGTAGAGTTGACTTACCTGAGTCCAGTCCTCCTCCGACTCCGGCCAGGCCCTCAGGATGCAGTATTGCCAAGACTTGCTCCTCCCATGCTGTGAGTTGTAGGGGAGGAGGTGGGGGTCCACCGCCAGTCCTCTGGATAGCGAGCTTGTGCCTTGCTGCTATGGAACGTACCTTCCCCCGTAGGTCGTTCCACCTCTTCCTGATGTTGTCCATTGTTCTGAGGTGCTGTCCTACGGCATTGACGATTCTCCTCCATAGCTCCATCTTCCTGGCTATTGATATTTGCTGCACCTGTGCTCCAAAGAGCTGTGGCTCTACCCTGACAATTTCCCACACCATGGCCCTTAACTCCTCCTTAGTGAAACGGGGGTGCCTTTGCGGTGCCATGGGTGTTATGTGATGTGTGTTGGGTAATGTGTTGAGGTGTGTGAAGTGGGGTGTGTGAGGGATGTATGGGTGTATGTGGTGTGTGTATGTAGTTGTGTCAGTGGTCTTGGTGTCAGTCTTGTGCCAATGATTTGTAATCGTAAAGGGTTGTGGGTAAGGTGGGTGTGTGTTTTATAGTGGTGTGGGAGTGTGGGTGTCAGGTGTGTGTTGTTTGAATTGTCCAATGTGGTGTTGTTTTGTCTGTGAGTGTCCATTGTGAGCGTGGCAGTATGTACCGCCAATGGTTTACTGCCGCTGAATGTCCGCCGTGGTGATTCGTGGGTCATAATGTGGTGGGCGATGTTCTGTTGACGTAACTGTGTGGGTTTTGATACTGCCACTTTATCACTGAACTTTGGGCTGGCGGATTTGTGTCTGTGGCTGAATTCTGTCGGATTGGTGTGTGTGTATCATAATATTGTGAACGGATATCCGCTGTCGCAGCTGTAAGTTGGCGGTCATCAGTGTGGCGGTAAGCAGGATTTATCGCCAGGGTCATAATGAGGGCCTATGTGCCTCGAGGCACGCTGGAATGTCAGGCGGCCGTAACGCCGCAGAAGTCCCCTGGGAAAGCGAGTTCAGGGCCCCCGGGTAGAAGCTAACAAAATCACTTTCAGGCCACCTCTGATTTGATGTTAAGATATTTGGTTCTCTGATAGTCTTCCACAGCTTTACGTATTAAATAGAAACCATAAACATTAGTCCTCTTAAAAACAGTGTGGGGTTTTATTATTATTGGTGTGTTAGTTCTATTTTCCCCTCACTTACCAATAACAGGAGGATAGATGGCAGCAGTTCTAAGCTGAAGTGGCTAGAATACCAGCATCCACATCCTCTCTCCTGCATGGTCTTGTCTGAAGTTATATCTGTGCTCCATTGCAATTTTGCATATGGGCGTGCAGTAGTAACACTGTCTCTTTGTGCAAAAATACTGATCTGCGATGTTATTGTTTTTGTTTAATTTAAAAACTGACTGGCATGTTTAAACATTTCCCATTTGCATTTTCTTTAAAAGAGGGGTTTTCACTCAGTTTTACTCATGGAGTTTGCTATTCTAAAAGAAAACACATGGGGTCTTCCTTTTGTTTCTAATAAAAGAAAAAATATTTACAGTGACTTTTGTAATTCATGTAAAAAAAATGTGGGGTATATAGCACCAAGTGATGACTGTTGATGTAAAGGTAAATTCAATAGGCATAAAATGTGAATTAGTGGCAAAATATGTAGCTACTATAATGTAAAAAATGTGAAGTACTGATTATTGAAGTAGTAACACACACCAAAAAAATCCAAGTTATTATTATTATGCAGCAACTGGAATGAGGAACCATTCCTGCTCACTTGTCTTGAATGTCTCTCCCTAAATATGTGGTATATATCAAGGGATGCCAAAGAAACAAAACTTACCAATAATCAGTGGCCTCTGAAGGAGGATAGCCAAGGCACCAGGCATCGAAGAAGACAACCTAGTCCTGGTTAAATGCCAATGCACAAGCAGAAAACTAAGTATAGTCTTTAGCTCCCTACTCGTGTAATACTCGACCCCCACCCACCCCTGTGAACTGCTCTCCTACAACTGGGTCAGCTATGCGCTAACCTACACAAGAGAAGACTAGGGGTGGGTGGAACTCGCAGGCTTTCACTCAGTTGAATTCTGCAGAGTTACATGAAAACTCTGCGAGATTCTGCAAAGTACTGTGAATGGGCAGAATTAGGCATGTGATGCTGCTTAAGCTGATTTTAAGTGGTGGGGGCTCATTCCACTCTGAAAAATCAGCACGAACTGCCCCACGTTGCGGCCCAGAGGATGCTAGTTGTTAAGCTGATTTTGATGCAGCTCGAGTACATTTTCTACTTGAGCTGCAGCTTTCTCATTGCGAATGGTTGAGATCGCTAGCAATGGGGAAATCTCTCTGGGAGCCTTCCCAGTAACCAAAAATCGTGCTATGGGATGCCAATTCTTGATCACGTTCATCAACTTACCATTGGCGAGCCGCACGCAAGTAAAAACGATGCCATGCTGCGTTTGCAAGAATTTGTCTGGAACTCTGCATTATGCATGGCCAAAACCCTGTCAACTGTGCGGGCGAAGCGGAACTTATCACCCACCCCTAGAGAGGACACACTTCTCAGTCTGTGTATTTCTTTATAATAGCTCTTAGGTGCATGATTACGTGAAAAGTGCCCTGATAGGGGACCATGTGTGTGATCAGGAAGACAAAGTTGCAAGAGGTGAAAAGCCAGCTCTTCAAGATTTTCTGAAAAGTAAGAACCCGGTCATGGGCCTTCAACAGTAAAAATTATTTATTGCTCTTTTGAACACCCTTGCTCCTGGTGGAGACTGAGAAGCAATGCCATTGCTGATCCATCACAGTGAACCATCGTCAGTTGCACTGGCAGTGCTGCGAACAGGGCTTTCAGCAGGATGTAAAAAGCAGCGGCCCTAAAACGGGCATGATTAATGTACTTATAAGTGTGGCTTGAACATGTAAAATAAATTTTTGTGATTCCTATAGCATAACTAGTATTTCGGTGACTCTCTCAAATTTGGTTATTGCATCCAGATATAAAACAACTGATGTACACGTAAAACCAGCCAGGGCTATTGGTTTTGTCAATGGCTGTCTGTGTGCGCTCTGTAGAAAGTCCAAGGATTGGATGACCATGTATTCTGAACACATTTTTGACCCACTGACAGATACTGTGGAAAACTCGCACTGCCTTCAGCCTAACCATTACAGCTCTCTGTTGTGGTCCGTATAACCACTTGATGTTGCCTCAGTTCAAAGCATGCACTATACAAGAGTAATATGCTGAATAAAAAGAAAAAATACAAAAACACAATATTCTGGGAATAGCTAATACTCTGATGGAATGCTAAGTTCAGTAAAACTTGTGAAATATAAATGGGAACTAAATAACTGACATGGATTACCTGAACATTTATTACATTAATTGTTCAGAAATTGCGGGGGGTTTTGTCAGTAAAGTTAAGGACATGTTTGAATGTCTGTTCAAAAATACTGCAGGGTCTGAGATCTGGAGAGACCTGGCCAGCTCAAAGCCCTGTGTGTGAAACATCTTTATGTGGTGAGATGATGACTGCCCACTATTGTGGAGCCCAAAGAATAGGAAGTAAATATAGGGGGCCATTAGGACCCCGGCTTTCGGTGCTATAGTGGAGGTATTACCGCCAACAGGCTGGCGGTACCTACCTCCAAGTCAACACAACCACCGCCACGGCGTTAACGACCGCCGGGCTGGAGACTTCAGTCTCCCGTCGCCAGGCTGCCCATGGAACTTTGACCCCACCCACTGCCATGGTTTCCGTGGTTTCTGTACCGCCACGGAAACCATTCCTTCCCTGGCACTGATAGGGGTCTCCCCTACCCTACCCTTCGCACTCCTGCCCTCCTCCCCACATATACACACAAACATGCATATACATACACACACACATACACACATTCACCCATGCATGCATACATACACAGTCACAAACATACATCCAGGCACATGCGCACTCAATGACACAACATGCACGTACACACACACCCACTCATGCACACACGCAATACACATGCATGCACGCATTCAAACACATTCATACACACCCCCACACACGCACACCCCCACCCCACTCTCCTGTCGGAGAACCCGACTTACCTGCTTGCAGGGGGTCCTCCGGCAGGAGACGGGATGCGGCACTGCTGCCAGCAGCAGCATCTGCCAGCAAAACATGCCAGGCCGTATCACCACGATACGGTAGGCGGTGTTTTGCTGGTGTGGCGCTGCTGGTGGCATTAGCGCCACCTTACCGCCGTCTGCCGCCATAACCGTCGCCGGAATTCCGCCAGCCTTCTGACGGAATTACAGCTACAGTCATAATGGCATGGACGGTCGGTAGCCACGGTGACGGTATTTTGGTGGCCGTGGCCGTGGCGCTAGGCGGCATTTGCCGCCAATCTCATAATGAGGGCCATAGTGTGTTCCTGGGCACCCACAAGTGTCTATAGACAAAATATAATTTGATGCAAACCACAAACTGAACAGCTACAAGTTGTAATTGTTCTAATTTGGTTGGTTTTCCATTCTGGTGGAGAAAGGATGCAACACAGTGATATGGTGCAGCACGGCCCGTGCAAGTGCGTTTACTGGAAGTCTCATTTGTAACTCACCCACCTGCTGCTTGCACAGCTTGAGGCTAGAGTTACTAAATAAACCCCTTGTTACCAGGACACAAGTTTCCGAGTCCTCATTTTTCATTTTTCAATTCATTTTCAGGTATGTCAGTGTAACCGGTTGAACTGAACTGAAATCAGACCACAACCGCCATGAATGTATCGCGTTGTAAGATGAAATACGAGAGCTGGAAGAAATGTCTCCAGGGAAGATCGAAACCGCCCCGGACGGGATCAGCTGCCATAGCAATGATGTCATACGGCCACCGCGTGCATGTTGTCTTTGCGACCTCACGTCCTAAAGTTGCGAGCAAATCAATACCAAGTGGCTGCTGCAACATAACATTTGTATGTTTGACTTCTGGTAAAGTAATGACGCCCCCAAATGAACCTTCCAATATTATTTAAGTTGTACAGCGCAATAATTTAGAGCTGTCAAGTTTCCTAGGTCCATGTGTGATATGCAGCTCCTGTCCGGGCCTTATCTTTGAATTCTGGGACTTGCAGTCCTGTTTTCTCATTAAGTAAACAAGACTACAAGTCATGTTTCCTAACGGAATAATCAAGACTATAAGTCCCAGAATTCAAAGTGGAAACCATGGACTGGAGCAGCCCGGCAATTAGTTGTCGCCGGCTGTTTAGATGTAATTATTTTTCTGGCGAAAGCGTACACTCGCTTACATAGATAGACATTCCTAATGGGGGAATACTGGTACTTTCCATGTAGAAATGTCTATTTTAAGCACGACCTACCAGTCCCTATTTTTCAAATTGACCTTCTTCAGACCAAGCTGAAGGAAGGCCCCTTTCCAAGTCACAGAAGCGCTCCGCTTGCAGAAGGCTTCTCTCCGGGGAGGACAGCTCTGGGAAGCACCGGACCGTCACCGCATTGCTGACAATAGGTGGGACCAGCGCTGGGGGAGCCCTGGGTGCGGGAGGCACAGCTCCCCGCGAGCCTGCGCCAGGCGGGGAGTAGGGAGCGCTGGGAGGCGGGCCGGTGGGCGGTCCAGAGACGGGGAGGAGCTCGCGGCCGGGGAGGGCGGCTGGCTGCGGGAGACGGGTCAGTGCTGAGGCCGGCGCTGGAGAGGAGGGCTGCAGCGCCTCGGAGAGCATTGCCCTGGGGCGGGCGCTGCGGGAAGGTTCACGCTTCACGGACCAAGGGTGCCAACGTCCGCATAGAAGACACCGTCGCGGGTAAAGGCAGCTTTGGAGAGGGAGACCAAGCAGGCGGTTGTCTTGGAGCAGCGGCCGTGCTGGGGGCACCTGTAGCGGTGTGAGCGCTGCGGCATCCTGCACCGCAGAGCCCGGGAGGCCGAGGACCTATCGCAGAGTGGACGAAGCATCGGCAGTACCTGTCTGCGGGCACCTACCCCGGTACTCCAAGGGCAGCAGCAGCAAATACTCTGTCCAACAAGTACAAACTGACCCGGTGGACACTGGCGGCCCTTTGGGCCATAGGACTGCAGCTGTGCGAGATACCGTATGCAGTGCTTTTACTGACCCACACACTGCCCCCTTACAGTAACTTATTGACCTGCTGTGAACCCAATTTACTGTGCCCCTTTAGTACCCATCTGCACAGCTCCCAGGCGCCCTGTACTTTGACCTCATATTCTGTGTTCAGTGATCACCTGCAGTACATTTAGTGACCTCTGGGAAGTGACGCCCCCTGCAAGTAATGTTTTTGGAGTGCAGGTGGTCGAGGGTTGTATAGACAGCACAGAGTTCACAAATTAAACAGGTCTTCACATTCTACGACTCCTGATGCCAGGTCTGGGTGGCCCAGGAAGGCACGCGGACACGGCGGAGCCTGCCAGCCCAGGCACCCGGCCTGCCAGAGCCAGCCGCGGGGGTGTCATGGCAAAGTGGCTGAACAAGTACTTCAGCTTGGGCAACAGCAAGACCAAGAGCCCCCCACAGCCCCCGCGGCCTGACTACAAGCAGCGCCAGGCGGGGGGTGGTGGCGGCACTGAGCCCAGCGGGCATCAGCCTGGGCATCACCACACTTCACCGTTTCCAGGTGGGCAACGAAGCCATGAGGAGAGCGACCTCGTCCGCGCGTACCGCGCTCAGAAGGAGCGGGACTTTGAGGACCCGTACAGCGGGCCCGGCTCGTCGCTTCGCAAGCTGCGAGCCATGTGCCGGGACTACTGCACCCAAGAGGAGCTGGAGCTGGCCCGCAGGAAGGGGCTTACGCAGTGTGGGGGCAGCGTGCGGGAGGCCTCTGTCCCCCGAGGCTGCTGCGCAGCTTCGCCCATTTTGCCCCCGCCAGGCTCTCCTTCGCCGCTGTACCGGTGCAACAGTGAGCGGCGGCCTCTGCCGCCCCAGCAACACCCTGCGCCACTTCTCTTGCTCTCCGAGGTCAAGTACATCTCGCCCAAGCACCGACTCATCAAAATTGAGAGTTGCGCTGGCTTGGGTACAGAGCCCACCGCTGGAGTGGTGTCCACCAACTGCAGCACGTGGAGCCCAACTGCAGTTTGCAAGAAGCAAAGCATCCCGGAGGAGAGCAACCCGGCGAAGAAAGAGAAGGTGAGTAACATGGTCTTTTGACATCCCATGTCCCACTGCCCCAGCATAGGAAAGCCCATGCGTCCACCATTAAAACCCTGTACGAACCCTGTTGTTCTCTCAAGTCTCAGACAGCACCCCCTCAGATCTTCACATGTCCTCTTGCAACTTCCCCAGCTTGTACCGCCACTGTTCCTTTCTAAGATTTTGTTTATCTGCTATCCCTTATAATTCTAGTGTTGTGTGTATTTTTTTTTTTTTTTTTTTTTTTTTACTCGCGTGTCCTCAGCTACCCCAAGCCTACTTAATTGTGCATTGAGAGCACCAGCAGTAATTGCAGAACTTACTTAAACTGTCACCTCATTCATGTCAAATCTACTGCCCCACAAACCATGAGCAAAACATCTGTTCGGAGGGTGGGAGATTGCCTAATTTTTTGAAGAAATATTTTAATTAATTTATATGGCTTCTGTAACTCAAAATCAACTATAGACGAACATTTTTTTATGGGATCAGCAATTAAGTTTGAGAAAAAAGGCCCAATTTAGAATTTGAAGTAAATGACCTAAGACTGTCAATAGAAATGTTTAACCCTCTCTCCACCAGCACTAAATATACTTTGAAAATGATCCTTGGTGCAGAGAAAGAGCAAGAAATGATTGCTTGCGTAATATTCAGCTCTAGGCATTAAGAATGGACAGATTAAAGAAAAGTAAGTATAGGGTTAAATCAACTCCCCTATTATATTAATGTATGCTTTTTATTTTATTAAATTCAAGCAATGGTCAGATGCAATAAAAGGCTACTTTTGGAATACTGTTCCATACCAGTCATTTTTTGCCCTTTCTTTGCTCCGTTCCTTCTAGTACCAAACTCTAAATGATCTTAAAAGTACTTTACTTATGTATTTTGATTTTCATGTATTGCTATGTGCCACTGTCGGTGTATTAAACTACTTTACATTAATGATGACAGAACAACTAACTAGCGATTGCAAATGTTTAGTAATAGCTCTACTTTCCCATTCAAAATGAGATTGTTCTGTTTATAACATTGGTGCCCTTTGAACCTTTACAAAACTTTGAAATCAAATAGCAGTTGTGGCTTGGTATGTCGGGCTTCTTGCAGATCCATCAAGGGTGGATAAAGAGGCTTCAAAAGCGAGCGTTTTCCAATTTAACTACCTTAGGAAACTGTGTTCTTAGCTACAGAAAATGCTGCTTAACATAACTGTAGCAAACTTGCTATGGAACTAGAAACTTACTCGGAGTTGTGCCTTTGCTTAGCTTAAAGCAGTTTGTTACATTTTAAGATGTTACAAAAAAGACATTGGTGGGCTTTGAATTTGTATAGATATTTGCAACTTTAATATGTTGATCATTCAATGGTCTGGATCCTCTAATGCTAACACATTTGAGCAGTAAACAAATTCCATTGGAAGAGGGAGCATTTAGCATCTTTGCGATATGGGTGATCATTTGAGTATTCAAGCAATCTGATGGATTGGCAGTACACTGCATTTGGTGGTAGTTAATGATTTTCTTTGGCAGGGCTGTGGTTTGTGAAACTGTTCATGACTGGACAATTTTAGGATGGGTTAGTTTTTGTTTCAGAACCATGACAGCACTTTAGATGTGTTTTTTTTTTTTTTTTTTTTTAAACATACATTATGGTTTTATGAGTTGTAAAAAACATAAATATCCATTTAATGATTTTGTAACAGAGAAGCAATTGAGCACAGTTCATAGTAAAGTGATAAAGGGAATGCATGGGCCTATGTTAAACACTATGGGCCTCATTACGAGTTTGGCGGTCCATGAAACTCAAGGTAGTGGTTGGACTCGTGGTGGTCGACTGCCAGATTATGATCCTGGCGGTGGTACTATCAGGAGACCACTGCCAAGATCATGGTTCCTTATGGGTTGTCAGCGGTCGAGGTCGTGGCCAGCCACTGTGGTGCAGAGTTCGGCAACGCTTTGCTAAACATGACATCACTTTAGGTCAGTTGTTTAATGGTGGGGTCCCCTCCATGAAAAGGCTGGCGGAAAGCCGTTCCTGGTGGCCACAGGGGGGGCTTATGCACTGTTAACTACCATGTTGTGGGCGTTGCAGCCCCCCCGCCCAACCCCCTGCCACAACCCTTGGAATGCAGACTGTCTGCTATTGCAGAAAGTGCTCATTCTGAGGGTGCTTGTGTATGGCGGCATTGCCCTCGACTCCCTAAGGGAGCTGAGACCAATGCTTCCACACTGTTTACAATGGGCTGACCAGTGGCAATGTCGTAATATGACAGTGAGGTTGTCAGCTTGAAGGCTGCCTCACCACCACAATATTGGCGGTCTTGGTGGCAATGCCATAATCAGGTCCTGTGTTCTGCGTCCTCAGATGTCCACATATTTTCTCTGGTTTGCCCTTCATCACGGTTCATGCCCTATCTGCCCATTACCGTGGTTTGTAGGTGGTGCTAGTACTAGGGACTTACTTTGGTAAAAAACCCTGCACCTCTCTAGCCAATTCCCTGTCAAAGCTGATCTTCCAAAACAAAATAGCTTAATGACAAGTGAAATTAGATATTGATAGACATGTAAGCATGTTTTTTATCTACATGCCTCAAAGACGAAATTATTTCCCCATTAAAAATTCTTGTTGGTCGATAACAGTTGCACAGTTTCTTTTTGTAAATTTGTAATTTTATTTTTAGATATCAAGTGATCTTCTGTTAGACAACCACACACACAATATTGGAAAATCCTCCTAAGATTCTTTGGAACCACGCATTGTTTGTGTTAGGGTGCTGAAGACAAACTAGGCAACCAGCAGCCCGGGATACATGTGCATTGACGAAAGCTACATTTTGCGGCAAATTACGTGTTTTTTTTTTTGTTTTTTTTTCCCCCAAGAGTACTTGTTGTGCCTGCTAATCCTATATCCATGTTTTTTTTGGACAATTTCCTGTTTGTGGTTAAATCAGAGTTGCACATGTGAAGGATCTCGAGGTTTCCTCTTGTTACTAAAAGTGAATGAATTACATTTGACATCTACTATTGGGAGTCCCTCTGCTTTGTTGGAAATTATAATTATTGTAAATCTGTTTTGCATGCCAGAAATATAGCGATGTTTTCAAATGCTTAATCCTAACCATATGTGCTGTGCATTCAGAGAAAGTAAGACGTGCTTAGTTTCCGGTTTGCTCTCTGTGACTGTTTTGAGAACTATGGGAGCTGGTAGTAGGCTTGCAGGAGAACCATGTTGTTGTATTTACCTATTAGGCTAATTTTTTAACACACCAACACAGTTCCCTGCTAATGTATTGCAGCATCAAGCGTTGATCTGCTGGGATATTTTCAGAATTATATTTTAGTTAGACCTCAATGACTTAATCTTGTGGGACCTATGCAAGGTTGTGCCTCGTCCCATTTCAAAGGTTTGGGTGATCTTAGTATTTTCTCTTGAATTTTCCCTTGAATAGGGCGATCTTTGCTGCATTACTGAAGACAGGGAGGCTGAGCAGAGTGCTCAGTGAGGCCAGGGTGTTCATAAAATGGAAAATGTACCTTCATGATCTGATTTCCATGCTTCTCTCATCAACATCACCCTCATTTTTGAAGACTTACACCCTCCTGCAGTTGTCAGTATCTCCCCCATTTTTCACAGTTCATACTGAATGTAAGTGATTCCCATAAGTTTTGTGCTAACCACCCCAACAACCCATCCAAATAACTTAAAAGGAGAAAGTACGTCGACAGCTTTCGGTACTTGCTTTCTCGTTTTGTGTATTTGCCCATCTTGTTTTTATAATGACATGATGATTATTATTGTGTTTTACACTTCACCTTTCATTGTCTTGCCTTCTGTTATATTTTCTCTGTTGACTTTTGTTTTCCTCTTCAATTTACAGGTGGCTACAGCAAATTGCTGTCCATATCTTAAGGTCCAGAGCCACTGTAATAAGTAACTAACATTTGCAGTCTGTAAAGCCAGGCATGCACTGAAGCAATGCATCCTGTAACACATTAACGCAGTCTTCGGTTTGGGACATGAGCCCCTTTGTGCGCACTCATCCACGCACACTCATTGTCCCACCAGAAGCAGTTCACAAAAAACTGTTGCTAAGATGTCTGTGTTCTGATGTATCCAGGGACCTTCATGTCACTGGTTGGAATCCTTCCGGGTTCACTTCACTTCCGTCCCTCTCTTCTGTGCGTCTTTGAGTTGTATCATGACTTTCCAGTTACAGCGCTACAAAATCGGCATGCAGTAATGGAACCTCTACGTGATCTCAGTTGATGAGCTTATCCAAAACGTGATAACGTGTATATAGTTTCAGCAATCTGTGCTGGCATTTAGTTTTTCACGGTTGTAACTGTGGCTCTCCACAAACTGCAGATCTGTGCGTGTGATGCTAAGGGGTGTTATTCAGAGTTGGCACTGACAGCTTGTGGGGATCTCTTATATAAACATGTTCTGATATGGATCCATTGTTGTTATTGTGCCAGGACAGCTCTGCAAATGGAGAAATAATAACTTGCTTTGGTCTTGCAAGAGGTTGGTATGACGCCACTGGAGGCTTCTTTGAAAGAATTACCCTAGGTCTTCTCACTGGGTACGCCATGTTACTTTCTCGCGCTTCCCATCATCAAACCATTGTATCTGATGGGTTAGCCAAAATGGTTCTTTTGAAGTGATCCTAAATTCCCAAATTCAGTATCTGCTCGCGGAAAGAGCAGGCCTCAGAAACGTGGCGTTCCAGCTGGCACGCAGTCTCTCAGACAGAGTTTCACACCTTTGGCATCCGTACCAATGCTCTAAGTGGGCCCGGTACCGTCGGGTCTAAGACCCAGTAGTAATTAAAAGTGGACGTTAACAAGGGTCCCTTTCGGGCCTTCTATAGGTGTTTTTTAATTTTACTAGGAAAAACACTGATCCAACTGCTGAACAATAACATGTAAAACGTTAAAGTAATCCCTGCCAGCGATTTAGTTCCTGTTTATATTTCACGTTTTACTTATTCTTGCATGCTGTAAGAGTGTTAGCTATTTCCAGGATGTTGTATTTCTTTATTTTTTTACGTAGCATATCACACTTGCACAGACCATACTTCCAAATGTCACCCCCAGGAGTTTAAAACTAGCCACGATTGAGAGCTCTGAAGTTGAGGCTGAAGGCAGTGCAAGTGTCTTACAGTGCCTGTCACTGGGTTAAAAAAAAAGAAATTTCGAATACATGGTCATCAAGTTATAGCACTTTGTGCTGAGTGCACAGGGCAGTGGTCACTTATTCAAGTTACAGTTGTGGTTCTGTGCAAGTGCGTATAAAGGCGATGTACATTTGTCAAATATTGAAAGGATGAAGGTAAAAATAAAGAGGTGCTTACAGGTGAGTGAGTGCACTGTGCGTGGGGTGGTGAAGTAAAGAAGATGCATTCATTTGAGCAGGCGATGGAGCGTCGCCCCATTGGCTGTGCCAGAAGCAGAAAAATAAAACAGATCATTTTATTTTTCTGCTTCTCGCACAGCCAGCAGTGCAAGGAGGGGTGGGGCTGGGCCACCGTAGGGGGGTGAGGGGAGAGTGCGCCTAAGTGCGCTTGTGTGTTTGGCTGACTGGCCGTCCGTGGCCGTCCAAAAACACATGCGCACTTAGGTTTAGGCCACCGCTGCATTCTATTGTGGGAAGAGAGAAGTTGCACAATTTGTAAATATGTAGATGGATGCAATGTGTGAGAAAAAATGGCGCAGATGTACAACATAGTGACCATAACGTGAGTGATCAAGATGCTCGGACGACTTTCCCTGGACCTCAGTAATATTTAATTCAGTCTCACACTTCCAGAACTGAACATTTTCAATATTAATTATTTGCAACACAATGTTTGTTACTCATTTATCGCTCTAACAGCCAATGACAAAGGCAATAGTCATCACTGGTTTTAATTATGTCTCACAAATCTGGATGCAGTAACGGAAAACTCCGAGAGGAACCAGAAGTATGAGGCCATGGAACGCATAATTTTGGGAATCACAGAAATTCAATTTACGTGTTTAAGCCACACTCGTAATTAAATTAGACACTCTTCTTTAGGAGCCCCCTCTTTTTTCATCCCTCTTTTTTAATCCCACTTAAAGACCAGATTACTGAAGATTGTTGTAAGTGATGAGAAAACAACAGTGACGCGCAGAGCACCCTCTTTCCACATCCAGTGTCAGGCTTCTGTGTTTCTCTCACCCTTCCGTAGTGGACTCTGAGAACCTGCCCATTCTTTAGCTTTAGTGGGGCCTGCTCACTTTTGCTGCTTCCTTGTTCTAGTTGGACTCTGTTTGCTGTTGTGATTTGTCTCTTAATTTCTTGATGATTACTGCATCCCCCTGCCTCCGCCCGGTTTTTAGATGTCTCGTTGCTGGTGGGGGGTGGGGTTGTATGTGTGCGCCGATGTCCAGATGGCTTGTGATGTGAGATTGTTCACTGTAAATGAATTTACTTTGGGTGATCGCACGCACAGGCTGCATTAACCACAGTTTAGCTCGGGACAGCTGGTGCTGCCGCAACATTGTCTGCTTCTGCACAATTACAGCAAATGATTTCATGTCCCACGGTTCACCCTGAGGTAACCTTTTCCAGAGAGTTCAAACAGATTTGGGAGTCTGAGTATGTCTGCTTATTGTGTCTGTAACATCTGTGGTCAAGGACTACATCAGTAGTATTGAATATCATTTAAAAAAAAAAAAAAGGTAATCTACTTTATACACTTTTTGTGGAACCTACCCCCGTATAGCATGTATTTAATTATATCCGCTTATAAGCTCGTCCAGCTAAGCACAGAATAGTTGGCTACTTCCACTGCACCTTTGTGATTTGAGCCCAATTAGAAGAGGTGACTTACAGTAATATGCGTATTCAGTGTCCCCTTGAAATACACACAATTGGATGAAAGCTGTTGCTCAGTTCATCAGTCTATAAACCCCCGTTTCTTGGGCTTCTTTCTCACACAAGCATCGCAAGCAATTTCCTCAGACATTATCCTGCCTATTAAATGAATCATGCAGCCTGCTCTGCTGATTGAGGTGGAAGCATGCCTACTCGGCAGATGTTTGGAGTCCCTGAACTTATTCCATGCCTTGTAGAAAAGACTCGCGCTATGAGTCAGCAGTGGCTGACATCATGCAGTCACGTTAGCACTTCAAGCCTTGAGTTGTATATATGTACTCTGAGCTTTTTAATGTTGAAGGTAAAGATCTCTGTGTACTGTTGCTTCAAATAGGACTAAAGGTGAAAAAGTGAATTCATTGTGAGCCTGACCCTGTGCTTCTTGTGAATTTGGAATCCGGGTAGACAGACCAAAAAAAAAAAAAAAAATATATATATATATATATATATATATATATATATATATATATATGATTTTAAGTGTATTTCAAGTAACTATAACTCATGTCCTTAGGCAACTTTCATTGGTGCCCTCGATATGCCTGGCAGACGTGTGCAATGGGGTTGGATCTCAGCACCAGTTGACAAGAAAGAACCCACTCCTCACACTCACTACATCAGATACTGCACGTGAAAGAGGCGAGGAGGGGAACACCCCATCAAAGATTACAGATAACTTTTCAATGTGGAAATGCAGAAAAAACACACTTAGATTGCCTTGACCATGTGCACGAAGTTAGGATGATTAGTACTTTACAGCAGTGGAGTTCCAATGTGGGTTCCCACTTTGTTTGTATGTGTAATTGCTTGCCACTGAGGTTTAATTTTTGTAAAATGAGCTTAGTGCCAGAATAAATTCTGCCATGCGTATTTATCAAAGAGCAGGCCACCATTTTCTGCAAAATGTCTACCCTAGTGGCGTACTTTCTATTGGCTAATTAGTAAGTTCTACCTCAATGGGTAAATGTGTAGTGCGTCTCCTACACTACAGCTGCGTAAAGGACATTAAGGGAATGTCTCCAGAGACCTTGTGTGTCTTAAACTTTGCCACTGCGATTGTTCCTTGAGTGTCCTCATCCTAGAATTTTCAAGATGGAACTGCAAATGTGCAGTTCCACGTTTTGAAAGTGATTTTTTTTTTTTTAATTTGGAGGTACCCTGGGGGGAGCCTCCAGGCTCCCACCGTCCCAGCTGGCTCCTGACAGAGCTGGCATTAATCCTGCAAGCAGTGGGCACCTCGGAAGGCAGTAGGAGCCGGCCCCAGAGGGTGGCGGTCCCCAGGGCCATTTATGGCTTCACAAGGTGTCCGTGCAGCCCGCTCCATCACTTAATTTAGCCCGGGGAGGTGGTGGTCCCCAGGGACTGGGTCTGCGATGGATCCCCTATATTAATTTCTTTCTGCCTCAGGGAGCTGGCGGCTCCCAGGGCTGTGCTGGGGATGTGGTGGTCCATGGGGTTGGGGGGAGAGGGAACAGTGCGGCCCGCCGTATACCATACTGATTGCCCCGAGGAGGTGGCAGTCCCTGTGGCTGCTCGGAGGGGCTGCGTGGCCCCCTGTGTTCATTCAAGAACTTTGCACCGGGGAGGTGGCAGTCCCTGGGGCTGTGGGGGAGGAGCTCCCCCCCCTCCATCAATTTCTAAAAAAAAATCCTGGGAAGGTGGCGAGGTAGCAAAATTGACATTGTGTGCCCATCACACACCCTTTGCCCTTAAATTTCACTTTCACATACATGCTTACTGACACCTGCACAAACGCAGTCATATAAACACACCCACACCTACAAGCAGAGCACAACATACATTTAAAACCATTTTTTAATATGAGCTGCCACTGTGTTCAGGCACTGACTTTGTCACTTCTGAGGCCAGGGTGTTACAAAGCCAGTCAGGGGTTGCAAGGGGCATGCCAGGGGTCGCAGCTGCGACACCTAAATGAGTCCATGCTGCCGCCACTTCTGGATTGAAGTGCTGGCAGCCAGTCAGATCTGTACACAAGATGTGGAGTATTCACAAAGCATTCGCACCTCCAGGTATCAAATTTGTTTTTGTTTTTAGATTTCAAAAACTACTGAACAGATTTAGACCAAAAGCTACTTTTCTGCCAAATGTGGTGTAATTCGGTCTAGCAGTTTGGGGTATAGTCAGGTTCAAATCCCTATGGGAATTAAAATGGGAAGTGCACTCCCCCCCACCCCCCCCCCTTTTTATTTTTCCCCCCATCTGCCCCCACTTGACGGGCTCCCATGCATAACAGGATTTTTGGGAACACATTTTTAGAAAGTTCCATGAAGATTCGTCAAATGATGCCAACGATATAGGCAAGTTTAAAAAAAATAAAAAGGCTTTCCAATGTAAACTAGGTCCTGTCTGTTACTACCAACTGACGACCACCAGTAGGTAATACATAATATTTTCATTAGAACAATTTTTAAATGCAGAGCTTGATTTTCACAAACTTGTTGTCCTAGGAACTGGAGTATTGAGCTTCAAGAACTATCTCCTGTCTTAATCTAGTGTGAAAGGACGCTCAACAGACCTTGACATGAATTCTGTGAGTTGTTCATTGTGTGACCTTGCCCCATGGTAATTGAAGCTACTTATGCTGGTGTTTGATCACATTATGGACATTTTTGATGTTCGTTCTTTGGTTAGTTTTTTTTGTTTTTGTTTTTTGGTCATGATGTTAGTGTTTAGCAGGCAAAAATCATAGTGAGATTTGCACAAATGCATTAGCACACTACATCTTAAACCATCTGAGACACTATATTAGCACATGTTTGAAATCCTTTGTATGTATGAATCCAAAAATAATTTGCAACAGTTTGTCATTATAAGTGGTGGATTCGTTTTGTAATGTGTGTCGGAGCAATAGAGTTTGTATTTTACTTAAGTGGGCTGTCCCATTCAGCCAATGCGGAACCCTGGATCTGCCATACAGTTCAAAATGTGTGTAGACCTTTGTTACATTCCGCTTAGCACACAACAGTTATCCTCACTACAGCTTGTGTGTAGACTAGAGTGCACACAGTACCTTCCTCTGAGCATACTTGTCTCACTTGCGGTGCCTATTGCAACAAGGTGAAGACTGAATGCTTGAATGAATTCTGTCCAACATTGATCTCTCACGCTGCGTTCCAGTCTGTTATTTTTCACTCACTGTACCACTTTAGGCAGAGACCAGTCATATGCAGATACGTTTCAATCCTCCTGCATTTGGAGCAGTCCAGCCCAGACTGTTTGGCCAGGTTCACAAGCAGCCCCTTTTCCATTTTGACCTACACGGGTCTCCTCAGTAATAGTGAGGTATAGCTAGAGTCCTACTGTGATCGTAACCTCCACAGCGTGACTTTAGTGGAGATTGAATAGATATTCTGCTACCTCGTCATATGTACTTGGAATGCCATAACCCACTGGAGGCTTCAGTATTAAGCAACACAAAGTACAGTGATGCACAGCATAGGGTTGTCCAGTATAGCAGTTAATATAGAAGAGGGGGAAGCACTGTACAGTCAACATTGTAAGTGCAGTAGGACATGTACAGCCCTTAAGTGTTGAGCAGTACACATAAAGGTAAGAAGTGTACAGCAATACTCTGTAAACAGTGCCTGCCATGCAGGTTGAGCATTGTTAGAAAATGCATTTTTTTAAACTGTAAACAGTTTGGCAGTCTACAGCATAGCAATTGAAACGCAAGAATAAGACGTGCAGCAGCATGCATAGAGTAATACCTCGTGTGCCAGCCCACAGCACAGTGATACTCAGTCATATGCAGCAATGATGAGCATACCTACCATCGCCCTCTCTTGTGGGGGTGCAGAGGGGGACCCTAGTGTGAGAGCAATCAGGATGCGCATTGGTGTGCAAGGAGGGTTTAAAGAGAAAACTATGGAGCAAAAGATTACACAAGAACCGGGACACACTACAGCGATCCCAGAAGAGTACTACACCTTTGGGACATAAACACCCCCTCCTTCCCTCTGCCGGTGTGTATGAAGATATATATATGCTCCCCAAGACTGAGGTTTTCTGCATTTGAGATAGGCACGTGGTTCCCCGCGGTACAGTGACACCTGCCAGTGCCCTGTGGACATTCCAGCAGAACAAAGACTAATCTCAGAGGAAATACCTTCTTTTCAGTAACATTTCAATTTGCCCTTTAATTTTAAATTGGGAACTTTCGAATGACATTCAGCAGGAGAGAAGAACTGAGTGATGGATTTCTGAAATATCACCATTTGAAAAGGTGTGACATTCTAGATTGCAGTGTGCTGCTGGCACATTGCTCCCCAACGGGGGCATCTGTACACTTGGCTGTAGTACGCATAATTATGACTTTGGAAGTATTGTTCTTAATAAACATCCCACCCGTTCAACGTTGATTTCATTCAGCCTTTTTAATGTTTAATCCCTACTGTCGAACATTACCTGAAGAGGTTTACACAGACAACTCTGATATCTTGGTTTGCATATATTTGAGATAAGACTGCCCTTTTGGAACTGTCTCGATTTTGCAATATAAAGCCTTTTGAGACTGAGGCCCTGCATGCGTGCCACACAAGACTGGTCGTTAATGTACTTCTACACAAGTGATCACATGTGTTGGTAAGATAAAAGTGGTTTGACAATGCAGTCAGGGGGTCTTGGTAGGGTTGAAATCACCAATTAAATTAACACAGATCTATGTATGTGGGATGCCTGTTTTGTTTTGGTACCTGTGTTTAAATTGTGGGGTGCAAAACCATCAGAAGTCTGTTGTATCACAGCGACTACTTCCTCAAATCAGTTTCCCATTTTTACAAACATTTAACATGGATGGGGAATGAGGAGAATGCCCCTCTTCGCCATGCATATGATGACTGAATTGTTGAGAGGGTTTGTGTATAAAGCATAACATTTCAATTTTAAGTGCTACTGTTAATGGGTGCCCCCCCCCCCCCCGGGCCTATATAATATATATATTTTTTTAAGTTAGTTTACCCCTGTGGGGCATGAGTTGATCACCCCCCCCCCCCACCCTGGGGTTAAAAAAAATATATATATATATATATATATATATATATATATATATATATATATATATACTGACAGAGGATCGCCTGCGAGGAATTGTTTTTTTCATAGATGTATGGTTTCCCTGGGGGCCATGACAGTGCTCCCCACGGAAACCATACAGCTATTAAAAAATATTTATTTATATATTTGCCACCAGTTGTCTCGTAGCGCGCCTTTTTTGAAAGCGATGCACATACTGCAACCGACGCATTTCAACTGTAGCTTTTAGACAGCAGTAAAAAAGTCAAGCTAACTCTTGTGATTATGTTTCTGCTAGAGAATGATCAGACTTTTGTCTAGTGGCAGTTTTGATCTCCTAGAGTAGCGCAGAAGGTTTAAATGCCTGCTGCAAAGATCAAATCTGTATTGTATGTGACTGAGTGGATTAGTAAAGTCAGCCATTACACGCGCTATAATACAAATGAAATGTATGTGCGAGGGGTGCTATGGAGAGATGAAGGGCACTTTAGCTGGGTGGTTGTGATGGAATTTGAGAAGGAGGTCATGGGAGCACAAATAATGATAGTCTGACTTGATGCCACAGGCGCTAAAGCCTGTGATGAAGGGTATGTGACAAGGTGGAATAATAGTGTGTCTTTTTGAGTGTCTTGAGAGAACGTGCTGATTGAGGGAAAAGCGAAGGTAAGGTGACTGACCTTTACTGTTGCACGCATCTCTCACACACCTACCAGCAATTTTGTGACTGTCGACGTAGAGCTCGCTACTCACCTGAGAGGGTCTCAAGGCGCTGGGGAGGGGGGGGGGAGTGAGTTACTGCTGCTCGAAAAGCCATGTCTTGAGGCGCTTCCTGAAGGCGAGATGGTCCTGGGTAGTTCTTGGGTGCGCGGGGAGGGAGTTCCATGCTTTGGCTGCCAGGTAGGTGAAGGATTTTCCTCCTGCGGTGGTTCTGCGGATACGTGGGACGGTGGCGAGGGCAAGGCTGGCTGAGCGCAGCTGACGGGTGGGCGTGTACAACGAGAGGTGGCTGTTGAGGTATTCGGGCCCATGTCGTGGAGTGCTTTGTGTGCGTGGGTGAGGAGCCTGAAGGTGATCCTCTTGTTGATGGAGAGCCAGTGCAGGTGTTTCAGGTGGGCGGATATGTGGCTGTGGCGAGGGATGTTGAGGATGAGGCGTGCAGAGGCGTTCTGTATGCGTTGAAGACGTTTCTGTAACATTTCCAGTTGATCTTAGTTTAAACAGTATTTTCTCCATTTGAACACGTTTTGGCATTTAAATTGGCTATCCATCAGTTCGCAGTACTTTAGTGGATTCCTGATTTTTAAGGACAAGTTTTTTTCCATACCGCAGTACATCTCAGAAGTCACATTTGCTTGGGTTTTTCTACTGATTTCCATGCTTCTCCTTGTTTAAGGAGCAATTTTTTCTGTTTCCCAGCACTATGCGAAAGGAAGGAGTGTAAAACCTAACCAGAAAATTAAGGGGAAAGAATGATATTTAGCTATTTCCTGAAACTCTGATTGTTATCCTCTCACAGACTTCTGGGTAACGCATTACACATTTTAGGTGCTAGGTGCATAAATGACCTTCCGCCTAATTCATGCTCTTTGAATTTTTGGAACGACTAACAGCTCTTGTTTTTGGACCTCAAGTCCCTACTCATCTTATAGGGCATCACCATATCTTGGAGGAGCGTAGGGCCTACGCTGTGCTTTGCCCTGTGCATGAATGCAGAGAGCCTTAAAAAGTATCCTGCACTTTGTCAGCAACCAATGGAGAATTTTAAGTGCAGTGCTCGCCGACTGTGTTTTGGTATTCCCAACAGGCTGCGAGCAGCAGCGTTCTGAATAATCTGTCACCTGTTTATTTCTGCTTTGGGACTCCTTAGGTAGGGCATATTTCCATAATCATGTCAATATAACATCTGATATTGAATTCTCTCTACCATTCCAAGATCTCTAACTAATTTATGAGCTTTTGAAAATAATCTGCATGGTGCTCACTGCATTAACAGCAATTCCCAGGTGCAACTGTATTCTTTGGAGACCAGTAGTTTTTAGGTCGAGCCTAGCAGCGCGCATGCATTGCTCTCTCAACATGCTGTAATCTAGTCTGAGGGCTTTAACCATTCCCATCACTTTCAGTTGTTCCTTTGCCTGCCTTTCAACATTTCTTTGATTTCGTGGGGAAATGCTTTCTTTGTCCCGCCTTGAGGCTGTTTTGTCACCGCCTCGGAGACTGACCCTGTTGCATGGATTATTGAGGATCTGCCATATACTATAGTGTGGTGCACAACTTTTTTTCTTTTGCCTCTCCACGGCCCTATGTGTTTTTTTTTTTTCCTGTTCTTCCTTGTGTTTGGTCATGCAGCAGTTTATTTATTTTTTGGAAGTTTCATATAGTGCAAACTCGATCGGAGGAGTGCTTTATATGAGTAACGCTTACTTACAAGTTTAGCAGTAGAAACAAATATACAAACTATCTCATTTTAAACAGCAAAAACATGAAAAACCTCAATGCTGCTCACCTGGCAAAGCGGGAGATCCGATACTACAATATTCACTGCACTCGGGGAAACTTGCCCCATAACGCTTTGCGGGGCCTTTTCTTTTGCAAAACATATTTGTGCATAACTCAGCCTGTGGTGGTTCTACGACAGTGGACCACCACCAAAACCTTCAGCATGACACACTCATTCTGTCTAGGTCAAATCTTGGTCCCCACACCAGGTTGTGGGGAGCCCCAAAGTAATGACCTTTCTCACCATTCGGTGTCTTTGTAAGATCTCTCTCATGGCTGGAACTTTTGTTTTACAGGTGGGAGTAGTTTTTATTTTTAAGGGCCTTGTTTGTAATATTATTGCAGTAGGCCTGCTACACCCTCATAGAGGCTAAATATATGGCTGCACTGCATTACTTTTTGCTGTTATCATGTGGTTATGCCCTCTAGAAGCAGACTTTGATTACATGACCATGTTTCTTCCAAATGCTCTTTTTTTATTGTGGTGTCCTCTAGGGGCTGCTCAGAGCATTACCGTCGCAATACTACAACATCCGCTGCACTCGGAAACTCGTGCCGTAATGCTTTGCAGGGCATTCCTCTTACAAAACATTCTTGCCCAGACCTCGCTGTGTGGTGGTCCTAGGAAAACGAGACCACCATCAAACTGGTATTAGCTTGTGTTTTAAGGGCCTTGTTTGTAATATTCTAGTAGGCCTGAAAATGTGTAATTCACTACGTACTCCAGGAGCTAAATATATGGCCACACTGCATTATGTTCTGCCATTCTGTTTTCATGCAGTTATGCACTCTAGGGGTTGACTATACAGTTGCATGACCATTTTTCTTACAAATGCTTTTTACATTGTGGTGCCTTCTAGGGGCTGTTCTGAGGATTACATTCAAATGCCAAGTATATGTAGAAATGCACAAAAAATATTTCTGATATGTTTTTATAGGGTTTACATGAAGATTGTGTTCTGCTGATCATTCCCTATTGCAGTTATGACCATGATTCATGCCAACGTGACATACTTATTACACTATGATTGTTTGAACACTCTTGATATTTTTGGGTTACCCTTCCAGGGGATCACCAGTAGTTGCACAATGTCAGCTATGGTATGTTCCATCTGCCAGTGTATCCTACCTCATGGCTAATTACTTATATGGCCCCAAAGGCGAGGCCTATTGGCTATGCCAATGCTTGTTTTAAATTCTGTTCTGTTGAATTAGCATTGTAGGCATGTTAACATTCATGTTTGATGTGTATCGAAAATATATCTGCCACTCCTTTTCGGGTATCCCACATTCCATTTCAGTGTATGAATTTCTGTTCTTTGCAAATGAATTTAAGTTTTCGATGTTAGTAGTTATGAATGTGTGATCAAGACATTTTCTCAGTTAACGTTCTGGATCTTACTGTTAATGTTTGCAAGACTTAGCTGACTTCTGTCTCCTGGCAAACAGTATTTGTTGTTCATTTGTTTATTAAGTATTGCAGGATCAAATAATTCCGCTTAAGCAGCATTGCATTTTGTCCTGAATTCCTTAAATTATATCATTTTGTTCTTTAAACAAAATCTGGACTATTATGTTAATATTGCAGTTTACACATCTAACCCCCCAAAAAGATTTTTGTCTGTAGTGGCAAGCAGGGATTGCCCCAAAAAGGAGCTTTTAATATTTTTGTACAGATTTGTACCAATCCCTGGCATGCGTTTCTTAAAAGCGGATTTGATTAAAACATACCATCCAATTGCACAATTTGTATTTCACTTTTAACAGTCAAAAAAGCAGTACGTTCTTGATTGGTTGCTTGTTTTTCAGTATAAACCCAGTTAGGTGTTCCACTCGTATGAAAAAAAAAAAAAAAAGGCAAAACTATATTCAATTAGTTGAGGGAATCCAAATCCTTCCTTTTATTCTAAAGTTTTGTGTTTGCATAGTGGGGAAAATATGTTGCCGAAACTTCGCTTGGCAGCTAGTAGAATGCCAATCGTGCACAGAAGTATTCGAAGAGGGGTGGCTTTTAAGCGTATATATCCATCATTTCCCCCTCCAAAAGCACTTAGCCTCTCGTGCTGTTGTAGTGTGGAATCTTCTGATAAGGTAGCTCACAGCATTGGAATCTGTTCACTTAGCTGTAATAAGCCCACAATGGTAAATGTGCGTAATGGCCAGATGCAAGTGCACTGTGAGTCGAAGGGGCTAAGAACAGAGTCCCCACTGCCCTTGCCACAAATCTGGGGCCAATAGAGAGTTGGTGCAAGAAGCTGATATCCTGCTGATCTTACTATGTTGCTGTCCATTCCAGTGCATTCCTGGCTCAACTCCCTCAGCTTGTGTGATTGCACAACTTCAGTTATTGGGTGTGCCAAGTATTTTTGAGTTTGTTGTTCTCAAAATCATGGTTCTCCATCTTCTTCTAAGTTTCTTAGTCTAAGGGGCTCGGTACCAAATAAGAATTCTCGAAGGAATTTAACCTATTCCTTAAGGATTTATAATCTGTTGTAAAATTCCTAGCACCGTCCGGGATTGATTATGGAATGTGGAACACGGCGAGTTTCAGGAGCAATAGATACAATCACATTTTGCCAAGTCCTGGTTACGCTTCTGTGGCTGTTCATTGTGCCCAGGAGGTTGTTTGAACTCCTGTTTAGTCTACAAAGATCTGCACCCAGAACCCCGATACATCTGGCCTGTAAACCTATCGCCTCAGGGTGATCACCCACTCTGTGGGACACTTACAATCACCGTGTTGAAACCCCATTCTTCAAGAGCACGCATTCATAGGGAGCACCCCAAGATAAGGAACTCCTTCTCCGTGGTAGACCACCCCCCCCCTACGAACTATTTAAAAACGGAGCCAAAGTGTCTCCTACTTTAGCCGTGCTGTTTACCTTTGGTCTTCTCTCAAGTCATCTGCAGGCATCTGTTTATAATGCGTGGCGTTGTTATTGTTGACTGCAAGTATGGATACATCCCTGCTACGACTGTTTCCTGATCTTCATACTGCTAGCGTAACTTTACATTTGTTACTCTTCAGCTTTTCACCAGCTCAATATATAAAGCATTCCAGTACACGACCAGAGTCTGTATACTCTGTATAAAAGGGCAAAAAGTAATAAATACGGCAGCAAAGTTATATTCTTTAAACACCAGACTCGATGTATCACGTGCTAGATGGTTCCTTTTGAAAATGTGCTTTAAGGCTGAATGTTTGTTGGTGTTGTCTGCACCGGACGTTGCACAAGGCTGGTTCTTAACCACTGCAGACGCCACGGCGAGCGCACACAGAAGGGCTGGTTATTTCCATTGTCATAGAAACCTCCGCTGACAAAGTCCACAGCACACCTCCTGATGACTAACAGTGTAACACAATCAATCCACTCCTGGCCTCTCTGCTCGGCCACCAAACTCAGCTATAGAAAAGCCAGTGTCGCTGCTTGACAACAAGGCTTTGTTTTGCAAAGATCAAAGGTTGGGCAGTGGGGTAGTCGGCTTGATGTGTGGCAAAGAAGTGCTGGTTTGCCAGAAGGGAGAGGTCAGGCACTTGTTCCTGTAAACAGGTCAGTGTGGTACACAGAAATGCGTGATGGCCAGTCGCTTGTCTTGGGCAAGTGGTCACCCATGAAAGGTTAGTGGGACTCATTGTGGTTACTGACTTTTTTCATCACTTTAAATGTCACGCGGTCTAACATTGACAGATCTAACTGTATTTAAGTAGGGCTTCATGATCCTAAGGAGTCTTCAAAGCACGTTTAGTGGATTAGTAGCACACTACTCCGTGGGCACTGACCCCTTACTGATCATGTTCCCACTAGATGAGTCGTCAAACAGTTCAGGCGCTCGGCTTGTTCTGCACCACGCGGCAACCCATCATACTTTTAATACTGCTGCAAAGTGCTGTTTGCCCCATTGGCAGCCTCGTCTCCTCCAGGTACTATCTTTGAACTCTGGAAAAATAGGCAGTGGTGCAAGTAAATCGAAGTGTTAATATGTTGCTTGGAATATTGATGTTTTTCTCTGCATGTGTACATTTATGTAGACAGGTATTGGGTTGGGTGGGTTTTCTGCAGCATGTGTGCTCCATGGCCGGCATAGTCTGATTGTTCTTGTGAGTGTTGGTGGGGTTGAGTGACTGAGTTAAAAAAATAAAAAATATTTAGGGCCTGATTTAGATATTGGCAGATTGCTTACTCCGTCACAACGGTGATAGATATCCCATCTGCAGACATCTAACTCCCATTGGATTTAATGGGATTTCGATTTTGGCGGATGGGATGTCCGTCACTATTGTGACTGAGTTACCCATCCGCCAATATCTAAATCAGGCCCTTAGTTCGGTGGTGGAGTGAGACCTCCAAACCTTCCATCTCCAACTATTATCACACCGACTAATATCTTTTCAGCTTTCTCAGTGCCTCTGACTGTTCTGAAGTCCTTTCTACATTGAGTCTCTGTATTTGGCTCTGTCAAGTCAGCTCGGAGGCAGTTAAAAGCGTTAGCCGAGCTTTATTTGAAAATAAGTTCTAATTCTTTTTTTCTGAGCCTCCCACACTTCTGTCTTACATTGGGATCCTAACTCTTGCAATAGTTGTGCTCAGATATTGTTCTCTTTTCAGCATAATTTATTTTCTTTCAGAATTTGAATACCTCTGTCTTTACTTGCCATTGTTCCTTTCCTCCCCTTTACAAAACTCAAAATGTGTTTTAAACTATGCACAATTTTGGAAGCTTACCTATGTATTGTTGTCCCTCTTACTTCTATACGTAGGACAGTGTGAACTTCAGAACTAGAACAGGCACTCCAAATGAAGCCTCATTAGAAATCTGTCTCATATTAGATGAAACCTCCCTATTTCTACGTTCACTTTTCACCATAACGTCCCCTTGTCCCTGCCGCTAACATGTCACATTTTACAGGTCCTCAAAGGTAACCACATATGTCAGTTGCCAGTACTCCTTCCCATTTTGGGGTTTCAAGTCTTACCCTTCCATTCTCGTGTTTTATACTTCGGCCTAAGTGCAAAACCTTCTTATCTCGATTTAACCTAGGGCTAAACTTCGAAGTTACTCTTAAAACAAACTAGGTATTTCACTGCCAAACCTTGGCTTTGAGTTTGGCCGGCATCCCAAGGCTGCTCAAATTGAGTCTTCTGCAGGGAAGTCTTTGCTGATATCCCAGCAGATAAAATCTAAAGCTCTGCCTTGACCTGTTTCACTGGTTATGAGTCAAAAAATGCAGTGTGTCTGCCAAGACACACTCCTTGTGAAATCTTCCTGTTGCTGGTTTCCAAGTTTTCGCGTATCCTTTCTTTTCCCCAGTGAGCGGGGGCTATTTTTGCCGTGTCAAAACTCCACCGACCCCTTATTTAGGAGACTGGCTAGCATCCACCTCTTTCGCTCCTCTATTGGTTTTCGTGCACTTGATTAAAAAAAGGAATGCTGCTCACTTTGCAGTATCAAATTGATTTGAAAAAATGAGTTTTCATAAAAGGAACAAACAAGCCCGAAAGAGTGCTTCTACAACATTGTTCCGAGTGGACTATTGAAGGGTTACACACTGTCGTGGAAGTTAATTACACTTTGGTACACCTTTGATTTCCTGCCATTACGCTTTCTAAAACGTTGTGTACTACCGCAGTGCAATGTGTTGGGTGACTTGGAATTGTCTTCACCAAAGAACAAAACTTAGGCATTGGCATTATAAGTCAGTTGGTTGTGTTCCCTATTGTGTTGCTTGATCTATATTTTGTCGTGCCTTGTTGAGGCCAGAAATCCACTCCTGCCGTATTCACCCTCCTTCCCAGTCAATACAGCAGCTTTCTCTTCCCAATGAGGAGCGTGGAACAGCTGAAGACATGCTTCGAATGGGCTTTTCTTGTGATGATGGGAATATGGGAGAAGTGGAGTATTTCAGCATTAATCGTATAGTTGTTCAAGCAAATGAAAGTTTGCATATGACTACCTGAACAAAGGACCATCGCAATCTGGCCTACTGCTGTAGACCAATGCAAAATCAACAAGGTGATGGATGAAATGCGTGAATTAATCTCCGCCACTGGCATTTGCTCTGGGGCGCATCTCAATCCATTGTTGTTTTGCTCACTATACCACCTCAGTTTGTACCCAGCCATACTCGGATCAGTCTTGGGAACAGCCCAGCCCAAACTGCCGGACCAGGTCCTCCCTGAAAGAGAGTACAAGCAACCTGGGACTGGTTTTGCCCTACTTAGGGCACTTGAGCCGGAAATAGCTAATTTCCTTTGGCATAGTGAGCCCAGGACACATGACTGGGCATTACCTGGCACACTTAGGGCTGCAAATGCAGAAACTACAAGGTGATAGATGGAAAGCTTTAATTAATCTCAGCCACTGGCTGGGTCCAAACTGTGCTGGCATGGTGGGCAGAAATAAGATGGTTTGGGATGCTGCCCAAGCGATTGTCAGTGGCTGTTATTCATTCTAATTGTTTTATTAATTGTGGATTACACCCCAGAATAAAATTAAAACAGTTTTATAAACCTCTCTTTTCACAGCGCTTATGTCATTTTTAAGCACTCTAAATAACAGCTGTTAATGTTTCCAATGTAGTGGTACTTCCCCTTGCTTTCTTTGAAGGGTGGAAGGCTGAGATGACTTAACAGAGATTTAAAGTTGTCAACTGCAGATGACAGCAGCCAGTGTTTAACTCAGCTGCGCAGTGGTCAAAAGATACATTCATTGAGCCTCATTTCGAAGTATGTGCTCTTCTTCTGGTGGAACCCCACTAGTTATATAGATTTCTTTGCTTTTAGTAAAGCTGCATGGAACATGATTCCAATAAAGCAGATGGCTATTTTATAGGTGAATCTTCCTATGCATGACAAGACAAGCCTGGCACTTTTTCATGGCATATTAATTTGGAATGTTAACATTCCTCTCCCATTTGAAGTCACCGTATGAAAATGGGAAGCTGGTACTCATCCGCCCATCGGCTGTTGGGGGTTCAGCTGCTTTGAGAAGTTTTTAGTGACTGTGAGATGGATTTTGATGGTTTAACACTTCTTTAAAGTCTAACACTGACGCTTTGCCTTTCAAGACGGGATCCACAATTTTTATTCTGGGGGAACTGTGGTCTTTTTCTCTCTCTTTTTTTTTATTTTATTTTTTTTATTTTATTTTTTTTATTATCCTCCATTTAATTTTAAGTTTCCTTTTTAACTGAGAGCTAAAGCCCAACAAAATCTATGTAGTATTGAAATGAATAACAAATATTTTAAATTATGTTAGCTTAGTGTATAAAGTCTTCAGCAATTCTTTAATGTGGCTTTACTGTTCTCTTCAAGTAGGTGCGAAGGTGTTGGACTGCTCCTCATTTTCAAGATTAGCGAGTCGATAATGACTTGGTTGGTCTGGCACCCACAGGTGACCCTAGCTATAATTCTACAAACCTCTCCTTCCCCATTTCTCGGCTCCTGTCCCACAGGTTTTAGAAGAACTGCTATAACGTGATAACAGTGAATACCCTCTGTGTGAGGCATATTGCATACATCAAAACTCAGCATTTTCCAACAAGGTTGGCTTTTCTGTCCCCTCCATCCCACACCAAAAATATCAAACTCCGATGGGCAAAGTTACAACATGGGCAGTTGAATCTCTGTCTCGTTGAGGTTTTTAGCGTGACTTGAGAGAATTGGACAACAAACACAGTGAGGGGATAGCAATGTCCACCATTCGCTTCAGTATCGTACTTTCTGGGTGCACAAAATCAATTTTGTGAGTTCTAGAGCAGAGGAAAGACTGTAAATGAAGACCGTCTCTAACTATTTATCTTTGGAATTGAAGCTCTTCACTAACGCACTGGTGTTGCAAGTATTTTCATGGATCCTTGGAGTACCTGAGATCTAAGATCCCACAGGCTGCGAAGAGCAATCATGCAATCTCTGATTAATCTGGTCTCTTCCTCCTAGTGATGGTGTTGTAGACCAGGGTATTTTCAACACAGGGCTTCCGTGTAAGAAATTGAATCCTTTCCGCTATTACACACTGATCACAGTATTTAGCAAGCGTTTCTGTGGTGTGTAAAGACTTTCCATGTTAGATTCTGATGATAAAACATAACTGCAGATGTAGGCGTCATTAGACCAGCCGTTCTCGCCCCAGCACATAATTAATGTACCCGCTAGCAGGCATAGAAGTGCTTGCCAAAAATGTGAATTGCGTCTCAGTGAAAGAATGTGTACAGGGCTGTTCTGCCCCTCCTCATCTTTAAATATTACCTGCTAGCTATCCTTTTCTTAAACTTGAGGTGCATTTTCTAACATGAACGAATCGCTGTTTAAAATGCTGCTTTGTAAGATTTTATGAAGCTCTTATATGTATACTTGCATTGAGGCGAGCCCGTGCTATTGAGCATATGTGCAGAATGAAAGCCTGTTTTTAATCCAGATTATGAAATGAAAATAGCACTGTAATAACCATTTAGCACAACAGAATCGCAAATGTGCAGAGTGCAAGGCAGCACAAGTTCTCAAGAGGCTGGCTTAGCAAGAGCAGTCACACAAATAGTGGTGAAAAATCGATCATGCAAAAAAGTGCAGTGACTAAAAAAAATCTTTTTTTTTTTTCCTAGCTGAAGCATAGCAACATTTTGTGACAAAGAATTGGGCTAAATTTACCCTAAAGCAGACCAGAAAAAAAACTAGATCAGAAACGTGAGCATAATAACCTTGGTACTCAAAACAGTTGATAGGATCTCAGCAGGCCTGGGCAAATTGGTATTTTGCCACCACTCAAAGGCATACTTTGCTGTTATCAGGAGTAATCTATCCTCCAACCCAAAAGTGCTAGGGTACCCTAGGTAGCAGCTTGTTATGTTATTCTCCATCTTCCTTACCCCGGCCTCAATGGCGCTACTGCGGTTCAAATACATCTCAACCTAAAGATGGCCACCTTGTTGCTCATGTGCTGGGAGCTAACTGGGAGGGCAAAGAGGTGAGATTGTCGGGAAATGGGTTGCTCCGTATCTGTTCCTTGGCAGGTACGGCCTGCTATCATTCGACTAGAGCAGGCAATGGCACTCTCTGCACCTTCCGGGCCTTGATGTACAATTTCCTGCAGTAGAGTTTGTGCCTGACCCCACCTCTTCTCAGTAACAGTACTTAGTTATTGCAGCTTCTTTTGCAGTGACCTGAAAATACACTGACGCCCAGGTAGGATATGTGTAGGGGAAACGGAGTGCCCCAGATCTGTGGTTCATCATGTCGCACCCAAAGCAGCTCCTAATTGTGTAGAGTTTGGTGTTCATGTTTTTACCTTTTTAATTAGCTGTGCAGTTTTGAACTCGGTCAGTCGTATGCCACTTGCACGCCGCTGCAGCCTGGCGCGCATCCCGTGAGCGCGCCCGGCACGGTTGTGCTCTCGGGGTTGTAAGCAGAGCCGCACTCGGAGGGAAATTCCTGAACAGGAATGCAGCAGCGAGGGAAGTGCAGCCTTTAAAGCTTTAGCCCGCAGCTTCTTTTTTGACCTTGATGGTATGCTTTTTTTTTCACTGCCAGTTTCATTATTTCCGGCAGTGAAACGAAACTGTGGGGACTTTACAATGTCAATGGCGGCAAGCCTCTGGTCTGGAATGGTTCTTCATGGAGTACTTGCAACTTGTTCCTGCAGAAACACAGAACTGGTGTGTTGGGGTGTGTGTTTTAATGTTTTCAGGACAGCATGAAATCTCCTGCCTGCGGTGGCGTTTATTTAGTTGCCTGGCAGCGTTTAGGATTTTTTAAAAAAAGCCCTTTGTTGTTTTTCCTCTCAGACCTTGTTGGAAAGTGATTGCCTTCAGAATGCAGCGCAACTTCCTTCCTTCCCTTTGTTCGGAAGGGAAAGTTGTGCAGCCCAGGAAAGTGATTGTGTGTTGGCGGCAGGCTGGTATCCCGGGCCAAAGGGTGAGCGGCGCTGCCTCTGTGAGTTGGGCCTTGCCAGTCGAGGGCCGGGGGGGACAAACCCACAAACGGTTAGATTGTACAGATGTGGGTAGTCTGGAATGTGTGGGTGCAGCTGTTTGCATGCGCGTCAGATGCGGGGGGGAGGGGGAGGGGGGAGGGTTTGAGGTGCTGATTTCACAAGGAAGCATGAAGGAACTGCGACTCCTGCACTGAGCTTTGGGCTTGTATGAAATGTCTAGCACTTTGTGCAGTATTTTGTCAGTTTTCTTATTAGAGCTGTTGTCGGCCCAAGGCCTTATGATTTTACTTAAATTATATATCTAATATACTTCTAGGCGCACTGAGCCACTCCCCTTCATGCATTGGCCTGCGGAGGTGATGTCACCTTTCTTCCATCCTCTGCAGCATAAGTGCTAGGGCAGTGGATCAGCTAGCTTTCCTGAGTGGCGGCATTCAGCCCTTTCACAAGGAGTACATTCATAGACGAGTATGTCCCTTTTGTACTTGGAGTTATAATGGCAATGCGTGCTTTTTGTGATTTAAAAATATATTTTTGCCTTTACACAATTTTTCTTTATGCATTGGCGAGAGAGCGGGAGCACCCCCAACAATAGTTGTACAAAATCACCAGACAAAAACAAGTACTGAGAAAGCCAAAGGACCGACAGCTAATGCCAGGAATATTGGCTTTGCCAGTGCTTCGTTATCATGAAAGTAGCACTGTTGCTCACTTCAGTTATTTTCCGTCTAATTTACTTTCGAAATGCATCCAAGTTGGTAGAATGTGGAGGATGTAAACCTATTCACGTTTCGAATACGAGTGATGTGTAGCGAGGGTGTTCTAAGCATTGATACGTGGGAACCATTAAACTACAACTGCAGCGAATGAACACACTGAACACCCCGGCTCCGTAGCTGAGCATCCCTACCGCTTATTGTCCATCCTCTCATGTACAGTCTTGGAGCAGTGCTGCACCTGCGTGCATGTGGCCCCAGTACTACCTGCCCACTGTGCTGTAACCCCTTCCAGTCCGTCCATCCCCTTCGCCTCACTCTGAAGACATTGCTGAACTTCCCAGGCCACCTGTGATTGTTCGAAAGAAGATTGCAATTTTTGTTCTGGCCGTTTTTTTAACGCTTTGCTTCCATGTCCTCAGTGTAAGAGTTCAGTGGGCCGTGCCCTCCTGGACGGCCTCGTAATGAAACTATCTGAGAACAGTGCTTTAGGAGCTGCTGCTTGTCTGTTTCTATGCAATAATAATAGAGGTCAGTGCAAGGAGAAAGTAGCCTAGATTTCCACGGTGTATAAACAGCTTAATGAAATCTCTCTGTGTCATAAATGTAAAACAAACGAGATTTATTAATAATTTCAAACGTTTTCTCCATTTGTATCTTGTGCTAACATATACTTCTAATAATAAATTATCGTATTATTCATAAGCAAAGGTAGGTGCTCCTAAACAAACAGTGAAAGTGCTAAGGTGCAAGTGAGTGACTGTGATAGGTACAAGTAGTGCAGAGTGTAGTTGTATAAAAATTATCGACTTCCAGTGGCTCCTACAATCCAGGAAGCCCTGGTATGTCACAAAATTTATTTTATGCTTTTCTCATCCACACTTTTGAGATGTGTCGACGTTTCGACCCCAGATGCAGGTAAGTCAGGACGGGGTCATCATCAGGACAGGGATGATTGCAGTGGAAGCACCTATGTTCCAGTGAAGGGAAAAGGACCAGTAATGGCTGAGATCTAGAGGTTGTAGTCCCAAGAGTCTGTTAGTTAGTATCAGTCTCTTGGTTCCTTTTAATTGGGCAGGCCAAGTGTCGCTTCAATCCGGCGTTGAGATTAATCAACTAGAAAAATCCATGGGCTAAGTATAGCCAGGGGGCGCCAAGGCGGTGGGATTCAAATTATCTACTTGTAACTAGAAACACTCTCAAGGCGGGCGGACGGCGGGATTGGTCGGCCAATGCCCAGTATTCCTAGCGTGTGGTCTTTTAAAAAAAAAAAAAAGTCAGTCATTCTTGCTTACTTTTTTTTAAAAGACCGCACGCTAGGAATACTGATGACCCCGTCCTGACTTACCTCCATCAGGGGTTGAAACGTCGCTCCTATAGAAGTAACTGTGCATATGCATGTAATGATTCACTCTGAGCAGAAAAACCCTTAAGGGTGCAGTAATGCCACAGCCTAAACCTCTGGATTACGACTTAGATTGAGCTCCTCTTAAATCTCTTTGGTACTGAGTCCATGGACATGTCGGAGGGGTACAGGGCCTGTTTTTTCTGCAAGAAATGGCATTCATTGACCATTCATTTTTTAAGCAGAATTGAGTGGCACAGTTGTCTTTGTTTCCTTCCTTTTGAAACAGGTTTTTTAAGTCATAATAATGGCATTACTAGTGAAAGCTGTCCGATGACATAATTATGATCGGCCGTATGTTATACCATAAAGTGACCCCGTAAACTAGGGATCCTGATGCGGACTGGTACTTGTCGCTCCAATTAGCACTGAGCCCTGGCTTGTCCTATAGGAAGAAGTGTGACCGCCGTAACAAAGAATTGCTAGAGGGCTCTAGGTTGAATATTCTGAAATGAAAGACCAGGAACAGATGAATGTTATGTTTATGGGAAAATTACCTCTGTGTCCTTTATTCAAGGGTTATTGTAGAATGCCAGCATTTAGATAATCTTGATATCTGCTTATTGTCTTGCTCTCATGTTTGTGTTTGCTACTATTAATTAATTAGCACTTGATCATGTTCCTACCTCAGCCTATATGTGTTGCAGACCAGGCTTTTCTGAGCATGGTCCGCTTTTGGCCTGCTTCCTAAAACAGGTAGAGCAAATCAATGAGGACACTATTTTTATGCCTGAACAAAGAGGGATTCGTTCACTATGGAGAGCAATTGATGAAACTGTGCATTCTGCATTTATATCGATACATGACTGTTCTCTTCTGATTGAGGTTGTCTGTGCAGTGGTCATTGACCTGTTGGGGGTGGTCTAGTTGCAAAGCAGGCCTTATCTTTCTGCTGCTTGGGGAAGTAAACTGTTTAAGAACGAGGTGATCAGGGGAATTAGTGCTCTCCACACAATCAGCAGAAAGAGCTCTTGAGTGGAGAGAAGCAAAAGTCGCCAGACATCAAACATGGTGCGTCTCTTGGAGCCCGATAAAAATAGGACTGGGTGATAATCCTCGATGCTTCATCAGCATCTCAAAGCGCGGGGCGTGGTGGTGACTAGCTTGAACGCTGCTCGCGGCACTCAGGAATGCAGTGATATGCTAATTCTGGCGTACTGGAGCAAAGCCTGCTCCGCTGACTATGCTTGCATTCTGAAACTTGTGCACTAAATTCTGTAAATTTGTAGTTTGTGTGCATAGCTCTGTTGGTTCTTTAAATACTTAGTTTGTAGTCCAGATTGGGTATATTTTATTACATTTATATTCTGTGGCCAACTGCTCAGGTCTATGTTGTGTCGTGGTGGAGAGGTCCAGTATTTATGCACCTGTGTCCTGGTGACCATGTAAGTTAAGAAATAGTTATAGTAGGCCTTACCTTGACTATTCTTTTGGTTTGTGTGTCCTCTCAGGGATGTTTCTAGCTTCTGTTGCTCGAGCTGCTCTGATATTGTGTAGGTATGATCTTCTCAACAAGTGTCTGCAATTTCAGTAGGATCCTTTGTATAGGGCTGCAGAGGTGCAATGTGAGTGTGTTTCATGGCATATCTGAGAGAGCCTGACTGCTACACAGTAACACCATTATTAAGAAGAGAATATATCCTTCAGTGCTAAGCACTAGTCTTTAGTCGAATTCTCATTGCAATATTAAAGGCTTTATTTTTTTCATTTTTATTACAGTTTGTTGTCAGGTAACCGAATAATGCTCATGACGTGCAGAGCTCGGCCAGCTTCCTCTTCATAGATAGAAAATGCGCTTAACGTTTGAAACCTTTATTCGAGACTAAGAACCCCCCAAAACTGTCAAGTTGTGAAGCTTGTACATTCTCAAAGTGTATCAGCAGTCCTGGGCAAGTATTTTAATGCAGTGCTTTTTAGACCATCTGCATATGTCGCTGTTATTGCAGTGAAACAATGTGCAGCTGTTGGTGGCATAGGCGGGTATATTGAGAGTACTGTTGTGCTGGTGAGTAACTCCAACATGATTGAACATTGCTAACTAGGACAACCCCTTGCTACTACATGCCTACTAACATCTACACACCAAGCTTAAGCTGTTGATGACCGTCGATGCTGGAGATAGGTCATGTGGAGGCAAAGCTTTGTTCTATGTATCACATAGATAGCAGTTTAATAAACTTCTAAGTCGATATATTCATACATTTATCCTGAGGATAGAAGATAGGCCACTTACTTCCGCCCCTCCTCACGTTTTACCTCTTGTGCAGGTCTCATACAAAGTTTGCTTCATGCTTAGTGCAAATTAGTTTTCTTTGGATTGTGTAAACTGTTGCTAGCTCATCTGTATACCCGTCCTTACTTTTAAGGTGTCCATCGCTAAAAACAAGATGATATAGCTGACCGTTTCTGATTGCCAAATCCAACTTAATTTCAGAGAGGAACGCATTTAATATTTTTTCAATGTACATTGGAAAATGCACGAAAACAACATGTTTAATTGTAGTGGGACCTGCTCTGGGGATTTAACTCTGAAACTGTTTGGCAAGGGTTGCATCAAAGCCCTGTTGTAGCCACTCAGCACCTTTACTGGGTCTACTTAGGATTGGCTGAGTGGGACTTCTTTTGTGTCTTGAAGACACTAAGGACCTGGTTATGAGTGTGGCAGTCCTAAGACCGTTGTACCCACGGTGGTGGTCTGACTGCTGCATCATTGGCAGTCCAACTGCCAAATTCGGATGCTGGCAGTCGGACCATCACAAGACCGCCACCACCACCAGGATCTTGGATCCCAATGCATTGGCTGTGGGGAAAGCTGCGTTCAAGCATGGTGGTACCGATGTCGGCACCGCCGTGCTAATCACGATTTGCCTTTCTGCCGACGTTTTCACGGACACTGCCATGAAAAGGTCTACTTAAAGGCAGAGATGTGGCCACAAGAGGGCTCCCTACACCGCCAATGGCATGGGCAGGGCAGAGTCTCTCCCTCCCCCCATCAGCACAGTCAGAATGCACACTGTCTGCAAAGGCAACAGTGTGCATTCTGACTGTGCTGGCGGAGCAGACAGTGTGGTGGCATTGGACCCGGCTCTCCCTTAGAGCCGAAGCCAATGCCGCTGCACTTTCTCCTCCGCCCGGCCCTGCGGGAATATCATAATACGGCGGTGGGGAGGCCGCCGGCTTAGTGGCATCCTCCCCACTGTCATAATGGCGGTCTGGGGCTTGGACCGCCAAAGTTGTGATCAGGGCCAAAGTCTGCTCATCAGAGTAATACATCTATATAACAGCTATTGATTTTTATAGAGGACTAGGAGTGCCTTAGAATGGCAGAGTGGTGCAAGCGCGAACATATTTTTGTTAGGAATTCACTAATGGAATCCATCTTGGTGATTTGTCTGGTATTTTTTTTATGCACTTCTTACATATCATTTGCAACAATGGTGAGGGGAGAGAAGGCGATTGGGGTGCTTTCAGAAAAAGTAGTTTGGGGAAATTTAAAGATCTAAATGTTTTTTACAGAAATAATTTGGTAGAAATCCACTCTTATCTTTTAGAACTGCCTGAGTTCAAGAAATTAGCTTGGTTTTGTCCTGTCAGTTTCTCCCTAGCCTGTACAGTTGTCTGATTGGTTGCTTGTGACTATTGTCAGCGACTGCCTTTCAGCCATTTAGTATAATTTCACCACAGTGACATGTTCTGATTTAATTGAAGGTATCCATTCTTACTGACAGCCTTCAACCAATCACAGCTGATCTCTCTGGTTGTCTGACTCATAAAGGCACTGTCCTTGTCCTGACCTGGTCTGCACATCCCAAAACCCAATAGGCGGGCAGGCCAGAAATCGAACCGTATTTGTTGGGTGCTGCAAGATACCGCAGAGATTTTTCTCTGTCTGCGGGTGCGGAAGTGAGTCCCGGAAGTGGTTGGTTTGGCCACTGAGCCCCTTCGACATGCCATGGACTGAAAACATAATTGCCCATGCTCTACAAGTAAACAGTGGTGGAGAGCTGAATAAATGCTCTGTCTTTGTCTAGCACTTTATGCAGCACTAGAAGGTAACTTTCATGTTTATTTTGCAAACATGAAATAGAGACTAGTTCTTAAAAAAAACTTCTGTTTTATAGCCCTAATCTTTCCACGTGCTCGTGTTGACTACACTAGTGGCAGAATGTTGTAAAAGGGTGTGTGTAACACTTTAAGAGCTCTGTAGGATTAAACCAGGCTTCCCATGAGACAGTATTCAATTTGTTTCATGCCGCAGCCCACAGCGGACACTGGCCAACTTCTTTTTCTTTTACTTTACAAATGAGCGCTAAACGAATCCCCACAAGTTCTTGAGCAGCACAAAGCCGGCTAAGAAGACTGGGACTGGAACAGCTCTGTGCTGGCTGGCTGGCTGATTATTGCAATTATGCTTTGCATACGAAGCTTGACATTCAAAACACTAGACGTGATTATATTGTGGACATGTGGCAGGCCAAGACACAAAGGTTATACTGTGACATTGTGGACGATGTGCAGAGAAGGCACCGAGTAAAGTTTCTCCCTTGGGGGAGGCCAGCCCAGCTCGTTTCTATGGTTGAGGCCTTCATAGCAACTCTAATACATTTTGAATGTATTTTATATAAAATAAAATGCTTTATGCTACACCTAGTTGCATGGTCAAGGATTTTCCACACATTTGTGCAATACCATATCTGTGAAACATTGTCTGCTAAGCGTGTCTGGCTAGGAAGCCAACATCTACATTCTGGCTCTTTGATTGCGGCTAACCCTGAGCACACACTGTGGAGCAGGTATTCATCGAACTTTATGCTGGTAGTTCTTGGGCAAGCAGATATTGTTCTCCTTGTTAAAGGTTCTGTCATTTGAAGTGTGCCTTTCCTCCTCACAGTTTATCAGAGTATTTGTGAAGGTTCAATGTTAATTTGGAAGCAGAGCAACTTATAGGCATAAATAAGTTACCGAACCCTGCCTACCCTCTTGGCAAATGCTAAAAATCAAGCTCAATTTTTTTACATTTCACCCAAGATCAAGAAGCAAGTAGTGAAATTTTGCTGCTGGGAGATTGATATTGTCGTTTTTAGGTCAAGCATGCAAGCGCTGTGACCTGTTGCAAGTATTGTGGGCTTTTTACCACACCTGTGTCCCGCCCATCACTTTCACTTGTTTATGGGACTGCCTTTCAAGAATCACTTGATGTCATGGGTAAATGCTTTGTTTGTCCCGTCTTCGGCTGTTTTTGTCACTCCTTGCAGACTGGCCCTGTTATATGGATTATTGCACAATTGCCGATATACTTAGGTGTGAGTGAACTATTTCTTTTGTCTCTCCTCTTCGTACTGCATGACGGTCATGGTGCTTGCAGGGCGAACAGGCAAAACCGCGTGAACGATCAGCAGTATTGGAGCACTAGACGCATTGATCACAGTTACCTAATCAGAGTCAATTCTCTTGTCTCTCCCCTCTTAAAACACTTGAAATTGGTGAATGTTTTATGTAAAAGAAAAATCCTCCAAGTGGAAGCAGTTCTCCTGGCACAGACGGAGAGCCGATACTACCATATTCACTGCACTTGGGAAAACTCGACCCTTAATGCTTTGCAGGGCATTACTTTTACAAAACATTTTTGCTCATTACTCACCTTGTGGTGGTCTTAAGACAACGGGACCACCACCAAAATGTTCGTGACATCGTGCTCTGTCTACATCATCTTTGGGTCCTCACACTAGGTTATTGGGAACCCTAAAATAACCTCTCGCACCATTCGATGTCTGATCAAGCTCTCTCATAGCTGGAACTTCTGTTTTTCAGCTGGGAGTTGCTTGTGTTTTAAGGGCCTTGTTAGCAATGTCTTTGTCATAGGCCTGCTATCCCTGAATTTATTCAATGCACTATGCGCTCTAGGGACTAAATATATGGTTATATTGCATTATTTGCCATTTTCTGTTTGTGTGGTTATGCCCTCTAGGGACTAACTATATAGTTACATGACCATGTTTCTTAAAAATGCTATTTCCATTGTGTTGTCCTCTAGGGGCTGTTCTAAGCATTACAGTCATATCAACATAGTAAAATATTTGTTGCACAGAAATTTGTCCCGTAATGCTTTGTGGGCATTACTTTTACAAAACATTTTTGCTCATAACTCAGCCTGTGGTGATCCTAGAACAATGAGACCATCTTTAAAACACTTTGTCTACACCATGTGTGGGTCCCCACAATAGGTATGTGGGGATCCCAAAATAACTCCTCCCACATTTCAGTGTCTTTTAAGCTTTCTCATGGCTACAACTTTTGTTTTACAGCTGGGAGAAGTTTTGTTTTAAAGGCCTTGTTTGTAATATCATTGCAGTAGGCCTGCTAGCCCTAAAAATGCCATCCAGGCGCTAAGTATGCGGTTACACTGCACTACTTTCTCCTGTTTTTTTTCTCATGGGTTATCCCCTCTGGGGGCTACCAACATGGTTACATGACAATGTTTTCTTACAAATAAGATTTTTGTTATGGTGCGCTTTATGGACTGTTTTGAGCATTACAGTCTGATGCCAAAAGTTTATTTCTGATAAAGGTTTATATGATAATTGTATATGTTTTTAATAATCTCTCCTTGTTACAATTATGACCATATTTCAGGCCAGCTTAACATCCTTATTACACTAGGACTGTTTGAACGCTCTATGTTTGGGTGACCCTTCTAGTTTATTTCTCTTCTGTGGCTGTCTTGTGTCTTTTTGGGGAGAATTGTGTTAGCCAGCAACTCTGGTGGTGGGGTGGTGAAAGTGGTATTCTATTGGAATTAATATGGCAGATTTAAAGTAAGATGCTAAACGGCAACATTTTAATTTTTGCTGTAGATAGAGGAAGAAGGTAAATGGAAGTGCTTTAGTTATATGCAAGAGCACTAGAATTACATGGCAGGAAAAGATGAAATTATGAGGCAGGGTTTACCAATTTTTCGGGCAAGAAAACTCCAGTTATGAATTTACATTACCAATAGCTCTAACTCAAGCAAATGTGAGACCTATTGCAGATGCTTGTTTTTTCTTTGGTCTTAAGCAGTGACAATGACATTCTTTTCTTTGCTTGCCTGAGCACCTCTCTGATGATTCCAGCATGCTGTGCTTTCACAAGAGACTTGGTGTGCTGACAGTCCTGCAGCAGAATTAGCAAACTAGCAGTCCTGGCAGGCTGCTCATCTCGGATTGGTCAGATCTTCAAAGGTGGGACATTGTCTTCTGTTCTGTGGTCCAATTAGTGTAGGGTGGTGTTGAAAGACCAATACCTAGTGGTCCAACACCTACGTAGTGCACTACTTTGGGAGAAATGTTGACTACAAAGGGAAATCTCTTCATGCTGGTGTTCTGGATGTGAATCCTGAGCTCTCTGAGAAAGCTTCCCCATTGGCTTAAGTCGTAATCATTCCCTCCAAAAAATAACAAAAGAAACATATGGAAAATAGTAGCTCAAGACATTGTGGGTTGTTTTGCAGAAATGTTTTAAAATGGGTTTAAAGTGCTATTTTGTTTTTGTGGGGAAATAATCAGCCCCCGGTCTCTTTTTCAAGAGCCTTCCACTTTATTTTGGATTGACCTAATGGTGGCCAAGAGCTGACCTCCTTCCCAGCTCCCCTCCTCACCAGCCTTTCGAAGTTTGCTGACATAAGCACAAACCAGCATGCCTTTTAGTAAATCTGCTACGGGATAGTGCAAGAAAATTCTTGTTTCAGCAAGTACCAAAGACTGGAAAATATTTTCTGAGGGCCTTGCGTTCCTAAAATGCTGCAGTAATTTAGTTGCTGCGGTGAAAGCATTGCTTGCCTGCTTTGAGAGCTGTTTGCGGCCCGGCTTGCAGACTCGTATACACTTCAAGCTGTCAGGTGCGATTTACAAGCAAGTCACCGCAAGGTAACGTTCTGACACCTTAGTTTGTGTGGGGCCCAGAGTGCCTCAGCACTTCTGTACGCGAGCTGAAAGCGATCCTGTCTTGCCTGCTTGGTTTTCTAACTTTGTGGTTGACAGTCTTTGTTCAAATCTGCCAGTCAGAAATTGGAGTTCACCTTGAAAGTGAGGGCTGGTTGTTCTTGTGCCGTGATCCTTGTTCCTCAAGTTGTACAGAAATGTAAGCCCGGAGCCCTATCCTGCGCGTGGGTTGTTGAGTTATGCATGAAGTGTCACGAAAAGTCAATTCTTGCTCTGTATTTCACCACTCACACAGCAGGAGTCCTGGTGTGAATAACCAATGACATCAAGTCCTGATCCGAAGTTAAGGGCTGCAGATGGGGTGCAAAGAATAGCAAGGGTACGGGATATGTATGTATATATAGTGTAGTCGCCATGGTGAGCGGACATCGCCGATGATGTTTTTTTTCAGGTCATCTGTGATAGGCTATTAGCAGTGTATTTGGCTGTGGTAAAGTTGCTTAAATAACCCTAACCGGATAATTTTAAGGTTTTTTTAGGTTTTCGGGTGAAAAGAATAACGTCCCTCCAACTGAAGTTTTGAGTGGACTAAAGACATTAGTGTTGCCCCCAGCCTTGATTGTGGATTCTCTGGCTATATGGATATTTGCGGAGGTTGGACAACGTTATTCTCAGTTTAAGGTTGCTAGGACAAGAGATGTCACTTTTGAGGGGAACTGAGGGAAACTGTGGACTGGCATTTTGAGCACTCTGAAGTGACCGACCACCGGTGACCATTTTCTGTCTGATACCGTGGTTATGCCTCCGTCCACCAACTTCCTTCGAAGTGCTCAGTTGCTTGCAACTCTATACTTAAGGACAGCCACTTTCTTTTGAGTCTATAGCAGTAATTTTCAAACTAGTTAATGCCCCCGTGGGAAAAAATTAGTCATTCGCCCCCTCCAAAAATGTTCATAACTATTTATTCACTTGACAATATTTAAATCAGTCTAGGCTTATTTAAACATTGCAGTTACGTTCTGTTACCTTTTTACAAATACAATAAACATTTTTAAGCTTAAAACAAAGCACTATTATCTGCATAATCTTTCTTTTGGCGAGAGCCTGGAGCCCCCTGGGATCACCTGAGGCCCCCCTAGGGGGGGCCGCCCCCCAGTTTGAAGACCCCTGGTCAAAAGTGATGTGATTCTTCACTAGTCTGAATAGTTTGCTGAAACCAGAGCCTCGTGGCTGTATATCCGAAATGCTTTAAGAGTTAGGGGGCAAGAGAAGTAAGGAGATTGTAGGAGAGAGGGAGAAAAGGGAACACTGTGTTTCATGTTGGTTTATGATGCAGTGTGTAAGTAGGTGAGAGCGAGGGTGGTGTAGGGAGCAGTGGGACATCATGAAGAGCAGTTTAGACAGCATTTCGCTAGCACCAGCAGCAGTGCCGGCCTTGCACTAAAGGACAGACGTCGACTGGTTAAAGGAGTTACTTTCAAGGTTGCCTTCTCCCTGCAATTATAACATCTTCAAGAGAGGGCTACAATGCTGCTTGTTGCTAGAAAGAAAAATCAATATTTACTCGATTTCAAAGATTTTGGCTTTGCTTTAAGCGGTGAGAATTTTCTCACATAAGATTTTCTTATAGTGTTGTGCTTTACTTGCTTCAGACTGACTCGATTTTCTGCTGTCAACACATCGCAGATCATAGCCTAACAAAGAGCAAATTATTTTTTTGGGGTTGTCCATTGTTGTTGCCTTGACAGATGCTCCAGCCATGTCCTAAGTGCCCAGGCCAAGCTGGTCTCTTTGGTGACTCGGCATATTGCTTTTTGACTGTAGCCATGTCAGATTGTTCTGTTGCCCGATTAATGTTTTCTTCACTGCCAAAAAATGTGGAGGGAGCTAGGGAAGCATTGAAAAAACTCTAATGTGTCCTTTTGAAGAATGGGACTGAAACTGGTTGTGCATAATCAACACTGGGCTCCTTGACCAAGTATCCATTTATTGTATTAAAGGACGACTGTACTCTGAAATATTGTGAACATAAATATTGTGGCACACTAATATACTGTGCAAGATATTCAGGGGCAAATCATCAAAATGTTATATTCTCTATCGCAGGAAGGTTTCAGTCTGCTTTGTTTACTGTAAAAATTAAGTACACTCCTCCAAGGAGAGGATCATAGATGGGAACCAGTGTGAATTATTTGGCTATCTGGTTGGAGGTATCGATCCGGTCCTCCACCTGTGGATAAAAGGGCCATGAGAGGAATCTAGGAGGAGTTACTCAAACACCTGCACAGCTCGTAGCTGCCCACTACAAGCCTGCAGAGAAACCGATCAGCTTTTTAATAACCAAACCTACCTGACTGCCTCAAAGTCCATTGGTTGTAGAAATGCTGTTAAATCTGCATATATGTATTTAAACATCCAGGTAGGTGTATTTTTCTTGAAGCTGTTAACTCCGATTCAATCTATGTTTCACATGTTACTCACGTGACATCTACCTGTTTTGTAAGCAAGCTTAAACCTGTCCCCAAGGGAACATAGGCGCAAGTCGCCTTGCTGTAGCTCTGAGTAAAGTAAAGAACGGGAGAGTAAGCAGAGCCAGTGACGTGCACTCATGCTGATACAGCCTCACCTGTCGAAATGTGCATTTTGCGGAGTATTCCTTGCATTGTGTATGCCCCAGCTAGGCCACCATGATTGTTTAGATCACCTGCCATATGCTTTTGGCCCTCACCAGACTGCCACGACCTTCCTTCCAGTAATTTGCAGCGCTCTGTGTTCTGGGCCCAAGCCTCGGTGAAGTCTGCGGTACCAGCCCATGGTGCTGAAATCTTCATGTTGTCAGGGTCCATTCCGAATTATTTGTCTGAATGTGTGTGTATCTGTGGAAAGCCTCTCCTGCGGCAAGAGAGTGTTAGATATTACCTCTGTGCTTTGATATATGCTTATGTTCTTTAGTAGTTAGTTTTTGCATATGTGTATGTCTCCTATATTTATTTTCTTAATATTTTTAAACAGATTAATGCAGCCGATGGGCTTAATGTGTGAGGACACAAGCAAAACTCATGGCACATGTTATCACTATTCCCCCTTTGAAGCTGTAAGGCAGTTTGTTGATATAATACATGTTTTGGGAACAGTGATAGGTGGTTAAACCGGGCCTGTTGCTGATGTGTTTGGCATGTATTTCTCGTGATTTAACACCGCAGATATCAAAGGAGCATCTTGCTTGAGTGGAACATGAACAAATGCTCCAGCGCCTCACATCGGGGAGTAAGCACTACATTTATGTTGCAGTACTACACGATGATGCCCTTTAATATGTTTCATGGCTCTACATGGGGATATGGCCATACCAAGCAAAGCCGTTCAAAGTTCATGTTGAAATGAGAACAAAAAAAAGCTCCATACATGAAGCATGTTGAAATAATATGTATCCTAATGCTCACCTCTCACTTGATATCTGGCAGTTACTTGAGTAGACTGATTTAGGAAGCGTTGAATGGAGATGTATTAGAATAAAGTTGTAATTATTTTGAAATGCAATGATCCACACATAGAAGAAAGCCCTGCCAGGGCCACGCAGTGAGTTCTACACGTGGCCCCAGTAACAAATGGATAAAAAACACGTTTGATTCAGGTTCAGCCTGAAGAGGCTAGAACACATCACCCATATTACACTACCCCGAATCTGGCTCCCTATAAGACTAGCCAACGATCTCCGAACTCTCTAGCAGGTGAATAAAGCAATGCATGTCACGCTCTGTCATTCAACAAGTCTATTCTCTTTTACTTGTCAAGTAGATAGCATGGGCAACTGCCAAAACCAAACTGTGACTTTAGGCCCCTGGATAACAAATCTTTTAGTAGAAGAATCAATTTTCTGGGTCACCATCCTAGCCTCTACCGTTTTGCAGGCACCAGACTATAACAAGTACTGTAGGGGCTAAGGACTCTCCGGTTGTGTGCTATCTCAAGCCTTAGGTAGCCCCCGCCCTTGCAGCCTGTTAGCGCTCTTTTCAGTCCCTGTAAGAGCGTGCTACAGCCGCTCTGCGAAACATCCTTCTTCTAGGCCGGAGATACTCGTTAGTGTTCTGTTGAGGCCCGCCGTCCACCCGCTCCACAGTCTGGAAACAGTGGGTTGAGGACCGAGGCTGCCCGTGTGTGATCTCTGTTGTCCTCAAACTACCAACACTTCAAGTTCCTTACACCCCCGCTAGCAGTTTTCTAGGCTGCAGGTCTGAAGGGTGTAGTGCTTTATTAAACCATAAACTGAACATTAAAGTAGTTGAGAATTAGCTAATGTACATTCTTAATTTCTTTTGTAAGTTGGCGGGCCAGCTACCCCTCGTTTCTCCATACCCTAACCACTATCGCAGAACAAGGCTCATTTGTTATGTTTGAGGGGTAACACTTTAATTTTGCCAGTGAGTGTTATTTATATTCTCCCTAATATTATTTTTAAACTTTGGCAGCATAAATGACTCTGCAGTTTCTTTGTTTTTAGTGCATTTGATGTCCCCATTAGAAAAACTTTTATGCTTCAGGCAAAAACACATAAAAAAAAAAAAATCATTGTGGCCCTCATCACTGAACGATTTTCTCAAACAAGTATGGCTTGGGTGCACAAGGACAAAAACCCTTTGCGGATTCACAGAATCAGACATTGATATTTTACCGTTGCGGATGTTTTTTGCTAAAACAGACATTTGGCCATAATAGGCACATTGTAGGGACAGCGTTCTAGACGTTCCTAGGTTTACCCCTCCACCCCATCCCTGCTAAGGTTGGTGAACATTTTCAGAAATATCAACATTATGGGTTTTCAGCAACAATTTACAGATTGTTTCCCAACATGAAATGCTTGAAAACTGAATTGTGTGAAGAGCAGAAGTAAATGTTGTTTTGGCTGGAAATGGAAAGAGGAACTCACCAGTTGTTCATAGTGGTGGAGGGCGAAAGCATTTGAACTGGAGATAAATATTTTTCCTGTGGATAAGTAAAATAACATTTTAGGTACAAATTCGTTTAAATTCAAATTTTTCATTATCTGGAAATGTACACCCGTTTCTTTTCCATTTACAGAAATAGGCGTTTGAATACCAGTACTGCGGAAATCTTTTAAAAAATGCAAAATAGACTGACATTTTCACCCAGTGTAGCTTAGGGGAAAAGTTCTGACTTTTTCTAGGTATGTTGTAAGTTGGGCCCTAAGACTTCTGGGAAGCGGAGAAAAATGTTGAAACAATCAGCCCTAAGGCAATAATACATAATTTTATGGTCGCCGCATGGATGAGGATGATAGCTCTTTGGGTTTACCTTAAAAAATGTTTGCTTGCGTTAAGTTGCTCTGAATTGCTTCTATTACATATGCGATCTGCACCATCTCGGTATTTTTCATCATGCCTATTGCAGAATGGAAAAACTAGGAACCTTGATTATTTGTAATTTTTCAAAGGGTGTAAGCCGACTGTTGTGGCAATGCTATGGAACATTAACATGAGTGAAATGTGTTTTCAAACAAGACTAATCTTTCTCTCGGTTACCCATTTAAGATTTCCAGCTGAGGGTTTACAAAACAAGGGTAGACTGGGTAGATGTAGTAATCTTCAGACCCACCGCAAGTACTGAGCGTGTCTCATTCTTTTCCTACTCACCCAGGCACCCAAAAAACCTATTCCACTGCCCCCTTAAAATAAGCTGCGGTGTGTGGTGCGTAACACTCCCTCTCCACCTATTGAGTCATAGTCTTCTCAAACAGGCTAAGTCACCACATAACCATCCAAATTCCCTGCAATACCAAGCACGTTTGTTATGCTGTCCCCAACCTTTATAATGTGTTGAGCGCCTATAGTACCTGTAGGTCTCAACTAACTGAACAGCCCATGGCCTTACATGAGCTCAGTGCGACTATCGCACTGTGCTAATATCAGTGAGAGCAGTGCCTGAACTTAAGCCACTAACAATACAAGCAGATAAAAATCACCAACTTTACGTCATACGCTCCATAGAGTTAAACACATAGCCATCTAGGTCAAGAAAATTCACTAAACTCTGTAAATGATGATGTTGCAGGACCAGGGTAAGACATCGACAGCATTTAAAGAACCTAGAGATTAAGAAGACAAATGTTACGTGAAACCTTCCTGAACTCAATGGGTGGCTTGATATTTCAGCTCCAGTGTTGGGGTAGCATCCATCCTCCATACATGATCTGCTGCTTTTAGATGTACATAGGCATGCACTTTTGCGGTTGTGTATATTTATAGGCTGCTTTGCAAATGCCAATCACACCTTTGATAAAAGTGGCAAATCTGAAGAAAGCCAGAATTGAGAATTAAGAGGATGGTGTCAACATTCACTGATAATTCTTAAAAGATAGATAGAGATTGAATTAGCGAGGACAGCAAAACTGAACTGGTAGCTGCAGATTTATTGATGTGGAGTGGAACAATAGTCACCTTTTGTAAGTATGGCTTTAATTAGCTAAGTCTCTTTACTATTGCATATATACAACTGCATCTCAAACATTTGACTACGCAGGTATTGATTAGACAAATGTACATCCAAACTACCTAGATCGATGAAGATATATGGTTGCAGACTTCTAGATTCAGATTGCATGCTAAACATTTCCAGCAATCCAATAATGGATAAAGCAGCACTGAAATATATTAATCACATATTTTGATAATTGGTATTCAGCAGAAATAGAAAATACATTATTTACTTAAGCATCATCAGTATTTGATATATTGTATACAAGTCAACATTCCCCTGACTGCTTACATGTAAATTTGCAAAATAAAACAAAGGTGATCCGGATGGTCTCTTGAGAGAATGTATAATTGAAAACTCCACTGGTTAACCAAAAAGTAGGAATTTTGTTAGTTCTGTAAAGGACTGTTGTCTCCAATTTTTTTTTTGGGAAGACTTCAAATCCCTTGTTAGTTAAAATACCAAATTCTCAGCATTGAAAGACAAACACTCAATAGTCATAGTTCACTTTTTTTCATAGGTACATTAGCCTACATACGAACATTAGACTGTCCATCTGTTGCAGTGAAGGAATGTGTTTGCATTCAAACAGAACTATTTAAATAGTAGGCAGTTACACAGAATCTGGTAAGCAAATTATAACCATGCATGCTAACGGATCCACTGAACAACATAAACGTAAGCAGAGAAACAACAGTGAAATATCTTGCCAGAGCTCACAACACAAGCTTGTTATGCATATATTTTTAAATTGCCAGGGTGCACAAGAACAACAAATTATAATGTATATCCATATAGGCTATCATTTGGAATGTCCACAATTTTTCTAAATTCTCAGGATGAAACAATCTGAATATACTTGAAACATTAGTGGATGATTATAGCCTCATAATAAGTGAAACTCAGATCCTTGGATAACACTGAAATCTGATTGGGAATTTCCTACTAGAGGTCCTACTAGTGAAAGACCATTTATATCAGCATTGTCAGAGTTGGGTATTAGTTGTGGAACGCAAAAGATGGAATAGAAATGGGAGCTTTGTTGAGCAACCAGTTAGAATTTCGATACAAATTATTTGGTTGCGTTTCTCTCAATTAAGGTAATGGTAATGGCCATTAAAAAAAAAAATATGAATGTAGCTGGTGGTACGTTTCCCTATCTGTGACATGACTTTATATTGGAAAGCATTATAAAAATAGATGTTAGTCTTCAGGGGCTGCGCATGACCAGCCAAATCCAGTAATTTCTCATGGACTGGACAGCCCAGATTTCCTAAGGGCTGGCAATCTACATATACTTTCGGCATGTAATGATATATACATATACAGATATATATACACACACGCACACTCCCTTGGAAGAAAGTAATTCAGTTATGTTTAGAAAGTGACAAAAACAAACTTCAACAAAACCTCTGTACAAAGAAACTCAACTTCTTAATTCGGAGTATAGTAAAATGCGCAGGTCGCAATCGCTGGACATAAGCATATACATTAGAGATGCTAATCCAGCTCTTTCAGATAGTATTTGCTAAGCAAGTAGACAACTTTTAGGACTCGGAACTACAGGTTAAATGTAGTTGTTATTGTCACTATTTGGTTATTTGCTTCCCTTAGTTAAATTGGTCAGCCCATCAAAATTGGTTAAGGATGGTGTACCGCAATGTGAGTATGGAACAGCAGCTTTTATTATTCCTGAGCATACAACATGAATGTGCGACAGAAAAAAGATGATCATAAGCATTATTTTGGGGTTATATATTTGTATATTCTGTATCTTCCAGGTGAAGCATTCGTTATCTTCTCACCAAGAAAGCAAAGCATTAAAATGTCAGTGTTAATGGTATACTATGAACATATATACCTGATGGGCATTTTTTTCAAATTAGTACCTCATTTCATATTTTTATTATGGAGAGTGTGATTTAATTTGTACAACTGGGCTTCAAAGTGTAGAAAGACAAAATATGTGAAGTAATAAGAAAAGGGTTATCCGTGTTAAAGAATCTAAAACGAGCAATAAATCAATTTGTCATTTCGTTTATTTTTAAGTGGCTTAGCCCCGTTATCCAAAGTCTTTTAACTACTTATTTGGCTCCTTTTTGGGGATTTAGTTTGGGGCTAATCCTGTAATCGTTAATTATCGGGAATCAGGTGGATTACACAGTATTATTTCGCGGCATGCCTCGAGTAATCCTGCCTTTTCATTCCAGATACAGGTATATGCTTGCTGTGCACTTCTGAATGACATTTATTGTGTGGTGCCTTTGGCAGTGATGTGTTCATCCATCTGGCATGTGGGTCAGTCCCAGAGCACACCAAAGAGAAATATTTTCTGTCCTGTATTTTGGGACCTTTGCATCTCATCTCTCTCAATGGTGTTGCTGCTGGAAGATAGAAGGGCTGTTACATTGAAACTGAAATTCCAATTATCTGTTAACCTATTTTTCTACACATGTGTAATTAAAGCTTCTGCACATTTCTCAAGTAAGTTATTTTTTGATTCTTATTTAAAGTACATTTTAACCAAAATCTAAAGTGTTTTTTTTTTTTTTTCCTTTTAAGAATAATTCTCGACCACAAAATCTAATGGTGGCCAGTAGCATCTTCTTTCTAAGCATGTGAGGGTTATGTGTGTTTTTTTTTTTTTTTCTTTTTTTTTTTAGTGTGAAGTTTCAGTCTGTTGTGAATATATGGGAACCTTTTGTGCAATTGCACATTCATGCCTATCTCTTAAACAAGGATCGTGAAGGTGCGTGTTGAGTCACTTTGTGCCAGTGGGAGAGATGACTGAAAGGCAAGATGATCAATAAACCCTCCAAACTATTAACCATCACGACATCAGCCATCAATAAAACTTGGCTTTGTGTATTTGTCATTTGAGCGAGATTGGTGAGGGGTTAAAAAAAAATTGTTTCCACCATGTGCGTTTTACCAGGAATGCCCAGGACCAATAAGGGATTACATTCTTTGACTGTCCGTCCATTGCTGATAGCGTACAGATCTGACCTCCGAGGGAAGGTGGCTTTGATGTTGGAGGTCAAGTTCTCCCCTACACCATGTGCACTCACAGTGAGGATTAAACATTGCTCCCCTTTACACTTGACCTCACTTCCTTCATTGTGGTTCCATTTTCAGAGTTATTTTATTCATTAAATGTACATCGCACTTGGTAACCAAGAGTTGTACATACTTTACAAAACAAAATGTTTAAGAATCGTACTCAGCTGTGTTAAAAAACTCGTGCAGCAAATGGTTTGAGTCCTTCCACCCTTCCCTCTCTTTCCCAAACCACCATCAGTCGTGGGGAATGTCACTCCCACAGACTGCTTCTCGCTCAGATGTTGGCCTCAGGAACTCAGTAGTCGGGGATGGGCAGTGTCGTAGCCCTGCACTGTCAGTAGCTTATTTCACTTAAAAATGATCCTTGGATGTCCAACGATTGTATCCCAAGGATCTTTGATATAGTTTGGTGCATCTTCATTTTTCCTGGCCATTTTTGTGTTTCTTAGGCTCAGGGGGCATGCACTGTTTTAGTGTAGCAGCCTGCTTGAGCTGTTTTTTTTTTTTTTTTTTTTTTTTTTAAGAGATCCCTCTAAACTAGGGGTTGCCAACGTTTTCTGTAATACGATCTGCTTCTGTTCGATTAAAATCATCCAGAGCTTTTAATGCTATTAGTGTTCTAATAGTGACCACAACAGACTAGCTTATGTTAGTGGCCAACCTATGCCAGATTAGCAGCAGTGATCACTTCCAAGCATCAAGCAAGGTTGCCAGCAGAAATGTAAAAAAGGCTTTTTCGCTTTGGAATGTCTGCACATCGGTAATACACAACAGTCCTAGTGCAGTGCTCGTGGCACTGAAGTAATTCTAATAATAGTAATAGGTCTCACCAGTGCCACACCATTCATCACTCAAATATTAGCTTTGGGGAGAAAATTGTTGAATTTCCAAAACATTTTTAAACATCAGTTTGAGTTCTGCAAATACACACGTTCATCTTCAATACATTCTTTTCAATTTTGGTATAAATATATTAATTCATCTAAACAAAAGCTTCTTCTTTAGTAGACTGGGCTGTGCACACAGGAGAGCTGCCAAGCCTGCTCTAGACCAGTGGTTCCCAACCTGTGGTCCGGGGACCCCTGGGGGTCCGCGAAGCCTTCTCAGGGGGTCCGCGAGAGCCTAGAAAATTAAAATATATTCCCAAATATTGACAAATTAGGTCCCCAGCTTCCAGTAATGGCTCAGGCGGGGTCCCCGGATTCCCATGATGATTCAGTGGGGGTCCCTGGGTTCCATTAATGTTAAAGTGGGGGTCCACAGAAATCAAAAGGTTGGGAACCACAGCTCTAGACTGTACGCCTGTTAAACTTGTACTCACATTTCATTCTGTCCTCTTTATTTCCCTCGAGCTGCCTCAGGCTCCCTAGCAAGATGTTTATGTGACCCACGCTGTTCCTGCACACATAATCAGACGTGCACTTGTAGTTTTGCGAAGGAGCATGAAACACCAGTCAACTATTCTGAATGCTCTTTTTAAGTATCCAGCTGCATGCTGCCTGCTTTTGTAATATTGGTATTTCTTCAGGTGTGGCTCGCGGGAGGGAAAAGGGGCAGGGCTGTGCGTGGCATACCAAATAAAAATAAAACGTACCTTTTTCTGCGCGCTGCTCCATCTGCTTTGCTTTCCTACGTATCACTGCAGGCACAGGCTCGCAGCCTGCACTGCGGCCAATCCTCACATTGCTCAGAGCAGCATCAGAATTGGCTGGGAGCGCCCAGACAGGGTGCTCACAGGCACACTGGGAGCCTGTTAAGGCTCAGAGAGCCTACTGTGCATGTGTGTTTGGCCGGCCTGAGATGACCGGCCAAACACAAATGTGCTCTGAGGGGTGTGCACTGTGCACTCCCCTCAAGTGCTTGTCACTCCTAATGCCCCACCCCTTTTCAAGAAAATTATATTAAACACAGTTTATTATTGTTTTCTTGGAAAGGTTTTGCAGCTGCTGCTGCTGGCGGGGCACGAAGCTCCGACGCCCTAGCAGAGGTAGCGCCCCTGTCTTTCTTATGCTTTTGTTCCAGAAAATATACTCAAATGTACCTGCAGTAGCAACGTATTTTGCAAAAACATAGATTACCAAAATGTAAATCTATCAGCGGTACTAAATTTGTAAAAGAAATGCCAGGGCTCAAAATGTTTCTCGGAGCACCACCGCTGTTGTGTCGGGGGCTGGTCCATGGGAGGAGGGGGAGAAAGAGGAGGAGGAGGAGGAGAAGGAGGAGTGGAGTCAGTGCACTAAGTGTGCATGTCAGTTTGGCCAGCCATCTAAGGCCGGTCAAACTGACACACGCACTAAGGTTTCTCGCAACACAGCCGAGTTGGAGAGACTGCACAGACCCCCAGTGCACTGTCTGAGTGGCGTAGAAACGTTTTCCTTCATATCACACTAGCGCTATGAATAAAAGATGTTGGTGTAACCCAATTTAATTGCTATTTAAATGTATTCTTAAAAGTGCCTGAATTGGCTGAGCTATAACTATTGAAATACTTAGGACTGTGGATATATGCGTTTCTTCGGAACGCTTGAATGAAGAAAGCCCTCAAAGGATAGCCATATAATGTGATTGAGACATGCATGGCGTTGGCGTGTGGCCTTGGACTGAACGCGCTAACCGAAGCTATCCATCGCACCAGTTGTGCAGGTTACTCTAGGATCCTTGACAGCCACAAGAGGACTTTGGCATTTGTCACTAGCCTCTGTCTCTTTTGTTTGTTTAGTCTGATTGTTATGTGAAACCAAGAATAAAGCATTTGCTGCGAATATTGGTTTGTTCTTCAGTGTTTTGTGTGGATTTGAATTCTGAAAAAACGAATAAAAATGACTCCTTGCAATTACGGTGGTGTAAAGCAGTGAAACGTGACTGCAGTTAAACAACGGGAGCAGGTTTTCACTGGTTCCATTGCGGGCATTCTTCCGCGCCTCTTAAAGTCCTGCATGTAATGTGGGGCCCTAGGCCCTCATGCTAGTAAAGGAAGGGACGCAGACACGGTGGTAGGGTAGTACTGAACTGGCCACAGGCACGTGCGCCCGGCCCCTTTTATTGGCAGGGTCACCTGACTGGTGACGCCTGTGTTGGGTGGGTGTAGGTTACACAAGTAAGACCAGCCCTCAGCAGAGTGGCTGGCAGAAAGACTAGAATGAGTCCAGCTGGACTCTACATCCCTCCCAAACTTTATTGAGGAACCAAACAAAAGTCCAACCTGTAAAAGAAACAATAACAAAGCACCACAATCAGTCTCTCTGCCTCGAAAAGGCAGACTGCAGAATTGCAGTGGACATGGTGCAGCTGGGAGCACCCGGACACCTCCGCACGAGTCCATAATTTAACCAAGTACAGCTGGGCACGAACACAGTGTGGATGAAGTCCAGATACTTCAGTCGCTTGTCCACGACCTCACAGTTCGCTGGATATTGTTGATTGGGTCCTGCCTGGGCTCATGTGGTCAAAGTCTATTTACAGTTTCTGATGCAGGTGCATCTGGAGCAGTGGGGAGTCCACTGTACACAGTTCTGGACGGCATTCTGACTCTGGAGATTGTCTACCTCCTAAGACTGCAGATGACGTGACGGCCTGGGGCGCCTGGAAGTCCAGCGGCAGAGAAGCGGCAGTCTTCCCTCTCGTGCCAGATCTCCATCAAGCAGGAGTCTCCTCGAGGCCCTTTCGCGGGCTTCCACAGGACTGTGTGGACTGTGCTTGCCTATCTCAGGCCCAGCAAAGACGCCTCAGAGGAACAGCCTACAGGACCACATCCTAGTCTCGCATGGAGCCACAAGGGTTGTTGATGCAGGGTCCGCTTGCTCGAGCCATCCGGATTCAGGTGCTCTGGCCATAGTGCAAAGTCTTCAGGTGACCAGTCTCTCGATATGAGACCTCCGTGCTTCCGGATGCCTGACGTGGAGCTGTCTCAGATGCATTCTCTCTCAGCGATATTCCGCTCTCACAGGAATTTGTTGGAGGCCCTTGTCCCTGGATTGCGGTGGGACTGCGTGGGCTGTGCGGGCCAACGTAGGCCACGCCAAAGGAGTCTCTCTGAACTCCCAACAGAGCCACGTCCTAGTCTTGTGCAACCCCAAGGGTGGATGATCCAAATGATCTGGTCTGCTCTCACCGGCAGGTGTCTGGTCCACAGAGCTCATGGCAAGTGTTCAGATGATAAGTTTCTACGTTGCCAGACATGCCTTGTCAGCGTCGGTTCTTGTTGCTGACTGTCTCCACTCAGGTGGTGCTGTGCTCCGCCTTCGATGATTGGACGATGCACCTCATCATCATGATGATGTTTTTTTCATCTTTATGCAGATCAAACAGGTGGCGGCGGCTTCGTCAGTGGAAGGACCACTTGATGGACATAGTGGCCACGGCGGGTCTTGTGTGGCCTGTGCAGTCGGCGTCAGGGATGCCATCACAGCCAAGCAGCCGGTGACAGGTGACAGGTCGGTCGTACTGGGAAGCGTGGGGGACCACCCGCATCGCTGTCTTCAGTGACGTCTGATCACCCCGGTGACTGTCTTGTACTGATGGGTACCTCCTCATCTGCTTGCACGAGTCCTCAGTTGTGTCACTCTACTTCCTTCCACTTTCACACCTGCGATGGAGTTGATCTGTGGTGTGACCGGTCTGTCACACTCCTCTCCTCATTTCTTGTTGGCATCGTGCCACTCTCTCTTCTCCTTGCTGTGGCATCGTGCCACAGGTCACATGTTGCGGCACATGGACCTTGCGCTGCACCTCTGCTGGTACATCGTCCTCTTCGTCCTCGATGTGGCGTTGTGCCACAGGTCGCTTGCTGCGTCACATGGACCTATCACTGCACCTCCTCTGGTGCATCTTGCTCGGTCGCAGCCTCTCACAGGCTGAGTCCTGCGGGTAGGACATGATCTGCTCGTCAGGCAGACCTTTCCCGGTCTGGTCCGTTCCGGATCCTCTTGGTGGACCTCTCTCTGGCAGGAGGGTCCCCGCTCTCTTCCTCCTTCTCTTCACTCGAGGGCGCCATTCTTGCGCCTCGAGGCTGCGCTGTTACGGCGCTCACTCCTGCCATCTGCTCTGGCAGGGTCAGTCAGTTCAGATGACCTGCTCACTGATGGGCCAACAGTGGCCATCTTCAGTCGCTGTGCGGCCAGCTGACATGGCCTCTTGTCCCGTGCGTTACGTCACGCTCTCGGGTACTCTCTCCATCTTCCCGGTCTTTACCCATGTCGTCACATTCTCGGGCGCAGCTCTCTGTGCTCGCTGCGCACGTGTCAGTCTCTTTTTTTTTTTCTGGGCGTCCTGTGGCAACGCCTGGCATGTCCCTTTCTTGTCCTGCGGTGATGTCCATCACTGCTGGGGCGTGTGGCGTTCTTTCGTCGGTGGCGGCGGACGACCGCAAGGGGCTGCGCAGACCATGCGCGCTCTCTTTGTATCTCACGTGGCACTGGCGTCCGTTTCTCACTGTTGCAGCTTGGCTAGGGCAGCTGCAGTCTTCTCCTTCCCTTTTACAGCGTCGCTTCCTTCTTCTTCGCCGTTTCCGTCTTCTGCGCCAATTCTGTCCACGGGCGCACTCTTGGTTTGGAGCAGTCACTTTCTGAAGGTGCTGCTGTAAACTTTCCTTCATCCAAGCTTGCTTTATCTTTAAAACAGAAATAGGGTGCAATACCAACTCTGGCCACTGGATGCCAGTAGTGCACTTTTTTTCCTAGCTTCAAGACGGTCTTTCCTGGTACCGGCCTCGTTTGTTTCAACAGATGCCGGTGAGGAGGGCATGCTGCTGGGAGGACTCCGTCATGCTGGTGGGGGCTGCAGGTAAGTGCAAGTTTATATATTTTCTTTTTCATCTCCCCCTTTTCTCTTCCTCTTTTTTTTTCTTCTGTCCACTTTTTTCTTCTAAAACTGCACAGCCTCGTTTGAAGACGCGTGCAGATGGCACGAATTTTAGTGCGGGGGTTGGGGCTCCGGGTACTGTTTTTTTTCTTTTCTAGGTGCGTGTGAGCACCTCACTTCTTCATTCAGTTGCTGTGAGGTGGGGGCGCGGCCCTGGACACCTGGTGCGTGTCTGCACCATATTATTTTAAATTATTTTGGTGCGTGTCTGCACCACTTTCTTCAATTACTGCCAGGACCAGGGGGGAGCCCCTGGGCATTTTAATTTATTTTCCCTGGTGCCTGGTAGCACCGTTGCGGCCGCAGCAGTTCTCCGGGCTGCGGCCGTTTTGCCGGCATTTTCGAGGTGGGGGCGGCCCTGGGCAAATCTTCTTTGGTGCGCGAGTGCACCATGCTTTAAAAATGACAAGGGGGCGACCGCCCGGCACAATTGGGCACTTCCTCTGTCGGCGCATGGCGCGCGACAGCGCCACTTCAAAACGACAAGGGGAAACGGCCCTCGGGCATTGTCTTCATTCTTGGTCATTCTTGGTGCTCGATCGCACCATATTTTCACACGCGGCCGCAGCAGCCTGACACGCTGCGGACCGCATTCTTTTCAGGGGGCGACCGGCCCCGGCCATATTTGGCACATTCTCTTCTTTTGTTGTTTTTTTTTCACGGCGCGCGACAGCGCCATTTCCCCCACATACCGCGCAGACCCAGCAGCTTTCTCTCACGCTGCGGGCCGCGCTGCGTCCGACTTTTGGGGGGGCGGGTGCGGCCTCAGGGCATTTTGTTTTCTTGGGCTGGGGACAACAGGCCAGCGCGCTTCGTAGCGCTTTATTTTCGGCGCCCGCAGCCGTTTTTGCAGTGCTGCGGGACGCGCTTATCAGCATCTCTCACCCCCTTCTTTTACTCCAGTGGGACTGGGGCTGCGACGGCTTCACTTTTCCTCTTTCCTCCACCCATTGCTCCGTCGTAGGTTCATGTCTGCAACCACGTGGGGTTGCAGATCCCACTCGTCGCCATTGTAATGTGGGGCCCTAGGCCCTCATGCTAGTAAAGGAAGGGACGCAGACACGGTGGTAGGGTAGTACTGAACTGGCCACAGGCACGTGCGCCCGGCCCCTTTTATTGGCAGGGTCACCTGACTGGTGACGCCTGTGTTGGGTGGGTGTAGGTTACACAAGTAAGACCAGCCCTCAGCAGAGTGGCTGGCAGAAAGACTAGAATGAGTCCAGCTGAACTCTACACTGCATATTGACAAAAAGGAAATCCAGAGCAACTTTAAGAACTGAGATTTCACTCTGTGTCCTCTTCAAGGAATCCGAGAGAAACCAAGCCTAAAGTGGGGTGCAGACTGTTCATTTGCAGTTCAGTAATGGCTCCCTGGTACCAAGTACATAGAGCTATATTTCCTTTTAGTGTGCGTCGTGCTGCTTCTATTTTTGTATCTATTGATCGCTTGTCTTGTGGACATGCATTCCACATTCTGACTGAAGTGAATAAGTTGTGCCCACTTGCAGTGAATTTGCAAGAAAAATGGGCCGATGCACATGTTGGTTAGTAAAGTACAACCAGAATTTAGGTGCAGTGCCTGGGTGTCCATCTCTTATTATAGTAGTCACACCACTGCCTTTTTGCGCATGTTTGATAACCCCAATGATGTGCCTGTACTGGTGACGCATCATCGCACAATTTACCTCCCCCTTCTGACAAATTATACCTCTGTCTCTATACTGTCGTGTTAAGGATTATTGGGGTCCCAGATAAGACCGATTTCAACTATTTTCTGTGCCCCCTGTGGCCCTTTAACATAACATGTAGTATTGCTTGACGTCATGCAGACTTGAGGTAGCATGAAATGAGTAACAAGATTCGAAAATATGTCTCTCCAAATCCTTAACACAACACTGGCCCCTGGCCATCTATTCCAGTAATAGACCTATGAACGGAACGCGTCGCGTCGATGAGGCGGGATCCCAACGTAACACACAGGGATGAAATCCCGTCAGCTCTACCTCGCGGGATGTCAGCCCCCGTCGACGGATTCCAGCTGCTTGTTGACCAGGCCTTCTGTCTGTGTTCATGACCTCTGCTCGAGGTCTGGCCTTTCTCTCAAGCTGCAGCTCTTTGCTCGCATTCAGAACCTCACGGAATATGTAGTCAACGTTTTAAGAAAAAGGAAACAATCTTTGCCTTTCAGGCACGACACTGTCGCTTGCAGTGTGCGAACTGCTCGCCGGGGGACAATCGAACGAGGCAATGTGCGTTTTGGTTAAGGCAGACTGCTGGTGACCCGCACGCCAACACCCTCCGCGTCGCGCCTTTTCCCTTCCCTGGCGCTTCCGCCTGGTAATTACGAAACTGAAAGGTAAGAAGCATTGCTCATGGCAACATGTTTGTTATTTTAATGAAACGTTAGCAATTGAGCCTCCCGTGTCTAATTAAATAAATGGTTCCGTGTTGCAGCATTACGCAGAAAGGTGTCGAGAGCTGGGTAATCTTTTATAGAAATGAATAGCCGCGTTGTTGAATCGACATCCATGATTCTGCTGCTAATTTCTACTAAAGGCAAATGTGTGCCATGCTTAAGTAGAATTGTGGTGTTCGTTTTTGTGATTTACTTAATTTTACTAGACGGTATGTGAGCGCACTGTGTAAATCCAGGGTGAGGCCAGTTGCTGTTTGTCATCCTCAGGGTGGCCACGCTGGTCCCGGTAATGCTCTGAACACCACATCATAGGTCAAGGACAGGTGTATTATTAGCATATGTTGCTTGGGGCGGTGCCTTCCAAGAGGCTCCTTGACGTGCGAAATATGCAATAGCACACAACCCAAAGCTGATGGACAGAATACTGAACATTGTCAAACATTCACCCCAGTCACAGATCTGGGTTAAATCCATCGTTTTCTTCCTCACCACGCCAACCCAGTTTGGACCCAGCCATATGCAAATCAGCCCCGACCCTGCTCCTCATGGTGACAGTCCAGCCCGAACTGCTAGGCCAGGTCCTCCCTGGACCGGAAACGAGCAACCTGGGACCGATTTCAGATGGATTCTGTCCATTATCTTTTTGTGTTGCTAGAAATGTAATATACATCCACTCACGTGGTCATCCTTAGCAATGTCTGGAAAAGCGCTGTTTGTTCCGAGAAGGAACATAATTTTGATCAAAATCGCCAGTGCCTTGCAATACATCATGTATTCCTGGCGGCTGAGGCATTACAGGGGGTTTGTGGTTTAAACAGGATTAGCCATGGGGGTAAACTCGGATCATAATTCTGGCCTCCTGGTTAGACAGGCACCAAACTAAGAATTAGGCCATGACCATCCCTAATATTCCTGTTCAATTCAGTTTAATTCCAGTTATTCCAGACTAATAACACTGGCTGGAGCAGGCTCTTCTCTTTCGAAGCGCTGCTTCACAGGATAAATTGTGAGAAAAGATGGCATCAGGAAAGGCTGTGCCAGACTTTGGCTAGTGGGGAAAAAACACCAGATTGGAATTGCAGAGAAACCCTTTTGAAGGCTCGCTTCCACACGGTCTTGACCTAGATTAAAAATAATAATAATAAATATTAATAATAAATCGGATATTAAATGCGTTATAGATTATTATTATTTTTTAAAGCTCTGAGGTAACTGGCTGTGTTGTCGTTTTGATGTGTTAACATTTTTATTTTGGAAAGCAGTACTTTGCCAGGCACCAGCAATCCCTGAGAGAGAGAGAATGAATTAATGAGAATCCTCATCTTTATTGTTAACGTTTGCATGATCTAGCATTGCATAACATTGAAACAAACCCCTCCCCGCCCCCCCCCCCCCCCCCCCAAATTTGGACTGCTACATTTATCGGGCATTGTTGTTCAAACCACACACATTGTCCATATTGTCACAGTATGAACACTGGAGGGTGCTTGGTAGGTAGGACCCTCATGTTGCACAAATCTGTCTCACTCTCTTTACCATCTTCCGTTTTAAAGTCCCCATGTGCCTATCTTTGTGGATGTAGTGGAGAGTTCTGCGAGAAAATCGAGTGAGGCAGGAAGCAGTTGAACTGCACTGTGTATTCCGGGAGGTGGTAAGGATTGAGAAGGGCAGGATGCCCTTGCAGTTCAGGGGTCCCACAACATTTAGGGCTTGCCACCACTGGGTCCAAGGCTTGTGTCATTCGGCTTCTCTGAGTGTTCTGGCATTTTACCAATTTTTGGGAGGGTGTAGCTGATCTCTGAGACCCCTCACCACACTTTGCAGGTGCTCACGTTATTTTGTGTGATGTCTCTGAAGCAGGGTACTCGGGAAGAGAATGGAGGTTGCGAGTTACAGCATAAACTCGGATTCTGATGTCTGCACGGTTTCAATGGCTTTCACTATGTAAAGGTGGGTGAAAGGAAGGCTCAATGTGACTGAGTGATTGTGTGGAAAGCGTCTATGTACAGTATTTGAATATTGCTTGTTTTGGTAACCCATATTCTCCTCATCCTGAAGTGAACTGGATAACGTCTCTAATGGTGACTCATAGACAATGACCTGGGCGTCCTGTGTAGCCCACTGCTTCTTCAGTGAGAAGGTGTTTGTGGAATAGACCTAAAGCAAGCAATATTTCCGGAATGTACGCTGGACACATGCCCCACACATGCTTCACTCCGCGCACCCAACCTGTTGTGCAGGATGTTGCGAGTGAAATGTGCCGTGTAGAGTCTAGGATGCGCTCTTCTGTGCACTCCTTCAGCTCAGCAGCTCTGCACCATGAGCAACAGTGCAGAGAACTGCCTTACAAACATTGATGAGGTAGTTTGTGAACAACTCAGTGTGGAGACTGCTTTGTGCGTTACCTGTCCTCCTTCATACACATCACCCGAGGTGCACTTTCAGGCAGGGCTGTGGTTAAGAGTCGGGTGCTGTGGGTAATAGTGACCTGAACTATCCTGATTATGTGCACACATATATATGGGCATCCTGCCAGACTCTGGTACATCTGACCGTTGCTTTGGTGTGCGCCAACTTTCTAATGCATTGAACTGCAGCAAACCAGATTCTGGGATCTGTGAACATTTTTCCACTGCAGAATCTCTTCATTCACACGTGCAAGAATGGAGTCAAATCAGCATGTCGAATTGATCTCTGCAGACCTCTGTAAATAGCATGAAGTTGCAAGCTCAGGGACAGGCAGCTCACTTTACTTGAGTAACGTCTTCATCTGGCGCTGTAAAGCAGTGAGCACTGGAAACACTTTAGGGTTTGGCTCGACCAGTGCTTAATTAGAGCCACTGGTTTCCGGCTCTGGGAACCGGCAACTTCTTTTCTGCCTCAAGCATTTACTGCGAGCAAAAGCCTCAGATGGGAAACACAGAGGAAGAGAAAAACGTAAAAGCTTTTTAAAAGGAGAAAGAAAAAAAGCTGCAAGAGCGAGCGGAAGGGACAGGGAGTGGCTGAAATGGATGAAAGGGGCCTTGGATGGCTCCAGGATTACCTGCCTCAGTATTATGTGTTTGCACATTTGATTGCAGCAGCCACGTGTTTCAGAGGAGAGATTTAGGCACCGGCACGTTGTTTACAAGTTAAGCACTGGGCTTGACAGCACAGCTGCCTGCTTGCCTGTTATCGATTCTTTAGAATATTTATAGAGTTGGCTTTGGCTCTGGACAGAGTACCATTTTCCTTGCACCACATGCAATTGGTAGTATTGGTAGTATTGTTTTGAACGCAGTGGAGAGTTTGCGAAATGCACGAGGGACAATTTTAACTCCCAAATGTACACAGAATCGCGACGCATTGATGTCTTCATGTCATAGATGCTTTGCTTACCGAAAGCAATTGTTGTTTGCGTTTTTTCCCTCATGCAGGCTTTGTCAAATAGGGCTCAAAATCCAAGCCAAGCCTATTAGCTTTGTCAAAGTCTGTTTGCGGTTGTAAGAAGTAAAACCAGAGAGAGAGAATCAGATGCCAGTCTACCACAGTTCTCTAAGAGAGATACGTGATACTTTTACCCGTTTTAGAAAATTTATGGGGGTAACATCTTTCTTGAAATTCAGTAAACGCCTGTTGAGTAGTTCGGTCGTAATTCCAGCATTTCATTATAGATTACTCTTTCTACTCCCCTAAATTAGTTTAATTTATTCCAGTCAGCAATTATAACTTTCGAAAACAAACTAGCCAAAGGTGCGAGTAAATGTAATTATTTAAACAGTTGTCCAGACAGGTAAACAAAACTGCCATGAAAGAGAATAATGCGAAAGTGCGCAAGTAATGTATGTTGTACACAGAATTCCATGTGGTCCACAGTCTGTTCTAACTAAACGAGTGGGCCATTAACTCAGTGGATAGGCTTACACACTCGGGAGTGCTAAGTAGCATTTGAAGCCACAATCTAGGCCTGAAAGGATAGTCTAGTGCCTAGGTCAAAGCGTCCAGGCACAAAGGTTGTGTCCCTTGTACTTTAGGACCATTCCCCAGAGCACATCTGTATTCAAAGGTGCTCATGGCTGGTGGCACCACAATCTCTTCTCCGTTGCTCCTCACCTCTCCTATAGCCAGCAGGTCTTTGGAATCGGGCCTTAGTACTCTTGTTACGCCACTCGAACCGTGTGGGGCACTCATTACACATCAGTCAACTACTGCATGGCCCACCAGTCTAAAAGAGATATTCAAGGATGATGTAAGACAACTCTGCCCGTGTATGGACCACAGCGAACCCCATGCCTATTCACAGAATTGATGATGCTTGTACACCAGGAACTTTTAAATGTAAATCGTGGTTCACCCGTTTAGGACCCTTGGGATTGTGGCTCAAGGTATACAGAAACAAGCATTTACAATGCAATGGGTCTCACATATTTCGAACAAGTTAATTGTCATCTTTTGAGAACCTCGTCCACGAGCAAAAACAAAAGAAAACATGAGAAGAAACTGAGAAAAGATGACTTGGCAAAATAAAGCTAGCTTTAAAAAAATCAAACGTTGCAATTTTGTCTCTGCTGGGCATGTTTTTGCCAGTCACAAGCCTTCTGTTTGCGGGCACGCGAAATTAAAAACAACAAATAGTTCCCCTGACATATCGGGAGCAGCGGACGGGCACTAATTACATTGCATCAATTAGTGCTTGATCCCTGCTGCAGAAGAGAAACGAATTACGAGGCTGTAAAGAAGAGTGTCACACAAACCAACAAATGGTTGAGCGACAGGGTGGCTCCAAGCCCTGTACCGTACGCAACAGAGTCTCACATGTGCTAGTGCATGCACGTGCAGGATCGACCCTAAAAAAAAGTCCCTAAATCAACCATAGCTTGTACAAAAACTCACAGGTGATTTTATAATGTCATTGCCCACTTATTTAAAATATGTCATAAGGCCTTTTACATGATGACCCTTAGGCAAACCTTGTACTAGAAAGCCATTATATTTTTCTTCTATTATTTTTTCCACAAATAAATAATTATTGTTTTGAATCCACGTTACTGTCCACAAGATTTAAGCGAAATGAACCTGTTGGTACATGTTCTGCTGTACAAATGCATTATCAGTTAAACAAGACATTAAAATATTTTTACTACATAACAGCCCTTAAATCGTTCTCACAATCTTATCTTGGTTATTTGCTTCAGAGGGATAAATCCTCATGAAGATCTATCTAGTATGTATATATACCAATAACGGGGGTGGGTCAGTCTTATTCGTGAACCACTCCAATCAAGGAATATCTTCACATATCCACTCCTAGAAGAATGTATTTACTGTGTAATGTATACCACGTTTTCCCCTTTTATGGAAAATATGGTTCTGTTCTCTTTATAGGACAATTTCATCAAGATTTGTTTTCCACAGTGCTCCTCTAGAAGTGTACCTAAAGTGCTTGTTTTCTATATTTTGTTTTTGAGCATTGATCTAGATGCAAGCTTTCCTACTTGGCCCCGAATGAAAGAAAACGCCTCCTTTAACAAGAGTGGGCTGATGTCAAGAACAGAACCATACGAGTAAGGGATGGAAGAGCCTTTAATGCTGCCCTATGAGTAACCAAATATATGTTTATGGAACAAATATGGATTTTCGACTTCCCATTGTCTCTGCCTGCACATTAGTCGTGGTGCTAAATTCTTTAGTCTAGTCGCAACCATTTTCTTAACAATTGCTGACTTCCACTTGTAAAAAAATAGATATACTACCCACAGCTGAAGACGTAGATTATAATACACATACAAAGCGGTATAGTATATAGGAGAATTAAATATTGAATTTTTTTACTTTATTGCATTCAGACAATCGAGGGCCACATCACACACACCGTGCAGGCCATCCCCAACATGACCTGGTCTAAATACCTCGACGGCGGTGTTCCTGGGTCTTTGTATCTTTTCTATACGTCTAGCATAGACCGAGTTCTGCGGATACAAGGTAGTGCTTTGCTTGTTACACCGAAACATCCAAACGTCTTAAAGCCTTCAAATCCAAGAATTGAATGGAGGCCATAAAACACACGCTTAACTGAATGGAAGCAATCAACACCAGTTTCTCATTATGTCAGATCATTTCATTGTGAGAATCCAACAAATTTCAAGTAGTGTATTTCTCCCTCTAACTTGAGATAGGGTTTGAGCTAGTCTGGCTTCTTTGCAGCTTGGTCAGGTTTTCAGTATCTCGGTGAGCACATGCTTTTAGTGCAATATGGTAAGGGGCTCCATGATGGCAGTGAGAACATACATGCTCTTTTTTCAAACAACGTGTTTTAGAAACACCTTCATATATTCTGGCATACTAGCACACAGTGTGTGATGTATGCATTTTCAGTGCTCAGGTGGTGCTTGTGTGATACAAATTACAAACCAAGGTGTCTATATACAGGCTTGATGCTATTTTGCATTGTCCTGTTAGTTCTTCATGGCCTAGAGCGCTTTACATCCATTGATCTCATTTCATCTATCCTCAGAATTGAGCTTTGCCCACGTGTAGGCCGGCTTAACTCTGAGTATTGTGATGGTTTAGCCATAATTAAACCACTATGGCTAAAGGCAGATTTGATGGCTATGAAAGCAAACGGCTGTTTGCACCAAGCTGTCTGTTGGCCTAAAATATCTCATCTTTCAGAATAGTTTTTAGTTTGTCAATAACGGGGCACTCATTTTGTCAGAGTCTGGTAATTCACCTTTAAGTTGAATCTGACGTATTCCAGAGAGGCATTCAGACCACAGTGAACAAATATACAGGCACATAAACACATACACATATGGTCCTAGTAAAAATCACAGTGCGCATGAATTTTAGATTTGAGATTCACTTGATGCATTTAAATATTGTAGCAACCAAACTTCATAAAATGAACAGACATTTGGTGGATTGCCCATTGGTAAGTTGCAATACAACGCTGAATTGTGGATTGAGTCTGCTCACAATTTGCCTACATAGGGGCTCAACCGCTGCTCAAGGGGGTGTTCACGTATGAGCCTCTGTCTAATGCCCTTTGCCCCATCACTTCTTTCGCGTCTTTCTTCTCTTTCCATTGGGAAAGTTGCACAGTAATAAACATGGTGTCCATCTTGACTGTTAAATTTGTCTGCTATTGCTGTGCTCTGATTATGTTTTTATGTAAAAAATCAATAAAATAAACCAAAGCATCTGTATTATCTCTTTTGTTCTATTCACTCAGACATTGATTACACCGTGGGCTTTTTAAAAAAAAAAAAAAAAAACACTTTTTATTGTTGATAAAAGCTGTAATGTCTTTGTGAAAGTTTTTCAATAGATGTCTGATGGGTTGTCAAAGTAGAAAAGATGTTAGTGAAATTCTGCCTGATTTCATTCACACATAATTGATATTAACTTTGTTTTGGAGTGTTTTACTCCTTGTATTCCACTTTTTTTTTCTAAAGTACAGGCTGTGGTTTGTTTCTCTCATCCCACAGCCAGAACCTGGATGCAATCCTTTAGGAAGTTCGCAAGCTTTTTCCGCCACTGTACCTCATCCTCCAGCTATCCGCACGGGGACTGTGAGCAGACCTTGTAGGTGGAAGAGGACAATAATATGCTTTAATGGTGACATTGATTGTGTTAAGTCCGCTGTGCTATGCACAGCGATGGGCTCACACGTTGTGTAGTCACAGGAATGTAGAGGTGAAAGAGGCCCATTGAGGCACATCATTCTGTCTTGAAGAGAAGCGCCCTCAGTAATGCAGCCTAGTCTGATGTGTGATGAGATCAGGTACCATAAAACACGCTGCTAGGAGTGCACACATCAGGGTGCCTCTGAGGTCGCCGTCAGTGCTCTCTAATGTTCAATTCATTTACCTATACTACTCATGTTTGTGTCTGATCCGCGCTCAGCAGGCATGCTTTGCTGTTATAAAGTTAGTTGCATTCTTCAGATATTATTTGTAAAAGAAAACTATTGTGAAGCAAGTTTGTGTTTGGTCCCACACGTAGTGAGCTCAAGTGAAGCAACCCCTCCAACCTTGTTCAGTTGTTTCAATGATCCAGTCCGAATCCAAAAACTGAGTAAGTGGTGTGTTGTTTTTTTTTTTTTTTTTTTGCAAACGACTGTGCTCGCCAAGCAGAGTTTTAATTTATCTTGCGAATGATAATTCCCCGTGTCAGTTTAGAGCCCTTTCAGGCTTCTTAGATGGACTGGAACATTTCGAAGCTGCCAGTAGGCATGTTGCAGGGCGAGGGCTGGCAGGCGCTTGGTGTGGAGCAGAGAGCATCTGTTTCAGGAGCTGTTGTGTCTGGCACACAGCTCAGGAGTCCCGGGGACGCAGCCAGGAGTCTGCGGGGACCTCCTCTGCTGCGGGCAGTGGGATGTCTGCGATGCTGTGTTCTGAAATGTCGCGGATTCTCACGGTTCTCTTGGAATCCTGAACTCTCAGGATGCCTTTCAATAGTCTACACAAAAGCCTGGATTGCGGAGTTAAAACCGGTGCCCTCACAGAGCAATTAGGGAGATGGTGACCTTTCATTTGCAGTCATGCGGTATGTGCCCAGTGTGACCTTGGTGCAGTAGGAGGGCAGGAGATCTTTGATGTTCACATTTAGTTGCAGTGTCCTTGCTGTGCTGCACGAGCAGCTCTACTGGTGGCATCACTTGGGAGCGTGCAGCTTCACGGGTGACTGAGAGTGGTGCAGTAGTTTCTTTACCACCTATGAAAAAATTACATACTACCAAAGAATACGAGGTTTGTCTACTAATTGTGCCCTTTATAGATCTCACCTACCAGACAGTTCAAACTGTTGGGTGCAAAAGACCTTTTGTGAACGTAAAGTGGGCTTATAACGTACCTGTTGCTTGCCATTGGTTACATTTTTTGTCTTTCCAATTTGCTTGTTTCTTATTTTATATATTGCCTTTTTAGGGTCGAGCCTGCGTTGCTCGCGCATGCTCGCAGCGAGACGCTTTAGTGTTTAAAAAAGGGCTCAGAGCCCTGTCGACGTCACGTCAGTGTTTTTCATTGGTTCGTGGGCTTGCCTATTAAAATCTGCTTGCTTTCATTAGTCTAAGGCATGTATACGTCATGCCTTTTCCGGTGGCTAGCCCTCCTCGAGCGCAGCACCAAGTACAGAAAACATGCGAGGCTTGCTGTTTTCTGTCCGGCTCGTGGACTACTTTTTCTCTAATTTACTAGCATGATTTCGCTTGGCAGAAGTCGAGCGCTTTACATAGTTAATTGCACTTTTCGGGTTACGTGCATAAATGCACTTTTGCCGATAGGTGAAAAGTCGGGTTATGAGTTTACAACGCTATCAGCTCTAACATGAGCAAACGCGAGACCCGTTGCATTGCAAATGCTTGTTGTGCTTGTCTCCACTGTTCACTTTTAGGGAACTACTTAATTTCTTTTTGGTTAAGCTATCTACGAGAGTCCAGCTCCATCCATAATGTGTTTCTTCCCCACCACATACTAGCCTTCCCACCCTCTCAGTTGCTGTCTCGTTTGTGTGCTGTTAGTTTTCTCTTGTGTGCTTCTCCTTTCTGTGCTGTGTGGTGTTCTTTCCATTGTGTGCTTCTCCTCAGCCCGTGATGCTGTGTCCCTTATGTTGTTTTCCCCTTATCATCCCACCACCCCCACTCCTCTGTTACACTTCCAACCCTTCAGTGCTTTTCTTATTTTTCTGCGTGTGTGTATATAGTCGCTTAAAAAAAACAAAGGTTATAGATACGTTATAGTTAAGTTCTGAATTTTCTCCTTAATATTTTTACTGCAAATGTTACATTGATATTATCAATGATGTTCTAAAAGATGTCATGAGTGCTGTATTATCTGGGGTAATTAGCAGTGCACGGTGAGGGCGTGAGTTATAGTTACCTTAGGGCACGACTTCTAGATACTTGAGGTAACCATAACTGCTGAGTTTCCATGTTTTGTGCTTGTAAATTGAGAACCTAGCTATACCATCCCGGTAACCTCTTTTTTTTTTTTCGTTTAAAGTGAATTTCATTTTTTTTATTCTATTTTCCTAACTAACATGTCCCTGTAACCTTTTTTCTTCAGTGAATTTCCATGTTTTTTTAACCTTAAGTAATTTTATGTTAATTCAACCACCACTATGCACAGCCTATGGCCGCGCACAGTAGGGGTTGGGCCCTGTGGAAAACTCCATGTAAGCACCCAACCACTCTCCACTCACGGCTGAAGGTTGGCCGCAGGGCATGCGTCCTACCCCGGTAACCACCCAACCCTGCATGGCCTTTGCCTGTGTGTGGCAGAGGTTGGCCGGAGGGCCTGGCCTGTGGCCATGCTCTGCATCTAAAATCCTATTAAGCAATCACCCCTGCGCCACGCTAAGCCTTGGAAAACAAAAGAAAAGGGGTTAGGGTGGCAATACCCTATCCTTGGTTCTGGGGTCCCCTGGGATCCCACCAGAACAAAAACATTTTTTTTCTTAAATTTTTGCCGCAAATTTGCGGTGACTTCATGAATCAATGGCAAAAATTAAAACACAAACGTGGTCTCTGCACTTCTGTACAAAAAAGCTCCCCGGTGGGCCATGTCACGGGGCATCAGAGTAATTGTAATAATGCTGGTGAGGGATTCACAAGGCCCCCTACTACAAGGGCTGTTTTTTTCCCCCGGGCCCCCTCCTAGGACTTAAAGATGCTCCGGGGACCACAACGTTCCCAGAGCAAAATAAACACTGGGGGTGGGGCGGGGGAACAGGGCTCTGAAAACACCCACCTCCTCTGGGACAAACTCTACATTTAAATTGGGAAAGGGGCAGCGAGGGTCCCCTCCCCGGGCTGATTTTTGCCCCGGAGACCCATTCCCCGAGGTCCGGCCACGTTCTGCTGGGTGCCTTGGCCCTTCCATGATGGGGCCCGCGGGAGGAGCATTAGTGCTCCCACGGTCCCATCCGGCTCCAGGCCGCCTGTGGGAGCCGGCTTTGCTCATGCTCGCAGGGAGCGGCTAAAAATTCAGCTCCCTGCATGCGGGAACAGTCTCATCTGTTCCCCTGCCCGCATGCCAATGGGCAGGGAAACAGATGAAAATCTCGCAAGCGGGAGGAGTTTTTTTCACTTTGTCGTGCTGGAAATGGAGTTAGTGTTTGCTTTTGCTTGGTGGGAGCTGTTAAAGCTCCTGCCAAGTAAAAGCAAATGCTCCCACCATGCAAAAGCAAACTACTATCTCCCAACGGTGTGCACCTCAGGATAACAGGAACCTACCCTGGTAGTGGGGGGGGGAGGGGGCACATGGCCTCCCTCCTTTGATTGCACAGGTTGGCCCTGGAAGGTGGTGGTCCACGGGGCCGTATTTGACCTGAGAGGGCGGCCTCCTGGCCCACTCCCTCACCCAAGAAATATAAATGGCCCTAAATAGGTGGTAGTCCTTGGGGTGTGGGGGTTCTGGGCGGCCCGCACTAATTTTCACTAATTTTCACTAATGCTCATCTATCCCCGAGGAAGTGGTGGTCCCCAGGGCTTCAAACAGCCCCAGAAGGGAGTCCATTCATTAAATAAAGCCCCAGGGAAGTTGTGGTCCCCGGGTCATTCGAGCTCAAGGAGGGGGGGGGGGGGGTCCATGTAGCCCTACTCCAAAATTATTACTAAGCCCCAGAGAGGTGGTGGTCTCCCGGGCTGTTAAGGACCCGGGGGGGGGGGTGGAGAGGGGTAGCATTTTATATATTTTGACAGCAAGCACAGGAGCCCGCACTTTTATTATTTTTCTGCTAATTTGCAGCACTTTTTTTTTTTTTTTTTTTCCAAAAATGCTTTTTTGCTTTGGTGGACAAAAAAGCTTTTTTGTTTTTTTTATGTGTTGTTTGGGACTTTGGCTGAGTCCGAGTCTCAAAATGGCTGCCAACACTTCCTGGTTGAAGTGTTGGCAGCCAATCAGATCTCTGCACGAAATTACAAAAAGTGTGCTTTCTGGACCAAGAGGTACCTACCTGCTCTTTTTTTTCCTCTTCCCCCGTTCGATGAATTACCCTAAAACTTTCCATGACCAACTAGAATTAGCTGCACACTTTTTTTATTTATTTTTGATTTTTTTAGAAAATTTTGTGAATATTCGTCAAACGGTGCCAAAGATATAGCCAAGTAAAAAAAATGCTTTTCCTATGGAAAATATTCTAACTATTCCTACTAACGACCACCAGTAGGTAAAATATAAATGTGTGTCTATCATATATATATATATATATATATATATATATATATAATTATTTTTTTTTTTACCGACCCAAGTGCCACTGTTTGTCACAAACCGGACAATACCGCCGGAGCTGGTGTGAGGTAGTTTGGAGATTAGGACTGAAAAGAAATGGATTTCCATGAAGCACAAAAGAGAATAAAGTGTACATTCCTTTAAAGGATTCTTGTGTTTGTGCCCCGGTTATTTGTTTGGCAGAAGTATGCGGGACCGTTCTTCCAGCGCATTATCTATTCCTTGATTGAAGTAATGCACCCACCATTCTAAACTTGTGCGAGGCGCTGTTGGTAATTTGCTGCTTTGCTTCATCTGCATTGTGATTTGTACAGTATGGCCTTCAGACTGTCCGTGTTTGAGTGATCTCTGTAGCATGCGCTGACCTTTAATATATTGAATTCCCTGACATTCCCTTTCTATCGCTCTATCAGCGCCACACTAATTAGGTGCACAGCACAGGGATCTATATGTGTTTTGCAGGCGTATAATGATGTTCGCTAGAAACCACAGCATGAACCCATGGCACATATATTTTTATGCATCTGAGAAGGCTTTGTATGCTCTGTGGTTTTTTGTTGGCTCTTGTAACTGTAAGTAAAATGCCATCAGAGGTCATTCAGTTCTGCACTATGGAATTTGCATTCAGGCCTTATAATTTCTATGTCAAGCAGCCATTCATTAGGTCATGGCGCGCTGTGGAAAAAAAGACATCATGGTCTTCTCAGAATATGTAGAAATCCTGGCAGGTCTCTCACTCAATTTACGAAGGCAGCGGTCCCCTTGCTGTAGAAGCTGCGGAGTTGATGTATAAAAGAGGAAAATGGTACAAATGTGCGTATTTATTTTCAGGGGAAACTAGGAGGACCTCTTATCATGCATAGTCCTCCTGGGTGCACCCTAATTCGCTCACTACCTAATTTTGTTTGAAGCACGGGGTAGAGCATGTGTGTCTCTATCAAATAATTCTTAGGCTTGAGCCTGTCTGAGCATGTATCTCGCATGTGAGACACTGTTAAGAAAAAGGGCTTGCTAACTAATTTTTTTGTTTGCGTGGGTGGCACTCTTCTCTACAGCCTTGTAATTCGCCAGGCCTAGCACTAGTTTTGTTCCTCTCGGTGGAGCAGGGACCAGGCACTGATTGATTCCACTTTATCAGTGCCTGTCCGCTGCTCCCTAAGTGATTAAGGTACTATTTTGTTCTTTTTATTTTAACTTTTAGTAGCATGCAGATTGTGTGTGACTTGTAAAAACGTGCCCAGCAGGACAAACAAAATTGCAAGGATTTATTTTCTATAGTTAACTTTCATTTATTTTCCTGAGTATTCTTTTCTCACTTTGCACTTTGGTTTTCTTTTTTTTTTTTTTTGCTCATAGGTGCTGTTCTCAAGAGATGAGGGTTATCTAATTGCAAAGCGAATTTTTTTCTTTCTAATGTGTAATTTTTGAAATGATGCTTTAACGCACAATGCTATACACCCCAATCCACTGCACACCAATCCACACCAAACCACCCCATCTCATTCCAGTCTGCCCCACTCAATCCAAACCAACCCAGTCCATCCCACTCCAGTCCAAACCACTCACCCCGATCCAGTCCACCCCACTCCAATCTGCCCCTCTCCAATTAGCCCATCTCCAGTTCGCCCCACTCCAGTTCACCCTCTCCAATCCAAAAGAATCTTCCCCATTCCAAAACAAAACAATATGTCCATTCCAGTCTCCTGCACTCCTATCTGCCCCACTCCAATTAAAAAAAAACCTGCCCCACTTCAATCTAAAAAAAAAATTCCCACTTCAATCCAAAACAACCTGCCCCACTCCAATATAAAACAATTTTCTCCACACAATCCAAAACATTCTGCCCCCTGCCAATCCAAAACGATCTGCCCTACTTCAATCCGAAACCATCTGACCCACTCCAAAAAATCTGCTTCACTCCAATCCACCTCACTCCAGTCTGCCCCAGACCAATCTCCAATCTGCCCCACTGCAATCCAAAGCAGTCTGCCCCACTCCAATCCAAAATAATCTGCCCACTTCAGTCTGCCCCACTCAATCCAAAACAATCTTCCACCCTCCAATCTGCACCTCTCCAATCTGGAACAATCAGCCCCGCTTCAGTCCAAAACAATCTGCCCCACTCCAGTCTGCCCCACTCAGTCTAAAACTGTCTGCAGTGAGGTGGATTGGAGTGGGTCAATCTGCTCCAATCCAAAATAGTCTGTCCCACTCTAATCTGCCCACTCCAATCAAAAAAACAATCTGCCCACCACATTTCACCCCAATCCAATTCAGAACAACCTGCCCCACTCCAATCCAAAACAATCTGCCCTGCTCCAATCTGTCCCGCTACAATTCAAAGCAGTCTGCCACTACAGTCGGTCCCACTCCAATCCATCCTACTTCAGTCTGCCCCGGTCCAATAAACTGTAATCCAAAACAATCTGCCCCACTCCATTCTGCTCCAACCCAAAACAATCTACCCCACTCAGTTCGAAACAATCCGCCCGCTCAAATCTGCCCCACTCCAATCCAAAACATTCACCCACTACAATCCGCCCCACTCCAATCCTAAACAATCGGCCCCACTCCAATCCATCCCGTTCCAGTAGAAAACAATCTGCCCTGCTCCAGTCTGTCCCGTTTCTGTCCAAAACAATCTGCCCCACTCCAGTCTGCCCCACTCCAATCCACCTCACTGCAATCTGCTCCAATCCGAAATAGTCTGTCCCACTCTAATCTGCTCCACTCCAATCAAAAAAACAATCTGCCCACCACATTCGACCCACTCCAATTTAGAACAATCTGCCCCACTTCAATCCAAAACAATCTGCCCTTCTCCAATCTGCCCCGCTACAATTCAAAGCAGTCTGCCACTACAGTCTGCCCCACTCCAATCTGTCCCACTCCAATCCATCCTACTTCAGTCTGCTTCAGTCCCATAAAATGTAACCCAAAACAATCTGCCCCACTCCATTCTGCTCCAACCCAAAACAATCTGCCCCACTCCAGTCTGCCCCGCTCAGTTCAAAACACTCTGCCCCGCTCAAATCTGCCTCACTCTAATCCACAACATTCTGCCCCACTTCAATCCAAAACAGTCTGCCCACTCCAATCCGCCCCACTCCAATCCACCCTGCTCCAGTAGAAAACATTCTGCCCCGCTCCTGTCTGCCCCACTCTAGTCTGCCAGCCTTTGATCCATTCCACCCCACTTCAATCCAAAAGTCTGTGCACTACAATCCAGTCCATCCCAATCCAAGCAACCCTAATCCAGCCTAATCCAATGCACTCCACTCCCTCCCCAATCTAGCCCACTCCAATCCAGTCCACCGCAAACCACCCTACTCAAATCCAAAACATACTACCCCACTCCAATCAAAAACACTCTGCCCCACAGTAGTCGCAAACAATCTGCCCCACTCTAATTGAAAACAGTCTGCCCCACTCCAATTGAAAAGTCTGATCTAGTCGAAAACAGTCTGCCCCAGTCAAACGATCTGCCCCACTCCAATCCAAAACAATCTGGCCACTCCAATCTGTCTCAATCCAGTCCAAAACAATCCTCTCCAATCCAGACCAAAACAATCTGCCCCACTTCAAATTCCCTCACTTTATTCCAAAACAACCTGCTGCACTCCAGCCTGCCCCACTCAACCCACCCCTCTACAATCCCAAATAACCCACTCCAATATAAAACAATCTTCCCTACTCCACTCCAATCGACCTTACCACACCCAAATCAAAATCACTCCATTCCAATTCACACCACTCCACTGCACTACAACCCAGTCAACAGCACACACATCCAATCCACCCCAACCTAGCCCAGCCCACTTTACTCCACTCCGATCCAATACTCCTCACCCCAATCCATTCCAGCCCAATCCACCCTACTCGAATCCAACCCATCCCACTCCAATCCACCCCACTCCAGTTGAATCATCCCACCCACTTGCCATTCCCACCCTATTCCAATCCAACCCACCCCAATCCACCCCACTCCAAGTCTACCACTACCTAGTCCACCACCTCCCTCCAGTCTACCTCACTAATACAATCCACTTTAATCCACCCCCTCAGTCCGATCGAGTCCACATTAATCCACCCTACTCCAGTCCAATCCACCCCTCTCTGCAAACCGCCTTAATCTACCCCCACTTTAATCCAGTACACCAATCTCCAATCAATCCACCCCACACCAATCCAATCCACCCCGCTCCAGTCCAACCCACCACAATCCACTCCAATTCACCCCATCCAATCCACCTCAATCCAGTCCACCCCACCCCTATCCAATCTACCCCAATCCAATCTACCACACTCAGTCTACACCCCATCACACACAAATCCATCCCACTCAATTCAATTCACCCCACTCAATCCAATCCACCTCACTCTACTCCACCCACCCCAATCCAATACACCCCTCTCCGGTCCACCCCACTTAATCCATTCCACCTCACTCCACTGTTCCCTCCCCAATCGGATACACCCGCCTACAGTCCACCGCACACCAATCCAGTGCACCTTACCTCAAGGCAATCCACCCCAGTCCAATCCATCCCATCCCGGTCCAATCTACCCACCCCATTTCAATCCACTCCACCCCACTACAATCCACCCCACTATACCCCAGTCCACCACACCCAGTTGCAGTCCAAACTGGTCCTACCAGCTTACCCCACTCCAATCCACCCACCCCACCACACTCCAATCCACCACACCTCCATGCAGTCCACCCAACACCACCCCACTCAATTCCGACCCACTCACTCCAACCCACCACGCTCTATTCCAGTCCACCCACTATATCCCAATCAAATCCGCCCAACCCAGTCCAATCCAGCCCATCCCAGTCCAGCCTACCCCAATCCTATCCACCTCGCCCCAGTCCAGTCTGCCCAGTCCAGCCAACCCCACTCCAATCAACCCACTCCAATCTAATCCACCCCACTCCAGCTCAATCTAATCCACCCTACCCCACCCCATTCCAATCCATGCCACCCCATTCCAATCCATGCCACCCCATTCCAATCCACGCCATCCCATTCCTCCAATCCAAACCACCCATCCAATCCCATCCACCTCACCCCATTTCAGACCACCTCACCTCATTTCAATCCACCCCAATCCAATTCAATCTAATCCAGTCAACCACACTCCCTCAATCCACTCCACCCTATTCCACCCCACTCCACTCTACGACACTCTGCCACTCTAATTCTCCTGCTCTACTTCACGACATTCAAACAAATCCACACTAAGACACTCTACTCCACGCCACTAACTTTTAGGCATGCTGAACAGAAACAACACTGGTTTACAACATGGCAAAACACATTGCAAAAGCCAATAGCTCTTGCATATGTGAGACCTATTGGCTTTTCCAATGCTTGTTCTTCTTTTGTTTGTCCTTCCCATGGAGCAAGACAACATTACTTGTGTCCTGCTGCAGCTTAATTTTGACCACTATTTTTAGATTAAGCATCCCAAAAGAGTGCATTTATTTTCCAGCTGTCTCCCTCATCAGCTTCCCTTCCCCCATCTGCCAGGCTCTATATTGCTCACTCTTGTCCATATGCTTCTCCCTGCCCTCCTCTGTGTTGTTTGTGCTCTTACTTATTTGTTTCTCCCCTGCGTTGATTTCTCACCCTGGGCTAAACCAAACTTCATGTTGCGCTCTCTCTCCTGTGTGCTTCTCTTACCCCTGCATTGCACATTGCTCATGCCTCTGCCATCCATGTTGCTTCCTCCCAGCCTACTATATTGGCTCCCCAATCACTATTTCATTGTTCCTCCCTCCCAACCCCCCCACATCTGTGCCCTTCATGATGCTTCTGCCCCCACTCTCCATCCCTGGTGTTGCTTCTGCCCACCCCCATCCATGTTGCTTGTGCCTGACGCCCAGTATTGCTGCTCCCACCTGCGACCAACTCGACCGGGAAATAAAAAGAAAAAAATGTGCCTGCTTCATTTTGTGGGACTACATGGTGCACGCCCCTACCAGAAAGTGCGACTGACTGCATCATTTTTTTCTCCTCTTTACCCATGCTAAACAGCATCCCACATGATACACAGCAGTGAGGTTGGTGTACAGCTTCACTAAATGCCATTCACAAAGCCAATAGGTCCAAAATCTATTGGCTTTGCCAATGCTTGTTTTAAGATGGTGTTTAGTCCTCCAGTATGAGTAACGTGAATTGAGACTAAAACCTTAGCTCCTGCTTAATTAATGTGAGGGTGACCTTCTCTTCTTCCTCGGACTGTAAGGGATTGAAGTTGTTTTTGTATTTGCCCATGTTTGCCGTGAATGCTTGGGATTTGCTCCTTTTTAGCTAAGTGTTGAAAGTTTGTTTCATGGGGATACTATTTACGAGATTTTTGGTAGCGGGGCCACGTATGTTTTGGGGCAAAGGATGCAGGCAAGACTGTCCGTGAAGTACTCTACACACCAGAGGAGAAAATGTACAGTTCTTCCTAATTTCTCTCTTATGGTCTGATTCAGAAATTTGTATTTGGATACCAATATGAACTGCTGACTTCTTTGCATAAATGTTCTTTTCAATCACCCAGAATATAACCCCACAGATGGGTTACAGCTCAAACCTCTCATGGGGGTTCATTTTTCACTGGTGCGTGTTCCTTGCCCTCTATGGTTGTGTTTTACCCTGTTTGCTTCTAGGTATTGTCGTCCTTCTGCAACAGAAAAGTGTCCCAAGTGTTTTTGTTAGCCTGTGCCGGATTTCCTCCAAGTACAGCCCACGCCTGGCATGGACATTTTCCATGTGACATTTCATCTCTCATCTTCTACATGGCATTGGGTTGGCTTTGCCCTTTGAGGAGTTCTAGTTGCTGAGCCAGTCACATGATCAGTAGAATTTCCATGTTTTAGTCGTATGGCAAAAGATGTGTGCACCTAGATGTACCATAGGTGTATGGACATCATCGTAATGGGTGCTGTCTGTATAACAAATCCCCACAATGTATGGAGGTTAATGGGTTCTTCGGCTCTTCCCCTCTAGATCTTTAATGGAGTAGCTGACTCCTCTTGCTCAAACCAGATACTTTGAGGATATTATCATTGTTATAGCTAAAGATGAACTAAATCCGGTGTGCAAACACCTGACTCACAAGACCTGTTCCCCTATGCATTTTCGTCTTGAATGTACTACTTTTTTTCCCGTTGTTATCGGAACACACGCATGCCTAGTTGGAAGTTGAACATGTCATCTTAGAAGGTTGTTCCTTCTTGTGCAAAGGTAAGAGGATTGATTGATCATTAAGTTCATCGTGGATATCATTCCACACAGTGCTTGAAATGGAAAATTTAAAGTGCAGGTACTCTGTACTAGAGTACCTGCTTGTTTCTGAGAAGTGCCGGTACTCTCCAATTAAAAGTATTGCGTTTTTCTTGAGATGTGCCGGTACTCTACCTCTCAAAATAAAAAAGTGCCGGTACTCAGTACCGGCCCATTTAAAGCACTGATTCCACAGTTACCAAAGGGCAGTGCTCTTAGTGAAGAAAAGGCTGTATGCAGCATTTCGAAGGAAAAGATCTCCGTTCTTGATTCCTGTATCTATTCCTATCAAAGTGGACAGTGGAGGAAGGCAGAATTAGTTTTGGGGGTGGGGACCTGGGGTTTCGTCCCTTTTCCCAAACCTGAGACAGTGTGCAGTTTGAGTAAATGACTTTATATATCTGTGCTGCTCTTAATTTAAATTTTAGAATGTATATGTGTGTGTGTGTGTAGGTGCCCTAGCTCTGCATTCAAGACCTAAAATGTAGGCGACATTGTCTGTACTTACTGATCTACTAGAATGTTTTCTTTAACTTTGTGGATCCCTTCGCAGCCTCAGTATCATCTTTTCTCACCAGCACGATCGTAAATCTTCTTCTAGTCTGTATTGAGGTTTCCTTCCCCAGCTCACCAGCCGATCCTCACATGTGTTTCACGCCTTCGGGATACTTGCGTTTCTATAGAGTTCACAAAACCAAGGCCATATTCTCCTAAACATGCTGAAGCTGGACTCGGTAGATTTTATCAGAGAGAAAGAATCTCGTAAGTGGTGCAACTCAACACTGCTGCTGCACTTTCAGTGCAGAGGATAATTATGGCTTTTTGTGCAAAGCTCGGTATGAAACTAATGCCTTTTACATCTGTTCCACCACAGAACTGAGGCTGCTCCGGAGCTGACCGAAAGTAGTTATGAAGCATTTCAGCAAAATAACTGGTACTTATGAGGAAAAAAGTTTGGTTTAGGGATGAGTCCTTCCACTGCCCTCTTGGTTCTCCACAGTGCTAGGCCATACCGCATGCTATATTTAAAAGTTGAAATACACTGCAGGAACTAGCTTGCAGTATTGCACATATAGCAAAGATTTTGAGAGAATATACTGTTGAAAAATGTACCTAAACTAGTGTGCAGTTTTGCAGTGGGGTGCAGTATTCCCCGAAACTTCAAAATGCATTTTGGCAAATATTGGAGACTTCTTAATTCACCTCCTGACTCCAAGTGCCTTTTAGCATCCTTCATTAATCATTGTCTCTCAAGCACCGGTCAACGATGTAATGCTGGTACTGTGCCACAACGTTGGAAGGCCAACCGAGCCACCTCTGTGCATGCTGATACCGGCCCACTTAGATTTCAGGGAAGCTAGAATTATTCTTTGCAAAGGTAATATAGAATATTAGTACATGGCTGAAACAGTGAAGCCGTATCTTGTATGGTCAATTTATCATCCGGGCCACACCCAATTTACTGCGGGTTAAATCTTGTTGGGCATGTTTTTCCATCACTACTACTAGTTTTCTGAAGACTCTCAACTTTGTCTCAGGGCCGATATTAGCTCTCCCGAAGAGGGGGAGTGTTGTGTTCACTTGGGTCTCTAGGTTACTTTTTGTCTGTGCTGTCTCCATTACTTATTCCATAATTGAGACCGATTAGACTGTACCATTTGATCAAGTAATTCTCCTTCTGCTTAACTGAAGTCCTGGAGTTCTAAGTAAAGGCCAACCGAAAGCGTTCTAGTTAAACAGACGGTCTCAGACGTTCTCCTTATAAATATTTCTCCTCCGGTCACCTTAGGCCCATTTGATAAATACCTATGTTTTCTGCAGCAAAGTGTACACCCATGTTACGTCACCAGTTACCCTTACACTAGTGGATGCCTTTAATGCCTAATCTGTATGTCCTATCCCGTAAATACCTGCCCCAGTTGCTAAGTGATGTACATTCACATTGCAACTTTCGGTTAGCCTGCTTATCCAGACGTATACTGTATGATGATCTTCCCACTTGCATCTGCCAAGTGACATAATATTAAGCCTCTCCTCTGATTGTACAGGACCCACTCATCTACTATTGTGTCATTAACAATCGGCAAGCAATATTTTCACAAGAACAAAATGCAAATAAAGTAAAGGAAGTAATTGGTCATAATCGTTAGGCAGAGGTGGGATAAAGCATTCGCTGACAGTAGGAATATAGAAAGCTGGGGAAAAATTGAATATAGTTTATTGTTCATTGTTGAATTTAAACTGTTCCTGCTTCTTGGGTTTTGCTGGTGCCAATTACAAAGATTAGCAGTGTGAGCGCTCCTTTCTAACAACAATCTCTCTCAGCAGAATGTAGTTTTGGTGCACACAAATACAAAAGTGCAGGTATTGGTGTATTTTATTTTACCTTATTTACCTTTAATTATCTGGATTTATCGAAAACGAGAACATAATCCCAGAAGGATGTTGAAGTGCTTGGCAAAGATGCAAGTTCTGTTCTTTAGCCATGTTGAGAAGCAGCCGCACTGGTGCACAGCATGGCTAAAAGTTAGAGGCATGGAGTGTCGTAGACTGGAATGGAGTAAACTCATGGAGTGGAGTGGCATAGAGTGAGGTGGAGTGACCTGTAGTGGAGTGGTGTAAAGTGGGGTATGCATGGTGTGGTAGTGCACTGCCATTACAGACAGCACATTTTAATTGATATTACTACTATATTTGCACGTACATACAGTTTTACTGATAAACGTATAAAGCACACAACCAATCTGTGGAAATCAGCATCACCTTGGATATTGATTTGCTTGTATTCAAATATTTTTTTCAACACACTTCAGAATTGAAAAATGTGCTTCATTTGTGCTTTACTAACTCTGATATATTCTGAAATTGTGTACAGTTAATTCACTGGCATTGAAATGTTGTTGTGTGCTAGCAAACATAACATCCCACAGCCTTTACTTACAACCACCAGTATCCAGCAAGATTGTCACACGAACCCTCTCACTTTGCAGTAAAAGAAAGAAAAGTAAACACCAACCTCCTACAGAAGACAGAGCCTATCATTTGACCTCTATCTTTGAATATACAGCAAATGTGACAAGTTGAAAACAAATTGTAAATGCCTGTTTATTGTTCATTCACTTCTGAACTCCAGCATTGTTATTTTGGGGGTGCTTCTGCACCCCCACACTCCCCTACTTCCAGCACCTTTGGCATGAGTGTAAAATTGAGGTAGACCATTGTTTAACTTATGCTATTAGTAAAGAACACTGACCAAAATAAACAAGCGTGTCAAAAGAACGTTGTTTCTCACAGGCATGCGAGGTTGGTGGAATTGGTAGAGGCAGAGACAAGTAGAATCTGTCAAGCAGAACAATAGGAAGCTGGAAACAGTTTAAAAGGCATACATCACATTTATTGATGTGAACTAAAGTTCAAGAGACAACTCTTGTAGAGTGCGTCACGGAAAAGAAAAAAAAAAATCTAATCAGCCTTTTCAAAATTATCAGCCATCCCAGAAAGCTAGTACTAGTGGAAGAATACATGTAGCTAATCAAAGAGGTGGTAAATAGGCTATGTTCCACAAGGCTGACAAAGACATGCTGGACTGCATAAAACAAATAAAGCCAGCAAGTAGAAAGCAAGAAAATTAGAGTTGCAAAACACAGAGCCAATGGTAAGCAATGGGCGGAATAAATTCCTAGGGAAGATTTCAGCTGCACTATCTGGTCGGCTTCAACCTAATATGAGTTAAAAATAGAAAGGTGGTGTTTCCTAAATGTACATGTTATTTTTTTCCTTTCTTTATTAAAGTGATTCAATTTCTGTCATCTCAATCATTTACCAGAAAAATTATTTCAATGAAATGCTACAGCAGGTTTAGCATACGTACCTGTTGCACCATTGGTCATAATACTGCCGCTCAATTGCCTCAGAATTTGAGGCCCTGTCCGTGACCCTATAGTGTCCACTGATGCATCACTTCAGTATTAACCACACTTGCAGACAGCAATGCATTAAACACATCAAATGTCAGAGAAATGCATTACAGTAATGCTTATAAACACCACAGTCCATCTCTTATGACCGACCATATAGTGCCATTTATGTCATACGAAAATAACTTGTTATTTTTATTTAACGATTGCCTCAGCTGTCTCCTCTTTATCATCATACAACCCTTCTGTCAGCGGTATCTTCTATTTATGAAATACCAATCTAGATCTATAGCCGTCGTTGAAATCGACATCAGCGAGTCTCTCTTCCCAAGGTACAGTAGGATTTGAAAGTGTCAGCAAGTATAAAAGAAACCATATGTCATCGTGGCCCAGCTGCTTTTTTAGTCTCATAATTCATAATTCTAATTTAAAGTGAATTGTTGGATGCAGACAGCTGGCGGCTTTTTGACAGTCCTGGGCGCTACTTCTAGGATTAATGAGCGTAGATGGACGCTGCACTGTAGTGTGCGCAAGAGTGCATTGCCAGATCCGCTGAGGGAACAGAAGTGCGTCTCATGTTATCCGATGGGCCGGAGTCTATTTTATCTGCTGCATGTATTGAGATGATGGATTGCAAAGTAGTATGAATATTCTGGATGTCCTGTAAACAAGTTGCTACAGTTTCAATAATGGCCAGATTGATTGGGAAAGATCTGGATAATCCAAGCTTCCCAATGCTTGGTTATGCTGGTGTTCAAATGGTTATCCTCTGTGTGAATGTAGCAGATTGTGATTTGTGTTATTTTTTGGCTATTCTTGTCCAGTGTTATTTAGTCTGCTGTAACTCTTGTTGTGACTGCAAGCTGGTCATGTTTCTGACTAACAGTTGTCATTCATGCTTTCTTTGGGCTAGTGCTCACGGTATTGGTGTCAAAAGCAGCAGTGTGTGCTGACAATATGGAAAAGGCAACCAGAAACCTAATTTGAACAGTAGTTGTGAAGTATTTTCTCCTTCGGCTCATGTGCAATGACGTGATTTTAAAATGCTTGCAGTGCTGGGCCTGCCGTAAACACTAGCCTCATTATTCATAAACACATTATTGTAATTTGAGTCACTCAATGAGGTTAGAATTAAAACTCTGCACCAGAAGGAATGATTGGCTTCCAATAGTCTACTAAGCCTTTTCAAAATGTTCAGCCACACAAGTCTAGTTCCATGAAGGGAGGGTGGTCTGACTGAACTGTGTTTGGACAATGAGAACAACAAGGCTCAGTGGCATTACTTCAGAATGAAAGTTAGTTTTTCATAGGAAAATGTATTAAATGTGGATTCATTGTGCAATCTCCCCCACTAAAATGGGAGAAATGTAGTCCATAATGAGCCCCCGATCTTGCAATAAATTTCTGAACTCAAAGTAGTATTCACAGAATGACTTTCAGAAGCAAAATGTAATTTACTAAGTATAACTGCAACATAAATCCTACACCAGACCTGTGCATAGAGTGAAATAACTATTTAATAGTGGTTGAAACTGACACAGAAGAGTGTATGACTTGGGTATAAACCTTTAATGACTGGTTAGGGGTCATAAGCACTTTACAAATATACAATAGGATGCAATGCAATAAACTTAACTGACTAGATCAGGCTTTTTCAAAGGTTTGGTTGACAAGGGCAAATTGTCCTGAACCAGTCCAAATCCTGTACTTTGACTACTTGCCTCCACTTCAACACAGCTTGTTGTTTATGGGTTGTAATTAATCTGGCATTCCCGGGCAGCCGCATCACTCTGGTCAGCCAGACCTGCTGGTGTCCCGGCCCAAGGTGGGAAACAACTGACTGAGTAATTTAGAGCAGAGAACTACCACTGTGCAACATAAAGTGTACTTAGGAGGTTCAAATGCAGAAAATGTCATTTAAAGTGTCGATTGTCAGCTTTGTTAAATGACCAATTCATTTTTATTACTTAAGCATTGTATGTCTGACGGGCATTTTAATGCAGGCACGATAGATCTAATGTCATGTCTTCAAGTTAACTACTGACAATGGAAATTATTCTCCTTGGATTTTTTGAAGACATATTTCTTATGGAAATATTGAAAATGTACCAGGGTCGATCTCGTGGACGGGGGTTGGGTACCCCTGGCCCATCTTTGTTAGAAAAGCCACTGAGACGCATTTCAGCCGAAAGTCCACAGCCGTTATATTTCGCCTCGCGCCGCGATCCGAAGAGAGCCGTGAGCGCCACCCCAGCGGTGCTTTTAGCGCACTGATCTGTAGTCCTTTGACATTGGCCTGTATTTGCACTGGCACTTCGACAGGGGTTTGTTTGGCAGCATTTCACATGTCTGATTACCCCATCTACCTTGCATTGCCGGGTAGAGCGAAATACCCGAAGATGAAGATATTCGCGTCAGGCTATTGTTTCTGCGCCGTGCAGTATCGGCACGGTAGGTTGTGTGCCAGAGAAAGGGCCTCATTAACGCGGAAGCATCTGGGAATGAGGGAGCGGCAGGGAGCTCGAGATACCATCCATCAGCTCCTGACAAGGCGGCTTTGGAGGGAGCACAGGGCACCTCGTGCTTCATATGGAGAGATAAAGCAGCCCTTGTCGGGGGGAGGAATTGCCGCCGCCTCGCGCGCATTGTTGTCTTCGAGCAGAGCGCGCGCTCTGTCAGCCCGCCGCTGATTGACGCTCGCGCGCGTTGCGTCCCGCTTACACCAAAGGAGTCCCACCACAGACGCGCGCCGCTCGTCTGGGGGTGTTCTAGTAAGACACATTGCCTTCATTTATCCCTTGTCCGTTGGCTTTTTGTCTTCCTTCTCCCCTCATTCGTGTCCGTACCCTTCGCAAACATTGACCAAACGCCCACAAAAAAATGTGCTGATGGTATTGAGTGTGTTGCCGTCAATGCATATGTTGCGTAAACCAACCTGCAGTCTGGGAGCGTAGCAAGTCAGTGATGAAACAGGTACGTTTTAAGGAGTTTACGACCTTTGGTTAGATTATTCTCATAGTGGAGGATTAAAGGGAACCAATTCCTTGGGTAAAGAGAGCTTTGGCGTTCTCTCGATCGTTCTGCTTCACCACACGTCAAGGCGCAGCGACACAGGCGTATAAATGGGAATACGTTATACCAGATGGGAGGGTTGACAAACCCCCATTAGTTTAGTTTGGAAAAGGATTCCTTGCGGGTGGGTGACATGATGCAATAGATAGATCGACCATGGTCTTTGCCTCCTCTTTAGGCACAGGGAGGAAGAAGGCCCAGAGAAGCCCCGATGGTGCCCCATAGATCGCACGCAACAAAGTTACTGAACTCTCATCCTAGGGTCCGTATTTGCCTTGGGCCGGATGTGCCACATTGCTGTTATGTCATTCAGAAAGGAATTTGTGAATGATTTTGCGATTAATAATCTACTGCTGGCTCTTATCAGCTATTGTATGAGAATAGTTAATGTTCAGTTTAGGCCGAGGTAATAGTTCAAATGTCGTCTCTGAGTGAGCAATCCCTTGGAATGTTAAACTGGCACAGACTGTGTTGGGTTGCATTGGTGCCTATTTTTTAAAACTTCTCCCTTGACTGACTACTGATGGCTCAGCCACCTTCTGGGTTATCTTCACGCTCTGTCGGAAGCGCACAAAGCTTTTTCTGCGCATTGCCCATCTGATACATGCAGAAGGGCAACGAGACACTGAGTGCTAAAGCGAGGCCTTACATGACACACACACACACACACACACACACACACCAACAGGTTGATCTTTCTGATGGCAAATCATTTCATGGGTAGATGGGATCAACTGATGAAAGTTTCTGCGAACTCGAAATAAAAATTAGTTTTTGGCAAAGTGCAAACATTGTTATAACCCACTCCCTTTGTGGCTGCTGGGCAGGAGGAAGTATTAGACTTTACATATAAAATACTTGGTACTTATTAACCAAAAGTGTTCAGCTGTTGCAATAAAATGTATTCTTATTAGGTAGTAAGCCATGGAAGAGTGAATGCTGCGGCAGTAGACCGGTAGCCAGCTTTGATGTGTAGATTAACAGTAGAAACAATCTTGTAATGCACCCTTTGATGCTGTGGACAGAAAGTATACAATTCCTTTGGCACTCTGTCTCCTCCCGTTCCTGCGGGTATCCCTCCCTCTGTCAGTTTTTGCACCCTCCCGCCACCACGTTTAACACCAATGATAACACTAGATATACAAAGGCTAAGAACATAGCAGAAAATTGTTGACATTCCTTCAGGCATTCGTCGTTTAAGGATTAGCCACTGTTACCAGCTAATGCAGATCCTCTGATGCTAAACGTGTAGGAACCCTGACTGACATCTAACTGATAAAGAATAAAAAAAAAGAAACCAGTGAAATGGTGAGGTGTGTGAACCCTACAAATAAGGCAAGCCATGCCCTATGACAATTCACATCAGAAGGGACAGAAAACCTCGTAATAACTTCCCAGGCAATAGACAGTCCCTGAGCAGGGTTCATGAGAACTTAGAGTCAGTAAGCACCACTTTCTCTTGCAGTCCTCTGCTCTTCTGGGAGCAGGGCTGGTTAAAGCATTGAGAAAGGAGTTCATAGTGAAAACCGGTATTTTATACAGCACTCCAGGAAGTGTCCAGCATTAGTATCTGTTGAGGATTTACCTGGAGTTGTATCCTCCTCCCTGTCCCAGATGAAGGAGAACTTCCACCACAGAGGCCCGTGAGGCACACCAGTGAACCGTTAGTTCATTTCACTCAGGTTGACATGATGCACAGTACGCTTGGCATGCTTTGATGGTTTGTGCAGTTTTCAGGAATGGCTATAGCAGTGGAAGTAGTACAGATAGATTGAGTGGGAGCGTGATCAGTGCTTTTGGTAACTGAATGAAACCCCTCTCCACCCTTCCTCCTATTAAGTGCCTGCACAATCGTCCAAATTACCCCCTTAGTCATGGCAGTAGTTGTCCCACTTCGCCGGTTTTCTATAAAGAGGCAAGAACGGAAGTGGCACTGTGGCACAAAGGCTCATCAGCCATGATTCCTATCTGCATGCCTTTTTCTCACTCAGAATATCGCTTTAATTAAGTAGAAGGTCTGTCTGATCTCTGTACTCGTATCATCCACATGTCCCTCTATTTGAAGTCTTCCTTTTGAAGTTGTATGTTATGCCCATGCAGGTGAGTCTTTTCACTGGGGTCACTTCTAGCAGATCTAGTTTATCAACCCCCATACACTATCTCTTACATTTGGAAAGGATGGGATCCTAGTGGACCTGCAGTGGCTGGATCCGATTCCAAGTAATGTAGAATATTACGTTTCAGGTCCTGGTGGTTAGGGAAGAGTCACCTGTCTGAACGACCATTTCACTGGTGGTTGGATCATAAGGGAGACTGGGGCTTCTAACACTTAAAAGTAAAATGATAGTGAATCCGGACACAAACAATGTCAAATTCAAGTCTCTGGGTGTGTTAATTTCATTTATGTGTTGGAGTTTCAAGCTGTTATAATTCGTTGGAGTGTTGGATTCGATGAATGAGCTGTTAGATAGTTATCCATATTTATCTTTGTTGTGTCAAATTTCAGCTAGTCATGTCCTAAATAGATTTTCACTTTTTTGCATATAAAAACCCTGCTCCACAGGTCATGGTAATGTGATTTCCTGCCTTATTTAATTTTAAAGAGATTATATTTGTTTAAATAAATTTGCCAGACTACTGTTCAGTCACTCACTTTGAATTACTTGATATAGACCCCTGTCTAAGAACAGTGAACTGTCACCAATAGGCTCTGAGGGATGCCTTCAGATTCTCTTACGTTGAGTGTGACTGTCTTTATTTGTAACTAATCACACTATGTAATTATAAGAAGGCAATGTTTTAGACATATGTCCTACTTATGATCGACCAGAAAACATGCAGTGTTGTTCTTTAGGGAAGGCTAAACATTCCCTGCTCGTATCACAGGCTGCCTCTCCCATTGGTTCTCAGAGTACAAGTATTTGACGGAAGTGAGTGATATCATTGGAATGGCACAGACCTGCGGTACTTCTGCCAACATTCCACAGAGGCACCTCATTGCATCTGTTTCAATCTTATGAAAAAACAGGATTCACGCATTCATTTGATGTTGATGAGGTCTGAAAGAAAGTGGTTGTTGTTGCCACACCACAACACATTTTTACATAGCGAAAATGGCAAGGACTTTTTTTTAGGGGGGCTTCTTACTCTCGTTTTTCATGTACACTACATCAGTTTTCCAGAGTGCTGCTTTTGTCAAATCTGCATCCGTTCCTAGTATGAGTGCTTTGCAGAGGCCTTGAGGAGGCTACATGCAGTTTCAATTCCATTATATGTTTGTCCTGCTTGTAAATTCTTGGCCAACTCTGCTGACAAAAGTAGGACCCTTCTATTAGACTCTGCTTAGAGAGTGTAGGTTTATCAGCTCAGCTTCAGAACGTGACTGGACACTGTCCCAGCTACCTGTTTCTATGTAGTAAATGTTCTTGTATATCCCTCCATGCCCCTTCACTTATGCAGTCTTGCGCAACATCAGTGGAGCCAGTTTTAACATTTTATTAATGATCTTTGAAGAAGAGAAATAATTTTTTGAGTGTCTGACTGCACTTCCTTGCTCCTCTTCAGTTTCACAGCTGCCAAGTAACCTTCAGGACTTTAGGGCACTTGAATCTTCCCACAAAAGTCAAACAAAGCAAAGCAGCAGGCAGGACCAAGCCACAAGGTTAATTGGCAAACTCATTGGTTAAGTTGCAATTGTTCAGGTCAGTGAGACCCTAGTTGCTACTGCTTGTTCTTCCTCAGTTTTCACTTTTCAGAATGGCAACACATCTCGGAGTGCCCCCAGAAAATCGCTATTAAATAAATGTTGGACTTTGATTGGTGGCTAGATTTCTGTGGTGAGAGAGGCTAGAAAGAGGGAACCAGCAAGCCTAGGATGCTCTCAACATACACATAATGGTCCCTACTTACGTAATGGATGTGAATGTCTCTCTTTGGGCCATACCAAAATATATTTAGCACTCTGGCCTTTCCCAGTGCATGCTTAACTGTATTAATCTCATAAGTGCGGGCGTCAGACACTGGCCAACAACCACACTACCTTCCTGGTGCGGGTCACGACCAGTAGCCGAAACCAGGGAGGGAATCTTCTTTTTAAATTTAAAATCCCCGGGAGACACAGAAGCTCTTCCGTGTCTCCCCCCTGCCCCTTTGAACAAATGGGCTGGCCCCACTCCCCAGGGGACTTATTTAAAAAATAATAAGTATACCCCCCCCACCCCGGGGTTAAAAAACAATGTACAAAATATGTGTGTCTCTCTCTCTCTCTCTCTCTCTCTCTCTCTCTCTCTCTCTCATATATATATATATATATGTTCGATGGCATGTGTAGCTGCAGATACACATGCTGTGCACAGTCCGCCGTCTGGTGTTGGGCTCGGAGTGTTACAAGTTGTTTTTCTTCGAAGAAGTCTTTTCGAGTCACGAGACCGAGGGACTCCTCCTACTTCGATTCCATTGCGCATGGGCGTCAACTCCATCTAAGATTGTTTTTTTTTTTTTCCGCCATCGGGTTCGGACGTGTTCCTTTTCGCTCCGTGTTTCGGGTCGGAAAGTTAGTTAGAATCTCGGAAAAAAACATCGGTATTGTTTGCGTTCGGTATTGGGTTAGTTAGAACAAATCGACACCGAATTTTGAAGAGCTCCGGTGGCCCTTCGGGGTTTTTTTGATCCCCCGTTGGGGCCTGGTCGGCCCGTCCACGTGCGACTTAAAGGCTCATGGAACGGACCCCATTCCGTTTCTGCCCAAAATGCCATCACAAGTATCCGTATACGGATCACCATCTGGTCTGTAACTTGTGCTTGTCCCCTGAGCACAAGGAGGATACTTGTGAAGCCTGTCGAGCGTTTCGGTCGAGGAAGACGCTGAGAGACCGAAGAGCCAGGAGACTACAAATGGCGTCCACGCCGACAGGTCAAGATCGCTTCGAGGAGGAAGAAGAAGCTTTCTCCGTCCGCGAGTCGGATTTGGAAGAACTTGACGCTGAAGAAACAACCAAAACCGTGAGTAAGACGTCGAAAATCAAGACTCACGAGAAGTCTACAAAAGCCCAGGGGACGCCACCGCCAACAGGCCATGGCTTAACCCGAAAAATAGGTGACCCATCCAAGGCACCGAAAAAGGGCATGCTGGTGTCGAAGTCATCCGACTCCGGTCGAGATACCGCCACACAGCAACCTCGGAGCCGAGACGGCGGCTCCGAGAAACTTCGGCACAGAGACAGCGGCACCGAAGAATTTCGGCACCGAGACACGCCGAAAACAAAGAAGGTTTCTTCGGAGCCTAAAAAGACTTCCGAAAAGGTTTCGGTTCCGAAACAGCCAGCCTCGGAGCCGAAAACTAGTTCCTATACAGAGGAACAAGGACTAACCTCCCAATTACATCGATTTGGAGAGGAGCTTCAATCTGCAGAGCCTGACTACACACAAAGAAGGCTTCATATTCATGAGGACACTGGGAAGATAACCACTCTTCCCCCAATCAAAATAAAAAGGAAACTTGCCTTTCAACAAAAGGAAAAGCAACCACAGGCAAAGGTGGCAAAGAAAACAACCCCACCATCGTCTCCACCACCATCAATACATGCATCACCAGCAACAACTCCACCACTGATGCACTCACCAGCTCATACCACAATGAGTCAGGATGATCCCGATGCATGGGACCTCTACGATGCTCCAGTGTCAGACAATAGCCCAGACTCTTATCCTACAAAACCGTCACCACCTGAGGACAGTACATCCTATACACAGGTGGTCGCAAGGGCAGCCGAGTTTCACAATGTGTCCTTACATTCGGAACCAATTGAGGATGACTTTCTCTTTAACACCCTATCCTCCACCCATAGCCAATATCAAAGCCTTCCCATGCTCCCAGGAATGCTAAGACATTCAAAACAAATATTTCAGGATCCAGTTAAAGGCAGAGCCGAAACTCCAAGGGTGGAGAAAAAATATAAGCCACCGCCCACTGATCCAATATATATTACAACACAACTAACACCAGACTCAGTAGTTGTGGGGGCAGCTCGTAAGAGAGCCAACTCTCATACCTCAGGCGACGCACCACCTCCAGACAAGGAGAGCCGCAAATTTGATGCTGCGGGAAAAAGGGTTGCAGCACAAGCAGCAAATCAGTGGCGTATCGCCAATTCACAAGCACTTTTGGCAAGATACGACAGGGCTCATTGGGATGAAATGCAACATTTCATCCAACACTTACCCAAGAAGTTCCAAAAAAGAGCGCAACAGGTGGTGGAAGAGAGACAAAGTATCTCAAATAATCAGATACGGTCTTCCATAGATGCAGCAGACACAGCTGCAAGGACAATAAACACTGCAGTCACAATACGAAGGCACGCATGGCTGCGCACTTCTGGGTTCAAACCGGAAATCCAGCAGGCTGTGCTCAATATGCCGTTTAATGAACGACAATCAACACAGCAAAAGGGATTGCCACTCCAAGTCCACAACGGGTTCAAACATTTCACAAGTAATACAGGCCATGTATCCAACACAAAAGATACAAGTCAGAATGGTAATGAAACTACTAGGCATGATGTCTTCATGCATAGCCATTGTCCCAAACGCAAGATTGCACATGCGGCCCTTACAACAGTGCCTAGCATCACAATGGTCACAAGCACAGGGTCAACTTCTAGATCTGGTGTTGATAGACCGCCAAACATACATCTCGCTTCTATGGTGGAACAGTACAAATTTAAACCGAGGGCGGCCTTTCCAAGACCCAGTGCCACAATACGTTATAACAACAGATGCTTCCATGACAGGGTGGGGAGCACACCTCAATCAACACAGCATCCAAGGACAATGGGACATACATCAGAGACAGTTTCACATAAATCACTTGGAAATGTTAGCAGTATTTCTAGCGCTGAAAGCATTTCAACCCATAATAACCCAAAAATACATTCTTG